>NC_133162.1:100403906-102903906 GCF_040802235.1 Manis javanica
TGTACCATAGGGAAGAGCTAGCGGATAAGTGGCAAGATGCTTTCAAATAGTTTGACATACTAATGAAATATTTGGTGACACTTATTGAACAACACTTTCTGAAAGTTTGAAACTTACAGTCATATTGAAACAGCAACTTCTTTATTAGAAATTTCTTAAAGAATAACATATATAATCTAAATAATAATATATAATTATACATATAAAGAATTATATATTGTGTAAATGCTGCATTTTTTAGCCTTTCTTATACAATATTAATTATTCATCCTAAACAATTGAATAGTTTATTATACTGTCACTTCTACTATTAAACATTATGGATTTTGTGAAACAACCATGATGCCTGTGAACAGATGACACAAGCAACACAGCGGGAAAAGAACTTGCTTCTGAGTCAGGAATCCCTGCCCTGTTCTTGTCATTTAATAGTTTTCTCATTTGTGCCAAATCACTACCTATGAGTCTCAGATTCCTCAGGAGCAAGATGACCTTAAAAACACTGACCTTGATAGCTCATGATTTGACATTAACTGAAAAATACCACTTTGTAAACTAGATAATTCTGTTTATATTTTTAGTATCTCCAGTTTTGAATATTACAACAAATAAAATATTCTAACAAATGTGCATAGATGTATGGTTAAGAAAGAAAGACAGACAGACATAGATAACCTGGAAATTATCCTGTTTTCAGAACTCAGCACAATTGACTGAACATACAATAAAAGGTTTAGGAGCCTCTCCCAGCTAAAAGACACACATTAATCAAAAAAACGCATATTTAGGGCTATGAAGAACAAGTGTATGTCATACTTTACCTGCTCTGTGCCTGCCTTGGTTGTCACAGTAATATGGTGGTAGGAAAGATGGAATGGTGATACTGACTTTATCCTGGCCTTGAAGTCTTATTGTTAAAGATTGTTTTTTTATTATAACTTAAGCATTAGCTTTTACCTTTGTATCTTGTATTTTAATATTTCTTGGTTTTGTATGTTTTCCCTAATCAAAGCTTGACATTTAAAAACAATTTTATTAAGGGCTTTATTTAATCAGGTTTCAGGTGATTTTCTACAGGTTAAGTGTCATAGAGTAGAAATCACCGAAGAATTGGGATTCAAGAGGCCTCTATGTCTTTATCCTGATAATGAATAATCCTTGGGCTTTGGAAAAATAAATTCACCTCGGGTTTTAGTTTATTTGTTCCTGAATAATGAAAAGGCAAACGCTCTAATTCATGACCTAAATGCTCTGAGTTTAATCATAATTTTTACAACACATATTTCCTGACCATAACATAGAATAATTTTCATGTAACTTCTGTAACTGCTTCTCTATTTAGTAACAAATTCCTGTTACATATGTGCTGAGGATTTGAGGAGGGCTTATGACTTACACCTTTGCAATAGTGGGGAATAATTTTGCAATCTATGTTAACTTGATATAGAGTTTAATGTCAAGTGGCCATCAGAGGATCGGTTTACCCTCCAAAGGCTGCAATCTCTTGATTACGATTCCAGCATTTGGGACAGAGGCTGGGATGTGTCCACTCAGGACCCCAAATCAGACATCCAGTGAGGTAAAAGAGCCATTGCTTCACTGCCTTACACATTATGTGTCAGACACAAGCAGGGATAACATCCAGTTGGCCTCAACCAAGAGAGAAGATGAAGATAAACCATTCCCACTTCACGTCACACACTCTGAAATGTCAGGTTCAGTATCAATGGTGAGAGTACAGTGAATACTCAAACCACAGTGTGATTTTTCTTTTCCTTGAGTTAATATATTTATCTTGATAGTTAAGATCAAATAGTTTTTATATTCCTCACTCGTGTTTATCCTCTCAGCATATGTTGTTTTGATAATTATTCCTAATAGGTAGCAACATCAACAATCTTACTGTTTTATTAAAATTTCCAACAGTAAAATAAATGGTCTATTTTCTGATCTCATGGCTACTTCCCAGTACATCCTGTTCCAAATGTTTTCCAAAGTGTACAAGCTGACTCACTTAGAAATATTTTTCTCCTGTTACAATTATATTAAAAATATTCTAACACTTGTACAAGTCAAACTTAACAGAGATTAGCCCCATTGAAAATATATGATTAATGTGCTGAAAAATTGCACCATGTCATTTTTCTTTTATATAAAAATCCCTTCAAAAATACTGAATGGATTTGTTCATTAATTTATTCAACAAATACTTATTGGACACATTCTAATTGGGCAGCACTATTCTAGGTAGAAGAGGCACACTAAAATAAATGAGCTCCCTGACCAGATGGTACTTTTAGTTTAGTGGAAAAGGCATAAAATATATTAATAAAAACTACATAGTAAAACCTCAGGGAGTGACACTTGCTCTGAATAGAGCGCTGGGGAGAACTGTTCCAGAACTCATTGTCAGAGAAAGGATTGCTGTGGATGTTACTGTTCAGCAGAACCTTGAATGGAGCAGAGCCAGAATTTTTTAATTTACTAATGCATTTTCATGAGCACTTCTGAATTGATATAAAATTCAGCCAGTAAATATTTATTGAGTACCTTTTCTTCATGTAGCAATTTTTATGAATATTGGGTTCCTTTTAATAATGAAGATTTCAAGTCTTGAGCATTACTTGTCCTACAAGATTAGGTGATACATTTCTTCACACGATATGTTTTAGAAACGTTGGGTTCTATTTTCTTTATGATCAGGATTATGTCCTAAATTAGTTTTGCTCCAGCAACATCAGATAAGCCCTGAGGGATGGGGGTGGCTCTCTTGGCATCTTACTTCACAGCTATTCTCCTTGAACTAATATGAAGGACAGTTGTGAGGCTTCGTTAATCCAGCTCCACTTTTGTCATGTTTTGTTCTTGTTATCAGCTTGTTTTATTCTGACATTTTTTTATAATATGAAAGTATTTTATACAAATAGTACCTTATTCTTTTTATACAATTACTTTTTTATTTTTATTTTTTTATTTTGTTATCATTAATCTACAATTACATGAAGAACATTATGTTTACTAGGCTTTCCCCTACCCCAAGTCCCCCCCACAAACCACATTACAGTCACTATCCTATTACCATCACTGTCCATCAGCATAGTTAGATGTTGTAGAATCACTTCTTGTCTTCTCTGTGTTGCACAGCCCTCCCACTTCCCCCACCCCCCACATTATACATGCTAACCTAATATCCACTTTCTTCTTCCCTGCCCTTATCCCTCCCTACCCTCCCATTCTCCCCAGTCTCTTTCCCTTTAGTAACTATTAGTCCCTTCTTGGGTTCTGTGATTCTGCTGCTGTTTTGTTCCTTCAGTTTTTCTTTTGTTCTTCCACTCCACAGATGAGTGAGATCATTTGGTATTTGTCTTTCTCTGCTTGGCTCATTTCACTGAGCATAATACCCTCTAGCTCCATCCATGTTGTTGCAAATTGTAGGATTTGTTTTCTTATTATGGCTGAATAATATTCCATTTTGTATATACCATATCTTCTTTATCCATTCATCTACTGATGGACACTTAGGTTGCTTCCATTTCTTGGCTATTGTAAATAGTGCTGCGATAAACATAGGGGTACATCTGTCTTTTTCAAACTGGAGTGCTGCATCCTTAGGGTAAATTCCTAGAAGTGGAATTCCTGGGTAAAATGGTAAGTCTATTTTGAGCATATTGAGGGACCTTAACAGAGATTAGCTTTCCACAATGGTTGAACTAATTTACATTCCCAACAGCAGTGTAGGAGGGTTCCCCTTTCTCCACATCTGGCCAACATTTGTTGTTGTTTGTCTTTTGGATGGTGGCCATCCTTACTGGTGTGAGGTGATATCTCATTGTGGTTATAATTTGCATTTCTCTGATAACTAGTGATGTGGGGCATCTTTTCATGTGTCTGTTGGCCATCTGAATTTCTTCTTCGGAGAACTGATTGTTCAGCTCCTCTGCCCATTTTTTAATTGGATTATTTGGTTTTTGTTTGTTGAGGTGCGTGAGCTCTTTATATTTTGGATGTCAAGCTTTTACTGGATCTGTCATTTATGAATATATTCTCCCATATTGTAAGGTACCTTTTTGTTCTACTGATGGTGTCCTTTGCTATACAGAAGCTTTTCAGCTTGATATAGTCCCACTTGTTCATTTTTACTTTTGTTTTCCTTGCCCGGGGAGATATGTTCATGAAGAAGTCGTACGTCCAAGAGATTTTTGTCTATGTTTTTTCTAAGAGTTTTCTGGTTTCATGACTTACATTCAGGTCTTTGATCCATTTGGAGTTTAGTTTTGTGTATGGGGTTAGACAATGGTCCAGTTTCATTCTCTTACATGTACCTGTCCAGTTTTGCCAGCACCATCTGTTGAAGAGACTGTCATTTCCCCATTGTATGTCCATGGCTCCTTTATCGAATATTAATTGACCATATATGTTTGGGTTAATGTCTGGAGTCTCTAATCTGTGCCACTGGTCTGTGGCTCTGTTCTTGTGTTAGTACCAAATTGTCTTGATTACTGTGGCTTTGTAGTAGAGCTTAAAGTTGGGGAATGAGATCCCCCCCCCACTTTATTCTTTTTTCTCAGGATTGTTTTGGCTATTCGGGGTCTTTGGTGTTTCCATATGAATTATTTGTTCCAGTTCGTTGAAGAATGTTGCTGGTAGTTACATAGTGATTGCATCAAATCTGTATATTGCTCTGAGCAGGATGTCCATTTTGACGATATTAATTCTTCCTAGCCACAAGCATGGGATGAGTTTCCATCTGTTAGTGTCTCCTTTAATTTCTCTTAAGAGTGACTTGTAGTTTTCAGAGTATAAGTCTTTCACTTCTTTGGTTAGGTTTATTCCTAGGTATTTTATTTTTTTGATGTAATTGTGAATGGAGTTGTTTTCCTGATTTCTCTTTCTGTTGGTTCACTGTTAGTGTATAGGAAAGCTACAGATTTTTGTGCATTAATTTTGTACCTGCAACTTCGCTGTATTCCGATATGAGTTCGAGTAGTTTTGGAGTGGAGTCTTTAGGGTATTTTATGTACAATATCATGTCATCTGCAAATAGTGAGTTTGACTTCTTCTTTACCAATCTGAATTCCTTGTATTTCTTTGTTTTGTCTAATTGCCGTGGCTAGGACCTGCAGTACTATGTTAAATAACAGTGGGGACAGTGGGCATACCTGTCTTGTTCCTGATCTCAGAGGAAAAGTGTTCAGCTTTTCGCTGTTCAGTATGATGTTGGCTGTGAGTTTATCATATATGGCCTTTATTATGTTGAGGTACTTGCCCTCTATACCAATTTTGCTGAGAATTTTTATCGTGAATCGATGTTGAATTTTGTCAAATGCTTTTTCAGCATCTATGGAGATGATCATGTGGTTTTTGTCCTTCTTTTTGTTGATGTGGTGGATGATGTTGATGGATTTTCAAATGTTGTACCATCCTTGCATCCCTGGGATGAATCCCACTTGGTCGTGGTGTATGATCCTTTTGATATATTTTTGAATTTGGTTTGCTAATATTTTATTGAGTATTTTTGCATGTATGTTCATCAGGGATATTGGTCTGTAAATTTCTTTTCTGGTGGTGTCTTTGCCTGGTTTTGGAATTAGGGTGATGTTGGCTTCATAGAATAAGTTTGGGAAGTATTCCCTCCCCTTCTATTTTTTGGAAAACTTTAAGGAGAATGGGCATTATATCTTCTCGGTATGTCTGATAAAATTCTGAGATAAATCTGTCTGGCCTGGGTTTTTTTTTCTTGCGTAGTTTTTGATTACCACTTCAATTTCTTTGCTGGTAATTGGTTTGTTTAGATTTTTGTGTTTCTTTCTGGGTCAGTCATGGAAGGTTGTATTTTTCTAGGAAGTTGTCCATTTCTTCTAGGTTTTCCAGCTTCTTAGCATATAGGTTTTCATAGTAATCTCTAATAATTCTTTGTATTTCTGTTGGGTCCGTCGTGATGTTTCCTTTCTCATTTCTGATTCTGTTGATGTGTGGTGATTCTCTTTTTCTCTTAAAAAGTCTGCCTAGAGGCTTATCTATTTTGTTTATTTTCTCAAAGAACCAGCTCTTGGTTTCATTGATTTTTTCTATTGTTTTATTTTTCTCAGTTTTGTTTATTTCTTCTGTGATCTTTATTATGTCCCTCCTTCTGCTGACTTTAGGCCTCATTTGTTCTTCTTTTTCCAATTTTGATAATTGTGACATTATAATATTCATTTGGATTTGTTCTTCTTTCTTTAAATATGCCTGGATTGCTATATACTTTCCTCTTAAGACAGCTTTCACTGCATCCCACAGAAGTTGGGGCTTTGTGTTGTTGTCATTTATTTCCATATATTGCTGGATCTCCATTTTAATTTGGTCATTCATCCATTGACTATTTAGGAGCATGTTGTTAAGACTCCATGTGTTTGTGAGCCTTTTTGCTTTCTTTGTACATTTTATTTCTAGTTTTATACCTTTGTGGTCTGAAAAGTTGGTTGGTAGGATTTCAATCTTTTTGAATTTACGGAAGTTCTTTTTGTGGCCTAGTATGTGGTCTATTCTGGAGAATGTTTCATGTGCACTTGAGAAGGTTGTGTACCCTGTTGCTTTTGGATGGGATGTAGAGTTCTATAGATGAATATTAGGTCCACATGTTCTAGTGTTTTGTTCAGTGCCTCTGTGTCCTTACTTATATCCTGTCTGGTGGATCTGTCCTTTGGAGTGTGTGGTGTGTTGAAGTCTCCCAAAATGTATGCATTGCATTCTATTTCCTCCTTTAGTTCTGTTAGTATTTGTTTCACATATGCTGGTGCTCCTGTGTTGGGTCCATATACATTTAAAATGGTTATATCCTCTTTTTGAACTAAGCCCTTTATCATTATGTAATGTCCTTCTTTATCTCTTGTTACTTTCTTTGTTTTGAAGTCTATTTTGTCTGATACTAGTATTGCAACACCTCCTTTTTTCTCCCTGCTGTTTGCATGAAATGTCTTTCTCCATCCCTTGACTTTTAATCTGTGCATGTATTTGGGTTTGAGGTGAATCTCTTGTAAGCAGCATATAGACGGGTCTTGTTTTTTTATCCATTCACTGACTCTATGTCTTTTTATTGGAGAATTCAGTCCATTTACATTTAGGGTGATTATCGTAGATATGTACTTATTGCCATTTCAGGCTTTAGATTTGTGGTTACCAAAGGTTCCAGGTTACTTTCCTTACTATCTAAGAGTCTAAGTTAACTCACTTAGTATGCTGTTACAAACAGAATCTAAAGGTTCTTTTATATTTCTGCTCCTTTTTCTTCCTCCTTTATTCTTCATATATTAGGTGACATATTCTGTACTTTTTGTCTAAACTTTGATTGACTTTGGGGATAGTAAATTTAATTTTGCATTTGCCTTGCAATCAGCTGCTCCATCATCACTACCATGGTTTTCCTACCTCTGGTGACAGCTATCCAATCCTAGGAACACTTCCATGTATAGCAGTCCCTCCAAAATAGACTGTAGAGATGGTTTGTGGGAGGTAAACTCTCTCAGCTTTTGCTTATCTGGAAATTGTTTAACCCCTCCTTCAAATTTAAACTATAATCTCACAGGATAAAGTAATCTTGGTTCCAGGCCCTTCTGCTTCATGGCATTAAATACATCATGCCACTCCCTTCTGGCCTGTAAGGTTTCTGCTGAGAAGTCTGATGTTAGCCTGATGGGCTTTCCTTTGTATGTGATCTTATTTCTGCCTCTTGCTGCTTTTAACAGTCTGTCCTTAGCCTTGATCTTTCCCATTTTAATTACTATGTGTCTTGGTGTTGTCTTCCTTGGGTCCCTTGTGTTGGGAGATCTGTGGATCTCCATGGCCTGAGAGACTATCTCCTTCCCCAGATTGGGGAAGTTTTCAGCAACTACCTCCTCAAAGACACTTTCTATCCCTTTCTCTCTCTTCTTCTTCTGGTATCCCTATAATGCAAATATTGTTCCACTTGGATTGGTCACACAGTTCTCTCAATATTCTTTCATTTTTAGAGATCCTTTTTACTGTCTGTGCCTCAGCTCCTTTGTATTCCTCTTCTCTAGTTTCTCTTTCATTTATTGTCTCCTCCACCATATCCAACCTGCTTTTAATACCCTCCATAATGTTCTTCATTGCTTGGATCTCTGACCTGAATTCATTCCTGAGTTCTTGGATGTCTTTCCACACCTCCATTAGAATGTTGATGATTTTTATTTTGAACTCCCTTTCAGGAAGAGTCACGAGTTCCATGTGATTTAAATCTTTCTCGGGAGTTGTATTAATAATTTTACTCTGGACCAGGTTTCTTTGGCATTTCATATTTTTATATGGCGCCCTCTAGTGTCCAGAAGCTCTATTCCAGAGCTGCTCAGCCCCTGAAGCAATGTTGGGGGTTGCAGGGGAGCAGTACTGGTGCCTGGGGGGAGGAAAGACCTGTTCCCTGCCTCCTGGCTGCTGTGTCTGTCTCCATTGCCTGAGCCAGTGGGCCGGTCACATAGGTATAAGTATTTGTCCCATAATAGCCGGATATGGATCCCTACTTTCCACAAGCAGCCGGAATCCCAGTCTCCCCAGGAACTCTGCCTGTATTAACTTTCCAACCCAGTAGTCATGCGAGTCTCCTGAAAGCACCATGAAATGTAGGTTTGTGCTCCCAGAGCAGATCTCCAGAGCTAGGTATTCAGCAGTCCCAAGCCTTCCCCTCCCTCCCTGCTCCATTTCTGTTCCTCCCGCCAGTGAGCTGGGCTGGGGGAGGGGTTCAGGTCCCGTGGAGCCACAGCTCTGGTACATTATCCCGTTCGCTGAGGTCTGTTCTTTTCTCCAGGTGTGTGCAGTCTGACGCTGTCATCCTCTTTCCTGTTGCTCTCTCAGGATTAGTTGCACCACTTAAATTTTCTAATTGTATCCATTTTTAGGAGGAAGCCTCTGTCTCTCCTATCACGCCACCATTTTAAATCCCTGTTGTACCTTATTCTTTTTAACCACTTCTGTCTTTCCTTACCCTACCTAGCCTCTGAGACATCTTCACTTTACAATGGGCCATGTTCTCCCCTAGAATGAAGTCTTTCAAGTCTGCCACTTCTTGTCCTAGGCATTTTTCAGAAAGTCACCTTTTGCCTTCCTAGCAGCCAGTCATTTGATTAACCATGTGGCTGATCTGTTCTCAATGTTCCCCATTAGCCCCTCTAAGCTCTAGATAGTGCTATGTCTTCTCCAATACCAGCCACATCTTTCAACCCTCTGCCCTACTCCAAACATACCAGTGGACCTGGGCCTGCCCACCCAGCATGAACACAGCCCAGGAGAACCCAGGGGAGAGTCTTACTCAGAAAGAGAAGTAAAGGGTTCCCCAGAACAAAACAAACTGGCAGCAGCTAAGTGTAAGACCATCAAAGGGAGCCCCCTGACTCCTGTTCTGGGCCTGCTTGCATACCTAACTGTGGAAGCATGCCATAGGTACAGGTCTATCTAACTATTTTTAAAAGTTTACATTTTTCAATGACATTTATGAGTCTATCGAAATGCATTACTGCTACACCTGCAGTGACTTCTGCTTTGCAAATGCAACTACTTTTATCTACTTGGTCCCTAACAATCTGTCCTCATATAGCATCTCCTGTGATCTGAAAACCAGACAACTAAAAAACCTTGAAGGTTGTTCCAGAGTCATTAGAACCTGGAGCATCTTCATATTCCACAACCAGGGCCTTAGCAATGCTTTTGAAATATAATGGAGGGATAACTATAAAAAAAGACTTAGCAAGAACTTAATTCCTAATGTAATCTATGATTGACAGAGGATTCTATGTATCAGAATTAATCAATGAGAACATTTTGTTTTATCACTAATAGCAAACAAAATGAAAAATGCACCTTTCAATTTCTTATTATGTTCAATGGTCTTAGGAAAGAGCAGATGCCTGAGTCTATGTGAAAATAAACTCCATTTTAATTATATGAAATTCATCAAGTTCCTAACTTTAGAACCCAAACAGGGCAAAACAGGAATAATGTATAAGGGTATCAGTTGCTTTTCTACTTTGAAAGAGAGGGAAAATGCAAATGGGACTGCTGGGGGAATGTGAACAAAAAAAAAAAAGAAGTTGAAAATGAGGGAAAAAGAAACTGAAGTGAGCAGAACTTAGATCATCACTGTTCAGACTTGAGAGCAGGTTCAGGAAGGACTCCTCTGTGGGATACGCATGGCATCCCTTTCACTTGTTTCGGAGTGCTTTAACACACACTAGAAGAGAAGATAAAGGGCAAAGCATGTCACCTGAGCAGTATTCTGCCTGTGTGTGGAGGAGGCAGTGGTGAGAGGAGGGAACAGGCAAGAAGAATTTGGCCTTAGTGGGTATTTGGCAATATCTGATAACATTTTTGGTTGACACAACTTGGAGATGCTACTGGAACACAGTGATTAGGTGCCAGGAACATTGCTAAACCAACTACAGTCCAAAGGATCAGCCCCACCACCAAGAATTATCTGGCCCAAGTGCCGATAGTGCCCCAGGTGAGAAACCCTGACTCAGATCAGTTGCTCCCCTACGTTAGCCATCAGAACCATATGGGGACTATTAGAAACACAGAGTGCTAAGTGTTACCCCTACCATTTCTGATGCAGTAGGTCTTGGGTCAGGCCCTAGAATTTGCACTTCCTAGAAATTCCTTGGTGTTGCTAATGCTCCTTGTCTGGGAATCACATATTAAGAAACATCTTGAGTTGATGTAAATCACTTTGATACAACCACTCATAAAATCTGCTCTTCTCATGTGAGCTATATCTGTAATCACAAATGTTATGTTTTTCCTTCCTTCTAGATTCTAACCTCAATTAACCAGTTCACCAATGCTTATTTATATCACAGGCACTCAAATTCCCAGTAAATAAAAAATTCTTAAGTTTAAGTTTTTAGAAAACTGCTATAAAGTTCCAAATTCTAAGAGTTTGAAGACCATTTCCTTTAGCGAACAACAGCAAAATGCTTGTTAATCATAGACTTATCACATCAAGATATAAAAGTTTAGGAGGAGAAAGAATGCAGCAGCCCAGTTTGAAAAAGACATATGCACCCCTATGTTTATCACAGCACTATTTACAATAGCCAAGAAATTGAAGCAACCTAAGTGTCCATCAGTAGATGAATAGATAAAGAAGATGTGGTACATATACACAATGGAATAATATTCACCCATAAAAAGAAAACAAATCCTACCATTTGCAACAACATGGATGGAGCTAGAGGGTATTATACTCAGTGAAATAAGCCAGGCAGAGAAAGACAAGTATCAGATGATTTCACTTATCTGTGGAGTATAAGAACAAAGAAAAATGAAGGGACAAAACAGTAGCAGACTCACAGAACCCAAGAATGAACTAACAGTTACCAAGGTGAAAGGGACTGAGGAGGCTAGGTGGGAAGGGAGGGATAAAGGGAAAAATGGGGCATTACAATTAACACATATAATGTAGGGGGGAGGACACGAGAAAGGCAGTATATACAGAGAAGACAAATAATGATTCTATAGCATCTTACTAGGCTGATGGACAGTGACTGTAATGGGGTGTGTGGGGGGACTTGATAATGGGGGGAGTCTAGTAACCATAATGTTGTTCAAGTAATTGTACATTAGTGATATAAAAAAAGTTTAGGAGGAGAATGTAATGCTCGTCTATCTTCTGTTTTGAATGTTGAAAGCATTGATAAAGCTGCTCAAACTGTTTCATGCCTTCAAGAATTCACTTTAAAATACACATCACTGATACTGATGAAAACCATGAATGTCTTATAACTCAGATTCTACAAATGAAAGAATTGACTTATTGGAATGTATTGTTAAATTTTTTAAAAGGCCTTTTATTAGCATGAATGTAAAATAAAAAAGACAACCTAAAAAGATTAAATAAGTATAAGAGCTTACAATACAGATGGACAGCCTTGGTCGTTCCCTTATTCAGACAATACTAGCCCTAGTTCTTTAATTCCGTATTTTCATATAAAACTAAAACCACCTGGTTTACAGAATCATTCAAGACAACTTCTCTGAGATGCATGATAGCAAAACATTGATCATTCTGGCCAGTGCTAAAGACTCAACTTTTTCCCCTTTTCTAACTCTCAATTATGAAAGTCTCCTGAGGAAAAAAAGAAGTTACAGTAACAATTTTTAGTATCATTGTGGGGGGGGGGCGACTCTGTATACATTAAAAAAAACCAGAATCATCTAATGACATTTTCTTTAGATTTGTGTTCGTTTTCAAGCCTGGCATCTCTCAGTAATCATAAAAGGCATTAAATAAATGGCATCTTGATTTCCTTTTTTTTTTTGTAATCTACTCATATGCAAGTAACAAAAATAATCATCCTAAAATGCCACTTTGATCCTTTCCTTTCTTACAAATCTTAAGCAATGCCCCACTGACCACTGAATAATATTAAAATAACTTTTGACTCTAGAAAATCAAGACTTCGACTAACTCAGAAATGCTCCCACAATAACACCTAGAAATAATAGATGAAACACACACACACACTGTTCCTCTCTCACATACACACATGCGTGTGCACGCACACACACACACACACACACACACACACACACACTCACACACAAAGATGTAGCACACAGCTGTGCATCAAGACTGAAAGACAAATGAGAAATAGTAGACAACCAGGCTGACTGATAAGAAGTCTGGTGAGAAGGGGCAGGAACGCTGGACTTGGTTACATAAAGGAATCACATTTTGATGCCCATCCATGGCAGAACTGAGACTACTACATTAAATCTAAGCCTTTACATGAATGCAAACCTACTGAAGAGAAAAATCTTCACTTACCAACACAAGAAACTAAGAAAAAGTTTGTCCTGAGCTGGGTCTGAGAAGGATAAAAAAACAAAAAAGTGTCCCATGATAAATCAAATTACTAGATCTGTGTTCACAGACAAATATGGAATCTAAACTTATACTAATCATGCATGATTTCAGAAACTCAAAATCAAGAAATAGTCACATTTCAGGTGTTCAATAGTCACATGTGACTAGTGGCTACTATACTGAGCGGTGAAAGTATAGAGAATACTACAGGTAAGTGATACTGTGAACATAACCACAGGGCATCTTAGAAAATCACTAATCATTTATCCTAGACATGAAGAGGTGGAAGTAGAATGTTTCCTGGAAGAGATAATAGTTCAGCTTACTTCAAATTGCAAATAGACATATATTGGCCACATACAAAAGCCCTTAACGATTTCATCTTTCACAACTTCTCACATAAAACCTTTATTTACTATCAAATCTCATATAAAATAGCTAAAACTAAGTGATATAAATCCCAGCATGCTGAAGCACCCAGCTGGAAGTGTATGTTCCTATCTCTGGATTCATACAGCATGATTATTCAACCACACCTTTGACTCTTACACTACATTTATTTTCCCATTTTTTATCTCTTGTGACTAACTATATCATTTTATTTTATTGGATTCGGTATGATTAGCTCAAAATCTTTGCGAAGTTGAAATAAGAAATTGTACTGTAAAATAATAAAATAGGCATAACACTAAATAAAGAAGTACAGATAAAAGGGGAATATCAAAAATAAGGAAAAAGAGGATAATATAGATAGTTAAATGAAGTTGTATATGTCTCATAGAATTGAATATGACACTGAACTTTCTGAAAACTAATGTAAGAGAAAATTAGTTTAATAATCCTTATTTTCTTAATGATAAACATTTTTTTCTTTAGGATAGAAAAATTTGGCACTAATATTCATTTTTCATATAATATATGGAAATAGTGCACACACACACACATACAGCCTATCTTTCTAAACAGTAACTCATTACTCCTACCACCATAACTACTATTTGACTTTCTCTCCTATGAATTTGACTGTTTCAGGTTCTTTGTATAAATGGAATCATACAATATTTCTCTTTCTGTGTCTGGTTTAATGTTAGTATAATGTTTTAAAAATTTACCCATGTTGTAACATGTATCAGAATTTCATTGCTCTTTAAGGTCAAATAATATCCCATTGCAGGTATATACCACATTTATTTATACATTCATCCATAGCTGGACATCTGAGTTGTTTCTGTATCTTGGCTACTGTGAATAATGCTGTTATGAACATTGGAATACAAATCTCTAAGGTTTTTGTATTTATTTGGTGTATTTACCTGGAAACAGAATTTCTGGATCATATTATAATTCTATCCTTAATTTCTCTCGAGGAACCACATGTTGTTTCCAACAGCTCTATCATTTTACATCCCTCCAGCAATGCCCACAGGTTTCAGTTTCTCCATATCCTTGCCAACACTTGCTATTTCTGTTTTTTGTTTGTTTTTGATAATAGCATCCTAATGAGTATGAATTGATATCTCACTGTGGTTTTGATTTGTATTTCATAAGGATAATGGCATTTAGCATATTCATCTGTTTTTTTCCCATTACATTTTAAATCATAGTTCTTGTTTAATTTGAAATTCCCACATTAATAGACTCATCTCACCTTTTCATCTCAGTTTGAACTTACTATATAAAGGGACTTACTATTTCTAATATATACTATAAAACAAATATGACTTTGGGTCTTAAGGTGAATGATGTCAGCTATTTGGCACAATGAGTTTTGTACAAAATGCATTTAATAAAATATATTATAAAATAAATTGTGTTTGAATGAAAATTTAAATACAACAAAATTGTTACATCATTTTTGTTCATTTTTTCAGAGACAGCTTTTACAATACCACCAAGAGAGTCACTTATCACCTTCAAAATTCAAACCTAATTCCTACAAAAATTAACTTAAACATTTAATCACAATGTTTCACACACTGTAGTAGTTTACTACATGATTAAGGTAAAGGGACACTGTATTATGAATACTTAAGTTGCCATCTGTTTTCCTATCCAGTATCATTTTCCATTTTTAAGAGCACCACAGAGACATTTATCTATTGAAACTATTGTAGTTACAAATAACTTAAACAATAGTAAAAAAATAAATAAAAGATGTGCTTATCTGTCTGATCACTTGGGGAGTGAACCTTTGCTCTATGTTCTTAGATTCAGCTTAGATTATCTAGTAACTCACTTCACTTATGCAACTAATGTGACTGAGGAAGTGCGTCTTTTAATCACTTTCCCACCATTTTGAATCCATCAACTATATTTTTTTGGAATCTGTGTCATGATTTGAAATCTCCAAGGATGAACTGAGATGAATTCCACTTACTTGGGCCAATAAATACTGAATTACAGATAAGTAGTGGTTCTAGAAGAAAGTGTCTGGGCATGAGATGGGGATGGATAGAGTACTGGGTCAACAGCTTCAATGTGCCCTACAAAGTTTAGAAATTGGTAAAATATATTTCTTCTATAAAGCTGGAAATTTATCTAAAATGGTTAAATTAAAAGGTTATCTGTATTTTTAAAGGAATGACATTAGAAACAGAGTTGAGTTTGCTGCCTCATCTCACACTAGAGAATAGTTCACAAAGAATTTCCTTGGCAATATTAGGGATATTTTACCATCACCCAGGGTAAATTCAAAGACCATTTTATTCCATGGAAATTGAGAATCAGATGAATTCAGGTGTGGGGCTAAACTCGATGACACTTGAAATCTTATGATTCAAGAAAGTCTGAATTTATACATTTATATAATTATAAATAACTTATATTCTGATTTAACTTCATGCAATCAAGTATTTAATCAACAATGAGACTTTCTGCTTCCTTTAAGGAAATGCTGTATCTTCTGCTCTATGAAATTGCTGTGTCTTATAGACTATTAAACATAAAATTTTAATTGACTATTGATAGAATGGATTATTAATTACTATTCTGGTAGAAAAAGCATTAACTGAACTCAGTGCAGTTCACATTGAAAGTGCTTCATATAAATTCTGATCCTTACTTCAAAACATGGCTGGCATATAAACTGAATGAATATTCAGAACTAGAAGAAAAAACCTTCAAATTAAGAAAAGTAGCTTTCCATGAGTTCAAAATTCTCAGTCTTAGTTTTTATCTTTTCCATTTTTCATTATTGTCTTTTTTTAGTACCCACTCTGTCTTATACTGTACCTAAACATCAATACTATGTCAAGTCAAGGATTCCAATAGGCATCAATAAATGGTGTTTAAAAATACAATATGTAACATCTGAGTACTGAGGAGTGCACCCAAGAATCTGTCAGTCATCTGAAATCAGGTGTTTTCTAATTGAGACATACAACCTGGCACCTGATGTTTTAATCTTTACATCACCAAAGCATTGATATAATGCTTATGTAGCTATAATCAATAGCATTTTAGAAAAACAAATTAAAATAATTTGTTTGAAAGTTGTTTTTTTCAAGATAAAAACCAGTTAATCATATCAAACCCTGTGCTTATACAGATAAATTTATAAACAGGAATTTAAAACAAATACTACCAACTGTACTTAGTTTACACGTGATGCTTAACATAGAGAAGGCACATAGAGTATATTCAACCTATCATTGTAGAGTGATCACTTCTTTACTGACATTCTAGATTTTCATCACCATTACACACCCAAATATTCATTTTTTTGCATTGAAATAGACTTTTTATTGATACCTTAAAAAATTTGTTTTTACTCTAATCTATTACCCGAGCTGTTTCAAAAAGCAAAAAACTGACATTTTGACTCCAAATAGCATATGTTAAATGTTTTTAAAGAAAAATTAAAACTCACTCACTAGATAAAAGGTACCCCAGAATCTCATGCTTTTCAATACTTCACTTCGTATTTCCTATGTCTGTGTCCAGCAACTCCATTGCCCAAGCCCCAGTGATAAGGAACCTTTCTCATTTTTGTCCATCTATCAGGAATGCTCTTTGTCCCATAAAAACTCAAAGTTTGGGATCACTGCTAACATACATGGCATAGCATTTTCTGTTTTTTATGATCCAAATGGTTTCCCTTCCTTCTTGCAAGCTCAGTCATATCATATAAAGAATATACAGGCATTGTGAGGTTGATTAAAGATGGTGGCATGAGAGGTGAGACAGACGCCTCCTCCTAAAACTGCATATAATACAAAAATACAATTAATACAACTAATCCTGAAGGAGCAACAGGAAAGAAGGCTGTGCCAGACTGCATACACCTGGAGAAAATAATAAACTTCATGGAACAGGGTAACATACCAAAGCTGTGATGGGAAAGACCCAAGCCTTTCCCCCACCCCAGCTCACCAGCAGGAGGAAGAGAAATGGAGTGGGGACAAAGTGAGGGCTAGGGACTGCTGAATACCTAGCTCTGGAGATCTTCTCTGGGAGCATAAATTACATTGCATGGTGCTCTGGTGATTAGGGGGCTTGAAAAGCTAAGACAGGCAGAATACCTGGAGAGACTAAGATTCCAGGCACTTGTGGAAAATAGGGATCCATATCCTACTGCTCTGGGACAAAAGAAAGGTGGGCAGTCTGAGAAACTTCCTAACAGCGAGAGGGCTACTAAAGGGGGCAGGATTGCACAGAGCTTACTGATTAGGAGAAGAGGACAGGTAGACAAAATTGTCCGGGTGCACTCTGTCCCACAGGTTGGGAACTTTCACTATGTTCATGCGCTCCAGCCCTATGGCTGCCTATGCAGCTCCAATGCCCCCCTTCATGATATGCAACCTGCTGGGCCTTTCTCCAGGACAGCCAGCACCTAGCTTGCAAACCAGCAAACCCTGCTCTGGTGTCAGGCCAGCCAGAGGGAAACCCCACCTACAGCAGCTACAAATGCAAAGCATAGAGGCTTATACCTGTGTGCTTGGCCCACTGGTTTTGGAAGTGGAGACAGGCATATCAGCCAGGAAGCAGAAAACAGATCTTTCCTCCCACACCAGGCACCACCACCACTCGCGACTACCCTCGAAATTGCTCCAGGAACTGAGCAGCTCCAGAGAGGAAAGCTTCTGGGCACTAGGGTATGCCACATACCGATATGAAACATCAAAGGAACCTGGTTCAAAAAAAGTCATACATACATGAGAAAAAGAGTCAAATGAAACTAATCTCATGAATCATCCTGAAAGACATTTCAAAATAAAAATCATAAACATGTTCAAGGACATACAGAAAAATATTCAAGAAATTAGGAATGAATTCCAGACAAAGATCTAATCTTTACGGAACACAGTATCAGAAATGAAACATACAATGGAAGGTTTTAAAAGCAGATTAGGTACGGTGGAGGAGACGATAAATGAAACAGAAATTAGAGAACAGGAATACAAAGAAGCTGAGGCACAGAGAGAAAAAGGAATCTCTAAGAATGAAACAAAATTGAGAGAAATGTGTGACCAATCAAAATGGAACAATATTCATAATATAGGGGTACCAGAAGAAGAAGAGAGAGAAAAAGGGATAGAAAGTGTCTATGAGGAGATAATTGCTGAAAACTTCCCAAATCTGGAGAAGGAGTTAGTCTCTCATCTCTCAGTCCATGGAGGTGCAAAGATCTCCCAAATCAAGGGACCCAAGGAAGACAACACCAAGACATAGAACAATTAAGTGGTAAAGATCAAGGATAAGGACAGACAACTAACAGAAACCAGGGAGAGAAAAAAGATCACATAGAAAGGAAAGCCCATCAGGCTATCATCAGACTTCTCAGCAAATACCTTACAAGCCAGAAAGGGTGGCATGATATATTGAATACAATGAAGCAGAAGGGACTCGAACCAAGAAAACTCTATCTGGTAAGATTATCATTTAAATTTGAAGAAGGGATTAAACAATATCCAGATATGCAAAAGCTGAGAGAATTTATCTCCAACAAACTGTCTCTACAGTGTACTTTGGAGGGATGACTATAGATGGAAGCATTCCTAAGGTTTAATAGCTGTAACCAGAGATAATGAAACTACAGTAAGAAAATAGAACAGTTAATAACTAAGCAAATGCAAAATTAAATCAACTATCCCCAAAGTCACTCAAGGTATAGACAAAGAGTATGGAATATGATACCTAATATATAAAGAATTGTGGAGGAAGAAAAAGGAGGAAATAAAACATTTAGGTTGTGTTTGTAATAGCGTAGTAAGTGAGTTAAGTTAGACTGTTACATACTAAGGAAGTTAATATTGAACCTTTGGTAACCACAAAATTAAAGCCTGCAATGGCAATAAGTATATACCTATTGATAATCACCCTAAATGTAAATTGTCTGAATGCACTAATCAAAAGACGTAGAGTCACTGAATGGATAAAAAAACAAGACCCATCTGTATGCTGCCTACAAAAGACGCACTTCAAACCCAAACATATAAACAGACTGAAAGTGAATGGATGAAAAAAGATATTTCAGGCAACTAATAGGGAGAAAAAAGCAGGAGTTTCAGTATTTGTTTCGGACAAAACAGACTTCAAAACAAAGAAAGTCACAAGAGACAAAGAAGGACATTATATAATGATAAAGTGGTCAATCCAACAAGAAGATATAACCATTCTAAATATCTATGCACCCAACATAGGAGCACTTGCATATGTGAAAGAAATACTAACAGAATTAAAAGAGGAAATAGAATGCAATGAACTCATTCTAGGAGACTTCAATAATCCACTCACTCTGAAGGACAAATGAACCAGACAGAAAATAATTAAGGAGACAGAGGCACTGAACAACACATTAGAACAGATGAACTTAACAGACATCTACAGTACTCTACACCCAAAAGCAGCAGAATATACATTCTTCTCAAGTGCACATGGAACATTTTCAAGAGTAGATCACATACTAGGCAACAAAAAGAGCCTTGGTAAATTCAAAATGAATGAAATTGTAACAACCAGTTTCTCAGACCACAAAGGTAGGACACTAGAAATAAATTATGCAAAGAAAATGACAAATCCTACAAACACATAGAGCATTCACAACATGCTCCTAAATAACCAATAGAGAGACCAAATAAAAACAGAGATCAAGCAATATGTGGAGAAAAATGACAACAATTATTCAACACCACAAAATCCGTGGGACACAGCCAAGGCCATGCTAAGAGGGAAGTATTGCAAAACAGGTCTACCTCAAGAAAGAAGAACAATCCCACATAAGTAGTTTAAACTCACAATTAACGAAACTAGGAAAAGAATAACAAATGAGATCCAAAGTCAGTAGATGGAGGGACATAATAAAGATTAGAGCATAAATAAATAAAATTGTAAAGAATAAAACAATAGAAAAAAATTCATGATTGTAGGAGCTGGTTCTTAGAAAAAATAAACAAAATAAATAAACCCCTACCCAGACTTATCAAGAATAAATCAGGGTCTACACACATAAACAGAAATATAAATGAGAAAGGAAAAATCACGACAGACACAACAGGGATTCAAGGAATTATTAGACAATACTAAGAAAAGTTATATACTAACAAACTGGATAACCTAGAAGAAATGGACAACTTTATAGAAAAATGCAACCTTCCAAGGCTGACTCAGAAAGGAACAGAAAATCTGAACAGACCAATTACCAGCAATGAAATTGAATTGGTAATCAAAAAAACAACCGGAGGGCGGAGCCAGGATGGTGGCGTGAGTAGAACAGTGGAAATTTCCTCCCAAAAACACATAGAGCTATGAAAATATAACAAAGAAAAATCTTCCTAAAATAAAGACCAGAGGACACAGGACAACATCCAGACCATATCCACACCTGCAAGAACCCAGCGCCTTGCGAAGGGGGTCAGATACAAGCCCCGGCCCGGCAGAACCCAAGCGCCCCTCCCCCCGGCTCCCAGTGGGTGGAAAGAAACCGGAGCGGTTTTATTTTTTGGCGAGTGCATTTTGGAAGCCTTAAAGGGACAGGGACCCTAGTGCTAGGGAGGCAGAGCAGCAGGACCAGTGAGCGGGTGCCTGGGACCGGAACCTGAGGACAAAGAATATCGCGCGTTTTTCCCTGTGGGACCGATGGGTGGGTGCCTGAGACCGGCACCTGAGGACGGAGGAAATCGCGTGTTTTTCCTCTTTTTTTTCTCTTTTTCGCGAGTGTTCTTTGGGAGCCTTAAAGGGACAATGACCCCGGTGCTAGGGAGGCAGGGCGGCGGGACTGGTGAGCGGGTAACTGGGACCGGCACCTGAGGACAAAGAATATCGCGTGTTTTTCCCTGAGGGACCGGTGGGCGGGTGCTTTTTGGAAGTCTTGAAGGGACAGGGACCCTGGTGCTAGGGAGGCAGGGCAGCAGGACCAGTGAGCAGGTGCCTGGGACTGGCGCCTGAGGACAAACAAAAAATCGTGTGTTTTTTCCTTTTTTTTTTTTTTTCAGTTCCCTCTCTCATTGTTGATGTTGTTTTGGTTTGGAGAGTGCTTTTTGGAAGTCTTAAAGAGGCAGGACAGGCCACTTAGACCAGAGGCAGGGAATCTGGGGATCTCTGGGCACTCTAACCACCTGGGCAACAGGGAGCACAGAGGCCCCTTATGGAGATAAATAGCCTCCCGGCCACTCCCCCTCCAACGAGGCTCCACCGTTTTGGAGGAGCAGCCCCAGGGAGGCCATGCCCACAGCGACAGCGGAGATAAACCCCATAGCAACTGGGCAGGAAGCAGAAGTCCTGTCTGTGCACAGCTGCCCAGCACAAGCCACTAGAGGTTGCTATTCTCCCAGGAGAGGAAAGCCACAAACCAACAAGAGGGGAAGCTCTTCCAGTAAGTGAAGAAGGGAAGCGTAGTGAGTTAAGTTAGACTGTTACATAGTAAGGAAGTTAATATTGAACCTTTGGTAACCACAAATTTAAAGCCTGCAATGGCAATAAGCACATACCTATTGATAATTACCCTAAATGTAAATTGTCTGAATGCACTAATCAAAAGACGTAGAGTCACATGTACCAGCTCTGCAAACTATCTCTATCACCATGAAAAGGCAAAACTACAGGCAGACAAAGGTCACAGAGACAACACCTGAGAAGGAGAGAGATCTAACCAGTCCTACTGAAAAAGAATTCAAAATAAAAATCATGAACATGCTGACAGAGATGCAGAGAAAAATGCAAGAGCAATGGGATGAGATGCAGAGAAAAATGCAAGAGCAATGGGATGAAGTCCGGAGGGAGATCACAGATGTCAGGAAGGAGATCACAGAAGTTAAACAATACCTGGAAGCATTTATAAGCAGAATGGATAAGATGCAAGAGGCCATTGAAGGAATAGAAGCCAGAGAACAGGAACGTATAGAAGCAGACATAGAGAGAGATAAAAGGATCTCCAGGAATGAAATAACACTAAGAGAACTATGTGACCAAACCAGAAGGAATAATATTCGTATTATAGGGATACCAGAAGAAGAAAAAAGAGGAAAAGGGATAGAAAGACTCTTTGAAGAAATAATTACTGAAAACTTCCCCAAACGGGGGGAGGAAAAAATCGAACAGACCATGGAATTACACATAACCCCCAACAGAAAGGATCTAAGGAGGAAAACACCAAGACACATAGTAATTAAAATGGCAAGGATCAAGGACAAGGAAAGAGTTTTAAAGGCAGCTAGAGAGAAAAAGGTCACCTATAAAGGAAAACCCATCAGGCTAACATCAGACTTCTCGACAGAAACCCTACAGGCCAGAAGAGAATGGCATGATATACTTAATGCAATGAAACAGAAAGGCCTTGAACCAAGGATACTGTATCCAGCACGACTATCATTTAAAAATGATGGCAGGATTAAACCATTCCCAGACAAGAAAAAGCTGAGGGAATTTGCTTCCCACAAACCACCTCTACAGGGCATCCTACGGGGACTGCTCTAGATGGGAGCACTCCTAAAAAGAGCACAGAACAAAACACACAACATATGAAGAATGGAGGAGGAGGAATAAGAAGGGAGAGAAGAAAAGAATCTCCAGACAGTGTATATAACAGCTCAATAAGTGAGCTAAGTTAGGCAGTAAGATACTAAAGAAGCTAACCTTGAACCTTTGGTACACACGAATCTAAATCCTGCAATGGCAATAAGTACATATCTCTCAATAGTCACCCTAAATATAAATGGACTTAATGCACCAATCAAAAGACACAGAGTAATAGAATGGATAAAAAAGCAAGACCCATCTATATGCTGCTTACAAGAAACTCACCTTAAACCCAAAGACAAGCATAGACTAAAAGTCAAGGGATGGAAAAACATATTTCAGGCAAACAACAGTGAGAAGAAAGCAGGGGTTGAAGTACTAAGATCAGACAAAATAGACTTCAAAACAAAGAAAGTAACAAGAGATAAAGAAGGATACTACATAATGATAAAGGGCTCAGTCCAACAAGAGGATATAACCATTCTAAATATATATGCACCCAATACAGGAGCACCAGAATATGTGAAACAAATACTAACAGAACTAAAGAGGGAAATAGACTGCAATGCATTCATTTTAGGAGACTTCAACACACCACTCACCTCAAAGGATAGATCCGCCGGGCAGAAAATAAGTAAGGACACACAGGCACTGAACAACACACTAGAACAGATGGACCTAATAGACATCTATAGAACTCTACATCCAAAAGCAACAGGATATACATTCTTCTTAAGTGCATATGGAACATTCTCCAGAATAGACCACATACTAGCTCACAGAAAGAGCCTCAGTAAATTCCAAAATATTGAAATTATACCAACCAATTTTTCAGACCACAAAGGTATAAAAGTAGAAATAAATTCTACAAAGAAAACAAAAAGGCTCACAAACACGTGGAGGCAAAACAACATGCTACTAAATAATCAGTGGATCAATGAACAAATCAAAATAGAGATCAAGGAATATATAGAAACAAACGACAACAATAACACTAAGCCCCAACTTCTGTGGGACGCAGTGAAAGCAGTCTTAAGAGGAAAGTATATAGCAATCCGGGCACACTTGAGGAAGGAGGAACAATCCCAAATGAATAGTCTAACATCACAATTATCAAAACTGGAAAAAGAAGAACAAATGAGGCCTAAAGTCAGCAGAAGGAGGGACATAATAAAGATCAGAGAAGAAATAAACAAAATTGAGAAGAATAAAACAATAGCAAAAATAAACAAAACCAAGAGCTGGTTCTTCGAGAAAATAAACAAAATAGATAAGCCTCTAGCCCAACTTATTAAGAGAAAAAGAGAATCAACACAAATCAACATAATCAGAAATGAGAATGGAAAAATCACGACAGACTCCAAAGAAATACAAAGAATTATTAAAGACTACTATGAAAACCTATATACCAACAAGCTGGAAAAACCTAGAAGAAATGGACAACTTCCTAGAAAAATACAACCTCCCAAGACTGACCAAGGAAGAAACACAAAAGTTAAACAAACCAATTAAGAGCAAAGAAATTGAAACGGTAATCAAAAAACTACCCAAGTACAAAACCCCAGGGCTGGACGGATTTACCTTGGAATTTTATCAGACACACGGAGAAGACAAAGACATAATACCCATTCTCCTTAAAGTGTTCCAAAAAATAGAAGAAGAGGGAATACTCCCAAACTCATTCTAAGAAGCCAACATCACCCTAATACAAAAACCAGGCAAAGACCCCACCAAAAAGAAAAATTACAGACCAATATCCCTGATGAATGTAGATGCAAAAATACTCAATAATATATTAGCAAACTGAATTCAACAGTATATCAAAAGGATCATACACCATGACCAAGTGGGATTCATCCCAGGGATGCAAGGATGGTACAACATTCGAAAATCCATCAACATCATCCACCACATCAACAAAAAGAAAGACAAAAACCACATGATCATCTCCATAGATGCTGAAAAAGCATTTGACAAAATTCAACATCGATTAATGATAAAAACTCTCAGCAAACTGGGAATAGAGGGCAAGTACCTCAACATAATAAAGGCCATATATGATAAACTCACAGCCAGCATTATACTGAACAGCGAGAAGCCTAAAGCATTTCCTCTGAGATCGGGAACCAGACAGGGATGACAACTCTCCCCACTGTTATTTAACATAGTACTGGAGGTCCTAGTCACGGCAATCAGACAAAACAAAGAAACACAAGGAATCCAGATTGGTAAAGAAGAAGTTAAACTGTCACTATTGCAGATGATATGATACTGTACATAAAAAACCCTAAAGACTCCACTCCAAAACTACTAGAACTGATATCGGAAGACAGCAAAGTTGCAGGATTCAAAATTAACACACACAAATCTGTAGCTTTCCTATATACTAACAATGAATCAATAGAAAGAGAAATCAGGAAAACAATTCCATTCACCATTGCATCAAAAAGAATAAAATACCTAGGAATAAACCTTACCAAAGAAGTGAATGACTTATCCTCTGAAAACTACAAGTTACTCTTAAGAGAAATTAAAGGGGACACTAATAAATGGAAACTCATCCCCTGCTCATGGCTAGGAAGAATTAATATCGTCAAAATGGCCATCCTGCCCAAAGCAATATACAGATTTGATGCAATCCCTCTGAAATTACCAGCAACATTCTTCAATGAATTGGAACAAATAATTCAAAAATTCATATGGAAACACCAAAGACCCCAAATAGCCAAAGCAATCCTGAGAAAGAAGAATAAAGTAGGGGGGATCTCACTCCCCAACTTCAAGCTCTACTACAAAGCCATAGTAATCAAGACAATTTGGTACTGGCACAAGAACAGAGCCACAGACCAGTGGAACAGATTAGAGAATCCAGATGAAGCCAAACATATATGGTCAATTAATATTTGACAAAGGAGCCATGGACATACAATGGCAAAATGACAGTCTCTTCAACAGATGGTGCTGGCAAAACTGGACAGCTACATGTAGGAGAATGAAACTGGACCATTGTCTAACCCTATATACAAAGGTAAACTCAAAATGGATCAAAGACCTGAATGTAAGTCATTAAACCATTAAACTCTTGGAAAAAAACATAGGCAAAAACCTCTTAGACATAAACATGAGTGACCTCTTTTTGAACATATCTCCCGGGCAAGGAAAACAACAGCAAAAATGAGGAAGTGGGACTACATTAAGCTGAAAAGCTTCTGTACAGCGAAAGACACCATCTATAGAACAAAAAGGAACCCTACAGTATGGGAGAATATATTTGAAAATGACAGATCCGATAAAGGCTTGACGTCCAGAATATATAAAGAGCTCACACACCTCAACAAACCAAAAGAAATAACCCAATTAAAAGATGGGCAGAGGAACTGAACAGACAGTTCTCCAAAAAAGAAATACAAATGGCCAACAGACACATGAAAAGATGCTCCACATCACTAATTATCAGAGAAATGCAAATTAAAACTATAATGAGGTATCACCTCACACCAGTAAGGATAGCTGCCATCCAAAAGACAAACAACAACAAATGTTGGCGAGGCTGTGGAGAAAGGGGAACCCTCCTACACTGCTGGTTGGAATGTAAATTAGTTCAACCATTGTGGAAAGCAGTATGGAGGTTCATCAAAATGCTCAAAACAGACCTACCATTTGACCCAGGAATTCCACTCCTATGAATTTACCCTAAGAATGCAGCAATCAAGTTTGAGAAAAACAGATGCACCCCTATGTTTATCGCAGCACTATTTACAATAGCCAAGAATTGGAAGCAACCTAAATGTCCATCGGTAGATGAATGGATAAAGAAGATGTGGCACATAAACACAATGGAATAGTATTCAGCCATAAGAAGTGGAAAAATCCAACCATTTGCAGCAACATGGATGGAGCTGAAGAGTATTATGCTCAGTGAAATAAGCCAAGCGGAGAAAGAGAAATACCAAATGATTTCACTCATCTGAGAGGTATAAGAAGAAAGGAAAAACTGAAGGAACAAAACAGCAGCGGAATTACAGAACCCAAAAATGGACTAACAGGTACCAAAGGGAAAGGAACTGGGGAGGATGGGTGGGCAGGGAGGGATAAGGGGGGGGAAGAAGTAGGGGCATATTAAGATTAGTATGCATGGGGGGGAGGGAGAAAGGGGAGGGTGGGCTGCACAACACAGAGAGGACAAGTAGTGACTCTACAACATTTTGCTAAGCTGATGGACAGTAACCATAATGTGGTTGTTAGGGGGGACCTGATATAGGGGAGAGCATAGTAAACATAGTATTCTACATGTAAGTATAGATTAAAAATTAAAAAAAAAAAGAGAAAGAAAGAAAGAAAGAAAAGGGGGATTACTCCTTGATAGGATAAAACTATTGGTAAATTAAAGATCAACGCATGCTTTAAATATCCTTAATATTGATCACTTAAAGGGTGTCAGATGATCAGCTATGGACGTATTCTTTCCTTTTCTGATAATATTCCTTTCTCTTAATAAAAAAAAAAAAAAGCAGTTACTGTAGCTGACGTCCAATGAGTTCTGCACAGTGGTATAGAGGGCATGTCAAAGTGTGGGCAAAGGGTCTGTTTGTTTCTATGCAGAAGATCAAGGCCTAGCTTGGATACCCAGAAAATGAACTAAGATACGATATGAGGAGGAGCTTCCGGCATCAGCACTCTCTGGAGGACGTGTGCCGGGGGATGATCATCAAAAAGCCTCCACAGGGATCCGGACAATGCTGCGGTTGTGGCTGCATCCACCCTACCGTCTCCTGGACTTGCCATAGGAATGAGGAAGGAGATGTCTAGGCTGGCATGTGCATACAGTGAGACAATGAATTTGACCGGATCTGTACTGTTGGAACTCAACCAGGAGTTGGGAGGGGTGCAAGTTGTAGCACTCCAAAATCTTATGACTATAGACTATCTATGGTTAAAAGAACATATGGGATGTGAACAGATCCCAGGAATGGGCTGCTTTAATTTGTCTGATTTCTCTCAGACTGTTCAAGTACAGTTGGACAATATCCATCATATCATAGACAAATTTTCACAAATGCCTAGGGTGCCTAAATGGTTTTCTTGGCTTCACTGGAGATGGATGGTAATTATAGATTTGCTTTGTTTATGTCACCGTATTCCTATTATGTTAATATGTGTGTGCAAATTAGTTAGTAGTTTAAAACCTTTACATACTTAAGGTACTCTACAAGAAGATATGTCAAAGCAATAATCAATCCTCCCATGTTTTCTTCCATATGCTACCTCTATAGCTTTTCTTCTTCCTTCCTAATTACAACCCTTAAATAGAATTCGTGCCTCATATCGAATTTACCGAGTATCATAATTCCTCCAGGTGGTAAAGATACCTCGAGACACGTGCTGGGCATAGAAGCCACAGGGCATAAATCTGCAAAGAAGTAAAAAGCTAACCTTTTCAAACAATATGGCTTCTCTCTCACTTACCGACTTTACATTTCCCTGTATGGCCCTGGAAGATGACTGGTTAGCCAGAGACGGGTAAGATTCCTCAAGGGAGGAACAACCTAAGACAGGCACAGTCGCAGGGGAGCCATCAGGTGAGAATTTGGGGATCAACAGAGGTGAGGCTCAGAACCTCACCCCCCCTGCTTTGAGAGAAATCTTCTGCATCCATAGATGTTCGCTGCCCTTGTCTAGCTTGGATTAATACTTATTCCATAGGCACACACCTGATCATCTGATCATCTACATTTGCCCTCTTACAGCACTAAACTATGTTTTCTACCTTTATCTTGCATCTACCTACCACTTCAGCATTTTATTAAAAATAAAAATAATAATAATAATAAAGGGAGAAATGTGGGATCAACATATAAATCAAGTACAAAAATCAAACGAATATTCATATATGACCTGATTGTTTATAGGTCATAATGTGTGATCAAAACCGAAAGTTTCTGTGATGAATGCCCTTGTACTGTTCACCATGTAAGAATTTATTCACTATGTAAGAATTCGTTCACCATGTAAGAACTTGTTCGTTATGCTTCAGAAGATTGGAGACTGACGAGAATTAGGCTTGAGATGGATTAATGATTGTACATTGAGCATTGACCCCGCTATACTGAATTTTATTGTTGTTAACAACCATTTGATCAATAAATATGAGAGATGCCCTCTCAAAAAAAAAACAAAAACAAAAACAAAACAACCTAAGAACAAAACTCCTGGACCAGATAGCTTCACAGCTGAATTTTATCACACATTTAGTAAAGATATAATATCCATCCTTGCTCAAGTTTTCCAAGAAATGGAAGATGAAGAAATACTTCCAAACTCATACTCTGAGGCCAGCATCACTTTAATAACAAAACTAGGCAGAGAAACCACAAAACAAGAAAATTACAGACCAATGTCCATGATGAACATAGATGTAAAAATACTCAACAAAATATCAGCAAACCAAATTCAAAACTGTATCAAAAAGATCATCCATCATGATCAGGTAGGAGTTATTCCAGGGTTGAAAGGATGGTGTAATATTAGAAAATACATTAACATCAGAAACCACATCAACAAAAAGGAGAAAAATCACATGATCATCTCCATAGATGCTGAAAAAGCATTTGACAAAATTCAACATCCATTCATGATAAAAACTCTCAACAAAATGGGTTTAGAGGGCAAGTACCTCAACATAATAAACGCCATATATGACAAACCCACAGACAACATCATAGTTAACAGAAGTAGGTGAAAGCCTTTCCTTTAAGATTGGGAACCAGACAAAAATGCCCACTCTCTTCATTTTTATTTAACATAGTTCTGGAGGTCCTTACTATAGCAATTGGACAACACAAAGAAATAAAAGGCATCCAGATTGGTAAGGAAGAAGTTAGACTGCCCCTGTTTTCAGATGACATGATATTGTACATAAAAAACCCTAAAGAATCCACTCCAAAACTACTAGAACTAATATTTGAATTCAGCAAAGCTGCAGGATACAAATTTAATACACAGAAATCTGTTGCATTCCTATACACTAATGATAAAATAGCAGAAAGAGAAATCAGGAAAGAAATTTCATTCACAATCGCATCAAAAAGAATAAAATACCTAGGAGTAAACCTAACCAAGGAAGTGAAAGACCTATACTCTGAAAACTACAAGACACTCTTGATAGAAATTTAAAAAGATACCAATAAATGGAAACACATCCTGTGCTCATGGGTAGGAAGAATTAATATTGTCAAAATGGCCATCCTGCCTAAAGCAATCTACATATTCAATGCAGTTCCTATAGAAATACCAGTAGCATTCTTCATTGAACTAGAGCAAATCTTTCTAAATTCATATGGATCCACAAGAGATCCTGAATAGCCAAAGCAATACGAGAAGGAAGAACAAAGCTCAGGGGATTATGCTCCCTGACTTCAAGCTCTACTACAAAGCCACAGTAATCAAGACAGTTTGGTACTGGCACAAGAACAGAAACACAGACCAATGGAACAGACTAAAGAGGCCAGATACAAACCCAAGCATGTATTATATAATTATTAATATACAATAAAGTAGCTGAGGATATACAATAAGGAAATTATAGCCTCTTCAAAAACTGGTGTTGGCAAAACTGGACAGCTACATGTAAGAGAGTGAAATGGGATTATTGTCTAACTCCGTACATGAAAGTAAACTAAAAATAGATCAAAGACCTGAATGTAAGTCATGAAACCATAAAGCTCTTAGAAGAAAACAAAAAAAAAAATCTCTTGAATATAAACATGAGCAACTTCTTCCTGAACGCATCTCCTAGGAAAGGGAAACACAATAAAAAAATGAACAAATGGGACTACATCATGCTAAAAAGCTTCTGTACAGCAAGGGACACTATCAGCAAAACAAAAAGTCATCCTACAGTATGGGAGAATATATTTGTAAATGACATATCCGACAAGGGTTTAACATCCAAAATATTTAAAGAACTCACACACCTCAACACCCAAAAAGCAAATAACCCTATTAAAAAATGAGCAGAGGATATAAACAGATACTTCTCCAAATAAGAAATTCAAATGGCCAGCAAGCACATCACTAATCATCAGAGAAATGAAAATTAAAACCACAATGAGATATCACCTCACACCAAATAGGATGGCCAACATCCAAAAGACAAACAACAACAAATGTTGGTGAGGCTATGTAGAAAGGGGAACCCTCCTACACTGCTGGTGGGAATGTAAATTAATTCAACCATTGTGGAAAGGAGTATGGAGGTTTCTTAAAACACTCAAAATAGAAACACTATTTGACCCAGAAATTCCACTCCTAGAAATTTACCATAAGAATGCAGGAGCCCAGGTTGAAAAAGACATATGGAACCCTATGTTTATCGCAGCACTATTTACAATAGTCAAGAAATGGAAGCAGCCTAAGTGACCATCAGTAGATGAATGGATAAAGAAGATGTGATACATATACACAGTGGAATATTATTTAGCCATAAGAAGAAAACAACTTCTACCATTTGCAACAACATGGATGGAGCTAGAGGGTATGAGAAGTATCAAATGATTTCACTCATCTGTGGAGTACAAGAACAAAGAAAAAACTGAAGGAACAAAACAGCAGCAGACTCACTGTCTCCAAGAAGGGACTAGCAGTTACCAAAGGGGAGTGGTGGGGGAGGACCAGTCGGGAGGGAGTGAGAAGGGGATTGAGGGGTATTATGTTTAGTACACATGGTGTGTGGGGGGGTCACAAGGAAGACAGTGCAGCACAGAGAAGACAAATAGTAAATCTGTGGCATCTTACTACATTGATGGACAGTGACTACATTGGGTTATGAGTGTGGACATGATAATATGGGTAAATGCAGTAACCACATTGTTTTTTCATGTGAAACCTTCATAAGAGTATGTATCAATAATGCCTTAATAAAAAAAGATTATACAGGTAATCTTTGCTTTATACATTATGTGGAAGTGTAAAAATGTTCATGAGAGCTGAAATTGTGCAAAGTGACCTTAATAATCAATGGGACAAATTAGGTTTGTTCCATGACTTTTGAAAAAGTTTTTTAAACATTAAACATGCTCTTATCATTGTTTATAAATATATTGGAAAATAGAAAAGTTGGAAAACTGGTATTTATTTCGTACAATGTAAAATTAAAATATTAGGAACATTGTCATTTATTTGCTATTTGCTTTTTGGAAGTAGCTTACTAAGAATGTTAGAACAATGCTTGTTTTTTTTATCATTGTAGAATTTAGTGATACAAAGTACCATTTATATTCCTTGGTGAACAAACTAACACACTCCATTCTACATTTGAATTTGCTTCCAACATTTTATCTTTTGTGCCTAAAATGTGAAATATCTTTAAAGTGAAGTTTATTAAGACATGTTTCTCCCTCTGGGACATCTTCATCTGTTTTGTCAAATGAGGTTTATTATTTATGTTGGTAAGTTCTTCAGTGTGTTCCTCTGGCTTCACATATAGAAGAAACTCCTTAATGGCAGTGAACTCAACATTCCCATGTCAGCTTTCTTCTGTAATCCCATTTACATTCCATTCGACTTTCACTTCAGTAGCCACCACATTTCATTTGTCTGATATACTTTTATATTTGTTAGCCATTTTGTTCTTTTGATTATTCATTTGTAAATCACATGGGTTTATCAATTTGACACAAGGTGGCAACAAAGATACTTGTTTTTTTTTTTAAGAGGGCATCTCTCTCATATTTATTGATCAAATGGTTGTTAACAACAATAAAATTCTGTATAGGGGGGTCAATGTTCAATGCACAATCATTAATCCACCCCAAGCCTAATTTTCGTCAGTCTCCAATCTTTTGAAGCATAATGAACAAGGTCTTACATGGAGAACAAATTCTTACATAGTGAATAAGTTACATTGTGAACAGTACAAGGGCAGTCATCACAGAAACTTTTGGTTTTGATCACGCAAAATGAACTACAAAAAATCAGTTCAAATATGAATATTCTTTTGATTTTTATACTTGATTTATATGCGGATACCACATTTCTCTCTTTATTATTATTATTTTTAATAAAATGCTGAAGTGGTAGGTAGATGCAAGATAAAGGTAGAAAACATAATTTAGTGTTGTAAGAGAGCAAATGTAGATGATCAGGTGTGTGCCTGTAGACTAAGTGTTAATCTAAGCTAGACAAGGGCAATAAAACATCCACGGATACAGAAGATTTCTCTCAAAACAGGGGGGGTGAGGTTCTAAGCCTCACCTCTGTTGATCCCCAACTTCTCACCTAATGGGCCCCCTGTGACTGTGCCTGTCTTAGGTTGTTCCTCCCTTGAGGAATCTTACCCGTCTCTGGCTAACCAGTCATCCTCCAGGGTCATACAGGGAAATGTAAAGTTGGTAAGTGAGAGAGAAGCCTTATTGTTTGAAAAGGATAGCTTTTTACTTCCTTGCGGATTTATGCCCTGTGGCTTCTATGCCCAGCATTTGTCTTGAGGTATCTTTACCACTTGAAAGAATTATGATACTCGGTAAATTCGATATTAGGCACGAATTCTATTTAAGGGTTGTAATTAGGAAGAAGAAAAGCTATAGAAGTAGCAGGCGGAAGAAAATATGGGAAGATTGATTATTTCTTTGACATACCTTCTTGTAGAGTAACTTCAGCATGTATACGTTTTAAACTACTAATTAATTACACACACACATTAACATAATAGGAGTACAGTTACATAACCAAAGCAGACCTATAACTACCAGCCATCTCCAGTGAAACCAAGAAAACCAGTTAGGCACCTTAGGCATTTGTGAAAACTTATCTATGATACGGTGGATATTGTCCAACTGAACTTGAGCAGTCTGAGAGAAATCAGACAAATTAAAACAACCCATTCCTGGGGACTGTTCACATCCCATATGTTCTTTTAACAGTAGATAGTCTGTAGTTGTAAGATTTTGGAGCACTACAATTTGCACTTTTCCTAATTCTTGGTTGAGTTCCAACAGTATAGATCCAGTCAAATTTGTTGTTTTACTGTATGCACAGGCCAGCTTAGATATCTCCTTCTTCATTCCATGGCAAGTCCACGAACCGGTGGGATGAGTGCATCTACAGCTGTAGCAGCACGTAGATCTTTGCTGGGGTTTTTTGATGATCATCTTCTGGCATGAGTCTTCCAGAGAGTGCTGATGTTGGAAGTTCTTTTTCATATCGTATCTTACTTCATTTCCTGGGTAGCCAAATTAGGCTTTGATCCTCTGTATAAACACAAACAGACCCTTTGCCTACACTTTTATATGCCCTTTATACCATTGTGTAGAACTCATTGGAGGTCACCACACCAGAAATGATTTTTTTTTTAAGAGAAAGGAATATTATCAGAAAAATGTACCTCCATAGCCGATCATCTGACACCCTTTAAGTGGTCAAAATTAAGGATATTTAAAGCATGCATTAATCGTTGATTTACAGTTAGTTTTATCTTATCAGGGAGTAATTCCCCCTTTTCATTCTTTCTTTCTTTTTCTTTTTTTGTTATCATTAATCTACACTTACATGAAGAATATTATGTTTACTAGGCTCTCCCCTATACCAGGTCTCCCCTATAAACTCCTTTACAGTCACTGTCCATCAGCATAGCAAAATGTTGTAGAATCACTACTTGTCTTCTCTGTGTTGTACAGCCCTCCCCTTTCTTCCAGCCCCCCATGCATGCTTATTTTAATACCCCCCCTTCTTCTTCCCCCTGCTTATCCCTCCCTACCCACCCATCCTCCACAGTCCCTTTCCCTTTGGTACCTGTTAGTTCATTCTTGGGATCTGTGATTCCACTGCTGTTTTGTTCCTTCAGTTTTTCCTTTGTTCTTATACTCCTCAGATGAGTGAAATCATTTGGTATTTCTCTTTCTCCGCTTGGCTTATTTCACTGAGCATAATACCCTCCAGCTCCATCCATGTCACTGCAAATGGTAGGATTTTCCCTCTTCTTATGGCTGAGTAGTATTCCATTGTGTATATGTACCACTTCTTCTTTATCCATTCATCTATCGATGGATATTTAGGTTGGTTCCAATTCTTGGCTATTGTAAATAGTGCTGCAATAAACATAGGGGCGCATCTGTCTTTCTCAAACTTGATTGCTGCATTCTTAGGGTAAATTCCTAGCAGTGGAATTCCTGGGTCAAATGGTAAGTCTGTTTTGAGCATTTTGATGAACCTCCATACTGCTTTCCACAATGGTTGAACTAATTTACATTCCAACCAGCAGTGTAGGAGGGTTCCCCTTTCTCCACAGCCTCGCCAACATTTGTTGTTGTTTGTCTTTTGGATGGCAGCTATCCTTACTGGTGTGAGGTGATACCTCATTGTAGTTTTAATTTGCATTTCTCTGATAATTAGCGATGTGGAGCATCTTTCCATGTGTCTGTTGGCCATTTGTATTTCTTTTTTGGAGAACTGTCTGTTCAGTTCCTCTGCCCATTTTTTAATTGGGTTATTTGTTTTTTCTTTGTTGAGGTGTGTGAGCTCTTTATATATTCTGGACGTCATGCCTTTATTGGATCTGTCATTTTCAAATATAATCTCCCATACTGTAGGGTTCCTTTTTGTTCTATTGATGGTGTCTTTTGCTGTACAGAAGCTTTTCAGCTTAGTATAGTCCCACTTGTTCATTTTTGCTGTTGTTTTCCTTGCTCGGGGAGATATGTTCAAGAAGAGGTCACTCATGTTTATGTCTAAGAGGTTTTTGCCTATGTTTTTTTCCAAGAGTTTAATGGTTTCATGACTTACATTCAGGTCTTTGATCCATTTTGAGTTTACTTTTTTATATGGGGTTCGACAATCGTCCAGTTTCATTCTCCTACATGTAGATGTCCAGTTTTGCCAACACCATCTGGTGAAGAGACTGTGATTTCCCCATTGTATGTCCATGGCTCCTTTATCAAATATTAATTGACCATATATGTCTGGGTTAATGTCTGGAGTCTCTAGTCTGTTCCATTGGTCTGTGACTCTGTTCTTGTGCCAGTACCAAATTGTCTTGAATACTATGGCTTTTCAGTAGAGCTTGAAGTTGGGGAGTGAGATTCCCACCTACTTTATTCTTTTTTCTCAGGATTGTTTTGGCTATTCGGGGTCTTTGGTGTTTCCATATGAATTATTTGTTCCACTTCGTTGAATAATGTTGCTGGTAGTTTCATAGGGATTGCATCAAATCTGTATATTGCTTTGAGCAGGATGTCCATTTTGATGATATTAATTCTTCCTAGCCACGAGCATGGGATGAGTTTCCATCTGGTACTGTCTCCTTTAATTTCTCTTAAGAGTGACTTGTAGTTTTCAGAGTATAAGTCTTTCACTTCTTTGGTTAGGTTTATTCCTAGGTATTTTATTTTTTTGATGTAATTGTGAATGGAGTTGTTTTCCTGATTTCTCTTTCTATTGGTTCATTGTTAGTGTATGGGAAAGCCACCGATTTCTGTGTGTTAATTTTGTATCCTGCAACTTTGCTGAATTCCAATATTAGTTCTAGTAGTTTTGGGGTGGAGTCTTTAGGGTTTTTTATGTACAGTATCATATCATCTGCAAATAGTGACAGTTTAACTTCTTCTTTACCAATCTAGATTCCTTATATTTTTTGGTTTTGTCTGATTGCCATGGCTAGGATCTCCAGTACTATGTTAAATAACAGTAGGGAGAGTGGGCATCCCTGTCTAGTTCCCGATCACAGAGGAAAAGCTTTCAGTTTCACGCTGTTCAATATAATGTTGGCTGTGGGTTTACCAAAAATGGCCTTTATTATGCTGAGTTACTTGCCCTCTATTCCCATTTTGCGGAGAGTTTTTATAATGAATGGATGTTGTACTTTGTCAAATGCTTTTTCAGCATCTATGGAGATGATCATGTGGTTTTTCTCTTTCTTTTTCTTGATGTGGTGGATGATGTTGATGGACTTTCGAATGTTGTATCATCCTTGCATCCCTGGGATGAATCCCACTTGGTCATGGTGTACGATCCTTTTGATGTATTTTTGAATTTGGTTTGCTAATATTTTATTGAGTATTTTTGCATCTACGTTCATCAGGGATATTGTTCTGTAGTTTTCTTTTTTGGTGAGGTCTTTGCTTGGTTTTGGTATTAGGGTGATGTTAGCTTCATAGAATGAGTTTGGGAGTATCCCCTCCTCTTCTATTTTTTGGAAAACTTTAAGGAGAATGGGTATTATGTCTTCCATGTATGTCTGATAAAATTCCGAGGTGAATCCATCTGGCACAGGGGTTTTATGCTTTGGTAGATTTTTGATTACTGCTTCAATTTCATTGCTGGTAATTGGTCTGTTTAGATTTTCTGTTTCTTTCTGGGTCAGTCTTGGAAGGTTGTATTTTTCTAGGAAGTTGTCCATTTCTCCTAGGTTTCCCAGCTTGTTAGCATATAGGTTTTCATAGTACTCTCTAATAATTCTTTGTATTTCTGTGGGGTCCGTCGTGACTTTTCCTTTCTCATTTCTGATACTGTTGATTTGTGTTGACTCTCTTTTCCTCTTAATAAGTCTGGCTAGAGGCTTATCTATTTTGTTTATTTTCTCAAAGAACCAGCTCTTGGTTTCATTGATTTTTGCTATTGTTTTATTCTTCTAAATTTTATTTATTTCTTCTCTGATCTTTATTAGGTCCCTCCTGCTGCTCACCTTAGGCCTCATTTGTTCTTCTTTTTCCAATTTCGATAATTGTGACATTAGACCATTCATTTGGGATTGTATTTCCTTTTTGAAATATGCCTGGATTGCTATATAACTTTCCTCTTATGACTGCTTTTGCTGTATCCCACAGTAGTTGGGGCTTTTTGCTGCTGTTGTCGTTTGTTTCCATATATTGCTGGATCTCCATTTTGATTTGGTCATTGATCCATTGATTATTTAGGAGCGTGTTGTTAAGCCTCCATGTGTTTGTGAGCCTTTTTGCTTTCCCTGTACAGTTTATTTCTAGTTTTATGAATTTGTGGTCTGAAAAGTTGGTTGGTAGGATTTCAATCTTTTGGAATTTACTGAGGCTCTTTTTGTGGCCTAGTATGTGGTCTATTCTGGAGAATGTTCTATGTGCACTTGAGAAGAATGTGATTCCTGTTGCTTTTGGATGTAGAGTTATGTAGATGTCTATTAGGTCCATCTGTTCTAGTGTGTTGTTCAGTGCCTCTGTGTCCTTACTTATTTTCTGTCTGGTGGATCTGTCCTTTGGGGTGAGTGGTGTGTTAAAGTCTTCCATAATGAATGCATTTCATTCTGTTTCCTCCTTTAATTCTGTTAGTATTTGTTTCACATATATTGGTGCTCCTGTATTGGGTGCATATATATTTATAATGGTTATATCGTCTTGTTGGACTCAGCCCTTTTGGACATCATTATGTAATGTCCTTCTTTATCTTTTGTAACTTTCTTTATTTTGATGTCTATTTTGTCTGATACTAGAGTTGCAACACCTGCTTTCTTCTCTCTGTTGTTTGCATGAAATATCTTTTTCCATCGCTTGACTTTAAGTCTGTGCATGTCTTTGGGTTTGAGGTGAGTCTCTTGTAAGCAGCATATGGATGAATCTTGCTTTTTTATCCATTCTATTACTCTGTGTCTTTTGATTGGTGCATTCAGTCCATTTACATTTAGGGTGATTATTGAAAGGTTTGTAGTTACTGCCATTGCAGGCTTTAAGTTTGTGGTTACCAAAGGTTCAGGGTTAGCTTCTTTACTATCTTACTGTCTAACTTAACTCGCTTGTTGAGCTATTATAAACACAGTCTGATGATTCTTTATTTCTCTCCCTTCTTATTCCTCCTTCTCGCTTCTTCATATGTTGGGTGTTTTGTTCTGTGCTGTTTTTAGGAGTGCTCCCATATAGAGCAGTCCCTTTAGGATGCCCTGTAGAGGTGGTTTGTGGGAGGCAAATTCCCTCAACTTTTGCTTGTCTGGGAATTGTTTAATCCCTCCTTCATATTTAAATGATATTCATGCTGTATACAGCAGTCTTGGTTCGAGGCCCTTGTGTTTCATTGCATTAAGTATATCATGGCATTCTCTTCTGGCCTGTAGGGTTTCTGTTGAGAAGTCTGATCATAGCCTGATGAGTTTTCCTTTGTAGGTAACCTTTTTTTTGTCTCCAGCTGCCTTTAATACTTTGTCCTTATCTTTGATTTTTGCCATTTTAATTATTATGTCTTAATGTTTCCCTCCTTGGATTCCTTGTCATGGGAGTTCTGTGTACCTCTGTGGTCTGAGAGGCCATTTCTTCCCCTAGTTTGGGGAAGTTTTTGGCAATTATTTCTTCAAAGACACTTTCTATCCCTTTTTCTCTCTCTTCTTCTTCTGGTACCCCTATAATGTGGATATTGTTCCATTTCGATTGGTCACTCAGCTCCCTTAGAATTCTTTCATTCCTGGAGATCCTTTTTTCTCTCTCTGCATCATCTTCTCTGCATTCCTGTTCTCTCTGTTTTCTAGTCCATTAATGGTCTCTTGCATCTCGTCCATTCTGTTTTGAAGTCCTTCCAGAGCTTGTTTTATTTCTGTATTCTCCTTCCTTAGTTCTTGCATATTTCTCTGCAAGTCCATCATCATGGTTATGACTTTTTTTTTTAATTCTTTTTCAGGAAGACTGGTTAAATCTATCTCCCCAGGTTCCTTCTCAGGGGAAGATGTAGCAGATGCCAAAGCCGTCTTGGTTAGTCTTTTTTCTGAATCATATTTTTTTGCCTTTTCATGTTGACTGGTGCTATTGACAGCTGGCAGGGCCAAACTTTTCACTTCCTACTGGCCTTTCTTTACTGGGCCAACTGTGATCCCTAGTGGCTTGTGTTGGGTAATTGCGTGTAGACTGGGTCTTTGTGTATTGCCCGGCTGGTGTGGAAGAATCTCCCTTTCTGAGGGTGTGCTCTGCCTTAGGCTGCTTCTCGGCTTTTGTAGCGCCCGGAGGTGTAATGTATGTTTGGGCTGTTTGGCTCTTTACCTCCGTGAGGGGTCTCAGAGCTGTTTCCCAGGGCGTTAGTGTGCCCGGTTTTCCCTGTAATTTCCAGCCACTGAGCTGTGACTTGTGTTGTTTCCATCCAGCTGTTACATCCCTGTCCCTTTACGACTTTCAAAAAGCACTCGCTTTTCTTTGTCTCAGGGGCATCAGCTTCGGAACCCGCTCAGAGGTCTTGCTGCCCTGTTTCCCTAGTTTCCAGCCCTCCACGCATGTACTGTGTCTGCGCTCTGGTGCAGGTGGCTGGGGCTGGGTCTTTAGCAGTCCTGGGCTCCCTCTCCCTTCCACCGGGAGCTGGGGAGAGGCATGCTCGGGTCCCGCCGGGTTGGGGCTTGTATCTTACCCCTTTCACCAGTTGCTGGGCTCTCGCACGTGTGGATGTAGTCTGACTGTTGTCCTGTGTCTTCTGGTCTCTCTTTTAGGATTAGTTGTATTTGTTGTATTTTCAAAAATATGTATGTTTTTGGGAGGAGATTCCCACTGTCCTACTCACGCCGCCATGTTGGCTCCGCCAAAAGATATATATTTATATGTTTTGCTGTCTTATCTGTGTTTGAACTGAATAATATGTGTTGTGATCAATCACAGATGCACTTTGAAGAAGTATTATGACTGTTTATTGATCATCATACACATCTTTTATTCATATAGTGATTTGTGAACTGAAGAACTAGCAGTAAAGTTTGCATGTTATGCAAATTATATACAGCTAATATAACACAGCAAGTAAAATTTCAACCTTAGCAGTGGAGAACTGATACTGTTTAGCTAAAACATAGTAGCTGACTTCATGCACATCAGAACTCTGCAAAAAGAGGACTCTGTGTGTTTATATGCATTCCAACATTTTTGTGTTTCCATCGGATGATTACTTAGCCAGTCTTACTGCTAGAACTAGAACTTTAGAGACTTTTCTGTCTCTAGCCTCATACTTCTTTAGGTCATTGTCGGTGAGGCTGCTTTCCTCTTATTTACTCCACCCAGTCACACTTTTTGTTAAACTGGTACCTTACCCTAAGAACTAAAATCACTTTTCCTTCCAGCAAATGAAAAAGATAAATAGGGAAAAAAGGAAAAAACAGATTTCTTAAAATCAGCTAAATTTAAAATACTTTAGTTATTATTTGATGTTAATAAGAATGTAACACAAAGCCTCAATACTCAAGGAATTTTAAGTGTATCTTAGAAGAAATGACCAAAAGTAAATGAAATAACTGAACCAATAATCTATATTAGGTGAAAGACGCCAGTAGTTAACTAGAAAATAACCATTAACCCACTTGTGATTAAAACAATTTAGAGTGCTTTACAAAGAACTTGGACATTGTTGGAAAGAAACTTAAACCTCTAAAAATCTAGTCTCCACAGATGTAGTCCAAAAATTTAGGATAAAATGCTCTCGGTGATCATACAGGATTTGGAAAACACTGGGATAGACTAGACACAAGCTTTGACAATTAGTAAGGATTGAAATAGTAAGACAGCTTCCTAATGACTGCTTTAGTAAAGTGGAACAACAGGAAACATTGAGAGGGGCTGAAGAATAGCAGGACATCCTACACATGTAGAAGGAATGGGGAGAGGGAATTAAGAACAGTAAAACTTACTGATAACAATGAGTATGGATATTTGGAGGAATTAAAGAACAAAAAAATGGGTAACAGATGATGATTCATTGGAAAGACAAAACAATCCATGTTTCTATTAAGATGGCAATGATGACAGAAGGCTGTCAGGCAGCAGATTAATAGTAAACAAACAAACAAATAAAATGGCAAATAAGACTGAACCAAAGCAAATTTTCTCTTAACATTGATGCTCATCATGACCCTATTCTTAATGCCAAAATCAACCTGTTATACACATTTGTCTTTTGTAAAAACCCATTTTTAAGTTTAAAAAAAAAGTTTCATCAGAACTCCTAATGCCTTCACACAGTAAATAACTTCCCTGCATCCTTAAACCCACAGTGCCTTATCCATAGGGCCTACAAAAATGCTGCAGTGGCAAGCCATGATCCTGCAGGACTCAAGCCTTCCTCCCACCCCAGCTCACTGGTGGGAGGAAGAGAGAGCAAGGAGAGAGTAGAAGCCCAGGACTGCTAAACACCCAGCTCTGGAGGTCTGCTCCAGGAGCACAACCCCCCACCCCCCCCACACACACACAGACACACACACACACACACAGAAATCTGGTTGGATTATCTCAATAACCCTTTTAGAAAGTATTATATTTAGTTTGAAAATATTGAAGAACCAATTAAAGTTTAGAGAGGTTGAGCAGCAAGTCAAATTTCACGTAATCACAGATAAAGCTTTCTGCTCAGGAGGGACAAGTGGACAACATCTTGGCACACTCAGCCCAGCTTGTTGGAAACTTTCAAGAGCTCCATCCATCTGGCTGGCAACCCAGTGCTGAGGTCCCCCACAGCAATATGCAGCCTACAGCTCCTTCCTCCCAGCAAGTACTGGTTGGCACACCTGCTGCCCCTGCTATAGCACCAGGCCAGCTGGAGGGTGGCCCCACCTACAGCAGCTACAGGGACAAAATGCAGAGGCTGCTCCCTGGATGCACAGCCCACTGGACCTGGCAGTGGAGGCAGGTACTGCTGCCAGGAAGGAGAAAAAGAGTTCTTTCCTCCTGGTAGGTGCTGGTACTGCTCACCTGTGACCCCTGCCATCACTCCCAGTGGTAGGCAGCTCCAGAGAGTAGAGCTTCTGGGCACTAGAGGATGCTGACTACACAAAGTTATTATTCCATAGGAATCACTTGAAAAATGAAACAGCAAAAAAAACTTGTACAAACAAAAATTAAGATGCCAGAAAAAGGACTACATGAAACTGCAATCATCAATCTTCTTGATAAAGATTTAAAATAAAAGTCATAAACATGCTCATGGAGCTACAGAAAAATATTCAAGATCTCAGGGAGGATTTCAAAAAATAGAAACTTTGAAAAATACAGTATCTGAAATGAAACATACAATGGAGGGATTGAAAAGTATATTAGATGAGGTAGTGGAGACGGTAAATGGAATAGAAAGAGAACAGGAAAACGAAGCTGAGGCACAGAGGGGAAAAAAGGATCTCTAGGAATGGAAGAATAATAAGAGAACTGTGTGACCAATCCAAACAGAACAATATTTGCATTATAGGGGTACCAGAAGAGAAGAGAGAGAAAAAGGGATACAAAGTCTCTTTGAGGGAATAATTGATGAAAAACTTCCCCAATCTGGGGAAGGAAATAGTCTCTCAGACCATGGAAGTGCAGAGATCTCCCAACACAAGGGACCCAAGGAAGGCAACATCAAGACATATAATAATTAAAATGGCAAAGATCAAGGACAAAGAGAGAGTATTAAAAGCAGCCAGAGAGAAAAAAGATCATGTACAAAGGAAAGTCCATCAGGCTATAAGAGGACTTCTCAGTAGAAACCTTACAGGCCAGAAGGGAGTGGCATAATATATTTAATGCAATGAAACAGAAGGACCTTCAATGAAGAATACTCTATCTGGTAAGATTATCATTTAAATTTGAAGCAGCACTATTTATAATAGCCAAGATATGGAAGCAACTTAAGTGTCTATCAGTAGATAAATATATAAAGAAAATATGGTACATATACACAATGGAATATTATTCAGCCATAAGAAAACAAATCCTACCATTTGCAACATGGATGGAGCTAGAGGGTATTATGCCCATTGAAATTAGCCAAGTGGAGAAAGACAAGTACAAAATGATTTCACTCATTTGTGGAGTATAACAACAAAGCACAATGGAAGGAACAAAATAGCAGCAGACTCACAGAGTCCAAGAAGGGATTAGTGGCGGTTACCTAAGGGAAGGTGGGTGGGGAGGGTCAGTGGGGAAGGAAGGAGGAGAGGATTAAGGGGTGTTATAATTAGCATACACAAAATAGCTATTTCATGGGGAAGGTAGTATAGCACGGGAAAGACAAGTAATGAGTCTATAGCATCTTACTATGCTGAAACACAGTGATTACAATGGGGTGGGGGAACTTGATAATATGGGTGAATGTTGAAACCACAATGCTGCTCATGTGAAACCTTCATAAGATTGTACATCAATGATACCTTAATTAAAAAAATAAAGAATGCACACTTCGCAGAACTGCTACTAGGAATAAAAGAAATGATGTGTGTCAAAAAAAATAAGATTCTGCAGCAGCCATTCCCCCCCAGCTGAATAGAGCACACACACGTCCTTTCCCTTTCAAACTCATCAAACATATGGTCCTGGATTACTGTCTCTGGTGTTATAATTACAGTCATGGATCCATCCTCAGAAGGGCCAATTTATGTATTTCAGAAGAATGTTTCATTCCAGGTAACTCATGTGAATGCACACTATTGCATTTCACAGAATAGAATGCTGGACTCAGAGCAGGTGATCATGACACAATTTCTGATACTTTGTTCTAGTTGCAGAAATCAGTCACTAACAGACAGAGAACACTATTCCAATCCAAAGTATTTTGATATGCTGTAGTAATTGGACCACTTCTGTCCATCTTTCATGACATAGAGAGTAAATATTCATTTACACATAAAAATTGTATGAAATTCCTACAACCTACTAGGTTCTGGAGATACAGAAATAAAATCTGGCAGGCTTTATGACCTATTAAGAGAATATACTCTACTTAAGCTTCCATTTAAGAATGGTCATTATTACATTCCAGCCATGCATTATAGAAGGCAGAGTATGGACTCAAGGGAAGGGTGGTCAGCATTACATGACTGGGCATAGAAGGAAAGTGCACCTGCATGAAAGGTTTAAAAAGTCTAATCAAGAAAATGACCCTGAGCAGAGTCATGAAAAATGAATTAGTGCCTACATGTAGATAAATATATTTAAATATCTATAAAGTCATTTCAGGGAGAGAAAGCCATGTGAAAAAAGATTTGCCCCTGCTCCTTCAAGTCAACTACTCTTCTCCATCCTGCATAACCTTGGACTTTATTTCATCTTGATTTTGACATACCCTTCCTTTTAATGGTACCTTGAACATTAATTTCAAACAAGTGATATCTGTATACATCTGGAGAAGAGGATGAGAAAACTTCACATATATGACTTCTGCTCAAATCCTAATAACAATAAAACAATAGTAAGATTTTAACAATTAACACTAACCAACTGCTTCTTATTTGCCAGCCACTCTGCTAAGTACATCACACACACACACACACACACACACACACACACACACACACACACACAGAAAATCTGATTGGATTATCTCAATAACCCTTTTAGAAGGTATTATTTTTAGTTTGAAAATATTGAGGAACCAATTAAAGTTTAGAGAGGTTGAGCAGCAATTCAAATCTCATGTAGTTAATCACAGATAATGGCAGGAATTCAGAACTAGGCTCATAAACCACCAGAATCTGAGCTCTTAAACACTTTGCCAGACTGCCAGAGAAGTAGACTGAGATTTGCCATCCATTCAGTTCTCGGTTTTGAATGGGATACTGTCCCAAATATCTCACATTATGCTTGCTAAGGATGTTTCCTTATTTTAAATGATCTCCAAATAGAATTTATCTGCTAAAAATATAACTTTATGCAGCCTATTTTTACTTTATTGTAAATAAATATAATATAATGCAATAAAGTAAACAACACAATAAAGTAGACAAAAATCACTTTGTACTTCTGAAGTTGAATACAAATTTACTCAAGCACTTGGAAAAGAATTTTAACATGAAATTATAAGAAACTCACATTTCCAAATAGTATAATAGTTTAGAGGTAAGTACAAGGGTAAAAATGCATTATATTTCTATTCATATTATTGATGATCTTAAAAGAAAAAATAAAACAGTAACTGAAGTTTTCTAAATATTTCCTGGGTATACAGAGCATACATCTTGCCAAAGTGTGTGGTGGGGTGGGGAGGGAGTGTGTGGTGGGATGTGTGATAGAAAAGTATCTTTTCTTGGTGAGTTATTTCCTCCAGTAAAGAGAAAAATAACTGATTAAGAATTAAACTAAAAAAGATTGTTTAAATTGTTTTAAATATACGTAATCTGTAAACCCTTTTTCTTAGATATTTTGTATAACACTTCAAACTGGGTATGATCATATTGCTAGTATAGGTAAACCCACAGACCAAAGGGTGTTGGCAGGCACCTCTCTTCTAGTCTACAGTTTAACAGTAGTCATATTGGTCCTGCTTCCATGAATAGTTTCTAAGAGCTTATCGAAGACCTTTTGCTCCAAAACAGGTCAGAGCTTCGAAATAAAAATTGCTGCAAATATTGATACCTTACCGTGATAAGCACAAACACTAAGTATTAATCCAAACATTCGCTCCACTATGGATCTTGTCTCAAGCCCTCCTACCAAGAAGAGTTTATCTGGTTTCTCTCTGCGTTCCATGCCTATGTTGAAGGGATCTATATTGCACCTGTGGCTCCATGTCACCTGAACTGGCACTTCTCAAAGGCAAGAAGCCTATTTGATTCTTCTTGGTTTTTCTCAAGCAGTAATTCAGTATGTGGTACATACAAGGTCCTTGTAATAAGCCAGAGCTTTAGAAGCTTTGGTGATAAAGATCGAAGTAATCTTTTTTTTCAAATTACCAATTACAGGTGAATAACATGGATCTAAATGTAAAATTATCCAGGCACTTTCATACCATAACTTTTTATTTGCCCTAGTCATTTTTATATTTTTGTTGCTCTTGCTCCTGCTGTCCAATATATGAATTATGCTACCACTGTCACTGTCTACATGGCCATTACTATTTTTCAGAGTCCTTTAATATTTCTTATTTTACACTGTTTCTGAGGTAAACTGAGCAGAAAGCTATGACCAGATCATTAAAAAAGAAAGTTAGCCTTAGTATGTAGATGTTATTTATCTAAAGACACATGGGAAATGACTGTTAGAGACAAGGTGGAATGCAAGTCACCAGGAACTTAAGAAATCTAAAAAAGCAGAAATTTGAATTTGGGCATGAACATGTTAATCATGTCTTAATGACACATGAAGATGAATCTTAGTTAAATAAAGTTAAGCGAGAAGCTCACCTAGACAACTTCATCTTTGAAAATACTGCTCCTTTTTTTAAGGGGAACAAATAAATAAATGGAGTTAATAAAGGAAAGGAAACAGGCAAAAAAATGGGTATATCTAATCTGAAAAGCCCTGTGGGTGATCTGGTGTGAAGGACAGACATATGTCAGCCTGATGTTCTGTTTTTAAAGTGAAATCAAAAGTATATAAGACATGTAGTAAATGTGATCTTAACTAGAAAAAAAATGTGCTATGGAGAAAAACCGTATCTTATCAATAGCATTAATAACATCATGGAAGTAGAAAATTCAGTTTTTAATTGTGGATGTGCCTTTGCTTTTATGTATGTTTTTCCCACACATGCACACAAAGAGCCAAATCAATCCTACCCCAATTTAAAAACCATTATGATTACAGAAATCAATGAAAGTATCCATATTGGTTTTTAATTACCTATAAATACACAGAAAACCTAAATGGCAATCATAGTATCAATCGCATTCCTAAATTTCTGAAGTTGTATCATGAAAACAGAGAACGTGCTTCTTTCATAGCTAATGAAGTATTCATTTTAAAATCACATTATATAAAAAATATATTAATAACAAAAAAGAAATATGCAACCAAGTTCTCTAATCTGACTTAATCTCATAATGAGGTGGGATCTCAACAGTGGAAACAACATACCCTCCAACTCTTAGCGCTTCAGACAGAAAATAGAGACTGGGGGGAAAAAGATTCTTATTCTGCTATGTCCGATTTAGATGACAAGTCTCTTCTAGACTGATCACATTATCTAGTAGGATGGGGTATGCTGACAATGCAGACTGTGACTACTGTAGGATTTCTCAGCCTTGCCACAGTTAACATTTTGGACTGAATAGTTATTTGATGTGGGAGGGCAGTACTTCATACATTAAGATATTCTACAGCAATTGTGGTCTCTACCAACTAGAAGTCAGCAGCACCCATATTCCTGACAATCAAAAATGTCTCCAGACATTATTCAAAGTTCTGTGGGAGGCAAAATTGTCCTCCATTGACAAGCACTGACTTAGAAGATACACACACACTTGTACATTCACTTGTACATACCTTTCAAACAAGGACCTCTTAAAAGCAATTCAAAGACTTCAAGTACACAAAATTAAACTTCAACCAACCAATCATTTTGTCTACTCATCAATCATTATTTATAGTATGAAAGAAAGGAATGGTCACTCTACATTATTATCAAATCTAATCCCTTCATATCACACATAAGAAGCTAAAACCTCTATTAGTTGAATGGCTTGCCTAAAGTTATTCAAGCAGATAGACAATAACAAAACAGCAGGACAACCCTTTCTATTCATGTGTATCTTTCTTATTTGAAATCAGATCTTTAATTTCAAGGATTATTTCTTAGAAGAAACTGCCTCTGCTTTTGTTCAGATGTTAGTGAAGTCTGTAACAGCTTAAATAAAAGACCAGTCAGCTGATGAGGCCTGTTATGATACTTGAGCATTTCAGCTAACGTAATTAAATAAATGTACTTGTCCACAGACTTGATGTTTGCAGAGCAAAGACAACTGACAGGTAACAGTGAATCCCGGGTAGAAAACTAAGTACAAATGTTGACTCGATGGTCTGAAATCCCTTAGTTTGAGTAATATTTTTGTCTGCTTTCCTGTTTGGAGTATGGATAATTAATATAGCTCTGGATGCTTGCTAGCATAATTTTTCTCAGAATCAAGTATATGGGTTTCCTGCTCAGCTTCAAAAACAGCTCATCTGTCTCATTAGCAATACTTTGGCTGTTATCCTAATCAAATTCCAAACCCAACTTTACAGACATCTTGCAGTAATGAAGATTCAGAACACAAGCATTCAAAATGTAGTTCATATGAGCATTTAAGCAGATACAAGGGCCTGCTTGTCCCACGTTTAGATTTAGATCTCGAAGGAGAGAAGGGAAAGCACTGGTCTCAAACGGACAGTTAATTCCCAAAGAATGTGCATCTGGGGCAAGTGGGATCATAGACATAGGGAAAGTGATCTGGTTGGACCACCAAAGTGTTAGAGCCCAACAATGGCGATGATTAGTACAGCGGAAAGGTTAAGGCCTTTCTAGGAGTTAGGAACCTTCTGTGAGTTTCCTCTATCATATTTAGATTCCCAGTCCTAAAGCTATAAAGAGCCGCTTGCTTCTTGTCAGTTTCCACTCAGAGATCCCTGGCCCCAGGTAGAATGGCTTAGGATACAACATCAATTTCAGTATCAAACTTCATTTGGCAGTACAAGTGTATTCTGTACCTAATTCTTTTTTTTTTTTTTTTTTCTGTAACTCTTGATTCCATGATGTGGTGATTCTGTGCTAGGATCACTGACCTTCAATCCCCGGGTCCCTTCACTTGGTCATCTACTCTTTGTTGCCTCAATGCTAGTATTTGCTTGTTCAGCATGATACAGTGAGATCTGTGCACTTGTCCTTGAGCTCATGAAAGCCTCTTGTGCCTACCTTGATCCCTTAGAGTGTCTGGACAAGGCAGGCTGCCTAGCATATAGGAGAGCATCCTGGGCTCCTTTTCCTTTGCATGATACTAGTTCATGAAGGATCAGAGTACATGAATAACTGTCCTGAACTTTACTTCGATGTCCTCTGATTCTCATTCTCTTAAAAAACTAGTATCATATCTGTTTAAACAATCTAATATAATGTGCTTGGCAGAGTTTGCATGCAAATTGCATCTTAATAAATGAGGAGGGAAATTTATGTCACTTTACTCCAATATGTTTCATTTAAGCTTTCATAACTGCCCTCTGTAAGGAAAAAGAAGAGGAAGAAAAAGAAAGTATTGCTATTTAAGTCCTACTTGTCAAATACTATGAATGCAGAGTCAAGCTAGAAGTAAAACACAGAGCAATTTGCTCATCCACCATTTCATGGATCTTGGCAGTGTGCTGTCTTTATTAAAGTCATATATGAGAAGAATACCTCTCTTGAAAAACTACAGCCTGAGGATGTTCGGTTAGAAAATTCAATATAAAGCAAAAAAACCTGGGATTATCCATTTAGCTGTTTCTTCATATTTGTTCTAAAAGCAATGCAATCTTCTCAATTGTTTCTCCTAGAATATATTAAGTTTTGTTCGTTGTTGTTGTACTACTTGGTATATTCTATTTCTTGGTAAATAGTTAAATTATGCAAGTACTCTAAACTTTGATTGGCAAAGACCTTTAAAACCTATGGAGATGAAGAAAAGTCATAATATTACTATCATCTATCTTTCAGTGTTAAATAATCTCATTTTCCCTAATCTACATTAACAGATAAAAATGTTATGCTTGTGTTTTATGTGTGTACATTTTATAGTATTTCATATTAGTTTCATATCCCTCAATTCCTAACCAAGGAAAAAAGAAGAACTTAACCATAGATCTGGTAACATTCTAGAGATCCTAGAATTTCCTACTACAGGAACTTTTTCAATATTTGAGCCATGATCCTGCAGTCACTCAGTTCAAACTAAACAGCAAACATCACTTTGTGAGGCAATTAATTTCACTACTGAACAAATATGCCCATTCGAAAATGGATCAAACCCCAAAACTGCCACCCTCTCACCTACAACTGCAGGTCCTAGTTCACTCATTCACTTTCTGTGTGGTGGTTTCTTTTCAAGTATTTGAAAATAGGTATCACCCATTCCCTGTGTCTCTCCTCATTTTTTAGGACCTCCCCAAAAAAATGCTTTCTCAACTCTTTGTCTCATACACATATTTATTACCTTCCAGTCACACTCCTCTGAACATGCTCCAGGTTGTATGTATTAAAAGAAAACAAGAACTTAGGCACAGTACTACAACGATGACTTTTCAACAGAGTACTCCAAGGTTCTCTATGACTGCTAACAAAAACACATCCTATTACTTCCTTTTACATCATTAAAGCTCTAAACCCAATTGCTTGTTTGTTTTTCTCTGGGGAAGATTCTGTTTCTATATGTATTATGACAATGTGGACCAAGTGAAAGTTCTAGACAAGATTTGATTCTGGGGAGGTGGGCATATAAGTCAGTCTCTTGCTTAATGCTTATTCTAACTGTAAAATATGCATGTGTCCTGGAGAAACTGAAGATATTGTGTCTGGAAAGTGTCATTTGGATTTTATTAATAAGCACATAAAGTAAATCTCTTCTGAGCTCTTCTTACATGCCAGACAGCAGGGAATAACATTTTTGGACATTATGTGATACATTTTTAAGCCTCATTACCACTCTATTTTATGATCCCATCCCATCCTATCATTTATGTTTCCCAATTTATGTTAGCCTGTTGAATTGTATGTATCTTAGTAAACTTTAATTTGTTTTATCAAATAAGGTGAGGGGTATATGAATGAATACAATTCTGTTTAAATACAATAGTAGTCTCCAAGTAAGGAAAGACTATTCATGTATAAAATATTTAATTTTTTAGTTTAAAATATTTCAAAAATAATATAAGGAACTTTGGGGAAAAGAACCTTAAATGTACAAAGAAATAAAAAGAAATTTCCTCTCTTATTCACTCTAATCTTACAAAAACAACAGTTAAAGTTTAATGTGTACCATTTCAGTTTTCTTTTTTATGCATCTTTCCTCTCTTCCTTCTAAATATTCATCAACCCTTTCTAACTTTCCCTTTATTTTTCCCACTTAACTGCCTATTGACCCATCCTCTATCTTTGTACAAGAAAAACAGAAATTGATTGAACTATGTTCCATCTTGTTATATATATGTACTTCATTTTCTTAAGGCTAAATAAAATTCTATTATAAGGATTCGCTTAATTTTTTAGCAGCTTTCTTATTGCAAAATTTTAGTTTGTTTCAATTCATCATTGATATAAACAATGCCATAAGAACTATCATTTTGAAGGGTTCTGGAGGTGGCATTACTAGTTAAAAACTTATCTATTAAAATTAAGTTAGAAAGCACAGTATTAGATCATCTGCTGTCCTGAAAAAATACACATAAAAATTATACTTTCATTGAAAGTATACAATAATATCTTTTATCATATTTATTCCACAACTATAGGAATTTAATCTATGTATTCTCAGTCCTAAACTGCTCCCCCTTTTGTGACCATTTTTATAGTTTATTTTTTTGTATGTATTCACATTTATCATACGTATGCTACGACTATGGGTATTCTTAATCTTTCTATGTATTCTAACTCAGTCCTAAACTGCTCCCCATTTTTTACCATTTTTATCACCTCAATTCTACCTTTCGTTGAACAGAGGAGAAAATTCAGGTCCCTCTTGTGCTTATGCTTCCCGTATTTAGTCTCACGGAAAAAGATGTGGCTTGAAGCAAGCAACTGGTGACAAAACATCTCCCCCTTCTCCTTCATGGGGAGCCCTCTCTTCCCAACACATAAAGCACAAAGCTAACACTGATGCAAGGCAGAGAAGCTTTATTTTAGTTTTTCATAACTCTTTCTTTACGTCACTTGCCATCTCATTCAATTTGACAAATGCATTCCTCCTCTCCTGAAAGCAGTCCCTGAGATAATGGGACCAGCCTCTTGGGGCCAGTATCTCCTGTCAGATTGCAGTTTCTTCTCCCTTCTGTACCCTGTGCTCCACTTAGACTAAGTCATAGAATTGCTTCCCCATAAAGCATCTGTGCATTTCGAAGGGCACCACCTACATCCTCCACTCACTTCCCAGCTCTAATGTTACTCTTTCCTAGTTAGCAGAATATTCACAAATGTCTTTCATCATGTGAGGACATGGAGAGTGCCCCTTACATAGCCCAGTCATGCAGACTCACCCCAATCCCCTTCTACAAATAACTATGACCTACTACTCAGAACCTCAAATCACTGAAATTGACCTTAGCAATACATAATAAGGCATTTGTCTTGGTGAATGATATCAATGCAGTCAAGACCAAGGCTTAATTATTATATGAATCAGCTGCTTCTCTTCTGTTATTAAAATGTTTTTTTCAATCTCCATTTGTGTGTGTATTTATTTTTTTAATTTTAATTTCTATGAACTGTTTATTTGTATTTAAAAAGCATCCTACTAGAAAACACAAGATATAAAAAAGAGGTAAATGAGCAGTAACAAAGTTACTAGAAAGCAATAATTTGATGAAACAGTCTTTCAGCAGATAAGTCCAGTTTTCTTCTCTTTTTCACTTTATTAAGGAACAATTGATAAATATAAAAGTATATAAATTGTACAATGTGATGATTTGAGAAACATATACATGGTGAAATGATTACCAAGAACAATACAATTAACACATCTATCACCTGACATTTGTGTGTGTGTGGTGAAAGTGCTTAAGATCTGCTCTCAACAACTTCAAATATAAAATACCATATTATTAGTTATAGTCATCACACTGTATATTAGAACCTCATAACTTATTTTTCTTTCAAATGAAAATTTGTACACTTTGATCTACTTCACCGCAATTCTCTTTCCACCAAGCCATCCCACTAGCCTCAGGCAACCAGTATTCTATACTGTTTCTATGAAATTTTTTTAAAAGATACCACATATAAAGAATACTACACAATATTTGTCGTTCTCTGGCTTATTTCATTTAGCATAATGCCTTCCAGTTCTGTGCAAATTGTTGCAAATGGCAGTATTTTCTCTTTTTTATGGCTGAATAATATTCCACTGTGTGTATATATATGAGTACCACATTTTCCTCATCTCATTTTTTGAAGGACATTTAGATAATCATTCCAGATACTGATTTCAGTTCCTTTTGAGATATAACCAGGAGTGCAATTACTAGATCATAGGATAGTTTTTTTTTAATAGTTTGAGGAACTGCCATACTGTTTTCCAAAATGGCTATAACAATATTACATTCCCACCAACAGTGTATAGGGTTCCCTTTTCTCCAGACCCTGATCAACACTTTTTTATCTTTTCTTTTTTTGATAATAGCCATCCTAACAGGTGTGAGGAGATCTCTCATGGTGATTGTAATTTGCATTTCCCTGATAATTAGTGATGTTGCTAGATATGTTTCATATACCTATTGGTTATTTGTACGTTTTTGGAAAATTGTCTATTAAGATAGTTTGCCAATTTTTAAATTGGATTACTTGCTTTTCTACTATTAAGTTGTATGAATCCTTTATTCATTTTGGACATTAACTACTTATCAGATATATTGTTTGCAAATATTTTCTCACATTCTGTAGATTGCCTTAATTACTGATGCTTCTTTTGTTCTGTGTAGTTTGACTGTAGTCCCATGCTTAAGCTTTTGTAACCTGTGCTTTTTGTTTCTTGTCTAAGAAATCACTGCCAATCATTGGTTGGAGTTACTGTACTATGTTGAATAGAAAGGCCATGAGTGGGCATCGTTGTCTTCTTCTGGAATTTAGAAGAAAGACTTAACTTTTCAACATTGAGTATTATGTTGTGGGCTTGTTATATATAGCCTTATTATGTTATGGGACATTACTCCTATACTCAATTCATTGAGAGTTTTTATAATGAAAGCATGTTAAATTTTGTCAAGTGCTTCTATAGCAGAATTGCCAAAAACAAAAAGTGACTTTCATCCTTCACTTTGTTAATGAGGTATATCACATTTATTGATTTTCACCTGCTGAACCGTCCTTGCATCCTTTGCATCCTTGCATGTAAGGATTAATCTCACCTGATCTGGCTATATGATCCTTTTAATATGCTCTTGAATGATGTGCTAGCATTTTGTTAATAATTTTTGCATCTTTGCTCATCAGCAATATTGGTCGGTAATTTTCTTAACTTGTACTATCCTTGTTTGGCTTTAGTATCAGGGTATTACTGGCTTAATAAAATTAGTTAAAAGTGTTTCTTCTTCTATTTTTTTGGAATAATTTGAGCAAGATTGGTATTACTTCTTTAAATATTTGATACAATTCACCTGTGAAGCCATTTTTGTTTTACCTCTTGGGAGATTGTTCATTACTGATTCAAACTCCTTGCTCATCATCACACTAATTGTTTAGATTGACATAATCTCTTTAGATTTTTCTATTATTTCATGATTCAATCTTGGTAAATTATATGTTTCTAGGAATGTACCCAGTTTTTCTAAGTCATCTAATTTGTTGGTAAATTACTGTTCATAGTAATCTCATATGACCCTTTTGTTCCTGTGTTATCAGTTGTAATGTCTCCTTGTTCATTTATAATTGTATTATTTTGGGTCATCCCTCTATTTTTCTCAGTCTAGCTAAGATTTATTGATTTTGTTTATCTTTTCAAAGACCCCTCCTAGAGACTGTTCCATAGAAGAATGCGTTTTCCTGTTGTTGGATATGAAGTTTTGTATATGACTTCTGCCCATTTGGTCTAAGTAGTTTGATCTCTTATTTCTTTATTCATTTTCTGTCCAGATGATCTATCCATTGTTGGAAATGGGCTGTTGAATTCCCTTACAATTACTGCATTGCTGTCTATTTTTGCCTTCAGTTCTATTTAAATTTATTTAATACATTTAAGTGCTCCAGTATTTGGTATATATATTTATAATTGTTCTATCCTCTTGATAAATCCTTTATCATTAAATAATTATCTTCTTTGTCTTTTGTTACAGTTTTTGACATAAAGTCTATTTTGTCCAATATTAGGATAACTACCCCTACTTTCTTTTGGTTTCTGTTTATATGGAGTATCTTTCTGGACCCCTTTATTTTCAGACAAACAGTATCTTTAAAGCTTAAGTAAGTCTCCTGTAAGCAGCACATAGTTGGATCTTGTTTTTATCCATTTAGTCACTTTTTCTTTTAATTAGAGAATATAAATCATTTGCAACTGGAGTAATTATTGATAGGTAATAATCTACTATCACAATTTTAATTGCTTCCAGTTATTTTGTAGTTCCTTTGTCCTTGCTTGTTTGCTCTCTCTTTCTTCGTGAGTTGATGATTTTTGGTAGTCGTATACCTTGATTCTTTTCTTTTTATCGTTTGTGTATCTATTACATATTTTAGTTTTGTATTTACCAGGATGTTTTATAATACATTATGTAGTTATAACAATCTATTTTAAACTTTCAATAACATTAATTGCATACAAAGTTTTACATATTTTCTTTCCTTCTATGCAATTTATGTTTTTGACATCCCAATTACATCTTTTTATATTGTGTTTCCATTAACAAAATATTATTATCTATAGTTATTTTTAACTCTTTTTGTCTTTTAACCTATATGATATGCTAGAGATCAGAGTGATTTAAACACCACCATTGCAATATTAGAGTATTTTAAATTTGAGAACATATTTATCTTTAACAATAAATTTTATATTTTCAGTATTACTAATTATCATCCTTTTATTTAAGCTTGAAAAATTCCTTTTAGAATTTCTTGTAGGGTAGGTCTAGTGGTAATAAATTCCCATAACTTTTGTTTGCCTGGGACAGTCTTTATCTCTCCAGGATTTCTGAAAGAATTACTTTGCAGGATGAAGTGCTCTTGTTGACATTTCCTCCCCATTCCCCACCTCTGAGTACTTTGAAAAATATATCATTCTACTTTCTCCTGTAAAGTTTCAGGACTGCAAGGTTTCTCCTGAGAAATTTGCTCATCGTCTTATCAGGATTCCCTCTTATGTGATAAATCTTTTCTCTCTTGCTGCTTCCAAAATTCTCTTTATCTTTGATTATTGAGAACATGATTATTATGTGCCTTGGTGAAGTTTTCTTTGATTTGGATCTGCTTGGCACTCCTTGAGCCTTCACATACATGGTGGCCACATCTCTTCCCAGATGTGTCAAGGTATCAGTCAACATTACTTTATAAAAGTTTTCTGTCCTTTCTTTTCTCTCTTCTGTCTGGGACTCCTGTAATGCCAATATTATTTTGTGTGATTGTGTCCCTTAATTCACATAGGCTTTTTTGAATCTTTTTCATTCCAATTTTCTTTTTTTCCTCTAATTGGATAATATCAAGATATCTGTCTTCAAGTTTGCAAACCCTTTCTTCTGCTTGTTTGAACCTGTTTTTGAAAAACTCTATTGCATTGTTCATTTCATGTAATGTATTCTTTAGCTTCAGAATTTCTATCACCTTTGTTATGATTTCTCTTTTTTGAACTTCTTGTTTTTCTGTGCACTGTTTTTGCAAGTTCATTGAGTTGTCTGTGTTCTCTTGAATCTTACTGAGCTTTCTTAAAATATTCATTTATAATTCATTTTCAGGTAACGCACATGTAACCATTTCTTTGGGGTTAGTTACTGAAAAATAGTTGTGTTCCTTTTGTGGTGTCATGTTCCTTTGTTTGCTGATATTTCTGATGGTTTTGTGTTGATGTCTGTACATTTGAGGGAACATTCATCTCTTCTAGCTTCTTCAGGCTGGTGTAGAATGACTTTCAACTGATGGTGGCTGGAAGTGCGTCAGCTTGATGGAGTGTCACATCTTTGGTTCCTGGGAGCACAAAGCAGTATCGTTTCTGTGCAATTTCATCAGCTAGGTCAGTATCAGTGCAGACTGCTAAAATTTTCCAGTTCTTTTTTGTCTATGGGAAGAAGTTCTAGCCAAGGGGGATCCCTCTTGGTATCTAGTCTGGCATGCTCGCATTCAAAAGAGCTAGCAGAGCTGGGGTCCCAGGATCAGGCACACATAGAACTATCACACTGCCTGTGTCCTGGGGTACAGGCACCCTTGCTGTGGCAGTGGCACTGGTCTCTAAGGTGCAGGAGTGTGCAGATCTCATGTGGAACTGGGATCTGGGTCTCTGGAGTGATTCAGGTGTCATGGAGGCACAACAGTAGAGTGGGCCCTGTGATAACTGGATAAAGAGAGAGCCTGAGTCCAGAATGCAGTGTGCAAAAGCTGCAAAGCCTGGGGATGGTGGATCAAAGAACCCATCAGCATATCCTTAGTGGTAATCTGTTAAAGCTACATGTGGAAACCCAGGGGAATGGACACAGAGCACTGGTACCACAGCCTGGTAGTGGTGGGTCAGCATGGCAATGTGAAGCTGGGGGCAGGGCTCATAGAAGCAGTGGCTGCCCCAATAATAGTAAGACAAAGCTGTGGCCTGGGGCCTTGAGTGGGGCACAGAACATCAGCATCTCTGTTCCTGCATATAGCAATGCACTGCAGTGTCCTGATCCTAGAGAGCTTGGCACAGGGATCCTGAGGGCGGGTCTCACTGTAGGAAGTACTACGATCACTGTAGCTCTGGCTTGAGGAGCTGATGCATTAGAAGGCACTCTGGGAAGCTTCATCCGCAGGGATCACCATTTATAAAATCTGCGTAGTCATTGCTAGCAAAGGCTACAAATGTCCACAGCACTTAAGGCCTGCTGTGGTTCTCCTGCAGTCCTTTCTCCGAGAAGGTGAAAATTCCTCTGAGGGGATCCCTCCTTGGCAGCAAGATGTTCTGGACTGCAGGAAGGGATGGCATAGATAAAATGCTTCCTCTGTTTTTCTACGGCATCATCATCAGTTTTTGAACTCTGCAGGGTTTTTGCTGCTCTCTCCTTGTAGTCTAGAGCTTTCCCTGAGATATTTTTGTCCGTTTGGAGTTGTTGACTCATTGTTTTTGTTGATTCTAAGAGATTCTAAGAGTTCTGATTCTAAGAGAGACATAAGTGTTGGGACCCCCTAGCTTTCCATCTTGCTGAGGTCACCTCTATTTATTTTTTTTCCTTCTTCCTACCACTAAGAATTCATTTTAACACTACACCAAGGGAGATAATAATAATAATATTTTAGAACACAATAAAATTAAATTTTGAAAGCCATTAAGTTACCTATTCTAATTCCAATTAAGTATTTCAAGATAAAAAGGTTCTGTACCTTAATATTTTTACACACAGATAAAAGAGTTCTGATTAAATGTAGAAACTGCCACACAAAACTAAAATCATAAATATAATACTGTTTTTATCATATTGACAAGTGAAAAATTTGATTACATTTATAATATTGTTTAACCTGGTTTGCTGGCTGTTTTAGCTGTCTTTGTTAAGGGTATTCCCTGTTGTGATACCCAACACTTGACTGACTATGGTTCTAGTCAAGTTGGAGTAAAGTTATGTAGATTCCAGTAGAGACTCTGGTTACATTCTGAATTATCAGGTCCTGAAGGTACTTGGTGCCAGAAGGTGCTGGCATTTGATGGCTATACCTGGGAAATGTAGAATACTAAGGAATGCAAATTTCAGACTTTTTTTAAATCAGCGTTTGCTAAAGATAAATGCGTGCAAGTATAAAATAAAGCTAAGCAAATATCACAGGCATTCCATAAAGTTTCCTTGCAGATGAATATAGTTATAATAAAACAAATAAAACAAAACAACCATACATGTCAAATATTGTTTTTCAGTTAGTATCTGACAGCAATTCCTCAGTCTTCCACTTCTTTGGATTGTGAATATCCTAATACTCCTCTCTTTAAATGTTCCTGTGTAATTTAGGAAGGATGTCCAACACCTAAGTTAATATTTGCTTAACTAGCTTTGAGACATCCCTTTCCTCACTCAGTTTTCTCTGCCTTTAATCCCAGGCAAAGCCACTTTTTTCCTCATCTCTGAGTTCTTTTCTCAGACAAGGACAGTTATCTATACAAAGAAAACATCCATTTCAAAGATGTGACTTGTTTTTTTTACATATATTATACAAAATATATGTCATTTGGATTTTAATTAACATTTTAAAAATCTTATTTCTTATGATGATTCCTTAAAATAATAGTTTTTGTATCAATAAGACAACATTCCTAAAAACTCTCTTTCCAAATAGGCCAGACACCCTAACCACATTTGATCATTGAGCACTTCATAGGGGTTAGTTGGAGTTAAAATGTTCTGCAAGTATGAAATCAAGTCATATTTTAAATAATGTAAAACATATGATTAAAAATTCTTACATTGAGTACATGAAGATATGCTAAAATTTATGTTGGGTTAATTGAATTTTGTATTAAATTAATTTTATATATTTTCTCTTTTCAGTGTTGCTACTAGACAATTTCAACTTCCAGCTTCATATATTTGTATTTGCAGCCCTTGTTACATTTCAACTGGATAGCAAGGTTCTAGAGACGACTCAATTAAGATATTTTCAGGACCACTGGCTGGACATTGTAAGATGGTGGCATCTGAAGGAAGTTCATTGTCTCTTTCAATGCTAAGTGATTAAAAAGTTGTCATATATGTAAATATATCTGCGCAAACAGTCTCAAACTGAGTCACAGCACATGAACAAACGTATATAATTTTAATTCAACCTCATTTGAACTGACCCACATTATCTACATTAATATCACAGAAAATTACTTATTCTTCTTACTATCAACCCAAGTTAATTTAGGATTAAAAAATAAAAGGAGGTTAGGAATATGAAGGGTGGTTATTCATCAAAAATACAGCAAGTCATTCTCTAATTTGTAAGGACAGAATGAAAGTCATGGGGAATTAAGATCTCTGGGTAGTAGAACTTTCATATTTGCAATTTCAGTCATCCAAGAATTTTTGCTTATTTGGAGTAAATGATTTGTAATTTGCTTAGCTGAATGTCACACATTCTTTTCACAAAAAAAAAATAGGCTACCAGCAGAGTCACACAGACTTCTTACCTTAACTGTCTAGGTAATGAATTACTTCCTCAAATACCCCTGGTAAATAACTAATAATAAAAGCTATTTGTTGGAAAAAATTTTAAAAAAATAAATAAATGACTCAAACTTGAGAACTCTATGTTGCCTGTGCTATAAATACCAATATAAGAATTTATAATATTATAGACATTTCCATTCTGTCCTTCATAGTGAATAATCCTTGGAAGCTCTGATCTCACCTCAAAGTAACAGAACTCATTTAACAGCTTTGTGTCAACAATTTTCTCCCTCAAATCCATTTGAGTTTGCTAAGGAATCTCCCATAGAGGCTCTCCACAGAGCAGTCACTTCTCATTTGCTCCAGGAATAAATCTAGTGAGTTGATGGTCCTATTTATATCACCTAACCTATAAAAGACTGTGGGGTGGAGGGAGGGCTTTTAACTTGTTTAGAAATGGAAGGGAATTGTTAGATAGATAGCAGTATTTGAACTTGACATCCTTACATTTTAATAGATGTGGAAACAATTATGAATTTATATTTAACTTAGCCTCTCAAGGGATGCCCTCCTCTTATTTTTCTATTTGTCTACACCTAATTGTTTCAGATTAATATAAATAAACTGCTGATACTAAACATCACTTCAGGCTAAGAACATGGTATGGATTTAATCAATAACTGGAGAATTAAATGCAATTGAGGATGAGAAACAAAGGGAAAAAACTAAGTTGTATCAATGTATTCTTTGTCCAGACATCTGTGTTGCAGTATAAGACATTTACATGGCTATTGTTAAGGTAATATATTGATATTCAAATGTACAGCTTCTCAGGAACTCCATGGGGAGGATTCATGATAGCAAGACAGGATTTGAGTTTAATAAGTATCAGACCAAAATATTTTGGAAAAACACTAATGTTTCACCTTGACCTTCGATAATTTGCATACAGCATTTTACATAAAGCATGATAACTTGAATCAAGGGTCCTTTCATAAGTCATTCTTTATCTCTCAGTTACCAACAAGAGATGACATCTGTGGATACACATAATTACACAAGGAAAGTTCCAGAACCCCAAGAGAAGGTTCAACCCATTTTCACATTACTAACCCAATACTTAAACAAGTAGTGTCCTATTTCTCATTTTAAATATCACCAGGGAACATTTTAATGACTTTAGATATTTTTAAAATGTACTTTAGTTCTTTTTTTCCTATAGAATTTAAGCAGCACATACACTTTCTGGGGAAAGTGGACTTATTTGTCATAACAGAAAAGGATGGCCTATTTTGAATAAATGTTCAAAAGGTTATTTTAATAATTTGGACACTTTTGGACAAATCATTAAGTCATAAAACTGGTGGTGGGCTTTATCTCTTAGTCTCACTCCCAATTTTGATATAGCTCAAAAAGGAAATATATAACCTTTGTCGCCCATCTTAAATTCAATAGATCTCATTAGTTTCCTTTTAAGGAAATTATCTGCTTTATATTCACTCAGTCAGCAGATGAATAGTAGGTTCTTTAACTATATTTTCCTAGCACTGGCATCAACATATATTTGTGGGGCAAGGCTCAATATAGAAGTTGCTGTTTATACTTACAGTCATTTGTGTATTTATCACAGTAATTTTCTGACAGGTGACAGAAAACATAGTTTTGAAGGAATAGCTGTTACTAAATTATACAAATGTACCACTCTCTTAGACAATCAATTTATATATTTTCCTCTTTTCTCAAACACGGAGCACCTCCTTCATCTTCTTTACTTTCACCGAATGGCACTGATTCCCAAAGGAAATAGAAGCCATCAGAAGAGAGCTCTCTCATCCCCCAACCCCCTGCACACACACAGGACTGCTTCTGCATGTCACTCTTCCTGTTACTGCAGTTCAACAATCGGGGTACAATCTCTAAAAATACCTCTTTTTGGGACCTAAATCCTAACATTTTCACCTCACCAAGGACCAACCTCTGGCAATAGCATCCCTCTTTACTAGATCATTCTCATCAACATGCAGCATGCTAAAATGTACTTCATTTTAAAAAGTGCAGTTGATGCCACATCCCTCTTGACCCACAGCTACTATCTCTTCTTGTCATTCTTCCTCACACCAAAATTACTTGAAACCACTGTTTTTAATTTGTCTCCTCTTATTCATCCTTCACTTCAGTCAAGCTTACCCATTACTACTCTGGAAACTGCTCTTGTCAGGGACAGCAATAACCTCTACAGTATTATAACTGACAGTTCAGTCTCCAAACCTGGGTCACCAGTGACATTAAGACAGGTCGTCACTTTCCCTCTGAAATACTTTTTTCACTTGGACTCTGGGACAAAATTTTCTCAGCCAGTGGAAAGCCTTTAAATGACATCCATGTACTGATGAATCAGGAATTTATATCTCCTACTGGATTTATTTCTTAACGATTAGATGTGTATATTTAACTGGCTATTTGACATTTCTACTTGAATGTCTAATAGGTATCTAAAACTTAACATGTTGTGGTGGTGAACATTACTTTCAACTTGGCTACATTATGGTGACCGGCTGTTTGGGCAGACACCAGTTAAGATATTTTTTAAGATGTGATTGATATTTAAACTGACAGAATTTGAGTAAAGCTAATTACCCTTCACGTCATGTGTGGGCATCATCTAATCAGCTGAAGGCCTTAAGAGGAAAGACTGAAGTTCTCTAAAGAGGAAGGACCTCTGCTTCCAGACTTCCTCAGACTCACAACTGCAGTGCCAATCCTTGCCAGAATTTTCAGCTCACTGGCCTGCCTTACAAATTTTGGATTTGTCATTCCCACAGTCCCTTGAGTCAATTCCTTCAGATCTATCTATCTTCTTCTACTGGTTCTGTTTCTCTGGAGAACCCTAATACATATATATAAAAAAAAGTTCCTGATATTTCCCAAAACTTGCTCCTCCCCACACTTTCCACATCTTGGCAGTTAGAGTAGTTTACAGCTGTTCAGACCAAAAAAAACCCTGAAGTCATCCTTGAATCCTCTATTTCTCTTGTACACCATATCCAGGCCATCAGGAAATCCTATAAACTCTCACTAACTCTCAGTCAGACTCCTACTACTTTTCTTAGCATAACTAACTTTCACCTAGATTACTTTAGTTGCTTCCACATGCACCTTAATTTTATAAAATGTATCTAGCTAGACTTCAAAGCCAGCATCACACACTTTGGGAGAAACAAGTGAAGCATTTACACTAAGGCAAAATGCCCATTATCACAACTATTATTCTGGAGGTACTGGCCAACATAATTCAATAAAACTATGAAATTAGAGAAAGAAAAATAAAAATTAATGGTATAAAAATACACCGGTGGTTATGACTGAACACCTGGAAAACAGATGATTCAACTGAGAAATTAACAACAAACACTAAACAGATGATTCAACCAAGAAATTACAACAAACACCGAGCACAGCATGGGAGAAAGAGCAGGGCATCATAAATTCAGAGGCTATATAATGCTAAAGAGGTTAACACCTAAAACAAGACTGTGAAACCAACAGCTGTGATCTTGAACAACCTAGACCTCTTTTTGCCTCTATTTTCTTAAATATAAAATGGGATTATATAGAAAACTACATGATAAAATTGTTATGAAGATCAAAAGAAGGAATATATGTTAAGCACTGGGAATATTGCTTAAATATAGAAGGGTTTGCTATAGTAAGTGTAGTATTATTAATTTATTATTATTGAAACAAACTGTTACCACAATTTGTATAATTCCTTTTCCACACTGCAATCCCTGCCAATTTCACTCCTCACCTATCACAACATCCCTTAGAAAGAAGTTGACAGACTACTGAACAGCCAAAGAGGTGATATTTTTACATAATTTTGAGAGTTTGCCCCTGCGAATCATCTTTTTCTTGTTGGCTTCTGGCAATTTTTACAATACCAAGAAATTAATATTGGAAGACTTGCATCTATGTTGAGGAGTTCTGAAATATTTGTACCAAGGACCACTTAATTCACATGCATGCCCAGGTCCAATATCTATTTTTCAAAGAAGAGGCTAACACAAGATTATTTCACTATTATATAGCAAGCATGAGTAGAAATGACAGAATTTCATTCTCTATATATGAGTTACAGAACAAGTCTCTGAAATGTTATAAAATAAAAAGACCCATAGTTTTTCGCCAAGCAGCAATAACACAGCAAGTGACACATCCTCTGGTTGACGTGATGAGTCTTTCCAGGTCTAAATTCCATAAATCTTCTCATAGATTTCAATCTCCTTGTGTAAACTGCTATTCATGAAACTCAAACACAGCCTTATAATTGCCCATTTGTTGGTCTGACTCCAACAAAAGCCTTTGAGCTCTCAGTGCACAGAAATGGATTCCTATGTTTCTTTTATAAGGCCAGAAATAGTGAAATTGTTGCCCAATGTTCTGAAAGGCACACAAATAAATTGTTATTTAATTAGTTAATTGATTAACTAATGGAATTTTCAGTATATTAATATTAGAAAAAATTTTCTAAGCTCCTGCTCTTTATTATAAGTCTGAGTTAGTAGTTAAGCTATTGACAACAAGGAAGGATAGGACAGGTAAATGCCAGAGTAGTATGGCCAGGATGGTCCTGAATGTATTATCAATTTTCCATGTACCTGTTTTGTCTAGATTCACATAAATTTCAGTGGTTTTGATGTTGCTTATTGCTTATCCATCTCCATAGACAGTCACTGAAGAAGCTACTAGTTTAAATCTGATTTTTTTTCTACTTGAAATAGGCATAAAAGGAATATCATCAAATTATGAGCATGTAGGGAGGAGAGCCCTAGTTAACCTTTCTCCACAATCCCACAGTGCACTGCACACCAGACAACCAAGTAGCTTGGATTGGCTTTTGCATTCTGTCAACCCTGTATCCACCTTGTTACTCCACTATTACTTGGCTAAGAAAATTTTCTATTTGACAACACATTCTGTAGCACAATCCAGCTCTAAGCAGCCAAACATAGTTTTAATTTTAGGAGGATACACGGCAGTCTAATTAGCTTGATATTCTCAGAAGATAGAGTAAACACAAGTGATTTCCAGCTTACTGTTTTGTTTTCAGATTTGTATAATGATTCCTTTTTACAGAGAAATAGCAACAATTCTAGAATTATAACACTACTATATTAACAGATCATTGTAAATATTCTAAAAAATTTTGTTCATTAAAATCAGTATGAATACCTATTTATTTATAGAAACATATCAGGTATCTGGACAGCCCTGAATACACAATCTATTTCCCACTGACATCAGGTCAGAAACCCTACTTTCACATATACATATGCAAACTCCATTTATGGCATATACATATATATCATGAAAATGGCCAAGAACAAAGACCTGCAGAACCCTCATTTTATGCATTAGCACACAATTAAGAGAAGGCCATACTTCTGAGACCTACAGTCAATAGAACTCTAGCTAAGGAAAGGTGTAATTATGTTTCTGGCCCTGTGCACTTGGCAAGCTTTCCTCTATCCAGCTTTTGGCACTGAGCCCTTAATGGACCTTTTAATTAATACAAACCATGTTACTTCTTATTTGCATTTGACCACAGATCATACACACAAGGATGGACTTTAGAGGTAAACCCTTTAGAAATAAGTGTTCACAGAATTTTAATGCACAGGAGCACAGACACCAAAGATAGATACAGAAGCAGCTGTTACTGTATATGTCTGGCCTATGATGGGGCTATGGAATTTTCCAGCAGATCTAGGTCTTGAACTGATCGTACAGGCAGGCATCAAAAGTAAATAATCATAAACAATAAAACTGGCTGAAGTACAACCAGATTAACAGGTGCTGAGATAGAATAATAATAGAAAGTGTAAGGCTACTTAGGAAAGGCAAGAGGAAAATTTGAGCAAAATTAAACACCTGTCTCACTAGGCAAGTAAAGCTCGATCAAAAACAGGACTACCGATCACAAGCACAAGTGGGTGTTCAATCGAAGAGGATATCGAGAATGCTATGATCTGGGATGATGAAGCTTTCCAATGATGCAAGAAGTCTCTAAGTTGATCTTGGCAATAGTATTTCAGAGAAATCTGTCTCCATCTGAACAAATATGGCCGAACAGTGGCAGTCTGGCTGTTTGGGGTCAGTAACAGTGCTTTCCTTCCAAGGCTCTTCATGAAGACAGTGTTATGTCTTGGCATTGACTTGGGAAATAGTGTTTCTGCAATTGGTCTTTGAAATATGCACTGACAGAAGAACTCAAGAGCTCAGCACTTTTCTTGAAATTTCTCTTTTTTTTGGAATTTGTATGAAACGATGAATATTTTAGAAAAGCAAGGCTAATTTTGTATTTTTTCTTTGTATGGACCTGGCAGTGTGGCAAACACAATTTCATATTATAAATGAATGCTATTTGATGTTAAATATATATTAGTCCCTAAAATTGCCATAACAACATACATTGTTGAAATAAAAGCTTCTCTGAAGACAAATTACATATGTCTCTGACATGTGTGCAGAATGTACTCAGTATTAATTTGAATGACATTAGCTGATCTCCTCCTATGTGTCAGGAATGATATTAAGTGTTGGGATAAAAGATAAATGAGAATGTGCCCCCAGAGCAAGGCAAGAAATAGGAAGATATAGGTCTAGGCTTTCTCTGTGCTGTGCTTTTGTATAACCTTGGCAAGTTACTTTGTCTTAGACTACATTTACACATCTCTGCAATGATAGATTAAATAATTTTTAAAGTCTAGCTTTGAAATGAATTCTGAAATCTGAACCCATATAGCTGGTGTCTGGGGTGGTAATTGTATGATTTTATTAATCTTCCAGGTAGCACCTGCTAAACCTGGCACAAACCTAGTTTATACAAAGAGAGAGAAGAGCTCAAGGCTCTTCCTCAGAATACAATGTGCATCTCAAACAGCTTGGACCACTGAATCAGAAGTACATGTCAAATCCCTTAGGCTCTAGTCAGAATGTCAAAGACATCTGTTATAACAAAGAAACTTAGGTGAAAAAAATAATCACTGAGAGATGTAGAATTACTTTCATTAGACAAAGCCAAATAGTTAAAAGGCAGCTAGAGAATTAACCTGATAACTAACTAATATGCTGAAACTCCCCACCATCCACACCTGTCCTTGAGTTGAAGCATCGGGCAGAAATCTATGTATGGCTTTTACTCAAAAACTAGGCTTTTTACAGAGACCTAAGTATGACATCTGAAAACTGTATTTTGGCTTGCCCAATCAATATTTCATTCATAAAGCTACAGATGTGGTAGTTTTTGCAAAGCCAGTATGATAAGAAAAGCTAGTTAAATCAACTAGTGATTTTTAAAAAAATAATCAGATAAATTTATATTATTTGAATATACTGTTCTGATCATTAAAGTAGCATTTCCTTATTATAAACTATCTAAATAGTAGAGTAAATACATAGAAAGTAATAAAATTTACACACATCTCACTATGTAGAAATAACCTACTCCAGTATTCCACTACTGTGGGGGCTCTGCCACCATTTTCTACTTTGTGACATTCTCTTCATTCTGTTTCAGGAATTGTACTCACTCATGGTCTCTGTTTACTTACTCTTTCCTGTGTTTCTCTTTGCATCTGTTTCTATATGCACTACATTAGGCACCACAAGGAAGAGCAGCTGACCAGCTGCCAATTACTATCCAGCAGAGTAATCCTGTGGGGCAGGGCTTGAGGACCTGGACATTATGTAATCCAGCCATCCTACCAAGAAAGCCTCTTCAGATGCCCTTCTCTGGTCTATTGAGCTGTGTTCCAAATGGGAGGACTCCGTGGCACAATGCTGGGTAGCCCATCTGTAGGAAACCCCCTTGGAAAATGAGATTTGGCCATGACACACACACACATAGTGATACATCACAGAAAAAAGAAATTATATGTGGCAGAACACTCGATGGGATTGATATTTTAACAGCAATTAGTTGAGGTATTACTATAAATCAACCAATAACCATGAATACTCTATGGTGCCCTAGCACTGCAGGGACCTCTGCTGAACTGCCCTAACTAATACCATGGAAGCACACATTAATTTTATTTACATTGAGTGATCATATACTAGGGATAGAGAATCCATCTCCCTTCCCAATTAAAGTTAAAGAAAAACCTTCTCAATATGCTAAATAAATAAGTATGAATAACCCCAAGTACTTACACTCCAGTAAACAGATCAGAATGCTTTAGTCTTGTGCCAAGAAATACCCCTAATATAATCACTGAGAGTCACTATAACATTAAGAAACAAAGATCATCACATGCACCTGTATGCCAACGCCTGGCCCAATAATGCTGCATGTATTCAAATAAAACTATTAGTCAAAACTCACTGTGAAGAATTTAGAAAAAATTTAGATTTCAATGACTCTACAAATGTGGTGCACCTGTCTCTGCAGAGTAGCTTATTGTGTTCCTTAAAACACAATAAGCCCTGTTAGTCACATTGTCTAAAGACGATCTATTCTCCATAAATCTGGAATTTATACTTTAATTAATGGAGAGCTTAAAGTTCTGTAAATATTATATCATGATCCTTTTTAAGTTCCTCCAATGTACTAATAAACTCTTTATAGATAGTCATCTGATCAATTAGGCAGCAGCTAACAACAGTCAATTATCAACAGTCAATTAAATGGAGAAAGTAGACAGAAACTTTCCTCTCCAAAACCCTTACCAGTCCCTTAAAACTTCTTCAGTTGGTTTACGTGCCTTTAGCAATCTAATTTGGAAATCGGAGTTGTTTTTTGTTTTTTGAGAGGGCATCTCTCATATTTATTGATCAAATGGTTGTTAACAACAATAAAATTCTGTATAGGGGACTCAATGCACAATCATTAATTAACCCCAAGCCTAATTTTCAATAGTCTCTAATCTTCTGAAGCATAATGAACAAGTTCTTACAGGGTGAACAAGTTCTTACATAGTGAATAAGTTTTTACATGGTGAATAGTGCAAGGGCAGTCATATCACAGAAACTTTCAGTTTTGATCATGCATCATGAGCTATAAACAATCAAGCCACATATGATTATTTGTTTGATTTTTATACTTGATTTATATGTGAATCCCACATTTCTCCCTTATTATTGTCACTATTTTTTTAAATAAAATGCTGAAGTGGTAGGTAGATGCAAGATAAAAGTAGAAAACATAATTTAGTGCTGTAAGAGGGCAAATGTAAATGATCAGGTCTGTGCCTGTAGACTAAGTATTAATCCAAGCTAGACAAGGGCAACAAAATATCCACAGATGCAGAAGATTTCTCTCAAAACAGGGGGGGTGAGGTTCTAAGCCTCATCTCTGTTGATCCCAATTTCTCACCTGATGGCCCCCTGAGACTGTGCCTGTCTTAGGTTGTTCCTCCCTTGAGGAATCTTACCTGTCTCTGGCTAACCAGCCATCTTCCGGGGCCATACAGGGAAATGTAAAGTTGGTAAGTGAGAGAAAAGCAATATTCTTTGAAAAGGTTAGCTTTTTACTTCTTTGCAGATTTATGCCCTGTGGCTTCTATGCCCAGCATTTATCATGAGGTATCTTTGCCACTTGGAAGAATTATGATACTCAGTAATTTTCAGTATGAGGCACAAATTCTACTAAAGGGCTGTAATTAGGAAGGAAGAAGAAAAGCTATAAAAGTAGCAGATGGAAGAAAACATGGAAAGATTGATTATTTCTTTGACATAACTTCTTATAGAATAACATAAGCATGTAAAGGTTTTAATAAACTACTAATTAAATTGTGTACACACCTTAACAGAATAGGAATACAGATATATAACAAAAGCAGACCTACAATTACCAGCCATATCCAGTGAAACCAAGAAAACCAGTTAGGCACCCTAGGCATGTGCAAAAACTTATCAATAATATGATGGATATTGTCTAACTGAATATGAATAGTTTGAGAAAAATCAGACAAGTTAAAACAATACATTCATGGGAAACTGTTCATATCCCATATGTTCTTTTAACAACAGATAGTCTATAGTAGCATGATTTTGAAGCACTACAACTTGCACTTCTCCTAATTCTTGGTTGAGTTCCAACAATATAGATCCAGTCAAATTTTTCGTTTTACTGTATGCACAGGCCAGCTTAGATATCTCCTTCTTCATTCCAATGGCAAGTTCAGGAATCGGCAGGATGAATGCAGCTCCAACTGCAACAGTACCAGGATCTTTGTTGAAGTTTTTTGATGATCATCTTCTGCAGTGACTCTTCCAGAGGATGTTGATGTTGGTAGTTCTTCTTCATATCATATCTTAATTCGTTTTCTGGGTAGCCAAATTAGGCTTTGATCCTCTGTATAATCACAAACAAACCCTTTGCCCACACTTTGATATGACCTTTATACCATTATGAAGAACCTATTGGAGACCATCACACAGGAACTGTTTTGTTTTTTTTTAAGAGAAAGAAATATTATCAGTAAAATGTACTTCCATAGCTGATCATCCGACACCCCCCTTCGCAAGGCGCTGGGTTCTCGCAGGTGTGGATGTAGTCTGGCTGTTGTCCTGTGTCTTCTGGTCTCTCTTTTAGGAAGAGTTGCTTTGTTCTTTTTTTCAAAAATATATGTGGTTTTGGGAGGAGATTTCTGCTGCTCTACTCATGCCGCCATCTTGGCTCCCTGGAGTGAGTTTTTATTTGAATAAAATATCATTCTTCTTTGTAATTGTAATTTGCTGTTTGTTGTTTGTCTTGTTTTTCTTAAATCAGTTTTATCTCTTAAGCCCAGGAACATGCATCATTCGTAATAAGTGCTCACATAAATGTGTGCTGAGATTTAATAAATGTCAGAAAAGCATGTTATTTCTGCAGTTGGCTTTCCCCCCAAAATAAACACTCAATGGATAATACAGAAAATAGTAAAAATGATAACCTATAGAGAGTAGGGAAAATCAGGGTGGACGGTGAGAACCAAAACCATCCACTGTCACCCAGCTTATTTTCTTCATTTTCATGATTTCAGTATTCTGCTGACTCTTTAAATTACTTTAAATTCCTGGAAACTTACCCAAGAATATAACAGTTGCAAGCAACTTTTATTCCAGCAGCCTCCTGAAAATTTCATTTAAATAAATATCAAATAGGTCAGCACAGTTTACTCTTCTGGGTCCTTCTAAGTCCTCTGTTCAAAATATCCAGCTTGCTGAAATAACAAACTCAAAGCCATTTTATCAAAATCTTTACCATTCCTAATCTAGCTCTCTCATGAAAGACCTATTTTAAACCACAATCCAAAACCTCATAAAAACAGCTCAATTTTGTTCTTCCCCCTTTCAGACAAATCTGTTAAGGTATGTGCTCCTTTACTGTAGTGAGAATGCTCCCAACTTCTTCCCATCAACCACTTTTTGCTCTGATAGTTTTGAGGTACCGTGATTTGACAATAATTAAAATGAAATAAAGCTGTATATCAAAATGTTAATGCAACCACTAATATAAAATTTTTTTTGTAAGGCTGGAGGCACTGATGGGAGGAGTGAGCACATCGGACACTGATGACGTGCCAAAGTCCCCAGCTGTTGCCCTCTCCCAACCTGAAAAATGTGCCTTAGGCTAGCCAATCCTCGCACTGCTGTAAATCTAAGCTCTACCTCCCCCTACCTTCTTTAAAAACTCGCTGCCTGTCTACTTACATGTGAATTCCCAAGCCTCCATTTCTATACAATGGGGAAATCTCATCCAGGTATTTGCATTCAAATAAACTACCTGGCCCTTTGTTGCCTCTCTTCACCTGCTTATTTCGGCTAGAATTCATCTTACAATTTTACGTGACTTTTGACCAAGTTCTTTCACTGAACTTATTTATACTTTTATATTCTAAAGCCAAAAAGAATTACAAGGGGTGGAGCCAAAAAGGTGGCATGAGTAGGACAGTGGGAATCTCCTCCCAAAAACATATATATTTTTGAAAATACAACAAATACAACTAATCCTAAAAGAGAGACCAGAAGACACAGGACAACAGTCAGACTACATCCACACCTGCAAGAACCCAGCACCTGGTGAAAGGGGTAAGATACAAGACGTAGCCTGGTGGGACCCAAGTGCCCCTCACCCCAGCTCCCGGCGGGAGGAGAGGAGTCGGAGTGGGGAGGGAGAGGTGGCCCAGGACTGCTAAACACCCAGCCCCAGTGATCCGCACCAGAGCGCACACACAGTCTATGCATGGGGACCTGGATACTTCAGGACCTTTGAGCGGGTCCCAAAGCCGGCGCCCCTGTGACAAAGAAAAGTGAGTGCTTTTTGAAAGTCTTAAAGGGAAGGGACCCCACCATTGGACGTAAGCATCCTGGGTCACAGTCCAGCAGCTGGAAATTCCAGGGAACTCCAGGCGCAGTAACCCCCTGGGCAAAAGCTCTTAGACCCCTCATGGAGGTAAACAGCCAAACAAACCCCAGTCCATTACCCCTCCGGGGCCCTGCCATAGCAGACCAGAGGCCTGAGACTGGCCACGCCCACAGCAAGGGAGCTTCCTCAATACCAGCCGTGCAAGATACAGAGATCCAGTCTACACACAATTGCCCAACACAAGTCACTAGGTGTCACAGTTGTCCCAGTAAAGAAAAGCCAGGAGCCAAGTGGAAAGAGTCTTGACACTCCCACCTGACAGACAAGTCAATAGCTCACCATTGTACCTATCAACATGAAAAGACAAAAAATTTGATCCAGACAAGACTAACCCAGACAGCTTCGACATCTACATCTACCCCTGAGAAGGAACCCGGGGAGATAGATTTAACCAGTCTTCCTGTAAAAGATTTCAAAACAAAAGTCATAACCATGCTGATGGACTTGCAGAGAAATATGCAAGAACTAAGGAGGGAGAATACAAAAATAAAACAAGCTCTGGAAGGAATTCAAAACAGAATGGACGAGATGAAAGAGACCATTAATGGACTAGAAAACAGAGAACAGGAACACAGAGAAGCTGATGCAGAGAGAGATACAAGGATCTCCAGGAATGAAAGAATTTTAAGAGAACTGTGTGACCAATAGAAACATAACAATGTCCTCATTATAGGGGTACCAGAAGAAGAAAGAGAAAAAGGGATAGAAAGTGTCTTTGAAGAAATAATTGCTGAAAACTTCCCCAAACTAGGGGAGGAAATGGCATCTCAGACCACAGAGGTACATAGAACTCCCATGACAAGGGATCCAAGGAGGGCAAAACCAAGACATATAAAAATTAAAATGGCAAAGACCAAAGACAAGGACAAAGTATTAAAGGCAGCCAGAAAGAAAAAAAAGGGCACCTACAAAGGAAAACACAACAGGCTATCATCAGACTTCTCAACAGAAACCCTACAGGTCAGAAGAGAATGGCATGATATTCTTAATGCAATGAAACAGAAGGTCCTCGAACCAAGAATACTGTATCCAGAATGATTATCATTTAAATATGAAGGAGGGATTAAACAATTCCCAGATAAGCAAAAGTTGAGGGAATTTGCCTCCCACAAACCACCACTACAGGGCATCCTAAAGGGACTGCTCTAGATGAGAGCACTCCTAAAAACAGCACAAAACAAAACATCCAACATATGAAGAAGGAAGGAGGAAGAATAAGAAGGGAGAGAAATAAATAATCATCAGACCATGTCTATAATAGCTCAATAAGTGAGTTAAGTTAGACAGCAAGATAGTAAAGAAGGTAACCTTGAACCTTTGGTAACCACAAACTTAAAGCCTGCAATGGCAGTAACTACAAACCTTTCAATAATTACCCTAAATGTAAATGGACTGAATGCACCAATCAAAAGACACAGAGTAATAGAATGGATAAAAAAGCAAGATCCATCCATATGCTGCTTACAAGAGGCTTACCTCAAACCCAAAGACATGTACAGACATAAAGTCAAGGAATGGAAAAAGATATTTCATGCAAACAACACAGAGAAAAAAGCAGGTGTTGCAATACTTGTATCAGACAAAATAGACTTCAAAATAAAGAAAGTAACAAAAGATAAAGAAGGACATTACATACTGATGTCCAAAAGGGCTCAGTCCAACAAGACGATATAACCATTATAAATATATATGCACCCAATACAGGAGCACCAAAATATGTGAAACAAATACTAACAATACTAGTATCAGACATAATAGACTTCAAAATAAAGAAAGTAACAAAAGATAAAGAAGGACATTACAAAATGATGTCCAAAAGGGCTGAGTCCAACAAGACGATATAACCATTATAAATATATATGCACCCAATACAGGAGCACCAATATATGTGAAACAAATACTAACAGAATTAAAGGAGGAAATAGAATGCAATGCATTCATTCTGGGAGACTTCAACACACCACTCACTCCAAAGGACAGATCTACCAGACAGAAAATAAGTAAGGACACAGAGGCACTGAACAACACACTAGAACAGATGGACCTAATAGACATCTACAGAACTCTACATCCAAAAGCAACAGGATACACATTCTTCTCAAGTGCACATCCAACATTCTACAGAATAGACCACATACTAGGCCACAAAAAGAGCCTCAGTAAATTCCAAAAGACTGAAATCCTACAACCAATTTTTCAGACCTCAAAGGCATAAAACTAGAAATAAATTGTACAAAGAAAGCAAAAAGGCTCACAAACACATGGAGGCTTAACAACACGCTCCTAAATAATCAATGGATCAATGACCAAATCAAAATGGAGATCCAGCAATATATGGAAACAAACGACAACAACAGCAAAAAGCCCCAACTACTGTGGGACACAGCAAAAGCAGTCTTAAGAGGAAAGTATATAGCAATCCAGGCATATTTAAAAAATGAAGAACAATCCCAAATGAATGGTCTAATGTCACAATTATCGAAATTGGAAAAAGAACAAATGAGGCCTAAGGTCAGCAGAAGGAGGGACCTAATAAAGATCAGAGAAGAAATAAATAAAATTGAGAAGAATAAAACAATAGCAAAAATCAATGAAACCAAGAGCTGTTTCTTCGAGAAAATAAACAAAATAGATAAGCCTCTAGCCAGACTTATTAAGAGGAAAAGAGAATCAACACACATCAACAGAATCAGAAACGAGAAAGAAAAAATCATGACGAACCCCACAGAAATACAAAGAATTATTAGAGAGTACTATGAAAACCTATATGCTAAGAAGCTGGGAAACCTAGGAGAAATGGACAACTTCCTAGAAAAATACAACCTTTCAAGACTGACCCAGAAAGAAACAGAAAATCTAAACAGACCGATTACCAGAAACAAAATTGAAGTGGTAATCAAAAAACTACCAAAGAAAAAACCCCTGGGCCAGATGGATTTACCTCGGAATTTTATCAGACATACAGAAAAGACATAATACCCGTCCTTAAAGTTTTCCAAAAAATAGAAGAGGAGGGGATACTCCCAAACTCATTCTATGAATCCAACATCACCCTAATACCAAAACCAGGCTAAGACCCTACCAAAGAAGAAAACTAGAGACCAATATCCCTGATGAACGTAGATGCAAAAATATTCAGCAAAATATAAGCAAACTGAATTCAAAAATACATCAAGAGGATCATACACCATGAGCAAGTGGGATTCATCCCAGGGATGTAAGGATGGTACAACATTCGAAAATCCATCAACATCAACCACCACATGAACAAAAAGAAAGACAAAAACCACGTGATCATCTCCATAGATGCTGAAAAAGCATTCGATAAAATTCAACATCCATTCATGATAAAAACTCTAAAAAAAATGCATATACAGGGCCAGTACCTCAATATAATAAAGGTCATATATGATAAACCCACAGCCAACATCATACTGAACAGCGAGAAGCAGAAAGTTTTCCTCTGCGATCGGGAACAAGACAGGGATGCCCACTATCCCCACTGTTATTCAACATAGTACTGGAGGTCCTAGCCATGGCAATTAGACAAAACAAAGAAATACAAGGAATCCAGATTGGTAAAGAATTTGAACTGTCACTATTTGCAGATGACATGATATTGTACATAAAAAACCCTAAAGACTTCACTTCAAAACTACTAGAGCTAATACCGGAATTCAGCAAAGTTGCAGGATACAAAATTAACACAGAGAAGACTGTGGCTTTCCTGTACACTAACAGTAAACTAATAGATAAATCAGGAAAACAATTCCATTCACAATTGCATCAAAAAGAATAAAATACCTAGGAATAAACCTAACCAAGGAAGTGAAAGACCTATACCCTGAAAACTATAAGACACTCTTAAGAGAAATTTAAGAGGACACTAACAAATGGAAACTCATTCCATGCTCTTGGCTAGGAAGAATTAGTATCATCACAATGGCCATCCTAGCCAAAGCAATATACAGATTTGATGCAATCCTTATCAAATTACCAACAGCGTTCTTCAAAGAACTGAAACAAATAGTTCAAAAATTCATATGGAAAGACCAAAGATCCCAAATAGCCAAAGCATCCTGAGAAGGAAGAATAAAGTGGGGGGATCTCACTCCCCAACTTCAAGCTCTACTACAAAGCCACAGTAATCAAGACAATTTGGTACTGGCACAAGAACAGAGCCACAGACCAGTGGAACAGAATAGAGACTCCAGACATTAACCTAAACATATATGGTCAATTAATATATGATACAGGAGCCATGGACATACAATGGGGAAATGACAGTCTCTTCAACAGATGGTGCTGGCAAACTGGACAGCTGCATGTAAGAGAATGAAACTGGATCACTGTCTAACCCCATGCACAAAAGTAAATTCGAAATGGATCAAAGACCTGAATGTAACTCATGAAACCATAACACTCTTAGAAAATAAAAATGTAGGCAAAAATCTCTTGGACATAAACATGAGTGACTTCTTCATGAACATATCTCCCTGGGGAAGGGAAACAAAAGCAAAAATGAACAAGTGGGACTATATCAAGCTGAAAAGCTTCTGTAGAGCAAAGGACACCATCAATAGAACAAAAAGGTACCCTACAGTATGTGAGGATATATTCGTAAATGACAGATCCAGTAAAGGGCTGACATCCAAAATATATAAAGAGCTAATGCACCTCAACAAAAAAAAGCAAATAATCCAGTTAAAAAATGGGCAGAGGAGCTGAACAGACAGTTCTCCAAAGAAGAAATTCAGATGGCCAACAGACACATGAAAAGATGTTCCACATCGCTTGTCATCAGAGAAATGCAAATTAAATCCACAATGAGATATCACCTCACACCTGTAAGGATCTCCACCATCCAAAAGACAAACAACAAGAAATGTTGGTGAGGTTGTGGAGAAAGGGGAACCCTCCTACACTGCTGGTGGGAATGTAAATTAGTTCAACCATTGTGGAAAGCAGTATGGAAGTTCCTCAAAAAGCTCAAAATAGAAATACCATTTGACCCAGGAATTCCACTTCTAAGAATTTACCCTAAGAATGCAGCACTCCAGTTTGAAAAAGACACATGCACCCCTATGTTTATTGCAGCACTATTTACAATAGCCAAGAAATGGAAGCAACCTAAGTGTCTGTCAGTAGATGAATGGATAAAGAAGATGTGGTACATATACACAATGGTATATTACTCAGCCATAAGAATAAAACAAATCCTACCATTCGCAACAACATGGATGGACCTAGAGGGTATTATGCTCAGTGAAATAAGCCAGGCAGAAAAAGACAAGTACCAAATGATTTCACTCATATGTGGAGTATAAGAACAAAGAAAAACTGAAGGAACAAAACAGCAGCAGAATCACAGAATCCAAGAATGGACTAACAGTTACCAAAGGGCAAGGGACTGGGGAGGATGGGTGGGAAGGGAGGGATAAGGGCAGAGAAAAAGAAAGGGGGCCTTACAATTAGTATGTATAATATGGGGGGTGGGGCATAGGGAGGGCTGTACAGCGCAGAGAAGACAAGTAGTGATTCTACAGCATCTTACTATGCTGATGGACAGTGACTGTAATGGGGTTTGTGGCGGGGACTTGGTGAAGGGGGAGTCTTGTAAACATAATGTTCTTTATGTAATTGTAGATTAATGATAACAAAATGAATTTTAAATATATAAATAAATAAGTAAATACGTAAATAAATAAAGAAATGAAGTACATTATAATTAAACAGGAAAATTTATTTCTAGTTTCTTAAAAGAATTAATCTTAAATCTGTTCATTTGCTGGGATTCATTCAATTCTTTTCATTCATAATCGATCTGTTTAATTCAGACAGTCAAAAGCATCATCTGAAGATTTTCAAAAAGGACTTGGGTGTAACTGAGATGAAATAAAATTGTCTTTCTGTTCTTCAAATTACATTGTTACTCAAAAAATAAGACTATACATAAGTAGGCCATGGAGCATATAAAGTAATATATATGACAAACTTCAGAAATAAAAAATGAAGAATGCATAAAACTGCAACATGTAGTATATGGGTTAATTGTAAGACAAAATGTCAAGGTTCTTTCAGAGGCAAGAAATGGAGCTAGAAAAGCAGAGAATAATTTTTAAATTATTCAAACAGTTTAGATAAATCATAAATAATAAATGTTAAATAATGTGTTCCTATTGCATTATAATGCCCAGTCATTAAGAGTTTGGTCAGTAGCTTATAATATTATCATTGTATGTTCATGAATTACCTATGTGGATTATAAAAAAAAAATTCTCCTACTACATTTCCTTTGTGCTATTCAGCATGTTATTTAAAAATCATTGGATCTCATTTTTTTTTTCTGTAACATAGTTAAATAAGTTCTTTACTGGGTGTCAGTCACAGTGTGAGGACTCAATACATTGTCTTTATTAGCAATTAGAAGTTAACCAGTGAAATAAGCCAAAGTGGTTATTTCACTGAAATAAGCCAGGTGGTTAACTTCTCTACAGCAGCATTGCATAGAGACCACCACTCTTTCAGAACTGCAGCTTTTCATTCCTTTAGCACTTACTTATATTTGGATTTGTGTTGTTGCTGAAGCATTACGCAGTTTGACTATGTATTCTGAGCTAACTTCCATGATCTTTTGTTGGTACCACCCTTTGCCTCTTTAGTATTACTATTGCTGCCATCATTATAATTGGTGAGGTAGGCTTCCACTTTGATGTGGCATATCTCAAATGACATAGTAAGCAAAACACTTGTACTTCAGATGACATGAAGAAAGAAAAATGCTTTTTTGAATTAAGCCCATTTATTTTGAACATATCTGGTTGAAAACCCAGGAAAGTTAAAATTGAAGATTTCATTGTGCAACTAAATGAGCTTGTGTCCTATATACACAGTAAGAAATCATAGGTTTCCACTGCAGTGTTCCTTTAAATCTCAAAAGAGAAAGGCAGCTATGTGCAATGTAGAGAACTTGTCCTAGGATACCACAGCCTATTGAGCTATTTTTAATGATGAAACAAAGCATTTTATTACATACAAAGGCGACTGTGACTGTTTGCATTAAAAAATAAACCACAATCCTGCATGAGAAACATTGTTATTTATGATATATACACATATGTATATATATATATGTATATATGTATATTTATATATATCTAAATCTTAAATAAGAACAATAATTACAAAAACCCATAAAAGAGATTCATTTCCAGTGATTTTGTTAAACACATATTTATCAGATGAATGAGCTCCTCTAAGGCACTCTCACTGTGTTAAGGACATGTCATGAATTTTTTAAGTACTTAATAATGCATTTGCTTCAGGGGTGACTCAGTTTAATAAATCATGTAAGTTGCAATAAAGTTATCACATATTCATACAGAAAGAGATATTCTAGTTTCTTAAGTACTGCTTTCTTAAGTATTAATCAGAAGCTTAATATAACCAAGGGAAAAAGAACAAGAAAAATTCACATATAATGAAAATACACAAGGAAATGCATTGAGAAGCACCTTTAAACCAAGAGTTCTAAGGTCAAGTTCAGAAATAAGTCTTGAGACTTTATGCAATTGCTTTTGTGATGAGCATCTTTATGAGGAATGTATTCATAAATGTTATCACTTTATCAAATTAAAATGGTTATAAACATTTACTCTATGTGATGCTGTCAGATCAAATCCCACACTAATAACCCAGCAATTTGCTGAGGGTATAACTGGGATTGGCCAGAAGTATGTGGAAAAAAGCAAAGACCAATGTTTAAGAATACAAATAAACATGTGGGGGGAATATTTATAGCAATAGTCTTCCCAAGCCTTTAAAATACTAACCCTGTAAATCCCAATTCAAAGGAAGCAGACCAGTAATTTGAATAAGCAATGGCCCCAGGAAGAATATTAGGAAAAAACTGGTCAGAAACTAAACAGGAAGCTGATCATTAGTAATGACTACCACATCATCTCCCTTTCTGGTGAATGAAGTATGTTGCACTACACTTACATTCAATAACCATGTTTGGGTGTCCACTTCCAAACTTGTTTTGTAATTCATATATGTTTAACTAAAATACAAAAATGTGACTGAATTTTTAAAAGATTTGGAATGTAACTCTAGTTGCTTATAATTATATGACTGTGGAACCCTATCTCTTTTTGGAATGATATAAGAAATGCAAAATGAATATGCTTCAGTTAAAATGAAAGTGTGGAAACCAGAGGGTAAGAAAAAAAGTGCAGATAAAAATGCCTGGTTTCTAAGTTATTTTTCCACAATGAGCTTATTAAAAAAATTAATATCTTTAACCTAGTCAAAATTGTTTAAAGATTACATAACCCAGCAAGGATGCTCATACAAGACCAACTTAATTTTTCTTTTACTTCTCAACTTTATAGATGGGTCAGGTTCTGTTAAAATAATGTTGTTGGTAATCCTATGATCTAAACAGAAGTAATTAAGTCACTGAGACAAGAATGAATTTCATCTAAAATTATCGAAGCATTTTTGTCAATTATTCAGATCATTTTTTCTTGAATGAAAGCATATTTTAAAACTAGAAAAATATTAATCCACTTAAAAGTAAATGGGATAATACTTTAACGTTAATCTCATATATTTTTTTTGTTTATTCAACATTATGGGGGTACTTTTCCTTAAGTAAAGTAATTAGTTTTCTCTCATTGCCAATGCACTTTTGGGTCTTGGCAATTTCCTTGGTTCATTTTTCCTTTAATGATAAACAAGGACAATGGCTACAGTTGATTGTACAATGAAAAAGAAAACTGCTATAGCTCTGACTTCTATGCATGATTGACTGCAACAACCGAAGCTAATGTCTGTGCACACAGCAACCTTTTACTGCTTTTTAAGCTTTCAGGTATATGTTGGGACAATAAAAAGCCAACACAGTGGGAGCTATTGACATTGTTTGCTGATTCGAAGTGACTATACAACAATGAAGAATAAACGAATACCAAGAGCCATTTACTCATTTTGACATTTTGTACATTATTCCAAGGTGAAGGTGCTAGATATCATGATTTCCATTTTAAGAAATCACATGGGGAACTGGCTTGAGCTACTGGGTTCTTAGTTCAGGCATCAGTTTATTTCCAAACATTATTACACAAATGTTCTGTAAACAAACATTGGTAATTCATGGAAATCAATATGAATCTTTCACCTAACACTGTAATGTAATTCAGAAGTGTCTATGACTTTGAAGATTATTACAAAAGAGCACAGATGTTTGAATAACCTTAATTAAAAGAAACAATTTTCTATCAGGCAAAGTAATCTTCTTGAAAGGACACCTGAGGAGAAGCAAGTTATGATGGGTATACCTAGATAACCATCCATCCACATCAGGAAAAACAAACCTGACAATCCATGAGACACTGAGTGGGCACTAACCTCTCACACCTAGAGTGCTAGACAAAGCATTCTGCAGCCAGCCCACTCGAGCACTACAGAAGGTTATAAAGTAATATGATGAATGAAAGCTAGTGCCGGGAATTGACAAAGCCTATCAAGCTAATATTGAAATTAAACACATCTAGGTAGCTGCGTACTTCACTAATCAGAAATTCAATCAAATAAGATTATTTGAGAATAAAATATGTACACACCATTCTACTGGGCACTACGAAGATATTAAGTGAATATAAAGTGGCATTTCCATCCTCATCAACTACAATCTAGTTGGGGAGCCAACAAATATATGGAACAATTGAAAACCAATATAGAAGAATGCAAAATTAAGTGGAAAATTGTGTATCAGTTACCCATGATTTTTATCTACTGCAAATATTTTTATCTACAAAACAATTTGTGCAGACTTTAAGCTGAGTTGTAAAGTCAATATGAGGCTGTGTTTACAGAAGTGGAAACAAAAAATGGAGACATTTATTGGGTGAAGAATCTCATATGCAAATAGGTCTTGCTTTAATTAGTGGAGTAAGGTAAACAGAGAGAGGCCCAGAAAATCAGATGTATTACTGAGCTAGTAATAAGGTGCCATGGAACCTTGGAAGGAGTCATGGGCTGCACTGAGTCCCACAAAATTTATATGTTGAAGGAGTATCCCCCAGTACTTCAGAGTATGGCTGTATTTGGAGAAAGCACCTTTAAAGAAGTTACAATGAGGCCATTAGGGTAGGTTTAATCCAGTCTGACTGGAGTTTTTATAAAAGGAGGAAAATTGGAGACACAATAAGAGACCCAGGGGGCAACCATGTGAAGAGACAGCAAGACAGCTTCCCAACTGCAAGCCTAGGAGAGATGCCTTAGGGGAAACCAACTCTGCCAGCACTTTGATCTGAACTTCCAGTCTCCAGAACTGTGAGAAAATAAATCTGCATTCTTTAAGCTACCCAGTCTGTGGCATTTTATTACAGCAGCCTTAGCACACTAATAAAGAGGTGAATAGTGTATCCATTAGAAAACTTTTGAGAATATGAGCATTTCTTTCTACACACATAGAAGGCAACCATTGGGAGAAAAAGATGAAGCCATTTATTCTCCCATGGTCAAAATTATCATTCTTACCTTTAACTCTTTTTTGATGCCCTCAAGTCTTGGTAACAGAGATAACATCATTCCTAGCGAGGAATTCTGACACCACTGTTATTTATAGAATCCCTATATCTGAGATAAATACATTACCAAACACTGTCTATATACAGAGGAGTAGACGGTCATTTCATCTGCAGTGAGTAAAAATCTGCATTGCATGAGCAAACGCTAGTGAGGACACACTTCAAACAACCACTTTAATTAGAGCCCTACTTTATCATAGTCTTCTAATTCAGGAAAAAGAGTAGAACTGATATGAACTCTTGAGAGTTGTTTTAAATCTTCACCTTGCTTTCATGGTAGGAATTCATATCGTGCAAAAAAGCTTAAAAAAATTTTTTTTTCAACCTTCTTCATTCCTTTCCTCCTTCCTTCTTTCCCTCCCTCCCTTCTTTCCTTCCTTCTTTTTATCCTTCCTTCCTTCCTGTTCTTTCTTTTCTTCTTTTCCTCTCCCTTCCCCCTTTCTCTAATTCTTTCTCCTTTGTTTGGTGAGTTTGAATTACTCATATAAGCCTCTAAGGATTATTTTTTTAACTGAAAGGAATTGTAACATCTTCCACATTCCTAAAGGAGTCCCTCCATGTGCAGTGGCTCAGGTTTTGTTGGTCTCTCCGTTGAGTTTTCATGAGCACTGTGATGCTGAGGCAAGTCATTTCCTTCCTTTGAGGATCTGTATTCTCACTTAAAATGTCTGTGAGCCATCTTTTGTCCTTTAGCTTCAGAAGTTCTGAGATACCAAGACTTTAATATACATTCCCACTTTTAAAATGAAAATTTGATCATCACTTTTCACTTAAAACACTTTGTCTTGTCATGACTTTTAGAATAATTCCAAATTCCTTTATATGTTTGATGAAACCCTGATAAAAATCTCTGTATAATAATCCAATATCATCCTATTTTACTCCAATAATCTCTACCCTACTTAAAACAAACTCTGTGTGTACATTCCATTAGCTACAAACTTCCCTCAGGTCCTAGACTATATTCTCTCATCTGAGGACCTCCATATATGCTATTTCATTGGCCCCAACAACATCATCTTCACTTACCTGGCCTGGCTAATTCCAGTCCATGCCCCGATCCCAGCTGAGGTTTTGCTGTCTTTGAAAACCACACCAGACAGGTCAAGTCTGAGAGGGTAATCTGTCTCTATTTGCTCCTTTAATGAAATCAGACCAAAGAAAGGCTTGCCTCCCTGAGCTGGAGAAATAAGTTCCCAAACACCTTCTCTTTTCCCTTGAGGATGCACAATGGCCCAGAAAGCTAGAAAAACTGAATTTATCATTAATTAATTCAATATCATCCTTTCTCCACATGTCTCAACTTACCCTGACATGGGACTTTTAACTGAAATTCAAGGGTTATAAGCAGTCTTCACTATACTGAAATACTCATTTGATGGTGATCACGAGTATAAAGAATTAATCTCTATGAAACAATGTATTTTATGAAAATTTTAGATTCATCATAGTTTAAATCATGACCACTGAAATTTAAAAAACATGAGATATATTACAGTCTCACCTATAAACTAGCTTACTCATCTAGTAGACTATCCTGAATAGCCAACACTGTCCTGAAAATAACATCCTATGTGATTAAATTAAATTAACTTGTACAGCAATTTTTCACCCATATCCTAAAATATGCACATGTGTATAATATTCTCAAGGTATGAGTGCAATTACCTTTTTTCAGTGAAAGCATGCAGCTTTATATGTGAACACTGAAAATAGAAACCTACAAACAAAAAAAACACAGCAATTTATATCCTAAAGGCTGACATTTTTGTTGAACTTTCTATTAACATGATGGTATCAAAGTGACCACCTCTCCTTAAAAGAAACTAGTTATTGACAATAAAACCCAGCATAGCTTGTAAAATAAAAGGTCATCAAAGATTAGAGCCTCAGTATGTTTTACGGACTCTACAGCTTGCCAGTAATTCCAGACTTGAGGGAAAAGAAAACAAAGTAATCTAAAATGACATTTCAATGTGAGGCCTTGAGTTGATTTCCCATTTGACAGCCTAAGAATAAATAAAATGGAGCTGACATTATTATATCAGCAAGTAGAGAAGATAAATTTTAACAGAACCATGGAGATTTTTGTTTAGAAGGGACCTTAGAGACCATAAAAACCAATTCTCTATCACGCAGATGAGAAGATGTACATATAGATATCTGGCTTGTCCTGGACTGTAAAGTGCCTCCTGGGAGAACTCAGGGCGCTGGTCTCGGAAGTAGATAGCACTTATGTAATGACACTATAGTTCTACTGCTAGACATTCTGACTGAATAGCTCTTTAATTCACTAAGATCTACTTACATTAAAAAAGAGAAAAGTGAACTGGGCAATAACTGTGAAGACATGTGCTCTCCTCATGTATCACCACCACAACTCAGCTTGTGGTTTTTATCCCATTCATTTTAAAAAATAATTGCTTTTAATATTTTCTTTCTAGGCTCAGTTTACTAAAATGAATATTGTACCAATTATTTACAGATACATATTTATAATTATAAGGATTATTACTCATATCATAAGTGCTACAATCACATTAAGTGTTTTGCAAACATTGCATTGCATCTTCATGGTTTAGATATTGGTATCTCAGATGTATGAATTTAGAAACTAGTTTAGAGAGGTTAATTGATGGAGTTCATAAAGTTATTAATGGGATCCACGTCTCAAACGTGGATCTGACATCAAACCTTGTGCTCTTAGCCATTTACAGACCATTTCAAAATATCTTCCTTCTAGATACCAGTATTTACCCTGAATGTTCTCATGGCACCTTGAATATTCCCTATTTTAGCTGTCATGAGATATAATGACCTCAGAATGTGACCACTCTCTGTGATCAGTGTGCTCATATAAGGGTGCTACACTGGTCACATGATCTGTGCCAAAGAGGCAGGCCTTTGTAATAGATTCATAAAGAAACTTAGATATAAGCACAGAGAGGTCCATTCTGTTGATCATTATCCAATTTTTGTACATTCATGCTTTGGAAATCTCTGAATTTGTAAAATATTTCCATATATTGCATGCTATTCAAAAATAATGTTAGGTAATTCTGATTGCCACTGTGAGTTTCAAAAGAACCTAATATCCTGATATGGTTCCGAAAACTCATATGCACTTCCTGAGCAGCTCCCCTTTTTCCATACTTTTCATTTCTTTCTAACACTATAAACTATTTGTCTAATGGTCCTCAGAAAACCAAAATAGGGATCTCAAGCAATGGCCAACAGAAAGCACAATATTTTTATGTGTAGGTTCTTTGTACAAGATGATAATGACTGTGAAGATAGGCGAAAAGTCTGAGGTGTGGTCAATTATCCTGGGAATTAGGTCTGGACCACAAATGATTTAATCTCTCTAATTTAAACTTCTTTACTAAAATGAGGCACTTGGATTCCAATTTTTACTAGGTCTAGATAATTTTGGCATTCAGTTGAACATGCTCCTATAAACCCTGTACTTAGTGTGAAATTTTAACATGTGAGTTAATCATATAAATTTTCAGAAGGAAAAAATTATTTAACTTGCTAACTAACTACAAACATCAAGAAGCTTTTCTTCATTAAGTTTTTTGACGTTTTTCATTTCTCCGTCAGCATTAAACTTGAGAGTTAAAAGGAAGAACTTGTGTCTGAAGGCAAGACAGAAAAAACACCACTTAGGAAATGGCTAGTTCCCCTATGTACATGAAGCAGAGCACAGACCAAGCAAGGACAAAAGAGAGTGGATGGATTATTTGATAAGTAAATTCCCACTGCAGAGACATTTAGAGAAAACCTGTTATGCCATGAAGACACAGCTGTAGAACACATGTAACTTATCATGAATAGAAATGTCATCTCCCTTCTGGCAGAAAATACCAGTTGGGTAACATACAATTATTACTGACTAAAAATAGCCCTGTGGGGATTATCTCAGTTTAGCTTTATTTCCTTGGATGATTGTACTTCAGTGTCATGTTTGTGTGTAGTCAATAAGCATCTTTGGGGAAACAAACCATCAAAAGTTGTCTTTGTCCTAGTTTCAACTAAAGCCTGTTTCCTCATTCAACTTATAACAACTACTATTTCACCAACTGTTAAGTCTCTGGTCATTGCAATAAAAACTAGAGATCCAAAACTTATAGAACAAAATGAGGACTACATTTAGAAAAGAATCTTACTGGATGTAGATGCACCTTGTCCATCACCAACAAAGGAATTCTCAATTGCCCTCAAGACCCTTCCTATGGGGAGTAAGGTATAAATAAGCTTTGATTTGATCAGAACTTAGTTGTTTTACAAGAAATGGGTTAATGATAAATAATGACGTGTGAAAGGGAAGTATGGTCCTCTTAATAAATGGTACTAGGTGAACTGATTTAGCTTAAAGAAAATATTTAATCTTTACCCCTATACTTCACAGTGTAAACAAAAATAAACTACAGGAGGATTGTTGATATGTGTAAAAAAATTAAGACAATAAAGCTTTCAGAGGAAAATTAAAAAAAACAAATAATGACACATAAATCAATTATAGAGAAGCTTTGTTCAGTAATTCTATGAATTTCTTGTTTACCAAGTAAGTATTCATACAGAGGCTCTTAGATAAATAATTATATATTGGTACCACTCTGTTGTGAATACTGTTCTCAGGAACTTCCCACCCTTGACCCCACCCACTGCCTCATGCATTATGCTGACCTACCCTAAAAAGTAAGTGTTGTTTTGTTAGTCATAGGTGTTTAATTCACAGGCACTTCTCCAACCAGGACTCTTGCCATGACCTACCCCTTTGCACCCTTAGGATGATAAATATGCTTGACTTTATAAAATCATTTTAAGGTTATTACTTAATTCATTATAACAGTTATTTATTCACAAAAAAAATCTGTTGAATTCCAAGTGTCAAGCATATGTGAGACAATGTAGATAGAAAATTTACAAAATAGAACTGATTCCTTCCCAGAGTGTTGAGGGGTCAAGCAAAAATCAAGTAACTTATTACACAAATGATTAGTTGATCAGAATTAGTAAAAGAGCCAAGAAGTTGGTCGCCACAACTGAGATAAAGGGAACTCCATGTAGCTGAAATGCTGTATAGCATGTGTGTGTGTGAGAGCACACTCATAAGAATGTGCGTGATTATTATGAGGCCACCTGACACCAGGCAAGGGGATGTTGCAGGTGGATGCGTTCTATTTGCTGTCACAGCATTTTGAAAATTGATTTCATTGGGTTGACAGGAGTTAAGGTATCACAGATTGTATTTTTTACCAAGATAACTGGGAGTGGCCTTGATTGTAAAAGAGAAGGAGAAAAGGTGAGTTCAGGTATCAACTGTGTGAACTGGTAATGGAAAATTAAGAAAGTTATAATTGGTTTCTCTCAAAAGGCTGAAAACTTACGTGTTGAATTATTTTTGCTGTTACTCCAGGTAGCTTACAAACATATTTTTCCCAACCTTAGCTTTCAAGGATTAAAAAAGGAAATAGGCTTTAATATTTCTATCATGTAATTCTATCATGTTGTATATGTGATATATAAAAATTTATAACATTTGTCTTAGGTATATTCATAACATATATATTTCACATATTATATAAGATATATAAAAAATATCATATATGTTAGCCATAAATATGTATTTTATGTGCTTTTTTATTTTTTAATTAACAGAATTGTTGGAGCCACATTCACTGGAAAGCATTAATGGAACAAAAAGTAAATACCCATTAAATTAATTCCTCTCCATAGTATGTATTGAGCACTGAATATATACAAAATGCTGTGAATTTATGTCCTTAAGAATTTTATAGTCTACTAGGAAAGAAAAGGACAGAATCTTGAATGTCAAGATAATAAATGATTGTGCTTCAGTCATGAGCCAATTGTAAGTATATAAAGAATGGAATAAGTAGAGCTAGATGAATCTTCCTGGAGGGCCAGGGAGCATTTGTCCAGTTTTGGAAATACTTCCATTGTCTCTATCTCCATTGCTCTGACTCTGGTCTTAACCACTTCCATCTCCTACTGATCCAGCACCATCACTGTGTGCTAACCCATCCAACCATCTACTCTGCCCTCTGCAATTTCTGCAGCCAGAATGTCTCACACACAGGAAATCACTCCACATTGTTCTCCCATTTTTAAATTTCCTATCACACTTACAGTAAGATCTAAATGCCATCCATAGCATTAAAGCATCTAGATTACATGGAACCTATTTACTTCTCTGGGCTTTATCTCAAAACACCCTCCAAAATGCTCTTCAATCAGCAATTTAAGATAGACTGTTATATTGTAAAGAAGCTATCCTTGAACAGTTGGTAACCACACAACTAAAGCCTACAATAAGTATACACACAAAATAAATAAATAAATTTTAAAGAGAGAGAGAAATCAAAATACAACACTAAAGAAAACCATCAATATCAAAGGAAGAATATGAGAAGAAAAGGCAGAGAGGAGATAGAAAACACAGCAGAAAACAATTAATAAAATGGCAATAAGTACATATCTATAAATAATCACCTTAGATGTAAATGGATTGAATGCACCAATCAAAAGACAAAAAGTGGCAGAATGCATAAGGAAACAAGACCCATCTATATGCTGCCTACAAGAGACACATTTCAGACCCAAAGACATATACAGACTAAAAGTGAAAGGATGGAAAAAGATATTCCTTTCAAATAATAGGAAGAAAAAAACAGGAGTAGCAATACTTGTATCAGACAAAATTGATTTCAAAACAAAGAAAGTAACAAACAAAGAAGGACATTACATAATGATAAAGAGATCAGTCCAACAAGAGGATACAACTATTATAAATATTATAAATATCTATGTACCCAACCTAGGAGCACCTAAATATAAAAATAATAACAGAACTAAAGAAGAAAATAGATTGCAACACATTCATTTTAGGAGACATACCACTCACATCAATAGACAGATCAACCAGACAGAAAATAAATGAGGGAACAGAGACAATGAACAATACATTAGATCAAATGGACTTAACAGATATCTACAGAACACTCCATCCAAAAACAGCAGGACACACAATTTTCTAAAGTATATAGAGAACATTCTCCAGAAGAGATGACATACTAGGCAACAAAAAGAGCTTCAAAAAAGTCAAAAAGTTTCAAATTGTATCAAGCAGGTTCTCAGACCACAATGGTATGAAACTAGAAATAAATTATGCAAAGAAAACAAAAAGACTGGTAAACACATGGAAACTAAACAACATGTGTCTAAAAAACCAGTGGATCAAAGAAAAGACTAAAACAGAAATCAAGCACTACATGCAGACAAACAAGAACAAAAACACAACAGCCCAAAATCTTTGGGAGGCAGCAAAGGCAGTACTAAGAGGCAAGTGCATAGCAACACAGGCTTACCTCAAGAAACAAGATCAATCCCCAAAATACAGTTTAAAATAACAATTAAAGAGACTAGAAAAAGAACAAAGGAAATGCAATGTCATTAGAAGGAAGGACATAATAAAGGTCAGAGCACAAATAAATAAAGTAAAAGAAGAATAAAACAAAAGAAAAAAAATCAGTGAAACCAGGAGCTGGTTCTTTGAGAAAATAAGCAAAATAGACAAACCCTTAGCCAGATGTATCAAGAAAAAAAGAGAGTGTATACACAATAGCAGAATCATAAATGAATAAGAAATAATCACAACAGACATCACAGAAATGCAAAGAATTATTAGAGAACACTATGAAAAATTACATGCCAGTAAACTGGACAACTGAGAAGAAATGGACAACTCACTAGAAAAACATAGCTTTCCAAGACTGACCCAGGAAGAAACAGAAAATTTGAACAGAACAATTACCAACAGTGAAATCAAACTGGTAATCAAAAAGCTCCCCCAAAACAGAATTCCATGTCCAGAAGGCTGCACTGCTGAATTCTACGAAACATTTACATGATAGCTAGTACCCATTCTTCTTAAAGTATTCCAAAAAGCAGAAGAGGGAATTCTTCCAAACTAGTTCTATGAGGCCACCACCACTGTAATACCAAAACCAGGTAGACACCACAGAAAAAGAAAATTACAGACTAATATCCCTGATGAACATAGAGGCAAAAAACCTCAAGAAATATTAGGAAACTGAATCCAAAAAATATGTCAAAAAGACCATCCATGATAATCAAGAGAGATTTATTCCAGGGATGCAAAGATAGTACAATATTAGAAAATCCATTAACATCAAACACCACATCCACAAAAAGAAGGACAAAAAACACATGATCATCTCCATAGATGCTGAAAAAGGATTTGACAAAATTCAACATCCATTCATGATAAAAACTCCCAACAAAATGGGCACAGAGGGTACATACCTCAACATAATAAATGCCGAATACAATAAACCCACAGCCAACATCATACTTAATAGCAAAAAACTGAAAGTTTTTCCTCTAAGTTAAGGAACAAGGCAATGCCCTTTCTCACCACTTTTATTCAACAAAATACTGGAGGTCCTAAAAACAGCAATCAGAAAATACAAAGAAATAAAGGCATGCAAATTGGTAAGGAAGAAGTTAAACTGCCACTATTTGAAGATGACATGATATTATACATAGAAAACCCTAAGGAATCCACAAAAAAACTACTAATAATAAGTGAATTCAGCAAAGTTGCAGGATAAAAAATTAAACAGCCAAATCTGTGATATTTCTATATACTAACAATGAACTAGCAGAAGGGTAATCAGGAAAACAATTTCATTTACAGTTGCATCAAAAAGAATAAAATACCTAGGAATAAACCTAACCAGGGAGGTGAAATACCTATACCCTAAAAACTACAAGGCACTCATTAGAGAAATTAAAGAAGAAACCAGTAAATGGAAATACATCCTATGCTCATGAGTAGGAAGAATTAATATTGTCAAAATGGCCATCCTGCCTAAAGCAATCTAGAGATTAAATGCAATCCCTATCAAAATACCAACAGCATTCTTCAATGAACAAAAACAAATAGTTCTAAAATTAATACAGAACCAAAAAAGAACCTAAATAGCCAAAGCAATCCTGAGAAGGAAGAACACAGCAGGGGGATTACACTCCGTAACTTCAAACTCTACTGCAAAACCACAGTAATCAAAATATTTTGGTACTGGAACAAGAACAGACCCATAAGATCAATGGAACAGAATAGAGAGCCCAGATATAAACCCACATATATATGGCCAATTAATACATGATAAAGGAGTCATGAATATACAATGGGAAAAGACAGTCTGTTCAACAAATGGTGTTAGGAAAACTGCACAGCTGCATGTAAGAGAATGAAGCTGAATTGTTGTCTAACTCCATACACAAAAGTAAGCTTGAAATAGGTCACACACCTGAATGTAAGTCATGATACCATAAAACTCTTAGAAGAAAACATAGGCAAAAATGTCTTCAATATAAACATGAGCAATTTTTTCCTGAACGCATCTTCTCAGGCAAGGGAAACAAACAACGAACAAGTGGGACTACATCAAACTAAAAAGCTCTGTACAGGAAAGGATACCATCAGCAGAACAAAAAGACATCCTATAGTATGAGAGAATATATTTGTAAATGTCTGTTAAGGGGTTAATAACCAAAATACATAAAGAACCCATACAACTCAACACTCAAAAAAACAAATAACCTGACCAAAAATGGGTGAAGGACCTGAACAGACAATTCTCCAGAGAAGAAATACAAATGGCCACAGGCACATGAAAAGATGTTCCACATCACTAATCATCAGGGAAATGCAAATTAAAACCATAATGAAATATCACGTCACACCAGTTAGGATGGCCACTATCCAAAAGGCAAGGAACAAATGCTGGCAAACGTGTAGAGAAACGTCCTACACTGCTGGAGGGAATGTAAATTGTTGCAACCATGGTGGAAGCAGTATGGAGGTTCCTCAAAAAAATAAAATAGAAATATTATTTGACCCAGGAATTTCACTCCTAAGAATTTACCTGAAGAAAAAAAGATATATGCAACCCCATGTTTATCACCACACTGTTTGCAAGAGCCAGGATATGGAAGCAACCTAGGTGTCCAGCAATAGATGGATGTATAAAGAAGACGTGGTACATATGCACAATGGAAAATCATTCAGTCATAAAAAAGAAAAGACATCCTGTCATTTGCAACAACATGGACGTATCAAAAGAGTAATATGCCCAGTGAAATAAGCCAGGCAGAGAAAGACAAATACCATATGTTTTCACTTATTTTGTGGAATATAAATCAAAGCAAAACAGAAGGAACAAAACAGTATTAAACTCATAGACACTGAGAAGTGACTAGCAGTTACCAAGGAAGAGGGAAGAGGGAAGTGGTGAGGGTTGGGGGAACGGGGACTGTTGAACCACTGTAATGTATATTTAATTTAAAAAAAAAAAAGGCACAAACACAAATAAATAAATAAAGCAACACTCTCTTAATATGTGCACATGTGTAGATGCTTTCCATAATTTCATGTCAGGTCAGAGCCATTTCCTCAGAGTTTTCCATGAATGTACATTAGACAGATCCCCCAGTCACATTCTACCGCTTTTCCTTTTTCTTCATAGCATTTCTCTGGAACTCTTTCATTTTATTTTCATTGCCTGATTACCATCCTTAATTATATAATGTCAGTTCCATAAGACTTTGATTATCTCATCAAATTTACTACTGGCAACTGAACTAGGGCTTGGCAAATATTTGTGAACTATAACGATATAGTAACCAAAGGAAATGTGCATATAATTGTTAGATTTACCAAGCAAATGCAGAATATCTAAATTTGAAGTTCAGATAAACAAATAATATTATTTCATTATAAATATACCCAAATATTGCATAAGATATGCTAAAATGTATGGATCTTTTGAGGGGTATGGTTCAAACTAATCAATGATAAAGAATATTTTAGGACAATGACAAGTATTTTAAAACTAAAAAAAATGGTATTACAGAATTATTGTTAGCTTGGTTAAGTGTGATAATGATGGCTTGATTATGAATAATGTCCTTATTTTTTTTCCAGAAGCATACTGTGATATTTATATGTAAAATAGCATGATATCTGTTATTTATCTTAATCATTAAGCAAATTTTGAAGCAAATAAGACAACAGGTCAACATGTCTGAAAGCTAAGATGTGTAAAACAGTAAACCTCCTGGGGTTTTTCTCCTCCTGTCCTTTATGTCTCCCACTAGGGACTCCAACTTTCATTTCAAATGGGGGGCTGGGAGTGCTGACAGTCACAGCTGAAAGGTCTCCTCCCTTGGCACAGGGCACAGAGGGGAGCAGAGAAAGTGAAGGGCTGTGTAAGAACAAAGACCCAGGACCTGCAGAGATTTTTTATACTCTTTTACTTCTTTATATGCTTGAATTATTTCATGAAAAAGGAAAATAAAGAGATATGTATACATAGACATGCACACACACAGGCTGTACAGTTAAATTTGAAACTTTTTAAGGAAAAGCACTGTGCCCTTCACATTTTTAAATTTTCTTAGAGGTTTTTTTTTGAGAGTTTAACAAGTATCAATAAATATTTATTGATTGGTAAAAATATCTTAAACAATGAACCTGTCCTGTGACACAGAATTTTTAGTTTTATTTGGGGCAGGGGACACAAAGAAGCCTGCTCATCTTGTTCATGTGATCTTTTTAATTAATAGCATTCCAATTACCTTTGCTTCCTTTATAAAGTTTGCCTAATACAATTAATTTCTTAGGAGATTTTGAGTAATGGATGTTAAGTTTATATAAATTGCCTAACTACTAAATATGACAAACATTTAAAAATAAATTAATTGAATTCTAGGAGTACAATCCTGCCTGAATGGTCAATCTTAAATGTTCTAGGTGACAAATTAGTCTTGGGTATCATTGCAGCTATCTTTTTGTCTCTGGCAATTTTGTTTACCAAAGAAGTAAATATGTGTCATACCTCATGTAACATAACTTAAGTATGTAGGCATAAAGATGCAGAATTCTAATTGTATTTGTCTAGTGGTTAGATTAATATTCCATTATTTGGTCATGTTTCTTTTGGGTTAATGTTAGAAAAATAGGTAAGGTAAATTTTCAGCAAGGCAGTCATGCACTGCTGGGAAATTGTCCTAACCAACCTTTCCTAATTAATACAATTAGCAAATGCATGAAAAAAAAAGAATAATTATTACAAGTTCAAAATCATTATTCTATAAGAAATACAAATTTGAAAATCATATAATTTTTTTTGTTGGTGGTGTTTTTTTTTCTTAAATGTTTTTGATATATATGAATTGATAATGCTGTATCAAAGTAAGCATGTTCACATAAAATAGGTGAGTAAAACTTTAGACAACTCTTAGAAACACTAATTTGCAAAGCTGCAAATGACAGAAACCCAGCTTGTATTAGTACAAGCAAAACAGGATTTCCAGGTTCATTAATTGGATTGTTATTTATCCCACTTGATATTCAGTGTGATTCTCTAATCTAACTCAGACTGCCCATGTTGGCTATAATCACTGATTAGTTTCAGGAGTTGCTTTGGTGATTCTTTCTGATTTTCCCCATAGATGATCATGCATCTGTGAACAAAGCACAATTTTTTCCCCCAATCTGTATACTTTTTATTTCCATTTTAATATCTTACTGCACTAGCTAGGATTTACATTAAGTCACTGAAAAGGAGTGGAGAGAAGAGATATCCTTGCCTTGTTCTCGATCTTAGTGGGCAAACTTCTACTTTCTCATCATTAAGTATGATGTTAGTTGTTAGCCTTTTATGTAGATAATTATTTATCAAGATAAATGTTTTTCAGTTTAGTAGGAGTTTTGTCATGAATAGTTATTTTCAAATGTTTTCACAGTATCTATGAATATGACCACGTACTGTTTTTATGGATTTCATCTTCCATCTAGGTCATCAAATTGGTAGACATAAAGTTGTTCACTGCATTATTTTATTATCCTTTTAATGACCATGGAATCTCTAGTGATGCCTCTTTCATTTCTGTTATCAACAATATTTGTCCTTTCTCTCATTTTTTAAGTGAGCCTCTCTCAAGGTTTATTCATTGTATTGATCTTTTCAAAGACACAGATTTTGTTTTTGTTGATTTTCTCTATTCATTTCCTTTTTTAATTTCCTTGGTGTCTGGTCTTATTCATATTTTTTTTCCTCTTGCTTTCTCTGGATTTAATTTGCTCTTTTTTCTAGTTCCCTAAAATGGTAATTTAGATTATTGATTTCTCAACATTTTTTAATCTACATTCTCTTTACTTCTTCCATTCTTACACTTCCTATAGCCTCTTTTAAATTTATAATTGAATGGCTGCGAATAAGTGTGGGCAGAAGGTGGAAGTGGAGCAAAATTATTCCAGCTCATGGTTTTCTTTTTATTTTTTTTTATCCAACTGAAACTGTTTGATAATAAAATATCCATACTTTTACTTCATTCTTCTCCTCTATTAAAAGCAAATTACACAGGAAAACAGACCTAATACTATGAACTAAACACAGACATAGCATTGGAAAGAGACCATTAGAACCAATGAGAGCTCATTAGTGGAACTCAACTTCTGAATGACAGTTTGGAAGAGCGGAGTTAAGCAAAAAAGGGAAAATTGTGATAGACTATCTCTTTGGTAATATTCAAATGTTGGTCTTTCTAATTCTTGAAGAGAATACCGTGAAATCACACCTTTTCCCAACATGGAGAACAAAACTCAAAACACTCCAAGGTGTTCATACATAAAATTCACATATTCTATTTTTTATCTTAAAACTTCACATTCCTGGCGATGTCGTCCAATCCCATCAGACCTCACAAAACTTAGGACAAAATGGTGTGACAGCAACAAGAGAAGCAATTTCCTTTAAAAGTACAGTCTGCACACTCACAACAGGTGAAAAGTGTTCCTTTCACATGTTCCTGGCTCCTCCGATAGTGCCACCATATGTCTTTAGCAAGAGACATCTGCACCTATCTGCACCTCTACTCCCTCTGATATTCATTCACCAGTGGCCGGGTCCCAAGCTTCACCTGCACCAACCTAATGAATTTCTTCCATTAAACACTGTTAGTACCTTGCAAAGTGCTAAATCCATAATAATTTCATGTTATCTTCCCGACTCTATTATTTTGAAACATTCTTCCCATTTTTGGTGTCTCCAGTAATGTTTCTGGCAACCTTTTTCCTAACCTGTCATCCTATGGAGGGCATTCCCCTTGTACAATGGCCAAATCTTTGTCTCTCCCATACTACTGTCAGTTAGCATTCTCACCCATTTCCATAGCTTCAATAAAACCTTTAGAGAAAAAACTTAAAAATCCATTTGTCTAACACTGCAAAGTATTGTACAGGGATTGACAGCAGTAACTGTTTTGACTCATAGCTCAGCTGTAACACTGCTGTATGCAAGCAATGATCTTGTATAACTTCCTTAAACACGTATTCTCATTTGGAGGAAGAGGAATAATAAGATTTCTTACCCCCAGATTGGATTATCCTACTAAACTACTTAACTAATACTGTTAGTATCTGAGTGTTTACTGCAAATAGACAAGCCCTCAATGAATATTTACTGAAGAGTTATTACTTGTAATTTTCTAAGTTTGTTCCTTCCTCCAGGAAACTTTCCCTGATCTCCTTAAATAGTCAGGAAATCCTCCTGTGGCTTCCAAAGGCTGACTGGACTACTTGTATCATAGCACCATCAAATTCTATTATATTTATGCATTATATATTGTAATATCAATAACTTGATTGCATCAGCAACTATATTGGTCATAAACCTTGAGTGCAGGCAGAGCCTATGTCTTCATGGCATTTATATTTTTACTGCTTAGCATAAATTTAATAATTGGCATAAGGTCAAAGTAAAGAAAGGTCTAGGCTAGGAGTCCAACACAAGCCTGACACTGGTGCTGTACTCACACACTGTACTGACTCAGGTACAGTGCTTAAGTCACTCTGACTTCAATGTTGGTTATGTGTTTATTCCTTATGCTGGATTATAAACTCCAGGGGCTGGTCAACTAATCTGGTCTCTGATCAGGGTTCATTAACAGCCTTTGTCTTTGGTCCAGTTGCTAAATCAATAGCCAGTGATCACAAGTAATGGCCTCTGGCTGAAAGGATGTGGGCCAATTAAGAGTTCTTCATACTTGCTGAAAGCTTCATCCTACTGAGCTCAGAGCAAATCAATCTACACTGAATGTGGGACGCTGAAAAATTACAAAACCTTTTAATACTGAATGAAATCTAGAAAGTTCCATAGATCCTGCAAAGATTTTCTTACCCCTGAATGGTAATGATTATTGTTTCTTAAGTGATACCCAAAAGCTAAAGAAATAGTCAAAACAAGAATTACAATTTTCAAGAACTAGCACCAGAAATTAGTTGTTCATATGTTTGAACTCAAAAGATCTTCACTGTTTCCTTCTTGCTCTTTAAGATCTTTTTTCCATCATTTTCCTTCCATAATTCTTGCTGAGAACAGCATTTCTCCAGTTTATACCTCCATGGTCTAAACAATTTGATCAACAAAATTGCATTTATTAATGAAAAGTATCCTTAGAATGCAAGACCCCAAGGAATTTATACTCTTTAACTACACGAATGTGAAAAAGACTTAAAAAGTTAATTAAATTACACAGAAAATAAGCATTATAAAAAAATAATAGTCATTGTTAAAGCCATACAGAAATCAGCACAGCATTCAGACTAGCAATCTTCCTATTTAAGAATTTCATTTACAATATTTCTTATAAACTTCTACTCTATTATTATTTGAAGACAGTTATTCAAAGTATCAGCACATTATCTAATTGCTCTACCACAGTTTTTGTTTATATGCTTTTCTCTTATATTAGGATCAAATATGTTTCTCTGTAATTTTCCTCTATTGTTACTAGGCTAAATTAAAACCTATGCCCTTTTTCTAATGTTATTTCTTAAAATATTTGACTACCAGGATTACTGTCCCTTTAGTACCTTTCTCTTCCACTGTATCATAGCATTCTTAGAAGATTTCAACTGGTGCTTAAATAATTATACTCAGAAAATAACATTAAGAAAATAAAAGATTAACAAAATAACTGAGTGCATTTATGCAGCAAGAAAAACAAGAGGATATTGACAAGGGTAAAAGAACCTATAGCACAGGAAATCTTTAAGGAAAGGTAAAAGGATGTAATGAAGTAAAATAAGTTTGAAAAACAGTCATCTTTAAATAATGTTTCATAAAGAGCTTCATGTTCAAGTATTTTAATGGGAAGTCTTTGTTTTTTCTAAAAAGATGTTTGCAAATAGTTTCATGAGGTGTTTAGAGGTCACTTGTGCCATCTGTTGGCAAAGTACTCATATTACAGGGAAAATATTTGAGAAGGAGTTCAACTTGAGAGTTCATCTGGAAAATCTAAATGTAAAATTTTAAATGCACATGATAGGCATATTATGAAGGCAAAAGGTACATAAGATAAACATATGAACTGATTGAAGGCCGCGCAAATTTTGCAAAAAGTATTCACAGTAAGTGGCTGTGTAGACCGAAAAATTGTGTTAAAATAGAAGTAGATAACTGGACATACATTAAACTTTTAATTTATGAAACAAAATTTAGTTTGTTTAACAAGAAGGCTTCCAAAACTCTTCAGATAGAAGCATGGACATTATTGTTTTCTTATTTGACGGTGACAGAATTGCAGGAACTCACTCAAACTCCTAAGATTTGTTTTTCTGAGGAGTTCACTAAATGTGGCTCTGGAACCAGCAGCAGCATCTGGCACTTGTTAGAGATGCAAATTCTCATGCCTAACCCAGACTGACTGGAACTGAAAAATCTGGGGATGAGGCCCAGCAATTGATGTTTTAATGAGGCCTCCGGTGATTCTGACACATGCTGAAGTTTGGTTCATTGTGTTTTCTTAGCATATACGTTTGTAGTAGGTGATATAGACAGACGAACTGCTCCAGAACACACATTGTTTAAATTTATCTTCTTGTATAAAGTTATTGTGGGTAAAATTGTAACATTTCCAGAATATCTCACCTAGCTTTAGTATATCTGCATATCAATAGGTGTTCAAAGGTGGAAAGAAGTATGTAGTACATTTGCATCTTTCCTCAGGGGTGGAGAAGTTCATCTCTATATCAGTGGGTGATTACCTGGACAACAGAGGAGTTATCTGTACCTGAGAGGTGAGGGGGAGGGCCGGTGTGGTTGCTGCTGGAGCAAAGAAAGACGGCCTGGGACTGCAGTTTGTGAGCGATAAACGGGTTTTAAACTTTATTTCTCCCTTTGACTGGTTTTGGTCTTTAGGGGTATTTTGCCCCGAGATTTAATTTCGCTGGAGTTACACTCATCTTCTCATTTTACAAATCATGTAATCCAGGAATTAAACCTTAATTTTCCATTGCTCATTTTGTTTACAAAGGGAGAATTGTGACCACCACACCAGTTCTTGACACTACACAGTGTATATACATTTTGCTCTCCATTTATTCCTTCTCTGTGCCTTTAATTATTTTCTCTTTCTCTGAAAATCAACATACATTACAGGTTTCAAGATTAAACTTTCAATTCTTCATGGATTAACTCCATCCTAATATGACAAATTATTGTGTCTTTTTCCCTGACATTTTCTAAAGTGATCAGAGGGCAAAAATGAGTGACCTTCAGGAACACAAATATGGATTTCAACGCAAGAGTGTTTCCAAATCTATAAACAAGCTCTCAATTATCCTGTCATCTAAAATAGATTAAACAAAAACTACCATGGGGCTAATTGTTCCATAAGAGATTTCAGTTAAATGTATCTTGCTTTGCATTTGTTTTTGCAATGGAATCCTTTTTATTTCCTTTCCAAATGAGAAACCATAATACCAAAACTACTTAAAAGTGAGACTGTTCTTGAAAGCAAAGGAGCGACACACAGCAGTAATTCACCGGAGAGTTCCGCTTTAGTAGGGAAAGGTGCTGGGTTATATAGGAAGGGGCATGAATTGATTAAGGTGTCACTTCTACGGGGCTGGTGGCTGGTGGCTAGGTGCTGGGATTGGGAGGGGGGCGAGAGGTGATTGGGCTTCAGATGGTGCCGGCGGGAACTGAGGACCCCGAAGAGAAGCCAGAAGTTTGCCATCTTACCGGTGGGGACCCTTCATTCCCCCCTTTCTACTCTATGGGTTTGTGGATGTTGCTTTCTCTCTGGCTGCTTCCTGCTGAACAGGGGCGGAGAAGGGAGTGAGGGCTTGAGGATTGGGAGGAAAGGGTTGATAGGACTCCCCACAGTAAGGACGAGTAGATGTGGACTTCTTCAGGTTTGGAAATCAATGAAGGTTCCCTGTAACCATAGGTTGAGGACCTGTTGATTCCAATGGTGCCAAGAGGATATGGGTGTCAGGAGCCAGGCGTATGCGGCCATTGTTTCCAGGAACAGTTTCCAGTGGAGAGAGGGGTCCATCTCAGCATGTGTTAAGGAGGTCACCTGAGGGTGAGGGATCTTCTGTGGCCAGAAGCTGGTAGTTTCTGAGTAAAAGCTGGTTGAAAGCTTGATTAGAGATTTTTCCGACTTGGGATTTGATGAACTTTATTATAGAGGGTAAGAAGAGACAGGCAAGAAGAATGATTATTATGGGGCCTGCAATGGGCCAGAGCCAGGTGAGGAGGGGGTTTGTTAGTACTGACGAGAATGGGTTGGAATTGGAAGTAGAGTGGAGGCTGGAGGCAAGGTCGGTGAGTTTGGTAATGTCAGTTTCTACAATGCCGGAATATCAGCACTCTTCCCAGAGGAAGACGCAGGTGCCGCCCTTCTCGGCTGTAAGCAGATCTAGGGCCCGCCGTTTTGAAGGGTCACTTTAGCTAGCGAAGTGACCTGTCTTTGGAGAGAAGCTAGAGAATCGGCAGTGGATGTCAGGGCTCCCTCAAGTTTGGCGTTGAGATCTCTAACTGCCTATAAAGAGTGACCCAAGGCTTCTCCCGAAAACCCTGCCCCAGTGGCTGAGGTGATCAAAGAGCTACTGACCATGATGGGAAGGAAAGCAGCTCTTTTTGTGCACAATGGCAAGGGAGGTTGGAGCTCAAGGAATTCTGCCATGCTGTAAAGTGTTAACTGTGGGATTAGGGTGACGAGAATGCAGGGTGTATCGGAGTTGAGAGGCAGTGAGTTGAAAAGACTGCCATTACACCAAAAGAAGTGTCCCGGTTGCATAAAAGTCTTAGAGCCAGAGGTAGGGGTGTAGATAGAGAGGCAGTGAAGTGCGCTGGAGGGGGGTGGAGTTGGGCCTACACAGTGGTGGATGGTGAGATTATCTGCGTATTCTGGTTCCCATAGGGGTATGTCTGCCAGGGGGCAGAGGGGTTGTCTTTCTGCATGGAAGGAATAGTTGGAAATATTAAGGGGCACGGCGGCCAGCAGTGGGCGCTGTAGTGATGCACACAAGAAACAATTGGCTGTGTTAAGGGTGTGGTTGAGAAAGATGGTAGTGTCCTGAATGAGCTGTAATGAACTGGAGGAAAAATGGGAAGAGGGGTGGGGATAAGAAGATGAAGAGGCGCCATCAAGAGTTTGGATGACTTTTTCGGAATGTCTGATATCTGATGCAACTTGAGAGATCTGGGAATGAGAGGGAACATACTTTTGAGAGATATGAAGGGTACCGTGGGGGGTCGAGGACCCCCCCCCATAGTAAACAGAGGCTGTGACTCTGGCAGCTCATCAAGAGTCCCAGGGATCTGGGATTGATAAGGAGAATGAGCCGTTGGGATATTTCATGAAACGGTTGGAGGAGTAATACTGTGGGTACGGGAAGTTACTCATGTAGTGAATTGCACAAGACCAGTAGGGACATCTCTTGTAGGTGTCTCGCTATCACCTGCAATAGGCTTGTTTTTGGTCATAGAGGAAGCAGAGGTAGGGAGAATAAGGGTAGCTGCTAGTGAACACTTCGGTGGAGGGAGGAAAGTGGAGGTATAAAGGCTCAGAGCAGCTTTTCAGAGGGCAGTCTGGTGTGGCAATGAGGGCAGTAACTTTTGTTTGATGCTGTGTGTAAGTCTGTCTGACTTTGAATTGCCATACAAAGGAGGCTGGGGTGGTGGGGAAGACAATAGGAATGAGGAAAAAAGCAAGAGAGCAGTAAAGTAGGAAAAAGTCATGATTTGGGTATGGATGGCAAAGGGGGTGAACGTGATTTTGGAGGAAAGAGGACAGTATGGTCAGGAGTCTGGAGGGAGGGAGAGTCTGTAAACTTTTGTAGGTTAAGAGATCTTTTAGGTGATGTGGGGACAGAATGGTAAGGGGCGCCCTGAATGTCAGTTTATGAGCTGCCTTCTGCAAGAGCTGTCTAGCGGCTAATGCTCGTAGGCAGGGGGCCCATCTCCGAACTGTGGGGTCTAATTGCTTGGAGAGATAAGCTACTGGGGCAAAAGATGGGCCATAATATTGGCCTAGGACTCTTAGAGCTTGACTGGACCTCTCATGAATGTATAATGAGAAGGGCTTTGACAAATCAGGAAGATGGAGAGCTGGGGCTTCTACAAGGGCTTGACGAAGCTTAATGAAGGACTGTCGTGGTGAGGAGGATAATGGTTTTTTAGGGGGGGTCTTGCTGAGGTCGTATAGGGGTCTTGCCAACAGGGAGCAGGGAGAAGTTAGGGATCTACGTTCTAAAATATCTAGCCAGGCTTAGAAAGGGCCTAGAAAGGAAAGGATTTCTGTCTTGGTTTTGGGAATGGGCAGGTCAGAGAGGAGCCATTTTGTGTCTAAGGTAAATGACTTTCTTTGTTGAGATAGAAGGAATCTGAGGTAAGTGACAGGAGGGGAAGAGATTTGAGCTTTCACGGGGGATACTCGGTAACTTCTGGAAGCTAGAAGGTTAAGTAGGGAGGCAGTGCCAAGTTGAGACTGCTCCCACGAGAGACTGCAGAGTAGAAGATTGTCTATGTATTATAATAAGGTGGACTTGAAGTGATCATGATGAAACTGTTTGAGGTCCTGAGCTAGGACCTGTCTAAAAATATGGGGGCTATCTCAGAAGCTTTGTGGCAAAACTGTCCAAGTGAGTTGTTCAGAATGTCTTGTGTATGGGTCCGTCCAGGTGAAGATGAAAAAATCTTGGGAGCAGGGGTCTAGAGGGATAGAAAAATGGGTCCTTGAGATCTAGGACTGAGAAGTGGGATGCTGAGGCAGGGATCTGCGATAAAAGGCTGCATGGATTTGGAACTAAGGGATGGATAGGGACAACGGCTATGTTGATGAGGCGAAGGTCTTGGACAAGGCGGAAAGATCCGTTGGTTTTTTTAACAGCTAATATGGGGGTATTAAATGGGGAGTGAGTGGGTCTGCTTGAATGATGGGTTGGAGGCCTATGAGGGCTGAAGTGGTTAGGGGATATTGGGCCTGACAGATATACAGAGAGGGGTCACATAATTTGATAGAGGCAGGGGGACATAGGGCCACGGAGGGGCTTGTAATGTCCCAAACTTTGGGATTTACAGGGTGTATGAGGGCAGAACCGGAGCTTTCATTGGGTAGAGGGGGGTCGTCGGCTATGAGGGCCATCAGAAAGGGAGTACTGGGGGCTGTGGGAGTGGATATAGTTATGGAAATGTGGAGGAGAGAAAGGATGTCCCGTCCTAGTAAAGGGATGGGACACTGGGGCATAACCAGGAAGGAGTGGGAGAAAGGTATGGGATTGTCTAGGATTGTGCATAAAAGGGGGGGGTTTTAATGGGAAAATCTGTTTACCTCCTACCCCGACTATAGGAGTAATGGCTGGCATGGTAGGGCCCCGGTATTCTCACAAGACTGAGAAGGTGGCTCCTGTATCTAGGAGGAAGGAGATGGGGCGACCGTCTACTGTTAAAGTAACCCTGGGCTCCTGTTTGGTGATGGAAATGGTCGGGCGAGAAGCCCCCGGGCCCCATCAATCTTCTTCTGCCAGCCCCACTACGGCAGGCTTAGGATGGGGGTTGTTCGGCCAGCCTCCCCTTCGGGTGGTTGGGCAATCAGACCACCAGTGGCCATTTTTGTGGCATCTGGGGCATGGGGTGGTAGGAGATCTGGGGGAGGGGCACGCCCTTGACCAATGTCCCTCTTTTCTGCACTTGAAACAAGCTCCTGAGGGGGCTTGTTTGTAGAGGGGTGCCCAGGTTGTGGTTTTATCAGCTGGGAAAAACATCTGGAAATTGGCCTCATCAGCCTTTTGTTTACGGCGTTCTTTCTCCTCCTCCTGGTTATGGAAGACTTTAAAGGCCACTGTTAGGATCTCAGTCTGTGGGGTAGTGGGGCCCTGTTCTAACTTTTTGAGTTTAGCTTTAATGTTGGGGTAGCTTTGAGCTAGGAAGTATGTCATAAGGACACGTCTTCCTTCAGGTGTTTCTGGGTCCAGGCTGGTATGCTGTAATAGGGCTTGAGTGAGTCTAAGAACTCGGAGGGGGTTTCGTCTCTCTTTTGAATTATGTCTTGGAGTTTTTGAAAATTGACTACTTTACGAGCTGCCTTTTTCAGACCTGCTATTAAGCAGGAGGCAAAAATATTTCGAGAGCAGAGACTCATGGCAGTGTTATAATCTCAGTGTGGGTCTTGTTCAGGGACAGCAGTGGGGCCAGGGGGATAGGTGGGGTCAGTCTTGTGGGTTACGGTAGCGTGCGTTTGGGCGAAGTCCCAAACTCGTCTACACTCTTCAGGGAGGAGAGTTTTGGCCAGGAGCATGAAAATGTCATGATGTGTGAGGCTGTAAGACTGGAGGGTCCATTGAAACTCCCTGATGTATGTCATGGGATCAGTGGAAAAGGAACTTAGGCATTTCTCTTGTTGAGCTAAATCTCCTAAGGAGAAAGGGATGTGAATGCGCACGATGCCTTTGGATCTTGCTACCTCCCGGAGGGGGGCAATAATTTTGGGAGGCTCTCGGGACTGAGTCTGAGGGGGACTGAAGGGTTCTGGCTCAGTCTGTGGGGGAGTGACGTGGTCTAGCTGCGCCTATTCAAGCAGGTCCTGAAGTGCGGAAGGGGGGCAAAGAAAATAAAGAAAGATAGAATCAGACCCACGTGTTGCCAGCCTGCAGCCCAGCTGCTTGCCTCTGCTGCTCTAGTTGGGCTTGAATTCATGACTCACTCTGAGGTTAAGAGTCTCATGCTCTACTAATTGAGCTACAGCAGGGCTCCAGTTAATTGCTTATGGAATGCATTGTTTTCTATTCTTGCCACATCGGCAAGTGGGGGAAGGGCATAGCTAGAAGCAGGGGCGGTGTTTCTACACATCTTTAAGGTCTCCCTATTTTCAGAGTGAGGAGTCTTGGCAAGATATGTTTTTGTGGACAGATAACTTCTAAGGACTGCGCATGTTTTTGTGGACAGATAACTTCTAAGGACTGCACATGTTTTTGTTTAGCTTGTGCTTTCCCTTGCTGCGTTCAGACATGGGGGGAGGCGCTTTCCCATTCTCTCTACAAACATGTGAGAAGACAAAGGCAGTCCCTAACAGGGGAGAAACAGGTGATGAGGGCAAAGACAGAGGAGGCCCCTGGGACCTAGTTAAAGGGGGTGCTGAAAGGCTCAGGCTTAATCTGCGGGGGACAAAGGTGGAGGAGGCGAGATGGGGGTGGAGATGGTGGGGGAGGAAGGGAGAAGGGCTGTTGTAGGAGAAGAAGGGGAAGGGAGTGAACGGGAGGCTTCTGCGGGGGCTGTGGCTTGCAGGCTAGGAGAACTTGGGAGGGGGCGGGGGGAGGAGGAGGCGGAAAGCTTCAATATAGGGAATCTCCTTCCATTTTTTCAGGCGCTGGCAGTAGTTAAAAAGATCACGAGTGATGTTAGGATCAAGAGTTCCCCCTGTGGGCCATTGGTTGTTATTGTCTAGGGGGTATGTCGGCCAATCTTGGGAGCAATATTTATGGAGAAGTTTTGGTTTTATATCAGGCATCAGGGAGAGGGTAGCCAGATGCTTAAGCAGGCATTCAAGAGGTGAACTTTCAGGGAGGGATGAGGAGGCTCCTATGGCTAAAGGACAGAGAAGGAGACAAACAGGGGAAGACGAACGGAGATCCTCGGACTGGAAGCAGACCACAAGGAGACAAAGGGCGTCCCCGATGATCCTTGGTGGTCTGCGGAAACTCGTATATGAGTCGGAATTTCTTGGGAAGTGTGGGTCGTCACCCAGACTTCTCTAAGAATGCAGAGTGCCGGAGTCACGAGGTACCTAGCGCTCGGCGTTTTCGGCGGACGGAGCAGAAGGAGGAGGGGGGGAAAAGGGAGCGTTCTCATCTACAAAGGAGTCACCTTGTTTATGGCTGTTGGAGGGGGTGCCTGAGAGTTGGCCGCAGCCGTGAAGGCCTGAGGCGGGGATTTATGACTGTCGGAGGAGGGGCCTGAGCGTCCGCCGCAGCCGTAAAGGCTTGAGGTGGGGATTTATGGCTGTTGGAGGAGGGGCCTGAGGGTCCGCCGCAGCGTGAAGGCCTGAGGCAGGGAGAGTTCTCTCCTCATCCCCGAGTGTCAGGGCCTTGCCGGAGGATCACGGTCAATGGCACTGCGATAGCTCGGGGAAGAGTGGCCCACCCCGGGGAAATTTTGCTTAAAAACCTTCAGCACTGATGGAAGGGATGGTGAATGCATTTATGACTGTCGGAGGAGGGGCCTGAGCATCCGCCGCAGCAGTAAAGGCTTGAGGCGGGGATTTATGGCTGTTGGAGGAGGGGCCTGAGGGTCCGCCACAGCCGTGAAGGCCTGAGGCGGGGAGAGTTCCCTCCTCATCCCCGAGCGTCAGGGCCTTGCCGGACGATCATGGTCAATGGCACTGCGATAGCTCAGGGAAGAGTGGCCCACTCTGGGGGGAAAACTTACCTAAAGGCCAGAGAGGAGTGGTGAGTGTGATGAGCCAGCGCCGGAAAAAGAGGACGAGGGCAAGCTGCTGCTGGTGTCGGGGGGAAGACGGGGCCCAGTTGGGGTGTCCCGTCTCCTGGGTTTCGGCACCAATGAAAGGAAAGGAGCGACACACAGCAGCAATTCACCGGAGAGTTCCGCTTTATTAGGGAAAGGTGCTGGGTTATATAGGAAGGGGCATGAATTGATTGAGGTGTCACTTCTACGGGGCTGGTGGCTGTTGGCTAGGTGCTGGGATTGGGAGGGGGGCGAGAGGTGATTGGGCTTCAGGTGGCGCCGGCAGGAACTGAGGACCCCGAAGAGAAGCCGGAAGTTTGCCATCTTACTGGTGGGGACCCTTCAGTTCTGGTTTAAGCAGAGAATCAGAAAAACTTTTCATACAACTGTTCCTTCCATTGCTCCAAGGGCACATATCTTTGGAAGCTAAGATTCTGCATAGACAAGTCAGAAAACTTTTATCTAAAATATTTTCTATTCTGGGTAACTTTGTATGTATTATAGGTAGATTTACAAGAATTACCACAAACAGAATAATCAGTCAACAAACTGAACAACAGAAGAAATATATTTCTCAGATAACTTGAGTAGAAAAGTGCTCAGGCTGCATCTCTACAGGTAAAAACACTAGTATTCCCTCTGCCTGGAATGCTCTCTGACCCATCCTTGTTCACTTAGCAACTTCTATTAATTCTTGAAAATGCTACTAAAGATATATTTCTTTTTTTTAAACAAAGCATTCATTTTTTTAAAGGCTATTATGCAATATACATTTTAACAAATGTATTAAAACACATAACATAAAATTTATCATTTTAACCGTTTTTAAATATACAGTTCTGAACCACTAAGTACATTCATTCATATTATTGTGCAACCATCACCACCATCCATCTCCAGAACTTCATCATTCCAATCTAAAACTATGTCCCCACTCAACAATAACTTCCCATTCCTCCCCCTGCCCGAGTACCTGGCAACTAACACATTCTACTTTCTGTTTCTGTGTTTGACTATACTAGGTAACTCATATAAGTGAAATCATTCAGTATTTGCCCTTTAGTAACTGGAATATTTCCATCGGCATAACATCTTTAATATTCATTTATGTTGTAGTATCAGGATTTTTTTCCTTTTTTAAAAATTTAAGTATAATTGACATACAATATCCTATCAGTTTCAGGTATACATCATGGTGATTTGATACTTTTATACATCACAAAATGATACCTACAAAAAGTTTAATTACTATCTGTCAACAAAGTTATCACATTCCCTATGCTGTATTAGATTCCCAAGACTTATTTATTTTATAACTGGAAATTTGTACCTCTTAATCTCTTTCACCTATTTGTGCACCTCTTAAACCCTCTTCTCCCTGGTAATAAGTTTGTTTCTTGTACTTATTGGTCTGTTTTGTTTTCTGGATTACACATATCAATGAAATAATGTTTGTCTTTCTCTTTCTGACTTAATTCACTTAGCACAGTGCCATCTAGTCCAACCAGGTTGTCACAAGTGGCAAGATTTCATTCTTGTATGTGACTGAGTAATATTACATGTGTGTGTATAACATCTTCTTTATCCATTAACCAATTAATGGACACTAGGTTGCTTCTATGTCTCAGCCATTGTAACTAAAGTTGCAATAAAACAGGAGTGTGTCTCTCTTTTCAAATTGGTATTTTCATTTTCTTTGGGTAAACACCCAGAAGTGGAATTTCCAGAACATACATACAGAAAAAAACATAATTTTTGAGGAACCTTCACTATTTTCCATAGCAGCTATACAAATTTACTTTCCCATCAACAGTATATAAGGATTCCCTTTTCTCTACATTCTTGCCAACACTTTTCTTGTCTTTTTGATAACAGCAGTTCTAACAAGCACTGTAGCTTTGATTTCCATTTCCTGTGGTCAGTGATACCAAGCATCTTTTCAGGTGCTTGTTGGCCATCTATATGTCTTCTTTGGGAAAATATCTATTTAAGCTTCTGCCTATTATTTGATCAGATTATTATTTTGATATTGAGTTATGCAAGTTCTTTATGTATCCTGGATATTAGCCCCTTATTAGATGTATGGTTTGCAAATATCTTCTCCCATTCAAAAGCTCTATTTCCTTTGTAAAGGCTCCACAACAGAAAGGCAATCTTTCTACTGCTATAATGTTCACCTTGAACAGATTTATAACATTACATGATACCCTAATACTTTACTGAAATTATTTGCCTGCATCTCTATCAAACTCACCCTTGACTTAAGTTTTGATCCTTCATTCATCTTTCCATTTCCAATACCAAATATAGGTATGGCACATGATAGGCACTGAATAGATGTATATTTAATTATTCAAAACTACAGAGGAAAATTAGAGCAATAATCCATATAAAAAACTTTAAAGGCTCAAAGAAAGTTGTCTTACTACATTTGAGGCAAATGCTTTTTTGTTCATAATAATCTAAACTTCAATTTTATGCTTCATTGTGAGCATATAGATCAGTTTATTTAAAATACACTGATTTTTGAAATGCTTTTGCCAAAGTTTCCTTTCATCAATGTTTTTTATTGATTTGGTTACACTTTTAGCCTAACAGATAAATCACACTGGTTAGTAGAATGATCTTTTTAGAGTGATCATTTGCTGTTAGATACAGATATGTTGAAAGATAGATTTCCATCTATTTTAGGAAAACCTGCCCTCTGGTTTGAATCATCTCTTAGAAAATCACCTCAATGAAGCTCAAATTCAACTCTTTGTTGATATGCAGATCCTACACTTATTTAAAATAACTGATATAATTAGTAAAAACAGTCCATTTTCATTAGCAGGTATTACAAATAAAAGCATATATTTGATCAAATAGCAATCACGGGAATAATAGGATATAAACTTAACATACATTAATATTGCCACATAAAGGCATTTTTCTCAACATCATATAAATTTTCATAACGATGTCAAACTGTACTCAAAGGAAATACTTTGAAGTATGTCAAGTTAGAAATGAAATAACCCGGCAACATTAAACATCTGCACAAATGCTTAAAAGATACAGTCCTTCAGTACAAGGACCTCATTGCATTAAAACATATCCACATACTCACTTGGCCATGAAAAGACAGGAACTGCCAGACGTTAATCTACTGGCAGTTACATTTCTACAAATCAAGGCTGCTTCTCATTTTTTTGATCAAATTCAATTAAAATTAGTGACTTAATTCAAACATTGCCAAAAATGTTCATTAAGAATATATGCTGATATGAGAGCCAACATGGCAGCGTGAGTAGGACAGTGGGAATCTCCTCCCAAAGATATATATATTTTTGAAAATACAACAAATAAAACTCATCCTAAAAGAGAGACCAGAAGACACAGGACAACAGCCAGACTACATCCACATGTGCGAGAGCCCAGAGCCTAGTGAAAGGGGTAAAATACAAGCCCCGGCCCAGCGGGACCTGAGCACACCTCTCCCCAGCTCCCAGTGGGAGGGAGAGGGAGCCCAGGACTGCTAAACACCCAGCCCCAGGCACCCGCACCAGAGCGCAGACAAAGTGCATGCATGGAGGGCTGGAAACTAGGGAAACAGGGCAGCAAGACCTCTGAGTGGGTACCGAAGCTGATGCCCCTATGACAAAGAAAAGCGAGTGCTTTTTGAAAGAATTAAAGGGAGAGGGACCTAACAGCTGGATGAAAACAACAAAGGTCACAGTCCAGTGGCTGGAAATTACAGGGAAAACCGGGCGTACTAACTCCCTGGGAAAATGCTCTGAGACCCCTCATGGAGGTAAACAGCCAAACAACCCCTCCCACCCATCCATTACACCTCCGGGAGCTGAGAAAGCAGAGAAGCAGCCTAAGGCGGGCAACACCCTCTGGAAGGGAGTTTTCTCCATATCGGCCAGGCAAGACACAAAGACCCAGTCTACAGGCAATTACCCAACACAAGCCACTAGGGGGCGCAGTTGTCCCAGTAAAGAAAGGCCAGTAGCAAGTGAAAAGTTTGGCCCTCCCAGCTGACAGTCAATAGCACCTGAAAACATGAAAAGGCAAAAAAATATGATCCAGACAAGACTAACCCAGACAGCTTTGGCATCTGCTACATCTTCCCCTGAGAAGGAACCTGGGAAGATAGATTTAACCAGTCTTCCTGAAAAAGAATTCAAAACAAAAGTCATAACCATGATGATAGACTTGCAGAGAAATATGCAAGAACTAAGGAAGGAGAATACAGAAATAAAACAAGCTCTGGAAGGACTTCAAAACAGAATGGACGAGATGCAAGAAACCATTAATGGACTAGAAAACAGAGAACAGGAATGCAGAGAAGCTGATGCAGAGAGAGATAAAAGGATCTCCAGGAATGAAAGAATTCTAAGAGAGCTGAGTGACCATTTGCAAAGGAAGAATATTCGCATTATAGGGGTACCAGAAGAAGAAGAGAGAGAAAAAGGGATAGAAAGTGTCTTTGAAGAAATAATTGCCGAAAACTTCCCCAAACTAGGGAAAGAAGTGGCCTCTCAGACCACAGAGGTACACAGAAGCCCATGACAAGGGATCCAAGGAGGTCAACACCAAGACACATAATACTTAAAATGGCAAAGATCAAAGACAAGAACAAAGTATTAAAGGCAGCCAGAGAGAAAAAAAAAGATTACCTACAAAGGAAAACCCATCAGGCTATCATCAGACTTCTCAACAGAAACCCTACAAGCCAGAAGAGAATGGCATGATATACTTAATGTAATGAAACAGAAGGGCCTCGAACCAAGACTACTATATCTGGCACGAATATCATTTAAATATGAAGGAGGGATTAAACAATTCCCAGACAAGCAAAAGTTGAGGGAATTTGCCTCCCACAAACCACCTCTAAAGGGCATCCTACAGGGACTGCTCTGGAAGAGAGCACTCCTAAAAACAGCACAGAACAGAACACCCAACATACAAAGAATGGAGGAGGAGGAATAAGGAGGGCAAGAAATAAAGAATCATCAGACCGCATTTATAATAGCTCAACAAGCGAGTTAAGTTAGACAGTAAGATAGTAAAGAAGCTAACCCCGAACCTTTGGTAACCACAAACTTAAAGCCTGCAATGGCAATAAGTTCATACGTCTCAATAATCACCCTAAATGTAAATGGACTGAGTGCACCAATCAAAAGACACAGAATAATAGAATGGATAAAAAAGCAAAATTCATCCATATGCTGCTTACAAGAGACTCACCTCAAACCCAAAGACATGCACAGACTTAAAGTCAAGGGATGGAAAAAGATATTTCATGCAAACAACAGAGAGAAGAAAGCAGGTGTTGCAATTCTGGTATCAGACAAAACAGACTTCAAAATAAAGAAAGTAACAAAAGATAAAGAAGGACATTACATAATGATAAAGGGCTCAGTCCAACAAGAGGATATAACCATTATAAATATATATACACCCATTACAGGAGCACCAACATACCTGAAGCAAATACTAACAGAACTAAAGGAGGAAATAGAATGCAATGCATTCATTCAGGAGACATCAACACACCACTCACTCCAAAGGACAGATCCACCAGACAGAAAATAAGTAAGGACACAGAGGCACTGAACAACACACTAGAACAGATGGACCTAATAGACATCTACAGAACTCTACATCCAAAAGCAACAGGATACACATTCTTCTCAAGTGCACATGGAATATTCTACAGAATAGAACACATACTAGGCCACAAAAAGAGCCTCAGTAAATTCCAAAAGACTGAAATCCTACCAACCAATTTTTCAGACCGCAAAGGCATAAAACTAGAAATAAATTGTACAAAGAAAGCAAAAAGGCTCAAAAACACATGGAGGCTTAACAACATGCTCCTAAATAATCAATGGAACTATAACCAAATTAAAATGGAGATCCAGCAATATATGGAAACAAACGACAACAACAACACAAAGCCCCAAATACTGTGGGACACAGCAAAAGAAGTCATAAGAGGAAAGTATAAGGCAATCCAGGCATATTTATAAAAGGAAGAACAATCCCAAATAAATGGTCTAATATCACAATTATCGAAATTCAAAAAAGAAGAACAAATGAGGCGTAAAGTCAGCAGAAGGAGGGACATAATAAAGATCAGAGAAGAAATAAATAAAATTGGGAAGAATAAAACAATAGCAAAAATCAATGAAACGAAGAGCTGGTTCTTCGAGAAAATAAACAAAATAGATAAGCCTCTAGCCAGACTTATTAAGAGGAAAAGAGAGTCAGCACAAATCAACAGTATCAGAAACAAGAAAGGAAAAATCACAACGGACCCCACAGATATACAAAGAATATTAGTGAGTACTATGAAAACCTATATGCTAACAAGCTTGGAAACCTAGGAGAAATGGACAACTTGCTAGAAAAATACAACCTTCCAAGACAGACCCAGAAAGAAACAGAAAATCTAAACAGACCAATTACCAGCAATGAAATTGAAGTGGTAATAAAAAAACTACCAAAGAACAAGACCCCCGGGCCAGATGGATACACCTCAGAATTTTATCAGACATACAGGGAAGACATAAAATCCATTTTTCTTAAAGTTTTCCAAAAAATAGAAGAGGAGGGGATACTCCCAAACTCATTCTATGAAACTAACATCACCCTACTACCAAAACCAGGCAAAGACCTCACCTAAAAAAGAAAACTACAGACCAATATCCCTGATGAATGTAGATGCAAAAATACTCCACAAAATATTAGCAAACCGAATTCAAAAATACATCAAAAGGATCGTACACCATGAGTGAGATTCATCCCAGGGATGCAAGGATGGTACAACATTCGAAAGTCCATCAACGTCATCCACCACATCAACAAAAAGAAAGACAAAAACCACATGATCATCTCCATAGATGCTGAAAAAGCATTTGACAAAGTTCAACATCCATTCATGAGAAAGAAAACTCTCAGCAAAATGGGAATAGAGGGCAAGTACCTCAACATAATAAAGGCCATCTATGATAAACCCACCGCCAACATTATATTGAACAGCGAGAAGCTGAAAGCTTTTCCTCTGAGAATGGGAACTAGACAGGGATGCCGACTCTCCCCACTGTTATTTAACATAGTACTGGAGGTCCTAGCCACGGCAATTAGACAAAACAAAGAAATACAAGGAATCCAGACTGGTAAAAAAGAAGTTAAACTGTCACTATTTGCAGATGACATGATACTATACATAAAAAACCCTAAAGACTCCACCCCAAAACTACTAGAACTTATATCAGAATACAGCAAAGTTGCAGGATACAAAATCAACACACAGAAATCTGTGTCTTTCCTATACACTAACAATGAACCAACAGAAAGAGAAATCAGGAAAACAAATACATTCACAATTGCATCAGAAAAAATAAAATACCTAGGAATAAACCTAACCAAAGAAGTGAAAGACTTATACTCTGAAAACTACAAGTCACTCTTAAGAGAAATCAAAGGGGACACTAACAGATGGAAACTTATCCCACGCTCATGGCTCGGAAGAATTAATATCATCAAAATGGCCATCCTGCCCAAAGCAATATACAGATTTGATACAATCCCTATGAAACTACCGGCAACATACTTCAATGAACTGGAACAAATAATTCAAAAATACATATGGAAACACCAAAGACCCTGAATAGCCAAAGCAATCCTGAGAAAGAAGAATAAAGTAGGGGGGATCTCACTCTCCAACTTCAAGCTCTACTATAAAGCCATAGTAATCAAGACAATTTGGTACTGGCACAAGAACAGAGCCACAGACCAATGGAACATAATAGAGAATCCAGACATGAACCCAGACATATATGGTCAATTAATATTTGATAAAAGAGCCATGAAGATACAATGGCAAAATTACAGTCTCTTCAACAGATGGTGCTGGCAAAACTGGACAGCTACATGTAGGAGAATGAAACTGGACCATTGCCTAACCCCATATACAAAAGTAAACTCAAAATGGATCAAAGACCTGAATGTAAGTCATGAAACCATTAAACTCTTGGAAAAAAACATAGGCAAAAACCTCTTAGACATAAACATGAGTGACCTCTTCTTGAACATATCTCCCCGGGCAGGGAAAACAAAAGCAAAAATGAACAAATGGGACTACATTAAGCTGAAAAGCTTCTGTACAGCAAAAGACACCATAAATAGAATAAAAAGCAACCCTACAGTATGGGAGAATATATTTGAAAATAAAAGATCCGATAAAGACTTGACGTCCAGAATATATAAAGAGCTCACATGCCTCAACAAACAAAAAACAAATAACCCAATTAAAAAATAGGCAGAGGAACTGAATAGACAGATCTCTTAAAAAGAAATACAGATGGCCAACAGACACATGAAAAGATGCTCCACATCGCTAATTATCAGAGAAATGCAAATTAAAACCACAATGACGTATCATCTCACACCAGTAAGGATGGCTGCCATCCAAAAGACAACAACAAATGTTGGCGAGGCTGTGGAGAAAGGGGAACCCTCCTACATTGCTGGTGAGAATGTAAATTAGTTCAACCATTGTGGAAAGCAGTATGGAGGTACATCAAAATGCTCAAAACAGACTTACCATTTGACCCAGGAATTCCACTCCTAGGAATTTACCCTAAGAATGCAGCAATCAAGTTTGAGAAAGACAGATGCACCCCTATGTTTATTGCAGCACTATTTACAATAGCCAAGAATTGGAAGCAACCTAAATGTCCATCGATAGATGAATGGAAAAAGAAGATGTGGTACATATACACAATGGAATACTACTCAGCCATATGAAAAGGGCGAATTCTACCATTTGCAGCAACATGGATGGAGCTGGAGGGTATTATGCTCAGCGAAATAAGCCAAGCGGAGAAAAAGAAATACCAAATGATTTCACTCATCTGTGGAGTATATGAACAAAGGAAAAACTGAAGGAACAAAACAGCAGCAGAATCATAGAACTCAAGAGTGGACTAACAGGTACCAAAGGGAAAGGGACTGGGGAGGATGGGTGGGTAGGGAGGGATAAGTGGGGTGTGAAGAAGAAGGGGGGTATTAAGATTAGCACACATGGGGGGGTGGGAGAAAGGGGAGGGCTGTACAACACAGAGAAGACAAGTAGTGATTCTACAACACTTTGCTATGCAGATGGGCAGTGTTACTGTAAAGGGTTTATAAGGGGACCTGGTATATGGGAGAGCCTAGTAAACATAATATTCATCATGTAAGTGTAGATTAATGATAACAAAAAAAAAAAAGCTGTTCCTGTGTGGTGACCTCCAATGAGTTCTACACAATGGTATAGAGGGCATATAAAAGAGTAAGCAAAGGGTTTGTTTGTGTTTATACAGAGGATCAAAGCCTAATTTGGCTACCCCAAAAATGAACTAAGATATGATATGAAAAAGAACTTCCAACATCAGCACTCTCTGGAAGACTCATGCCAGAAGATGATCATCAAAAAACCACAGCAAAGATCCATGCGCTGCTACAGGTATAGATGCACTCATCCCACTGGTTCCTGGACGTGCCATGGGAATGAAGAAGGAGATATCTAAACTGGCCTGTGCATACAGTAAAACAAAAAATTTGACTGGATCTACACTGTTGGAACTCAACCAAGAATTAGGAGAAGTGCAAATTGTAGCGCTCCAAAATCTTACAACTACAAACTATTTACTGTTAAAAGAACATATGGGATGTGAACAGTCCCCAGGAATGGGTTGTTTTAATTTGTCTGATTTCTCTCAGACTGTTCAAGTTCAGATGGACAATATCCACCATATCATAGATAAGTTTTCACAAATGCCTAAGGTGCCTAACTGGTTTTCTTGGTTTCACTGGAGATGGCTGGTAATTATAGGTCTGCTTTGGTTATGTTACTGTACTCCTATTATGTTAATGTGTGTGTGCAATTTAATTAGTAGTTTAAAACCTATACATGCTGAAGTTACTCTACAAGAAGATATGTCAAAGAAATAATCAATCTTCCCATGTTTTCTTCTGCCTGCTCCTTCTATAGCTTTTCTTCTTCCTTCCTAATCACAACCCCTAAATAGTATTCATGCCTCATATCGAATTTACCATGTATCATCACAATTCTTCCAAGTGGTAAAGATACCTCAAGACAAATGCTGGGCATAGAAGCCACAGGGCATAAATATGCAAAGAAGTAAAAAACTAACCTTTTCAAACAATAAGGCCTCTCTCTCACTTACCAACTTAACATTTCCCTGTATGGCCCCGGAGGATGACTGGTTAGCCAGACACGGGTAAGATTCCTCAAGGGAGGAACAACCTAAGACAGGCACAGTCGCAGGGGGGCCATCAGGTGAGAAATTGGGGATCAACAGAGGTGAGGCTTAGAACCTCTAACCCCCTGTTCTGAGAGAAATCTGCTGTATCCTTGGATGTTTTATTGCCCTTGTCTAGCTTGGATTAATACATAGTCTACAGGCACACACCTGATCATCTACATTTGCTGTCTCACAACACCGAACTCTGTTTTCTTCCTTTATCTTGCATCTACCTACCACGTCAGCATTTTATTAAAAATAATAATAATAGAGAAATGTGGTATCCACATATAAATCAAGTATAAAAATCAAACGAATATTCATATTTGAACTGACTGTTTATAGTTCATAATGCATGATCAAAACTGAAAGTTTCTGTGATGACTGCCCTTGTACTGTTCACCATGTAAGAACTTATTCACTATGTAAGAGTTTGTTCACCATGTAAGAACTTGTTCGTTATGCTGCAGAAGATTGCAGACTGATGAAAATTAGGCTTGGGGTAGATTAATGATTGTGCATTGAGCATTGAGTCCCCTTTACAGAATTTTATTGTTGTTAACAACCATTTGATCAATAAATAGGAGAGATGCCCTCACAAAAAAAAAAAAGAAGTACACACTTTCAATTGTAAAATAAATAAGTAACCGGGATGTAATGTATAGCATAAGGAATATAGTCAAAATATTGTAACAACTTGGTATGGTGATAGCTGGTACCTAGAATTATCATGTATATAAATGTTCAATCACTGTGTTGTACACCTGAAACTAATGGAACACTGTGTGTCAACTACCCTTCAATAAAAATAATTATCTTAAAAAAATATATATGCTATGCTGTTTCAAATGTTTAAAAGAATAAATTGAAGAAAGATGATGGATGCATTATGATAAAATTAATTAATAGAAAAATATAATAACATTGAACCTTATATTTGTAGCCTTCGTCTGTCACTAAAAGCGTACCAATATATCCTTTAATCTCAAAACAACAATATGTGTTGTATTGTCTATCCTGTGCTTTTCAAAACCCTGGAGATTTCACAATGGCTCCTAAGGGTTGCCAGGAAGAAAGGAGAGGAATATGGCATACTCCAGACTTCTTGTTCCCAATTTAGGCTTTATTCAGAGGAGCTATCTCTCCTCTCTTCTCTCTCTCTCTCTCCATTTCTCCCTCTCTCTCTCTCTCTCTCTCTCTCCCTCTCTCTCTACCTCTCTCTCTCTCTGTGTGTGTGTCTGTTTGCCTCTCTCTCTTCTTCCAGGTATGATTTACTAGAACAAAGTTTCATGATAAAAACAGACGGAAAATAAATGCTGTAAGCAGTTCAGGTAAGTCTCCAATTACTATCACAGACCTTGATTTACTGTGAAGTCTAAGAAAAGGTATGGTGAACTCATCAGTGACTTCCCATCAAGTGATATCCCTAAAATTAAGTACTTTCCTATACTTACACACAAGATAGAGTCCAAGTAAGGACAAGGTTCCTTTAATTTCCGAATTATTTTTTATTAGAATTCTTAAAATTCAATCCAAAACCTAGAATAATCCCTGTTATTTCTATTTGAGCTGCTATCAAATAGCAACTTGTTTTCATAAAATGAAAGTTGCTTTTATTAGCTATTGTATAGAATTTTAATTTTACCATACTTCAAAACAAAGAAATAGTAAGCATACCACAGAAAAAGAAGCAGAAGTTCTTTAGTGTTTGTTATTAATTCATTACTATTAATTCCTTTCTGGTGGAAAAGCCAGCTTTGATACTTGACCTCATGGAAGTTTCAGTGATTCACTTAACTTAGATTCCCTGTAAATGACAAGAGATGTTTTGATGATTTGAGTTGTAAAATCAGTCACAATGGACAACAATGGCATTGAGAATTTAAAAAATAAAAAATGTCATGTTTATTAATATTAAATATTATCTTGTTAGCAATACTTCCCACATGTTCTCCCAAAACTCCACTAAATCACAAGTGGAAACACATACAGTAATATTAGTAGATACCACCATACTATTCTGAAAAGTAGAACTGTCAGCCTGTAAGAAAGTTGTAGAATTTCTATTTCCCAGAGAGCTGTTTCTTTTACCCTCTGGAGTTGGATTAAAAAACACAATCTTTGGATTACTGAGCTATCTTGACAAAAAAATTGGGTGAAATTAAAAACAAACACAAAATTAAAGAGTCTACATTCTGCCACCATTATTTGTTCTTTGGATATAAAATTTAAGTGACTGTGTCAACGAGACAATCAGGCCAGCCATTTTCCTGCACCTTTGGGGTTACTTAATGTATCCCACATGCTGTGTTTATCCTCCTCTCTCTCCTCCCTACAGGATCACTCTTACAATATCCATTAGAAATGCCAACTTCCAGAAAATCCCTCGGTGGTGGGGAATGGGCTGGGGAAGAGATTGATGCAGCCCATATATTGTGTGATGTGTAGTCCCTGCAAGTAAAGTTACAGACTTGAACATAAGCAACAAGAACCTTCCTAAAATGGTATTTTTTGCTAATGTAATGTGATTTTTCATTAATGTTGTTTAGCATGTCACAAAGGCAAGAACTGAAGAGATGGGCAAGAATGGAGTATCAATCCTGCTAAGACTTCACTAGCTAGAATCTAATGTTTACATGCTGGAAAGAGATCCGGAAACTAGGCAGCTCCAATGTCCTGTATCTGTGGTTCTTAGAAGACCCAGCAAGTTCACGAGAAATAAACACTGCATCTAGACAGACAGTCCTTCCTCCAAAGATAAGAATGAAAACAGTGTATACATCATGAGGACTCAGAGGGAAAGTTTGAGATCCATTTAGTAACTTAAAAAGATATATTGTAAGTGTTTTTTTTCTATAATTACAGAATAAAATTATAGGATATACAATGAAAATGAAGACTTTAGAATGGCATAAAGAAGAAATAAAATTAAGATCTTCAAGGAACCAAAATTTCTATAACAGCATTGGAAGTATTAATGAGTAGAACTGATGCCTACAAATAGAAAAAGAAACAAATTTGGAAAGTTCTCAGAATATGCATATCAGTCAAGAGATAAGAGACAAGATGACAGGTTATAAAAGGCTGAAACTAAGAAGGGGTCATTTTAGGTGTTAGAGGTCTCTGAGGAAGAAACCAGAAACTTATATTATCAAAGTGTCACTTCTCAGCAAAATCCCAGACACTGACAGCCTATCACTGTTTGTGTCTTCTTCCTTTGAAATTGACCTTTTAGACTACATGCAATCAATAAATCTATAATCAGAAACTGTCATTATAGAAGGTCAGTAAAGCCAGTAATATATTAATACTGATTTATAACAAAAATAAGAATCACTTGTTTGACTTTAAATATGGCTAGCGATGTATGCCTGTGACCTTGAGAAAAACCACAGTCACCCTAGGATTCATTTCTTTTAACTTTAAAACAAGGCTTGGAGTGATGACTGTGGATGGTGGTAGTTAATGGATATGGGACTAGTTTAGTTAAAATTATATATATTTATTGAACATCTAAAAGGTGTAAGCCACTGAGCTGGGTGTTATAAGGTTAAAATAAACTCAACAAGTCTTCCACTGTCAAATACCTTATGGTAAGGAATACCTAAAACCTCCTCCAGTTTTGGTTTTCTAGGATTAACTGCCATTGTATTGAGAAACTTGAAAAAAACAGAGAAAAAATGATCTAATATGTAGAATCCTGGTCTTAAAAACAAAAAAGAAGGAAAAATTTCCGAACATGGAAATCCTATAGATGCTCATGAATACAGAGTGTGTTTTAAGTGATTTGCCTGTTTTCTGTCTGTTTACTCATATCATGACCAGCTGATGTCTGCGGACTCTTCCAGTTCTTGGTATTGAGGATGGTCGTAAAGAGCCAACCACTTTATAACTCAACACCTCCCTCTTTAAGGGTTCAAATTACTCCCACTTTAAAAGTCTTCATGTTTGCATTTTTTTTCTTTCTTATTGTATCTGTAGTTAGATAATGCTTGACTTCAGCAAAATCCATTGTTCCATGGGCATGCAGGGTACCTCCAATAGCCAACTGGATTCTAGTACAGTCTATGTTGTTCCAGAGATTTAGTTCACTCAAATGCAGTTCCATGATATAAATGAGTAATTCAGGGATCCCAAAAGAAACAAATATTTCTATTCTTCAGGAATTATATCAGCAATTGTGGACAAACACTTTTACTCTTCTTACACACTTGATGCAGGAGTTTGCCCACCCAAAATGACAGCATATTCTGTGACAGTATTGGTCATAATAATTTAGTTCCTTCTTTAAACGTTAAACAAGTGGAAGGATTTCTTTCCATTTAATTGTCAAAAAAGAAAGAATGTCCTTTAGCATTAATATTTCATCTAAAATTGTAAGGAAACATTTTAAAGTTTATCCTTACAATTGTGTCTGTTTTCAAATTAAAGTGTCTGTGTCATCAAAATACAATTCATTTACTGAAGAAACTACATGCTAGACATTGTTTTTGATGCTGTAAATACACAGACAAAATGTAATAACCCCGCTATGAAGGAATGGAGTTTAGAAGTTCACTCAAACATGAGTAAGCATAACAGTAGTCCAGGGAATTTCTTTTTTTAATAGAGATGCCTGGGAAAGTCCTGGTGAAGTTAGAGCAGACCACTTTTGGTATGGAAAGGAAAGTGGTTTGGGGATACAAACCCAGTACTGGGGGACATTCAACAATGTCTTTTCTTTCTATAGTTTGAACATACACTTTGGTATGGCAAGTCTTGGAGAGCAGAAACTGGTAGAGTGGTGAGATAATGAACTGTCATGAAAGCAAAATGCCAGAACTGTATAACCAAGACTTTCAAGCTCATCCAATGAGTTATTATCTTTGAATAATAGGGACTTCAACATAGCAAGAAGGACAGCTCTAAACACCAGTGGCAACAGTTGGAATTTCAAAGCAGGCAAGTAGAGTGCATACAGACTGTTGGGCAAAGCTAGCCAAAACAAACAGAAAATAAAAGTTTTATTCACTATCTTTTGATTTCTTCCAACCCAGGGCATTTCTAGGCCAAGTTTTTTGGATTGATTTTTAAGTACTTTTAAAAATGTTTCTTTTTCTCCCAGTTTTATTGAGGTAGAAGTGACAAATAAAAAATCGCACTTACGTAAGTTATACAACTTGATATACATATACATTGTGAAATAATCAGGATAATCAAACTAATCAACATGTCCATTGTACATTGTAACAATTTTTTTTCTTTTCTTGTTTCTTGTTTTGTTATTATGAAAATACGCTCTACCCTCTTAGCAAATTTCAAGTATAACCATACTGTATTGTTAACTATAATCACATTGCTGTACATTAGATCCCCAGAATTTATTCATGTTGCATGGCTGAAACTTTGTACCCTTAATCCCTTCTCATTCAATAACCCTACAGCTCTGCTATTTGCTAGCTTTGTGAGCCTGGCAATGTCACAAAACTTCCTGAGTTCTGTATCCTCAGCTATAAAATAGAGATCATAAAAATAATTCATAGGGTTGTTGTGAAGATTAAATAAGACTGTATCATTGAAAGCAGTCAGCCAGTGTTCAGCACATACACACAAGGGATGCATAGCTGTTAACTACCGTTGTACTCTCACAAAAGCAATACCCAGAAATATGGGTTGACTTGCTCATGGTCATGCAGTCTGGTGAAGTGAAAATAAATTCACATACAAAAAAGGAAAGACAGAGAAATTTTTAAGTGGTTTAAAATTCCTTGAGAACAAATACTCCTTATGATATTCACACTGTCTTTGCAGGGAGGCATAAGAGGAATTACACTCTTTGTCTTGTGGGTAAAGACAAGTCCACTTAGAGAAGTGAAGTGACTTACCCACCATGTCAACTAGAGACAGAACTAAGCTCTCGTTGATTTCTGCAGGTCTAACCCTTTCTTGTCAGACAGTGTCTGACATGCAGACAAGCTGCTTCTCGGCTTTGATGACTGGTAGGGCCTTAGAGAGCAACACATCTGAGTGGTTCAGAGCAAAGTCACTGAACAGTGAGCCCAAGAAGATTATGCAGTATTTATGCAATATTAATGGTCCAAGAGGCCTAACTCACTTTTCTATGTAAGAGATTTTGTATTTTTTGATCTTTTGAATATAATAGGATCTTTGTGGAATTAAAATCTAAGGAGTTCAACATTCTAAAAATAATATTTCATCACGGATGTAGGGTGACAGGAGAAAAACAATTAGCAAGACCGGTAATAGCAGAAAACCAAGTGAACACTCACACTCCTAGGAAAGGGGGAAACACATACACATACAACTAATAAATGTGTGTATTTTTTTCACTTACAAATTGAATATCACCAGAGACCAGGTAGGTGCAAGCTACCTGCTTTCAGATGCTGTTTGCAAGCACACGGCAGCGACAGTATAACGATTCAGCTACACAGTCACAGTAATGAAAGTTCAAGCTCATTGAAACTGGCATAGGTACTGACAGCACAAAGGAGTATTTACCAAGGTGTTTTCAACTGAAGTGAAAAATGAGATCAGCTTTTAAATTATTTTTCTGAAACTCCATATGGCCAGTCAAATCAAAAAGAAAAGAGCTTTATGTCATACACTGGAGATTTCTTATATGGAAATGAGAAGCAGAGAAATTTCTGTAAAAGCTGACACCATTCCCTAAGTACCATTTTAGACCAATGGACCCACTGGCTTCCTAAACCAAAGGACTATTAAAACAGGGCTAAAAACATTCTTATGTTGACTGAGGGTAAAATGATACATTTTTAGAACTAAGTTTGAACTTAGAGGTCATCTTTGACTATCTCACTTCAATTATAGGAGTCCCAATAAGGTATCCTTATCATATGATCACCCAACCTCTCAGACACAGAGAATTCACCATTTGTACCCCAGCCTAACCAAAAGTTGGCAGACTTCACTTGCCAGACATGACTTACTTCAGTTAAGCACACATGTATCCCCACTTAACTCTGAGGTCTATATGATGAATCTAACCCCTGACTCAAAGGTGGCCTTTCATGTCCAATGTTCATCCTGACAACATCTTTAATTCCTTCTTTCTCTATGTTTGAATGCCTTCCACCATCTTTCAGGATATCATAATTCTGGTTTCTTTCCATGCATACACTCTTAATGATAAATGATGTCATTCAGAGTTAGCATAATTCCAGAACTAAGATCCACCTAGAACCCTCCCCTTAACCACAGCACCAATAACTGCTCTACTTCTGTATTCCTTTAGCTTTTCCAATCCTTAGTATTTCACACTCATATTAGTCTCCTTGGATGAAAGAAGATTCTCAAGACATTGGTAATAATTTATGAATTGGTGATAATTACTTGAAGTTTCATTGTACTATTCTTTCCACTTTTATGTATAATGGAGAAAGTTCCATTCATTGTAAAAGTTGTATGAAAGATGATATAACCAGAATATCCCCTTCTCTGACTTTCCATTCTGCCCCAAACTCTCAATTTTCATTTGAAACAAGGCATAGCTAAGATTTTAACTTGTAAATACATGTGTAGGCATTAAAGGTAGTATGTCATTAATGATTAAAACAACAAATGTTAGCATTTTATGTAGCATCATAGATTGGATTATCAGCTTAACTCATGTCATTTAGCAAGCCTGTTTGAAGTTGAAAAAGAGCAGAATCAAGTTTTGAAGTATTAGGACTGTGAAGTATTAGGACTAACAGCAACTCCACTCAACCAGCTGATGAAGCATGCACTTTAGCTACACTGCCATTGGCTTTAGGGCCTGTTGCGCTACAGCACAGACGTTGGATGATTCCAAGATAAGAAAACTGGAGAGATTTCATGTGTCTTTCATTTAAAACCCTCCAATCATGCCAGTGACAGATCTGAGGTCCATCAAGGTGATGAGTTTTCCCAAGGTGAATATTCAACTATTGAGCCAAGACTCCGAAATTTCAATATAATACTTTGTTTTCTATTCCACATTAAGTTTTAAATTCCAGTTCTGTGTGCATCTTATTTTAGAATTGTTGTATAAATTAGTTATAGGAGTTTTACCATTTTTACATTAATTATATAGCATATGTTTAGTTTTATATCAAAAGATTTTCTCTGTGTTATTTGTCTTTCTTTCTTTTAATACTTTATTCCTTAAATACATTTGTTTATACTTACTATGTTTTACATTACCTAAAATTAACAGACTATGTGAACTGAAATTCTGATGCTGCTTTAGCTGAGTGGATTTGAACAAGTCAACTATTTGCTTTAAACCTCAGTTTCTTCATTTATAAAAGAAACATCTCTACTTAGAGAACTATAAACATTGGGTATAATAAATTAAAAATGCAAAGCATGGTTCCTGGCTATTATTAGATTCCCACTCAAAACATAACTTTTATTAGTGGTATTAATAATAAATTGATGAAGGTGGGTATGACAGCTTCATTTTTTGCACACCAACACTATTGCATAAAAATAGTACTCAATTTTCACTAAGAAGAAAAATAAAAGAAAATATAGAAAACAAGTGGGATTAAATAGTTAGATCTACTGGTATGTGCCTCTATGAACACACATGAAGCTGAACCATGGTGAATGGGATGGAATATTTCAGTTGGCTACATGTCAGCACTTGAAATGACTCGCCACAGAGTCATTTTAATAAATCTAGCCATTTATGATAAATCATATTATCTCTAGGAATTCTTCTAGCTAAAGACTTTCTGATATGTCTTACATGCTTAATACTTATTTATTCATTATAAAATAATGGAATAGTTGACAATGTATTATCTAAAGATCTCACTGGCTCACACTAATACACGACTAAGTTGATTAAGTAAAATTAGCCTTAGAAGGAAATGTACACATACACACATACACACAAGGAGAAAATGTGACTGAGGCAAAGCGATTTGAATTAAAAGCTTAATATGTAAATGTGAGTTTATTATTATAGTTTGTAGTAAGACTTCTTCTTTTTAAATAGTTACAATCAATACAAAATGATTAGATTTTCTCAAAATCACCTAAGAGTTCAGGTCAAATTCAAACAGACTTGAGTCAAAAGAAATCCTCACTATTATGTCTTTCCCTTAATATGTTTTCCATCAAGCCATAGATGTGTTTTTTATTAATTTATAACTATTATTAAATGTTAGTTTTAATAATACGCTATCAACATCATTTTAATTCTAAGGAAAAAAAAACAACTGATAATCGCCAGAGCAACTTCAGATTCTTCTACTTCAAAATTATAATCTAATGAAAGGGTGAATCTGCTAAAGGAGATCAAAGTATAACACATACAATAAAAAAACAGTATTAATATTCTAGTTATAAACCAATACTGAGATGATGAATGTTCTTTCACCATTAATTTTACACACACACACACACACACACACACACACACACACACACACACACACACGTTAAGTTTGTATTTAGTTGACCTTGTATGCTGGGCCAGCTCCTATGACTTCACCATGATATATCCTATTTTTCCAGCAATGTCATCTTTCTTCCCCTAGGCTCATCCATACTCTACACTGAGACTGAACTTCATCTCTTCCAGAAAAACTACTCCAGTCATTCTTAACCCCAACTGATCTCTTACAATTTCATCATTTTAAAAAAATAATTAACTCAGAAATTTATCACCTAATCATTGTCTAATTAGCTCAGGTGTGTTATTTTCTTTTGGTTTCTAAATTCTTTAGATACCATAATTATATTTTATTTCCTTTAACCATGTCAGTGACCTTGACCAAAAGTACTGTGTCTGGTTTATCTTTATGTCCTCATAGCTCAAAGACTTTTTGGCTATACTCCAATAGATACAATGAATGAGTAAAAGGATAGATGGATAAACTGATTAAAAAAAACAGTAGTCAGTGCCAAAGTGTCTATTAATCTATATTTGTCTTGACACAGTTTCCATGCCAACACCCCCAAGACCAACCGTGATTGTGGTACACAAAATGCATGAAATGCACGAAATGCACAAAAAATATAAGAACACCATATATTTTTCTGCAAACCTTTCAAATGTCAACAGATACCAGCTGGAATATGTAAAGTCCTGTGCAAGGCACATAGCTGGAAATCAATAAAGCTTGTTGACGAACTCTAAGCATAACTATTTCATCCCACTCAGACTTTTTTCCTTCTTTTAAAAATCAAAACATAGTTTGCTATTTCAAAAAATAGGTTGTAACATGAAAGTTTAACTCTCTTAAAGTTTGGGTTATATTGCCAACTCCCTTTAAGTACTCTAAAGTAATCATTCAATTTCTAAAAAGCAGAAATATTATTTTCCTTAAAACATTTTTTCCTGTAAATGTTAACAATGGATTTTATGGGTAAACCTTTTTCCCTATTCTCTTTGCTAGTAGCATAAATGTAATTTTAAGACAAGCTGGGATCTTAAAATCATTTCCTCATAAAAACTATTTAGATTTGAATGTCAAAAGAAACTTTGTATATTTCAGTTCAGTATATAAGGTTGCCATCATGGTTCTTTTATATTAAATATTTTATTTTTTACTTCAACTCTTTCTATTATAGATTAATTTAAACATTCATAAAAGCACAATGTAACATATATATCATATAATGATAAAGAAAACACCTTTTGTAGTTTGTAGAAAAAAAGTATTATTTAATGATATACTGTTGTAAGCAATTCTTTAATTTCAGGAGGAAATAATCTACTGTTGATAGTAAAATACTTTGACATACATTACTCTTAAAAAGGTCAGCCATATAAAAACTAGTTATATTTTAACCGAATTTTCAACTCTCTGAACTATAAATGAGGAACTAGGGATGTCATAGTGAGACAGAGACTGTAGACTTAGGCAGAGTAGGGTGAGGCCCTCCAGAGAAAAAGCAGAGCAAGATAATTACAGTCAGAGCAATGTAAGAATGTATAAATCTCTACTTTGGAGACTGATTTCTTCTCTACTATCAATATTATTAGGACAAAAAATAGAAACAGAGTAGATATATGTTATCCCCTGGAGGTAGTCCTGTCATTAATCTAACCTAGGTTAATTAACAAGAAGCAGCAAATTCATTCAATCACTAAAACATTGAAATATTGATATGCAAATTATTGTTCAAAATCTGATAATAGGTATTTAATGTGAGAATCATTATTTCTCTCAATATTTGTTTAATTTTAATTTGAGAATAAGAAAAAGTTGAGTATAATAGCAATCCTCTCTATTAATTGCCTGTCTACACTCTCTCAAAGTAATACTTGATATTTCTTTGTTATTCTAATATTGTTTGTACTTATTATATTTTTGAAATGCAATTTTAGAATTATTGACTATAAAAAGATAAATTTGGGGTTGCATTTGGAATATCTCCTTATCATTTTATTTTTCTAGTAATTTACTGTATTTTCCAAAAGTATTGATTCATGTGAAATTGACATATAAACAAATGAATTAAATTTAAAAATAATGGTCTTTCACAACAGTTCTAGAAACACTATTTAGAGAAGATTAGACATGTTATAATTAAAATCGAGGTAGAAATTTCTATATGGGAGACTGAAACTCTAGAGTTTTAAAGATGACGTTCCTCACACCTGGCAGGAGAAAGTCACTGGCTTTGCACCTGGGCAACAGGTTTCAAGTGGGATAAAATATGGGCTTTCAGATTGGGGTTAGAGAAAACAGAGTGGGCAAAGACAGAGTCAAGAAAGCTTTTGAGACTTACGAATAATATCAAGTAGTTCAATGGGCCTGAAACATAATGTAAAGCAAAATAGTAGGAAAAAGGCTGAGCTTGATTTGAGAAGCTTGGTACAAAGGGAGAAGTCTGGAATTCATTCAAATGGCAAAGGGATTCCTCTGAAACTCACTGAGAAGTATGTTAATACTTTTGGCTGGGCCTTTTTAAGGTTGCATTTGACAGGAGATAGCCAGAGGGATTGGAGATCCATGAAACTAAAGAAAAGGGGAGAGCATTTTTTTTCTTAATTTATTATAAATATCACAGAAACCTACACATTTATTGAAGAAAATTTAAAAAACAATGTACCAAAAAAGTAAAATCAGATTAAAATTCAACCACTTGGAAACACTCATTGGCACCTAACACAGACAGTGTGATATCTACATACTGCAATTTGGAAGTCACCTTTGTTCACTTTTCATAGCATGAACATGTCAGTATGTATGTTTATAAATCTTTCTTTGAGTGACTGCATAAAGTACCAGTATATGGATGTGCCCAGGGAGATGACATTACCGCAGTATTCCAGAGGAAAAGATGAAGAGAAAACAATGAGATGTCAAAGAGGTAGTTGATTTATGGTGTTAGATACTGGGAATGGCATCTTAGAGTGAAACAATGACAGAGAGTATGTTTCTTACTTAAAAACAGTGATTAAAGCAGCCTCTACTTCTTCTTAGCTGTGTTTTTGGATAAGTTTTTTGCTTAAACCTCAGTTTCCTGGAGTTAATAATTTTAATTTTATGTGCTGTATGTGAAATATGTATAGAAAGCATCTAAGCACAGAGCCTCACACAGAAGGCACTCAATTAACATGGGATCTTTCTTTGATGATTGATCATCAAATGTATGTGAGGAGATGAATAATGTTAAAGATAGATTTCCTAGTTTCAAGGTGACATAACTAGGAAGAAGATGCTATAAAAATGGAGATTTCAAGGATATGAGCACCTTTGGGGGCAGGCGCTGTTAAGCTAACCATGAACATGAGCACCCGTCCAAGGCTGCAATGACATTCACAGATACATTACTTGAGAACCAGAATAATGAATGACATCACTACACTATACTCTGCAAATATCAAGACAGTCTAGACTCCCTCCTTCTCCTTGACCAGTAATGCATTACATGTTCCTAAGCTGACCTCCAAGAACTAAATGAAGCTTCCAAATGAGCTTAGCTTAGATTCCTTCAAGCTACTTACATATCAAGAAAATCTGGTGAGACATCTCAAGAGAATAAAAGAAATAGCTCATATTTTACATTTAGATATAATCTGTGATACTAAGGCCAAGGTTATACATTTTATTTATATAGCTCCCATTTTGTTTTCTGGTTCTTTGAGGAAGATGTAAATAGGCCAAGTATCTAGTGATTGCCAAAAACCAGATCTGAGTTAGATAAGAGAATTGAATGAGCAAAAATCTACTCCCCTAGTGAAAAAGCAACCCAGTGACAATCTAGTGACAGTGAGTCAATTACTTCAGTGATAATTATAAAGCCTGCATGCCTCTGAGAGCTTGCATTCTGTTTAATCTTGTTCAAAGGGTTGTTTTTATGTTGAGTGTTTTTATGAGTATCATGGATCTTAGGTTTTATCTAAAATATAATAATAACATTTCAGCTTTGTCCCAGGACATTTTCTGAAGGCAAATTTACCAACAACTGGTATTGAAATTATGAAAAAATGATTTAAATGATTAATTTTGGAATCTTGTGAAATGTTAAGAATAGAATGTGTGTCCTAGATATTGAAAAGTGGCTTAATTGAGCATGCAGTTCACTACTTAAATATCTGTCCCATCCTTTGGCATTTCAATATCAAAGTGTCAATTATACACAGAAGTAAATGCCTCTTTAAATAGTCGAAACTGACCTGAGAAGGAAAGGAGGCCCATGATTTTTTCTTGCTTTCCAAAGTCAAAGACTACATAAATTTCTATATCTTGGCCAACATCATGGCAAATAAAATAGTATCAAACAGCTCAAACTCAATGACAAATTTTTCAACAATATTTTGCAATCTCCTTCAAGAAAAAATTAGAAATGCTAACAACTAAAAAAATGACATTAAAATTATGATAGCACCTTGGGTGAATGATTTGTAAGAGATCCATGTACTAGAATAATGTTTGGTAATGATAACTTTTCCATTAGCCTTCTTTAGTCCTAGTGCTCATCTGAAATAATCATACTACTAGCTGAAATTATCACAGTGTATATATGAAATAATCATAATGCAAGGCAACAATACTTTGAGTCCATAACAATACTTATGAACTCAAAATGACACTATACAAATAGATTAATAAAATTGCTCTCTTGTTTTCTCTAGCTGTATTATCACCATGATACACACTCACCTTCTAACCAATTTCAACTGAAACTTGAGTTTATGGAAAAATAACACTAGACTTCAATTAAATGCAGTCATTCTTTTATTCAAAAGACAAATCTTGAGTGCTTGCTGATCTTCAGGGACTGTATCACTGCTAGGTCGACAAGTATGCTTTGATTCCTGCCCTTGAAATTAAGTTACCTTCTTTCTATAGCTTCCATAAATTAACACTTAACTTTCAGGCATAAATGCACAAAATCAGAATATTAGAGAAGAAAGACAGACTGCAAATGAGATGATCTTTATTAGATTAAAAGGCAAAGCTCCTTTTATCTATCATACAAACAATACATTCTGTGTCTTGAAAACAAGCAAGTATGTCTAAGTAAAGTGAAGAGCAAAGGTGAACAGCTATCTAACCACAGTGATTAGTATGGTCAGGCAAACTGGAATATTCAAGAAATGAAAACCTGATTTCTTTTTATCAACACATTTCTTATGGCTTGATTACCAAATAACTCCCTACTATCATACATAATGACAAACCAAAGTCCATGGGGCCACTCAATGGTTTTATTTTTGGTTGTCTCTTTTTTAACTCTAAATGCTTTTTAAAACTTTTGAAAATAATAAAATCGCCTGAGGAAAGCTAACATGGTTTCTTTTCCAGGCCAGGAAGAGACAAAGTGCAATCTATTTCCATGTCATTTCCAAGTTATTTCAACTTTGCAAATAGTAACCCTAGTTGGCAGCACTGAAGCTTAGAAAGAAAAGCCACAAAAGGAGAGAAGAAAACTAATCTGAGCCCCCAGTTTGAAGCACTTACAGACACAAGCTCCCAAAATATATACTGCTACACCAGAAGAATTAATCAGAGAATTCTCAAGATACAACACATGCTTCAAGTCACATAACTAAAGACCATGAGGAACAAATACATAGCAGACAATCTAAAGCTTGGAGAATGACTTTATAGATGACCTATCTTAGGAATTGTTTCTCTCTCCTATGAGCTATGGTATTAATTTCTGATTAATCGATACATATATAATCTTTGGAACATAATGTCAATTAAATATTAACTACAAATACCATTATTTAATTTTAATTATATAGAACTCAAAATAAATATATAAAAGTGTGTACACCTACCATTGATCCATCGAGCGTCTGGATCATGAAGCACAAAGTCTTTCCTGAAGAGGTCTTCTAAAGACAATCTGGTTTCTGATGAATTTGTAAGTTCATCTACATTAAAATAAATCTTATATTAGATACTATCTCATGTCAGTTTTAAAACTAATGAATTAAAATGTTTGAAATATTTTGTATCAAAGATATGGTAACAAGATGACAATGTAATATAAAGAAACCATTTTAGCATGGCTTTTGAAATTAGAAGTCTGTTTCATTCTCTTTTTCAATAAATTATTTGTAATAATAAACTGTCTTGACCTACCACAAATTTAATAACTCACTCTCTTGTAATTTAGTGAAATATAATATAAAAGCAGGTAAGAATTCCAGTTCTGCACTGTGACCAAAAGGGCATATTTTTCATTGTTTAACCATAATCCAGCCAGTTACTTTCCAAAACCACTTATATATTCTCTTTACTCACTTATTCACACACTCATATTCATTTTATACACAAAGCTGTAGTTTTCTTGTAAACACAAAAGACGAGAGTTGAAGTAAAGAAAACTTCCCAACTCAGAAGAAAGTTCAACAAATGAGAAGGAATACCAATTTCAACCAAACAGTTACCACCAAACAAACACTAAATGGATTTAAGAGTTAAATACAAAAATTCAAATAATGCACTGCCATAATATTAATGAAAAGCATGCATTTATGTCACTCTCTGACATAAACTAGGTGTTGTCCCCTTTTAAATGTCAAAATCCATGAACTGGAAGTTAACACTATTTAAGAATCAAAACTAGGCATAGTGAACACTCTTTCAGATGCAAGAGTTATCAGTATTACAATTTCTTTGTAAAATTAAAGTATAGCTTATTTATTGTGTAAAATCATCTTTGTGACCTTTCATCTGTGACCTTCACTCTGGTTGAAAATAAAATGTCAAAGATACATACTAATCTCATTAGATACTGTTTTTTAAAGGTTCAGCACTTATTGCAGGAAAAGCTTTGTTTCTTCCAGCTGAAAGCTGGGGCAAAGAATCAATAACCTCAAATGCAATTTCTTTTCACATGAATCAACCATGTATTTAACCCACAAAATAACTGCTAAGAAAAAAATAGTACTAGTGGGAATAGTGAGAAGTTTAATCCCAAACCTAGTATGCAATTGTGATTATATATAGGTTTTCAAAACAAAATGCTCCATTTGATAGTCTGACACACCAAGATTTGAACTTAAATCATTCAACAAATACTGGAAGACTTCATATTCAAGGTACTAAGTATTGTAAGGTGCTGGAGGCACATCTACCACCTGCCCTGAAGGGGCACTTGCGAAGCAAGAAAGAAAACAACAGATGTCAGAATAAAGACACAGGGAGCTGCATGAGTTTAGAAAAGAAAGGGAAATATCTTGCAAAAGGAATGAGAGAAGGCTCCTCTGTTAAAAATAAAACGATCTACCCTAATTTGCTGGTGGGGATGCAAAATAAGATACACACTGGAAAACAGTTTGGCCGTTTTCCACAAAACTAAACATAGAATCCAACAATTGTGTTCTGTGGTATTTACCTAAATGGGTTGAAAACTTTCATCCACACAACGCTAGCACATGGATGTTTACAGCAACTTTATAATTGCCAGAACTTGGAAGCAACCAAGATGTCCTTCAGAAGGCAGATAGATAAACTGTGGTACAGCCATTGTAAAAGGCAAACTATGGAGATACTAAAAATATCAGTGATTGCCAAGGATTGGGGGGAAAGGAAGGATGAACAGGCAGAGCACAGAGAATTTCGAGAGCAGTGACTCTACTATGTATGAAACTATAATAATAGATACATGTCATTGCACATTTGTACAGACCCATGAAATGTACAATAGCAAGAGTGAACCCTAAAGATTCCTAAGTATGATCTCTGAGTGATAATGATGTATCAATGGAGATTCATGGATTTGAACAAATATATCACTGTAATGTGGGATGTTGATAATGGGGAAAGCTGTGCCTATGTTGGGGGAGGTGATATATCTGAGCTCTTGTACCTTCTGCTCACTATTGCTGTGAACTTAAACTTCTCTAGAAAATTCTACTAAAATATAAATAAATAAATAAAAATAAGAGGCCTGGGCCTTAGAGGTTTAAAAGACAGATAAAGGGAATGGCAAGAAGAGGAGTGAGAGTATTACAGATAAAAGGACAGGTGGTTGTTTTTCTACAAACTTAAGAAGACTTGTTTCTAGAATTCAAATTTCTGTCTATTAAGTTTTCATATATAGACTTATTCTATAAGACATCTAGTAATACCAGATTTTGGTATAGATAAATTTCAAATTTTAAAATTTCCTGAAATTATATAACACACCATCATTTTGTCTAATCCAACCTCTTCAATTCTGAAAGAATTTTATTTCCATCTCTGATTTACATTTATTTGATCCAATTAAATTTATATATGTAAAGGTGGGAGGTAGGAATCTAACTTTATCTCAAGGAGAGCATATTATGCTAACACAATATATTAAATAAATAATCCTTATCTACTGAGCTGAAAAATCAACTATATTCTATATGAATATCCTGTATATACATACATCTGTTTTTCTTCCAAGGGTAATTTTTTCTGTTCCTAGGTATATTCCATATATTTTGTTTTCTGTATCTTTTATGATTCAGATTAAGATGTTAATATAAAAAGTATCTTTTAAGACAAATGCACCACACTGAACAATCTTATTTTCAAATATTTCAAACTATAGTTGATAACTCTCAAACATGTTTTTTTATGTGAGATTTTAAGTCACATTTCAACGCATCAAATTGGAACTTTTATTAAAATAGCAATGCACACACACAGTAAATTGGAAAACTTTAAATATTTTATAAAATTAAAGCTTTTAATATTATGGAATTTATTCCACTCACATTTTATGTACATTAATAATGCATCTTCTCTCCTTCATATAAGTTCTATACTTTTCCTATTAGATTTAGTTCAAATTATATGAAGTTTGTTGTTACTGTGAATAGAACATTTTTCATTCTTACTCTAAATAAATACATATATATATAAATTTCAGGTAATTGCAGATTCACTGTGAATCTGCAGCTGCAAGAAAAATACAGACATAGATCTTTATACCCTTTATCCAGTGTCCCTCAATAGCATGCAGTATCTTACATAATCAGTATTACAAAAAGAAATTGACATTTACATACTCCACAACATTTTTCAGGTATCACCAGTGTTACATTTATTTATTTGTGTACATGTATGTATGTGAGTGTGTGTATGTGTGTGTGTTTTAATTCTATTCACTTCTATCACAATGACCAGCACTGGTCAAGATAAATATAATCATTCCAGTCGCCAGGATCTCCTGTGTTGCCCTTTTGTTACCACAGTCTCCTTTTGAAACCATTGACAATCACTAATCCATTTTCCAACTCTATAACTTTTTAATTTCAAGAATTCTATGTAAATAGAATCTACAATGTGTAACCTTTTCAGATTTGCTTTTTTCACTAACTACTATGGATCTCAAACTACTTCTCACACTATATACAAAAACTAACTCAAAATGGATTAGGGACTTTTACATGTAAAATATAACACTGCAACTCTCTTAGAAAAAAATATAAGGGAAAATCTTCAGGACCTATGATTAGATGGAGCAATCCTGGTTTTGATAGAAAAAGCATGATTTATATATAGAAGGAAATTTGATAAACTGGGTCTCATCAATAATAAAAACTTTTTCTCTGGAAAAACCCTTTTTAAGAGGATCAAAAGACAAGGTATATACTTGGAAGAAATATTTGAAATTGACATGTCTCACAAATGATTTGTATCTGGAAGAGATGAACTCTCCAAACACAGCAGTTAAACAAACAAACATGCAAACATCTAACTTGTTGAGCCTGTCAAAACTTATCCTTTTAATTGCTGAGTAATATTCCAGGGTATGAATACACCATAGTTTGTTGAACCATTCTTCTGTCAAAGGACATCTGAGTTGTCATTTGTAGTTTGGGGTTATTATGAATAAAGCTGCTATGAGCACTTTCTCCAGGCTTTTTTGTGAACATAAATTTTCCTTTCTTTGAGATAAATGCTAAAGTGTGCAGTTGCTGAGTCACATAGTAAGCATATGTTTAGTTTTAATGTCATAAGTTCTTCTAGAGTAGTTATATTATTTTGCATTCTCACCAGTAATGTATATATGACCCCATTTCTCTGCATTCTTGCCAGAATGTGCTATTGCTTTTAAAAATTTTAATTCTTCTTTTAAAAAAGTAATTATATCCTATTGTGGTTTAATTTCCTTTTCCCTAATAACTAGTGAAGATCTTTTAATGTGCTTCTTTGTCATCGGTATATCCTCTTCAATGAAATGCCCATTCATATCCTTTGCCCATTTTCTGATTGGACTACTCTTGTTTGCATGTTTGTTTGTTTAACTGCTGAGTTTGGAGAGTTTATCTCTTTTAGATACAAATTATTTCTCAGACATATCAACTTCAAATATTTCCTCCAAGTTTGTACCTTGTCTTTTTATCCTCTTAAAAAGGATTTTTCAGAAAAAAGTTTTTATTATTGATGAGATTCAGTTTCCTTTTATACATAAGTCATGCTTTTGTTGTCAAAACCATCAACACCAAGAATGCTTCACCTAATCCTAGGACTTGAAGATTTTCACTTGTATTTTTTTGTAAGAGAGTTGCAGCATTATATTTTACATGTAAGCCCCTAATCCATTTTGAGTTACTTTTTGTATATAATGTGAGAAGTAGTTTGAGGTTCATTTTCAAAAAGTCTATTAGATGCCCAAATGCTCCAGCACCATTTGCTAAAAAGCATTTATTTCATTTTAGTGAATTATTCTATGAGCTTGAATGTGAAAAACACTGTTGAATAATGAAAAAGAACAGGTAGTACCCCCATCCTATTGGAGAATCCTCTCAGACTTCTCATTAAAAAATCAAGGAGAATCTCAGTCTCTCAGTGGTATGTACACAGGTACGTGCAGATTTAGAAAAGAGGAGATTTGGGTAACAAGTCAAAGCAAACTCAATAAACACAGATTTACTTGGACCCTTTTACCCCTCAAAAGGTACCATTAAATTCTTAACACGTGTATTCTTCTGATATGTTTGCAGGTATCTGGACCCCATCATGCAGACCACCTGTTCACTACAAGCTTGGAGACCCCAAAGAACTGGAGCCAGAAGACCGATAACTAAGAGCCGGGAAATAACCTCCTATCAACTCACCACAGAAGAATGTGCATAAGCTGATCATGCACCTGCACCCCTCACCCATAATTTTGTCCTTAAAAACCCATACTTGTAACCCAACACATAGTTTGGGAATTACTGCATTAGCAAGTTGGACTCCTTAAGGAATACCCTAAAATACACCCACCTATTTTCTTTCACTACATCCTGGGGCAGTGTTTGGCTTCCTGCATGTTGGGAAAACACACTGGAATTTCACTTTGTCTTTTAACAATAATAATGGTGATAATGACACACCTGTCTTCTTTCTCTATTATGGCATCATCTTTAATATTTCACTATTTAATAAGGCTTTTTTTATTATTGGAAAGGAATCTTTATAATTCTTAAATAATTTATTTTTATTCATATGTCAAAATTTTTGTTTGAGTTTATTACTGTCATTGTTACAGAATTTCTATATATTTATTTTTATTTTGGTATCATTAATCTACAATTACATGAAGAACATTATGTTTACTAGGCTACCCCCTTCACTAAGTCCCCCACACACAACCAATTACAGTCACAATCCATCAGCTTAGTAAGAGGCTGCAGAATCCCTATTTGTCTTCTCTGTGTTGAACAGCCCTCCCCATGCTTCCACCCCACTACACATGCTAATTGTAATGCCCCCTTTCTTTTCCCCACCCTTATCCCTCCCTTCCCACCCACCCTCCACAATCCCTTTCCCTTTGGTAACTGTTAGTCCATTCGTGGGTTCTGTAACTGTGCTGCTGTTTTGTTCCTTCAGTTCTTCTTTGTTCTTATACTCCACATATGAGTGAAATCATTTGGTACTTGTCTTTCTCCACCTGGCTTATTTCACTGAGCATAATACCCTCTAGCTCCATCCATGTTGTTTGCAAATGGTAGGATCTGTTTTTTTCTTATAGCTGAGTAATATTCCATTGTGTATATGTACCACATCTTCTTTATCCATTCATCTACTGATGAACATTTAGGTTGCTTCCATAGGTTGGCTATTGTAAATAGTGCAGCAATAAACATAGGGGTGCATCTGCCTTTTTCAAACTGGGCTGCTGCATTCTTAGGGTAAATTCCTAGAAGTGGAATTACTGGGTCAAAGGGTATTTCTTTTTGAGCATTTTGAGAAATCTTCATACTGCTTTCCACAATAGTAGAACTACTTTACATTCCCACCAGCAGTATAGGAGGGTTCTCCTTTCTCCACATCCTCGCCAACATTTGTTGTTGTTTGTCTTTTGGATGGTGGCCATCCTTACTGGGGTGAGGTGATATCTCATTTTGGTTTTAATTTGCATTTATCTGATGACAAGCGATCTGGAGCATCTTTTCATGTGTTTGTTGGCCATCTGAATTTCTTCTTTGGAGACATGTCTGTTCAGCTCCACTGCCCATTTTTTAATTGGATTATTTGCTTTCTGTTTGTTGAGGTGTGTGAGCTCTTTATATATTTTGGATGCAAGCCCTTTATCAGATATGTCATTTATGAATATATTCTCCCATACCGTAGGGTACCTTTTTGGTCTATTGATGGTGTCCTTTGCTGTACAGAAGCTTTTCAGCTTGATATAGTCCCACTTGTTCATTTTTGCTTTTATTTCCCTTGCCCAGGGAGATATGTTCATTAAGAAGTCACTCATGTTTATGTCTAAGAGATTTTTGCCTGTTTTTTTCTAAGAGTTTTATGGTTTCATGACATACATTCAGGTCTTTGATCCATTTCTAATTTCCTTTTGTGTATGGGGTTAGACAGTGATCCAGTTTCATTCTCTTACATGTAGCTGTCCAGTTTTGCCAGCACCATCTGTTGAAGAGACTTTCATTTCCCAATTGTATGTCCATGGCTCCTTTATCGAATATTAATTGACCATATATGTTTGGGTTTATGTTGGAGTCTCTATTGTGTTCCACCAGTCTGTGGCTCTGTTCTTATGCTGGTACCACATTGTTTACTGTGGCTTTGTAGTAGAGCCTGAAGCCTGAAGTTGGGGAGCGAGATACCCCCACTTTATTCTTCCTTCTCAGGATTGCTTTGGCTATTCGTGGTCTTTGGTGTTTCCATATGAATTTTTGAACTATTTGTTACAGTTCATTTAAGAATGCTGTTGGTAATTTTTTAGGGATTGCATCGAATCTGTATATTGCGTTGGGCAGGATGGCCATTTTGACGATATTAATTCTTCCTAGCCAAGAGCATGGGATGAGTTTTCATTTGTTAGTATCCTCTTTAATTTCTCTTATAAGTGTCTTATAGTTTTCAGGGTATAGGTCTTTCACTTCCTCGGTTAGGTTTATTCGTAGGTATTTTATTCTTTTTGATGCTATTGTGAATGGAATTGTTTTCCTGATTTCTCTTTCTGTTAGTTCATTGTTAGTATATAGGAAAGCCACAGATTTCTGTGTGTTAATTTTGTATCCTGCAACTTTGCTGAATTGTGATATTAGTTCTAGTAGTTTTGGTGTGGAGTCTTTGCAGCATCTTTTATATAAAGATTTTTTCTCCTTTATATATGTGTTTCTCCTTTATATATGTGTTGATACAAAAATTGTGTAAGTGAAATTTCTTATTTCCAACTGCCCTTTAAGTAACAAAATATAACTGGTCCTGGTGAATTATTATTCTAAGACTGCTAGATTACTATTTATTTATGTTTATTTAAATTTTTAAATCTGTGTCACTGAATGAAATTACATGATCCATTGTTTTTCCATTTCATATTATACTGATCAGCTAACATTGTATAATTTTTATTAAATATTTCTGAACTTTATGTTCTGTGATCTGGAACCGTTTAATATTTTTAATAAGAATTTTTCTTTTAAACCCAATTGCTCCTTGAACTTATTTTAAAATCAACCCAGCAAAGTAATTCAAATTATTGTAATAAATTCTTCCCCTTAAACAAGAATCAAAGAGAGCTGTATATGAACTAAGGATTAATTTCTTTGCTTCATTCATTACTGCAAGAAAGAACTCTACACTTTATTCCTTTTTCTCCCTCTTTTTTTCCCTTTCTTTGTTTCTTTCTTTGAATTTTATGTAGCTGCTAGGTACCATCTCTAAGGTCTCTTTAATTTTTCAGTTTTAGAATAAAGACTTCTTCCTTCTATGTATAATTAATAATTAAGCTTTTTCTTTTAATAGCTTCCCAGGTTGGCTTATATCTCCTATTTCCTTTTATCTCCAGTTCTCATCATAATCTTTTGGGGTGTTCATTTTTGCAATAAAATCCCCTTTTCCAATGCTCCAAAAACTCTATTGGTATTAGTGTCTTCATTTCACAGGGAAAACTTAGGCTTGGCAAAGTTAAATAGATTGAGGAAGGTCGTATGTTTATAAGAGGCAGAACTAAAACTGGAACCTACATCGTTCTGACCTATTAAACTATCCTACCTCTCAAAATAAGTTTTCTTTCCTCATTCTCTTTAATACTATATTGTTTTTTAAAATACCATATACAATTTTACAGAGTATTTTGGGAATCCTTATTGCCCTTTACCACTAGACTCTTTCCCCAAACAGAGCTCAACTTCTCAGCACACCATCTCCAGACCTTATCAGCACCCCATCCTGCTCCAAGTAGCCCAAGAAGGTACCACAACCACAGCCCTACTCTTTCTCAAGCAGAATGATGGCAGACAGTTCACTAAAAAACAGGGCTTTCTGTTTTCTTCCAGTAGAGTGTCTATAACTTGCCATCCTCCAATTCCTAAGGTACTCTGTGCTCACTGCTGGGCATATGACTCAGTGTTACTTCAGTTATGTGATTATCACATCTCATTCTCTGTCACATCTCAGCAGCAAACCTTTATAAGCCAAATTGCAACCTGGTTTCTCAGGAGCCTAATATATGTTAAATCATCCGGAGAAATCTTACTATTTGAGACATTTTAATAATCTTCTCAGTATTTTAGCCCTAACGCCACACTTAACACACTTAAGAATTGTGGATCCCTCACTCATTCCAGTCACTCACATTGAGGACTGAGAAAGTAACTCAGAGGAAAACTGGTATTGTAAATAATTTTACAATCCCTCATATCAAGCTCCCATATTATAAATCTCCAGAAAAACAAATTCTGAAATTAGTATATATTCCCTAATATTGACAAAATATTTTTCAATTTAATATTTACATCTCACAGACCTTTTTCGTCAGGAGTAAATTAATGGTAACATATCTCCAGTTATTTTGTAGCTAAACATGAGACACCTCTTTGATGTGTACATCTATGTGATTGTACATAGGTATGAAAGTTTAAAAACCTAATATATATTAATACCTGCTCTTTAAAAGGCCAAATACTTAATAACCAAATAGGACTCTGCAATTATGGTTATAATTATGAATATAGCACAACAATCCAATGAGATGCATAGTATAAAAATAATTTAAAGAACTGAAAATAATTGTTACATAAGTAAGATATAGAATTTTAGCTCAGTCAGCCAGCCTGGAGACATGAATGTGGCAACAGAACTGACATTAAATAATTCATCCCATGTTCTTTACTCTGCTCTAGTCTGTCATTTAAGATCATAGACTGCTATTAGTATTTGTGTGCTTCCTTCCACAAATCCAGTCTTGCTTTTAAATGGCCTTTTGAAATAGGTTGGCTGCATTAATCTCAGAAGAAAAATTAAGTTCTTCAGTATTGACTGAAGAAAAGCCGATTTATGACTTTTAGTTTGGGGTTTCTCTTTATTGAAACTAATTGTTTTACTTTTTATCTAGTTTACTCTTCATGTGAGAAGTTAGCAAATTTTTTTCTTATTTAACTCCTATTTGAAAAAATTTCCTGTTAAAACAGTAATAAAAAGACTGGTGGAAAGAGAGAGTGGAATAGGAAGGCAAGGTGGAAACCTCCTCCAAATATACAAAAAGGAAGAAAATACAGCAAATACAACTAAACTTGAAAATGGCCTGAAGAGTGCAGAACAGACCACCTACACCTAAGGAAGAAGAGACCACACAGAAAAGGGTAAGGTGACAAAGCCAAGATCAAATGGGACCCAAACCCTCTGCCCACCCCAGCCTGCAGGTGGGAAAAAGAGAAACAGAGCAGAGAGTGCACACCTGGCCCTGGAGATCTACTCTGGGAGCATGAGCCCACTTTACATTGGGTTCTGTTGACTAGCCGGGCTGGAAACCAGGGACAGGCAGAACACTATGGGAGGTTGGATGCAACCAGCATGGAGGGTAGGCATGCTTTGCCAGTCCTGAGACCCAAAGCAGAGGTGGCAGTTTGAAAGACTTGCCAGCAGTGGGAGAGGTACAGGGGGCTAGGATTGGATGGAACTCTCTCCTCTGGAGAAAGGGCAGGCAGTGGATACCTCTCCAGCACTTCCTTGGCTCAACATATCAGGAAATTTCAGGAGCCCCAGATATTCCATCCCCCTTGCTAGCAATGGAGTCCCAAGCCTCCCTACAGTGCATGCTGCTTGGAGCCAACCGTCTTGGCCCAGTGGCGACATCCAACTTTGATGCCTGACAGGCAGTGGGAAATGCTCCCAGCTTCCTTGACTCCATTTCAGCCCAACCAGGAGGTGCTTGCAAGAGCCACAATGTATGCAACTGGCAAGATGTGGAAGCAACCTAAGTGTCCATCAAATGGATAAAGAAAATGTGGTATATATACACAAAGGAATATTATTCAGCCATTAAAAGAAAATAAATTCTGCCATTTGCAACCACATGGATGTATCTAAAGGGTTTTATGTTGAGTGAAATAAGCCAGGTGGAGAAAGACAAAAACATATGATTTCACTTATTTGTAGAATACAAATGCAAAGCAAAAGAGAAGGAACAAAACAGCATTAGACTCATAGACACTGAGAAGAGACTAATGGCTACCAAAGGAGAGGGGTTGGGGTAGGTCCAGGGGGAGGGGATAAAAAGGCACAATAATTCACAGTCACAGTATAAGTGGATCACAGGGACTGCTGAACCACCATGATGTACATTTGAAACCAACATTAGATTGAATATAAATGATACTTTAATAAAAAAAAGAAAACAGTAATAAAAAGAAAAAATCTTATCAGGTAGTTACTCAGAACTTCCACAGGAAGAACAAAGCCATTTCTCCTTCTGTTCATATAATTCTTTCTTCTCCCTGGATGCCCAATGTACCACCACCTCCATATCTCACGGCTGTGTTTAAATCTCTATTGATTCTTAAAAATCATTCTCATTTTCCATGTTTCACATCAGTACAGGTTAGTCTTCCAATGCACATCCATTTTAAACATTGTGAATGTGAAAAGTTCATTGAGATTGGGACACACTTTCCACCACTCCTTATATATCTAGCTGAGAATACAGAATGGAAATCATATCAGCCATGGCTAAATTCAGATCTATTCTAAATATCTGCTGTTTGTACATTCCCAACAGACCCTAGAATTTTGTGCTATTACTTAAAGCTGAAGTATTACTTTCCCTCTTATTTTTCATCATATTCCCCATTATTTTCTTTCACTAGGATGCTGAAATACTACTACATAGCAGACTAAGTCTTGTCAAAATTTATTTCATTTGAGATCAGATATAAGAACCGAACCTCTCTTTAATGTTCCTTAATTTATCACAAAAAATGAAAAAAGGTTTACTTTATTTCCCAGTTAAGGAATCATATATTTCATAATATAAATTTGAGGAACAAAAGTGCACATTGGAACAACCAAAAAAAAATCACATGATATACCCTGGCAGAAGCTACATTAAAAGAATAATAAATAAGAATATATTCATAAATGACATATCCAATAAGGGTACTGACATCCAAATTTATAAAGAGCTCATGCACCTCAACAAACAAAAAACAAATAAGCCAATTAAAAAATGGGCAGAGGAGCTGAACAGACAATTCTCCAAAGAAGAAATTCAGATGGTCAACAGGCACATGAAAAGACACTCCACATCCCTAATCATCAGAGAAATGCAAATTAAAACCACAATGAAATATCACCTCACACCAGTTAGGATGGCCAACATCCAAAAGACAAACAACAACAAATGTTGGAGGGGATGTGGAGAAAGGGGAACCCTCCTACACTGCTGGTGGGAATGTGAACTAGTTGAACCATTGTGGAAAGTAGTATGGAGGTTCCTCAAAAAACTCAAAATAGAAATTCCATTTGACCCAGGAATTCCACTCCTAAGAATGCAGCAGCCCAGTTTGAAAAAGACATATGCACCCCTGTGTTTATCACAGCACTATTTACAATAGCCAAAAAATGGAAACAACCTAAGTATCCATCAGTAGATGACTGGACATAGAAGAGGTGGTACATATACACAATGGAATAGTATTCAGCCATAAGAAGAAAACAAATCCTACCATTTGCAACAACATGGATGGAGCTAGAGGGTATTGTGCTCAGTGAAATAAGCCAGGTGGAGAAAGACAAGCATCAAATGATTTCACTCATCTGTGGAGTATAAGAACAAAGAAAAAACAGAAGGAAAAAAAGAGTAGCAGACTCACAGAACCCAAGAATGGACTAACAGTTACCAAAGAGAAAGGGATTGGGGAGGATGGGTGGGAAGGGAGGGATAAGGGGAAAAAAGGGTCATTATGATTAGCATGTATAATGTAGTAGGGGGACACAGGGAAGGCAATATAACACAGAGAAGACAAGTAGTGATTCTGTAGCATCTTACTATGCTTATGGACAGTGACTGTAATGGGGTATGTGGTGGGGACTTGATAATAGGGGGAGTCTAGTAACCATAATGTTGTTCATGTAATTGTACACTAATGATAGCAAAATATAATATATACATAAATAAATAGAAATTATTAGGCAAAGTACTTAACTCATTTCATGTCAGCTATTGCCACTATTATGAATAAAACACTAAAATGTTTATGTCAATATGAACCACCTTTGAATTTTTTAATTTGAGAACCACAAAAAAATGCGTTTCACTCTTTTGAACTATTCACCTCTTTCACCATTGTTTCCTTGAGTCAAAATGTTTCCATGTATGTTCTCAGATTTACCAGAGGCACAGCTGCATCTTACAGTTAATGGAAAACTTGGGTAAAATGTAAAATTCACTCAGATGTCTTTTTTTGAAGGAAAGTATTTGAGTTTGCTGAATTCGAAAGGTCAAAAATATAAATCACACAAATAATACATTATAAATCAGTCTATAAATCAAATAATAAATTATAAATCAATATTGTCAATGAAGGAAACGTCAAGGAGCTTGTCATGTAGGTTGCTGTGAACATTAATTCACCCTTTCAAACAGAAGCACAAAAGAAATTAGTGCAGCTCATAGCATCTCTTTTATTGTCCCAGAAAATCACCTTTGTTCCCCTCAGCATGACAGGAATTTTCCTTTGTATCTTTCTTTTACCTCTTCTTACTCTGTCTATTCTCTTGTTATGGCAAGCTAAGTTTCTAGAACAAAGATGCCAGTAAATCCTTCATAAACTCTACCACCTAGAACTACTTTAGACTCATACTAAACCTCTATCATATAAAGTCTAATAATATATACTCTTCTCACTGAATTTATTTATTAAATCAGATAATTCTTCAATGAACATTCTTTCTTTTTGGAGTATATTTGTGGGGAAGTTGGGGTTGCTATGGCCAGGATCTTTACTGAACATAAACCACTTGATGATGTAACTGACCTGTTGCTTCCACACCCATAAGCAATTAAGCTATTATTGCACTATATAGAGAGCTTAGCCCAGAACTCTGGGTGGAGGCAGAGACACTAGTGCTCGACCTACCACCAGGAGAATAAGCCAGGTAATAAACCCTTTCACCCCAAGAATGTTCTACTGTCATTTCTTTGGTCACACCGAATCTTTAGTGAACTTCCTGGGTCTGAAACCCATTGAGAAGAGAATTGGCATAGTCAGCAGCATTCACTGTTGAACAAGGAAAAAGACAGGCTGCACTTATGGGAGGGGTGCATCAGCGGGCTGATCCTATGAATGGGGAGACAGTGGATTGTCTCCCAATGGGTATGTGGTCTGAGGTGGCTTGCCTCCCAGAGGGCTGGGCCCCACCTCAAGCCTGGAGGCAAGTGGAGGTGACACCTGAGGCAGTAAAGGTAGCCCTTGGTATAGTAAGTAGGTCTTTTGAGAGACAGAGTGCCTGTGAGGCAGCAGGGACTGTGGATTGGCTGCATCTCACAGTATTAAAAATGTCTATAGAAGAGAAGGACATATTCCTGAAAAAGACCCAAGAAATGGTGGCACAAGAACATGAGCTGCGAACTGCTGTGGATTCACTGAAGAAGGAAATGGCATTGATACAAGAGGAGGTAGCACAAGTATGCCGGCAGCAAGGTGCCATTAAAGAGGTAAAATACTCCTTATAGAACAAGATAGCAGTTCTGCCAGGTGCTCTAAAGGAGGAAAAGGCCATAAAGGTAAAAGATGAACTCCTGAGGGAAGCACAGGCAGAGGTGGCACGAGAACGCCAGCTGCAAAGCAGTGAGGTAAAGGTAAGAAAGTTGCTGAAGACTGAGCTAGGGTTGCTGCGAGGCACAGTAGAAAAGGTAAAGGATGTAGCAGAGGAGGCACTTGAGGGAGTGGAGAGAAGAGTGCCATCAGCTCTGGAAATGGAGGAGCTGGAAAAGGATGAAGGGGTGGTGCCAGAAGCACTAACCCCTCCTCTATTGAAAGCATGCCCAGTGGTAGTAAAGAAAATAAAGACATAGCAGCCGAGGGTTCCCCAAGGAGAGGCACAACCCCTTCCCAAGGTCGTCGAGCACTCTATGCTCCCCCCCTATACTCAGGCTGAGCTGGTGGATTTGGACTCCTGGTTTAGGCAGAAGCCCTTGGAGTCAATATCAGCTTGGCCCCTGCATCTGTGGAACTTAGGGGTGGATGGAATTGTTCTGTCTGGATCAGAGATGGGAAAGCTCGCTTCCTGACTGTTCAGCCCACCTTGAGGCAGCAGTTAAAAAGTGCACATCAGACCCCAGGAAATCACTCCCCACTCGACTGGCTTATGGCTGCACTTCATACTATGTGATCCAATCAGTGTGATCTATCATCCTCTTCCACTAGATGGCAGACATAAGCTGAGCTCCTACAGGTGTTATGGAGCTAGGTATAATAAATGCCATCTACAGTCCAGAGAATCATGGCCCAGATGAAGAGCCTTTCACTACAGGGATGAGAAATATTGTGCTTCAAACTGCTCCCACATCCTCTTTGGGTCTCTAGTGGCCATTCTTGCCCCTCACTTAGGGCAGATCGTAAGAAAGGTTCCACATACAGTAGCAGACTTAGGAGAGGCTGAATCAATGAGAACACAGAAAGAAATAAGGTCTGCTTCTCATAAGAAGAATTTAAAGTGCACCCATTTTACTGGACATGCACTGCAAGAATGGGTGCAACAATTGGGAATCAAATGTAAGTTTCATGTGCCATACAATCCTAGGGCAGCAGGCACAATAGAGAGGCACAATGGCTTGTTAAAATCCGGACTAAAGTCAGATACCAATAGTCTGGGGGGATGGTCAGTCTGCTTATGGACCATGATACAGCTTTTGAATAAGAAACCCTGAAATGGAGCCTTGAGCCCCATAGACATATTAACACATATCCTGTTGCCCCTATACAACTGCAAATACAAACCAAGGAAAAATTGTTGAAGCCGAGTTTCGGCAACCAGAATAACATCTTGCTGCCAGCACCAACTACACTGAACCCCGGAGACTCCATTGAGTGGATGTGGCCTTGGACCTTCTGACACATGGAGCAATGATAGCTGGCTCTCCTGGCACCTTAGGGACAAGGCTTGGAAGCTGGCCTCCTGTGTATTCCTGGAATAACAGCAGAGTGGCCCCCAAAGATCACAGCAGTATATCCTGAATAGCCAGAAGGTAGGAACATCTTACCAGGGTGTTTTTTTAATCATTATGGCCAGTGCATGCAGCTCCAGTAGCACTATATATAGACCCTTCAGTAACCCCCACAGGGAGAGGAGTAGAAGTATGATATATTAGACCTGGACAGAACCCCTGCCTGCCATAGTCCTATCACAGGACCACACTCTTGCATGCATCCTGCCTGATGGACAAGATTTTCCTATGCTGGTTTTATTAAAACATGTGTCTTATTGTCCCTAACATCTTTGGGTATTGGGAACTTCCTCTGGCTTGACGATTATTATAATTTTTGTTACGTATAACAAAATCTTGTTGTATCTTAATTTTTGTTATTATCTCTAAATTGTTGTTATCCTCTGTTGCTGTTGGGGAATATGGTTACAGTGCTCCAGCTTGTGGAAGATTGAGAGCATGTAGATTGTAAGGTGAGAATATAACAAAATCTTGTTGTATCTTTATTTTTGTTATTATCTCTAAATTGTTGTTATCCTCTGTTGCTGTTGGGGAATATGGTTACAGTGCTCCAGCTTGTGGAAGATTGAGAGCATGTAGATTGTAAGGTGAGAATTCTGGAGGGGTGAAGTGTGGGGAAGTTGAGGTTCCTCTGGCCAGGATCCTCACTGAACTTAAACCACTTGATTATGTAACTGGCCTGTTGCTAGGCTACCACTTCCACACCTGTAGGCAATAAGGCAATTATTGCACTATATAGAGAACTCGGTCCAGTGCTCTGCGTGGAGGCAGAGACACTAGTGCTCGACCTACTGCTGGGAGAACTAGCCGGGTGATAAACCCTTTCACCCCAAGAATGTTCTACTGTCATTTCTTTGATAAAATTGAATCCATAGAGAACTTGCCTGGGCCTGAAACCCATTGACAAGACAATATTCCTAGCAAGTGACTTTCCACAAAAAAATGCGTTTTAAAAATTCAGCTATGTGTAAAGTTACTGAATTATGACGAAAGCTATGTCTTCGCTGAATGAAGAGGACAACAGGCACATAAGGTATTACATATTTATTTGTGTGTGTCTTTCTTCCTCTTCCCCATTCCTCTCCTTTTTTACCATACATAGGAAGAATTTGGAGGAATTACATTGACTACAATATACTGAAATATAGATGGCAAGCAGTTTGCCTCCTATGATCCATTCATCTTCTCTAAGGTTCCCATTGCAGAGTTATGAACGTATTATCCTACTGTCTATTCTAAAACAGGAGCAAGCAGTAATGTTGAAATGACAGTAATCAGAGCTAGGAGGTAATATTCTAGTCCTAGTTCTACCCTTATCTGGCATAAATGCCCTTGGCTAGATCAATCTATTTAGGCATCAGTTTCCTCATTTGTAAAGGGAAAGGGTTGGACTAAATTATACTACTGCCAGCTGTGTTCTAGAGACTCTAACAAGCTCTCTCAGGACAGAGGGGGTGGGTAGGATGGCAGCTACAGGTTTAGAACTCTTCATCCAGAAAAGCTCTGCTCTGGGATGCTTGACTTCTTCATATAGAATTTTATTGGAATTACTATGCACACACACACAAACACATGATGGTGCATAAAATAGCCTGTCTCTCTAAGATGTCCTGATTTCTGTTACATTTTGTACTACTTCTCCTTGCCAACAGAGACTTTAAGTACTCTTCAAATAAGAAACGTACTTTGAGGTTCTGAAGAACTTACTAAATTCTACCTCAGACTTGTCATCTCTTGAACAAACAAATCAAGAGCTTTAGGATTTACTAGTAGTTTAATTAGTCAAATTAGTCAATTATTCAAAATGTTAATCATTCTCAAACCTCTTCCTGAGATCTTTTTCAAATTAACATCTTCTGAATTTGAGTAGAAAACCTAAATATGAGAAATGTACCTGCACATAGTACTTCCATATTGTGACAAGTAATGGAAAATTACACAATGATATACACGCAGACCCTGGAATGATTTCTTCTTTTTATTCTAAAGTGCTATGGCTCTACTTTGGGCCTGGGAGCTATTACACAGCTATGTTTAAGTTTCTTCCTCAAGTAAACTGTTTGTTTCATTCACATTACCAACAGCAAAGTTTCATACGTTTCTTGGTCTATAGCAGAGGTTTGCAGAGTGTGGCTCATGGTCAACTGGTAGACAGGGGTCCTAAAACCAAAGTATATTCATGATAATACTAAGGCATTATCTGCATTTACACTGGGTTGAACTTTTCACTCTTGGTACAAAAGCAATGGTAGATAAAACTACTGGCATATTATTGTGACAAAACACTGTAGCAGCAACTTATACCAATGCCTTTGTATTATCTATCACCATATATATACTCAATTTAAAAAAAATAACCCAGTTTCACTCAAGAATTTCCTTGTTACAGTCGAAAACTTGTTCATTGTATTAAATCTCAATACATGAGATTTTGTAAAAATTTGTTTGGTAAAATTTAAAGCATGCAGAAATAAATCAAAAACAAAATCACTTCCACTGTATATTAACATGACAGTTGTTTCAAGGAAAATCATGTGGGCAGTTCATTGAGTTATGAACTGAAGTAACTGCGTTTTTCATAGAACACCATTTTGGAATGAATAACAAAAGAAATGAATAACAAAATATGATCATCCAGATTAAGCATTTGGAAATGTTTTTCTTCAAAATGAATTAAATGATCTTCTCATGTAAAAACAATAACAATAACAAACCAACCATATTTGTTAAAAATTATAAAATTCATGCTTTCAAGCAAAAAATTGAATTCTGGAAAACTTGTGTTCTCCATCTTTAATTTAACTGTTTCCCAATACTTTTATAGTGAGACTTTTCAATTGGTATCACCAGTGATATTAACTGTGTGTTTTCTAATGTTGCAAAATAAACTACACCAATATTTGGAAGATCTGCATAACTCAGTGAAACTATTATTTTTCAAAAGATCAATGCATAATGTTACAAAATCACACATAGGTAAAAGATCCTTTCAAAGTAAAAGATTTATGCACCAATAGAGTTTAATGTAGCAGAGTACTGCAATCTTATTAACTTGATTTCATATTCTACATAGCAAGTAACTATCCAGAATCCACCACCAGTCAAGTTTTAAGAAGTATCAAGAAGGGACATCTGTAGTTATGTGAAAAAGCTATTAAAATACATCTTCCACTTTTAATTACATATCTTTATGAGCCAGAATTCCTTCCTGTACTTCAACAAAAACAACCTATTACAAAAGAACACAGAAGCACATATGATAAACTTGATGTCTTATATTTGGCCAGACATTAGAAAGATTTGCAAAATATAAAATTATGCCATTCTCACTACCTTTTTTGTTTGGGAAAATATAACTATTTTATATATAATATGTATATTCACATGTAATAGTTTTATGATTGCCATTTTAAATGAATGAATGTTTTAGAAAAAGAAAATTTTTAATTTCTAATACAGTACGTATTATAGGTAAAATTCAAATGCTCAAAAAGTATTGTCCTTGATACTTTATTAGCATCTCACACTAAGCTCTACTGTGTGTATTTTATTGTGTAATTTATTAAGATAATTTTTATCTACATTTGAAACTGCTAAAGTTATAATAAATACTATTCTAGGTCTCTGAATATGTGGCCTTTTTTGGGTAACATTGTTAGATTCAGTGATTATATCCTATTATATAATTGGTATGCTTATCAAGAACTTCCATGAAATAATTAGTTGCATTCTCTAATATTTAATGTAAGAATGAATAATTGGATAAATTTGTCTCTGGTCAATATTTACTAAAAACTCAGTTTATATTGATAGTACAAACTATTATGCATGGTATAATAAGTGTTGGGAATTATGTAGAGGGTAAAAATATAAATCCCATGCTTGATGGCTTTACATATAATAGGGAACTCAAGTCACAAAGACTGAGGCCAAAACACATGTAAATTGTGTCAATAAAGCTTGTTACCAGAGTGGTTTCAGTGAATATGCAGGAGTAGTCAGCTTCAAGAGGCTGTTTTCTCACATAGGCATCAAAAAGTCAAGCAAAATCCTCAGAATAAACTGTTTTAGAAGTGGAAAACAGTCAAAGGATTACAATAACCAAGCAAACACTGAATCAAGAACAAAGGAATTCAAAACAGTAGCACAGCTTGGTGGCATTTTTATTTGCCATTAATCCAATCCCATCCCTGTCTCAGTGGTGATCTTTAAGCCAGTGACCTGCTTTTGGAGAATAGAATCCTGGTCCCTCCCTTGTGGAAGGATCAGAGTAGATCCTATTATCAAAGAATTGTGCTTACCTGCTCCAGACTTTCTGGGGGCTACCTGAAGGACTGGCACAAAGCTTACTATCTTTGTTACAACTTGACCCAGAACACTCAGGGTGGAAAATCAAAAATACTGTAAGGCAAATGCACATACCACAGGTATCTGGGGAAAAAGATACAATTAAGACACAAAATAGAGCACCTAGAGCTTGAAAGGAAAAGCTAAGGAGAGATATTATTTAGGAAATTAGGCATTTGAATTGCCTACATACATTGGGGAATTTAGAAATTCTAGCTACATGTATGACCAGAGTAAGACACATTTGGAAAATACCTGACAAGCTAAGTTTTCACCTCTGGCTGAACTCTAGGCTTGATACAAAATGAAGACTAAGGCAGAATTCTAAGTGACATGGGTAAGTATTGAATAAGTGCCCCAAAGAACTAATATGAAAAGAATGGGAGAGGTTGTTTGTTCCTTCTTTTTTTTTTTTTAATTTCTTTCTTTTTTTCTTTTTTCCCTCCCCCTCTCTTGGCTCCTAGCATTCAGTGAATTATTTGTAAAAATACTACCTGAACACAAGGAAAAGGAGAAGAGACTTCAGAGACCACATATGACAGAAAAAACTTTTCAAAATACATCAGATAAACAAAGCAAATAAACAAAAATTGCTACAACCTACAGCAAGCAACAAAAATACACTCTGAAGAGGAGGAAGGATTTGATTTCCAGGATTACTAGATTATAATATTCAAAATGTACAGTTTAAATTTAAAAAGGTAAAGCCTGCTAAGGATCAAGAAAGCACAGTCCATTCACAGAAAAAATTACCATAAGCCACCCCTCAGGAAGCAGAAACAATTTACTTATTAGACAAATTATTTAAATTGTCTTAAATACAGTCACAGCACTAATGGAAACCATGGACAAAGAGCTAAGGAAACTGGGAGAAACATGTATGAAAGGACAGAGAATAACATTAAACAGAGAAATTTTTTTTAAAGCACATATTTCTGAAGCTGAAATGTACAGAAACAAATGAAAACTCACTAGATGATTACAACAGTGAATTTGAACAGGCAAAAGAAAGAACCAGCGAACTGAAAAATAAGTTAACTGAAATTATCTTCTCTGGAAAGAAGAAAAAAAGAATGAAAAAAAATAAAAAAGAGTCTAAGAGACATGTAGAATATCACCAAGCATATGAACATATGAGTTATGTGAACCCTAAGAAATGAGGAAGAGAAAAGTTGCAGAAAGAATATTTTATGACATCTTGACCAAATACCTGCCAAACTTGTTGAAAGATATGAATATATATATATATTCAGAAAATTAAAAAACACCCAGAAGAATAAACACAGAAATCAAGACTGAGACGCATTATCATCAAACTGCCAAAAGCTAAGGACAAAAATACAAATGTGAAAACAGCAAGAGAACAACTTCACACAAAGAAAACTTTCTTAATAAGTTCAACAGAAGATTTCCTATTTAAAAAAACAAGGAGTCTAGAAGAGAATGATGCAGGATTTTTAAAGTGCTGAAATAAAAAAGCTGTAAACCAAAAATTCTGTATCTGACAAAACTATCCTTCAAAAATGAAGGAGAAACTAAAACTTTTCCAAATAAAAGCTGAAGAGGTTAATTACAAGTGGATCCTTCCTCCAAGAAATGTTAAAGGGAGTACTTCAGGATACAGTAAAAAGGACATTAGACAGTAACTTGAAGCCATGTGAAAGAATAAAGAACTGTAGTAAAGGTAATTACTAAGCCAGTACAGAAGCCAATATTATTGTATATTTGGTTTGTGACTCCTCTTTATATTTCCAATTTGATTTAAAAGACAAATGTATGAGGAAATAATTATAAATCTATGTTAGAGGGTACACAATGTACAGAAGATTTAATTTGCAACAACCACCACCCAAGGGAGGGCAGAGTTGTATAAAAGCAGTTTATGTAAGTCATTAAATTTGAGACAGTATTGATTCAAACCAGATTGCTATAAACTTAAGATGTTAATAGTTAACATGATTATCCAAGGTAATCATAAAAAAATCCACAAAAATACACAAAAGGGAATGAAAATAAAATCAAAGCAGTAAGCTGCACAATTTAAATACGAAAAAAGGCACTATTGAAGGACTTGGGAAAGAAAAATTGCCAAAAGACATATAGAAAACAAATGGAAAAATGGTAGAAGTCTTATAAGTAATCATTTTAAATGTAAATAATCAAGCTCTCTAAACAAAGGCAAAGAATGACAGAATGAATTTTTCTAATGATATACTAATTGCAGATCTAAAGACACAAATAGGTTGAGGGTGAATTTTTAATGGATAAAATTATTTCATAGAAACTAATCAAAAGACAGCAGAGGTGGCTATAATATTACCACATAAAATAAACTTTAAGATAGAGGTCAATGAGAACACTATGTGTTAGAAACCTATCATCTAAGATGCACCAAACTTAAAAGTCACAATTTGTATAAATCAAACATCAACAGAATGAAGAAATAGGTCTTCAAAAGTATTTAAAGGCTTCATTAACTCATTTTCACGAACATACAGAACAAAAAGACTGAAAATTAAGATAATATAGGACATGAACAACACTATTAACAAATAAACATCATATATACATATAAATATTATACACAGAGAGAGAGAGAGAAAGAGAAAGGGGTAGCAAGATCACTCCAACCAACAACAGTACATGGAACATTCTCTAAATGTAATGGAATGAAGCTAGAACTCAATAACAGAAAGAAAACTGCAAAATTTACCTCTATGAGGAAATTAAATGCACTCTTAAGAAGCAATATTTCAGGGAAGGAATCACAAGGGAAATTAGGAAATGCTTTGAGACAATGACAATGAAAAAACAACATATCAAACTCTGGGATGCAGTGAAACCATTATCCAAAGGAATATTTATAGCTGCAAATATTTATAGCTTCATTAAAAAAGAAATATCTTCAATCTATAACCTAACTTTACATGTAAAGAAGTAAAAACAGAAGAGCAAACAAACCGAAATCCAGCAGAAAAAAGAAAATAATAAAGATTAGAGTGATGATAAATGAAATAGCAATTAGAGAAACAATAAAGAGAATTAACAGAATCAAAAGTTGGTTCTTTGAAAAGATCAACAAAATTGGGAATACTTTAATTAGTCTGGCTAAGATAAAAAAAGAAAGAAGATGCAAAAAACCAGATATGAAACAGCAAATTTTATATAAAAGTAAAGGATTATGAGAGAATCTGTGGATACTTCTATTCCCACAAATTGGATAATCTGGATAAAATGGACACATTTCTAGCTGGCGATACACAAACTACCAAACTGACTCAAGAAGAAATAGAAAATCTGAACAGACCTAAAACAAGTGATAAAATTGAATCAATAATGAAAAACTTCACAAATAGGAAAAATCTAGGAAATGTTTTCAATTGTAAATTCTACCATTTGAAGATTTAGCACCAATCCTTTTCAAACTCTTCCAAAACCTGACAAGCAGTGAATACTTAGTAACTCTTTTGTAATGTAAGACTTATCCTGATACAAATCTAGCAATATTCTTTATGAATTTAGATGCAAAAATCCTCAACAAAAGGCTAGCAGAGAATGGAGAATAGATTTTTTTTTAAAGTTAGCAAACCAACTTCTTCACATATCAAGAGTGTAGGCATCACTAACAAGATAGATATCCCCCGGGTATATAAGGGTAGCTCAACAAAAGAAAATCAACTAATATAACTTAACAATAGGAAAAAAAAAAAGAAAACACATAATAATTTCAATGATAAAATGTATCTGACAAATTCCACCACTCTTTCTTTATAAAAACAATAAAAAATAGGAATAGAAGGAAACTTCTTCAAGATGAAATAGGGCATCTATGAAAATCCCAAAACTAAGATGATAGTGATGAAAAACTGAAAGCTTTCCCCAGTGATCAGGTACAAGACATTGTATTGCTATTCAACATTGTACTGGAAATCCTAGCCAAAATAATTAGTCAAGAAAAATATATAAAGATAGTCAAATTTAGAAATTAAGAAATAAAACCACCTCTATTCACATATGGCATTACCCTCCATATAGGGAAAAACCCAAAACAATAACTTACTAATGCTAATAAGTGAATTCATCACAGTTACAGGGTACAAAACCAACAGTCAAAAAGCAATATATTTCTACATACCAGCAATAAGCAATTCAAAAAGATATTAAGGAATCAATTCTATTTACAAAAGCATCCAAAATAATAAAATATTTAGAAATAAATAACCAATTCTGGCTTATGGTTTTGTTCTGTTTTGGTTTTTTTTACAGTGTTTCTTCTTACACCTAATAGAGGAACTCTTTAATGGGTTGGCTTAAGTTACAATTCAAAACCAAGGAATTGTATTTTAAAGTAGTCCCTTGCAAATAATTGCTTATTCAATTATACCCTTCTACAAACACTAGTACAAATGTATGTTAAAGGACTTTTTTTTTTCAGGAGGGACAATTGGATGCAACTCCCTTTTTTAAAGAAACTTTGCTTTCCAAAGATCAAGCTGTCCTGATACTCCATCTTTAGAAGTTAGGCTATCATATTTCTAAGACAAATATTTCTACCAGGATGAGGCAAATAAATAATATGACAAAATATTTAAAGTTGTACAGTGGCATATAAACAATTTTTATACAATGTGGTTTAAGTAAAAAATTATGCTCTTTTATCTTATAATGGGTATTTGAGGTTAAGGAAAAAAATATGGTAGTTGAAATAAAAACTCATAAGAATTTACATGTGCAATTTTCAATTGCCCACTTCTGTCACTTCCTGTTTACCCCTTGCCTATGCCACCTTAATTCCTTCTCTGATGTAAGGAATTTAAGGAACATACAGAATCAATTCACTCAGTAAAAAAACCAAGGTGAGGAATAAAGCAGCCCTCATTTATCTCTTTTTTATTTGTTCTGAAATGTTTCTTACTCATACTTTCCATGGGTATAATAATATATCTTTACCTGTATTTCACAGATTAAGACATATGCTGGAGCCAAGGAGCCTGGGAGAGTGACCCAGCTTCTTCATGTTCTAGCTATGTGACAAGAAATTTACTTTAACTTATAAGACTCAACTGAATAATGTGGAATATGAAAAATTTAATATATATATTTCATGTTACTGAATGAGGATAAATACAATAGTACATGTAAAGCATTTAGTATATTATCTTGGCATGTACCAAGCAGATAATAAAGAAATGTTACTTATTAAAACAAATTCTGTTCTGACCCTTGTAAAACTGAACACTATTTATAATATAAACTAAATCCATTATTTATTTGGCTGCAATACAAAAAGATGAGAATAAGTAAGGAAATCAAATCTGACTTAAAAACAGAAATGTAACTGTAAAGCAAACAAAAAATATAGCTACTTTACTAATGCCAGAGAAAATTATTTTTCATTCATTATCAGAGATAAATCCATTAGAAAAACAACAATCCATGTTATCCAGGGGAAACTGTTAGAATCTGTCATTGTTTTCTCTTTGGCAGCCTGATTATGCCTGGGTAATGCGATATTCAAATGTGTTCATCTGTGCTGTTCTTGGAAAAACAAGCAGAAGACAATTTAGCTGAGGCCTATCAATACAACATATCTCCTTTTTTAATTCAACAAAATAAAAATAAGAATTTGTATCTTGGTTGATGTTGATGTTTACAAGTGAGTAATGCGAATCTCAAAATCTGTAAAACATTATATCGCCCTCATAAAAACATAATGGGATAGTTTAATCATTATTTTGACATTTTAGAACACAGGTCAGATGCTTAAACGACACCTTTTAAATTACAGCTGTGAAGAGATTGCTTGCAACGTAATATAACATGACATTTTAACTAACTATAACCAGGAGCTATTATTTTGGTTAGAACATAATAGCAACCAGAATAAATTCATTTTGAGTTTTTGCATACAATATCAGATGTCACCAGTCTATGAAGTACTTAATTTTAGCTAATGCTTTCTAGAAAAGCCCCTTTTTTATAAATAGGACAGACTAATTTTTGTTAAGCCTCATTTCAAAGGGTCAAATCATTCTTTCTTTAAAATCCTGGTGTTTAGAACAATAGGAAGAGGGAATTATTTACCTCAAAGTCATATTTGCAGGCACATATCTAGGCGAGGGCATGTTTCTAATCAGTCTGATTATCAAGGTCAATTTAATCATTCTATATGTTCTACTTTCTCAGAAAGTAGGCACTATGTCATCCAAATTCTCCTGGCTTAGCTGTATTATCCAGAAAACTGTTCTACTTTCTTTAAATTGGTGTGTTACAAGGAATAAATGAGAGGCTTGTGTACCCTTTTTGGAAAATATCTGTACATTGGTATTTCTTCAAAGAAACATCCTTAAATGTTAATTTCTAGTTTTTTGTTTGTTTTTCTTGATAAGGTTGCCTAAATTTCCCAGGTTCACTCTACTTCCTTTGTCCTAAATCTTTGCTCAAATGAACTATTTGGGCATAATTTCACAAATCAAATCCTTTTGTGGCATAAAGGTTTATCTATCAAGTGGCAATCTCAACCTGTGTAAATTCTTTCCCAACATGGCATCTGAACCTACAGTATAGTTCTAACTATTAGAGATACTTCTAAAAGTGAAAATGAATGCATTTATATACTGGAACTGGAGGATACCTTTAAATATTAAATTCTTATTTAACTGAGATCAAGCAGAGTTCTGATGATAACTCATTATAAATGAATGCTGTTGCTTATACATAAATGCTTAGCTCCTTTTATACTCTGATAGACTTTAAAGACCAACTCAGAATGCTCACCTACCGAGGCCACTAAAGGAATGGGAAATTGCCACTAGCTCTAGAGCTACAGCTAATAATGAAGACACACATCAGACCTTACAGTGTCCTCTTTACTCAGCCATGTAGTAAAATAACCTGCTAACTCTATTCTGACAATAACTGATTATAACACCAATCAAAGGGCAACAGACCACTATTGCTGAAGAATTGGTGGGATATATACACAATCCACACAGGTGGCTATTTCAATAGGGCAACTGATGGAAGAGCTTGATGAATAATCACTACCAAATTCATTCTCAACTCATAAACACATCTCTTTTCTCAAAACAGGTCCAGATGGGTAATTTTATTTTGCATGAAATGTTTCCTGACAATGTTGATTCTCATTCTACATTTGAAATATAAATATCAGACTACCAAGTATATGCACAGCTACATAAGACTGGATTTCACAACATATACTCATAGATTTGTAAAGCAAAATTATAGATTTTATATTATATATTCTCAAAATAAATGTGGGCACATTATTTTCCTTTAACAAATTCAGTACAAACAAAAAGTATGTGGGTTTTGGGGGTGGAGCCAACATGGCGGCGTGAGTAGGACAGTGGGAATCTCCTCCCAAAAACATACATATTTTTGAATATACAATACAACTAATCCTAAAAAAGAGACCAGAAGACACAGGACAACAGCCAGACTACATCCACATGTGTGAGAGCCCAGCGACTGGTGAAAGGGGTAAGATACAAGCCCTGGCCAGGCGGGACCCAAGCACACCTCCCCCCAGCTCCCCGTGGGAGGGAGAGGGAGCCCAGGACTGCTAAACACCCAGCCCCAGCCACCCGCACCAGAGAGCAGACACAGTGCATGCGTGGAGGGCTGGAAACTAGGGAAACAGGGCAGCAAGCCCTCTGAGCGGGTTCCGAAGCTGATGCCACTGTGACAAAGGAAAGCGAGTGCTTTCTGAAAGTCTTCAAGGGAAAGGGATGTAACAGCTGGACAGAAACAACAAAGGTCACAGCACAGTGGCTGGAAATTACAGGGAAAACCGGGTGCACTAACACCCTGGGCAACAGCTCTGAGATCTCTCACGGAGGTAAATAGCCAAACAGCACCCACCCCCCTCCATCCATTACCCCTCCGGGTGCTGCAAATGCAGAGAAGTAGCCTAAGGCAGGCCCCACCCTCAGAAAGGGAGCTTCCTCCATACCGGCCGAGCAAGACACAAAGACCCAGTCTACATGCAATTACCCAACACAAGCCACAAGGGGTCACAGTTGGCCCAGTAAAGAAAGGCCAGTAGCAAGTGAAAAGTATGGCCCTCCCAGCAGACAGTCAATAGCACCTGTCAACATGAAAAGGCAAAAAAATATGATCCAGACAAGACTAACCCAGACAGCTTCAGCATCTGCTACACCTTCCCCTGAGAAAGAACCCAGGGAGATAGATTTAACCAGTCTTCCTGTAAAATATTTCAAAACAGAAGTCATAACCATGCTGATGGACTTGCAGAGAAATATGCAAGAACTAAGGAAGGAGAATACAGAAATAAAACAAGCTCTGGAAGGACTTCAAAACAGAATGGATGAGATGCAAGAGACCATTAATGGACTAGAAAACAGAGAACAGGAAGTGCAGAGAAGGAGATGCAGAGAGAGATAAAAGGATCTCCAGGAATGAAAGAATTCTAAGAGAGCTGAGTGACCAATCGAAATGGAACAAAATCTGCATTATAGGGGTACCAGAAGAAGAGAGAGAAAAAGGGATAGAAAGTGTCTTTGAAGAAATAATTGCTGAAAACTGCCCCAAATTAGTGGAAGAAATGGCCTCTCAGACAAGAGAGGTACACAGAACTCCCATGACAAGGGATCGAAGGAGGGCAACACCAAGACATATAATAATTAAAATGGCAAAGATCAAAGACAAGGAAAAAGTATTAAAGGCAGCTAGAGAAAAAAAAAGGTCACCTACAAAGAAAAACCCATCAGGCTATCATCAGACTTCTCAACAGAAACCCTACAGGCCAGAAGAGAATGGCATGATATACTTAATGCAATGAAACAGAAGGGCCTCAAACCAAGAGTACTGTATGCAGCACAAATATCATTTAAATATGAAGAAGGGATTAAACAATTCCCAGACAAGCAAAAGTTGAGGGTATTTGCTTCCCACAAACCACCTTTACAGGGCATCCTACAGGGACTGCTCTAGATGGGAGCACTCCTAAAAAGAGCGCAGAAAAAATCACCCAACATATGAAGAATGGAGGAGGAGGAATAAGGAGGGCAAGAAATAAAGAATCATCAGACTGCATTTATAATAGCTCAACAGCGAGTTAAGTTAGACAGAAAGATAGTAAAGAAGCTAACCTTGAACGTTTGGTAACCACAAACTTAAAGCCTGCAATGGCAATAACATACATCTCAATAATCACCCTAAATGTAAATGGACTGAATGCACCAATCAAAAGACACAGAGTAATAGAATGGATGAAAAAGCAAGATCCATCCATATGCTGCTTGCAAGAGACTCACCTCAAACCCAAGGACATGCACAGACTTAAAGTCAAGGGATGGAAAAAGATATTTCATGCAAACAACAGAGAGAAGAAAGCAGGTGTTGCAATTCTTGTATCAGCCAAAACAGATTTCAAAATAAAGAAAGTAACAAAAGATAAAGAAGGACTTTACATAATGATAAAGGGCTCAGTCCAACAAGAGGACATAACCATTATAAATATAGATGCACCCAATACAGGAGCACCAACATACCTGAAACAAATACTAACAGAACTAAAGGAGGAAATAGAATGCAATGCATTCATTCTAGGAGACTTCAACACACCACTCACTCCAAAGGACAGATCCACCAGACAGAAAATAAGTAAGGGCACAGAGGCACTGAACAACACACCAGAATAGATGGACCTAATAGACATCTACAGAACTCTACATCCAAAAGCAACAGGATACACATTCTTCTCAAGTGCACATGCAACATTCTACAGAATAGACCACATACTAGGCCACAAAAAGAGCCTCAGTAAATTCCAAAAGATTGAAATCCTACAACCAACTTTTCAGACCACAAAGGCATAAAACTAGAAATAAATTGTACAAAGAAAGCAAAAAGGCTCACAAACACATGGAGGCTTAACAACACGCTCCTAAATAATCAATGGATCAATGACCAAATTAAAATGGAGATACAGCAATATATGGAAACAAATGACAACAACAACACAAAGCCCCAACTACTGTGGGACACAGCAAAAGCAGTCTTAAGAGGAAAGTATACAGCAATCCAGGCAAATTTATAAAAGGAAGAACAATCCCAAATGAATGGTCTAATGTCACAATTATCGAAATTGGAAAAAGAAGAACAAATGAGGCCTAAGGTCAGCAGAAGGAGAGACCTAATAAAAATCAGAGAAGAAATAAATAAAATTGAGAAGAATAAAACAATAGAAAAATCAATGAAACCAAGAGCTGGTTCTTCGAGAAAATAAACAAAATAGATAAGCCTCTAGCCAGACTTATTAAGAGGAAAAGAGAGTCAACACAAATTAACAGTATCAGAAATGAGAAAGGAAAAATCACGATGGACCCCACAGAAATACAAAGAATTATTAGAGAGTACTATAAAAACCTATATGCTAACAAGCTGGGAAACCTAGGAAACATGGACAGCTTCCTAGAAAAATACAACCTTCCAAGACTGACCCAGAAAGAAACAGAAAATCTAAACAGACCAATTACCAGCAACGAAATTGAAGTGGTAGTCAAAAAACTACCAAAGCACAAAACCCCCGGGCCAGATGGATTCACCTCAGAATTTTATCAGACATACAGGGAAGACATAATATCCATTCTCCTTAAAGTTTTCCAAAAAATAGAAGAGGAGGGGATACTCCCAAACTCATTCTATGAAGCTAACATCACCCTAATACCAAAACCAGGCAAAGACCCCACCAAAAAAGAAAACTACAGACCAATATCCCTGATGAATGCAGATGCAAAAATACTCAACAAAATCAAACGGAATTCAAAAATACATCAAAAGGATCGTACAACATGACCAAGTGGGATTCATCCCAGGGATGCAAGGATGGTACAAAATTCGAAAGTCCATCAATATCATCCAGCACATCAACAAAAAGAAAGACAAAAACCACATGATCATCTCCATAGATGCTGAAAAGGCATTTGACAAAGTTCAAAATCCATTCATGATAAAAACTCTCAGCAAAATGGGAACAGAGGGCAAGTACCTCAAGATAATAAAGGCCATTTATGATAAACCCACAACCAACATTATATTGAACAGCGAAAAGCTGAAAGCTTTTCCTCTGAGATTGGGAACTAGACAGGGATGCCGACTCTCCCCACTGTTATTTAACATAGTAATGGAGGTCCTAGCCACGCAATCAGACAAAACAAAAAAATACAAGGAATCCAGATTGGTAAAGAAGAAGTTAAACTGTCACTATTTGCAGAGATCAAGATACTGTACATAAAAAACCCTAAAGACTCCACCCCAAAACTACTAAATTCAGCAAAGTTGCAGGATACAAAATTAACACACAGAAATCTGTGGCTTTCCTATACACTAACAATGAGCCAATAGAAAGAGAAATCAGGAAAACAATTCCATTCACCATTGCATCAAAAAGAATAAAATACCTACGAATCCACCTAACCAAAGAAGTGAAAGACCTGTACCCTGAAAACTATAAGACACTCTTAAGAGAAGTTAAAGAAGACACTAACAAATGGAAACTCACCCCATGCTCTTGGCTAGGAGGAATTAATATCATCAAAATGGCTATCCTGCCCAAAGCAATATACAGATTTGATGCAATCCCTATCAAACTAACACCAACATTCTTCAATGAACTGGAACAAATAATTCAAAAATTCATATGGAAACACCAAAGACCCCGAATAGCCAAAGCAATCCAAAGAAAGAAGTATAAAGTAGGGGGGATCTCACTCCCGAACTTCAAGCTCTACTATAAAGCCATAGTAATCAAGACAATTTGGTACTGGCACAAGAACAGAGCCACAGCCCAATGGAACAGACTAGAGAATCCAGACATTAACACAGACATATATGGTCAATTAATATTTGATAAAGGAGCCATGGACATACAATGGCAAAATGACAGTCTCTTCAACAGGTGGTACTGGAAAAACTGGACAGCTACATGTAGGAGAATGAAACTGGACCATTGCCTAACCCCATATACAAAAGTAAACTCAAAATGGATCAAAGACCTGAATGTAACTCATGAAACCATTAAACTCTTGGAAAAAAAACATAGGCAAAAACCTCTTAGACATAAACATGAGTGACCTCTTCTTGAACATATCTCCCCAGGCAGGGAAAACAACAGCAAAAATGAACAAGTGGGACTATATTAAACTGAAAAGCTTCTGTACAGCAAAAGACACCATCTATAGAACAAAAAGGAACCCTACAGTATGGGAGAATATATTTGAAAATGACAGATCCGATAAAGGCTTGACGTCCAGAATATATAAAGAGCTCACATGCCTCAACAAACAAAAAACAAATAACCCAATTAAAAAATGGGCAGAGGTACTGAACTGACAGATCTCTTAAAAAGAAATACAGATGGCGAACAGACACATGAAAAGATGCTCCACATCGCTAATTATCAGAGAAATGCAAATTAAAACTACAATGAGGTATCACCTCACACCAGTAAGGATGGCTGCCATCCAAAAGACAAACAACAACAAATGTTGGCGAGGCTGTGGAGTAAGGGGAACCCTCCTACACTGCTGGTGGGAATGTAAATTAGTTCAACCATTGTGGAAAGCAGTATGGAGGTACATCAAAATGCTCAAAACAGACTTACCATTTGACCCAGGAATTCCACGCCTAGGAATTTACCCTAAGAACGCAGCAATCAAGTTTGAGAAAGGCAGATGCACCCCTATGTTTATCGCAGCACTATTTACAATAGCCAAGAATTGGAAGCAACCTAAATGTCCATTGATAGATGAATGGATAAAGAAGATATGGTATATATACACAATGGAATACTACTCATCCATAAGAAGAGGGCAAATCCTACCATTTGCACCAACATGGATGGAGCTGGAGGGTATTATGCTCAGTGAAATAAGCCAAGCGGAGAAAGAGAAATACCAAATGATTTCACTCATCTGTGGAGTATAAGAAAAAAGGAAAAACTGAAGGAACAAAACAGCAGTGGAATCACAGAACCCAAGAATGAACTAACAGGTACCAAAGGGAAAGGGACTGGGGAGGATAGGTTGGTAGAGAGGGATGAGTGGGGTGGAAGAAGAAGGGGGGTATTAAGATTAGCATGCATGGGGGGGTGGGAGAAAGGGGAGGGCTGTATAACAGAGAGAAGACAAGTAGTGATTCTAAAACATTTTGCTATACTGATGGACAGTGACTGTAAAGGGGTTTATAGGGGGGACCTGGTATAGGGGAGAGCCTAGTAAACATAATATTCATCATGTAAGTGTAGATTAATGATAACAAAACAAAAAAAGAAGAAAGAACGAAAAGGGGGATTACTCCCTGATAGGATAAATTTAACTGTAAATCAACGATTAATGCATGCTTTAAATATCCTTAATTTTGACCACTTAAAGGGTGTCAGATGATCGGCTACGGAGGTACATTTTTCTGATAATATTCCTTTCTCTTGAAAAAAAAAGCAGTTCCTGCGTGATGAGCTCCAATGAGTTCTATACAATGATATAAAGGGCATATAAAAGTGTAGGCAAAGGGCCTGTTTGTGTTTATACAGAAGATAAAAGCCTAATTTGGCTACCCAGAAAATGAAGTAAGATACGATATGAAAAAGAACTTCCAACATCAGCACTCTCTGGAAGACTCATACCAGAAGATGATCATCAAAAAACCCCAAGTAAGATTCATGTGCTGCTACAGCTGTAGATGCACTCATCCCACCAGTTCCTGGACTTGCCATGGGAATGAAGAAGGAGATATCTAAGGTGGCCTGTGCATACAGTAAAACAACAAATTTGGCTGGATCTATACTGTTGGGACTCAACCAAGAATTAGGAAAAGTGCAAATTATTGTAGCGCTCCAAAATCTTACAACTATAGATTATCTACTGTTAAAAGAACATATGGGATGTGAACAGTCCCTGGGAATGGGTTGTTTTAATTTGTCTCATTTCTCTCAGAGTGTTCAAGTTCAGTTGGACAATATCCACCATATCATAGATAAGTTTTCACAAATGCCTAAGGTGCCTAACTGGTTTTCTTGGTTTCACTGGAGATTGCTGGTAATTATAGGTCTTCTTTAGTTATGTAACTGTACTCCTATTATGTTAATGTGTGTATGCAGTTTAATTAGTAGTTTAAAACCTATACATGCTTAAGTTACTCTACAAGAAGATATGTCAAAGAAATAATCAATCTTCCCATGTTTTCTTCTGCCTACTACTTCTATAGCTTTTCTTCTTCCTTCCTAATTACAACCCTTAAATAGAATTCATGTCTCATATCGAATTTACCGAGTATCATAATTCTTCCAAGTGGTAAAGATACCTCAAGACAAATGCTGGGCATAGAAGCCACAGGGCATAAATATGCAAAGAAGTAAAAAGCTAACCTTTTCAAACAAGAAGGCTTCTCTGTCACTTACCAACTTTACATTTCCCTGTATAGCCTCGGAAGATGATTGGTTAGCCAGAGACGGGTAAGATTCCTCAAGGGAGGAACAACCTAAGAGAGGCACAGTCTCAGGGGGGCCATCCGGTGAGAAATTGGGGATCAACAGAGGTGAGGCTTAGAACCTCACCCCCCCTGTTTTGAGAGAAATCTTCTACATCCGTGGATGTTTTATTGCCCTTGTCTAGCTTGGATTAACACTTAGTCTACAGGCACACACCTGATCATCTACATTTGCTCTCTTACAACACTAAACTGTTTTCTACCTTTATCTTGCATCTACCTACCACTTCAGAATTTTATTAAAAATAATAATAATAAAGGGAGAAATGAGGTATCACATATAAATCAAGTATAAAAATCAAACAAATATTCATATTTGAACTGATTGTTTATAGTTCATAATGCATGATCAAAACCGAAAGTTTCTATGATGACTGCCCTTGTACTGTTCACCATGTAACTTATCACTATGTAAGAATTTGTTCTCCATGTAAGAACTTGTTCGTTATGCTTCAGAAAATTGGAGACTGATGAAAATTAAGCTTGGGGTGGATTAATGATTGTGCACTGAGCATTGAGTCCCCTATACAGAATTTTATTGTTGTTAACAACCATCTGATCAATAAATATGAGAGATGTCCTCTCAAAAAAAAAAAAAAAGTACAGACTTCCAATTGTAAAATAAATAAGTAACCAGGATGTAATGTATAGCATAAGGAATATAGTCAAAATATTGTAACAACTTTATATGGTGATAGCTGGTAGCTAGAATTATGTATATAAATGTTGAATCACTGTGTTGTACACCTGAAACTAATGTAATACTGTGTGTCAACTACCCTTCAATAAAAAAAAAAGTATGTGGGTTTGATCAATGCATTTAAATAAGTCTGCCCTTTAATTAGAAAAAAATAGAGTGAATAATTTGTTCTTTTCAGAAATAACTGTTCATTAAAAAATACTTGAATGGTTAACCCACTCTTCAAAAATAATTAGGACTTCTCTTCACAAGGCAGGGAAGTTGCTGACAATCTTAAAAATTAAGACACCTTTGTCAAATTACTTCTGTAATAAAATTTGCAATCAAACCAAAATTACAATGAACATGTGTTTCTCCGGTTACAGGCTTGCATTCCTTAGCACTTACCTGTAAAATGTGATGCTATTTTAAGCAAAAACGTTTCTAAATCATTTATTAGACTAGGTAACATTTTGTATGCTTTCTTCCCAATACTGCCCCTCCCAAAAAAACACACTAAATATATTTTCCAGGTAGAATAGGTTTACTAAGAGCTCACCAGACTTAATCTGTTGCATTTGTTACTGAACAAGCTGCTATTATTGCTGCTATTGTTATTAGATTAGATTAAATCATAGATATTTGAGTTATAATAAACTTCAAGAGGATCACTTCACATTCTGGCAAACCAAAGAAGCTCTTTTCTTCAACAAAATGTCAAAATAGGTAAGTGATTTTTCTAAGATCGTATACCTATTAAAAGGCATATGGTTTCCTGATCCCCACCCTTATTGGAAGGATTATTCCAGAATCAGCTGAAACTTTGTCCTAATGGGGGTCTAGTATCTTGTTGAATAATTTCAAGGTCAGAAGTTTCCCCTCCTGACATGGATTCCCCTTACTGTTCAAAGCTTCCATCTGTCTGAGTGTTTTCATCTAGAAAGCTGGGCCTTGAGGACATATTAGTGGACAAAGGGAAGAAAAAGAGGTTGGAGCTTTTTCCTTGGAGGTCTTTTACAGCACAGTTTAGGGATCGCAAGCCCGAGGGTTATAAGAAGGCATGGTGCAACAAGAGCACTAGGCTGACCACAGACACGCATGGGAGCACACGCGGGCTCAATCAAAAGTCTGCACTAATGGTCTGGATGCACATTCTAGTCCGCAGAACTAGAGGTAAAACAAACTTTTTTTCTTGCTTCATGAGGGAGGCAAGACTACATGACTTCTAAGAGTGCTTCCATGCTTATGATTTGAGTCTTGGGGGACAAACTATTAGTCTTCTAGCCTTTTATTTCACTCTGCTTGGTTTGAGTCTACCATGAAGGCCATGTTATTAGGATGTTATTTGCTTGCTTATAACTCAAGCAAATCCCTCACCACTGTCATTACACTTGCACACTTCCTCAGTTTATGTAACCTCCCAGGCCCCTGGTGGCATTGAGTTTCCAAACACAGAGTGTAGAAGTCAGAATGACTGCTTGCTTCCTAGAGCAATACTTTTTCCACACCAGCATACTGACTTCTACTTGCTTCATAACATCCCTGCCAAAACCACTGCAAAACATTGAAAGACTGACTCTAGATTAAATATTTAGTCCTTTTCCACCTATCATAATTTAAAATAGAAATCACAGATTTCTATATTGCTGAGAGGCTTTTTTTTTTCTTATACATCTCTCTAGTATACCTGGTGCTCAGTAAGTACTGAGTATTAGCAATACAACAGCACCAGTGCTAGACACTGTACGAACTCTTGACCTACATTATTTCACTTATCCCTTAAAATAACACTGTATGTCAACCCTGTTTGTTGTGCCCATAATACAGGTGAGCGAAGTAACAGATAAGGTTAAATAACTTGCCAACTTCACAAAAATACTCAGTTACAGAGCCAGAACTCAAACCAAGGTGTATCCTGCTCAAGTCCCTTTTTTTTAAATGAATAAGTGCATGACAAAATGAATGCAATGAGACAGGGACCATAGGCTTAAACAGAGTGGGGTGAGGGCCTCCGGAAAAAACAAAGCAAGATAATCCATTGTGAGATTTGTTTTGGCCTGCTGAGGGGCCCAGCTTATTTTTCTAACTTTATCCAGGTGCTGCTTTTCTTCCTCCAGCCCTAAACAAATGATTTGTTGCAACTTGGGCAAGGTAGCAAGCAAGCCCAAAACAACATAGTAAAAACAGGAAGGACTCTATCTTAAAAAACAAGACTGCATCTTAAAACCCAATTAGTCACAAGGTAAGTTTCTTAACAAACAGACAATAACTCAGCCCACCTTGGGAGCAAAGTAGGCAGCCTTGAGTGATATGCTCTCAGACTAGGAAGCTCCTATCCTGGGGAGGAAATCAGAGCAGTAAAATTCTTGTAAATAACCTGGAAGACTAATAAGAAACTTAATGTTTTTTCAAAGATAGACATTTTAGGACCACTTAGCAGGTATACATCCCCTAGATCGCTCTTTCTCAACCACCTATAAATCCCCTAGACAACGCACCACCCAGGAGCTCCCTTGTCCCTTCCTGGCATGAGCCAGGAGCTCTGTCCTCTCATGTATCTTTCAATAAAAGCCTCTCCCTGGCTCTCCTACCTTTGGTGTTTGCTAAGTTCGTTCTTCAACTCCACAAACAATAGCCCCAGCATCACTGTATTTGTTTACTGCGCAACTTAGAAAGGATTGTGTAGAGGAAGTTTGATTTAGTGAGTGGCCAGCTCTATAGGGTCTTTGTTATACCAAACTCTCAAAATTCTCCAAAGTATCACTATTGCCTCAGAGCAGCAAGAAAATCTGAGAAAGTGAATCAGTGGCAGAAGTATACTAGTGTAGGACCCCAACCTCCCTGGGGAATAAGTTAGCCTAAGAGTAGCCATCTTGAAGCCCAAAAAGCCATTCTGATATATGACTCAGAGGGAACAACTGAAACCAGGTAACTCCTCTGGAAAAACAAGTTAATCGATCATGACTGCTGGCAGCGCTAACCTTTCGGTTAGTTAAACATAAAAGCTGACCCTACCTTGCTACACCCCCAGGACGTGGCACCAACTCAGAAATCGTAGGTTTGAAAAATTACTGCCTTTGTAGTATTGTTATCTTGCTATGTAGTATTGTTATCTTGTTACTACAACATAATCTGTAACCATGGTAAATCTCTAGGGCTAAATGCCTCAGAAAATCCTATATAACCACTTAGTTGTAAGTACTCAGGGTCCTCGTTGAGACCTGCTGCGACAGGCTGACTTGGACCCCAACTAGTTGGCTTCCGAATAAATTCCTCTTGCTTGTTGCATCAAGAAACGTCTTTGGTGAGTGATTTGGGGCGGCGCCTTCCTCAGGGGAATCCAACACTAGAATCCTATGGAAGAAAGATATTTTCTTTCTTGATGCCAAGAAGCACATGGGCATCAAGGCACCAATTTCCTTCATCTCATTAATAGTCACTAAGTGAAGACAGTAAAACCACATCATTCAGTTTTTAATAATTATGTTTTAATCCTTACATTTAAGTGAAACACTATGTTGAAATAAACTCACTTTCCTTTAACAAAGACTGTTGGCATTCTGCAGCAATTTAGAATCATCCCAAGGCTCAGTTACCCTCACTGCAGATGTGCAAATGAAGCAGTTAAGAGAGGGTTCCTGAAGAGAATGCCAGATAGGTCAGTTCTTATATGGGAAAATTTTTCTCTTTTTTTTTTTCCAGTTCTCTTTCCCCTTTTTTCCCTCCTGACTCCCTTAATTTCTTTCTCAATCTCCTTCTATGTTAAATAACAACTACAAACTGTATTTTTGGCAATTCAAACATTTCAAAGCCAATATTTTTACAAAGACTTGTATTTCACAAAGTTTCACACTGTATCAATTGACATGGCCATTTGTATAATTAGTCACCATAATTAGTCAACTGGATAAGTCTGAAAGAGAGCTATTGTTAATCATATTTTGTACCTGAGGAAATACTTTTACATGAAAAAAACCAGAACAGAACAGGAGCTAAAGTGTAAATTCATAGCATTCAACAACAGGCTGTAACTTCATAGTATCTGTTGACCCTTGGACTAGCTCAATCCTATCCCAGAAATTACTATTTTTTGTGTAATACTGAGCCATATATGGGCATCCAGTCTTTGAGAATGTTAGCTGGGTTAACTGTAGTTTCAGGCCACGTGTATTTGTTCCTGGAAGACAGTTGAGGGAGGTTAAAAACTGAACAGCCTTTCTCAGTCTCCCATGTAAGTTTAGCTCTGACTAAAAGAGTAGTAGAACTGGGCATTTAAATAGTCCCCAAAGAAGAACTAAACCTATTGATAATTTACATACTCAACTCTTTAAAGAACACAATTGAAAATCGGGCACTTCGGAGAAATTCTTCAGACAAGAAGAAACAGAATATAAAAACTGTAAGGAAAGAAAAGAAAAGGAGCAAAAACCATTTGCAGTTTAGCTAATCTCATTTGATCTAATCCTCTTTTGTCTCTCAAATCACTGCTCACCACTGTCCTTAGAGTGGGGCTATCATCTACACCTGGGAACTTCCAGCCCCCACTGCTTCATCTTCAACCCACAATAAAAGTCAAATTGCCTCCGCATTTATAAAATTGACAAACATAAGTCTCTTAAGTAGTAATGGAGACCAAGGATTTCCTTGGCATTCTCTATGTATATATTTTCTATTTCAGCCTCTCAAAAATATTTTGCATGATATAGTTAAACCACAAAATTACTGTGTCATTTGCACAATGTCTGGTATGCATTTTTTTCTTCCAACCAGTGCTAATGCATTCTGAGATACCACATATGGCTACCCTCTTAAGGCATTTGAATGTGAAATTATCATCCACAATACCATCATAAAAGAGGAATAAAGACTGATTACCTGGGGTTAAGAGGATGACTGACATAGTGATGAGTGAGCATACAACTAAAATCACCAGCAGGGCAATAGCAATTCCCTTCCAGTTTCTCTGTGGAGGGCTGTTACTTCCAAGTTCCTACCGAGATAGAAAAAAAAAAGTTTCATAATTATACATGCTCCAAGAGAAATGTGTTCATAAAGGAATGATTCAGTGCATGGCACAATCACAGTTTGAAAGCTGATTAGAATCCTTTCCCTCTTCAGTGGCTCTCTTAATTATTCAAAGGTGAATATATTATAAATGACTATCTTTTGGGGGGCAATCTTATTTTTCTAAGAGATACACCAGCCGAAGCTTTATGCCTGCTGACCAAAATGTACATGGTGTTAAAACGCATCAACTATAAACACTAGGATGATAACCAAAATACTCTGCAAAATAACTATGGAAATAAAGTGTGCCCATTTACATTCTTTCTTGTTACAATGGAACTTACAGTAAAGATTTAAATACAAATATCTCCAAAGCCCTGTAGAGTACTTCTCTAACTAGAGAAGGGGAAAAAAGGTTAGAGATGGGAAAATCATATAAATTGCTCCTCACTGCAGGGCAGTGCACATTTGTAAACACAATAGGTCCTTTTTAAACATTTCCCCCACCACTCATAAAAATCAGCATGATGTAGTAACTAAATCAAATGAGTGCTTATAGATCAACATGTTAAAGGCATCCTCTCCCTGGGCAGTATGCATGACATTGGCAAGAGATAAGATTGATGGGGAAGGATAAACTTGAGCGTCTCTCACCATACATAAAATAAAGCTTTCCATTTTTCACATGATCTGTGTTCTCTGTTTACAAGAAATGTGTGAGCATAATTCACCAAAGCAAACCATAGACTACACTGGTTTGAAATGAATGCCAGCTTTTCTTTGCAATAAAGTTTATATAACACTGAGCCTCTTATTTATGTGTTCCTACCCCATCCCTCAACTTTTTTGCCCCTTCCCAATGAAGCCTCCATTATTCATAAATAATCGAGTGATTTGGGGACAAACTAAACAGAACATAAAGGTATCTGGTTCATTCACTATGTGTGCACAAATCACCCAAGAAGTCATGAAGCAGTCCTGATTTAAACAATCATAAATAGAATAGCAAACATTTAATAAATTATAAATGGGTTCCTATGACCCACAGATCAAAACACTGAAGCAAATTTTCACATAATGATGTTTGCATTCAATTCTACCATAAACGCTTTAGATTGAAAGAACTAGGACCTAAATAAAAATGCAAGAAGAAAATGTGCACAGAGGTATTTGGTTCTTATTTGCTTTTCTCTTTCTCAGACCAACCACTGAGTTTGTCTTTCACTCTGATGAATCAAATCCAGCAGAGGCCAATTCCACCTTCGTTTAAATGACTCCATACCTCTTTTTCATTCTTTATTAATGCTTGTTATCCAACTCTACCTTTTTCACATTTTGGTTCACATTTCCATTCATATTTTCCACATAAATAAAGACAACAGATCCTCAAATCATTAGCTTTAAAGTTAACAACATTAAGACGAGCAATAGTTGTTCTTAAGACCCTAAACCTTTCTCAGGAATGCAGTGTTATTGCAGGTTTCTAGGTGAGTTTCTTCTTCAGAATCTGTGGTATGAGGGTTGGTTCTCCACGATATTAGACTCTACTTCAACACTACTCAGTAGCCAGAGTGACAGATTAGAAAGGGCAATGCTTAAATCAGCTACGATGGTCAGAAAGCTGTGAAACACTCACCTCAAGAACTAAGAGAGAATGACAAGAGCACCAAACTAGAGGAAGTGGGTACCTGGGCCCAGAATCACAAATATGTTCTTATTAAGGCAAAGGGAAGTGAGCCATGTGTTACTGCTCCATGGTGTAAGAAAAAGGAAAAAGAATAGACATAAGCAATTATAACTGACTTCTCAGTTCAGAAAAAGAATCAAGAGTAAATCATAATTTTAAACCTCTGATTTTAATCTTGATTCACTATCACTTGAACTCAAAATGAGTTCTTTGAGAAATGAATTCAGAGTGTGCTTTTCAGTTTCTAAATATAATGCAACCATGTAGTCTACCAGACTTTCTCTAACAGTAATAACAGCTTAGAAATCTTACTGTTTGTTATTATATTGAGTACCTTATTATAGCCATATTCATATAATCCTCATAAAAATCAGTGAGACTACTACTGTTTTCTGACAAATTTGCAGATACAAAAAATGAGATTTAGAGAGATTAATAAAAAAAATCTGACTGTTGATAAATGGAAGATCTGAGAGTCCCGTCCATAAAACCTTGCTTCAGAAACCACCCTCTTAACTACCATAATATGCTGTTCTAAGAATATATATATTCCTAGAATAAATGCATGAATCAGTGAATAAATCAATGAATCGGGACATAATTCAGGCCTCTACATAAGAATAGTGCACTTTAGAACATTTTATTTGAGAAAATTCACAATTATATAAAAGTGATCCTGAATTCTGTAATGTTTTCAAATAAACTCATGTTTTCCTTGTCAAGGAATACTGGGAAAAAGTGCTATTTTAAAAATGGTAGAACATGTTTGAGTAAAAAGTATTTTTCCATTCATAAAGTGGTGCATAAAAGAATGTGTGGCTCCTACACTGACTCATAAATGCCCCACACATCTACAAGGTCCTGATTAGGAAATGCAGGTTTCCTGAGCTCTTACTGCAATTCTCCCTTTTCCATCCACCTTACATTCTGTTACTGCACTATTTCTAAACCACAGTTTTACTTTCTGTTACTTACTCCACAAAGTCCTTTGATGCACCTACACTATCTAAAGAATCAAAGGCAGTGTAGAATCTAGAATAACAATTGTATATAGCCAAGCTGCAGTTCTCTCATCCAGCTTGGTCCCTTTTGAGAAAGAACAATATCCATACCGTTCTGATCCCCATGTCCTACATATGCCTCGGAGGCTTCAATTCACACATCAGTATTCAATTCCCAATTCTTCTCCATCCAATCCCTTTCATATGCATTCAATTATAAATGCTATCAACCATTCAACATCCTGCTCTAATGTCTCTTCTCTCAGGATTTCCCTCATTCTTGCAAACTATATATGATTCTCCTTCCTGAAATACACAGTATCAATGGGTTGAATGCAACTCTCTGCTTAATAATTATGAGATTGCAAAGATGCCTCTACATTTTTCTAAGTTTCAGATGTTTTTTCACTTGAACAACTAGAATAATGATTATTATTTTTAAATGAAGTGATGATTAAAACAAGTAATTCAAACAAAACTTTTACTTAAATGTACAATAGCAAAGTTCACACTAAGTGAGCTGCTTGGAATGTTCTTCCTCCATACACTTGCCCATATCTCTTTCTCATCATCCAATTCTTATCTCAAATGCTCCTTCCTCAGGAACCCTCCCTGACCACCCTCTCTAAAGTGACATTCTATATCCCCTTCTATCCCTTCAATCACTTTATTTTTCTTTATACATTATCATAGTAGGTATATCACATGTCATGTTATATTTAATCATCTATCCATAGTTATGTGTTATGCTGTTTAATAACATAGATTAAGCTGTTTAAATGTTCATTTTATCTGTCTCAGAAGTCTAGACTAGAAATTCATGATGTCAGTGACCAGTTCATCTTGTTCTCTGCTACCTCCCTAGTTTGGGAAATACTAGGTGTGCAACAGATAACCAAAAAATGAATGAATGAGTGATAGCAGTGATGATGATGGTGGTGGTAGTGGTGCTGGTGGTGATGGTTGTGATGGCAATGCTTAGAGCCATATACAAAGAGCCATGATATCCCTTAAAATAAGAATCACATCTTAAAAATCTTTAGATTCCTTAGACTGCTTAGCAATCTCTGGTTCTCTTGATGCTTAGAAATAATTGCCTTATTAATTAAGTGGTACAATGGAAACCCAAAGGGTATATAAATACAATGCCACTCGTTAAATACACATTAATAACAAACTTTTAAAATGTATCTACTTGCTAAAGATTAATTTGACTGCAATTATGTGCAGCATCATTAATCTGATGCTTGGATTCCAAAATACAGCTGCCAATCTTCAATCTATCCTTTTCAACAACCTTAATAATTTTTCCTTTTGTGGGAAGTGATCCTAATTGGCTTTGCTTTTCAAAGACTTCCTACCAGCCATCACCTGAAAGCAATCCACTACACATGCCAGTCCCACAGAAGAGGTACAGTACGGGTAGCAGTCTGAGATGGAACATGTAAGGAGCTTGCACCATGGTCATCAGAGGCAGAACAGAGTCAATGTTGAGCTATTATACTCCCAGGAGAGGTTTGAAGATACAAAGACAAATATTTAATAATTCCTGCATGGAGCTGCTTTTAAGTCAGTGCCTCAAGGGATGGCTGTTATCAGTTGAAACACCTCCATACAATTCCAGAAGATATTCAATGCTGTAACTGTCTACAGACATGTTGGTGCTATAGATGAAACTAAATGAAATTTATAATCTAACTATTTATAACCAATCTAATTATTCATTACCTCCCAGAGAACAGTTAAGTTTGTAAGATAATGCTGTCCACTACATAGTTTACCTAAATTCAAAATGCATTTTTTATTAGTTCAAGTGCAATGAAAAAAAGGCTGGAAATAATAAGCAGAAAACATTTAAGGTTTATATGTCATTTCATTTGGCACAATAAGGAAAAAAGCCTAACCAACAGATCCTACTGTCTTAAAAAGGAAGTGAGTGAAGGATACACAAATACAAATTTTTTTCATTTAGAATATTCCATTTGTACTTCCTCTTAGGAAGCTTCAATCTACTCCCTTCTAGAGGCAACAGGAGAAGAAAATGATCCTTCTATACTAAAATACTCTCAAAACATAATAACATATAGAAGAAGATACAGGGAAAACACTAAGATGTTGAAAATATGTCTGTAGATTGGATGTGCATGTACTTTAATAAAAATAGATTTTCTTCAACCACTCTATTTTCTAGGAACCACAGGAAAGGTTCTTTAAAATATCTTTACTGCTACTTGAAAAGGTGAATTTAGATTTACAGGCTTAGAGTATTAGCATTTAATACATCAATTCCTAGTTTGGTTCTCAACACAATCATATCAAGTATTCAAAAACTCAACTCTTTTCTATTATCCCCTACCTATACTTATTTTATTGTTTCAAAATCCTTCTGATGTGCTAAAGTTGTCACAAAAACAGGCTGTTAATGTTTTCTGAAATAAATTCAGTAAGTTCCATAAATAAAAAATAAAAAAAATTGGTTAACACATACCATTAGTACATTTTCTGTCAAATAGCTCAAAACATTGAATTTATTTTTTTTACATTAATGATTTTACTTTACTTATGCTGTTAATATTCTTAACTGTGAGTAATTTCAATGATGAAATAGGTCAGAAACAGTCCAAGGGCATTTACATTGAATAACTGGGAAATATCTTTAAAATACTTTTTAATGTTCTATATTGTTTCATAATATTAGAAAACAGCATTTTAGAGTTAAGAGTTTTAAAAACACCTGGGAAAAATTCCAAATTGATGAAAAATAGTTTATATCATTCCTAAGAAATGTTTAGCCAGCTTTGGTTATGTAAATAAGGTAAAACGGAAATCATAAAATTTTTCTATGGTAAATGAGGGAGAAGATACTAATTTCCTCATTGATATAAAAACATCTGCTTTGAACACCCAATCAGCATTTCCTTAAATAGGGTATGGTGGGGTTACATAACTGCACAAAATCTTTGTCAAAACGGAATCAGATTTTTTTTTAAGTGAGTGGAAAGCATGTATAAAAATATTTGGATATTTAGAAAGCTCAACAAAGTGTGCACTTTTTCTTTCTAGCAAAAATAATTGACAAAATTTACACCTGGAAAAGACCAATAAACATAAAAGAAATTAGCATGTTTTTCAAGGTTCTCCCAAAAGGTACAAAACCACAGATTTTGCCTTCAATAAACAAGTAAGTCCTATACCATTCAAACTACTTTAAAGTATATAGAAAGAAGGAAAAAGTCCAAATATTTATTAAGGTCATGTTGTCTTGATAGTATGTCAGAAAAATACACCACATAAGAAATTCTAAATACAATTTAAATAAAAAAATTAATGCAAATACACTAAATAAGTTAGTGAATTAAATGCAGTTTAATAAAAATAATTATAACTATGAAATATTGACCATTATGAGATATAATCATAGTTCCCTACAATATATACATTATCAATAAAGAAAACATAATTATAGAGATTATTTCTTACATTTTATTTACAGTTAATACTTATAATGTCTACTACTTCTTAAAATTTGCCTATTATCCTCATGGCCATTCACATTTCCTTGTTTATCATGCAACTCATATGCAAAGTAAATTGCATATTTTTTGTATATGATTACAAGTTATACATTTTTCAAAGCTACATTTGTTATAGCTTTGTGCTGTCAATGTACATGAGGCAATGCTGAATCAGTGCCACTCACAGTAAGAGCTATAGACAGAAGGCTCAGCATTACCTGAGAGCTTGTTAGAAATGCAAAGCTAGTCTTCTATGGCTCTTCGCTTTTTTTTTTTATTTTTGTTTGGTTTTATTTGTTAACCATTAATTTGTTCATAAAATAACTGGCAATTATCTCAATTGTAATTTGACATTTATCATTCCCCAACAATTATGACTGCTGGTAACATACTACTAGATGGACGATCATTAAATGAGGGAAACAAAGATGACAGCTATCATCAATATGTTATGTAGCAATAGTTTTATATTTCTAGTATAACAATCTAGAAGAAAAGTGAACCGAACCTAAGGGACTTAAATCTATCGTAGAATCATTATGCACATTATGGAAGTCCTGGAAGGAGAAGAGAGAGAGCAAGAAAAGATCAAAAAGTTTATATGAAGAAATGATGATGAAAACTTTCCTAATTTGAGAAAAGACATGGATATAAAAACACAAGAAGGTCAATGAACTCCAATCAGAATAAACACACAGAGACCCACACATAGACAAATATCAAATTAGTAAAAGTTAAAGACAAAGAGAGAACCTTGAAAGGAAAAAGATAAAAGTGACTCATTGCTTGCAAGTATCCACAATAAGATTATCAATGGGTTTCTCAGCAGAAAGTTTGCAGTCCAGAGGCAGTAGGATAATATATAATCACTGCTATGAGAAAAACCTATCAACCAATAATACTATGTCAAGCAAAATTTTCCTTCAAGAAAGAGGAAGAAATTAAAACATTCCCAGAATAACAAGCATGAGGGAGCTCAATGTCACTTAGATTTGCCCTACAAGAAATGCTATAGGGAGTCATTCAAGTTGAAAAAAAATGCTAGACAATAATTTGAAGACATATGAAAATACAAAATTCTCCTATGGTGGTAAATATGAGGACAAATATACAAACAAGCATCACTGAAATGTTGACTTCTAACTCCACATTTTTCCTTTATGATTTATAAAACAAAAACATGGAAAATAATTATAAGTCTATGTTAGTGAGTAGACAATAATTTATGATACAACTATCATAAAGTAGGAATGATGGCGCTGCAAATAGAGATTTGTAATCACTTGATAACATGTTTGCATTGGTTTAAAATAGATTATAACTTTTGGATTCTATGTGTAATCCCCAGGTTAACTACAAAAAAGTCTTCAAATATACACAAAAGGAAAAGAGAAGGGGATCAAATGTGTCACACACACATACACACACACACACAATCAACTAAACACAAAGAAAGGCAGTAAGAGAGGAAATAAGGGAAAAAAACTAGAAGACATATAGACAACAAATAAAATAACAATAGTAGGTACTTCCCTATAAGTAATATTTTAAAAATATATGGATTGACTTCCCCAATCACACAGAATGTCAAATTGGGTCAAAAAACCATATTTCAACTAGAAGCTATTTACATGAGAATCACTTTAGATCTGAGGACTCACATAGGATGAAAGTGAAAGGATGGAAAAGACATCCCATGCAAACAGTAACCAAAAACAAAGCTGGGGGCAGGGGGGCTATAATGTCAGATAACATAACACATCCTTTGGGTCAAAACAGTTGCAAGAGACAAAGAAGGATGTGACAGAGTGGGAGGAAAAAAGGCAGCAGATTTGAATAGACATTTCTCCAAAAGAAGATCTACAAATGCCCATAAACTTATGGAAAGAGGGTCCACATCACTAGTCATTAAGGAAATGAAAACAAAAACAAAAACACACCACTTCACACAAATATGGATGGCCATTACCAGGAAAACAGAAAGCAACAAATATTGGCAAGAATGTAAAGAAATTAGAGTCCTGTATAGTAACATTGGCAGGAATGCAAATGGTGCGGCTGCTATGGAAAATGGTGTGGCAATTTTTCAAAAACCTATTAAAAGTAGAATTACCATATAATTCTACAATTATATTCCCCTAATAAGTCTGAAAGCAGGAATTCAAACAGATATCTGTATGATCATGTTCAATTCGGCATTATTCACAATAGTCAAAAGGAGGAAGCAACCCAACTATCCTCAATGGATGAATGGATCAACAAAATGGGTTACATACATACATACAATGGAATATTAGTCATTCTTAAAGACAGGAATATGCTATAAATAGATGAACCCTGAAAGTGAAATGTTTAAATGTATGCTGAGCGAAGTAAGTTAGTCACAAAAGGCAAATATGTATGATTATACATACACAAGTACTTACATAAGTTACCCAGAAGAGACCAATTCATAGAGAGACAAATTAGATTGGTGGCTGGCAGGGAATGGGGAGAGGAGGAAATAAGGATTTATTGTTTAATATAAGTAGAGGTTCCATTTGAGAAGAAGAAAAAGTTGTGGAGATGGATTGGTGGTGATGGTTGCAAAATAATGTGAATATACTTTAGGCCACAGAGCTATACATTTAAAATTGTTAATGAACTCTGTATTATGCACATTTAGCTATAATTCTAAAAATATACAAAATAGCAGAATTCACAGTAATAGCAGATATATTCATTGACTTTAGAAATTTTTAGTGTCCCAAGAAAGAAAACCACAAATTTTTACTCGAAGATTTGTAAGATCTCTTGGATGTAGGGAATCTCTGAACTCTTGAAAAAAGATTCAATACAGTAAATGTGTCCATTTTCCTAGAATAACTCAAAGGTTGAAGAAATTCCAATGAAAATTCTAATAGAACTTTCTTCTTAAACTGATAAAATGGTCTCAAAATTTTCATATGAAAAATAATCATGAAATTAGAGTAACTTTGAAAATAGAAAAATAATGATGAACACCAGCTTTCATAATATAATATAAATCTGTGGTAAGCAAAGAAATGTGGTATTAATAAGAAAATTGAGAAAGAAAACTGTATTTCAAAGAACATTGCATGCATACATATAGACAGAATTGCTTGTATTTTGATCTCTACTTTCTCATTACACATTTGTTCTGTAAGGAAGGATGATGGGAATTTTACACAACATTCCAATGAGATGTCTTCATGATCTCTATGGTGTCAAAGAGTCAATTTTTCTATTATCTTGATGACTTCTTGCAGTATTCTAATCCATTAACCACTCAATCCTCCAAGAAAGTCTTTTCTGGGTTCCTGTAACACCATATTCTCCTGTATTTTCCATCCTCTATGGCTAGCCACTTGTCCATGGTCTTTACTAGTTTCTTCTTAGGCTAAAGTTTCCCAGGCCATGGCGGTAGCCCACCTTTGCTCTCTATGTGAACACTTTTTTTTTTAGTATTATCAACCAAGACCACTTTTTAAATCATTCAGATGTCTAGCTATTTTATATGCTAATGTTAAGAAAATAATGCATAGCATAGACAAGCTATTAAAAAATTGATCTCTAAGAAGTAGACAGCTACTATAAAGGTATCACTATACCCTTTAAGAAACCTATCTCCCTCTGCATGGGTAAAATCTTTATGTATCATAATTATTGCTACTTACAGTGCTCACTCCTTAAAATTGCCCATTAGATTCATGCCATTCAGTTTGTCACACTTTTTTGCTTCTCTGATGAGAGAATTCTATGTTAAGTACAATACATATTTTAATTAAAAGTTTTATACCTTTTGAAATTGGGATTCTAAGTAGGATACTTCTGTTAACCTGTTTAGATATTTTCTTAGCTCAGTGCAGGCCATGACCCAACAGAGTCTAAAGCTGACCTTTGGATGCAGCTGAGCACCATCTGAAAGCTTGTTTGAAATAAAAATAATTCAGCTCTATCCCAGACCTTCTGAATCTCCATGGGGAGGGCAAGTCCAACAGTTCATTTTAATAAGCTCTAAAGATGATTCTGCCAGGGGCTAAAGTTTGACAAACATTCCCCTAGGTCGGTGCTATTCAAAGAATGGTCAATGTCACTTCTGAAATTGTCTGAATGCAAATTGTTCAGCCCATCACAGAATTACTGAGTACCTGGGGACCCACTGAGCAATTATCTTTGTTTTAACAAACTCTCCAGATGATTCCTGTACATGCTAATATATGATAAAGTTGACCATAGAGATTAGTCCTTGCAGTTACACAGTTCTGGAACTGTTAACATCATCCTTCAGAGACTCAGAGGAATTGGGTGGATGCAGTATGGTTTAGTGGCTTTGGAGTCAGTACACCTGGATTTTAATCTCCTTTAATCTATTTACTGGTTCTGCTACATATACAACTGACTTAGTCTATTATACTTAAAACCCAACTAGTGGCACCTGAGACATGATGGTCACTGTTCTTATCTTCTTCTGTATTTGTCATTCACCAAATCAAGTTTTAGTCTTAACTGAGTTCAACATTGGCAGAGATGATTTCATACTCACCTTTGAGTCCTCGACACCTAATATAAAACATGTCAAGTACTCACAAAGTATTTGAACTAAACCACTATGCTCAGCCTATGCTCTAAGAATTAAAAATAAGATCTTTAATTTTGAGGGATGTATCTGTATTTTGTGAAGACTAGAGGTGAACTAGCTGTCTTCATCTGAAATCTAGAGAAGAGACATTCCAAGAGTATAGCTGTTGATTCATCCCGGAGCTGTTGGTCATTTAATGAACACTAAAAAAATCTCAATGATCTATAAACTGGATCAAATAGCCATAAATGTCTGGGGTTGATTAGCAGCATGAATTCTTAACATGCCAGACAATCAGTTTTGAGTTTGATTTTAGACATAATCTGCTAAGGCTTCCCAAATAATCTACTATTTTTAACAAGCTAACCTCTTGCCTATGAATAGGGCAGAGAATCTTGTCATTTCTCTTTGCATAGCAACACCCGGCAGTTTCTGTAACATGCTATATTCACCCACATTTAGTGATATATGAATGTTACAAACTAAGAAACTTTTTTCTGGTTTTCTGTAATACTTTACCTTTAAGTTAATTTCAGAATTTCAGTTAATTTTCAATACTCATTTAAAACTTATTTTATATCAAAGTGTGATATAAAACTAACTTAACCACAAAAGATCCATTCTAATGTGGAACATTCATTGGGAGACATAAAATAGTAAACCTAGCACAGTACACATAATAATTAGTGTGATTTAAAATGAGGCTTTCATTTTCTTAGGCATCAATAGAAAAGCAGTATATGCCCAAACAATGCCACTGAGCATTGTCTGATGCAGCAAGCAAGCCACAAACTCATCCACACTTTCTACCTCTGTCTTGCCTGAGGGTTTCAGCCCAAGGCCAGTTCACTATGGATTTGATGAGACCAAGAAATGGCATCAGACCATTCTTGGGATAAAAGGGTTTATACCTGGCTTTATTCTCATTGTGGTAGGTCAAGCTAAAATAATCACATGTGCATCCAGCAGTCTGCAAATCCGTAATCTAGCTCTATCTCCACCTCCATCAGGAGCATTGGGCAGGCTCTTTATAGTGACTCATTCAATAATAGTTTACTGCCTACAGATGTGGAAGCTTTAGCCCAGCAGGAGGCCAATTACATCATCAAGTAGTTTAGGGTCAGGTGAGGATCCTGACTTTATGAACTTCCTTTTTCCTCTTAACTTCCTAGGTAAAACAACTTTGGTTTTACTCATACAAAAGAGAGGCAATATTACCAACTTGCATATGGTATTTGGGAGCCCTCCAAGAAATAATGCAATTGAAAAGTGTTCACAAAGAGTTTATTACGTATATATTTAAGTTTTAAAACCATGTCTCTGATAATTGAAGTATATAAAAATTATGTGTAATTGTTCATGAGTATTAACTGGCGAAGTAGGAAGAACTCAGGTGAGATCATTGCTCTCAGCAAAACGGCAATCTAGTTGAGAAAGTTGACATGTCATTAAACATTAGGAAAGAAAAAAACAGAAAACTATTTTTTAAAATGCAACATTTTAATATAAGATGCTAAATGTGACAAAAATCCAAAGAAGAGAGAGAGATCCTGGTCATCTAAATGTTAGGTATGCTAAAGACCAACTCAAAAGGGGTTAACTTTTGACCCCTTACTAAAGAAGACTTAGATCAGGAAGAGCTCAAATGTAAAAAGACAGACACCACCACTGAAGGGCCCCCACCAGTAAGATGGCAAACTTCCAGCTTCTCATTGGGGTCCTCGGTTCCCGCCGGTGCCACCTGAAGCCCAATCACCTCTCGCTCCCCTCCCAATACCAGCACCTAGCCAACAGCCACCAGCCCCGTAGAAGACACCTCAATCAATTCATGCCCCCTCCTATATAACCCAGCACCTTTCCCTAATAAAGCGGAACTCTCCGGTGAATTGCTGCTATGTGTCGCTCCTTTCCTTTCATTGGTGCCGAAACCCAGGAGACGGGACACCCCAACTGGGCCCTGTCTTCCCCCCCACACCAGCAGCAGCTTGCCCTCGTCCTCTTTTACCAGCGCTGGCTCATCACACTCACCACTCCTCTCTGGCCTTTAGGTAAGTTTTCCCCCCGGAGTGGGCCACTCTTCCCCGAGCTATCGCAGTGCCATTGACAGTGATCGTCTGACAAGGCCCTGACGCTCGGGGATGAGGAGGGAACTCTCCCCGCCTCAGGCCTTCACGGCTGCAGCAGACTCTCAGCCCCCCGCCCCCCCAACAGCCATAAACGAGGTGACTCCTTTGCGGATGAGAACGCTCCCTTTCCCCGCCCCTTCCTCCTTCTGTTCCGTCCACCAAAATCTATTCTGTCTGCCGAAAACGCCTAGTGCTAGGTACCTCGTAACTCCGGCACTCTGCCTTCTTAGGGAAGTCTGGGTGACGACCCACACTTCCTAAGAAATTCCAACTCGTATACGAGTTTCCACAGACCACCAAGGATCATCGGGGACGCCCTTTGTCTCCTTGTGGTCTGCTTCCAGTCCGAGGATCTCCGTTCATCTTCCCCTGTTTGTCTCCTTCTCTGTCCTTTAGCCATGGGAGCCTCCTCATCCCTCCCTGAAAGTTCACCTCTTGAATGCCTGCTTAAGCATCTGGCTACCCTCTCCCTGATGCCTGATATAAAACCAAAACTTCTCCGTAAATATTGCTCCCAAGATTGGCCGACATACCCCCTAGACAATAACAACCAATGGCCCGCAGGGGGAACTCTTGATCCTAACATCACTCGCAATCTCTTTAACTACTGCCAGCGCCTGAAAAAATGGAAGGAGATTCCCTATATCGAAGCTTTCCGCCTCCTCCTCTCCCCGCCCCCTCCCAAGTGCTCCTAGCCTGCAAGCCATCGCCCCCTGCAGAAGCTTCCCGTTCACTCCCTTCCCCTTCTCCTACAACAGCCCTTCTCCCTTCCTTCCCCACCATCTCCTCCCCCATCTCACTTCCTCCACCTTCGTCCCATTCTGCTTCCAATTCCAACCCATTCTCTTCAATACTAACAAACCCCCTCCTCACCTGGCTCTGGCCCATTGCAGGCCCCATAATAATCATTCTTCTCGCCTGTCTCTTCTTACCCTGTATAATAAAGTTCATCAAATCCCAAGTCGGAAAAATCCCTAATCAAGCTTTCAACCAGCTTTTACTCAGGAACTACCAGCTTCTGGCCACAGAAGATCCCTCACCCTCACGTGACCTCCTCACCATATGCTGAGATGGACCCCTCTCTCCACTGGAAACTGTTCCTGGAAACAATGGCTGCAGACACCTGGCTCCTGATACCCATATCCGCTTGGCACCATTGGAATCAACAGGTCTTCAACCTATGGTTACAGGGAACCTTCATTGATTTCCAAACCTGAAGAAGTCCACATCTACTCATCCTTACTGTGGGGAGTCCTATAAACCCTTTCCTCCCAATCCTCAAGCCCTCACTCCCTTCTCCGCCCCTGTTCAGCAGGAAGCAGCCAGAGAGAAAGCAACGTCCACAACCCCATAGAGGAGAAAGGGGGGAATGAAGGGCCCCCACCAGTAAGATGGCAAACTTCCGGCTTCTCTTCGGGGTCCTCGGTTCCCGCCAGCGCCACCTGAAGCCCAATCACCTCTCGCTCCCCTCCCAATCCCAGCACCTAGCCAACAGCCACCAGCCCCGTAGAAGACACCTCAATCAATTCATACCCCTTCCTATATAACCCAGCACCTTTCCCTAATAAAGCGGAACTCTCCGGTGAATTGCTGCTGTGTGTCGCTCCTTTCTTTTCAACCACCTTATAGCTAAGGGAAACCTAATTCTTCCTTATATCTTCAAGTTGAACAAGGTGTGTTTAATTTGTTTCCTTTTCTAGTGGTTAGTTAAAGAATGCAATTGCCCAGGAGTCAAATGAGATTTGAAACAAAGGTTAAGAAAATAGTAAAGCCATTGGCAAAATACTACTGCTTGAAAAGTAGCAGCTCTGCTCCAGCTTCAAGCTAAATTCAAAGCCAGCACTGTTAATTTGCTCTTCATAACACAATTGACCTTTAGAAGTACTGAGCATCTCCTGGGAATTTTGGTAATACACCAGATCTCCTTATTTTAACTAAATGCACTTTTAGACCACTACCACCCCAAAGCCAAAAACCTTCTGAGTAATTCAGCATGGGATCAGACCTTGAAATCCCTTTCTACCTCAGGAGCAAGTGCCATTTATGCCTCAGTAAGGCTTGCAAGAGGAAATGTCTAGGAAGAATTCACCTTCCAGTAGAAAAGCCTTGTAGTTTTCCAGGTACTAAAAACCAGTATTAAAATAGAAACAGACACAAAATATAACTTTTTTCACACATTTATTTATTGAGCATCTGTTACTTAGTAACTGAAAAAATTAAAATGTAATAAACTTTGAAACTTAAGCATTCACTTCATTGTAAACATTTTCATCTCTGCCCTTCAAGTAGGAGGAATGGAGGTATATAGCCTTTAAGTGTAAAGATAGCATGTGTATAGAAGAGAATCCTTCTAGTTCCTTCACACAGAGAAATTCAATATCATAAAGAGGCATCTATAGCTAAGAAATCAATTTTACAACTTTTGTCTACAAAAGAAAAAAAGCAGAAATTAATGAAATGGGCAGAACAGGAACTAAGTTTGCTTTTAATTATTTTTATCACTTTTTCCATTAAAAATGTTACTAAGTATCATATAGATATTTACAAAGGAAAGAAAGAACAAATTACTTTTTCTCTGCTTTTAATTAAAAATGTTGAGAATGTATGTGTGTTTCAAATTCTCTAATACTCTGTGATAGTTATAACAGATACTAGGACATACAAACTAACCATACACACCAAGCAATGAAAAATAAATTAACAGAGATTTGGACCTTTCATTTAAAACTGCAGTAAGGTAGCATCCTGGCCATTTTTCAGAAACCCCATGGACCAGGAATAATTAAATAAATCCAAGGTAAGTTATACTTTATCTGCATAAATATGCATCATGCATCATTTGTGCTCTGCTTAAAAGAGGATTTCTTTGGATGAAATTTTTGTCTGGATGAGTAAGGCAATTACTCACCTCAAAGCCAGTCAATGTTTCTATTCATCTGCTGAAGAGAATCTTCTTTTTCCCTAGTCTTTGTGACTACAGTAGCCAGTATCTGTGGCAGTTCTCAGAATGTCCCCTCAGTACTGCCAGTTAAAAATAGACCATCCCCACACACTTCCAAAAGAGGTTTGCTCTAAAGGTTCATTTTTCTCTTGAACTATTAGATTATTGGCATGTTAAATCAAAATTAAAAATTTCTTTTATTTTGTCCATCCTATATTTTCATTTTTCAAGAGAAGGGAATAAAATTCTATCAACTTTATGTCTTAGTGGGGAAGGAGTGGATGGGGAGTAGCAATCCACATGCCAGGCACCAACTGCATGATGCTCTGTCCCATAAAATCATTACTGCTTTGTCCACAGAATAAAAATTTTCTGTTGATATTTATTTGCCTAATAAAAGCATTCTGAGAATTAGGGAATGTTTAATAGTTGTCTCAAACCATTCATGAGCTCTTTCCTCAGAAAATACACTAATGTAAAGATTCCATATTAATAGTCATAAGTGATAAGCTTACCAACCTGGACCTAGTCATTTTTCATTTTGTTAAGACTTTCAGAAGGGATTTGAGAATATAAGTCTAAGAGCAGTTCTTCAAAGAAGAAAGGTTGCAAATACTATTTTGGAAGCTCCCTTTCTTAAAACAGCAAAAAAAAATAGGAGGAGGGTGGTTGGAACTGGGTAGGGAGAGAGAACAAAACAAAACAATAATAATTCTTCCAGACATAAATTTACAAAATCTCATTCAAAAGTATACACAGTCCACCTATCAGTTAATAAATTCCATGTGAGCTGAATCTTGTTTCTTTAGTTCACTATAACCACAGTGCTAACAGAGCCTGAGGCGGCCAAGTAGGATCTCAATGTATAATTTGGTAAATAAATAAATAAATAAATCGCTAAAACCAGAAGGATATTTTCCTCATAGACCCAACATGTCATAATGGCCTTTGGGGCCTCTTCAAAATGATTCAATGATGCCCAAAGGCTGATGAGGCCCCTCCCCAGTCGATTTACAGAAACTTGCCTTATCCCCATGGCAGCACTTAGCAAACTGCATCTGATTGTCCAGTTTTATATGTCTCCTCCACTAAGCTATATCTTTAATCAGTAAGTACTTATTGACTAAGGTGAGAATGATGCCACACAATGTGCACTAATGGTGAGATTATATGTCATCCTTTTCAAGAAAGATGTATGTCCTTCTCACCTCTCAGCTTTATTGAGATATAATTGACATACAACATTGTGTAAGATGAAGGTGTATAAAGTGATGATTTGATACACTTACATACTGTTAAACAACTACCACCACAGCAGGGTTACTAACATCTCCATCAACTTACATAATTTCATTTTTTGTAGTGAGAACGTTTAAGATATACTTTCTTAGCAACTTTCCAGTATATAAAGCAATACTGTTAACTATAACTTATTCACCTTATTGTCACAAATGGAGAGAGTTCCTTCTTTGTCATGCCTGAAAATATTATAGAATCTGTTTTATCCATTTGTAGATGGACACTTAGATTGTTACCATACTTTGGCTATTGTGGATAATGTTTCATAGAAAATAGGAGTGCAGGTATCTCTTAGAGATCCTGGTTTCATTTCTTTAAATATATACCCAGGTGTGGTATATATCCACATCATATAATTGTTGTATCATATAATAGTTTGATTTCTAATTTTTTGGAGGACCTCCATACTATTTTCCATACTGGAAATATGTATATTTTTACCAATTTATACTCCAACCAGCAATGTAAGAGGATTCACTTTTATCCACATCCTCACCAATACTCGTTGATTCTTGTCTTTTGGATAATAGCTATTTTGATAGGTGGGAGGTGACATGTAATTGCAGGTTTGATTTGCACTTCCCTAATTATTAGTAACGCTGAGCATCTTTTCCTGTACCTATTGACCATAGGTATGTCTTCTTTGGAAAATGTCTACTAAGATCCTCTGCCTATTTTTTAAATTGGATATTTGTTGATTTACAGTTTGTTTTTGTTATTGAGTTGTATGAGTTCTTTATATATTTTAGACATTAACTCCTTATCAGATATACAATTTGCAAATATTTTCTACCAAGGAGAGATACATTTCTTTTGTCGCTGTTTTTCATGTTAGAAAAGTGCTTATTGCTTATCTGTTTTCTTTTATTTGCCTGTCAGGGGAAGACAATAGGAATTAAAACAAAGAGCTTCTCAAAACTTTAGTTTGTTCCTTCATAAGAACAGAGATTTACAGACATTCATGTTGATTTATATTTCAGTGATGAAACGTGAACTCTCAGAGGATCACTCCGAATACATGAATCTAGCATAACTGTTTCTTCTTAGTCTCTCTATCCCTCTTTCTCTCCTTTTAAAAAATCATTTCTGAGTCCTCATTCTATCTTCCCACATATTAAACACCTAGTTTAATGCTGCCCTATGTTATTAAGTTCCACAGTCTGTGAACAGCTGAACATTTCCCTTTCTTCTTTTTTTACCAGAAGCTTGTCTGTACACCTAGTGGTACCACAGTGAATCTGGGAATATAAGGAAGCAGTGCTTTGTCAGAATTGAGTCATAAGAAACAGAACAGGTCCCATCTGCAGAGAAAGACACTGCCTATACTCTGATTACATTCATGTAACTAGAGAACCTACACAGCAATAAGAAGAAGGTAAATGCCCATAGTGCCCTCCTACATCTTGACCATTCTAATTCAATTCCAAGATATATAAATCCCTATTGAAGAAATAAATGTATAGGAAAATATTGTCTCAGACTATCGAATATTATAATTATAAAAATGATTTTCCTTTCTGTGAGTCCAAGAAAATTCTGTGTTCCTTTAGCTTCCCTGAAATGCCTGTCAGCTGGGACAGCAAGGCCTGACCAGAATGACCTGAAGCCTGAAGGCTGCCAAGACCATTTTTCTTTATCAACTTAAACCTCAGCCCTGTGGTTTCTTTGCCCATCTCTGTTTCCTTCGTTAATGTCATTCTGCCCTCAAAGAGGGACCCGCTTAGTGTGATTATTAACATCAAAGTGTCTGTACCCCACACTTGAGTGACAGATCTTGTACCTAGGTGAATCTATCAAAATAAATGGATGCTATGAGAAATGTGGACAACCGGCCAGTTGACTTTCTTGAGTGACAGACTGAACTTAGTATATTCACCTGTCTTTCAAGCTTTCACAATAGACACATTTCCTGGGTTCAGTCACCATCTTCAATAGAGTATTTAGCAGTTGCACATCCTAATATGCTATGTGACAAAGCCCAGACCCTCAATAAGAGTGCTTCAATTTGATACCTACATGTTTAATGGATGCAGGTAACAATTTTTTGATAAACAATGACAACCACAATAACTAGAGTATACCTATGACCCACTAAGGCCATGCTCCCCAAATGTGGACACTCTGTACTCTAGAGGACACAGCAGCATGGCAAGTAATTCAAAGCATTGCAGAGTAAATTCAAAGTCCAGTTATTGAGAATCCATTCTACCTGAACATATGACATGTAGAAATGTTCTGTCTTAGGAATAAATCAAAATATGGTGTTTTAAAGTAAGCAGAGATTCAGTATGGAGTAGTGAGCAAAAGTTATATTTTATGTTTTAAAGAAAAATCACTTAGAACCCAAAGATATTTCAAGAAGGAGATTTTACTGAATTTCTAGGCTTCCTTGTTAATATTTAGCAGGAAAGTTTAAAGAATGATGCTCTAAAATAAGATCAAAAGAGTTTAAACTGTACACTATAGATAAAATATATAAAGAAAATATAGCTGTCTTATATGCAGTTACTTAGTTGTATACATATATGAAGATACTATACAAAGGATGTTTCCAGGAGGGATTAATTTCTATGGAGGTGAAGTTTACATAATAAAAGTCTAAAAACCACTATGAAAATCAGACTAGTAACTGGGCATAATGAAAGATTAGAGACATATATGGCATAGTTTAAATGGAATAAATATTGTTCTCCAGAAATATTTTGCAACAAGATCTGATGCTGCCTGTTTTAGACAGTTAAAGAAGAGTTATTTATATTAGGAAACAATTGTTTGACCTGAATGACCACTTACAACACTTTCCAGTTCTAGATATTTCTCGATTACATAAGCTTACAGAAAAAGCAATCAATTTCCATAGTCTTAAACTTGGAAAAACAGTCTAACCATGGAATGGATTTTTAGGGAGTGCACAGTGGCACAATGCTATAGATTTGTAAAGTTGAGTCACTATCAAGAATTTGATGGTAATGAGTCTGTTGAAAAGTAATGAGTCTACAGTGGAGATCTGGTCAGTGACCATTTATCATTGTCATAAAAGATCAGTCCAGAATTCTCATGCTTATAAAACTCATGTAAGTTTCCAACTGGCAGTAATTTTATTCTTGTTAATAAATAGGCTTTAGCATCAACACATTTAGCATTCAAGATAGTGATAGAAAAAATATGTGAATAAATAAAATACATTAATACAGTAGCCATATAAATTGTTCAAAAAGACAAGTACTATGATATCAGTATATAGTAAGGCTGTGCTTCATCTAAAACTTAGAAAGGAAAAACAAAACACACCATTAATTTACCAGCTATTGGAAATTTATGGTGAGTAAAATTCAATATGTTATGTTGGTTAGTAAAGTTTAAAGTCAAAATTTTTATGTATCCAAATTTAATAGCCTTGTATGAATGGCCTTTAATATTGAGTCTGGGAAAGACTGAAGAAGTGAGTGTGATAAAGGGGTAGAGCCTGATCTGTGGCCATGTAACAAGCCTTAGCCTTTTCCTTGTGGATATTAGAGGAGGGAAGATGGGCAGATCAGTGGTGATCCACCTGCCTCAGAGATGGTAAATTCATCTGCTTTATCTTCACTTTATTTAAGGAAAGAAAGGAATTCTCTTTGCTGGCCAGAAATGATTATCGATGTGTCATGGTGTAGGGAACAAACAGAAGTGTGTTTCCCAAAAACATATACTGCATCATCTTAGAGAGACATGGACTAATCCAGTCAGTGATACCTTTTGGACCAAGACAATGATCTTCACTTAAAGGCTACTTTCTCCTTTGTTCTTATCTCTGCTTTAGTTTAGGTCCCAAATACATACATCAATCTGTAGTCTCAAATGGTTTGGCAAGATTTAAGCCAATCCTCACACAGAAGTCCTGTATGCCCAGAAACAGGAAACTTAAACATAAAATATTTCCACTGTACATCTGATTTGCAATAGATCATGTGACTTAATAAGACTTTCTGCCAAATATTTGCATACTAGAATTTCTTTTGTATCAAAAGTATACTAAAACTGGACATGCTCGATCAAACACAAGGTTTATCCAGTCCAGGATTCCAACAAGTTCAGAAGAACACTGGGGACCTGAATAGGGACATTGTTTATATAATCCATGACTATCAAAATGTTTTTTGAATAATTTCATTTTCAACTGTCATTATCTAAACAGGCATTATGGACTTTTCTGACCATTCTGGGTTTTCTTACCAGGTAGCTTTACATTTTTTCCCAGCATTGCATTACAAACATTTTCAAACATACAGAAAAAAACTGAAAGAAATGCACAATGAAGAGTCATAGATCCAGCAGGTAGAAACCAGAATTATTATTTTACTATTTACAGCATTAACTTTTTTTAGGTAAAAATTACATAGAGTAAATGAAAGTGCAAATCTCAAATGAATCAGGTAAGTTAACTTCCATTTGTCTTGATACTTGTCTCTTTCGAAATTCAGTGAAATCTCCACTGGCTTCCAGCCCTATTTCATTTCCTGATACACTGAAACTTCGTTAATCCATTGCTCTATTTATCTACATCCTTAATGAGTTCATGGTTGCTGACTACAGTCCTATATATTATGCCTTTCCAGAGTGAAAAAAATCCAATTATTAAACTGTCATCAATCCCTCTAGATCACAAATACATACTTGAATCTGTACTAGTGAATGTTGCAGAAAGAGTTTAGCCAACTCTCACATAAAAGTCTTACATAATCAGAGCAGGAAACTTAAATACAATAGACTGCTACCGCACACCTCATTTGTAGCCTATCTGTGTCATGTTACTTACGGAAATTTCCTAACAAGGACTTGCACACTATGATTCCTATGCATCCAAAAACACACCACAACTGGCTACTTCTCAGTCATCTTATTCATTTCTAATGGAAAGTCAAAACAATAGCAAAATGACCATTCAAAATAATTAGTATTTTTATAGAGAAAATTTTAACAATAAAGTTCACATCTTCCTTTTCTATCACTTCTCCTATCTAATCAACACCCTCACCTCTCTCCTCCACACACCACTTCCAAGCCCTATTCCAATTGCCATTGTCAAGATGAGTCAATACTGGTTCAATTCTCAGCCCTTTGCTTATATTTTTTCACTCTAAACCTTACAGGCTACCTGACACAAGAAAATAAATCACAATTAAAAATTTCAAAGTGAACAAGATGTGACTCTACATGTTTACCTTAAAAATATAGTTAAATGCTTCTAAATCTACACTTATGAATAACATAAGCATTTACCAGGATCCAAGTGGGATTAAGTCCAGTTTCTCTTATCTTGAAGCAGAAATACTAGCACAAAAACTGCAGCAGCCAAAATCTCTTCAAATGGTGTTAAAAGCCACTGCTGTGCAAACCTTAATGGTGTTTGCATTCCAGTATCAGGACCCATAATAACTCTTTCTCAGAGTATTTTATTATAAAAATAAAACACTGGGGCTGTTTCCTCCTACAGTAATATAAAAAGAGTTAATACAAATAAATTAAGTAGAACAAAGACTATAGTTTAAAACTCAACAGTTTATTTATTAGAGCTAATATAGTTTCCCAAAATAATATATAGGAATATAACTACAGCGTGCATAACAATCAACATAAATATGTTAACCTGTAGGGAAAAAATAAAGGCAATGATGAAACAACAGATTGAAAAAGTGCTTCCTTAACTACAATGTATCACTACCGTATTTCCACTAATACTGAAATTACCTGTTGCAAATGTGACCATAGGACAAAGAGAAGCAACTATAATGTAATTACACATGGAAACCAAAGCTAGTGAGTTTTATCTGCAACAATTGTAGCCCTAGATACAAGATTCTTAGACAATACAGAGTGAGACTTTCTCTTTCTCTATTAGTAGCAAAAAGAGAAAGCCAGAATGGAGAACTGACCAACTTAACAATGGTCTTTGCTTGCTGAGATCAATCGATCTTTAATCCACCAAGTGCAGTACTGCTTGCATGCTTGAAATGAAAAGTGTTTCAAAACTGTGGGATCCTTTCTTCACTGAAGTTCCGCATTGAAAGGTGGACTATGTAACCTGCACACATTCCAAAGTGCTTATACATATATATATATATATACGGAAAGAAATTTTAGAATAACACATACAGATAATGATCCTGCCTTCCTGTTTCCTCCCTATTATATGTTTATTATTACCTGCATTTGGTTATATAGTGAGTTACATCACACTCCAATGTTAGAGTCAATATATCTTTCATCTTATGAAATAGCAGGTGTTAATTCCCTTTTTAAAGACAGCAGCACAATAATGACTACATAGGTGACAGAGGAGAGAAGAGCAGAGGCAGCTCCGCATCACTGTGGAAATGCATGCATCCTGGACCTGCTCTGCCACTTGCCTAAATTTATGACTAAATTCCTGAAGCCTTGGCCTCTTCAGCATGTTGCTGTGGGGTTTAAAGGAGATCAAGAGTTCTAAGCCCTTAGCAAAGAGACAGGAATGATATGAACATATGGTAAATGTTAGCTAACTATAATGATAGTCACAAACCTCCCTTTCAGAGTTAAAACACAATGGATAAGAAACACCACTGAGAAGCTGAGAATTTGATATAATTATGGGCAATGATTGCAATTATAGAGAATGATTAGGTTTTAAAAGAAAGAAAAATAAAGGGACATGATCTACAGAATAAAGTAGAATTTAATCTGATGCTGATTTAAATCCCTTTGCTTCACTGGTCCTAATCAGAGCCTCTTCCTCTCTGTGACATCTTAGATGTACAGGTTTATAAACCATACTTTTAACTCATAAGTTTCTTTTTCCCTGCATCTATTTCAGAAACATCTCATTTCCCAATAGCAACATTATGATGTAGTTTATCTGCTAACAACAGAAAAAAACTGTATTTACATGTATTTTCCCCACTGAGCCAAAAGTCAGTCTTTCTGTCTTACCATATCTGGTTCACAGATAATACTGTATGCCATTAATTAAAAGTGCAGGGAAAATTAGTTGGTGCCTAAAGGTCCAACAGGTTAAAATATGAGGTCATTTTTTGACTTACTGAGGCCAGAGATTATAAACAACAAAATTAATAAGGCTTTTGAAAGATAATGCATTATTTATATGCTGGTGGGCCTTCCCTGTTTGATTGGTTTAACAGAAATGTGACCAGATTAAACAAATCAGTGTTCAGAGTACAGGCATATTGTGAAAGTAACTTGCCTTTCTCACGAAAAATTTATAGGGTATGTCATTAAGAGCCACAAATACACAGAAACTACACAGAATTTCTCAGAATGTTGATACAGATTCCCCTTCTTTCTGTGAATTCTTAGAATTGCTTAAGTATTTCATACTGCAGAGAAAACTGATAGTTGTTTTGCTTATGATTAAGACATAATCAAAACCCAGTTATCATATATACACACACTCAGAGAACCATATATTAGTGACAAATCAGATTGGTTAGAAATCAATCCAAGTTATTTGGCTCTTCCCCTAACCTCCTCGTAACACTCTTCAGACTGCTTTAAAACACTGATTAGAGTAAAATCCAAACATCAAAACCTCTAATAAAATGGTATTATATGTTTCACACCTAAGGTATACAAGCATTAGTTGTCAAGAATGTCTACTTATTATTTGGATTTGAAACAAAAAATAATAAACAGTTAAAATAATTAGAATGAGGAGAGTTAGCAAACATACACCTTGAGCAGATATCTTTCCTAGCTGCTAGAATTTCAATAAAATTGTCCATCCAAAAATATAACACTCTTTATTACATTTTTTAATTGACTAATTCCAATCTGCTTATGAATTAAAGTTTAACTTATTTAAGTGATGATATTACTATTGTATGTTTCAAAAATATTATTTATTCAGTGACTGAGCAATCTGCAGCATCTCTGGGTAGCTCTAAGATACAGAAAGCTCTACTATCTTTGTACTTGGCAAAGAGGCCAGGACCAGGAATGAAATAAGAAAACAGAAGAGTGAGCTAATAACAGGGCTAAGAGAAAACACAGTCAGATTACAGGATTCAGTCAAAAAAAGGCATGTGAACAGAGTTCATCAGAAGTTAAAAAATATTCAAATGTCCAATTAGTTTGTAAAAACACATATAGATATGATCTTTATCCAAACATGTTAGAAGGAGATAGGCAAAGAGACTGTCCATATTAAACACTGGGTCAAAGTTCTGCTATTTAGAGTGGGAAATAGGGCACAAGAGAAGAATGATATTTTACTGAAGAGATGCAATAAAAAATCACCTCAAAATATGAAAATGCAGTTGATTTAAACCAATGGATTAAGTGTGGATATTATTTTGTATCCCCAAGCAAAGGATATCTAGCCTCTTCTTTGATGTTTAACTAGGCTCCTGGCACATTTTAAGCAAAGTTAACTGGTGAGATACTTCTGTTGTGAATGAGGTTACTTCCTAGATAAGATCCCTTTGAGGGACAAATGCTTTTGTCTCTAAATACCAAATGAAAGAACTGGCCTTTTGAAAAGCCCTATTCTATAAATTGTTGTAGGTGAGACACTATAAATATAAAGTATAATAAACATAGCTCTTTATTATTAGTCGGAGTGGGATTCAGGGAAAAAAGAGATTTTGTGAGTTTCTAATTCTACTTTCAGAAAATCAAGAGAAAATTATCATGTACAGGCAATAAAAAAGTATTAATACTAGCCACTGAGATATGAGAAAGGAAAATATACAATTCTCTCTATTTATAGATGACATGATTGCCTACAGAAAAATAATCCCACTGAATATAGAGAAAAAGTCCTAGAATGATCACATAGGTTTAGCAAGGTCATAAGATAGTCACTATATAAAAGTTGATTACATTATATATATACACATATATATATGTGTATATATATATGTAAATACATAATACTGCCATTTACAATTGAATAAAATATGCAATTAGGGATAAATTTAATGAATATGTTCAAGATTTCTTAACTGAAAATTGTTCACTGAGATAAATTAAAAGAAACCAAAATAAAAGAGGTATATAAGGAGATGTAAATCATGTTTATCAATTGGGAAGACTCAATATTATTAAGATATCATTTCTGACCATATCGATCTATAGGTTCAATGAAATCTGTGTCAAAAATTGACAAGCTGGTTCTAAAATGTAAATGTAAACAACCTAAGCTAGTCAAACCAACTGTGAAAAAGAAAAAAACTTGAGGACTTGCACTATCTGGTTTTCAGATTTGCTGTATAACCAAAGTAACCAAAACAGTATGACGCTGAGATCAAGATAGATACACAGGCACATGGAATGGAATATAGTGAAAAAGTAAACCCACACATCACTAGCCAATTGATTTCCAACAGGAGTGCCAAGGTAATGCAATGGAGAAAAGATATTTTTTTCAACAAATAATGCTTGAATAATTGGCTATCATATGTAAAATCATGACTCATAATTGTGATCTTATACCATGTGAAAATAATGATTTGGAAGGGTTATAGACTTAAGTATAAGAAATTAAACTATAAAACTTTTAGAAGAAAACAAAATACTTGAATGATGGAAATGCTGTATAAATATAGTTATGGATATATGGTAATATACAATTGTCAAATCGGTGAGGTTTATGGTAAGTAAATTATACATCAATAAAGCCAAACAATGGTGTCATGGCAATGCTCTTTGATGTGTATTTATCTTCTTGAATGTGTTTATTCAAGTATGTTAGAAGATGGCAGGGCTCATTTCTCTTTTTAAGAATGTACCAAGGTTATTCAAATCATTGCATATTAATACAATCTCCTTAGCATGAGAGCAAGTACAAAAATACATTCTCGTTTCCTCCTTTAAACAAGTCCATCACCCTCAACTAAAAGTAAAGAATATACTACAAATAATCATAAATATAGCAACAGTAATTGTACATATACAAAAATCAATGCTAAATTTAAATATAATTCCTGGATTAGGTTACTATGTTGTTTCCTGGAATGTCATCTTACTCTATCAACATCTTGGTGTTTTTTAATATTTTATTGTGGACACACCCTACTTCTATAATCATAAAGCACAGCAAAATTTTTTCACATTTAACTTTAAAATGTTTTAAAATATCCAGTAGTTTTGCAGTGAAATGTTGATCATGTATATTTATATCCTATGGCTTATGCTATGTGGACTAAAGTATTCATGAATCTATCTAATATTTATTGAGGACCTTCTTTTGCTAGGCATTGATAAGCAAAATACCATTAATAAAAAAAAATCTCAATAACAATAAAAACAAAACTTATAGGTCATAGGAACTTTTTAAAAATAAGAAGTTATGTTTACTCCTTCAGGCACATTCTACCTCTGGTGGGCTCATGGGATTCACCAAGAGGCACAACTATAATAAGTATTCCATTTCACAGCAGCACCAATCATGCAGCATGGCACTATTAGCAAATGAGCCCCGCTGAGGAGGAAGCATTCTTTTCTGTTTCGCTTTCATGTCTGTGGTGTGTCAAACATAATTACTCTCTGGGAATTCCCCTTCACTTCTAACTAGCAGAAACTGCAAAAAAAAGAAGAAAGAAAGAAGGAAAGAAGGAAGAAAAAAAAAAAGCCCTCTGAAAACACACACCAGCAAGCACAGGGGTTTATCTTTGCTTCTGAAATGGAAAACCAAAGTTTTACCTATTTCTGAAACGGAATCAGGAATTGCCTCATTAAGTCATCTACTTCTAGTTCCTGTTGATATAATTCAAGAACTCTACTTTATTCCAAGACTGAACAGTAAAAGAGCATTATAGTTTAGGGACATGATAGAAATCTGTTTAGAAGTAGCCAGATTAAAAGAAGGTAAAATTAATCTTACTGCTTATGATCTAAATAACAAAAAGAAAGTATGCATAATATTGTTTGAATGTCACATTCCAGTTTCATCTCCATATGAGTAAACTTTCTACTTTTTATGAACAAATATTTGAAATATATATTTCAATTACAGTTTTTGTGGGGGATAAAACAGAATTCTCAAGTTTAAATGAACATTAAAGAAACCAGATGAAAACAAAGATTTAAAGTTAGCCATAGAAGTAGATTTAGGATATTCAAGGCATTCGCTCATATGGCTTTTAACTGGGAAAATTTTGCTACCAAACGAAATGTCTACGAAGTTATTCACTCCAGCACGAGCTCCTTATCATGGTGTGACCAGTAACACGTGGTTCACAGTCTGGCACTGGCACTCCATATTCTGAGCAGTACTCATCTAGACCAAACTCTTCTCTCCTCCTGCCCCTCTGCTGCTTCTCCTCTTCCTGGACTTTCCAGTTCCTCATTCTACACAATGAGTGAAATACGATGAATGCAGTTTTCAAAAGTTTACAAGTTATAGATCCACAGAGATTCTCTTCATGATATATCTGGTGTCTGCCTCAAATTCCTGCATGAGAGAATCTGTGTCAGCCTACCATGGGTTAAATGTCCACTTCTAATCTAATCAATAATGGCCATAGTCACACAGTATAAGAATGGCTTTTGATGGTGTTCTCTGGGACACAGAAGTTTTTATTTTGAAGAAACCCAACTTACCTATTTTTTTCTCTTATCACTGGTGCTTTTGGTGTCAGATCTAAAAACTGTATAACCCAAGATAACAGATTTACTCCTGGGTTTTCTTCTTAAGGTATTACAGTTTCATTATGGCAATAGAGTCACGACTCTGTAAATATGCTAAAACACACACCATTGTACAGTTTCAACAGGTTAAATATATGGTATGTAAATTACCTCTAAAGCTGTTAAACAAAAAGGATGGCTTTTGAGTAGTCAGGCTCAGAGAGGCGCCTATAACAATGAATTTAATAGACAAATATGCGGTGTGATCAGTAATTGCTCCAGAAATGGGGGAAGTACTTAACCTCTAGACAGAACTTCACATCAAAGGCAGGGAGTAGACTGTGGTTTGAGTGACATTATCATAAGGAAGCAATCATGATATTTTGATATAAGGAGTACTGTATTATGCACATGCATGGTTGCACTGAATTCTCACAACCTTACAATATGGGAAAGTGCTATTTTCACACTGGCAGAGGGGAAATGAGCCTTAGAAAGAATAAGTGGCATGCACAAAGTAGTACCTAACTAGAAATGCTCCAATCAGGGACTGGAATCCATGGCTGTCTCCCAAGGTATGATCTTAACTACCCTCATCAAACTGTACAGCATGAAACATCCATTTGTAAGTGTGGATCAAAGACATTAATGGAGGCCTAAGGCTAATTCATTTCCTGATGGTAAAGTCAACATTGCTCTGTATTCTGCTGGCCCTAATTTTTTATGATAATGCTAACAACAGAAGTTATAACAATGTACAATGTCAACTGCATAAACTTCATGAAAGTTTAAAAGTCTTTCCTTCAAACTGGTCACACTCATTACATATGGAATTTTGTTTATGTGATATATTTAGTAATAAATTTTAAAAATATATTTAGAAAGAAATACTTTCATATAACTTGTTCTCAGGTTATGCAGAGAAAAATGCCATGTTTTCATTAAGTTTCAACTATTGAAAGAGAAAATATGGGGAATCCAACAAAGTATACTATGTCATAGAATGGCCTTTATTTTAGAATTAGTTATTCTTTATAAGTACCTGAAGGGAATAGTGAATGAAGTGTTCAAAGGACTTTGTTATAAGACATTTTCTACTCTATAACATAATGCAATATATGGAGTACAAGGAAACTGCTTTTGAGTACAAAATAAATGAAAAAAAAAATGGCAAGATTTAAGTTCATTATAATTGTCTTAGATCCCTAGAGTATTATCAAAAAGTACCTTGAGCCCAAAGACAGCATGGTATTCCAAGCTCACTGCCCTTGAAAGCTGAAAGTTTAATAAGGTCATTCTTTCATTACTAATGCACTTGACTCTCTGCCTAGTTTACAGGTTTTACTGGTCTTGAAGAAATGGAGAAGCAGATACTCTGGGATCTTCTCCTGGTAGAAAATCGGGAGAACATTAGCTACTTTATACATAGTGGCTGTCTATCCAAATTCTGAGACAGGACAAAAATGGAAAATGGTTTTTCTTTAGTAATTTACTTCTTGATTTTTCTTAATATCTAAGTTATAAGTATTATAAAAATTATACCTTGTATATTTTTATTAAAAACACAAGATTTATATTTTTTAACCTTTGACATTCAAGAAATTCATTTTAGAATCTCTTTTGGGAAAAAAAAGAAATATGACTTTTTAAAAAATGTTAACTTTAAATTTTTGTTGGCATGAACTTTTATGCTGAGATATCTTTTGGATCAACCTAGAAAAGGAAGAGCATAGGTCAATGGCAGGACATCTCAGCCAAGAGCTTCATGAAAATTATACTATTAGTGCAATCCTGGGAGTATTACAACAGTGAGTCAGAAACATTATCAACACCTACTTAATAAAGGAGGAGAAAAAGACAATGATAAATATGTCCCTAAAAAAAAGAGGATCTAGCCAAAATCTCTCATGCTTGGCATTATGTAGTGCCACCAACAAAGGTGATTGTATCTCATTGCTTATCTTATAGAATTCTCAGAGTAATCCATCTAAATGAGGGCTGTACCTCAGAGCTCCAGGAAATAAATGGCATCATTAAGTTCCTCTGAACTAATGTCTCCTTTCTCATTAATGTACCAATTCCTGAGACAGTCTCTCCCAGACACTCAACTGAGCTTTAGATTCTTGGATGTAGCCCATATTTAGAGGGAAAAAAAGAAGCAGCATTTGCCTGTAAAATTATAAAAAGCACTTTTTTTTTTTAAACAAAAATGCAGGGAAAATTAGCTCAACATAATGTGTTTTCTGCTTTTCAGAGAAGAGACTGTATTCTGGCCTGTGAATCTCCACCAGCCCTTTGTAAATTATCCTCTTGAGTGACACAAGTGACAGGATTCATTAGCGACCTTAGTGGACTCTGCATTCCTTAAAAGGTGATTGCCTTCAATTTGTATTGGCCAGGTTTTGTGTATCTTTATCCCCTCTTGTCCAACTGGCAACCTGCCATTTGAGTGTTATCTCATTATCAATAACTATGTTAAAAACAAGTGGAAAGCAGAACTGTAGCTCGCCTCTCACATATTCACTAAGAAAAGATGAGCACACAATTCACTTCAAGGTGAGAGTTAAGAAAGATGTTTCTGTACCCAGGAATAAGATGGAAACTGAGGAATTGTTCTTAAGGCATGGGTTTAAAAAGAAAGATGTCTACATAATTTTTATATAATATCCAGAAAAAGAAGAAAGGCTGGCATTTGCTGACAAAGTGACATATATAGAGACTTCTTCCCTTACTATGTGAACAAGAAATAATCCCTTTAACTCTTTGAACTTCGGTTTGCCATGTATGTTTATAATAGTATTTACCTCAAAGATTTTTGCAAAGTGCATATGTATCATATGCCCTAAGGAAGTGCTGGATATGTAGTAGCTACTTATTAATATATATCAATAGATAAATTATGTAAAATATATCTGAGTGTGTGTGTATGTATACACACATATAGATGGATGACAAGCTGGAGAGAGGTAAAGAGATAGAGATGATTATTTAATCAGGAAACTCAACATAGGCAGTCCATGATTTATCCCAGAGTATTTCTCAAAGGCACAAAGCAACTCTACTTCTGCAGGAGAGGTCAATCTGCAGGTTCTGAATGTCCACTTTGTGAAGTGCCTTGCATGAAGTGCTTTCAATTATAGGTGGCTGTTAAAATTCATTTCAGAAAGCCAAGAAACAACTTCTATATATATGCCTTCACTAAAGCTTGTTTATATCATTGACCTTTTTCTCTTTGGTTCAAAACACCTTGTCAAGATGCAACAGACTGTTTCTAATATAAAAGAAAACAAAATAGGATTCTATTCTGGGAATTGAGCTCTGCCTGCCTGAAGTCCTGAGGACTAGTGATAATATAGAGGAATGTTAAAGTTAGAAACCAGAACATGCTTGTGCTACACGTATTATTATGCTTGATGAGGTGGGAGCAGGGGGAAAGACAAGAAGGTGCTACAATTGTTAATTGGCAGCCAATTATATGTGCATCAAATAAGGACATGCATTAATAATTTGTATCAAATAAGGACATGCATTAATGGTTTGTTTGTAGCCTTTCTCAATATTTTGCACTATGTCTTTGTGCATGGGTTATAATTCAGATTCTATCTGAATATCTGACTTTCCTATTTAAAAAGCTGGTGATTTTCTTTCTATTTTCTACCTCTCATGTTGCCAAAAACTTCTAATTCCTGGATGGATGGTTGTCAATGAATAATACATTTAAGCAAGGCCTCCACAGTATAAATATTTTATTAAACCTTTGGCGTGGATACAGTCTACAATTCTTCCCATCACAGCACTAGAGGGCCTCAGAACTTTTCTGTAGATTAAACAAAAGTAAAAGATGAAAAAGTATTTTGGTCACACCACTACAGCAGTAACAAACCAGATCTCAAGTAGCCACCAAAAAGAGAGACGGGCTGATAATGTAATAGTTTTAATATCAGGGTTGCTTTAACTCTGTAGGTTCTAGAGTTAAAGAACTTCAACATGAAGTGGCAGGGTTCAAAATAGTGAAATTTTTAAATCATGTTTAAAAATAAAATGGAGACATAAAACAGATAGGCTATATTTTCAAGTATAGGTGTAAAATTATGTAAAATGGGAATATTGTTGAAATGTAGACTGATTTAGATAATAATTATTAACTGAGGATTCAAAGTGTATACACACAAGAAAACTGCTTCATCAGGATGCTCTACAGAGGGACATAAGAAATCCTTCTGTGTTCATTCCAATCAACTGATATACCATATTACACTACCCTTCCGAGAGGCAAAGGCATGATGCAAGTTAGCACAGCAGACTCTGAGCAGTCTTCCAAAGGCCAGCTACAAGTGGTTTCATTCTAATCCCAAATTTATTTGGCCATAAAATCCTAATAAGACGACACAGCATTACTGTTCAACTCAAAATAGTTTAGGGAAACTACTAAATTGGATTCATGTTCCAAATTCAATCTTTAGAATGAATGTTTGCTATTGCACTTCAGAAAAACATCAATAAGTTTAATGATTTTTAAGAACATTATTTCAAATCTCTGGGAATATCTTCTAAAACATGACATTTTAGATCAGAAGGCAGTCATAAATGGTTGCTTTTTATGAGAGCCCTTAAAAACATATAATCTAAAATAACTGAAAAAATGTGTAGATAATCTTGGTCAGAAAAGAAAGTTCTAAGAGTAAATTCAAGTGAATATTTAGAGTGACTAAATTAAAAATAACTGGAAAAATTTCAATGTCTTCTAGAAAATAAATGTACTCCATTCTTGAACATCCAAACAACTTACATGGAAGGAAAAAAGATGAATATTTCCAAAGAATCATGAGAAAACCTGAAACCCATAAATTTTTTTCTCTCCCATTTCTCTCTCTCTCCACATGTCTATATATCTTTCAATCTGTTATCCATCACCTATTTTAAAAATGCCATCTAATATAACTGAAAAAATTATTTTTAATAAAGAGTTTGTTTACTGTTACCATAAAAACTTAAGCAATAACACTAAGTTAGGATTAAAAATGGTGGCATGAGAAGTGAGACAGAGGCTTCCTCCTAAAACTGCATATAATATGAAAATATAATTAATATAACTAATCCTGAAAGAGCAACAGAAAGAGGAGTGCACCAAACTGCATACACCTGGAGAAAAGAATAAACCTCACAGAACAGAGTAACGAACTAAAGCCATGGCCCAGCAGGACTCAAGCCCCTCCCCCACCCCAGCTCACTGGCGGGAGGAAGAGAAACGCAGCGGGGAGAGAGTGGAGGCCTGGCACTGCTGAATACCTAACTCTGGAGATCTTCTCTGGGAGCACAAACCTACATTTCATTGTGCTTGCATGGCACTCTCATGATTAGGGGTAGGAAAGCTAAGACAGCCAAAATTCCTGGAGTGGTTGAGATTCTAGCTACTTGTGGAAAGCAGTGATCCATATCCAGCTGCTCTGGGACAAAAGAAAGGCAGGCAATCTGAGAGACTTCCTAACAAGGAGGCCCTTAGCAAGAGGGTTGCTAAAGGAGCAAGGACTGCATAGAGATTACTGCTCAGGAGAAAGGACAGGTAGACAAAATTGTCTGGCTGCCCTCTGCCCAGCAGGTTGGGAGCTTTCATGATCTTCAGATGCTCCAGCTCCCTGGGTGGCTACACAGCTCCAACGACCCCTTCTGTGATAGGTAGCCTACTGCATCTTTCTCCCGGCCAGCCCCACCTGGCTCGCAAACCAGCAAACCCTACCCTGTTGTTAGGCCAGCCAGAGGGAAGATCTGTCTACAGCAACTACAAATGCAAAGCATAGAGGCTCATACCTGTGAGCTCAGCACACTGGTTCAGGCAGTGGAGACAGGCACAGCAGCCACAAAGCAGGAAACAGCTCTTTTGTCCCCTCAGGCACCAATGCCACTCCCATGTGACCCCCGACACTGCTTCAGGGGCTGAGCAGCTCCAGAGTAGAGCTTCTGGACACTAGAGGGTGTAACATTATTAACACAAATCCTGAGACGATTTAAATGACATTGACCTCATGAACCTTCCTGAGAGGGAGTTCAAAATAAAATTCATTAACATGCTCATGGAGGTACAGAAAGATATTCAAGAACTCAGGAATGAATTCCAATCAGAGATCCAAGCATTGAAGAGCACAATGGAGGGTATTCAAAGCAGATTAGATACTGTGGAGGAGATGATAAATGAAATAGAAACTATAGAAGAGGAATACAAAGAAGCTGAGGCACAGAGGAAAACAAGGATATTTTTTTAAAATTTTATTTTGGTATCATTAATCTACAATTACATGAAGGACATTATGTTTACTAGGCTCCCCCTTCACCAAGTCCCCCCAACATCCCCGTTCACAGTCACTGTCCATCAACATAGGAAGATTCTGTAAAATCACTACTTGTCTTCTCTGTGTTGCACAGCCCTCCCCGTGCCCCCCAACTATACATGCTAATCGTAATGCCCCCTTTCATTTTTTTTTAAAAAAAAAAGGATCTTTAAGAATGAAAGAATATTGAGAGAACTGTGTGACCAATCCAAACAGAACAATATTCTCTTTATAGTGGTACCAGAAAAATAAGAGAGAGAAAAAGGGATAGAAAGTGTCTTTCAGGACGTAATTGCTGAAAACTTCCCCAATCTGGGGAAGGAGATAGTCTCTTAGGCCATAGAGATCCACAGATCTCCCAACACAAGAGACCCAAGGAAGACAACAATAAGACATATAGTAACTAAAATGGCAAAGATCAATGATAAGGACAGACGACTAAAAGCAGCCAGAGACAGAAATAATATCACATACAAAGGAAAGCCCATCAGGCGATCATCAGACTTATCAGAAGAAACCCTACAGGCCAGAAGGGAGTGGAATGATGTATTTAATGCAATGAAGCAGAAGGGCCTGGAACCAAGATTACTTTATCTGGCAAGACTATCATTTAAATTTGAATGAGGGATTAAACAATTTCCAGATAAGCAAAAGCTGAGAGAATTTAACTCCCACAAACCATCTCTGCAATGTATTTTGGAGGGCTGGTAAAAGATGGAAGTGTTTCTAAGGTTTAATAGCTGTAACCGGAGGTAAAAAAAACCACCATAAAGAAAGTAGAAAAGCTAATTACTAAGCAAATGCAAAATTAAATTAACTATCCCCAAGTCAATCAAGGGATAGACAAATAGTACAGAATACGATACCTAATACATAAAGAATAGAGGAGGAAGAAAAAGGAGGAGAAAAAGAAAAGAAACTTTAGATTGGGTTTGTAACAGCGTATTAAATGATGTAAGCTAGATTCTTAGAGAATAAGGAAGTTAACCTTGGACCTTTGGTAGCAATGAATCTAAAGCCTGCAATGACAATAAATACATACCAATTGATAATCACCCTAAATGTAAATGGACTGAATGCACCAATCAAAAGACATAGAGTCACTGAATGGATAAAAAGCAAGACCCATCTATATGCTGCCTCAAGAGACTCGCTTTAAACCCAGATATACACAGACTAAAAGTGAAGGACTGGAAAAAGATATCTCATGCAACTAATAGAGAGAAAAAAGCAGGAGTTGCAGTACTTGCATCAGACAAAATAGACTTCACAACAAAGTCACAAGAGACAAAGGACATTACATTATGATAAAGGAGTCAATCCAACAAGAAAATATAACCATTATAAATATCTATGCTCCCAACACAGGAGCACCTACATATGTGAACAAATACTAACTGAATTAAAAGGGGAAACAGAATGTGATGCATTCATTCTAGGAGACTTCAACACTCCACTCACTCTGAAGGACAGATCAACCAGACAGAAAATAAGTAAGGATGCAGAGGCACTGAATAACACATTAGAACAGATGGACCTAACAGACATGTACAGTACTCTACACACGAAAGCAGCAGAATACACATTCTTCTCAAGTGCACATGGAATATTTTCAAGAACAGATTATATACTAAGCCACAAAAAGAACCTCAGTAAATTCAAAAAGATCGAAATTGTACCGACCAGTTTCTCAGGCTACAAAGGTATGAAACTAGAAATAAATTATGTAAAGAAAATGAAAAATCCCACAAACACATGGAGGCTTCACAACATGGCCTAAATAACCAATGGCTCAATCACCAAATATAAACAGAGATCAAACAATATATGGAGACAAATGACATCAATAATTCAACACGGAAAAATCTGTGGGACACAGCATAGGGCTTCCTAAGAGGAAAGTTTATTGCAATACAGGCCTACCTAAGGAAAGAAGAACAATACCATATAAGCAGACTAAACTCACAATTAATGAAACTAGAAAAAGAAGAACAAATAATGCCCAAAGTCAGTGGAAGGAGGGACATAATAAAGAATAGAGTATAAATAAATAAAATCAAGAAGAAAAAAACAATAGAAAGAATCAATGAAAGAGCTGGTACTTTGAGAAAATAAACAAAATAGATAAACCCCTAGCCAGACTTATCAAGAAAAATAGTCTACACACATAAACACAATCAGAAATAAGAAAGGAAAAATGACTACAAACAACACAGAAATACAAAGAATTATTAGAGAATACTATGAAAATTTATATGCTAACAAACTGGATAACCTAGAAGTAATGGACAACTTTCTAGAAAAATACAACCTTCCAAAGCTGACCAAGGAAGAAACAGAAAATCTGATCAGGCCAATTACCAGAAATGAAATTGAACTGGTAATCAAAAAACTACCTAAGAACAAAACCACTGGACCAGATAGCTTCACCGCTAAATTTTATCAAACATTTAGTGAAGACCTAAAACCCTTCCTCCTTAAAGTTTTCCACAGAATAGAAGAAGAGGGAATACTTCCAAACACATTCTATGAGGCCAGCACCACTCTAATGCCAAAACTAGGCAAAGACACTGCAGAAGATGAAAACTAGAGACCCATATCCCTGATGAACATAGATGCAAAAATACTCAACAAAATATTAGCAAACCGAATTCAAAAATACATCAAAAAGATCATCCATCATGATCAAGTAGGATTTATTCCAGGGATGCAAGGATAGCACAACATTCAAAAGTCTATCAACATCATCCACCACATCAACAATAGAAGGATAGAAGGACAAAACTACATGATCATCTCCATAGATGCTGAAAAAGCATTTGACAAAATTCAACATTCATTCATGATAAAAACTCTCAAAGAAATGGGTATAGAGGGCAAGTACCTCAACATAATAAAGGTCATATATGACAAACCCACAGCCAACATTATACTTAACAGCGAGAAGCTGCAAGCTTTTCCTTTAAGATCAGGAACAAGACAAGGATGCCCACGTTCCCCACTTCTATTGAATATAGTACTGGAGGTCTTAGCCATGGCAATCAGACAACACAAAGAAATAAAAGGCATCCAAATTGATAAGCAAGAAGTTAAACTGTCCTTGTTTGCAGATGACATGATATTGTACATAAAAAACCCTAAAGACTCCACTCCAAAACTACTAGAACTAATATCAGAATTCAGCAAAGTTGCAGGATATAAAATTAATACACAGAAATCTGTTGCTTTCCTATACACTTAGGATGAGCTAACAGAGAAATCAGGAAAACAATTCCATTCACAATTGAATCAAAAAGAATAAAATACCTAGGAATAAACCTAACCACGGAAGTGAAAGACCTATACTCTGAAAACTAGAAGACATTCATGAGAGAAATTAAAGAAGATACCAATAAATGGAAACAGATCCCGTGCTAATGGATAAGAATAATTAATATTGTCAAAATGCCATCCTGCCTAAAGCAATCTATAGATTCAATGCAATTCCTATCAAATTACCAACAGCATTCTTCAATGAACTAGAGAAAATCATTCTAAAATTCATATGGAACCACAAAAGACCTCAAATAGCCAAAGCAATTCTGAGAAGGAAGAATACAGCTGGGGGGATTATGCTCCCTAACTTCAAGCTCTACTACAAAGCCGCAGTGATCAAGACAATTTGGTACTGGCACAAGAACAGACCCATAGACCAATGGAACAGAAGAGAGAGCCCTGATATAAACCCAACCATATATAGTCAATTGATATATAATAAAGGAGCCATGGAAATACAATGGGGAAATGACAGCCTCTTCAACAGGTGGTGTTAGCAAAACTGGACAGCTACATGCAAGAGAATGAAACTGAATTACTGTTTAACCCCATACACAAAAGTAAACTCAAAATGGATCAGAAACCTGAATGTAAGTCATGAAACCATAAAACTCTTAGAAGACAACATAGGCAAATATCTCCTGAATATAAGCATGAGCAACTTCTTCCTGAATGCATCTCCTTGAGCAAGGGAAACAAAAGCAAAAATGAACTCATGGGCCTACATCAAACTAAAAAGTTTCTTTATGCAAAGGACACCATCAACAGAACAAAAAAGCATACTACAGTATGGGAGAATATATTTGTAAATGACATATCTGCCAAGGGGTTAACATCCAAAATATACTAAGAACTTAGATGCCTCAACACCCAAAAAGCAAATAACCTGATTAAGAAATGGGCAGAGGATATGAAGAGACAGTTCTGCAAAGAGGAAATTCAGATGGCTAACAGACACATGAAAAGAAGCTCCACATCACTAATCATCAGGGAAATGCAAATTAAAACCACAATGAGATATCACCTCACACCAGTAAGGAAGGCCAGCATCGAGAAGAATAAGAACAACAAATGCTGGTGAGGATGAGGAGAAAGGGGAACCCTCCTACACTGCTGGTGGGAAGGTAAGCTAGTTCAACCATTGTGGAAAGCAATATGGAGGTTCCTCAAAAAACTAAAAATAGAAACACCATTTGACCCAGGAATTCCACTCCTAGGAATTTACCCTAAGAATGCAGGAGCCCAGTTTCAAAAAGACATATGCACCCCTATGTTTATCACAGTACTTTTTACAATAGGCAAGATATGGAAGCAACCCAGTATCTAGCTCCTATTATATAATGTACTAGGTGCTGAAGTTGATAAATTTCACAGATAAGACTTACAATAAGATAATATTACATGAAGAATCATTTGTAGCAATACCAACTGCCTGTACAAACTGTTACACTAATTTATGTAAAAATGCCTTTTTTGTTCTATTGTATTATGTATTTATAACACACTAAATTCAAAAGATTATTTCCAGAGCATATGAATGTAACTGGTTTGTTGAATATGTATCCTTACATTGATTGCACCTTTTACTGAAATTCTAAAGTATTATCAAGATAACATTTTCACATATATTTGATGAAATAAAAACACAGTTTTCAACACAAATGGATCTCATGGAAATTTAGAAATACTGTCAACTTCATATATCTCAATTAAAATATCTACCCCCTAATTTTCATGCTTACATTTGTGTTAGCATTTGTCAATTTTAATAAAATCACCTCCACTACGAATTCTTTTACCAGAACCATCAAATTATCATCCAAAACTTTTGTCATTCTTTTTCATATTTTCTTACTCAAATATTTTTCACCTGTAGTTTATTTAAAACCTGTTTTTGTTTTCTAGCATTCAGATAGATTCTGAAATTTCTAGTTCAGCTCAATAAATGTTTTCAAGAGCCAATGCAGCTGTTCCATTGCACCAAGTAGAGATACTTATTCTTTCTGTTAGAACTTAGAGTTGTCACTGCACTTCTGAAAGTAGTAAGAAAAAAAAAGCATGAGCAAGAGATTTGATATTAAAGAAAAAATGCAGCAAGCTACAAGACTGTAGAAGTCAATTTTCTGCCTTTTCCCCTGTGTGACTAATAACTACTCTTAGGAGAAAGTACAGTTTTCAAAGTAAGAAACATGAAGAATACACTATTCAAAACTTCTGTCAAGACTTCCTTATTACAAAAGTTCATCAGCTGGTAAAGCAATCTTAAAACTGTAAACAGTATTTCATAATATAGTATGTGGTTAATGTTTCTCTTAATATTATCCAAATAGCTGTAACCAAATCAATTTCCTCTAACAAGTAAAAAATTGGTTGCACCTGTACTACCAGTTTATAGCTATTTTACATATACTGAAAACCAAATCCCCTTCAAGCTACAATAAAGTGATCTCCATGTGGTTGAAAGAGCTTAAGCTTTTCTCAGTATGTTGACGGAGATTGAGAAGAATGGTAAGTTAAGTCCTGTGGCAGGCAGCCTCTAAAATGAGACTCCAAAACCCCTCTCCCAGTACTTATGCCCTTCTGTAATCTTAGCTCCTGGAAAGTAGGCTGGACTTCATAAGTTATTTCAAACCAAAATAATATGCAGAAGTGATGGACTGTCACCTCCAATTTGATTATAAAAGTATTCTGCTTCCAATTTGGGCTCTCTCTCTTTCTCTCTCTTGAACTGAAACCTTGGGAACACTAAGTACAGTGTCATAAGAAAGTCTTGTAGAGAAACTGACAAGGCAAGCAAAGGACAGAGGGCTCTGGGCTACACCAAGGGCAAGACTCACATGCATAAATATGGAAGCAGTTCTCCCCTAATTTTCAAATGGAACAGTGGACCGTGCCAACAGCTTTACTGCAACCTTATTAAAGACCTTAAATCATAGGCACTGGATTCCTAATCAAAGAAAACAGTGAGATAATAAATGTTTGTTGTTTTTCACAAAGAAATAAAAGACATTGAGATTGATAAGGAAGATGTTAAAATGTCACTATTTGCAGATGACATGAAACAGTATATAAAAAACATTAACAAAACCACCCCAAAACTACTAGAACTAAAATTAAATTCAGCAAAGATGCAGGATACAAAATTAATACACAGAAATCTGTTACATTCCTATAAATTAATGATGAACTAGCAGAAAGAGAAATAGAAAAATAATTTCATTTACAATTGCACCAAAAAGAATAAAATTCTTAAGAATAAACATAAACAAGGAAGTGAAAGACCTATATTCTGAAAACTACAAGACAATGAAAAGAGAAATTAAGGAAGACACCAAATGGAAATATATCCTGTGCTCATGGATAGAAAGAATTAATATTGTCAAAATGGCCATCCTGCCTAAAACAATCTACAGATTCAATGGAATCCCTATCAAAATACCAATAGCTTTCTTCAACAAACTAGAACAAAGAGTTCTAAAATTCATATGGAACCACAAATGACCCCAAATTGCCAAAGCAATCCTGAGAAAGAAACATAAAGCTAGGGAGATTATGCTCCATGACTTCAAGCTCCACTACAAAGCCACAGTAATCAAAACAATTTGGTACTGGCACAAGAACAGACCCATAGACCAATGGAACAGAATAGAGAGCCCAGATATAAACCCAAGCATATATGGTCAATTAATATAAGATAAAGGAGCCATGGATATACAATGGGGAAATGACAGCCTCTTCTACAACTGGTGTTGGCAAAACTGGACAGCTACATGTAAGAGAATAAACGGGTTATTGTCTAACTTCATAGACAAAAGAAATCTCAAAATGGATCGAAGACCTGAATGTAAGACATGAAACCATAAAACTCTTAGAAAAAATATATGCAAAAATCTCTTGAATATAAACATGAGCAACCTTTTTCTGAACACATCTCTTCAAGCAATGGAAACAAAAGCAAAAATGAACAAATGGAACTACATCAAACTAAAGAGCTTCTGTACAACAAATGACATCAAGAGTAGAACAAAAAGGTAGCCTACAGTATGGGAGAATGTATTCATAAATGACATATCTGACAAGGGGTTAATATCCAAATATATAAAGAACTCACAGGACTCAACACCCAAAAAGCAAATAACCTGATTAAAATGGTACAGGATTTGAACAAACACTTCTCCAAAGAAGAAATTCAGATGGCCAACAGCCACATGAAAAAATGTTCCATATCACTAATTATCAGGAAAATGCAAATTAAAACCACAATGAGATATCACCTTACACCAGTTAGGATGGCCAACATCGAAAAGACAAGGAACAACAAATGCTGGCAAGGATGCAGAGAAAGGAGAACCCTCCTACACTGCTGGTGGGAATGTAAATTAGTTCAGCCAATCTGGAAAGCACTATGGAGGTTCCTCAGAACAATAAGAATAGATATACTATTTGACTCAGGAATTCCAGTCCTAGGAATTTACCCAAAGAAAACAAGATCCCAGATTGAAAAAGACATATACACCCCTATGTTTATTGAAGCACTATTTACAATAGCCAAGAAATGGAAGCAACCTAAGTGTCCATCAGTAGATGAATGGAAAAAGAAGATGTGGTACATATACACAGTGGAGTATCATTAAGCTATAAGGAAAAAACAAATCCTACCATTTGCATCAACGTGGATAGTGCTAGAGGGTATTATGTTCAGTGAAATAAGCCAGGTGGAGAAAGACAAGCACCAAATGTTTTCACTCATTTGTGGAATATAACAACAAAGCAAAACTGAAGGAACAAAATAGCAGCAGACTCTGACTCGAAAAGGCACTAGCGATTACTAAAGGTGAGGGGTGGGGAAGAAGGGGTGGAGGAGGGCAGGTGGGCAGGGAGGGAGAAAGGGATTAAACGGCATTATGATTAGCACATATAATGCTTGGGGGTCACAGGGAAGACATATAGCACAGAGAAGACAAGTAGTGACTCTGTAGCACTTACTACATTGATGGACAGTGATTGCTATGGTGTGGGAGGGGACTCGATAATGTGGGTGAATGTAGTAACCACATTGTTGCTCATGTGAAATATTCATAAGATTGTATAGCAATAATACCTTAATAAAAAAAATAATAATAAAAAAATAAATAAATAAATAAATAAATAAATAAATAAATAAATAAATAAATAAATAAATAGCAATATAAATGTTGCTTGTTTTCAGCCATAAATTTTGGGGTAATTTATTATATAGCAATAGTTAATTATAATATAGACGTCCTATATTCTTACTCTTTGTATTCTACAATTCCTTATTAGGAACTCAAAAAATGGTAGCTTACATTATTTTTTAAATTAATTATTTATTTATTTTGAAGAATATTATGTTTACTAGGCTCTCCCCTACCCCAAGTCCCCCCCACAAACTCCATTATAGTCACTGTCTGTCAGCATAATAAGATGTTGTAGAATCACTACTTGTCTTCTCTGTGTTGCAAAGCCCTCCCCTTTCCCCCACCCCCCACATTATACATGCTAATCATAATACCCCTTTCTTCTTCCCCACCTTATCCCTCCCTACCCTCCCATTATCCCCAGTCTCTTTCCCTTTGGTTACTGTTAGTCCATTCTTGGGTTGTTTTGTTCCTTCAGTTTTTCTTTTGTTCTCATACTCCACAGATGACTAAAATCATTGGTATTTGTCTTTCTCCACCGGGCTTATTTCACTGAGCATAATGCCCTCTAGCTCCATCCATGTTGTTGCAAATGGTAGGATTTGTTTTCTTCTTATGACTGAATAATATTCCATTGTGTATAGGTACCACCTCTTCTTCATCCATTCATCTACTGATGGACACTTAGGATGCTTCCATTTCTTGGCTATTGTAAATAGTGCTGCGATAAACATAGGGATGCATCTGCCTTTTTCAAACTGGAGTGCTGCATCCTTAGGGTAAATTCCTAGAAGTGGAATTCCTGGGTCAAATGGTAAGTCTATTTTGAGCATTTTGAGGAACCTCCACGTTGCTTTCCTCAATGGTTGAACTAATTTACATTCCCACCAGCACTGTAGGAGGGTTCCCCTTTTTCCACAACCTCGCCAACATTTGTTGTTGTTTGTCTTTTGGATGGTAGCCATCCTTACTGGTGTGAGATGATATCTCATTGTGGTTTTAATTTGCATTTCTCTGATGACAAGCGATGTGGAGCATCTTTTCATGTATCTGTTGGCCATCTGAATTTCTTTAGAGAACTGTCTGTGCAGCTCCTCTGCCCATTTTTTAATTGGATTATTTGCTTTTTGTTTTTGGAGGAGTGTGAGCTCTTTATATAGTTTGGATGTCAAGCCTTTGTCAGATCTGTCATTTATGAAAATATTCTCCCACACTGTAGGGTACCTTTTTATTCTATTGATGGTGTCCTTTGCTGTACAGAAGCTTTTCAGCTTGATATAGTCCCACTTGTTCATTTTTGCTTTTGTTTTTCTTGCCTGGGGAGATATATTCATGAAGAAATCACTAATGTTCACATCCAAGAGATTTTTGCCTATGTTTCTTTCTAAGAGTTTTATGGTTTCATGACTTACATTCAGGTCTTTGATCCTTTTTGAATTTACTTTTGTGTATGGGGTTAGACAGTGATCCAGTTTCATTCTTTTACATGTAGCTCTCCAGTTCTGACAGCACCATCTGTTGAAGAGACTGTCATTTTGCCATTGTATGTCCATGGCTCCTTTATCAAATATTAATTGACCATATATGTTTGGGTTCATGTCTGGATTCTCTAATCTGTTCCACTGGTCTGTGGCTCTCTTCTTATGCCAGTACCAAATTGTCTTGATTACTATGGCTTTGTAGTAGAGCTTGAAGTTGGGGAGTGAGATCCCCGCCACTTTATTCTTCTTTCTCAGGATTGCTTTGGCTATTCGGGGTCTTTGGTGTTTCCATATGAATTTTTGAACTATTTGTTCCAGTTCATTGAAGAATGTTGGTGTTAGTTTGATAGGGATTGCATCAAATCTGTATATTGCTTTGGGCAGGATAGCCATTTTGATGATATTAATTCTTCCTAGCCAAGAGCATGGGGTGAGTTTCCATTTGTTAGTGTCTTCTTTAACTTCTCTTACGAGTGTCTTATAGTTTTCAGGGTACAGGTCTTTCACTTCTTTGGTTAGGTGGATTCGTAGGTATTTTATTCTTTTTGATGCAATTGTGAATGGAATTGTTTTCCTGATTTCTCTTTCTATTGGCTCATTGTTAGTGTATAGGAAAGCCACAGATTTCTGTGTGTTAATTTTGTATCCTGCAACTTTGCTGAATTCTGGTATTAGTTCTAGTAGTTTCGAAGTGGAGTCTTTAGGGTTTTTTATGTACAATATCATGTCATCTGCAAATAGTGACAGTTTAACTTCTTCTTTACCAATCTGGATTCCTTGTATTTCTTTGTTTTGTCTAATTGCCGTGGCTGGGACCTCAAGTACTATGTTGAATAACAGTGGGTATAGTGGGCATCCCTGTCTTGTTCCCAATCTCAGAGGAAAAGCTTTCGGCTTCTCGCTCTTCAGTATGATGTTGGCTGTGGGTATATCGTATATGGCCTTTATTATGTTGAGGTACTTGCCCTCTATGCCCATTTTGCTGAGAGTGTTTATCATGAATGGATGTTGAATTTTGTTGAATGCCTTTTCAGCATGTATGGAAATGATCATGCAATTTTGTCTTTCTTTTTGTTGATGTGGTGGATGATGTTGATGGATTTTCAAATGTTGTACCATCCTTGCATCCCTGGGATGAATCGCACGTGGCCGTAGTGTATGATCCTTTTGATATATTTTTGAATTCGGTTTGCTAATATTTTATTGAGTATTTTTGCATCTATGTTCATCAGGGATGTTGGTCTGTAGTTTTCTTTTTTGGTGGGGTCTTTGCCTGGTTTTGGTATTAGGGTGATGTTGGCTTCATAGAATGAGTTTTGGAGTATTCCCTCCTCTTCTATTTTTTGTAAAAGTTTATGGAGAATGTGTATTTTATCTTCTCTGTGTGTCTGATAAAATTCCATGGTAAATCCATCTGGCCCAGGGGTTTTTTTCATGGGTAGTTTTTTGATTACCACTTCAATTTCTTTGCTGGTAATTGCTTTGTTTAGATTTTGTGTTTCTTCCTTGGTCAGTCTTGGAAGGTTGTAGTTTTCTAGGAAGTTGTCCATTTCTTCTAGGTTTTCCAGCTTCTTAGCATATAGGTTTTCATAGTAGTCTCTAATAATTCTTTGAATTTCTGTGGGGTCTGTCGTGATTTTTCCTTTCTATTTTCTGATTCTGTTCATGTGTGTTGACTCTCTTTTTCTCTTAATAAGTCTGGATAGAGGCTTATGTATTTCGTTTATTTTCTCAAAGAACCAGCTCTTGGTTTCATTGATTTTTTTCTATTGTTTTATTCTTCTCAATTTTGTTTATTTCTTCTCTGATCTTTATTATGTCCCTCCTTCTGCTGACTTTAGTCCTCATTTCTTCTTCTTTTTCCAATTTTGATAACTGTGATGTTAAACTATTCATTTGGATTTGTTCTTCCTTCTTTAAATATGCCTGGATTGCTATATACTTTCCTCTTAAGACTGCTTTCGCTTCATCCCACAGAAGTTGGGGCTTTGTGTTGTTGTTGTCATTTCTTTCCATATATTGCTGGATCTCCATTTTAATTTGGTCGTTGATCCATTGACTATTAGGAGCATGTTGTTAAGCCTCCATGTGTTTGTGAGCCTTTTTGCTTTCTTTGTACAATTTATTTCTAGTTTTATACCTTTGTGGTCTGAAAAGTTGGTTAGTAGGATTTCAATCTTTTCGAGTTTACGGAAGTTCTTTTTGTGGCCTAGTATGTGGTCTATTCTGGAGAATGTTCCATGTGCACTTGAGAAGAATGTGTATCCTGTTGCTTTTGGGTATAGAGTTCTATAGATGACTATTTGGTGCATCTGTTCTAGTGTGTTGTTCAGTGTCTCTGTGTCCTTACTCATTTTCTGTTTGGTGAATCTGTCCTTTGGAGTGAATGGTGTGTTGAAGTCTCCTAAAATAAATGCATTGCATTCTATTTCCTCCTTTAGTTTTGTTAGTATTTGTTTCACAAATGCTGGTACTCCTGTGTTGGGTGCATATATATTTATAATGGTTATATCCTTTTGTTGGACTGAGCCCTTTATCATTATGTAATGTCCTTCTTTATCTTTTGTTACTTTCTTTGTTTCGAAGTCTATTTTGTCTGATACTAGTACTGCAACTCCTGCTTTTTTCTCCCTATTGTTTGCATGAAATATCTTTTTCCATCCCTTAACTTTTAGTCTGTGCATCTTTGGGTTTGAGGTGAGTTTCTTGTAAGCAGCATATAGATGGGTCTTGTTTTTTTATCCATTCACTGACTCTATGTCTTTTGATTGGTGCATTCAGTCCATTTACATTTAGGGTGATTATAGATAGGTATGTACTTATTGCCATTTCAGGCTTTAGATTTGTGGTTACCAAAGGTTCCAGGTTACTTTCCTTACTGTCTAAGAGTCGAACTTAACTCACTTAGTATGCTGTTACAAACATAATCTAAAGGTTCTTTTCTATTTCTCCTCCTTTTTCTTCCTCCTTCCTTCTTTGTATATTAAGTATCAGATTCTATACTTTTTCTCTATCCCTTGATTGGCTTTGGGGATAGTCAATTTAGTTTTGCATTTGCCTCGCAATCAGCTGCTCCACCCTCCCTACCATGATTTTACTATCTCTGGTGACAGCTATCCAACCCTAGGAACACTTCCATCTATAGCAGTCCCTCCAATATAGACTGCAGAGATGGTTTGTGGGAGGTAAACTCTCTCAGCTTTTGCTTATCTGGAAATTGTTTAATCCCTCCTTCAAATGTAAATGATAATCTCGCCGGATAAAGTAATCTTGGTTCCAGGCCCTTCTGCTTCATGACATTAAATACATCATGCCACTCCCTTCTGGACTGTAAGGTTTCTGCTGAGAAGTCTGATGTTAGCCTGATAGGCTTTCCTTTGTATGTGATCTTATTTCTGCCTCTGGCTGCTTTTAACACTCTGTCCTTATCCTTGATCTTTCCCATTTTAATTACTATGTGTCTTGGTGTTGTCTTTCTTGGGTCCCTTGTGTAAAGGGATCTGTGGATATCCATGGCCTGAGAGACTATCTCCTTCCCCAGATTGGGGAAGTTTTTAGCAACTCCCTCCTCAAAGACATTTTCTATCCCTTTTTCTCCCTCTTCTTCTTCTGGTATTCCTATAATGCGAATATTGTTCTGCTTGGATTGGTCAAACAGTTCTCTCAATATTCTTTCATTTTTAGAGATCCTTTTTTCTCTCTGTGCCTCAGCTTCTTTGTATTCCTCTTCTCTAGTTTCTATTTCATTTATTGTCTCCTCCACCATATCCAACCTGCTTTTAATACCCTCCATAGTGTTCTTTAATGATTGGATCTCTGACCTGAATTCATTCCTGAGTTCTTGGATGTCTTTCCATACCTCCATTAGGATGTTGATCATTTTTATTTTGAACTCCCTTTCAGGAAGAGTCACGAGGTCCATATCATTTAAATCTTTCTCGGGAGTTGTATTAACAATTTTATTCTGGACAAGGTTTCTTTGGCACTTCATATTTGTATATTGCACCCTCTAGTGTCCAGAAGCTCTATTCTGGAGTTGCTGAGCTCCTGAAACAGTGCTGGTGGTCGCAGGGCAGTGGTACTGGTGCCTGGGGGTAGGAAAGTGCTGTTCCCCATCTCCTGGCTGCTGTGCCTGTCTCCACTGTCTGAGCCAGTGGGCCGTATAAGTTTTTGTCCCAGAGCAGCCCGATATGGATCCCTGCTTTCCACAAGCAGCCGGAATCCCAGTCTTCCCAAGAACTCTGCCTGTATTAACTTTCCAACCCTGTAGTCATGCGAGTCTCATGAGAGCACCATGAAATGTAGGTTTGTGCTCCCAGAGCAGATCTCCAGAGCTAGATATTCAGCAGTCCCAAGCCTTCCCCTCCTTCCCTGCTCCATTTCTGTTCCTCCTGCTAGTGAGCTGGGGTGGGGGAGGGGCTCGGGTCCCGCGGAGCCACAGCTCTGGTACTTTACCCCATTCGCTGAGGTCTGCTCTTTTTCCAGGTGTCTGCAGTCTGACGCGTCCTCTTTCCAGTTGCTCTCTCAGGATTAGTTGTGCCAATTAAATTTTCTAATTGTATCCAGTTTTAGGAGGAAGGCTCTGTCTCTCCTCTCATGCCGCCATCTTTCTACATTATTTTTTAAAGCACAATCTTGAGTTCTTTAAAATTCCTAGCTTCATACTGGCTAATGCTTTCTCACAAATAACATTTAGTGAGCATTTATTTCATAAAAGATACTGCATACAAGTCTTGCAGGTATGTTGATGAATAAATAAAGGGGTTTTTAATAATTTTATTTAATGCAGTTACAATAGAATGGGAATTGAAATATTAACAGGAAACTAAAATTTAAGTATCTATACAATCTAAATAATGATAAATCGAGTAAATATTTAATAAACAGACACACCACCTCTCTCCCATTCCATTTTTCCACTAACATCTCTGTCTCACTAATTTCAATACTCACAGAATAGAATCAAAGTGCTGTATTTTAGGAAGTCACATAGTGGTTTCTCTCCTGCTGGACATGTAACTATGCAGTTGTGTTTTTTTATTCATTAACTATTCAGGCAATGAAGCTTTCAAATAAAAATTTTCTGACTTCTAATTCTGGCCCTGTCACATCCTGGCTCTTAATATCTTAGGTAACAATAAATTAACTTCTAACCCACAATGTTTCTCCTATAAATTGAAAATATTAACACCCACCTATTTCAGAGGCTATTCTGAGAACAGATAAGATGCGCCAAATAAAGTGAACAAAAATCTAATAGTGAGTTTGAAACATTAATAATTAAACTCAATAATGGTAGCTAGGCACATGAGGATAGAAAAATAAATGAGACATACTACTAGGGTCAACGTGCACACAGTTTTTGAAAGACTTCTAATTAAATGGCAAACATCAATAAAGTATGGTTAAAGCCATGTATATGATTGGAAACAATTCAAAGTCAAAATTCAGCTTAAATATCTGAGTTCCAACTTTGTGCAAGTCACTGTGTCAATGACTAAGATATATATGAGTAAGACATAGCTCTTGACCTACAGGGGCACATTAAGATAAGAGTCAGTGGACATACATTACTGTCAAGTAAGGCAGAGAAGGATAACTACAATTTAAAATGCCCAAGGTACAGTGAATACGATTTCACATAAGATTAAATCTGGAAGCTTTGGGAAATTTCTTGAAGACTTGGGCAGAGGTGACTATATAAGCAAATGTCCCCAGGGTGGAAAATGCAGGAATAGCAACTGTGACAAGATGAGAAGATAGACTGAGGTGATGAGGGAGAGGAGGGAAGGAAGGATGTGGGAGGGAAGAGGAGAGAGAGTTGTTAGTTAGTTAGTTTCCCAGACTTACATCACAGATTGGTGAAAAGCACTGTTGAAATGCAGTTATATGATAACGAAGGTCCCTCATTTTCAAGAGTTTGATTCTTTATGAGCTTGAAGAAATCACTTTTAGACATAATGGTGCTTACTAATGAATGTATAGCAGATATCCTTCCTAAAAGAAAATTCTGAGCTAATCCAAAGTATTCCTGTTTGTGCAATTAGAAAGTTTTCAATCATTATCTCTCCAGGCACAGAGATATATCTTTATGCAGTTATTATTTAATATATATTTTATATGTTTACAGGTTAGAAATGAGTTAAGCTAAATTTCCCCACAGAGTGAGCTCCATGAAAGCACAGCCTGGTATTCTGTCTCTGATAGAGGCATCGAGAAACATCTCCCAGAAAACATGATTTGCTTCCAAGATGATAATATCTTGAAAACAACAGGAATAGTTTCTTCAAATATCCCTTGATTCCCTTTAGTATGTAAACATTAGTATCCTTCTAGATGCTACAGAGCAGTTTTCCAAACAAAGTTATATGGCATCTAAGGTGTTTTTAGCTGGTAAAGCCCTATGGGGTGGGTATAAAAACAGTCAAATGCAGCAGCCCCTGGCATGGACAGAGACCATCACTCTGAAAAGTGAATGTTCTTTTGCCTATAATAAAACAAAAACCACCACCTTAAGCCTAATTAATCTAATTTCACCCAGAAAGGAATCAAAATAATAAAGGTTTTGTTTACACCCTCTGCAAAATACCTTATGAGGATAGAAACAACTCTCTATTTTTCACTACAAGGTCACTATGAACATTTCATGCCATTTATTCTTTATAAGTAATCTTGTTAAATAATTTCTTAGAACATAAAAGATGAACAAATTATTATTTTTCTCAGATCTGAAGCTGATTTTCACAAACCTCAAAAAGATTAAGACCACATACAGAGAGAAAACCATTTTGGACAGTAATGAGCAGATTCAACATATCTTATATTTTTGGAATAATGCTTTTAAGAATATGTAAAATTTTCAGGATAGAATTTACTATCTGAGAAATGAATACATCATACCCCCAGACACCTCACTATCATACCTACTTACTTTTCACTAACAACTACTCCAATGAGGACATCTTTGTGGACAGTCATAAAACCCAAGTGTAATTTTGGGTAGATTCTAATACCAGCAAGTTGTACCACCTAGCTATATGCAGGAATGGCTCATATTTCCCCAGTGCGTAAGATGGAACATTTGGCACTCTTAAGGAAATCCATAAATGGTGCTTTTCTAAATTTCTACATACATTTTCCCATGACCGTTTCCTCTCTTGTCCTATTACATAGCCCAGAATTTGGTGTCCACTCTTCACATGCATTCTGTAAATAGAGCTTTATATTTAAAAACAAACATGACATATGAATAAACATTAAATAGCTTACAGAACTGAAATAGCACCATCTGTCTAAACAATAACAGTCCAAAATACATGGCATTTTTGTCTACTGTATTTCTCAAAGTGAATTTTGAGTTTTCTATATGAAGTATCTAAAATGTTACAAAATGTAAGCATATTTCATATGGCAGATAATACTATTTTTTTACAATTACTTCTTCCTTCCACATCTTCAAATGGCTTCATTGTGGTATATACATTCTGTATACCCCTGTCCTCTTCGTGAACTTTGGCTTCCCCTCCTAACCTACTTTGCCCATTTGATGTAAGTTAATACAATAAATCATATTCAACCAGGCTTCAGAGGTGCATGTATGGTTTGGCTTGTATATGCAATCCTTCGCCAAACCATGCAAACACATTACTCTAGTAAAGTATTAATCCCAAAATGTGAGACACAGGGAGGAGCTATGAACCCAACCAACAGTCTGAAGTAGAGCCAGGCCCAACCAATGTGTAGCCATTTTAGTGAAAAACAGACTTTGTTATTGTTAGTCATTGAGATTTTTGATGGTTTGTTAGTGAGCATTACTTTAGCAAAAACACTTCAATACATTTATTTCATAACTCAGAATGTCACAATAACTAAATAATGGTAATAAAATATGTAACAAGAATCCATTAGCACTCTTGAAAAGCCTTAATAGTTTTTTAACATAATTTTTTTGGTATATAGTCTCCTACATACACATATGTATATACATACATAGGTACGTATAGTTTGTAATCCTGTTAAATATTTAATATGGAAATCATTTTTTACAACTTTCCATTCTCTTTATGAATTAAGCCCTATTTTCCTGGGCTTTTAAAATGAGACCTAATGTAATCCATAATTACTAGAATTCAGACATATAGCAACCAGCAAAATACAAAAATGGATATGGACTTATCGACTGTCATCTAATGTACTTAATACTGGGCTCATGTGTGTGTGTGTGTGTATGTGTGTGTGTGCTCTGAACATCTCTGGGGTCTTTGTATTACCATTTTTCAAACGAAAATTAAGTTTTGAACCTAATTCAGAGAGCAAAGCTATCTAAAGTTGTATGAGAAAAGCATTTGGGAGTAAATGCTAAACCAATGTAGAAAATCTTGACTCATTCATGAACAATTCTACAAAAATCGAATGTTTTTTAAACAAGAGTAGAACTTTAATGGATTTGTAGTTAAGAGGATAAAGCACTTAAAGTAGCCCACCTAGCTTTCATTTTTCAAGATACTAAGTCTGTCTCTGAGAAGACATTAGAAAGATAGAATGTCACATACTGTATATAAATACTGTCATGTACTTAACTAAAAGGACAATCCTTGACCAGGTAAGCCCTGGTGAAAAATCAAGGCAAGGACAGCCTTCAGCATTTATTGGATGAAGAATCATAGATATCATTGCTAAATATGCCCTTAAAGATCATTCAAGGCCTGGACCCAAAGGCCAGGCTTCTTACTAAAATGGGTATTTTAGGAAGACAAGATGTGTGTGACTTCTGTTGCAGATAAGCTCTATGTAGTATTTTGTAAAATGAAAAACCATGTTCAGGAAAATAAAATGACTTGTTCTGGGACACAGCTATTATTTCCAGAGTCAGAAAAATGCTAACAGTTTATTGGTCCATTTAATCATTACTGTGGAAGGCACAACCTACAAACTGTGACTTCTTGGGGAATGAGGTATAAATGTAGGATGGTTCTGCTGCTTCCATACAAAGTCTCATGATTTTCAGTTATGATTCCCCACTGTGGAAATATTTGGAATTAATACACAACTTACTGTAATGAGTTTATCTTTATTATACGGACCTTGGGAAAAAGTAATTAAGGAGAGCAGTGAATAAGAAAGAAGCTAGGAGATGAATTACATAAAGGGAGAAGAGTTTTTTAATTAAAGTGAATTTCTAACACACAATTTATCCAAGAAACATAGCTGCTTTCAGTATCAACATTGCCTTATCTGATTTTTGATAATTATAATTTTTGTTAAAATATTAGATTTTTCTCTATATCAAATACTGACCAACACATGTTTGGGTTAGAAGGAAGTGTGCTATAATTTTTTTTAATGTTATGTTGAAGTTTAGTGTAGATGTACACATCACAATATTAGATTATGTGATTTTATATACATACAGTAAGAAAGAATAAATGTTGAGTTATATCCAATGACATTTCAGGTTTCTGAGTAAACATTTCTTAAAATAAAAATAAAAACAGCATATATATGAAAATCATGATAGAAAATAATTGTGACATGAATGTAATCTGTAGATAGAAGACTAGAAGAAAAAAGAAGAAATTGATGACAAAAGATGAAGAGCTCAACCAATCTTACACAAACTTTTTCGGAGGATGCAAAAAAAAAAAAGGAAAGAAGTACAAATTTCAACTCATTTGATGAAGATAGTATAAACTTGAGACAAAAATTAAAAAGTAGGAAAAAAAGAAAATTAAAGCCTAATTTCACACATGATCACAGATGCAAAAACCTAAACAAAATATCAGTAAAATAAATCTAGGGTTCAATCTAGGAAAGCAATATTGGTTTAACATTAGAAATTCATTAAATTAATCTATTCTGTTGCTAAGTTAACTTTCTTCTAAAATTGAAAGGATTATTCTAGGAAATAAAAGTACTTGATGGAATTAAACTTATTTTTTAATTGGAAATTAAATGGAACTTTCTTAACGTGACAGATGGTTTTTATTCCACACCCACAGCAAATTTCATACTTAATTGTAAAATGTTTAAAAAACTCCCTTTAAGACCAGGAATAAATAAGAATGAGAGCTAGCTACTGACACTTCTACATAATGAGACACATGCAACAAAACAAAAGGTTAAAAGGATTAGAAAAGAAAGACTAAAACTATTGCCATCAATAAATGATATGTAAGAAAAACACAAAGCAGAAATTTTAGAATCTGTGACAGTCTCTAAAAAGTTCTTGGGTTTGAAGACACAAAGAAGCAATTTCTATCAACAACAAGCAAATAATGGACATTAAAATGATAACAGTATTAGATACAGACACATATATATACACATTAAAATGTAGAAATATCTACACATTAAAATGTAGAAATACATTTTAAAATAACTACAAGTGTTTTTAGAAAACTATATTTTATCTTGTCATTTAAACATAGCCTAAACTGAAAGTTGTATCTTATAATTTTCACCAGTTTGATCAATAGTTTCTATGAAAATCCCTTCAGATTTTTTAACTTGAAAAATGTCATTGTGATATTGACAAAAGAGTATATGACAATTAATTACTAAATTATAACTGAGTAAGCAAAAATAAGACAAGGTGGGGAACTATGCTACAAGTTATAATGACTTTATACAGTATGTTGTTGGTATAAGAAGAGAAAAACAGAGTGAGAACTGAGATTCTAGTATCAGACCTACTTATATATGGAAATATGATTTACTATAGTACTAGTATTACAGATAAATCAGTAAAGGTTGCTTATTCAATTAATTATTTTATGTATCTATATGGGGAAAGCTATCCTACCTCACATTATAAATAAACAATCAAATCCAGATGAATTAAAATATAAAGGTCAAGATGAAATTATAAAAACTTTAAACGGCAATGTAGATGATATCTTGAGGACCTCAGGATGGAGAAAGATTCTATAAATAAGGTATAAATAATATAAATAATACGTAAAATGTTAACAAATCTGATTAAATTAAGATTGTACGCTTCCATTGGTCAAGCAACTACAAAAAACATGAAAAGACAAACCATAAACTCAAAAGAGACAATTTCAAGACATATAACTAACAAGTGATTAAGATCTGGGCTATAAATTGAAGTATTTTAAACGAATACTTCATGCAAGAAGAGAGTAAGGATGGCCAATGAAAATATGAAGATTTATTGATAGAGGATAGACAATGATATATAGAGATATCTGTATATCTAGATATACATAATAAGGATATGCCTATATCCTTATATGTAATTAAAAAAATGTGAACCAAAATGTCCAAGGTGCGTCACATACCTCTATCTGATTAGAGGAAAAGAGTATGACGTTATCAAGTATTGGCAAAGAATAAAGGCAATTGGACTTCTTGCTCTCTTCATGAAATGGCTTGGCACCTGGAAATAATCTAAATGTCCAAAGAAAGAATAATGGAAAAATAAACTGTAGCATATTAATACATACAATGAGACACTCCATTGTAATAAAACTTGATCCACAACAATATACCAACATGAGTGAATCTGCAGAACAAAATGTTGAAAAGCAAATGCAAAGGCTGATATGTGCATGAGTGTGCTAAAAATATGGAAAAGAATGTAATTAGTTTTAGGGGTATTCCATATGTGGAAAAACTGAAAGAAAAGCAAAGTATTATTTACTCAAAATGCAGGATTGAAGGGTTCAAAAAATTGATAAAATAAAGTTTTTAAAAAGTCAGTATCTGAACAGTAAACTTAACATGTATATTAAGCTCTTCATCAAATCTATTAATTTATACACATTCTATTCCAGTAGACACTAACAATTATTTAAAATAATTGTTAATATTAAAATTAACAATAAATAATAAATAAATACGGAATATACGGAATATGGCTAATTGTATATCCACTCTAATCAAATAAATAAATAATACAATACAAAAGATATTTCTGCCCATGCTGCTTAACATGAGTAATCAATAAAGCAATGATGAGCAAAAAGCTTGATTTGGAATTTAAAAAATAACAACATTAGAAATATATGTAGGAAAAAAAGAAATAAGAAAATTTAGAAATATTTAGAATTGCGTAAAAAGAAAAATCCACATATAAAATACGTGAAATATAGTCATAGGGGTATTCAGAAGTAAATTTATTACCTTTAAATGCAGATTAGAAATAAGGAAAATTAAAAATTAGCAAGTTAAGTCTCTGATTCAAAAAGGGAGAAAAGGAAGTGAAAAGAATCAAAGGTAGAGAACGCTTTTTTCCTTATCATAGTACCAGTAAAATAAGTCTGTGTCTCTATTGATGCTGTGGTATAAATATATCACATTTACATGTGATATCAAAAGCTGTTTAGACAAGCTTAAAATGTGCTGCTGAATAATGAACTTTGGACTATTGTCTTCAATCTTCCTTAAGACTAAAGTAAAGGCCACGAACATTACTATCCCACATGCCTACACTCTTATTCCCAGATAAATTTTTATTGAAAAAGAAAATAATTTAATACAACTTAAGTAAAATAGAACTGATAATAGGATTCTACTAGGTATCATGTGACTTAATCCACCATGTCAATGCTTCGTAGTCTGGGAATTAAGGGGTATGAAGAGTGTGACAGGAGCTCATAACTGATTGTCATTTAACGTACAGTAAGGAGCAGCTTCAACAAGCTTCTACGAAACTGCCCAAATGGGTCATCGTTTCCCCAATAAAAAGGGGAAGAAACCGGTTTCTTGTATCCTGATGGCTTTGAATGCCTTCTAAACAATGGGATTTTGTGAGTTTTCTCCACTGAGCATCTACCTAGTGTTTCACTGCAGCTATCAAGGTCAGATGGGAGAATCTAATTATTGTACCTTTGAAATTAAAAAAGAATGAAATCAACTCAGTGACCCTAAGATCGTCCTCTCCAGTTAGTGGGGCTGGGGCCGTCCTATATAGAAAATATGCATGTTATTTAAGCACCAAAAGGAAGGCACCCTGTCTCTGGCTTCTTAACTTATATTCCAAGCCCACCTGTTCTGTCCTGGTTTCTTGGCCTCACACCTGGTTTCTATCTTACCGCTTGGCATTTTCAGATCGATGTTTCAATAAGGCAACTTTATTTCAGCTTCAGCACTGAAGTTTTCATTAAGGTTTTCCCCAGCATGAGTTCTGCAGGCTGTTTGTGAGGTCTTCTCTAATCCCTTATCAATTGTCTGTAGCTGAAATCACAAACTGATAAAGACCCCTGGGCTGTTTATCCGGGGTCAAGGTAAGGCAGCCTGAACCTATCTGGCATGAATTGGGAGAACTTCTGTGTCATCTGAGAAGAGCTACAATAGTATAAGTGAATGTTGGAAAAGACGTGAAAACATGGAGCTAAGTCAAATGCTTCTGTCATATAGTTGTTAGAATATGAGAAAGGTTGAAAAGATAGATGAGAACTTTATATAATCACTGAATGCAGAATGAAAACAGCACATGACTTTCAAACAATTCATCACTTTATAAATTTTGCTTCTGATTTTACAATAGACACAAAATTTTGGTTTCCCTACAAATAAACGTTGTTCCCCTATCCTCTCCAACATGTGAACCCAGGAGATATGTGGTAATTTTATTTCCTTTTAACGAAAAAGCAAGTGATAAGTTGGATTGTAGAACATGTTAGGACAGAAGAGTCAAGAAAGTTAGAAATGCTCAGGCGGAATGGGAATTCCCCACAGCAAATTTCAACCTTCCAGGTTCACTTAACCCTGCTTAGAGGGTGCATGGAGTACACACTAGAAATACCCAAAGTGAAAAGTACCCAACAAATTAATTGTATGACCACTGCCTTTTAAGTTTACCAAAATTGGCTCATCTGCAATTTTTTTTTAATTCCTACAGTTTTTAATTGGTGGCAATGAAATCCTGAATGTCATATATTCAACAGACTGTGATAAGTTATAAATGTAGTGTAAGATGTGTTCTGCTTTCAAACCACAGAGATTATAGACCTTGCTCAATTATATTCCATTGAAGTATCTAGGATTTATTGACTATGAAAAACACTGTTTCCAGCCAGAACTGTGCACTATTTTCCACTGTTCCAGTTCTGCTAACAAGGGCAATCCAAGGGCAAATACTAATTATGATTTGATACAGTTTTACTTTCCTGTTTAGCTCAGAAAGAATTCCATGGCATGCCCCAATTCCCTTGTCAGTTCCTCAACTTTTAATTTCTAATTTAATGAACTAGTGTACTTGAAGAGAGACTCTGATTTTAAGTATTTTTAAGAAGATGTAAAACTCAAAAGAACAGTACAAGAGGGATTTTAAAGTCATACACCCGTCACTTTTGCCTCACTAACCAGTTAAGACAGACATTCGAGATCCAGTTCTCTAAACTACAAAACATATTCATGAATAAAAGTACATTGCACTCAAGGGAACAGTGGCATTTGTCATTGAGATTTTGAGAAAAGTAAACCTAGTCGTTAGGCCTGACAGATGTCTTAGATTTAAGTGCTAATTTCATAGCACCATGACTTATCTCACTCATGTCTAGCCTTTGTTGAGTTGGACATCTGACCCACAGCTGAACAGCAAGCACATATTCACATTTCTTTGTTCAGGAATGATAAAAAAAGTAAACAATACCTATCATACCATGAAAGAGAAATCAAATCCAAATTACCATCAAAAGTATTAATTATACCCATTTCCAACTTCCTAACTGCCATATAAGACATTCTGATATTAACAAAAAACCTGAAAATAATACCCTAATGTTTTATACATATAATTTATGAAACACAATTACTGATGATCGAAGGGTTAATAGAAAGAAAACATTGAATGGACATTATGAATTTGAGAATCTATTATTTTTTAAAGTTTCCACTACAATAAGGTTTTGTCAGTATATCCTTGTAGTTTGAGTAAAAAATTTACTCTGAGAGTATTAGTACATACAACTTTTTACTTTTATATAACAACACACATTTTTAAGTTGATACTGTTAGACTTACACGAAGAGGAATTGAACTTCTACCATTATACAGTGATCTTTATTACAAATGCTGATTTTTGCCTTACAATCTATTTTGTCTCATGTAATATAGACAAAAATGATCTTTGCATTGTAGCTCTTAATATTTGCTTAATGTATTTTTCCCATTATTCTTATTTTCTTTTAAACATCTTTTCTGAGGCATAATTGACATTCAATAAATTGCACAGAAAGTGTAAAAAAAAGAATCATACTTAAGACAGTAATACGTCCAAATACAACAAACTTCCTAAGAATCTGTTGTGACTAAGTGTGCCATGTAATAAAATTATTGGCCAATGAACACTATGCAGAAGTTTTTTGAGTTGACTCTAAGTAGGCTCTTTAAAAGGGGTACAGAGAGCTAAAACATGCTTCTTTTTTGCTGGTCTTTCCTCCCTCCTGTGACCTGTAATGCAGGCACGGTGACTGGAACTCCAGTAGCAAGCTGGAAGATCAAATGTTAGTAGCACGCAGGAAATAGACAGTCACAGAATTGAGAAATTCTGCTTGAAGAGTAATATCTAGTTTTTCTTACTTAAAACTGTGTATGTTTATTATTAAGTATCATTCTATTTTCAATGTAATTTCATTTTTATTTAATTGTAATGTATTTAAACTAAATGTTATGGAGATTTAATTTTACAAATTGAATTCCGCAAGTTTAATTTGAATATTTTTCTTATTTTAGTTATTCCTAGATTTTAGATCCTATCTTTCCTCTCCTGCTTTCCCGTAACTAGTCTGAACTCTGAATAGTTTTGTCATATGTAAAATAGGGATGGTACCTATTTCAATGGGTTGCCATTAAAATGAAGACAAAAAATGCATATAGCTAGCAAGCACAGTCTGTGTTCAATTAACATCAGCTATTGTCAGCATCTTCATTGCTGTTCTGTTTAAGTCTCTCATTTCTAATTCTTTGCACAGTACACTAATTTCAAAAACATAATATAGAATAAATTCCATTTCAGTGTACCTTGAAAGTATTTTTGTGTTACTCATGTTTTGGCATCAATAAATCATATTTGCTTTTTAAACAGAAATATTTTCAAATATTAATAACAGCTTGTTTCCATTTAAACAGTAGGAATAATAATGAGTAGAAAGAAAAAGAAAAGTCAGGCTACAAATTTTTATGTTCCAGTTGAAATTCTATGTTTGTTCTCTCTTTTCAGTTTGTTTCCCTCCATGAACAGAAACCTCTTTTAGAACTTTTTTAACTTTAAATTCAATTCCACTGACATTATTCTCTTGAAAACATCCTATTATATAATTTAAAGCCTAAATACAATATAGTTTATGTCATCAAAACACGTGTATGAATAGATTAATGTAGACAACAATTTTATGTAACTTAGAAAAAAACTCAACACCTATTCAAAAATGATTGAATTTCTACTTTACTTTTTCACCCTTTCCAGATAAAATACCATACTAGAACATATTGCATTGTATTCGCTATTAAAATGAAAAGAAAACTGAAACCACAGTGAGAAATAAAAATCTTTGTTAATGCCTTTGCCTTTGGCAAACTCCCTACAGTAACTGGAGGGTTAGAAGAGATATTTTTTTATTTTAAAGAATACAATTGGAAGAGAAAAGCAATACATCAGAGAAACAAATTAATCTTTGGATTTCTTTGAAAAACTTAAAGAAAACATTTTTGTAAAACAAAAATTTGAAGAACTTAAGCCAATTTCATTCAAGTACCTAAAAAAAAAATCTAACTCTTGATTCTTAGGACTAAATTTTTTAAAATCTTGATTAATCATTAATTAAAATCTTATTACTTAATTAAGTAGATAATTAATTATTAATTAAGACCAACAACTACAGTGAGCATAAAATCTATCAGAGTTTCATTCCTATAGACTCTGCGGACTTAAGAAAACACAGAAGACCAGAAGGCAGTTCTCAGTAAATGATAATCAGCTGAGAAGGATCAGAATACTGCTAACAAACACAATGAAGCATCAGTATCTTTGGGTAAAACTGTGGTTTAAATAACAAATAATCTTGACAATTATTTCAGATGTAGTCCTCACGGCTTATAGGACAATAGCCCAAGAGAGTCAAATTTGAACAGATTCAATATCCAAATGATTTGAGTAAAAGTCACTCATTGGAATTATTTAAATAACTTGAAGGAATGACTTGCTGGGAGAAAAATGAGGTTTCTGGTACATCTGTTACCTATTATGCTCAAATGTCATCATTTTAATCAACCTTTTATTGAACAAATTAGCATTAGACACAAACTTTAGATCACGATTTCTAATAAATAAGTCTATTTTTAGAGAAAAAATTCATGGATCAGATAGAAAGTATCTTCAAGGACACAATAATTCTGTAATTTATGGGGTGTGGTGTGTTCAGCAGGGTTTTACTGAAGTCTGCTTAATAGTATCATACTAACATGTGACAATGCAAAGTTTATAGGCATGAAAATTTTTCTACACGATCAACAAAGCATATTATCTCACAGCAGTTTTCCATAGAGGTTTCCTTACTGATACCAAGAAGGTGGGACTGCCCAAAGAGTATCTGTTCAAAACCTTCTTTCAAAGGCTGCTCTTTGGCCATTACTCTATTCTAAATCTTTAGAATTTATCCTGGAACATTTTACAAATATGTATTTGTCCATCACTTTGTAACCATCTTGAAGGTAAAAACCATTTCTATTGTATTTGCGACCTTTCACTGCCCCAAATGGGGTTCCACGTGGGGAACCTATTCAAATTCAATAAAAAATTATATTTTAAAAACCTGAACTAGAAAAATATGTATGTCCTCACAAAGTAATCACTTTTTGCATTCTATTGCTTTTCCTGCAAGTTATTCTTTTCCCCTCACTTTTTTTATCTCTAAAATAATGTACCATATATTTCTGAATTACAAGTAAAAATGGTGGGGTTAAAAAAGATGTGAACCTACCTCTCCTACGCTCTTCAAAGCATCTTTTCTTATTTCTGCATCTCTCACCTGGGATCCTTAGCGTTTGTGAAGGTGAGTTCACATGCAGACAGAGTTCAGGTTGATGTTTAGGGAGCAGGCGGGCAGCAGTAGGAACACCTGTGTCATCATTCTACAGACATCACTCTCATTCTTCTAACGTTTGTTTCTTTTTTTTTCTTTTATACTTTTGCACTTCAATTAGCCTCCAAAGATATTTACTGAAGAGACATAGAGCCAAGATTTTGGGGATTTGAAGTTCAAGTAAAAGCTTTCTAGTAAGAAAACTGTATTAAAATCACTTTTCCCCAGTGACTGAATCTATAGATTGACAGAGACTCTGGAGACAGCTGAGAAGGTGAGAGAAGAGCAAGAAGTACGTGTGTGGGGGAGGAATGGTGTTTAGGGAAAGGAGGTGTTGTCTTTAGCAGTGACAGCCTCAATCTCAATATGCCCTAAAACCATCATTAATAAAATTAGGCCAATCACACCTACTACCCAAAACTTTTCTTAGAGAAAGCTGTGGAGCTTTTCTTAATGAAGCTGTTGGAAATGAAGGAAAAGTATTTGAAATAGTTACAGATTCCAGGCAAGAGAAAACTGCTGAGGCCAAGTACTTCAGTTCCCAAAGTGCACAGACCTGCCTTGATAGCTACCACTGTTGCTATTATTTTTCATTTTACTTCCAGCCAATGGCATGGGCACATCCCTCCACAGCCACCAGAGAAGAAAGCCATGAAACACTTCTCCAGACCACATCCCTGACTCTCATTCTGCTGTTCACAGCTGCCAGAGGGAAGCGCCAGCTGGTGGAACATTCTCCAATAACACACAAGACTTTCGCAATTTGGATGTACAGGAGGTTGGCATTTCACTGGAGGCCAGTAGACATTTTCCCATGGAAACCATGCTTGAAATGGCAAGTTTCTGCCACTCGTTAAAACAATTCTAGAAGTTGTAAGAGAAGACTGTGCTAAGTCAACATGGAACCCTCAATATTACTCAATATACTCAATATCAGTGCTTTTTCTGAACACTTTACTAATTGCCAATAACTACCTATTAAATGCAATTTTGGAACAGAAGCTGTTATTAGGTTTGCAATCACAGCAATGCTATTTTCTTCTGGGAAACTTCTCCAGGAACCTAAGAAGAGTGCATAATATAAATGTTCTGAGAGCTGAGACAATCACTACAATACCCCATGGCTTCATAGTTTCACCACTGCTCATATACATTTGACTCCCTATTCCCTGCATCTCCATTCCACTTTTCTCCCTTTCCTCTAGACCTTGCTGCTCACACATCCTGTACATGTTGCAACATGTCCTTCAATGCCTTTCTCTTCTTAATACAAACTATCACCTTTAACCTCTGCCACAAAAGACAAGTTCTGTGTCTCTACTCAGATTCATGGTAGAAAAGCTGTCTTATCAATTGCCATGCAGTGGATTCACTTATCTTGGATAAGGCATCTGTCGCCCTGTAGTCTCTCAATATATATGTATTTTACAAAATCACTAAACAATGGATATTGCTGTAGAATCAGACCTTGCCAGGAAGGTGCATAAGAAAAAGAACTGGGTCATGTGATATATTCCAACATACACAAATATTGGACAATGAGCAGAAGTGAGCAGGAAGAAAAAGAAAATCTAGTGGGTTTGGGAAATACTTAAATAGTGAATTCAAAAGCCAAAAGTCACACCTCTGTCTCCTTTCAGTATTTGATCAGCTTACTGGACAGATTTCTTTACTATCTTATAACTCATTCATTGCAAAAATCCAATAAGTACAAGATAATTACAGTGATGCACAATAGCTATAACCACCATCATTCAGGACTACTGGATCATTTTTATGAAGCTATTCAGTCACCACAGTAGCCTTCCCAACCCCAGATTTATTGTCCCTCTCCTAGAACCAGATTGACCTTATTCATGACACTAGACAGCTGCTAAAGGAATAAAAGCAAAGTTACTTTTTTCCTTGATGGTTTGTCCATAAACTTGGATTCTTCTTGTGTTTTAAAAAAATAAATACATAACTCAAAAGTCTTGATATCTGCAGTAACTTCTTTCTAAAGTGTCAGATCAGATCATGTAAGAATGTGGCTTAAAAACATTAATGAAATTCTTTGAGGGACTCCTTGGTATAGTATGCAATGACTTGGCCTCAAACTATACTTTCAACCTCATTTCTAACTTCTCTCATGAAGTTCATGACCCACTAAAAATAAGCCACATTTCCTCTGCTCACTGACTTCTATCATTTTGTATATAAAGTTTTCTCTACTTGGAATTCACCATATTTCTCCCTGCATTTCAGAATGCTACCTATTTTTGAGGTCCAGCTAATATGTAATCTTTCACAAGGCTTTTTCTGATCATTTCATACAGACATAATCTCAACTCCTCCAATAATTTAGTTCTTAAGATATTTAGTATTTCTTACAGTGTGTTTTATGTCAAGACATTAGTTAAAGAGAAAACACAGTTTGTTATACACCTGGCGTACCACTACAGTGCCATTTACTTTACATGTGAAATACTGAGAAGCTATCTAGTCCCTGAAAAACATCAGTTTATGAGGTTTCCTCTTTGATATATGAAGATACCAAAAATTATTGATCAATTCCCAATAAAATATACTACCAAAACTTCAATGTGACTTGGAAAAATTTCCATTTTCAAATTATGTCTTCTTGTCATGTTCACGTATAGCAAAACTTTCCTATATACTTATTTTAATATCTCCCCACTCCAAATGTCACTGAAACTACTGTGTTTTTCTACTCATCTCCTAACTTATTTAATCCTACATCTGGTATTTTTTTTTTATCTTCTCAGATCATGGTGCAGGAGCAGAAGAATGATTTTTAGACTTGGACTTCTATAGTATTAATATTCATAATACTATCTGCCTATGTGCTTTTAGCACAAAGAAAATTATATATACTCTTCCTCTTTAGATATTCATGATAGTAGAACCAACCTTCTCATTCGGACTTTGCTCCCTTCTTATTCCACTTCCTACCCTGGTCATGGTCAAATAAGAATAAACAACAGCTTGAACTTTACCCACTTCATCATTTGTTCTGTTGTAACTAATGTAGCATTTTACCAGTTGGCAGCCTAATCTGTGTGTACTCTAATTCATACACACCTGGATATTTGTGATGGACAAGAGGAACTGACCCATAAGCACAAAGTCTGCAAGAGAGTCAGAGATGCTCTTAATGAAAAAAATCTCATCCTGAGAAAAAGAGGGCAAGTATCCAAGTATAATAGTTCAGAACCATGAGTCAGGTCTGACTGCAGGAATGACAGACCGTAGCTCAAGGTCTAGCACTTAACACATCTGCCAGCCCTTCTCCTGTGGGACTCATACCTGAGTTTGAGAGAGAGAGAGAGAATTTCATTTAAGGATAAAAGAGCATATTAAAACTACAAGCTGCTTTACAGTAATATCTATCTGACACTAAAAATAGAAGGCAAATCTGAATACTTTCTAAAGCGAGATTATACCCAAAATCCTCCTCATGGAGATGGCATCACCCATTCAGCAGACACCAGTACCTTGGAAGAGGCACATTTTCATCCTGGGTACCTTTGTTGTATCAATCACTTAAAAAAATATTGCAATCCCCTGAACTGGAATAAAGCAAACTGGCAATGGCGATGTGGTATTCAAGATGACTGGCCCTATAATGCTGTTCTTGGGGACAACCTGAACTAACTAGTGAGGCACAGAGGAAGCTTAACTAAAGAGCTAAAATGGAACCGAAGACAAAACAAAGGACTTCACTAATTTGTTGTCTTGTCTTTGAATGCAAACCTTACATGGACTATGTTTTCTTCTCAAACACTTATCTCCCTTCTTCCCTTCATCAACATCCTGATTGAAAGAGGAAACTACATTTCTATTTATTCTTATCTCTACAAACTTTTAAGTTCCTGAAATCTGACTTCATATCCTACCCACTCTACTTTAAGTACTCAAAGCAAGACACCATCGTTCTTTCTGGGGCAAGATCATCACCTGTTCTCAGCTCACATCTATTAACTTCCCATGCATTGTTCACATTATGGCATCTTCTTAATTTTCCTCATCCTTTCTTTGATAGCTCCCTTTACTTGCTGGTCAACCTCACTTAGCTCATGTCAATGTCTCTTGGTTCTTTTGGGTGGATACTGTCAATGAATTTCCCTAACATAATCTATTTGCTTTCTGCACACAATACTCAAAGTTCTAACACATGATATCTCAGCACAACTTCTTGGATATCACATTCCCTTCCATAAATATAACCACCACCTGTATAACTGATGAATCCCAAAATTATATACTTAAGTGTATATGTCTTGGATGAGTTTAAAACAAACTTTTAGCTCTGTGGTAAGGGCATGCAGACTTCTGACACTCCAGCTATCAAGAAACAAAGTTAAACTATATAAGAAATTGCTCCCTTCTTCCTCTTCATTTTTATCCTACCTATTTTATCTCTTCATAGCATTACCATTCGCCAACAATATAAACAAAACACGGAGGAAATTCTCAACATCTTTCTTGTTTTCTTCTACTTTTAGTCACTCAATCTTAATAATAAATTTGCACATTATCCCTCATTTTATCATTTTTGAATTCAAGTATTAGCTGACTTTGGTCTCTGGCAACAGCAGGTTTCTAGTACTCTCTTCTCACCCTTTCGTTTACTTGCACAGCTGGGCAAATGCAGCCTCCCTCACAGAGCAGCGCTGACCTAGCTTAAGTGTACATCATGGCACAAAGGAAGCTATTAGGCAAGTCATGTGGTCTTTTTAAGTCTCTTCATGATATAAGCATGATAGACATGGTTATACTCATTCTACTATCAGATTATATAGCACTGTATAATAATAAATTAATTTACTATAAATACAGTAAATATTTATATCTATAGTAAAATAAGACTTCAAATCCAGTCCAACATACTACCCACCAATTCAGCAACATCTGTGTGCCCCATGCACCAAATTCATTGTGTTCCTGGTCTTCAATGTCTCCTCTATCACCTTTTCTCCCTCCTCCCTGACACCTTTCTAGCTCTGTTTCTCTTCATACCTCCCTCAGACTCTCAATAGGCTCCTAACTTATGACCATTCCTCTGTGTCTGCCAGGGCTCTTATGGTCCATGCATTTATTCACATTGATTATTCAGTTTACAGTCCTCACAGCAGTCTGTACTTGGAAAGATCCACCAACTCTTTCAAGGCTTAGGCCAAAAGTTACCTCTCTGGAAAACATTACTGATATCTCCAAACATAATAAAGTCTGTCTTTCTCTATGCTACCACACCTTGGTAGTTCCACTGTTTGTTGCATAATGTCTGTCATATAATTAAGGCTTTATAAATGTATAATAAATTGAAATGAATTTTATTAGTTCAGTGTATAACTGGAAATAGTGGCCCACACAACCTTTCAACCCAACAAACTCTTCAGTGAGATGTGGGCTTTGAAAACTATTAAATGTAAACAAATTGGATGTCTCTATTTCAAAGTAGTTCTTTTAAGTGTGCATCTTTCGTTTAAATTTTCTGTATTCAATAACCAGGTATTTCTCATTATATATATATAAACATAACTTTTAGATATCATTGAATATATTTTCCTAATAAAAACTAACATCAGTATCAACATCACTAATCATCAGGGAAATTCAAATCAAAACCACAAAGAGATCACCTCAAACCTGTTGGAATGGCTATTATCAAAAAGACAAGAAACAGCAAGTTTGGCAAAGATGTGGAGAAAAGGGAATCCTTGTGCCCTGTTGGAGGGAATGTAAATTGGTGCAACCACTATGGAAAGCAGTATGGAGGTTCCCCCCAAAAAATTTAAAACAGGACTACTATATGATCCAGCAATTCCACTTCTGGGTATTTATACAAAGAAAACAAAAACACTAATTTGAAGATATCTGTACCACAATGTTCACTAAGGCAATATTTACAATAGTCAAGACATGGAGATGACTCGCATGTTCACTGATGGATAGGTGCATTTTAAAAATGTGGAAAATACACACACACACACACACACACACACACACACACAGGAATATTATTCAGCCATAAAAAAGGAGATCTTGCCATTTGTGACATGGATGGACCTTGAGGGCATTATGCTAACTGAAATAAATCAGAAGAAAAAGATGTAAACTGTATGATCTCACTTATGTGTGGAATCTAAAAACAAATGAAAAACAACAAACAAACCAACAAAAAAACTGATCTCATGAACATAGAAAACAGATTGGTGGTTGTCTGAGGTCAAGAGTAGAGAGTGAGTGAAAGAGGTGAAGGGGCTAAAGAGTACAAATTTCCATTTATAAAATGAATAGGCCAATGTATAGATGCTGCCTATAGTTAATAACACTCAAATGCATATTTGAAAGTACCTAGGATAGTGGGCCTTAAAAGTTTTCATCATAAGAAAAAAATATTTATAACTATGTATAGTTAACTGGACTTATTTTGGTGATCATTTTGCAATATATACAAATATCAAATCATTACACTGTATACCTGAAACTAATATAATGTTATGTCAATTATACTTTGATGAAAAGAAATTTAAAAACTAACATCAGTATAAAATTCAGTTAAAAAATATTATAAGCTATATCTAAAATAGTTCATATATTTTTAGACCTAAGATTCAGTTAATTAATACTGCCACTTTATTGTTGGTCTCATCAAGATACTTATAAAGAGGTTGTAAGAATCATTCCTGTATTCCTTTTTTGAAAGAGTTTAACATAAGAGAAAACCCATCATGTATTAACGGCAAATATTTCTATTGCATCACAGAACTTTTACAAACTCTGCAACATAAAATTTGAAAGCAATGGTAAAGACAGAGCAGTCATGGGATACAGACTGGATAAAACTGCAAAAAATCTATGAGGATGATTTACTTTTAATGTACTATATTACCAATAAATGTATTCAGAATTGTCAGAATAAAAATTTAAGATACACAATTATGCAAGATCTTCTCTTTATTTCTTCAGCTTTGAAATACAATGCATTCTCTATCACACTATCACTCTATGAAGTGTTCACAACCATTACTTTCAAGAATTAAAAAGTAGATTATATTACTATGCCAAAAAATTTACCACAAACTATTTTAATTATGTATGCTATTTATTATGTCTTAAATTCTAACTTCTTCCCGGTAATTTTTATAATGCCATTTTTTATTCATCTTAGTGAAATAATTTGCTGTGATATTGGCTTAATTATAGCCAAAACTATAACAGTAATTCAAATAGGCCAATGTATCACATTAGACATCCATGCACACATGCACACACACACACACACACACACACACACACACACACACACACAACACTATAGTTACTTACATATTAATAGATTTCCAGGGCTTTATTTTCAGTTCTGATAGTCATGTACACAAAAATAAATGTCACAGGGTTTACTTTTAACATCAAATGGGCCTTTGAGCTACTTGTTATGATGAGCATTTAGTTTCTTATATTAAGATGCCACTATTTCTACATCAGTAAACAGTCAACACTTAAAGACTTAAATCATAAAAGATGATAGGGAAATGACATGCAAAATAATACTGGATTTCAATATAATGATAAGACAGATAGTAGTAGCCTACAAACTCTGGTATTGTTTTGACCTGTAGATTAACCCTTGTAGCCAATACATCTACTTTTTTCACAAACCCTCACTCTTTGCAGCTAGCAAGAACAATCAAATATTAGTCTAACAAAATGTTGAAATATGAAATTTCTAAAAACTTAAGTCTTAGATATACTAGAAACACCTCTTATTTTTATGTTTGCCATGAAAAGCTATTAAGTTCTCTGCTATCATTAACTTCTCTGTTGTATCACACTGTTAGAAATGGAGAAGCTGAAATCATTTGATACTTGTCTTTCTTTGCCTGGCTTATTTCACTGAGCATAATACCCTCTAGCTCCATCCATACTGTGGCAAATGGTAGGATTTGTTTCCTTCTTATGGCTGAATAATATTCCATTGTGTATATCTACCACATCTTCTTTATCCATTCATCTACTGATGGATACTTTGGTTACTTCCATTTCTTGGCTATTGTAAATAGTGCTGCAATCAACATAGGGGTGCATATGTCTTCATCTGTGGAGTATAAGAACAAAGAAAAACTGAAGGAATAAAACAGCAGCATACTCACAGAACCCAAGAATGGACTAACAGTTACCAAAGGGAAAGAGACTGGGGAGGGTGGGTGGGAAGGGAGGGATAAGGGGAAAAGGGGGCATTATGATTAGCACACATAATATAGGGGGTGGGCACAGGAAAGGCAGTATAGCACAGAAAAGACAAGTAGTGATTCTATCGCATCTTACTATGCTGATGGACAGTGACTGAGCTCAACAAACTCTCCAGTGAGATGTGGGCTTTGAAAGCTATTAAATGTAAACAAATTGGAGCAACAATGGTTGCTCATGTAATTGTATATTAATGATACCAAAATAAAAATAAAATTTTAAAAAATGGAGAAGCTGACCTCAGATCTAGTATGGGATCTGCCAGTTATTAGCAATATCACTGAAGGGTGAATCATAGCTACTCTGTTTCTACTTATAAATAAGGAAACTATTTCACAATATTTTTGTGAAAACTGCACTAGAATGTCTACAGAGTAGTTAAAACAGATCTTAGCTTAACAGTAGGAAGCCAGAAAAGTTTTATTATCATGGTGGCTGTTGCTAGCTGCTATAAGTCAAAGGACTGCAAGGATAACATTGATTTTTAGGATCCTTATCTTAAAATCAAGTTGTTCATGTCAATTCCAAAATTTAGGGTTCATATGTAATACCCTTCCCTAAAATTCTTAACTCATTGTAACATTAAGATATAAAGTTACTTTCATTAATAGGAATGCCAACTTAATAAAGCTCTGTAACATAGGGTATCCTATGAGGTAACCAGCTTCTTTCATATAGCACCTGTAAATGTTTCTTGCAAGTCAATGTATCTATTATGGATTTTAGTGAGAAGTTCACAATTATCTTTTCAATCATCAGAGTAGGAGACTTACTGGATAGAAGGAGGTCAGAACAGCACAACGGTTTCAGCGCTTATACCATCAACAACTGATTGGTAATGGCTGGTTAAAGATCTGTTTGTGAAAGATTCTGCTGACCAAGTTTTGTTCACAGGGAAGAATGCTATGATCAGTGAGTAATGTCTGCCAAAGGAAAATAAAGCAAATGAAAGTCTTTGATATTTGTTTAGGGAAGGTATTACTGATAGAGAAATGTTGCTTGAAATAAGAGAACGAAAGAAAACACTACTCTCCACCTTGATCTTCATTGTTACTAGACAAGACAGCTACTGAATTCCCACTAGATGCCGCAAAGAGCATCTACCACTAACTCTACACATAGTTCTACTCCAGTACATTTGCCCAATAACCATATTGGCAGTATATTCTTAAAGACCTGTGTTAAAAGTCCTACAGCACCATGTTAGTTAAATAGGAAACTTCTTGAAACTTTACTATTTTATCTGTAAAGTGGTGATAGTATTTACTTCAAAATTTTGTTTTAAGTATTCAACAAATGTTTAGCATAATATCAAGCACACACACAAAAGCACTTGATATATGATGACAATCATCAGGAACACTGAAAGAGTTTGGGCCAGGGATTGCATGTATATGGGTTTTGTTTTGGTTGTTTGGTTGTTTCATGCATTCCTTAGCCAAGAGTAAAGCTTTAATTTTAGTCATCAGATAAGGGACTAGAGTTGGGACTTGGAGAGCATTTTAAACATTTCACTGAAAAATTGCCCATGAGGCAGATTCAAGCAAAAAATCATCCTGCAAAATGCACTTCTTGGGGTAATAGCCTCAAATTTCAACTTTAGGATAAACTGGAACATTTTGGGAAATGGCATCACATATTTGGTTTTGAAATAATCAAATAAGGCAACCTCATTTTAAAATAGAATTATACTGTTTTAAGTGGGTCTGTACTATGAACAGGGTCCTTCCATCTATAGCTCATTTTTTTTCTATAAATTGGAAAATAGAGACTCACAGTACAGTAACTCAGATGAAAAATACTTAAATAATTGAGGCAAAGCTTTTATTATTCTTTTAACCATCAAGACCATTACTTCTACTCCTGCTTTCTGGGTATATGCAGGGTTTTCTGTGTCCCAGCAAACCATCTCCAGCCCATATTATTCTTGCAAAGAGAAGTCTATTTTTCTGAATTTCTTTGCACAGAAATTTCCTAGAGCAATTTGCCTTTCCCTGTGGATATCTGAGAGGTCACACTGAGAATAAAATTAGCAAGTGTACAGTAAAAGTTAAAAAGAAAAACTTACTAAACATTTTCATGTTAAATGAGAAAGAAGCTGGAGAAAAGCTAATAGAGTCTAAAGATCATGTTCTCATCCAAGGGAGATTATAAATTTACCCTTCAAGGCAACAGGGAGGTGTCTGTTTACACTTTAGAGCAAGAGCTGTCTTTTGTGCCATGGTCATATTGTCTATGATAACCAAAACTTCTAGAATAAACAAAGCACCAGCAGAAAAGTCTATTAAAATATAAGTATGCATAAGTGTGTATGTATATTGTGTAGGGCTTAAAAAAGATGATATTGGTTACTCTGTAAGAGTGAGAAAGAGTATGTAATTTTTTATTTATATGTTTCAGAATAATTTTTTTACAAACATGTACTATTATTATATTCATAAAATTGGTCAAATAAACATTAAGTGCACACACACACACACACACACACACTCCTACCCTCTAGTCAAAGTGTACATGATGAGCAGTTGCCACACTGTTAACTTTTCTTGCCTCCAAATGTTCCCCAATTGTACAGAGATTACAACAGAGAAAACTCCTGCTCAGAATTAAGATTCTAAAATTTTCAGGTCCAGATTTAGGAAAGTCCAGCTATTGATCTGAAAATTCATTGGGCTGGGGAAGACCCTACATGTTTGTTAGTCTTTACTGTCTACAGCAGGGTTTTATAAACTGTGAGACTTGACCCATTCAAAGGTTATCTAATCAGTTTAGTGGGTCATGAAGCAAACATCCTGCGAATTGACAGGACTGAATAGAAGGAAAATAGGAATTATAGTACAGGGCATATAGTTTAGAAAAGTATTGGTTTTAAAAAAGTATTTCATGGGTATGTGTGTGTGTGTGTGAAAGACAGAGAGAGAGAGAACTTGATTATGATACAAAATGATTTCTTATTTTGGACTGGAGGAAAAAAATGATAAATGCTGATCTGGATAATAAAAGTGGAGAATAATGGAATTTGAGAGAAAAACAAGCATTTCTTCAGCTTCATTCAATCACTTATTTTAATTCTCCCCCTATATTTAAAGTTGAAGTGACCTAAAAAGCATTTCCCCAAATAGCTTCACTCAACTTCCTACTGATTTGAGGACTAGTTTCTAGCTTATGTCTGAAATTTTCTATTTAAAGCCAACAGATACAGCTAGAGCAGGAGAAGAGTCAAGAGAGAAAGGAGAACAGAGACTCGGGGTATGTGCAGGGCAGAGTTGAGAGGGGTGGTTGTAGGCAACAGCAGAGCCTGCATTCCCACATTTGGTGTGGCAAAGGTGAGTTCTGTATGACTCACAGGATGCTGTAGAAGTTACATGGAGATCAGCATGCTGTGCTCACCCACAAGAGGGCTGCATCTGGGGAGGAGATCCCATCCGTGACGGGCTCTGCTGTGGAGTGATCTTGGCAGAAACTGGGGCTCCATGCCAGGAAACCCTAGATGTGAGACCCAAACTCTCTGAGAACTATCAAATGCCACCTCAAAGGGAGCTCACATAAAGAGTGGTAAACCAGGATAAAGAAAAGGGAGCAGAGGAGGGGTGGGGAGACAGACTTCTGCAAGCCCGAAGATGCCTATGCAGTCAAGTCTAGCCTGTATGAAGGAAAAGGTCAGAAGAAGGAGAGCTAATAATCACACATGGGACTATAATCTTTAGACTAACTTCTAGAACCTGGTCTTTAAATAAAAATAGATGAGATTCTTTACATAACAAAAAGTGCCTGAAAGATGGAATCAGACTGTTTCAGAAAGCACAGTGCGAGCAGTTATTGGAGAAGGTAATGCCTCCTATTCAGCTTCAACTGAACTGCATGTAAACATCACACACACACACACACACACACACACACACACACAGTTACAACAAAATTATAAACCTCTACTTTGTTTGACAGGTCACTGTCTATTTTTTATAACAGAAATTTTTTTTTTGCTGTTAGTCTTTAAAATATGACAAGATAGTCATCTATTGGCTTTGCTACTTTCAGTTAATCTTTTTGAAAGGACAATCAACAGTCAAGATTAAGATGATTATGGGCACTATCAATAGACGTGCTAAGAGTTTATATGTATGACTCAGCTCTGGTCTCCACCAGCTATTGCAACATATTAACGTATTTAATTTTCTAGAGCCTCAAAAATTGTTCTATATATGAAATGGAGTTAACAAACCTACATCTCAGGGAGATTGTTCTAAGAACAATCTAATGATAATAATATGCATAAAATACTTAAACCCAAGACTGGTACACATTAACTACTGAATCAACAGCAGCTGTTATGATTACTATGAAACATTAATGCTATACAGATTAAGAGCTACAAATGAGTGTATTAACTCCATTCAATATGAATTTTAGGGAGTTTGTCATATGCAATGATTATAAAAAGGAATAAAATTAGCTCATTCTCCTCGTGTGAGGATAATGCAGAATGCATACTCACAATCTTGTATGTCAGAACATCTTTCATAACAGCAGCTACATGACAATTGTACACATGTGCAAAGAAAAAAAAGCATATAACACAGGAAATTAAGTAAGGCTTCAGGGCTTCAGGGAGTCTATGAAATAAAAACTTTCTAATTGAAAATACGAAAGATTGAAGTATGTGCACGTTAAAAACAGGGTCCATTGAAACATGGTAAGCAAAATAATTAAATGAAAAAGGGGACAACATAGCTCTTTTGGGGACTAGCCTGCATATTAACATCCCCAGGTTTATTCAATGCCTTCTTCCCTATGCTCAGAACTTTACCATACTATATTGAAAGCTCATAAAAAGCTCTGTGTGCCTCTTTTTTCCGGAAGAAAACCTGAGCCCAGAGAAGTTCCATTAGGAGTAACTATGAGTTTAACTCAAGTCTCCAAGAGCAGAGACAACATTTTTAATGCTACCTCCCAAAGGGAAGGAGTTCAGTGGTGCTGGAATAAAGCAACACAAGGCTAGAAAGAAGTCAGAGTACTATAACGCTAAGGTGGAAAGCATGACACAATCCAGTGGAAGCTAATGACACAAATTTACAAGAAAAATGAACCAGCATCAAGAGGACTCGTTCCAGCCAAATAATGTTCTTTTGACTAGAGTGGGGAAGGCTGGGAGAGCCCCATGTGGAAGCACACGTAGGACTCAAGATAAGTGGTCCTAAACCAAAATCACACATACAATTCACTAAAAATCTAAAGACCCAGTGCAAGCCTCCACCTCTGTGTGCATTATTTACTCTCCAGGTGATTCTCATGTCCACCAAAGTTTGAGAACCACAGATCCAACAAGAAACAAGGTGGGACTGAGCTAGAGTGATAGCCAGGAAACATGACGAGGGAGCGTGAGAAGACTGACAGGGAAGAGAGCACTGCGAGACTAGATTTATTTCCTGTGTCTCTACTTCTTGAATGAAAGATTTGGGGGCAAGAGCTTTTTTCAAATGGAACAATCATTTCTGATGAGATTCACTGTGCTTTAGTGATGCAATGCAGAGCAGGGGAATTCTCCTGACTTAAGACTCAGAGATCTTGTATGTTTGGGACTCTTCTCATCACTAACCATTCAAGAGATGAGATTCTTCTGAAAAAATGAGGTGCTTGTACTAAGATGATTTCTAAAGTTCCTTCCAACTCTAAATGTAGATATAAATGGAATGAAAACTGAAATATTAATATGAATCATAGAATAAAACAGATACTTGAAATACTTCATGGGAAAATGTGAGAAATGTAGTAACAAAAAGATGACAAACATACACACAAGTACGATGCATGCTATCATATTTTCATATAAAATGGAATAAAGGTAAAAAGAATATGCACATTCTTGTTTTAAACTATTGAGTTTAGAATTATTTTTCTGCTCTTCATAACCTTAGATTGGTAATTATACGAAAGAAATTTATTTTTTAGTCTACCACTTTTGTTCTATTAGAGAATTTCAAATGTCTCAGCTTTAACTCTACTTGAAAAGTATAAGTTAATAAAAATACAGATCTCGCTGGAAGGATATGAGTTGGTTCAAAGAATAAATTAATTTTCACTTTTCTTTTTTGTTTTGAACATTGATGCATTTTTCTCACCCACACTCCATAGCCTCAGTTTGCTTCTCTAACTGAATTAATTAAATTATTTCTGGTTTCACTTTTGAAACTTCCCAGTTGAGTCTAAGTGATTAGTTCTCAATCCTTGAGACTTACTTTACAGAGACTGAAAAAATACTTACTGCATTTCTTGTTCAGTAGACTGTATATACAATGTTACAACACAAAAGATTTTTCTCCTTCTATTCTTTTATATGTGTCTGTAATATATTTTTCACAGTTAATTTGATATGAAAAAAGCATCCCCCAAAAATACAAAAAATACATTTTTACCAGATCTGGGTATTTCAACAGAACCTCTTCTAAAATGATTTTTTCACTAAATGTAATACTCACTACAACATAATGTTTACAAATGATATAATAGCTTTTAAAACTCCCTCTTTCCACAAAAATCATGAGAGCTCATTAGAAAAATCATAAAAGAAAATAAAAGTACACAAAATCATAATTGGAGTGATAACAGAGTGCTAAGCATTCATGGCAGAAACATCACCTACAAAATAAAAAATGAGAGCATAAAATGGCTGAACAAACTGTTGTATATCCATTGAAGGGGATGCTACTTAGCAATAAAAGGAAATAGACTACTAATAAACAAAACAGCATGAATGAAAATCAAATACATTATGTTAAATTAAAGAAGTCAGTCCCTAAAGGTTACATATTACATGACAATCTGGAAAGAGCAAAACTAAAGCCAAAAAAAGTGCTTACCAAGGACTGACAATCATAGTGGGGGACCACAAAGGGCCATTAGAGAATATGGAGGAATTTCTGGATCTTAATTATGGTAGGAGTTATATGGTGCATGTGTTTGTCAAAATTCAGAACTGTTCACTTAAAGGAATGAACTATACTTGCTATATGTAAATTATATCTCAATAAACTTGACAAAAGAAAAAGAGGAAAAGGATTCCAACTGGGAAAATCAGCATATTCCTGTACCACAAGATAAATATTTCTAAATGATTTCATGCACTCTGAAAATTAACCTCACTCTGAGAAATATTTATTGTGAAAAATATTCTGTACTGAAATAAAAAATGGAGTTTCTTTATTTCAGTAAGTCCCTAGAATCTTACATGTTCACATAATTCAGACTATTCAACATTTTATTTTGTGTAACGTGAGAGGGAAGCATATGTGAACTTCAGATATAACTCCAAGCAACAATTTAAAACTTAGTCTTGAGAAAATCAATCCCATCCAAGTGTCTTCATGTTATAATAATCCAAGATATAGGGTCTGCCTGCATTCATAAACTGTAAGAATATCCTAGGAGCATGGTTAATTATATAGAGTTTCCAACTTTTAATATAAACATGAAATGTGCCTTTATGTCTATAGTCAATACTTATGTGCCTTGGCTCAGTGATTTCTTGTTTTGTTTTCATTTACTTCAAATAGTAGTTCTTTAGACAAGAACATATCCATTATGCCACATGGATAGCTTAACCTATTATAATTGGTTATACAAAGATAACTCCATAAAGCAAAATCTGAGGTCCAAATAAGTAATTTAAAACAGCGACTTTTGCTCTGAAATCAATTTCCTCCTTTCAGATATTTAATTAAATTTTGCCTCTTCTAACTACTACTGAAAATACTGATTTGCCACAATAGTTGTAAGTACTCAAAATGAGCACTTTAATAAACTGTTACAGATAGATGTGTTCAGTAAAATGTCATTTCAAAAGTATTATTTTATAGTTGAATAAGATTACATGACAATATTACATGGCAGTTCAAAGATTTTGTTCATACTTGTTAGGTTTTATTTTGCTGTGTGGAGAGCTGACAGTATACTTATAAGTATGAAATTCAAAACTATGGGCTTACTATGTCTTAAGTGATTTTCACGAAAACATGAACTAGGACCACATGATGAAAAAGTGGCAACTTTTCTGAATTAAATGTAAACGGAAGAGCTCATTGACTTCCTTTTCTCACAGCATCATTGTGGGGATGTGTCAGATTCAACAAAATAGTTTGGCATACATTCACACATATGTACAATTCATAAAACATATATATATATATATCAAGAGTTCTGAGTAATTAAATTTAATAAGGAATGCACCAAATACTACATGATAAACATACTGTGATAGAAGGTAATACTTACAGAGTATAGTTCACCTGCTACCAGAATTTGCTCAATGCACCATGACAACTAAATCTGCAAACCAGACAAATGACAACAGCATTCTAAGCAGCAAGATGTTTATCTTATACTCTCTATTTGTCAAAGAGTAAGTAAAATGTAATTCAACCTTTGTTGACAACCTCTGAATAACAGCTTATGCTACTGTTTGATGAAATATTTGACAACTGGAGTTTTGATAGAGATGATACCACCAGGAAGTAAGAGAAGTGGTCATCAGCTGAGTGGGGAAAGCAGTGCAAACGAATGAGATAAGAAAAAGTCTTTTTATCCACATGTGAAACCCTAAGTCCATATTTGATCTCTTACCTTTTCCCTATGTAACATGTACAATGATATCCATTCTATCATAAAAAGTTTTAATTCATTTATCAGAAGAAATGTATTTCCTTAGATAAAATGTATAAATTACTAGAACATACAGCCTGCCAAGACTGAACCATGAAGAAACAGAAAATCTGAATGGACTAATTAATAGTAAGAAGATTAAATCAGTAATCAAAAGCCACCCAATAGTGAAAATTTGAGTAACAGATGGCTTCATTGGTGAATTCTACCAAACATTTAAAGAATTAACACTGCTCCTCCTCAAATTCTTCCAAAAAATAGAAGAGAAGGGAACACTTCCAAATTCATTTTATAAGGCCAGTACTATTCTGATACCAAAGCAGGTAAGAACACTACAAGAAAATAAATTACAGGCCAATATTCTTGATAAGAAGATGGGAATCCTCAATGAAATATTAGCAAACTACATTCAGCAGTACATTATAATGATCATATACCACATCAAGTAAGGTTTGACATAAAAAATAAATGTGATGTTTTTCCAAAAGTGCGCAGCCAGCCCCAGCAGAGGAAGCCTGCGCCGCCCCCCGCCGGTGTCTCCTGCCCCGCCGCCGCCAAGGCCTTCTCCCACTGACGCCACCGTCGCTCGCCAAAGCCCAGGCGCCCTCCAACAGCGACCGCCCGCGGCCTCCTCCCGCCAGCTCCAGGGGCCTCCCTCGCCAGGGACACGGCACCCTCTACCTCACACAGGCCTGTGCTCCTCTCAGCGGCAGCTCACGGTCTCCACAGGGAACAACTTCATCTCTCTGAACTCAACTCATGAAAGTTCTACTTGACGCATTTCTGCAAACATCTGATGCTCTCTACCTCCAGGGTCACACAAGGCAGGACCCAGCATGGAGGCGCCGGCAGGGCCCTGGCTCCAGGAGGGGGCAGCGTGTGGCAGGGTCCCCGTGAGGAGCACACCCCTTTTGTGCCCCAAATGCAGAGGAGGAGGCTGGGTTGTCACTTCTCCAGGCCTTTGACCTTCAGCTGCAGACAAGAGCCTTCCCTTCTGTGCTATTCCCCGTGGTTGACTCTCTACGTCTTCAGAGTTTAGAGTGAGAAGCACTGAAGACTAAGAGACATATTTCATTGTATTAAAAGAAAAAGGAAGAATGAAAATGAATGAACTAAACATTTGATTGAAGAAGCTAGGAAATGGAAGAAGGAGGGGTAAAGAAATAAGAAAGAATAAAGATGAAATGAATGAAAAATAATACATACAACAGAAGGATGATGGCCAAAAATGTCATTTGAAGAGACTAAGAAATGCAACAAACCATGAGCATAACTGATAAGAAAGGGCAGAAAGTAGAAGTAAACAATACTAGGAATTAAACAGTGCACATATCTAGTAATATAGTAGAGAATTTTTCTAAATCTCAAGAGAATCTTATGAGCATCTGACATCAACATTTTCAACAGATAAGAAGACAATTTTCTAGAGAGGAGACATACAGAAAATGGAATCAAGAAAAAACAAGAAAGCTCAAATGTCCCAAATAAGAATCTGGATCAAAGTATGACCCCCAAAAAACCCTGAGACACAGCATTTATAGGTGAACCTAGCAAATTTTTAAGAAAACAACTGATTATACAAATCTTCCATGCTATAGAAAAGGTTGTAAATCTACTCAGATGAGGCTATACTTATCTGATAGCAAAACTGGAAAAGAACAACAGAAAATAAAGCATAAATGAAAGCTTGCTAAATATAATATTATCTAACCAATAAAGCAATATGCTAAAAGAATAATACATCATGACCAAATAGACTGCATCTCAGGAATGCAAGGATGATTCAACATCACAAGATCTAATGACATAATCAGAATATTAATGAAGGAAATGAAAAAATATCATCTTATAGGTACCAATAAAGGATTTTACAAAATTGAAAAAAAAATCAATGTGATATAACACATTAACAAAATGAAGGATAAAAATCATATGATCATCTCAATATATGCTGAAAAACATTTGACAAAATTCCACATCCTTTCATGATAAAAGCTAAAAGAAATTGGGTTTTGAAGGAACATATTGCAACACAATAAAGGCCATATATATCAAGCCCACAGCTAACAGCATACTCAATGGTGAAACCTGAAAGCTTTTCCTCTAAGATCCAGAACAAGACAAGAAAGCCCACTCTCACCACTTTTATTCAACATAGTACTGGAAGTACTAGCCAGAGCAATTAAGCAAGAAAAAGAAATAAAACATTCAAAACAGAAAAGAAAAAAGAATATCTATTTTCAGGTGACAATATTATATACAGAAAACCCCAAAGACTCCAGCAAAAAAATTGTTAGTCTGGTAAGTGAATTCTGTAAAGCTTCAGGGTACAAAAATCAACATAGAAAATTCAGTTGCTTTTCAATACACCAACAAGAAACAATCAGAAACAGAAATTAAGAAAACAATTCCATTTAAAGTAGCATCAAAAATAACAAAATACTTGTAAAAATTTAACCAAGGAGGTGAAATATCTGTACCCTGAAAATTTTAAGACACTGATGACAGAATTTGAAGAAGACACAAATAAATGGAAAGCTATTTGATGTTCATGGACTGGAAAGATTAAAACTGTTAAAATATCCATACTACCCAAAGCAATCTGTAGATTCAAAACAATCTACCAAGTTTAATGGTATTTTTAGGAGAAACAGAAAAAAGTTGCATGGAAACACATAAGACCCCATATACAATCTTGAGTAAAAAGAACAAATCTGGAGGCATCACACTTCCTAATTTACAAAGTATATTTACAAAGCTGAAGTAATAGACAGTATGATATTGGAAAACAGACACATAGATGAATGAAACAGAACAGAGAGTCCAGAAATAAATTCACACATATGTGGTAAACTAATTGACACAGGTGCAGAGAATATACAATGGGAAACTGACAGTCTCTTCAATAAATGATGTTGAGAAAGTTGGATAGAACACATGCAAAAAAATGGGGCTGGACCACTTCTTACACTATACATAGATATCACTTCAAAATAGATTAAAACTTGAACATAAGACCTGAAACCTAAAACTCCTGGAAGAAGACATATGGGTTAATATATGAGTTTTTAGATTTGACAGCAAAAGCAAAGGCAACAAAAACAAAAATAACAAGTGGCACTACATCAAACTAAAAAGCTTCTGTAACAGCAAAAGAAATCACCAACAAAATGATTCTTATGGAATGGGAAAAAATATTTGCAAACCACATTTCTGATAAGGGTATTAAGAGTATATTGATCATCTATTAATCACATATAATCATAATAATAACATATTAACATCTAAAGTATATAAGGAACTCATATAATTCATTAGCAAAAAAAACAAATAACCCAATTTAAAAATGGGCAAAGGCCCTGAGTCGATATTTTTCCAAGACATTCAAATGGCCAGAGGGTGCATGAAAAGGTGCTCAACATCACTAATCATAGGGAAATGCAAACCAAAACCACAGTGAAATATCACCTCATCCCTGTTAGGTTGTCTCATAAAAAATCCAGGAAATAACAAATGGTGGCAGGGATGTGCTATTGGTGGGATTGTCAACTGGTATAGCCACTATGGAAAACAGTATGGAGATTCTCAAGAAATTAAATACAGAATTACCATTTGATCTAGCAATCCCATTTGTAGGCAGGAAGAAACCAAAATAAATTAAATCATTATCTCAAAGAGATATCTGAATTCCCATGTTAACTGCAGCATTATTCAATATATCCAAGATATGGTGTCCATCTATGGATTAATGGATAAAGAAAACATACTTTCCAGTATATTCCTCCTGCTAGACAACATTCTCATTTACCAGTTCTTTTTTGGCTTCATTTTCATTTGATCTTTTTCTGCCTTTCAGAGTGACCTGTCTTATGCTCAATCATCATCTTGGACACAGTCTATTAAAACTATTCAATTTTTTTCAATTTCTCAAATTGCAATCATTTGGATTCTCTAATTTTAGTTTCCTATATGCTTTGTGGTATGCACATAGGACTGTTAATTTATCTATTTTTAGGAAATCTAACTGGATTCAGTGGTAGCTATATACAATGGAATATTATTTAGCCCTACAAAAGAAGGAAATCCTTCCATTTGCTACAGTATGGATGAACCTGAAGGGCCCTATACTAAATGAAATCTCAGACAAAAAAAAGACAAATATTGCATTGTATCATTTATATATAGAATCTAAAAAAAAAAACAATCTCAGACTCATAGGGGCAGATAGAATGGTGGTTGCCACAGGCCAGGGGATAGGGGAAATAAGGAGAGGTTGGAAAAAGGGGACAAATTTTCAGTATAAGATGAGTAAGATCTGAGGATCTAATGTATAACATGGTGATTATAGTTGATAATACTATATTGCATAACTGAAATTTTCTAAGCAAGTAGAACTTAAGTGTGCTCACTAAGAGAAAACAAACCAAAAAAAAATGGTAAATGTGTGAGATGATGAATGTGTATTTTTTCCTCCATGGAAGGATGGAAGAAATCCTTTCACAGTGTAAAATATATATCAATTCATCATATTATACACTTTAAAATATATCACAATTTTATTTGTCAATTATATCTCCATAAAGCTGAAGAAAAAAATTATTCAATTTTGTCCCACAAAGAGCACTATATGTTGATTAAATTTTAAAAATACACACTGGTGAAGAAAAGGCATTCTTATAGTTATAGCAACAGAGAAATAATCACTATTAATATTTGATTTACATTCATCCATATCCATTAATGTATTTCCCTGGGCAATTTCATTTAACTGCCAACTATCCACAGCTGACTCACAAATCTGTTTCTCCAGCCCAGTAATCTCCACAGAGTTCCAGATCCACATATTCATCTGCTTTGGTTTCAACATTTATATGTTTCAAAAGAGCTCAAGACAAAAATCAAACTTATGGTCATTGCTTCCACTTGGCCCTTGTTCAGGGTCACCCACCTTAGAAAAGAGTGTCACCTTTCACAAGGATGATCAGTCATTAATGTGAAGCCTCTTTAACACCTCCTTCTCACTTCTCTTCTCAAAATGCCATCCAATTTGCCTGTTAAACATCTCAGAAGTCTAGCACGTTTTCCCCATGTTTTACTGAGCTCTTCCTAGTTCCAGCTTTCATGATTGCCATATGCACTATCTTACAGCTTTCTGAGTGGCCTCTCTTCTGTCCTTCTGGATTCCCCTGAAGATTTTTCCCCACAACTATTAGAGGAATTGATCCAAAATGGCAATGGGCCAAAGATTTTTATCTTATTTTTAGGATAAAGATCAAAGTCTGGAATATCATAAACAGACCTATGGTCTGTCTCCTACCTAAAACGTGGATATAATGTAGTAATTAAGATTCAGTTTAGATTCAAATCCTTACTCTGCCAGGATTTGTGGCATGGGGTAATTTTTATTCCTTTTATTCTCATCTGTAGAAAAGCAAATGATAATCACATTCACTGCAAAATTTCTAAGTACATATAATGACTGTATAATGTTTGATACACAGTAACTATTCAATATTTGTTACCTAGTAGTTTTTCATATTTATTCTTATTCAACTTCTCCCTCATTCACTGCTATTCTCTAACTCCTACCCACCTATGTCTTATTTCAGTTTCTAGGTAAAAAAATCGACATAATCTTTTTTTCTTCTCTTTCCCTACATTTCTGTCCCATCACTTGCATATATTGAACTCTTAATTCTCTCCTCCTTCAAATTTCAGGGTACCAATTCAAACTCCCAATTAGATATGTTACCCGTTTAGCATACTTTCCTAAGACTGTACTTTTATTTTCAGTGTTTTCAAAATCATTAACTTTACACTCATTCATTTGCATAGCTACTTACTTGATACCTTTTATTTAATATACCATAAATTCAAAGGGGGATGAAACTATGATTGGTTGGTTCATCACTGTATTTTTAGTACTGATAATACTATCTAATGCATAATAGGGGCTAAATAAATATTTATTGAATAAGTTAAATGTGATTTTTCAGCTCTGACATTAATGGATACAATTCTATAAAATCATTTCAGTTGTTTCATTAATGTTCCAAACTATATATATGGCATGATATATTAAACAACCCATTTTGATGAAAGTGAAATTTGCTTCCAGATTCTATGACAAGCACTGGTGTGATAACCATTCTGGAGGACCTCTGTGCATGTTATTAATCATTTTCTTAGAAAAGTCTCAAAGTTTCTCCTCCAGTATTTTTACTCATCAGTTTCATCTCAACAGCTTTCTACGTCTCAAGGTTTCCTCAATGTTTCCGCATACTTTCCAGTATATTCCTCCTGCTAGACAACATTCTCGTTTACCAGTTCTTTTTTGTCTTCATTTTCATTTGATCTTTTTCTGCCTTTCATAGTGACCTGTTTTATCATCATCTTGGACACAGCCTATTAAAACTATTCAATTTTTTTTTGATTTCTTAAATTGCAATCATTTGGATTCTCTAATTTTAGTTTCCTATATGCTTTGTAGTATGCACCTAGGACTGTTAATTTATTCATTTTTAGGAAATCTAGCTGGATTCAGAATTTAAATTACTTGCCAAAGCCTCCTTAACCAGCAATTGGTTTCTGGCTCTTTCATTGCACCTACTCTCTCTCTTCCATACACTATGACAAAGTTAACTTGTATCTTACCCTAACTATACTTGTTAAAAAGAATACACACTTATTATATAAACACAGAGATAATATACATGTGCACACCTGAACCTTTCATCTTAAGGGAGTATATTTGATTTTTGAGGCCACTGGGCTACCATGTTTTCATTAAAGCAATCACTGATTTACTGTTTTTCTGCATGACTAGAACCATACTGAGGAACACAACATACACACATAAACACAAACACAGACACACACACTGTGTTGTGCAGTCCAATATAACCAGGCTACAGTTATTTCAAGATTGAACATGTGAATTTCTTTGTGAAATCCCCTAATTTTTAAATATTAGCAAATTCTAATCTCCAAAGAATATAAACTTTGGGCAAAAATATACATATATATATATATATAGGAACAAATGTGTAATACATAATATATTGGTTACTAAGTTGGTCAGTTTGTAACTTCTGATAGTTAATATCTTCTGATGTTTTTGAATCAAAATAGTACAATTTTGTCTCTATCACTGATTAACTGTAATATACTGTAGTTACATATAAATGATTAAATAAATTACATTTCTGTATGTATGTATATCTTGAAGAATGGGTACAATAATTGGAAGTAAATTATGTGAACTATGAAGTACAGTGTCTGGTAAGGCAGTAGTGAACTACTGTTCTATCTCCCTTCTGAGCCCCTCAGGAATCATCAAAGTCACAGTATGTTTTGGCTTGGTTTGGTTTTGGAAATACCAATTAAATAAACTCTCAGTTAAAGTAGTTTTAATCATTTCTCAAGCTCATTTATATCAGTGACACATTGCTCCTCTATCAAGGATTGGTTACTTCTACATTACATGTAATCATCTGCAAGCACATGGTTTTGTAGACAAATTGTTCCTAATGATTTTTTCCTAGAATAATAATAACTCTAGGTGTCCTTCATAAAAGCACACAGAAAATCTACACAGAAGTAACTAATTGGAAATATACCATTTTTTCTTATCACTGTCTCACACAATCTCATAAAGGCAATCTTGACAGTGATAATGCTTTACAATGTTGATAGCTACCAGTAGATAAGTGGTGGATGAAACAAAGTAGGAAATACAGAATAATGATTAAGAGTATATAGACTTTGGTATTAGATAACCTGGCTTTTGAATCATTTACCCTGCAGCAGTGCCAAGGATACAGGCAATGAAATCTTCCTGAGTATCAGGATCTCTAACTTCGCAATAGGAATTTTAGTTCTTATGGAGTTGAAATGAAGATTAAGTTGGGTCATTGCTTACAAAGGGTCACAGTGAGCACTCAATAAATGCTAGTCATGGGTGGTATTATTTATTAATCACTGCCATCACCCTACCAAGCAAGCAGCTATATGGGCTAACTGACTCACACATCTCCAGTTGTTGATGACAGATGATAAATTCTAATAAAAAATTCAACCATTCAAATCTTCCATGACAAATTTCTTTTTATTAACATACAGCCATGGCAAGGTAGCATCAGCAAAGAACACGAGAATAAAAGGGTCTCTTTGTGTTTTCCTCCAGATCATCCCCAAGCTAACTGTAAGACTTCAGTCAGTTTAACTTTCTGTTCCTCACAGTTCAGATAATGACATTAAAGGTTATTTTTTCTCACATTACTAAGTATTCACAACTTTCAAATTGAGAATTTAGAGCAATATCTCAAGAAATACAAACCTCTCTGTGTCACATATGATAAGCATCAATCATTTTGATGGCTGATGAACACACCCTTCTATTGTTAGTATTATGGTTGTTTGTATTATTCTGTATGAAATAGTTTATTGATTTCAGGACCATGGACAGAGAAAGATCATTAATAAGAATGGAGATACATATTTATGGTCTAAAGTAAAACAGATATGGATAAGCACTTAGAATAAGAGCTGGGAATTTTGACTCATGTAAACATGAACATATACTATGAAAACTCACTGCATCCCTGTCATGTAACAAATAGTGGTGAGATAAATGTAATAAAAGTTTGCTCATTTTCAAGTTCACAGTCTAGAAACCAAAACTGCTCAACATAGAACCCCAGATACAAATAGGTAAATGCAAGCCTTTGTTACAAGTGTTTCTTACATTGCACTATAGAATTAAAACCTGTTTCCACGTTATAAAGCTATGTAACTTTGAACTCTCTGTGTCCTGTTAATCACCTACAAAATGGGCATAATAGTTACCTTAGATACTTTGATAAATAAGAAAACACATGTTACATCTAAAGAGAGAGCCTAGTGTATAATGAGCAATCAGTCTGACTTGGTGGGAATTGCTCATGAATATTAGAATGTGTGATTTCAATGCTTCTAACACAAACAGGTCAATCGATTTCAATTTGAACAAATATTACAAGCCCCCTTTAGTAGAAAATATGTTACAAAAAGTACACTGTGTTTCTCTCAATTAAAACACAATCTAATTTAGTAATATTACTTGTTTAAATTATGGTAAAAAAAACTGGTTCATCATGAACATTAGAGAACCAAATGTTAGACATGGGAAATCAAAAGCGTATCTTATTACAATGATTTCCAGTATATGCTACTCTACAGAGGTTATTCTTGCCATGGGAGGAAAGCCAAAGGTTTTACTCACAGCATTGTCAGAGGAAAACTTTGGCTGGAAGAAACAGTCTGGTACAATGTATTGAAGGGGATAAAGATCTTTCTTCTACCAATTAATTTTAAAAGGGACACTCTAATCTTAATAGCACAGAATTATGCTTGGCTTTTAGGAAAACCTAAGAAATGAATGTATTCTTGGTCTATTAAAGGACATTTCCTTTCTTCACAAAATTTAACATGGCCACTGCTTTGAATCTTATGCAGTACAATAACTGGAAACCATACAGCTTAAAATATATTTTTCCTAAAGTATATATTTTACTCATATGTCATGCTCTAAAGAAACCAGGTATAAGTAGAAGTAAGGGAATAAATGTTTTTTCTAGAAAATGTAAGGATCTAGCAAAACTTTCTCACTACACACTGATTAAAACCACAGGAAAGAGGGCGGAGCCAAGATGGCGGCGTGAGTAGAACAGTGGGAATCTCCTCCCAAAAACATATATATTTTTGAAACTACAACAAATACAACTATCCCTAAAAGAGAGACCAGAAGACACAGGAAAACAGCCAGACTACATCCATACCTGCAAGAATCCAGGGCCTGGTAAAAGGGGTAAGATACAAGCCACAGCCCGGCGGGACCCGAGGCCCCTCATGCCAGCTCCCAGGGGGAGGAAAGGAGTCGAAGCATGGAGGGAAAGGGAGCCCAGGACTGCTGAACACCCAGCCCCAGCCATCTGCACCAGAGCGCAGACACAGAGCATGCGTGGGGTCCTGGATACTAGGGAAACAGGACAGAAAGACCTGTGAACGGGTCCCACAGCCGGCACTCCTGGGACAAAGAAAAGCGAGTGATTTTTGAAAGTCTTAAAGGGACAGGGACCCCACAACTGGACGGAAGCATCCCGGGTCACAGTCCAGCAGCTGGAAATTCCAAGGAACTCTGGGCACACTAACCACTAACCACCTGGGCAACAGCTCTGAGACACCTCACGGAGGTAAACAAACAGCCCCCCCGTCCATTACCCCTCCAGGGCACCACCATAGCATAGCAGCAGCCTGAGGCTGGCCACGCCCACAGCAAGGGAGCTTCCTCAATACCCGCCAGGCAAGATACAGAGATTCAGTCTACACGCAATTGGCCAACACGAGCCAAAAGGGGTCGCAGTTGTCCCAGTAAAGAAAGGCCAGGAGCAAGTGGAAAGTCTTGGCTCTCCCAGCTGACAGACTAGTCAAAAGCAAACCACTGCACCTATCAACGTGAAAAGGCAAAAAAATTTGATCCAGACAAGAATAACCAGACATCTTCAACATCTGCTACATCTTCCCCTGAGAAGGATCGTACACCATGACCAAGTGGAATTCATCCCAGGGATGCAAGGATGGTACAACATTCGAAAGTCCATCAACGTCATCCACCACATCAACAAAAAGAAAGACAAAAACCACATGATCATCTCCATAGATGCTGAAAAAGCATTTGACAAAGTTCAACATCCATTCATGATAAAAACCTGGTAACCACTCTTCCTGAAAAAGAAGTCAAAACAAAATTCATAACCATGTGATGGACTTGCAGAGAAATATGCAAGAACTAAGGAAGGAGAATACAGAAATAAAACAATCTCTGGAAGGACCTCAAAGCAGAACGGACGAGATGCAAGAGACCATTAATAGACTAGAAAACAGAGAACAGGAATGCAGAGAAGCTGATGCACAGACAGATAAAAGGATCTCCAGGAATGAAAGAATTTTAAGAGAAATCTGTGACCAATTGAAATGGAACAATATCCGCATTATAGAGGTACCAGAAGAAGAAGAGAGAGAAAAGGGGATAGAAAGTGTCTTTGAAGAAATAATTGCTGAAAACTTCCCCAAACTAGGGGAAGAAATGGCCTCTCAGACCACAGAGGTACACAGAACACCCATGACAAGGGATCCAAGGAGGGCAAAACCAAAACACATAATAATTAAAATGGCAAAGATCAAAGACAAGGACAAAGTATTAAAGGCAGCCAGAGAGAAAAAAAAGGTCACCTACAAAGGAAAATCCATCAGGCTATTATCAGACATCTCAACAGAAACCTTACAGGCCAGAAGAGAATGGCATGATATACTTAATGCAATGAAACACAAGGGCCTCAAACCAAGAATACTGTATCCAGCACGATTATCATTTAAATATGAAGGAGGGATTAAACAATTCCCAGACAGGCAAAAGTTGAGGGAATTTGCCTCCCACAAACCATGTCTACAGGGCATCTTACAGGGACTGCTCTAGATGGGAGCACTACTAAAAAGAGCACAGAACAAAACACCCAACATATGAAGAAGGGAGGAGGAGGAATAAGAAGGGAGAGAAATAAAGAATCATCAGACTGTGTTTACAATAGCTCAATAAGCGAATAAAGTTAGACAGTAAGATAGTAAAGAAGCTAACCTTGAACGTTTGGTAACCACAAACTTAAAGCCTGCAATGGCAATAAGTACATACGTCTCAATAATCACCCTAAATGTAAATGGACTGAATGCACCAATCAAAAGACACAGAGGAATAGAATGGATGAAAAAGCAAGATCCATCCATATGCTGCTTGCAAGAGACTCACCTCAAACCCAAGGACATGCACAGACTTAAAGTCAAGGGATGGAAAAAGATATTTCATGCAAACAACAGAGAGAAGAAAGAACGTGTTGCAATTCTTATATCAGGCAAAACAGACTTCAAAATAAAGAAAGTAACAAAAGATAAAGAAGGACATTACATAATGATAAAGGGCTCAGTCCAACAAGAGGACATAACCATTATAAATATATATGCACCCAATACAGGAGCACCAACATACCTGAAACAAATACTAACAGAACTAAAGGAGGAAATAGAATGCAATGCAATCATTCTAGGAGACTTCAACACACCACTCACTCCAAAGGACAGATCCACCAGACAAAAAATAAGTAAGGACACAGAGGCACTGAACAACACACTAGAACAGATGGACCTAATAGACATCTACAGAACTCTACATCCAAAAGCAACAGGATACACATTCTTCTCAAGTGCACATGCAACATTCTACAGAAAAGACCACATACTAGGCCACAAAAAGAGCCTCAGTAAATTCCAAAAGATTGAAATCCTACCAACCAATTTTTCAGACCACAAAGGCATAAAACTAGAAATAAACTGTACAAAGAAAGCAAAAAGGCTCACAACCACATGGAGGCTTAACAACATGCTCCTAAATAATCAATGGAATTATGACCAAATTAAAATGGAGATCCAGCAATATATGGAAACAAATGATAACAACAACACAAAGCCCCAACTACTGTGGGATACACCAAAAGCAGTCTTAAGAGGAAAGTATATAGCAATCCAGGCATATTTAAAGAAGGAAGAACAATCCCAAATGAACGGTCTAATGTCACAATTATTGAAATTGGAAAAAGAAGAACAAATGAGTCCTAAGGTCAGTAGAAGGAGGGTCACAATAAAGATCAGAGAAGAAATAAATAAAATTGAGAAGAATAAAACAATAGAAAAAATCAATGAAACCAAGAGCTGGTTCTTCAAGAAAATAAACAAAATAGATAAACCTCTAGCCAGAGTTATTAAGAGGAAAAGAGAGTCAACACACATCAAAAGAATCAGAAACGAGAAAGGAAAAATCACAACGGACCCCACAGAAATACAAAGAATTATTAGTGAGTACTATGAAAATCTATATGCTAACAAGCTGGGAAACCTAGGAGAAATGGACAACTTCCTAGAAAAATACAACCTTCCAAGACTGACCCAGAAAGAAACAGAAAATCTAAACAGACCAATTACCAGCAACGAAATTGAAGTGGTAATCAAAAAACTACCAAAGAACAAAAACCCCGGGCCAGATGGATTCACCTCAGAATTTTATCAGACATACAGGGAAGACATAAAACCCATTCTCCTTAATGTTTTCCAAAAAATAGAAGAGGAGGGGATACTCCCAAACTCATTCAATGAAGCTAACAACACCCTAATACCAAAACCAGGCAAAGACCCCATCAAAAAAAAAAACTAGATACCAATATCCCTGATGAACATAGATGCAAAAATACTCCACAAAATATTAGCAAACCGAATTCAAAAATACATCAAAAGGATCGTACACCATGACCAAGTGGGATTCATCCCAGGGATGCAAGGATGGTACAACATTCGAAAGTCCATCAACGTCATCCACCACATCAACAAAAAGAAAGACAAAAACCACATGATCATCTCCATAGATGCTGAAAAAGCGTTTGACAAAGTTCAACATCCATTCATGATAAAGAAAACTCTCAGCAAAATGGGAATAGAGGGCAAGTACCTCAACATAATAAAGGCCATCTATGATAAACCCACCGCCAACATTATATTGAACAGCGAGAAGCTGAAACCTTTTCCTCTGAGAATGGGAACTAGACAGGGATGCCGACTCTCCCCACTGTTATTTAACATAGTACTGGAGGTCCTAGCCACGGCAATCAGACAAAACAAAGAAATACAAGGAATCCAGACTGGTAAAAAAGAAGTTAAACTGTCACTATTTGCAGATGACATGATACTATACATAAAAAACCCTAAAGACTCCACCCCAAAACTACTAGAACTTATATTAGAATACAGCAAAGTTGCAGGATACAAAATCAACACACAGAAATCTGTGTCTTTCCTATACACTAACAATGAACCAACAGAAAGTGAAATCAGGAAAACAACTCCATTCACAATTGCATCAAAGAAAATAAAATACCTATGAATAAACCTAACCAAAGAAGTGAAAGACTTATACTCTGAAAACTACAAGTCACTCTTAAGAGAAATCAAAGGGGACACTAACAGATGGAAACTTATCCCATGCTCGTGGCTAGGAAGAGTTAATATCGTCAAAATGGCCATCCTGCCCAAAGCAATATACAGATTCGATGCAATCCCTATGAAACTACCAACAGCATTCTTCAATGAACTGGAACAAATAGTTCAAAAATTCATATGGAAACACCAGAGACCCCGAATAGCTAAAGCAATCCTGAGAAAAAAGAATAAAGTTGGGGGGGAATCTCACTCCCCAACTTCAAGCTCTAATACAAAGCCACAGTAATCAAGACAATTTGGTACTGGCACAAGAACAGAGCCACAGACCAATGGAACCGAACAGAGACTCCAAACTTTAACCCAAACATATATGGTCATCTAATATTCAATAAAGGGGCCATGGACATACAATGGGGAAATGACAGTCTCTTCAACAGACGGTGCTGGCAAAACTGGACAGCTACATGTAAGAGAATGAAACTGGATCACTGTCTAACCTCATACACAAAAGGAAATTAGAAATGGATCAAAGACTTGAATGTAAGTCATGAAACCATAAAACTCTTAGAAAAAAACATAGGCAAAAATCTCTTAGACATAAACATGAGTGACCTCTTCTTGAACATATCTCCCCGGGCAAGGGAAACAAAAGCAAAAATGAACAATTGGGACTATATCAAGCTGAAAAGCTTCTGTACAGCAAAGGACACCATCAATAGAACAAAAACTTATCCTACAGTTTGGGAGAATATATTCATAAATGACAGATCCGATAAAGGGTTGACATCCAAAATATATAAAGAGCTCACACACCTCAACAAACAAAAAGCAAATAATCCAAATAAAAAATGGGCAGAGGAGCTGAATAGACAGTTCTCTAAAGAAGAAATTCAGATGGCCAAGAGATACATGAAAAGATGCTCCACATCGCTTGTCATCAGAAAAATGCAAATTAAAACCACAATGAGATATCATCTCACACCAGTAAGGATGGATACCATCCAAAAGACAAACAACAACAAATGTTGGCGAGGTTGTGGAAAAAGGGGAACCCTCCTACACTGCTGGTGGGAATGTAAATTAGTTCAACCATTGTGGAAAGCAGTATGGAGGTTCCTCAAAATGCTCAAAATAGAAATACCATTTGACCCAGGAATTTCACTTCTAGGAATTTACCCCAAGAATGCAGCACTCCAGTTTGAAAAAGACAGATGCACCCCTATGTTTATCGCTGCACTATTTACAATAGCCAAGATATGGAAGCAACCTAAATGTCCATCAGTAGATGAATGGATAAAGAAAATGTGGTACATATACACAATGGAATATTACTTAGCTATAAGAAAAAAACAGATCCTACCATTTGCAAACAACATGGATGGAGCTAGAGGGTATTATGCTCAGTGAAATAAGCCAGGTGGAGAAAGACAAGTACCAAATGATTTCACTCATATGTGGAGTATAAGAGCAAAAGAAAACTGAAGGAACAAAACAGCAGCAGAAGCACAGAACCCAAGAATGGACTAACAGTTACCAAAGGGAAAGGGACTGGGGAGGACGGGTGGGAAGGGAGGGATAAGGGTGGGAAAAAAGAAAGGGGGCATTACGATTAACATGTATAGTGTGGTGGGGGGGCATGGGGAGGGCTGTGCAACACAGAGAAGACCAGTAGTGATTTTACAGCATCTTACTATGTTGATGGACAGTGACTGTGAACGGGTATGTGGGGGGACATGGTGAAGAGGGGAGCCTAGTAAACATAATGTCCTTCATGTAATTGTAATTGCAGATTAATGATACCAAAATAAAATTTATTTTTAAAAAAACCACAGGAAAGATATGTAGGGCTGGAGATCATGCTTCAAGAAAAATCAAATCCTTTTTTCTCTCCTTTCCCAAAACCTCAAAGTTATATACCTCTTATGTTCAATTTTTTACATATGTTTGACAGCTAGAATACAAGGGCCTCAAAGTAACATTTTACACAGGCAAATGCAAACACAGGAACTGTGTCTTTCTAAATGCATGTCAAGGAGCTGAATAGAGAAAGTAAAACTCTATAAAAAGCATTCAGTTTAGAACAACACATGTTTATTGAATCCTTTTAAGGAACTAAGAGCTAACTCTCTGACAAAACATTCATAATCAGTTAAGACCCTGGAACTGTGCCTGCCCTTGAAAAATGCAATCTCATGGGTGAGAGACCAAAACAATAATAAAGATGAAGTGACACAGGACAAACAGGCAGAGCAGAGCATGGAGCAGCCATGCCTAAACCTAGCAGAAGTGTGAGAAAAGGTGAGTTAAGTTGCATATTTGAATAAGAAGGTAGTCAAATAATAAGGTACACAATTCTAGATGTAAGTAACCAATAATTGATGAACAAAGGCAAAAAGACATGTGAATCAGTAGTGTGTCATAAGGGAGAAAATAGTTCAGTATCAAGACTGCCAGGCAAAGAGACCAGAGGCAGCTCCAGCTACAGTTCTCGAAAGGGCTTGATCTTCCTGTGCAGATCAGATGTTTTAGAAGGGGTGATGGGTGATGCCAAAGTGGGAAAAAAAAATTGAATGTATATATGCTAAGTCCTTCCAGCATCATTTGTAAAGGAATGGTATTCTTTCTTTTCTCACCCTCAATTTTTAAAAATACCTACTGTGTTTAGGACACATGTTGGCTACTAGGGAAAGACCAATACACACCAAGTTACTACTGTCTGGAAAGAGTCTCAATATAATAGGCGAAGTCATCTACAAACAAAAAGTAAAACACAAATGTCAAAGTCCTTAGTAAATAATAATAATAATCACTCACATAAACAATATTAAATGAGCCTTATGTTTACCATGCATTTTATCATACATCATTTACAAAGGAGGACCAACTGCTATTATTAAATAGCTACTGCTATATTATTTTACAGCAGTAAATAATTTTAAAGATTTAAAGAAATTTAGATTTAAAACACTTAGATGGTTATCCCAAGATCACACAAATGGTAATTAGCAGACCAAGGATTCAAAATTAAGTTATCTGATGTCTATTCCCTGCTCCTACTTATGAAGTAAACCCAGCAGTGTAAACAATTCACCTAGGAGAAAATGGGAAATTAATATATAAAATTAGGTCTTGAGGATGAATAGAAGCTTATCAGACAGACAAAGGGATAAATCCAAGCAGATGACACATATGGATTTTAAAGGTATAATTCAATTAAATGTAGACATTTTAATGCATGTTTTTGATTATGAGAAATCAGACATATGTATATTTATCAATCACTAACACTTTTTAATTTCCAAGGAAATGAAGTAATACTCTTGGATAAGCTTAACCCCCAAAAGAATTCCTGCAACTGCAGCAGAATTGGAATAATAAAGCTTTTCATCAACTTGCTGAAAGCCAGGGTTGTCACTAAACCATCTCCATGGCATGTAGCTTTCATTCCTTACATTGACTTGGCACCCAGACCAAACACCCATTCATTCCAAATGAACAACTATTCTCAATTTGCATGGCCCTCCAACCCACTGGCCACATTTGCCAGGATATTATGTTACAGTCTCAAGTCTGCTTCCCAGCTCCTATCCATGGAAGGCTTGCCTTTTTTTTAAGCAAAGAATTTCCCTCTAACACTGAATTTCACATGTTAAATGCTGTATAAAAAATTATTTTACGCTAAATTTTTTATTTAAAAAAGCATTTTGCTGATATTTCCATCTATAAATTCTACCTTTATTTCAATATAACAAACAGTAACTTAGGGACCTGAGACAGTTTATTAAGCTCTTATGTATGTATAAAAATTTACTTGTTATATAATAAGTACTGAAATAATGCTACTAATAGCTACTCCAGACCTAAGCTTACCATTATGACACTTAGGACACAGATATGTGCCCGTCACCTTGAAATATTGGACACTGTAATGCATCATGTTATTCACTCAGGATTAAACACATGGGTGTTAGCAAACATAAACATTAGTTGCAGCAATACAACTAAAAACAAAATCTAGGAATAATGAGGATGAGATCACAAACAAAAATGTAGCCCTTATTCTCTCCTACTCTAAGTCATCAAACAACAAAATTACAGGAACAAGAATGTCAGAAGTCACGTTTGAGTAACAAGTAAAAAAAAAAATCTGTCTGAAAAGAGAAAAGGCAAGTGGTGTATGATTAGTCAGGATGAAGATGGATAAAGTAAACACAAAGATCCGTGAAGACCTGGTACAAAACAAATGCTGAATGAAGTCTCAGGGTTGAGTACTGATCATTCTTGTTATCCCTCACACTGGAGGCAGGTGAGGGCACACAAAAATACGAGGAGTTTCTTATGAGAAAGAGGCTTGCAAAATGGGCCTATAACAGATTTGAGTTTGCAAGCTCAGTCTTTTCTAAATTAATGCTAATAAGAACACTGCTTCCTCCTCCAAGATAGCTCTTACTGATTCTGAGAAAAGTAGGTGAAATGAAAATATATTGCATCCTGCTAGTACCAGAAGTGCCTATATACCCCAGCTATCCACAATGAGTCCTTGTGAAGACTCCTATCTTATCATCTTGGAAATTCTACTCAATTACAACTGCTTGTCATCTTTTCCACCATATCCTGTAGGCCATAAAAGGGTTATCTTTAAGAGTTCCCTTAAAGCATAACAGAGTGATGAATATTAAATATTAATGGACATGGCTAGCCCTGTGGTGGGTCTCAATTTTGTACTTACATAAATGAATTGTTTATATAATTCTGAAAGAGAAGTAAAATGGACTCTTTCAAACCCACGTGTAATAAACCCAATGTGAAAACCTCAGGCACTTCTCAGAATGAAATACTGAACTCATCAAACTCATTTAAGACTCATACTCATGTATAACCATGTTACCTTAAGAATTTATGGACACACATACCCAAATATGTATATAAAAACTGATATAAATGAGAAGAATATATCAAGGTGAGAGGCATTTTAGCATACTTGTGCTTCAGCAGGTAGCAACTGAAGAAAATTGGTTTAATACTATTGTTACATAGATTACCATTCTACCAAATAGAAAAATACTGTTTTATCTCAGATGTCAAGAGTGTATTACATAGTGACTCCCCAAGTCATGGGCTTTTAGAACACACATTGGTGTTCTATAAAGTAAGCATAGACTTTTCAAAGATATGTTCCACAAACGTTCATGCTGAATCTAAGAAAATGCAGATCAAAGCGGGGGTATTTCAGCTATAGTAGCTTAGGGTTGTCTCTGATCTCAATGACTGGTGTGTGTCCTTTAGCAAAAGGAAACACTCAACATATAATGCATATTGGGCTGATTCTTTCCATAAAGCAGGCTACTCTGATCATCTTTGCTTAATATAAAACTGCCTCACATTTTCAAAGGAATTTGTAACAAGGGTCACGACATAACAGATACAGGCAAGGAGGTTCACTCCTATGCATTTTCCAAAGTATTAAACTGCTTAAGGGAAAAATAAGTATTTAGTTTAAAGGTAACACAGATAAAGATTAACCTCACAACTTGAGAATTAGCTAACTTGTGGATAAAGTGCAAGTACTTGACAAAGGCATCCACAGAGCTTCATTGAAAAGCAACTGCAGGTGAAGGTCAGAGCTGAGCCATGCATACTGCGTTACTGCTTCTGCACAATGCTGAATGCACAGTGAACTCAACAAATTCAATGGTTTTGACCTGTTTTTTGCATAAGGCACTAAAGAGTCAGGGCACCAAATAGCTTTAACTAGCACTTAGTTATTAATCAAGAAAAAAGTAATATATGAATAGGAAAACATTTCAGCTACTCATATAAAGCATCTACTGACTCCCACACTTAAAAAGTAAAAGTAAATAGCCCACAGTTAATCATCTACTCCAACCCACATTTTGAAGCCATTTGTTTCTTAAAGAGATTTCAAGTTATGTATGGACAAACATTTTCAAAATATGGATGCACTGAAGTTGTATTTAATTTTATTCTTCTGATGATACAAAACTATCAGTTGGTATATTACTATATGAAATGAGAAGAATTTAGAGTGAAATGTCCCCCAAATGTCAAGGAAAAAAGAAAAAACAATATAAAGAGGAATTCCTTCAATTATTTATTCTACAATATATATAATTATTATAAGGAGGGATTCCTTGAATTATGTATTACATAATATACAATGTACATATTGAATATAATTCAATAAGCAAAACAAAATGTTATTAAATCCAAAAATTTGTCTGCACTGATGATGTACGATGTATGACTAAGCTCATAAGAAGGAACTAGTAGAACTTACAGAAATGATAATGATACTCTTAGCCAGTAGTAGTTTATTGTCTATAGTAGGGCTTGGCTATGCTAAATGACTACCCTGTGTTGTCCCATGACTATTTTCTCAGGTGGGCACTGGTATTTGGGCCATTTTACAAACAAGAAGCCTGAGACCTGCTTATCTAGGTTCATTATCCTTACTTATCTAATGTCACACAGCTAGAAATGAGCAGGCCAGGCCTGTAAGTCTTGGCTGGCATGTTTCAATCCCTATGGTCTTAAGTCACCACACTAAGCTATTCTCTGTGCTAGCAAATCCAGTGGTTTTAAGAGTAATTTAGAGAAATGCCAAAACACATCTGTAAAAATCTTTATTTTTCCTGTTCAAACTGCATCTTCCTAATTGATATATCCCCATACATTCAAAATTTAAAATAAACAGGACCATTTAAGGAAAAAAATGTATTGACTCTAATTACAAACTGTGGTTTTGGTTACATTGTTCAACGGATCTTACTCAAGTGTAAAGAACAATGATAGATTGTAACAAAATAGGAGGTAATGAAAAGATTGCTTTAGTAAAAGATGCCAAATTTTCCATGTCAAATAAATAAAATCATTGATTCTTTTCACTCAAACATTTTAAAATATATTATCAAATTGAGTCTTATTGTGGCCCACTGATAAACTATCATTTCAAAAACACATTATCATAGGAAATTTTATGTTCTGAAACAAAATGAGGACAGCAAAACATTAGTAAGACCAGCACAGAAATTAAGCAAAAAATTCATCTTTCTGAAAAACACACATAAATTTAGCAAAATGATGCAAAAGTTAATAAACAGAACTTATTCAAGTCATTACATACTAATCCTTGAAGTACAGATTTATCAGATTTATACCACTGCTCAAATAGCTGTGGACAGCAAATTGAGTTAAAATATAAATATCTTTGAGTATTTCTTACTTGTATTGCTTGGATATATTTAATCTTCTTCTCTATTCTGTTAGTATCTGTGATGAATATGTCGTAGAAACATAGTGCTTTTTATCTGTATTTCCATCTTCGTCGCTGAATCTGTGAAATATAAACTTTCAAACATCCGTAGTTCTTCCCTGTCCTTGTCAGAGCAGCTTCTTTTTGCACCTACTTTGACATGAATTCATCTCCAGGAACAAGTTTCTTCCTTAAAGTTATTGGGTTATTCATTTTTTTCTTCTCTGTTCTCCCCTGCAAGGCCACATAACCCAGAGGTTTGCTTGTTTGCTCAGGAGACAGGCAAGAGCAAAACAAGATGACTAAAGCAAGGCATAAAAGAAGAAAGTCCGGACAAAGAGTGGTGATAAGAAAACAATACTAGAGAAGCACAGAATAAAGTCTACAATAGAAAGAAGGCAACTGAATGGAATTGCTGAAAATCTGAATGCCAAGGCCTTTCATGGTTAAACCTAGCTAAAGAATATTTCAAAAATATATATCTATATGTAAACAAATATGCTTATCTTAAATATTGCTGAGTGAACCTGTCTGGTGAAGGCAATGAAGGAATGACTCTATGAGGAATTATGAATATAAGTGAGAACATCAGAAATGAGCAATTAAGGAATTAGGAATATTAAGATTTGTAAACAACTTCTTCTGTCAAGTCACTCATGTCCCTTAGAGAGGCATATTTGGGCCCTTGGACAGAATGGGTTTTATGAGGGCAGTAACATTTTCCTTAGCATAAGAAAGTTTGACTTTCATAACTCAGTTGCCCCTTACAGTTGGGGAAAGGCTCTCAAGACCAAAGCCATCTCCTCAGATCAAGATGGCATAGACCAGGATAAGAAAGGGCTGCCTTCAGGGAGTGTCACTGTCATTACAACTAAAGAGTGAGGGTTGACCTAAGTCATTCAACATGGTACCAGGTTACAACGACTCAGTTCTCCGGTCTGAGAACTGATCTGCTGTCCACAGGTCGACTCCAGAAAGGGCTTCAAATTAAACACATCCCAACCAATCAGAAGGGTCAGGTACAAAAATGAAACATGAACATTATTTTTATAGCTTTGTAAATTTGCTTTTGAACCTACACTTCCACCTAATTTCCAACTATGATGTTGGCACACTGCCCCTAATCAAGTTGCATTGCCAGGAAGCTGTTCTAAACTCCCAGAAAGAGCTGGAAGTCCTGCTACTGCAGATGCAGAGCAAGCAGCCTGCCTCCTCTCATCTGCTGCCCTGTGCAGGTGTCCTTTGCTGCAAGAGCCCCAAGGACAGGGTCTTAACTCATTAGGTGCACCCAACACCTGTCACAGTCCCTGCAACACAGGTGGTGATCAATACTTGCTTATTGAATGACAAGTGACACTGGTAGAATGAAGCATACAAAGCAGATTTGGGAGCTAAATGAATGCACTGCACAAAGTCAAGTAGCAAGAAGCAGAGGCAGAAGCAGATGCCATTATACACTTCCCCTCTGCTATAGGGCCTCATTTTTACAACTTATAATTATATTAAAAGAAATTACTCTTATATTCAACATTGTGCAGTTAAGGCTAAATGAAGGTAATAAAATACTAAACAAAATCAAAACTGGTGTTATAAAGCAAAGCTTCCCTAGAGACATGGGTCTGATCCTAGCTTTGCCACTAATTAGCTCTAAAAGTTTTACCAAGGTGATTTAACTGTCTGAGATTTTTAGTTTCCACATTTTAAACCAAGAGTTTGGATTAGTGGGTCATTCAGCTCTAAAACTCCATCATTTCTTAGCTCACAACTGTATATATACACTAATAGATGCACAGAAGAAAACTACTGGGACTCTCCTTCTCCACTGCCCCCTTCCTGCCAATTAACTGTTGTGTAAGTGGGCAATAACATACTTAGGGTTTTCCTGCATGCCATCTGACTCCTTCCAATTTATTCTCCATACTATACTAAACTGAGTCATCTTTGCATAGAAACACAAACCTCCAAACCTTTCCAGTACCTCAGACTTAATTCCACACACTTTAACATGGCCTTCCACAATCTACATATTGCATTCCAACATTTAAGATATTCTGAGTTAGGACTCTGCTTTAGCCTTGCTGACTTTCCCTCTGTTGTGTTAGTCATATGTTCCCTCATCAGTGGAATTTTAGTATTACTCAGAACAACCTTCCTATCTACTCTTTATCCAACTAACTTAAAACTATTTATCATCCAATGGCTTAAAACAATTCAAAGAGTGTCTTAAACACATTAGGAATTCAAATATTTGTTGAATAAATAATGTTAAAATTACTCGAACCAAGACAAAGCATTTTCTTTCTTTTCCTTTATGGTAACTGCTCTTTAAAAATCTGCAAGTCATTACCTTAGTTTGTAAATGGTTCGTAATGCAGGTTACCAATTTCAGTGAAGAAAAACTGGAGCTAAGAAAGCACTAATTGCTGAAAATGTTGGAGGAAAACAAATACTCTTCTGTAACTGTACACAAGTTACTCTGCAAAAAAAAGCAGAGAGGCTAACTGGAGAGACAGCTGCAAAACACACAATGATATAATGTGTTTGCCGATCTGCAAAATCATTTGAAAGTTGCTGCTGCAACAGCTGGTATCTGAAAAATGTAAGCATCATTGAGTCTAGTTAAAATTACACAGAGCAGGAGTGTTTATTATGTGCACAAAAAGGAGGTTCAAATGTGGAAGCTACAGCACTTTTAAAAGTCTGAAACAGTCGACAAAATGCTTTATGGCTGTTGGAAAAATCTACTACAGTCATATTTGTTTGGTCATGTTCCCTTTCTAGTTCTACAAATTTTTGATTACTTATTTGAAGATCGTTAGAGACAGCACCTCAACCTGGTTCATATCACCTAATTCTCTGAGACTAGTTTGCATCCAGATTGAGCAAATGACATGCACATGCTCATTTTTAGCATTATTATTTAACACTGATAAGCATTTATGGAATAAATGAAAAACCAACTGGCTCTATTACCCCAGAAAACTAGATAGCTATACCCTCCCAAGACCACACACTACTAAACAGGGGTAAACCTAACTGAACAGCATAACCCAACAGTTGCCCACACCCATCCCCTGCCAAAAACGTTTCCTTAACCCCTATCTGTTGCTCCTGTCAGCTGCAGGAGACTAAAGGTTTCTCCATTCCCTGAATGTCCTGAATACTGCGTCTGCATTTGCCTGATTTTCCATATCACTCATTCCTTTAATGGTAACACTTTTCAAACGCGTTCTGCAGAAATATGTTAAATAGGTCGACTTTGGAAAAAAAGAAAAATCCAAAAAGTTTCCCTTGTCAAATGTAGCAAAAATTGTTTGAAACAAAATTGAACATTTTCTCTACTGTAGTGCCTCTCAGAGCATTGAATACCAAGGATCTAGAAGGCAGTTTCTCCCACACGTACCTGCAAACAGAACTCTTTGTTCATGAGACTCTTGTTCAGAGAATACTTATTAACAACATGTAGAAGACATTAGAAAATGCCCAGTTAAGGTGTTACAGATTCTTTAAACAATGAGATTGGTTTCCTATGGTGTGTACTACATTATCTCACACTAACATATTTACCTAACCTGATAAATCCAGCAGGCAGCCCAGGCAGCTGTGAAGGGGAAATATTCCCTTGTCCTCATGTTCCTCACTAGTCTCCTCCACGAGTGAGAAGCTGCTTTTGCTCTTTTCAGTTTCCTCCCACTGACTTAACTCGCTGTTGCGCAGAGGAGCTGTCACTACCAGACGGGGCTGCAGGGAGAAGAAACTGAGCCAGTCCTCTCATTTTCTGATATTTTGTTTGCCCTGAGTGTGTGAATACTCTAGTCTCTCTGCCTGCAAAGGAAGGTTTCACCCACAGAGGCCACTTCCCTGAGCTTCAATATCCTCAATTGTAAGATGTTAAATGGTGATACCTGCTCTGTGGGTTGTTTGCAGCTTGGAGTTTATGTGAGTGAAATGCTTTGTTAAGTCCTGGAATAATGTAAAGGTTCAATAGGCTGTTCTCTGTTACTATGATAGAATTCACCATGATTGTATGCTGGACCTACATACTATACATAGTATCTGTTGCTCCTGTCAGCTGCAGGAGACTAGAGGCTTCATCTTCTTCATTCCCTGAATGCCCAAGACTATGTCTGACACATTGCCATGTATGTGCAGAGAATGACTTCCCTAGAGCGAGTTAAATTACCTTGTTTGCTACTGTGTCTTTCTACCTTGCCTAAATTAGAAGTTGGTAGCTTAGTGTTTTAAGAGACCACCAGCTTATGCACAGCTTTGTAACAGAAACAGGTAGACAAGACATACGGATTTTTTAAATTAAGGTATCATTAATATACAATCACATGAGCAACACTGTGGTTACTAGATTTCCCCCATTATCAAGTCCCCACCACATACCCCATCACAGTCACTGTCCATCAGCACAGTAAGATACGATAAAGTCACTACTAAGAAATATGGATTTTTAACTGGCAAAGGCATTTTCTGACTTTCTTTCTCTTTATAAGTAACCAAAAATCAGGTCAAATTACAATAACTAGAATTCCATCCTTTAGAGATTCATTTGAATAATATAATTTCTTTATGATATTTATTTTTAACCTCAAGAGCTTATTCACAACAAAGTATGAATGGCTTTAATACATTTAAATTTAATATGTTTAAATATAAATGAATATATATTATAAAATAAATAATATATATTTAAATATATTTAATATTTAATAATAAAGTAAACTTTTATAGGCAGAGAGTTTTGATTGGATAGGGAGGAGGAGAAAAATTTAATCAGAGACAAACATGATAAAATAAATTGTACAGAATAAAGAATATTGTGTTTGGACAGGGAGGTTGAGGAAGGTCATCAAGAAGTTCAAACAGAGGAATGAGAGGCCAAAGGTAAAGTGTCAACTTCATGGTGTTTTGTGTGTGTGTATGAGTCTGTCTTGTCTGTCTATCTGTCTTTTTTCTCCCAGAGCAGGAAAATGGCCACACTAGTTGAAATGAGGCTGAAAGTAAAATACTGTAGTGATTTGGAGGAGTACCACCCTTGGCTCCGTTGAATTTGGCTCGGCCCAGTCGGGTGTGACTCAGCATCTCCCTCTCCAATCTGTTCACCTGGGAATAGGGAATGAGGAAAAATCACATAAGAGATAAAAGACCATCATATATGTGAATGACCCTCCATCTCATCTTAAAAGCACTTTCACACTTACAGAGCTGACTCTTCAGTAGAGATCTGAGAAATGCCAAGGATCTTTTGAATACATACACACTGGGGACAACTTGGGAAAAAAATATGAAGGATGAACAGAAAAAAAGAGTGAAGACTACACTTCAAGCCAACCCTATTCTTCAAACAGAAGGCCCATCCATTCTGGCAGAAACATGAACGTGGCCACTGAAGTGGGATTACTGCCACTGTTCAGTGTCTCAGTGGCCCCTCTATCCCTCCTTCCAGACCTTCCCTACCCAGGTCTTACTGGATCAAATACCAAATAGTGCTGACCATTTTCTCAACTCAAATTGAACATATATTGAAATTTTTCTTGTGCCTTTATTTCTATGCAAAAATAAGCATTAACAAGTTTTTTTCCTAAAGAAATTTGTGAAAAAAATTGAGTGTTATATTGCCTGTGAGGCAGTAATACAAGACAATATTTTCTTCTCTAGCCTTCATGAAAGCAGTATTTCTGAAGCCTTGAATGACTATTTTAATTTAAATTAGTTAAAGTCCAATAAAGAATACAGTTATTCTGTCACACTAGCCACATATCAAGTACAATAGCCACATGTCCATATTGGATAGGTACAAAACCTTTCATCAACACAAAAAGTGTTACTATACAATGCTTCTCTAGTGTTAAAAACACGTCTGGCTCTGAGAAAAGAAATAGAAAAAGTAAAATTATAAGGAATCCAGTTTAGACTCAAAATAATGAAAGACTCCTAAACAAATACAACAGTCACAGAATTCCTAGGGAAAAAAACAAAGGAGCAGCAAATAGGTCCATTGAAAATATTTAAACCAAAGCCATGCAATTAAAAAAAAAAGAGCCCTCAACAAGAAGCTGAATTAGATGAGCTTAAAATTCCAAGCATGTTTTACTCAGAAAATTGAGATCAGTTCAATTCCACAAAACCACGATTTTCCCCATTCTTAATAAGTAGGTATTTTTCATTTAGTGGGAAACCAGGGAAGGTTATACTTTAAGATGCCAGGTCATAGAAAATTGCTAGACTTACAATCAGCAGCCTCTGTTTCTAGAATTTTCAATTAATTAAATCATGGAAATGAATTATGAATCTGTGACTGAGCTTTGATCAAATGTAAAATAATCTTGGTAATTAGCATTTTAAGAATGCACAAACACTAACTTAACATAAAACTTAGAAACTTTCAAGCATCCTAAGCCAGAAAAGCACCACATTTTAAAGAAAGACACTAAGCTAAGGGGAAGTGAAAAACATCTTCATATTAATACTTTTTATTTCAAATAATTATTTTTAACCTCAAGAGCTCCTGATTAGGAAGCAACTCAGAATATGCAAAAGTACTGCCCCTGAGGACACATCAAGGCTTCACTTCCTTTTACTGCTCCACTGTACTGGAGGAGCTGAACTCTGCATAGCAGAGGGGGAGAAGTTTTTTTGAAAAAAAGATTTCCATGTACCGCCAGGATAACATGGGCTCTTCAAAAGAAACAGTCTTCTTACCAAGACGTAATTCTAGTTTCCTTTTCTTGGACTCACCTCCAATGCTATTTACATGTAAAACCAGTTAGTAGATCCTAGTTTAAGACTTCTTTCATTTAGAAGTAATATGAAAAATCTGAATTTCTCCGAAGTGGCCACCAAAATGGCTCTGTGATTTGAAAACTGTAAGATGTGTTTAAGTGAGGATTGATAAGATATGGTTCCAAAGCAGTTTTTTTAATCTTTTATAGTTTTAATCTTTTAGATTTTATAGTGTTTGAGGCCCCATTTATTTTCTTAACAGGATTGATGGAATGATCTAAAATAGGACTAACCAAGTGCTACGAATTGACCAACAAATAAATCTCTCATTTCTAAATATTTACTCCCTCGCTTTCTCCCTTTCTAAGGAAAGACTAGCATGACTGCTTTCCCTCTGTTAGGGCTATTTCTTTGGACTGAAGCTCCTAAGTCCTCAGGAAAATCAAACACATTAGGAAAGTCCGTCAGTAGCATCTCAATTTCAGTTAGTTCACAAAGTAAGCTCCCATTACATGGAATGACTCAGGCAGACAAGAGTGAAGAATCGTAAGGCCACAGTACACAAGAACAGGATCAGGAAGAGTCTAGATACCTATATCCAGCCAGGGTGATGCTAGGTGAAGTGTTCCATGCCAAAACGGCAAAAGGCACTGGCAAGAGAAATTGGGAAAGAATTAAGTTAGTGGAATAAACTTTTGTTAGTGTTGAACCTGCATAAGGAAATAATATTATTATAAAATATTTTCTTCTGCCTACTGTATTAGTTGTTTCCACCAAAGACACCAAGTATGCTGCAGTTTTCTGAATGAATCTTCCTTTGTTGTTACTTAATCAACCTTCATTTTTAATCTGCTTATAGAAAAGATTAAATGCTGGGTGCTTAATGACTTTGGAAAAAAACATTAGCTGAATGTTTAATCTCACCACGGGACTTCTTGTACACCTATGTGAAATCCAAGAATTACAGCAGAGATTGGCAGAAGTAATGGTTATTTGAAACTCTGCTGCTATACAACAAATGTTCTCTTTCAGTGCTTTCATTCCGCAAATTTAGCACTGCCCTGGATGTAAAGGACTCCCAACCAAACCACCTGTCAAAGAAGATAAAGTTCAGCTGGAAAAGGCAGTTTGTTTTGCTGTACTCTTATATTTTCTTGCTTCAAACAAGATGAACTGCAGGGGAACAAGAGACCCTGCTTCTCAGATACAACAACTGATGCACAAAAATAGTGATGGGACCCAGAGTTAGTGTCATTTCTGTATCTACGTTTGAAATACAATCATTCCCCTATAGAGACATTTAATGTACTTACTCTTTATTAAAGTTCAGCTATGTAGGAAGCCATCCTCCTGCCTTATTTTAAAACACTGTGGGTGTTATGACAGTGTTTGACCTGAAAAGTGTCAAGTAGAGGGTTTTGTATACTTTTTAATATGTACTCAAACTCAGATCTGCAACCTGTAAATTATGCCTTATGAAATCCAGGTATTTTTAACCATCCTTTGAAGGCAATGAATGAAAAGGAATCAGAACACAGTGACTATCTTCCTTAAATCATCTTTCAGTCTAAACACAAATTTAAAAGAACACAGTGATGTGAATGGAGATAATGAATAGTAAGAGTATAGATGCAGTGGGAGAACAAAACAAACACCAGAACCAAAAAGGGACATATCCTCAATGAACCACAAATTTCCTCTCAAATGATGTTGGAAAGTATTATATTAAAATAAAGATAGAGTTACCTGGCACACATCATCCTTTCAGGTATCCATTACATTTAAAACTAGGATCTAGAAGTTCAAATAACTTTTAAGGGATGATTCCTTTAGTGCAGAAGCCAAAAAAAGTCAGATGATAATGTACAATACTCATCTATAGTAGTTTTTAATTAAACTATTGCTTAAAAGCCAATAGATTATAAGAGTAACAACAGAATGCATTTGACCCTGATACTCTCCATACTTCATACAGCCTTCATAAAACCCACCTGCAAATATATAACAGATCCCAAGTAGAAAAAAATACATGTATACATACAAGCACATAGGTAGACAGACAGGCAGGTAAGTAGATAGAACAGAGATCAGAGTCCTGCGCTCCCTCAAAGCTAGACTCCATTAAACATGGTAGGTGTTAATAGTGGTCTATAGCTGTTGGTAAAAACATGGACTCTGAGGCTGGTCCTTGTTTGGTACTTAGAATCTACACTTCACCAGCTTTTGGGTAAGGTACTCTAAGTCTCTACAGCTGATTTCCATCATATTTGAAATGGCATAATAAATCATCACCTAAACTGCTAATCAAAAGATTTAAGTTTGCTAAAAAGATAATATTTTTATTAAATAATGAAATGTATTATTAAGTTAATAAAACTTATGGCTGAATATTTACTAAGCCTTCAATAAATGTTAGGGATTATTATTGTTACCAGTCCTATTAATATTACTATGTCATCATAATTAGCCTCTGGCATTTTTTGAGATGGATTCCAAATGTTGTTTGGAGATGCAAATTGAAGGAAATGTAGGCATTTCATTCCATGTAATGTTCCAAGTATGACAAATTTTTCTTTTTAGAAGAAAAGTAAGGAAAGCTTATCCATCATTTTCATTATAAGATCTACTTCCTGATAGGTCTTAATAAAGGCAGACCCTTATTTAGAAGAGGCTTCCAATTATTCATTGAATATGTATTTATTAAATGCCTACTCCATGCCAGGCTTTGAGTTTGATCCTAGAGATTTAGTACTGAAAAGGGACAAAGAAACTCCTTGTCCTCACTGAACGTACACTCTACGGTGGGTAAGGAGGGGACACAAATCACAAAGACAATAAATAATAAAATACAGTGTATAGAAGGTGGTAGAAGCTATGGAGGAAAAGAGTGCTTGGAGGAAACTGGTGCAATTCTAAATATAATTCCTTCTACATGTAAAATCCCTTAGAAGTAAGCTGATCACGTCTCTAAGAAATTGAGGGAGCATGACATAGAAATATCTGAGAGATGATAAATACAGAATAATGGAAAAGCAAAGGTAAAAGCATTATCTGAGGAACAGCAAGAATTCCAGGGTATACAGAGAGTGATATACAGTTATGACAAAGGAATAAATATTATCCAAATGTTAGAGTGCACAATTTTACACACACACACACATACACACACACACACACACACACTAAATGCAGACTTCAGACATGTAATTTGGTGTCTTAACTACAACTGAGAGTAGTACCATAAAGCTGAATGGTATGAGTGTGAGATAGGGGAGACAAATTCAGGAAGTATTAGTGTATTAAATTACATAGGTTTTTACAACCCATTAAAAGAATTTTGGCTTTTACTAGATCAAGATGAGAAATATGGAGGATTTTAAGCCTAGGATTGCTCATTTAAGTCAACCTAATCACTTAGGACAGACTTTTCTATTTTAATCAGTCTTGATGAAGTTCTATGAATCATTTCAAAGAAAACAAGGGTGGTATTATTGTGATGATAAAATAGAGTGAATGAGCAATAGAGAAAGAATTTGACAGGAAATGCACTAAATCAATTAGCAAATCACAGTAAATATTTCTAAGAGAAAAGCACTGCCTAGATGAGCTGTCACATATCACAAGGAAGTAATAACATTTATCATGACTATAGGTACACCACAAATCACTAAAATTACTCTTTGAGATGTGCTGCTTATTATTTAGGTAGTAAGATCCTAAAGAGTACAGACAAATCTATTCAGTTTACCCAGTTAAATTATGAATCACACCAACTACAAATGCAACAGTATATTCATTTTCTTGGGCATACTATAAAACCCAATGTCCTGCTGCTTCATCCAAATGAGATAAAGATTGAGCCCATTCTCAAATGTCATAGCCAAGATTTATCAAGATGCCCAATTACGGCTATGAATCAATTCCTCTATTAGAACTTAGGGTGAGTTTTCAATGCAGTATAGAAAATAAGATGTTAAACTCCAAAGAACATGAAGATAGATCCAGTAAGATCTCTTACCCCCAAATTTGGATTCTGAGCTGACTTGCAGTGATTAAAAATGGCTGATGTTGGTGACTTCCAGGGGTCATGTATCTTTACCACTTCTGATGTGATAGGAACTCTTAGAGGTCAGTTTATAAGTCCATATTTTCAATTTTGCATCCTCCTGTCTCCTCTGCTTCTCCAGTACCCCATGATTAAATATTTGCCCATGTCATGTTTACTGGCCAGTACTAGGCTAAGCCTCATCCATCTACGTGCAAAATGTGACTCAAGTTCCAATGTTACAATAAAGCAACTTCTGTAAAAGCTCTTCTCTTTCCAGCTCCACATATTTCATCTTAGTATGTGGTTATATTCACCTTTATGCTTCAGTTTAAGTTTGGACTTTGTCCTCCAGATTTTCTCTGATAATCTCCTTCATAATGGTTAGTTAACTTGTATACCACACCCACACCTCCATATGTTCTAGTAAAGTAAGAGGTTCAAGTCGATAGCTCAATAAAATTCATGAATGCCTTAACAATCTCCAAAAAGGAACTGTCAGAAGTCTTGTCTGCCGTCACTTATAATAAATGTAAAAGTCAAAATTTTTTTGTGTTCTCTTTCATGGGGATATCTACCCACTAAAAGGAAGGGAAATGTAAGTTTTTAAGTGTAGCTTCATTTCTAAGTATTGTAAATCAACACAATTAAAACAAGTAATAGTGAAACAGGAAACTGACACCCTATTTGAAGAGTGTTTAAAATAATATCATCTTATTATAATAATTTTTAAATATGCTTTTACAAGATGGCAGAGAGAGACAACTAATCGAGTAAGTCTCTGTCAGAATACGAAGCCCCAGTTGGAGAAGCAGAAAGACCAAAATTCAAGCAAGGCAGACATTAATGTGTCCTGTTAAACATTTGACATCTGAGGGAAAAATATGCTCCAGTGATCCAGTATGTGTCATCTGAACTCTAATTCTTCTGCTCCCACTAAAATTTTTCTTTTCTACATTTCAAATAAATAAGAAAACTATAGGGTGATATCACTGGGAAAATATTGCTGTGCTTTATAGATTTTCCACAATTAATAAATAAAATGAACATCAGGTCCCTGAAAAAATGGCACTTCAATGACACATATTTTTTCCTCATTGCTGAAAACATCTCAGACTGACATGAAATAACGCTCCTGTGTATGCCTTTCAAGATGTGTTCTTTATCTATGCTTTTGTTCCATTAAATACTTGGTTGTCACGGCGAATCCACTTTTTCACCAAACTGGAAGTAATAAAATGATAAACTGTTTCTCAGTACACGAGTAAATGTGGAAGAGAAGTGAGGGACAATCAGAGTACTCGCTGAAGAGTTGCCTATTGCTCTGTTTCTGATGGAGCAACATTGCCAAGGTCATTAAAGGAGGAATAGTGTGCAGCAAACCCAAGGGAGAAGCAGCTGTTAAAAGTCTGAACAATGCACGAAAAAGCTTCTCCCACTTCTAAATAAACAATTAAGGTCCCACCAGTTTGGATCATCTAACTCTCGGTAGTGAAAATACATAACAGTAACTTCAGGGTACATGTAGCCAAAAGCAGTATTTATCAAAATAAACCAATCACATAAACACATGAACCCAGTAGACACGTGAGTGTGAACATGAGCAGACTTCTTGAATGCAGAAGTAAATAACTGCAGATTTTTAAAGCACAAGCTTTGTACTACCTGGAAATACATTCACAGGGTCAAAAGACAAGCACACAAAAGGTTCTACTGTCGCAAAACCAACAAAATATTAACCTCTACAGGTGTGTGTGGAGGTGTGGTCTTTTCATCATACTAGAACATAAATAACATTTACACCTTAAAGTAATTTTACTCATTAAGATGACACAGAAATGATGAAACACGAGAGGGACATTTGTGTATGATGTTGCCTACTTCTTGAAATAACTGCCAACCCCCTTCTTCATCCTCTCTTCTGCTCATGTTTCAAGACTCAAGTCAAAGGTCACCTCATCTGGGGAGACTTCTCTGATTCCCTTTCACTACCCCCTGCAAGGACGAGCTATGCAAAGCTCTTCACAGGAACCACAGCATTCACTGAATACTCGCTCTGATACCTTTACCAAACCATTGTGCTGGTCGGGTGCTATTAATTCCACTTTAGGTGCTGAGAACTGTATATGTCTCCTTCAAAATTGTAAATGCACTAATCAGCACAGTTCCTGGTGCATAAGATTCAATCTGTAAATGCTCCTTTCCCCATATAAAATATTCTCTTATTCCCTCTACATAAAAAACATCTGTGTAAAAATGAGTTTACAAGTAAAACAGAACCAAGCAAAGAGAACCTAGACCTAGGAATGAAGAAGATAATTTAAAACAATAGAGATACTGAGCAGTGAGAGAGAGAGGGAACTGGGGATATAAGATAATATTGGGGATATTCAATTGCAAAAGAGAAATAATTAAGTTAATATAATAGACTTTTTAAAAATTCAACCAATTAATGAATTTTGTGAAATTCATAACTAGCACAATAATGTGGGGTATTACTTATTGTAAGGTAGAGGTGGTTGGAAGTTTACCTGTTATACTACAGTCACCTTTATTCTTGAAAGTAAGTTTAATATTTTCACCAATGATGGGAGGATAATTCCTGGAGAACTCCAGTAGAATATACTTGCATTACAGTTCATGCTAAAAGGTTTGTCATTACAGTAATTATCCCTAAATATAGTCACCTGCATATGTAATATTGTCCAGATTATACCCTCTTGTTAAAATTAGCTTCCTGGAGTTCTTGCTACACTGAATTAGAGCCACATCTAGCTATGCCCAATTAAGGAACATTAAATATCTTTCTGTATGTTATTTTTCTCTTGGCTTGTTAATCATAACCCTAAAAAAATTCTTACATTCTTTGTGTAATTTTCTTCAGAAATTAAGAAACTTGAAACTTTATATAAATTGACACAAAGTTATGAGAATTCTAATTAATAACTTAAATTCAACATGTTTTTTATTTTTGAAAATTCCAATTATTTTTAAGACTCTAGTAATAATTTCTCTGCATAATGAATTTGGTAAAATTGTTAGTTAAAAATCTATGAGTTCTTTCTTAGTACAGACTCTTGCATAACACTTAAAAAATATTGTCGCTGTACTTTATTTGATAAAATGCTCTAAATGTATGTAAATGGGCATTGAAAATTTAAATTCTTGACTTTAACTTCTTCCTCATTAATATAATACAGTTCAGTCTCCAAAGTTTTTTGAGCTGGTCAAAGGCTCCTTTAATTCATTGTATGCTTAGAGTTTGAAAGTTGAAAAAAAAAAAAACCTTCCTTGTGCATAAAAGCAAACCATTGTAAAAAGCTAGTTAACTTGCTGTGAATTCTAAGCATAGGACACTTTTTAAAACAAAGTCAGAAGATCAAGGGAAGATGGTGGAGTGAGTAGTTCAGAGGAAATCTCCTCCCCAAAACATATATATTTATGAAAATATAATAAATAGAACTATTCCTAAAAGAGACACTAGTGGATGCAGTACAAAAGCCAGGATACATCTACATCTGTGAGAACTCAACATCACACGAAGGGGATAAGATACAAGGCTCAGCACGGGACCCGAACGCTCCCCTACCCCAAAATCCGGTGGGAAGAAAGGAGTTGGAATGGGGAGGGAGTGAAAGCCCAGGACTGCTAAACAACCAGCTCTAGAAATCTGCACCCAGAACACAGACACAAGGTGCACGGGGTGCTGGATATTAGAGAAACAGAAAAGCAAAACGTGTGGCCAGGTTTCCCCAAACAGCACCCCTGAGACAAAAGAAAAGTGAGTGCTTTCTGCAAGTCTTAAAGAGACAGGGACCCCATAGCTGGACAAAGTTGTCCCAGCACACTTAGCCAGCAGCTGGGAATCCCAGGGAAACTTAGGCACCCTAAACCCCAGGGAGGCAGTGCAGCTCTGAAGCCCCTCAGGGCACTAAGCAGCCTGCCAGTCATTCCTCCAACTGGCGTGGACCCCGACACATCAGCCCAGTAGCGGGAGAGTGGAAGTGCATGCCGGGGATGGTGGCACTGGAAGGGACCGGGAGCAGATCCATATGCCAACAGCACAGAAGGGAACCAGGAGAGGCTTGTGCGAGCCCGGAGCGGAGTGACCAAACAGCCTAGGCACAGCTCGCGTGCACCAGCAGCAGTAAAGCCAGAGGAGTCTGGTAGGGGGCCGTGCAGGAAGGCCCCACACGCACCTGTAGCGGAGCCAGAGGGGGCATGCACACTCCCAACAGCCATCCGGAATCCCAGCCAAATGCACAGCTGCCCAGGCCAGACCCAAAGGCCATTGGTGCCACACAGCTGCCCGGCAGGGGTGCTGCTAGCATGAAGAAGCACACCTGGCATGCCTGCCACTCCCCGCAGGGCTCTGTGCTGCTCTGATGGTGACTCCACCCACAGCAGCTTAGGGACTAAGCTGCTCCAGGAGTGTGGGTAACCGTCACAGGCAGCGGAGAAGGGCAAGGCATCCAGCAAGCAGGAAAGGACTTTCTTCTCCCAGCTGACACAACCGCAACCTGCCTACAGCCACCACTATCACCATGAAAAGGAAAAAAAATATAGTCCAGTCCAAGATAGTTCAAACAACACCTGAGTAAGGATCTGCAGAGGCAGACCTAACCAGTCTCCCTGAAAAAGAATTCAAAATAAAAATCATAAATATGCTGACAGAGCTCCAGAGAAATACGCAAGAGTTAAGGGATGAAGTCCAGAGGGAGATTACAGATGTCCAGAGGGAGCTTAGAGAAGTGAAAAAAACTCTGGAAGGATTTATAAGCAGAAAGGATAAGATGCAAGAGGCCATTGATGGAATAGAAACCAGAAAACAGGAAAGCATAGAGGCTGAGGCAGAGAGAGATAAAAGGACCTGCAGGAATGAAACAATATTAAGAGAACTATGTGACCAATCCAGAAGGAACAATATCCGCATTATAGGGGTACCAGAAGAATAAGAGAGAAAAAAAAGGATAGAAAGTGTCTTTGAAGAAATAATTGCAGAGAACTTCCCCAAACTGGGGGAGGAAATAGTTGCTCAGACTACAGAGGCACACAGAACTCCCGAGAGATGGGATCCAAAGAGGTCAACACCAAGACACATAATAATCAAAATGGCAAAGATCAAGGACAGGGACAGAGTATTAAAGGCAGCCAGAGAGAGTAAAAAGGTCACCTATGAAGGAAAACCCATCAGGCTATCATCAGACTTCTCAACAGAAACCTTACAGACCAGAAGAGAATGGCATGCAATGAAATAATGCAATGAAACAGAAGGGCCTTGAAGCAAGGATACTGTATCCAGCATGATTATCATTTAAATATGAAGGAGGGATTAAACAATTCCCAGACAGGCAAAAGTTGAGGTAATTTGCCTCCCACAAACCAACTCTACAGGGTATCTTAGAGGGACTACTCTAGATGGGCACACTCCTAAAAAGAGCACAGAACAAAACACCCAACATATGAAAAATGGAGGAGGAGGAAAAAGAAGGGAAAGAAATAATCATCAGACCATGTTTATAACAGCTCAATAAGCGAGTTAAGTCAGACAGTAAGGTAGTAAGCTACCTTGACAGCTCAATAAGTGAGTTAAGTCAGACAGTAAGCTAACCTTGAACCTTCAGTAACCACAAATTTAAAGCCTGCAATGGCAATAAGTACATATCTTTCAATAGTCACCCTAAATGAAAATGGACTAAATGCACCAATCAAAAGACATAGAGTCACTGAATGGATAAAAAAGCAAGACCCGTCTATATGCTGCTTACAAGAGACTCACCACAAACCCAAAGACATGCACAGATTAAAAGTCAAGGGACGGAGAAAGATATTTCATGCAAACAACAGAGAGAAAAAAGCAGGTCTGCAACACTAGTATCAGACAAAATAGACTTTAAAATAAAGAAAGTAGAAAGAGATAAAGAAGGACATTACATAATGATAAAGGGCTCAGTCCAACAAGAGGATATAACCATTATAAAATATATGCACCCAATACAGGAGCACCAATATATGAGAAACAAATACTAACACAATTAAAGGAGGAAATAGAATGCAATGCATTCATTTTGGGAGACTTGAACATACCACTCATGCCAAAGGACAGATCCACCAGACAGAAAATAAGTAAGGACACAAAGGCACTGAACAACACACTAGAACAGATGGACCTAATAGACATCTATAGAACTCTACATCCAAAAGCAACAGGATACACATTCTTCTCAAGTGTACATGGAACATTCTCCAGAATAGACCACATACTAGGCCACAAAAAGAGCCTCAGTAAATTCAAAAAGATTGAAATTCTACCAACCAACTTTTCAGACTACAAACGTACAAAACTAGAAATAAATTGTACCAAGAAAGCAAAAAGGCTCACAAACATATGGAGGCTTAACAGCATGCTCTTAAACACTCAATGGATCAAGGACCAAATTAAAATGGAGATCCAGCAATATATGGAAACAAATGACAACAACAACACAAAACCCCAACTTCGGTGGGATGCAGCAAAAGCAGTCTAACGATGAAAGTATATAGCAATCCAGGTATATTTAAAGAAGGAAGAACAATCCCAAATGAATAGTCTAATGTCACAATTACCAAAATTGGAAAAAGAAGAACAAATGAGGCCTAAGGTCAGCAGATGGAAGGACATAATAAAGATCAGAGAAGAAATAAATAAAATTGAGAAGAATAAAACAATAGCAAAAATCAATGAAACCAAGTGCTGGTTCTTTGAGAAAATAAACAAAATGGATAAGCCTCTAGCCAGACTTATTAAGAGAAAAAGAGAGTCAACACACATGAACAGAATCAGAGAAGAGAAAGGAAAAATCATGACAGACCCCACAGAAATACAAAGAATTATTAGAGAATACTATGAAAACCTATATGCTAACAAGCTGGAAAACCTAGGAGAAATGGACAACTTCCTAGAAAAGTACAACCTTCCAAGACTGACCCAGAAAGAATCAGAAAATCTAAACAGACTAATTACCAGCAATGAAACTGAATCAGTAATCAAAAAACTACTGAAGTTATCGTATATTAAATGGCCATATATGTTTGGGTTAATGTCTGGAGTCTCTATTCTCTTCCACTGGTCTGTAGCTCTGTTTTTGTGCCAGTATGAAATTGTCTTGATTACTGTGGCCCTCCGGGCCAAATGGATTTACCTCGGAATTTTATCAGACATACAGAGAAGACATAATACCCATTCTCCTTAATGTTTTCCAAAAAATAGAAGAGGAGGGAATACTCCCAAACTCATTCTATGAGGCCAATATCACCCTAATACAAAAACCAGACAAAGACCCCACGAAAAAAGAAAACTACAGACCAATATCCCTGATGAACATAGATGCAAAAATACTCAACAAAATATTACCAAACTGAATTCAAAAATACATCAAAAGGATCATACACCATGACCAAGTGGGATTCATCCCAGGGATACAAGGGATGGTACAACATTTGAAAATCCATCAATATCATCCACCACATCAACAAAAAGGACAAAACCACATGATCATCTCCATAGATGCTGAAAAAACATTCGACAAACTTCAACATCCATTCATGATAAAAACCTCTCAACAAAATGGGTATAGAGGGCAAATACCTCAACATAATAAAGGCCATATATGATAAACCCACAGCTAACATCATATTGAACAGTGAGAGGCTGAAAGTTTTTCCTCTGAGATCGGGAACAAGACAGGGATGCCCGCTCTCCCCACTGTTATTCAACATAGTACTGGAGGTCCTAGCCACGGCAATCAGACAAAACAAAGAAATACAAGGAATCCACATTGGTAAAGAAGAAGTCAAACTGTCTCTATCTGCAGATGACACGATATTGTACATAAAAAACCCTGAAGACTTCCCCGTAAAATTACTAGAACTAATATCAGAATTCAGCAAAGTTGCAGGATACAAAATTAACACACAGAAATCTGAAGCTTTCTTATACACTAACAATAAACTAATAGAAAGAGAAATCAGGAAAACAATTCCATTCACAATAGCATCAAAAAGAATAAAATACCTAGGAATAAACCTAACCAAGGAAGTGAAAGACCTATACCCTGAAAACTAGAAGACACTCTTAAGAGAAATTAAAGAGGACACTAACAAATGGAAACTCATCCCATGCTGCTGGCTAGGAAGAATTAATATCATCAAAATGGCCATCCTGCCCAAAGCAATATACAGATTCGATGCGATCCCTATGAAACTACCAACAGCATTCTTCAATGAACTGGAACAAATAGTTCAAAAATTCATATGGAACCGCCAATGACCCTGAATAGCCAAAGAAATCCTCAGAAGGAAGAATAAAGTTGGGGGAGCTCGCTCCCCAACTTCAAGCTCTACTACAAAGCCACAGTAATCAAGACAATTTCATACTGGCACAAAAACAGAGCTACAGACCAGTGGAAGAGAATAGAGACTCCAGACATTAACCCAAACATATATGGCCATTTAATATACAATAAAGGAGCCATGGACATACAATGGGGAAATGAATCTGTTCAACAGATGGTGCTGGCAAAACTGGACAGCTACATGTAAGAGAATGAAACTGGATCATTGTCTAACCCCATACACAAAAGGAAATTAGAAATGGATCAAAAACCTGAATGTAAGTCATGAAACCATAAAACTCTTAGAAAAAAACATAGGCAAAAATCTCATGGACATAAACGTGAGTGACTTCTTCATGAACATATCTCCCCAGGCCAGGGAAACAAAGGCAAAAATGAACAAGTGGGACTACATCAAGCTGAAAAGCTTCTATATAGCAAAGGACACCATCAATAGAACAAAAAGTTATCCTACAGTATGGGAGAACATATTCATAAATGACAGATCCGATAAAGGATTGACATCCAACATATATAAAGAGCTCACATGCCTCATCACAGAAAAAACAAATAATCCAATTAAAAAATGGGCACAGGAGCTTAATAGACAGTTCTCTAAAGAAGAAATCCAGATGGCCAACAGATACATGAAAAGATGCTCCACATCGCTTGTCATCAGAGAAATGCAAATTAAAACCACAATGAGATATCACCTCACACTCGCCATCATTGAAAAGACAAACAACAACAAATGTTGGCGAGGTTGTGGAAAAAGGGGAACCCTCCTACACTGTTGGTGGGAATGTAAATTAGTTCAACCATTGTGGAAAGCAGTATGGAGGTTCCTTAAAATACTCAAAATAGAAATACCATTTGACCCAGGAATTCCACTTCTAGGAATTTACCCTTAGAATGCAGCACTCCAGTTTGAAAAAGACAGATACACCCCTATGTTTATAGCTGCACTATTTACAATAGCCTAGATATGGAAGCAACCTAAATGTCCATCAGTAGATGAATGGATAAAGAAGATGAGGTATGTATACACAATGGAATATTACTCAGCCATAAGAATAAAACAGATCCTACCATTTGCAACAATATGGATGGAGCTAGAGGGTATTATGGTCAGTTAAATAAGCCAAGCAGAGAAAGACAAGTACCAAATGATTTCACTCACATGTCAAGTATAAGAACAAAGGAAAACTGAAAGAACAAAACAGCAACTGAATCACAGAACCCAAGAATGGACTAGTTCCCAAAGGGAAAGGGACTGGGGAGGATGGGTTGCAAGGGAGGGACAAGGGCGGGGAAAAAGAAAGGGGGTATTATGATTAGCATGTATAGTGTGTGGGGGCATGGGGAGAGCTGTACAACACAGAGAAGACAAGTAGTGATTTTACAGCATCTTACTACTCTGATGAACAGTGACTGTGAAGGGGTATGTGGGGGGGGGACTCGGTGAAGGGGGGAGCCTAGTAAACATAATGTTCTTCATGTAATTGTAGATTAATGATACCAAAAAAAAAAAGTTGTAGCATTTATAAGACTTGAGAGCTCAAAAGTTATAATCTGACTGTGACCATCTCATTGTATAGTCTTTATCTAATTCTATAAATAAAAGTATCAAGCTATGGCATTTTCATGCTATAACTTATTTCATTATTTGATTAACATCACAACAGAAGACTGTTATGTAAAATTTAATTTTTCTCAAGCAATGATGAAATTTGACAATAAAGTATTCTTTAAGGTTTTCAATGTGCTCTTCAAATACTGTGCATTCCTGAAACTGTTATTCATTTTTCTAAACTATGTTTCACATAAAAATATTACTCAGGATAACAATAGCTTCTATTAGAGTATTCTGTTTCACTGCAATTAGTTAAAGCAACCTGTTGTCCTCTGTCACAATCCAGAGATTCCTATAATATGTGTGGTTGCCAATGTTTACATTAGGATATCAATCTCTTATACAAATGTTTGAAACTGTACTGGGTGAAGAGATAAATAGCTACCTTTCTTATCTGACATTTATTAATATCCATGTGCTTCAAATACCAATAATGGCCCAGGTCATTAATTACACCCGTTTTGGCTGTGCCTGTTTGAGTTCTCCCACATATGCTGTCCGCACGGTTGTGATAAACGGAAGTGTTCCTTCAGGGCATCCTCCAAAGAGAATGCTACTCTTGTTGGGTTCCTGGTTGCTGCTGACATCACTGTGTAAAAGTCCAAGAAACAGAAATCCTACCTCACACACATCATCTACAGATGATCACACAATTGTTCTCTCCTTTCTCCTTCTTTTTGAAATTTCCTCTTCTTCTACCCAATCTCTCCAGTACAATATAGTTAACTCAGGTGCACAGTTAATCTCCACTGGGCAGCACAAGAAATTCCTCCTGATTAGCTATATTATGGTGAAAAAAAAGGATAGCTAAATTTTACATCATTAAGCTGACCGGACACAAGTTTAAAATACAGTTACCTTTTGACCATGATCACCCTCAGTTTGGGATCTGTCCTTAAGACCTTTCTCTTCTTACTTGAATTTATAGACTTTCTTGCAATTGTTTATCCAGAAAAATCACTGAGTTATCTATTCCCTCCTCTTTCTAGGCCTGAAGTCCAAAGATGTGGATTGGATTAGAAGTTAAAACGACTGTTGCAGGACACTCACCTGTCAGTTTAGCTTGTGTTCCTGGCTGCCTGGTCCCAGAGGAAGTCTCCACCTGGCATTATTTCCATAGAGACCTTTAGACACTCACATGAAACACAGACCTCTCCCAGTCTAGTGCCCTCTAGATTCCATTTCTCCCATTTGCTCTTCCAAATTCTTTAAAAACTCTTTTGATATAGCTATTGGAGGTCTTGTTTTCTGCTATGCATCAACTTACTCTAGATTTTCTCTCTGAGACTATATACGAAAAAGCTAAATATTCATTTCACCTGTCAAAATGAGTTCACCCAGGCCTCTTCAGCCCACCTCATCTAGTGTTCTTAAACTGATCCACAGATTGGGAGCTATTATTATAAATACTAATCAGCTAAATAAATATTGCTATAGGCCCCTTTTCTAATGCAGACTCATTTTTCTTCAAAGTATGTTTACTACAAACATAAATTCAAATATTTTTTGAAATCTCCTCACTGACAATTCAAAATTAACAAAGCCCAGTCATTCACTGCTCTTAAGAAATATAGCTATTTGGAGAGAGACCAGTAAATAGGCAATTTCAAATTATGATAGAGTCAGGAGAAAGGTTCTATTGAATTATAGGTGGAGGGCACTTGGACCAAACCATCAAGATAGGAATATTTAAAATGCCATACATAATTTTATTTCCAAGGACCCAAGTCAGAATAGATTTGGAAGACTGGAATTTTTTTTCCCATAGAGTTTAGAGTGTTAATGGAAGAACCCATCTCTAAGAAATGAAAGACAATTCTTATGTGGCATTTGAGGTAGAATGACACCATACTATAGCAGCAGATAATTTTCCTCTGTTCTTTTCTGCTTTGAGTAAGAGAGTAGGTTAAAAATGTGGTCACAATTAGTTCTACATGACTGACATCATCATACCAAGAGAAATCTTAAGTAAGTTATTATGTGTTCCTTAGTTTATGTGTGTGGGAGTGTTTGGGTATAAGTTTTTCACATTGCAGAAACGACTCGTGGCAGCCTGTGGTCCAAGGGATGGAAGCCTTATTACTTTTGTCAGGTGGAGAAGTTAACCACTTGGGACATCATGGTTTCTACAGTCCATCTCCCCTGAAAATAAAGGCAGATGGAGTTTGAAGTAGCATTTCAAACAAATCAGGCAGTATGGAAGACCGTGGAGCACAAAGAAGGGACCTCCTGTCATTCAGAGTCTTGCATAGGGGTCTTCTGGGATAGCCTCCCCATCTTTCCCCATAGGTAAATAACTTACTTGATCCAAGGGGTAAATAAAGGAGAAGTTTGTCATAAACAGGGACATACACAATGTATAGGAGTGTCTACACTTTGCATTGGAGTCCATTTAAAAAGTTAAACCACTGAGTACAGGGTGGTTTTCATGCACTGCTACCATTTGAGGAAGAACATGAACAATTTAAAAAGACACTCCATTGAGAATTATTGTATTCCTGAGAATCCTAAAGCTTTTTCTTCCCTTTTGAAAAAACTGACTTCATGTGAAATATTTGCAATGCTATGAATCCCAGAGTTGCTGCTGCTTCCAGCATGAAATGTGACAACACAAAATATTTCACAGTGGCAGAATTCATTAAAGTAATTATACCTCAGAATTAAAGTATGTTTGTAGCCATAATAATCAACTTCCATGTACAATGCTTTCCCTTCTTAATGTACACTTTCTCAAGTCATTAGATATATGTTTTACTTTATGGCACCAAATAACTCTAGCTTGTCATAATAAAGTTAAAAGTTTATTTAGTATATACTGTATTTTCAAACATGCAGAACATTAAATTTACTCCCAAATAAATACATTTCATGACTACAGAGATAAAAGTGATTGTTTTATATCTATTTCTATTTTATAATGACAATACAAATTCTTATACTTTTAAGCATTACTACATTTGTTCTATCTATTACTACAAGGCTTGTTCTATCAATTATAACTTGCCTTCACATACTGAAGGGACATTCCTTGATGGATTATGGCCAAGTACAGCATTGACACCATGTTATCACCTTTATCCTTACATTTTCATCATTCAAACACCCTTAAATTTTCCACATGTTCACATAGTGAATATTTATATCCAGATATAGGTCTGTTGTTTTTGCCTGTATTAGTTGAGTCTGGTATATTTGAAATGATTGTAAATTCTTTACACATTTCTTATGGAGGCAAGGAATTCATTTTTCCCTCCATTAGTATTTGGATTGATCCTGTGTCTTACTTTAACCAACACAATGCAGCAAGAGAGAAGATCTATAACTTCTAAGTTTGATCCTTGAGACACCTGCCATTTCTGTTCTCATTGCCTGCAACGGTCCCTTATAGAAGACAACTCCTTGGTATGAAACCCTACGACTCATGCTGTGAGGAAGTTCAAGTCATTTGGAGAGGCAAAGGCTTGTGAAAGTGCACCAAGGTTCCAGACACATGAGCAAAGCCTTCTTGGCCTTTCAGCCTAGCCTAGCTAATGGCTGAATTCAGCTGAGTTAATAACATCACATACAAAAGATGTGCCACCAATCCCTATCTGAATTCCTGACAAAAGAATCATGAGGCAGTAAAATAGTTGTTGTATTAAGCCACCACCAAATGATGGAGTAAAAGGTTATGATGTAATAGATAAACAGAACAGAATCTGCCTACAATACTTTCTGAATACTTTCAGGTTAGCACAATATTTCACAACTCACTTTGGTGACATCATAAAAACAATGAAGCTGCTTATTTTAAGTACTTTTGCACCAAAATAGTTTGTCTGAAAATTACCTTTTAAGGTCTGGGATAAAAGAAACAAATGTACCTTGCAAGATCCTTGTATAAAGCAGTTTCATGTTAGAAGATGACTTCAAATTTTCCGTATTCACAATAAAAACAAGGTGAAAAGTTTTGTTATGTGATACATATTTTCAGGAAGAAGGGAAAGACTTTAATTCACTTCTTTATTCCCTCCTGACTCTTTGCTTAAAAAAAGAATGAAGGAAAGAAAAAAGAATGGAGAAAGACAGGAATATTGATTATTATACCCATGAGTGCCTGGGATTACTGTCAGATCTTCTAATGTAAACACTTAACTCCACAGATATCAAGGTAAATAGGTAAATAGAAACATTCACCCCAGAACTAATTTAGAAAAGCTTTTTTGGACATAATCCTGGGTATCTATATATATACACATATGTCTTTTCCTACTGATAATACAGTTAGATTTTGCCAGGGCTTATCATTGGGTTTATCATGGAACCCTGACTGTAGCTGGTGAAACAGGGTGTTAGGTGCCTCCAAACACACTAGCATCTCATGGGCCAGGGGAATCTCAAGATCCTGATAAACTGCCTTGTCTCCCTGTAATTACATTAGCTGACCTAATGTTTCCAGGTTAGTTTGGAAAAGCAATGAGTCTAACCTAAGAGTCACTGGATTAAAATACACAGGAGGGTTGATTCTTCATGATAGAATTAAATGGTACCACTATCCAGTCTTCATGTTATGGATATGTAATTGGAAACTTATTAAGAGTTATTTTAAGTCATAGTCATTCAATATTTATGTGAAATCAGGACTCCTTTTGGTATTGTTTCATATACTTTATTCTGTCTGGGTCATTTAAAGAGATTCAGAAAAGAAAATGAAAGACCTCTCTTAATTCTATCAGTGGACCACCATGAACGCTGCTCCCATCCTTCTAACACCCCAAGCAGGATATCAAGGATTAGTGCCTAATCTGAACTCTAAGAACTGACTACTGTTCAGCAGCTTGACTTTCCAGAACCATTAGAAACTGAAGGCTTTTTCTTAGTGTTTGAAGACTAGCAGCTACCAAGTAGGTCCTACCACAATTTAGCAGTTGTATTGTAAAAAATTGATTTTTATTTAAAACTTATCAGATAAAAGAAGTTACTTATGTTAAGCATCTCTGTAATCTTTATGGAATCTTAAAAGAAATTTTTAAAAAACTCATTTTTCCTACTGTTAAGAACAATTTAGCTAAAAATTACTCTTGTAAAAGTGGCTGGAGTCTTGGAAGACCTGGTCATCATTAATGGATTAATAAAATATTTCATCACTGCCGTCTTTCTTCTACGTATGTTTGTTAATAATTTTCAATACTACTTGGTGGAATAGAGGGGAATATTTTGACCAAATGAATTTTCTCAGTTTAAAATAATCCTCAGCTTCTTCATTACATGAAGTGGTAAGACATAAAAATTCATGAATTTATAATTTGTTGAAGTAATTTTCCTTTGCAAATAAAAAAAGATTCTGCAAAGGTCAAGAAAGGAAGGTCTTTCTTCCCTCCCAACTCTTATGATTCTCCTCCTTCTTCACTAAGAGAGTAACTGTGACTGACAGCAACCACTGCCTTTTTAGAATAAATAAGAAATGTAAGTGAGGTATAGTTTCCTCCTTAAAAAGTAGCCCTCATTTCCCAAATCAGGTAAGCCACAACATATAAGAAAAGATGAGCACAACCCATATTCCTCATCATGTATTGAAAGTTTCTATACTTCTTCATAAAATCACAGAAAACACTATTTCCCAATGCTGGGTCCTGTTCATTAGCAGACTTCAGGCTTCACAGAAACATCCATTCATCTAGTAATGGAAAATTTTCCTTATTTTTACTGAAAATACAGGGAACCTTTTAAATTCTGTATTAAAATTTCTAAATACTGTCTCATTTCCTTAAAATGAGTAATTCATAGGGTACAGAACTGTCTTTAATAATATGACAATAAAGTTTTATCTATTCATGGGAAATGATTACCAGTTATCTACAAATCTTTAGAATATGTATATGTTGGCACTTAATTCCTGAGTTGAATGCTTGGCATGGGGAGAAGCTATACTCTTGTCAATATGTTAAAAGAATCTCAATACATAGAAACAGTGTTATATAGATGAGAATAGATAAGACATACATATACATAGAGGGACAGCAGTAAAGTGAATGCCAACAAATTGAATATTTTTATTCCAGTTCTGCAAAAGATAAGCTGAGGTTCAGAGAGGTAAAGAGATTCCCAAAGTGGCACAGCTGATAAATGGAAAAAATATATTTTGGTCACATATATTCACCCATATCATAATAACCATTAATTGCTTTCCTTTATAAAACTGAGGTTAAACGATTTGTTAAATATTTAAATGATATTAAATGATTTAAATTGATATTAAATGATTTGCTACATGTGGATGATCAATAAATTATATTTGATTCTCTTCCACAGATAACAGTAGTAACAATGAGACTAGTACTTAATGTAATAATCCTCTTTAGAACTATGTGCAGTTAATAATGTCCTGCCTATTTTACAAATGAGGCAACCGAGGAGGAGAGTGGTAATAAAGCAATCTGAGTAGGACCACATGACTTCTGAGTAGCGGAACCAGATTTTGAGCCATGGCTATCTGCATTCAGAATTCACACTCTTATGTGCTCCACTAGACAGTTTTTCAGGTGTTTAGTGAGTATCTACTGTGTGTCAGGCAATGTGCTAAAAGCATGGTGCCTATCTTCTCTGTGCTCACAAATGCACCTGCACACACATGTTCAAGACTGGGTATCAGTTTATGACATACAGAAATCTAATTCATTATGAACAAAGAGGAAAATGTGGTAAATAAAACAACTGTTAGAGGATCTATTTGATAATGTCCAGATTTTAAGCAAAATAATAAACCAAATATACTACACACGTTAAAATAAATGTGTATGCTAACATTTATATAAAAAGAGTGAAGAAAGAGTTTGATTAGCTTCAGTCTTCAAAAATTTCTCTGGAACAAATAAAAGGAAAAAATGAAGATAATAATGGTGGTGACCTATTAAGTGAATGATGGAAGGAGGGACTGAATAGTTTAACAAATGTAGGAAGGAGAGATTCCACTGCATATATTTGTATGATATTTGATGTCTGAACTATGTTAATATGTTGTTCAGAAATAATGAAGAAGAGTGTATGTTTTTTTTAAAATCAGGAAGTAAAAAAAACAGACTCAGTTAACATTTGTCATTCAAGTAAACAAAATGACAGAGAACTGAAAAATCAGGCTTAGATCTGACACTTAGGTTACTGAATAAACAGGGCCAAAGCATTCACCTTTTCATTCACTAAAATGAAGAAGCCAATTTTTTGCTCAAGGTTATTGTGACAGACAAGGAAGACAATTTTAAGCTTTTCTAAATTCCGAAGTTTATACACACACAAACACACACACAACACATCCTACAGTTCTCATTACTTTTTCACTAATAAAAAAGTAGACAAAAAATACTTACATGTATAAGATACTAAAATAACTATGCATAATTTAAAAGTTGGCTTCATAGATCACACAAACTGAGTTGTACATTCTGGAGATGGAAGAGTCACTTTTCTGTTTTAAAGTACACTGGATAAACATGGAATTATGAATGGCTAAAATTTTCAAAGTAAACTACATTTGCCATTGAATATCCAGAAGACAGGAACTGTGCTGTCAGCACATTGCCTGATACACAGTAGGTGTTCACTAACCTACCACCAAATTGTCTATAGAACAGACAAGAGTATGGAACCGATCAGCAGACAGTCAGTGTTCCAACACTGGTTCTGCCACTTAGAAGTGGCCCTAGTCAAATTACTTTATCTGTTTGTCCCTCAGTTTCATCTAAGAAAGGAGCAACAGCATTAACTTGCAGTTCTAAAAAGGATTGTAACCACAGCTACTAGTAAGACAACTATTATCTGTGTAAGAGAATCAAATATGATTAGCTGATCAACCACATGAGGAAAATCATGGCCTCATTTTAATAAAGAAAAGCAACTGATGGATATTATGATATGTATGATCATATGTAACCAAAAGCAACTTCTCCAGTTACAGCTGCACTATCTTGGGAATCTCTTAACCTCTTCCAAACCTGATTCTCATTTGCAAAACTGGAATAAAACTCTATTACATAGTGTTAGGGCAGAGAACTATATGAGTATTGCATGATATATATAAATAGCATCATTCAAAATTTTAGTTACTGTCAATGATAATAAAAACGCCAATTATTTTGTCAATAAAAGTATTTTCCTTTTATAATTCTAGTCGTACTTTGTAATTCTGCTACAGGCCTATCAGACCTATCTTCCAGGACAAGCATAAGCCTGAGCAAAGCCATAAATTAGAATTCAAGAATCCATGCTGCTGAGAAATAAAGCCCTACTTACAGTGTGGTACACAGACTAGGCATCATGTTATAAATGCAGATCTTGGATCCCATTCCATATTTACTAGGTATAATCTGTTTTATAAGAATATCTCTAAGAGATTCATATGCATGTTCAAGTTTGAAAAACACAGATCTAAAAATAACTAATACAGCAGCTATTTGTCACATATGGCTATTTAAGTTTAAATTTATTAAAATTAAATAAAATTGAAAATCAGTCCCTCAGTGACACTAGCTGCAATTCAAGTGTTCAGTAATCACATTGGCTGGTAGCTGCCATACTGAAAAGCACACATATATGCCCTTTTTACCATTACGGAATGTACTATTGGGCAATGCTTACCTAGACAGCATTTTTTATTCTTTGGTAGGATAGATTTCTGTAGGAAGTAAAAGATACTTCAGGAAAATAAATTTCAATAATCCAATAAGACTGTTTAAACACCAAATTATTCATCAAACCCCCTTGCACACAAAACACAAATACACACCTAAATTTATCTTTTTTTAAACCCAGATTTTAAAGCTGAGGGCCAGTTAAAGGGAAGCAGCTCACCCCATGTACAGGCTGTGGTTCTCTCTTGAGATTCCCATTTCTATGTTTATTTCCTCCTGCCCCGACTCCATCACATTCATAAGGCCCTCATTTTCTCTGGCTCCCCAAACATCAGTTCTCAAGACAGGGCATGCCGAGCAATCATGGAAAGATAAGCAAATCCAAGGCAGACAAAAATCATTACTACCCCCTGCTCTGCCTCAAAGGAAGTGGTGGCAGAATTCCAGATACACACAGATGGATGAGAAGAGCTATTTCTTGATTGGCAGTCAAGAAAAGTGAGTGACGAAGGAAGGAAAACTGATGATGATATGTCTTAAATCAGACTGTGTGGGTGGCTAAGGTATCTTTCTCCTAAGGGCACCTCTGAAAGCTGCCCTTAACATGAGCTGAACCTCATTTTGCTAAATACTCAAAAACGGTTTTTCATCTCCTTGTGTGCAATTATTCCACTTTATATTTTCTACAAAGAGCTACTTGAAATTACCCAATTGTTCTCTTCCACCGATCAAAAACACCTGCACCAATTTGCCAGGATGAACCTGACAAGCAGTGTTGTCTGACTGGCTGCATTCCAGGACCTCCTTGCTGGTGAATTAGACCTGACACTCGAAGCTCCACAGGGCTTGTAGAAAGCTGTGATAAAACTGCCTAAAAAGTTGGCTGCAGCATCAAGTGTAGCCCAGACTGTAACATTCTTGTGAGGTTGGGGATGTTAAGGAACTTTTTAAGAACTTGGAAATAAAACAAGTATGACTGTATGTCCACCTTTTCAATGTCAGATTGGGGCACTGTTTAATCAGCCCACATGAGGATTACACAATTTTAGGAGGATGCACATTTCTTAGACTTACTGTTGCCTTTTAACACAGATCTAGAATTTGTAAAATTAGATGTTAATTGTAGAAGATAGATAAGTTGCAAAACAATTCTGGTGTTCTAAAAGATAACCATAAATGGTATGGCTTAAATACCCTACGGGTTATCAATCAGTTTTGTATCTAATTTTGCAAAGTTTGTATGTCATTCCTTTTCTGATTACCCAACTCTCTTCTTCAAATGCTCTTTGAGCCTACTTTGCCATCTTGGTGGTTCCTTCATTAATTAGTTCAGTTGTTGACATATATTCGCTACATATATATATGAGAGCCAAGATTTTTTACTTGTAAAGGTATGCTTTGATAGCAATCAATACTGTTTTACAGACCTTCATATATGCTCTGCAGCAGGTCTTCCTATTCTCTGGCACTTCATCTGAGAAATGAGAAACTGCAGAAAATTTAGACTTCACCCAACCATTGTACATGTGACCACCTGCTCCTCGATGCCTCCATTTAGCATCTATACAACAGATTTAATCTTATTAAACCAGCTAGAATCTTATCTTGATTATCATCTATTTTTTCTTCATCTAACATCAATACAGACAACCAAAAATGATTTTTTTCTATGATCCCAATGACTTAGTGATTCTCCTTCTACCAACTCCCAACCTAGAAGCAAGGAACTCTGGTTTCTAACCTACCAAATCCATCACTGGTATGACCCTGAATAAATCAGCCTTTATCATTCTCAGTTGTCTTATCAGTAAACCAGGTGACTTAATTGATTCTAAGATCTTTTTGAAAGAATTGCATTTGTTAAAGGGCCAAAACTGAAAGAAAATTAGATTATATTGTTTAAAACTCTCAAAATTAGAAATAGGGACACACAGTACATATTACTAATAACCACTATCTACAGATTTTATGCTGGCAACTTGACTGCCAGTTCCCATGCTCCGGTCATTTACTATATGCCTACCCACAGCATACCCATAAGAATGAATATGTTCTCCTTTAAAAAAAGGCTTTAAATGGAAGTCAGCAGATGGTACTGTACAGCAGTTCCATGTTATGATATCTACTTAATTTTGATCCCCTGCATAACCTCTTGGTACATTGTGACCTCTCTGAAACACCTTTTCTTCTTACAGAGTGACTCATTTTGGCATTTACATAACAATTATGGGCTTGTTATGTTGCACAGCTCCAGACCAGAAATATTATATCATGATGCTTCTGTCCTCAGTTTTCCCTAAACTAAAATTGCCTTGTGTAACCAATAAGCGATACAAAGCTGACATTTCTGAGCCCAAGCAGCTAATCCTAGATTGTATTTACCTATTTTCAAATATTTGCACCATCTGTGATTCTATATTAGTTTTGTTGGATTTGCCGTTACAGCTCAAGGACTGTAGTTCTAAGTAGAAATGAAGCAGCACTCCAAATGTAGAATGTATTACAAGAAAGAGATGGAATAAGCAAAGAAAAGAAAAACCTCAGGAAGAGCAAATGCATATTCAGTTATCCATCTTAAAAATACAAATATTGTTGATTTTCCTGCACTTAGAAAAATATAAAAACGGATGCCATATATTTTCCTGACCAATCTCTAATCCATGTTTGCTTTAGAGCTAGGATGATTCCATTTAATCTCCATATAAACAAAAATAGGAGTTTAGCATTAAAGGTGCTTGAAGTTTAATCAAAGGAACAGAAAAAGGAGATTTAAAGCTGGTATTTCCAAAATCTGGAAACCTGAGTATCCACCCAGTGTAATCTGATTTCTAATCATTTCTTTCTCTCTGATACAGCAACCCACCATAGATTAATAAGAATAAAAGATGAGTGCCATTATTTCTCTACACCCATTGGATAATTAACCATTTCACTGATAATCTTCAGAAAAGTTCTGCAAGGTAAGCATAAGCCCATTTCCAGATGAAGTGTTATAATCAGAGAGAGACTTGGTAACTTGCTCAACTTAGTAAGCAGAGTTTAAACTGAAATTAAATGAATAGAAAGCCCTCATTCTTTCCACTAAAAAGAACTCTGTGTCACTCAAAAATTCTTCTTATTTATTTAGCATACGAAAGTTTCTCAGGTTTGATACTGGAACTTGGTACTCTGATAAAACTATGACAGCTTCTAGAAACAACATTACCTGTTGGGGACGGCCTTTGACCTTCCCCCATGTCTGAATGTAGCATGGGAAAGCACAAGCTTGAGAACAACCCGTGCAGTCCTTGGAAGTTATCTGCCCACAAAGACATATCTTGTCCTCAAAGATGAGTCAAGACTCCTCACTCTGAAAATAGGGAGATCTTGAGGATGTGTGAAAACACTGCCCCTGCTTACCAGGAAGCTTCTAAGAAAATCAACAAGGTGCTCTGGCCCGTCCCCCCTGAGATGGGAAAGATTGGCTGAGGTCCGAGAAAGGCAGTATAAAAATAAAGGTGGCGCGCCACATTGGGGCTGCAGCCATTGTCTGTCTGTCTGTGTTGCCTGTGTTTTTTGTTCTCTCATTTCACCCAAAGAAGATGAGTGGCACATTACATCTGGCGCCCAACGTGGGGCATCCCCTCAGAGTGAGTTATACATATATTCAGCTCCACGCCTCCCCTTCATACTGTTCGACTTCGACGGCAGGCACCGTCAATTACCTTCTAAGAGATCCAGTGAATCAGAGCCTGTTGTTTCTATTTCCAAGAAAGCTCTAAAATTCACCTGAATGCTTTTCAGAGTCCCTAAATACATCCCTCCTTTCTTAAGGATGGATTCATCCAATCACTAGTCCATTCGCTATTGAACTGCAATTTCAAATGCTGAGTGCAGAGTGCAATGGGTGCTCATTCATGTTGAGGGGAACATAAGAGGCTTATGAATGCCAGTGTCTGCATGTATGGTGAGAGGTGCTGTCATTTCCTAGAAAAATTGGATCTCAGTTTCCTTTCAGAATGGATTTATGGCACTGGGGTGACTTCTCGCCATGCAAGTTGGAGGACATGCATGTGTAGTTCTGTGAAGTTTTGTGTCCAGGCACCAAAAGTGTAAGGTCCACTGTCGTACTAGCAATACATCACAGAGGAGAAGCCAAGGAGTATCAAGTGAGTTTTGCCTACAGATTCAAAGCTTTTAAGAACATAAAATTTAAAAAAAGAAAAGGCTATTCTGTTGCAATTGCTAAGAAAGGCAGATGTGCCACCAATAGGCCATCAAAAGCTCTGCACCAACCACTGAATCTGGCAGCACAAACACACAGAAAACAGCCATAAGTGAAGAGACCCGGAATCACTGCTTTTGATTCTAACCAATTCTGTGACTTGAGATAAGCCACTTCACCTCTCCATTATCTGTCTCTTGATTTGAAAACAAAGACATTAGATTCACCAACCAGGACAGCTTCTCAAAAACCTTTCCTGGAGGTGACATGTGGTTAATGGAAGCATGAGTATCTGAGTTTTCACTTATTTGATTCCTCTTGCCAAAGTAAACCCATGTACCAGTAACAGGAAAGGCTTACTTATACCCTTCACAAGCCTTATTAATGCAACTTCAACTGGTCTCTCTGGTCTGTTATTTGAAAATAAATCACAGGAGTGCCTGCCATTCAAGGTCTCAGTTATGTTATTCAGATTTGTCATATTTATGTTTTCAGAGCAGAGATTTTTAGATGAAATAAGAAATCAATTCATTTAGATCTCAAAAAGGGGTGGAGACAAGGGCAATAAAAATGGCTTTTTTTCCTCACTTTTCTTCATTTGCTATCTTGTAACCTTATACATAGGTTTTTGCATTGACTTGAGAAAATCGATAGGTATGATAAATTACAGTAATATTAAAGTCAGATAATATACAGCTTGGCTGAAGAATATACTGCTTGACTTGGCTCTCCCACATGTCAAAGTCAGTTTTGATTATGTACTCAACCAACTTTTCTTAAATTTCACTCAACATATCATCAGCTCTTACATGTAAAGAATTTCTAAGTCAGTCAAGTGAAACCAAATTTTTGGAGAGAATATTAAACCACAAACGCTTCGAAGATACGTTTTTGGGCAAACAGGTTATCATCTAAAAATGATAGCAATCAATCTTCCTGTTATGAACTGATTTTTACCTAATGTCCTATAATAATCTAACTATAAAATATGCAGTATATTTCGATCTTAAGTACATGTATACATACACACACACACACACACACACACATATTCTGCATTTTCATTAACATGCATGCAAAATCACCCTTACAAAAAGTGAAATAACCTTTTCAGATGATCTAGAAGCATAATAGCAATAACAATCAAATTCGAAGTTCTACCTTGGGCCAGATGTTATGCAAGCCCATTCACATAGACTGCCCCTAATCCTTACAACACTTTCACCCTCCTCTTCCTTTAAAGATGAAGGAATGGTTTCAGAGGTGTTTAATAGTGTACTGGAGATTGCATAGTAAATGGTAGAAGAATTCAATCTATAATGTTTGTTCTAAGCCCTACATCAAATTGCCTCTCCACAAAATAATTAATAAATCTGAATATCATTTGGCAATTCTAAAAATATGGTAGGATATACTTCCTGGTTTATGGAATAAGTATATAATATGAAAGTTAGTTTAAAAAATTATTAATGTTTTGTCATTTTTCAAATAAGCTACAGCATGACAAACTTGAAAAGAAAATGAAAATCACTTTTTATTAGGTAGAAGATATTACAAAGAATACTGTCAACGTCAATTACTAAACAGAACAGTTTGAAATAAAATACTTGTTTTATCAGTTTGGGATAGAAGCAAGTTTTCTGTAGTTGCCCTGGCAGTGGGCGTTACATTTACCACAACATACAGATATGTCTAAAGCTCTGAGGATGCAGGACAACTTAACAAAAATGTATCTGTAACAGAAGAGCTCTCTCTTCACTGACTATCCTCCCCACTGAATCTACTTCCCAGCTTTCTCTTCCAACCTGGAAATGACAAGCATTCCTTTAATTGATAGATAATCAATGAGAAGAATGCCTACCAGGGAGGGTGGGTGGTTAAGTGTACAGTTTAAAAGCCTTGTAGAACAATGCTATCTACACGGGGAAAAGCAAGCAGAGATTGGTTATTGTCAAAAAGCTTGTGGATAAGGTCAAGACAAACTTTAAAACAACAATGTGCTGGGAATAATCAATACTGAGCACTATGACTTCTCAGAGTGGGGCAGAATACATACACTAGGGCAGCACATTGTTAACTTTACACAGGGGCACATGTTTATGAAGAAGTTTACATTCTCTGTATTATTTGTCTGCTCTTTTATGGACCTTTTAAAGGTCTTCAGATGGGAAAAGCTCCAAACCTTCCTGATTGATGTATGTCTTGGTATATGCCCCCACTCCTTGTCCACAGGGGATTCGTCCCAAGACCCCCTAGTGGATGCGTGAAACCCCAGATGGTACCAAACCCTACATATACTATGTCTTTTCCTATACATACATACCTATAAATTTTAATTTGTAAACTAGGCTCAGTAAGAGATTTAACAGCAATAATAATAAAGCAGAACTATAATAATATACTGTAATAAAAGTTATATGAATGTGGTCTCTCTCTATATATATGCCCTATTGTACTGTACTCCTCCTTCTTATGTGGAGACATGAGATGATAAAATGTCTATGTGAGTAGATGGAGTGAGGTGAACGACACAGGCATTGTTACATACATAGCACTAGGTGCTACTGACCTTGTGACCGTATGTTAGGAGGTTAGTCTGCTTCCAGACCACAGTTTACAGGGGGTAACTGAAACTGTGGAAAGCAGAACCACGGATAAGGAGCACTACTGCACAAGGTTTCAGTAATACATGAACTTGATTAGGATACACATAAAGTCACCCATCGAGTAGGAAAATACATGGAGGCAATTTTAATAGTTTGAATATGAAGAAAGGATGTATTTAAATGCTGCATAGGAGTAGCTGTAGAAAAATCTGTGTGAAAAAGTCTTTTGAATTATGCTGAGCCCCACACTGGATCACCCATTCCCACCTCCAGGGACAGCAGGCACACCCACCCTGAGGGCCTGGGGCTCCACTGTTATGCATATTCTCCTGCCACACTGATTGAAATCTCATATCCTGAGATATTTTTATGAAAGTACACCTCTCTTTTCTTCTTTATTTCATTTTCTTCTCCATCTTGCTACCTTGTGGAGTGCATTACAGAAAATGGCATGCAACAGTCAGCAGCTCATTCACCTGCTGGTGAGAATTAGCCTGTGTCCAGCCTGGCCCCTTACAGAGAAGAGCAGTAGAGAAGTGAGTTTTGATTGAATGGAAATAGAGGTGTAATAGCGTATTTCAAAGACTGCATGTCTATCAGATCAGACCTGATGTCCAAACCAAATAATCTGTTATGTAATATAATATGGATATGCATGTGCAAAGTCATATGTACTGAGCAAAGCAATATTCTGTAAAATGTTAAAATAATATACCAGTTGTAGGTGATCTTCTAAGATTCTCAGTGATCCTCTAAGTTTTTTTCTTTTCTCTAGGCTCCTGTTCCCAGACAATTTAATGAGAGCACTTTGTATGTATGAAAGAGGCATTATTCAAAAGCTTTTACAGGAGAGGACGAACAATGATTCTGTAACATTTTCCTATGTTGACAGATAGTAACTGTACCAGTTGGAGTGAGGATTTAGTAATGTGGGTAACTGTTCAACCATTGTGTTGTATGCTTGAAATCAGTGTAAGATTATATATCAAACATACTTCAATTTAAAAAAAGCTTTTATGTATTATTTAATTCTTACAATAAGCATGTAAAGGATCTATAGTCACTTCTATTTTCAGAGAAACCCAGAAAATGAGTTACTATGCCCAAGAAAACACAGTGATGACTGGTGGACCTAAACTATGAACTTGAATTTGTGGTTTCCAGTGAATAACCAATAGATAACAGTCAATAAATATTTGTGGTTGCACAAAAGCTCACAGTCCTAGTTGCACTAGTGCTGTTTATGCTACATGAGGCTGTAAATAAATTAAAACTATGCCTGTAAGTACTAAAGCTTAAAATGTTATGTAAGCATAAATGATTCAAGGAACCAAAATTTTGAAATAGCTTTATTTTTACTCTGGGGGAAATCTGTTCTCAGTATTTTGTTTCCAATGTAATGTACTTTGTAAGATAACGCAGCATTAATATTTAATAATACAATTTTCTTTAACTTTTTATATACTTTAATCTTTCTTAAGTGTGCAATTCACTCAGTCCCTGAAATAAACAGAGAGATTAGCAGCTTTTAAGCAATGGATGTTTTGTGATATGTTCTAAACTCAATAGATAAAATGTCATATATATGTGAAATAAGATACATAAAATATATATATGTATTAGGAAATTAGGGGATAGCAAGAAATGTATAATATCTCCTAATCAAAGACTTCTACTTAACACCTGTATGTAAATCATATAGAACTCTCTCACCAGTTAGATACTGTACATTCTATGTTGAATGCTTAGAAGAAAAGCAATAAATCTTAAATAAATTTTTCAACATGATTTCTAAAAGTTGTTTTCAATGTACTATGTTAAAAACAACCTTTATAGATTAATTATGACAAGTTTGTGCATTAGTCAGGAAAACATGGAAGGATATCTCTTTTGTAAGTTTTCATTAAGCATATATTTGAAAATTTTAATCAGGTTTGCTAGACCAAATTTGAAATATAAAAATACTGAATCATAATTTCTGTATGAAAACATTTTACATTAATATTAACTAAAGGTCAAAAGTACAATTGATATTTTACAAAAGGCATTTTATACATTGCATATTTAATCATATTTTGATGATGAATAATTTCATCAAGAGGCTGCTACATGTTAAACTGTAAGAGATTGGTTGCCTACCAGAATGAGTTTTCTAAAGAAAAAGACATAACTAATGCTGTCTTTGCAACCAAACAGTTACTTTAAAAAATACACTATGTATCATACCTCAGAAAATAGGGTTGTAATTTTTTCTTTTTTTTTATCATTTTTTGTTGTGGGTTTGTTTTGGTTTGTTTTTTTAGAGCTGAGAGGACCATCAAATATTTTAGGAATATCTTTTACTCATTGAGGTCAGCAGAAGGGTGCCACCTGGTGGAAATGTGAACAAATTCTAAACCAGATCTGAGTAAAAATGTACTCGTTTAAGAAACCTTGGAAGTATCATTATTACCAAGGGCAAATGGTACAGACTTTTTTTGTAAGTTCTTATGTACTTATCAGGATCTATTTGGTTACTTTTACGTTATTTAGATCAAAATAAGAAATATTAAGTTAACTTTAAAATTTCAAGACCTATTATTATGTACATTATAGTTGAAGTTTTAAACAAATTCATCTGTTACATTCGAAGTAACTTTATATACTCACACAGAATATTTGTGATTATTTTGCATTGTGCTAATAAGAATGTGTTGAGCTGTAACTGTGTAGAGGTTAGAAGGCAGAGGCTTTAAACTTAAATGAGTTTATTTTAGCTTAAATATAATAAACTAGGGCTAAATCTCATCACCACTTTATATACAAACTTGATCAAATTGCTTTATATACAAACTTGATCGAGTTGCTCAGTGTCTCTAGTCTTCTGTATTCTCATCTCTAAAATGGGACTAAAAACAGGACCTACCTCTCAAAATTGCTTTGAGCAGCAAATAGAAAAAAAAATACATTTAATAAGCATTACCTCATCAGCCCAGAGAACAGTCCTCTGCACACAAGCAAGCAGGAAGTGTTTGTATTTTTTAATAATAATAATAAATTACAACTAGTCACTCAAGATCTTGCAACCCTTAATGTAAAATGGAATATTGATCATGTAAAGTGAGAATAATTGTCTACCCATATCAAAGCATTTATTTTTAGACATTTTGTAAATGTGAAGTATTATGAAAACAACAAAAATAACTGTTGTAAACCCTTATTTAATCAGTGAAGCTTTAAAGGAAAGATTACAAAGATAAAAAAAATTCCCAATAATTCAGAATATTAATAAAAGTATACAGTCCCTGCCATTCTTGTTGCTGTTTCTCCCTGGGGAAGGGGTGCTGCTGGTCATGGCACCCATTGCTAGAGTACAGTGACAGAGAGATGCTACAGGGAGGTCAAGCTCTCTAAAGGACCGTAAGAACAAACAAAACATAAGGTTTTGAACCGTTTCACCCAGTGGAAAGACTATGGTCTTCCACTGTGCTGTTAAATGGAAATAGGTGCTTGATGGGCTCAGGAAAAGGAGTTTTTGAGGTTTCATAAAAATATCTACCATGGAAAATTAAAGAGCTTTCTAGGAACGTTCAAATACTTATAACTCAAAATCAATACAGAGTGGGTGGTCAGCTAGACATGCTTCTTATTTAACTATAAAGTAGCACTTCATAGAGCTACATTTCTACTTAAATTTTTTTTCTGAAATATCATAGAAACCAGAACAATCATCATCTATATGGAGATGGTATATTAATACCACAAGAGAGTTGTGTGACAATCGCAGAATTAGACCACAATGATTATATTGGTAATGAAAATTTAGTAATCTTAAAACAAGTACTTTAAGCATTCACAATAATCATCCACATTATCTGGCCATCATTTCATATGTCAAGTTTTAGACAAAGAATATAGTAGATATAGGTATTTTCTGGGAGTGCTTGGAAAACCCTCAATAGGATGCTGTCATGTACATTTATTTCAGTCTCACTTTCCTTCCCCTTGCAAAACAGTCTCTTTCATTTTAACTCAAGTATAATATGCATACCATTGATTTTAAAATCATGTAAATGCTCAGAAGGCCACTTTCAAAAACTGGATTAAAACAAGAGTTCTGCAAATGGCCACTCCCCAAATATTTGAAGTGGCCATAAACAAAAACAAATGCTAACAAGAAAACCGGATGCAAGCTTGAATCCATCTCTTCATATGAATTTTAAGTGCTAGATTAATCGTGACAAAAGGCTTTACTGTGCATATAGGGCTTGTTCACTGTTTACATACACATTCTCAGCTCCTGGGCACTCTGCTCTGCTTCTTTCTCGCCACCTCCACCATCACCAAACTGTATGCAGCACCTCAAGTAACCAGATGGTGTCACAGGTTAGTGAGCAAAGATTTCATATGGGGACTCTCACCTGACTAATCGTTCTTATAGGTAGCATCATTCCAAGAGCAGTAGAGAGGCTCAGCCGCTTGTTAATGAAATTTAAGGGCTGTCAGCCTGAAAGAGGACGTTAAATCCATGTTCCTCTCCTGAAATTATTTTTATAATCTGCTAACCGGTTGCTACCTTGTGGTATGTGTTGGAGGGAGTAGGGAGAAGAGATTATAAGGAGAAGGGATATATAATGAACTATAAATATTTTAATACTCCCATACTAATCTCAGGGTAAGGAGCAAAGAGGATGGTTTAAGAAAACAATTGCTTTGTAAAAACTGCAACATTCACACCAGTAAAGGGAGGGGAAAATTTAAGCCATTTTACAATCCTCACCACCTGTGTGAAATGTATGTGGGGGAAACTAGGCGGCTGGGGGAGACCACAGGCCAAGAGAGATGACCAAGACCAGAATAGTAAAACCACCAGCCCTAAGCAGCAGCGCCTCCTCCTCCTCACTGCCACTCCTGGGCGATTCCGACAGCTCGCCTTCACTCTCTCCACTGTGCATAGAATATGCGAAGAGCGGTGCCCTTACCGCTCCCCTTCACCCCACTTCTAGCAAAAGCTAGGAGTGCCTGCCAAAAACGTGTCGCGCGGCCTTCACCAGTGCATTCGGGGCAAAGGGCCCACGTCCGGCACCTCGGCGACTCGGTCCCAGCTCCGTAGTTAACCCGCTGACCTAAGTGCACCCTCTCGGCTCGGCGCCTGTGATTGATGTAAACGTGACAGCACTTCAGGCCGGCTTATCACAGCCTCCCTTGTCCTGGCCAGGGCACCCCGGCACTGTGCCCCCACAAGTTTGGGAAAAAGCGACATCTAACTCCCGAGTCACCCCATCCAGGGATAACTGAGTTGGAGAGCCACCATACGGTTATGCTACAAACCCCTAAAGACTGAAACAGAAAGGGGGTGGCTGGTGCGGAAAGACAGGAAAGGGGCAGGAATAACCCTCGGCCAGCACAGCGCACCTCATCTCTGCAGACACCACGTATCTGGACCCAACAAATCACTAAAGCCGGTATCTTTCCAGCTCCCCATAATAACGAATGCCTTTTTGCTCCCGAGCTCCGCTCCACTCAACAGAGCACAGATGCGGGCACCCTCTTCCCCCACTTAGACCCCGTCCCGGTCTCCTCAAAGGAAAACGGGCAGGGGAAAACTCTGCCGGCCTAAAGGTCATTTGCCTCCTCGGGGAGCTGGGGCCAGCGCTCGTCGCGGCTACGGGAAGACGGGGCTCGAACCCAGCCCGTGGCGCCTCCAGGAGCGTAGTAATACCGCCAGCGCGTTCTTACGGGCCAAGAGGCCCCCGTTCCTTGGCCCCGGCCGGCTCTCCCCGCCGGCGGCCCGCCCGCCAAGGCTTCCCGGGCCATCCCCAGCCTTTACCTCTCTCCCCGCCTCCCCGCGGCTCTCCGCCGAGCGCATCCTCTCGCCCGGCGCCGAGCGCGCTCCGCGGCGCTAACTTCCCGCCGAGTCCATGGAGGAGCGGAGGCGAGGCGAGCCGAGCCGCGGGCGGGGGCGGCGGCGCAGGCGGGGGCGCGGGCGGGCGGGGGGCCGGGGCGCCCGCTCCGCAGGAGGGCCCGGCCGCGTCGCGACTCTCACCTGGTCCGCCGGCGGCGCGGGGCTCGCCCGGGCCCCCGGGGCCGGCTGCTGCTCCTGCTTCATGGCTGTCATCCCCGGCGGCCCGCCTCGGCGCTCACTCCCTCGCGGGCACTTCAGACTCGGGTACCGTCACTTGGCAGCGAACGCATGTCACAGGCGCCCGACGTTCTCCGAATTGGCGGAAGGGAAGGCGGCGGCGGCGGGGTGGGGGCAGGGAGCGCCAGGGAGGGGAGGCAGAGCTGCCCCGCAGGCTCCCTCCTCCGGCGCCGGCAGACCCTCCAAGTCCCCACTCCCCCCGCCCCCGCCACCCCAAGTCGGAGAGCCTCGGAGACCACACGCGCCTGACTGGCAAGTTAGCGGAGCGGCGAGCGGCGGGCGAGCGGCACCTGACGGCGCTCCAGCGACCTCTCGCCGCGCCGGAGGAGCCCGCTCGCATTCTACCGCAGTCCGCGCCCCCCGCCCGCCGCCGCCGGGGCTCAGCGCGCCAGGTGGGGCCTCCGGGTGCCGCGCTCTGGCATCTCCCGAGCAACCGCAACGCGGGCGGGAGCACAGCCCCCCACCTGCGCGGCCGAGGCTGCCCGGCGCTGGGGCCCCTCTCACCCTGCGCCCCGCGGACTCCTGCGAAAACCTGGCAAGCGGAGTGCGTCCCGCCGAGCCCTCGCTGGCTCCCGCGGTGCCACTGAGCATGCTCCAGGGCTCTGAGAAGGCAGGGGTCCAGGGGCCTGGGCGCCCGAAGACCCGCGGGTGCCGCCAGCACCTGTCCGCTCCCAAGAGATTGTCCCAGATGATGGATGACCCAAGTCTCCGCACCTCCTGAGTTGGGGCAATGGACAGCCTTTAGCCCCAACCTGGATTCTCCGGCTAGATGCCATGTTTAAAAGCCACTGACCTCCTAAAGGTTGATTAAAAGCAATAATAACTAATGATAATATTCTGGCACAGACATTTTTTTTCTTTTTACTGGACACGTAGAAGAACCCTCGGGACTCAAGTGCCTTTCCAGCCTTCTCTCTTTGCTCAACACAACCCTCTCCCCTTAGAAGTTTGTTTATTGAGCACCTATCAAGTGCGAGATAAATTGTAAGGCTTGGAAGGATTGCCGGAAAGAGAGCCTAAGTGACAAGCCAAATTTACCAAATCCCTGCCTTCAGTTCTTTTAGGTTATAACTTGGGTAGTTCAGCCTGGAGCAGAGGTACAAATCAATTAGTCATAGTTGCTCTTCAGAAGTAATTGACAAAGCCCACCGGTTTCATCCAGATGCACTAGCACGTGGCTTTTTCAGGGCCTAGAAAGGACCTCCCCAAACATTCCAGCAAGAAGCAGTCCCCAGGTCTCAGGCCCTGTTTGTCAGAGATTGCTCACTAGAAAAAAGGCAGGAGGAGTTAAATATCCAGATATTACTGGACTCAGCACAAAGATTGTGAGGAGATTGCAGCAGAAGGGATGGAGAATATGGATGGGGTGGGGAAGTAGCCCGGAGTTTGTTTTTATTGGCTGAGGACTCGTTCTTCGTGGTGGAAGTTATTCTGTCCCTGAAATAGACCTTACTAATTGAGCGGCTATGGTAAAATACAGTAGGAGTTGGGCTCCAAACGGTTGATTTCCCAAAACATGAATTGTCACTAGGCCTAAGTATTAATGATAACAATAGCGCCTTCAAAATATGTTTTTTTTAATAAATCAATGATCACCAGATTTGATTAGGTTAGAACATTAAAATACGATTTTCTCTTTAGAATGATAGGATTGGCTTACTTTTCAGAAATAGGTAGTCAAGTTCATACTGTGAGCAAACCCCTCATAGTGTGTTAGTCCATTTCAGTAGAAATAACCGTTTGATAAGAATAATTTTGCTGCTTGTAAAAGTATAAAACAAATTTTAAAAAAGAAACACGGGTAAAATAGCTACTAAGCAGTTCACCTAGCAAATCTGACAGTCTAGGTTTTCCCTCACATATAATTTTTGGGGGAGAAAGGAATCTACATTACTCAAAAAATGTTTCTATAGAAAGAAAAAAAAATGTTTCTATATTTATATTTTGTTCTTCCGTTAATTATTTTAGTATATTTCAACCTTGGAATGTGTTTCCATTTTGGACAATTGACTTGACTAGGAGGAATTAATGTGCAAAGATTTCTGTCCACATTGAACAAATATTCTCTTCCTATTTAAGATTACTTATTTGATTGAATTCAGCTGTCCAACTTGTATCCATTTTCACTATTCAGTATAAAATCCACAAGTTACAAATCAAGATATAAGTTCTATGTTTTATGTATAATGTGTGTATGTTTTTTTAAAAGAATTTTCTTTGATTTAGTCTGAGTCTGTCTTTTGAGTTGGTTTTGTCTAAGCTAAGCGTATAATTTTTTATATGTTGGGATCTAAGTTAAGGGCATTAATTAAAACTTAATCACATGTAAACTGATTTTATCAACTTAAATATTCTGTTTTTAGAAATGTGAAGGGCTCAAATTACAGTGTAGGAGTTTCTACTTCGTTTCTTTTTGAAGAAAAAATTCTAATGTCCAAGAAAAAAAATAAAGGAATCCTTACATTCAAAGACAGAATATCTGCAGTTCAATTTTGTTTGGCTCCTGATTACAGATTATCATTAAAAAAATTAAACACTAATTGACACTCAAACATCTACAAAATTCTGAAACTACTCAAGTAGCTATAACCTTAGTGCAGTGTACACAAGAGGACCTGTACCAGACTAGATACCAACAGATTGGGCTCTTGGATCAAAAGACTATCATCTGAATCCTAAATTACTTAAGTATGTTTAAAATTTAGTTGAAGAGTCAATTAAATGCTTAGAAAAATACAAAAAAATTCAATAGATAAGTTAATTACTTCACAAAGAATCCTTCATATCCACCAAACTTCCCCATGCTCTTTAGTAACACGTAAATGTATAGTAATAATTTTTGTCTTGCTAATATTTATAAAATTCAGCAAATTAAAATTAAACATTTCTTTACATCATATTGTTTCTGAAAATTAAAGATCTTTTTAAAGAGTTTTTTAGAGATTTGCAGAATATTTTGGAGTACTTTTTCTCATATAATATCTTAGATGAGCTAACTCATGGAAAACTATACATTTTGTAACACACAATACTAAAGGACGTTTTCCTAGTTTTCATGAAATGGAATCAGAAGGTCATAATTGCACAAGACTTAGAGAGATTGCCTAGCAAAAGTCCCTCTATTTGGCTGTATAAATGCCTATACTTGGCAACATGTGGCCATAATATTCAGGAAGATTTCAAGGATTTAGATCCCACCACTTTCTTCTGAAAAATTTTATTGCTTCAAATCCTGGACTCAGATCCCCGTGTAGACATAACCCACTGTGTTGCTTTCTCAATGTATTGATTTGAGTTTTCAAAGTTACTCAAAAATTTCCTCACATACAACATTGTGAACATCTACAAATGTCTTTCCTTCCTTGATATTTGATTCTTTAAAAGTGAGATGTCAATGCAGTGCATTTCAACTTACCTAGAATTATTAACATGAATAATTGAGGATGGGTTATGAGATTTTGATAATTAAATTCATTTGTGATTATAATTAAAATGTTTAAGCATAAGTAGCAAACATAGACTGTTCCAGAAATATTTAGGTCATGTGTGCTATATTCAGTCTTCCATATCAAATAGTAGACCCAGGACCAAAAAATCCCTGATTTATTCTACCAACCACCACTAGCAAATAAGATCTGACCAAACTCTGGTATGTTAAAGAAAGACAAAAGTCCCTTGAGATTTTGTAAAGCAGGGTACCCCTTACAAACTCTTCAGTTCGAGATGAATTAGATAAGGCAATAGGACTCTGTAAGCAGCTAGTTGCCTAGAATCTCTCCCTACCTTTTTCTTCTCTTCTCTCTCCTTCCTGAGGTCAATCTGCAGTGTCATGTAAAGGCCACCCTGATGGGGATTTCCCTAGCATTAGCCAGTTATCTATTGAGTGTCCTTAATGAGCACAGCATCAGGAAGACAGAGTTCATGAGCTGTGCCTTCAGAGACCTGGCCTGAAATGTGCCCAATTAGCTTTTCACAGATCAAGAAATAGCTTTAGTTCACATCTCCTGCTATCATTTGCTTTTGATTTATCAATCACCTCAACTGACCTCAACTGGCTTCTTGAATTCCCCAAAATGCATATCATGTCATTGGGCAGAAGACCAGTATATAGAGCAATTCTTAAACATTAGCTATATTTTAGAAGCTTTAACCAATAAACTATGACAAAAATTTTTTTAAAAAGTAAAAACAAATAGAAATAAAAGGAAGTGAGAGCACTGCATATTTAAATGCCCATGTACATGACTCATACCTTTCTGAGATTCTTTTGGCATTAATTCAACTAAACTTTCTGTCAGTCTCTATGACAGGGAGACTTTCCTGTTGTAAAAATTCATAGCCCAATTATGATCTTTGGTGGAAGCAGACAAAGTTACAATATCCTGAGAGTCACTCTTATTACTCACTGGAGACCTGAAGATATTGACAGGCTGCTCATTCACATTGAGATCCGTGCTGTAGAGTCTCCTTGGTTGTTTTATTAACACACCTTGCATCTTCCTTTAACCCAACAGCCCTTCTATGACATATATAAGGGTATTAAGAGAGGAAAGCAATGCATATGATTTTCCACGGGTAATGTTTTCTGTCGGTATGTAGAACTGAATTATAATAGCAAAACAACTTGAGAGTGTGAGAGATTTACTTGTTATCATTATTTTTACCCACTAGATGCTTGTCAAGGGGTCTGTGTTTATCTATTTAAATTCTAAGATTAGTCTAATGAACTGGTTATTTTAGCATAGCAAAAAAAGACTTTCTTTTTTGACTGATTTTAGTGGTCATTTTTTTTCCTGATCTTTTACATTTCTTAAGAAATAAAATCAATTTTTCTAAATCAGAGTCTGTCTACAAATGACGGAAAGGTTGTCAGATGTGGAAGAGAATTTAGAAACATTGGCATAACATTTCTTCTTTTCAGATGAGTCTGCATTTGATGAATAAATTTCTCTGAACTTGGTATTTCTCATTTCCATAACCAAGACTAGATTTTCTAATGATTGAAAATAACCTCTTTATCTTTGTCCTTGGAAAGTACATTGTTACTGAGACTCTCTCTTACACTCAGACTTCATAATGGTTACCTGATTTTGTTCTTTGTATTATTTCCAGAACAGCACAAAGTGTATTTCCCATTTAGGGAAATCTTTCATGAATTGAAAAGGAAAATCTAGTTTTTGGAGGGAAGGAAGAATTGCCATCTTCTGTAATAATTTCACTGTGCTCAATTTATTTGCAAGGATTTAGTACTAGATTCAGACTCCCCCCATGAATCTTCCTTTTGAAAACAAGAGATAGTATAAGATTTAGGTGAAACAGCTCCAGAGTGTCACTGACAATAAAGAGCCACTGGCTTTTTTCTCCACTAAGTGACTTTCTAACACTTGGAATTATTCTTTTACCATCTCCAAAGAAAACTGAAGTCAAGTCCTAGGATTTGCAGCTCCTCTTTTCCTCACACAGTGTCAATGTGTAGATTATGCAAATATAGTTTCTGGACATGTTGGGATTCTAACTCCACTGAAATGAGGCACATTAACATACATCTCTCATTACTCTCATTCCTGAACACTGTTTAACTCTGTTTAAGCTATTAGCCTAAATGGGTTGCTTGTTATTAATGTGGGTCACTTCCTGTATGCATCTACTTACCTGTCATCTCTCTGGGAGACAATCTGTATGGGAGAATTACTGAGTCAGCCAATAACTATCTTGTAAATCTAAAAATTTACTAAAGTGAATAATCTTTATTCAGATCAAAGAAGGAGAAAAAAGAGGAAGAAGAAATTATGGAGGAGTGGGAAGAGAAGAGGAGGAGGAAATTAAAAGATTGAATTCTTAAGCTCTCAGGGACATTGGGATGTATTTAGTCCTTTGTTTTTTATTAATGCTCACTTAAGGATCATAAAGTATCTGAATTCCTAGGTCCAGAGTATTGCTCCTGCCTTTGGTTATATTCAATGTATTCATATAATTTTAGACAGCATCATTCACATTTTAATTTCTTCATTTCTCTCTAGGTGATTTATAGTTGATATTTGCAATCAACATCAAGCTTACATTTTCCTGTAATACTTTATCATTTTTGCACTTATCAATTGACTGAAGCATCAATGAAGAAGGTGGAGAGAATCTATAACAAATAGCACAGTTTGTATAAATCAATGGGTAGAGAAATACCTTTTAATTAGCTGTTTCATTGAGTCAGCAATACAAAATATAGTGTTTGTATGAGTTTTTAATCTTAGTTGGTAGGACATCAAAATAGCCTTGCAGAATGTATGAGCAATTCTTTTTAGTGGTACCAACCCCTTCCTGTGGGGAATCCATCCACTCATTTTTCCAGCTTCTCAAATACACCTCATCTATTAAGACAACTCCTCGTACATCCCTTCCAAACTCAAATTCACAGAGACTGTCTTCATCAATTTCTTTTTGCAGTGTATACCTCACTACACAATGTATGCTGTTTTTCTGTATTAACTTGCTTGGCATTCTAATCGTTACAAGTGACATCTTTCCTCCTAAATTGTAAATTCTTAGGGGGTGGGGACTGAGGCACAGTTTATATGTATGCACGGGATTGTGGATAGGTGTCTAGACCAGTCTCCTAAGTAGGAGGAGATCTAAGTAGAGGAGGTCTCGGTGGAAATGTACTTTGAAAAAAAATTATTCTCACCCCCTCAATATTAAGTTCAGCCACAGTCCCCTATGAACTTTTTTTAAATTTATTGAACAGAATTATTTAGGGGAGATATCTTTTCTCTCTATTGTCTTGGAATATTTCACTTTTTTGTGTGTAGTAGAAACTATATAATCTTGATACTTCTCTGATCTACTGATGCTGGATATGGGGAAGGGCATATCAGATATTACTTGATTGCAAATCATTAAGCAAAAAAGCTGGATAAATTTGGACTTTTCCACTGATCAGATACTATGTATTGTAAAATTTTGAGCCTCTAATGCTGACAACTCATAAGGAAAAATAAATTTGGAGATAACCACTGCATTGGCAATGTCACTTCTAATTTATTCTGTTTCCTCCAATATACAAACCTTATTCTGAATTCAAAAGATGAGAACATTGGATAACATGATGAGGAAATGTGGAAATTGAATAAGATGTGTTCTTTTCTTAAAATAACTTAAATTCCTATAGCTTGCCAATATAATGCCAAAAATTATCAAAAGGCCAATAGAATCTTCTATTTAAAGTAAGGGTTTTTTTTTAACTCACTCATCTCTGGACTACATGTCACAAAGAGGGTAAAAAGCATTGACGTTGGATGGGTCTCTCAGTGTTCTGAGACCAACTCCAGCATGGGGTGGAGGTAGGTTCCCACACACATACAACAACAAGCAATTCTGACACTCTATTTCTGATACCAGAGACAGCATCACATTACACAAGTTAAGGGTTCAGTCCTACAAGACTGCCATCCCCCTGTAACGGAGTGCAGAGAGCATTAAGAGTCAGGAAAAAGAACTAATAAAACTTAGCTAAACCTTAACAGCAGACCATTCCGGAGTAGTAAGAGATTCAATGTCTAAACTTAGAGAGAGGCCAGGTCAAAGGAAGAGAGAGCGAGAGGCCAGCCAAGGGCTATTTGAATCCTGGTTTACTAAATCCCCATGGTTTACAACCCTGATATCCACCCTGGCAGGGCCCTTGCTTATTTTTATACTGCTTCTCACTTTAGGTCCCTGTATCTTAAACCGGCTAATAGCCTTTGTTAGGGAAAGAGTGAGTGCTATTCAGGTGCTAATGCTGAGACCGCAGTATCATTCACTCACACAGCAGGAAGAAACAAACCTTCCATGATTGGAATGGTCAAAGGAAAGTGGGGAAATGTAGAATCTAAGCATTAGTAAGATTAGTAAATTAGCATAAGCATAGCCATCTTAGAAACCTAGAAACCATTTTCTGAGGGTGTGACTCAGGAAGAAGAGAAAAAAAAAATACAAAAAAACCTGGGCCTGGGTAAGGCCTTGAAAAACAAGTTAATCATGAGCACCAGGTGGTGGGCAGCTGTGACCCTTGGTCAGCTAACCTTGGTCAGTTAATCTTACATACCAAGCTTATCGTGCAGAACCTCCCTAACCACTGAGGAGTAGTCTTACCCTGCCCTTGCTTAACCCCAGGATGTATGTCTTGCAAGAATAATGTATAGTTATGGAAAATTACTATGAGTTAAGTGCTTTGAAAATGCTATATAAACCCTTGGCTCTGAGTGCTCGGGGTCCTTGTTGAGACCTGCTGCGTCGGGCTGACTTGGACCCCAGCTAGCTGGCTGAATAAAGACTTTTGCTTGAATTTACATCTCTATGCCTGTGTAGTTTGTTCTCTGGAGAAGCCTCGGAAGCCTGGACCCTAACACCCCAGCTCCCACTTTAGATGCCAGGCCCAAGCCCTATGCTACTGTCTGCTGTTCTGAATAAAAGGCTACAGATTGGAGGTTCCAGTGACCTCCTCTGAAGGTTCAGCTAATCTGCTAGAGTGGCTCACAGAACTGAGGGAAACACCTAATTATGTTTACCAGTTTATTAAAGGATATGAACAACAAGAGGAAAAGATCCACAGTTTAGTGTTCTGAACTAAGAAGCTTCCGTCCTCATGGAGCCTGATGCCCACCACAGAAGCATTCTTGCTCCCCAAGTGTGGAAACTCTCCAAAGAAAAAAGGATCAAAACACTGTCCTCTCAAGTTTTTATGGAGGCTTCATTATATAGTCATGATTAAGTTATTGGCCATTGATTGATGTGACCTCTAGCTCCTCTTTCCTCCCCAGAGATGCAGGATGTGAGGGGTTGAAAGTTCCAGCCGTCTAATTACATGACTGGTCCTCCTGAAAACCAGCTCCCACCCTTGGCTAGGGTCCAAAAGTCAACTTCATTAATAACAAGACACCCATTTCATCTGTTTGGCTCTGAAATGTTTTCGGGAACTGTGGATGAACACCAAATATATATGCAGAAGACATTTTCTGACCAAATGAATGACCAAATATCTTAAGTCATTATATTGCAATGGGATACAAAAATAATGAGAAGGGAAAACATATAACCTTATAGAAAGGGAAAAAAAATTGGACTTCCCACTTAAAGGAATAAAGCAACTTGGTATCATTTAGTGTGGGAAGGAGATGAGAGATAAACATCCCTATGCAACTCTAAGTTATACTCCCAGAGTATAACCATATTATGGCACAGTGAGGTTGATGTTCAAATTGAAGACTTCAGGAAAAGTAACATCAGGCTAGGCATACTTTCTTTAAAAGACAGGGTTATTTGGGGAAGATGAAATGTGGTGATGCCATATGGATTTAGGCTACATAGAGCACCAGACATCAAAACAAAAAGTACATTTACAACAAATCTAAATAGCAAGTTACCTTAAACATCCCTAAATAGCAAAAAGACACACAGCCTGAATGCCCTTGGTGTCTACATAGGGGAAAGCAGAGTGAAGCACTGATAGTCTGAAAATATTCAAGACGAAAATTCCCAAATTGTAAGTGGATATTCACTAGAAAGCACAGTGGATCACTTTAAGAACACCCAACAGAACCAGGAGAGGTTCTGGGCATTCCAATAGTCAGTGAATGGGGCCTTGTTAGGGGCTGATTTTCCATTGGTCTCTCATATTTCTGCATGTCTTACTAACAAGAAAGTCTTTTGTTCTAGAAAAGCTTTTAAGAGATACTTGTACAGCAATTATCCTGGAAAGAATAATACCTCCCTCTGAAGTAAAAGGCAAGCTTGTTTACAGTGTTAGAAAATAGATATTGTTCCCCCTCCAAGAGAAAGGGCAGGCATGCTTTCTCCCCAGTGTATAAAGATAATATCTCTGTCTGGAACAAAGGGAAGGCATGCTTAACTTCTCTTTATAAAAGATTTGGGTTCCTTAAGATCAGTGTTCTTCTTCTATACTGCAACACATTGTGTAAGCAGCCATCTTTCTGGGTCCAATCATTCATCCCCATGGTACTTAGGGACAAGGAGAGGGATTCTTTCCAATGCAGTACCCAATACCAAGGAAAAACTACTAGAAATGGAATAAAATTCAAGCAGAATGGAGATAATAGAGCTGAAGGAAGGAGAAAATCCAGAAAAGGGGTAAACAGATCCAGGAACTTTAATAGCTCAAGCCATCATATAATTTTTAACAATACATAAAAATAAAGGATCTCGACAGAGAGGAGCCAAGATGGCGGCATGAGTAGGGCAGTGGAAATCTCCTCCCAAAACCATATGTATTTTTGAAAATACAACAAATACTACTATTCCTAAAAGGGAGACCAGTGGATACAGTACAACAGCCAGGCTACATCTACATCTACTAGAACTCAGCACCTCACGAAGGGGATAAGATACAAGCCACGGTCTGGTGGGATGTGAGCACTACCCCAACCCCAGCTCATCGGTGGGAGGAGAGGAGTCAGAGCCGGGAATGAGTGGGAGCCCAGGACTGCTAAATACGCAGCCCTAGTCATCCTTACTGGGAGGGCAGACACACATTGCAGGGTGTGCTGGATATTATAGAAATGGAAAAATAAAATCTGCAAGCAGGTCCCTGCAGCCGGCTCCCCTGGGATAAAAGAAAAGCAAGTGCTTTTTGAAAGTCTTAAAGGAACAGGGGCCTCACAGCTGGACGGAAGCATCCCAGCACACTCAACCCAGCAAGCTAGGAATTCTGAGGAACTTCAGGTGCCTCAGCCCCCTGGGTGGCAACGCACCCAGGAAGCCCCTCACGGTGATAGGCACCCTGCCAGTCATTCCCCCAACTGGTGCAGTCCTAACACAATGGCAGAGCACTGTCGGAGAGTGGCCGTGCATGCCCGCAGCTGCCAAGCAGCTGGAGAGTGGCCGCGCCCATAGCACCTGCCCAGAATCTCCTCCCAGCATGCAGCTGCCTGGGCCAGACCCAGAGGCTGCCACCGGCTCTCAAAGAAGTGCGTTCTCACAGGAGAGCACATATGGCATGCCTGCCACTCCCCTCAGGGATCTGGACTACCCTGATGGCAACCCCTCATGGCAGCTTAGGGGATTAACTGGGAGGCTGCTCCAGGTGTGCGGGTAACCAACACAGGCAGTGGAGAAGGGCAAGGTGATCAACAAGCAGGAAAGGACTTTGTTCTCCCAGCTGACACACACGCTACCTGCCTACAGCTATTGCCATGAAAAGGCAGAATAATTTGGTCCAGTCCAGAATTACCCAGAAAACCCCGAGAGAGGGCCAGGGGAGATAGATTTAACCAATCTTCCTGAAAAAGAATTCAAAATAAAGGTCATAACCATGGTGATGGACCTGCACAGAAATATGCAAGAGCTAAAGGATCAAGGTGGGATGGAGACTACAGAAATAAAACAATTTCTGGAAGGACTTAAGAGTAGACTGGATGAGGTGCAAGAGGCCATTAATGGAATAGAAATCAGAGAACAGGAACACAGAGAAGTTGAAGTAGAGAGACATAAAAGAATCTCAAGGAAGGAAGGAATATTAAGATAACTGTGTGACCAATCCAAAAGGAAAAATATTCACATTATAGGAGTACCAGAAGAAAGAGAAGGGAGAAATAGGGATAGAAAATGTCTTTGAATAAATAATCGCTGAAAACTTCCCCAAACTGGGGGAGGAAATAGTCTCTCAGACCGTGGAAGCCAACAGAACTACCAACACAAGGGACCCAAGGAGGACAACACCAAGACATATAATAATTAAAATGTCAAAGATCAAAGACAAGGACAGAGTATTAAAGGCAGCCAGAGAGAGAAAAAAAGTCACCTACAAAGGAAAACTCATCAGGCTATCATCACACTTCTCAACAGAAACCTTACAGGTCAGAAGAGAATAGCATGATATATTTAATGCAATGAAACAGAGGGCCTTGAACTAAGAATACTGTATCCAGCACAATGATTATCATTCAAATATGAAGGAGGGATTAAACAATTCCCAGACAAGCAAAAGTTGAGGGAATTTACCTCCCACAAAACACCTCAACAGGATATTTAAAGGGACTGCTCTAGATGGAAACACTCCAAAGGCTAAATAGATGTCAACAGAGAAAATAAAATCACAGCAAAGAAAGAAGACCAACCAAATACTAACTAAAGGCAAAAAAATAAAATCAACTACTCAAAAAAGCAGTTAAAGGAAACACAAAATAGTACAGAATAAAACACCTAACATATCAAGAATGGAAGAGGAGGAATAAGAAGGGAGAGAAATAAAAAATTATCAGACTGTGTTGATAATAGCTTAAAAAAAGAGTTAAATTAGATGGTTAGATAATAAAAAAGCTACCCTTGAACCTTGATAACCACGAATCCACGATCCAAAGCCTGCAATGGCAATAAGTACATATCTTACAATAATCACCCTAAATGTAAATGGACTGAATGTACCAATCAAAAGACACAGAGTAATAGAATGGATAAAAAAGGAAGACCCATCTATATGCTGCTTACAACAGACACCTCAAACCCAAAGACATACACAGACTAAAACTCAAGGTATGGAAAAAAGATAATTCATGCAAACAATACGAAGGAAAAAGTAGGTGTTGCAGTACTTGTATCAGACAAAATAGACTTCTAAACAAAGAAAGTAACAAGAGATAAAGAAGGATATTACATAATGATAAAGGGGCCAGTGCAACAACAGGATATAACCATTATAAATATATATGCGCCCAATACAGGAGTACCAACATACATGAAATAAATTCCAACAGAATTAAAGGAGGAAATAGAATGCAATGCATTTGTTCTAGGAGACTTCAACACACCACTAACTCCAAAGGACAGACCCACTGAACACAAAACAAGTAAGGACACAGAGGCACTGAACAACACACTAGAACACATGGACGTAACAGACATCTACAGAACTCTACACCCAAAAGCAGCAAGATACATGTTCTTCTCAAGTGCATATGGAACATTTTCCAGAATAGACCACATACTAGGTGACAAAAAGAGCCTCAGTAAATTCAAAAAGATTGAAATTCTACCAACTAACTTCTTAGACCACAAGGGTATAAAACTAGAAATAAATGGTACAAAGAGAACAAAAGGGCTCACAAAGACATGGAGACTTAACAACATGCTCTTAAATAATCAATGGATCAATGACCAAATTAAAACAGAGATCAAGTGATATGTGGAGACAAATGACAACAGCACAAAGTCCCAACTAATGTGGGATGCAGCAAAGGCAGTTATAAGAGGAAAGTATTCAGCAATCCAGGCATATTTAAAGAAGGAAGAATGATCCCCAAAGAACCATCTAAAGTCACAATTATTGAAACTGGAAAAAGAAGAAAAAATGAGGCCCAAAGTCAGCAGAAGGAGGGACATAATAAAGATCAGAGAAGAAATAAATAAAGTTGAGAACAATAAAACAATAGGAAAAATCAATGAAACCAAGAGCTCATTCTTTGAGAAAATAAGCAAAATAGATAGGCCCCTAGCTGGACTTATTAAGAGAAAAAGAGAATCTACGCACATAAACAGAATCAGAAATGAGAAAGAAAAAAAATCACGATGCACCCCACAGAACTACAAAAAATTATTACAGAATCCTATGAAAATCTATGTGCTAACAAGCTGGAAAACCTAGAAGAAATGGGCAACTTCCTAGAAAAACACAACCTTCCAAGACTGACCAAGGTAGAAACAGAAAATCTAAACAGACCAATTACCAGCAAAGAAATTGAATCAGTAGTCAAAAAACTATCCAAGAACAAAACCCCTGGGCCAGAAGGATTCACCATGACATTTTATCAGACATATAGAGAAGACATAGTACCCATTCTCCTTAAAGTTTTCCAAAAAATAAAAGAGGAGGGAATACTTCCCAACTCATTCTATGAAGCAAGCATCACTCTAATACCAAAACCAGGCAAAGACCCCCCCACACAAAAAAATAACATACCAATATCCCTGATGAACATAGATGCAAAAATGCTCAACAAAATATTAGCAAACTGAATTCAAAAATACATCAAGAAGATCATATCCATGATCAAGTGAGATTCATCTCAGGGATGCAAGGATGGTACAACATTTGAAAATCCATCAACATCATCCACCACATCAACAAAAAGGACAAAAACCACATGTTCATCTCCATAGATGCAGAAAAAGCATGCAACAAAATTCAATATCCATTCATGATAAAAACTCTCAACAAAATGGGTATAGAGGGCAAGTACCTCAACATAACAAAGGCCATATGTGAAAACACACAGCCAATATCATGCTTAACAGTGAGAAGCTGAAAGCTTTTCAGCTAAGATCAGGAAGAAGATAGGGATGCCCACTCTCCCCATTGTTATTCAACGTACTACTGGAGGCCTTGGCCAAGGCAATGAGGCAAAACAAAGAAATGCAAGGCATCCAGATCAGTAAAGAAGAAGTCAAACTGTCATTATTTGCAGATGACATGATATTGTACATAAAAAAAACCCTAAAGACTCCACTCCAAAACTACTGGAACTAATATCTGAATTCAGCAAAGTTGCAGGATACAAAATTAATACACAGAAATCTATTGCTTTCCTATACACTAATGATGAATTAGCAGATAGAAAAATCAGGAAAACAATTCCATTCACAAATGCATCAAAAAGAATAAAATACCTAGGAATAACCTAACCAAGGAAGTGAAAGACCTATACCCTGAAAACTACAAGACACTCTTAAGAGAAATTAAAGAGGACACTAACAAATGGAAACTCATCCCATGCTCTTGGCTAGAAAGAATTAATATTGTCAAAATGGCCATCCTGCCTAAAGCAATCTGTAAATTCAATGCAATGCCTATCAAAATACCAACAGCATTCTTCAACAAACTGGAACAAATAGTTCTAAAGTTCGTATGGAACCATAAAAGACCCCGAATAGCCAAAGAAATCCTGAGGAGGAAGAATAAAGCAGGGGGGAATCTCACTACCCAACTTCAAGCTCTACTGCAAAGTCACAGTAATCAAGACAATTTGGTACTGGCAAAAAAAAAACAGACCCACAGACCAGTGGAACAGAATAGAGAGTCCAAATATTAACCCAAACATATATGGTCAATTAATGTATGATAAAGGAGCCATGGACATACAATGGGGAAATGACAGCCTCTTCAACAGCTGGTGTTGGCAAAACTGGACAGCTACATGTTAGAGAATGAAACTGGATCGTTGTCTAACACCATACACAAAAGTAAGTTCGAAATGGATCAAGGACCTGAATGTAAGTCATGACACCATAAAACTCTTAGAAAAAAACATAGACAAAAATCTCTTGGACATAAGCATGAGCGACTTCTTCATGAACATATCTTCCTGGGCAAGGGAAACAAAAGCAAAAATGCACAAGTGGGACTACATCAAACTGAAAAGCTTCTGTACAGCAAAGGACACCATCAATAGAACAAAAATACATCCCTCATTATGGGAGGATATATTCATAAATGACATATCCAATAAAGGGTTGACATACAAAATATATAAAGAGCTCATGCACCTCAACAAACAAAAAGCAAATAATCCAATCAAGAAATGGTTAGAGGAGCTGAACAGACAGTTCTCCAAAGAAGAAATTCAGATGGCCAACAGACACATGAAAAGATGCTCCACATCACTTGTCATCAGAGAAATGCAAGTTAAAACCACAATGAGATATCACCTCACACCAGTAAGGATCACCACCATCCAAAAGACAAACAACAACAAATGATGGTGAGGATGTGGAGAAAGGGAAACTCTCCTACATTGCTGGTGGGAATGTTAATTAGTTCAACCATTGTGGAAAGCAGTATGGAGGTTCCTCAGGAAACTCAAAATAGAAATACCATTTGACCCAGGAATTCCACTTCTAGGAATTTACCCTAAGAATGCAGCAGCCCAGTTTGAAAAAGACAGATGCACCCCTATGTTTATCTCAGCACTATTTACAATAGCCAAGAAATGGAAGCAAACTAAGTGTCCATCAGAAGATGAATGGATAAAGAATTGTGGTACATATACACAATGGAATATTATTCAGCCATAAGAAATAAACAAATCCTACCATTTGCAACAACATGAATGGAGCTAGAGGGTATTATGCTCAGTGAAATAAGCCATGTGGGGAAAGCCAAGAATCAGATGATTCCACTCATCTGTGGAGTAAAAGAACAAAGAAAAAACTGAAGGAGCAAAACAGCAGAAGACTCACAGAGCCCAAGAATGGATTAACAGTTACCAAAGGGAAAGGAACTTGGAGGATTGGTGGGAAGTGTGGGATAAGTTGGGGGGAAGAAAGGGGGCATTATGATTAGCATGTATAATGTGGGGGGGCACAGGAGGGCTGTACAATACAGAGAAGACAAGTAGTGATTCTACAACATCTTGCTATGCTGATGGACAGTGACTGTAATGGGGTATGTGGGGGGAACTTGGTGATGTGTGGAGTCTAGTAAACATAATGTTCCTCATGTAATTGTAGATTAATGATACCAAAATTTTAAAAAAATTAAATAAAAATATAAAGGATCTCTTTGAAGTCAGAAAGCATATCTGAACGTTTAACCATTTAGAGTTCAGGAAAACTAAATTCACATAAGAATTGTCAATGGAAAACTATATATACTGATCAAATCCCATTTGAAGTTGAGCCTCTAAAACAAAGTTGCTACAAGAAATAAAGAATAAAAAATGCCTACACAACAAGAATTGGCAAACTATAGCCCACAGGTCAAATCCAGCCTACTCCCTGTTTTAATAAATAAAATTTTACTGGAGTGTAGCCACATTCATTTATTTACATATTTCCTATGACTCTCTTCATGCTGCAGTGACAGTGTTAAATATTTATAACAGAGAACATATGGCCTGCAAAATGTAAAATATTTCCTCTCTTGCACTTTATAGAAAGTTTGCCAATTTCTGCTATAGACAAAGAAAGATTGCCAAAAAGTCATGCTCAAAAATTTTTCAAAATTGTAAATTGCTATTTCAAAATGAGCCAAAAGACATTAGGGAAATCACAATATATAAAAGAAAAACATAAATCAGAATTAGAGAAACTTGCAATTAGGGGGAGAGAACTCAAAAAAATATTAGAAATTAAAGAAATGTCATATTAGAAATAAAGACTAATCTAGGAGCAATATAAGAACAAATAAACAGGACAAATTATAACTCTAAGGTAAATCAAGGTTGTAATGAGAAAATATTTTGAAAGACCATAAAGAAATGAAGAAAGAAATAAAGACATTGAAGAGAAAGAAACAAATACTGTAGATGACAAAGAAGATCCAACATACAGATTATGGGAGTTCCTGGGTGTGAGAACAAAAGAATAACAAGTAGTAAACACTGTTATTTAAGAAAGTGATCCTGACATTAAAAAAAAAACAATTTAAACTACCTTTAGAAAAATAACATAGTGTACCTGAGATTACTAACACAGCACAATCAACACCAAGTAAAATTAAGGGCTCCTAAAGAAAAAAAGATTTGGGCAACTAAAAGCATATTTGACTTAAAAAGTAACTAATACTATATTAACATTAAATTTTTCCACAAAAACACTATCTTGTACGGATAAAATAAAGTTACAGATTTAAGATATTCAAGAAAATAAAATGTGGTCAAGGGATCTTATATATTTCCATTTCTTGAAATTGAACTACAATTTGAGACTCTTACCTAACTCTCCTTTCTCCTCTCTGCCTTTCACAATGGTCACCATCTGGGAGCTCTTTGCTTCTTCAAATCCACTTTGTTCCTTCACAGGCATTTTCTCCAATAACTCTTGCATATTTAATCACACCTACTTCTTCAGAACCCAAACCAACACAGTCTAGAAATAATGACTGTTTTAGTTGCAATCAGTTGCCAGATAAAATACAGAATATTAATTATATTTGAATTTCAGATAAATGATATAAGTTTTAGTATGTTTCCCATGTGGACCATTTGGGACATACTTACACTAAAATTTATTGTTTGTTTATTTGAAATTGAAATTTAGCTAAGTGTCCTATATTTTTATTTGCTAAATCTAGCAGTATTAGCAGAAGTGATCCTCACTTACATTCAGATGTGCACATTAAAAAAACAAAAAACAAAAAACAGAACTTCTTAAAGAGATGGCTGAATCTGTATCTGGGACAAGAAATACACCAGATAAACCTGGAACATTTTGACATAAACTATCATGGAAATTATCAAAGACTACTAGCATAAAGTAAAGAGAAATTAAAAGCAATAATGAAAGGCTCTACCTGGCCAAAGAAAAATTCAAACTTGGATAAGGATAGAAATTATAGCAGATGGGGATCTATCAGAAATATTTAAATCCTAATTGGCCCCCTTCTAAGGATAACAGGAAACCAATTTATTATCATGAAAACCAGGTGAAAGTAAAGAATCAAACATCAGTTCTGCCATTTTTGGAACTGTACCACTGGATAACCAAATTGTAGATGAGAGGAAGCATCCCATTAAAATAAAATTATTCAAGTTAATTTATAAAAGTTATGGATAGAATTAGAGTATTACCATTTTGTAATCCCCAGTCAAATAATGGATTGATGTGTTAAGCATCAGTGTGCCTCCTGATAAAAGAACACAGCATGGCCTATAGTCTTGCCAAAGATATCAAAGCTGAGTCTGAGCAGAGGTGCTGCTGCCCATTTGCAGGAAATACAAAGAAAAGCAGAACATGTAAAGCTACACCATATCCAGACAGCCAGCAGGAATCCTGGGACACACTCAATAAGGTGAGTGCCCCATGTTTGTCAATAGATAAATTTTAACGAAGAAAAAAGAAGGACCTTGCTGAGGAGTGGGGAAGGGAAGACTGGTGGATTAAATGGAATTAAGAAACCATCAGTTGGAAAATTGCAGACTAGGCTATCGTGTCTCAGGATTCACTTAAGTGATAAACCATAATGAAATACAAGAAAATGATTACTATAAAAGTCAGGACTGTTTATTTTTGGAGGGAAAGAGGGTAGAGAATATAGAGAGGGGCCTGGGTAGCTAGCAATATTTTATTCTTGGACACGGGTGGTGGTTAAAATGGTATTTGCCTTAAAATAATTTTGTATGTTTTCCTTCATCTGCATTTGATTTTAAAATAAAAATTTAAGAAATGCTTAATAGGGTTCCTGGCTTTTAGTAAACAATAAAGAATGTAAGAGCAAAAATGACTTTAAAGAATGTATATACAGAACTGCCTTTAGAACATTTCCTCCAATTTTTTTTTAAGTGATGGTAAACCTTCAGCTTTCTCTCCAATGTATGCAACAGCTGCAAAATTGCTCCTGCCTTTCCAAAATGTGTTTATGGCATTGAAATAGCACACTAACTTTGTTGATACTTTCACGACTCCTTAGAGTTAGAAAGCACCATGACAGAGAAATGAGGTTGTAAGGAGAAAGGCACTTTATGTTTTGCTGGGAATCTTCATTGGGCTCTTCCTTGCAAGGCCATTAACACATTTACATACTATGAAATCCTGTATCAGCTTAGCCTGCAGTCCACACCTTGGAGGAAACTGTACATTGAGGTCTATTTTTCCTATTTGAAATTTATTTGGAAAAAGCAATGAGTCCCAGCAAGAGCCCACTCTTTTCTTACTGATTGCAGAACTACACAGGCTGTGTGATCTACAGAATTCATAATCTTCTTAGTGAGATTTGTGTCTCAGGTGGCTACACCTCTTGCCTTCCCAAAGTCAGTGATGTGTTTGTTTAAAGGACTAGAGTCCTCAGTCTGCAATTGGCTAGATAGAAAGGGGTATGTAATTGCTATTTAAGCTTAACTTCAATTAGTATTAGAAGGATGTCTTCTCCTCACTTGAGTTCAAGCTTCTTTTTAGCACCTGACTTGGCACCATCTCTGCTTACATTGCCAAATCTTGGCACACTGGACTGTCTCTGAGGGTCCAAATGGGACTCTTCCATCTGCCAAGAAGTGCTAAAATACTTGAATTTGTTCATCCCTCAAAAGACACCCCCTTCAAATGCATATTTTCTCCATCTAAAAACGCTTGCAAATTCATTCAGGCTACTCAGAGAAGCCATTCCTGCCCTGTCCTGTGAAAAGCGATTTCTTCCATTTTACATTCCCGGAATACTTAATTTCTATACCATGCATTTGTTGCATGCCATTTATTTCCCTGTACCATTAGCTATCTCACTAACATTCTAGCACTCTTTCCACTCTGCCACTCTGCTGAATCCATTCCCATTTTTGAATTTTTCCTGTGAATAATAGTAATAATCAAAATAATAATAACTCACATTTATTGACTTCTTAATGTGACTCAGGCACTGTCTATTGCTTTTAATACAACAACTCTACAGGGTAGAGTTATCCCTACCCCCATTTAGAATCACGTGAACTGAGGCTTAAAAATTAATATCCAAGGTTCTGCAGCTATGTAGAGGCATAACAGAGATTTGAACACAGGTGATACTATTGTAAATATCCTTAATAATGCCTGCCTTAGATCAAAAGCCACAAAGAATAGATGTCTATTTAATTGAATCCATAACATTTCATAGAATTCCTGCTATCTTGACTTTTGCCTGGCCTGAAATGACTATATTTACATGTATCTGTGTATGTACTGTACTTATATAGTACAGTACCTATATAAATGGACTTATATAGGTAGATAAATCTATCATAATGCCAGAAGTGTTTTTATATGATCTTTGTCCAATTTGTCTAGCACTGAGGGATACATTGTAGTTGTTCAATAGGAGTTATTTTTTTCCTGTTATCTAAATTATTTCTGTGCTCTCCCATGATCCTTGTAACTATTAGTTTCATGCAGTCTTCCTAATTCAGATATATTATTTTAAAATCTGTATCCAAATACTTCCACTAACAGTAAGAATCTTTGGTAGAAATTTTCATATACAAGGGTGGGAAGCTGTGGGGAAAAGATTTTATAGTATTCTCTAATCAGAGTACACAGTGAACCACATATTCACCTACACTTAAGAGGTATTTTCAATGTTTCCAGTATAATTTATTTATATAAATTGTGTTTTAGTAAATATGCTTTAAAGAGAAATATATGAAGCAAGATACAAATATATCCAAACTTCCATTGGGATTTTGAGTGTAATGCTTGCATGATAGTGTAGTGGTTCTCAGCCTTGGGTGTGCCTCAGAGTCTCCCCCTCCACGTTCACATTGTGAAGATTCTGATGCAATAGTGTGATATCCATGAACCTGAATTTTAGCTAACATCCTGGTTGATTCTGAAGTAAAATATTTGGGATCACAGAGAATAAAAAGATACAGTACTGAAGAGATGGAATTTGGAGTCAGAAAGACTAGAGTCATAGATTCATATTTACTTGCAATATACTTAACTTCTCAAAAGTAAAGTCTCCTTTTCAGCAAAATGAACAGTAATAATGGTATTTGATTCCTATCACTGTGAGAAAATACATGAAAAGTGATTTACATAGGGACTGGTACATAGGAAATGATAATAAGTCTCTACAAGTGGTTGTAATGGTATTAGCAGTGTAAAAATATAAGTGTCCTCAGCAGCAAATGTCATTACGGAATTAAAAATTCAAACAGCAGTGAAATACCACTGCACACCTATTAGAATGGTGAAAATCCAAAACACTGACAGCACCAAATGCGGGTGAGGATATGAAGCATTAGGAACTCTCATTCATTGCTGGTAGGAGTACAAAATGGCATAGTCACTCTGGGAGACAGTTTCTTACACAACTAAACACACCCTTACCATATAATGAAGCAAACACACTTATTTGTATCCAAGTTTCCACAGCTATTTAGAGACATAACAAGAATTTGAACACAGGTGATACTATTGCAGATATCCTTAATAATGTCCTGTCTTAGATCAAAAGCCAGAAAGAAAAGGTGTCTATGTAATTTAATCAATAATGTTTCATAGATTGCCTGCTAGGTTGACTTTTGCCTGGCCCAAAATGACTGTCTATCTATCTGTGTGTGTGTGTGTGTGTGTGTGTGTGTGTGTGTGTGTGTGTGTGTGTATTCTGTATAGATAGCTACTCAAGAAAAACGCAGTAAATGGACTTATATAGGCAGATAAATCCATCATAACCCAACGAGTTGAAAATTTATGTCCACACAAAAACCTGCACACAGATATTTACAGCAGCATTATTCATATTTGCCAAAACTTGCAAGTAACCAAGATGCCCTTCAGTAGGAAAATGGATGAACATACTGTGGTCCATCCATACAGTGAAATGTTTACTAACTGATAAAAGAAAATGAGTTATCAAGCTGCAAAAACACACAGAGGAAAGTAAACTGCATATTGCTAAGTGACATAAGCCAATCTGAAAAGTCTACATACTGTATAATTCCAACTATGTCACATTCTGGAAAAGGCAAAACTTACAAAGATGGTAAAAAGACCAGGGGTTATCAGAGTTTTGTGGGAGAACGGAGAGAGGGATCAGTGGGGCGGGAGGTGGGGGGGCAAGAGAGATATTTTAGCCCAGTGGAACTATTCTGTATTATACTGCATAGTGGATACATTTGTCAAAACTTATAGTATATACAATACAAACAGTGAATCCTAATTTAAACTATGGCAGTTAATTAATAAGAATATACAGATGTTGGCTCATCATTTGTAACAAATGTATCACGTTAATGCAAGACATTATTAATAACAGGGGGGACACTACTTGTGTGGGTTGGAAGATAGAGATACATGGGAACTTACCATTTTTCTATAAACTTTGAACTTTTAAAAATAAAGTCAATAATTAAAATAAAACAAAAAAAGGTTGGTGTTATTTGCATGCCTAAATATGAAAATGTGATATCAAAAAAAAGAACAAAGGCTATGAACTCAGACAAGATAGTGCTATAGGTGGAAAAATGTATATACAACTCAATTTTGAAGACCTACTCTATTCACACATTTCATATTGATTAAATGAAATGATAATATGTTGGATAAATAAAATAGATTATTAAAATTAATTTAACTTTCTTTTTTACTTTTCTAATGTGGCTACTAAAATATTTTAGATTTTATATATACATATATATATATATATATATATATATATATATATGGATAACATTATATTTCTATTGGACAGTCCTGATCTGTGAAATGCTTAGCAAAGTTAGTAACAGGCGTTCCAAATGTTAGCACTATTTCTTACTCAGTCAATGCCCTGACTTTTCATGTAATGATCTTCCACTATTTTTCCTAATTACAGCAAAAATTTGTTTTTTATTATCACTTGTTTCCCTTGATGAGTTCTAATAAAAAATTAAGGCCAATTTAATCCTTGGGACATCACCCTAATTTTACATCCCCCTCTTAAAACTGAACTTTCCTAATCACTACCTCTAGACTGAAGCCACCTCCAGGGCCCCAGTGGTAACTTGCCCTCGAGTCAGAGTTGGGGTTGCTTACTCTTGTTGATGTGTGCACTCTTCCTCCCATTACTGGGTATCCTGATCAGATAGCCATTTTCTTTATTTCCCTTGAGATAATCTGAACTTTCAAGAACTGTTTTTTGACTTTTCTATGCTTTGTAAAAAATTATTACAAACCTAAGGTCTTAAGATACATTATCTCAGTTTTCATGCATCACAGATCCAGGTATAGTTTAACTGGATCTGCAGGTTAGGATCTAACAATGCTGACATCAAGGTGTTGTTTGGGCTGTGTTTCTGTCTGGATACTGGACAAGGGAAAATATCTGTTTCTAAGTTTCCTCAGTTCATGGTAGATTCCATTCCCTTATGGCTGTGTGGATTTATGAATATCCTTAAGCTGTATGAAAGAGACGGGTTTCTTACTGCCTCCTGGCTGGAGGCTGCCCTCAGGTCCTTGGGGCCACCTGCAGTTACTCCCTGCCTCATGACCCTCTTCAGAGGTAGCCCACAGCATTGGTGTTTGCTTCATCAAGGTCAGCAGGAGGATATCTTGCTCTAGTTTGCTAAACAGAACTCTAATATAATGCAACATAAATAAGGGAGTGACATCCCCTTACCTTTACCATACTCTATCGGCATACCCAAGGAGAGGGGATTATATGAGGGCATGGTTTACTGGGAATCCTACTTATGTGTGTCTGTCATGTTTCTCTTACTGATGTCTGGGTTTCTTCTTTTCCCATCAGTTCTTCTCACAGCTGTCTGTGGCTCAGGCCCACAAAAGATGGTTGTACTGTCTGTTAATGTGAGTCAAGGATGTGGACTGGATCTCAGGCACCTGCTCTTAGGTTTTGCCAACACACCCTCTGTTTGGAAATTATTCTCTTTTTTTTTTCCTTCCCTTCTTTCTTCTTCCTTTCTTCCATTCATTTCTCTTTCTGCCTTTATTTTTTTTTTGAATAATATTCTATCAAACTGCCCTTCTTCAAAACAGTAACTATAAACTCTGGACAAGCTACAAAACCCAAGCTACCGAAGGGCACTGGAGGATGACAAAAAGCAGGAAAATTCTGGAAGGAAATGAACGCTTGGAAGAAGGAAGCAGCACTCGGTGTTTTTCAATTCATGGCATCTGGCCTAAGGAAAGGCTTTGGCCTCAATTTCAAAAAACATAAAGCAAAATCTGAAAGAATTTAAGGGTAAAATATGCAATTCTAGTTGGAGATTTTAGCATCCCTCTTTCAGCAACTGACTGTTCTAAACAAAAAAGATTGGTAAAGCAATATACAACTTGAAAAATGGCATCAATACCCCGACCTAATTGATATATAGAATATACACTCAACAACTGCATATTATGTTACCCTCTCTCCCTCCCTATATAAAGAGCCAAAATTTGCTTTTAAAAATCAAATTTAAATTGGCCATGCTTTTAATAAAAAAGCCTTCAAGGGAGTGTGGCCTGAGATGAATATTAAATTTTTTAAAAAATCAAGGTTCTGGACTGTTAACCATCCTACATGGTGAGAGTTAAGTGACTCCTTGTTCTGAATCCTAACCTGTTCCTGGTGAGGACACAGTCCATCTGCATGTGAATGGTCAACGATAAGCAGCAATTCATAATAAAGAGAAATTCTAGAAAGAGGGAAGGTGGTCACATAGCGCTGTACCAGAGTGAGTTACACTGGTCCCATATTTTTAAGGGATTGTTATAGTTCCCAGGTCCCTGAATTGTGAGGGCTGGGTTTATGCATGCTCTTAGAGGCTTCTCATTTTCCTGCAAGAAACTGAGTGGGTAAAACAATTTTATGTTAAAACATTTTACTGTTTTAGTTGTTAAAAAAAAGCCAAGTGAGTTCTGTCTTAAGTTGTACACAGCCCTTATGGTTCTCTGGCATGGTGCAACATACAGGATCTCAGCCCAAAGAGTGTCTGCATTTTCCTCTACTACTTGGTTTCATACAGTTGGAAGTGAATGTGGAACCCAGCTATGGAGAAACAAAGAGCATCCCCCTGAGACTACAAGGAAATCTGCTGAAGGAATTTATGATTGCCGTTTCTGAGAAGTCCTCCCTTCCTGTCCTGGAATAGGGATAAAAGGACAGGATGAGCATACTAGGGGAACTTTGGGTGTTCAAGAACATGGCGCCAATGTGGTCTTCCTTATTCCATGATATCAAACAGCTTTGTGCCATCAGATCAAATAAACGATCTGAGGTTCAGGAGACTATAAGCTCTCCTGAGGAAGAGCCATCCTCAGAAAGATCAGGCCTGCTAGACTGCAATGCATTTGGAATATTTAGGATCACAGTGCATTTTAAACCTTTCCTGCTTTCCCTGGCATCAACTACATATCATAGAATTCATAGCCTTTGTGGACATTTTTTTTTTTTGAGAGGGCATCTCTCATATTTATTGATCAAATGGTTGTTAACAACAATAAAATTCTGTATAGGGGACTCAATGCATAATTCACAATCATTAATCCATCTCAAGCCTAATTCTCATCAGTCTCCAATCTTCTGAAGCATAACAAACAAGTTCTTACATGGTGAACAAATTCTTACATAGTGAATAAGTTCTTACATGGTGAACAGTACAAGGTCAGTCATCACAGAAACTTTCGGTTTTGATCACACATTATGAACTATAAACAAACAGGTCAAATATGAATATTCGTTTGATTTTTACACTTGATTTATATGTGGATCCCACATTTCTCCCTTTATTATTATTATTATTTTTATTTTTAATAAAATGCTGAAGTGGTAGGTAGATGCAAGATAAAGGTAGAAAACATAGTTTAGTGTTGTAAGAGAGCAATTGTAGATGATCAGGTGTGTGCCTGTAGACTATGTGTTAATCCAAGCTAGACAAGGATATTAAAAGATCCACGGATGCAGAAGATTTCTCTCAAAACACGGGGGTGAGGTTCGAAGCCTCACCACTGTTAATCCCCAATTTCTCACCTGAGGCCCCCCCTGCGACTGTGCCTGTCTTAGGTTGTTCCTCCCTTGAGGAATCTTACCTGTCTCTGGCTAACCAGTCATCTTTCGGTGCCATAAAGGGAGATGTAAAGTTGGTAAGTGAGAGAGAAGCTATATTGTTTGAAAAGGTTAGCTTTTTACTTCTTTGAAGATTTATGCCCTGTGGCTTCTATGCCCAGCACTTGTCTCGAGGTATCTTTACCACCTGGAGGAATTACGATACTCGGTAAATTCGATATGAGGCACGAATTCTATTTAAGGGTTGTAATTAGGAAGGAAGGAGAAAAGCTATAGAGGTAGCAGATGGAAGAAAACATGGGAGGATTGATTATTTCTTTGACATACCTTCTTGTAGAGTAACTTAAGCATGTATAGGTTTTAAACTACTAATTAAATTGTGCACACACATTAACATAATAGGAATACAGTTACATAACCAAAGCAGATCTATAATTACCAGCCATCTCCAGTGAAGCCAAGAAAACCAGTTAGGCACGCTAGGCATTTGTGAAAATTTGTCTATGATATGATGGATATTGTCCAACTGTACTTGAACAGTCTGAGAGAAATCAGACAAATTAAAACAACCCATTCCTGGGAACTGTTCACATCCCATTTGTTCTTTGAACAGTAGATAGTCTGTAGTTGTAAGATTTTGGAGCGCTGCAACTTGCACTTCCCCTAATTCTTGGTTGAGTTCCAACAGTATAGATTCAGTAAAATTTCTTGCTTTAATGAAAGCACAGGCCAGCTTAGATATCTCCTTCTTCATTCCAATGGCAAGTCCACGAACCGGTGGGATGGATGCAGCTACAACTGCAGCATCGCCTGGATCTTTGTTGAGGTTTTTTGATGATCATCTTCTGGTATGACTCTTCCAGAGAGTGCTGATGTTGGAAGTTCTTCTTCATATCGTATCTTAGTTCATTTTCTGGGCAGCCAAATTAGGCTTTGATCCTCTGTATAAACACAAACAGACCCTTTGCCCTCACTTTTATATACCCTTTATACCTTTGTGCAGAACTCATTGGAGGTCACCACACAGGAACTGCTTTTCTTGTTGTTGCTGTTATCATTAATCTACACTTACAATGATGAATATTATGTTTACTAGGCTCTCCCCTATACCAGGTCCCCCCTATAAACCCCTTTACAGTCACTGTCAATCAGCATAGCAAAATGTTGCAGAATCACTACTTGTCTTCTCTGTGTTGTACAGCCCTCCCCTTTCTCCCACCCGCACATGCATGCTAATCTTAATACCCCCCTTCTTCTTCCCTACCCACCCATACTCCCCAGTCCCTTTACCTTTGGTACCTGTTAGTCCATTCTTGAGTTCTGTGATTCTGCTGCTATTTTGTTCCTTCAGTTTTTCCTGTGTTCTTATACTCCACAGATGAGTGAAATCATTTGGTATTTCTCTATCTCTGCTTGGCTTATTTCACTGAGCATAATACCCTCCAGTTCCATCCATGTTGCTGCAAACAGTAGAATTTGCCCTCTTCTTATGGCTGAGTAGTATTCCATTGTGTATATGTACCACATCTTCTTTATCCATTCATCTACCGATGGACATTTAGGTTGCTTCCAATTCTTGGCTATTGTAAATAGTGCTGCGATGAACATAGGGGTGCATCTGTCTTTTTCAAACTTGATTGCTGTGTTCTTAGGGTAAATTCCTAGGAGTGGAATTCCTGGGTCAAATGGTAAGTCTGTTTTGAGCATTTTGATGTACCTCCAAACTGCTTTCCACAATGGTTGAACTAATTTACATTCCCACCAGCAGTGTAGGAGGGTTCCCCTTTCTCCACAGCCTTGCCAACACTTGTTGTTGTTTGTCTTTTGGATGGCAGCCATCCTTACTGGTGTGAGGTGATACCTCATTGTAGTTTTAATTTGCATTTCTCTGATAATTAGCTATGTAGAGCATCTTTTCATGTGTCTGTTGGCCATCTGTATTTCTTTTTTAGAGAACTGTCTGTTCAGTTCCTCTGCCTTTTTTTTAATTGGGTTGTTTGTTTTTTGTTAGTTGAGGCATGTGAGCTCTTTATATATTCTGGACGTCAAGCCTTTATTGGATCTGTCATTTTCAAATATATTCTCCCATACTGTAGGGTTCCTTTTTGTTCTATTGATGGTGTCTTTTGCTGTACAGAATCTTTTCAGCTTAATATAGTCCAACTTGTTCATTTTTGCTGTTGTTTTCCTTGCCTGGGGAGATATGTTCAAGAAGAGGTCACTCATGTTTATGTCTAAAAGGTTTTTGCCTATGTTTTTTTTTAAGAGTTTTATGGTTTCATGACTTACATTCAGGTCTTTGATCCATTTTGAATTTACTTTTGTGTATGGGGTTAGACAATGGTCCAGTTTCATTCGACTACATGTAGCTGTCCAGTTTTGCCAGCACCATCTGTTGAAGAGACTGTCATTTTGCCATTGTATGTTCATGGCTACTTTATCAAATATTAATTAACCATATATGTTTGGGTTCATGTCTGGATTCTCTAATCTGTTCCACTGGTCTGTGCCTCTGTTAGTGTGCCAGTATCAAATTGTCTTGATTACTATGGCTTTGTAGTAGAGCTTGAAGTTGGGGAGTGAGGTCCCCCCTACTTTATTCTTCTTTCTCAGGATTACTTTGGATATTCGGGGTCTTTGGTTTTTCCATATGAATTTTTGAATTATTTGTTCCAGTTCATTGAAGAATGTTGCTGATAATTTGATAGGGATTGCACCAAATCTGTTAATTGCTTTGGAAAGGATGGCCATTTTGATTATATTAATTCTTCCCAGCCATGGGCATGGGATGAGTTTCCATTTGTTAGTGTCCCCTTTAATTTCTCTTAAGAGTGACTTGTAGTTTTCAGGGTATAGGTCTTTCACTTCTTTCTTTAGGTTTATTCCTAGGTATTTTATTCTTTTTGATGCAATTGTGAATGGAATTGTTTTCCTGCTTTCTCTTTCTATTGGTTCATTGTTAGTGTATAGGAAAGCTACAGATTTCTGTGTGTTAATTTTGTATCCTGCAACTTTGCTGTATTCTGATATCAGTTCTAGTAGTTTTGGTGTGGAGTCTTTAGGGTTTTTTATGTACAATATCATATCATCTGCAAATAGTGACAGTTTAACTTCTTCTTTACCAATCTGGATTCCTTGTATTTCTTTGTTTTGTCTGATTGCCGTGGCTAGGACCTCTAGTACTATGTTAAATAACAGTGGGGAGAGTGGGCACCCTGTCTAGTTCCCGATCTCAGAGGAAATGCTTTCAGCTTCTCGCTGTTCAGTATAATGTGGGCTGTGGGTTTATCATATATGACCTTTATTATGTTGAGGTACTTGCCCTCTATTCCCATTTTGCTGAGAGTTTTTATCATGAATGGATGTTGAATTTTGTCAAATGCTTTTTCAGCATCTATGGAGATGATCATGTGGTTTTTGCTGTCTTTTTGTTGATGTGGTGGATGATGTTGATGGATTTTCAAATGTTGTACCATTCTTGTACCCCTGGGATGAATCCCACTTGGTCATGGTGAATGATCCTTTTGATATGCTGTTGAATTCTGTTTGCTAATATTTTATCGAGTATTTTTGCATCTGCATTCATCAGGGATATTGGTCTGTAATTTTCTTTTTTGGTGGAGTCTTTGCCTGGTTTTGGTATTAGGGTGATGTTGGCTTCATAGTATGAGTTTGGGAGTATTCCCTCCTCTTCTATTTTTTAAAAACTTTAAGGAGAATGGGTATAATGTCTTCTCTGTGTGTCTGATAAAATTCTGAGGTAAATCCGTCCAGCCCCGGGGTTTTGTTCTTGGGTAGTTTTTTGATTACCGTTTCAATTTCTTTGCTCATAATTGGTTTGTTTAACTTTTGTGTTTCTTCCTTGGTCAGTCTTGGGAGGTTGTATTTTTCTAGGAAGTTTTCCATATCTTCTAGGTTTTCCAGCTTGTTGGCATATAGGTTTTCATAGTAGTCTTTAATAATTCTTTGTATTTCTGTGGTGTCTGTCGTGATTTTTCCATTCTCATTTCTGATGATGTTGATTTGTGTTGATTCTCTTTTTCTCTTAATAAGTTTGGCTAGAGGCTTATCTATTTTGTTTATTTTCTCAAAGAACCAGCTCTTGGTTTCATTGATTTTTGCTATTGTTTATTCTTCTCAGTTTTGTTTATTTCTTCTCTGATCTTTATTATGTCCGTCCTTCTGTTGACTTTAGGCCTCATTTGTTCTTCTTTTTCCAGTTTCAATAATTGTGACATTAGACCATTCATTTGGGATTGTTTTTCCTTTTTTTAAATATGCCTGGACTGCTATATACTTTTCACTTAAGACTGCTTTCGCTGTGTCCCACAGAATTTGGGGCTTTGTGTTGTTCTTGTCATTTGTTTCTATATATTCCTTGATCTCTATTTTGATTTGTTCATTGATCCATTGATTATTTAGAAGCATGTTGTTAAGCCTCCATGTGTTTGTGAGCCTTTTTTTTTCTTTGTAGAGTTTATTTCTAGTTTTATACCTTTGTGGTCTGAAAAGTTGATTAGTAGAATTTCAATATTTTGGAATTTACTGGGGCTCTTTTTGTGAGCTAGTATGTGATCTATTCTGGAGAATGTTTCATGTGCACTTGAGAAGAATGTATATCCTGTTGCTTTTGGATGTAGAGTTCTATAGATGTCTAGTAGGTCCATTTGTTCTAGTGTGGTGTTCAGTGCCTGTGTGTCCTTACTTATTTTCTGTCTGGTGGATCTATCCTTTGGGGTGAGTAGTGTGTTGAAGTCTCCTAAAATGAATGCATTGCAGTCTATTTCCCTCTTTAGTTCTGTTAGTATTTGTTTCACATATGCTGGTGCACCTGTGTTGGGCACATATATATTTAGAATGGTTATTTCCTCTTGTTGGACTGAGCCCTTTATCATTATGTAGTGTCTTTATCTCTTTTTACTTTCTTTGTTTTGAAATCTATTTTGTCTGATATTAGTACTGCAACCCCTGCTTTCTTCTCACTGTTGTTTGCTGAAATATGTTTTTCCATCCCTTGACTTTAAGTCTGTGCATGTCTTTGGGTTTTAGGTGAGTTTCTTGTAAGCAGCATATAGATGGGTCTTGCTTTTTTATAAATTCTATTACTCTGTGTCTTTTGATTGGTGCATTAAGTCCATTTACATTTAGGGTGACTATTGAGAGATATGTACTTATTGCCATTGCAGGCTTTAGATTCGTGGTTACCAAAGGTTCAAGGTTAGCTTCTTTAGTATCTTACTGCCTAACTTAGCTCACTTATTGAGCTGTTATATACACTGTCTGGAGATTTTTTTCTTCTCTCCCTTCTTATTCCTCCTCCTCCTTTCTTCATATGTTGAGTATTTTGTTTTCTGCTCTTTTTAGGAGTGCTCCCATTTAGAGCAGTCCCTGTAAGATGCCCTGTAGAGGTTGTTTGTGGGAAGCAAATTCCCTCAGCTTTTGCTTGTCTGTGAATTGTTTAATCCCACCATCATATTTAAATGATAGTCGTGCTGGATACACTATCCTTGGTTCAAGGCCCTTCTGTTTCATTGTATTAAATATATCATGCCATTCTCTTCTGGCCTGCAGGGTTTCTGTCGAGAAGTCTGATGTTAGCCTGATGGGTTTTCCTTTATAGGTGACCTTTTTCTCTCTAGCTGCCTTTAAAACTCTTTCCTTGTCCTTGATCCTTGCCATTTTAATTATTATGTGTCTTGGTGTTGTCCTCCTTGAATCCTTTCTATTGTGGATTCTGTGTATTTCCATGGTCTGTTCGATTATTTCCTCTCACAGTTTGGGGAAATTTTCAGCAATTATTTCTTCAAAGACACTTTCTATCCCTTTTCCTCTCTCTTCTTCTTCTGGTGCCCCTATAATACAGATATTGTTCCTTTTGGATTGGTCACATAGTTCTCTTAGTATTGTTTTGTTCCTGGAGATCCTTTTATCTCTCTCTAAGTCAGGTTCTATACGTTCCTCTTCTCTGGTTTCTATTCCTTCAATGGCCTCTTGCATCTTATCCATTCTGCTTATAAATCCTTCCAGGGTTTGTTTCACTTCTGTAATCTCCTTCCTGGCATCTGTGATCTCCCTCTGGACTTCATCCCTTAGCTCTTGCATATTTCTCTGCATCTCTGTCAGCATGTTTATGATTTTTATTTTGAATTCTTTTTCAGGAAGACTGGTTATGTCTGTCTCCTTCTCAGGTATTGACTCTGTGATCTTTGTCTGCCTGTAGTTTTGCCTTTTCATGTTGATAGAGATAGTTTGCAGAGCTGGTACAAGTGACAAGCTGAAAGAGCTTTCCTTCTTGTTGGTTTTTGGCCTTCCTCTTCTGGGATAATAGCGACCTCTAGTGGCTTGTGCTGGACAGCTGTGCGCAGACAGGGCTTCTGCTTCCTGCCTGGGTGCTATGGAGTTTATCTCCGCTGTTACTGTGGGCGTATCCTGGCTGGGGCTGCTCCTCCAAAATGGTGGAGCCCCGTTGGAGGGGGAGCGGCCTGGAGGCTATTTATCTCGATAAGGGGCCTCTGTGCTTCCTGCTACCCAGGGATTTAGAGTGTCCAGAGAACCTGAGATTCCCTGCCTCTGTACTAAGTGTCCTGCCCTGCCCCTTTAAGACTTCCAAAAAGCACTCTCCAAACCAAAACATCAGCAACAACAACAACAACAACAACAAAAAATTAAATAAATAATTTTAAAAAAAGAAAAAAGCACAATTTTCTTTGTTCTCAGGTGCTGGTCTCAGGCACCCGCTCACTGGTCTTGCTTCCCTGTTTCTCTAGTATTGGGGTCCCTGTCCCTGGCACCCACTCACCTTTCCTGCTGCCCTGTTTCCCTAGTATCCAGGACCCCACGCATGCACTGTGTATGTGCTCTGGTCCGGAATTCTGGGGCTGGGTGTTCAGCAGTCTTGGGCTCCTTCTCCCTCCCTGCTGACTCCTCTCCTCCCGCTGGGAGCTTGGGGGAGGGGCGCTAGGGTCCTGACAGGCTGGGGCTTGTATCTTACCCCCTTCGTGATGCGCTGGGTTGTCTCAGGTGTGGATGCTGTCTGGATGTTGTCCTGTGTCCTCTGGTCTCTATTTTAGGAAGAGTTGTCTTTGTTAGATTTTCATAGATATATGTGGTTTTGGGAGGAGATTTCTGCTGCTCTACTCATGCCGCCATCTTGACTCCGCCCCTGGAAATTATTTTACATCTTGAATTGTGCTCCATTCACTGATCAGATCCATTCATCCTCTGCCACTTATTTCATCTCAAATATTATTAACCTATCAGGTCTTTTGGTCTACTCAGGCATTCTACAATACCTTAAATATCTCCTTAGCCTGGAGATTACTGTTGTTTCAATAATCATAATGAATTATCACTTCCAGATACCTATGTATTTTCTTTAATTTCATGACTAATGCTCCAACTTTCAGCCTCTGAAAGGAGCTGTAGTTTACCCATCCAGCCATATGCTAGCAAAGGGCTATCTCAGCAGGTATAAATGATGTATCCCTCTGCCTATTGTTCCCCTACTTATATAGAGCAACTTCAGCCAGACTCACAACACCATGCTCATCCTCAGCTGTCATGGAATGGTCTCTTGTCTCTCCCAGGACTAGACAATATCATAAGGCAGGTGAATCCAGCAGGGAGAGCTAGAACTTGGTACCTCCAGAAATATCAAACACAATTATAGAAAGCTCAACAGTGGATTTTGTTCAGGAGTAGCAGAGCACCAAAGAAGAGTGGGTCAAGAGCACTGCCGCTTTATGAAAGCTCAAGTTCGACTCTAGAGTTTAGCGCTCAAATCCAAGCAACTAGTCAGATCTAGGACACCCTGCCACTATCAACAGAGGTGGCAGGCCCCTCTTGGAAAGAGAAAAACACTTCTCAGAGTGAGGAGGGTTCAAAAGAAGAACCGAAGTGGGCCAGAGACTCTGAAGGAACTCTGAAGCCAGGGACCTGGGGACTGTAGCTTTGTCTCTTCCCCCTGATATGGCAGCTAAGTACCCCATGGGGGCAGTCCTCTTCCCCTCAGTCCCAGTAGGTGCTCTACTCATACCTCCTGGGGTGTTTCTGGGCCTTTCCACACTCCCCCTGCCTTTTTAGTTCATGTTCCTGAAGTAACTCTTCTCTTTGAAACAGTTGAACTTCTGAGCTAGAATTTCTCACCTTGGTCTGCCTCTCTTTAATCAGCAGTGTTCCATTTGATATCCATTCTTGGAGCTAATCTGGGTTCAGGTTACGTATGAGCACACGCTGCTTTGCTCCCACTCTTTGACTTTGTACTTAGAACCTTGGGTTCTGGTTAGCAGAGGCTTTTCCTGGATTCCAGAATCCATACTTCTACCACCCTTGCCAGAGCCCCTTTGAGGCCCTGCTTGATTAGAGCTGATCACTGCACAAGACAGTGAATTATGTCTACAGAACACAGGATTATAGGTGGCTGATGAATATTAAACAGCACAAGGAGTATAGCCTTTAAAACAGAGACAGTGCGCTATTATCTTACTTTCCTGATAGAAAAGGAAATCCTTGAGAACAAGAACTGTGTCTTATTTAGCTATGGAGTACACAGCTCCTTGTCTATGATAGGCACTCAATGAATGTTGGATGGATGAATGAATACAAGAATGCACCTGTATGCAGGATAGACTGGACTCTATCCTCTTGAAGCCTACAATTCTTTTATTTCTTTCAAGAATCTATTATTGTTCAAATAGTATGCACTTAAGTTATGAAACCCCTATCTTATACCAAATATTTGGATGCATCTTTTCAACTTCTTCAGAAGGAAATGACCACAGGTAAGACAAAATCCTCATCTATCCCAGGCTAGCTATGTTACCTAAGTGTAATTATTTAACCTTATTTTCTTTACCCCTAAAATAAAGGTAAGAGTCTCCATCTCAAAAGAAAGGTAGGAGGCTCAATTAAGATGAAATGTGGAAAGCAAAAAACACAATATCTGGGACATAACATGCATTAGTTTGAGAATGTTCCTAAAAGAAGCTAGAAAAATGTTGTCTTGTATTCACAGTACTGATTTCCACATGGGAAGAGGCTATGAGATTCACCTAAGGAGTATTTCCCAGCCTTGCAGTTTGCAGCCCCTCTCCTCCCATACCATCACTATACTGTGCAGATGGCAAAATGTATCTGCATGATTGTGATAGCCTTAACCACATCACCAAACATCCTACCTTCTTGTCCTACTCAACCGTTTTTATTCCTGGCTGGTTTTTAGAATCCTTTGGGGTGATTCACAAACTCCAGTGGATTTCTGCACTATGTGATAATCTCACAATAGTCTTCTATTCCATTCATTTTCCTCCTTTCCAAGAAAAATACTTCATGTCTTCTTTCCTCTGTTCTTGAATATTTAATAGGTATGTCAAATTATCATGCCCAAATTTGGACTCCTAATTATCTCCCTCCCATTACTGACCCCATTTCAAGTAAATGGCAGATCCTTCCTTCTATTTACTTGGATTACAACACTTGGAGTCATTGATTTCTCCTCCCTTCACTTCTCTCACACAACATATCCAATCCATTTTATAACTCAAAATACATCCTGGATTCAGCCCCTTCTCACTAATTCCACTGCTAGAAACTTGTCCACGCTATTAACATCTTGCATCCTATGGTCAGAAAAACTTGCTGTTATCCCTTCCTAACACCCTTGCTTCCCTTCAATTTCCTCAGAGAAGCCAAAAAGAGCTATTTAAAAGAGATGGCAGACCCTATCACTCTTCTACTCAAAACTGTTCAGTGGCTTCTGTCTCAGTGAAAGCAGAAGCCAGGTATCTTGCCGCAGGCCCCAAGGCTCTCACTGATCAGACCCTTTTGTTGTCAGCACCTCTGAGCCACCATCTGCCATCAATCTCCCTCTTCTCACACCCCTGCGGCCTTACAGGCCACCTTGTTTGTCTGTAAACAGAAACTCTGTGAGATCCCTGCTATTTCCTCTGCCAGGAGCCCACTTCTCTCTGAAATCTTAGTATAGCCTATTGTTCGCTTCTTCCAAGTCTCTGTATAATGTCACTCTGCCAGGAAGATATTTCCTGACTGCATTCTCTAAAATAGCATCCTTCTTACTCTCTACCTACTTTACTCTGGTTCATCATTATTATTTTTTTATGAAACACAGCACCATGTGGAGAATTTTTCTTTCTTTGTTTATATGCTTATGATCTCTCTTCTCTTGGTGTAATATGAACTCCACACCACAAAGCCTTTGCCCATTTTTTATGCTTCCTAAGAACCCAGCATGGGGTCAACCACTTGGGAGGCATTTAATAGATACATGTGTGTCATGATGCAAGAAGGCCCTGCCTTCCCCACTGGGATCCAGTGTTCTGGAACTTAGATTGTCTGGCCTAAAGCCATTTGTCTGGGACAAAGAGGTTCCATTAGAGACAGTTCACTGACAAAGTTAACTGTCTTGATGAGAGGAGACTGACTCATATGTCTTAACACAGAATCATCAAGTTATTTTACAAGAAGATACTCTCAAGATTTTAATTATTTTCACTTCTCAGATTCATCTTCCAATTACAGGCTATTCTGTTAGATCCCCAGATGTTCCAGGAGGCACCTTCTCATACTTGTTTTTTACTTCTGCGTCCCTTTGAAACTCAATTCCCTCTCTTGCTTGACCAAGCTTAATTTATTAAACTTTTGATACTTAGCCCAAACTGTCCATTTCATAACCAATTTTTCTAGATGATTATGGTTAGATTTACAACCAGATGCTTACTTTATATTTCACTGTCTTAGTAGTATTTGTCTGCCTTTTAAAATGGGAAGCTTTTAAGACATCTTTGTGTGTGTGTTTGTGTGTGTGTGTGTGAGAGAGAGAGAGTAGGGGGGGGCAGGGGTGAAGAAGAGAAATTGAGACTGTCTTTCCAAAGTCCTTTGATGATTTAGACTAAATAGCTTAAAAAAACAAAATCCATTATTATTGTCTCTGACAACATTTTATGAGTTCTATAACAATACCTTTTTTCACTTATGCATGAAAATGTTTGAACAGTAAATCTCCTGATCCCCTTTCCAAAAACAATGTAATATACCATAGATTAAATAAAAGTTATTCCTTTTGTGTATGTTTTAAACCCTCTGTCATAATTACTAGAATAGTTGTTAATACAATGTCTTTGCCAAAACCATCTTGGAAAAATGGAATTTTTAGAAAGAATATAACTTTTAATCATATTTGAAGGAGGAATAAAAATTTATTTAGATAATAAATCTGTGTGCATTGCATGTAGCAGTTTATTTTGCTTTACCATCAATATGAAATTCATTATTTCTACTACATGGAAGTTATTGATAATTTTAAAGACATTTTGCCCAGATCTAGGCAATAAGAATTTACTGTAGATTGTGAATCAAGGAAATATCCATAAATTAAACATAATGCCACAAAGTCATGGAGCTTAAATACTAATAAACAGATATTGATTGAGGATTCTGATAACATCTAAAATTGAAACTCTAGGTGTGAAAGTTAATAATATATAATGCTTCCCAATGCTTTATAAAACTGTCAGTTAAAAAAATTAAATCACATTGGTATATTTACTGAGGTATTGCTCATGCTTTAATTAATAAGAAAAATTTACATTTTATTTTCCCAAATTATAGCAATAATTTTCATTCATAAGAATTCTTTTCCTTGTGAGTAATTATATCCATGTTTGTCTTAGCTTTTAAAATAATGTTGAATAAAAACATTGAGTTAATATAAATTAATGCAAAGTCCAACTGTTTCCACAGAAAAAAGAAAAAAACTATTCTTATTAAATGCATGTGAAACTATTTCAACATAAATGCAAATCAGCCCTAATTTTATTTTCAAAATGCCACTCTTTAACCAGTATAATGCACGATCAATTTTAAGTGCCAGGCAGGATGCTTCATAATGCTGCTCTAGGGAAGACACACAATTTTTCATTCCATCATCAACACAGTTAAGTTGTATCATCAAATAATCTGTGAACCTCTTATTAACCAGATGCCATTTTCCACACTCTGTCCCAGATTAAAATGCAGTGATGTGTTCAGTAGGGTACTAAAAAAAATATAATTGATAAGCTCTTTTCTTTTCCCTTCAGATAGCCACCCCAGATCCTCATGTGAAAGGAGATGAAGCATAGGAAGTATTTATGCATACAAGTTTTATAAAAATAAATTAGAATAAAAAACATATTTGTTTCAGTTTTGTAAAGTCTACCTGAATGCAGAGTAATGCATGCCAGTGCCTCTGCCTGTCTCTATACTACATCCTCTCCTTTTTCCATTTGTGTGTCTATTATGATTACCCTATTGCTCAGGGTGAGTTTGGCCTGGCCACATGTGACATGGTGGAAATTATTGGCACCCTATGCCTCACAATGGAATAGAACTCGAAATCAGATCTTTGTCTAGTAGCACAGTTGTGTCTGAAAGCATAAGCTCTAAATAACAACAAGCTTTCTAGCCTGCCTTACTAATTACCCGTCTAGCTCTTCTGTTCCTTGATAGGCCTTAGTTCGAGTCCTGTATACCTTTTAACCATTCCTCTCACTGGAGAAAGATTTCTGCCTCCTGTAGCACCCCTTCCCCCTCATTGTGAATGGACTTCTGTCTCCAAACCACAGTGCTAGCGGGAGTGTACTTAACTGGGGTCTGACTTCCCTTCTTTCCTGGCCCACCTGTGGTCAGACGCGTCATGGTATGGAACCCGGACATCTTCCACGCCTAGCCCAGCTAAGCCCTCTGGACAAACTGATGAGAATGACTCATCTCTCCAGGGGATGAGGGTGGGGGCTGGCCAGCCTCAGCACTGCCACAGCTCACACTTGCTCAGCAGCCTGTTCACTGATGGACTAGCAAGGCTGCACCCACTGCTGGGCTGTACTGCTTTCCTGTCAGAGGCTTCAGTCGCATATATGTGCTAGGGCAAATCAAATCACTGCCTAGCGCTGGGATTATTGTGTTGCACTCCCTGAATCTCTGTTTACTGATTGTATTAGTTGTAATGCTATCACTCCCTATCAGAAAATGAAAACTAAACAGATGCCCTTCTCATAGGAAAGTGATGCCGGATATGCCCTTTGAGTTCATTTTCCATTACCGCAGATGACCTCCTCTTCCTATGCCCTCCTTCCTCCCTCCCCCACCCACAGCACATGGTTTGCATGCTGACCACTCTGGCCCTGTCTGGTTGAAAGAGACTGAAGTCATCTGGACCATCTCAAGGGGTAGCCACCACCTCTACCTAATGCTTAAAACACTGAGCTAAACTGAATCTTGCCACTACATGGAGTAACACCCAATTTATCCCATGTCATTGGTAGGAGAAATGTTCTTTTTAAGTGAAAATATTTTAAAATCTATTTTGGATAGACAGTTTTCTAAAATTATCACATTGATCTCTGCTCTCTCTCATACTGCTGATTTTAAAGAGGACGACTTTGGTCAAAAGTTGGAACATGAATTTCTGTGCTATGCCTCCAAAGATTATTAGTGTAGATGTAATTGTTGGCTTCTAAAATAGGTGTCTTCACATTGCTTGGCTCTGTAAATCTCTGTGTCTGCTTTATGGTTTTTCCCATCTATCCCTTCACCTTTTCTGCCTTTGTTGATTACTAGCAGCATTTCCCTCTTTAATCTGTTTTGACCTGGGAGATGAGTTTGCCGTGTTTGGTAGAATAGGTTGTAACATAAAAATATATTGGTTCTGACTGAGTGCCTGAGGACATCTCTTGAGAATATATACATGAGCTTTTAGTGGGAATAAATTTTGAAATATTATGGAGTCACTTTCTTGCTCATAGCAACAACTCTGTGCAGTTGATGTGTCCCTGCAAATACCATGAGAACACATAAAAGCTAGAAGAACATCACTATTCGTTCAAAATATCTTCCAGCACATCTGCATTATCGCAGAAATATGAGATGGAGCTCATTGGCAGTGAGTGTATTCTCCCACTCCTACTGCCCAGCTAACAGATGAGCTGACACACAGGTATGCTGAGGCAGGCCCCTGGTGACAGTCCTCCACAGAGGTTTTGCCGCAATGTGATTTGTATTCACATTTCTTTCTTTTCAGAAACAGCCAAATAGCTTCTGTTTTGTACCTGAAAGTTTCATCCATGAAAGGACTCCACAAAGACACAAGACAGCTCTTTTTTTCCTTCCCACTTCATTCCACTCCTGAAAATAAATAATTAAAACAATCTCTTTGCCTAAGTGCTCAGCTTCTTGCTTCTTAAGAACATCTCCTGGCAGGGGGTATATTCTGAATGACAGCAAAAGGCTGAATTAGCAGCCCAACCACTCAAAAGAAAGAGGAAAGCCAGCAGAGCTTTGCAACTTCCCACATACTCAAGTCACGAACCCTGAGAAAACTTGCCTCTGATCCTTGAGATGGAAGTCAAGAAGTCTTTTTGCAGAATGATCTGGGATTATGCGTGAAACATTAAAGATTGAACACCCAGTCTCAAAGCCTCACAGGAAACTATTTTCTGGGCTAAGTTAGTAGTTCGGTATCACCACTCACATTCCCCAGGAGACCTAGGAAGACCCCCATTCCCCATGTTCAGGTCAACCTCCTCAGGAGGCAAGAGAACACAAGTTCATTGTACTGGGGACCAGAAATGATTTCACTGAGTTTTAAAATGTTCCATTTTAAATCATGAACAGTGTTTTAATGGGTAAGTCATTCAATCTAGCAACACTCTCAAAATTCTGGTACCTTCTCTTCTTTTAGAACATTAAAAATAGAATGTAAAAACCTGACTTTTAAAAAATAAAGCAATTGTGAGTTGGCCGCTGTTGATGAAGAAAGTCTTAGTAAATACAGTCTCCAAATCTGATCTGTATTCAATGAGGTAAGTGGGAATTCAGGTGCACATATGTGGATGCACATATTTGGGAGGGGAGAAGGAATAGGAGCTATGTAGGAGAAAAAATAAAAACTATTGAGCTCTGTGCATTCTTATGACCATTTTACTCCCCTCTTTACAAGGTCTGGGCTATGTGTCATCATCTGAATTGCAGGGAAAAGGCATATGAGCACAATGAGATGAGATGCAGCCCAAGCGCACTCCTCAGGGAGCTGTAATGGAGGACTCTGCAGGAGAAGGAGCACCTGCCGGACAGCACGCTAGGTTCACCTACAAGACTTTTTATCTCAGCCTCTAGCCCCTGCCTGCCTGCCAGATCAGTTTACTATGTGCCCAGCTGTTTGCAGTGGGTAAGCAGAAGGCCTCCCCACTGTTCTCTTCCTCACTGTCTCAGCCAGCCATGATTCCTGCTCCTACCCCAGGTTGAAAATGAAAGTGTCGTTTCACCAATTAGTTTTGCCATACTTTGTGTCCAGTCAGAGCAGCAGTGTGGAAGGTGACCTCCCTCTGCCCAGGCTAGACGACGGCCTCACCAGGCTCCTCTCCCAGCAGTCATCCTTAATTTGATCTGAAGCTTTGGCCTAAAATGCACTTACTCTACTTGATTATAAGTTTAAATTTTCCATCACTAAAATAACAAAATGCAACGTGATGCAATGAAACCACCATTCGTATTGTAGTGTTTTTCCTTCCAGTCATTTTTTTTTCCAAAAATGCACTTATCCTTGACCCTGTAGTTATTATAAATATTTTATCATCCATTACACTTTTGTCCTGATCCTTTTGGATAAAAACTCAATTTGTATCACTTGTCTTCCTTATATTTTGAGTTATTGGAGATATCACTATAGTATCTATACTTACATACTTATATAGGTATATAGATATCTACTAAAAGTAGAACAGAGAAAGACTTTGGAATCAGGTAGGCAGATTTAAATTCTGACACAAGTAAGGCATGTGAGTTGGACAACTAATTTAACCTCTCCCTGACTCAGTTTCCCCAACTAAATGAGAATATGTATTTCTATTTTGAATATCAACATTAGACAGTGTATGTGTACCACCTAGCCAGCTGTCTAATGCAAAGCAGACGTAATAAACACCATCTCTTTTCCTCATCTTTAGAGGATAGAGTCCAAATTGTTACACTTATTTAGGATACATTGATGAGTGGCATATATGTGAAATTATCTATTAAGTAATATTTTATTGGACACTCAAGCATAGAACAGTAAATTACTTCTTTATAAGGATTTCTGTGATTTTGTACTCAAATCTATATATCAACTAATTCTTATTCTTTATCATGCCTCAAAAAGGATTTTTTTTTCTAATCCTATTCCTATACTTCTAGCTACTTAACTCTACTTGAGATCAATACCCTCAAAACAAACCAAAGTAGTAAAATTCTCATTTTTACTAATGTGTTTTCAGAGAATAATTTAAATTTCTTTAAAAGGTTATCATACCCAGTTGTTTATTAACATGGGGACAAAGCAGTTCCTGGAGTTTGATGAGTGTTTCTCAATAGCACACTAGGGATCATCCATCAGTTTGGCAAGTATTTATTGATCGAGTATGGTAAGAACACAGTGCTAGCCATTGTGGGGTGAATGCAAAACAGCTGAAAGACACCTCTGCAGACAGATCTGATGAGAAAACTAATAGATATTCCATTCAGTTCACTTGTCTCCAAAATGTTCTTCACTTATCTTAAAGATTGTAGGTGCATGTAATGAAAGCAGCTTAGGCCTTGAAGTCAAACAGCAAAGCTTCGTATTCTCTCTTTACCACTTAACAGTGGCATTTCAGTAACTACATCACCGATCATTACTGAGCAGCATCCCTCATCTGCAAAATGAGCTGTAAATAATAGATACCCACATGTCTAAGAAAGTTCTTGACAATAAGTAAGTACTCAGTTGCTGTTATTATTTATTTCTCCTCATTTTTCCCTATTGTTAATACCTACTTACAGAATTTTTATGAAGATCAAATGAGAAAACCTATCTAAAGAACAATGAAGAATAGATCTTGGAATCTTCTAACTACTCAGTGTAGTACATGATCTTTAAGTTCCTAAAGGGAAATGTCCCTGGTTAGTCTACGTTCTTAAGATTACCCATTCATATCACTTTTCATGTGTGAACAACTTATACTTATATTCTAGAACTGAGGAAAGAAAATAAAGGATTAATAGAATATATGTTAGTTTTTGTATTTAAATACAAAGGAAACAACACATTGTACATTTAATTTTGTGGAAATGATACTGGGGTTCTTTAATAAGGCTCCTATTTCTTCTGACCCTGATAACATTTTGAACATGTCCCAAAAACTATCCAAATGGAAGGGTTTGACAGATGCATATTTCAAGTACCCAACTGTGTCCTAGTTTGATAGATGGAATGTTTCTACTAGCACAAGTAGTCAGGTAATGAAATTTCAAGTTTGAAAGAAATTCTTCTCTTAGTCATGTAGATCACAGTTACATTTATTACATTTCCCATTGTAGCTCTGGGAAGAAGGGGCTCTCAGTTCCAGGTAAGTTTACTATGGGATCAGCGAGACCAAATAATGACAGAAGAATATTATGGATAAAAAGGGGCTTGTACAAAGTTTTGTTTTCAGGGCAGTAGGTTGAGAGCTAGGCTCCTGCCCACCTGTCTCTGCCTCTGGCTCAGCCTGTCACTTTCAGGCTCTCCTCTTTCGTGTTCTCTCACTTTCTTCTCTAAGCCCCACTCTCCTGCTTCCCTCTGCTCTCAGCAGCAGGTGGAATTCTTCTGGTACCAATACCAGTAGTAACGGCTTATTGTTAATGGGTATATAAGTATGCACCTGCACAATAGGCTAAGTATCACTTAATTGCACATATACAGTGGGCAAGATTAGGATCAGGTGAGAATCCTAGCCATAAAATTTCCATTTCCCCTATTCCCATTTACCAAATGGCATCCAGTGAAGCAATAGTTTTAGTGCACAGAAGCCCTTCTAAGCAGATTAACACCAGAACAGTAACTGTAGGGTTAGTCTGTACAAGTTGCAATTTGTTCTATTTGTTTCAACAATAAGGTCATTAACAATGGTTTCAGCATTTATCCCATGTTTTTTACTTGCTAATAACAGACACAGAATTGGTCATTACAAATGATAGACTCATATATTAATGCACTTAAAGGGCTTACTGTGTGACAGATGCTGAATAAGATATTTCCTCACTTCAAGGAGATGCTAAGCCCTGTGCCAGGAAATTTTGTCACCCTTATTATTCATTTAGGTTGGGCTTTCTCACATTTCTCAAATTTCTAATGTACATTGGACATACAGTGGTAATAAAAAGCATTTGTCAAGCATAGGCAGGGTATTGGAGATGGTGCCTGCCCAGTCCAGGTCCTGTAAACATTACATGCTGACACCTGCACCTACCAAGGGCTTGGACATACATGCCAACCCCAGGCAGCCACCTCCATTCTAGACAACATCTCACAGTAATTACAAACGATTGCAATAGGCTTTTCTCCCTGTACCAGCTCTTGTCTAGCAGGATCCTGGATTGTTAGTTTCATAGGACTTAGCTTTGGTACTGATGTTATGAAGGGCCTTGTTAGTGACCCTAATACCCATCTTTGGCTCATGAAGTGAGAATTCTTTAGATTTCTCTCTGTTCAGATTTTGGAATGCCTCACAAATTCCTGGAATAATTCCCTGTTCCTGATCCTCAAAGCTCATCCCTGGGAAGATTTTAGGTATAAGTCAAACATGTAGAAGGTGAAGATGTTTCACATATATGAATGAACCATTACAAAACTGGATGGGCAATTAGCAGGGTTTATTTTAAGAATCCCTAGCTAAAGGTTAAGGTAGGCAGTCTTAAGAACACTTTGAAATTGTGTTTTTTGACCCAGAATCAATTATAACTTTATTTATACCTAGCTGTTAGAGGGAAATGTATTCTCAGAACCCACATCTCATTTGAGTTATTCACCTTTATGTCCCTCTCTCATGGTAGTGACCTCGGGGGACCTTCCTTTCTTTTTGTGGGCCTGCACAGAGAAACCCACTGAGGTGACTACAGTTTGACAAATAAGGTTTTTTACTCTGGAGGAAGTGAGAAAGATTCACTAGAAAGAGCCTGACAGGTGAGGAGCAAGAACACCTAGTAGGGGACAATTATTATAGTGCAAGTAAGAAATAATGACGAATCACTGAGCTAAATCAGTAACAATGTGATAAGAGAGTTAGGATAGGTTTGGGAGTTATTAAGACAGAGGAATTGGCAGAACTCAGAGATAATTGGATATGGAGGGCAAAGGGAAGGCAGAGTTGAGAAAGGCGTTTCAATTGTACCAGACTAGTAAGGAAGGGAGAATGGACTAAGAGAGGAGAAAATAAGTTTAGTCATCCTGACAAGGAGAGATATCTAACTTACAGAGAAATGTGAGTCTGGAGTTCAGGAGAAAAGGCATGGCCATGGATATAAGGAGCCAGGAACACTGAATTTTGTACTTGGAAACCTTGAGAGTAGGTTTCTCTGGCATAGTAGGTAACATCACTTACAGAAAATCTGTAGAGAAACAGAAGAAGCAAGCATAGGATGGATGACTGTAGACAACAATTAGAAAGCAGACATAGGGAAATGGGAATGAAAGAGCTGTGTGTAGAATCAGAAAAGGAGTATATGTGGCCAAAGTGAAGGGAAAAGAGAGTTTAAGGAGGAGGTTTGGGTAATGCTCAACAGACTCAGAAATTTTAAGTGATTGTGCCTAAGAGGTTTCAGGAAAGTAGTGGAGTATTAAGGCAGGCAATGAACTGAAGGATGCCTAGAGAGTGGAGTGGGCTGTGAGTCAGAGAATCTGGAAGGAGAAGGGAATGTTATCTGCACTAGCTAGCAAAGGCAGATTCAAAGATTGTTTAGTTTTGAAGTGGCAGTGGAGGGTATGTGGATAGGAGGGTTTTGTTTGGGTGGATGACTAATTGTGAGGTGGCTTAGAAAGTCCCAAGTAAATTGGCTTAATGAAAGGGAAAGAGTGAGACCAAAGTTGGAGAAATCTCCCAGAATGACGGAAACAGCTGAGAAGGAGAGAAGTCAATAAGCCATGTTCCTGAGGCCACAGTGGAAATCTGGAAGAGGATTAGAACAAGTCTTCTCAAACTTTAATGATCATAAGAATTACCAAGGGATTTTGTTTGAATGCATATTCTGATTCACTATGTCTGGGGTTAGACCTGAAATTCTGCATCTCAAACAAGATCTCGGGTGATGCCCAGACTGCAAGTTCTCTGATTGCCCTTTGAGAAAGAAACACATAGAGGAAAGCAGATGACTGAGGCAAATGTGCCTTGGGGTATAATTAGTATAAGTGCAAAATAAGGACAAAGTTTCACAAAAGACAGAAAACATGATGGTTAACTATGGCAAAGATAAACAACAATAATACATTCTATAAATTGGGAATGTAATAAATTCTTACTTAATCTGCATATGCTACTCCTTCACAGAGCATTGAACAAGGCATACTAAGTCCAGCCTCTAAGAGTTTAAGGCTGTCATAATATATACAAGAAAATAAACCAAAATGCTGTTAATTAATACGTAGATATATGAGTACTTCTTAGAAATAAGCAATAGTCAGTACTTGTTAGTTATAGCAGGTAGACAGCTTGAATATTCTTTGGATGGAGATTTCGTGAATGATTTTCAACTTGCCATTCATTTTAAAGTTGAATAAATACTGAGTACATTATTATCAATTCCTTATATTACTCTTTAAAATAAGACATGACAAATGTAAAATTCCTATCAATCTGAGAATAGTTGAGGGAAAAATGAGGCTGCCCCTTGAACTGATGTGTTCCTATCTCTGTAAGTCTCTTTTACAGTGGAGAGCTACATGAAACATGGGTTTGAAATAATTTGGTCCAGACAAAAACACAAGGAACAAGAGTCATGAAAACAGAAACCATATTAGATGTTCAGAGATTATCTACTGTTCTTTGAGGTATTCTGTCTTTTTATTGAATCTGGGTTCCCCACCACCACCACCACCACTGTTGCTACTCCTCCACTATCTTAGCCAATGTCTTTGGCTAGTGCCTTTCTTACCTCCATCTGGAGGTTGTGTTCCATGTGCCCATAGTTGTTCAAAAACACTGGAGCACAAAGAGATTGGTAAGAAAAAGTTCAGTGTCTTTAGAAATTTGCCAGCTTTAGAAATTTGCCAGCTGGTTTGGCAGAAATACATAAACATAAATATACATTATGAACTAGCATTACCCAAATAGTCTTCCGCAGAATACTATTCCATGAAATTCTACTAGAAAATATGGACAAAAAAGGAATTAAATGATGATAAGAGTTTGTAAAATACTGCATATTAGAACTTCTCATCTTCAATAGGAATAGGAGAGCATGAAAATTTTAATGGCTCTATTTAGTGAAATAAAGAAATCTAGTTAACTTTGCTTAAACCAAAAGTTTTTGAAGGTTTTTGTTTTTCTTTTTTAAACATTGGCCTTTTTATATCATAAAAACTATTATTATCTCAAGGATTCAGTATGCCTCAGAGGACAAATGAGGGAATGTTATTGTAAAGATTTAACTATTTACTATAGTCAGTTTAGTGCAATTAGGGAGGCCAGAGAGGATTTAAGAAACGTAGGGAAGGCATTAGTGTAGAGGTTGAGCTGGCACTGAAAAATGTGAGTATCTTGAGCATTGAAAAAATAAAACATTTTGGGTGGAATGGAATTTGAGAGGGTTAACAGAATACATAAAAATATAGAAAAGAAAACAGTTCAGGGTTCAGGTGTATTTAAACCACAATGAGAAAATCAATATGCCTGGAGAAGAGGGTTTTGATTGAGTGAAAATCAATTTGGCAAGGCTGATTATAAAGACCCTTGCATTTGGGGTTAGGATCTATGAAGATTGAAATATGCATTAATTATATCCAGAGGGGGACAAACAGGGAATACAATATGTCTTTAACATTCTGACCAAACCATTTTTTTTATTTTAAAAAATTTCAGTGTTGATTCTGTTTCTAAAAATAAGATATGCACATGGTGAAAAATTAATGAAATAGAAAAAGTGAAGAGGAGGAGTTAAAATCACTCATACCCACCGACCAGATATAATGCAGTTGACATCAGGAGAATCCTTCGACAATTTTTTCCTAAGCATACACAGGTTCACACACTCATTCTACAGATGGCAGCTCACACTAGGCATGTGGTTATAAACTAAACTCCTAAGGTGCAAGCAAGTTAACATGAATGTGTGTAGCAGGGTGGAATGACTGAGGTATGGAAGATGAAGTCTTTCACACAGACACCATTACAAGTTAAATATATGCAGTGTTCTTTGTTTCCACAAAGAAAAATACTCACTTTGCACTACACCCCATATATTTGAAACATACAGCCATCTAGGCCCAGTTTTAATTTTATCACACTTGACGGGAATACGGGTATAAGAAATAAATTAATTTTGCATTCTAACATTAGGGAAACAATAGATCAGTGGTACCAGACTTGAGGCGTCTGTGTGGGAGGCAAGGACAGATGGGGGAGGGTGGGGACTAGAGAGCCCACCTGCCCTGAGGGAGCCACCACGCAGCAGCAGAGAGCCCTGTGGAGCAGGACTGGGGCCCAGCCTTGGCTGATCTTCCTGGATTCCAGAGAAGACAAATCCAATACTTATGTGGTATATTTTCTGATTTAAAAAATAAATAGGAATTAATCATTTTAACACAAGAGTCAGAATTTGATACTGAAACAAAACACACTCAGGACTCTACAGTCTGCATCTTTTGCTTATGCATACCCACAAAACAAAACACAACAAACACAGCAAAACTTCATGGTTCTTTACAGGTGGGGAATGATATCACCGTGCATCTTCCATGGCAGAAAATCTTGAAGCCCCAGAGTAATGGGCATCTTTACTTAATAGACTTTTCCATCTTTAGATGTGACCTGGTAACAATATTAACATTTGTGTTAGCATAGTATGAATCTTTGATTGTGAAAAGACTCATTTGGAAAGTCAGTAGCATTTCAAAACTATGCTTACTGAATGTGTATTTTGTTGATTTAGAATATCTATATACCCACTGGAGGAAGGTCTATTCCCAAATGCCACTTAGGTTATTTTCAAGAACTCCCTATTGAATATGGATGTAACTGTGCCTTTGGAAACATGGGGACAAAGCTGGCTGTGTTAAACCTTGGAATCAGAGTGAGAAATTAGCACAATGTCTGTAATCAGGGAAAGGTTAGGTTAGGAAAAGAGGAATATAAATGTCTGTGACACACAAAAAGGAACAAGAGAGAGATCATCTGAACAACAACAAGGAAAAGAACAGTTGAACTTTAAGTGTAAAATACCCACTGATTTATATATATTTACCATGTCTTCTCTGCTTCGAATACAAACTTTTCTCTTACCTGAAAATTCCTACTCAAGTGATACTATACTTTCATCTTTTTATATCATTAGTATTGCTTTTAAATAAGTATGCTTCAACTACTCCATATTGACAAAAAGAGAGCCTTCATATTCAGTCAAGATTGCCTAAGTACAGAAAACACAAAATAACTTGAAATGTATGAAGTGCTATATAATTTTAGTCAATAGCAATGATGGTATAAACTAGAGCAAAATTATATGATAGAAATACTCAACAAGTGGAGTTCTTTTGACAAAACTTTGTGGTCATTGTGCAAATATAGATAGATTACAGTCATGCAATAGATACCTTTCACTTAGCTCAGTAATATGGCCTTTAAAAGATATAATTGAAATATTTATAAAATCAAACTATGGATCTATTGTACTTAAATGGCTCACTATTTAAAGAAACAAAGAAATGAAATTAAAAAAAATCTTGTATCAACTTCCAATTTTCTGATTCCCAAGGTTTTATTTTATGTGTTTGGTTCTTTGAATTGGAAATGTATTTTTTTCCATATTGGCAAGAACAAGAGCGGGTCGGGTTTGAAGGCACCTGCCAATATCCAATGTCTATCCTTTATCTTGCTTTTTCCTGTTTAGAATTAGATTGAAAAACCATTAACAATATCTATCACAGTTTATGTTTTATGCCTAGGGATGATTTTTTTAATTGAAATAAGGTTGATATATATTGGCTTCAAGTATACAACACAGTGGTTCACCAGTTACCTATGTTATTAAATCCTCACTCCCACTAGTGCAGTTACTATCTATCAACATAGGAAGATGTTACAGAATAATTGGCTATATTCTCCAGGCTGTAGTTCCACCCCTGTGACTAACTTATATTGTGATTGAGAATTTTTGTGCCCCTTTATCTCACCCAGGGATGATTGTAATCAGATAAGGTAAAGGAAATACTTGTTTATGGTCCCAAGACTTTTTTTTATCCTAGTATTTTACCGATATTATTGCTTCTACCATTTGAATTTTGGACCTTTTGATTAACTCTCTTAGCAATGTATGACTTCATAAACTAGCCAACAGATCTCTACTAATGCCCAGGTTAATACTTGAGATTCCTTCCAGTGTGGCGGTAGATAAGGAAGCAACCAAACGTTTCACAGGAGGAAAGTGGAGAGAGCCTTATCACATTGATGCATGGGCCTTGGTGGGTTTATCTTTAAAATGGGGGTTGGGATAGATTATCTCTAAGGTGTCCCTGGTGCTCCTCCTGGTAAGTAGATCCTGGATAAAACCCCCAAAAGTCAAAGAACTGAATCAGAATCATAGTACAAGTATTAGAAAAAGTTACTATTTTTAGTTTATTAATTTTAATAAATTTTTAAAGCATTGTTTTTATAACATTATCATAAAATATTAGAAAATTTTCTAATCCATTGATTGATTTACTAAGGACTTATTAAGCAAAAGCCAGATGTCAGGCATTGTTTCAGACACTAGTGATACAGTGGTTAACAGACATTGCCTATTTCGACTACAAACATAATGTAATAAAATGTACATGAAAAGAAGGAATAAAAACTTATTATTACACAAGTAATTAATTAGTTCTGATTCAAAGTATTTTGAAACTGCATATAAAGGGGAACTTGAGCTAGTCTTGAGTAGTCACACAATAATATCTCATAATAAATGTCCCCAAGGAGGTGCTCTTTAAGTTGGGTTCTAAAGAACATCAGGGGTGAAGGGAAGAGGAGAGATGGTCCAGCCTAAGATGGAAGGAGGTTGCATATGTAAAAATTTAGACCAAAATGAATCCTGTGTGTCTAATAAATTTTAAATAAACCAGTGGTAGTGCTAGAGATCAGATAATGAATGCATGAATAGCAAAGATGTGGCTGAAGAGGTATGCAAGGGTGAATCAAACAAGTTCATTTGGAGAATGAACTTAAAAATTATGAATTTATTCCTAAAATAATATGAAGTCAGTGAATAGATTTAAGAGAAAAGGGAATGATCAAATATTCATTTTATATATAACTTGGTCTTTTTCGTACAATAATTATAACCAATATTTGCTGACAACCTCCTATGTACTAGGTCTCTTTAGGGGTGTTACATGTTAACATATTAATATTCCTAACACCTCAGTGAGGTAGAAGGATATCATTATTATTTTCACTTTACAAAAAGCTTAAGCAAGTTGCCCATGTCACACAGTTAATCAGTGGCAGTCTGACTTGAAAGCTAGCAACTTTAACCTCTATACTTCTCTGATGGTAGAAATTACTTTGAAAGAGTAAATAGTCTAGGTAAGAGATGGTGTTGGTTCTACTATTGTGTTAGTACTAGAATAGAGAGAAGTGGAAAGAATCAAAAGATATTTAGGAAGTAGAATCAACAGAAATTGATGATTGATTGGATATGGTAAGTGAGGGACAGAGAAGTATAAAGGGTAACATGGAGGTTTCAGGCTTGAGCAACTCGATGGATGGTGGAGCTACTTATCAAAATTTAGAGCATACCCCAGAAAAAGGACAGGCTTCAATGAAAAAGGCTTCTGCTTGGGTAAAAGTTATCTGCAAAATCCCTCCTGAAAAACTGCCTTAAAGGACCCTGGCATTTGGGAATCCAGTTTCATTTAATATTTCCTCTCTCTTCTGTGTTATTCCATCCTCCCCACACAACATGGTTACTCCGAATGTGTTTGGGGCAATCAATATAGGAAGGAGAAAACCAACAGGGAAAAGGGGATTCTCATTCTTGGTCCCTCTCTTAAGCTCCCCTTGTCTAATTGTGCCTATTTATTTTTATACCTCCAAAATTTTTTCACAAGATCAGCACCAGTCTTCATCATCTTCCTTTTCATCGCATGTTGATATGTCCTTTTTGGGAATCTGTGCACACGTCAGTGTTGCAAAGGTGTGAAAAATATGTGAAATATGGACGCATTTTGAAATGTAAATACTAGCAGTTATTTTCAGGTAATTCCTGTTAAAATACTGAGCTCGTGGCACACAAAAGGAAAAGCTGGCTGGAAGAACTGCTGTTTGGACTTTCTACCTCCATGGTAGCAGGCAGTGAATTTCCAGCTTCTGTGATTCTCTTTTTCCTTTTCACTGATAAACGCTTGCATTATTTGATTTGCTAAACCTTGTAAACGAAATAAATTAAACAATTTGCTCTTTGTCAGGACTGAACATCAATCCAGCAATCATCAGTTACTGATCGAGTACCTACCCAGGCAATATCGATATACGGGGGGACAGTGAGGAGCTGCAAGAAGTGGACACGTTCTTCCCACAGGCCTTTGTGTCCAGCTGGTGGAACAAAATATAAACGTGTTTAAGAAGGGATGAGTGATTGTGAGGATGGATGAATAAAAAGATACAGCAAGTAAAAAATAGACTAATTGGACCACATTTGTCCTCTCTTGGTTCCAAGGAAAGAGAAGATTTTTATGCATTGGAAATTTGGTTATGATTTATGCAGGCTTGAGGCTCAATATTATCGTATCTACAGCTTTTAGGTGGAAGGAGAAGAAATGAAAGAAAAGGATGGTCCAATACCCAAATTATAAGTAGCTCAAGAGTAAAGAGTGGTAGGGACTATATCAACAAGGTTAGAAGTTAGGAAGTTTGTGTTTTTAAGTCAACTTTAACATAATTGTATATATGTACAAAGCAGAAACACTCCATTTTCTCACCTTAAAAATAAGGTAATTAGATTAAGTGCTGTCTGTGGAATCTTTGAAATTTAACATTAGTTTTATTATAAAGGAAGAGTAAGCTCTTAAGCTCTTACATGCCCAGCATTGTATAACACCAACAAATGGTAGACTGTTTGGAAATAGAGCTTAAATTTGACAGACCAGGATTCAAATCTTGGCAGACCCATTTACTATCTAGGAAATTGGGGCAACATACCTAATGTTGATGAGCCTTGATTTCCTCCTCAGTAGATAGATACATAGATGTAAATATAAATATAGATTAAATAATTAGTCTTTTCAATAGTGAAAATAGTATGTAATGGTACTGTGTTTGTAACTGGCCATATGAGGAGGCATTGAAAAAATCTTGCTTACATCTCTAACATGAAACAGTCTTGGGTTGCAGTCATGAAATCTGAGCTCAAATATCTGCTATGCAATGGACTCTCTGAGTGTCTTTGAAAAAAATAGGGTTTGAATTTGATCATCATTTAAATCTACTTCAGTACAACTCATTTTGGCAGAAAACAAAGGTGGAAATACAGATGGGGCAAATATGAATTGTGTAAAACATAGCAACTGAGGATGCTATACAGCTAGAGAATGCTGTAGTTACCCCCAGTTCCACATTTTTTTGTTTGTATCTTTTAACTAGGCAAATATTCCTCTCACACCATTTGATGCCTTTGATAACTTACAATTTCTTTTCAATGTGCTTTGAGATTCTTGGATACTGTTTAGGTTGCACATTTCCACTCTGCTCTGCTAATTAACATCACAATGAGTAATTACCAGCAGCTTCACAATTGTCTTTAGCATACTGTTTTTATTTTATTATTTTTATAGATTATGAGGAAAGTGACATAAAACACACCACCAGTTTTCATGCCAAGAATATTTCATCTAAGAAATACCATGCAGTACATTTCAGGGACAAATGCCACTTATAAACATGGTATTCTAATGCATATTGAAATTTCATGTGCTAAAGATTGGAGTAGCTATTGGTAGTCAATGAATAATGGATGGGAATGATTAATGACTTTGTGAGATAAGGGGTAATTAGATTTGGCATGTGCATCCGCCATTTAAGCAAAGTGGTATGTGGTATGCATAGCTGAAAGAGATACAGACAAATGACATTAAGCTTCAGTGATTCAAATGGTTCTCCTGAGAATGGACAATCCAAATTCTTTTTTAATTTTTCCCCAACTCAACACAACCATAAAGATAACAATGGATCTTATTTTCAGGCTAGTAATGGTTGCTCAGCAACAGAGTGACAGACTCTGAAGCCCAGCCAAGCCTCTTCACACTTTTCTACTTTCAAGTCATTTACCCTTTTCCAAAACTCTGTTATTTACTCAAATAACACCCTGTAATTCCACTACCTGTGGACACAGTCATGTTGGGGGTGAAGGGGGGCAACAACAGCTATTGGCAAAATTGTGAAGAAGGAACAGTTTTCTCTAACATCTGCAGATCTCCCCCTAAGCTCCTCAGTGCACAAGTGAGCACACTCACAGGCAAGTGTCTCTGTGCCTTCTTAGGTGCTAACCCAAGATACTAACCTATGGCTTCTCACCTCTTCTCAAAGTGGCACATTAATAAAAACTATGCCTTTCCAGTAAATGGCATGCTTTTGATCCTCTTTACTCTTAACAAACCATGTGTGTCTCACCTCCCTTGTTAGTGCTCTCTAATTAAATCAGTGAATTAATCTATGTCAGTGTGTCACTGCACACTTTCAAACCTCAGAGTAGAAACACATTGGCATGTCATAATCAGGAGAGAACCTTACCAAAAGTAATTTGTTACTAATATAGTGAGGTGGGACAGGGACCTAGGACAAGCATCATGATTAGCTTGTCCTGCCTATGATGAAAAATGCTGAGATATAGACAGTGTAGTAAAAACAGAAGGGACTCCATCTTAAGGCTAAGATTCCATATTAAAAAGCAGAGAATTGAGAAGTAAGATTCCTAACATATTCTCTGCTAAACAGACAATAACCCAACAGCCTATCTTAAGGCAGGGCAGGCAGTCTTAACTGATATGATTCCACTGCTTGAGGGTAACCGGCATCTTGGAGAAGAACACGATAAATTAATTCCTTGTGTTAGGTTTATTCAGCAGAATTAGCTGGAGGACTGATAACAAAGGAAAGGAGGCATGGTGTCTCTCATCAGAGATAAGCACCTTGAGACCACAAATCAAGCCTACGCCCAACAAACCCCCCTCTGACTTTTGGCCCATTCTTGAAAGCCTTAAAAGATAGAATCCTCAAACTTTCAGTGTGCCTCTTTTCTGAGGACGCCTGCACTTTCCTTTCTTTTAAGTGCGTACTTTCAAATAAAGCTTTCTCACTGCTATCTCAGCTTTGCCTCTTTGCTATTTCATTTTATTTCCAATTTTTCACTCTGTCTCCACTTTAGTCCTAATAATTAGGAAGGGGTGCTAAGAGCTCAGATTTGGGCCTGCATGTTTCTGTCACCTGGGTGACTTGAACGGAACTGCTGCTGTGCCATCTGCTCTTAGTAGCCTGCCTGAAAATCTCCTTTCTTTGGGAAGTTCTCAGAACATAATCTCACTCCATCTTGTGCTCTGTGGCTCCCCCAGATCCTGGAGTAGTAGGAGCTAGTCCCCATGCTGTGCAAATCCAAGCAGACACAGGATACCAGGTGACCCTGGTTTCAGGAGTTGGCAAGGGAATCTGTCCTAGGCCAAGGACTTTCCCTCTTTCCCTCAGCACTTACCTGTTCTCTGTTGTTTGCTTGGCAGCTGCCATTCCCTGCTGCTCTTGCTTTAAATAATTCCTTCCTTATCTACACTCCTCTGACCTGTTAGAGAATTCTTTCTTTCTCACCCAGAGTCAAGAACCATACCCATCCAGGTTGAGGTTTCTCCTAGTGCTTCACCTAGTACACAGGGAAAGACCTCCTCAGACACAGCTGCCCAGCAACACTAGTTTTAGTTACTAATATTTGACAAAAAAATATTATGTGAAGAAATTTTTATTTAAGTTAGACTTTTTTCAGTAAGCATAAAAAAATACTCCTATTGCAATGTTTTTTAATTTTTTCCTAATAGGAGTGAGAAAAGATATAATTAAAATACAGTATCTTGAGCAGGTTGGGGAGTTTGTGAATATAACCCTTTGAGAAATAATGTTAGTGGATACAAATATAATGGGGGTTTTATTCTTCATAAATATTTATAATTTGATATGAATTCACATAGACATAGTGGGATGTACAGATGGTTACTATTAGCAACCTGTGTGAGGTATTTCATTACATGAAATTCCTGCCTATCACACTTCTGTCTGTGTTTTCAGCAGAGCAATACACAAAAGGAGTAACAGTTAAATGACAACCAGAACACAATAGTAAGGGCTGTACAAAAGACTGGTATCTTCATATACAGCTCTGGTAAAATCTAGTTTGCCTATTGGAACCTTATGCTTCAAACCAAAGATCTTTACCGTGAGAATTTTATCACCCTCCGATTGGTAACATGAGTAAAGGAAATAGAGACAAGATGGAGCAGGAGATGGCCAGTTCTGAAACCTGGCCATTAGTGAGCTCTCCCATCTCCACATAAGCACCAAGGAGCTAGAGAAGAGAGAGAAAAGGAAAGGAGAGAAAAGGTGGATGTACATGAGTTAACACACAGTGGACATTAGTGAGGGTGACGTCATCATTGTTTCACTACTAACTAATCAGATTAAAATTATCCTTCTTGGGCCTGGGTGTGAAGCTGGAGATGAGGAGTAAAAGCTAGGATGGTTATTGGAAGACAAGAGCTGAACATATAACCCATAGCCAAAGCTACAGCTTATGAAAATACTGAAAATACTGAGAATTTGAGGCTAGTAGAGGAGACATTTGGAAACAAAAGAACCATTCAGGACATTCATATATTTTTTAAAAAGGACAAACATACATAGTGTGTGTGTGTGTGTGTGTATGTAAATGTGTGAAATATTTGTCTATATATAAAAGCATATGTCATATATAATATAACATGTAAAACATTAAAAACAGAAGGAAATATAACATAATATATATCAATATATAAAATAAATAACACAAATTATTACACATATTTAATATAGCATATATGCATATGTAAATATATGTATAAAATTTAGTTCACAGTGATACATTTACACACACACATACCTACTATGTACACAAAACTTCATAACTTAATATGGAGAAAGTGAAGGTTCCTGTGGCCAGGATTCTCACCTGGCCTGGTTGGCTTGCTCACTACACACATGTGGGCAATACCTTGTTATTGATTCTATGTAAAGAGCTCTGCCCGTTGCTCTGTGCAACACGGTGGCGCAGCTACAGGTGAGCAGAGACTGGAGTGCACAGAGCTGAGGACAGAGGCTGAGATGGCTGTGGGGCCAGAGAGGCCCAGAGGCAGATGCGAAGGAAGATTACACAGACCTGCAGACTGTTAGATGCAGATGTGATTCTATTGCTCAACCTATCACCGGGAAAACAAGCTGGTTAATAAACCCTTTAACTCCCAAAAACATTCCATTGTCATTCCTCCATCTCACTGAATCCATAGTGAACTTGGCTGGGGCTAAAACCAACTGGCAAGACACTTAGGGAAACAGATTTTTATGCATCTGCCAATTAAAACCTATGACAACAACCTATACCAATCAACCTACTTGTGTGTATATTCATGAAATAATCAATCATGACTTACCAAACATGTGAACAAAATACTTAAGAAAATACCAGGGTGAGGAAACATACAGCTGTCTAGACAGAAGTAGAAATGATATAAAGAAGAAAGGATCATCTCCAAGATAGATTTAGTATATTCAGAAAAAAAAGCATGTATTGCATTTATGAAGAGACTGCTATAAAAAACAAGAGTATTGAAAGGAAAAGGAAAGTACTTAGAAATTTTTTAAAGTCAGCATATGGAATGAATGAAAAATAAAATGAACAAAGCTAAGGATCTAGCTGATAATCTAAAAGGTAAAAATTGAGAAAATGCTCTAGAAGATAAAAAAAGCAAAAGAAAAGGGCAGGATAACAAGAAGAAGTATTCTCTGGAATGAGGAAAGATCAGGATTCTGGATTTTATCGAATAAGAGTTCCCAGATGAGAAGAACTGTGGTGGTGAATGCAAAGAAACAATGAAATAAAGAGTAAAAAAGATGATCTTTAGCTAAGGAAAGACATATCTTCATATTATAGACCTAGAAATGCTGATTAGAATGAAAACAGATCCACACTCTGTGAAGTTTCAGAACTGCAAGGATAAAGAGAAATTCCACAATCTTTCCCAGAGAGAAAACAGGTAAAACAAACAGCGAGAATGTGATTGGCAGGCTGACTTCACCAGAGCACACAGTCTGCCAAGAAGACAAGGAAGAAACAACTTGAGGGAAAGCAGTGAAGCATAAAAAAAAGAGAAATCCAGTTTTTTAAATGTTCAAGGGACTCCTACGAAAAATGTCTCATTGGGAATTGGTTTGTATCCTACTGTGTGCAGCCTGGACTCCTCCCCAGTTGTCAGGTCTGAAGTGGGCAATTTCCCCCTCGCTCCTGAGACTACTGGAGGCAGACAGTTAGCAGCTGATCTCGTCCCTGCCCACCACTCCATTCTCATACCATTGATGAGAGTCACCCTGACCAGCGCTAAGCCTTTTTTTAGTGAAACCCACGCTCAGTGCCAGTTGGGGAGAATTCTGACGGGGCATCTCAGCTCAAGAGGCCCTCCTGGGGTCAGCTGAAGCCTTAATTAGGATTTCATCACAACCCAGCTGTGCCTGTTACCCAACCCTGCTTCTTATTTAACCCATCCCCATCCCACATGAAGACTCAATTACCTGAACACAAATCCCTGTCTCAGAGTTTGCTTCATAGAGGAAGTCAGCCTGCAACAGGAATCCACAGAGTGAAATTTTTAAAAAAAGACATTTAAGAGGGAAAATGACAAGATGATTATGAATTAGTGGTCAGTGAAAATGTATGAAAAAAATGTAGGTTTGCAACCGAAGGAAGCGAAAGTCACTAGATGCAGATGCTCGCAGTATTCTCCTTTACACAGCAGAATTTCAGTATCAAAGGATTGCACTTCCTTTTCTACAGTTTTAATTTCAGTATTTGGGTTACATATTTACACGATGTAAAATATTTACAAACTTTAAAACTAAATATTGTTTTTATTGTGCTTGTATTTTTGGAATCAACTCATAGGAAAACTGAAACACAATTAGTTACATATGTGAAATTTCTACACTTGGAAATTTTGAAATAGTAATATAGACAGTAAATTTTTGGCAAGGAAGGAGAAGAGAAAGATAGTTGGGTAAGTCACTATATGATTAATCTTTTGAAAAGTGGAATCAAATGATACCACCTGAAACTCGCAAATCATTAACAAACTCAAAATATTTATTTTAAACATACAAATGAAACTATCTAAAGAAATAAAGCTCAGAGACTATGGAAAGAAATGAACTATTCAGAGTAGAAATGAATATGAGTGTATGAGGAATTTTGAACTCTTAATTTGAGATTCACATACACATATTTTTAAAAATTCTGTGTAGTTCTTTAATTTAAAATATAACTTAAAAATGTAAAGACCACCCTTATCAACAAAAGACTGAGTAAATAAAACTTACAGTGAAATAAATGTTAATGGCCACTTAAATCCCTCAATTTAGATAATGCTCTTAACTTCTGAAAGTGCTTTCTTATGTTGTTGAAGCAAAAATCATTTATCGATCACTTCTTCTGGGCAAGCCATTGCATTTCTGTATTAACTCATTTATTTTCTTTCCTGAGACAAGTATAGGAAAAATGTCTTTTTGGCCTTTTAACAGTTAAGAAAAGTCAAACACAAAGAGTAAGTTGCTTTGTCTGAGGTCAAAAGACTAGTCCTCGTGGTACTAAAGCTCTGTTCTCTGCCCTCCCAGCTCCATATTCTTGTGTTTAGCCTCTCCTCCCAATCACTGGGAAATTAGTGACAACCAAAAAAGCTTAGTCCAGAGGAGCAAATGTTGAGAAATGGATAAAAGTAGATGGAAAGCAAATTGGGAAATGGCAAGTAATTAATATTTTCCACCTGACTTTTATTTGCCAGGCACTGTGGTAGATGATCACACAGATTTTACTTAATTCATCCTGACAACAGTCTCTATGAAATAAATAGTATTGTAACCAGTGAATAGATAAGGAAACTGAGGTTCAAACTAGCTAAGTTACTTATGAGAGTTCACACAGGCAGAAAATGGCAGTGAATTATCCAAATATCAAACTTGCCTTTTTTTCCCTTGGGCAGAGTTTTTCAACCTCAGCACTACTGAAAGTTGGTTTGAATAACTCTTGTGGGGCTGTCCTGTTTATCATAAGATGTTCAACAGCATCCCTGGCTTCTCAGCTCTGGATGCCAGTAGCATCCTCACCATCATTTTCAACAACTAAAAATATTTCCAGATGACTCCAGGGAAGGGGTGAGAGGATCAGGCCCAGCCAAGAACCACTGCCTTATGAGTATGGATTATCTTGTTGAGCTATACTGGAGAACATCTCCTCAGTGGGATTCTAGTTCCTTGAACCTGGGTTCTTTTTAACTTTGTTTTTGTACCTTACTGTGAAATATTGGCAATGTTGAATTTTATCTGAGCCTTGTGATTCTGGAAAGCATCAGTGGTTAAGCAATCGCTCCACCACTTTGTGTTCAGGTAGAGGCTTACTGAAGGGACCACTGCTCTCCTTAGGACTGAGGTAAGACTACAGATGTTCCCCTTGTTTACCTCTGACAGGGCCAGATGCAGATACCCTTAAATTCCCACTCTTTGTCTCATAAATGATTATGTGAACTGTTTTGTTCTCACTGATCAATCAGAACAAATTGCTTATAACCAAATTTTGGTTCCTTTCCTTCCTTCTCCCAGGTCTCTGGACTTTGATCCCCCTTGGTCCACCCTTAACCAGAGCCTACATATAATGCTTACTTAAGGCCCTGCCATGAGCATAGATAGACTTCTGCATAAAACACTCTCCAATCTACTGTCCTCCATCTCACCCTTGTCCATCCACTTCCTCAAATCTGGTTTTTATTTTTTGTAGTTTTGTTTACTTTTCCTTATGAAAAAAGACCTTATCTGGCTACCTTTGAGAAGCTAGTAGATCTCATGGTTAAATGTTCTCTGTATTACAATATCCCCACTTCCTGCTACTATAATAGTACATCCTCTGACTCATTCACCATATAATTTTTCAAATAAAGTTTCTCTTTATCTAGATCTATATTTATTTTTTTGACATAATTCCTTCAGCAAAAAAAAAAAAAAAAGAAAAAGAAAATGAATGCCAATGTTTTGATGTCTCTGACATTTAGGACAGAATCAAAATTCTGCATTTAATCTAAAATAATACTTTAATTTAAAAAAAGTATGTGGCACATACACTGCAAATATATACCTGAATAAAATGGTGAAAGCCTTCAATTCAATGATTTCAAAGGCTTACAGCCTTTTAAGTGGGCTTGTTTGGAGCCTTCAGGCCAGAAGCACGAGAAAAAAGCTGCCCAAGAACTAAGATCTACGCATTTGTCAGTTTGGAACACATTTGGCATGTCAGCTGAGGATTAAAATGGCCAAGCCACCACTGGCTGGAGTGAGTGACTCTAAATGAGAAACCAGTGTGATGAAATTCACTGCCTGAGGCGTAGAACATTTGCTTAAACTGCCCCCCAAAGGCCTGGATTTCTGAGAGAGGCCAATTTGTCTCCAAGAACAGTCTGCATGACTGAGAAACAGTCCACCATTAACCAGGTTAGTCCAAGGAAGCAGTGGTGGAACAGAAGTAAAGCCAAAACCTGATCTGCCATGGGGAGGTTACCTTTTGTAGCCATTTCAGGATTATCCTCTGAGAGTTTTTCTGCCATCCTGAAATCATTTTTATTTGTTCCATAACTTAACAGGGAGCAAAGCCTGTGTGAGGGAGGGAGAAATAGGGGAGTAAAAAGAGGCCACAGGTAGCTGAGTTCTGTTCAGTAGTTTTCTAGCCATTTTTCATTCACCTGTTCTGTTGATGGTTGCCTTCAAAATTTTAAAATTCCTTCTCCACCCAAGTTTTGGACTTGGCTCCAGTTATTTTTCTTTTTCCTAGAAATGATATTTTAGATTAGAATTTTTTGTTGCTGTTTTTAAATAAAACACCCTATTGACATAAATTCATGTTTTTTCCACATAGCTGGAGATACTCAAATGGGTGAAGGGTGTTGAAGCCTGATAGAGAAGAGGAATTGTATCAGTTTCTGATGCAATCATTCAGCCAGTCTCCCAAATCTCTCATCCCCATTTTTCAGTGCTGGTAAAATTGAAATATTTCCTGAATCCCACACCTGCCTTAGTCCATCTACATATCAATAGGTGATTACAAGAGGGATGGGGAGTGAGCATGCACCCAGACTGGAGAGGTTTGGAAGGGTCTTTTCACAGACATATTGTGAGAGACACAGGTGAGCAGGAGTAGACAACTGCTTGTATGCAATAAAAGGGCTTCTCCCATTCTATTTCTCCCTTTGACTGATTTAGGTTTTAAAGGTCTATTTGCCCTGGGCTGAAAACATATTTTCCACAAGAGTTATACCTGGCAGTAGCTGACAAAAACCTCTGAACCCAGTAATCTGTCTTCCTGGGTGCAATGCTTGGGCAAGCTGACCCTAGAGATGGTAGGGAGATAACCAGAAATCCCCTGTGGATGGTAGGGAGGCCCCAGTGGCTGCTGTGCAGAGGGGTGAAAATTCACCCTTCCCTCCAGCAGTGGTATGGTGCAGTCTCACCCAAGAACCCACTATCCATGGGGCTTCCACTTGGGAACCTGAGGGGGGAATTGATCTAGGGCAAAGCACCTTCAAGATGTGTGGACCCTTGGAGACACTAGAAGCGGTGGAATTAGCCCTCTGTGAGATATAAGACTGCTTCTTCTATCTGAGAAGAGTGAGTGGCCATGTGGTAGCCAGGATTATGGGATGTTTATTTACTGAGATATTGGAAAGGGTTATTGAGGAGAGAGACACACTTTGGCATCACTTGGAGGAGCTGGGTGATGACCTATAGGATGCCCTTAAGAAAGAGAGTTATTTAGAAGAGGTCACGCTCCTGGAAGATATGTTAGCAGCAGAAAGGGGGGAGGCAGCAGGAGAAGCTGCATTGCAGGAAGTCTTGGGGAAGGGGAAGGGAAGAGCGGTGTCTTCAACTGTGGAGAATGGTAGAAGAGATGTCAGGAGAGGATGAGGGAGTGGAGCCAAGGGCCGATCTGTTGCTGAGGCCACTGCTCAAGGCACCAGCCTCTCCTTTATAAGAGACCCACCCAGTTATACTTAAGAAAATAAAAGTGAAACAACCACGGGCTCCTCAGGGGGAGCACTACATGCTGCGTCCCTATACCCAGGATGAGCTGGTGCACATGAGCATCCAGTTTTGGCAGAAGCCATAGGAACTTCTACCCACATGGCTTTTGTATCTCTGGGATATGGGGATGGAAAACATTGCTATGTTAGGTTCTGAAATGGGTAGACTGGCTTCCCTGACAACTCACTCTTTCCTCCAGCAGCAGTTGTAAAGTGCCCATAACACCCCAAGGAATCATGAGCTTCTGGATTGGCTGACAATAAGCATCAGGGAAGTTAGGCCTAATCAGGGTGATTTACCATACTTACCCACTAGCTGGAAGACATTTGCAGAGCTCTAGCAGGTGTTGGACATGGAAAATATCATTTATAATATGGACCCCCAGGGTCCCAATGAGGAGTTGTTCACCATAGGAATGAGAAATCTGGCACTGCATACAGCAACCCCATCTCTCTTTGGGTCCCTAGTGACTATTCTTGCCCCCCACATAGGGAAACCCTTAAGTGAGGCTACTCGTACTTTAGCAGATCTGGGGGAGGTTGAAATAATAACGATACAGAAGGAACTATGAGCTGTGACTGAAAGGAGAGGTATAAATGTCCCGTGAAGATCTCAAGTACCCATCTGTGGGTTGATTTGATAAAAGCAGGGGTAGTGAAAGAAAACCTTGATGGGCAGCCCAATAGGATTTTGTTAGAACTGTGGCACCAGTTAAAGCCAGAGCAGCAGTTCCAGCTGCTAAGGTCCAGGACATGGAAGATGGAGTCAAAGCCCCATATCCGGCCTGTGTCCCTGCAAGACTTCCTGGGGGACAGCACTTAGGATTCACCTGAGCCCTTGTCCCCACAGGAGGACAATTGGGCATTGTGGTTTGACTGAGGGGATGTCGAGGCCCCCACCTTGGGGGACATGGTGAGGACCAGAGGCCACATGTAGAATTAGCAATTCATTGGTCCCCCATGAATATACAATGTGTCTTGGCACTGGTGGACACAGGAGCTGAATGTTCTTTGATTTATGGCAACCCTGAGCATTTTCCTGGGTCCTCTGCTGTGATAGATGGCTATGAGGGTAAGACACTTGGAATGAAGAAAGCCCAAATCCCACTGGGTATAGGGTATTTACCCCCAAAGGAGTATACTATGTACATTTCTCCATATTGGGATATTGGGAGTCAATATCCTGCAGGACCTGTGGTTACAGACCACTGCAGGTGAATTCAGACTGAGGGTACATGTGGTAAAGGCATAAGGGGACATGCTCAGCACCCACCTGTAGCTCTACCTGTACCTTGGAGGGTGATAAATACTAACCAATATAAATTGCCTGGGGAACACAAGGGAATTGGAGAAACTCTACAGGAGTTGGAGAAGGTGGGAATCATAAAGCCCACTCATAGTTTTTTAAGTTCCCTGATGTGGCCAGTATAAAAGCCAGATGGCTCCTGGAATATGAACATGGATTATTGAGAACTGAATAAAGTCACACCCCCTTTGCATGCTGCTGTCCCCTCTCTATAGCAGCCCTTATACTCTCAGACATGAACTAAGGACATATCATTATGTTGTGGACCTTGCTAATGCTTTCTTCTCTATTGACATAGCAGCACAGTAAAGTCGGGAATAGCTTGCCTTCACTTGGGAAGGTCAGCAGTGCACATTACTGTCCTTCCACAAGGATATCTCCACAGTCCCACCGTTTGTCATGGACTTGTAGCCCAGGACTTGGACACATTTATCCTTGGAAGATAAATATACAAGGAAGGTCCATGTTTCATCCTGGGAATAACCTGGTGAAAGAGAGAATCAGTGCCATGAATAGTAATGGGTGAATCAATGCTATCCTTCATGGTCAGATTAGCAATAATAATCATGAGAATATTAGTCTTGAATAAAGTAATATCAAAAGACTATGTTGGTCAAGATATTTGCACATTCAATAATTTGCAATAAAATAAATGTTCTTCAATCTCTCCCTCCAAAGATGAGAGTATATTAATATGATCGTTCTAAAGAGAGTATCTTGTTTAAAATTTTCCATGTTCAGGTTTTCTTAAAAAGGGTTAACAAAAATGTTCTATAAATCTTTTGAAATTATAATAAGACAGTAATAGCACAAATCACAAGTACTGTAAAACTACTCTAAGCATCTTATTTTCTAGAAATTAGCATTTTAGAGTACATTTTGAGATATCAATGGTAATACATAAAATAATTTGGACTTAAATTATAAAAGATGTTGCACTATATATGTATATATACCATAACATATTTATGTGTGTATCTATTCATCTGTCTATTATCTTTATATATCTATCAATCATCTATCTATTTACCTAATCTGAGTCATTATTAAAACAGTATCTGTCCAAATTTATGGGTCTAGCTTTTAAAATATAGGCTTTAAGTTTCTAGCTACATCACGTGTAGTTAGCAATATTAATGAAGAACCCTTAAAAAATGAAATAAGATAAAAATGAATAAACTTGTAACCAATCCAAAACCTTTTCATTGCCCCTTCTTTAATGTATTTCCCATCAGCTCTTTTGTTTTCCCTCTATCTTACTAAAAACTAATTTTTAAACCTAAGGTTTTTAATTCAACTTTGTAAACAGTTAGATGAAGCAATAGATTGTCAAATAGGTGGTTTCTATTCCCTTCAAGTTATAATACACAAATAAAGTAATAGAAAAATTATCAAGACAATAGACTTTAACTTGTCTGTTACCTCAAAAAATTCTGTGTTTGGAGTTATGATCATCTTTGTTAATTTAAATGATAGGAATTTGGGTATTTGTTCAGAAAGAATGCATCTTCCAATGCAGGTCTATTTTAAGGAACTCTTTTCATCCATTTCTAACGTGCATACAGTTTTCTCTTGGGACTAGATTCCTTGCATTGGATGACAAGAAAGCCATCTTGTAAGAAATCAGTCACTCTAAGACACTTGCTCAGAGCAGAAAAATATTCCCCCACTACTTTACTATAAAATGCTGTCTGTGGAAATTATTGGTAATTCTAAGCATTCACACAATCACTGTTTAAAGTGACATTATCAGAGACATGGCATTGACAGGAGGAATCACAAAGCAGCAAGGAAGATAAAGTGATTTGCAGATGTACAGAAGGCCATCACAGTGATGCCAAAATTGATTTATGTGATGGAAATTATCTGTATGTTCATGTCTTTAGAACTAGGAAACAAAGTTTAAGAAACTGGGTTATGTCAAGAGTTAATATGATCTGTGCTTTAAAGCATCTAAGTTATACTAAAAACTAAAAATTAAGACCTCTGTGTTTCTATCAGTATGTAATATCTCTTCCGAGGACTTCCCCTTATTTATCTGGAGTCTTTGCCTGAAATTTTTTAATTTGATCACTGAAAATGTGTGTAATTAACAAGAAACAAGAAACAGAGGAGTAAATGACCTATCAGATGTGAATGCTTAATGTTAGCACACATTTTTTTAGAAAATATAAATATTTTGTTTGCCTAGGACTGATATTAACTAAGACTTTGGAGCATAGTTGCGTAACCATGCTAACCCATTCTGATATGCTGAATCATATGGACTTTAAGAATCACAATGTGGTTGTCCAGGAGAAAAATTATAAGGAAGAACAGTTGAGAGGTAGAGCCAGACCTTGAATAGGCTAAAGATAAATGGTGAAATAAAAAAAGAGTGCTAAGTCATCTTTGGAAAACCAGGTATTTTTCCCTGGGAAAGTCAATCAATTATGGCAAATACTCGCTTTATAAAAGAAAGTTTTTTCAAACAAAAGAGAAGGTTGAGTAAGTTTTTTACTTAGGTGATAAGACTTTTTTTGATGTTATGTAAAATGGTTGGAGGACAATGAACTCTCACTGAGTTATTGGCAAAGAAAAAAAATATTACCTCTTAATTACACTGCTGGGAATTTAGTTAGTATGAAGAACCTGGAAGATCATTTTGTATTGTTACTAAGGATACTGTGATTGCTAGAAGTATATATCCAAGATCTTATACTGTGGTCACGTAAAACACTTGCAAGACGTGCGTTATTTAGTTCTAGAAATACAACAATCTGGGCTTTAACATACAGCAAGGCAAACTCCTTATTTATTCATACAGTAAATGGTTATGTATTGAATGTGTGCTATGAATCAGGCACTATACTAGATGGGATAAAATGATGAAAGATAGACAATTAACTCATAAAACTTATGATTTTGTAGGAAAGGGCCAGTAATAAAGAAACAAAATGAAAATATAAATATGATTTCTGGAGAAGTTGCATGGACAAGTCTAAGATAGGGATTAGTATCAGAAAAGAGGGCACTATTGGAACGTCTTAAACAAGCTGCAGAGGCTTGGCACTTGGGTAGCAAGCAGCAAGGGAACTGGTATTGAAAGCAGTTCACATGGGGACCCATGTTACACAGTATAAACCTTTCAATAAAATTGACCATGGTAACTTGAGAAGCAAATCAAGTGTCTTACTGAGTCTGCAACTCTAGAGAAAATGCCTAGAAAAGTAAGAGTAATTATGTGTATTTAGATAATAATATAATAAGTTTATCTGGGAAAGAATTGGCTGAATTGCCACAAGAAATACAGAGGAACTAAAGAGTCCACATTTGAGAGTGCCAAATGGTTACCAAAACTTACTGCTTAGACCACTAACAGTAACAAATAAGAGGAAAAGATACTTTGTATGATAAAGACAATTCATATGCAGCCCTGAAGCAAAGATCAGATTAAGTCTGTGGTCATCTCACCCAAAACTATTATGTCAAAAAACCCCACTATCACTACCATTAACTGAGATATAAAATGTAAAGGCAAACAATTTAAAAAATCAAGCAGGCTTGAGAAATGTGTCTAGGAAAAACTCTGCATATGATTACAAGTACATGGCACATGACTCAAATAAGATAGTTCATATGCCTACTAAACTTTTGAAGGAACTGTATTGACAAAACTTCCATAAACTTAGTCTTATAAAAAGTCTCTGGCATTTGGAAACAGCTCTTGGACTCACAGTCTTCCAGGAGAAGGAAGTGTGTCGTGGGAAATGTTCTTCCCCTACATGTATTGTCAGAAAACACTGCAGATGGTACCACATAGAGTGGAATCAAGAGCAGAGAACAAAAGGAATTTCTGAAAGAACAGAATTAATATCTGACCAAGAATTTTCCCACTCCCAGTTTAGGAAGTCTTCATGACTCATACAACAAGATTTCATAAATGCTATGGACCAAGGATTGCTTTATGTTTCTTTCTTTAGTGAATGAGATAATTACTTCCGCTACTATCTGTTGGGGCCATCATTGTATATTAGGTCCGGATATGGATAGATTTTACTTTGCATGATAGTTTGCTACATCAGAAGAGGCCCACCTGAATCTGAAAGAAAATGTTGTACCTTACCTGAAAATTCTGAAAGTTGAACTGGAGGCAGTAGCTCGGTGGGATTTTGGGTTGTCCCACTTTAGAGGGAATGAATGTGTTTAATATATGGAAGTAAGCAAAGGGATATTTAAGGCACATGAGAATAGACTGTGACATCTCAGCTAATCAACACAGCTCTTTTGACTTCTTCCTGGAAAAATAATTCCTCATTGTCTTTTGCAGTTAAGAGTAACCATGGGGGTCTAGAGAATGTAGGCAAAGCAATATACACTGGTTCTAGGCCAGATCAATTAAAAGCCTCCCATGCATGGCCTTCCATGTTTTACCCCCGTCCTAAGGCTGGATGGGAGGTGATCAACAGGGTAACTCTGAAAGCCAAGGTTTGAAGATGGGTGGAGCCAAAATCTGAAAATAGTTCTGGATCCAGAACATTGGAGGAGGAGAGTCACCTCTCTGGAAACACCATTTTAAATGATATGTGAGAGGGATGTAATTTAAAAAAAGTTTTCTTGACATACATACTATAAAATGCACAAATCTTAGTGTACAGAGAGAAATGTAGTATTTATGGTACTGATTTTTGGAGTTTTGTTTGTTTTTTTTTTTGAGAGGGCATCTCTCATATTTTTTGATCAAATGGTTGTTAACAACAATAAAATTCTGTATAGGGGAGTCAATGCTCAATGCACAATCATTAATCCATCTCAAGCCTAGTTCTCTTCAGTCTCCAATCTTCTGAAGCATAATGAACAAGTTCTTATATGGTGAACAAATTCTTACATAGTGAATAAGTTCTTACATGGTGAACAGTACAAGGGCATTCATCACAGAAACTTTCGGTTTTGATCACGCATTATGAACTATAAACAATTAGGTCAAATATGAATATTCATTTGATTTTTATACTTGATTTATATGTGGATCCCACATTTCTCCCTTTATAATTATTTTTATTTTTATTTTTAATAAAATGCTGATGTGGTAGGTAGATGCAAGATAAAGGTAGAAAACATAGTTTAGTGTTGTAAGAGAGCAATTGTAGATGATCAGGTGTGTGCCTGTAGACTATGTGCTGATCCGAGCTAGACAAGGGCAATAAAACATCCATGGATGCAGAAGCTTTCTCTCAACACAGGGTGGGGTGAGGTTCTAAGCTTCACCACTGTTGTTCCCCAATTTCCCACCTGATGGCCCCCCTGCGACTGTGCCTGTTTTAGGTTGTTCCTCCCTTGAGGAATCTTACCCGTCTCTGGCTAACCAGTCATCTTCCGGGGCCATACAGGGAAATGTAAAGTTGGTAAGTGAGAGAGAAGAGAAGCCATATTGTTTGAAAAGGTTAGCTTTTTACTTCTTTGCAGATTTATGCCCTGTGGCTTCTATGCCCAGCACTTGTCTCGAGGTATCTTTACCACCTGGAGGAATTATGATACTCGGTAAATTCGATATGAGGCACGAATTCTATTTAAGGGTTGTAATTAGGAAGGAAGAAGAAAAGCTATAGAGGTAGCATATGGAAGAAAACATGGGAGGATTGATTATTTCTTTGACATATCTTCTTGTAGAGTACCTTAAGTATGTATAGGTTTTAAACTATTAACTAAGTTGCGCACACTATTAACATAATAGGAATATGGTGACATAAACAAAGCAAATCTATAATTACCAGCCATCTCCAGTGAAGCCAAGAAAACCATTTAGACACCCTAGGCATTTGTGAAAATTTGTCTATGATATGATGGATATTGTCCAACTGTACTTGAACAGTCTGAGAGACGTCAGACAAATTAAAGCAACCCATTTCTGGGATCTGTTGACATCCCATATGTTCTTTTAACCGTAGATAGTCTATAGTCATGAGATTTTGGAGCGCTACAATTTGCACCCTTCCCAACTCCTGGTTGAGTTCCAACAGTACAGACCCACTTAAATACGTTGTCTCACTGTATGCACATGCCAGCCTAGACATCTCCCTCCTAATTCCAGTGGCAAGTCCAGGAAATGGTGGGATGGACACAGACACAACCGGAGCATCGCCGGGATCCCTGTGGAGGCTTTTTGATGATCATCCCCCAGCACGAGTCCTTCAGAGAGTGCTGATGCCGGAAGCTCCTCCTCATATCGTATCTTAGTTCATTTTCTGGGTAGCCAAGCCAGGCCTTGATCTTCTGCATAGAAACAAACAGACCCTTTGCCTACACTTTGACATGCCCTCTATACCACTGTGTAGAACTCATTGGAAGTCAGCACACAGGAACTGCTTTTTTTTTTTTAATCTTTAATCTACACTTACATGAAGAATACTGTTTACTATGCTCTCCCCTATATCAGGACCTAAAAACCACATTACGGTCACTGTCCATCAGCATAGCAAAATATAGAATCACTACTTGTCCTCTCTGTGTTGTACAGCCCTCCCTCCCCTTTCTCCCTCCCCCCACTATGTATGCTAATCTTAATACCCCCTTCTTCTACCCCCCCTTATCCCTCCCTGCCCACCCATCCTCCCCAATTCCTTTCCCTTTGGTACCTGTTAGTCCATTTTTGGGTTCTGTAATTCCACTGCTGTTTTGTTCCTTCAGTTTTTCCTTTGTTCTTATACTCCTCAGATGAGTGAAATCATTTGGTATTTCTCTTTCTCCACTTGGCTTATTTCACTGAGCATAATACTCTCCAGCTTCATCCATGTTGCTGCAAATGGTTGGATTTTTCCACTTCTTATGGCTGAGTAGTATTCCATTGTGTATATGTACCACATCTTCTTTATCCATTCATCTACCGATGGACATTTAGGTTGCTTCCAATTCTTGGCTATTGTAAATAGTGCTGCGATAAGCATAGGGGTGCATCTGTCTTTTTCAAACTTGATTGCTGCGTTCTTAGGGTAAATTCCTAGGAGTGAAATTCCTGGGTCAAATGGTAGGTCTGTTTTGAGCATTTTGATGAACCTCCAAACTGCTTTCCACAATGGTTGAACTAATTTACATTCCCACCAGCAGTGTAGGAGGGTTCCCCTTTCTTCACAGCCTCGCCAACATTTGTTGTTGTTTGTCTTTTGGATGGCAGCTATCCTTACTGGTGTGAGGTGATACCTCATTGTAGTTTTAATTTGCATTTCTCTGATAATTAGCGATGTGGAGCATCTTTTCATGTGCCTGTTGGCCATCTGTATTTCTTTTTTAGAGAACTGTCTGTTCAGTTCCTCTGCCCATTTTTTAATTGGGTTATTTGTTCTTTCTTTGTTGAGGTGTGTGAGCTCTTTATATATTCTGGACATCAAGCCTTTATTGGATCTGTCATTTTCAAATATATTCTCCCATACTGTAGGGTTCCTTTTTGTTCTATTGATGGTGTCTTTTGCTGTACAGAAGCTTTTCAGCTTAATGTAGTCCCACTTGCTCATTTTTGCTGTTGTTTTCCTTGCCTGGGGAGATATGTTCAAGAAGAGGTCACTCATGTTTACGTTTAAGAGGTTTTTGCCTATGTTTTTTTCCAAGAGTTTAATGGTTTCATGACTTACATTCAGGTCTTTGATCCATTTTGAGTTTACCTTTGTATATGGGGTTAGACAATGGTCCAGTTTCATTCTCCTACATGTAGCTGTCCAGTTTTGCCAGAACCATCTGTTGAAGAGACTGTCATTTTGCCATTGTATGTCTACGGCTCCTTTATCAAATATTAATTGACCATATATGTTTGGGTTCATGTCTGGATTCTCTAATCTGTTCCACTGGTCTGTGGCCCTGTTCTTGTGCCAGTACCAAATTGTCTTGATTACTATGGCTTTGTAGTAGAGCTTGAAGTTGGGGAGTGAGATCCCCCTTACTTTATTCTTCTTTCTCTGGATTTCTTTGGCTATTCGGGGTCTTTGGTGTTTCCATATGAACTTTAGAATTATTTGTTCCAATTCATTGAAGAATGTTGCTGCTAATTTGATAGGGATTGCATCAAATCTGTATATTGCTTTGGCAGGATGGCCATTTTGACGATATTAATTCTTCCTAGCCATGAGCATGGAATGAGTTTCCATCTGTTAGTGTCCCCTTTAATTTCTTTTAAGAGTGACTTGTAGTTTTCAGAGTATAAGTCTTTCACTTCTTTGGTTAGGTTTATTCCTAGGTATTTTATTCTTTTTGATGCAATGGTGAATGGAATTGTTTTCCTGATTTCTCTTTCTATTGATTCATTTTTCGTGTATAGGAAAGCTACAGATTTCTGTGTGTTAATTTTGTATCCTGCATCTTTGCTGTATTCCGATATCAGTTCTAGTAGTTTTGGAGTGGAGTTTTTAGGGTTTTTTATGTACAATATCATATCATCTGCAAATAGTGACAGTTTAACTTCTTCTTTACCAATCTGGATTCCTTGTATTTCTTTGTTTTGTCTGATTGTCATGGCTAGGACCTCCAATACTATGTTAAATAACAGTGGGGAGAGTGGGCATCCCTGTCTGGTTCCCGATCTCAGAGGAAATGCTTTCAGCTTCTCACTGTTCAGTATAATGCTGGCTGTGGGTTTATCATATAAAGCCTTTATTATGTTGAGGTACTTGCCCTCTATTCCCATTTTTCTGAGAGTTTTTATCATGAATGGATGTTGAATTTGTCAAATGCTTTTTCAGCATCTATGGAGATGATCATGTGGTTTTTGTCTGTCTTTTTGTTGATGTGGTGGATGATGTTGATGGATTTTCGAATGTTGTACCATCCTTGTATCCCTGGGATGAATCCCACTTGGTCATGGTGTATGATCCTTTTGATACACTGTTGAATTCTGCTTGCTAATATTTTATTGAGTATTTTTGCATCTACATTCATCAGGATATTGGTCTGTAATTTTCTTTTTTGGTGGGGTGTTTGCCTGGTTTTGGTATTAGGGTGATGTTCGCTTCATAGTATGAGTTTGGGAGTATTCCCTCCTCTTCTATTTTTTAGAACACTTTAAGGAGAATGGGTATTATGTCTTCTCTGTGTGTCTGATAAAATTCCGAGGTAAATCTGTCTGGCCCCAGGGTTTTGTTCTTGGGTAGTGTTTTGATTACCGTTTCAATTTCTTTGCTCATAATTGGTTTGTTTAACTTTTGTGTTTCTTCCTTGGTCAGTCTTGGGAGGTTGTATTTTTCTAGGAAGTTTTCCATTTCTTCTAGGTTTTCCAGCTTGTTGGCATATAGGTTTTCATAGTAGTCTTTAATAATTCTTTGTATTTCTGTGGTGTCTGTCGTGATTTTTCCATTCTCATTTCTGATGATGTTGATTTGTGTTGATTCTCTTTTTCTCTTAATAAGTTTGGCTAGAGGCTTATCTATTTTATTTATTTTCTCAAAGAACCAGCTCTTGGTTTCGTTGATTTTTGCTATTGTTTTATTCTTCTCAATTTTGTTTATTTCTTCTCTGATCTTTATTATGTCCCTCCTTCTGCTGACCTTAGGCCTCATTTGTTTTCTTTTTCCAGTTTCGATAATTGTGACATTAGACCTTTCATTTGGGATTGTTCTTCCTTTTTTAAATATGCTTGGATTGCTATATACTTTCCTCTTAAGACTGCTTTCACTGTGTCCCACAGAAGTGGGGGCTTTGTGTTGTTGTTGTCATTTGTTTCTATATATTCCTTGATCTCTATTTTGATTTGTTCATTGATCCATTGATTATTTAGAAGCATGTTGTTAAGCCTCCATGTGTTTGTGAGCCTTTTTTTTTATTTGTAGAGTTTATTTCTAGTTTTATACCTTTGTGGTCTGAAAAATTGGTAGAATTTCAATATTTTGGAATTTACTGAGGCTCTTTTTGTGAGCTAGTATGTGGTCTATTTTGGAGAATGTTCCATGTGCACTTGTGAAGAATGTATATCCTGTTGCTTTTGGATGTAGAGTTCTATAGATGTCTATTAGGTCCATCTGTTCTAGTGTGTTGTTCAATGCCTGTGTGTCCTTACTTATTTTCTGCCCGGTGGATCTATCCTTTGGGGTGAGTGGTGTGTTGAAGCCTCCTAAGATGAATGCATTGCAGTCTATTTCCCTCTTTAGTTCTGTTAGTATTTGTTTCACATATGCTGGTGCTTCTGTGTTGGGTGCGAATATATTTAGAATGGTTATATCCTCTTCTTGGACTGACCCCTTTATCATTATGTAGTGTCCTTCTTTATCTCTTGTTACTTTCTTTGTTTTGATGTCTATTTTGTCTGATATTAGTACTGCAACCCCTGCTTTCTTCTCACTGTTGTTTGCCTGAAATATGTTTTTCCATCCTTTGACTTTTAGTCTGTGCTTGTCTTTGGGTTTGAGGTGAGTTTCTTGTAAGCAGCATATAGATGAGTCTTGCTTTTTTATCCATTCTATTACTCTGTGTCTTTTGATTGGTGCATTAAGTCCATTTACATTTAGGGTGACTATTGGGACATATGTACTTATTGCCATTGCAGGCTTTAAACTCGTGGTTACCAAAGGTTCAGGGTTAGCCTCTTTAGTATCTTACTGCCTAACTTAGCTCGCTTATTGAGCTGTTATATACACTGGAGATTCTTTTCTTCCCTCCCTTCTTATTCCTCCTCCTCCATTCTCCGTATGTTGTATGTTTTGTTCTGTGTTCTTTTTAGGAGTGCTCCCATTTAGAGCAGTCCCTGTAAGATGCCCTGTAGAGGTGGTTTGTGGGAAGCAAATTCTCTCAGCTTTTGCATGTCTGGGAATTGTTTAATCCTGCCATCATATTTAAATGATAGTCATGCTGGATACAGTATCCTTGGTTCAAGGCCCTTCTGATTCATTGCATTAAATATATCATGCCATTCTCTTCTGGCCTGCAGGGTTTCTTTTGAGAAGTCTGATGTTAACCTGATGGGTTTTCCTTTATAGGTGACCTTTTTCTCTCCAGCTGCCTTTAAAACTCTTTCCTTGTCCTTGATCCTTGCCATTTTAATTATTATGTGTCTTGGTGTTGTCCTCCTTGGATCCTTTCTGTTGGGGGTTCTGTGTATTTCCGTGGTCTGTTCAATTATTTCCTCCCCCAGTTTGGGGAAGTTTTCAGCAATTATTTCTTCAAAGAGACTTTCTATCCCTTTTCCTCTGTCTTCTTCTTCTGTTAACCCATATAATATGAATATTATTCCTTTTGGATTGGTCACATAGTTCTCTTAGTATTGTTTCGTTCCTGGAGATCCTTTTATCTCTCTCTATGTCAGCTTATATACATTCCTGTTCTCTGGTTTCTATTCCTTCAATGGCCTCTTGCATCTTATCCATTCTGCTTATATATCCTTCCAGGGATTGTTTCACTTCTGTGATTTCCTTCCTGACATCTGTGATCTCCCTCCGGACTTCATCCCATTGCTCTTGCATTTTTCTCTGCATCTCATCCCATTGCTCTTGCATTTTTCTCTGCATCGCTGTCAGCATGTTCATGATTTTTATTTTGAATTCTTTTTCAGGAGGACTGGTTAGGTCTGTCTCCTTCTCAGGTGTTGTCTCTGCGATCTTTGTCTGCCTGTAGTTTTGCCTTTTCATGGTGAAAGAGATAGTTTGCAGAGCTGGTATGAGTGACAGCTGGAAGAGCTTTCCTTCTTGTAGGTTTGTGGCCTTCCTCTCCTGGGAGAATAGCGACCTCTAGTGGCTTATGCTTGGCAGCTGTGCGCAGACAAGGCTTCTGCTATCTGCCTGGTTGCTATGGAGTTTATATCCCCTGTTGTTGTGGGTGTGGCCTGGCTGGGGCTGCTCCTCCAAAATGGTGGAGCCCCGTTGGAGGGGGAGCGGCTGGGAGGCTATTTATCTCCATAAGGGGCCTCTGTGCTCCCTGTTGCCCATAGGGTTAGAGTGCCCAGAGATTCCCAGATTCCCTGCCTCTGGGCTACGTGTCCTGTCCTGCCCCTTTAAGACTTCCAAAAAGCACTCTCCAAACCAAAACAACAAAGCAACAATGAAAGAGGAAAAAAAAAAAGGAAAAAAATACCCGATTTTCTTTGTCCTCAGGCGCCTGTCTCAGGCACCTGCTCACCGGTCTTGCTACCTTGTTTCCCTAGTATTGGGGTCCCTGTCCCTTTAAGGCTTCCAAAAAGCACTTGCAATTAAAAACAAAAAATGGAGAAACGCGTGATATTGTTTGTCCTCAGGCTCCTGTCTCAGGCACCCGCTCACCGGACTTACTGCCCTGTTTCCCTGGTATTGGGGTCCCTGTCCCTTTAAGGCTTCCAAAAAGCACTAGCCAAAAAAAAAGAAAAAAAATGCTCTGGTTTCTTTCCACCCGCCGGGAGCCGGGGGGAGGGGCCCTCAGGTCCTGCCAGGCCGGGGCTTTTATCTTACCCCCTTCGCGAGGTGCTGGTTTCTCGCAGGTATGGATGTGGTCTGGATGTTGTCCTGTGTTCTCTGGTCTCTATTTTAGGAAGTTGTCTTTGTTATATTTTCATAATTCTATGTGGTTTTGGGAGGAGATTTCTGCTGCTCTACTCACGCTGCCATCTTGGCTCTGCCTCTGGAGTTTGTTTTTATAGAAACTATTGTCACATTAACTAGCCAAATGGTTGCAGATCCGTAAAAGAACACTCAACGTAATAATTCTACGAAGTTTTTGTGGTTGACAGGTATCATCATTATCCTGGAAGGTTATTGTCCTTCCACCATTTTCAGTGAATGCATTGACTCATTTGTCCTTGTGTTTACTGTTACATGGCCACAAAGTGGTCACCGTAACTTCAGACACTTATGACCATCTGAGAGGGAAAGCTGTGGAGGGGACAGGGTAGGGAGGGATGATGACTAGGGACTCAAAAGAACCCTTTTTTTTAATGAATCTTTCTTTCAGATAATGAAAGAAATCTTTACCAGAATGCCCCTGTATTGCAGACTGAATATTTGTGTCCCCCTGAAAAAATTCATATGGTGAAACTCTACCCCATAAGATGATGGTATTTGGAGGTGGGACCTTTAGGAGGTGATTAGGTTTATATGAGGTCACTGGAGGGGGGTGCAGCCCTCATAATGGGATTCATGTTCTTATAAGAAGAGACAGAGAGATCAGAGCTTTCTCTTTCTTCCATATGAGGATGTGGAAAGAAGCATCCATCTGCAAGTCAGGAAGAGAAATCCCACCAGAACCAAATCTGCTGGCATCTTAACCTTGGACTTCCCAGCTTCCAGAACTGTGAGAACTAAATGTCTTTTTAAGCCACTCAGTCTATGGTACTTTTTCATAGTAGCCTGGGTGGACTAACACATCCCACTATACATTTACTGCCTTGACCAAAGGCTTTGATAACTTCTTCACTCCTCTTATTCATAACCAGTCAGAAGAAACCTTACAATGGAGATATTCTACAGGATTGACTCAGGCACCCAGGTATTTTTGATTAGTCCACTATATCAGTGCCATCATGTTAATTAGACAAGAATGGCAAGAAGCTACAAATGTGTTGGGGACCTTAAAAAAAACACATATGCTTCAGAAAATAGAAATGGAAAATAAAAAAACCAAAATGGAATACCCTATGAAGACTTAGCAGTCAGTCACATTGGTCATATTTTTAGGAATCCACTTGTCTGAGGGCTGTTGAAACAACCCAATCAAATTAAAAGACAAAGTATCACATCACCTTGGATTCTAGAGTCTGCATATTTCACATTTGGAAATACTTCTTTGATCCCTTAACTGGGTGACAGCAAAGGCTAACAGTTTTCACTGAGAATTAGAGCATAAAACAGTAGGTCCAGAATGCAAGTGGCTCTACTACTTGGCTCCTATGACCCAACAAATTCTATTTTATTACATGCATCAGTGATGGAAAGGGATGTCATGAAGAGTTTATTGTATGCTCTAATAGGAGTATCACAACATAGACCCCAAGGATTCTGGTACAAGATTTTGTCCCCTGCAGTGGAGAATTGTATTGTAATCAAAAAAGTGTCCCAGCTGACCATGACATATTCAAATGATCATTCAGCCAGATTTTTCCATCATTAACTATTTCTGAGAGACACAAAAAGTCATAAGGTGGGATGCATCCAGAAGAAATTCATCATGAGATGGAACTGAATGTTTGAATTGAGCAAGAGCAGGGAGAGAAGCATAAGCAAGATGCACAAGCAGGTGGCCTAGGTCCCATGCCATCTAACATTATTACACCCATCTTTCTCTTCTAGCTCACACCTATGGTCATAGCTACATGAGAACCATTATGATTGGCTAACAGAAGAGAAAAATGACTGAGCTTGGTCACAGGTGATTGACTCATTATGTGGGTGCAAACTAAAAATGACTCTGAAAAACCATATGAGTGGATCTTCCCAGTGGACAGAGCTTCAGGTGGTGCATCTCATTTTCCACTTGGTGTGGAAAGAGAAGTGGGCCTAAGAATATATATATAGATTTGAGGGCTCTGGTGAATCCCTAACTAAGAGGTGGGGGGCCTGGAAGAGGAAAGATTAAATGACTGAGATAAAGAAGGTATATAAGTAGTAACAAAATGTGGGATCTTTTTGTCATAGGTTAACACTCACAGAGATCATCCAACATAGAAGAGGCACTAATTGACCAGGTTGAAGTGATGTCAGCCAGCCTTCTTTAGCTGCCGCCTCAGGGCTGGGGCAACAGGCAATGAACAGAGCAGCCATGATGACAGGGGTGGGACCTAGTCAAACGGGCTCACACTCACCAACTGTGATCCACTTACTGCTACTTTTGAATACCCAACCTGCCAATAATGGAAACCAGCAGTGTACCTCCCACATGCTGCCTTCCTTTGAGGAGACCAACCATCCATTTGGTGGAACATTGATTGCATTAGATCCCTTTCACCCTAGAAAGAGCAGAGATTCATCTTGCCTGGAATTGTCCATATAGCAGGGTGGGTCTACCTTTCTCACCCACAGGGCCTCAGTCAGGACTATTACACAGTGGACTAAAGAGGGTTTGATATATCAACATGAATTCCACATAATATATCATATTGAATCAAGTAATCTACACTTCTCCAAAAGAAATAACCATGGGATTCACCGACTCCATCACATACTACAGGCTTCAGAACTTGCCAGTCTTATAGAGCAACAGAAGAACCTTATAAAGGCACTATTGAAACTCCAGCCTGCAGATGATACACAGGGACCTTGGGGCCCCATCATTCAGGGTAAAGTATGTACTGTGCTTCAATGACCATTACATATAACTGTTCTCAACATGCATAAAGCAGCATATGGGAACTAAGGGATAGCGCTACTTACCATTACTCCCAGAGACCCTCTTAGAGAATTTGCACTTCTTGTCCCCACAAATCTTGACTCCATAGGTTTTAAAGTCTGGATCACAAAAACCTCATTAAAATTTAAGCTACAGTTGCTGCCAAGTTACTCTGGGCTTCTCCTACTGATAGATTAGCAGGTAAAGGAAGAAGTCATTATCCTGGGAAATCACTTTACCTTGATGATCAGGTGAATTGTAAGCCTACTGTTCCACGACAGGGACAGGGAGAATATGCATGACTTACCTGGTGATTTACCAGGCATCTCTTGGTACTCTCTTGCCAGATTTTTTGGTAAATGGATAAATGCAACAGGCAAGGCCTGAGAAGCTTATAATGAATAAGCCCAGAGCCTTCAGTTAACACATTCTATAACACCCCGGTCTGTGAGCTGCCTAGATTAGCATGAGTACTAACTAAAGGAGAGGGGAATCCAGAAAGGGAAGAAAACAATGGGTATCATTTACAGCTTTGGACTAGCTGCAGACCACGGTTGCAGCTCATCTCTTTTATCACTTGTATCTTTACCCAGGAATTCTGGAGGAACTGATCCCAGAACTTAATATATGAAGCACAAGGGTCTGAGTAGTGCAGGAAGTGGAATGTAGTGGATGCTCTTGTAAATCATCATTTCTTCCTGTGGGATGGAGACTCTTATTCTGACAGCTTTTGGGAGCATTTTTGGCTGATAGTTGTCAGCCAGGACTTCCTCTGGGACTTACCATCAGCCAAGAAGAGCTGACATATTCACAGTGATGCCCCCACCCCTCATTCAATGATTGACTGATAAGCAGGTATAAACGTCTACTCTTTTGCAGCAAGTTGGAATAATTCTGTATAAACTTTCAGCACCAGAACTCCTAGTGGAAAAGATGGATCTGCTACAGCCTTAGTTTTGACTACATTCCTCTTCTCATTCCAATTTCCTTCACTCCTCCACCAGTGTTAATTCTAAGGACATTGCCAGTCAACTTCCTACATGCACATCTTTGTCCCAAAGTCTAATTGTTAGATAGCCTTACCTAAAACAGCAGTCAAAATTGGTTTCTTTACAAATGCGGTATTTGAACTGAGACCTGTGTGGCAAGAATAATTCAGTCCTAAGAACTATCTAAAAAAACTGTTTCAGATAGTAGGATAAACCTTGTTTTTTATCTACAATTACTCTTTCACTCAAGGCAACCCGATCTACCTTATTTCTTGTCCTAGGAAAGTCAAATACGGCTTCTAAGAAGTTTTGGTGGCTTATTGCATCTTAAAATATGGCCATATGAACTTTGAGCAAGAACTGGACGTTTCATTAATGCCATACTTTAATCAATTACAGACAGAAGACAAAGTGATGCATTGTTTAGAGATTTAAAATCGTGTTTATTGAGGGATTAATGTATTTCATGCTCATGATATAGTTTGTTAACTAGCCAATAGAAGTCGTTATCCAAAGAAATTCTTCAGTAGTGAGATTTTGTTGATCTAAGAGGACTTAAATGAGAATCAATATTTCTAATCTCTTTCAAAGCATTCTAGCAAAGATTTTCACATTAGACTTCAATATAGATACAGATCAGAGGTATCTATATTTTAAAAATTTGATCCTTAACTTGAGTCAGAAACACAATCTTTAACAAGAAGTTAGAACATTTATTAAGTGGAAAAGGTTTTTTGAGGATCTCTGCTAGCCAAATTGCAATAGCCTTATTACTATTGTCAGCTTTAATTATACAAAGAAATTGTTACAGTATATTGGGTCGTGATAATATGGGCAATTGAGTATCAGCCACACAGTTACATAGTTGTCTTATTTGAGTCTCTACCAGACTGCCTCTCTCATTACCAAAGTGGTTATTTTCACAAGAATATAATGTCTAGATTAGGTAGGCATTCGGCTTGAGTAAAACCTTTTATCATTATTTGAGAGACAGCACCAAGGGAATGAGTGTAAACTTGAGAAATAGATTCAAAATAGACATTCATTGATTTATTTATCCTAAACGCTTACAAGTTTTAGAGTAATATAAATAGATATCTATCATATCTGAAATGAGCCATTGCCACAAATAAATGAATTTGCTAGCAATGTTTCTTAGAGAAACTGATATTAATACATACGTGTGTGTGTGTGTGCACGTGCACACGTGCGTGTGTGTGTGTGTACTGAATTTACTAAGCAATTTACCCTGATTTGTGGTCTTCATTCCTTTTGACCCGGGTTATGTCTAATCTACCTACTGTCTTCCTTCTCCCCATTCTCCATATATTTACTTTTCAATCTATTTTATTCACCAATCATGAAACTTTTCATACATTTGTAGATTTATTGAGCACATATAAACACACATATTCAATGTGCACATACAAATATACATGTTTATATGCCAAGCTCAGAAAACTACAGCTTGTGTGGTGGTTAGTACTTTTTGTAAATAAAATTTTATTAGAATACAGATGTATTCATTTGTTTACATATTATCTATGGTTTCTTTTGTTCTATAACAGCAGAGTTGAGTAGTGGTGTAAGAAACTATATTATTATCTTCTTATTTAAGAAAAATATTGCTGACCCTTGACATATATACACACCATTTATCTTTTGAACTGTAACTAACCATCCACAAACTTGGTGGATTATAACAAGAGGTATTTATTAGCTCCAAATTCTAAGTGGGCTGAGTCCGTTTACATAGTTCTTCTGTAGGCTAGGTTGGGCCCACTCACATGAGGGTAGTCAGTTGGTTGCTCAGCAGGGCATGGATGGTTCAAGAGAGACTCACTCCCAGACCTAGCAGTTGGTGATGACTGTTGACTGGGACCTCTCCTACCAGGTCTCTTACCCTTAAGAAGGTTAGCAACAATTTTTTTCTCAAAGGGCTATCGGGGCAACATTCTAAGAGAGCAAGAGCAGAAGCTGGAAGGTAGTTTAGAGTCCTAAATTTGGAATATCACAACCATCAAATTATAATGATCAAATTAAGACATGAAACCAACCAAGCTTCAAGGGGTTGTAGTAATTGACTCTATTTCTCGATGGGAGGGTTAGCAAAGCCACATTTTAAAAGAGTAGTATTTAGAAATCAGAGGAATTTATGACTATTTTTTTTGCAATGCACCACTCTCACATATACCTTAGATTACACAGATACCATATTATTTGGCAGTTTCAGGAAAGGAAGTGTTCCATATAAAAATACTTTCCAGGACTTCAAATACAAATCTATGAAAATCTGGAAAATTCATGATAGCAATTTTTCACTACTCTCTGGCATTTTATCCTGTCTTCCTATGTAGAATATGTTGCTTATAACTTAACCTATATTGATAAATAGCCTTGTCATTCTCTAGTGTTATTTATACAGTTCTTTAATATAGCAGTGCCCTTAGGGGTTATTGACAAGTATAGTTGTATGACACAGTTGCCCCTAAACCAAATGATCAAACAGACCTTTTTAAATTCTATGATTGTCTAGTAATATCCTCAGATTTTATTTCCTCTTTCTAATTTTCTGCATATATTTAAAATAATGTTAGGACGGTATCTAAGGTGAAAATACACAGTTTCTTTATAGAAAGCTTTCCCCACTCTTCAATTTTAATGCAATTTAATTTGTTTCAGGGACCAAGAATTTTCAGGCAAAAGTTGGTCCAGGTTCAGCAGCCATCTATGAAACTGATGTCTCCCTAACAGGTAGCTTGTCACACTGGGTGTGGGAGCTTGAACTCCGGGAGAAGGACCTTCCCATTTCGCCTTGACAAGTGCAGCTGAGACCAGTCCAGGAAACCTCTGGCCAGGGCGTGTGGTCAGGGGCAGCACCTGCTCCTGGGCATCTCCTCCTGGGGTCAGGGAGGGAGGGCCCCCAGGTATCCACTCAGGGCCTGACTCAAGGCACTGGACGTCTGAGGCCACTCACAGGTCCCCAAGCCCCCGTCTTGCCAAGGACTGGTGGCAGTAGGGCGATCCGTGGCCACTGGAGGCTAATAAAATCATATGACTTGAAAAAAAACTTTTTTGTTTTGTTTTTTTCCCAAAAACATTTGGAAAAACACCAAAACTTTATAGTGTTATGGTTTGAATGCCTGTGTACCCCCAAATCCATGTGTTAAAATCTTAATGCCCAATGTGATAGTATTAGGAGATGGGGCCTTTGGGAGATGATTAGGCCACTGGGGCAGACCCTGCATGAATGGGATTGGTGCTTAAATAAAGTGCTCTGTAAACGAGATCCTACAGGGCCCCCTTGTTCCTTCCACCATGTGAGGCACAGCAAGAAGTCAGCAGTGCACAACTCAAAACACGACCTTCACAATGGAACCCAGCTATGCTGGCTTCTGTCTTGGACTTCCAGCCACCAGCACTATAAGTTTCTGTTGTTTCTAAGCTACACAATCTGTTGCATTCTGTTATAGCAACCAAACAGATTAAGACAATAAGTATTAGTGATGGACTTATAATTGTACTTGCTCTGTCACTCTCTTTATGCACCCACCCACCGCATTATAGTTTACATAATAAATATCTGTTTATCAAATAACCACTAATCTTTTAGTACTACTACTGAAGTCTTTAGTAAAACAGATGCAAATAAAAATTTCACCTTCATTTACACTTGTTTGCTTGACTTCTATGTTATTCAAAATATTATTTTTAGTTGCCAGTATATTAAGATTAGTAGATTTCACATAAAAATCTAGATATCTGCCATATCTAAAGTTAGAAGTTCTGACAATAATGGTACCTCTTTCCCACCTGACAATCATAACGGGCAATGAATACTGGATACAATTTGGATGTTAGATTTTTCTCGAACTTGAAGCTGAATCTTGTCTGTGACAACTGTATATTAAGTCTGAAGTTATCCTTTCCTTTAAAGAATTGTCCATACCTTCATGGAAGGACAATTTATTCCTAGGTCACATCTGTTTTCTCACCTTAGTAACCGTCTGACCAGGAATCACACTTAACTACTATGATCTCACTCTAACATTTCATGTAGATGGTCTGTTCAGATGTTTAATCCCCAATGATTTCCCTCTGCTCACTTTATTCCTGTACCCACCACTCATCCCCCACTTTTAAATTCTCATAGTGTACATAGGAATACATGAAACTACAGTATTAAGAAGATATAATAAATATAATATATCCTGAATATGACAAAATTCCCTCTTCTTCCACCCACTATCACCAGGTTATTATGAAAAATTGTGTTTTGGGGTTGCAAATGCTTCTTTAAAAACTCTTACCTCTCATGAGTTAGGAGGTGCTTCATATGTCTATGTGGTTAGAACACTGCAGATTAAAAGCAAATATGATTGCTTTTTAATTACAATCAATATGATGGATATATTTAATATTTGGGTTGGTTAGCATTAGAAAAATCAATTGTACTAGAAAGACATGACCCTGAAATGATTTATAGATAATCTCAGAGGATTGCAAAATTCACAGCAACCTTAGTGTCTTAGTAATATTTTCAAGATGCTGCCAAGACAAACAAAATACCTAACATCCTTTTATCAAGTAGTTAAGTACAAAAAACCTGCACTAATTGTTTATGTCCTAACAACCTGTTTGTCATTGTGTAACTTCTCAAACCTTGGGATCAGCATGTACACTACCACTCTAATTTCCCATTCCACTCTGATTTTTGCAAGGGTTTCTGCTGTTTGTTATAGCAGCTGCCAAGAAGCCAGTTTCTAAAAGACATGACATAGTTAAAAGAACAAACTGAAACTAAAGTACAGGTATCCCCTACTTTTCAAAGTTCTCTTTATGCCCCTTCACTTTAATGAACGACCTGCCACAGCAGCTGCGAAGATGGCTTTCTGCGTTGTTTTGCAGCCGCTGTTGCAGCAGCAGTGCGCCCTGGACAGCGGCCCCACCAGGCTGCTTCTATGGAAACCACACTTAGCATCTCAGTGTCCCGCTACCATAGCTTTAAACTGGTCTGTGAGCATCTGTGCTTTACCTCGATTTATTTTGTGCATGTCAGCAAGATGTGTCCTAAGATATCAGAAAAGCTAATAGTGTTTATCTCTGGGGCCTGGGAAAGCTTAAAAAATTTTCCATGTAAATTAATGGTCATTACTTCTTTGCTTTATGCCATTTGGGTTTACAAAAGCTTTCATAGGAACACTCTACTTTCAGATAGTGGGGAAACCTTACTTCCTTTTGGTAGTCGTATGGTGTCTGACAAATGTCTGGGGTTCTCTGTGGCACCCCAAGGCACTCTGATGCACAGTTTGGAAATGAGGGTCTAGTGTTGAATGAGCATATATATGTACCTCTGTGTACCTTGAGGTGTTTGGTGAGCAATTTTACATTTTAGATATTAAAGTTATAGAAAGTTCATGGCTTCCTGGCATTTTAAAGATAAATAGATCATTCGCAATTATTAGTAAAGTCTTTCTTCACCTGACCCATGAGGAAGTTAAGGCTCAAAAACTTTAAAGGCCTTGCCCATCTTTATATTTTTTCTGTTTGTTTCTTTTAAATTTTGCTATTATGCCACTTGAAGTTACTATAGGTAAGATATTTTACAGTTTGGAAAATGGCATATGTTTCCTTTCATAATGCAACACTAATGGACAACAATCTAGTCTCATTTAAAATGCAGAAATGAGTATTTCCACTGCTCATGTATGCTTTTTTGCAGATGTTGTTAGAAATACAGAATTCCTTTTGGCAAAGATTAACACAGTTTTCTGAATAGATCTCACTTATGATCTAATGCTTCCCAGTGCTCGATGCTCTTATGTCTGAAGTCAGGCCTCAAGGACGCGGACCTGATGTGTCAGGAGAGCAAGCGGCACTCCGGCTCTAACGGACTCGCCTTTCCAATGTCCGCAAGGCACATGTGCTTAGGAACTTCCTCCCTTTATCTGAAACCATCCTTTTTCTGAGGCGCACTTTGAATTCCATTGTTTTTTCCCCTGATGATGTCAGGCTCAGTAGACTCTCCACATTTATTTAAGCCCTGTTGGCTACATCATCCACTTGACTCCCAGAATCTGTAACTTACATGGCAAAATAAAGGCATAATTAAATAACTGTTTCAATTGTTTATTCTAAATTTACAAGAGATTCATTTCAATCCAACACCTGACTACCATTTTGTCCATAAATTTGCATCACAAAGGACCAAATCTACAGAAATATTTAGGTGGCTATGTGAACAAAATCTTCAAATTTATTGTTTAAGGGTCACATCAGGGGTTGGCAAACCACAGCCCATGGAACCAGATATGCCTGCTGTGTGTTTTCATATGGCCTGTGAGCTAGGAATGGTTTATATATATATATTTTTATTAAGGTATCATTGATATACACTCTTATGAAGGTTTCACATTATCAATATTGTGTTTTCTGTATTTTTAAACATTTGAACTTTAAATAGATATATAGGTACCTCATAATGCCCTCAGTTTTGCTTACTGATACTCAAGGTTGAAAATATTTACTATCTGACCTTCTATGTAAAATGCTTGCAAATTCTGGTATACTTCTGTGCCCGTTTAAATGATACTGTCACCTAAGTAAAACAACTGAAGCTAAATTAATTGCTTAGGTAATTCAACTATATTTATATTCAGATCATCAAAGTCTGTTGACCTCAATAAACACTCAAGGAACTTGTAGTTCAAAATAGTTATTATCATGTAAAAACTAGTAAGACAACAAGCTCACAATTCCATAGAAACTCCTTGTTTTACTCATAGACCATCACCTTTACATTCCATTTTTATTTTTTTTGCATTTCAACTTTTTTTTTAAATTTTGGTATCATTAATGTACAATTACATGAGTAACATTATGATTACTAGACTCTCCCCATTATCAAGTCCCCACCACATACCCCCATTACAGTCACTGTCCATCAGCATAGTAAGATACTATAAAGTCACTACTTGTCTTCTCTGTGTTGTACTGACTTCTCCGTGCCCCCCACTACATTATGTGTGCTAATCGTAATGTCCATTTTCCCCCCTTATCCCATGCAGTCCCTTTCCCTTTGGTAACTTAGTTCATGCTTGGGTTCTGTGAGTCTGCTGCTTTTTTGTTCTTTCAGTTTTTGCTTTGTTCTTATACTCCACAGAAGAGTGAAATCATTTGATGCTTGTCTTTTTCTGTGTGGCTTATTTCAGTGAGCATAAATACCCTCTAGCTCCTTTCATGTTGTTGCAAAAGGCAGGATCAGTTTTCTTCTTATGGCTGAATAATATTCCATTGTGTATATGTACCACAACTTCTTTATCCATTCATCTACTGATGGACACTTAGGTTGCTTCCATTTCTTGGCTATTGTAAATAGTGCTATAATAAACATAGGAGTGTGTATACCTTTTTCAAACTGGGCTGCTGCATTCTTAAGGTGAATTCCTAGGAGTGGAATTCCTGGGTCAAATGGAATTTCTATTTTTAGTTTTATGAGGGACCTCCATACTGCTTTCCACAATGGTTGAACTAATTTACATTCCCACCAGCAGTGTAGGAGGGTTCCCCTTTCTCCACATCCTCACCAACATTTGTTGTTGTTTGTCTTTTCGATGTTGGCCATCCTTACTGGTGTGAGGTGATATCTCATTGTGGTTTTAATTTGCATTTCTCTGATGATTAGCAATGTGGAGCATCTTTTCATGTGCCTGTTGGCCATCTGAATTTCTTCTTTGGAGAACTGTCTATTCAGCTCCTCTGCCCATTTTTCAATTGGCTTATTTGCTTTTTGTTTGTTGAGGTGCATGGGCTCTTTATATGTTTTGGATGTCAACCCTTTATTGGATATGTCATTTATGAATATATTCTCCCATATTGTAGGTTGCCTTTTGTTCTACTGATGGTGTCCTTTGCTGTACAGAAGCTTTTCAGCTTGATATAGTCCCACTTGTTCATTTTTGCTTTTGTTTCCCTTGCCTGGGGAGAGGTGCTCATGAAGAAGTTGCTCATGTTTATGTCCAAGAGATTTTTGCCTATGTTTTTTTCTAAGAGTTTTATGGCTTCATGTCTTTGATCCATTTTGAGTTTGCTTTAGTGTATGGGGTTAGACAATACTCCATTTTCATTCTCTTGCATATAGCTTTCCAGTTTTGCCAACACCAGCTGTTGAAGAGGCTGTCATTTCCCCATTGTATATCCATAGCTCCTTTACCATATATTAATTGACCATATATGGTTTGGTTTACATCTGGGCACTCTGTTCTGTTCCACTGGTCTATGAGTCTGTTCTTGTGCCATTACCAAATTGTCTTGATTACTGCAGCTTTGTAGTAGAGCTTGATGTTGGAAAGTGATATCCCTCCTGCTTTATTCATCCTTCTCAAGATTGCTTTGGCTATTCCAGGTCTTTTGTGATTCCATATGAATCTTAGAACTATTTGTTCCAGTTCGTTGAAGAATGATGTTGGTATTTTTATAGGGATTGTATTGAATCTGTATATTGCTTTAGGCAGGCAAGATGGACATTTTGACAATATTAATTCTTCCTAGCCAAGAGCATGGGATGAGTTTCCATTTTGTTAGTGTCCTCTTTAATTTCTCTTAAGAATGCTTGTAGTTTTCAGGGTATAGGTCTTTCACTTCTTTGGTTAGGTTTATTCTTGGTGTTTTATTATTTTTGATGCAATTGTGAATGAAATTGTTTTCCTGATTTTTTTTTCAGCTAATTCATTGTTAGTGTATAGGAAAGCAACAGATTTCTGTGTGTTAATTTTGTATCCTGCAACTTTGCTGAATTCAGATATCAGTTCTAGTAGTTTTGGAGTGGAGTCTTTAGGGTTTTTTATGTACAATATCATGTCATTTGCAAAGAGTGACAGTTTGACTTCTTCCTTACCAATATAGATGCCTTGTATTTCTTTGTTTTTGTCTGATTGCCATGGCTAGGACCTCCAGTACTATGTTGAATAAAAGTGGGGAGAGTGGGCATCCCTGTCTTGTTCCCGATCTCAGGGGAAAAGCTTTCAGCTTCTTGCTGTTAAGTATGATGCTGGCTGTGGGTTTGTCATATATGGCCTTTGTTATCTTGAGGTATTTGCCCTCTATACCCACTTTGTTGAGAGTTTTTTATCATGAATCTATGTTGGATTTTGTCAAATGCTTTTTCAGCATCTATGGAGATGATTATGTGGTTTTTGTCTTTCTATTTGTTGATGTGGATGGTGTTGATTGATTTTTGAATGTTGTATCATCCTTGCATCCCTGAGATTAATTCTATTTGATCATGGTGTCTGATCCTCTTGATGTATTTTTGAATTTGGTTTGCTAATATTTTGTTGAGTATTTTTGCATCTATGTTCATCAGGGATATTGGTCTGTAATTCTCTTTTTTTGTGGTGTCTTTGCTAGGTTTTTGGAATTAGAGTGATACTGGATTCATAGAATGAGTTTGGAAGTATTCCCTTCTCTTCCATATTTTGGAAAACTTTAAGGAGAATGGGTATTATGTCTTCTCTAAATGTCTGATAAAATTCAGTTGTGAATCCATGTGGACTGGGGAGTTTTGTTGTTAGGTAGTGTTTTGATTACCGATTCAATTTTGTTGCTTGTAATTGGTCTGTTTAGATTTTCTCTTTCTTCCTGGGTCAGTCTTGGAAGGTTGTACTTTTCTAGAAAGTTGTCCAGTTCTTCTAGATTTTCCAGCTTGTTAGCATATAGATTTTCATAGTATTCTCTAACAATTCTTTGCATTTCTGTGGTATCTATCATGATTTTTCCTTTCTCATTTCTGATTCTGTTTATGTGTGTAGATTCTTTTTTCTCAAAAAGTCTGGCTAGAGGTTTATCTATTTTGCTTACTTTCTCAAAGAACCAGCTCTTGGTTTCATTGATTTTTCTATTGTTTTGTTCTTGCCAATTTTGTTTATTTTTTCTCTGATCTTTAGTATGTCCCTCCTTCTGCTGACTTTGGGCCTCATTTGTTCTTCTTTTTCCATTGTCAATAATTGTTAATTTAGACTATTCATTTGGGATTGTTCTTCCTTCTTTAAATATGCCTGGATTGCTATATACTTTCCTCTTAGAACTGCTTTTGCTGCATCCCACAGAATTTGGGGCATTGTGTTGTTGTCATTTGTCTCCATATATTGCTTGATCCCTGTTTTAATTTGGTCTTTGATCCATTGATTATTTAGGAGTATGTTGTGAAGCCTCCATGTGTTTGTGAACCTTTTTGTTTTTTTGGACAATTTATTTCTAGTTTTATACCTTTGTGATCTGAGAAGTTGGTTGGTAGAATTTCAATCTTTTGAATTTACTGAGGCTCTTTTTGTGGCCTAGTATGTGGTCTATTGTGGAAAATGTTCCATGAGCACTTGAGAAGAATGTGTATTCTGCTGCTTTTGGGTGGAGAGTTATGAAGATGTCTGCTAAGTCCATCTGTTCTATTGTGTTCGTCAGTGCCTCTGTGTCCTTACTTATTTTCTGTCTGGTGGATCTGTCCTTTGGAGTTGAGTGGTGTGTTGAAGTCTCCTAAGATGAATGCATTGCAGTCTATTTCCCTCTTTAGTTCTGTTAGTATTTGTTTCACATATGTCAGTGCTCCTGTGTTAGGTGCATAGATATTTATAATGGTTATATCCTCTTGTTGGACTGACCCCTTTATCATTATGCAATGTCCTTCTTTATATCTTGTTACTTTCTTTGTTTTGAAGTCTATTTTTTCTGATATTAGTACTGCATCCCCTGCTTTCTTCTCACTGTTGTTTGCCTGAAATATGTTTTTCCATCCCTTGACTTTCAGTCTGTGCATGTCTTTGGGTTTGAGGTGAGTTTCTTGTAAGCAGCATATATAGATGGGTCTTGCTTTTTTATCCATTCTATTACTCTGTGTCTTTTGATTGGTGCATTAAGTCCATTTACATTTAGGGTGATTATTGATAGATACGTACTTATTACCATTGCAGGCTTTAGATTCATGTTTACCAAAGGTTCAAGGGCAGCTTCTTTACTATCTAACTATCTCACTTTAACTTATTTATTATGCTAATATAAACACAGACTGATGATTTTTTATTTCTTTCCCTTCTTATTCTTCCTCTTCCACTCTTTATATTTTAGGTGTTTTATCCTGTACTCTTTTGTGTTTCCCTTGACTGCTTTTGTGGATAGCTGATTTTATTTTTTACCTTTAGTTAGTAGTTGGTTTGTCTGCTTTCTTTGGTGTGATTTTATTTTCTCTGGTGACATCTATTTAACCTTAGGAGTACTTCCATCTAGAGAAGTCCCTTTAGAATGCCTTGTAGAGGTCATTTGTGGGAGGCAAATTCCCTCAACTTTTTTTGCTTATCTGAAAATTGTTTAATCCCTCCTTCAAATTTAAATGATAATCTTGCTCGATACAGTATTCTTGGTTCCAGGCCCTTCTGTTTCATTGCAATAAATATATCATGCCATTCTCTTCTGGCCTGTAAGGTTTCTGTTGAGAAGTCTGATGATAGCCTAATGGTTTTCCTTCTATGTGATCCTATTTCTCTCTCTGGCTGCCTTTAATACCCTGTCCTTGACTTTGACCTTTGCCATTTTAATTGCTGTATGTCTTGGTGTTGTCTTCCTTGGGTCGCTTGCATTGGGAGATCTGTGGATCTCCATGGCCTGAGAGACTATCTCCTTCACCAGCTTGGGAAATTTTTCATCAATTATTTCTTCAAATACACTTTCTATCCCTTTTTCTCTTTCTCCTTTTTCTAGCACTGTTATAATGCAAATATTTTTCCATTTTGATTGGTCACACAGTTCTCTTAATATTTTTCATTCCTAGAGATCCTTGTATCTCTCTGTGCCTCAGCTTCTCTGTATTTCTGTTCTCTGATTTCTATTCCATTAACAGTCTCTTGCACCTCATCCTGTCTGCTCTTAAGTCCTTCTATTGTTTGTTTCATTTGTGTTATTTCCCTTCAGACTTCTTCCCTTAGTTCTTGCATATTTCTCTGCATCTCCATCAGCATGGTTATGACTTTATTTTGAATTATTTTTCAAGAAGATTGGTTATATCTATCTCGCCAGGCCCTTTTTCTGGTGTTGTTTGGTGATTTTTAACTGGACTAGGTTATTGTGCCTTTTCATGGTGATAGAGGTGATCGCTGGCAAGTGGCATGTGTGTCAGCTGGGAGAACAAAGTCCCTTCCTGCTTGCTTGTTGCCTTGCCCTTCTCTACTGCCTGTGCCAGTTACCCACATACAGGGAGCAGTCTCTAGGTTAATTCCCTGAGCTTCCATGGGTAGGGCAGCCCTCGGGATAGCCTTGAGCACTGTGGGGTATCACAGATGCACGGAGTATGTTCTCCTGTGAGAATGGCACCCCTTTGTGCCTTCCAGACCTTGTGTTGGCTTCCTCTGCCTGTGCTGGGCAACTGCACATAGGCAGCAACTTCTGGGCCTGGCCTGGTTAGCTCCCCACTGGGAGAAGACTCTGTGTGGTTGCTGTGGGTGGGGGTGCTCCCCGGCTGGTCCACAGCAGTGGTGTGTCAGCTGGCTTGCTTGCAATACTGGCGGGGGGAATGAACGGCAGACTGCTTATTGCTGTGAGGGGCTTGGGAGCTGCGTTGCCACACTGGAGGTTAGGGTGCCTGAAGTTCCTTAAGATTCCAGCCTGCTGTGGTGAGTGTGCCAGGACAATTTTGTTCACCTATTAAACCCCTGTGTCCCTTTAAGAGTTTTAAAGCACCCACTTTTCTTTTGTTCAAGGGGAGCCAGCTGTGGGGGCCTGCTCACAGTCTCGATCTTGGATTTTACTTTTCCGTTTCTCTAATATCCAGTACGCCATGCAATGTGTGTCTGTGCTCACAGTGCAGATTACTAGGGCTGGTTATTTAGCAGTGCTGTGCTTTCACTCACTTCCCACTCTGATTCTTTTCCTCCTGCCAGTGAGCTAGGGTGGGGGCAGTGCTCAGTCCCACCAGGTCATGGCTTTGTATCTTACCCTTTTAGTGAGATGTGGAGTTCTCACAGACGTAGCTGTATTCTGGCTGTTTTACTGTATCTTCTGGTCTCTCTTTTAGTAATAGGTATATTTGCTGTATTTTCAAAATATGTATGGTTTTGGGAGGAGATTTCCACTGCCCTACTCACGCTGCCATCGTGAGTGCTCCTACATTCTATTTTATGTATTACAATGGAAGTAGTTTACACCTGCTGTAAGTTAGAGAACTGAGGAATTCCTTTTGACTCTTTTGATCAATGAGAAAGTTTGCTGAAGGTAGGAAAATGATTTTTCCATCTCCTGAAATATATACCTCAATATACCCCAATCCAGATATTTGACTTCTTTAACTTTCAGTCACTTCACAATAACAATCAAATAATATCCTCAGAGCTTTTGCTGTAGTAAAGCATAACAATAAAGGTCAATTGCTGTCATATGTTTAACTCTGAATAGAATAAACCTGTTTAAATGGCATGTACTCTATTTTAATTTGCACATCACTATGTAAAGTGGCAGAGACCAAACCTGCCATAGTTTTCTCTTTACATTTAACAGAAATATGAACTCCATCACTCACAGCTCACTATTTAATACTCTAAAGTTACTTGAAACCCCTAAAAAACAGTAGGTGAGTCTTAAATGCTTCCCACCAAGTTTTAAAAGAAATCATGCTGTAATGTATATGACATTTTTATCAAGTTTTCCATTCAATTTCATAAAATATATTTGAAACTTTATATTTCATGGACATTGAGAATTTCTTCATTGTTAGAAAATTAAAAAGGAACGACAATTTATTTAAAGTGATTCACAAAAGTGTCTACACAGAGGCAATATGCAATAATTATACTCTCATAAATGACAAATTCATTTAGAAGAACAATGAAAATATTAGGTGACACTTTATGTATTTCCTTAAAGTTTAAATTTTTTTTAGTATTCTATTTTTTAAACATAATTAAAGTCCCACCACTATCAGATGAAAAAAAAAAATCATTGTGTGAGCCTTGTCTTTTACCCAGAAAGACTGTAACTTTTATGCCACTGACTTCCATTCATTGACTCATTCAACATATATTTACTAAATATGTACTGTTTCCTAAGCATTGTCTAATGACAAATTATTGTTATTTCTCCAAATTTGGTTTCCCTCTGAAGCAAACTTAATATTTTATAACTAGCCATTTTAAAGTCTAGATTAAACATAGAGAACTTTCTAAAAAAATGTTAACCATGTTCTATATTTAGTGAGTAATAGCATAAAAGGTAGTGTAATCCTTATTCAGTACATTCTTTATATTAGTTAAGTCAACATGCAACTCGGTGCTGATATTTACAGTATTGTTTTGTGATGCATACCATTATGTATATGTGACCCAACTAACATTAGTTGATTCAGCAGGAGCATTGTAATTCATGTTTTTTGAAACTATTTCTCTGCGTGGTCAGTCACTTTAACTATTTTCAAAAATGTAGTACCCCATCTCCAAAGTAGATCTTTATATATCTTAGTTTGGTTCATTGAATTCCAGCTAGACTTTTACCTTACCTCTACAATTTTTCCTGATTTTATCTCCTAGCCTTTTATCTTAATGGGAGGTCAAAAAGCCCCAAGGCAATGCAGAACCAGGTAACTTCAGCTGAAGAAAAGTCAGCATCAATAGCTTATACAGCTATATTTCAGGTTCACCATATCAGCTTTGAATTTTTTTTTTACTGCCCATTACATACCTGCCTAAAAGTCAATTAGTAATTCGTCGATCAACATCTTTATTAGCAATGATCAACTATAGTTACATAACACTCCATGAGTTATACATGTCTACACCCAGTACTGTATTTGATTCTCTCTTAAAAACTCAGTGAAAGGTAAGGACATTTTTCCAGATGACAGTGCAAGGTCCAGAGGCTCCCATTGCATTTTCTAATATTACACAGCTAGTAAATACTAGAATTGGACTTAAATCCTCTTATAACAAATGCTATGTTATTTTTTTCATTTGTCTTGCCTCCTCTTTTCACACTATTTACTGAAATCAAGTACTGAAACCCAAAACAAAAACGATCCTGTGCCAGACAGGGTGGGAGATGCCAAATACAACTCTGTGACCTAAAGGTGATGCTTGTGTTTCTAACGGGAACTGATACATTAAAAATACATGTCAGAAACAGACATACTAGTATAGAGGAAGGAACCTCATTTGTCCTGGGATAATCAGGGGAGGGACATGATACAAGGTGATATATAAACTGGCTCTTTAAGACTGGATGGGGGTTTTATGTTAAAAGGAGTGGCAGGACCATTCTGGAAATGAGCAATAGAAGGAACAAATTGCTGAGATGATAATGTGTGAATCACATGATAAAGGACACAAATTATTTGGAAAGTGAGTTACGTGGTATGAGTTTGGATAGTGTTCAAAAATACAGACTGGAGGCAGAGAGAGGCCACCGCCTATCACTGTGAGGTAGCACACGTTACTTACGCTTTCTGAGGTTCAGTTTCTTTATTTAAAACTGAGTATAGCAGACAGGTCCCAGGCTGTCTGGGATGCACAGAAGCCCTTAGCAGCTTGCTGGCATGACATGAGCTCAACAGGAGCGCAGACAGTAGCAACAGTAGCATTCCTAGGAGTTGGGGTCAGGGTGACTCCGAGCTGGCTGCCCAGGAATAAGAGCACCGTTGTGACTGTGTTCAGCTTCCACTTCCAACAGGATGTTTCTCTCAGTGATAAACAAACAAGAAGGAACACTGGACAATGCGATGCAAAGGCATGTGGGCTGCATGTGTATAATAGACCCCCTTTATCTGCAGGGGACACATTCCAAGATCCCAGTAGATGCCTAAAGCCATGGATAGTACTAAACCCTGTATGTACTGCTTTTTTCCTATACATACATATCTGTCATAAAGTTTAATTTATGAATTAGGCATAGTAATTACAATAATAATAATATATAACAACATACTGTAGTGAGAATTATGTGAATGTGCCTCACCCCGCATGTCAATCCCTACTCCATTCATCTTCATACAGCTACTCCAGGTAGAATTCCACTGAAAGAAAGATAATCAAAGAAACTCAGGGACTGCAAATTTTAAATATAGGTAGAGCTGTGTCCAGAGGGTCATTTAACAAATGCCTGCAAAGGTTACTTCTGGGTGAGTAGTTCTTTGCACTTTCATGTCTTCTAGTTCTAAAGAATGAGATGTAAATATTTGGCAAATGGATAAGCAAATGAATCATAGCACAGAAGGTAGTCAAGTGAAGAAAACAAAGAGTGAATAACTATGTGGCTGAAAGTGAGGATCAGCACAAATTAGATAATGGAAAAAGAGGAATGAGCCATTGATTCATTTACTGCATGGTCCCTATAATGTACCAGGTTCTGAGCTAGTTGTTGGAGACGGAGCTGAAAGGCCAGAGGTGCAGGGAGCCAAAAGCTCACAGACTAGGTTAGGAGATGAGCCAGGAAAGAAAGGATTTCAGTGAGTTGTTGTTTCTGTTTTTAATGGTAAATGAATGTGTAGACTGCTCTGGATGGACTCTGTTTTGCAACAGTTAAATGTTGCCTACTTTCCCAGGCACTACTCGTGTAAAAAGACATAGAAAGTGAAATGGGTACCTATCCACACTACTGTGTGTATTAGCTCGGTTTCTGAACTTGTTTTTTTCTGAAGCACGAAGCAATGAGGTATAGATCAGTGAAGACGCAAGCATCAGCAGAGGAAAGAATGAAGGAAGTTGAAGGGGAAAACTAACAGGATGGGTGGCTATAATGTAATATAATACTAACAATTATTATTTTATGTAGGTGGCATGGAAGGAAAAATCTTTTTACAAAGTGTGATGGAGAATGTGGTAAGAAAGGGACTTTGGTGATGATACTCTGGACTAGAGATTGTAGAAAATGGCAGAGTGCATTAATCAGGGACACGTGCAATTACTGCCCAAACAATACTGGAGCGCCCACATTTCCAGTTGCAAATTCACATGGTGATCTTACCATAGTTTTTTAGCAATGGTCATTAATGAGGAGGTCAAAGGGAAAAAAATAGATCGGCTTATTTTGGCCATGTGCAAGAATGACAAGACAGCACTGACATTCCTAATACAGAAGGACATGGTCATTTCTTCATGGTCATGATGAGTGCCCATGAGACCCAGGTGTGTTCAGAAAAATGAAGAAGGCAGAAGAGAGTGAACTAAGAAACTGAGAAAGGATGTTAGTTATTCTGGGGGTGAGTGGTCAAAATGGGAGATGGTAATGAGTCTGAAAGTCTACTGTGTCTAGGGATTCAGATCATACCAGAATGGGGATTAAGTTTTCTTAGTTAAATTTGCCTAAAGTTCACTTCACATTTCACTAATAGCTCAGGGTAAAAGGACTGTAGGTGCATAGGTCCATGGCTAGGTGGCAGCATATTGGTTTTTGTCAAACAACTCTCAAGTAATATTTTAGTAAATCTGAAGAATTACTAAATTGATTGAAGAACCCCCCTAGGTATTGCTCTTGAAGAATGATTCGCAAAGTGTGCTCTCCAGCCCAGAACATCAGTATCACCTGGGAGCTTGGAAATGAGATTCTTAGGCCATTCCCTAGATTTACTGACTGGAAACTTAGGAGGTGGAGCCAGCGGTCTGGTCAGACCGCTGGTTCCGATACACGCTTGATTTTCAGGGCCACTACTTTAGAAGTTATTTACAATTGATAGCGTGAGTTTTTTGAGACCCATAAAACTATTAAACTATTTCTACAATCTCTGATATCCATCTCTTCCCCCAACTATTTCCTTGAAGATACCTGCAGGCATCATAACACTACTATTTTAACATCCCACATATTCAGCTGGGTGTTTCTGTTTGGCGTGCTCAGCTTCTTTTAAGCATTATGGATCAAAACTGTTTACTATAAGATAAGATAAATGGCAGCTCCACAAGAGAGTGCAGCAAAATAAAATTAAAGAATGCATTTCTCTTGGAACACGCCAAGCGCCTATTAGCTGAGAGCATTTGTCCAGTGACTGGCTAATACTCACTGGATTAGAACAGGCCACGTTCCCTGCAGCGCTGGCTCTCATGGGTGGACAGCAGTTTTGAGGATAACATACAGGGGCGCAGAAGAATATATGTGTTTGTGAAGTATGTACAATACATTTATTTATATAGCATAAGGTAAAATACTATAGTTGTTTATAAAACACACTTTACAAAATAGCTTGGATATAAAAAGGATTATAATGAGCCCAGGCTAGGAAGGCTGATTTAAATAGGTGTTTTTGGAGAAACCGTTTTTTTTTTTTTTTGGATGAGTTAAGGGATATTTCCTAATGGCATTGGCCAAATATTCAGGCTACATCTGTGTCTGATTTTTCAGTTGAAATTTGGCTTTTTGAGAAGTATTATTTTACTAGAATATTTCCTTTTAAACATGTATTTTCTAAATACACTACTACAAACTCATTTATTCATATTAGACTAATTTATTATTATTTGGAAAAGACTGTTGAAATGATCACTTTTATTCTTTCTGAAAAAGAGTTTTCTAAACATATTAACATTAAAGAGGGGAACTATTTACCCTGCTCAAAATTGTATTCTGTGTAGAAGAAATCAGGGTATCCTTCTATCTAGTACATGCCTCCCCTGAATTAGAAATTAGAAATTAGAAATTAGAAATTAGTGTTATGAACGTATCAAAACTAGTCTTTACTCTGCCAGTCCCTTTCTTCAACTAAAATGTGTCTAGATTAGGACAAAGCTATTTTTTAAATTTATTAAATTTTTAATGAGAATATTTTCTTATTCTAACCATTCTCTATATTAACCCATTTTTATAACTCAAGATGCAATATTTGTGTGATACCATTCCTCCTAATAGAAACTCAGCAAAAACTTCTTTTTTAATTAGTTATTTCCCCCAACTTCCTATATGCCTTTACTATTGCCAGTGTTTTCTTAAAACTTCCTCCCCTACATACATAGTATTCAAGTATTCACATGCTTACTAACCTATCTTTCTTTGCTAAGTGCTAGGAAACTTACATTTACCCTTCTGTCTGGAAGGAATCTGTGTGTATAAAATTCAAGTCATAAAGTCTATTGTATACTCAACTAGGCAGTCTGATTTATACTGAATATGCATACATGCAATAGAATATATTTTAATATGTATTTATATATACATATAACTATATATTTATACACAGTGACAGAGAGAGAGAGACGCAGGCAATGAAAAAAGAGGAAATGAGATGAGAGAAGGGAGGGGAAGGAGGAAGAGAAGAAACGGTGGGGGAGGGAAGAGAGGGTTGAGGGACTGCAAATATTAAAGCAAATATTTCAAAAGAGCACATTAAACAAGTCAATTAAGATTTTTTTATTCCCTGGGTAAACTAATAGCTCAAATTCAGTCTATTACAATGAAATAGTAAATCACAGGGAGGATATAGACTGAAAATTTGAGGTGCTCTTAGCCCCATTGCAAATTCTTCTGTAATAGATAAGCCAAGAGACAGTTAGCTTTTCTTTATTACCACATTCTGTGCTATGTGCTACCCCTGAATAAACGCTGCACACAACTGAACCTCAGTGTGGTGCAAGAACAGAACTCTTTCTGAACAAGCCTACTTGCTACTCTGTAACTGGTTGGAATAACAATAAACTCTTTCCTTAGAAGTGCTAACCCATGTTTCTGAGGCTCTGTTTTCTAACAGAGTGCATTTAGGTATGTTTGAAACTGCAAGCCCTCTGGGGGAATATCAGCTCCACACAACTCGAGGCCATCATTATAAGAACTAAAGCAGCTCTCTGGGTTTAGCAGATGGACCGCAAACTGGCAGAGAGCCTGAGCTCTCTGAGGAAGGATGCCAGTGCCCCTCTATCGTTTCCTTAGCTGTTGGGAGAGATTGCAGCTCTTCAGCAGTTTCTCTTCCTGACCAGCTTTTCCCAAGATAAATCTGAGCTAGCACCATATGTTTCAAGAACAAAAAAAAAAAACACAGCTTCTGAATTATTACAGCATAGAGTACTCTTGCCCAGGAAATTCAAGCTGCTTAGGCATTGTAATCATAGTACCAGGCAGAATTTGAGAGAGCAGTAAACATGATTTCACATCCCTTTATAAAATGTTTGTCTACAAAGAGTGGGACTCTTTGAGAATTTCTGGGAGATAAGAGAAAATGTTGCCTAGAGCCTTTATTTATTTTGGAAACATAATCCTGGCTGAATGACCTATTTTCAGGTGACATTGAGTCCACAAGTATTGTTAGAGTTTGGGGCCAGGAAATGGGAGTCAGTGTTTTCCCTGAAGTGTTTTTTATTTTAAAGCCACTCAGTGGCCATAACTGTCAGAGACTGTGCTAAATTCTGGGGATATGAAGACATTAATATACAGTACTTGACTTTACCAACTTCTAATGCTGTGAGTGGATACATCATCAGAACACTGCAAAATTGCATGCAGGCATATTTATAATGATCCAAACAGAGTTTGACCAGATCACAAAGGAGGAGCATCTAGATGCTTCATTAAAGGGTACCTTAAAGAAAATTGGTTGAATCTTAAAAGAAGTGTGGTGGCATATAAAGTGAACAGGAGGAAGACGGATGGACAGCATCAATATAAACACAAAGGCAAAGGAGGAAGAAAGAGAAGGCAACAGGTGGTTGGGTTTTTTGTTTGTTTTTGCATAAAAAATTCATGAAGGAATAGAGAAATTAATTCAGAAGATGTAGACAGGGGACAGGTAATAAAGCACTGTAGATGAAAAATGAGCACACATCCTTTGACACTGTTGTCATCAGCAGGTAGAATCCCCTGCTCTTCAATCTGAGCTGGCCTCTCAACACATCCTTGGTCAATAAAATATGATGAAAGTGACTTCCCAGGTGTGTCCTAAGAACTGTCATATAGCCAGGGCCTCTCAGAATTCTCTTAAAATCTAGCTGCCTTTTTTTAGGAGTGCTCCCATCTAGAGCAGTCCCTCTAAAATACCCTGTAGAGGTGGTTTGTGGGAGGCAAATTCCCTCAACTTTTGCTTGTCTGGGAATTGTTTAATCCCTCCTTCATATTTAAATGATAATCATGCTGGATACAGTATCCTTGGTTCAAGGCCCTTGGTTGTGGTACATATACACAATGGAATATTACTCAGCCATAAGAAAGAAACAGATCCTACCATTTGCAACAACATGGACAGAGCTAGAGGGTACTATGCTCAGTGAAATAAGCCAGGTACCAAATACGACAAGTACCAAATGATTTCACTCATATGTGGAGTATAAGAACAAAGGAAAACTGAAGGAACAAAACAGCAGCAGAATCACAGAACCCAAGAATGGACTCACAGTTACCAAAGGGAAAGGGACTGGGGAGGATGGGTGGGAAGGGAGGGACAAGGGCTGGGAAAAAGAAAGGGGGCATTACGATTAGCATGTATAGTGTAGGGGGGGCATGGGGAGGGCTGTGCAATACAGAGAAGACAAGTAGTGATTTTACAGCATCTTACTACACTGATGGACAGTGCCTGTGAAGCAGTATGTGGGGGGGACTTGGTGAAGGGGGGAGCCTAGTAATCATAATGTTCTTCATGTAATTGTAGATTAATGATACCAAAATTAAAAAAAAATCTAGCTGCCACTCTGTGAGAAAGCCCAAGCAGCCCACAGACTCACAGAGAGAAAAAGAAGTTCCTTGCCAACTGCCCTCACTGAACTCGCCACCCAAAGTCAGTATCAGCTTGCTTGCCATGCGAATGGCCCAACTTGGAAGGAAACGCTCCAAATGAGCTGCCCCAGCTAATGTTGCATGGAGTAGATATGAGCCTTCCCCCTGAGCCCTGCCCAAATTATGATTTTGAATAAAATAAGTTATTATTGCCACTGCAAGCCACTGAATTTGAGTGTTATTTGCTACCTAGCAATGTAATTAACCAGAACAGTCATTAAGTATGTACTAAGTGCTCACCCTGTTCTTATATACAATGTCATGGAGTTTAGACTTTAATCCTGACAAAGATTCTCTCCTTGACCAGACTCTAGCCAGGCTCCTCTGAGCCTTCTAACTAACAAGGTCTCAGCCTTGGCCTGTAAAAACTACAGACCCTCAACACAAATAATGTCCTCCACTCTCCTCCTTCCACATTAAAAGAATTAAACAAAAACTGACATAGTTTCTGACAGTTCAGGGTCTCATAACTAACTCCCCTTAAAGTGCCTGCCTGAGAAAACCCACAGCTCCTGAAAGATTTTATTGTTTTTTTTTAGTTAACATCTGAAGACAGCCGCCAGTGCCCTTTCTTAAAGCATTTACTAAGGGCTTTCAACCTTGAACCTTTGCTCTGTCCCTTTGAGATGTGTATATATCTTCTATCACTCAAGAATATCTCAAGGACCTGAAGGCCATCTCTTTAAAATGTGATCAGCAGGAAGGATATAGCCTCAGGCGCCCAGTTCCCGTGGGACAAGGGAATCCTAACTTCCATATGTGCCAGCTAGAGGACTCAGGTGGCCTATCAGCATTGACAATCACCAGTCCTTTGCAATTTTTCACTTCCTTCATTCTACTGAGCTCCCATTTGCCTCTTGTCCTACTTTCTCATTTTCCTTTTAAAATACATGATCACCTCTATACAGATGGAATTTCAGTTCAGTTCATGCTAGATCCTCTTCCTTATTGCCACATATTACTAATTAAAATCTGTCCTTATCACTTTAACTTGTGTCTTGCTTTGTTTACCTTTGGCAATGTGAGACAAGTAGGTTTCAGCTTTAAAGCTATTACCTATCCCGTAGTAACAGCTGCTTGTGTAGAGCTGGATTCTAGACTTAACCTGATTATAATGCATCACTTAGTGATGACTGTTGGAGGCAAAGACAATAATTGTGGTAGCATATGTGCTTATGATTTGCCAAATCTGCTGCAGTAAAAGCTAAGCCTCGGAAAGTTTTTTATTTTTTAAATACCTTATATTGGCAGCCAAGTTTAAGGTAGCTATCAGAGAAACAAACCAGATTTAGGGAAACCAGTCAAGAAGCTTTTAGTGTTCAGGAAAAATCAAAGGAAGGCCTGAACTGGAGAAATAGAGGCTGCTAACATGGTAAAGGGGATGGAGTCCAGCAGGGTTCAGCATTCTGTCTGGGTTTCACAAGCAGGTTGCTGGGTGATCAGCTGTGAAACTACGTGAAATGGAGGAGTAGCTGGCTAGCCAGCAGATGGCAGAGAAGATCATGATTATACAGTTTGGGATATGTTAAATCTTAGGGCCCAGGGACATATATCTAGCTGTCAGCTAACTGTCCCATTACATATTCAAGTCTGTAATGCAGGAAGAGGTTCTGTATAAAGACATAGATTATGTTATCATTACCATTCAGATGGTAGTTGAAAGAAAAAAATGGAGGACAGCCAACAAAAGAGTTTGTGGATGGAGAAGAAGTTGGAAGAAGATTGAAGCCTGGCTTTAACACTTTTTTTTTTGCTTGCTTTAACACATTTAAGAAACAATGGAAGAAATAATAGCCACAAGATAAATAGAGAAGGAGCAGTACAGAGGTTCTAGTAGAAGCAAGAAGGCATGGTGTCAAGGATATCAAGAGCTTACACATTTATAAATAGTAATTAGCACTGTCAGATGATACAAAAGGATCTCATTAGGTAAAGACTGAAAACTGCTAATTGATTTGACAATTATGAGGTTATTAGTGACTTTAAATGAATAATTTTAATGAAGTACTATAACTCTATCATTTAGCTTTTTCTGCAAACCAAACCTCTTCTAGATGTAGTGGCTTAGAACAACAACCAGTTATTTAACTCATGAATTCACATGCTGGCAACCTTGGCTGGGCTTGACTAGGTGGTTCTTCCAGTCTGGGCCAGACTTGGTGGATCTCAGATGCTGTCATGTGAGATTGCTTACAGATCTGCAGTCAGCTGGCAGGCTCCCTGGCTTGAGTGAGGGGGGCATCTTTTCAACTGATCTCAAATCTCCAGTAGTCCCCTTACTTGCTTGCTCCTGTGAAGTTTACAAGGTTCCAAAAGTAAGAGTAGATATACACAGAGATTCCTGAAACCTTGCTTAGAACACAAATAACATCCTTTCTGTAGTATTTTATCTCCCAAAGTAAGATACAAGGCAGCCCTGATTCAAGGGTGGAGAAATAGACTCCACCATATCGTGGGAGATGCTGCAGTGAATTGCTCTTTCCTCAATCTCCCACAGCAATGGCAAAGAGTTGCTGGGTCTGGCTGTCTATCATCACTGCCTTTACGGCCCATTATAGACAAAAGTGGCCTAGTTATTTTAACATACCTTTTTATAACGTCAGAGCAAAAAGAATATGAAGCCCTGCTATAGTCCTTTAAGTCCACAGACAGTAAAAGAGTGAGAAGCCTCCCCCTGCACCACCAAGGCAGCAGAGGAAATATTCTCCTTAGCAGAACACTGAGGCTTCATTTAAACTAATATCCTCATCTTTCAAATGCACGTTCAAAAGACTTCTTGTTTCCAGTAAGGGGAGACCCAGGTTATTGGCATACACTCTTTTGTTGAAAACAACTAAAAAGCTGGATAAAATAATACAAAAAAGCCTCCTCAAAGCATCACACAGACAACAGGACAGTAAGGAATTACAAGGCCAAAAGGAAGGAATGATGAAAACCCAGAGATTTATGTCAGCACAGAAAGTGATTTTGCCTGGAGGTATTTGACTCCCTGGCAGAGCCCTTCTGAGAATAGGAGCAAAATCAAAGCCCACAATTCAACTAAACTGGAAGTCTAATAAAACTCCTTCTTCTTGGTAAGCTGGGACCCTAAAAAGCTCACCCTCAGGCTAAGGGTGAATGGGAAGTGGCAGAGCCTGAGTAGAATTACAGCCATGTATTAAATCATTGGTATCAAGTCTTGAGCTTGTTTCAGCAATGAACTTTCTCTTTGAAAAATTATTTGTCAAATTGGTCCTAAAACAAGTTTTTCAAATAGAATATTCCTCACATCAGAAATGATAATTAGGTGTGCACACATTAGACTTAATGAAGAGAAACAGAACAGGCAGAAATGTAAACCAGAAACACAGCAAGCAGTAAAAACATCACATGTTGAAATACTTAGGCACCAATCATGTTTAAGTAAATGAAGGACCAACTTAAAGATAACTGCAGAGGGCTGAGAATTGTAAAAAGTGACATGGCAGGTTTGAAAAGAAAACTTCTGGAAAAAACACATAAGAGGAATTAAAATCTCTGTGAGTGGGCTTAACAAAGAAACCCCTGAAGATAAAGACAGACTTGATCTATAGGAAGACAGGCTGGAAGGAATTACCTGGAGATCAATCCAGAAAGATCAAAGGAGGACTGTAACGGAGAGACTAATAACCACGAGTGACACGTAACAAGGTCTGGGATGTGTAATCAGAGTCCTGGGTGGAGAGAAGAGGGTATTGGATACTGGATATATCTAAAGAGACTATGCCTAAGAACTGTCTAGATCTGAAAGACAATATTCTGCAGAGTCAAGAAGCCCACAAATCCCTACAGGATAATTAAAAAGAAATCTGCAACTCAATGTATTGCATTGAAACTGCAGGGGGGGCAGGGAAGATGAAGATAAAAATCCTAACAGAGGCCAGCAGCAAACAAAAAAGGAAAGATTATCTTCAAAGGAGCAAGACCAACAATTGACTTCCTAACAGAAACAAGGTAACACAAGTGATAGAGGAATAAGCTTTTCAATGTGTAAAAAAGAGAATGGTTACAGCTCAGAAAACATTTCATGAATGTTGATGAAAAAAGGATGTTTTCAGTCAAACAAAGGTGAGGAGGGTCATCAGTGGCAGACTTTCACTAAAGAAAATCTAAAGGTTGTATCTCAGGTGGGAGGAAAATGATCCCAGGTATGTATAAGGCGTAAGAAGAAGTCAAGAGCAAAGAAAGGGGAAATATGTGGAAAAAATTCACATTTGAGACAGAGTGATCTCGTAAGTCAGGGGTTTGCAAACTTTTTCTGTACAGTGCCAGAGTGTAAATATTTTAGGCTTTGCATGCCATACGGTCCTCCTGTGAGTATTCTGCTGTTATGTGCAAAAATTACCATAGACAACATGTAAAAGTATGAGAACGTGGCTGGGTTCCAATGCGACTCTCTTCATAGAAACAGGCGGTGAGCTGGACGTGGCCTGCAGGCCAGATTACAGACCCCTAACTTTAGTGAACCTACAGCCCTATTCCTGAGCTTTTCTGGTTTACCTGCATGCTTAGAAGAAGGACTGAACAAGTACCCTTCTTGCCTCGATTACCATAGTGTAATACGTTCAGGGCCAGGGCCCACACACATTCCGCACAGGCTCTGGTTCCTCCCTCTCCTGTCACAGGGAAAGCCCTGGGAAATCATCACAAAGCTTCCTTTGATGTCCTCTGAACTTTTCTAAACTGTAGGAATTGTTCAACAACAATGAGGCCACTGGAATGGGCTTTCCGAAACACAAATCTGACAGTGCCATTTCCCTGTTTGCATTTTCTTAAGAACTCCTCTGTCTAGTCATCCAGCCCCAGTTCCTCACAAGGACATGAGAGCCTTGTAATCTGCTGCTTACCTTTCTTCTCTACACGGCCTACTTGCCTCCTGCTGCACCTGAGCTCACCTCACCACTTAAAGTTGAGCACTGTGGGGACCGAGCACCATAGGCCTTTGTTGTGGCTGTTTCCGGTGCCCCCTTCTTCTCTCTTGGTCTAGTTGGCAAGCACTAGTCTTCAAAGCTTCACCCAGGCAGTGCTTCCTCCAGGAAGTGATGGGGCCCCAAATTCAGCATGCACAGTTCCTTTGGGCTCCAGTGTTGGGCTCAGGTCCCCAAGCACAACAGGCCATACAGTATGTCCTCATTTGTCTGTTGGCTACATTAAGCTGTGACTTCCTTGAGAATCTCTTATTTCTGTGTCCCAGCACATAGAGTGGGCACTCAATTAAGAGAGTGTGTGTTTTAATGAATTACTGAAGCAAAAATAAGAACGATACCAATAGAAAGATCCAGTAACACTGGATATCCTCAAGTTTATCAGAATTGATCTAAATCAAAATCACTCATTAATCAACTAATATAAGTATCTATTGAGCATGGTTATAAAGAGGTCAAATTAATCAAAATATTGGATAGTAATTACAGTGTTACTGTTTCAGCGATTTAATCACTTGAATAATTTGAATTGTCTGTAATATTTAAATGTGTCTTTATTCTGAATGAATGTGTGGAAATAATGGGAATAGGTATAAAAACAAAAGGGACTTTTACTTTTTAAATCAAGTCCATACTTTGAAGCAATGCAAATATTTTTATCAGTTGACCAATCACCTGTGTATGTTACAAATTAAGAACTGTTTAGGTTATTAGCAATCATGTCAGTTAATTATTTCAACTTCTAATTTTGAAAGATAATTCTTAAAGTTAGTATTTATACATTCTATATGTTGTTTAGATGTTTTAATCTATTGCTTAAGTAACTTTTAGTAAGCATTGCATTGTACAAATAGCAATCTGTCTATGCCTGCCTACATTTTAGTGTGTTTCATTTGTTCATTGATTTAAAACATGTAATGAAACTACTGGTATGATGTTATTTTCCTTCAATTATTTTAAAAATAAATGACTTTAAAACAGTTTTACAACATTTACCCTATGTTTATTTAATAACAAATTTTCAAAAATATGTTTGTGAGATTATGGCCTACTTTTCTTCTATTACTTTTTTCAGTAATGTTTAATATCTTCATGTAATAGAGAATTTATTTAATATTAACTAGTGTGAAATGAAATCATTTGGTATTCATTTGAATGTCACATACATTTTCTTAAATGTTTTATTATAATTTAACAATATTTAATAGGCATTGTTTTAAAACAAACTGCTATTTGCTTTAGTTCCCTTAACACACTGTGCTTATATCTTTGAATTTAAATGGTGAGTGTGATTGTCCCAGGCATTTATGGGGTGGATAATGGTAGTGGAGTTTTCTTAAAGGTACCTATGTGTATTAAAATAAAAAGACTCTAAGATTATTTCTGTTTCTCTCCTACATTTAAGAAGTTCAGTTTGATGTTTATAATGTAATATTTTGAGAGACTAAGAAAAGAAACTAAGTGAAAAGTTCTCTCTAGGGAAAATATATTCTAGGGTGGATAGGACATTAGTATTGGGTAATTGGTATACCAAATTGGTGAGCAAGGAAGAGAGTCCTGAATTATAGATAAGCCACAAGTGAGATGTTAGCATGAAGAGCTAGGGCAGCAAAATTTTGACTACTTGAGCTATTCTTCAGGGCAAGAAGGTCAGCATGATCTGGCAGGACACCACACTGAAAGGCCCTAGGTTGCCAAAAAATCAGGTAAAAGACATTAAAATTTAAATGTTGTTATGTGACTCTATCAAGGCATTTCATCTCATTGGGCCTCATAATTTGAAAAATCATTTATACAATTTAAATAAGGTGCTAAAATGAAATTATTGTATATTCTTTTTAATTCTAAAGTTACATGTAATGAAAAGATTTTAAAGAGGGGATAGAGGGAGCTAAAAAATGGTTTGATAATCTGAGCCATTTCCTCGTTTACCCTGGTGTCAGACACCATGTATCTGACTCATGTAGGAAAAGAATTTTGTGCATCCCTATCCCTTCTTGAAGTTCGTGGTGAGTCTGGTAGTTTCTCATCAGTAATTACATAATCCTTTTTTTTTTTTATTATTGAATCAGAATTACACTTATTCTCATTGTCAATAGTTAACATATGGTGAATGAAATAAATTAAAGATGTCATTCATGCTGTTTTGATTATGCATAGTTGTCTTAGATGATAGCAGCCAAACACTTCTCATAGTATTTGGTCCATCCAATTGCACATAAGTGTTTTAGGACTGCTCACGTGAAAAGAATCAGGGATTTGGAGGTGTTTATGGAGGGTGACAGTGACAATGGTGGCAGTGCAAAGGCTTTTCATAGACTAAGCTATGAAATGCTGAGACAAAATTGTGCTAACATACAGAAAAAGAAAACACTCAATTTTGGTAAAGAAATGGTAAAAATGAGCACTCTCACTGTTACTAGGTGTACACATTTTAATAGCTACTTCTGAGAGCAATTTTGTGATGTGATAGTAAAAGCTAACAATTTTATAATCATCTATATAAAATAATAAATATTCTATGTGTAGAACTCTCACATATGAATATAAAAAGGCATGTATCAGAATATTAATGCTCACTGCCTTGTTATTCTACTAATAAAATTATAAAGAACCTAATATTTATCCATGGGAACATGGAAGAATACATTGAGGTATATCTGTAAATGGAACATTATTGTAGGGAATGAAACAATTTTTCTGACTCTATTAGGATTCCTGGCTAGGTCTGAAAATTAAACTAACAAAGACAGGCTAATGGGAGAAAAGCATACATATATATTTAATAAAGGTTTTTTGTGTAACAGGAGTCTTTATAAAGCAACAAAGCCTAGGAGAAACAGTTAAACCTGAGTGTTTTTATGCGAGGTTTGATGCAAAGTAGATAGTGGTGCAGATGTGTGATAGGTCAAAGAGGATGAGGGAGGTGTAGTAAACCAGAGGAACTAGAACAGCCTTTGTGTGCAGATTCTGCTTAACATCACCTTGTTTCTAGAAACAAAGATGTTCCTTTCCTCTGGGTATAGGGGGGCACCTCTCACACGAGGGTTTGTGAATGCTTCTGGGGAGAGGTCTGAGTGACTTGTCTGCTTCCGCTGTTTTCTCAAATTTCTTAAGCTTAAAATATTCAATATGCCAAGGTGTCATATTTTGGGGTAGCATGTCCTATGTACCCCATCAATAAGTACCAGTTGAAATGAATTAAAGTTAGTTTACCAAATGACACAGGGGATGAGTAGAAAAAGACCTCAACTATAATTGTAATTTTTAATTTATTTTTAATAAATTGAAAATAATTGTTTCCTAATTTAACACAATGACATCTGATGTTCAATATAATCCTTTTTTGTAGCACTTTATTATTCCCTGAATGCCTGAAATATTTCAAGTAAAATTTAAAACCCCAACAGTAGTAACAGCAAAAATGACAATTCTTTATAAAGACATAGAGTTAGAGAGGTGAGACATTTCTCTGTTGCCAGAGTTCTGTTCCCAGACACTTATTGTGGGCTTGGTGTGGTGGGTAGAAACCTAGTTCTTTGACACTGAGAGCGCTGCATTATTATTCATAGCCGCACCCGCCCTTAACTGCTTCCTCTACTCTATTTGGCAATCAGATGATCAAAGCACTCTTGACCCTGGATAGTAAGACGAAATTTAAGAAATGGTAGACTAAATTTTACTTGTTAGAGGCTTAAATTGACTCACTGTCCCTGAATAGTAAGAATTCATCCACTTTGCCTAAGGTGCATAGAAACAGAATTTTAACTAAAAAGCAGATGTTTTCTGCATATGGAGCAGTGGGAGTTGCTTAACATAGGAAACATCACCTTTGCTTTCTCACGCTTCCCCACAGTAAGATGGGCAGAACCAGTAAGTCTCAAATGTCTTTAAAGATGCTAAGATTATTAGAGATTCATGAGAGGTTTACAACCCCTAATTAAATTTTAGAGTATAGACTGCAGTTGACAAATACGGTAACTATTTTTTAAAGGAGACCATTTTGTCTAAACCACTGTGGATAACTATTTCTTTAGGAACTATGAACAATCTCAGGATTTTGGACAGGATTCTAAACTGAAATCGCCAAACATTCCTCAAAGGTTTACTTGATCATTCTATACAATGACTGTATCAAAGCGCCCTTTGGAAATTTTGGCTTTTCTTACTGGGACTTCCAATTATATGCAAGGGATATTTCTTGAAAAGTGTTAGATAATGCTATGTTGCGCCAGGCACCAGTGTGACTGGCAGACAGTGTTATCATGGGCAGCCCTTAGTAAACGCTTGTAAACTCTTCTCACCGTGTGCGTTACCTGAATATGATCTCCCATGCTCACGGCTTCCCTCGCCACCTGCCATCCATAGACAGTGGCCCACGGATAGCTGCCTGCTTTCCAAAGCTCTCCAACTGCTTACCTGGCATCTCCTGCTGGATACACCAAAGGAATCACAAACTCAACGTATTATTTCAGAACATGATCTTCCACCCTAAATGAAAGATTTATTTAGTAAACACAATTTTATTGAATGGGAGCATTGTTCATCTTCCTGCACAAGTCAAGTATGTAGGTATCACACACAAGTATCTCTTTCAAATCCTATTGATTTTACCTCTGAAATAGTACCTACATAAATCCTCCCTATATGCAAATCCTATGGGTTCTCTCTCTCAAACAGCTCGTACAATCCACTGTTCTGTCTCTCCACCACCCCACCAAAATCCAGGGCCCTGTCATTGCTCTCACCTTGATAACTCCCGTTACCTGGTAAGTGGTCTGCTCTTAGCCATGTTTGTTCCCCTCCTACTTCACGTGGCATTTTATCTGTTTCAGTTACCTGTAGGATTACGTGATTAAATCTATATTCCTCTAAAGGGAAACTATGTAGTCAAGAGACATGCTTGTTTTTGTCAGGTTTGTATCCCTGGTCCTCTGCAGTTGCAATACACGGTCATCCTGCCTTATGTGCCCTAACTTCTGGAAAGCAATTGCACATGTGTGGTTACAAATTATGTCAGCCACAAAAGCAGTGTTCTTGGAGTAACCTCCTGGCTCTCACAGTTAACTAGTTTAAGTTGAGTAGTACTTATTAAGACAAAAATATTCTGCTTTGTGTTAAAAAATAAATAAATCAGTTCCCTCCCTTAAAACTTATAAGTGTAACCTTCTCCTCAGTCTTCCCAGAGATATTGCCAAAAATACACTAGCTTGATCCCTTTGCCCATTTCATATTAGAGGAGCACCAGAGATCATGAGAGGTTACAGATCAGTAGTAACTGAGAAGGACGCTACACACTGAATATTTCCGGCATGCCAGGTCTTCCACACACTATCTTTCATTTAATTTGATGAGCCTCTAGATATTTTTAAATCACTTCTACTTTATAAATGAGGAAACTAAAATTACAAGACATTTGGTCATTTTCCCAAGCATCCCAGCAGGTAAATGGCAGAGCCAACACTCCAGGTGATGTCTCTGATTTTCTCAAAGCTGTGTTTCCTCAAGGAAGGAGTGGCCCAGGTTGACTCATTACTAGGATTATTCAGTAACAGAATTATACTCTGAATGAAGCTGACTTCATATCAAAAGTGCTGAAGGAAGTTCCCTCCAACATCCTATTTTACTGTTAAGTAGGTTTGAAGAAAAGATGTTTTTTTTTCAGCCACAGGCAGGCCCTAATATAGTGAATCCCTACCTTGGATATGGGTGACATTGATAAGCGGGCATTTAAAAAATCAGTACTTCTCAGGGTGGAATTCAGGTTTCAGTGTTTTGAAACCTCTCCAGAGGATTCAGAGGATTCCAATGTGCAGATAATGTTGAGAAGCACATCTCAGGTTTGTTATAGGAAAGTATCATTATATCTTTAGATTTAAGGTACAGATGAACATTAAATTTTAGACAAACAATACTTACTAATATGGAGGGTAGAACCAGGAATATTATGCTTACTACATCTATCTGAAAGAAAATGCACGCATTTCTTTCTATTTAATATATATCATGTCCACTCATTAATAAATCCCTGCAACCCCCTGCAACTCACAGAAGTGGGTTAATTTTAGACAGTTGAAATGCTCTTCACAGAGAGTGTGTCTTTTTACTGTTCTTGAGCTTTACACATTGTCTCCAACATGTGGGTATGTATACTTTTGAGCAAAGTGTTAATTCAATAATAGCACCAGAACACAATTTTCTGCAAAGAGGAGATTTAGAATAGGCTCACAAAGAATGCAGAATAGCAGCCGCTGGTGTGACAATGTTGAATGTACTACAGGCTACTATTTCAAGGGCACAGGTGAATTTAAAGCTACCCTACTCACATCTGCACACAGCCGAAATCACTCAAGGCAATAAAGTAAAGAACGGCTTCTATGAATAAAATATAAGCCAAGATTGTTTCTTTTAAGAAAAAATACATATCTATGCTAAATCACAAAGCCTGTTTCTAGGACTGTTCCCTATAGCGATGTTACCTGTCGGCTTGGCTTAGTCTGATTGTCATCCTCTTCAGTGGGGCTCTCATTCAGATAACCATCAGGTGATATGTGCTTTTTAAAAAAACACAGCTGGGCAAGAACATATAAATGCACTTTTATTCCATCTCCAGTCTGACTCATTTCTGTCCTTTCTCCAACCTATTGCTGAATTCTGCAGTGTCCCTCTCCTTATATTCCCAGACCTTCCCTGCCTTTTCTGGATCCACTTTGATTATCTCAACTTTGGGCTGAACCTGTCACATGCTCACAACTTGACAATCTCTCCCTGCTGTTCTTATTAGTATAGCTCTTCACTCTCTGGCCTTGCCTCTGTGTCACTGCCAGTAATGTTGAGCAATTTGAACGTGTAATTTTCTATTTGAGAAAGGCTAGTGGAAACATTTCTTTAAGTCTGCAGATTATGAGCCAGGAAACTTCCTTCCTCTCAACTTCAAAATGTTTCAAGCCACAATGGTCAGCCCTTAGGACCATTGCTTCCTTCCTCGTCCCCAGCACACCCTCCCCTGCTCTCCCCACATTGCCTCCTATAGTCCATCACTGGGCCCTCGCTGCAAGGAGGCAGAGGCAGGTGAAGGAAAGGGAAGCTCAAGGGGGATAAAGCAAAGGGTATGAGAAGAACATAGTTAAGTATGAAGAATACGGGAGAAGTAGGAAGAAGAAAAGTTGTGAGAAAAGAAAGACTTCTCCATTGCTGACTCCTTGAAGAGCAAGGACATTTATGAATTCCAAGATAAGTGCTTAATTGGCAAGCAGACAATTGCATAAACATTGATTCATTAATTTCTACTTATGAAGAGAAAATTGTCATTTAATTGCAAAGTTAAGAAAGTCACCTTTTGTCCTTTATAAATATTAATTTTCAAAATACTTAGGAAATTATTGGCATTGATTTGGCAGATTTGTTTTTGACTATCTGAGAAATGTCATACCTAAAGCCAAATACACATTTTTATTAGTTGAAAGCTAAGTGCATTGATAAATGAATTTGAGAAAATTACATTACTTAATGCACTTTTTATTTAAGACTCAGGGAGGCAAAAGAGAAGCAACCAGTGTCAACAACTGTGAATTTAAAACACAATTAACAAATTAGTATTTCTACACACATCTTTATGCTTATTACTCCTAAAGTAAATGAATGCATTTTCTCTAAGTAATGTGTCTATCTTTTTTATAATCATATACTGTTACCTGTTTGATAGCTAGTACTATGATAATTGGTGGGCTATCATGCTAATAAACATGTCGGATCAATTATAGTTAACACTGCTTCACACGCGTTATTAGAATTTGGGGACATGCTAGATTAGAATCTAGCATGCTTTTTATTGTAATGTATCATATCTGAATTAGCTTATGTGATTTGACGTGGTACTAAACTATCACCTTCTAAAAAGAGTGTGCTTGAAGTTCTGTTTTGTCATTCTATGCCATGTATTTGCTCTGAACATTGATCAAAGATGATAGTCTGATCTAGTTCTTTTTAGTTTTATGAAAATAACTACAGCTTTATAATGTACCAAATGAGTAGAGTATAGAACCTGCTTCTGTGTACTATTTAAGGTCCAGAATATATTAAGAAATAATGAATGGCATTTGCATAAATGACAGGCATGTTCCTAAACACAAAAAGATATGCAATCCCCATTTGCATGAGACATAATCTCCTACCACCACGTAATGTATTCCTCATTATAATTTTATGAGCCTGTGGGGTTTCATTGTGTTTATTTTCTTTAGAGTATCCACATTTCAACCTAATAGATTATGATGATATAAATCTACCTACCAGGGTGTTAAACTCTAATCTATTTTATTGCAATTTATATTTAAACTATATAAACATACACACTAGATTCGTTAACAAACACCACACTGAGCATTTACAAGTAAAAATGGTTATTTTATACTGAATTATATATATATACATAAAATGATTATAATTATACATATATAACTATATATATTCCTAAAAAATATGTATCAATATATATTTACATAATCCTCAAAATTACTATTAGATTGCCCTAATTATTATGCTCATTTGCCAAATGAAGAAAAATAAAAGATTTTCAGAGGTTAAGTAACTTGCTTAATTTCACCAGCACACAATTTAAGAGACCAGAAATGAAAGTTGGATCTCATGTTAAATCCTGCTCCCCTTTCCACTGCACTAAATTGAGTAAAGACTGAGTTAATGCATTTCTAACAAAAGCAAAGAAATGTCGATCCTTTAGTTAGTCTTTGCAATCTTATTGGAGATAGTGAGTGCAAAACTGTGATTTCTGTAAGGAAATGGCTGAACAGTCTGGAGAAAGCCCATTATGATTCTTCACAGATCCCTAAGGTTCCTGGACCTGAAGGAAAACTGGTTTTAGACATCCATTCATTACTTTACGAGTTTCTTATTTTATTTGGGTCGAGGTGATGCCTAATGTCTAACAAAAGAAGAAATTCTATTACTAATGTTCCTTACCTTGCTAAATTTTTTGAGAAATTGAACAATAAGAATCATTATGGGTTGTTATTTTGTTCCTTTTTTCATCTTTGTACTTTTAATGCCTAACACCTTGCTGAGCAGCAGGTACCCAATAATTATCTGTTGGGGAAGTTATAGATATCAGGAACAGGTGGTCATTTAAAATCAATTTGGTGAGAGCCATATGTTATTCTAACATTTTGTCATTACCATGTGCTTTAAGTTGAAGGTAACTTTTAATTTTCAAAATTTGAGTGTCATGTAATAGACTCCAAGACCCCAATAGACCCCTGAAGCATACTCTAATTCCATATTTAGGTCATGCAATTAGCTACATTAACTCTTTTCATGATTTTATTTCTATTTTCCTCATGTTTTAAATATCATTGCATGTAACCGATCGTAATGAAATAATGCTTAAACAGAGATATAAATGTGTACGCATGCATATATGCAGATAACGTATATATGCAACTATGTGTGTGGCAAAAGCTGTAACGAGTATTCAGTTTTAAGGGCATATAATCTGTAACATGATTTACACAGAATGAGATTTATATATATAAATTAATTAAGTCTTATTTGTGATATTTGCATTAGATTAGGCTAATGTAAACAGTTTATACCTTAAGAACTTTGCATATTTAAAACTTATCTTAGGCAATAACACACAACTTGTCAAGTTGCATAATTCAGTTGAGAATGGTGGTAGATATAAATGCCTTGTTTATTATGTATCACTTTAAAGAAGTATTACTGATTCAGAAACTGATCCATTGCAGAATGGCAGGCAATATCTCTGTGAATGTTAAGGTAAACCTAATTTGAGATTAAAAAGTTTATCTACTAGGTAAACTCAAATACATTAACTCAATTTATCTAGTTTATTATTTTCCTTTTGGTGAATATGTGTTAATTACAACTAAGAGTCAGAAACATGTATATTTAATTAGAAAGCGTACTGGAGGTTGGACCAAAGGGGTAGAATGGGTACACAATTCTACTCTATTTTTCAAAATCCCATGAAATGAGAAAATGCCAGAGAATAAAGTAGAATGGAGGAGAAGAGAGAGAAAGGAGATATTCTACTGGAATGAGAGGCTACACACACACACACACAAACACACACATGCACGCCCATCCTCAAAATGAGTACCAGGAAACTAAGAGTGCCATCAGGAACTGGAAATTTTGGGGAAGCCCTGGAACTTGGAAAGGATAGTCAAAAGAACTATGAAACAATAGAGTAAAAATAAAAACCCAGAGCCTCAAACTTTTGTATTGTCAGATCCTCCACTAAGGTTGTAACATTCTGGTAGACCTCCACAATCAGAGTCAATGGAGACACAGCCCCAGAGAGACAGCCTGGTCATTCATCAGGGTGACTGCTGGGGCAGATAGGCACTCCTTTCTTGCCCCTCCCCAGTTTATACCAAACAGCTGTCATTAAAAAGAGTTTGTTTTAAACTTTCAATTCCCAACTGAAATAAAATAATTGAAAAACTCACTTGATGGGTTGAACTAAGGAGTGGATAGAGCTATAAAGGAAACTACTGAGCTTACAAATGGAATTTTTTCCAGGAATTCAGAAAATAAATATGTAACATGGTTATGTGTAATAATCTAGGAATGTTGTAAAAAAATTTTTAACATTAAATTAACCCCAAGACTGTTAACATAGGGAGTGACTGGTGAAGATGGAGCACATAGGGTATGAGGATGGCCAAAACATCTTAAGATCATTTTCTAAATAGATACTAATTGTAATTTTCCTTTGAAAAATGATAACATAAGCTTGTACATCAAACACTTGCGAGTAACTGTTAGGCATTTAATGTATAATGTTTAAAACAAGAAAAAAGTGGGAAAAAATTCAATCCAGTAAAATAAATAATAATAAAAAAAGAACCAATCAGATGCCAGGAAGAAGACTATGTTACAAACCTCTGTGTACCATTCATTTACCTTCTCAGACCCCTGCTCTTCTCTCAGCCCGTCTGTGATGACCAGCTCTGAGGACACCAACTTCTACAGGTGCGACCTCAAAGCATGTCTCCATGCCCTCGCCTTGTGCCTCATTCACGGCCCCTGCTCCCCATGCTTGGCCTTTCACGTGTACGTGCAGGAAGCTAAGGATCCTTGCTCAGTGCCCGTCTGTGTCCAACCAGAACTTGTGGGGAGCGGGACAGGGAGGGGAGAATTTCCAGGAGAGAGATTTTGAAGGTCCAGCATCAGTTTTACTTTGTGGCACTGGCTCCATAGCACATTCTCTCCTGGCTCTCTCATCTTCCGTGCCCGTGGTCTCAGTGCTGCTCTAGGGAATCACATTCTCTAATGCTGCAGAGGCACAAAAACCTTTGCCTCTGGTTCTGTTTTCCAGGGACCCAACTCGATGTTGACTAAGTTAGCAGCTACAATAAACACATATAAGTTATATTTCCTTATTATAAGTAAAAGGTCCTAACCTCAGGCCAAAAAAATAATAAAGCAATTAAAGAAACCAAATTAATAATGATCACAAATCTAGCTATATGCTGTTTAAGACTGAGAGAGTTAAAACTATGATAATCATATATAATAATGGGAAAAGTATCTAGGACAAATTTTAATAAAAAAATCAAGTATTGTACCAATACTATGAAACCAATTTTAATAACAGAAAGAAAAATGGTGAGTGGGACAAGCTAAAATTATTTCATATGGATGAAAGTAAAATCATAAAACCTAATATATAGTATAAAACTATGCAAAACTAAGCTGATAGACATATAAGGAGAAATTGACTAATCCTTTAATCTTAGTCTTTAAATTACTTCATTTAAATATATTTGATGGTGATATTAGATTAAAAATAAAGAGAAATAGTAAAATTGCAACAATAATTTGATTTAATAGTTAAGTATAGTATATAACAGTACATATATATTACATATATGTAAGAAAGAAATAGAGACAGAGAGAGAGAGAGCATGCTGCACTCTTAGGTCAATAATACTAATTTTTTCAACACTCTTGAAGGAATAGTTAAAATGTTCATGTAATAGATTACAATTAAAATCAGAATGAAGTATGTAACAGAAGCCACAATCTCTGAACAAAATATTTAAAAAGTAAAATTAGAAAGGAATAGCCAGAAACAACCAATAAGAATAACAAAATACATTTCTCCTTGCAAATTTTAACATAATTAAAAATAACTTGTACTAGAAAGAAAATGACAACTGAAATGATAAAATGTTATATGAAAGATGTGGTTATCAGCATCTGACTCTTTTCTTTCCTCCAGCTTGCTGTGCTCAGACTGTAGGCACTTAACCTTTTATAGACTTGAGTTGGTAACACTTTCTAGTTCTCAGCTTGGATAATTATACTACCCCCCTCAAATGTTATTTGGGAGGATTAAATGGAATAATTTCTATAAAGCATTTATAAAACTGCCTTGCACACTTGTTAGACTAAAACAATTTTGTAATTGCTGTCTATCTACCATCGTTACCATCGTCACCATCATTACTATTTTCCTACTTATAGATACTATGCATTTTATTTAATTAACATGAATTTTTAAATTTCTTAAGTTTGAGCTCAATGTTCGTCTTATTTACAAGTTGCAAATAGCTTAGTTTTTGCATAGAGGGTAATAAATGTGTTATTTGCATGTAAATTATTGCTTCAGTTGTATTATTGGATACCACTGCAATGCCTACCCCTCCATAAATTGGTTGTATTTTTCCACTGCAAAAAAAAAAAATAACTGGAAACTACCAGCTTCAAAATCCATTGGGCTAATTTTGGTATGACTGAAAAAGAGTAACTGAGTCCTTTAGTGTTTATTTATCTATGCATTTTTAATAAACAGAGAAAACATAGGCTTCCTAGAAGCTCTTGCAGAAGTCATATGCTTCTTAAGTAAGTGCCTAAATGGAAAGGAAATCCCAATGTTTATTCTATTATTTTGATAAGGTTGAATAATTTCTGGCATTTACCAATATTGTTAATTGTAGTTAACTGTGGTAACACATAGCCTTGTAGCTAGCTGTAAGGGATGGAGAGAAGACAAATACAATTTTGAAGGATTTAAAAGAATAGCCAAGGTAATTTAAAAAATCCTAGTTAATTGGTTAAATCAGAGTAAGGCATCACAAGGAATATGTAATCCATGTTGATATGTAGCAGGAAGCATAGACTCTCAAAGAAACAATGATGTGTGGTTGCAGATATATTATGTTCTCCCAACTGGGATGAACACAATCTTCAGTCATTAATAGGAACATTTTTAAGGTTAAGGAATTTGAGGAGAATCTCACTGAGCTCAGCTTATTATTTACATAAAATGAACATTCTTTAGACTGGAAAATTAATGATCCTGGCTGAAGTCAGAAGGCAGAAGATTACAGGAGAGTAGGTGAGCAGAATATAAAATGTTTTAGAATGATACAGTGTCATGAATGTGTCCCCCACACATATGCTATTAAACTCTGAAGAATTGTTGAGAATCGGAGAGTTGATAGAGTTTTTAAAATTATTATCTATCTATTATCTATCTATCTATCTATCTATCTATCTATCTATCTATCTATCTATCTATCATCTATCTCAACATTTATTTTATGTTAAATGAGTGCCTGGCCCTGTGCTAAACATGTAAAGATCAACAGAACAAATAATGGTTCCCTGTGCCCATGGCCTCATAGGGGAGAGGGCTGTTAACAAATAATCAGACAACTAATAAATTACTTTAAGGGGAGAGATTTCAAAAAGAAATCATGCTGAAGAGGTACACACATCATCCTCATGTTTTAAATTAGAAGAAACTGATTTTGGAAATGCTAATGAAAGTTGATGCCATGTTTCAGAAAGTAAGTGTTCTTAGTCAAGCTTCTGTCTTTTGCAAATAAAAGGAATGCAGCTGGAAGTGGCTTAAACAAAAGCGTCCTTAACTGAAAAGTACGCTCATGGAACTGCCTTCTGACTTGCTGTGGTCCCTATATTTCCAGGTTCTCAGGAAGCGGTTTCCTGACTCCTTTTTCTTGCCTTAGCTTTTTCCTCCTGGAGCCTCTATCAGCAGCCCCAATCTTTCTTCTAAATCTTGTTGAAATAGAATTCATTTTTTGTCTTTCTAGAAAAAATTCTGGAGTAAGTTCTGATTAACTCTGAATGGGTCTGATGTCCATTTCTGAACCAGTATCATAGATTGAGGAATAAAGGAATAAAGTGCTTTGACTGGTCAGGCATAATCTCACACTCTACTGAAGTTCACATGAGACAGAGCTCTCTGAAATCACTCATCCTGGAGCTGAAGGAGCCTGGATACATTAGGAAATTGAGGCATTGTTAGAAAAATAGAGAATGGATATTATAAATATCTATTGCAATATTTATCAAATAGTTTGTGAGAATTTAGAAGATGAAAGAAGGGAACAATTTACATGTTTTATTAAGAATAAAGCATGACAAAGAAGACTCGTTTTTTCTTTTCTTTGTCCTTTTTCTTTCCCTCCCTCCCTTTCTTCTCTTCCTTCCCTCCCTCCCTTTCTTCCCTCCTTCCCTCCTTCCCTCCTTCCTTCCTTCCTTCCTTCCTTCCTTCCTTCCTTCCTTCCTTCCTTCCTTCCTTCCTTCCTTCCTTCCTTCCTTCTTTCCTTCCTTCCTTCCCACTGTTAGAAGGAACAATCAGTGGAAAGACTGAGAGTAAAGAATTTTCAATTAACAATCCCTGGTAGAAATGTGACATCCTGGGAGAGTGATTGGGGCTTAGCCGGTGTCTGCTAGGAGATCTACATTTTAAAACTGAAAGTGACATATTAGAGAATGTTCTGCTGAGCACACACAAAGGCAAAAAACTTGACTTATGGGAGGAGGTCTGTCAGAATTAGGGGACTAGGAAAACAAAAATTAAGATGAAGACTAGAAGTGACTGTGGAGAGAAGGCTAATCATTGAAATATTTGAATGGTTTTCATGCAGAGAAGATTGTTGACTTTTTCTTATTCTTCAGACTACAAACATAAGACAAAAAGTTGGAAGAGGTGGGCTTCATGTCTCTCCAAAGGAAGAGGCTGCTAACAGAGTAGTAAAAGCTGGGGTGGGGGGGGCGGGGTCTCTAAATCGTATGTTTTTTGCCATTGTTAAGATTCAAACCCAGCTTTGATTTGACCATGAAAGCTATAGAAGAAAGGCTGGCAGTTGTTTCCCAAACTGGAGAAGAAAACACTAAGTTGTCAACTACCCATTAAGGGAACATTTTCACAGAACCCCGGTTACTTCTGGTTTTAGTTCAGGGACAAGTCTGCCCATAGGAAGCCCTGCCTGAACAAAATGGGAAATCTCCTAAACAGATGCAGATAAGAGATTGCCCCAGTGTGAACACAGCAAGACTTGTGGGACCCAAACCCTCTTAGTTCCTGTGTAGAATTTGTACAGCTTATTTGCTGCTTTGCAAGTAAACCAAAGAGAAGGCAAACTTGCATTGAGTCCGGTGAAAATTCTCACCCCACTTCAAACCCAGACCAGACTGGGAGGTCTGGCCTAGCCTACCTTTTCTTAGAGATGGTGGGACAGTACCACCCTTCAGGAGGGGTTGCTCTGAAGGACCTCAAAAATGCTGTCCAACTCTAAATTCTATGATTCTTATTTATGCCTATTATCTATTGATCTATGAGGTTGCTATCTACAAAGCAGAAACTCTTTGAAGTCATAAAGTGAATACTTTACCACATTCTTGCATCCTTGCTGTTTTATTCTTTGCTATCACATGCGCATGTACTAAAACAAAACAAAACAATATAAGCAAACAAAAAACTTATACCCTTTCTGTCCCTTTCATAAAAAGATAATTTCATCTGGTAAAGCCAACAACTGCTTACCTTCTTTGCAAGCCACTGAGTCCCAGTTACCTCACCTTGTGAATGAGTCTGGTACATCTACCTACTTTTATTATTAAAAGATTGAATTTCAGACAACAAGAAGTGACTAAATCTTTAGTTAAAAGTAAGCCTTTGTTTTCATAATATCTCCATTTCCATTTCACCATTCAACCCTAAAATAATTTTTTCTCATTTGTAATAAATGCAAGAAGGGAACATTTTGCAGACAAAACTCTGTTCCCATCTCAGGCAGCGGGACAAGCAGATTGGTACATGGAGTGAGTGAGTGGGATAGGGGATATCCTGCTGGGATAAGGTGATGTATTTCCTATATATTTCCTTAATATATTATATTAAGGTAGCATATTCCTTTTAGCTTAAGTCTAAGGAAGTCATGAAAGGGCTGAGCAGAAAGCAACATTGTAAAACTCTTTCCCAGTATCAGTTTTGGTAGAAAACATTTAAAGAAGGTACAGTTTTGTTGTTTTAGCTGCTGTTGTTTTGGGGGTTGGTTCTCCTCTTTTAAACTTTAGTTCAGAAAATGAAACTTGTGAGTGAAGTGGTTTCCATTCTCAATCTGTTTTCATTTGTGGACACATGCTGTTAGATGCCAGAGTGCTAAGAAAATAAATTAAAACATGTCCTCTGTTCTTGGTTTTAAACAGTTTTAGGCAATTTTATTGGGCAAAGGGATGAAGGCCACTTCAGTGATCAGGGTTGTTGTAAAGGTAGGCATGACCAAATTGATGTCCCCATTCAGGCTACTTCTGTTCCTCTACTTCCTCCCATTCACCCTGTTCTGACTCAGTGTCCCACTCCTTCTCCTCCATTTTGGGCTTTCTGAAGAGATACTGTGTAGCACTGAACTTACATTGACATGATTCTTTGTTATCTAGGACCTGATAATCATGGTGCTGCTCAGTAACCCACATTTTACAGACTCTGGACCGAATATAGTTGACACTTTGACAACCTGGGGTTTTGGGTGCTGACACATGCACTTCGAAATTCCTTGGAATTTAAACTTAACTGCTGATAATAACCTAGTATATAAAGTGGACCAATTAACTTCAGATGCAACAAGGAGTGGAAAAGAAATGTGAGGGTAGGAAGGTCCAACAGAGAAAGAGTAAGCAAGAGGTGTACTGGCTGTTCTACTAGTCCCTGCCAGATTGACACCTCCCTGAAGGTAGATCAGGCCCAGGCTGGGAGGGACACCCTTCAAAGGGCAAAAGTTTCCCTCCTTATTCTGAGTTGCTGAACCTGGGCCTCAGCACCTCTACTCCTCTTAGATTTCATGTTTCTCAGGGATTCAGACAGGGGGCAGGTAACTCAATTGGCTAGAACGTGGTATTAACCAAGGTCCCTGATTCAATCCCGTTATAGGCCACTAAGTGTAATATTCTTCCTTTTCTATTTCTATAGGCCACATTACCTGTTGAATCTGTTGCCTTATATGCAATTACAGATACTATATAGTTATTGAAAAAGATCTACATATAAGTTAACCTCTGCAATTCAAGCCCACATTGCTCAAGGGTCAATTGTAGCATACTTGAGTGCAACCTTGGGTCTATTCTACTCATGCTGGTCACCATATGACAGTGTCCTTGACTCATAGATCCTTTATGTAAATTATAGCCTATATGCTCCACCCTCCAATCCCAGAATGTTGTTTATGGATCCATACATATGCAGTAAACACGTAGGGAAATTCAAGGGAGACATATTCAGAATCATGCTTACCTCCAGGGGAGATGTTCAGAAAGCAAGAAACAAAGGAGATTTAATGTTTGGCAATATTTTATTACTAAACTGGGCAGTCAATATGGCTATTCATTATATTCATTATAAATTTTATATGTCTTAAATACTTCATGATAAATTTTTAAAAGTGATACATTGAGACATTTTTGTGACACATAATATGACACATTTTTAATATTGTATCAATAAAACTCAACATTTTTTTATGTGACAGTAAAGGCCAAGCAATAGCAAATATTTATGAGACTAAAAATTGTAAAATATTAAAATGTAAAATTATAAGCAAATTCTCTCTTACAGTGGCTTGGGTGCAACAAGATGCAGCCAGCCCTCCACTCTACAGTGGGCAGCAGGCAGATTACACCAGCTCTACAAGCAATTGCAGAGGCACCTTCAAATCACTCTTGGATAACTAGCTGAAAATAAACATTTTCAGACATTTGCTCATCAAATACTCATTTTATTTCTGAGGTTTAGTATAAAAATTATGAACTAGAGAAAATAATAGAATTTTGTGTTTGAAAAGCTCCTTAAAAGTTGCCTGTTCAAGTGGTCCTTACTCTGCTGTTTATCTTCTACCAAACACTTTGTTAAAGAAAGTGAGTTCTCCTATTACTGAAAAAGAAAGCCACTTTTCCCAGGAATGACATTGATTAGTTGTTTAGAATTCTGTTTTATTTATATCACTTACTATAAGTTTCAACACAACAAAAAAGTTTTCAGTGGTAGTTTTGGAGTCAATTTTATTTGTATTGTTACTTCTTGTGTTGAGTTGCACAGCTCTACTTATGAAAAATAGATGAAAACCAGGACAGGCTGCATGAAAATTCAAGAGAATAATGGAAAACATTTTTCAAGGGTCTGGTGTAGTTAAGACATTAGTAGTTTATGCTACCTTTTTATTTTAATAAAAGCTAGACTCACTGAAAGAGAAGCTGTATAAGAAAGGGCAGACAAGGTGGACCAATGGCAAAGATTTATTTCAAGCACCACACAAATAAATAGCAGCATTATGACTAAAGGAGAGTGGGCAATTCAAAAGAAAGGCTAAAATAAAATAAGAAAATGTTAGCAAAGAAATGGTAAAAGGTGTTAAGCCAAGCACATTATATTCTGAAAAGAAATTGCATATAGCAATTATGCGGTGTATTTTTAATAAAGATCAGACATGAGAATATTATAGACCAAAAGCTAAATTAAGAAAATAAATATTCACTTTAGTTGCTTAGTTAAAACTTTAGTTTAACTTAGGTCGCTCTAAGAAACTACAAAAAGGAACCCAATAGTGCATTCCCCACCTCCTCCACCTCACACACAGTATTATTGAAGAGATGGTCTGCTGTGTTACTGGCAGTGAAGCATCATGTATGGAGATGGTGCTGGAGCAGAGTTCAGTAGACTTATGCTTTTAAAAATTGCCGTTAGGAAGCAAGACTCAAATATAATGTTTATCAGTGTCAATACGTAAAGGTCTGAAATTCTCAGTGACTAGAAAGTGACCATTTCTCCATCTTCTTCTACATTATTCTAGGACTGAGAAGCCAGAAAGCATTTAGTACTGAACTCAAAGATGATAATAACTGATTATACTATACAAGATGATGTTTTCAGAAATTTACATTTACTTTACATATGGTATCATACCAGAAAATGAAGTAACTTAAATTTTAGTATTTAGTTCATAATTGAATGACCTCCATGAACCTAACATGTGTTTGCTGTTCTATGCTATTTGTAACTATGGTAAGAAACCATGGTTTTGTATTTGAATTTGAAGGCAAAAATTGGGTAAGGTACTGCTAATAATATATTAGCTACCTTCTTCCAACCCAGAGCATTAGTTAAATGAGTCATTCATCAACTATTTTTTTGATATGCCAATCAATTGTAAGTGACTAAGCTCATGGTAAACAGTAAACTAAATTGAATGAAGAATAGTTTATTCTTCAAGGGGCATATAGTCTAGTAGGAAAGATAACATACTCTACCATATTCTACAAACGAATATTGGAGTACCCTAATATAACATGCCATAAATTTTAGAGAAAAAGTCTGCGAGAAAATGTCTGCAAGAATGGCATTGTTATTCAAATAAACCTTATATTGAATGCACAACAGGCAATGTGATACATTGTATTTCCTCTATTTGTATTTATTCTGAAAATTTGTAATTGAAATTTCTTCTTAATTTTTAAAATTGAGATGAAAATCTACCATTCTAACCACTTTAAAGTTTCTAATTCAGTCATCTTATTAAAATCACAATGATGTCCAATCATTACTTCTATAATATTTTCATCACCCCCAGAAGAAAACCTATAATCATTATGCAGTCACTACCAATTGCCTGCAGCTCCTTGCAACCACTCTGTGCCTCTGTGAATTTGTTTATTCCGGTCATTTCGTATGAATGGTATCTTACAATATATAGCTTTAGTGTCCAGCCCTTTTCATTTAGCAGTGTTTTCATGGTTCATTTTTATGTTCCTTCTTATGGTTGAATAATATTTTATTGCATGGACTTAACCATTTGTCAGTTGATGGCCATTTAGGTCGTTTCTACATATTATCTATTGTAAATAATGCTACTATGAACATTTGCATGCAAATTTTTGTGTGAACATATACTTTCAATTCTCTTACTTATACCCAGGAGTGGAATTGCTGAGTCACATGATAACTCTGTGTTTAAGTTTTGGAGGAACTGTCAAACTGTTCTCCATAGTGGCTGCTGCATCATCTTATAATACCACCAACAATGTATAAAGATTCCAGTTTCTCTGCTTCCAAATTCCCACTTGTAATTTCTACTTTGTTTGTGTTTTTAATAGCCATCCTAATGAGTATGAAGAACATCTCACAGTCGTTTTGACTAATGATGTTGAGCATCTTTTTGTGTGCTTATTGATCATTTGTATATCTTCTCTGGAGAAATGTCTATTCAAATCATTTGCCCAGTTACCAGTTGTTGTTCATCTTTTTGTAGCTGAGTTATGAGAGTTCTTTACATATTCAGGATAAATTTTAAAATTTGATTAAGTTCAGTTTATCTGTTGTTTCTTTTGCTGTTTATGCTTCTGTTAACCTAAGTTAAACAAAAGTTTTAACTAAACAAAATGAATATTTACTTTCCTAATTTAGCTTTTTGTCTATGATATTCTTGTCCCTGATTTTTTATTAGAAATACACAGTATACTTGCTATATACAATTTCTGTTCAAAATGTAGTATGTTTGGGTTTTATTATTTCATTGCTAACAAAATAGCTTAAATAGTTAAGAAGACACATTACCTAATTCAAATACACAAATATTTATAGTGTGTTATCTTCTCAGAGCCTTGTTGTTTTAAGTCCTACATTTAGATCTTTGATTCATGCAGAATTATTTTTTCATATATGGGATGAGATAGGGGTCAAAATTCACTCTTTTTCTTGTGGATATCCAATTGTCTCAACAATGTTAAAACGATTATTTTTTCCCCTGGAGTGCTCTTGGCACCCTCACTGAAAATGAATTGGGCATAGATATTTGGATTTATTTCTGGATCTCAGTTCTTTTTCATTGATCTAAATATCTATGTTTTATGCCAGTGCCACATTATTTTGATTACTGTAGCTTCAGACTTAGTTTTTAAATCAGAAACTATAAATCCTATTTGTTAATTTTCAAGATTGTTTTGGTTACTTGGGGTTACTTGCAAGTACATATACATTTTAGGGTGAATTTATCCATTTCTGAAAAAAGGACATAGGATTTTGATAAGGATTTCATTGAATCTGTAGATCAGTTTGAAGAGTATTGCCATCTTTATAATATTTTATCAGCTAATCCATCCTACATTCTATTTATATGGTGTATTACACTAATTTATTTTCAAAAGTTGAACACCTTTTGTTTCCTTGGATAAATCTTGCTTAGTCACTGAGTATAATTCTTTTAATATGTTGCAAGATTCATTTTGCTAGTGTTTTGTTGAGGATTTTTCTATCCATATTCATAAGGGATATCGATTTGCAGTTTTATTTTATTGTGTTGCCTTTGTCTGTCTTTATTATTAGAGTATTTTAAGTCTGATGCAATGAGTTAGGAGGTATTGTCTCCTATTGTACTTACTGGAGTGGTTTGAGAAGGAGTTCAATCATTTTATTTCTGTGAGGTCAGTAGTATTGTCCTACTTTCATTCTTGATTTTAGTAACTTTTTTTTTTGGTCAGTCTAGCTAAAGGTTTGTCAATTTTGCTGATCTTTTTAAAGAACCAACTTTTGGTTTTATTGATTTTTATGTTATTTCCTAATCTCTGTTTCATTATCCATAATCTTTGCTGTTTACTTCCTTCTTCTTGCTTTGGATTGAGTTTGCTGTTCATTTTCTAGTTTCTTAAGGTGGAAATTTAAGCTATTGAGTTGATTTTTGTTGTATATTTTCAGATATAAATTTTCCTCTGAGCACTGATTTCACTGTATTCCATAAATTTAGGTATGTTGTGCCTTTGTTTTCATTAATCAAAGTATTTTCTAGTGTTTTCTGCAATTTATTCTTTGACTTATTGATTATGTAGGAGTGAGTTGTTTAAATTCCACATAGTTGTGCATTTTCCACATTTCTATCTTTATACACTTTTAATTTCACTCTATTGTTGTCAGAGAACATGCTTTGTTTAATTTAGTCTATTTAAATTTATTGAGACTTGTCTTGTGGCCTAACATATGGTCTACTCTGGAGAATATTCCAGATTGGCTTGAGAACAATGTGTTTTCTGCTACTGTTGAGTAGAGTGTTCTATTCATGCCTGACAGGTCTAGTTGGTTTATAATGTTTCTTGAGGTCTTCTATTCCCTTGCTGGTCTTCTATCTTGTTCTATCCATTGTTGAAAGGGAGATTGAATTCTCTTAAATATTACTGTTGCACTGTCTATTTTTCCCTTCAGTTTTGTCAGAATTTGCTTCATGTTTTTTGGGAATTTGTTTTTAGATGTATAGATGTTTCTAATTGTTGTATCTTTTTGAAAGATTGGCCTTTTATCATTATACAATGATGCTTTTTGTCTTCTACATTATTTTTGTCTTAAATATATTTTGTGTGAAATTAGTATAGCCATTCTGGTTCTAATTATTGTTTTAATTATGTTTAATTATGTGCATGGGATATCTTTTTCTATTCTTTTACTTTCAACTAATTTGTGATTTTAAACCTAAAATGTATCACTTGCAAACAACGTAGATTTGATAATTTTTTATTATCTATTTTTCCAATCTCTGCTTTTAATTGGTAAGTTTATTACTTTTGTATTTAATATAATTACTACTAGTAGGAAAGAATCTACTTCTCCCATTTTTATATTTATTTTCCTTGTATCTTATCCTTTTTGCTCCTCAGTTACTCCATTACTGCCTTCTTTGTTAAATAAATATTTTCTAGTGTACCATTTTAATTGTCTATTGTTTCTTTTATTATATACTTTGAATTATTTTCTTACTGGTTGACCTTGGGATTAGAATTAACATCTTTATTGTTAACTAGTTTGAATTACTACCAGCTTACTAGCAATAGCACACAAAAAGTTTGATCCTGTGTCACTTCTTCTACCCCCTTTATATTGTTATTTTTATAAATTATATCTTTATATATTGTGTATCCATCAATATAACATAGATTTATAATTATGTTTCCATGTGTTAGCCATTGTTTTACTATCAGAAGAGTTACAAATAATAAATGTATTTATTTATGCTTTCATAATTACCTTTTTATTTACTTTTACAAGTGTATTTAAGTTCTTCCTGGCATTTGAGTTACCGTCTAGGACCCATTTATTTCATTCTTTCCTGCTACTCTTCTTTTAGGGGAAGCCTGTTACTGAGAAACTCTGTGTTTGTTTATCTTGAATATCTTATTTTCTCTTTCAGTTTTGAAGAGTAGTTTTGACTGGGAATTCTTGGTTGACAGTACTTTGTTTTTTACAGTACTTCAAATGTCCTCTGACTGCCTTCTGACCTCAGTGGTTTTTGAAGAGAAATCAGCTGTTAATCTTAAGGCTCTCTTGTACACATGAGGTTCTCCTTTCTTGCTGCTTTCTGTGTTTGTTTTTTGAGAGTTTGATTATGCTTATAATGTATCTTAGTATGGGTCTTTCTGAGTTTATACAATGTGGAGCTTCTTGTAGGTGTAGATTAATATTTTCATCAAGTATACAAAGTTTTTGAACATTATTTCTTCAAATATGTTTTCTTCCCTTTTATTTTCCACCTTTCTTTCTGGGATTCACATTCTATGTATGTTAGATGCTTGACGGTATCCCACAGGTTTCTTAGGCTCTGCTTATTTTGCTTCAGTCTTTTTTCATTCTGTTCTTCAGACTTTATAAGCTCAAATAACCTTTATTTAGCTTTACTGATTCTTCTGCCTGCTTAAATTTGCTGTTGACTCTCTCTAGTGAATTTTTCATTTCAGCTGTTGTACTTTTCAGCTCCAGAATTCCTAGTGGATTCCTTTTTACAATTTCTGGTTCTTAATTGATATTCTGTGTTTGGAGAGACATTGTTCTCATTGTTTCTTTTAGTTCTTTAGACATGATTTCCTTTAGCACTTTGAATATATTTAAAATAGCTTATTTAAAGGATTTGTCTACTTAGACCAATGTCTGAGATTACTTGGGGACTGTTTATATTAATTATTATTTTCCTGTGCATGAAACCTAACTTCATGTTTGTTTGCATGTCTAATTTTTTGTCATTATTGAGAACAAAATTTTGAATACTATAAGATGGCAATTATGGAATTCAGTTTCTTCTCTTTCCCCAGGATTTATTGGTGCTGCTTGTTGTAATAGTTGTTTTTGTGTGTTTAGTGACTTTTCTAAAATGATATTGTGAAGTCTGTATTCTTTGTCCTGTGTGATAACAAAGTCTCTTTTCTGTTATATTAGTGGTCAGCTAGTGACTGGACAGAGATTTCCTTACATGTCCAGAACTAAAATAATCTCCCAGACTTTGGAGATGGGTGTGTTGGGGCATGCCTTCAACAATAGTCAGGCAATTTACATCTCTGCCTTAGTATTTACTTCTGGCTGGCACAGAGACTACAGGTCAGTCAGAAGTGAGAGATTATAGCCATTTTAGGTCTTTCCTGGATATTTGTACTGCCCTGTGCCTATGAGTAGTCTTCTATATTTCCTGGAATATATTAGAACTTTTCAAAGTCTTTATTCTCCCAAATATCTCATTCTCCAGTCTTTTATACAAAGCTTCTGGTTACTCGGTTGTTTATCGCAAATGTATTTCCCCAGACAACAGTGATTAATATATTTCTTGTAAATATTTTTGACAGTTTCCCACTTCAATACGGGGAGAGTTCCAAGTTTGAGAGATTAGGGGGAGCCCTTTGAGCTGGTCCTTCAGGGAGCTATAAGCCAGGTCAAAAGAGTCAACCACAATTATTTGTGAATGGGGTCTGTTCTGCCCCCTGGAGTACTGATACCTGTACTGGAAATACACCATGTCTTCTTCAGAGCCACGGCTAAACTTGAAAGGGATGTGACCAGGGCAAATTAAAACACCGCAAAGCTCAATATCTTCACCAAAATTCGGCTGCTGTTTCTTGACTAAGCATCTCCTGATTTCTGCAGGATTTTGGTTAGTTTCCAGAAACCTGAAAAAGTCAATTCAAATATCTTTTGCCAGCTTTTTAATTGTTTCTATGGAGAGATGAAAGTTTGGAGTTCTTTCATATATCATTTTGCTCTGTTGGAAATAAGTCACTCTATAGACTTCCTGGAATCCTAATGTGCTTGTTAAAAAAATCAATATAACCTGAAAGCTGAGACAATCCTCATTCCTTTTCAATTATAACTGGTATTTTATTTTCATGATTTCTGGCTTATTTTTTCCCTAAAACCTGAAATTTCTGAAAAAGATTTGAGGTGACTTACATATGTCCATAGGCTACTTTAAAAATCTGTTAATATAAAGAAGTTGTAAAAAAGGGGAACATCAGAACCAAATTGTCAGCTGAACTCTGGAGGAGAGTGCAGAAATGCACAGTAAAATAATGACTTCACACATGACATCTTGGATTATTGGGGTATAGTGAGTATAGCATATTGGCTCAAATGAAAGATTCAGATGTACAGTGTTTTTGATATGAATAAGGGTAACATTATTTTCTGACAACAGAGAAGCATAAATTACAATAGAGAAAAGGAACAGATTTATATCAAGTTTCTTTAGTCTAAGTCTAAAATCATTTTAACACCTTGCTTCACTTCTCATAACTTTATATTGCTATAAATTTACCAAATACATCTTCATTGCATAGAGAAGGACAAAGAGTGAATAGTAGACAGTGTTGGTGCTGAAATAGAAACCAGAACTAGCTTTACAGTTTGATATACTCTTCTTTCTCAAGTTTGGTAAGAAAATCAGCAATTAAGAGTGGCATATAGAAAATTGATATAAATGGAAATAATATAACATTAACCAAACAGTAAGTTTTCAGTAATATTATTTTTTATGATATTTGATGCCCTACTTCATCATTGTTATCATCATTTATATCATACTAAAGTTAATGAGTTATGAAATAGACTTAAAATACATTCTAAAATAGAAAATAATGTGTTATTGTACCTGGCATATAAATTTCATTGCTCGTTCCTTCTACACATATTTGTTATGCATTAAAACTTACCTAATATTTATCTAAATAATCATCCAACTTATTAAAAATATTTATTAAACATATTCCTTTTAATTGATGGGATAAAACTTTAGCTATCTGCATTTAATTTACTTGCAGTGAATGGGGAAAACAGAAAACTTGATGCACACCAGATAAAACTTATTAATTTATTGGACTAGGGAATATGACTTCCTTTATCCGGTCTGGCCAATGACAGGCTTACTGAAGCTACTCAATTGAGAAACATAGTTGAGTGGCATGGAGAAAGGGAAGAGAAGCTGATGATGGGTGGTGTTTAAGATATGTTGGGAGCATCTAAGTGTAAACATATAATAGGTTATTTGTGATGACACTGTACTCATGGAGAGCCCCCCAAAATGAAACATGTTCCCAGTCCTTAATGGCTTTGCACTTTGTTTAGAGAATAAGACATTTATATGTAAAGCTAAGTTTAAAAGATGAGATATCAGTAGAGAGTAAGAAAATTATGGAGCTGAGCTATATGCACATAGGTGATTACTATTTTAAAGGCATAGAGTAAACTGTGGGTACAGTATATGAGGAACAGTTCATTAAGGACTGAAGAGATGGTAAGAAGTCAGACTTGGGTATGCAGGTTGGGGGGTTTGAAAATAGAGGTATTTATTGGGGGCTGATAGGGGATTTTTGTCATAGGTGAGGATCAGCAAGAAATATTCTAGCCAGTCTTCAGTTACTACTATCTATAAAAAGTGAGTATTTTCAATTCTAATAATAGAAACTGTCCTTTAGTATTTGTTTTATTTATTATATTTATGTGGAAGATACAACTGAGTGCCTCTTTTGTCTAATATTTATTCATTATCAATTTGCTATGCAGATGTCAAGGTTGCTATCCTTTTTTAGACATATTAAAAGGTGTTTATGAATTACATTGATTACTGTTATTCTACAACATTTAGATTCTTATGAAATAAGAAGGAGGAAAAGTATTGAAGTTTTACTGATTTAAAAGAATGAAAGAGCAATGGTTAAATTCTGATTGGGAATTATTCTTACAATGAAAATATGACCATAGACAAATATTCTGAAGTTGAGAAATATTAAGATTAGACTGATGATACAATATTTTTTCAGTTACAACATACGAGTGGTTGATAGTGAAAATTTAACATTTAGTAGTATTGTTGGCAGAGAGCAGTGGTACTATGAATGAACTTGAAAGTGTACAGTGCAAGTTTATTTGTACAAATCAGATAACTGGTTAAAAGAATTGAGAGGATGATAAAACATCTGATTTACTCAACATTGGAATGAGAGTCACCTATCTATTCAACATATTTATACTTTATAAAGTTTTCAATGTGTTCTGTGGATCAAGGAATATCTTATTTGTTTAACAGAACAATATACACACATTACCATAATTAAAATTCTTAATTATCAAATGCATGTAAATAAATGATTTTTTTAAAAAACATAGAGGGGCATTTTTTCAACTTTGGTTTCTCAACATCAACCAGATTGAATGAGGATATGGCCCATGTTCAGTTTGCACCAGATGGTGTTTGCCAATGAGGCTTGTAGAAAAAAAAATTAAAATACAAAATATAGCCACACATTTGAATATGTAATAATATTAAAGAAATGGCAATTCTGACTTTAAAAAATGATCACAGGAAGCAAGGACAGAAAGTATAAAAGTAAAATTCATATATATATGGTAAATTTATGCAAAGATTGAAAAGAATTATGGAAGTAATAGTAGTAAATTCTTCAACAAATATAGCATTATATACTGAAATTAAATGTAGCTGGCTATGTCCTTCTCTCCTTAATATTTTAGGACAGTTGAATGCTGTGGTCTTCAACCTTTACAATGTATTTGCTAGATGTCTCCTGTATCAAAATAAGTCACTACTGCCAAGCATTGACTAGTGAAGTTACAAACTAAGGTGGATTCTCTGGTTGAAAATTACACACTGTTATCACCTACTCTGATTTAGGACACTTCAGAGGCAGCACAGGCCTAATTGGTTGTAATACACATAAGGGTCCTCTAGAGAGAGATTCCTATTTTACTTCCTCACCCAAGCTGAAAATCAGACTATGTGTCTTATTAAAAATGTCCATGAGGTATGAAGGGTAGGAACCTACTTAAGCGTTAAAGTTCTGAAGAATTCAAATGGTATAGTTTTGAACAGCCATCTCTACTACATTTGATAACAATTTTTATCTTTTGTAAGCAGAGATGGATTCTGTCTGCTTTAAAACAATATCTTTTTGTGAAAATGATGACTTTACAGATGGAGATAAATTTAAGTTGCTTACACCTGGATTAATTGCTAGAAACTTAAATTTTCTTTTTATCTCACCAAAATATCTATCATTGCTTCTACATGAAAATATCTGGTCATTGATAATTACTAATGATTTGAATTTATTTAACATTAAGCAACATGCATACATATATGCACACATACACACAGACGCACACACACAGTCTCCCAGCACACATCATATGTCTCTTGTGCAAACACAGACTTAGGAAAATTACTCATCAACTTAATAAAAGAAACAAAATGAATAAAGCAAAACAAAAATACATGAATGAACAGAATTGATAAATCAAAATTACCATTTGCATTTTTCAGGATCTGGCCGAAATACATCTTTGAACACTATAGAAATGGTCAAGAGGAAGAGTTTTGATATATTAAATATACAAATTGTCTCAAAACCTTAAATAAAACCTGCTGTTCCAATGTGTTCTTTACAATTTTTAAATTAAAAAGATAATTTGCTCATAAAAAGATGAAACTTAAAAATAGGATATTCTTTAGTTTCTATTCTTCATTCTGATTGAATTGCTAGTGAGTAGTGATATGGCCACAAGTCATGTATAAAGGAGAGAGAAGGAAAACTCAAGAACCCAGTTAATATACCAACTGAATAATTATTATTCAACTGAGAGTTCACTATATTATCTTTGGTAATCATATATGATAGGTTTTAGAAACTTAAAGTTAGGAAATTTGGTAGACTCTCCATGGATGAAGAAATTTTGAATGAATAGCTATGCAAATTGTTAATATTTTATTTCTTTATTTTAGATAAGGCCACCTACAAATGACAGCTTAGCAAAACCATGAGGTCTCTCACACTTTGTGATCTTGTAAATTGAGTTCATTTAAATTCAATCAACTGATTTTTCAAATAAATTTGACCTTTACCAGATTCATCTAATTATGCATCATTTTCTAATATTCAAGACTGGTTAGACCAGTCATGCAACATCACATTATATTTTGAGGGGAAAAAAAATCAACACAGTAAATTTTTCTCTGTCAGCACATGAAGTATCAGAGACTCTTAAAACAGGCACTCAGAACTCTTTAAACAAAATATTTTAATTAGTTAGCTAGCAAGCCTTAAACACATTCCAGCACCACTGAGCTAGAGAAATCTGCTGTTTCTGTACTGTACACAGTAGCCTTGGTCAGACAACACTCCTCAGTGAAGTAATTTTGCATATGGCATTACTGAAACTGTGAAAATTATGATTGTTTAATGGGCAAAATATAATAAGGTCCAAGGGATTCACATGAAGCACTAGACAGATTCCATATATGAATCTGACAGAGTCCCTGATTATTAGATTCGAATTCAGAATGGTCGAATGAAGGGAAAAGAGTAGTAATGTTATTGGTGGGAAAATATCAACCTGTGGAAAATATAGTAAGATAGATTATGACATGAGTTGAAATGGATGTATCATCATGATTTGGGGAGATCTGGTTCTAATTTTCACCCTGCTCTTTGAGCAGCATCCTTTCTGTCTTGCTTTCCGAATGTGCAATATAAAGGACCGAAGTTAAGAATTATTTCAGTTCTAACACTCAAGAATCTAGAACAAAATGTCTTCAGAATATTGCAGTAGCAATGACACTAGGTATTGACGAGAACTTAGTCTATGACAGATAAAATATTAGCATTTTACTTGTATTGTGTAATTTAAAATTTATAGCATTCCTTTGAGAGCTTCATTTTATCCATTTCACAGATGCAGGAACTGAGAATCACTTAGCAGGTAGTTAACCAAACCAAATACAAACCTTCATTTTCTTGATTTCAATGCTCTTCCCACTAAGTCATAGTTTTCAATTGAGCGAAAATTAATGAGACAGTAAGGAAAACACACAATTTGAGAAAAGGAGATGGGAATTTCCTAATGACAATTTTATTGCTGGAAAAACCAACAGGCAACAGAATGGCCCATTGACAGAGGCTGTTAGGCTCGCGGTGTCCTCACTCGGTGACAAAGGGCAGCACTTATTTTTATAATATATTTTCTTAAAACACAGCATTACTCAGAGTCACAAAAAATTCTCATGTGAAATGATGAAGGATAAGGTCAGGAAGAGTTTTCCAGGTATGTGGACAGTGTAGATTTATAACTCTCATTAAAATTCTTGAGGCAGCAAGGGTGTGACCTAGAAAGATATACTGTGTGGAAGAAACAGTGAAAGAGCTCCACTGTGATACAGGAAGAGGAAGAGGAAAAGTAAAGAAACAGCAGGAAAAACCAAATAACAAACAAACAAAGAAAACACAACAAGAAACAGCATTGCTGCTGTGAAACATGTATAAAGAATATAGCTTGTTAATGCATAAGAGCAGAAGTCCCTAAATTCACATTCTGGGTTGGGCCTAAAAACTCACTAGGCAGGAGATCTTCCCTGTTTCATTCTATCAGACAAGCCACATCTCACGGCTAGCAAGAATGATAAATGACCCTTGTCTCCTGGGTGAATGCCAGACCAAACCCAAAGTAAGAAACCAATGATTATTTGTCTTCTATGATACAAGTATACTAGATATTGAAATCATATCAGGAGGAGTAGAACTGCTATTCCTTGAAATTTACTTAATGAAAAAAGACTATATCGATAAGTAGATTTCAGTCTATTGGCCAGGTGTTCACAGAATACCAAAAACACAGATGAAATTCTGCTATAGAAATGACCATCTGTTGGTAATGGCCTCTTCTTTCCCTTTGGTTTGTACCTGAAATTATAACTAAATTTACTCAATTAAAAAAGATCAGTCAATTATAAGTTAGCCCATTTTAAAATCAAGTTGAAATTAGAACCTTTGAAAATATTTATTTCTAAAAGAAGTTACGTGTTTGTGTGTGTGTGGCTTGAACGGACCTGAAGAAGGTGGAACAAATAAGATTCCAGCAGGCTGTATGTTTATATTTGCATGGTCTTGGTTAGTCGGGTGGCTTCATCAGGTAAAGGTTTGTAAGCACCATGGTGTTGAGCACTAGGCTTGGTGTGGGCGTTGCTTGAAAACTGCTCTATAGATAGATGCCTGATGGTGGTTATGTACATTTGTTCCTCAGGAGAGTTTGACACCATTCTTATTATGCCCAATAGAGTGTAGTCTCTGGGATCCCAAAGTAACACACAACATGGGTGTTTCCTAGAAAAGAGATTAATGGCTTAAAAATCAGCCATGCTTCTGAAGGTAAGCACAAAATAATGTTTTATGCAACTGACCTACAGGTATAACAAATCAGTTCACTAACTGATGGGGAAAAAAATGTGCACACATAATGCATAATGTGCAAGGTCAGAAAACTGTTGGGGAGATCTTGCCCTCTGGTATAAGAAATCATGCCATATTTACCCTTCTTCAGGGTCAGAATACCTACAAAGTCTGTCAGCAAAACAGCTGTTTCTTTCATGTATTCCCTGGAAGACTTAACAGTGTAGTAACAAAACATTTGGATTCATCATTATCTGAAAATTTATACTGTTAATTACGATTCTTTAAAATTAATTTATCTGAAGTGATATCTAATGACTTATCTGTTCAAAGCTATTCAATAGATTTGTATCTGCTATAGGATAAATCTGAGATTCTTGGCATGACATCCAATTCTCTTTAGTATCTGGCCCCTTACTTTTCTGCTCATCATGTCCTCTGTCTCCCTATCTCAAAACTTAACACTCCAGCAAAATCAAGAAATGTATATCTGCCATTACATGGCAGGCTCTCTTGTTTTCTGCTATTGTACATACAGCTGCATACGCCCAGAATGTGGCTCCTGCTTCTCTTAGCACGTATCTCTGGCCTTCTCTGACTCCTATGTGTAGACCAACAAATTCCTACTTTCTCTTATGCTCCCACAAAACCTCTTTTGTGCCTCCAATGTGGTATGCTTTTCATATTTTTTTTCACCTGCATGTCTAATTAAGAATTTGGATAATCCATTTTCTATTAGCTTGTGCAGTGGTATAGCATAGAGGTTAAAATGGAAGAGATCTGATGGAAGAGGCTGATTCAAATTCCAAGTAAAATGTGTTCTAGTTGGGTGACTTTGAGCAAGTTACTCTCCCTCTCTGGTTTCAGCTTCCTCACTTGAAAGATTGGACTAATTACAGCCCCTCCATGACAGAGTTGTGATGATTAACTGCAGTACCACATGTGAGAATTAAGAAGAGTCACTGATACATAGTAAAAATGGTCTATAAACATATGCTTTTATTAATATTTTAAATGCTATTTAAGTCCCTAGCTCATAGAATAAGCTTAATAAATATTTATTGAATAAAACGAATGAATGGGTGATTGAGGACAGATTGTACTAACTCTGATTTCTGCTGTCCCTCTAATATTTGTAACACAGACCTTCTATTTATATGCATTGTCCACATGCTCTCACACCAGACTGATAATAGATAGCAAGACATTAACTGATTGGTTCAAACAGTGTGTTGCCACTCTAAATTTTCAGTGCTAACTGGCCCTTAACAAACAAACAAGAAATCCAAGTGAAGTATAGTCATTTAAACAGATTCACCTGAGAAATGTTAAAAATAGAATAATAGATAATGGTGGAATTCATGGTCTGGTGAACATTTTATTTGGTTTCTCACACACCACTCTTCATTTGTATGATACAGCTGTATCACACAGCTGGCTTCCAGAATCATACAGACCAGAGCAGTGCTTCTCAAACTCTAAAGTGCCTGTGCACCACCTGACAACAAGCTGCAATGCAGACTGATTCTGAAGGTATGCAGATGGAAAAACAATGACGTTTGTTGTTTCTCAGACCATGAATTCCTAATAGGAACATAATCGTTGAGTGTGTAACTTTTAAAGTGCAAAAGAATCAACTGGGGTGCTTGTTAAATAAAGGCTTGGAAGCCCATACACAGAAATAATTTGGAGCAATGTCAGATATCTACATAGTTAAATACCCAAGGTACATTACACTTGGAGAATCGCTGCACAAGTAATAGAAGCTTCTTGAGGGCAGTCTTGTTAGCCTTTCGTTTTTTTTGCCAAGCATAACTCCTGGAACTCGGTGGCTGCTTTATGTTTATTCATTTTATAAATGGAAGAAGAAATGAATAAATGAACCAGGACTTCACCTAAAATTTTAGAAAATATGTAGACAGAAAGCAAAACAATATTTTTGTTACATGCATGTGTACATAATATATGTGAATCTGCAAAGATTTTCCCTAACAACTTCAGGTATTCATGATTTAGCTTTCTTTCATAGTTCACTAGTCCTTCATTACAGGTAAATAATAGTATTCCAGAAGTCCGAACTAAATGAGGAGTAACTATTAAGAAAATGTGTAATCAAATAGGATTATTTTGAATTTTGTCATCACATACTACTTCATATGCTGCTCACTACATTTCACATATATGTTTAGCTAAGGAGTTCTAGACGGAGTTGGGAAGATGAATGACTCTCCTGGCAACTCAATCCTTTTGGAAAGTGAGAGGAATGTCCATGGCTCCCATTGCTTCTCCATCTCAGAGAAACATCACATTGTTTTCTTTCAGAGCTTGATTCTGAGGCCTGAAAAAGTACAGATTAGGGGAAGCTCATAGATACAACCTTTTTCTACATTTTGATGTATTTATATTATGGAAGATTGGGGTTTCTTTTATTTTCCCTTAAAGAACTTTCAACTAGAGACTTTATGTCCAGAAATATAATTGTAAATATATATAGATGATAGGTGATTGAGCATAAAGTATGTTTCATAAAATAGAGAGCTATATAAAACAACAAAAAATCCTCAGCTATGGTCAGATGCAGCATTAACTGAGAAGAACGTAAAAAATGCAAAGTAGTTATTGCATTTAGGTGCTAAGGTGGAAGATAAAAGTGAGCATATCAATATCTCATGTCTCCTCTGTTTTCCCTTTAGAGTTGTATGATAACACCACTTTGTAAATTTTTAGATGCTTAACAAGAGACTAATAATTTGACTAAAAGTTCCTTGCTTTTATAATATCAATAACAATGACAAAATAGTAATAATTGAATCCTTACAACACTCATCATTTTTCAACAAAGAGTATTACAGGGTTTAATTGCATTCTTTTTTCTTTTAAGCATAATCACTGGTCTCTCCTTTTAAGATGGGAAAACCTAAGACAGCATTAATATCCACACGTAGGAAGTGTTGCACCCAAAGATGCCGGGGTAAAAAAGCACAGGAAAATAAGTAATACTTGTAATCAGTAATTTTATTACATGTTAATCATGTACTAGTTATACATGAACAATTTTTTGTATATAAACTTATTTAAAATACCATGACAACCTTGTGCAGTAGTTTCACCATTTTACAATTGAGGAAAACAACATACAGAATAGTTCAAACTTCCTACCAATTCACACGTGCGGTATTTGAATTTTAAAAGATGTGAGGAAGGATGTAACTTGCAAAGGCAGTTTCTACTATAATCACAGTGCAACACTGGATTGGCTGAGGAGGTGAAATTTGAGTTGCCTCATTTCATTCGTTCCATAAATATCTTTTGAGAATGTGCTGTGTGCTAAATATATGGATGGTTCTGAAAATACAAAAATAAAGATTGAATGTCCCACTTCAAGATATATTGTAATTATAATTAACTGTTATACACAATTAGTGAATAATAAAAGTAGCATATTTTAAAAATATAACATTATAAAAAGTTGCTAAAGGGTTTGTGTTATAAAAGTTTGCATAGAAACCCTAAAGAGTTAGCACTCTATTCTGCCTTAGGGGGATAAGGATGGAGTTGGACAGGGAGGAAAACAAGGAAAAATTTTTTAGGCTTGTGATTAAAAATTAAGTAGGTGTTTTCCATACAAGAAGAGAAATCATGGAGGAAATGTATAAAAAGAACATGAAGTGCAAGGGCAGGAGGGGTTGGTCTCAGAGTTGAGAGGCAATTCTGTCTAGTGCACAGCATGGAACGTGTTATGGAGAAATGGCAATTGGTGCAATTGGCAGGGTAACTTGTATCTAGATTGGGAAAGGTCTTACATAGGATAATTATATGAATTATTACATAGAGTATGTGATTGCACTTAAATTTAGCAAGGTAACTGTAGGCAGTGGGAAACGTAATGGTAACAATTAGAATCTAAAGTCAAGGAGATCAGTTTAATTGCTTTAAACTCAGCAGTGTGACAGAACTAAAGCTCTGTCAGAAAAAAAGGAGGGAAAACAGGAAATTCCAGGTACTTACTGGTGAAAGAATTGTCTTGATTTAAATCAGCTGGATATGGGAAGTGAGCAAGAGTGGTAAGCTGCAGGTAAGAAAAATTGAGAGCTTACAACATGCAGGGATGCTTTTAAACATTTTAAATGTTTTAATTCGTTAGAGAGGGTCTTGAGTTTTGGGTTTGGATAATGATCCCCACTTGAATGATGATTCCCATTTCCGGTATAGAGAATTAAGGAGAGGAAAAATTTTGAGGGTGGTGGAAGATAAAGTATTTGTTTTGGAAATGTTTGGGAAGATGACCTAGGAGGTTGACATCTACTATGCTGTTGGTACCACGGATCCTGCACTAGAGAGAAAGATCAGGGCTGGAGATGCAAGTTTAAGGCTCTTCTTATCCATGGATCAATGGGGCTTTGCAGAATGAGATGAAGGAAGAGTAAAGGTTGAAATTCTTGGAACATAAATAATTGAGGAAAGGGAGAAAAGATGAAAAATATAAAAGAGCAAAAATGAGGTAGAAGGAAAATCAGGATGAGAAAGACAAGGAAGGAGAAAGTTTGAAGAATGATCAAGTAGGATGTGGACTGAAAATAAAATACAGGAATTAGGAAATTACTGGTAAATTTTAAAGGTGCACTTTGGTTACATGATAAGTGTGATAAACTGGATGAGAAGTGGAGAAATAGAGGCCACGTGGACAATTACTGTGAGGATTTTGACTTGGGGAGGAGTTGAAGCTAGAAGGTAAGGACATGGTATTATTGAAGTCTTGAAAAAGAAAAGAAATTACTTGAACATATAATCAAAGCACAAGGAGTCACTGAAGATGGAGAAGCTGAAGGTACAGGTGATGACAGGTCAGTCAGCAGGGTGCCCAGAGTGATTACTGATGACTCAGAATCCTGGGGGAGGCCACGGAGAGAGGTGGCGCTCATGTGACACATGTAATCCCTCACAGTGTTTATGACGTTGGGGTTTGGAATCACGCAGTCTAGTTGTAATCCCTGCACATTGACTTATCAGCTATATGAGCCAAGAAGTTACTAAACTTCTATATGCCTCAGTTTCACATCTGTCAAGTGGGAAAGTACTAGTACCCGCCCTCAGTGTCACTGGGAAGATCAAATGAAGGGAGTTGTGCAAAAGCAGACACGACTATTGGATAAAGACCGTCCATGAACTGTCATTCAAGGGAGGAGCGTGAGGGGCCACTGTGGGGGGCAGTGGACTGTCTGACCTTTGTGACACAGCAAGAAGGGAAAAGGGGCTAAGAATCTTTATAAAGGCAGGCTAATGAAAAACCTTTATTCTTTGTATGTAAAATAACTTACAAACATTCCATATCTCTAAGGAATATGGATACTCAGATATTTGTTGCTAAGGGAAATAAATATCTTTCTTATTTTAAATGACACTAATCAGAAATACTTAATTTCAGAGATTTGTTTTAGTCTTTTTGTGATAGTTCAAGGTACAGACTTAGAGGTTCTTAATCAACTCTTTCTAATAGCTACATAGAGATATATAATAAAAAATTTTAGGTTTCTACTTCATCTCTCTCTGCAGAATGCCATCTGTAGTGATGTACTCTGGGAATGATTGCTTTGCATGGTCTCTGCTCTCTATATGGATACTCTTGGCATTTTAATAGGAAGGAAGACAATTTCTAGAGTGAATATATCTTGAAAAAGCCTTGCTCATTGCTAAGGAAAATGGATTCAAGGATATTTCTTTATATTGTTAGCAAATACTGCTTCTTTGTTTTATTTTTTAAGCACTTTATTCTTTCATGCAAACTACAGTGAAGTAAAAGAATAATTTGTTGTCCTATTTTGACTCTTCTTTTAGAGGGTTTCATAGGAAAATTATATATGAAAGACTTACGCTTTGCATTCTACCATTATAGTAAGCATTTATAAAAGAATAATTCAGCAATGACACATATTATTGTGGTTGTATATTATATATGTAATGGGTAGTCTGTGTTTCAAAGTGATTTTTACAACTATTATCTTATGTAGTCCATACAAGAACAAAAGATATTATGCCTATATTTCAGGCAAGAAACCTGACATGAAGAAAGCAAAGAGATTTTCCCTTTAAGTCAGATAGTAAGATTAGAAATTCTAAACTGCTAAAAGCCACATTATTTACATTATTAAAAGTCATTCTTAAGGTATTTTTGAGAGCATTTATAAAGATTTACTCTTCCATTAAATCACTGGGGAAAAGGATAAACAGAACGCATTCTCACCTTTTCTATTTGTTTCTTTTATCAGCACTCTAAGCATCTATAAAACTGCCTATATTTAATATGCAATCTGCATGCAGAAGAATGACTCCAACTTAGAAAATCAGTTATTCAATGATCTAGGTAGTTTCCTATGTTTATTTCCTTAAAGGTCAACATAGGTTAGAAAATACTGTCTAATTAGATTGCAAATCCATCCTGATTGGACACAATTAAACCAAGCAAACTCTAGTCATTCTAGTCATCCTCTCTGATAAACCAATTAGACAACCTATAAGGCTCATTAACTTTCAACAAAGGGAGAGCAATCAGTGCCATGATGTCACTTGGAGGCTGGTTTTCCACAGCTTGCATATCATCAAATTATTCCAGGCTAATTTTCCTTACCTTCAAATATACGCTGAATAGACAGGAGAAATCATTTTCCCTAAATGATTCTCCTGAGATCTTGAAAACTTTCTTCTGGAGAAAAAGAAGTTATGAGACATTTTGGAACTTTTGAGTATATAAGAAATCTGTTGTATTGTGTTTAAACTGCCTCCAAGTGAAAGAATGTATAAATAAGAAAAGTGGCAATTTCTGTATGCCAAAGGAGCCTCCAGACTTGGTATTCAGTGACATGGAATCCCAAGAACTATGAGGCTATATTCTTAAGTGATACCCTGATTAAACATTAGAGGATGATTCCCTATATTGTATATTGACTCTCATTCTTGCATAATTATGCTCTTAAGTAAACCCTGTCCGAAGAGGTAAAATGTAGTCTAAGATGAATATGTAACTGCAATCATTTCAGATATCTAGTTCAGGACAAGATTGAGTAACAAGTACTAGACTTACCATCATGCCTAAGATAACTAAAAACAGAAACCCAAACCAAACAAAAATAAGAAACCAGACAAAATATGTGATATTTTCAAGACACTGAGTATCAGGTAATGAACATTAGTGATTCTGAGAGATGTAAAGTAAATTAAGTAAATCCTAAGATTGCCTGAGTTTACCTCCTAGAGAGACTCCAAGCTGTGGTTCTGAAAAGACACATTAGGCAGAACCCTGTGGTCTCCCTGAGCTGAAAATAATAATTATTTAAAGTCATGGAAGGCCAAGGTTGCATAAGTTAGTGTGAGGGTATTGCAAAGGTGAAGGTGCATAAAAGACCACTCCAGAGACCTGCTGAGCATTCCTTTAAGTCAGCAGCTAAAGAAACAACCTGTGCCAGTGGAAGAACTGCTTCTCATAATATACAGAGCATAGGGTGGAGTACTCAGAGGGACTTGCCTCAATAGTGGGGCAATCTTAGACCTAGAATAAACACTGCTCTTGTCTGCTGCATAGAACTTAAAAGCAAGATGCAAAGGCATCAAACTATTTCCAAGTATCTTTAACTGCATCTCAGAACAAAGCTCAATCATATTCATATGAATGCAAAAATATCCAGCACCCCAAAAGACAAAATTCACAACCTCTGGTATCTAGTAAAAATTATCAGACATTCACAAAAGCAGGAGAATATGACTCATAATGAGGAATAAAAGCAGTTGAAGTGTTCCCAGAAATAACACTATGATAGAATAATGTATGAGGATATTAAAAAAGTTTTTGAGACGACAAATACTATATAGGATTAACATCAGATTAGCACTACAGAAAAATAGATTAGTGAACATAAAACAAATAGAGACTCTCCAAAATGAAATACAGAGAGAAAAAAATTAGGAAAAAAATGAGCAGGGCATCAGTGGACTGCAGGACAACTTCAGATAGCCAAATAGTCATGTAATTTAAATCCTTGAAAGAAATAAGGGTGGTTACAGAAAAAAAAATTGAAGAAATAATGTCCAAAATTTTTCCAAATTCAATGAAAACTGTAAACCCACAGATACAAGAGAATCAAAATATTGCAACCACAGAAGTATGAAGAAAACTATAGCAAAGCTCATTATAGTGGCTTAAAAACACTGACAAATATAAAAATCTTAAAAGCAGCCAGAGTAAAACAATGATACACAGAAAGGAACAAAGATGAGAATGACAGCCAACCGCTCAGCAGAAACAGTGTTAAGTCGAAAGCTAGTTAAGTAATAACCTTAAAACACTGAAAGCAAAAAAACAAAGAACTGTCAACCTGGAGTTTCAAACCAAGTGAAAATGTTTCTCAAAAGTTAAGGTGAAATAAGAATTTTTAACACATATCAAAGCTGAATTTCATAACCAACAGAATGGCATACTGCAAGCAATATTAGAGGAAGCCCTTGAGGCAGATGGAAAATGAGACCAGAAGGAAACCTGGATTTGTACACAAGAATGAAAAAACAAAAAAAGGCAACTGTGAGCAAATAGAAATACTCTTTTTCTTATTCTTTATTTATCTGTTAAAAGCAGTCTCTTAAAGTGGCGACAACATATTGAGTTGAAAATATTGCCAAAATAAAATGTATAAAAACAGTAGCACAAAGGCTGGGATGGAACAAATGGAAATATACTTTGCGAAGATTCTTATACTATATGTGAATAGATAGGTTCACTTGAATTAAATTAAATTAAAGATATATAAATACTGTAAGTTCTAAGGCAATCACGAAAATATAGTAAATCAGAGTTATAGCTTGTAAGACAAAAGGGAGATACATTGGAATCATTAAAAATAATCCAAAAGAAGATAGGAAAGAGGGAGATAGGAAAAAAAGAGAAAAATAGGATAAATAGAAAACAGCAAGCATATTAATATTCACATTACATACAAATGACCTAAAAATCCCAACTGAAAATAAAATATTGTTAGATTAGATTAAAACTGAGACTTAACTATACTGCCTATTAGAAACTCACTTGAAATATGAAATTGCAAGTAGGTTAAAAGTAAGATAATGGAAGAAAACATAACATGCCGTAACTAAACCAAAGAAAACTGGAAGGGCTATATTAATATCAGACAAAGAAGACTTTGGAGAAAAGAATATTAGCAAAGATAAAGAGAGTCAATTTATCAGGACATAACAATCCTGAATGTTTATTTGCTTAATAATGAAGCAAAATACATGAAGCAAAAATGATAAAATTATAATGATAAGTAAATGAATCTGCAATTACCACCAGAAATTTCAAGACTCTTCTTTCAATTAATTGACGGAACAGAGAGAAAATCAGTAAGGTTATAAAAGAGGTGAATAACAGTATCAATGCACTTGACCTAGTTGATATTTATAGAACATAGTACAAAATGCACATTCTTTTCAAGGGCACATAAACTATTTACCAAAATAGAACATACTCTGAGCCACTAAACAAATCTCAATGAATCTAATATGTTTAAAAATCATATAATACATGTTCTCTGGCCAAAATAGGATTAAATTAGAAATGAGTAACAATACATGCAGAAAATCTCCAAATGTTTGAAACTAAATAAAATGTGTAAATAATCTGTTAATCAAACAAGAAATCAAAGGGAAAATTGGAAGGATTTTGAACTGATTGAAAATGAAAGTACAACATAGTGGAATGTGGGCCCATATTTACCTCCAGAGATGCTACCTTAATTATCTACTTTGTAATGGTCATCTCTACACCTTCCATTCATTCTCCTTCTCTCCATCAATTTTTCAGACGTTGCCTCTCCTGTCTGGCTACTACTGCTTATAATAGTAGGTAGCCTGTGAAATACTGAAGGTTTGGGAAAAAGAAAAGGATTCAGCCATGTCAAATTAATTGCCATGAACTCACTGAACATATAATAATGGATTTTTCATTGACTAAATAAAGGATTTTTGGAGCTTCCTCTGCTGAAATCTCTCAATGCAATTTACAAAGATGACATATATCTCATTTTCAATTCTTATCACAGCATTTGAGCCCTTTAGACTTATCTTAATTATGCAGAATGATTTGTATTGTTGATCATGTCTAACAGATAGTAGTATATATCAATTGATCTTTTAATATTCTATTCATTCACATTAGATACTAAAGAATGGTAATGTTTTATAACTGTCACCTTGTCATTGTACATCTGTTTTTATTCTCAGCAATGAGAATACACCATCTATGTTTAAATTATACCCATATTTTCTAAAAATTTTCCCTCTGATTTACATGATTGATTTATTTAGTGAGGCAGAAAGAAGACCTTATGCATTTGTGCTGAGTCACAAACAATGTGTGACTAGGTAAATAGCAATTGTACATCAGTCTGCCTGGCTTCCTGTTATCATCTATCAACAGGAACAAACTAAGACTCAATTCCATTATTACATTCATGTGTACACATCTTCACAGCATGCCACCATCTATTAAAAGGTTGTTGCTACTGTTTCTGGTTTACCTTTACTTGATTGGCCGTAACATTTTTAAAATAAGGTTTATGAAAATCATAAAGTTGTATACTTGTAGCAATCAACCATGAATGGCAAAATCATTAATAAAAATGCAAAGATATCCAGCTACACTTCAACAACATGAATTGGATTGCAAACTGAAGATAGATAAACTGGAGAGTTTTAGAACTATCTACCCTCACAGGATTTAATGCACTACATTTTAAATATTTTAATTTTTAAAAAATTAAAATCGATGCAGGGCTCAAACTGGCCTTGCTAAATTTTATATTCTCATCAGCTAGCCTAGTTCCATAGGTATAGTAAGGGGTAGACAAATGTTTGTTGGACTGCTGTATAAACTAATATATAATATAACAATAATGTAATATTTGTATAATAATATAACAAATCAAATCCATAGTTTTTGGAGGCTCTGTAATTGCTACTAAAATTTAAGTTTATTTATTCCTACCTATATGAGAAAATGTTGGTGAATATCTGAAATTATTTTTTTCAATAATTTGTGGTTGCTTTAATACATGAAATTTATCTGAGTTATTTGAAATTTATGTGTGTTACATTAGTGATACAACTGTCTTAAAATTCTCCATATCCTTATGTTAAATATTTAACTTACAAATTAAAGCTTTCACACAATTCAATTTATAATGCCAGTTAAAAATTCTCCAAAATAAGTCACAATGTCAAAGTCTAACTTAGCATTAAAAATTAGGAAAGGCAGATCTTGAATATAAATAAATCATATCATTTTTATTGATATAACAATACAAAGAATGCTAATTTAGTTCTCCAGAATGTCTTAGTAGAGGAGGACAAATTAATGGATTCAAAGTTCATTTGATGGATTCCATTATTTTCTTGCCCTGGAAAAGTTATAGATGTCACAAAACCAAGATCTGAAATATGTATTCATTTGCTCAGCGCTGAAACAATGGATAGTAGAGAAAAAGACCATGCATTAATTATTTTCTTCTTGTATAATGGCAATGATTTAATTGTTTTAGGATTACTCATAAGCCTGAATAAGTTTAGAAGAATTAGGCATATTTTCAGGTGTGAGGGTTTTAGCTTTTTTTAATACTTTTAGGTACATTGAGCATATAGGTGGGAAGTTAAATTATTTTGTCTCAACATTAAAATCACTAATATCCACCAAAGATACTGTTTTATAGTGCTCCTGTGCATTTAAGAACTGTTATAGTACTATATTTTATCATCATTGTAACCAAAAACAGAAATGAAGAGCTTCTTATAGAGTGAGTGATAAACACAGATCAAATGGTTTTTATGAGCACAAAGTAGGTTATAACTGTACAACGCTACTTACTGTAATGACAAAAGGAACCAATATAAAAGACACAAATTTATTTTTAACTACAGGTACTGAAAAATCTGAAACAATAAACGATTTGTTTTTCTTTTCCACATTATAGAACACAGTTGGTTTGGAAGGATTTTTTTTTTTCTGGAATCGTGAATCTTTATGAAAAGAAACAATGTTGAGAGTCACAAGTCTCAACTCTAGGACTTGTATTTCCCAGTTTGTGTGTGTGTGTGTGTGTGTGTATTCATTTCTCACCTTTATGTCCTAAGTGGTCCTAGATGAACAACAAATACTAACTTAAATGCTTGTCGGATTAAATTTTGAAATTGTATGTCCTTATTTTTCTGCAAATTATATTAGGCAACTAATTTTTTAAAGTACATACATAATACATGTGTAAAAATCAGAAAAGGAAGTTATTAAAAAGGGAGCTTAACACTAGGTTCTTGTATACAAGAGATGAAGAAGTTAGACAAGAAACACAAATGTAAATACCATAACATATACTAGATGTAATTCAGCTAAAATTTAACCCTAAGCCTAGGAATGATTAAGGGGAAAAAAGAGATTGATCAATTACCAATATAGATATTGTTTAAAATAACAGGAAAAAACATACATACATAGCATTACCTCAGGGAAAATTGGATTGAGTTATTAGGGAGACTAGTAAATACATGGTACCATTACCCTTGGGCTCAGTCTTTCACCAGCACTGAAACAGTTCAAAGCCAAGAGAACACTTTCAATATCTCCCAGGTCATATCTAAGTACTGGGGTGGTGGACCAAAAAAAAGTCCTTCTGTAACTCTTCTTCATTTTATTTTTTAAATTATTGAAGTATAATACACATCCCATCAATACACTCATTTTTAAAGGTACAATTAGATTTTTGCTGAACATATACACCTAAGTACCTTCTACCATAATCAAGATAAAGAACATTCTATCATGCCCAAGGTTTTTCTCATTCTTCTTGCCAATCAGTACTCCCACCTCTAGCATGCTAACAATTTTTAAGTTTATTTTTAAACTTTATTAGATTTTTTATTAAATTGTATATGCTTTTGAAATTGAAAAATAGAACATAATTGAATTTTTAAAATTTCATCATTTCTTCTAACATTCTACCGTTACGTTCATCCACCAAGGTAACCCAAATTAGAAGTATGATATGTATAATGTTACAAGTCTATCTCTGTATTTATTTAAACAATTATGAGATGTACAAAATTTATTTCTTTAAATGTGATCTTATCATTTACATTACTTTGTAACTTGTATTTATTCTTTTGTTTTCCATTTCTCTCAATTGCAAACTGTGGGCATCTCTTCAGATTAATATTCATATATTCTCATTACTTTAAATGGATGAATCTACCTTAGTTTATCAGCCTGATTTCATATTTTTGTCTTCAAACAATACAGGAGCAAATGTCTTTTATAAAATATGATTTATTAATGCTTGCATTGGCATGAAATAGATTCCCCAAATTGGAACTGCTGAGTAAAATTATCTGTACATTTTTAATTAGTATAACTGGTATTGCCAGGCCATAGCAATTTACATTTCTACCCAATGCTTGATTAGGTTTTGAACTCTAAGTACTGAAAATCTTATAGTGTGGTTTTACTCCCACATATGTAATTTAAAAGTAAAATAACAATGCAATAAATGTAAGAAAATCCAACACAACTCTGATTTTCCATGATGATAACTTTGTTCATCTTTTAAAATGTTAAGCATTAAATCTTTGAATTAAATTTTGGAAGTCAAGTTTCTTTAAAAAGTATTGCAATACAGATTCCACGTGTGGTAAATATGCTCTTTTGGTATAATTTTCTTACTAGCAACATATGATATTGATCTTCAATAAAAATTCGATAATCTGAAGGACAAAAACAGGTATCTCATATTTGTTTTAATTTAAATTTTTTGTGACCACTAGATTAAGTTGATAATCTTTACATAGATTAACTGGCCATTTTCATTTACTCACTTGTGACTTCCCTGTTTAAAAATAAATCTCATAAGCAGTATGCATATCACATGAAGCTAAGAATTGAGTGGGACTTAGCTCTTGTCTCATATGATCCTATCACAATTCTAGGCAGTTAGATATTATTATTTGGCAAAAGAGAATATCAAAGCTCAGGATATTTACCAAGTTTGCCCAAACTTACTCTGTTAGTTAATGGCTATTCTGTGCCTGGAGTTCATTCTGGCATGAAACGTGGGTTTCATTGAACAAATACAGCCTGACTTCCAGATGTGAGACAGTATAAGTTAAGCTCTGGGACAACAGAAAGGAACAAGAACTGAGGCCTGCAATTAAGGATTTCACAGTCTCATTTCATGCCATGCTTTCTAGAGTATGCTTCCTTTTCTAACTTGGGCTGTCAAATTTTCTGGTTTGACAGTAACCCACCAGGGTCCTTCCCACCAATGGAAATTGTGCTGAATACTGGGAGAGAGGAGAGAAGAAATATTTGTCACTAGACTCATTTTCCACCCCCCCAGGGAACACCTTACATATATCAAAGAGAAAGGAGCTAGTGGTTAAGTATTGCTAGTGGGTGTCACAAAATTGCAAAGCAGGGAAGATAAACTCTCTGTCGCTCTTTCTGCGCTGCTCTGGTGGGGGCATCAGAATGCAATCTCAAAGTAGAAAAGTACCCTTTAAGGCTTTATGTTTCTAATGGCTGGCGTGTCTTACCATTTGCTTATGCAAAGTGGTATATCTGTTGTTGGGTGGTTTTTAGCTCATTTACTGTTTAGACTCTTACTATGTGCTGAGTACTGCGCTAGACATGGGGATACAAAAAACAGTACAGAGTTTTGTCTAATTTTGTTGTTTTTCCCCCATGAGGAGCTGATAGGAGAGAGAGCCAAGTAATGAGCCAGCATCCTCTGGGGCAGGAGAAAACTCTCCAGAGGGTGCTCTCAGAGTACCCTTGGAGTTCAGGTGTCAGGAAAGCTTCTTGGAGGATGTGACTTCTGTGTTGAGTATCAAAAACAAAACAGGATGCCAGAAAAGGGCGATCTGAGATGGAAGAATATATAAAGCAGAGTAGCTGGCATGTACAAAGGCTTCAGGAGAAGGAGGGATAAGAGGTGAGCAAACTCTTCTTGCAGCCACAGAGCCAAGTGTGAGGAAAATGGTGGTCAGGGCCAGAGCTCTGAGTTGCAGGAAGTTGGTTTTATTCAACAGGCAAAAGGAAACCCCAGTTGAAATTTACCCAAGACAGTGAGTGATGAGATTTGGCAAAAGAAATCTCATTCCAGTTGTAAAATGAAGAATGGATTCCCTAGGAGTGTAACTCAGAAACTCAGAGGGACTCTTGAAAGCAATCTGGGAGGCAGATAAGGAGAGCCTTAAGAAGTGGCGCTGGCTGTATTGTTGAAATCTACCTCTTCCTTACACCCAAAGCTATACATCTATTCTCTCAAGGTTACTCTCCCCACTCATACACTCATACATTCACTCATTCATTCAATTGATAATTATTTTTCTCCTTTTATAAACACTGAGGATATAATAGTAAGGAAAACAAGGTCTCTGTCATGGAGGTGAAATCCTTACACTGCAGTTTCCTCGCACTTAATGAAATGTTTGCTTCAATACTTAATTATTTCAGGATGACTTACATTTTTCAGCCCCCCAAGGAAAATACGACTTTTGGTGGCATTTCAAGCACTAAGACAAAGGGTGAGATGTTCTGTATTAAAGAAAACCCACTTCAATTTCTTAAAATTAAGTCACACAGGTAACTAGCCTCTTTCATCTTTATAACATTACATGTACTATTATAGTTTCAGTACTCACTGACAGTTAATTTTCTGCAAAGCTCATTACTGAACATTTTATATACATTAACTCAATTAAATCTTATAATAATAAATTCAGGATTGTGTTAGCTAGAATGATCAACCCCTCAAAAGACATCAATGTCCTAGTGCTCAGAATTCATGAATTTGTTACATCAAAAAAGGAACTTTGCAGGTGTGATTAAGTTAAAGCTCTTGAGATGGGGATATTATCCTAGTATTTTCAGGTGGGCCCAATGTAATCCCATCAACCTTTAAAACGTCACCCTTAAAAGTGAGCTTTCCCTGATGTGGTCAGCAAGACAGTGTGACAACAGAAGACAGGTTCAAGAAAGGCAACCTGGGATGGACTCCTGTTGCTGGTTAGAAGATGTCTGGGGCTATGGATGTGGTCCAGATAGAGGTCTCTAGGAGCTTTCTCAGATGACAGCTAGCGAGAAAACAGAGAATTAAGTTCTACAAATGCATGGACTGAAATCCTGCCAAGAACCTGATTGAAAAGGAAATGGATTCTCCCCTAGGGCCTACAGAAGGGACAATCTTGTCTGCATGATGATCTTAGCCTGGTGAGACTTGACCTGGACTTGTGAGTGATGGAGCACAGCATTTGTGTTACCTAAGCCACTACATTTGTGTTTACTGTTTTACAATTGTAATAGGCAATGAATACAGGGATTATGTGAATTTTCTTTTAACAGATGAGGAGACCGAGCCTCAGTAATTTAAGTCATTGTGCCCTTTTGCAGCAGTTAAGTGGCTGAACTAGAATTTGAATCTAGTGTACTCTACTTTTGGTGCCCATACTATTTCCTCTATCACAGACTTTGAGTTTGAGTATTGGGTTATGTGGATAAAATGGCAATATTTCCAGAATCTCTCACCTGGCCTAAGTGCATCTCCATATTAATAGGTGTTTTCAAGGGGTGGAGAGAAGTAGTCCATCTCCACATCAGTAGGTAATTACAAGGGGGAGCAAGGTCTTATCTGGACTGGAGAGGTTGGGTAGGGCCCCTTTTTCTGCAGCCAGGTCAAGAGAGACATGAGCGGGCAAAAGTGGATGACTGCTTGTAAGCAATAAATGGATTTCTCCAACTTTATTTCTCTCTTTGACTAATTTTGGTTTTAAAGGAAATTTGTCCTGGGCTGGGTAGAGATTTTCCCCCTGGAGTTACAGATTACTTGTATTAAATAGCTGACATCTTGGAAAGTGTGTCTTAATTTGAGAAATTAATTGGTAGGGCTTGTGTTCTAGGAAGCAATGAGATTGATGTGTTTCCTGGAGATAGGACAATTTTGAAATCAAAGGTAATTTCCAGACCCTAGATGCAGGAATCAAAGAAGGGAACTTAGTACTTGAAAAAAAAAGTACAGGGAGATTGGATCACTGAAAGCTTTACTGAAATAAGATTTCTCTTTGTACAGAAGAGAAATTTAACTTTAAGTTTTAAGCTCCTGGTCACTGAACAGTTTGGCAGAGCTGGGACTAGATTCAAGTTTAATGCAAAGCAGAGAAGTTCTCCTTGGAGAATAGAGGAGAGGAGAGCTGTGTGTGTTGAGGGATGAGGTGGGGGAGCAGGGGTAATGTAAGGAATGTGTGGGATCCTACTGTTTCTGTATGTGTGTGCATATGCCTATCCTCACAGTTAGTACAGGATAACTGAAAAGCATTCTCCCCTGATTATAAAATGACTACCTGTTTTATATAGAGTTGTTGGAAGATATGGTTATAAAGTATAAAAATACAAAAGGTGGATATGAGCTATAACTTATTAAACTTCTCTGATTTGTACCTCTAAATCATTCTACAACCCTTTTCCCTTCATTCTGTGTCCCAGAAAGCTGACCCTAAATTCTCTGGTCCACTGGTTTCTGATTCATTTCAGCTAATGGGGGGAGTGGGCAAGAGATAGGAGGGTGGGAGAATGAGATCTGCAGAGCTGGGTCCTCTGTCCACTGGGGATCCTCCCCATGTGCTACCCTCTGTAAGTTATTGCTCTGGTCTTGCTTTATCAGACCTTCATGTGGGACTAACCCCTGCTCTTACTAGCTCTGGGGTTTTGCACTACCCCTTATTGGTACTGCAAATTAACTCTTTTTTTAAAATTTGCAATTAAAAACATGCTGCCCATTTAGTGAGAAATTCCATTAAACCCAGAGATTAACATTCTTGATGTAAGAGGTTGAGGAAATGTATCCAAAATGCTGTGAAGAATCAGGAAATGGAAGTGTTTGTATTCAATTAAATAAGCCATTGAAAATGTAAACAATTATTTTGAAAGTCCTAGGTTCTCAATATATTTATTCATTTTTTGATCTAACAACATAAATATTAGAACAGAATTTATATAAAAGAGAAGTATTCATTAGCGAATAACCTGAAAATGCCATGAATTTCTTCACTGGGGCATAATGAAGTATTATTTTTTGGTATACACCTTAATAACTAGTCCATTGTCCACAAAAAAATGTTGAATTCTTTTCAAGAAAACTGGAATCTATCTTCTACTGACTGCTAGTTCAAGATTTCTTTTTCAATCCACCATTACAGAAACTGGCAAGCAATGTTCTTAATGTTCTATCCAACTAGAAATTGATAATGGAGGCAGATGGCTATTATTTAACACAGCCTCTGCAATAGACTGGAGAACCTCTTAACTTGGTAAAGACAATTAACTACCCAATCTTAGTTTTCTTATCTGTTAAACAGTTATAATTTTCTTGCTGCCTTATAAATTTCTTGCAAAGCTTAAAAAAAAATATGTAATACTACCTCAAAGCTAGGTATTATTAAGGTAACACACGTATGGAAGACAATAGATTTTGGATTGATTATGAACCTGCCTACTGCCTTAAAAGAACACAATAAGGCTCTGTTTCTAAAACCTTAGAGGGCCAAGATTGGAGTTACAGTTGCTTTCATGTTAGGAGCCAACAAGGAAACCCTGCTAAGGTTGGGGCAGCCTTTGGCTCCTGGACTTTCAAGGACATTTCATGAAAACATGTAAGGCATGGAGACCTCTCAGTTCTGTCTGTCATTTTCGAGGTAGTTATTGTCAATCACACAAGGAATAAATAGAAATTCTCAAAGAAAGGACTTGGTAAACACATGCATGTGGTTCCTTTCCAAAGCCAGGATTTCACCAAATCTGTGAATTCAGTCCACTCATTGTAAACACAGACACAGTTTCAGTCTGATTACATCAAATGTTAGAAATTAATAAGGTTGCCTCATGTCACTTTTCCTATGTAGTTTTGTTGTTTTGGATCAGTGTTATAGCTCTTTTTTTCTAAGTTCACATAAATTAGTTGTGTGGATCCATTCAACATTTAGAATTTTCTGTCAGGGATTGCTGCTTCTATTAGGGAAAAGAAGAAGTTTTGACTTGACAAGGAACCCAGTAGTTTAAAATCACTCCTCAGGGTAATTAACCAAATTCAAGATGCTTTGAACTTGATTTTGTAGAAGCAGACAAGGATTGTACAGCATCTTCCCTTTTCTCTCCATATCTCCTTCCTCATATAAATAGAAGCCACTCCTTCCCTCCCACCACTCCCATTTCCAAAATTTATGATTTATTTAGACAAGGCCATTTTCATATTGAATTCTTGCCATTTTACCAGCTCTTAGTTCTTTGTTTTATATATATATGCATATATATATAGTTATAGTTATAATTATAATACTATGATTTTTCAAAGGTGAAGTTTCTCAGAAATGTGTCCCATCTATGACATTCACCACGAGGGTTGACACCTTTCTGTAATAATTTCTTATATACTATATATTTAATGATTGCATTGACTAGGAAAAGCCAAGGTACCCTTTATACTGTAGTAACAAACACAATTGTTCTACCTACTACTTTTCCTAACATAAACTAATAATGTATACTATATCCAGTGACTCTCTTATGAAATCTGTTGTGAACTAAGAGATGTTATTATTAATCAAGATACTACTTAAGTAGTATCCATCTAGAAAATTTCAGTTAGGGGTATGGATCTGCCCAATTTGATAATCTAAACACTTAAAGCTATATATTCAAAACCATAGATTTATAGATTTCAGTTACAAAAAAAATCCAATATTGCCTAAAATATAAAGCCAGTTAGAAGGAAAGTATCTGGTGTCCTTTAAATTAAAAAAAATTAAAATCTGCCTTCAACCTCTATTTCATATAATTTCTATCTTCTAGTAACTAAAGTCAGCAAAGAAGAAAACATAAAAAAAAGTGAATGTCTGAGTTAATATTTGCATGTGTTTTGTCTCTCTATCATCTTTTAAATGGATGTACTCCCTATACTCTTGGGCAATTTATAATGTCATTATTATATCTATATACTACAGTCTATGACAAAGAAAGTAGAATGTGATTTACAGGTAGGGAGATTAAAGAATATTTCAGAAGTGAGGGGACAGGAGTTAATGGAAGAGTGACAGATGATTACACCTTGCCTCAAGTCACCTGTGATATTAAAAATAAATTAAATCCCTGGAAGAAAAGCAGAGCCATTCAGTTTCCACAACCGTCTGTAAGCTTGATGTTTATTGCTTCCATGCTAGCAGCTTAGAGAAATACTCTTACACAGACTGATTCTTTCAAAGCTTGAAAGAAAAGTCCTTTGCAAGGGGGGTCAGTGCAATCTTCCCAAGTAGATGAATACCAGAATTCCTAATCTTTCCACATTCATAGCTTGAGTGTTTGATTTTCATTACTTATATGAAAGTGAGAGTTTTAGCCTATTTGCTTATACCTGCCAGACTTGCAAATTCATAGGTAATTTTTACTCAGAATGTATGTGAAAAATAATATCTTATCAAGTACATGAAAAAAGCAAGACACTTAGTTTATACATGGAGTTTATGTTGAAAATAGACAAACCCTAATAAGTTCACTAGAGGGTGGATGAAAACAGAGCACAGACGATGTTTCCAAAGTTTGCCTCTTCCCTGCCAACCAGGCACAATTTTCACGATTAGTTCCGGGAAATGTAGAACACTACATAAAGTCCACTGAGGAAAATTTTGAAACTTTGATTCTCTTTGACAAACTTAGGTTGGCTGTAGAGGTAGGTAAATTAGTCATCTGCTTGTGTTGATTACTTTAGGGAGATAAGATAATTCTCTCCTCCAAATCTTTACTTTTGTTTAGATTCTCTTTAAGCAGGAGACCAAATATTTCATTTACCTATTAGAAATAAGAATAAATAAAAATACGGAATTAATTTCCCTAGGGAAAGGGAAAGTAATGGAATCTAACAAATCAGAGCAGATAAAGGCATTTCAGATATTGTGAATATGTGGAAAGTGAAAATATGGAAAGAGTGTAGTGGGTAAGGGGACAGTGTACAATCATAGGTCAAGGGCAGCATGAGGACTGAAGAGTGGCAGTTGAGGATCTGAGAGACAGGAATCTGCAAGCCACAGCCTGGCGAGTGTGCTGCCGTGGCGAATAATTCTTCTAATAGTAGGTTTTAATAGGGTTGGCTGAGGTGGAGGAGTGAGATACCCAGAGGGAAACAATTGCATGAAAGGGGAGAGAGAATTTAAAAAGGCAACTATGAAAATACCCAACAGAAATCCTACTGCTCTACAGTATTTTAATCCTGATCATGGTCATTTAAACCAAAAAAATGTGTATAAAGGATTTTTCCCTAGGTAATCTTCTCATGCAATTTGAGAATACTGCGCTACTTCACATAATAATTACATTTACTCCACATCTTCTGCCCAGTTTCAGTTCACGCTTTCAACCACTCCGCATTAAACTATATACTTTGCCAGAGCAGCGACCCATTCTGCCGCCTTCAGATGGCGCTGAGTAAAATGCCTGGTAGAAAGTAGGCCCTTCGTCGATGTCAATTGAATGAATGAAATGATGGCAAATTAGGTCAAGGGAAATAGCCCAAAACTGAGACCGTGGATGATCAACATGTTCCTTGCATGTTTGTTAGAATAGAAAGACAGGCTGGAGGAAGTCTCATTGGAGCTGAACCCCCCAAATGTATTAAATGATGAGGACAAAGTAAAAGAATGACTGTTTTATATATCTACATCATATATACAGTTTTATCGTTTGTATTTGATAAGTCTGCACATTTATCTGATAGTTATCACATTGATAGTATTCACATACAATGAGCACTGTATTTGATAGTATTTAGATTTAATCATAACATGGCCATAATTAAAATTGGAAAATAGCCTTATAAAATTAGTTGAAAAATTAAACGCACACACTTTTGAGTGTTCAGAAATTGAAATTTTAAATAGAATGCTTTGATCCTCAGTGATAGATTAACCAAATATATATTCTGTAATGTGGCTGTGAAATTACATGGTCAAGTAGTCTTTGTAATTGAAATGCTTTTAACATTGTGTATCATAGTTTGAGATGATAAACCTACAGCAGCAATTGAAATAATTTTGATTAAAAGAGGGCCTTTTTGGAAATTAAAATAATTAAGTCGTAAAATACATCAATTTAATAAATGTATTTTTTTTATTTCCTTTCATTTAGAGTCCATTAAGCCTGTCCCACAAACCTTTAAAAGCATTGAAACATGATAAACTGACATCAAGATGGCCACTGTTTCTATGTGTAGATTTTCTGTTCAATCTGAGCTGTGCCTTGAGTTTACAGTAATTACTTCAAAACCTAATTAAAGCTTAGCAAGATTTTAAGGAGGAGGTCATTGCACCCATGTTCTTTCCAGAATTCTCGGCAATATCATTTATATCTTATTCCATGAGCTTCCATCTCATAAACTCCTTCTGGATATAATTATGTAAGGAATATAAGAATATTTGCAAATTACTCCAAAAGCATGATCATAATTTTAACTGCCACAACCAATCACTTCTAAAGACCAACTTATTTAATGCACACAAACCCATAAAAATACAATGAAATCACCACACTCATCATTTAACAGCAAAAAAATAATACAAATAAATAGCATATACAAACAGTAAGAGGTAATGAGAATCTAGGCATTTAAGAGTGTCTGCTAAAGGCTAAAGATGACTTTTACAAATGCATTGTTGTAAAACAGATTTTCTAATTGCCTTTAAGGACTTTTGAAAAAAATTACATGTCAAAAACTCATTCAAGTGTACACTTATCTGAATGAATTTTATGGTATGAAAATTATACCTCATTAACTCTGCTAGAAAAGTTATAGACCAGAACTTTTCTCCAGCTCTACCTCTGCTCTACATCTTGAACTGTGTTCACTCCATGTCTTAGATACTCTGTTAATTAATTCTCTTCTAACAATTTATAATTGATAAAACCTCTCCACTATTAAACAAATTTTTCTAAGCTATAACTTTATATAACTTCCCTTCTTGATTTCCCTCTCTTCTTTCTTCCTTCCTTTCTTTTTTCTGTTATTTTATTTCTCATTGTATAATCCATGCCTGCCCTCAGAATGTTATCCTCCCTAATGTACATAAGTTGTGAAAGGCTGTACTTCTTTGAAGTTGCTCTTACTTTTGAATGGAAATTAGCATTTTTAAGCACTTTCTTAACATTGAATTTAATAGGAATTGCCATCAATCTTGATCATGTAGTAATCTATTGGGTCTTACTGGGGTGTTATTTCATACTACTGGTCTACAAAAAGGCTTTTGAGTGAAGAAGTTGGGACTTATTCATCTTCACAACTATGTCCCAAAATTGAATGTCTGGCATGGCACCCAGAAAATAGAACTCAACAAATTTTATGAACTCAACAGTTCCAGAGAAGCTTTTTGCTTTTTATTGTTGCAGTTGTTCATTGAAATGATCATTCCAAATGGCAACATATAACCTTATCTGTCATTCAAATCTATAGCTACTGAGGCATACATCTGTGTGATATCAAATGGCCATTTTGCACATAATATTAATATATCTGTCCCTTTTCCAAGAGGAATAAATAAGCTGACTATGTATGTATGAGAAAGAGAAGGCAATAAGTAAAGACTGTCCCTTCTTCTAATACCTTGGTCCCAGATTCTTCAGGACCTTATACCATAAGTTAGCACTTTTTTCTCATATACTCATACTTGACCCATCTTCTGAGCATGCATTCGAATATATGCAAAACCCTACTTCTTAACAATAAAATCTTTCTTTGAACCCTCTTTCCACGATCAGTCATTTTTCTTCTCTTTTCTTTTCAACAACATACCAGCAATATTACTAACACTTCCTTATCTGCTGGCATTTTTCTAAATCACTGTTATAAATCTCCTGTGGAAAAGTTACATATGACCTCTTAATGGTTAAGTTGTGTGGTTCAAAATCAGCCCTTCTGTCGCAGAATACTTTGTTTCTCACATTTTGTTTGAAAGAAATAAGCATTTAGAATTTGTAACAATTGAGGTAGAGCTAAAATCTCTGTGACATTGCCAGACTTTCTTATTTTCAGTGGTAAGCAAACTTCAGCCTGAGTTGACAGGGAATTAATCAATTTAAATCCAAAGATATTTATTGACCACCTGCTATATAAAAGGTGTAAGGGAGAATATAACAATAAACCAATAAACCAAGCAGTATTTTTCCCTAAGATGATTATTATGTAGTCATAAAAACAAACCATAAACTAAATTATATTACTAGACTGTGATGATAGAAATCAGAGAACTATGTATCAGAGAGAAAGGTTATTCTGGCTGGGAAGATTGGTGGTGGCAGTGAGTGTTTTATTTTCCTTTTTCTCCTTTATTTTTCTTTTTCTAGAGTTGTTGAGGTGGAGTTAATCACATCTCTCTGTATATGGAACATTATCATCATGGATCTGTGCATGGCTCTCTTATACTGCATGTACTTATTTACTCCCTGTAACTTCATTCTCCACGCAGGTAGAGCATATATAAACTGGACCTCGATGGATAAATTGGAAGCCCACAATCAGAGGAAGTGAAGGATGCTCCAGAAGAAGAGAGAAAGTGAACACAGGAACTAGGAATCAATTGTTGCTTGCATCCAAGAATAGTAATAGCATATGTATCGGGAGAGATTGTTGCAGCCAATTTGTAAATGGTTTAGCATGTAGTGATAGTACAACCAATAGCATCTTCAAAGAACTTTGAGCAGATGAGTTACTAGATTAGATTCATGTAAAATTATTCTAACAGAGGTGTAGGAAATCTACCTGAGAAACTGGAAAAGGGAGATTCATTTGTAGATGATCCATTATAGAAATTATAATCATGTTAAGATTTGAGGTAATATTTCCCACTGGCACAGTAGTTTGAAATAAAACAAAGGTCTACTTGCACTTAATCTTTTCTCACATACTGATCCTATAGGCTTTATACTAAAAGTCTCTTTAAAATGTTTGAGTTTTCCCTGTAAGCATGTACCACTGCAGTTGCCTTCAGAAATATAAGAGCAAAGTTTATCAGTTTATTCATTCCTAACAGTAAATTATAATGGACCAAGTTGTAGATGGAAGACTCATCTTCTTTAACTTGCCATATATAGTCTATGACTTACCCCCACTCCTCTTCCTCTTCCTTCTCTCTTCTGCATCCCATCAAAATCGTACTTGTTTTGCTGTAAACTCTATTTTTTTCTTCTTTTCTCTGAATTAGCTGCTATCAAGGTAGAACAGCTAAACAAACTTGCACTAATCATCAATGCTCTTTGTACCTAAGCTAATTAGTTTTTTTTCTTTGCACAATAGACTGAAGTTTTTAAAAAAGACACAGCTTCTTTGCAAAAATAGCACATGCATACACATATATTACTAGTTTGGACATTTCAGCAATATAGTTTTTGACACAATCACGTAGAGAAACTAAAAACAAGGAAATGCTCTATCTCCTGTGATGACTTTCTAATAAAATCCAAATTAAAATGTTAAAAAAAATTATTTGAATCCATGTATCAGTCTGTCTACTTATCTATGTCTTTTTAGCCCTGCATCTATCATCTATTTTACTGCCTTCCTGCCTTTGCCTTTGTCCAGTTTCCTCTTTTCCATGTATTCTATTTATCAACAGCTGAGATCTGGGGCTTGTATTTGCTCTGATTTGGGTTTTTTTTTAATGCAATTATTTTTATGCCCAGCTGTAATATGATCACTTCTTCTATTTTATCCCTTTCCCCTTTCAAGCATTTAAAGCAGTATCCTTTTTTCTGTTTCTCCTGGCACCTATCACTGAAAGGGTTTTAGCTACTTTCAGTCTGAGAATCTTTCTGGTCATAGTTCAACATCCTTTGAAGTTAACAACTTGTTTTTTCCTGAAAATAGTTTTTACTTCTTCCTCGCATCCTGTGACCTCAGACCAGCCTTCAATAATGCACCAAACTGGCTGTATTAGTTCTGCTGTTGTTGATACTCCACTGCTGTTTCTCTTGCTCATGGGGATTCAAACTCTTCGCTATTCTGAGAACATTTAAATAGGCTTTTATTAGCACTTAACATTTGTAGATGGCAAACAAGCAACAGCACTTTGGTTGTATGTGATGTAGTATAAATAAACTTTCTTTACATTGAAGAATACACCTGTTAAAAGATAAACTTTTAGAGGCCTCCATAAGTGAATAACAGGTAAGACCAAATCACAGTTACACAAATTGAGATTTAGTTTGAAACCTTTTGGAATGTTTCACATTTGATCATATGAAATGTATAACCCTATCTCTCATGGAAGAAAGGGATAAACCAGGTTATGCTACAGGAAAAAAATCAACCCCCAAATTTCAATGTTTCAAAGCAAGAAAATGTTCCTCCTATCCTGAAGTCTGCCACAGGCTTGGCCAACTGTTCAGGGCAGGTGTCTTTCCAGCTATGGTCCATTAGTCCAGATTGTATGATTCAGTGAGAAGTGGAGAGTTCTGGAGTAATCACATCCATAATTTAAGTACTGGTCTACAAGTGATAAAATTTCCTTCCCCTGAAAATCCATGAGCCAGAATTTTTCACAGGTTTTCAATTTTTACTTGTGAAAAGGCAGAACAGAAAAAGAAAGGATAATTTCCTTGAGTAGCTTAGAAATTCAGAGAATCAGATATGGGTGATGACTAGAAATTTCAACCACTTTATTTAGTGGACCTCTATCTTAGTACTAACACCATATTAGCTTTGTTTGACTCCATGGCTATAAACCCTTGGAGGTAGATTGAATTATTAGCAACTACTAAAGGAAGAAAGAGAGAAAATTCATTATAGATGGTGCATGCCAGACTTGAGGAATATACAAATAAGTTATCTGAGACTAGAATAAATAATGAAAATGCAAGGGAAATCAAGAAGATTACCAACCAGAGGGCAAGAATCATTTTGAGAGCCTTCCGGTGACAAGCATGGGAAAAAGAGAGAAAAAGGTAGCAGATGGGAGAAACTGGATGGAGGCTTGGTGATGACTGTTAAAAACACCAAAAGCCAGCACCTGAATATGCTCATGATCAGTAGGGCAGGGGCCTGGCTGGAGCAGACACAGGGAATGGGCTGTGGAGGGACACAGGAACAGACCTCAGCACCCATATGGAGTAAAAACCAGATCAAATATAGCAAATATAAATCCAAAATCAGTGGCCAGAAAACTGACTCATGCCTTCAAGGGCTACTGTGGAAGTGAGGGTGAGTAATGAATTATGGTTGAGGAAATAAAGAAGTGTCAAGAGGAGGGGCTTTCTGAGGGGACCCATATGAGTGCCCAGAGTGTAAATGGATTCTTCTGCACATCTGCATAACGGTTTCATATGCTTTTACTGCCTGTAGTCAGTACAGCTGTAGGCAACTGCCTGCCTCACACACAGCCACCCCGGCTCACTGTGCAGAGCTGCCCAATGGCAAGTTGTTGAGACTGAGACACGTTAACATCAGCCTCCTACAGAGAACTTCTACATACTCCTTCTGTTGTGGCTTCCAGATCCAACAGAGGTCCTGCCTGACACCAGCTTGCTGTTTAATATTTACTCTGATTATTTGCAATAAATCCTTTCTTGGGTTATGTTAGCCAGAAGCTGTCTCTGTTGCTTGCAACCAAAGAACCATAATTGAGACTGCCCTCTCACCCACAAACAGCTGGGCTATCCACACCAAGGGCTACTGAGAAGTATCTGAAAATAAATAACAAGCTTCAGATCCTGGTCTAGACAGAAGCCCCAAGAGACATTTAAAGGAGGAATGAGGAGGGTTTGGTGACTGAATTGTTTTAGTGGGAAAAATAATAAAAAGGAGAAAAAGAGAAAGTAACTGAAAAGAGTTTTAAAATTGAGGCCATCAGAAGGATGCTCCACCAGTAATTACAGAACAGTAGCCTGTGAATTATTTGTGGATAGTCAGTGGTATCCATTCATGAATATGTTATTTATTCCATACACTTGGGTGTTTATCTCAACAATTCCACAGGAAGAAGCACATGGCTCCTTGGCTTCTCCTGTATTATTTTTCCTCGTGGTCACTATTCCAGCTGTTTGCAGTTCTGTGGATATGTTGTGCCCTTGAACACGTATATATTTGTGCCCAAGATACTTCTCTCTCATTGGAGAGTCTTTTTCTCCCTTGTTTGTCCTTTACTTCTTAAATCAGTTGTCACTCTGTGAAGTCTCAGAATCAACAACTGCAGAAATAATCACTCACTACATTCTTCCTACAATTCCTGGAACCTGCTTGTCAAATTGCAGTTGGCCATTTAGTTGCATCTAGTCTGTCTACTGCAAGTGAGTTCCTAGAAGTGGGGCTGTTTGCATCTCTAATAGTAAAGCCAGAGAGAGTAAGACTTTTTCGGCTATTCAGCCACTGGGCCTACTGTAAGAGGAGTTTAGATTTTATTCTCAAGTTATGAGAATGCACTGATTTTTCTTGTTTTCCCTAAAATAGGTTTCAAGCAGGGGAGTGATCTGCTTTCTAATTTGGAATTCTCTGGAGCCAGTCATACAGCTCAACATTGGAGAGTGGACACTGTGGAAATCTACCTGCCTTGGTGGCTGGGTGGCCTTTAGGTAACAACATCATGAGCAGTGGCACAGAAACAGGGAGAAGTGCCTACATTGCACCTTTATTTTCAAAGTGAACCTCAGGGCTCCTAATAGCTTTGATGTCAGAGAAAGGAAGTGAGGGAAAGAAGCTATGACAATGCTAATTTTTTAGCATTTAGACCAAAGTGATGGTGGTGCCAGATATTTTTCCTCCCTTTTTACCCCTTTCATTATTTGTTCATAGCAGAAAATAGTTGCATTGGGAAGGAATTTGATTCTAAGACACAGGGAATTCAGAGTGAAAAGGAAGTCAAGAAAGCAAAGTAAATTTTATTGCACCCTGTAATAGAGGAACAGAGTAGACCTGCTTAAGGTTAGACAGGCAGGCTACTAAAGAGCATGACTGTACAGCTGCAGTCCTGTCTGGGTCACCCAGGTGATGGGAACTGGCAAACCCAAATCAGAGCTCTCTATAGCCTCCTCTACTAGTCTGAAGTAGGACAGAGAGAGTGAAGACTTGTGATTTTTTCTAGAAAATAGAATGAAATGTTGTCAGCTGCATCTGGGAGGTCTCTCCTTGTGCACTAGGTGAAACCTCAACCCAGATAGGGGAGGGTTCTTGACTCTAATTGAGAAAGAATTCTCCACCAGGTCAGGTCCACCAAGTGTAGTAGGTAAACAAGGAATTCATTTAAGCGACAGTAGCGGTGAATGGCCGAAGCCATGCTGGCAGCAGAGAGCAAAGAAGAAGAGAGGGAGGAAAGGGAAGCTCACTGAACTTCAGCATAGAGAAAATCCCTTGCCTACACCTGAAGCCAGGGTCCCCTGGTGTCCAGTGTCCACTTGAATCTGCACGGCATGGAAACTAATCCTCTACCATCCCAGGATTTGGGGGAGCTGCAGGGCACTGGATGGAGTGAATTTATATTACTAGAACTTCCACTTCCCTACTGGGCTGAATTAAAACAGGGAGAGAGAAAAGGATTGTGTTAAGACTAGAAAGCTTTGAATGAAATAGCAAAGTCACAAAGACATTTATCACAAGAGGTGGAGGTTGAAGAGTTCTTGTCTTTATCATGAAGAAGAATTTAGTAATAAGTGCAATCAGCTTATGCAACAAGAAAGTTTACTTGATAGAAAACAGTACACAGATGGGAGTGCTGGTGACCTCAGAGAGGAGGCATACTTAAGTGTTTAGGATTTGGGGCTTTTATAGGGCCTTTTGGATAGGGGTCAGCATAAGGCATGATGTATACAGGTGATTCATAATTCCTTTGAAGTTTTGTCTTAAGATTGTGTTATTTAGGTAACTGTGTTGGTCCAGATCTCAGCATTCTTTATCCACATAGTTTTATTTACACTTCAGAGGTCTATCTCCTGTCCTGGTTAAAAGTTACTTAATTGATTAAGGGACTGGAAGAAGAGGAAGAACAGCATATAGATTAAGCTAAAGAATAAGGTGGGCTTTTTTTGCAGGAGAAGTAGATTTTACAATGGCCTGACCCTTGTCCCATTTCCCTGCTCTACCTCATAGGGTAGAGAAGTACTTGATTGACAGTTCTTGGCTTTGGAGGTCTGATCTAATTGGTACAATGAAGACATGGGCTAGGCTCTGATGTTTTTCTTTACCTGAGGAACTGTTCTTCATCTGGGAAATATCTGGACATTCCAAGTCACTCCTGGCTTTTGAAACTTCAACTAATTAATTAACTCTGTGAGTCCTCTCTGGCTCTCTGGTTTTATCTAGTTAATTCTTTGAGTTCCTTCTAGTGGGCTTTACTGGCTTTATTCTCTCTCCACCCCTCTCATATCCATCTTCCTGCCTAATAGTTGGACAATACACAAGTTATTTAAAATGGATATGGTATTACTAGCAATTGAGGTCTTTTCACTACAACTAATACAAATGTTTATCTATGAACACATTTTTTTTCTATTAGTTATTTTTCTGTTTATATTCTTAATATGCCTGTGGGGTTGATACACTCTGCTACTGCACAGCTATAATCATTTCTTTCCCTTTTTTTTTCTCCCTTTTTCTTTTTGCCCAAATGTGTTACAAACTTCAGTCACCTTAGATAATTTCTTCCTGGTTCAAAGTGGCCTTTGTGACCCGAAGGCAGAAGCCACAAATGTGCATCAGGCTCACCCTACTCCACAACCAAGGTTTATATTTTAAATGAAATATACATAATCTAGCAAAAAAATGAGAAAAACAAGGCTCTTAAAAGAAGACTAAGCACCAATGGTTTTGAGAAAGCTTATCCTTTTCTGCATTAATTGTCTGGCAGGGCTTTAGGAGCAGCCAACTACATCTCTTAGAGCTTACACCAAGTAGAAGCAAAATGGAACCAAATCGGTTTTATTGGTTTTGCATATTAAAGTACTAAATAAAGGGAAGAACCAGAACTTCCAGGTTCTGGCAAATGGGTTTGTGACAGTAAATTGAAGCTATGAAATCTCAGGTCCATCTATGTCTGCAGTTCTATATGTCACTGGATCCAAGTACCTATTGCAGTCAACCAAAGCTAATTTGCAGGAAGATGCTGTGTAGCTTCATGGTTAGGTCAGAGCATGTGGAGCTTTGCTACTTGGGCTTAAACTCCAGTTTAATTCCTTGCTACTGGTATGGCACAGTGTAAATTACTTCACCTTTCTGAGCCTCAGTTTCTTCAGGTCTAATATGGGCATGGTAATAAGTTTAAACTTTTGATTATGAAAATTGAATGATTTAATAAGGTGAGACAATTTAAAAAGTGCATGACTGGTATAAGTTCTATGTAATTTTTAACATTATTTTGCTTTTTCTCCACTTTCTTTAGTTATTCAGTCTATAGGGCAGTCGCCTGTTCACTAGTAAAATTCATTGACAGCACTCAATTTTATATAACTGATGAAAACCTTTAACCATGTGTAAAAGCTAAAATGACCTTAGGGGAATGCAATTTATATTATAATGGCTTAATGGAAGCAATTATATTTTATCAGCATAAAAACTTAAATGGAAAAATGTATTTGCCAGTAAAAATGTCCTATATTTCAATGAGAATGTTCATATGTGAACTGTGTATTACTCAAGATTCAAGAAATACTCAACAGTTAGTATTGTTTTATGATTTTTAATTCAGTGTCCACTAATAGGTTAATTCAGAAGGAAGAAGAGCTTTTAAAATACAAAATTTAATTATAATATAGTCTTAAATATAAAGCATCTAGGAAATATATCAAATTTTTCAACAAATGTAACTAATTAAATCTGGAGAGAAATTGGATCATCTGGTAACTGCTTTTAAATCATGGAAAGGAAATATCTGCAGCAGTGATGACTGTTGGAATTCTCTTACTATCCAATTTTTGCATTCACCTAAAAAACACAAAAATTATAATGAAATGTATAATGAGTCACTATATCTCAATGGTGTCATTAATATTGTTTCAAAGAAAATGGGTTTTGATATCAAAACTAAAATCACTGAAGGATTGCTAATAAAATAAATAATATTTTGGTAGGACAATAATGCTTGAATAATAAAAATAATCTTTCAAATTTGAAAGTTCAATTTGAAAAATTATATTTGAAGCAAAAAATAACTTTGATTTTCTGTAATACTTTGTTATTTTGCTGAAACTTTATTAATTTTAAAAGAAGTCTTGTGCTTTCTACAAATTGTCACTCATCCATTACAACCACCCTTACCATCACAACAATAAAATGTGTGGGGTTAATGAAACAGGAAATTTATAAAGGGTTTTTCATAATTTATTGGTTCTGTTCCTGTCTTCCTTATACTTCCTGAAACACTAGATATTCACGCTCACATTTTGTCAGTCTTCTTGGTTAAAAATTGCTTTTTCATCTTTGTTAGGATTTTCATGTATTTATTTGAGACTAGTATTGGGTTTGGAACATTTGGATTTCTATTTTAGGGAATTTCCTAATCATAATCATCATTTATTTTTCTATAGCAACCTTTTGTTCTTTCCAAATTCTAGGAGCTCTTTATAAAGTGTGGCTTTTTCTCTTTTGTACTTTATGTAAGTTATAAATAATTTTTCCAGATTTGTCACTTGTCTCTGAAATGTGTTTATGGAATATTGGTAACTGTGTAGTAATGTCTCTTTAATATATTCTTCAGTATTGATGTAATGTAACAGTAATATTAAAGATTATATCTAAGTCACTTATAAATATTATTAGAAAGGATAAGATTTGTGGCTATATTAATTGTTAAAAGATAAATAAGATCAGCTTCATAGTTATCCATATAGTGTTACTTGCTACCATGTTTTCCTAGATACTTAGGATAAAGTAATAAAACAGACACACAGACAGTCACTGTATTCACATTACAGCCCTTAAGAGGGGCAGTCAGAAGGTAAGGGAATAAAGTTATTATTTTAAAAAAAGAACTTAAGACATATTATACCCATTATACTTGATTAATAGAGATTTAGCACATACAAAAGAGTCATTAGGTTATGTATTACTGATTACTAAAGACTGTAGAAACTAATAAAATTTTATTAGAAAGAAACCAATTGACATTTGTGCCAGAAGGCAGAAAATTAATGTGTGATTGTTCTCACCTGCACTATAAAAAAATGTATCTAAGTAGGAGAGGGAAAGCATGGCAGAGAAGGAAAGTATCTTGCCAATGGGTTCAGCCCCAGGCAAGTTTGCTATGGATTCAATGTGACCAAAGAAATTGACAGCAAAACATTTTTTGGGGTGAAAGGGTTTATTACCCGGCTTGTTCTCTGGCAGTAGGTCGAGCACTAGCGTCTCTGCCTCCGTGCAGAGCACTGTGCCAAGCTCTCTCTATATAGTGCAATGATAACTTATTGCCTAAAGGTGTGGAAGCAGCAGCCCAGCAACAGGCCAGTTACATCAGCAGGTGGTTTAAGTTCAGTGAGGATCCTGGCCATAGGAACCCCAACTTCCCCACACTCCACCCCTCCAGGATTCTTGCCTTACAATCTACACACTTTCAATCTTCCACAATGGGCCCTGTGCGAGAAAGCTGGAGCACTGTAACCAGACTCCACAATAGTAACAGAGGATAAAAATTAAGATACAGTAAGATTTTGATACAAAAATTATAATAGTTCTCAAGCCAGATGAGGTTCCTAATAACAAAAATCATAATAATCCTCAAGCCAGAGGAAGTTCCCAAACCACAAAAACTTTAGGGGCGATAGAACACATGTTTTATTGTCACTAACATAGGTAAATCTTGTCCATCAGGTAGGATGCATGCAAGAGAGTGGTCCTGTGATAGGACTGTAGCAGGAAGGGGGTCCCTTCCAGGTCTAGTATACCATACTTTTACTCCTTTCCCCATGGGGGTTACTGAAGGGTCTATATATATGCTACTGGAGGTGCATGTACTGGCCACAATGATAAAACCAAACTCCCCGGTAAGATGCTCTTAGCTTCTGGCCATTCAGGATATGCTACTGTAACCTTTGGCAGCCACTCTGCTGTTATTCCAGGAATACAGAGGTGGCCAGCTTCCAGGCCTTGTCCCCAAGGTACCAGGAGAGTCAGCCCTCATTGGTCCATGTGTAGAAAGGTTCAAGGCCACGTCCACTCAGTGAAGTCTCTGGGGTTCAGTGCAGCTGGTGCTGGCAGCAAGATATTATTCTGGTGGCCAAGCCTTGGCTTCAGTGATTCTTCCTTGGTTTGTACTTGCAGTTGTATAGGGGAGGCAGCCATATATGTTAACATGTCTATGGGGCTCAGGGCTCCCTTTCAGGGTCTCTCATTCAAACTCTGTAGCACGGTCCATAAGCGGACTGACCATCCCTGTAGACTATTGGTATCTGACTTAAGTCCAGATTTTAACAAGCCATTGTGCCTCTCTATCATGCCTGCTGTGGTAGGATTGTATGGCACATGGAACTTCTGCTTGATTCCCAGCTGTTGTACCCATTCTTGCAGTGTATATCCAGTAAAATGGGTGCCCTGATCACTCTCAATCACCTGTGGTTGGCCATAGGCAGCAAAGAGATGCTTCAGGGCTCTTTTGGTCATCTGCTGTTCTGCACAAGGGGTAGGAAAAGCAACCAGAAGTCCAGTAGCTGTGTCCACACAAGTCATCGCATACTGATATCCTTTTGACACAGGTTGAGGCCCAATATAGTCTATCTGCCACCTGACGAGGGGTACAGGCCGCTTAGTTATTATTCCATTTTGCTGTGGAACTCGGTGTAAGTCCCTTTTGGAGCACATGACACACTTCTACAGGGCTCTACAAACTTCTTTGAAGGTCAAAGGCAAGCTCCACCAATGGGCTACAGCCCACATTGTCTTTTGCCCTGCATGCAACAAACACTGATGTAGCCTTCTAGCCAACATATCTGGGCCAATTTATCTGCCTCATCATTTCCTGGAGATGACAGTGGCAAATGACCTGTCACATGGTATACTCTAATTATTTTAGTCTGACAACAGGCCCATAAGTCTTGCCATAATTCTTGCCCCCAAAGGGGTTGGTGACCAACCAGTCAGTTGGCATGGTACCAGGTTGGAATCACAGGGTCAAGCCCTGACAGGCAGCCCAGCTATCAGTGCAGACAACTATAGGGGAGGGCTCCTGGCTGATCACAAGCCACATAGCCCACAGCTCTGCCCATTGGCTGCTCTTCCCCTCACCATCTTCTATTCTTATTGTCTCAGTCTTAGGATGGAAAGCTATGGCCCTCCATTATGGGGGTTGCCCATGGCTGGAGCAATTTGTGTTCCATGCATCTTCAGGTATAGGGGATCTACCCTTCCAATTGGGACTCTCTGCTACTAATGGTTCAAAAGCAAGTTCTTCTTGCTTTTCACTAGTATATGTTACTGGCCACAGCAAGCGTTGGAGTTCTTCACTCAAGGGGCTACTAGAGAGGGCACTATGCTGCTGTAGGTAAACACCCCACTTGGCCACACCACTCCTTGGCTTTTGGGTCCAGTCTTGTAGCCACCCCAATATGGGATAGGTGGTTATTAGCTTTATCGGGGCCATTCCAGTGATGGGTTCTGTAGCCAGCAAGGCATGATACACAGCAGCCAGTTGTTTTCTATCAAAGTGTATCGTATCTCTGCCCCTTTTTGGAGTTATGATCAGAATCCAATGGGTTGGCAAGTTCATTCAAGCCCCTGTCAGAGACCCCAGTCATAACCATCTTCAGTGACATGAACATCCAGCTCACAGGGCCTTCATGGGTTGATCATACTTAAGGCCTGCACGGCCTTGACTGCCTGTTTTGCTGTAGTAAAGGCAGATGCATATCCCTCATCCCAGTCCCACCTGACACCCTTTCATACCAACTGGTGTAAGGGCTTCAGAATTTGTGCCAAGTGCAGAATAAACACTCTCCAGTAGCCTAGAAGACCCAGAAACTCCTGAGGCAATGCTACAGTTGTGGGGGTAAGAAAGGTCTGGACTTTGTCTATAACTGCTTCTTGTATAACTTTGGTCTTACCTGACAAGACAACCCCCAAGAATTTAATAGACAAACCAGGTCCCTGCACCTTGGTGCTGTTCACAGCCCATTCTTTCTCCTGTAAATATTATTCAGCTATAAAAAATAATTAAATCTTACCATTTACAACAACATGGATGGACCTTGAGGGTATTATACTTGGTGAAATAAGTGAGACAGAGAAAGAATAATACAACATGATTTCACTTATATGTGGAATCTAAATAAACAAAACAAAAAACAAAGAAAACTATAAAACTCAGACTCATAACTCAATCTGTTACAGAAAACAGATTGGTTGCCAGAAAGGAGGAGGGTTGGGAGGTGAAAAATGGGTGAAGGGGATTAAGTAGTAAAACTTGCAATTATTAAGTAAATAATTCATGGGTGTACAATGTGCAACATAGGGAATACAGTCAATAATATTGTATTAGCTTTGTAAAGAGACAGACAGTAACTAGATTTTTTATGGTGACCATTTCACAATGTATACAAATGGCAAATGATTATGGTGTACACCTGAAATTAATATAATATTGTGTGTCAATTATACCTCAATAAAAAAAGATGCCTCATAAATTGTCAATCAAAAGATCATTTATGAAACTATGGTCCAGTTTAATAGTCAAAACAGAAGTCTAGTGTCTACAGAGATCTGAGAGAAAGGGTATTACCCAACTGGGTCTTTAAGCATAAACACAACAAACAGGTGTTCTTAAACATGAAAGAACTCAGGGAACATAATTCCTAGAAGCCATATTGGTACTAAAATTCAGCCAACTTGGACATAAATGAAAATAAAAAAACATGAGTGGAGAAAGCATTGCAAAATGGTTATGAAAACCAGTTAATTATTATCTATGCAAGTAAGATTACAAAACTGTGGGAATTATGATTACTGAATAGACTATGATTTTTATAAACCTTGAAATTGTAAAAGTAGTAATAATGAAAACTGTAGTCAAGTCCTGGGCTACAAGTCCATAACAGATGGTGGGGCTGTGGAGGTATCCCTGTGGGAGGATGGTGAAAGTCCATTGCCGTCCTTCCCACGTGAAGGCAAACTGTTCCTGACTTTCCTGCTCAATGTCAATGGAAAAGAAGGCATTAGCAAGATCTACCACATAATGGTATGATCCTAGTTCATGGCTGAGGGTGTCCACCAAGCTTGCAATAGAGGGGACAGCAGCATGCATAGGGGGTATGACTTTATTCAGTTCTCTATAATCCACAGCCATACACCAGGGGCCATCTGGCTTTTTTACAGGCCACACTGGGGAATTGAAAGGACTATGGGTGGGCTTTATAATACCCACCTTTTCCAGCTCTTGGAGAGTTTCTCAGATCTCTTTATACCCTCCAGGCAGTTTGTATTTTTTGATATTAGTCACCTGCTGAGGCACAGGCAAAGCTATCTGTGGGTACCTAGCTTGTCCCCTCAGAACTGCCTTCACCACACATATTCTCAGTCTGAACTCACCTGCAGTGGTCTGCAACCATAGACCCTGCAGGATATCAATTCCCAAAATATACTCAGGAATAGGAGATATATACACAGTATAATCTTTTGGGGGTAGACACCCTATTCCCAAAGGGATTTGGGCTTTTTTACTCTGATAGCCTTCCCCTGTATCCATCTATGATAGTGGGGGTCCCACGGAGCCACTCAGGGTTACCATGAATCAGTGAACATTTAGCCCCTGTGTCCACCAGAGCCAGGACACATTGTATGTTCACTGGGGACCAATGGATAGCTATTTCAACTTGTGGCCTCTGGTCTCCCCCTGGTCACGCAGGGCAGATACCTTGACTTTTCCCTCAGTCAAACCATGTTCCCCAATCATCTTCCTGTGTGGGCTCAAATGACGGCTCATTCTCCAGCAGGAGGTCTTGCAAACACACAGGCCACATTTGTGGCTCTGTCTCTGACCTCTGCCTCTTTGTTCTTAATGGCTGAAACTGCTTCTCTGGTTTCAGTTGTTGCCAAAGTTCTAGTAAGATCCTATTGGACTTTCCATCTAATTTACTTCCATCTGCTCCTTCCCGTATTAAATCAGCCCACATCTGGATCCTCATAACCTTCATAGGGCCCTGTAAATTCTTCTTGTAACAGGTCTTACTTCTTTCCAGATTCTCGTTGTTTCTGCCTCTCCTAACTCTGCTACTGTACGTGTCACCTCGCTTATGGGCTGCCCTAAGTGAGGGGAAAGAATGGCCACTAGAGACCCAAAGAGGGATGTAGGAGCCATTTGAAGTACAATATTTCTCATCCCAGTAGTGAAAATCTCTTCATCTGGGTTATAATTCTCTGGACTATAGATGGCATTTCTTATGCCTAGCTCTCATAGCACCTGTTGGAGCTCAGCATATGTCTGCCATCTAACAGGAAAGGATGGCAGATCACCTGGATTGGGCCACACCACAGGAAGTGCAGCCATAAGCCAATTGAGAAGGGAGTGACTCCCTGGGGTGTGATGTGCATTTTCTAATCGCTGCCTCAAGGCAGGCTGACTGTCAGGGAAGACAGCTTTCCCATCTCTGATCCCAACAGAACAATTCCATCCACCCCTAAGTTCCACAGACACAGGAGCCAAGCTGATATTGACTCCAAGGGCTTCTGCCTAAATTGGGAGCCCAAATCCACCAGCTCAGCCTGAGTATAGGGGCGGAGCATAGAGTGCTCCACCACCTGGGGAGTGGGCTGCTCCTCTTCTTAGGGAACTTTCAGCTGCTGGGTCTTTATTTTCTTTACAACCACTGGGCATGCTTTCAATACAGGAAGGGCCAGTGCCTCCAGCTCCACCATTTCTGGGGCTGATGGCACCTTTCTCTCCCCTCCCCTGAGTGCCTCCTCTGCTACAATCTTTATCTTTTCTACTTTGCCTCACAACAACACTACCTCAGTCTTCAGAAGGTCTCTTACCTTCAACTCAATGCTTTGCAGCTGATATTCTCATGCCACCTCCACCTGTGCTTCCCTCAGGAGTTCATCCTTTTCCTTGGTGGCCTCTTCCTCCTTCAGAACACCTGGCAGCACTGCCATCTCATCTCCAATGGCACCTTGCTGCTGGCACTCTCATGCTGCTTCCTCCCACATCAAGGCCATCTCCTTCCTCAGGGAATCCACAGAGGTTTGCAGCTCGCATTCTCATGCCACCTCTTCCTGCATCAATACCATTTCCCTCCTCAGGGCATCCACAGAAGTCTGTAGCTTGTGTTCTCCCACCACCTCTTGCAACAATACCACCTCCCTCATCAGGGAATCTACTGAAGTTTGCAACTCGCGTTCTTGCACCGCCATTTCTTGAGTCGCCTCTGTAGACCCTTTTAAGACTGTGAGAAGCAGCCAAGCCACAGTCCCCACTGCTTCAGGGCACTCTGCTTCTCAAAGGGTCTGCTTACTATATCAAGGGCCACTCCTACTGCCTCAGGTGTCACCTCCACTTGACTCCAGTCCTGGGGTGGGGCCCAGTCCTCTAGGAGGCAAGCCACCTCAGACCACATACCCCTTGGGGAATGATCCATTGTCTCCTCATTCACAGGGGCAGCCCACTGAAGCACCCCTCCCATAAGGGCAGCCTGTCTTTTTCCTTGGTCAACAGTGAACCCTGCTGACTTTCACCAATTGTCTTGCCAATGGATTTCAGCCCAGGGCATGTTTGCTATGGATTCAGTGTGACCAAAGAAATTGACAGCAAAATGTTCTTTGGGGTGAAAGGCTTTATTACTCGGCTTGTTCTCTGGTGGTAGGTCGAGCACTAGCGTCTCTGCCTCCACCCAGAGCACTGGGCCAAGCTCTCTATATAGCGAAATAATAGCTCATTGGCTAAAGATGTGGAAGTAGCAGCCCAACAACAGGCCAGTTACATCATCAGGTGGTTTAAGTTCAGTGATGATCCTAGCCATAGGAACCCAAACTTCCCCACAGAAGGCAAGGCAGAAACTTCCTCCCACATACAACCTACCAAGGAAGCAACTACAGCAGATACAACTAACCCTGAAAACAACCTGATGACTGCAGAACAGACCATCTACACCTGGTGGATAAGAGAAAACCACATAAAGATAGGTAAAGTGGTAGAACCATGATCAATCTGGACCCAAGTATTTCCCCCATCCAAGCTCACAAGCAGAGGTGCTAGGAAGATGAGTCCATATGCAGTGGTCTTAGGCAATTAATGGGACTGGACACAAAAGAGACTTCTATCATTTGTGGAAGACATGCATGCTCCATCAGTCCTGCTGAGATCTAATACATAGGTGACAGTTTGAAATATTTACCATTAGTGGGAAGGGTGCCAGAGGGGCAGGGGTTGGATAGAGCTCTCTCCACAGGAGAAAGGGCAGGTGGATGATAATTCCCAAGCTCTCCACTGCCCAACTGGTTGGAGTTCATAGGAACCAGCCACGTATGCTCCATCACTCACATTGACAGCTCATTCCTGAGGTTCTTCTCTCCACACCTGCCTGCCAGCCTGGCCCACAGTAATCAGACCTTGATGCCTGGCAGGTGGAGGGAGGCTCTCCAGCTTTCCCAGCCCTATCTCAGTCTAACTACAGAGGTGCTTGGGGGAGCCAGCTCCAAATGTTCCTTCCCCCTTGCTGGTGGCCCAGCACTGAGCTACACTCCTCTGTACACCCATTCTGCCCATCCCATTGGCCCAGCAGTGCCACCATCACTTCTGGGAAAGCAGAGGGCAGCCCTATCCACAGCTCTCCCAGCAGAAGCACCACTGGCTTACAGAGGGCATCAGCTGACAGAAATCAGCCACTACCAGCCAACAGACAGGAAGTAAGCCTTTTCCACAGCCTACTCAAAAAATGATGGCTCCACCACCATGGAGAATCAGGCACTGGTGAACAGAGTCTTGAGCTTCTGGGCACCACAGAATGCTTTCTTTATACAGCTATTACTCTCCAGACCAGAAGGTTTAGCAGATCTATCTAATACAGAGAAAGAAGCACAGGGACCCATACAAAACGAGGAGGCATAGGAATATGTTCCAAGCAAAAGAACAGGATAAGGCACTAGAAAGAGAGCTAAATGAAACAGAGCTCATCAATCTTCTTTATATAAAGATTTCCAAGTAACAGTCAGAAATATGCTCAATGACCTGCAAAAAAGAATTGAGGATCTCAGAGTAGACTTCAACAGAGATAGAAGAGTTGAAAAAGATCCAATCAGAGCTAAAGAATACATAAACTGAAATGAAATATACAATGGAGGGAATGAATAATAGATTGCTGCAAATAAAGGGGACAAGGGACAATCAATGAGATGGAATAAAAGGACAGAGGATCAATGAAGTTGAGGAACAGAGAGAAAAAAGAATCTCTAGAAACAAGAGAATGCTAAAAGAACTGTGTGACAACTCCAAAAGAAAGACTGCTTGCATAATAGGGGTTTCAGAAGAAGAGAGAGACAAAGGAGTAGAAAGTATCTTTGAAGAAATAATTGCTGAAAACTTTCTGAATCTGGGGAAGGAAATAGATACTCAGATCCTGGAAGTTCAGAAAGCCCCTAACAAAAGGAATACCAGAAAGACAACACCAAGACATAATAATTAAAATTGCAAAGAGAGGATATTGAAAGAAGATAGAGAAAAAAGATAACATAACAGAAACCCCATCAGGCTATCATCAGACTTATAAGCAGAAATTTTACATGGCAGAAGAGAGTGGCATGAAATGAATTTAATGTATTGAAACAGGACCTTCAACCAAAAATCCTTTACCCAGCAAAGTCATCAATCAGCACTTAAGGAAGCTTAAAAGTTTCCCAGATAAACGAAAGTTAAAAGAATTCACCACTACTAAACTTCCCTTACAGGATATGTTAAAGGGACTTCTGTAAATGCAAATGTTTTTAAGCCTAAATATTTTTCATCAGTGAAAGTAAACCCACACTAAAAGTAGTTGCCCAATTGCTTATTAAGCAAGTAAGAAGTTAAATTTAAAAAGTAGTAAAATCAACTATACACAAAATCAGTCATGGGATACACACACACACAAAAAAACAGATTATGACATCTAAACCATAAAGGGTGGAAAAGGAAGAAGAAGAAAAAATACAGACTTTTAGACTTTGTTTGAAATAGAGTGACCAAATATAAACCATTATATATATTTAGGAAACTATCTATGAATCTTATGGTAACTACAAGCCTAAAGCCTAAAAGAGATAAACAAAAATTTAAGAAAAAAAATTTAATCACAACACTAAGGAAATCATCAAATAACAAGACTGTAGGAGAAAAATAATGGATCAGAGAAGAAATAGAAACAGAATAAATAACCAGAAAACAATAAAATGGCAATAAGTACATACCTTTCAATAACTACCTCTAATGTAAATGGACTGAATACACCAATAAAAAGACCTATAGGGTGGCAAAATGGATAAAGAAATAACACCCCTCTATACCCTGCCTATAAAATACTAATTTCATACCTCAGACATATATAGCCTGAAAGAAAAGGGATGGAAAAAGATACATCATGCAAATAATAGGGAGAAAAAAGAAGGAGTAGCAGTTCTTCTATGAGACAAAGTAGACCTCAAAACAAAGGAAGTGGCAAGAGGCAAAGGATATTACATAATGATAAAAAGATCAGTCCAAAAAGAACATATCATCATTATAAATATCTATGCATCTAGCCTAAGAGCACCTAAATATGTAAATCAAACACCAACAGAACTAAAAGGAGAAATAGACTCATTCATATTAGGGAACTTTAGCACACCATTTATATCAATGGACAGATCAACCAGAACCTAACTAAATAAAGAGAGGCACTGAACAATAAACTGCATTAGATGGATTTAAGGGGTATCTATAGAACATTTCACCCCAAAACAGAAGGATACACATTTTTCTCAAGAGCACATCAAATTTTCTTCAGAAAAGATCACATATTAGGACACAAAATGAGCCTTGATAAATTCAAAGATTCAAATTATATCAAGCATCATTTCAGACTACAATGGTATGAAACTGGAAATAAATTACATAAAGGAAACAAACAAAAATTCCCACAAACACATGGATGCTAAACAACATGCTTCTAAATAATCAATGGATCAATGAACAAATCAAAGTAGAAATCAGTCAATACATGGAAACACATGAAAACAAAATTACAACAGTTCAAAATTTATGGGATGCTGCAAAATCAGTTCAATGAGAGAAGTACAAAGCAATACAGGCCTACCTCAAGAAACAAAAAAAAAAACAACAAAAAACAGCCTAAACTCACAATTAAAGAAACTAGAAAAAGAGGAACAAATTAAATCCAAAGTTAGTAGAAAGAGGGACATAATAAATATCAGAGCAGAAATAAATAAAATAGAGAAGCATAAAAAAATAGAAAAAAATCAGTGAAACCAAGACCTGGTTCTTTGAGAAGATAAACAAAATAGACAAAACCCTAGCCAGAATTATCAAGAAAAAAAAAGAGAAAAGTCACAAATAAACAAAATCAGAAATAAAAAGAAATAGTTAAAACTGACATCACAGAAATACAAAAAATTATTAGAAAATTCTTAGAAAAATTATATGAAAACAAATTGGACAACTTAGAAGGAATGGACCAATTCCTAGAAAAGTACAATCTTGCAAGATTGACCAAGGAAGAACTAGAAAATCTAAACAGACCTATTACCAGTAATGATATTTCACTGGCAATCAAAAAACTTCCAACCAACAAAATTCCAGAATCAGATGGCTCTGCAGTTGAATTCTACAAAACATTTAAATAAGAGCTAATACCCATCCATCGTAAAGTATGCCAAAAGTGGAGGAGGAGGGAATATTTGTAAACTTATTCTATGAGGGCAGCATTCCTCTAATGACAAAACCAGACAAAGACACTACAGAAGCAAAAAAATTATGGATCAGTATCCTTGATGAACATTCATGCATAAATCCCCCCCAAAATATTGGCAAACCAAATTCAAAAATACATCAAAAGGATCATCCATTACTACCAAGTAGGATTTATTCCAGGGATGCAAAGTTGGTATAATATTTGTATATCAATCAATGTCATACACAACATTAACAAAAAGAATGGTTAAAAACCAAATGATCATCTCAATAGAGGCTAAAAAAGCATTTGACAAAATTCAACATCCATTCATGATAAAAACTCTCAGCAGAATGGGTATAGAGGGATCACGCCTCAACATAATAAAGGCCATATATGACAAACTGAGAGCCAACATCATACTTAATAGTGAAAAGCTTAAAGCTCTTCTAAGATGAGGAACAAGACAAGGATGTCCACTCTCACCACATTTGCTCAGTATAATACTGGAGGTCCTAGCCATAGCAATCAGACAAAATAAAGAGATAAAGGGCATCCAAATTGGTAAGAAAGAAGTAAAACTGTCAATATTTGCAGATAACATAATACAATATATAAAAAACCCTAAAGACTCCACCAAAAAACTGTTAGAACTAACAACTTGATCTTGCAAAGTTGTAGGATACAAATTTAATACAGAAATCAGTTGAATTCCTATATACTAACAACAAACTAGCAGAAAGAGAAATCAGGAAAACAATTACACTTACAATTGCATCAAAAGAATAAAATACCTAGGAATAAACCTAACCAAGGAAGTAGAAGAGCTCTACTCTGTAAACTGTAAGACACTGATGAGAGGAGTTAAAGAAAACACAAATAAATGGAAATCTACCCTGTAACTCTTGGATAGGAAGAATGAATATTGTCAAAATGGCCATCCTGCCCAAGACAATTTACAGATTTAATGCAATTCTTATCATAATACCATTGACATGTTTCAATGAACTAGAGAAAATAATCCTAAAATTCATATGGAACCACAAAAGACCCCAAACAGCCAGAGCAATCCTGAGAAAGAAAGATAAAGCTGGGGGTATTATACTCCCTGGCTTTAAGCTATACTACAAAGCTACAGTAATCAAAATAGTATGGTACTGGCATAATAGGAGCAGATCAATGGAACAGAATAGAGAGTCAATATATAAACCCACAAACATATGGTCAATTAATATACAATATAGGAGCCATGTTTATACATGGGAAAAAGACACAGTCTCTTCAATAACTGGTGTTGGGAAAGCCGGACAGCAACATGCAAGAGAATGAAACTGGATTACTGTCTAACTCCGTAAACAAAAGTGAACTCAAAATAGATTAAAGACCTAAATGTAACACATGAAAGCATAAAAATCTTAGATAAAACAGGCAAAAATCCCTACAACATAAGCATGAGTAATTTATTTCTGGAGACATCCCCCCAGGAAAGGGAAACAAAATAAAAACTGAACAAGTAAGACTACATCAAAATAAAAAGTTTATGTACCATGAAGGACACCATCAGCAGAACAAAAACACAACCTATAGTATGGAAGAATATATTCTTAAATGATTTATCTGATAAGGGGTTAACATCCAAAATACATAAGTAACTCATTTGACTCAATACCAAAAAAAACCAAATAACCTGATTAAAAAATGGTCAGAGGACCTGAACAGGCATTTTTCCAATAAAGAAATACTGATGACCATATGTACTTGAAAAGATGCTCTGCATCACTAATCATGAGGAAAATGAAAATCAAAACCACAATGAAGTATTACCTCACACCAGTTAGAATGGCCACTATCCAAAAGACAGGAAATAACAAGTGTTGGTGATGATATGGAGAAAAGGAAAGCCTCCTACACTGTTGGTCAGAATGTAAATTAGTGTAGCCACTGTGGAAAGCAGTATGAAATTTCCTCAAACAACTAAAAATAGAAATACCATATGACCCAGTAATTCTACTTCTAGGAATTTATCCAAAGAAAACAGAATTCCTGATTCAAAAAGATATATGCACTCTCATGTTTATTGTTCCATTATTTATAATAACCAAGATATGGAAACAACATAATTTTCCATCAATAGATAAAGAAGTGGTATATATATATACAGTGGAATATTATTCAGCCATAAAAAAGAGGGAAATCCTGCCATTTTCAACAACATGGATGGACCTAGAGGATGTTATGCTAGGTGAAATAAGCCAGGTAGAGAAACAAAAGTATCATATGCCTTCACTTATTTGGGGAATCTAAAAACAAAACAAAGCAAAAGAAAATGAACAAAATAGCAGTGTACCCATAGACACTGAGAAATGACTGGTAGTTACTATGTAGGGGGTTGAGATGGGTGGGTAGGGAAGTTACAGGGGATAAAGAGGCACAAAAATTCTCAATTATAAGTAGGTCATGGGGATGGTAGGGCAGCATGGAGAATATAGTCAGAGATTCTGTAACATCTTTCTATGTTGACAGTAAGTAACTGCACTAGTAGGGGTGAGGATTTAATAGCATGGGTAACTTGTACCACTGTGTTGTATACTTGAAAACAATACAAGATGGTATGTCAACTATACTTCAGTTAAAAAAAAATTTTTTAAATCGAACATATAATTTGTATAATTAAAATTGTGTTTTATGAGTTTTAAATGATTCTTCTCTACTAATTTTCAAATCTATTTACTAATGTGGCTAATTAATTTTATTGTTTATCAACTATTCTTTAAAGTAGTTTGTCCATGCATGCTGCAAATATTTAAAATGAACCCTAAGAAACAAAAGCAAAAATGAACTCATGTGACTACATCAAACTAAAAGGTTTCTGTACAGCAAAGGACACCATCAACAGAACAAAAAGGCATCCTGTAGTATGGGAGAATATATTTGTAAATGACAGATCTGACAAGGGGTTAACATCCAAAATATATAAAGAACTCACATGCTTCAACACCCAAAAAGCAAATAACCCAATTAAAAAATGGGCATAGAATATGAAAAGACAGTTCTCCAAGGAAGAAATTCAGATGGCCAACAGACACATGAGAAGATGCTCCACATCACTAATCATCAGGGAAATGCAAATTAAAACCACAATGAGATATCACCTCACACCAGTAAGGATGGCCAGCATCAAAAAGACTAAGAACAGCAAATGCTGGTGAGGATATGGAGAAAGGGGAACCCTCCTACATTGCTTGTGGGAATGTAAGCTCATTCAACCATTGTGGAAAGCAATATGGAGGTTCCTCAAGAAACTAAAAATAGAAATACCATTTGACCTGGGAATCCCACTCCTTGGAATTTACCCAAAGAATACAACTTCTCAGAGTCAAAAAGACATGTGCACCCCTATGTTTATCGCAACACTATTTACAAAAACCAAGATGTGGAAGCAACCTAAGTGTCCATCCAAAGATGAATGGATAAAGAAGAGGTGGTACATATACACAATGGAATACTATTCAGCCATAAGAAAGAAACAAATCCTACCATTTACAACAACATGGATGGGGCTGGAGGATGTTATGCTCAGTCAAATAAGCCAAGCAGAGAAAGATGAGTGCCAAATTATTTCCCTCATTTGTAGAGTATAACAACGAAGCAAAACTGAAGGAACAAAATAGCAGCAGACTTATAGACTCCAAGAAGGTATTAGTGGTTACCAAAGGGGAGGGGTGTGGGAGTGCAGGCGGGGAGGGAGGGAGAAGGGGATGGAGGGATATTATGTTTAGTACACATGGTGTGGGGGACCACAGGGAAAATAGTGTAGCACAGAGAAGGCAAATAGTGAATCTGTGGCATCTTACTACACTGATAGACAGTGACTGCATTGGGGTATGGGTGGGGACTTGATAATACGGGTAAATGTAGTAACCATATTGTTTTTTCATGTGAAACCTTCATAAGAAAGTATATGAATAATACCTTAATAAAAAATTTTCAAAAATCAAGAAAATAAAATGAACCCTAAATAAATTTCATCTGATAACTTTTTCAGGGCTAAAAATATACCTTTTGTAATAGAGTGTTCTCAAACTATGAGATTATGTTTGTAATATTTACATACTATTAAGTATGACAGGCTGTTCAGTAATCACCACCAAATATCCATTTCGCTCAGTTAGTGATAGAAATCTAAGATAACTGAGTACAAATCCATTGGTAGAATAGGGACAGCCTACCAAACAATAAACTCAAATAATAATAATAAAAAAGCTCAGAGACAAAACAATAAATAGGTGATAAGAAACATCAAAACTATTGCAAAGAACTGATGGAATCTGTTCTTTAATTAAAAATAAAAATTTCTAAATGAAACATTCAAAATACCTATCCTGATCATATTTCTTCTCTTTCCCTATGTGCATTGTTAACATTTTAATAAATTCAGATAAATAAATTTCCTATTTTAAATGTTACAGCTGGGGCTGGTCTCTGCAGAATACTGCCAAAAAATAGTTCCAAAATCCAACTGATTTATGAAAAATGATGATCTGTTGGTTTAATAAAACTACATGGTGAATGATTATTTCAATGGAAGAAAATACTGCCAATTTTAAATATCTAGGAAATAGAGGGCTGTGTTTTTCTCTGCGTATGAATGTGACAAAGTATCCTAATTTGTGTGAGATGAGCCATACTGAACTTTATGGTCTGGCAACATGAAATGCCAACAGTGTATTAGGGGTAGATTTGAGGGGAGGAAATAACTAGAGTCACTACATTGTGGATGATGATGGGTCTGTGTTAAGTAAGAGATCCCTTAACCTTAAAGATTTGTCTTCACTGGGTTATTGATAAAATGATCTAGCATTGGCATGGGGGGACTACTTGGATATATATATTTATTTATTTAAAAATATTAGTATCATTATTTTCTGCTTGGAAATGAATCCATTTCTTATTTTAAATTCTTTTATAACTCAAACCAAGACTTGAAAGATCAAGACTCTGTTATCACAGGATACCAGGTAAAAAATGAAAGGGATGGGGGAACAGTCAAGGTGGTTATTTTCTATAAGGAACACACAAAAAGTAGTGTTTTGTCTTTTACTGGAAGATATGTCCTGAGATTCTGGAGAATTTCTATATTGTTAAATACCACTATTTTGCACCAACTAGTACTTTCCCTGTGACAATTTTATGAATGGTTTTTCTTAATCTTTAAATAAAGATTGCTTGTCTAGAGTAGTGCTTTTTAAAGTGTGGTATTATGGAGAGGCAGCCTCCACATCGTTGGCCAATACCTAGAACTATTGAACGAGAATCTCTTGTGTTAAGCTATCCACAAAGTTCAAAAAGGAAGATATGACTTAATAATTCTGTTATTTCCAATTGTATTCTCATTCAAGTGAAAGGGCAACAGGGAATATTCAAGTATTCTGCCCAAATGTGAACAGAAAAATCCTCTGGTAATATTGTATTCACGTTCTTCTTGGGAAAAAAAAAACCTGCCCAAAGGTGAAATTCAGCTCAGAGATAAATTACTCAAAAATGGAAACACCATGGTAGAAGAGGTAGTAGTAAGCACTAAATCTATTTAAAGATAACACTTGGACAAAGTGGTAGGAAAATCATAGACACAGAGGGTGTATAAATGCTGAATAAAGCAAGAAAATCAGCAGAGGTAAGAGAAAGAAATAGGGTGGGAAGAAAACCTGCTAATCATCATGTCTTTCACAGCAAAGAATCAACTGATACTGCAAAAATGAAGTGTGTAGCTTAAACTGATAAAATTTTAATGAGTTTCATAATTTTTTAAAAAGTTGAGTAATTTATCAAAAGTTCTTACAATAAAAAGCATTTATGTGAAGTTCAGCAATTTTTCTGTTTTACTTCCATTAAAATCAAGTAAAATGTTTAAAAATTCATTTTAAATTTATATTTTAAAATTAAAATTAGTTTCATTTAAAGCAACTGACCACTGAGCTGAAAAATACTAAGTTAAAATATGAATGAAATAACCTTTTTTTACATTAACCTAAAGATGTATTCACTAGTTGTATTTGTTGAATAATAGATATTTCTTGAGTACATATCCACTAATTTAAGTTCAAAATTTTCCTTTCAGAATAATCATACCACAACATATTTTCTACATTTTTCAATTTCATTTTCGTTAAAGAAGATCAAGATATTAACACTAAGGATGCTTGCAAAATATTGATTGCCAATCTTTCTAGATTTTTTCTTAAATTTTAACTAGATATTGAACAGTTATTCTCCCAGGCTAATTCTATGAAAATTTTTGACAACTTAATTGTATCAAGTTTTTCAAAACTAGTCCATCTAGTTTTCATAAATACATATCATTTTTTTCAACTTCATATTTCATTTGTTTATGTAATATTTAATTAAAATACTAAATTAAAATAATAAGTGTAACATGCACAAACAGATTTGGGGGCAAACCTATCTGACCACAATTCACCTTGTAGGAACCAGAGGGCATGGTTACACTACAGAGGTACTTATCAGCCACAGGCATCTATTCCCCATAGGGGGTCAGTTAAATGGATATCAAAGTAGACAGCCTCCATGATGTTCCTTACAAAACAGCATGTGAAATATGACCCCATTATACATATATCTATCTACTTAGTGATTCTTCTATATGTGTTTATTTGCATAGAAAGAGGTTAGAAATTATATTCCCTAAAAAACCATCGATGTTAATATATTCAGTAGTATGTTTCATTTCTATAAGAGGTTATCATTTTATTGATATATTTTGCTACCATATATTATATATTATTGTATGTATTTTTTACTGTCATTTTATTATTATTCATTGACTATGAAAACTAAAAATAAGTAAAAAAAAAAAAACAACACACAGAACAAAAATGCAATGAAGAGCAAAGTCTGATTGAGTTTAGGACACTGGGCAATAAGCTACAGGGGATACTTTTGATTGTGAGATTAGCATATACTGATCCTTTCCTTCTTCCAGAAGAACCCAAAGACCTTTCCTCTTCTGCCATGGAATTCATGTGCTGCAGAGGAATATAATTAGCAAATTTCTTCCCCTAACTTCAGTCAGTATTAAGTGTGAACATACGATTTAGGCAACACAGGTTATATTGTAAAACTTTCTTAATTATAATGAAGTTGTTTCTCAGCCATTAGATACATGCAAGAGAACATATAGTCCTACTTCCTTCAGCCATGAAGAAACCCAATATAAAAAAAAGAGGCACTGTGGAAGAAGTGTGGTCCATTTTTAATGGCACTGAGTCAATGAAGTCACCAGCCTGTGGTCCCTGGATCTCTAGATTCCTGTTAGGTGAGCAAATAAGTCTTTGTGTGTGTGTTAAGCTGAGTTGAGTAGGATACTTAAAGCACCCTCATTGACACTCATTATTGATCAAGAACATCAATCCTTCCCACTACATAAATAACACACAACAATCAAAGTTGTGCTTGAGTATAATTACAAACAACTTGGGCCATGGATCTTAAATCTTCATGAATCTTCAGAAAAGAACAGTAAAGCTATGAAACTCAGAGCTCTGCACTCATCGCGTTTCCCTAACTTCAAACTAACCCAATTATGTTTGTTATGAGTGTGGACCTCACAATTTCTATGTAAGCTAACACTTGTTAGGAAAATGAATTAGGACAAATTCAAAGCTGAGGACTCTCCAGGACAATGACAAAACATGAAGCCCAAAGAGTGATTAGGATTAGCAATTAGTTGTGATTACCATCTAAATCAATCTCATTCTAAGTGGTATTTTAACTAAACGTTTCGTGAATAAACTGGAGAACTACCTTATTCATAATAGTCTAACTTGGTTTTTCATTGTGTTTGTATAATAAATGGTACCAGTGAATCCTAGTGTGCTGGCTTGATTTTCATAGTGGTGGTTCATGATTAAACCAGAGACTGCTCCTCAATTGTTTTACTACTGCAAATTATCATTATGGAAGTTAATGAGCAAACCTTGATTGCCTCAGTATGAAAAAAAGAGATTTAAAAAATCCAGAAAAACAACTACAGTTGACGCTTGAACAACACAGGCTTGAAATGAGTGCGTCTACTTATAACTGGACTTTTCTCAATAAATATATTGGACACTTTTTGGAGATTGTGACAATTTGAAAAGAAAAATATTTTATTTTCTCTAGCTTGAGTTTTGTTTAAGAAGACAGTATATAATACATAAAACATATAAAATAGATGTTATTCAACTGCTTATGTTATTGGTAAGGTTTCCAGTCAATAATAGGTTATTAGCAGTTAAGATTTTGGGGAGTCTGAAGTTATACTCAGATTTTCAAATGTGTTGGATGTTGGCACCCCTAACCTCCATGTTCCTCAAAGGTTAACTGCATTTTTAAAGGTTGATTATCTACCTTAATAATGAGAGATTAAACATCTAACAGGTGTGCCTTAGGGAAAATGGGAAGTAGTATTAGATGTTTATTCACTGACCCCTGCCTTTTACCGTGTTTCTTGTAAAACTTCATGGCATCTTTTTCTGTTTCTTTAGTGTCAATTTTCTCTCTCCAACTTTTTACTTTTTTAGTCAAATACAGCTAAAGCACAATTTTGTTTATGTCACAGCAAACTAAATGATGACTGGCATTCATTTATATCTCTGTGTGAATCAATTTTAATGTGTCACTCCTTCCGATGGTGTTTTTACAGCTAAAGCCATAGCTCTAGTAACAGAAGGAGAGTCTTATTCCTTCAAAAGCAGATTTGAAATGTAAGTGAGCAAGTGTTAGTGGTTTTAAGATGTTACAAACCCCTTTTCTAAGGGACCAACAATGGGTACCATGTGATTATAATTTAGTTAATCTATTTGCCAAATGATAGGTGCAGAGGCAGATAAAATAAAGTATCGAATTAAAAAATGACTAAAATATTTAGTTTTTTAGAGTGGTTAGTGTACCATATAGCATGGTATCCAAATGTGATCTTGAAATTTGTTTCAGTTTCCTTATCTGTCAAATTGAGAGTCAACTTTGTGGAATTGCTGTGAGCTCTAAATGTTTTAATATAAGTAAAATATGAACCAGAGTGTCTGACACACACACAAAGTGCTCAAATTTCATTCTTTTATTCAAATCGAATATGTATTGAGCTACAAATTCTGGATTACATTTACCAGATACATGCTACAAAATTCTTTTGTCTGAATGATTGGTTGATTTTCCTCTGTACGCTAATGATCACCTAAACAAGCCTACCCTTGCTAATTCCTGAACTCCTTCCTCTGGGTGATGTGTGTATTATGTGCTGTCTTAGTAGCCTGTGTTTCTTAGTCATCCTTCAGCGCCTGTCTACCCCATTATGTTTTGAATCCCTTGAGAACTGGGATCCTGTTACTACAGATCAATAATCTTGGGATTAGATGAAAGAATAAACAAATTAAATCCATTTATTGCTAAATCCTACTTTAATTTGGTATGAACTAAATAAAGCTGCATTAATATATTATTACTAAGAACCAAATATTTACTAATATACAGAGTTAAGAAAAAGCTTTGAATATCAAGACTTTTGTTTAGCTGCCATGGTTTAAGGCAAAACTCAGATGCCTGGACTTTATCCCTTGTCCTGAGAAAACAGTGTGAGGATAATCCATATGCTAGGAGATTGGCCACTATATGGCCTGCCTGTTATGTATCCCTATTGCCAGTTTCTCTTCAGTGTGTCAAGACAACATATAACTTTCATCAAATGCACATTAGAAAAATTTGAGAAATGAAAACACCACCAATATAGGAAACGGTTTTCACCCTTATATAATGGAGGGGGGAAAGGAAGAGCTTTTAAAATATGGTTAAGCTACAGGGTGTGAGCTGCTAAAAAATTGATTTGACCAATAAACCCATGTGGTCCTAAGCCCCTAGAAAAACGTTTTCATAATTGCCTCTGTGATAGTGTGATACAATAAGAAATACATATTTGGTCTTTGTTCCCCATTCCTATTACAGAGCTCTTAAAACCCTTGAAATTTGGTGAATGATGAAGGTGAGAGGGACATCTTTTGTTATTCATAATAACTCCCTTTCAACAATACCAGAATTTATGCTAATGAGCTGAGTTGGTGGATTCTTAAGCAGCTTCAGGATGGAGACTGGTTGCAAGATGAGCAACTCTGTGATTAGAGGGTTGGAATTTACAGTTTTATCCCCCAAACTCTGAGGCACACAGAAAGATTGTGAGGCAGGAGGTAGCTGGTAGGATAGATAGAACAGGAGAGGTCTTGGTGGAGACTGGCCAAGCAGGATGCTGACATCAGGCATTGTGGTGAGCCAGCCAAGAAGGACTCCTAAAAAGCCACTCCCTAGAATGGCCAGCCTGAGAAGCAAGGGGGTTTCTGATTCCAGCCCAGCTCTAGCAACAAGTCCTAGACAACCGGGTGGACTTTCTCCCTTCCAGTGCTTACAATTCCCTAGACACTGCCATCCAAATGGTTTCCTTCCTTGGAGCCTCTCCCAGTTAGTGGGAACTCTCTTTTTCCACTTCTCATTAAATGCTTTCCTGGTTGCTCCTTACTCTTATCTGTTGGCTTCATTCTTTGTTGTCTCCAAGGCAAGATCCTGGGGAAAACAACATCTCAGTTGGTAACACTTGGAGGTTCATTATGAATGGCCAACAGTTTAATCAACCATGACTATGTAATTAAACCTCCATTAAAACCCAAACAGAGGGGTTTGGAAACTTTAGGTTGGTGAACACATCAACGCATGCCAGGAGGGTGGCGTGCCCCAACTCCTGCACTTGGGACACTTCCAGACCTCATCCTATGCATCTCTTTATCTGGCTGTTCATTTGTATCCTATTACAATGTTCTATTTAATTAACAGGTAACAGTAAGTAATATTTCCCTAAGTTCTATAAGCTATGATAGCAAATTATTGAACCAAAGGAGGGAGTCAGGAACCTCAGGGTTGTAGTCAAGTTGGACAGAAGAGTGAATCTCCTGGGGACCCCCTAGTTGTAATTGGCATCTGAGGTGGGAGGCAGTCTTGTGGCCTGAGCCCTTAACCCATGGGGTCTGGCTGATTCTGGGTAGATAGTTTCAGAATTAGTGCTTGATGTGAGGGGAAAACCCACACATTTAGTGTCAGAAGTTTTGTGACTGGAGAAACAGTTTTCCTTTTTTAACTGCTTTTTAATCCTGTTTTTCTTTTTACTGCATTACTTTGATTCACCTTCATCTAAGCCATATCTCAATTTTAAGTCCTTATTTCTCCTTTTAACTTCCTGTTCATTTCAATGTAAGGTCATAAGTAAGCCTGCCAGCCATCATGTTGGAAACTTGTGCATGATCCAGGCTAAGCTCGGTCATGTTCTCCCTCAATCCCTGCCTAAATTCCCAGTTTTGCTTTGTTTACCTAAACCATCTTTGCTAAGCAAGACCTGGACATTCAACTATACTTGAGGAAGAGTCAAGGATCAAGGAAGACTGACTCTTGGCCACAGAGAACAGGTTTCATTGAAGGTAATGAAGACTAATAATATTAGATTTTATTAAGATAAATCCTGGAATTTGGGTGGCTTAAAACAATTTAAGTTTCTCAATCACATTACAATTCAATGAGAGTTAGTGGAAATTTGGAGGTGAGCCATTTCTGTTCTTTGGAACCATCTCATACGGGTGCTTCCAATAGGTCCTCAGAATCCTGTACATTCAGTCAGATGACAGAAGAAAAGGGATCAGTGATGTTTCTCAGCCTTGCCTGAAAGAGATACACATCACTTCTATTCATATTGCATTGACCAGAGTTCAACAAGGATGCTGGAAAATGCAGTTGAACTTGTGCACAGGAAGAGAGAGAAAGCAGACATCACTGAGCACTGACATAATCTGCTACATGCAAGATTTCCAAAGGCCAAACAGGTAGTCCTCCAAAGTATCAATGTCAAGGGAATGGAACTTTGTTAGAGGATCTTCCACAGGTTCATTTAATTTAGTGTGTACATTTATGGATGTGTATCTGTCTGTAAACTCTGTACAAGTGAGAAAAACCAAAACTTGAACAATGGACTTAATTGTAAAAGCACTACTTAAGGAAGCTATGTAAATCCCTTTGTGAAGTTCATAACCCTCTTCCAAAACAAGTAGTTGTATCATAGTTTACAAATGTCTCTAAAACAAGACTATTATGTAGCTCACTTTCTTAAAGGAGTCACACATTTGTTGTAATAATTCAAGGTTAATGAGTCTGCATTACTATTTAGAAAATATATTCTATGGGCTAGAACTATTGAAACTAAACCCAAAGCTTTAGTGGTTTATTTATCAGAGAATTCTGACAAAAATGGAAAAAGCTTCATTTAAGCTATATTGCTGGATATTCCCAAACTAATCATTTTGTCACTTTATATCTCTGTTGCCCAAGAATACCTTACCATTATTTAAATATGTCAGTTGGCCCAGCTGTTGGAGACTAACAGCAAAGAGTTTGTTTAGCATGGCCTCATGAAAAGAACTGCATAACAAGTCTGAATGGGCCTGGTTGGGTCAGTTGTCCAGAATATGAAATTTATGAAGTCATTTTCATGGCTTCAATCATTGTTCAAACTGGAAAACCCTGCTACACAATCACAGAGCTAGTTGAACTGCCTGGACAAAGTCATAGGCAAATATTTCCAGGGACCACAAGGGTACTCTTAGGGGAAGAATCTGAATACTTGCAAAAACATTCAAGAAAAATAATTCACTCAAGTCACAAAATCTCATTGAAAAATTAGTAGTTGTTTGGTTTTACCATATGAAGAATGAAAGTATTATAAATATTTTATTATTTAATATAGTCATAAATGACCTGGTACAAAGAAATGTACTCTATAAGCAGACTGTCCGTTATTTCTGGCTGTGTACAACATGTAATAAATTCTTGTGAATCATATTTGGACATGGTATAGTATCTGATCAGGAACATTTTACTCTGGAGTAACAGTAATAAGTCACTTATCCTCCAAGAATATATACATATATAGTGAATACCTAATAACTATTTCAGATGCTAGAAGCAAAGATAAAAGAAAAAGATCCTTGCAATCAAGGACTTTTCTTTCTAGTGGAGAGTAATAAATGTAAAAAATAATGACATTATGAGATGCCTATTTAAACAGAGCCTATATAAAGTTCAGTGGAAGTCAGGAAGGAAGGTCATCCAAGCTGACCTAGATGAACCGAGACAGATCTCCGCTAAAATGTGAAGTCTGAGTAATATTTATTTCTGTCTGTGTAGCAAGACAGGGAAAACCATCAGAGTAAACAGAATAGCAGAGGTTAAGGCATGAAGATATGAGAAATCAGAGCATAAGTGGGGATAGGGGGATAGATTAAGTGAGTAGTTTTAGATGTTATTGTTTTAGGTAAAGAAGGCCCCATGAAAATATGTAGGGAAGCAAACATAACATAATGAGGTTGTTTATTTGGAAAATCCCTTGGATAGCTGTACCAAAATGGACTGCAGCCAGGGCACTCATTTTCATCTGTTATGTATATAAAGAATCATGTGAGCCCCCCTCCTAGAGATTCTTATTTCACATGCCTATATTGAGGACCTAGAATTTGCATTCCTAATAATCTCCCAAGTGATGAGTATGCTGCTGGTCTGTGAACCATACTCTTTGATTAGTACTGGATTAGAGGCAAAGAAAAAGCCCCAGGGATAATGATAATGATAACCTGAGATAAGGCAGTGGCGATTAGAATAAAAAGAAGCTGAAGGAATTTTAGCAGATGGAATAACTAAGTCTGGTGGTGCTTGGGGCCAACAGAGATAATTCTTCCACCTCAGTGGGATGTACAGACCTCTCAGTTTTTCATTATCCATCATTTCACCCTCCATTTCTCACCTTCTTGCTTAAGTGATCAGGATAATCACACCTTTGAGTACACTCTGACTGCATGGCCTCCACTCCACATTTCATTGTACTCATGTTGTAACACAGGACTCATGGTTCGACCTACTCCCCTGACTACACTTTATCTGAATTGCCCAGTTGAAAGAAGATATCTGGAGAAAAGCACAAAACAGTGATGGTCAGGGCACTTTAAACTGACCATTACTAACTTGCACTGGGTTGTAGAGCAGTCTGGCCATCCTATTACATTCTTCTAGTCCACTCTCGCTCACCCTCATGCTGTTTGCTGTATCCTTAGGCCTTCAGTGTACCAGCCTTATTCTCAACCTCATATTTTACTGAGAACCTTGAAAGCACTCACAGGGAGCCTCTACAGGCTCCCCACTCCAAATCTACCTGAAGTTCATTTTTGCCCATGCACTTCGCTGGCTCTCCTGCTTCCAGGGAGCATGGAAAACAGTAGAAATCATGGCCACTTAGGAATCCAGAAGAGGACATTCCCCAGACACAGATTCTGCCAGTGCCTTGATCTTGGTTTTCCCATGCACCAGAACTGTAAGAAATAAATTTCTGTTATTTATAAGCCACCCAGTCTATAGTACTTTGTTATAACAGCCCCAAAAGATAAAGACAAACAGCTGTCTACAGACTCGACCTCTAAAAAGCCCTGCCCTGATAGGTCTGTGTTGTAAATCCTCAGCTTTTCATTCATCTGTAGAGCTCCTCTGGGTCCTCAGGATGTGATCTGCAGGAAATCCCCTGGGACCGGACCTTATGGGTGAAGCTGACCCCTCGCTGCTTTCCTGGATGTCTCTGCTCAGTGCTGCAGACTCTCAAGCTCAGTCCGACTCCCACTGAGGCAGCCCGTGAGAGCTCAGGGCAGCGCTTACTCTGAATCCCTCTGCTTTTTGCTGCACCAGGAGTTCTAATAACAGTGTATTTACATTGGCATGGAACATCAGCCTGGTTATGGAGAGAAGAGATCCTATAATGTGGTGTTTTAGTGCCCCATATAAATTTTACATTCCTAGTTGTATGTATGTTATAAACTATTTCCCCCAACTTGTATATCCAATCTAATGATTGTATTTGTGGATATTGTCTTTTTCCTTAGGCATATTTTCTCACCACAAATTATCCTTTTGTGTTTTTTTCCAGAAAAGATGATAAGTCTGAATTCTCTCAGTGGTCTCTATTAAATACTATTGATTAAAATAGTTTGGATATTATTCATATTTTTGAAACTTCTCATCTGTTTGAACTTTACTAGTGACTCATTTTTTTTTAAACTGAGTTGTTTTAGGAGTTTCAGGACTATTTTAACTCCAGTTAACACATTATTTAGAAAAATGTTATTTTGTTATTTAAAAAGTTAATGAAGAAATAAATTATGTCCATTTTGTTTTAATAGGGAATGAATAAAAATCAGTGTTTCTTACTTGTCAGAATCTGTTACTGTTTTAATATGTTTAACAGAGAGCATCTACATTAATCTTCACAACTATTCATTGTTAAGCAGATTGGGCACAGAGCATCAACCTGGTTATGGAGAGAAGGGATCCTATAATGTGCTGTTTCAGTGTTCCATATAAATTTTACACCCCTGGTTGTATGTGTTTTGAACTTTTTTCCCCTGCTTCTTCTACAGTCAATCTAATGATTGTATTTGTGGGTTTTGTCTTTTTGTGTTTTTTACTGATTAAGGAAACAAGCACAGAGTGTTTATATGACTCCATGCAAATCCCAGTTATTGCAGGGCTCTGACTTACACCCATTTTTCCAGTTCTTGGTCCCAGGTGCCCAAATGCTGTATTTGTGGTGACTAGGCTGGACTGCATTTTCCAGAACTCTTTCTGCTATTTATTTTTAGTGAGAAGGGGCCACTAGAGAGATTCCTGTGGGGTATCTGGAGAGCAGCAGCAAAGGACCTGCCCTTTTGCAGCTCACACACTGCATTGTTGCTGACTGCTGTTGACCTCACTGGCCGGCCAGGTGTGTGTTTAGGTTGTTATAAGGGAGCTGGCTTCTGAAGGTATATATATATATATATTCCATATATATGATCTATGTATTTTGCATGATATGCAAATTTCTTGAACAACATTGTACTATAAGTATACATAATATTATACATATATATGATAAAATCTATTGAACACTGATAAAATTTACTTTGAACACAGGGCAATCACTGATTGGCTGCTGAGTGATTACAGCTACTGAGTATAATTTTTTAAATGACAGTTTTATTCTCCATTACTAACATAACTCCAACAGCAGAGAGGTGAAGAGTCAAAGTAGATCTTGCATAACATTTCTCTCATCTGCTGAGCATCTAACCTCACCTGCTCCTGAACCCTTATCTTGATGTAAACACTGTTTCCTCAAGGAAACTATGTAATAAGTCATTGTTTCACCTCTGCAGAGAAAGAAATCTGTTGACTTTTCCTTCCTTTATTGTGTAGGCACCATGAAATCCCGTGAGCCGCCAGAATGTTCTTGAACTACATGTACATTATCCTTTTAACTATACTTACAGCCCAACAATAGACCACAAGTTCTAACCTTAAACAGTCCTAACCTGCACAATAATCTTAACCATTCTTCCACAATTTGAAGGGAAAAATATGCTTTTTGCAAACAACTTACATCTTTATTAAAATATACACTTTACTCAGGACTCAGAGAACTTCCCTGATAATGTGAAATATTGCCATAACCTGTGAAACCATCTTAAAGGTCATGTTTGTGTCCACAACTTGAAAGAGTTAGTGAGTATACCAGGTTACCTGGACACTTCTCACCATAGAAGATGTATATTGGTCTTTGCCTGATTTAAATAATATATTCCATGCTGAAATTTTGATAGAGAGTATATATAAAGTCAATTGAAAATGAACAAAGAATATTTTTCCTCAGTTTCTTGAATAATTGGTGTTATGCACACTCAGCTTTGTCCTTTCTATCCTCAAAGTATATGAGCAGCCTGATTCACTTCTTATCACTTGCACTGTTACCACCCTGGTCCAAGCCACTATCACCTCTTCACCTGAATCACTGCAGCAGTCTTCTAGTTCCATCTTTGGTTTGTACTCCACAAGGAGCCAGAGAATGCCTGTGAAACCTGAATTACATTGTGTCATTCTTTTGTTCTAAATGCTTTATCAGTGTCTGCTCACCTCACTTTGGAGCACAGACCAAATGTTAGACCAGATCATGATTTATCAGTTTGTCTTATTTTCCTTGCTAGAAAATAAGCTTTGTGTGGGCAGGGATCCTTGTATTTTTGCATTCACTACTGGGCCCTCAGAATTCAGATCAGTGCGTGGCACATGACAGGTGCTCAATAAATATGCAATCAGTAAACAAGTGAATTATTAAGGTTAAATGAAATAAGACTGACCTTAAGTATGAGAAATGATCTAGTTCTAAAGATGGTAGTTGAGCAGGCATCCAAATGTTCAGTAAAGCACCTAGAAGAGTTTGTGGCTCTAGTTGCTTTCCTCACTGCAAATATAATCATGCTATACTGTGGAACTAGTTCCTTTTATGCATGTTTGTTTAGAGAAATATACCATGTAAAGAAAGCCTGTTGTTGACATAAAACTTTTCTCTTATGAATAAAAAGTAATTCTACTAACACTTATTAGACCATGCATTTTGAATTGTGTTTCTTTTGATGGATACTGAAATTTGTATCCTTCTTGTCAAGCTAATCTAGAGACCAATGGCATGATTTCACATTTGCTGTTTAAAACTACAGTACCCTTATAACTATGGTGAAATGTTAGCCTCTAAATAAAACAATCACTTAAAATGAACTGAAATCTGGGTCTCAGTGTTACCAGGTGTGAAGTAACAGTTTCAGGAAAGCCATAACGTTCTCATGTGTAAACATATGCAAAAGATAATCCATGGATTTTGTTTAAAAAAATATTGTGCTTAAGAAGGTTTTTAATGCTAAGGTTTTTATACTCAGAAATATATCTTGTGACATTTTAATTCTTTCTATTATACAAATTTGTAACAGCATTGCTAGAAGGAACTGAGCAAGACTCAAAGTAATTATTCTCATCCATCTCACTGAAGATACATAAATCTTACATTGAAGATTTTGCAAGTTATGAAAATATATTGTCCCTATAAAGTACATTTAACATCAGAAGGATTCAGATGAGGCTTTGGAATAATAATTGGGAAAACCAAGTGATTTAAATTACAGCTCAACAATAGTGCCCAGCAAATCATTTTCAGGCCTTTCACTCCACATTTATGTCTCTTCCATAAGTAGTTTATGCTAATAGGTGCCAAGAGATTCATATCTACAACAGCTGAGATGGGCTGTGGTTACTTTAAATTCTCTCTCTCTCAAAGGCCAGACATCATAACCCAAAGTATTTTTATTATGATTCACTTAACAGAGAAGATGTGTGGCAGGTAGACTGCCTATCAATAACATTTAGTGAGTATTCATTTTGGGAACTCTTTTTAATGTGTGTTTGGAACATAAAGGGAAATAAAAGAAATAATGTAGTCTTTTCTCTTAGATGCTTGAACTAAAAAATCATGAGTACATCCCCAATTCTCCCTTCCTTAGCAACACACATGAGGGATAGAGTAAATCCCCATGTGGTCAAAACCTACAAACTATTATTATTCTTGAAAGACATGCTAAATCCTAAGTCCTGAGCTCCAAGTTTTCTGAGGATGGTGTACATAAAAAGCATGCAAACAAGCCAATATACCAACACACAGACCAAAAAAAACCACCTTGATAAAAGGATATTTAGCCTATCCCAGCATTATTTTCTCTGACTCCATTTTTTTCCCATTGGTGAAATTGGGATAACAAGAGTGGTGATATTTTACCTACATGTGAGAATTAAAAAAGATAAAGCACAAAGATCATAGCATATAATCAGCACTTGATAAATAATAGTTGACAACAGTAGAAATGGTATTAGTGACAGCAACAACCTCTAACGACAGCAGCCTTAGGGATAAATTCGTGAACTAGAACTGAGTACCTATTGCATGCCAGACACTGTACTAGATGCTGACAAAATGAAGATAAACTATACTTTCCATGCCCTTAATTATTTCTCAGGTTTTTGTGAAACTCACACACATACACATTCTCAAACACACAAATACACAAAAATACAAATATACTGTGATAAATGCTGTGATTATATTTCATAAGGTGTATTAGAGACCATAGAGGGCCATTATTTGGCAGATGTCTCATATTTTCTGGCATTTTGATACTGTCTGCTTAATCTAAATAAAACTTAAATTAGAAATTTTGGCCTATTTTTGATAGTATTTCAAAATCCTATCAAGAGAACTCATTTGAGTTGTATAGCCAGCCAAACCCATTGGTTCACTACCATGTACAAAATCTTTCTCAAAGTCCCCTGTACTTCAACATATGTCCACTTCACAGAAAAATTTATAATTCATATTGGTTATACAAATGGCATTCCATTACAATGAATGTCCAGTAACTGAATAGCATACAGTATTTTGGTAAAATAGGATTTTACTGGATCAGAAACTGGAGCAGAAACTATATGGATATAACCGATCACCACTAGGCAGACTGTTATTATGATTGCAACTGGTTTTTCATTTAAATGGTCTTGAGGCTAGATAATGAGATTCTACCTGCTTAAGCTAAAAATGCAAAATCATATTTTTGTTTTCTCATGGTCCAGCTGCTTGAAATAAATGCATGATAAAATTGTTTATACTTTTTTAAATGAGTAAAATCAACAGACATAAAATATATTAACTTTGGAAAGGATATTCAATATCTCAGTTTTCTATCAGCTTCACCCACAGATAAGTTGTATTCCATCCAAAAAAGTGGCTATGAACAAAATGCACTCTGCTCATCCTGAGACACTGGAGGTATTCACTAAATGGAGACTCCTCTTTGATCCATTCCAAACATTTTCTTTCAGAAATAAGCTTTTGTTAATGAGAACTGAAGTAACATCTTTGTTTTCAACTTACTTTTTCTTCAGAAAAAGTTTATAAAACTCATTATCTTGACTTTGAGAATGCACTAAAATATCAGACAGCAATTTGGTAAGTGATGGAGTTATATATCTTCAAACAGAAGTATCAGCACTTAGGAGAAGATTAAAGATGGTAGCATGAGAGATGACACAGAGGCTTCCTCCTAAAACCATATATAATATGAAAATATAATTAACACGACTAACCCAGAAAGAGCAACAGGAAAGAGGGCTGTACTAAACTGCATACACCTGGAGAAAAGAATAAACCTCGTGGAACAGGGTAACATACCAAAGCTGTAGCCCGGTGGGACCCAAGACCTTCCCCCACCCCAGCTCACTGGCAGGAGAGAGAGAGACACAGAGTGGGGAGGGAGTGGAGGCCCTGGACTGCTGAATACCTAGCTCTGGAGATCTGGTGTGGGAGCACAAATCTACATTTCATGGTGTTTTCATGGTACTCTTGTGAGTAGGGGGATAGAAAGCTAAGACAGGCAGAATACCTGGAGAGACTGAGATTTCAGCCACTTGTGGAATGCAGGGATCCATAAACGGCTGCCCTGGGACAAAAAAAATTGTGAGCAGTCTGAGAGACTTCTTAACAGCAAGAGGGCTGCTAAAGGGGCAAGGATTGCATAGAGCTTACTGCTCAGGAGAAAGGACAGGTAGACAAAACTGTCCAGGTGCACTCTGCCCAGCAGGTTGGGAACTTTCTCAATCTTCAGATGCTCCAACTCCCTGGCTGGCTATCCAGCTCAAAGGACCCCCTCTGTGATATGGAGCCTACTGCACCTTTCTCCCATGTATCCCAACCTGGCTTGCAAATTGGCAAACACTACCTTGATTTTAGGCCAGCCAGAGGGAAGCCCTGTCTACAGCAACTACAAACACAAAGCACAGAGGCTTAGACTGTGTGCTTAGCTCACTGGTTCTGGCAGTGGAGACAGGCATAGCAGCCAGGAAGCAGGAAACAGCTCTTTCCTCCCCCCAGACAACAATACAGCTCCCCTGCAACCCTCAATATTACTTCAGGGGTTGGGCAGCTCCAGAGTGTAGAGCTTCTGGGCAGTAGAGGGCGTCATATACAAATATGAAGTGCCAAAGAAAACTGGTTCAAAGTAAAATTATGAATACAACTCCTGAGAAAGATTCAAATGAAATCTACCTCATAAATCTTCCTGAAAGGGATTTCAAAATAAAAGTCATTATCATGCTCATGGAGGTACAGAAAATTATTCAAGAACTCAGGAATGAATTCTGGTCAAAGGTCCAATCGTTGAAGGGCACAATGGAGGGTATTAAAAGCAGACTAGATATGGTGGAGGAGACGATAAATGAAATAGAAATTAGAGAAGAGGTATACAAAGAAGCTGAGGCACAGAGAGAAGAAAGGATATTTAAGTATGAAAGAATATTGAGAGAACTGTGTGACCAATCCAAACGGAACAATATTCACACTATAGGGTACCAGAAAAAGAAGAGAGAGAAAAAAGGATAGAAACTGTCTTTGAGGAGGTAATTGCTGTAAGATTCCCCAATCTGGGGAAGGAGATAATCTCCCAAGCCATGGAGGTGCACAGATCTCCTAACACAAAGGACTCAAGGAAGATAACACCGAGACAAATAGTAATTAAAATGGCAAAGATCAAGGAAAAGGAAAGGCTATTAAAAGCAGCCAGAGGGAGAAACAATATCACATACAAAGGAAAGCCCATCAGGCTATCATCAGACTTATCAGAAGAAACCTTACAGGCCAGAAGGGAGTGGCATGAAGTATTTAATGCAATGAAGTGGAAGGGCCTCAAACCAAGAATACTTTATCAGGCAAGATTATCATTTAAATTTGAAGGAGGTCTTAAACAATATCCAGATAAGCAAAAGCTGAGAAAATTTACCTCCCATAAACTGTCTCTACAGTGTATTTTAAAGGGACTGCTACAGATGGAAGTGTTCCTAAGGTTTAATAGCTGTCACCAGAGGTAATAAAACCACAGTAAAGAAAGTAGAACAGTTAATTACTAAGCAAATGCAAAATTGAATTAACTATCCACAAAGTCAATCAAAGGAGAGACAAACAGTACAGAATATGATACCTAATATATTAAGAATGGAAGAGGAAGAAAAAGAAGGAGAAAAAAAGACCTTTACATTTTGTTTATAATAGCATATTAAGTGAGTTAAGTTAGACTCTTGGATAGTAAGGAAGTTAACCTTGAACCTTTGGTAACCACGAGTCTAAAGCCTGCAATGGCAATAGGTATATACCTATTGATAATCACCCTAAATGTAAATGTACTGAATGCACCAATCAAAAGACACAGAGTCACTGAGTGGATAAAAAAACAAGACCCATCTATATGCTGCCTAGAAGAGACTCACTTTAAACCCAAAGACATATGCAGACTAAAAGTGAAGGGATTGAAAAAGATATTTCATGCCACTAATAGGGAAAAAAAAGCAGGAGTTGCAGTACTTGTATCAGACAAAATAGACTTCAAAACAAAGAAAATCACAAGAGACAAAGAAGCACATTACATAATGATTAAGGGGTCAATCCAACAAAAAGATACAGCCATTATAAATATTTATGCACCCAATACAGGAGCACCTACATATGTGAAACAAATACTAACAATTAAAAGGGAAAATAGAATGCAATGCATTCATTCTAGGAGACTTCAACACTCCACTCTGAAGGACAGTTCAACCAGACAGAAAATAAGTAAGGACACAGAGGCACTGAACAACACATTAGAACAGATGGACCTAATAGACATCTACAGAACTCTACATCCAAAAGCAGAAGAACAGATATTCTTCTCAAGTGCACATGGAACATTTTCAAGAATAGATCATATACTAGGCCACAAAAAGAGCCACGGTAAATTCAAAATGATTGAAATTGTACCAACCAGTTTCTCAGACCACAAAGGTATAAAACTAGAAGTAAATTATGCAAAGAAAATGAAAAATCCCACAAACACTTGGAGGTTTCCCAACATGCTCCTAAATAACTAACGGATCAATGACCACATAAAAACAGAGATCAAGCAATATATGGAGACAAATGACAGCAATAATTCAACACTGCAAAATCTGTGGAATGCAGAGAAGTTCTTGCTAAGAGGAAAGTATATTACTATACAGGCTTACCTCAGGAAAGAAGAACAATCCCATATGAACACTCTAAACTCACAATTAACAAAACTAGAAAAGAAGAACAAACGAGGCCCAAAGTCAGTAGAAGGAGGGACATAATAAAGATTAGAGCAGAAATTAATAAAATTGAGAAGAATAAAACAATAGAAAGACTCAATGAAAGCAAAAGCTGGTTCTTCAAGAAAATAAACAAAATAGATAAACCCCTAAGCAGAATTATCAAGAAAAAAAGAATCTACACACATAAACATAATCACAAATGAGAAAGGAAAAAATCACTATGGACACCACAGAAATACAAAGAACTATTAGAGAATACTATGAAAATTTATATGCTAACAAACTGGATAACCTAGAAGAAATGGACAACTTTCTAGAAAAATACAACCTTCCAAGGCTGACCCAGAAAGAAACAGAATATCTGAACAGACCAATTACCAGCAACAAAATTGAATTGGTAATCAAAAAATTACTTAAGAACAAAACTACTGGACCAGATGGCTTCACCACTGAATTTTATCAAACATTTAGTTAAGACCTAATACCCATCCTCCTTAGAGTTTTCCAAAAAGTAGAAGAAGAGGGAATACTTCAAAACTCATTCTATGAGGCCAGCATCACTCTAATACCAAAACCAGACAAAGATACCACAAAAAAGAAAATTACAGACCAATATCCCTGATGAACATAGATGCAAAAATACTCGACAAAATATTAGTAAACCGAATTCAAAAATACATCAAAAAGATCATCCATCTTGATCAAGTAGGATTTATCCCAGGGATGCAAGGATGGTACAACATTCGAAAATCCATCAACATCACCCACCACATCAACATAAAGAAGGACAAAATCCACATGATTATCTCCATAAATGCTGAAAAAGCATTTGACAAAATTCAACATCCATTCATGAGAAAAACTCTGAAGAAAATGGGTATAGAGGGCAAGTACCTCAACATAATAAAGGCCATATATGACAAACCTATTGCCAGCATTATACTTAACAGCGAGAAGCTGAAAGCTTTTCCTTTAAGATTGGGAACAAAACAAGGATGCCCACTCTCCCCACTTCTATTCAACATAGTACTGGAGGTCCTAGCCATGGCACTCAGATAACACAAAGAAATAAAAGGCATCCATATTGGCAAGGATGTCCCTGTTTGCAGATGACATGATATTGTACATTATAAAACCCTAAAGAATCCCCTCCAAAACTACTAGCTCTAATATATGAATTCAGCAAAGTTATAGGATACAAAATTAATACACAGAAATCTGTTGCATTTCTATACACTAACAATGAACTAGCAGAAAGAGAAATCAGGAAAACAACTCCATTCATAATTGCATCAAAAAGAATAAAATACCTAGGAATAAACCTAACCAAGGAAGTGAAAGACATATACTCTGAAAACTATAAGATACTTATGAGAGAAATCAAAGAAGATACCAGTAAATGGAAACACATCCCTTGCTCATGGTTAGGAAGAATTAGTATTGTCAAAGTGGCCATCCTGCCTAAAGCAATCTACAGATTTAGTGCAATTCCTATCAAAATACCAACAGAACTAGAAGCAAATCATTCTAAAATTCATATGGAACTACAAAAGACCCCAAATAGCCAAAGCAATCCTGAGAAGGAAGAGTAAAGCTGGGGGGGAATATGCTCCCCAACTTCAAGCTCTACTACAAAGCCACAGTAATCAAGACAATTTGGTACTGACACAAGAACAGACCCATAGACCATGGAACAGAATAGAGAGCCCTGACATAAACCCAATCATATCTGGTCAAGTAATATGTGATTAAGGAGCCATGGACTTACAATGGGGAAATGGCAGCCTCTTCAACAGTTGGTGTTGGCAAAACTGGACAGCTACATACAAGAGAATGAAACTGGATTATTGTTTAACCCCATACACAAAAGTAAATTCGAAGTGAATCAACAACCTGAATGTAAGTCATGAAACCATTAAGCTCTTAGAAGAAAACATAGGCAAAGATCTCCTGAATATAAGCATGAGCAACTTTTTCCTGAACACATCTCCTCAAGAAAGGGAAACAAAACCAAAAATGAACACCTGGGACTACATCAGAGTAAGAAGTTTCTGTACAACAAAGGACACCATCGATAGAACAAAAAGGCATCCTGCAGTATGGGAGATTATTTGTAAATGACATATCTGACAAGGGGTTAACACCCAAAATATATAAATATCTCACATACCTCAACACCCAAAAATCAAGTAACCCAATTAAAAAATGGGTAGAGAATATGAAGAGACAGTTCTCCAAAGAAGAAATTCAGATGGCCAACAGACACATGAAAAGATGCTCCACATCACTAATCATCAGGGAAATGCAAATTAAAACCACAATGAGATATCACCTCACACCAGTAAGGATGGCTAGCATTGAAAAACTAAGAACAACAAATGCTGGTGAGGATGTGGAGAAAGGGGAACCCTCCTACACTGCTGGTGGAAATATAAGCTAGTTCAATCATTGTGGATAGCAATATGGAGGTTCCTCAAAAAAATAAAAATAGAAATCCCATTTGACCCAGGAATCCCACTCCTTAGAATTTACCCATCTTCTCAGAGTCAAAAAGACATATGCACCCCTATGTTTATTGCAGCACTATTTACAATAGCCAAGGTATGGAAGCAATCTAAGTGTCCATCTGTAGATGAATGGATAAAGAAGAGGTGGTACATACACAATGGAATACTATTCAGCCATAAGAAAGAAAGAAATCCTACCATTTGCAACAACATGGATTGAGCTAGAGGATATTTTGCTCAGTGAAATAAACCAGGTGGAGAAAGACAGGTGCCAAATGATTTCCCTCATTTGTGGAGTATAACAGTGAAGCAAAACTGAAGGAACAAAATAGCAGCAGACTCACAGACTACAAGAAGGGACTAGGGATTACCAAAAGGGAGGAGTGTGGGAGGGTGGTGGGGAGGAAGGGAGAAGGGGACTGAGGGGTATTACGTTTAGTACACATGGTATGAGGGGTCATGGGGAAAACAGTGTAGTACAGAGAAGGCACATAGTGAATCTGTGACATCTACTGCACTGATGGACAGTGATTGTATTGGGGTATGGGTGGGGACTTGATAATATGGGTAAATGTAGTAACCACATTGTTTTTTCATGTGAAGCCTTCACAAGAGTGTATATCAATAATATCTTAATAAAAAATTTAAAAGATGAAGTATCAGCACTTGATATATTCTTGTATTCACATATGTGTATTCACATATGATGAACATTACTCAACACCAGAGGCCTGATTAATTTTGTTCTTAACTACTTAACTAGAAATGGGGTTTGAGTTTTACACAAAAAATGATGGCTACAGTTTAAATTGCTCTGAGAACCTTCTACACTGATGGTCTTGCAACTGAATAACAGAAAGATAATCTGATTTAAAAATGGGCAAAGGATTTGAATAGACATTCCTCCAAAGAAGATACACAAATAGCCAATGAACATATGAAAAGCTATTTGATATCTTAGGAATTAGGAAACTATATGATGACATGCCACTATACATCCGTTAGAATAGTTATAGCAAAACCAAAACCCAAATCAACCAAACAAAACAGAATAGTATGTGTCAATGAATCTGAGGAGAAAATAGAATCTTCGTATGTTATTGGTAGGAATGTAAGTTGTAGCAGCGCAGTTTGGAAAACAAGTTTGGTGGTTCCTCAAAATGTTAAGCAGAGTTACCATGAGATGCAGCAATTCTGTTTCTAGGTATATACCCAAGGGAAATGAAAACATTTGTCTGAATAAAACTTACATAACTGTTCACAGCAGCATTATTCTTAATAGCCAAGAAGTGAAAACATCCCCAAATACCCATCAACTGATAGATGGGTAAACAAAATGTGGTAGGCAGTAACTGGAATATTCGACAAGCTAAAAGGAAGGAAATATTGATACACACTACACAGATGAACCTTGAAAACATTATGCTAAGTGAAAGAAACCAGATACAAAGAGTCACAGGTTTTGGGATTCCATTTTTGTGAGCTGTCCAGAATAGGCAGATCCATAGACACAGAAGGTGGATCAGTGATTGTAAATGTACGAAGAACCATTGGATTATACACTTTAAATGGGTGAATTATGTGGGTATGAATCATAAGTCAACAAAACTGTTAAAAATTTAAGTTCCCCAACTAAATAGAAACAAACTAGTCTGTAGAAGTCTTTGTGAGATTTTCTTTCCCCAGCTGAACATTGGTTACTTTACCTTTAACAGAGTTGGGGGAAGAGTAGGCTGCTCTTGCTCAGTGATTTACAAATGATTTTAATGTGCATATTTTAAAATGCATTTCTTATAGGAAGCTCAAATTTGTAAAACAAAAAGAAAGCAATATTTTAAAACTGCAACTCCATTTCTTGATGTCAAATTAATTATATATTTTTATTTTAAATATTCAATTAAACAGCAAGGCTATTCCAATGCCCTCAAAATTTAAAAAAGTGAATCACAGCTATGTAAAATGGAAAGTCATGAATCACAATAACAATCATACTGGCATCAGGAATTATTTTATTTCTACATTTTATTTTGGTTGAACATTGCAAGAAATCTTGACCTATCTAAATAGTTGCAAATCATTTAAGCAATTTAATTTTTAGTTAGCATTCCTTTTCAATTAAATGAATCCAGAATTTGAAAGTTTTGTTGCTTCAAAATTCAAAAATGAATCACATTTTTATCATAAATGCAAAAATTTATTCAAAGTTTACCAAATAATAAGACTTAAAATTTTCTGGAATATATATGTATTAAGACAATCAATATTTTGTGTTCACTTATTGTTGAACAATTTATTATAACTGTAATTATAGCACATACCAAATCTTTGTGTCCAAATTTACCTAGAATTGAATTAAGAATGGCATGTGCATGTAGTAAGAGTATAATTATCTTTATAAATTTGTGGGCATAGACATGGAATAATGATAATATTGAGTTGCAACCTTGTTAAGTAAAAATTAGTACTCAACATAGCATGTATGTACATGCATACACACACATGTCCAAATGTGGGAGAGAAGGACAGGCTTTATTCTGAAGTCCTCATACTCAGAAAACAAAAAAGACAAACTTAAGCAAAAGTCTTCATATTGATGGTGTGCAATATGTTAGAATGTGCATTCATAATACATTTGAAGTTGTGTGTCTTTAAAATACAACTTTAAATATAATCAAATTTATTAATGTAATTTATTATTGTAACTTTAAATATAATCAAATTTATTGATGTAATTTTAACTAAATGCTTTATGTTATTGCTACACTAAGGATTCTATAGTGCAGACTTCGAAAACCACTGGGCTACAAGCTAGGCTAAGCTTGCAGGTCTAAAAATCTATCGTTTTATTACCTTAACCAAGATTGGGATGTTTTTAAAGTTTGCATAAAATTGTGTAACATTCTAATGTTCTTTTGAAAGACTTTTGGATTACCAGGCCCTGATACATTCTCTCCCAATAACCTACAGAAACACTGGACAAAACAAGAATGATGACAAACAAAAGACCTCAGCGAGCTCTGTTCTGTCTCTTACACTGTGGCTTCTGTTTCATTTGCCAGAGAGACTTTACCTGGTGCCCAGGAATGACTCCTTGTATCCTTTAAGTCTCAGTTAGATGGCAGACACCTCCTCAAAAGGCTGAGTCTGATCAAAGAATCTAAAGGTCTCCAGGCATGTCATAACTGTTTTCTGGGCAAGTACTATGCCCCTAGACCTACCAGCAACACTGTAGTTCTTCAAGGATTGAGTGTATCTTGTGTTTCCTATCTTGCTATTTACCACTTTATCCCCACTGTACTCATTTGCATATCCACACACATGGACACCAAGAGCTCGTAGCACAGTGCTAATCACATAGTGACCTTAGAGACACAGGGACAGGCCATTTGACACAGATATTTTGGGGATCAGAGAGTTTCATACACTAATTTTACAAGGTAGGATACCTAAGACTAGAGAAAACAGGTTATTTCATAAATTACTCTGGTTGTAGCTGAGACTAGAACTCAATTCTCAAACCTTATGGCTATTACACAAACACTTCATACTATGTTTTAGTTTATGTTTTATCATGGAAGCAATATAGGAATGTTGTGTTCATGTATGTTTGCCTGGGAATGTATTGCTGAATATAAAAAAAGTATGTTTTGTGTTTATTCATGTGTTTCTTGTGAAGGTATTCTATTATTTCTATTATACACATGTGTGTTTATATAATAAGACAACCTATGTATATATGTATTTATATTTCTAAGTTTATACATATGAACTGTACCATATATAATGCATATTTACTATTTACTTAGATTATTTTATAATTCCCCCAAATGTCTTCTATTGTGATGTCAATGTTAGTTCAGTAATTAATATGTTTATATCTCAAATCATAGTAAACTACTTATACCAGTTAATAGTTAAGGAATACAGTTCTAATGTAAGAATTATTGCTAAGCCAAAACATGTATTTGATAAGATTTTATAAAGTCCTGCATTTTTATATCAGATAAACATTAATTTACTAACCAGGTATATTGAGACTTTAAATGTCTGTTAGTGTGTTAGGGGACAGACAAGGTTGTATTCAAATCAATCAGGTGTGCTTCCTGTACTCTCAGCAGGCAAAACGAACAGTGGAGGAGTTAGATATGTGAAAACCCTACTATGAGCCAAATGAGTTCAGAGCTGTAGTGAATGTAAAGCAAAGAATAAAATCCAAAAGAGAGATATTAATTCAGATCATAAAGACCCAAGAAGACTTGATAAAAGAAGGAGGCATACTTTGAGCCAGAATGGAATTTGAGTTGGAAATTCTAATTTTATTACTTAAATAAAAATCTGTCCTCTCATTAAAAATCACCATTTTCTGTCTAGCTTTGGGGTATTTTATAATATTCAGATTTACTTCTAATAACCTAGAGTAATTACTAATGGAAACATCCTGGGAAATAAAAGCAAAGTTGTTGATTACAATCACTTTTTAAGCATATATAATTAAAAGTAAAATAAATACAATTCATTTAGCATGCACAGAGGAAACTCAATAGAAATCGGTGGGGATTGCTTTTTATCACTCAGTTACCATGCTCATTCTTCCTTATAAAGTTGTCCTTCCCAGAAGCAAATAAACAATGACAAGAATATGAAGCAAATTATAAAACTGAAATGCTAACTCAAATATGATTGAAGGTTTAGCTTACTTGAGCTAAACCTTGTAAAATATACGATTTCACTTCCCTGTGAGTGTGGTGCACTAAATCTTACCCTGATTTATGATGTTGGAAACTTATGAAGGCATGCTTTCTAATACATATACTCAGTCACAGCTGAATACTTCACTAATGTACTATATTCCCTGATGAACCGACCAATTTAATAACTTTGCTAATGCCAGATTTTAAACAAAGCAGACCCTCATTGACATTCCAGTGCAATAGTTAATAACAATTAGATTTCATTGCAGCATTGTATCTTGCTATTGTCATCCCAACAAGAGATGCTTTCCTTGTAATTCATGGAATTGACATAAATGTAAATGTTAGTCCAACCCACCAAATAAGTGGTCTATGGACCTTCATTACCAGATATGAGCTCACATCTGTCTCATTGTCATATATTGTTTTTCCATGTCATTTATTTTCCAGTCTTTGCAAAGACTCCAGCATTTTTCAATTTTTGAAACCCTGTCACCAATTTGGCAAAATCTTTCAACTCTCAAGTCTTTTGTTCATATCGTCCCTTTAGAACCTAAGTAACTAAATAGGGTGCCATAAGCACAATGCATGGGTAGACAACTCAGGTTTTCTAAGTAGTACAGATGTTAGAGTATAAAAAGTCCTCAAAGTACTGTATTCAAAAAAAGTTGAATCATCATTCCTCTGCCCACACAGAACAGTCATCTTGGCAACCTGACATTAATGAAAAAAGGCTTATAAGGATCTTGAAGGAAATAATATTGAAATATACTCTTTGGGTGGACAAAATAGGGTTGGATTTACATTGCTGTAGCTATAGATAGCTATAAAGGTCATTTTAAATTTAAGTGGTTATCAAAGCAATTCAATAGCTATGGATATATGAAGCAGTGTTTAGTGGCATTTTCAGGATTTCCTTTAAATTACATTAATGGTCAACTTTCTGAAAAGATGACAGACCAACATGGCTGCTGGCTCCCTACCCTGAAATCTACTTTAAGGGAGATGCCACAGAGAAGCAAAAGATTCAATAGCTCATAAACACTAATGTTACAACCATGAAAAACACTTTGGGGAGATTAAAGATAGTTGTGTGTCAACATGGAACAAACTATCCGGCAGCCCTGAGCTGAAGCTGGGGCACAATTCTCATGTTTCTGTCCTCTCCCCTATGCCCACTTCACCATTGCCCTGGCTGCCTCTGTCATCAGAATTAAAGAGAGAAAGCAAACAGAAACAAGAACAGAGACCAAACCAGAGAACCTGAAGTGATACCTTAGACTGCAAACATGTGGGTCCCAAACACCTGGCCTTTGTGAATCAAGCCTCTGAGGCGCAGGAAAAGTACCCTCCATTTTAACAAGCCTGCCAGGTCCGTCTGATAACACTCCAGTTTGAGAAGTGCTAGAGCCCCGCTGGGGTGAGAAGTGGTTAACAACAGTTAGAGGTATGCTTCCTGCAAAGCTCACTTTTCATGGAAAGAACAGCAGGACTTGGCTAGGGTAGCACAAAAAAATAAATTCCCGAGGAAAAACAATGGTCAACTATAGTGGGTGGGGGAGGTGCCAGGATGGATGGAAGTGGCTCAGCTCACGTTTTGATATTCTAGGCTTTCTGCCATGAAGTGTTTAATTTTCTTCCTAAAATCACCAGAAGCATTATAAATATCCTTATAGAGATAATAATTTATATTGGAAATATAAAGTAAAAAAAACAATTTTAAAGAAAAAAAAACAAATGGAAACAGGGAGTATAAAAAAAAAGAAAAAATGAAATTAAGAAATTAATTGAAACATTAATGCCAGATGGGTTCAACTAAAGAACAAACTTACTAATTTATTATGAGGAAGAAAATACTTCTAGAAATTATGAAATGCATTTATGTCTGCCATTCCACAGAATTCTAGTGTAAGAAACCATCCACAATTGTTTACTTCTTAGTTTTTTTCTAGGAATTAAGGAATTTAAGGAGTAAGAGTTACATGTGTAATTAAAACTACTTAGAAATAATAAGGGAAATAATTCTGGGTAAGAAAATTAGGATGTGTTTTTGGCCTATGTGGTATGCAAATGCACTTTTGTTAAGGGAAAAGAAAATAATTTTTTCCTAAAGTAAAGTAGATTGTTTCAAAATGACAAAGGGGAAAATAAAGGATTAATTGGGAAGAGAGAGAGAAAATCTGATCATATGTGGACAAGCTGGCTAAATTGAATTATTATAATAATGATTTTAAAAAGAAAATTGTTTTAATATGAACATTATATTAATGTAAAACTAAATTCAATTTCCTTTCATCTGTAGAAAAGACAAATTTTTATTGGACTTCTGTGCTTCTTTTAATAATGAATTAGGAAAGTTTCTTTAGTACTTAAGTAATCCGCCTGGACAGCAAAGAGTTTATGTATTAACAAAATAATTTACTGTGCTTCATACTGTCTTTAGCCAGGTCTTTGATTCTTTAAGAAAATCCTATCTTCTTAATATTAAATAGCTAAGTTTTGCTCATTCTATGCATTTACCTTTAATATCTTCTGATGTTACTTTAAATAAATAGATAAGTATTATTTCATAATGATCTGTGACCCTATTTAGTCAAATGTTCAAACCTTTTGATGTGTTAACAACATCCACAAATTCTAAAAGTAGATGCATGCTATTAATACAAGTGTTTTAAAAATTGCATGAAATTCCTAGAAATCTGGTATGTCTTGGTATGATGTTATCAATTATAATTCTAGTCATTACTTTAAAATGTTATGTGTCACAGAAATAACCAAATTTCCTTGTCAATTCCATGATAATGAACTCTCATGAGATTTTTAACAATGAGCATCTTTAAGTCTTTTGCCATTTACAGACAGTTATTATTTTACTCTGATGGTTGTGCAAAAGTGAAATTCATAGAAAAGACCCTTCCAAGTACACTTGACTATACCATTGCCATATGACATATTGGGTACATATTTCACAAATGAAGGAAGATCCACTGACATCTGGTCCTGTACAAATGCTCAAAATCAAACTGACTAGGAAGAGAAATTGCCAACACTGAGTAGACTGCTTCCCCCCAATATGTCAGATCAAGAGGAACAAGAATATTTCTTTCTATTCCTGCTTCCCTCACTGACCATCCTTTTCTTAATTTTTATACCATGAAAGTCCTTATGAAAGACTTTATGAAGGTCTTCATGACTCTTTCATCCACTCGTTGCCCTGCTCTGGCCTGGAAAGATAACTGATTGTCCATGTATCTCAGGCTATTGCGAAAGTGGGTAATCCAAGTTCCAAAAGGCTCTTGGCTTTGCCATGACGCTGGCGATCCTAGAGTTCTGCCTGTTAGAAGCTTCTCCCTGACTTCCAGTACCTCACTGGAGCAGACCCAGCCCCCTCTGTTGTGTCAGACTCCCAAACCCTGGGGCTCCATTTCCCTGTCTCTGATTAATAACCCAAAACCCAAGGAACCTTGTGTCCAAGGTTTGTACAAAGAAAGGGACACAGGCAAGGGTCATCAGAATAAAATTGCCTTTGTGGTTTACAGACCATTAAATGTTACTGGCTTACATGGCTGTCACCTTTCCAGTTCTGAGCCACAAATTCAAACAGGAATTATCAGAAAACATTAATGATTTAAATTTGGCTTCCTTTGGCAGATCACTTCTTCCCAGTCTAGAAGTAGGTGCAAATGAGTGTAATCAGGAACCTCTTCTTAACTCTTGAAGATACTGCAGAATCTACTGCTAAAGCAGTAGCTGCCTATTACAAAACCTTAGATTCTCTGGCCAAAGTTATACTTGATAATAGGATAGCCCTTGGTTATTTTTTTAGCTGAGCAAAGAGATGTCTGTACTGTGGCCAACACCACTTGGTGCACCTGGATTATCACTTCTGGGGAGTTTGAAACTCAGCTACATAAAAATCATTGAACTAGCCACTTGGTCTAAGAAAGGAATTTATTCAATGAGGTCTTTCTTTGACTTACTTTATTTTAATTGGTTTGGGTTGTGGGGACCATAGCTCTGAAGTATACTGCAGACACTGGGCATTACATTGTTTATAATAATCCTAGTATTCTCCCTTGTGCACTATGGTCTTTCAAAATTTTAAATGAATGTTCATAGTCACTAACCAGCAAGCAAATTCTTTCCCCAGGACCAGAACATCAGAAAAGGAATGACTCAGTTAAGGATGTTACAACCTGTAAATACCACACAGAAAATCATCAAAAACTGTGAGAACCTCAGAGCAGTAGCTGGGAGTAGCATTAATGCCTTAAATTTTGACCTCCTCTCTTAAGCTGGGAGGAAGGTTATCAGCTTTCTCAGCAGGAAAACACAGAAATTAAAATTTATAATTTCAAAGTGGATATTATATTTTGGTGAGTGGAGCTAACAAAAAAGGAAAAATGATATGCAAACAACTAAGTAGCCCCAAAAATAGAAAGTAGCAACTGGTGAACAAAAAGATAGAATTAAAAAATTTTTTCACTTCAATATTTTGACACTCTCGGTGATGAAACAGACAAAAATCACGCAATACATTGGAACATTTAGATGAGGTGTTATTCTTTGAAAAACACCATTTATCAAAAATGGCACAAGAAATGAAAAATCTGAATATTCCTAGATTTGTTCAAGGAATTTAATTTACATTTAAACCCTTCACAGTAAGAAAACACAGACTCATAAGTCTTCATTGGAGAATTTTTCTAAACATTTTAGGAAGACATAATAGCAATTCTACATAGCCCTTACACCAAAAGGAAGAGGAAGGAACACTGCTAACAACTGATGAGGCCTGAGAAAGCTTGACAGAAATTTCACGTAAGATCCTTAAAAGAAATGAGAAGACAGTCCCCCATATCTCGTTAGTATAGATGAAAACAGAAAACAAATAACTAGACAAAATCAAAACTAAAATCTTAAACATGAAATCAAATGCTAAATATTAAATAATATCCAAACAGTAAAACTAAATCCATCAGTATATAAAAAGGTGAATAAAACATGGATCTATTCCAGAAATTTAAAATTGGTTTAACACCCAAACATCAGTCCATATAATTCATTACATTAACAATATGAAGGAGAGAAACTATATAAATGGAGGGAAAGTTTGAATTTACTTAAATAGGCTAATCAACTCTTGATTTGAAGACTAGAAAATAATATTTCAAAAATACAAATAAAATAAAATATCCAGGAGCTATTAAACGTCCTTCAACCTCAACATCTATTGTGCAGTGTTGAAGCCTAAACAAGACAGTGAATGTAAAATATATAGTAAAACCTGTGTGCTCATACAGTGGTAGTCATTACTATGTTATGTATTTCCAGTGGGAAGATGAGCATCTGTAACACTGCCTTAAGGCTCAAGAAAACTTTATTAATGAGATAAATGATTCCTGGTACAAAGTATCATGCCTATAGATTTCCCATGGTTGGATAACAAAAAATTTAATTTAAAAGACTTAGTAGGAAAATTATGCCTAAAGTGTAGGGAAAAAGAATAGGATATAAACAATAATTGATTTAAAAATGAGATAAAAAAGTATAACATGCAATCTCAAGGCAAATTCAGATAAATTTTACCTGATAAATCCGAAAAAGAAAGGCTTATGAAATACAAGTACCATTATTCTCCAGTCAAATTAGAGAAGTTGCTCAAAAGGTTAAAAAATGTTTTAAAAAAGTTGATAAAAGTTGAAGTGGAATTGAAATCTACATATGCTACTAGATACACATCAATATACTGATATGATAACAGATCACAGTATTAATAGCATAGTGTTGAGAAATGTGATTTACAAATTGCATTAATAATAATACCAAGAAAATAATCATTTCCCTAAATTTACATAACCAGGGAAAGCAAATTAGCACTTCGTCTAAAATATTTTTAGAGTAAGAACACAAAATACTGTGCTCATGGAAAACTATCACACAGACATTGAAATAATAAAAAATACTTTACCCTAAGATGTTTATTATAGAACTGTATCACGATAGCAGAAAAATAAATAAATTACAACATACTAACACAATGAAATATTTTGCAGTCATAATATCTTATGTTGAAGGCAAAATAGTAACATGGGAAAATATTTGTGCCATAAAGTTTTATATAAACAGCAGTGAGGGAATTTTCCACATATTATAGTCTTGACAATTTTTTTAAATAATGAAAAGAAACACAGCAATATCTTAGTGATGGTTTTCTTGAAGGGATGGCTGATTTTTAATTTTTTTCTGAGAACTTGTATATTTTCTATTGTATTCATGATTTAAATTATATTCAGAAGAAGAGATTGATTTAGGAAAATAATTATTTCAACTTAACTCAATTATCTTCCTCTAATTTTTAGGAAACATTACATACTATGATGTCTCAAAGTCTAAATGCCCCTAAGGACACTGCTCTTTAGCATATAAAATTATGTTCCATAAACCAGGATTTAATAAGCACAGATGAATTTCTAATAAAAGAGAATGACAAGAGCAATAGATGTTGAAGCTGCATGAGGGGTAAATTCTTTAATTTAGAAAAGTTTGTGGGAAACAAACATGGGATTAGGGCATAAAAAGCAGTTGGTCATAGCATCAGGTCCTAAAGTAGTTGTAGACACATAATGACTAGCAAAACAACGATTTTGGAAAAGAAATGACTGATCAATTTAACCGAAAGACAGATTTGGCTCATTTGTGCTGGTTGCAGTTCTCTAACGATTCTCTGTATGTGGAACTGACTAATTGAACAGGTCAAAATATTTCATAATGGTGTAGCAGTTATAACTTTTTATTTGATAAAATGTCCAAAACCAAGATCAACTGAACTACATTATTATATACTGATTCCATTTTGTCCCCAAAGCCTTTCTGTATAGGTCTTTTTAAAATTCTACCACATCTTCACATTTCTCAGCTTACCCATACAGGCCATCGTGAGTGTGACAGAATGAACACAAACTTATAATTAAAGGCAGCCAGGGATGTGCCTTTTAAGGCAAATAAAGATGTGTTTATAAACACTGAGTCCTTGAGTTGGTATAGATGGTAAATGAATGAGAGCTATTTGTCATCTGTTATGAGTGTATTTTCAGGACATTGAATTAATCTCAAGAATTTAGCATCTGTTGCAAGACAATGCGGCAACTTTTAGGACAACTAAACAGTATCCTTCCTACGTACAAGGATCAAAAATTATCTGTAGAATCATGAAATGATGTAGATATTTTAAATAATAATAATATTTTGTAGTATGGTTACTGTATCCCCAATTGTATAATATCTAGAAAATAATATTTTTCCTAGCTTGCAATATTCAAGGAATAACCAATTCCATGGGTGTATCTGGTTTGCTCATGGAGAGGCCATGGTGGACAGCTGTTTGATGTTTAAATTTTAGAACTGAATGATATCTAATTGAGGCCAAAGAAAACAGGAACTCAGAGTCTAATATTAAAAATATCCTGGGAGTGGACAGTTAAAAACAGGATTAATGCCTAAGATACGGAGCCCATAGAGACTGGAGTAATGTCTACATATTATTTGATACCACACACGGCACAGGCATCATTATATGCATTTAAGCAAAGCAGCTTCATGATTGCTTAAGAAAAAGGAACAAATTCTTTGGATTCTCATTTAGCACCTTTACAATTAAACCTTTCTCAAGTGGTCAATAAAACAAGTTCCAAGAAAATAGTATTTAGGAATGCGATTTAGCATTGAAAGTGTGTGGCTTTGCCTGCGCATCACAGCTAGATTGTTGAGCTGACAATAGTCCCATTGTGAAATACAAACTGTGGTCACATGAATAAGGATGTAAGAGTCTGGAGAATGTAATTAGTGACTTAGGAGATATATTTAAGGAAAAATTACAGCTTTTAATCATTTTAAGTGGCCAGACACTAGAAGGCACGGGCAGAATGAAATGTGTGTGGCACAGAAATAAACACAAGTCAGAGTAATGCACAATACTGTTAACAAAATGGCTTTGCTGTCTTGGTAGTTCAGTTTATCATTTAATGCTATATTATCAAGGCCTGACATTTTAATTTCTTTTCTACCTAATTGATATTCCCTTAACCAAGGTAGACAAAGTTTTATTCCTTGATCTGGGGTTTGCTATGCTGCTTATTGGCTGAACCAAGGCAAACATGCAAGAATCTTATTAAGACTTGGTTTTTCTGGAGTAGTCTCTGGTGGAGTCTGATATTTCAATGTAAACTGATTGTTACAACACTAACTACTGTAGCTCACAAAAATTTTCATTTCAGACCTGTCTGTTTTTAGGAGTCTAAGGCTGTCAAATCTTGTATCTTTCTCCCTCTCTCTCTGATTTCAGGAGCAGATGCACTGTTTGCTCTTTTAATAAAACATGTGTCTGGCCTCTAAGTGATTACTGTGTCAACTGAAACATAACACCATAGTGAGACTATCCAAAAGGTTGCATGTCAAAGAGCAGTTTAAGCTTCGTGGTGGAAGAGAGACATTTCTGAGTTTCACAGCGTAATAGTTACAGGCTTGATCCAGAATGGACAATATTGGATTGTGCATTAACCTTTTGATTGTTCATGCTTCTAGAAGAAAGACACTTCAGAAATAATTATTTATACATATGCTATGAATGTTTTCCCAACTGTCAGGGATGAAAAATAAGCTTAAATAAACTGGCAGAATCCATAAACAAGGTGAGTAATCAAATGTTATGAGAGACCACTGGTGAGTCTTTTACTATGGATGCTAATTAGAATATTTTGTGTGTCTAGTCCATATGCACCATAGATGCACATACCTCGATCTGTTTTATTTGCAATAATGCATTTCAGAACATTTGCCTATGAATTACATTTTGCATATGAAGTAAAATGTTGATTTCACTAAAAATTATCTGGTATTACGGCATGAATATTTGTGTCCTCCCTCCCAAATTCAAATGTTGAAGCCTTAACCTCCAGGTGGCCTTCTCCCAGCCAAGAAGAGGGCTCTCACCAGAAACCAACCTTGCTGGCACCCTGTTCTTGAACTTCCAACCTCCAGAACTGAGAAAATATATGTCTGTTTTTTTCAAGGCACCCAGTCTGTGGTATTTTGCTATGGCAGCCCAAGTTAACACTTCTGGTATGAGCCATAGACATAAATAAAGGATTTTGTAAAGTTAAAAGTTAACCCCTAAGCAAGGAAGGTAGAAAATGGATGAAATCACAGAACTTATCCTAAGATAACTAAACATAAGTTCCAGGGTACTTATAAAATATGAGTAGCAGAAAGTGAAATAAAATACTTTTCTTTAAAATTAAAGGGAGAATTTGAATTAGATTAAATACTATTGGATATAAGTTGACATTTATTATGAATTTTAACTATTTGTATTGGGTTCACCTTTCACTATCTTTAACTATAAATAGCATCTTAAGTTTAAGGTAAATTGTAATAAAAGAAAAATAAGGTACAGTTTGCACTAAATAATTCACATGCATTACGGAATGGAAATAACTTGAGCAGTAAAATGGATGTCAGGATAGGCTGACAGAGCAATCACACGAAGTAGAAAACAGAGGCAAAAAACAAGCGTAGAAAACGTTCAGTGTGTGGTAAATGTAGGACACAAATTAGAATAACAAACTATTTTTTAACTGGTGCTAGTGTAAATGGATAATTATTTCCAGAAACAAACAAAAAGATGCCTATTTCATTTATTGTAACACATTCTTGAATAATTAAAAGATACACACATACATTTATGTGTATTTCTGCATACACACTGACATGCAGGGACATTATATCCTATATATGAAGCCACAAGAGAATTAAAAAGTAAATGAATAAATAGTTATCTGAAAAAAACATTAGTAAAAACAAATGTAACATCAAAATCAAGAACCCCAAACAAAATGATTGACAGTATTGACTAAATAAGATTTGAAAAAAAATAATAAGTTTCACAAAATACATAAGAGGGAAAAAATGTGATGAAGGGGAAAAAGGATGATAAACTTACCAACACTTGCTACTATAAGGATCTCATACAAATATATGAGTTAAAAAGTTTCCTCACCCCACCCCCACAGAACAATAGGGCAAAATATAAATAGGCGATTCTCAAAAGGAATAATTAGATAAATGCCTAAGAAAGAAAATAATTCAAAATCACTATTCCTTAACTATGCAAATTAAAACTGGTTACAATTTTACCTAGAAAATCAGTCACTTAAATATGCTTATCAATAATTGTGTAAATGACAGCAATGGACACAGGTAATTCCATGCACTGTTGGTAAGCTACTCTCGTAGTTCTTAAGAGAAATTCAGAATTGTATGGTCACCTTTTAACTCACAAAGCCACTTCTAGTTACTTGGGAAATAGTTACATGTTTCATTATGTGATAGAGGAAGACATCATATTATATGGAAGAGGTAAGTGCTTCCATAATACTAGAGGATGGTCAGCTAAATAATTTCTTATAGCCATTAATGGGAGGCATTATTTAAAATTATATTTTAGAAAAATATAATGACAAAAAATGTGTACTTTTTATTAACAGAAAAAAGTGTATTAAAACAGTATGTATATATAAAACTAATTTTGTTACTAACATCCACTAGGGCCAGATATCTATCATTTTCCTACCTATCTTCTTTTTTTAATTTAATTTTTATTTTTTTCCTATCTTTTATCTGTCATTTATCTATCATCTATAAAATATAAAAGGAAACTGGATAGGATGAAATAGCTCACAGTCTTGAATATTAATTTGATGTGTGACTTTATTTGCTTTTCTATATTTTTCAGTATTTTCTAATTTCTCCAGAATGAATATTTATTACTTATATTTTCTGAATTGAATTGGCAATTAATATTCTTTTAATTTAAGGGTCCTTTCCCTATACCCCTAAGAGGGAAACATACATGACTAGATATGTGCCAAATTCTCTGTTTACCCTTTCTTAAATTAGACCATGTGGTGGTTCTCATACCTGGCTGCCCATTAGGAGCACTCAGGGAGCTTTTAGAAACGTGACAGGGAGACTTACCCCTTAGAGATCCCGAGTTAATTATTCTGGGATAGTGCTGTCTTTCATACATTCCCTAGATGTTTCTTTTGTGGAGCCCAGAGGTTCCCAAACTTGTTCTTCATAAGATACACTGGAGGCTCTTGTTTAAAAATGGATTTCCAGGCTACATTATTTGTAAATTTTGAGATAGTTAGTCTGCAGTTGGGACTGGGAAGCATACACACACACACACAAACACAAACTCAGATGATTATTTATCAGCGAAGTGTTTGGGAATGACTGAATTTACCTATTCTTTCAAAGCCAGGCACCAAATTGCAATCATAATGCTATGAAAAATTATTCAATTTTAAATGAAGCTATCAGTAGAAAGACAGTTCTGTGAAGAGATAGTAAATCTTATCCATAATTCTGACAAATTAACATTGCAAGGGGACCATAGCACTTACACAAGCATGGTTCAATACAAATTCAGTGCCACAAACATTTAAGTGCCTGATGGACATATTAAGTCCTAAAGAAATTTAGAGAGATGGGGTGCTGACTCTGAGCTGGGGTGGAGGAAAGAGGCTTCAGTTAAACAAGCAATTAATAGTGATCTTTAAGGATGGATAAGAGTGAGTTGTGCTTTGAATTAAAGAGGGGATCTTTTTTTTCAACAGGAAGGGAAGAAGGAACAAAGAGGAAGTACACTGGCCTATTGATCAGGGTACTAGGAAAAGCTGAGAGTGAAAAAATGAGTTGTAAGCAAATGTAGAGGGACTTAAATGGGAGGCAGTGGGAGTGATGAAATGAATAAAAGATTGTAGTTAAAAAATATTATCCCTATAAAGTGCCTGTGTTTTATTTACCTCATTCATTAGTTTATATCTAAAATATGTACCAGTGATTGGTACTCCTTAAAGGCTCAATAAATATCTTCTTATGAATGAATATGATTATAATGATGGTGAGACGATTTATCCATTGTTTAGGACTAAAGGAAAAATACATTAAAGTATTATTTTATAAGGGCTTGGAGAAGATATTTGCAATGTGAAAATGACTGCCATGATACTATTGACGGTCTTAATCCTGTTATTTCACTGCCCTCCTCTCCCTCACCTCTGCCATAGGAGTGCCGCCATGACCACCTCCTACGTGTCCTGTTACATAAGCGGATCCAGCTCCAGCCTGTGGTACTTACTGCAGGGGAGCTTGCCGTTTGTAGCATGAACCTGGTGAACACATTTTTTGAAAGTAAGGCATGTCTATAGGATGAATAAGAAAGTAGTAGCTGGCTTAATGTCTTCGTAGTGGACTCAAGGAAGCCCCAGAACAATATCAGAGGTTTCACTGCCACCACATCCCTACATCTTACAGTGGAGTTTGGAAAAATAATAGCAGTAGTAGGCTAACTTTCTCAGTTTTCTGACTGAAAATAAAAATAGCTTGTTTAAAGTAGGGAGAAAGTGACAGCAATTCAATTTTGCATTTTCCTCTTCTAGGTATGGGGTTCTCGAAGTGTGTGCTCAGTGTTAGTCTCAAAGGGACTGACAGAATCATCTGTTAAGAGACTAAGAGAATTACTAAAAATACAAAGTCTTAGGCCACTGTCTGGATCCACTGAATCAGAAACTCTAGGTACAGGGGCCAGCCATATGCAAGTCAAGTTTGAGGACTTCTATTCCAGATGTTTGATAATCATCTGGCTTCTTTCTACCTTGTAGCCCTCATCCTTTGATAACTCTTGTCATTTCTGAAGATGTTTTTCTTGCTTCACATTTCTGTACATTCACTCTTGCAAATTTACTCAATTCTCTGGAATATTGGCTGGGTAATAAGCGTTTTCAGCAGTGAATATTAAGCCTGTTAGACTTTCTTGTGCCTAACCAATTATTCTGAATTTGGCATTTCACTCCTAATACAGTTTAGAATCTCAGTACCCTCCTCTAAACACTGGTGTGGACTGTTGTGCTCTCCGTCCCATCTGTGGAGCTGCTGATGACTCAGGTGCTGCGGGAGTGCTGCCAAGGGTGGCAAAGGATGCTTTAGATTGTATCAAACAAACCTCAGCTGGTCCTGTCTGATTACAAAGAGGTACCAGGTCCTGAAGAAAATGATGAGGGTCAGTGGCCAAACTTCCCTTGTGTCTATTCCAGTTCTAATGAGTTATTTACATAATTGGTAATGTCTTTTTTTTCTAACTAATCTCCACAAGAGCAAGACCATTCAGTCTCATCCCACATGCCTAACGAAGTGCCTTATTCATAATAGGTAATCAGTAAATGTTTGTTGGATAAATGACAAGTGAATGATGAATACAAGGGTATCTATTACACAGAACTCCAAGAAGTGTGTATGTTGAAGTCATTAGAGTTGTTCAAATATATTTTGCTCCATCTCTTTCTCTCCAGGAAGGACCACATGACAGGCTGGAACAAGTTGGGTGAGTGGCAGCTTTAAAACCTGGTGGTAGGAGTGAAGCATAAATCTTTGCTGTTTTAGACACAAGGATTTGTTGGGCTAATTATATTTCTTTTCTGTTTTAGAAGTATGGAAGATATTAAGTGCATTAATATAAGTGTGCATGTCTATAAACACATACATAAGAATATGCATGTGAAACATTGAGGATATCAAGATGTAGAGCATTTCCAGAACCTTGGCAGAGCCCTCACCACCCTTACCCATCCATGCAACCACTCATCCACTCCCACTAACCACTATTCTGATTTCTATCACTGTAGGTCAGATTTACCTGATTTGGGCACATTACATAAATAAAATCATATAGAATATTTTCATTCCTATCTTATTTTTTCCATTCAAAATAATGATTCACCCAGCTTGTTTCACATAAAAGCAATCTGTTCTTTTTACTAGTGTGCACTGATCTGTTATAAATATCACAACTTATCCATTCTCCTGTTGATAGATATTTGGATGGTTTCAGCTCTGAGTTATTATATTTAAAGTTATTATGACAATTCTATACATGCATTTTGGTGGAAAATGCACTCATTTATCTTGGTATATACTTACTAATGGAATTGCTGAGCCACAGGACAGGCAGACACTTAGCTTTTGCGTATTCTGAAAATATGTGCAGTAGGTCTGAAATTGTAGCTCATCAGAATCACCTGGAGAGCTCATTGAAACACAGATCGCTGGGTCCCATCCCCAGAGTTTCAAATTTAGTAGGTCTGGCTGGGTCTAAAATTTGGCATTTCTGATGTTTCCAGGTCATGTTGAAGGTGCTGGTCCAGGGACTACACTCAGAAAACCACACATGGTTTAATGGAAATTGTCATTGAGATTTTAGAGTTAAATGTTAAATGTACTTCAGCTTAAGCTAGACTACCCTAATTGATTATAAAGTTGTCAGATTTAATGAATAAAAACACAGGATGCTCTGTTAAGCTTGAATTTCAGACAGACAATAAATAGACATTATTATGATTATACCCTGTATAATGTTTGGGACACACTTGTACTAAAACAATATTTATTATTTACCTGAAGTTCAAATTAAACTGGGTTTCCAGTATTTTATGGAGTCACCCTAACAGATACAGATATTACTTCCTTTTTTCAAACAAAACCCTGACATACATCTTAAGTTATTTCCAAGGACATGCAGTTAATAAAAGGCAGCAGATTTCTAACTTCACTGTACCTGACCCTAGCCCATGTTCTGTGTTCCTGGTACTCCAGCCAGACTGCCTTTTCTGCCACCCAGTTGCCCATCCTAAGTGAGAGAGAACCTCACTTTCCAGAGCTGCTAATCTGGCATCAGATGGAGTGTCACATTCATGTAGTCACACATTAGCCTGGGACACATCTTAAACATTTATCTTCCCAAGCCAAAGAAGAGAATCATTTCATGATTTGGTGTCTCTTTAAACTCCCACCTGTCTTTGCATCTGGACCCCAGTGCCTTTCAGACCTGACCTCAATGATCAGGGGTTTGCCTGTCTCCTCCAAGGATATGATTCCATATTAAGACATCTGCCAGGTTGTTATGCAGGAGACCCTTGGCTTACCTTTCCCTCCCAGAGGAGGAAAGTACCTGTCACTTCTACAAATCACTCCTTTCAGGTCTGAAAATCTGGACCAAGCTTGAGAGGATATGCCACTACCAGTAATACCAGGTGAAGGAGTTTTTTCAGACACCCTCTTCTCGACAGGACAGTTCTTGGGCTGCATAAAGGTGATTGGAGGGGTGAAGGGAAAGGAAGAGCCAAGTTCAAGCATTATGTCTCCTAAGAAATTATTCCTGAGCTTTCTGCCTCCAGAGGCTGAGTTAAACGTCTCTCAAACCTGTGTTTAACTCTAGTTTACCACTCTAATTACTATGTTGCTGTTGTCTGTTTAACTGTCAGTCTCCCCATCAAACTGCAGGATTTTGAGAGTAACAACTTGTTCATCTCTGTCCCTAAGAACAGCAACAGTGTACCTAATATATGCTTGACATTCAGAACAGTTTGTCAGACCGTTTACCTGGCTAGTAACCGAGGACAGACTTCTCTGGTTTTATAGCTGGGCCTTGGACTGGCCCGCAGATGCTTTTAGTGGCACATCTGAGGACAAACTTCTCCCTAGAGGGAGCTTTGGTATATATGGCAGGGTCTGTACTCTAACTCCCTGCACATACGTGCGCGCGCGCGCGCACACACACACACACACACACACACACACACACACACACACACACACACACACACACACACACAGAGCCACAGGGCTCTGAGAGGAGATATTTTGTGGCCCTGATTTTACGAGTGAACCAGGGATGCAACCCGAAGCTGCCTTCTCCAGCTTGCCTGTTCAGGGTTAGTGTGAACCCTTGATTGGTGGCTGCTATTGGAAAGGTTGTGTTACAAGCTATTTTGCAGCTTTTTGGTCAACAGAGATAATCAAACCCCAAACAAGAACCGCAAGATGAGCAATTCCCAAGCAGCTGCTGAGAAGAAAACAGATCTGACCTTTAAGTTTGAACTCAGGCAGAAAAAAGAAAAATCATCTCGGTAAACAGCCTGACTGAAAAGTGAAACTTCCTCCCCTCCTGAAGGAGTGAATGAACTCTTCACTCCCTTCTGCCTTTTCTCGCTCTGATTGTCCAAGTCCTGCAACCTCAGCATCAGCGTCGCGAGTAACTTGTTAAAAATGAAGGATTTCAGGTGCCCCACCTCAACCTGCTGGACCAGAACCTGCATTTTTAATTAAAGTGTGGGCAGCACACCCCTTGAACCAAATGGTCACAGTGAATTTCGCTGCTGTTGCTTTGGTGTTTGTTGTTTAGTTTCTTTACTCTGAGGGGCCGGAATGCATTTGGTCAGCTGAGAATCCATCCCCAAGGTGTACGGGAGAGCCGCCCAGCAGGAGGTGCTCTTTCACCGGACTAGCCTTATTTTCTCTCCCCAAACACACTATGCTCTCCACTCTCCCTGTGTTTTATCGTAAAATAGGGATTCTTTGCTTGGTAAGACTCTCAGCTTTTACCTTCTTAGTTGTTTTTTTTTTTTCTTTCTCTCTCTTCTTGTTTACACTTTCTTTCTTCTTTTTTTTAAGTAAAAATCCGTTTTCAAAGTGTCTGTGTGTCTCAGTTGAACAGTGAGAAAGGGATTTCCAGTGAGTCCAGCTCTATTAAGGACTTGGGACTTGTTTTAGGGAAAACACATGACAGTTTTCTCTAAAGGTCTGGACAAGACTCAGATTGGCACTGTAAGTGAGGGAGCCAGACAAGTGAACTGGAATGGCGTGATTTATGGTGATGATTTTCAATGAGGGTAATTAAAAAAAAAAAACAACTGGAGGTCTTAGGTATGATGTAAATGTGTCAAGTGAGAATAGAAAGGAATAGATGATTTGGATGGCATCCAAATTTTTTTAAGTTGTTAGACAAACTGAACCACCAAGAAAGTGAAAAACAATCCAAAGAATAAGAGAACATATTTGCAAATGATATATATAATGGGGAACAACTTAGCTATAAAAAGAAGACTCATCCAATATTTAAAATGAGCAAAAGATGTGTTTAGATATTTATTTCTCCAAAGAAGGTCAATAAAGTCAATAAGTCCAGGAAAAGATACTCAGCATCACTCATTACCAGGGAAGTGCAAATCAAAACCACAAATCTACTAGGATGGCTATAATAAAATAGGAATAAATAACCAATTTCAGCGAGGAGGTGGAGAAAGCAGAACCTTCAAGTTGCACTGAAAAATAGTGCAGCGACTCTGGAAAACAGCAATCTCTCAAAGTGTTAAACATGAAAAGAGTTAATGTGTGATCCAATGATTTGGCTTCTAAGTATATACTTAAGAGAGATGGAAACATATCCATATTAAATATGTACATAAATGCTCAGAGCAACTTATTCATAATGGCCAATAAGGTGGGAATAACCCAAATGCCCATCAACCGATGAAGGGGTAAACAAAATGTGATACAGCCACACAGTGGGATGTCACTCAACAATTTTGTATAAACTGTAATACTGATACATGATATGACACGGGTAAACCTTGAAAACATCACACTAAATGAGAGAAGGTCATCCCAAAAGACCTGCACTATAAGATTCCATTTATATAAAATGTCAAGAATAGGCAAATCTACACAAACAGGAAGACATTAGATGTCAGGGGAGCAAATCTACAGAAACAGGATGACCTAGGATTAGAGGAGAAGGGACTACTACTGGGTATGGGGTGTCTTTTTAGGGCACTGAAATATTATCAAATTAGTTGTAATAATCACACAGTTCTATGAATACCCTAAAAAACACTGAATTTTATACTGAATAATAAAAGGGTTAACTTTGTACCAGGTAATTATATCTCAATAAAACTGTTATTAAATAAAATCAAATAGTAAGTTAAGTAGCAAGTGACATGTACACTATTCACCTACTAGATCAAGCACTTCAAAAAATAGAAACATCATGATAAAGAATTAAACCTCAAAAAGTACATGAGCATTTGGCTTAGACCACAATTAAAAGTTCAAATAAGGAAAAGATCACTGGATCTAATATATCTTTCCCTTTGCTCATTTATCCATTTAGTCATACACCCCATCCAATGCGTCCATTGCATGTACTAATGTGAGGCACTGTGGTAGGTATCTGGGACACAGCTGTGACAGACACATTTTCCCTGCAGAAATATGATCCACAGTCCACAGATAAAGTCAAACTGCGAACCAATAATTCAACAAAGCCTGATAAATAAAATGACAGATAACAAAGCAAACGTAGTCAACTTATTTTGCTCATATAATCCCAAAGAGAACTCTGATTAACTGTGAATTCCCTACACATATTTAAGTTGACATCTAAGTATTTTCATTGTGGGTTTAAATTAATATACCTTATTTATAGTAGCTAGAAACTATTATAAGATGAAATAATATGAATGAATATAACTAGTATAAATATTTCATTAGATGATTTGATGAAATAGATTTCAGCTATGTGTTGAATAAACACATGACATCTGAAATATATTATGTAGAATTTGCACCCATGTGTTTATTGCAATACTTTGAAAAATGTGGCAATTCTTCAATGCATTCCAACTACATTTCAAAGAATCAGCTTTACTAACTTACCACTTCAGCTGTATAAATTACATGCATCCCCAAATAGGTCAAAATATTTTTCTAAATGCAGGCTGCATTCCTCCTTCATATAAATATACAACACAGCAGGAAAAGACAGGACACCCTAACAATTTATGTTGCCTAAATTAAATATTAAAATAGGTTTTCCTTAAGCCAATATTTCAATTTCTCCTTTGTTTGGTGCCCTGGTGGATTTTACAACTCACAGATGATTTTAGCATCAAAGTAAGATTTATTATGGGTGAGAAGTTTTACTTGTTTGATTATTTTGGAGAATTGGGGAAAAAATATTGAGAATGTTTCTCCATTCTCAAGTTGATCAATTCTAGCAAAGATCATATCTGAAAGTTGAGGATAGGGAAGTGAATTCCATTGAATATCTTGGTGCAAACACGCCAATTGACAGTCTTTCTGAGTCACCATGGATTCATGTATCACCATAGGTACTCAAACCACAGAGTGAAAATTGCTTTTTAGAATAGACTGGAGAGCTTCTTAGCTCTGTGGAAATACCAAAACTAAGTAGAAATGTGAAGAAATAAGAGGTTGGGGGAAAGGAGTTATAAGTATGGTAGGATTTGCATTTCTTGCAACCATGGCCAAAGTAGGATGACATGAGATGTACCAGTCTCTTAGTGCTTTTAAGGACTATGTATCAGAGATATGTAAGAGCACAAGGCTTATAAACTGTTACTTTAGAACCTCCTCTCTAATTATCAGCCTACCATTTATTGTTTCTGATCAGCCTCCTTGATTGTGATCTGAAGTTTGGAGAACAGCAATATTTTTTTCCATTCAACCAGGCTGTGCTTCTGGGGGATGCTGCAGATTGTTTCCAAGACATGTGCTGAAGATCACTTCCATCCCTCCACAAGCAAGCCATTCTGGTACTGAGAGATGGAGTCCTCCATCCCTTTGAGTCTGGGCTATGCTGTGACTATTTTGATCAATTGAATATTGTGAAACTAATACGGTATGATTTCTAAGATTAGAGAAGAAGAAACATTGCAATATCCCCCTAGGTCTCTTAGACCGTGTGCTCTTAGGAAAGCTAGCTGCCATGAGGAACGTCCCTGCTCTGAGATCTGTATGCTGTTTGAAAACCCATGAAAACTACATAGAAAAGCCATGTGGGGAAATGCCCAGCTAGCACCCATTTCATCCAGCCATCTAAGATTTTGTTCAATTGCAGTGTGTAGGGGTTTTCCCCGACAAACCCAAAGAATTCTATAACACCAGCTGGGTGTCTGACAGTTCAACTCAGTTTTGACCCTCTACCTGAAGCAAATATTCCACAGGACAAGGGTTCAGTCCTGCAAGACTGCCCTCCTCCCAACCTCAGACACCAGCTGTAAACCCAGGTTGTCACGTGTGCTTCTGACTGACCAGTTCCAGATTGTACAGGTTCTACTGACCTCTTCCTTGTGTTTGATTAATCTCCTGGAATGTCTCAGAGATCTCAGAGAAACATTTTACTTACTAGACTATTAGTTTATTATAAATAAATATGTCTTAGGAAGGGCCAGATGGGAGAGATGCACAAGGGCAGGCTGCTCCCACGCTCTCTGGGCATCATTTTTCCCAAATCTCAACATGTTCACCAACCCAGAAGTCCTCCAACCCTCTCCTTGCTGTTTTTTATGGAGGCTTCATTATGTAGACCTGATTGATTACATCAGTGGCCATTGTGAACTGATTTAATTCCAGTCCCTCTCCCTTTCCCAGAGGTCAGAGGGTGGGACTGAAAGTTCCAGCCTTCTATTACATGGTTGGTTCTCAGGCAACCAGCCTGAGGTGCTTCACAAAAGTCACATCATGAACATAATGAAGACTGAATATGATTTTCTCACTTAGGAAATCAAGATTTTAGGAGCTCTTTGCCAGAAATGAGGCATACAACCAAATACATATTTCTTATTTTGCATCACAACATTGTACCATCTCAGCCCAAGCACTGAAAATGTGATTGAAGAAGTCTTCAATCTTCAATCTTTAATTTTTAGGTTAGATGACTCCAGCCTAAACAAAATATGACTGCAACTACATAAGAAGTCAAATGAGAACTACTCAGCTATTCCAGTCAACCAGTAGAATCATAACAGATTACATAGTTAATTATAAACAGTGAATTTGGGGATGGTTTGTCTTAGAGTAATAATTAATCAGAATTGGTGATTTTTGCAAAATTTGGCTACATAATCTCCTGTTAAGAAGAAAGTCTAATAGATTGGGTTTAACCTTACAGGAAGGTTATGGATACAGTTGCAGCTGGAGTTACCAACACGGACTCAATAATGATAAATTCATAAAATTAATTAGAATCACAGAATCACAGAGTTGATAAGTATAACTATTTTCTAGCCTAATAGCTTCAGAGCAAAAGATTAGCTTGTGGGCTAGTTCGGTGGAATTCTGTTCATTCTTTCAAATCTCTTTGATCACCTTAAGCCACCAGAATAGTTGGTAAACTCCTTATCTTCCGGGAAGCTTGTGAGTAACTGAGGACATCTGTGAGATAAAAGAGTGACTGTGTGATTTCAAATGTTCTTAAAACTAAAGCATACTGTGTTTTTTTTCCTAGCCGTAGATATGCATGTCCAACAAAACAATTTGACATCTTATTTTTATGCCTTATATGTATCTCCCACCAAAGTTAGCTGAAATTTTATTGTTCTACTTATAACTTGTTCTGATTTAGTTTTTCCTCATCTCAATACATAATGCCACTCCTCATTCAATCAGTTAAATTAAACTGGGAGTCATCCTTGATGACTCCTTTTCTTTCCCCAACCCTCATTTTATTCATCACAAAGTCTTCTTACATCACTTCTAAAATGTATTTCAAGTCCATCTATTTTTCTTCACCTCCACTAACCTAGTGCTAAACTGTAAAATAACTGTATTTATGAATATTACCCTGAATGAAAATATGAGGTTTCCTTGAACATAAACAGATTAGCTTATTACTTATTCATAGAAATAACTGTACTGCATTCCCTTTGTTCCAGTTCTTATGGAGCCTGATGTCATTCCATACTACAGGATCTCTATGGTAAACAAGGAATCCTGAATATGTGAATGAATCTGGATAATTATCTAAGACAGAGAAAGCTGTCCTTTGTCCTCTCCTGAGAGATGGAGAGAAGGCTTTTGCTCCCTAGTGTGAATAAGCTATGTGGGAAGGACCCTTGGTTCTTGACCTTTGAAATAGAAATATCTGTAGGGGAAATATGACAAGTGTATGCAACTTCACAACTATCTCCATGGTCCCAGAGCCTCACTCTGTCCTGAAATGTAAATACATACCTGTGAGGGGGCAGATTTTTCCCAAATGTTCTATCACTACCTAATCAGTCATAATTTAACTCCCAAAGCTTGTTCTTTTCATAAAAGCTAGTTCCCAAATTTCAGTAAAATATGCTTGGAAAATCCTAAACAAGCAGAAACAGAACAGTATTTTCCCTACAGCCCCACCCCTGGCAGGAGTATCACCATCCCTTACCTAGCAGGACTGCTCCCATGGCCTTCTGAATCCCTCCCTTGCTTGGACGCTGCTTCCTCCCATCCATTCTCCACTGAGCAGCGAGCTTGATTTATATAAGCATTAATCTCATTGTCACTTACACGTTTAAAATACTTCAGAGGCTTCCCACTACAGTACAGAAAGTCCAACCTACTTACCAGAAGCCCAGCATGATCTACCTTCCCAGTCTCTTGCCCATGAAGCTTCCTCCCCTCGAAAACTGCCGTGCCCTCTGCTGGGACTGCACTTGCAGGCTCTCGCAAGGCCGGCTTCTCCTCTTCATTTGGATATTGGCAAAGGTTAATCTCACTGCTCCAGAGAGGACTTCCCTGAACAACCTGTCTAAGATAGCCGCTCACCATTCTCCTAGTCATTCCGATACCCAGTTTATAATCTGCATAATGATGGTTCAATTGTTCTTTGGGTTATTTGTTTATTGCTTATTTTCCCCACTATGATTCAGGGGAATGGAGATCTTATCTTTTTAGTGTTTTATTCTTAGTATTAAGCACTATGCCTGGCATAAAGTATTTCATAAATTTCTATTCAAGAATAGAATAAATACATGGATTTATTAGGAATATGCAGAGAAAATTATTCAAAAATAGAACACATATCGTCTTCAAGGTTGTTACTTGTCACCTTGACACTGAAAGGAGATACAAGATGATTTTTTAAGAAGACAAATTCAACTGTAGCAGAGATCATAAAAATATCATAAAATTTTAATTCAAATGTGAAAATTTTCTATAAATGGAACACAAAGGGAAGTCTATAGATTTCAAACTTTTATATGATATATAGCATGTGCTTAGACACATACTAATCACTTGAAGAAATAAAGAAAACATATTAAGTAATTTATTTGATTTATGAGACCTTAATATCTGTACCTATAGCTTGGATGGTAGCCACAGTTGAATGTTAAGGAATAAGAAAAAGCTATATACTTTCTTCATGGAGGAAAGAAATCATTCTCTAGATTATCATAGAAAACAAATCTCAAAAAAAAGTTGAATGAGGGGGGGCCAAGATGGTGGCGTGAGTAGAGCAGTAGAAATCACCTCCCAAAACCACATTTATCTATGAAAATATAACAAGACAACTCTTCCTAAAATAGAGACCAGAGGACACAGGACAACATCCAGACCACATCCACACCTGCGAGAACCCAGCACCTCGCGAAGGGGGTAAGTTACAAGCCCCAGCCCTGCGGGTCCAGAGCGCCCCTCCCCCCAGCTCCCAGCGGGAAGAGAGAGATCTGGGCGGGAGGGAGAAGGAACCCAGGAATGTTAAACACCCAGCCCCAGACATCCGGACCAAAGCGCAGACACAATGCATGCATGGGGTCCTGGATACTAGGGAAACAGGGCAGCAGGACAGGTGAGCAGGTGCCTGAGGCCCACACCGGAGAACAAAGAAACGGGAGTGGCCTTATTATTATTATTTTTTTTTTTGGTGAGTGCTTTTTGGAAGTATTAAAGGGACAGGGACCCTAATACTAGGGAAATGGGGAAGCAAGACAGGTGAATGGGTGCCTGAGATGGGCGCCTGAGGACAAAGAAAATCGTGCATTTTTCTTTTTTTTTTTTAAATTATTTAATTTTTTTTTCTTTTGTTCTTGCTGTTGTTGTTTTGGTTTGGAGAGTGCTTTTTGGAACTCTTAAAGGGGAAGGGAAGGATACTTAGTCCAGAGGCAGGGAATCTGGGGATCTCTGGGCACTCTAACCCCCTGGGCAGCAGGGAGCACAGAGGCCCCTTACGGAGATAAAAAGCCTTCCAGCTGCTCCCCCTCTAATGGGGCTCCACCATTTTGGAGCACCAGCCGGAGCCAGGCCACACCCACAGAAACAGTGGAAATAAACACCATAGCACCCGGGCAGGAAGCAGAAGCCCTGTCTGCGCACAGCTGCCCAGCACAAGCCACTAGAGATCGCTATTCTCCCAGGAGAGGAAGGTCAAAAACCAACAAGAAGGAAAGCTCTTCCAACTGTCACTTGTACCAGCTCTGCAAACTATCTCTATCACCATGAAAAGGCAAAACTACAGGCAGAGAAAGATCACAGAGACAACACCTGACAAGGAGACAGACCTAACCAGTCTTCCTGAAAAAGAATTCAAAATAAAAATCATGAACATGCTGACAGAGATGCAGAGAAAAATGCAAGAGCAATGGGATGAGATGCAGAGAAAAATGCAAGAGCAATGGGATGAGATGCAGAGAAAAATACAAGAGCAATGGGATGAAGTCCAGAGGGAGACCACAGATGTCAGGAAGGAGATCACAGAAGTGAAACAAACCCTGGAAGGATTTACAAGCAGAATGGATAAGATGCAAGAGGACATTGAAGGAATAGAAACCAGAGAACAGGAATATATAGAAGCTGACATAGAGAGAGATAAAAAGATCTCCAGGAACGAAACAATACTAAGAGAACTATGTGACCAATCCAAAAGGAACAATATCCATATTATAGGGGTACCAGAAGAAGAAGAGAGAGAAAAAGGGATAGAAAGTGTCTTTGAAGTAATAATTGCTGAAAACTTCCCCAAACTGGGGGAAGAAATAATGGAACAGACCACGGAAATACACAGAACCCCCAACAGAAAGGATTCAAGGAAGACAACACCAAGACACATAATAATTAAAATGGCAAGAATCAAGGACAAGGAAAGAGTTTTAAAGGAAGCTAGAGAGAAAAAGGTCTCCTATAAAGGAAAACCCATCAGGCTAACATCAGACTTCTCGACAGAAACCCTACAGGCCAGAAGAGAATGGCATGATATATTTAATGCAATGAAACAGAAGGGCCTTGAACCAAGGATACTGTATCCAGCACGACTATCAATTAAATATGACGGCAGGATTAAACAATTCCCAGACAAGCAAAAGCTGAGGGAATTTGCTTCCCAAAAACAACCTCTACAGGGCATCCTACAGGGACTGCTCTAGATGGGAGCACTCCTAAAAAGAGCACAGAACAAAACACACAACATATGAAGAATGGAAGAGGAGGAATAAGAAGGGAGAGAAGAAAAGAATCTCCAGACAGTGTATATAACAGCTCAATAAGTAAGCTAGGTTAGGCAGTAAGATACTAAAGAGGCTAACCTTGAACCTTTGGTAACCACGAATCTAAAGCCTGCAATGGCAATAAGTATATATCTCTCAATAGTCACCCTAAATGTAAATGGACTTAATGCACCAATCAAAAGACACAGAGTAATAGAATGGATAAAAAAGCAAGACTCATCTATGTGCTGCTTACAACCCCAAACCCAAAGACACTCACAGACTAAAAGTCAAAGGATGGAAAAACATATTTCAGGCAAACAACAGTGAGAAGAAAGCAGGGGTTGCACTACTAATATCAGACAAAATAGACTTCAAAACAAATAAAGTAACAAGAGATAAAGAAGGACACTACATAATGATAAAGGGCTTAGTCCAACAAGAGGATATAAACATTCTAAATATATATGCACCCAACACAGGAGCACCAGCATATGTGAAACAAATACTAACAGAACTAAAGAGGGAAATAGACTGCAATGTATTCATTTTAGGAGACTTCAACACATCAGTCACCCCAAAGGATAGATCCACTGGGAAGAAAATAAGTAAGGACACACAGGCACTGAACAACACACTAGAACAGATGGACCTAATAGACATCTACAGAACTCTACATCCAAAAGCAACAGGATATACATTCTTCTCAAGTGCACATGGAACATTCTCCAGAATAGACCACATACTAGGCCACAAAAAAGAGCCTCAGTAAATACCAAAAGATTGAAATCCTACCAACCAATTTTTCAGACCACAAAGGCTTAAAACTAGAAATAAATTGTACAAAGAAAGCAAAAAGGCTCACAAACACATGGAGGCTTAACAACACGCTCCTAAATAATCAATGGATCAATGACCAAATCAAAATGGAGATCCAGCAATATATGGAAACAAACGACAACAACAACACTAAGCTCCAACTACTGTGGGACACAGCAAAAGCAGTCTTAAGAGGAAAGTATATAGCAATCCAGGCATATTTAAAAAAGGAAGAACAATCCCAAATAAATGGTCTAATGTCACAATTATCAAAATTGGTAAAAGAAGAACAAATGAGGCCTAAGGTCAGAAGAAGGAGGTACCTAATAAAGATCAGAGAAGAAATAAATGAAACTGAGAAAAATAAAACAATAGCAAAAATCAATGAAACCAAGAGCTGGTTCTTTGAGAAAATAAACAAAATAGATAAGCCTCTAGCCAGACTTATTAAGAGGAAAAGAGAGTCAACACAAATCAACAGTATCAGAAATGAGAAAGGAAAAATCACAACGGACCCCATAAAAACACAAAAAATTATTAGTGAGTACTATGAAAACCTATATGCTAACAAGCTTGGAAACCTAGGAGAAATGGGCAACTTCCTAGAAAAATACAACTTCCAAGACTGACCCAGAAAGAAACAGAAAATCTAAACAGATCAATTACCAGCAACAAAATTGAAGCGGTAATCATAAAACTACCACAGAACAAAACCTCCTGGCCAGATGGATTCACCTCAGAATTTTATCAGAAATACAGGGAAGACATAATACCCATTCTCCTTAAAGTTTTCCAAAAAATAGAAGAGGAGGGGATACTCCCAAACTCATTCTATGAAGCTAACATTACCCTAATACCAAAACCAGGCAAAGACCCCACCGAAAAAGAAAACTACAGACCAATATCCCTGATGAACGTAGATGCAAAAATACTCAACAAAATACTAGCAAACCGAATTCAAAAATACATCAAAAGGATTGTACACCATTACCAACTGGGATTCATCCCAGGGATGCAAGGATGGTACAACATTCGAAAGTCCATCAACATCATCCACTACATCAACAAAAAAGAAAGACAAAAATCACATGATCATCTCTATAGATGCTGAAAAAGCATTTGACAAAGTTCAACATCCATTCATGATAAAAACTCTCAGCAAAATGGGAATAGAGGGCAAGTACCTCAACATAATAAAGGCCATCTATGATAAACCCACTGCCAACATTATATTGAACAGCGAGAAGCTGAAAGCTTTTCCTCTGATAATGGGAACTAGACAGGGATGCCGACTCTCCCCACTGTTATTTAACATAGTACTGGAGGTCCTAGCCGCGGCAATTAGACAAAACAAAGAAATACAAGGAATCCAGACTGGTAAAAAAGAAGTTAAACTGTCACTATTTGCAGATGACATGATACTATACATAAAAAACCCTAAAGACTCCACCCCAAAACTACTAGAACTTATATCAGAATACAGCAAAGTTGCAGGATACAAAATCAACACACAGAAATCTGTGTCTTTCCTATACACTAATAATGAACCAACAGAAAGTGAAATCAGGAAAACAACTCCATTCACAATTGCATCAAAGAAAATAAAATACCTATGAATAAACCTAACCAAAGAAGTGAAAGACTTATACTCTGAAAACTACAAGTCACTCTTAAGAGAAATCAAAGGGGACACTAACAGATGGAAACTTACCCCATGCTCATGGCTAGGAAGAGTTAATATCATCAAAATGGCCATCCTGCCCAAAGCAATATACAGATTTGATGCAATCCCTATGAAACTACCGGCAACATTCTTCAATGAAGTGGAACAAATAATTCAAAAACTCATATGGAAACACCAAAGACCCCGAATAGCCAAAGCAATCCAGAGAAAGAAGAATAAAGTAGGGGGGATCTCACTCCCCAACTTCAAGCTCTACTATAAAGCCATAGTAATCAAGACAATTTGGTATTGGCACAAGAACAGAGCCACAGACCAATGGAACAGACTAGAGAATCCAGACATTAACCCAGACATATGTGGTCAATTAACATTTGATAAAAGAGCCATGGACATACAATGGTAAAAATGACACTCTCTTCAACAGATGGTGCTGGCAAAAGTGGACATCTACATGTAGGAGAATGAAACTGGACCATTGCCTAACCCCTTATACAAAAGTAAACTCAAAATGGATCAAAGACCTGAATGTAAGTCATGAAACCATTGAACTCTTGGAAAAAAACATAGGCAAAATCCTCTTAGATATAAACATGAGTGACCTCTTCTTGAACATATCTCCCTGGGCAAGGAAAACAACAGCAAAAATGAACAAGTGGGACTATATTAAGGTGAAAAGCTTCTGTACAGCAAAAGACACCATCAATAGAACAAAAAGGAACCCTACAGTATGGGAGAATATATTTGAAAATGACAGATCCGATAAAGGCTTGACATCCAGAATATATAAAGAGCTCACACGCCTCAACAAACAAAAAACAAATAGCCCAATTAAAAAAAATGGGCAGAGGAACTGAACAGACAGTTCTCTAAAAAAGAAATACAGATGGCCAACACATACATGAAAAGATTCTCCACATCGCTAATTATCAGAGAAATGCAAATTAAAACTACAATGGGGTATCATCTCACACCAGTAAGGATGACTGCCATCCAAAAGACAAACAACAACAAATGTTGGCGAGGCTGTGGAGAAAGGGGAACCCTCCTACACTGCTGGTGGGAATGTAAATTAGTTCAACCATTGTGGAAAGCAGTATGGAGATACATCAAAATGCTCAAAACAGACTTACCATTTGACCCAGGAATTCCACTCCTAGGAATTTACCCTAAGAACACAGCAATCAAGTTTGAGAAAGACAGATGCACCCCTATGTTTATTGCAGCACTATTTACAATAGCCAAGAATTGGAAGCAACCTAAATGTCCATCGGTAGATTAATGGATAAAGAAGATGTGGTACATATTCACAATGGAATACTACTCAGCCATAAGAAAAGGGCAAATCCTACCATTTGCAGCAACATGGATGGAGCTGGAGGGTATTATGCTCAGCGAAATAAGCCAAGCGGAGAAAGAGAAATATCAAATGATTTCACTCATCTGTGGAGTATAAGAACAAAGGAAAAACTGAAGGAACAAAATAACAGCAGAATCACAGAACTCAAGAATGGACTAACAGGTACCAAAGGGAAAGGGACTGGGGAGGATGGGTGTGTAGGAAGGGATAAGGGGGGGAAGAAAAAGGGGGTAGTAAGATTAGCATGCATGGGGTGTGGGAGAAAGGGGAGGGCTGTACAACATAGAGAAGACAAGTAGTGACTCTACAACTCTTTGCTATGCTGATGGACAGTGACTGTAAAGGAGGTTATAGGGGGAACCTCGTATAGGGGAGAGCCTAGTAAACATAATATTCATCATGTCAGTGTAGATTAATGATAACAACAACAACAAAAAATCAGTTCCTGTGTGGTGACCTCCAATGAGTTCTACACAATTGTATAAAGGGCATATAAATGTGTAGGGAAAGGGTTTGTTTGTGTTTATACAGAGGATCAAAGCCTAATTTGGCTACCCTGAAAATGAACTAAGATATGATATGAAAAAGAACTTCCAACATCAGCACTCTCGGGAAGTCTCATGCCAGAAGATGATCATCAAAAAACCCCAACAAATATCCACGCGCTGCTACAGGTGTAGATGCACTCATCTCACCAGTTCCTGGACTCGCCATGGGAATGAAGAAGGAGATATCTAAGCTGGCCTGTGCATACAGCAAAACAACAAATTTGACTGGATGTAAACTGTTGGAACTCAACCAAGAATTAGGAGAAGTGCAAACTGTAGCACTCCAAAATCTTACAACTACAGACCATTTACTGTTAAAAGAAGATATGGGATGTGAACAGTCCACAGGAATGGGTTGTTTTAATTTGATTTCTCTCAGACTGTTCAAGTTCAGTTGGACAATATCCACCATATCATAGATAAGTTTTCACAAATGCCTAAGGTGCCTAACTGGTTTTCTTGGTTTCACTGGAGATGGCTGGTAATTACATGTATGCTTTGGTTATGTAACTGTATTCCTATTATGTTAATGTGTATGTGCAATTTAATTAGTAGTTTAAAACTTATACATTCTGAAATTACTATACAAGAAGATATGTCAAAGAAATAATCAATCTTCCCATGTTTTCTTCCACCTGCTATGTCTATAGCTTTTCTTCTTCCTTCCTAATTACAACCCATAAATAGAATTCATGCCTCATATCGAATTTACCGTGTATCACAATTCTTCCAAGTGGTAAAGATACCTCAAGACAAATGCTGGGCATAGAAGCCACAGGGCATAACTATGCAAAGAAGTAAAAAACTAACCTTTTCAAACAATAAGGCTTCTCTCTCACTTACCAACTTTACATTTCCCTGTATGGCCCCGGAAGATGACTGGTTAGCCAGAGACAGGTAAGATTCCTCAAGGGAGGAACAACCTAAGACAGGTACAGTCGCAGGGGAGCCATCAGGTGAGGAATTGGGGATCAACAGAGGTGAGGCTTAGAAGCTTCCCCCACCCCCACCGTTCTGAGAGAAATCTGCTGCATCCGTGGATGTTTTATTGCCCTTGTCTAGCTTGGATTAACACATAGTCTACAGGCACACACCTGATCATCTACATTTGCTCTCTTACAACACTAAACTATGTTTTCTACCTTTATCTTGCATCTACCTACCACTTCAGCATTTTATTAAAAATAATAATAATAAAGAGAGAAATGTGGTATCCACATATGAATCAAGTATAAAAATCAAACGAATATTCATATTTGAACTGACTGTTTATAGTTCACAATGCATGATCAAAACCGAAAGTTTCTGTGGTGACTGCCCTTGTACTATTCACCATGTAACTTATTCACTATGTAAGAATTTGTTCTCTATGTAAGAACTTGTTCGTTATGCTTCAGAAGATTGGAGACTGACGAAAATTAGGCTTGGGGTGGATTTATGATTATACATTGAGCATTGAGTCCCCTATACAGAATTTTATTGTTGTTAACAACCATTTGATCAATAAAAATAGGAGAGATGCCCTCATAAAAAATAAATAAATAAATAAATAAAGTACACATTTCCAATTGTAAAATAAGTAAGTAACTGGGATGTAATGTATAGCATAAGGAATATAGTCAAAATATTGTGACAACTTGGTATGGTGATAGCTGGTACCTAGAATTATCATGTATATAAATGTTCAGTCACTGTGTTGTACACCTGAAACTAATGTAATACTGTCTGTAAACTACCCTTCAATAAAAAATAATTATCTAAAAAAAAAAAACCTCCTTATGTACACAAAGAAAACGCATAGCATTGCTCAGTGTCTCACTGTAATAGGAAAACTTACAAAACATTGAAATATCTATCAATAACAAAGTGGTTAAATGTACTGTGAAACATTCTTATATCATGCAATACTATGCAATAATTAAAAATGTCTGATCTATCAGTGGCAGTTATCAATATATAAAATTTGCTTACATATATATTTTGCAAGTGAAAAAACATACCATGTGATATAACAAATACACTGGAAAAGGCCTGGAAAAAAAAAAGTTGAACAAACTTATTAAAGTTTAAGTCCTACATTCTAGATTTTATTAGATTTTTTTGAGCATGAACTATTATATTTTAAAGGATAAATTTTTAGTATATGTTTATAGGTAACCAAAGCACAAAATTTGGGGGGATTTTCAAATCAAAGGTTTTATCGTCTGTCTCTATCTATCTATTTATCTTTCTATCAGCTGTTCTTCTGTATCCCCTCATACCAAACAGCAGGTCTAGGAACAAAATAAGTGACTAATACCTACAAATTGCTGAGGAAAAAAAGTCAGAAGAAAGAGTATATATTATTAGATGGGTAATGACAAAATGTGTTTTAAGTTTGAAAATGCCCCTGAAATAAAAGGTGACCTTAAGTAAATAGCTTCATCATTCAGATTTACCAGATGTAAAATGAGAAGGCCAAACTAAATTATTTCTGAATTTTCTTCCAGATTTAAAATTCTGCCAATAGTTGAGGCAAGAAATTCCATGAACACTTTTGACTTTTAAAGAAATTTATCATTTTTTAAGGCAAGAAATTTGTAACTTTGGAGTCTTCATAATCGACAAAAGGGTAAGGAATGTAGAGATGCAAAGCAGATGTTCTCTGCTGAGAATAACAAGAAAATATTAATTCTAGAATAAAGGGCAGAGAGTTTACTCAGAGGCTTTTGGAAAATCTGAAGAGATGGTGTAAGAAAAACAGAGCTTTGCACCATCTTAAATAGGCAACAAATGAAAATATATTGAAACTACCTCTGCCAAGAAAAATAACATGACTCAGGCCCAAAATAAGCACTAAAATTTCAATAAACATAAGAAAAGATTTCAGGAAAACCTGGCAAAATAAATCATCTTAGTTCTCATTCAAATAAATCATAGTTGATATGTCTTACTTTCTCTGAAGTCAGTCATCAAATACTTTCTTAGATTATTATCCAAACCCGGGTTATTATCCATAGATGATTATTCATGAAATTTTCCATGTTGATTCTTCAATCCCAAATATAATGGATTATTCCTTTACTGACCAACAGTTAGATTATCAAATTGTATTTCTTTGTTAGTTCTGGCCATTCATATTTCATTTTAGGGTCCCTAAATTGAGGAGGCTAAGAATATCTTTGCTTTCAGATTTTAAGTGATTAGTGTTTTTATTTGAGAAATTCAACTTGCCAGTTGTTTTGAAAGAGCTCTTTCTATCTTAATGAGGAATACTAATACATCCTAGGGATTCATTAATATTTCTCAAGTTTCTTTATTTCATTCTGTAAATTTTCAGCCATTGTCTAGCGCTATCTTTTTGGAACTTCGTTTAGATGTGTGTTATTTATGCTCACTCTTTCTTTTGTGTCCTTTAATTTCCTATTTATATTGTCTTTTCTCTGCTGCATTTTAAATATGTTTTAAAAATCTATCCCTCTTTATTATAATAATTCTTTCTTCAGTTGGGTCAAATAATTCAGTTATTTAAATTCAGTTGTGTTCAATAGAGTCTGGTTTGCTATTAAACTGTGTATTTAGATTCTGATTTTTATAAATTGCATGTCTTAAAAATCTAGAAGTTCTCCTTGCCTTTGTCCAAATCTGGATATTGATAGAGTTTTTTTGCTTCCTCCAGAGCAAGATTATCCATTATACACAGTAGCCACAGTATCTCGGGTTCATGATCCTTTTAGGAAGCTATAAAAATGTTTTTCTTTAGAAGGAAAAACAAGGACCTTTAAGTTGAAGAGCTATTTTGATATAAAATATTAATTTATTTGTCTTTACACCAGCACAGTCATAAAATATATAATTATATATATATGTATGTGTGTGTGTGTGTGTGTGTGTGTATAAGTGCACACACACACACACACACACCTGCATGCATGGAAGAAGGTGCCTACAAAAGCGAAAAGTAAGTGCTAGGGCCCAGCAAAATCATAACATTATTTTGGCATGCCCATATAATGTTTTAGTTCTTTAAATTTATAAATTTTATATTCAGTATTGGATGATTCTACTAACTTCTACTGTTTGCAGTCTCTGTAGTCTGTAGTTTTGATTCTGTAGTTTGATTCTTACCCATGGTAACTTATTTCCTTAGGCGTTTCCTGATGTGTGTGTGTGTGTGTGTGTGTGTGTGTGTGTGTGTGTGTGTGTGTGTGTGTGTATAAATTTATGTGCTTTAGAGCTTTCTTTGTGTAAATTCATTTAGGCCTGACTTGAAAGTTTTCTCTACGGAAAGGATTTGTCTACTCCTGCCACAGACCTGGGACATGCCCAATTCAGAACAACTTTAAACATAAATCATGACTTGAAGTTGTTTTTCCCCCCAAGTCACAAAAACAGTATGACTGCTGGCTTGTAGCTAAGCCTTCTCAAAGAAAACTTTTTCCTGCCTTTCTTAGGATCCAGACTGTGAAAGATACATATCTCCACACACTTTCTTCAAATGGCATTTTCCCTAGGATTCCATTGATAGTATTGATGTGGGGGAAAACTAGGTTTTTATTGGGTCTGTGATCTGAGTTTTCATGCTACATGGTCTCAGGCTTTGCATGCCCAATTTCCAAGCCACTTGTTATTCCAAGATGCCTCAAAGTCAAAGCTAGCTCTGTATTCCTATTGTTTGAAAATACTTAAGGATTTTTCTTACTTTCTTTCCAATTCAAGAATTATTTACACATTTTATCTAGAGTTTTAGATAGTCTGTACCATCAGGGGTCTTCCAGACAGATAACCTTCCATCAGAAGTGCACTAGGTGTTATTACTTATCCAAATGTTAGTGATTGGGAAACTGATGTCAGAGAGATAAATAAGATTTTCTAAGTTTTTACACCTGATATGTGGCTGAACACAGATTCATACCCAGGTCTGCTTGACTACAATATATTTTATTAAGAAAAAAGCTCTATATTAAGAAACGTGAAATTTTTAAACATAAATTTGAAAATGGAGGTCCAAATTGAAGTGCCAGCAAGGTAGGTTTCCTTCTGAAACCTCTCCAGCCGGCAGGGCCGCCTCCTCTCCTCGCTCTCACATGGCCTTTCGCAGCACAAGCGTGTGCAGACAGACAACGCTCCTCTTCTTCTCATAAGGTCTCACCCCACTCGATGACCTCATTTAACTTGAAATCTCCTAAAGACTTTATTTCCAAACATAGTCATAGGAAGCTAGGGCTTCAATATAGGAATTTTGGGGTGACTCAATTCAGTCCATAGCATGTTTATTTATTAAATGGCTTAATATCATAAAGATGACAGTTCTCCACAGATTCATGTAGAGAGTCAATGCATTCCAATTTACAACACAAGCATGCTTTTTATTTGGGGGATGGAGAGAAACTTAATAAGCTGATTCTAAAAGTGCATGAAAACAACAGGCTCATACTAGCCAAGACTTTTTTAAAAAAGAAGAACATGGGGAATTTCTCAACTTGATAGCAAGACATTTTAAAGCGATTGGCAATCAAGAAAATGTAGTATTAGTACAACAATTGAAAAGAGACAATTTGGGCAGCTAGGGTACAGAAATACATCATTTCATTTGTAGACAGTTGATTCATGACAAAAGTGGCATTGCAGAGCAGTGATGATAGGAGAGTTCTTCTCAATAAATGGTTTGGGAACTATTGGATATCCATTTCCAAAAATTAAGTTTGACACCTATATCACATCATATACATAAATCAATGTCAAATGTGTTATACACCTAACTTTGTAAAGCATTTTGCTACAGACCTTCCAGAAAATAATGTAAGAGAATGCCTTTCTACCTTCAGATTGAAAAATATGTCTTAAACAGATCTCAAAAAGCAATATCCATAAAAGAAAAGGTTGACACATTGAATATTAAAATAAGGGACTTCTGTTGAGCCAATGAAACATGAGAAGAATGAAAACATAAGGCACAGAATGAGAAAATATTTGCAACATATAAATGAACAAAAGACTGTGTCTAGAGTAGATATTAACACTTGCACAAATGTATGAGAACAATAAAACACCTAGCTGAAACAGAGCAAAAGTTGAATAACGCACTTCACAAATAAGGAACTCCAAGTTGTTAATAAACATGTGAAAATGTGATCAATTTCTCTAGTGATCAGGCAATTGAAAACTTAACCACCGTAAGATAAAACAGCACATTCACCAGGCTTCCAAATTAAAAAGATTAGTAATACCATGTGTTGCAAGGAAGGGACACCATTGAAGCTCTCATAATCTGTTTGCGGGAATTTAATTTATATTCTCCTTAACTTACAATTCTACCACTAGGTGCATATCCATGCACCTAGGAGATATGTACTAGGAGATATGTACCACTAGGAGATATGTACAAAATATTAATGGCAACACATTGTAATAGCCCCCAATCAAAACAACCCAAAAGCCCATCAATAGGAAAACATTTAAAAAATTGTGACATCTTTAGGGATGAAAATGCATCAACATGGATGCATCTTATGTAAATGTATTGTTGAGTTGAAGAGGAAAATCAGGAAAGTGTAATAGTGATGATTCCACTACATACATTTAAAAATCTATAAAAATTAAACTATGGCATTTAAGGATGCATAGTTTGGTGGTAGAAGTATAAAAAAAGCAAAGAATTCATTACCATGAAAGTTAAAGAGAGTGGTTTCATTTAGGAGAAAGGGGCAATTTTAACTGCAGAAGGTAACATGGAGGGCTTCTGAGGTGCTGGCACTGTTGGGTTTCTTGTTCAATGTAGTAGTTGTACAATAGCTTATTTAATGGCAAGCTGTTAAGCTTTATATCAATGTTTAATGTATTTTTTTCTGGTTGTATATTTTATTTCCCAATAAAAAGCTTAAAAGAAAAAAATAAACTTGCTTTTAACTACCATCTAGCTGGCTCTAGGAAATAGATAACAACTAGCTGTGAAATGTATGCATGCATTAAAGTATATTCATATATAGAATTTCTATATTGGTTAAGCTACAGTGTATAGTTTTCTTTGGGTAACTATCTGTTCATGAATGTTTGAAGAGCAAATTAATTCCTGAAAGAAAAGAAAAAGTATTCATCTAAATAGTTAATACATATTTTTCCTGTGTCACACCTCTTCCCAAGCAATAAATTAGATGAGATTCCCTACTACCAAAACTACATTGAGATTCTAGTCCACATCCAGAAAATTGATTTAGGAGAGACTTCAAGAATTAATGACCTGCAATTGTTGTGCATATTAAATAAAGGCCACTCTATTAGGGAAGGGATGGTACAGAGACATCGAGAAGAAAATAAAACCCTGTTTTTTTCCTTCAGAATGTCAACACCAAGTATCTGAAGAGAGCAGTTTAAGAGCTGCATCTACATGGCATCAACCCATGCTATTGAAAATCAAAACCTCCTGCCACCTAAAGAGTAGTATTATTGTTGAAAAAGTGATTTAACCAATTGTTCTGTGTAGCAAAGATATCCCACTGCTGTGCAAGTGCTAAATTATTGTTAAATCTAGATTTAACTGCCTATTACAGGGTCCCTGCTCTACTGCAAACTCTATACTATTTAATTTTTGCAACTTTATGATGGGAGTTTTACAGCAAAGAAAAGGAAAATCAAACATATCAAGCAAATTGCCCAAAGTTACACAGCTGGTAAATATGAAAACAGTTTGGACACAAGCGTTCCAACTCCTGTTTGAATGATTTTTCATTACTGGATTGATTACAGGTTACCTCCTTTGACAAACAATCTTAACATCTAAATGGCTTAAGCAATACATGTTCCTGTTTTATGACACAATCCAACATTTTGGATGCCAGCTTGAGGGATGGGAGTTGTGTACTCCATTGTCATTACCTTCCACTCCACTGGACCCCTTGTCATCTGTCCAAGATGTAAAAGATGAGAAAGAGCAACAAGGCTCCTGTGGAAAAGTTTGAAATTTTATACTTGGAAATGGCTTGCTTACCTCCTGCTCATATTCGATTGTCCAAAACTTCTCAAGGCCTCGCATTACTGCAGTTAGGCCAAGAAATGAAATTCTACTAATTACCCAGAAGCAATATGATGAGTTTCTCTTTGTTACTATAGTGCCTTTAGTCTCAGAACTATTACCAGCCATATTCCATAATTCTTCAGTGATTGTGGAGTCTCCACACATTTGAAATTTTACCATCCATACTTTATTATTTTATTTTTAAGCAATATAGTAAATACTCATAGCCCTCATTTATAGGCCCTTTAATAAAAATTGTAACAGACAACAGTAAATATTTCCTCTGTCCTTCAGAATTATTAACTAGTTTAGCTTCTCAATAACTAAATGTATATGAATCAGGGAATTTTATCATTTCTTTTTGTAGGTTAGGAACCTGAGGTACCGAGTTTAAGTAACTGCCATATTTCTATTAACTTCAATGAGGAACAACTGGATTTTTATTCTACATAATTGGCATTACATTATTCCTTTTCTATTTAATCTCTCTGTGCCATGAGTTGTAAACTTTTCCACCCTTTACATATTATTACTTATTATTATTTCTCTTTACATTTCTTCATGAAGGTCTAATTCAAGCTTTTACAATACTTTGATATGAAATCACATATTTATTTATTATGTTTATTCTTGTAAATTGTGAATAGGTTTTAGACTTGGTTCATTTAAAAAGAAATTTTTTATTTTCCCTTGGTTCATTTCTTAGCAAGTCAATTTTTCTAACCTTGTAAAGTCTGGTATTAAAAAATCTGTGAAATAATTAAAGAAAATTACCTGTGCAGAGTGTTACTCTAAAAAGTAGCTACTTTATTGCAGTTACTATTCTGCTGCTATGATATAGGGGACAAACAGAGGAACTTTTAATATTTTTCTGAGAAATGAAATTCTACTATGTGGATATTGATCAATAGGATGGATTTAGACTCAGCAAATTCCAAAGTTATTAAGCATAGAGGTCTTTTGCATGGAGGGAATAAGCTAACATTTGATGGCCTGTGGATTTTACCTAAAATTTTCAACTTCCTTTAAACTATATTGTTGTTATTGTTTTAATTGGAACTACTTGATGGGTAAGCAACATTGTCTCAAGACCCAGAAATGATCTTTTTCTGGAGAATTAAAGCATGCACACCCTTTGTACCCTGGCAGCCATGGATTGGAATTCCTAGACTATATTGTGCAATATACTTTGACTTTTTACCTTCCTTATCTACACAGTGGAAATATTAAATTATATTGCATAGAGATCCTCTACAAATAAAATAAATGTATGCAAAAAATGAAGCATAGCATTCATTACATAAGTATAGCTATTATTAAATAGTGTACATTAGCTGGACACTCTTATCTCATGAGATTTACTAAATATGTGGAATAATTGAAAAGTGGAGAGGTGTGCAGAGACAAGCAGGAAGAGGTAAGGACGATGGAAGATACCACGGGGAAGCAGACTGAGGAAGTAGCAGAGATACTTAAGTGAGGTGAGCTAAATTAGTATCTGGTCAAAGAACAGGGCCCTGACAACATTGTTCAGAGAAGAAGCAAAGGGCTATGTCAAAAAATAAATTTTTTTCTATAGCAAAATTTTAATTGGAAGGTTGACTTTATATTACTCCCAATATGAGAATATTGTCATCATTTAAATCTTAATTTGATGAAGGGAGGTTCAAGCTTTAAATGTTGCTAATCTGCTTGTAAAACCTGGAGCAGGTTGTTATTATTTCTGTAAAGTAAAGATCGAGCTTCTTACTGTGGAAATCATGACTGTCCATATTTGGTCCCAGCCAGCATCTTCCAACTTGATAACTGTCAATCTGCTTGTCTCCCATTCTACAGTCAAGATAGGTTAGTTACTCTTCCTCCTGCTGGTTTTCATTCGCAGACTGCACCTATTCTTGTGCTATTTTCTCTTCCTAGCATAACTTCCCTTTGCCCTCCATTCCTCCAAACACTCAAAAGCTGCCAGATTTTCAAGACAAAGCTTAAATACCATGTCCCTGAAATCTTCCCCATCTGCCTTGGCTAGAATGAGATTTGTTTCCTTTGAAGCACAATGACATTTGATCTGCATTCTCTTAAGATTCACATTGCGTTCTATTATTTTAGAATCATATCCAGCTCATAGTACATGTGCAATATATTCAATGATGGATACATGTTTTGCAGACAGAATTACCTGAGGAATTAGTATACTGTGAGACTGGTATTTTTTTAAAAAGTATTCTTTGATCGTTTGGGAAATTAAAAATTTTCCTTAGTGTATATTTCTTGGAGCCCTGAAACATTCAAGGAGGTTTTAGAACACAAAGTTTGAAAGCTTGTCTAACTATAGAATTAATAATTTTTCATAATGAGTGCCCTCTTATCTTACAGTATATTGTTATGCCAAGGCATACACTTAAGATATGAGTGAGCATTTGCTTTACCACTGCTTTAGCTCAGTGGAAGATCTTCAGTTACCTCTGCTAAACCCTGGCTGTGAGGATTTCTTCCTTCCTACCCCTGCCATTTCTCTTGGCACCCAGGGTTCCAGACTCTGTTCCAGGTTTTGGAAGGGACACATGTCCCACAGGGGAAGGACATGGGGTGGGAGGTGGGGATCAGGCCATCTGAGTGATTATAAAGGTGCATACTGCAGTTGGTTGGCAGTCTTCATCAAATGTTAAGAAGAACAAGTAATTGGACTCCTTGCCATAGGCATGAACACTGTTTATCTGCATAAAGACCTGAGGTTTTCAAATGAATGAACAGTGCTCCTGGCTCTCTGGGCTGGTTACTAACTATGCCCATGCAACAGAGCTCAAATGACTGTCTTCATTGACTCTGTTCCAGTTTGTGTGGTCCTCAGCCTTATTCTCTCATCGGGGCTATACATCTTTTGACTAGTTTTGGTTCAGAGTAACATTAGATAATACATATTTTTTTCTATTCTTTAAAAATAAACTCTTTAAAAAGAGTTTCACTTTTTCTTCCCTTTGTCCCCGTTTGGGAACATCCCTCCAGATAATTGGTATATTTAGTCTAATTGGCTACATTGGGGGTTGGGGGAGAGCCAGGACAGGGCATTACAGTACAAGGAAGATCGGAAGGGGAAGCAGGGGCAGATGGTTAATACGCTGATACACATGAAAAATCTCTCTTACTAGCTGGTAAATTCCTTGTGGTTTACCATTGTGTGCTGTGTGGTGCAAAGTACTTAGCAAAGAGACATAGTATCTAATGAATATTTGTTAAATGAACATGAAGTTTTTAAGGCCTTAGGTGTGGGAAGGGTGTTCCAACCACCTCTGACCGTTTTGCTGGGGTTATTACTGTTATTACTTTTCCAGCCCCTAGGATGGTAGGGTGGTTCTCATTCTGAAGATTTAAGGATTCTGCCACATAGAGAGCTGATATTACTTCCAGACAAAAGGCATGTGTTACTTCTACAGACAGACAGACATCCTCAGCAGGAGGCACATGCTGCCAAGAAGGACCGAAAATCATTATTTTACATATCATACGATACTGAACGGTAAGTGCAGACTTCCTCCTCTTGTCCAAACCGTAATTTTGATACAGTGTCCTTCAATCACTCACAGAAAAAGGAGATTAACAGGCTACTTAATCATCCAACGGGACAAAATACATTTAAAGATGTTGCAAAACGGCTCTTCAGCACGGTCACATGGTTTTCTTGTGACATTTTGAAATTGTTTGCTGATCACTGATTACACTCCTTTCAGATAAATGCCCTGATGGTGGCAATGGCTTTATGTGTGGGCACAGTTAGGACTGAGATGTCATATTTGGTTCATTCCCCACAGCCACAAACTCGAAGATACCCTTTCTGCATGTCTGTCTACTTGTGTATCTCTTGATGCAGTTATATACCTAGTTTTTAATAATAAACCTTTCAATTTATCTGGTGTTTAACATTTTTAGGGTACCTTAACACCTGTGTGCCACAGCAAACTCATAAAAACCCTGACAGGCAAAAGAGAGCCAGAATTAGGTCTCCAATTGCATATTACATACACATGGTAAACAGCACTTTTCACATCATTTGAGACCCTATAGTGCCTTTTTATCCACTGAACTACTACTTTAACATGTCCTTGGAATATCTCCTTCGTGTTACCCCCGGCCCCTTTCCATGCTTGTCTTGTCTTACTGATACACAGTTACTTAGACAATCGTCTGCGGATCGCTCTTGACAGATATTCTTTCCACAAAATGGTTGGAAGGAACATTCCTTTAGGCCTTGGAATTTGCCTAGGAGCTATTTTTCCCTCTTTCTCTCTCTTTTTTTTTTAAGTTAGTTTTAATTTTATGTAGTGGCATTTCTCACCAGGATGTGATTTTCTGGAACTACTGGCAGCTGAAAACCAGGTACAGCTTGTCTTTGAGCAGGGTAACAGCATTTGCTCATATTGTACCCTGCCACGGTGCTCTAAACCTGGAATATATTCAATAAAAGGAGATATTAAGATAACGTTTCTAAGTTGATATGTATTGTCAATGGCTCATTTGGCTTCAAACTTGATTTAATTTGTCACTGAATTATTGGAACATAGTAGGCACTCAATAAATGCTTAGGGAATGAATGATACCAATAAGTATTCAAATGTTGGCTTCAACAACAAATGGTTGCTATTTAAATTGCTCTAATTGTAGTTTATTTTTATAAAATACTGAGAAGTTGGCTTGGGGATATTGAAGAACCTTCTGCATTTATGGGTCAAACTCAAATTTTCACTATTTATTCATGTATTTCCAGCTCTCTTCTTTCCAAGTCTCCTGATATCTACTCTGTGTGTGGGGTTGGATAAGGGCAATTTTGTACTTCATTGTAATACCCACTTTCCCTCAGTATTGCTTCTTGTATCTTTCATGATCTAACTACCTTTTTTCCAACTATTTCCATTTCTTGAGCACCATGCTCTTTGCCTTGTAGTACACAAAATTATTTAGACAATGTGCTCCTGCTTCAAATCCATTTTACAGCCTACTAATGCATTGGTCAACCTGAGATCACCTCTTCTAGCTTGTTGGTCAGCACTGGAAAATACAGATGCCTCCCTTAGCATATAGTGGACTCAATGACAATAAACCATGTTTGTTTCTTTCCCAGACTGTGAAATCCTTGAGGGCAGGAAACACAATGTTTCAGGTGTATGTCCATACTTGATGACAGTGTCATGTCAGCCCAATATGCACCAGTGGAACTGTACCCATAGTCTTCTCAGGATGATCACAGGGAACTTGACTTTTGCAAATGAATGTGACTTTTGCATCTGAACATACACAATGAAGATGTATATAGTGTGCCTCTTTTTGCCAAATGCCTTTCAATTAAAATATTAGTCATTCTTACATTAGACTGAAAAGTATGAATTAAAATTGGAACAATTTTGACAACTGTCAAATTTCCAGATGTCTGAAAGCAACATTAAGATGACTTCATTCATCAATTTTAATATGGGGATTTTGGAGTTAGATAAAGACAAGATGAGAAAACCATTTTTTTCCAAGATAATGATTTTCTTTGGGCTTCTCATAAAAATCCAAATGCTATGCAAGAAAATAAAAAGAATGGCCCTATAAAACTTCCCTATGAACTTAATTGCTTGTAATGTTATATAGAATTTTTTTTAATTGTACTTCCAAACCAAGAGGTTTTATTATCATGAGTAAAGATGAAAAGATGCAGTCTTAGGTTCAGGTTGTACTTCCATTATTAGCAATATGCTTAGAGTATGTGTAAAATTTCTGAAATTTACTTAAGAGTCACAAAAATCCAGGTCTGAAGGTCACTTTTCAGATTGAACAGATTAAGGAATAAAATAATGTGGAAGATTTTTTAAAATCCAGTGCTAGAGACAGTATGGACAGAGATGCATTATTTTACTGGAGCTGGCCTAATAAAACACAACAGACTGGGGTCTTAAGCAATAGAAATTTATTTTCTTACAATTCTAGAGTCTGGAAGGTCTTAAGCAATAGAAATTTATTTTCTTACAATTCTAGAGTCTGGAAGGCTATGACCAAAGTGTCAGCAGGGTTGATTTTTTCTGAGGCCTCTCTGTTTGGCTTGTAGATGGTCTTCTCCTCTGGTCTAGTCCCATGATCTTTCTGCTGTGTGCGCCTGTGTCCTAATATCTTCTTCTTATAAGAACACCAGTAATATTGGAGTAGATAAAATTACTTCATTTTGCCACTTTAAAGATTGTATCTCCACATACAGTCACATTCTAATGTACTGTGTGTTGACTTCAACAAAAGAATTTTGGGGAAACACAATTCAGCCCTTAACAAAGAATCTGAGACATCTCCAGAAGATGAGCTTACCAAAATAGGGCTTGATTATGCAGCCTGTGTGTAAATGAAGATATTCTGGGTTAAATGAGCTCTGATGGACCATGTCATGATGACACACCCCATTTGTAAGAAAGATCTGAGAAGAAAAACAGGAGGATCCTATGTGACTTTTACCCCCCAGGAAAAAGATCTTTTCAGTACATTATTATGGGAAGAAATGCCTTAATATAAAAAAAAGTAACAGTAAAGTTTTAACTGGGAAAATTATCATTCTTTGAGTTCATCTTAAAAACCTTAATCCAATCTGAAATCACTCTCAAAATGAAGTTCAACTTCTATCTACAATCTAATTTCAACTTCAAATCCTTTGTGTTAACTAGAACTTCCTTTGCCATATAGATACCAAAGTAAAACTTTCTCTGATTTTAATCATTATACAGAAACATGAATGTTTTTGAGACTTGGCACTTTGTGTCAACATCTGTATTGAACGTATCTTCTCTTTCTTTTATCTATTACAGCCTGATGTCTTAGTTAGCATTTTTAATGATGCATTCATAGAAGGATCAATCAAATCAATCAACACATGTGGTAGGTTCTACTTAATGCTGGGAAACTATGCTCAAAAGGGTATTAGAAGATGTCCCTCTGTGCTGAGCACTGGTAATGATGTCTTATAGAGATAGCTATTATGACACTCATTTTCTGGATGAGAGACCTGACCATGTGGTATCAGTGACACCTGTAAGACCAGGCCATGAGCTAATACTCAAATCCAAGATTTAACAGATGCCAACATGTGTGCTTTGTAATCTGCCTTATGAACTTTTTCTCCAAATGGTGAAATAGGGAAGGCAACAGCATTTATGACAGTCCCCTGATGGGGTGATCCTCAGAAGATAATCTAGATTCATATAACTCACCATTTTATAGATGAAAGGTTTCCTCTTTAGAGGAGGTGAGCAACCTGCTATCCATTATGGCACCAGCATTTGAAAGGCAGAAAAAGAAACAAACCTCAAGACTTTTGGGGATCTTCTCAGTTTAAGACATTAACCTTGCTCTTAAGGAGTTTTAAATCAATTAGGTAATTGTAAAACTAGAAAACTAGAAAAAAATCCATATTTATATCCAATAGTATCTTGGGAAAATGAACATGTTCTCAAAGGACTTAACTCCTGAGCAAATTTTTTATAATTAGGTTTATATTGCTTTTCCTTGAGCCTATCTTGAGTAACCTTAATTTTAGTCTCCACTGAGTCACTAGCCCAATCACTTTGAACTAATTCATTTATTTACAATCACACACTAAATCCCCTGTAGCCTGAAATACCAATACTCAAAGTATTCATGGGCACCCATCATTACTTAGGAGACCCAAAATTCAAAGGAAACTTACTTAAATGCTCTAGCAAATTAAGGGATGCCTGGATGATCCATGCATGGGGAGAGATTTGGGACATGGGGGGAAACAGTGAGGAAAGAAAGGAAGAAATCAAGAAGTGAGAGAAATGGAGACTGCTATGGGTAGCAATTAAAGCAAGATAAATAAATAACCCGAGTATCACAGGAAGATGGTGGTGTGAGTAGTTCAGAGGAAATCTCCTACCCAAAACATATATATTTATGAAAATACAATAAATACAACTATTCCTAAAAGAGACACCAGTGGATGCAGTACAACAGCCAGGATACATCTACATCTGTGAGAACTCAACATCACATGAAGGGGGTAAGATACAAACTGCGGCCAGGTGGGACCCGAACGCTCCTCCACTCCAGAACCCAGTGGGAAGAAAGGACTCAGAATGGGGAGGGAGTGAAAGCCCAGGACTGCTAAACAACCAGCTCTAGAAATCTGCACCCTGAGCACAGACACAAGGTGCACAGGGTGCTGGATATTAGAGAAATGGAAAAGCAAAACCTGTGGGCAGGTCCCCGCAACCAGCACCCCTGAGACAAAACAAAAGATAGTGCTTTCTGCAAGTCTTAAAGAGACAGGGACCAATTAGCTGGACGAAGTCGTCTCGGCACACTTAGCCAGCAGCTGGGAATCCAGGGAACCTTAGGCGCTCTAAACCCTGGGGACTCAGCACAGCTCTGAAGCCCCTCACGGCACTAAGCAGCCTGGCAGTCATTCCTCCAACTGGCGAGGACCCCTACACACCAGCCCAGTAGCAAGAGAGTGGCAGCACCTGCCAGGGGTGGTGGCACCAGAAGGGACCAGAAGAAGATCATGTGCATCAACGGTGCCAGAAGGGACCAGGAGAGGCTTGTGCGAGCCCGCAGTGGTGACGACTGAACCACCCGAGTGTGGCTAGTGCACACTGGCAGCAGTGGAGCCAGAGGAGCCCGGAAGAGGCCCATGCAGGAGAGCCCTGCGCACACCTGCAGCTGAGCCAGAGGGAGCAGGTGCACTCCCAGAAGCCAACCAGAATCCCAGCCCAACGCACAGCCGCCCAGGCCAGACCCAAAGGCCCTGCTGGCACACAGCTGCCTGGCAGGGGCGTGCTATCATGCACAAGTGCACCTGGCATGCCTACCACTCCCTGCAGGGCTCCATACTGCTCTGACAGAGACCCCACCCAAAGCAGCTTAAGGGACTAACCCGGTGGCTGCTCAAGGAGTGCAGGTAACTGACAGGCAGCGGAGAAGGGCAAGACATCCAGCAAGCAGTAAAGGACTTTCTTCTCCCAGCTGACACACCCACAACCTGCCTATAGCCACCACTATCACCATGAAAAGGCAAAAAAATTTAGTCCAGTCCAAGACAGTTCAGACAACACCTGAGAGAGGATCTTCAGAGATAGATTTAACCAGTCTCCCTGAAAAAGAATTCAAAATAAAAATCATAAACATGCTGACAAAGCTGCAGAGAAATATGCAAGAGCTAAGGGATGACATCCAGAGGGAGATTACAGACATCTGGAGGGAGATTACAGAAGTAAAACAAACTCTGGAAGAATTTATAAGCAGAATGGATAAGATGCAAGAGGCCATTGATGGAATAGAAACCAGAGAACAGGAATGCATAGAAGCTGATGTAGAGAGAGATAAAAGGATCTACAGGAATGAAACAATATTAAGAGAACTGTATGACCAATCCAAAAGGAACAATATCCACATAATAGGGGTAACAGAGGAAGAAGAGAGAGAAAAAGGGATAGAAAGTGTCTTTGGAGAAATAATTGCTGAGAATTTCCCCAACTTGGGGGAGGAAATAGTTGCTCAGACAACAGAGGCACACAGAACTCCCGAGAGATGAGACCTAAAGAGGAGAACAAAAAGACACATAATAATTAAAATGGCAAAGATCAAGGACAAGGACAGAGTATAAAAGGGAGCCAGAGAGAGAAAAAAGGTCACGTACGAAGGAAAACCTATAGGGCTATCATGAGACTTCTCAACAGAAACCTTACAGGCCAGAAGAGATATATTTAATGTAATGAAACAGAAGGGCCTTGAACCAAGGATACTGTTTCCAGCATGATTAACATTTAAAAATGAAGGAGGGATTAAACAATTCCCAGACAAGCAAAAGTTCAGGGAATTTGCCTCCCACAAAACAACTCTACAGGGTATCTTGAGGGACTGCTCTAGATGGGAACACTCCTAAAAAGAGCACAGAACAAAACACCCAACATATGAAGAATGGAGGAGGAGGAATGAGAAGGGAGAGAAATAATCATCAGACTTTGTTTATAATAGCTCAATAAGTTAGTTAAGTTAGACAGTAAGGTAGTAAAGCAGATAACCTTGAACTTTGGTAACTATGAATCTAAAGCCTGCAATGGCAATAAGTACATATTTTTCAATAGTCACCCTAAATGTAAATGGACTGAATGCACCAATCAAAAGACACAGAGTAATAGAATGGATAAAAAAGCAAGACCCATCTATATATGCTGCTTACAAGAGATTCACCTCAAACCCAAAGACATGCACAGACTTAAAGTCCAGGGATGGAAAAAGATATTTCATGAAAACAACAGGAAGATAAAAGCAGGTGTTGCAGTACTAGTATCAGACAAAATAGACTTCAAAACAAAGAAAGTAACAAGATATAAAGAAGGACATTACATAATGATAAATGGCTCAGTCCAACAAGAGGATATAACCATTATAAATATATATGAACCCAACACAGGAGCACCCGCATATGTGAAACAAATACTAACAGAACTAAAGGAGGAAATAGAATGCAATGCATTCATTTTAGGAGACTTCACCACACCATTCACTCCAAAGGATAGATCCACCAGACAGAAAATAAGTAAGGACACAGAGGCACTGAACAACACTCTAGAACAGATGAACCTAATAGACATCTATAGAACTCTACATCCAAAAGCAACAGGATACATATTCTTCTCAAGTACACATGGAACATTCTCCAGAATAGACCACATACTAGGCCACAAAAAGAGCCTCAGTAAATTCAAAAAGATTGAAATTCTACCAACCAACTTTTCAGACCACAAACGTACAAAACTAGAAATAAATTGTACCAAGAAAGCAAAAAGGCTCACAAACACATGGAGCCTTAACAGCATGCTCTTAAATACTCAATGGATCAATGACCAAATTAAAATGGAGATCCAGCAATATATGGAAACAAATGACAACAACAACACAAAACCCCAACTTCGGTGGGATGCAGCAAAAGCAGTCTAAAGATGAAAGTATATAGCAATCCAGGTATATTTAAAGAAGGAAGAACAATCCCAAATGAATAGTCTAATGTCACAATTATTGAAATTGGAAAAAGAAGAACAAATGAGGTCTAAGGTCATCAGACGGAGGGACATAATAAAGATCAGAGAAGAAATAAATAAAATTGAGAAGAATAAAACAACAGAAAAAATCAATGAAACGAAGAGCTGGTTCTTCAAGAAAATAAATGAAATGGATAAGCCTCTAGCCAGACTTATTAAGAGAAAAAGAGAGTCAACACACATGAACAGAACCAGAAAAGAGAAAGGAAAAATCATGACAGACCCCACAAAAATACAAAGAATTATTAGAGAATACTATGAAAACCTATATACTAACAAGCTGGGAAACCTAGGAGAAATGGACAACTTCCTAGAAAAATACAACCTTCCAAGACTGACCCAGAAAGAAACAGAAAATCTAAACAGACCAATTACCAACAATGAAATTGAATCAGTAATCAAAAAACTACCCAAGAACAAAACCCCTGGGCCAGATGGATTTACTTCGGAATTTTATCAGACATATGGAGAAAACATAATACTCATTCTCCTTAAAGTTTTCCAAAAAATAGAAGAGGAGGGAATATTCCCAAACTCATTCTATGAAGCCAACACCACCCTAATACCAAAACCAGGCAAAGACCACACCAAAAAAGAGAACTACAGACCAATATCCCTGATGCATGTAGATGCAAAAATACTCAACAAAATATTAGCAAACTGAGTTCAAAAATACATCAAGAGGATCATACACCATGGCCAAGTGGGATTCATCCCAGGGATGTAAGGATGGTACAACATTCAAAAATCCATCAACATGTTCCGCCACATTAACAAAAAGAAGGACAAAAACCACATGAGCATCTTCATAGATGCTGAAAAGCATTTGATAAAATTCAACATCCATTCATGATAAAAACTCTCAACAAAATGGGCATAGAGGACAAGTACCTCAACATAATAAAGGCCATATATGATAAACCCACAGCTAACATAATACTGAACAGTGAGAGGCTGAAAGATTTTCCTCTGAGATTGGGAACAGGACAGGGATGCCCACTCTCCCCACTGTTATTCAACATAATACTGGAGATCCTAGACATGGCAATCAGACAAAACAAAGAAATATGAGGAATGCAGATTGGTAATGAAGAAGTCAAACTGTCACTATTTTGATGACATGATATTGTTCATAAAAAACCCTAAAGACTCCACTTCAAAACTACTAGAACTAATATCAGAATTCAGCAAAGTTGCCAGATACAAAATTAACACACAGAAATCTGTAGCTTTCCTATACACTAACAATGAACTAATAGAAAGAGAAATCATTAAAACAATTCCATTCACAATAGCATCAAAAAGAATAAAATACCTAGGAATAAACCTAACCAAGGAAGTGAAAGACCTATACCCTGAAAACTACAAGACACTCTGAAGAGAAATTAAAGAAGTCACGAGCAAATGGAAACTGATCCCATGCTCCTGGCTAGGAAAAATTAATATCATCAAAATGGCCATCCTGCCCAAAGCAATATACAGATTCGATGCAATCCCTATCAAATTACCAACAGCATTCTTCAATGACCTGGAACAAATGGTTAAAAAATTCATATGGAACTTACAAATACCCCTAATAGCCAAAGCAATCCTAAGAAGGAAGAATAAAGTGGGGGGAATCTTGCTCCCCAACTTCAAGCTCTACTACAAAGCCACAGTAATCAAGACAATTTGGTACTAGCACAAGAACAGAGCCACAGACCAGTGGAACAGAATAGAGACTCCAGACATTGACCCAAACATATATGGCCAATTAATATACAATAAAGGAGCCATGGACATACAATGGGAAAATGACAGTCTCTTCGACAGATGGTTCTGGCAAAACTGGACAGCTACATGTAAGAGAATGAAACTGGAGCACTGTCTAACCCCATACACAAAAGTAAACTCCGAATGGATCAAAGACCTGAATGTAAGTCATAAAATCATAAAACTCTTAGAAAAAAACATAGGCAAATATCTCATGGACATAAACATGAGTCACTTCTTCATGAACATATCACCCCGGGCAAGGAAAACAAAAGCAAAAATGAACAAGTGGGACTATATCAAGCTAAAAAGCTTCTGTACAGCAAAGGACACCATCAATAGAACAAAAAGGTATCCTACAGTATGGGAGAATATATTAATAAATGACAGATCCAATAAAGCATTGACATCCAAAATATATAAAGAGCTCAAACACTTCAACAAACAAAAAGCAAACAACTCAATTAAAAAATGGGCAGAGGAACTGAATAGACAGTTCTCTAAAGAAGAAATTCAGGTGGCCAACAGGCACATGAAAAGATGCTCCATATCACTAATCATCAGAGAAATTGAAATTAAAACTTCATTGAGATATCACCTCACACCAGTAAGGATCACCATCATCGAAAAGACAAACAACAACAAATGTTGGCGAGGTTGTGGAGAAAGGGGAACCCTCCTACACTGCTGGTGGGAATGTAAATTAGTTCAACTATTATGGAAAGCAGTATGGAGGTTCCTCAGAATGATCAAAATAGAAAAACCATTTGACCCAGGAATTCTACTTCTAGGAATTTACCCTAAGAATGCAGCACTCCAGGTTGAAAAAGACAGATGCACCCCTATATTTATAGCCACACTATTTACAATAGCCAAGATATGGAAGCAACCTAAATGTCCACCAGTAGATGAATGGTTAAAGAAGATGTGGTACATATATACAATGGAATATTATGCAGCCATAAGAAAAAAACAGATCCTACCATTCACAACAACATGGCTGGAGCTAGAGGGTATTATGCTCAGTGAATAAGCCAGGCAGAGAAAGACAAGTACCAAATGATTTCACTCATATGTGGAGTATAAGAACAAAGGAAAACTGAAGGAACAAAACAGCAGCAAATTCACAGAACCCAAGAATGGACTAACAGTTACCAAAGGGAAAGGGACTGGGGAGGACGGGGTGGGAAGGGAGGGATAAGGGCGTGGAAAAAGAAGGAGGGCATTATGATTAGCATGTATAGTGCATGGGGGGCACAGGGAGGTCTGTGCAACACAGAGAAGACAAGTAGTGATTTTATAGCATCTTACTATGCAGATGGACAGTTACTGTGAACGGGTATGTGAGGGGGACTTGGTGAAGGGGGGAGCCTAGTAAACATAATGTTCTTCAAGTAATTGTAGATTAATGATACCAAAATGGAAAATAAATAAATAAATAACCCATTATTCCCAGATAGAGCAGAAGAGAAAGTGAGTCAAACCTGGGAATGCCAGACTGGAGGAAATGGCAAATGGCATCACAGTCAGAGGAAAACTAAACTGCTCAGTGTTATGTGCAACTGAATAACTCTTCATATATTGCTTGTCAGTACATTGGGACAAGGCATCTGAGTATATGACTGCAGGGTTTGTATTGCACAACAAAAGTGAGAAAGGTAGTCACAAGGATTCTAAGGAAGGAAAGTTTATACATGCAGACAAAATACATTCACACAGACTGTTGATAATTTGCATAGAGAAAATATTTGAAAATGTACTAAAATAACAGATGCTAACACAGATGTAATAGATATATCTAAGCCTATGTATTCATCAGGTAAATACTTTTGCAATCACTGTCAGATGAAGTTATTTCAACCTGTAGATCATGGTATTTTTCAGAATAAACACTTCTGTACAGATTCCATGAGAAACTTCATCTATCTTGAAGGCACTATTATGAGTTCACTATAAAAATAAAAGATATACAATGTTCAATGGCAACCTGAGATTCAAATTTTTATATTATAAAGTATCAAATAGAGCTTAGAAAAGGTTTGCACCTAATGTTATGTTTGAAAATAAGGTTGTCTAGGATGAATTTCTTTTTTACCCATGAGATGTGAGAATTAAAATTGAAAGTAGGTTGAAGGAGAAGAAGTTGGAGAACTGACACTATCTTCCTTCAAGACTTACTCTGGAGGTATAGTAATCAAGACAGTATAGTAATGATGAAAAAAATAGACAAATAGAACAATGGAACAATATGGAAAGACAAGAAATAGACCCACAAATATGGTCAACAGATCTTTGGCAAGGGACAATGGCAATACAGTGCAGCAAAAATAGTATCTTCAACAAATGGTGTGGGAACACCTGGACACTCACATCCAAAAAAAATGAATCTGAGCTCAGGCTTTATAAACTTCTTAAAAGTTAACTCAAAATGGACCATACATCTAAATGTAAAAGACAAAACTATAAAACTCCTAGAAGATGACATAGGAGAGAACCAATATGACTATGGGTATAATCATGTCTTTTTAGATGCAACACAAAAGACATGACCCATGAAAAAAATAATTGCTAAGCTGGACTTCATTGAAATTTAAAACTTTTTTTTTTTGCTTTGTGAAAAATAACATCAAGAGGATGAGAAGATACATCAGGGATGGGAGAGAATATTTGCAAAAGACACATCTGAAAAAGAACTGTTATTCAAAACATATCAAGAACATTTAAAAGTCCACAATAAGAAAACTAACAACCCAATTAAAAAAATGAGCCAAAAGCAGTCAGAGGACCTCACCGAAGAAAATATACAGGTGCAAAATTAGTGTAAGTAAAGATGTTCTACATCATATGTCACCAGGAAATGTAAATCAAAACAGCAATGAGATATTATTACACACATGTTATAATGTCCAAAATCCATAACATTGACAACATCAAATGCTAGTGATGATGTAAAGCAACAGGAACTCTCATATATTACTGATGAAAATGTAAAATGGTACAACCGCTTTGGATGATAGTTTAGAAGGCAGTTTCTTACAACACTAAACATACTCTTATCATACAATCCAATAATTGTGCTTCTTGGTATTTGTCCAGAGGAGTTGAGAACTTAGGTCCACATAAAGACCTGCATATAGATTTTCATGGTAGCTTTATTCATAACTGTGAAACTTAGAAGCAACCAAAATGACCTTGACTAGGTGAGTGGATATATAAACTGTGGCACATCCAGACAATGGAATACTACTCAGCTGTAAGAAGAAATGATGTATCAAGCCATGAAAAGCCATAGAGGAAACAAATACATATTACTTAGAGAAAGAAACCAATCTGTAAAGGCTAGATGCTACATGATTCTAACTAAAAGGCAAAACTATGGAGACAATAAAGAGATTAGCGGTTGCCAGCAATGAGGAGAGGGGATAACTAAGTAGAGTACAGAGGATTTTGTGGCAGTGAAAATGCTCTCCATGGTATTATAATGAACAACTGGACATCCATATACAAAAATTGAATCTACACTCAGGTTTTACAAACTTCTCAAAAATTAACTCAAAATGGACCATACCTCTAAGTTTATCTAAAAGCAATTCATCCTAGACAACCTTATTTTCAAACATAACACCATTTTACATTTGTCCAAACCCACTGAATGGATACCATCAACAGTGAACCCTAATGTAAACTATGGAGTTTAGGTGATTATGATTTGTCAATATCATATTAACTTTATCCACCATGATCAAGTAGGATTTATTCCAGGGATGCAAAGATGGTGCAACATTCAAAATCCATCAACATCATTCACTACATCAACAAAAAGAAGGACAGAAACCACATGATCATCTCCAGAAATGCTGAAAAAGCATTCAACAAAATTCAACATTCACTCATGACAAAAACTCTCAACAAAATGGGTAGAGAGGGCAAGTACCTCAACATAATAAAAGCCCTAATGACAAACCCATAGCCAGCATCATACTTAATAGCGAGAAGCTGAAAGCTTTACCTTTAAGATTGGGAACAAGGATGCCCAATGTCCCCACTTTTATTCAACATAATTCTGGAGGTCCTAGCCATGGCAATCAGAAAACATAAAGAAATAAAAGGCATCCAGATTGCAAATGAAGAAGTTAAACTGTCCCTGTTTTCAAATGACATGGTATTGTACATAAAAACCCTAAAGGATCCACTCCAAAACTATTACAACTAATATCTGAATTCAGCAGAGTTGCAGGATTATTAATACACAGAAATGTGTTGCATTCCTATACACTAACAATGAACTACCAAAAAGAGAAATCAAGAAAACAATTCCATTCACAATTGCATCAAAAAGAATAAAATACTTAGAAATAAACCTAACCAAGGAAGTGAAAGACCTATACTCTGAAACTACAAGACACTCATGAGAGAAATTAAAGAAGATATCAATAAATGGAAACACATCCATGCTCATCATGGATAGGAAGAATTATGTTGTCATAATGGCCACCATGCCTAAAGCAATCTACAGATTCAATGCAATTCATATCAAAATGCCAACAGCATTCTTCAATGAACTAGAACAAATAGTCCTAAAATTCATATGGAACCACAAAAGACCCTGAATAGCCAAAGCAAACCTGAGAAGGAAGAATAAAATGGTGGGGGGGGGGATTACACTCCCTGACTTCAAGCTCTAATACAAAGCCACAGTAATCAAGACAATTCGGTATTAGCACAAGAACAGACCCATAGATCAAGGGAACAGACTAAAGAGTCCAGATATAAACCCAAGCATGTATGGTCAATTAATATATGATAAAGAAGTCATGGATATACAATGGGGAAATGACAGCCTCTTCAACAACTGGTGTTGGCAAAACTGGACAGCTACATGCAAGAGAATGAAACTCAATTATTGTCTAAGCCCATACATAAAAGTAAACTCAAAATGGATCAAAGATGTAAATGTAAGTCATGAAATCATAAAATCTTAGAAGAAAACATAGACAAAACTCTCTTGAATATAAACATTAGCAACTTTTTGCTGAATACATCTCCTCAGGCAAAGGAAACGAAAGCAAAAATATACAAATTGGGACTACATCAAGTTAAAAAAAGCTTCTGTACAACAAAGGAAACATCAGCAGAACAAAAAGGCATCCTACAATATGGGAGAATGTATTTGTCAATGACATATCCGACAAGGGGTTAACATCAAAAATATATAAAGAACTCACATGCTTCAACACCCAAAAAGCAAATAACCTTATTATAAAATGGGCAGAGAATATGAACAGACACTTCTCCAAAGAAATTCAAATGGCATACAGAAACATGAAAAGATGCTCCACATTGCTAATAATCAGGGAAATGCAAATTAAAAGCAGAGTGAAATATCACCTCACACCAGTTAGGATGTCCAACATCGAAAAGACTAGGAACAACAAATGCTGGTGAGGATGCTAAGAAAAGGGAGCCCTCCTACACTGCTGGTGGGAATGTAAATTAGTTCAACCATTGTAGAAAGCAATATGGAGGTTCCTCTTAAAACTAAAAGTAGATATACCATTTGACCTGGGAATTCCACTCCTAGAAATTTACCCAAAGAATACCAGTTCTCAGATTCAAAAAGACATATATCCCCCTATGTTTATTGCAACACTATTTGTAATAGCCAAGATATGGAAACAACCTAAGTGTTTATCAGTAGATGAATGGATAAAGAGGTGGTACATATACACAATGGAATACCATTCAGCCATAAGAAAGAAACAAATCCTACCATTTGCAACAACATGGATGGAGTTGGAGGATATTATGCTCAGTGAAGTAAATCAGGCAGAAAAAGACAAATATCAAATGATTTCCTTCATTTGTGGAGTATAACAATGAAGCAAAACTGAAGGAACAAAATAGCAGCAGACTCACAGACTCCAATAAGGAACCAATTGTTACCAAAGGAGAGGGGTGGGGAAAGAAGGGTGGGGAGGGAGGGAGAAGGGGATTGTGGGGTATCTTGATTGGTGCACGTGGTGTGTATGGAGTCATAGGGAAGACAGGGTAGCTCAGAGAAGACAAATAGGGACTCTGGGGCATCTTACTAGACTTATGGGCACTGACTGCAATGGGGTATGCGGGGGGACTTGATAATAAGGATCAATGTAGTAATCACAATGTTTTCTTGTAAGAGTGTAAATCAATGATATCTTAATAAAAAATCATCAAATTCACTTTATAAGTTAAAAAGTCATGTGTCAATATCGGCTCATCCCTGGTAAAAAATATACCATTCTTGTGAGTGATGTTAAAAATGGGGAGGGGAGGTATGTTCGGGGACAAAGGGATATATGGGAATTCTCTGCACCTCCCTCTCATTTTTATTTGTAAATTTTAAACTTTTCTAAAAGAAAAGTTTTTCTAGTTTTCAGCTAGAGATGCAAAGCACAGAGGCTTACACCTGTGTGCTTGGCCCACTGATACTGACAGTGGAGACTGGCACTGCAGCTGTGAAGCAGGGAAGAGCTCTTTCCTCACCCATGGCACCAGCGCTGCTCTCCAGGGGCTGAATAGCTCCAGAGTAGAGCTTCTGGGTGCACTTTCAAATATGAAACATTAAAGGAACCTGGTTCAAACAAAAATCCTGCGAACACCAGAAAAAGGGCCAAATGAAACTGAACTCACCAATCTTCCTGAAAGAGAGCTCAAAATAAAAATCATAAACATGCTAATGGAGGTGCATAAAAATATTCAAAAACTCAGAGACAAATTTAGGACAGAAATTCAATCATTAAGAAATTCCATATCTGAAATGAAACATACAATGGAGGGATTTAAAAGCAGATTAGATACAGTAGAAGAGATGGTGAATGGAGTAGAAATGAGAGAAGAGGAATACAGAGAAGCTAAGGCACAGAGAGAAAAAAGGATCTATGATCTATAAGAATGAAAGAATACTGAGAGAACTGTGTGACCGATCCAAACTGAACAATATTAATATTATAGCAGTAACAGAAGAAGAAGAAGAGAGAAAAATGGATAGAAAGTGTCCCTGAGGAAGTAATTGTTGAAAATTTCCCCAATCTGGGGAAGGAGATAGTCTGTCAGGCCATGGAGACACACAGATCTCCCAACACAAGGGACCCAAGGAGGAAAACACCAAGACATATAATAATTAAAATGGCAGATCAAGGATAAGGAAAGACTATTAAAAGCAGCCAGAGAGAGAAATAAGATCACAGACAAAGGAAAGCCCATCAGGCTATCATCAGACTTCTTAGCAGAAACCTTACAGGCCAGAAGGGAATGGCATGATATATTTAATGCAATGAATCAGAAGGGCCTTGAACCAAGAATACTTTATCCAGCCAGATTATAATTTAAATTTGAAGGAGGGATTAAATAATTTCCAGATAAGCAAAAACTGAGAGAATTTAGCTCCCACAAACCATCTCTACAGTGTATTTTGGAGGGACTGCTATAGATGGAAGTGTTTCTAAGGTTAAATAGCTATCAGCAGAGGTAATAAAAAGAGACAAAGAGTATAGACTTTGATACCTAATATATAAAGAATGGAGGAGGAAAAAAAGGAGGGGGGGGGAAGAAGAACCTTTAGATTGTTTGTAATAGCATACTAAGTGACTGCTATAGATGGAAGTATTCCTAAGGCTAAATAGATGTCACCAGGGGAAATAAAACCAAACCCAAGAAAGTAGAACAATTAATTACTTAGCAGATGTAAAATCAAATCAACTACCTGCAAAGTCAATAAGGGGGCAAAAAGTACAGAATATGTTACCTAATATGTAAAGAATGGAGGAGGAAGAAAAAGGAGGAAAAAAAAAAGAACCTTTAGGTTGTGTTTATAATAGCGCACTAAGTGAGTTAAATTAGACTGTTAGATAGTAAGGGAATTACCTTTGAACCTTTGGTAATCACGAATCTAAAGTTTGCAAGGGCAATAAGTACATACCTATAGATAATCAACCTAAATGTAAATGGTCTGAATGCACCAATCAAAAGACATAGAGTCACTGAATGGATTAAAAAACGAGGCCTGTCTATATGCTGCCTACAAGTGACTTACTTTAAACCCAAAGACATACATAGACTGAAAGTAAAGGGATGGAAAAAGATATTTCATGTAACTAATAGGGAGAAAAAAGCAGGAGTTGCAGTACTTGTATGAGACAAAATAAACTTCTGAACGAAAAGAGTCACAAGAGGCCAAGAAGGATATTTTAATGATGAAGAGGTCAGTCCAGCAAGAGGATATAATAATTATAAATATCTATGCACCCAACACAGGAGTACCTACATATGTGAAACAAATACTAACAGAATTAAAGGGGGAAGAAGAATGCAATGCATTCATTTTAGGAGACTTCAATACACCACTGACTCCAAAAGACAGATCAACCAGACAGAAAATAAATAAGGACACAGAGGCACTGAACAACGTATTAGAACAGATGGACCTAATGGACATCTACAGAACACTCCATCCAAAAGCAACAGGATACATATTCTTCTCAAGTGCACATGGAACATTTTCAAGAATATATCATATACTAGGTCACAAAAAGAGCCTCAGTAAATTCAAAAAGTTTGAAATTATACCAACTACCTTCTCAGACCACAAAGTTATGAAATTAGAAATAAATTACACAAAGAAAATGAAAAATCCCAGAAACACATGGAGGCTTAGTAACATGCTCCTAAATAATCAATGGATCAATGACCAAATAAAAACAGAGATCAAGCAATATACAGAGATAAATGATAACAATAATTCAGCACCGCAAAGTCTGTGAGATGCAGCAAAGACTGTGCTAAGAGTAAAGTATATTGCAATACAGACCTACCTCAGGAAAGAAGAACAATCCCATATGAATATTTTAAACTCACAATTAAGGAAACTAGAAAAAGAATAACAAATGAGGCCCAAAGTCAGTAGAAGGAGGGATATAATAAAGATTAGAAAACAAATAAATAAATTTGAGAAGAATATATAATGAAGGGAGGAGGGAATAGAAAGAATAATGAAAGAAGGAGCTGGTTCTTTGAGAAAATAAACAAAATAGATAAACCCTTAGCCTGACTTATTAAGAAAAAAAGGCAATCTACACACATAAACAGAATCCGAAATAAGAAAGGGAAAATCACTATGGACACTACAGAAATACAAAGAATTATGAGAGAGTGCTATGAAAAATTATATGCTAACAAACTGATAACATAGAAGAAATGGACAGCTTTCTAGAAAAATACAACCTTCCAAGGCTGACCCAGGAAGAGATAGAAAATCTGAATAGACCAATTACTAGCAAGGAAATTAGTAATAAAAACAATACCTAAGAACAAAATCCCTGGAACACATGGTTTCACTGATGAATTTTATCAAACATTTAGTGAAGACCTAATACCCATCCTCCTTAAAGTTTTGCAAAAAGTAGAAGAGAAGGGAATACTCCCAAACTCATTCTATGAGGCCAGCATCACTCTAATTCCAAAACCAGGCAAAGACACCACAGAAAAAGAAAACTACAGACCAATATCCCTGATGAACATAGATGCAAAAATACTCAACAAAATATTAGCAAACCGAATTCAAAAATTCATCAAAAAGATGTTACCAGATGGAAAGGGACTGGGGAGGGTAGGTGGGAAGGGAGGGAGAAGGGGAGTAAGGGGCATTACAATTAGCACACATAACATGGGGGGGTGCACGGGGAAGGCAGTATAGCACAGAGAAGACAAGTAGTGACTCTATAACATTTTGCTATGCTGATGGACAGTGACTGTAATGGGTATGTGGTGGGGACTTGATAATGGGGGGAATCTAGTAACCACATGTTGCTTATGTGATTGTATATTAATGATACCAAAATACAAAAATTATAAAATTGCTAAAAATTTTGCTTATGGTAGCACAAAGAATAGGTAGAAGAATTTGGATTGCAATTAGGGAATCAACTCTATATTCCATGTGCTGTGTATACCACAACACTGTACAGTCTTCATCTATAACATACCTCTGAATATATTTGTATACCTCCTCTAGTTTTTGTAAAGGATTTAGGTGTTCAGTGATTGTGTAGAGTTTCAGTGATGAGCACTATCAATTTATGAGCAATAGAAAAAGTACAATAAAGGCAAACTCAAGTTAAATGCTCATGTGCTGAGTGTGTGTAATAAATCCCTCATTTTAATAAAGATAAAGATTTTCTAATAGAAAATCAGTTTCTTCTTATGCCCATTAAATACCAACCAAAGAGTTTAAAATTACAAGCATGAAGGGTGACAACTGGTAGCAAATATTTGTTTTGCTGAACCTAGGCTAACCCAACTCTAGAATAACACTGGGTTTAGAGCACTAGGTTGTCAACATCCTGTTTCCCCTTTGTATGAGCAAAGGTCTTCGAATTCTAAAAGAATAATTAGCAGCAGTAGAGTTTCTTTTTCACAAAATCTGCCTAACCTGCAAATATATGGAGACTACCATGTAGTAGAAACTAACTGCATCAGTTAGGGGTCTTTGTATGCCCTCCATCACCTCATGAAGTGTCCTAAATATGATAGTTCCTCAATACATTCTTATTTGAGTTATAAAGAAATATTTAATATGCTAATAGGAATAAGAGCCAAGTCAATTTAATAATTCATTTGTATTTTACAAGGCAATTAAAAAAAACAAATGAAACTAGCATTGAAGAGGCTGCAAAAACAAATCAATAAATAAAATTTTATATAATCCCTCCCATTCCTCCAATTAGCAAATATTTTGGATGTAGAGGCTTATAAAGTATTTGGTTTTATGTTACTTTTTTATTTTTACTGGTTTAAATTTATTTATTTATCTATTTTCAGAATCCAAATGCCATATGAAGAAACCTAAACTATCTGTTACATGTTTACAACACTTGGTCCTAGCTGTTCTCATTTTCCAACCAAATGCCAGACATTTGAGTGAGATCATTTGAGACCCCATCCTGAGCTCAGGTGAGATCAGGCTGGCTTTCTTCACATCGGAAGTCATCATTTGATGTTCAGTTGCTTTGGACTAGCAGGGTTAGCAAGGTAAATATGCATCTATTTTTTTAATTTTCCATCAAAATACTGCCCCCTAGAATATCCTATCATCGCCCAAGTAAATAAGGAAGAATAGTACTAATGCGCAGAAAGAAACCACGAAAAATGAGCCAGGGTCATGGCCAAATGAACTGAAATGAGCATATTTTAACAATTAACAATATGTTTATTTGTACCTACTCTTAGCTCACTGAGAATGAAAGTCTACCAGGGTGTGGGAAGAACAATATTCTTTCATGGTATTCCACTTTACTAATTTGTATTGGAATTTATGAATACTATAGGAGGGAAAGTGTATTTAATCAATCAATAGACACTTGTTGAGCCTGTACTGACCTTTGCACACTATGTACCCTCATAGTACATATGTGTATGCAGCCTATAATAAATACAATCACAAATGGGTATGTCCTGTCCAACTCCATGTCACTTGGCCCTCGAGAAACCAAACCAGTCTCCCCTAGCCCAGGATGTGTGGTTGCTCCTCATCTAGCCCTCAAGCAAGGGATGGACCTAGGACATAAAGCAGAGTACATGTGACCAGGAGGCGACATACTTGGTCTTAATCCCAAAGCTTTCAGTAAGTAATTGGCATCCAATTTTTCTGAGCCATGTCTTTGTTTTGTTTTTTTGAGAGGTAAGAACTTGCCTTTCTTGTTTCAAAGAGTGACATGGAAATGAAATTCAGCATTTTTGAACTAAGCAGTACAAGTAAAATTTATTAACTGGAGCAGTAACTATTTTATTTTTCTACATCTAAAGAGAAGACTTGGACTGACTTATTCTTCTCATTTAGCTTCACCAATCTACAAAGGAAATTATAGCAACTGTGGATTTGGCACAATTGAACAAATTTTATATTTTCTCCATTCTTCCACTTGTCTTTTTATTGTAATTACCATTTTTCCTAATCTTAATTTTTAGCTATTTTTCCTTTTTATTTTATTTTAACTATTTATTTTATTGTTTATTTCATTTCATTATATGCATTATTTATAAATGACTCCAAATCTTTTATGGAAAAAGACAGCAAATAGATTTTCAAAAAAAACATACATATAAAAACACACTTGTTGCAGGGGAAAGAATGGCCACATGCCTGACATAGCTTTAGGATGCTATGAACTATCTGGTCAAGTTTTGGATTTAGTAATCCTTATATATACCAACTTAATTTATTTGTTCTCAGCCTCTGTGATATAGACTGTTAAAATCTCTGGTGTCTCTCTGAGTTTCCCAGAAGAAAGAACATTCCTTGGCCAAACTGTGGCATAATATTCAATGATCAAAGGGCTAGTTTCATAATCTCTAGAATATAATTTGCCTGAAGCTAAGTCATTCAATTACTCTTCATGCCTTGTTAAATTTGCCTCATTAATTGAACCTATTAAATGTTAGATAGATAGATAGATAACCTGTCCAAATGACTTAAAGTAAACTCAATTATAATCAATTAGAACAAATATCCAAAAGCATCATGATTTTTTTTGGAATCCAAATGTCTTGTGAAGAAGCCTAAGCTCCTTCTAGATATTGGAGAAAAGGTATTGACTAGATATTGGAGACAAGGGGCCCCAATTTCCCGTGTTGCCCCAACCAAATGCCAGACATGGAAGTAAGACACATTACCCTTCACCAAAGGCACGGTGGGCCACTCCTCCCCCCTCTGTTGAGGTTTCTGATTTTCATTGAAGACAACACAAATCACTTTCTAGAATCTTCGTGCTTGTAAATATAGATGTGTGAACAATCCACCAGACACACAGGTGATTTTTGGCTCCATTTCCAACATAGGTGATCATATGGGAAGTATAACTGAGGGGAACCAAGTTAAACCTGTTTCAGAATTTAGTCACACCATCACAAAGAAAAGCATAGAGTGACCTTCAGAGAGCTGTGGATGCACATTTCTGCTCTGGTCTGATCCTTCTCCTAAATGTTCTTTGGGAAACCAGAGTTCCTGATTTTCTCACTTTCCATACTTTTTCACTCTGAATGCATCCAATTCTGTACCATGATCGGTGTATTTAGTTTTGAAACTGATTTGTCTGTATTATTCATATCACTAAATCTATTACTTTTACAAGTAAATGCTTAAGATACTTAAGTCAGTTTTTTAAAGTTTGAAAAACAATTTTGTATATATTCTTGCTATTTTATGTAATTTTATTTAGTGAAAATTCAGTCTTTGGAAAGTTTCTTAAGTAATATTGATCATTAATGACTGACCATGTCCCTTAGAAGTCAAACAACATATTACGCTGTAAGAATATTTTTTCCTCTTATTAAGAAACTCAATTATTTTTAAGAGAACATTTTCATTAATCTTATCTGGCATGTTTCTTTGTGTGTGTATATTTCCTGCAGTTAAAACTAAACTCTGCCCTCCGAGATAATGCTCACAAAATTATATATGACAGTGCTAACGCAGCTCCTCGTTGGCATGCTGAAACCTGCTTTGTTAATGAATATTTTTTAAGCTCCTTTGAAGTCTTGAATATGAAAATAGAATAAAAATGTGATGACTTCACTTGAGCACTGCCAAATTTGTTAATGAGACAATATTCTGTATTTTGTCTTGGGCCAAATTTGGTGGTTGTTTGTAAACAGCACAAAGCAATGATTAATAAGTAAGCTCCTCAACTTTATGTTGTGGTTGTCTTCTACGCAGATTTATTCAACATTTCCCCCTCAGTGTTTGGGAGGAGTCAAATTTCACAGCTTCAACTACTTCACTTTTTCAGTACACATTGTACTGAGTAGGCAAAATGGAGGTGAAAGAGTTCCATGGAGAGTAAGTGTAATATCTTATATGTTGTCATAAAATATTATGCGGTGGCATTTGTTATCTGAACTGAGATTGCTGAAATTCCAAAATCCCATTATATACAGTTGTCTTTGTGTTTATTTGTGCAAAATTCTCTGTTAGTGAGCATGGTCTCTTTTGCCAAATTCAAAAGACCCCAGCATCCTAGAGCACACGGGCAGCCCAGGGAAAGTCCTGTTGATGAGAGGACATGGTGGCTACATTCCACAGCCTTTTATGTAAAATTATGTAAAAGTCCTCTTGAGTTATTTATCCTTCTGAATCAATTCTAAACTACCTTTTCTGTTTGTTCATTTTTTTTTTCTGTCAAATTTTTCACTTACCACAAAGACACACACACCCATTCATTCCTATGGAGCCTATGTGTTACAATATTTGGAATCATGTTTTAAAAAGAAAATTACAGTCCCCAAATTGAGCCAATTATGTTAAGGCCCCATTCTGCAAACCAAGACTTAATACCTAATGTAATTGTAGTCTCAACCCTCCCAGGAACATGAGCTTTAAACAGCCAAACCATAGTTTCCTAGTCAGTGCCAGTAAATAATTCACTGACACACCCTTACCAATTCCCTTAGGAGGACAGCCTTGCCTGAAGCAATGCATTCTTTGCTAATAATTTCTCTTCCCTTTCTGCTGTTAAACACCATTCCTTTTCTGCAGTTCAGCGGAGCTCCTTTCTCTGTTAGATGAGATGCTGCCCAGTTCATGAATCACTGAATAAAGCCAATTTGATCTTTAAAATATACCCAGATGAATTTGTTTTTTCATGTTTAATTTCTTTTTCCTCACTACAATTGCATCTTTCCCATTTGCACTTTGAAATCATTTGAAAATTGTGTAAACTGTTTTTTAGTGGCTAGGAAAGATACACTGTGAATGTAAAATACTAATTTTCATTCTTTTCAACTCCTAATATTCACTGGATACTTGCTAAGTTAAATAGTTTTAGGAGTTTAGGTAAATTGATTGGATAGGTTTATAATGGAGTGCTAAAGGGAAATGAGGAAAATGGTAAAATAATAGTAATAATAATAGCAATAAAAGCAGGCAGTTTATTGAGTAGAAAACTGATGAAATAACAAAAAATTATTAATCATTGTTAGATAGTAAATTCCTTGAGGACAGGGATAATATAGAATAAGACACCAGGTGTACTCTCTATGGTTAAATGGTCAGTAATAGTTAAATTCAGCTCAATGGTTAGAAAATAAGTGAGGAGAGGGGCAAATGTAGACTATAAATGATAAAGCAATTCACCTATGATGTCATCTACTATTTGAATCATCTTTCAGATTCAAAGGATACAAACAATTCAGTACTCTAGATAAGAAAATTACTTGCTAAACTGCCACTAAATCTTAGGGAAAAGAATCACACCCTCACTGTCCTGGAGAATCCTGCTCCTTCCACATGGAAATACCAGGCATATATGTTACAAATAAAGGAATAATTGGTCACGTATATTTCTTCTTTAGGAGCATGGGTTTACAATGGATCTTTTAGATTGTTTCTATGAGGAAATGAGGTCAACCATCTTCCATGTACCTAGCTAATCAATCAGTTTGAGTGATTTTTTTCCCACTTGAGAAAAATGTCTGACTAAATCATTTAAAAACTATCTTGATGTTTCCTATTCCAAAGTCTTTGTTGATTAATTTATGCAGGACTTTTTTTTTCTCTCTCTTTTGCTTGTCCTTAAGGTTTCTCCGTAATGTCATTTTCATTTTTTCCTCATCTGGACACAAGTGAGAGGGTGGATTATTTGGATAACCAGTGGCCATCTCTTTCCAGGTCTTTCATAATTTCATCAATAAAAATGGCCAAATAGACTATTAGAGTTATATAACTTCCCTCCTTAAATGTTAACCTTGGGTTCAGAAATATACATGAGCAAATAGAGGCAGGAGACAGTTTGTACAAAATACTTGCAAACATACACAAAGGGTGAGAGTAAGAAACAGCCTGATTATTACATAGACTTTAAAAGAGGAATGAATCTGTTTTTGTTAAACTTGTTAACAGGTCTTTAAACTATAGTTACTCCTAACTACATGTTAAGTAACATATAAAGAACAGAGACTATAATACCAAAAGTCTGGGGTTTAAGAAAATTTTACAATTAATCAGCTAATCATATTCATACTGAGAATAATAATGATTTGGTTAATGATGATGATGGTAATAATGTTGATAATTTTCTGGATGAGGCACAGATAATTTCACATACTTTTAATTGATCAGTTTAACTTAAATGTCACAGAATTCCCATTAGGTTCGTTTTACAGATAGGGAAGGTGAGGTTAAATGACTCGCCCAAACACTCGGAGCTGAGGCAGCCAGGATTCAAGCTTCATGTGATGGCAAACTCCAGAAATACTATCAAACGGAGCAGCTGGGGCCTTCTCTGTCCTTCTCTCTGTCCTACAAGCCCAAAGTGCAAATGAATGACTGGAGCTCTAATTACCACCTTGGGTCCTGAGGTAAGTTGGGAATGGGTACAGGGATCATGCAACCATAAGGTAGGAGCCTCTCACCCTGATCTTGTGCCTAACTATCCTTGAACAAACAATCTCTGGACATTTCTCTCATGTTTAGGCCACAGTGATTTCCAGTTTTTCTGTTACTTGTAGCCAAAATTAAAAATGTGCAGCCAGAGTACTGATTGTGGCCCAGTGACTTAACTTGCTTGGTGTCTTGCCAATGGGTTTCAGCCCAGGCAAGTTCACTATGAAATCAGTGACCAAAGAAATCACAGTAGAACATTCCTGGGGTGAAAGGGTTATACCCAACTTTATTTTCATGGTGGCAGGTCAATCACTAAAATCTCATCCACTCAGAGCAAGTTTGCATGCAGCAACTTGGTGTCTGCCTCTGGTCCTCTCTACTGCACAGACATCCTTTGGCCCTCTATCCTCGGTGCTGCCACCACTCCAGCCTCTGCTTTGCTCTCTTGAAGCTTTGCAGCCGTGCCACCCTGTCGCTCAGAGCACTGGGCAGGGCTCTTTGTATAGAGTCAATAGCAATGTATTGCCCACACGTGTGTAGCGAGCTAGCCAATGAGGGCCAGGTGAGAATCCTGGCCACAGGAACCTTCACTTTATCCACACTTGGTTTTCTTTCATACTGTCTGACCTTTTACCTTGGTAAACTGGGATGATGCCTTGGGTCTTGAGCCTTGAATTCGAGCTTATCAGGAAAGGCTGCACCTTAGGTTTAATGTCTCATGTGGATGCCCGGGGGGATCCAATGCAAACAGTCCCAAACCAAAAATACCATTTGTATGGCTAGTTAAAGAAATGAATCAAAGGTTTAAGACCAAAGGTGTTTCCAAAATAAGGGGTGTCTGTGAGTCATGAGGTTCAGCAAGTAGGAAGAAAGCCAGATCTGGAAGAATTTCATGAGTCCAAATTCAGATAACTGGGAATGCTTTATATAATGGTGATACTGTGGCCACAAGGAGAATAGATTTTAAAGGCTAAAGCAAACCACACATAGCAAAATGAGGTACTTATTCTACCTACCCAAAGGCTCATACATGAATTGAAGGAAGAAGCATATGTGAAAGCAATTTTTATGTGTATTTCCTTAGTATATAAATATCCAGTTTTTTTCCTTTCAAGAATAATTCAAGCAAAATCACAATGGGTTCTTAAGGCTAAAATTGTGTATTTCCAATGTATTATTCTGAAAATTGCCTATATTATATATGGAAATTTCTGGTCCATCCTCCCCTACTATCTTGTATGTAAGTACATTATACATACTTTTGATTGGTTGATTTTACATGTGACTTAGTCATTTCTTCATCTAACATATTTAAAGGAATTTTTTGCTGTTTCTGCTCTTATTTTCAATGGCAAAGACATCCATTCTACTTAGGAGCATCATAGATCAGCCCCTTCCAGGATGGAAGTTTAACTAATAGTCTTCATCTTATTCAGAGTGTCATGTTCCCCATGGATCTCAAATCACTGACATCATTAAAACGCACTAAAAATTTTTTTATGTTCTATGTGGTCTCAAATTCTTTCACATGTTCTAAGCTTTATAAATTGTTTTATTATGAGATCAACTTTCTGCTTTCTTAAGAGCTTTCCTGTAAGCACACAAAAAGGAAGTACAAGTGGACTTCCCTAAACCTATTTTTGTCTACACTGTTTTCTATTGTTCTCTTCATCCAAGAACTTTGAACTTTGAACCCATAAATAAAGGGTTGAAGTAATGTATTTAACACAGGAAAGATAAAATATGCCTCTATTGTCATGAACACTTAGAGGATACAGGCAGGGAGCATCAACCAGTTGAGAAGTGAGGGGTACAGAAGAATGGTTTACAATTAAGGCATCAATTTAAATTTCCCATCTATAGGTGAACTATGGTGCTCACTGCCTGTAGTTCTCTTGCTTTATGGGACTGTAAGCTTAGTATAACTACGGTATATCATGTTTCAAAGAAAGAAGTGTCTTGCCTGAGGGTTTCAGCCCCAGGTAAGGTCACTATGGATTCAGTGAGACTAAGAAATGACAACAGAACGTTCTTGGGGTAAAAGGTTTAAATCCAGCTTTATTCTCCCTGCAGTAGGTTGGGCAATAGATTGACATCTGCATCCAGCAGCCTGCAGGTCCATAATCTACCTCTGTCTCTGCCTCCACCCAGAGCACTGAGCAGAGCTCTTTATATAGTTGCTCAGACAATAATAGCTCATTGTCAACTGGTGTAGGAGCATCAGACTAGCAGCAGGCCAGTTACATCATCAAGTAGTTTAGGATCAGGTGAGGATCCTGGCCATAGGAACTTCCATTTTCCCCACAGCATAAATCCAGATTGCCTTATAAAATGCTAATATTTTAAAAGGCACAGCATAACATCATGACTAAGAAGGGCATGGGCTCTAAAAATTTGCCTGCCTTTGAATCCCAGCTCCACTGTTGAATTGCTGTCTCTGTTTTCCCATCATTAAAAAGGGATAGTAGCAGAATAATAGAACTCTATTTCATAGGCTACTATGAGTAACAAAATAGTTAATATTTGTAGACCATTTAAAAAATATGACTGACACGTCATAAGCACTATAAAATCACACATAAATAAAATCAGACAATCAAATGTTAAAATACAGAGTAGGGGAGTCATTGTATAAACCAAAGTATAACTGTGTATTTCATTTTGGCTCTATGACAGGAACCCCAGATTTGGGGGTACAAGATAATTGTGTATTTCATTCTGGTTGTATGACAGAACCTTTGAATCCCTAACTGAGGGGTCCATGATAACTACCTGACACCTAGGAGAAAAATGGCCATCTTATTTTGTGGTACTTCAACTGGGATAGAGCCTGAGATGAGTAGAAGTAAGAGGAAAATGTCTAGTTGGAATCAAGATCAGAAGCTACTTTCTACCAATTAGATGTGTCTGAAGCAGAATGAACTGCTTAGAAAAAAAAACTAGTGAATTCCCTGTCACTGAATGTGGTTCAAGCAGAAACTGTAAGATAGATTATCTTTTGGAAATATAAAAGACAGAATTTCTGCAGCTACTGAAGCTTTGGAAAAATGAACTCGAAAATGCTGTCCAACTCTAAAGTTGTAAATCTAATATGACAAATATCAGAGAACCCTGGCAAAGAAAAAGCATAGCCACTTTCTAAGGTCACTGCTGACCCAATCAATAACCCACAAGTGGTAGTCAGCTACATCAATGATCAAGGAGGCAGAGGGGAGGGAGATGGCAACAGATAATTGTAGGTGTTTGTTAGAACTCAACAAAAGTCCACTATGGGGTTTTCATATCCATCGTCTGAGCAGGGTGCTGATAACAGGACCAGGTACACAGTCAGGTGAAGGCGGAGTAAAGGGCACCCCGCCAAATAATGCCAACCACCTCCTTCTGTCCTTTTCATTAGCCTCTACTTACATGATCGTGGTGGCCCTGCGGCACCTTGGAGAGCCTGCCTGGCTTCTGACAAGTATAAATCTTTTCCTTCAAGAGGAAATTGATGATTGGTGAGTAGAAGGTAGATTGGGTGATGGAGAATTGACAGAATGCCACCAAGATGAATGGTCAACCACAATTTTGCCATGGGAGAGCACTCCATCATGTCTTCGTTAAGGGATGAAGGAATCCATTTGTATATACATTCCCTACCCCTTCTCCTCCATACACTCAGAAGTTGGTGATTTATACTAGAAATAAGGTTCTGTTTGTCTAATTTTCAGTTTACTAGAAGTAACAAGATCAGTCCTTTCCCAATAATCTTTCCTAAATATGTAGAGCTGATTTTTTAAAGTTAATTGATTTGCTTTTATTCTGACATGTGATGTATTTTAATGTTTAATTTTGGATATATGTTTTTGAGAGAATTTCCCAATGGTTCAATTTTTCAAGAGGATTATATGCCAACACTAGTGGATTTTAGTTAAAAAAAAATATTACCAGATAATGTTTCTGATTATTTACCTGCCAAAACATCTTTCTGATAGTTTTATAAATTTTCTTATTATAAAACAATTCTTATAAGTTTCCTAGTTGCTACAAGAATTCTAGAACTTGTAGAATTTCAAAGACTCAGCCCATGTTTAAAAATGAAGGTAGTGAAAGCCAGAAAAAGAGTTAGTCCAAATTCTAATGGCTGGTGAGTGGAAGAACCAAGAATTTGACACTACGTTTCTTGATTCTCAAATCTAGCATCCTTTCTATATCACAACAACAAGAAGCATGTCCCTAATAACACAAATATTAGCTGAGTCTCCAGTGGATATGCAGCACTGAATTTAGTATGAGGGACACATACTTTCCCTGATTTGAGCAAGCTAAAAGGTGAAACAAGGTAGCCCTCAAAGTAATCAAGGAAACATATGAAGAGTGGCTGTCACAGACTGTTGAATAGAAAAAGATTCCAGGTTGGGCTGGGTTCAAATTTCAAAGTGGTGGGTCTCAAACAATTAGGTAATGGGAAGAGAAAAAAGGGATATTATGACCTTTTACCTCCCATGTATTCAACAATCAGTATGTAACACACCCTGTGCTCTTACTCCTCAGACATATTTTGAGTACTTGCTCTTGTACCACATGCTCACTATTCAATGCACTGGGATATGGAGAACAACAACAAATAGATGGGTCTCTAATGTTAAGGAATTTTATTTTAGTCAGGAGGGAAGGTGAACAACTGGCACATAAATAATTAAGCAGGAAAAAATAATAAAGACAAGAATGGTGTAGAAAATACAAAAGCAGTAGTATAATAGAGAATGACTGGATGGGCAGCCCATTATTTTGAGGGTCAAGAAAGCTCACTTCGAGGAAGTAATTTTTAAATTTTGAAACATAAGAGTTATGTGAAACAAATAAAGCTGGTGGGACTGAGTTCAGGAGGCAAGACGGAAATACAAGTATGTGAATAAGGAGTAGTCAGGGGAAGATTCCAAAGGGCTTTTGAGCCAGGGTAAGGAGTTTAGATTTTATTTTAGCTGTGGGGATGGTCGCCTCAGTATGTGGGGTAATCGAGGGAGTGCTTTATGTGTAAGCAGGAGAACGGCAAGATCTTTTTAAACATGCCTCTGGCATGCAGTGGATGAAATATGAGATGAACACCATGGGAGCCAGGGAGGGTGGTTAGGTAGTCAGGGTGTAGGCCAAACAGAGGCAATGGGGGTGGGGTGCTGGGTCAAGAGCAGCAGTTCTCAATGGTAGGAAGGGGCATTGCCTCTCAGCGATATTTGCAATGTCTAGAGACATTTTTGATAGTCATGACTGGGAAAGGCAGGTTGCTACTGGTGGCTAGAGGCCAAGGATGTTGGTGAACATCTCCAGGGCACAGAACAGCTCTCCACATGCAAAAAAAAATCTCCACTGTTAACAGGGACAACTTCATGGGCCCTTGCCATCTTGTAGGCTCCTGCTCACAATCAGCAGGTAGCCACCACACTAGATTCATTGTTTGCTGTCTTGAAATTCGTAATAATTTTATCTTTGAATTTTCTATTTTGAGTGAAGTCCCTAGGATCAAGGAAGCATGCCTATAATTAGAGAAAATATGTGCATTAGGCACATCCTCCATTCCTTACTGGCCCACTGACACATAGGGTTTGCCATACCTGATAGTTTTCTGGTAGATCCATGATCCACAGAATTTCAGTGAGACTCAAAGTGAGTAAAAGACAACCATGTTACATCTACGACTGAATAAACAGAGCCTGAGAGCCAAGAGTGACCATGCTTTCTGCTTGAAATTGTTTCCAATACAGAAAGAAGGCAATGATATACATGACCAAGGAAACTTGTGTATCTTTTCTTACCCATACTCCCCTGTATTAGCTAACAACTAATTTGAAAATAATGATATTGAAGGGAAGTGAAAGGAAAATAGGACAACCCTTGTTTCCTTTTTATTTTTCTTCTTACTCAGAATGAATTTAGAATGTGCGTGTATCAAGAAGTGAGATAAACATAATTGAGTTAGTTTTGTGCAGCATTTCACTCTTCTAGTTGGAACAAAGTACATACGCATGCACAAGTTGTGAAATACTAATTATGTAATTTTGATGATTCTGCATAGAAGTTAAATGTTCTTATATTTTCATTTAAAACTGGCATTGTACAGTAAAACTATGAATGGCAAAATTTATGCTAATAATTTAACTTTTTATTTTCTTTACTAAAATAACATTAAATAGAAAATTAACACCATGACAAGAAAAGAAAGAGGAACTGCAGAAGACAGGAAAAGCTTTACACTTCAGTATCTTTAATGTCACATTTTTTCCTGCATTTTGAGCAGAGGACTCCACATTTTCACTTTACACTGGGCCCTGCAAATTATGTAGCTGACTCTGGTTCTAAGTGTCAGTAATGTCAAGGTTGAAAAGTCCTGGTCTAATGGAGAAAAGTGTACAGATATATTTGTTTTGGAGGCAAGTTAAATGGTCTTTCCAATGCAGGCATGGAGCATACATGAGGGATGAAGGAAAGCTAGTCACGGGCTTAGTAGGGTGGGGAAAGTAGGTTAAAGTAGGGGGAAATTTGTGTGTTGATGTATATCATCTAATTCAATCCTTACAACAGTGGTATGAAATATATATCCTTTTTCTCATTTTATAAATGAAGGATGAAACTGGTTGTCCAAAATCTCAAAGCTTATTAAGGGCAGAGCCAGAGTTCAAACCCAAAGCCCTTGGACTTCACAGAGAGAGTGTCTGATTGGCTACTCTGCCTCCCCTAATTGGGAAGCTGCAGGCTGAATGAGGCTCACCTGCAAATTATGGAGCAAATTGTGAATGGGAGCTTGTTGAACAGGACTTTATGCTTTGTCTGCTCTGATATGTGAATTGCCCTGCTCTGCTGGTGATGCCAATAACGAATATCCCTTTTACTATGTCTTATCAAATCATCTGTCTCCCAATATTGCATAACATCTTAGAGGATATTTATAGAAATTGAGAAATATGAGTATACAGAAGAGAAAGTATTTGATGTGCCTTTTCATTATATTATATTCTGTATTTTGTATCATTCATATTTTTCTTTATAAACTCCTTGTCAAATACTTGAGCAGTCATTTACTTTATCTGTAGTTTGCAAGAATGCTGAATACAGTACCAAAACACTAAAAAATTACCAACACATTCCACTCTATAAAAATCCAAAGTATATAAATATGTTGGAACTTCTGAAAACTTCTAAAATGTCATATTCCACTAGACATACAATGGTGCTCAAATTTATAGTATTATAGATGCCCTTGTCTATTTTTTATTATTCATATATATATTTAGAAATAATTGATATTATAATTAAAGCATCTCTTTAATTTATGACTCCCTTCTACTAGCAATAAAATAGCACATGACATAGAAATCTGTTTATGCCAAGGATTTCTATAATTCAATTGTGCAATAATGAATGTTTCTTTATTTAACTTATGCTAATTTCTTAACTGTGTCCACCTGCTTATTTAGATAACCAGAGCCTGAATATTTCTCTGAATATTAGGATCAAGTTCTAGTATGCTGAACTGCCTTACTCCGGGTGCCTGGGACCGGCACCTGAGGAAAAAAAAAAAAAAATCGCGTGTTTTTTCTTTTTTTTTCCTTTCTGTTCCCTCTCTCATTGTTGCTGTTGTTGTTTTGGTTTGGAGAGTGCTAAAATGTCAATATTCTTTATTTTCCCCAAATTATACACTAGACATACAATGGTGGATCAAGTCAGTAATAAATTTGTTATTTCTCATCAAGCACACTGCTGAAAATTTGAGCTGATCTTATTAGTTTCTCAACAGAGCTTTCACTGTCCCAGAAGGCTGACTAAGATTTATTCCCAGTCAGAGCCAAAATAAAGATATTAGTCTTAGTCCTGAAATAAGCTGAAGTAAAAAAGAAAAAAATATAGCAGCTTGTGTGAAGGCACTCACTATGCTATGTTGTAATTTATTAATTTACATGTCTGCTCTCCCAAGGCTGTGAGCTCCTTGTAGGAACCATGCCTTATCCCCTCACTATGTCTCCTCCCTTTTATTAACACCCTGACCATTAGAGGGATTCAATAAATACCTGATAAATGAATGAATGTTGAAGAAAAACTTTATATCACTGGTGCAAATAACTCTCAAACCTTAAATAGTTCCTTCTTCTGACACTGGGTGTGGATAAAGTGAAGGTTCCTGTGGCCAGCATTCTCACCTGACCCTGGTCAGCTAGCTCACTACACACATGTGGGCAATATGTCATTATTGACTCTATATATAGAGCTCCACCCAGTGCTCTGGGCGACACAGTAGTGTGGGTGTAAGGCTGTGGGAGAGCAGAGATGAGACTGGTGTGGTGGCAGCACTGAGGACAGAGACTGAGATGGCTGCAGGAGTAGAGAGACCAGCTTGCTGCACACAGAGTGGATGGGATTCTAGTGATTGACCTGCCTCTGTGGAAATAAATTTGGGTATAACCCTTTCACCCCAAGTATGTTCTACTGTCATTTTTTTGGTCACATTGAATCCATAGTGAATTTGTCCAGGGCTGAACCCCATTGGCAAGACACTGTGTCACTGAGCTTAATATAAATTAAAGACAAACTACAAAATTCCAATATATATCAGAGACACTCTTTCTAACAATGCTTTCATGGAAGAATAAGGCTTAATGCTGATATTAACGGACTAATTGTGTCTCAATGTTTTTGTTTCTGTTGCTGTAGTGTTATAAGACTTTGGAGACTGTTAGATCTGGCATAACTGAATAACTGAATAGCAAAGAAACCATCTGCCTCTTTTCTGTAGTTATAAGGGAGAGATTAGCAGTAGGTACTCTGAAGTCAAAGTGACTGTGGATAAAGCGAAGGTTCCTGTGGCCAGGATTCTCACCTGGTTCTGGTCAGCTTGCTCACTACACACATGTGTCATTGTTTTGACTCTATATTAAGGGCTCCGCCCAATGCTCTGGCAGCTGCAGGGGAGCAGAGACTAGAGTGGTGGCAGTGCTGAGGACAGAGACTGAGACGGCTGTGGGGGCAGAGAGGCCCAGAGGGAGAGACTGGCTTGCTGCATGCAGACTGGCTCTTAGTGGCTGGAATTCTAGTGACTGACCTGCCACCATGCGATTAAGTTGGGTATAAATGCTTTCACCCCAAAAACGTTCTGTTGTTCCATTGTCATTTTTCAGTTTCATTGAATCCATAGTGAACTTGCCCAGGGCTGAAAGTCATTGGCAAGACAGTGACCAAGATCAAAAGCCTCCAATCAGATGCTGTGTGGCAGTAGCCAAGTAAACAGTACTGTTCCTTAATGTCCTCATCTGTAAAATACAGGTAATAGAGTATATATCACAGAGGTGTGATTTTGAAAATTTAAAAAATAAGTGGTGAGTACAGTTCCACATGCACACCAAGAATTCAGTAAATGTTGGTTCTTATTAAGTTAGAATGATGGGTTGGCTTTTCTCTTTTCCCAGGTTCAAAGTAAATTCTATTTCCCTTAATAGCTTTTCCTTGGGACTTCTCCATACATTTTAGTTTCTCCCCATCCTGATGTATATGACATACTTGGACTGGAAAAGGATTTGTGGCACTTTAGAATTTTGCCTTGAATTTCTTTGTAATTCTTTCATGAGCCTAAATCTTCTTTCCCCAATATTCTTATCCTTGTATAAGGAATGATAAAATTTTTCCTAAAGGGGCTCATGGCAGCAACTTCTCTTAAAAAAGGTCAAAAGCTAGGTGGGTTGTGGGGAAATGAAAGTTCCTATGGCCAGGATCCTCACCTGACCCTATACAACTTGATGATGTAATTGAGCTACTGTAGTCCACTGCTCCCACACTTGTAGGCAATGAGCTATTACTGACTTAGTCACTGTATAAAGAGCTCAACTCAGTGCTCTGGGCAGAGGCAGAGAGGAAGGGGGATTATAAGCCTGCAGACTGCTGGACGCAGATGTGATTCTATTTCTCAACCTACTGCTATGAGAATAAAGCTGGGTATAAACCCTTTTACTCCAAGAACATTCAGTTTATCATTTCTTGGTCTCACCAAATCCATAGTGAACTTGCCGGGGGCTGAAATACTCAGACAAGAGAGTTGGGTAAGGTGATTATTTGACATGGTCAAAATATGGTCAAAGGGGGTAAATATCAGCCTTCTAGGGAACACCAATGACCATAATTAGGGAAACCATATATTTATCATCTTCTGTGAGGCAATAAATGAAAGACAAAGAAAAGCAGATGGGTTCTGATTAAATTTGAAAAAAAAAATAAATGGAGAGTGGATACAGCTGACAGTAGTTTTCTCTTTGATCCTGTGAGGATACTTCCTCTGCCCCTTGAGGATTCACAATCATATGAACAAGTCCTGTAACAAACCAAACTAATGTGCATTAAATGTCTCACCTCCCTCCCCCAGCTATATGTTTATGGAAAGATCTTGATGGATGTCATATGGTAAGATGACATGTTATTTAAAACAGGCATTTTATCTGAGATAAAGATGAACTTTGCATTAGTTTCATGACTTAATAAAGATGTTTTATTACCCCTAAGTCCTATCTCTACTTAATCATTGAACTCCATTTTTAGCAAAAATGGAAACCCTTCTATATTGTGATAATTACCATAATCTCATATTTTCTTGAGATTCTGTAACAATCATCCCAGGGGAGATAACTTTACCTTTCAATGTCTCTTCAGCCTTTTGTATATTTTCTCCATTCAAGAGGTTTCCTTCTGTTTCACTTTCTATGGGCCAAACAATAGACCTTTTCTTCCCATGTGAATTATTGTGTTATTATATGGAGTAAAAAACTGCACATTCTCCAGACATTCCCTATATAGAAACACGGTTGTGTGTTCTGTACCAAAATAGAAAATACAATTCATTGAATGTCTATTCTGCATCACATAACTATTTAGCAGTTTTCATACATTATACCACTTACTGCTCATCAAAAAACTTACAAAGTAGGCATTATTCATATAACCATTTTACTAAAAAGAAAACTGAGGTGTTGAAAAGTTTTCCCAAGGTCACAAATTTACAAGACAGAATGTAATATTGAAACAAAATCAACTATTATATTATATTTCTATTACAAAGAGCAAAAAGAGGAATGAATTTCATTTTGACTGTTCTTATAAAAGTGTGTCTTTCTAGCTGTCTCTTTCTCTGTAGTTATAAACCTTCAAAGAGCTATGTGCTTTTTCAGATGAGTTGGGAGAAATTGTGTAAGACCACATTGCCCTTCGGCAGTTATACAAAACCCCAAAGGTCACTCTCTAAAAGCAAAAGTAGAATGTGTAAAGAAGTCAGATCAGTCAGTGTCTGGCATCTGCAGAAGAAAGTTTCCTGTAAATGGGAAGAGGGGATGGCCAGGGATGTGGTCTGGGGACCACCTGGGCCCTGCAAGTGTCCCTGAATGTGAAGAACCAGCAGATGGTCCTTGTGGTGCTACCTTCCTTTATCTTCTCCCTCCTTGATTCCCACCACCTCTTTTCCCCAAGCAGGGTTAGGTTACCATATTATCATATGCTCATTCTATCTTCATATTTATCATACGCCATATGATAACTACCCCCAGACTAATCCATATTATGGACTGAAATGTGCCTTCCAAAAATTCATATGTTAAAGTCCTAACACCCAGGACATCATAAGGTGAGTGTATAACCCTGCCAAACCTTGATCTTGATCTTGACAAATTTCTCCAAAATTGTGAGAAAATATATCTCTGTTGTTTAAGCCTCATAGTCTATGGCTCTCTGTTACGGAAGCCCTAGCAAAGTGGGCCATATGCAGTGGGTCACTGGACTTGGAGCAGCTCCAGGGAAAGCGCCATGGCTCTTGTCTATCTAGCCAACTAGTGCAGACTCTGAGAGGTGATCAGTACATAGTTGTTGGATGTATGATTGAACAAATAACTCACAGATATTACCACATCTCCCCCCACGGTTACCTGCTTAGTAAACCCACAGAAATAGCTAGTTATCCTGAAATTTAGTAATTTCCTGTTTGTTTGCTTCTTTCCCACTCTACTTCCCCCCTCCCCCACTTTTTCTTCTTATCTTTTCTTAGACACAAAAGCAAAATTCCTACAGTGGCAAAGATAGGGTAGATGTTGGGTCATTGAAACTAATGATTTCCTGAGTTCATATGTGACTGCTTGTCTGCATATAATTGCTGGGTTTTATATGAAAAGCAACTTGGAAAAGTCCCAAGGAAACTGCAAAATACGATGAGCACCTCTGCTGTGGATAGAAGAGGAAATAAGACTTCAGAGTAGGATGTGTAATGGGACATCCAATTCATAGTAGAAATTGATGTCTCCATGTTGTCATGGCTAACTAAAACAAGCCATATAATAGGTTCCCTTATGTAGTGCTTATTATGTACCAGGTGCTCTTTTGTGGTGTTTTATATTTGTGAACTCATTTAATTCTCACAACCTTTAGAAAATTATAGTCATTATTCCTATTTTATACTTACAAGGAAGGTACATAACTATGGACTACATAATGTAAGTCCATGCAGCTAACAAGGAGAGAAGCCAGCATTAAAACCGAGGCATTTGGGTCCCAGAGCCTGTGCTCTCAATTGCTTCATTCCTGTGGCACATAAGTTTGCTACAGCTAGTTCTGCCTATCTGTTAAAGAAAATATGCTTGGATTTCAAATGAACTATAGATTTTATATCTGTATATATAGCATCTTATAGTTCAATAAAAGCCTAAACTCATTTCTTATTGCATATACTTATTTTATAAAGCACAGTGTTTCTCTTAAGCCATGCTGGATAATCCTGAAATAAAAATAAAACCAACATCTAAATCCAATAAAAATAACAGCACTTTCATTTACTGAGCAGATGCTGGACTCAATCTTTTCATGAACTCTATATTTTAACCTTCTCATCTCTGTGAAGTAAGCATTATTATTTTCCCACTTTCACAGCTGAGGAAATGGAGAGACTCAAATAGGTTATTTAAGTTAACCAAATTCACACAACTCAAAAGTGGCAGAGTAGCTCTGGGTGACTCTAGAACTCATGATCATAAACAGTGCTCAGTTCACACACTGCTCATGATCAAACACTGCTTTACAATTCTTGTCAGTTTACATCTATTTTAAAGTTTATCATGAATCCTGGATCATTGCCCCTGAGATCCAGGGGTAGGTTTTTGTTTTTTCTAGGGGGTTCATTTTCTAGCTCTACCTTGGATTCTGGGTACCCTCCCAAATCATACTAATAAAAGCAAGGATGTTCTGTCATTTGACCACACGAAGTACGTGTCTTTGGCTTACTCCTTGTCTCTCAGAGTTGGCTTCCTGACTCCTATTTGACAATCCAACCATTTCCAACTCTCTATCATGAACTGAGTTGAATGTGAGAGTGATACAATGGGGAAAATAAAATTACCCTTGGAGAATTAAACTGAGCATTAGTGGATGACATCAGAATCACCTTAAGATATGATGGTCATTTTTCCAAAAAACTCATAAAATATAATAGTCACAAGACTAGCAATATTTAACTGTGGCAACATCAAAAGTTCTATTTTTTAAATCAAGTATCTATTGGAAAGATAGATTAGTAGATAGTAGAACATGGGAATAGTAAGGAGGCAGATACAAATCCTGGCATTGTTAAATCAGTGCCTGGGAGAGGGGGTCCTTACCAGAGACTCGATCTGTATGGTGTGGGTAGCTCATAGTTCTTTAGACACATCTTTCAGGCTATAATATCTTGAAACTCCTGAACAGTCAAATCATAATGAATTCACCCTGTTTTAATGCTAAGCAACTTTTGACCATAATTTGGCTTTAGAGTATTGGACCACAAGGAAAGAATATGACTGGGGGATGTGAGTATCAGATTTCCCTGACAGTAATGTATGTAATTGCAAATTAATATCTGGCCATTCTCATTTTGAATATCATTCATGAGAGCTATGTTAATTTGACTCAGCGTTCAGATCTAATCAAGTCTGGGGTACATCTGACAAGATTGAGTTTCTGAGCCTAGGGAACTGAGGGTCAGATGTGAAGCCTGAAAGAACCCTATCCAAGGGCCTCTACTAGCGTCAACATGACCTCATTTTTCTTTGGATGCCTTCAGCAACATCTTGCTGCACTCTTGGACTTCTTTAGAAGGGAAAAAAGTAATCTGTCAGGAAAGTCTTACTTTCTTCCATGACATAGTGTAGGCATAAAAATGGTTTCAGTTTTAGCAAGCTGTAGCCTGATGCATAATGAGACATACAGTCATAAATAAATACTCTCAAAGTTTGCACAAGATCATATTAAGACAGATGCCAAAGCTCATAATTGCAATACACTGCATATTACTGAAACTTTTCATAAAATCTAATGAGATTCTAACTTATAAGGAAAGAGGCATAAGGAAAGTTGTAGAAGCATAATTGGATGACACTTTCTGCCCAGAGGGCAAAGGAAGCTAAAAAGCATAACTGGTATTTGTGTTCCTAAAAGGAAGCTATTTGGGAAGATGCTTAAAATCCAATAAGTCTAGTTTTGATTGTATTATCTTTTGAAAACCAGAATGAAGATTTTAGAACAAAGGGTTCCAGAAAGGGTAATTAAAAAGTTCCCACCACTCAAATCATATTGAATAAGATCATTCAAAAGGTGAGGATCTTCTGTGATGGAAATGAGAAGCAGGAATGAGCTAAAGAGAAGGTATAACCCAGATTTCTACATTTCTGAGCTCCCCCAAGAATCTCCTTGGGTTAGAGGGGGTGCCAAGACCCAGGAAAAGAATTCACTTTGATATAAGCCAGAAGTAAACAAAGATATTAAAGGAAGCAAAGAAATTAAATGAATCCCGTAAGTAAAATTGCAATATTTCCAGAATCTTTCACCTGGCCTTAGTGCATCTCCGTATCAATAGTTGTTTCCAAGGGGTGGAGAGAAGTAGTCCATCTCCATATCAATAGGTAATTACAAGGGTGAGTGAAAGCATATCTGGACCAGAGAGGTTGTGCGGAGTTCCCTCTCCTGCAGCTGGGTTGCGAGAGACACAGGAGATCAGCAGGAGATGACTGTTTGTAAGCAATAAATGGGTTTCTCCTACATTATTTCTCCTTTTGACTGATTTCAGTTTCAAAGGAATTTTGCCCTGGTATTTCCCCCTGGAATTACATCCAGTGGTAGTGAGCAGGAACTCTGAACCTGAAATCTGTCTACATGGGTAAGACTCTTGGGCGGTCTGCCTCTAGGGATGGTGGGGAGATGCCCAGAACCACCCCTGTGGATGGCAGGGAGGCCCCAGTAGCTGCAGCAGTAGAGGGTGAAGCTTCACCTGGGAGGCCCCTATCTGTGGGGCTTTCAACTGTGGAGCCTCTAGTGGGGAATTGGTCTAGGGAAGGCACCTTCTAGAGGGGTGGAGACTTCCCGAGAATTTGGGAAGGTTGGAGACACTGGAAGCTGTGGAATTAGCCCTTATGAGATAGAAGATTGCTCAGAGGCCCTGAGTGGCCATGTAGCAGCTGGGATTATGGGATACTTTTTCCTCAAGGCAGTGGAAAGTGTTATCAAGAAGAGAGAGAGGGTTATTGAGGAAAGAGAGACTTCAGCAGGAGAGAGACACACTTCAGCATGGATTGGAGGAGCTGGGTGATGACCTTTGGAATGCCCTTAAGAAAGAGAGACAGTTATTGAGAAGACAAGTTGCATTCCTGGAAGCTGTATTAGAGCAGAGAGGAAGGAGACATCAGGAGAAGCCATGTTGCAGGAGGCCCTGGGGGAGGGATTGGAAAGAGTGGTGCCTTCAACCTGGAGATGATAGAGGAGATGTTGGGAGGATGAGGGAGGGGATGGGGCTGAGCACTGATCTACTGCTGAGGCCACTGCCTGAAGCACCAGCCTCTCCTTTATTAAAGGCCCACCCAGTTGTAATTAAGAAAATAAAAATGCAACAACCACACACTCCTCAGGGGGAGGAGTCACCCTCTCCCTAGGTTGTGGAGCATTCCATGCTCCGCTCCTATACCCAGGATGAGCTGGTGGACAGGAGAGTCTGGTATAGGCAGAAGCCATTGGAACCTCTGCCTACATGGCTTTTGTGTCTCTGGGATATGGGGGTGGAAAACATTGTTATGTTGGGTTTTGAAATAAGTAGACTGCCTTCCCTGACAACTCACCCTTTTTTTCCAGCAGCAGTTGCAAAGTGACCATGATACATCAGGAAATCGGGCACATCTGTATTGGCTGAGAACAGCTATCAGGGCAGTTTGGCCTAATCAGGGTGATTTATCATACTTACCCACTAGCTAGAAAATGTATGCAGAGCTCCAACGGATGCTACAGGAGCTAGGCATGAAAAATATGGACCCCCAGGGCCCCTATGAGGATTTTTACATCATAGCAATGAGAAATCTAGTGCTCCATACAGCTCCCCCATCTCTCTTCAGATCCCTAGTGACTATTCTTGACCCCCACATAGGGCAACCCATAAGTGAGGCTACTTGTAGTTTAGTAGATCTGGGGGAGGTCGAAACAATAAGAGCACAGAAGGAAGTATAGGCTATGACTGTAAGGAGAGGTGCAAAGGTCCCTGTAAAGGTCTTGAGGACCCAGATATGGGTTGATTTGATAAAGACTGGTGTAGTGAAACAAAAAATTAATGGGCATTCCAATAGGACCTTGTTAGAACTGTGGCACCAATTAAGGTTAGAGCAGCAGTTTCAGCTGCTGGGGTCCAGGACACAGATGCCGGAGGCAAAGCCCCATGTCTGGCCTGTGTCCCTGCAAGACTTCCTGGGGAACAGTACTCAGGCTCTTTCTGGACCCTCACCCCCACAGGAGGATGATTGGGCATTGCAGTGTGACTGAGTGGGGAGCCAAGAGGGTCCATGACCTTGGGGGACATGGTGGGGACTGGAGGCCACATGTAGAATTAGCAATTCATCGATCCCTATTCAAAGGAATATACTGTGTATATTTCTCCCATCCCTGAATATATTTTGGAGTAGATATCCTGCAGGTCCTGTGGTTACAGAGCTCTGTGGATGAGTTCAGACTGAGGTTAAGTGTGGTAAAGGCAGTTCTGAGGGGACATGCTAAGCACCCGCCTGTAGCTCTGCCTGTTCCTCAGTGAGTGAAAAATACTCAATATAAATTGCCTGGGGGACACAAGGATTGGAGAAACTCTACAGGAGTTGGAGAAGGTGGGCATCATAAAGCCTACTCATAGTCCTTTTAATTCTGACTGTGGATATGACTGTGGACATAGGGAATTGAATAAAGTCACACCCTCTTTGAATGCTAGTGTCCCCTCAATAACAGCCTTTATGGACACACTAAGTCATGGACTGGGATGTATCATTATGTTGTGGACATTGCTAATGCTTTCTTCTCTATTGATATAGTATAGGAATAGTTTGCCTTCACATGGGAAGGCTGGCAGTGGACATTCACTGTCCTTCCACAGGGATACCTCCTCAAGTCCCACCATTTGTCATGGACTTGTAGCCCAGGATTTAGCCACATGGAAGAAACTGGAAGCAGTGCAGCTGTATCACTACATTGATGATATTATGATCACATCTGATCCTCTTGCAGATTTATTAGGGGCAGTTCCTAGTCTGCTGCAACATATACAGGAGAAAGGATGGGCTGTGAACCAAGGTTCAGGGACCTGGTTTGTTTGTAAAATTCTTGGGGGTTGTCTGGTCGGGTAAAACTAAAGTTATTCCTGAAGCAGTCAAAGATAAGGTCCAGGCTTTCCCTATCCCTACCACTGTGGTAGTCTTACAAGAGTTTTTGAGACTTTTGGGCTACTTTTATCTGGCACTTGGCATAAATTCTGAAGCAGGTGGGACTGAGATGAGACATGTGCAGCTGCTTTTACTACTGCTAAGCAAGCAGTCAAGGCCATGCAGGCCTTAAGTGTAATGGACTCATCAAGGCTCTGTAAGCTAGATGTTCATGTACCCAAAGATGGTTACAGATGGGGTCTTTTGCAGCAGCTTGAATGGACATGCCAACTAGTGGGCTCCTTTCACAACTATGGAAAGGAGCAGAGGTCTGGTACAACTTGATAGAGAAGCAACTGGCTGCTGTGTGCCATATCTTGCTGGCTATGGAGTGTATCACTGGAACAGCTCCAGCGAAGGTTAATAACCACCTATCCCATCACAGGCTGGGTGCGAGATTGGACCCAAAAGCCATGGAGTGTCAAGGCACAGATGCCTACAATGGCCAAATGGGGCACATATTTACAGCAGTGTACTGCCCTCCTTTCTAGCCCCTTAAGTGGAGAACTGCAACACTTACTGGGGCCAGTGAGGTATACCTGTGCAAAGCAGTGAGAACCTGCTTTTGATCCATTGGTAGCCAAGAGTCCTTATCAGGAGGGAAAAGCCCCTATACCTGAAGTTGCTTGGTATACCGACAGCTCCAGTCATGGGTGGCCCCTGAAGTGGAGGGCTGTGGCTTTCCATCCTAAGACTGAGACAATATGGATGGAGGATGGAGAGGGAAAGAATAGCCAGTGGGCTGAATTGCAGGCAGTATGGCTCATGATCACCCAGGAGCTCTCTCCTATAGTTGTCTGTACTGACAGCTGGGTCATTTATTAGGGGGCTTGACTCTGTGGCTACCAATGTGGTACCATTCCAACTGGATGGTTGGTCACTGGCACCTTTTGGGGCAAGAGTTGTGGCAAGACATATGGGCCTCTGGTCAGACTAAGACTGTTACTGTATATCATGTGACTGGCCATTGCATTTGGCATCCCCAGGGAATGATGAAGCAGACACATTGGCCCAGGTGCACTGGCTAGAAGGAAAGCCTGTCACTGATGTGCCCAATGGTTACATCATGTTTGTTGCATGTGGGGCAAAAGACAATACGGGCTGTAGCCCATCAGTGGGGCTTGCCATTGACCTTTGAAGAAGTCAGCAGAGCCTGGAGGGAGTGCCTTATGTACTCTAAGAAGGACTTACACCGAGTCCCACAGCAACATCGGACAATAGTAAAGGGGTTGATACCCTTGTCTGGTGGCAGATAGACTATACTGGACCTCTGCCCATATCAGAACATCAGTATGTCATGACCTGTGTGGATACAGCTACTGGCCTACTGGTTGCTATTCCTGTATGTCATGCAGATCAGCAAACCACCAAAAACATCTCTTTACAGACTATGGCTGGCTACAGGAGACTGAGAGTGATCAAAGCACCCACTTCACTGGATATGCATTACAATAATGGGTGAAACAATTAGGAATAAAGTGGAAGTTTCATGTACCATATAACTCTGTTGGTGCAGGAATGACAGAAAGGTACAATGGTTTGTTGAAATCTGGCCTGAAGTCAGACACCAATAGTCTATGAGCTGGTCAGTTCGTTTATGGACAGTGCTGCGGCATTTGAATAAGAAACCCAGAAAAGGAGCCTTGAGACCTGTGTATGTGCTAATAAACATTGCTTCCTCTCCTATACAACTGTATGTGCAAACCAAAGAGGAGTTATTGAACCCAGGATATGGCCAGCAGAGCAACATCCTGTTGCCAGCCCCAATTGCGTTATACCTCAGAGACTCTGTTGAATGGACATGGCCTTGGACATTTCAACACACGGACCAACAATGGCTGGCCCTTCAGGCAACTTGGGGAAAGGCCTGGAAGCTGGCCTCCTTGGTGTTCCTGGGGTAAAAGGAGAGTGGTACCCAAAGATCATGGTAGTGTACCCAAAATGTCAGGAGGTAAGAGCATCTTATGGGGAAGTTTTGTTTTATCTTTATAGCCAGTGCATGTACCTCCCTTAGCTCTCTATGTTGACCCATCTGTAACTCCCACAGGGAGGGCTGGTGAAAGTCTGGTATACTAGATCAGAATGAGATCCCAGTCCTGCCACTGTCCTTTTATAGGACCACTCTCTTGCATGCATTCTACCTGATGCATGGGATTTGCCTATGCTGGTGTTATTAAAACATGCATCTAATCACCCTCAAGGTTATTTTCTTCTATAGTCGCTGTGGACTTGACCCATCCTTTGACTGCAGCTGCCATGTGATGATTGTTCTGAACTCCCTACCTGTTCATCTACTTACCTCCTGTGGAATGGGAAAGCTATGGACTTAATCTGCATAGGACTTTGAACCTAGCTGAGTCTTCCACCTTGAGGATTATCATGTTTTTATTGCTGTTGTTATTGTATGTTATTAGTCTGGTTACAATGCTATAGTTTTCTCACACAGGGGCCATTGCAAAAGATGGAGAATGTGTAGATTGTGATGTGAGATTTCTGGAGGGGTGGGCTGTGGGTAAAATTGCAATATTTCCAGAAACTCTCACTTGGCTTTAGTGTATCTCCAAATCAATAGGTGTTTCCAAGGGGTGGAGAGAAGTAGTCCATCTCCATATCACTAGGTAATTACAAGGGTGAGCAGGGAATATCTAGACCAGAGATGTGAGGTTTGTCCTCTTGTTCTGCAGCTGGGTCATGAGAAACATAGGACAGCAGAAGTAGAGGACTGCTTGTAAGAAATAAATGAGTTTCTCCCACTTTATTTCTCCCTTTGACTGATTTCAGTTTCAAAGGTATTTTGCCCCAGTATTTTCCCTCAAGAGTTGCAAATCCCATGTCTAATCTACTTTATTCATTAATACAGAACACAAAATTCCTAACAGAAATGAATGTCTGTTTTATGTTTGGCCAAGGACAGGACCAGTGACCACTTCTCCTAACTTACAGTGCTGCTCAAACTAGCCAGTAACAAATACAGCCTGTGATAAGTACATACCTATCAATAATTACCCTAAATATAAATAGACTAAATGGACCAATCAAAAGACACAGAGTCACTGAATGGATAAAAAAGCAATACCCATCTATATGCTGCCTACAAGAGACTCACTTCAAACCCAAAGATATACACAGACTAAAAGTGAAAGGATGGGAAAAGATATTTTATGAAAACAACAGGGACAAAAAGCAGGTGTTGCAGTACTTGTATAAAACAAAATAGACTTCAAAACAAAGAAAGCAACAAGAAACAAAGAAGGACATTACATAATCATAAAGGGGTCAGACCTACAAGAGGATATAACCCTTATAAATATTTATGCACCCAACATAGGAGCACCAACATACGTGAAACAAATATTAACAGAATTAAGAGGGGAAATAGAATGCAATGCATTCATTTTAGGAGACTTCAACACACCACTCACTCCAAAGGAGAGGTCAACCAGACAGAAAATAAGTAAGGACACAGAGGCACTGAACATGATATTAGGACAGATGGACCTAACAGACATCTATAGAACACTCCATCCAAAAGCGACAGGATACACATTCTTCTCAAGTGCACATGGAACATTTTCAAGAATAGATCATATACTAGGCTACAAAAAAAGCCTCAGTAAATTCAAGAAGATTTAAATTGTACCAACCACCTTCTCAGACCACAAAGGTATAAAATTATAAATAAATTACATAAAGAAAATGAAAAAGCCCACAAACACATGGAGGCTTAATGACATGCTCCTAAATAATCAGTGGATCAATGACCAAATAAAAACAGAGATCAAGCAATATATGGAGACAAATGACAAAAATAAGTCAACACCACAAAATCTGTGGGATGCAGCAAAGGCTGTGCTAAGAGGGAAGTATATTGCAATACAGGCCTACCTCAGGAAAGAATAACAATCCCGTATGAACAGTTTAAACTCACAATTAACAAAGCTAGAAAAAGAATAACAAATGAGGCCCCAAGTCAGCAGAAGGATAGATATAATAAAGATCAGAGAAGAAATAAATAAAACTGAGAATAACAAAACAATAGAATAAATTAATGAAACAAAGAACTGGCTCTTTGAGAAAATAAACAAAATAGATAAAACCCTAGGCAGACTAATTAAGAGAAAAAGAGAGTCTACACACATAAACAGAATCAGAAATGAGAAAGGAAAAATCACTGCAGACACCACAGAAATGCAAAGAATTATTAGAGAATTCTATGAAAAACTATATGCTAACAAACTGCATAACCTAGAAGAAATGGACAACTTTCTAGAAAAATAAAATCTTCCAAGATGACCCAGGAAGAAACAGAAAATCCAAACAGACCAATTACTAGCAATGAAATTGAATTGGTAATCAAAAACTACCCAAGAAAAAAAAAAACCCAGACCACATGGATACACTGCTGAATTTTATCAGACATTTAGAGAAGACATAGTACCCATTTTCCTTTAAGTTTACCAGAAAATAGAAGAGGAAGGAATACTTCCAAACTCATTCTATGAAGCCAGCATCACTCTAATACCAAAACCAAACAAAGATACTACAAAAAAGAAAACTGCAGACCAATATCCCTGATGAACATAGATGCAAAAATACTCAACAGAATATTAGCAAACTGAATTAAAATAAAAAATACATCAAGATGATCATACACCATGATCAACTGAGATTCATCCCAGAGATGCAAGGATGGTACAACAATTTGAAAATCCATCAACATCATCCACCACATCAACAAAATGTAGGACAAAAACCACATGATCATCTCCATAGATGCTGAAAAAGCATTTAACAAAATTCAACATCCATTCATGATAAAAACTCTCAATAAAATGGGTACAGAGGGCAAGTACCTCAACATAATAAAGGCCATATATGACAAAGCCACAGCCAGTGTCATACTTAACAGTGAGAAGCTGAAAGCTTTTCCTCTTAGATCAGGAGCAAGACTAGGATGCCCACTCTCTCTGCTTTTCTTCAACATAGTACTGGAGGTCCTAGCCATGGCAATCAGACAAAACAAAGAAATAAAAGGCATCCAGATTGGTAAGGAAGACATCATATAAATAGTTCTAAAATTCAAATTGAACCACAAAACACCCCGAATAGTCAAAGCATTCCTGAGAAGGAAGAATAAAGCAGGGGGGATCTCGCTTCCCAACTGCAAGCTCTACTACAAAGCCACAGTAATCAAGACAATTTGGTACTGGCACAAGAACAGACTCATTAGACTAGTGAAACAGAATGAAGAGTCCAGATATTAACCCAATCATATATGGTCAATTAGTATATGATAAAGTAGCCATGGTTGTACAATGGGGAAATGACAGCCTCTTCAACAGCTGGTGTTGATAAAACTGGACAGCTAAATGCAAGAGAATTAAACTGGATTACTGTCTAACTCCATACATAAAAGTAAACTCAAAATGGAGCAAAGACCTAAATGAAAGTCATGAAACTATAAAACTCTTAGAAGAAAACATAAGCAAACCTTTCTTGAATATAAATATTAGCAACTTCTTCATGAACATGTCTCCATGGGTAAGGGAAACAAAAACAAAAATGAACAAGTGGGAGTATATCAAACTAAAATGCTACTGTACAGCAAAGGACACCATCAGTAGAACAAAAAGGCCTCCTATAATATGGGAGAATATATTCATAAATGACATATCTGATAAGGGGTTGACATCCAAAATATATCAAGAGCTCACTCACCTCAACAAACAAAAAGCAAATAATCCAATTAGAAAATGGGCAGAGCATGTGAACAGACACTTGCCCAAAGAAGAAATTCAGATGGCCAACAGGCATATGAAAAGATGCTCCACATCACTAATCATCAGAGAAATGCAAATTAAAATGACAATGAGGTATCATCTCACACCAGTTAGGATGGCCAACACAGAAAAAAATAGGAACAACAAATGCTGGTGATGATGTGGAGAAAGGGGAACCCTCCTACACTGCTGGTGGGAAAGTAAATTAGTTCAACCATTGTGGAAAGCATCATGGAGGTTCCTCAAAAAACTAAAAATAGAAATACCATTTGACCCAGGAATTCCACTCCTAGGAATTTACCCTAAGAATGCAGGAGCCCAATTTCAAAAAGACATATGTACCCCTATGTTTATTGCAGCACTATTTACAATAGCCAAGAAATGGAAGCAACCTAAGTGTCCATCAGTAGATGAATGGATAAAGAAGATGTGGTACATATACAAAATGGAATATTATTCAGCCATAAGAAGAAAAGAAATTCTACCATTTGCAACAACATGGGTGAGGCTAGAGGGTATTATGCTCAGTGAAATAAAGCCAGGCAGACAAAGACAAGTATCAAATGATTTCACTCATTTGTATAGTATAAGAACAAAGCAAAAACTGTAAAAATAAAACAGCAGCAGACTCACAGAACCCAAGAACGGACTAACAGTTACCAAAAGGAAAGGGACTGGGGAGGATGGGTGGGAAGGGAGGGATAAAGGGAATAAGCGGCATCATGATTAGCACACATAATGTAGTGGTGGGGCATGGGGAAGGCAGTATAACACAGAGAAGACAAGTAAGTGACTCTAGCACCTTACTACACTGATGGACAGTGACTATAATGGGGTATGTGGTGGAAACTTGATAATGGGGGGAATCTAGTAACCGCAATGTTGCCCATGTAATTGTATATTAATGATACCAAAAAAAAAAAAGAATACACCCTGTGTTTGAGAATATGATTAGGGGTGAGCTATTAATGAACCTTATATACACTTACGGGTCCAGTCTGCATTTATACGCAGAAGTCAAGGGAAAATTATACTTTAGTGCAACATATTTTCACCCTTCTTCAGATCACAAGATATTAGTTGCCAGGTGATTAATTTACTACATGGCCACTTGTTCTATTCCTTGCATACGTCACTAATGTGCAGGCTTGAAATTTTGCTTCTTGAATTCACCACTTATTAGCTGTGTGACCTTGGGCAAGTTACTTAACATCTCTAAACCTTAACAATGGAATAGGGATAAAAATATTTACTTCCTAGGGTCATTGTTGGAATCAAATAATGTCAATCTTCAAAAGCTTCCAACACATTGTCATTAGTATTTCATAAAGCTTCATATATACTAATAATCTACTATTTCAACAGGCAACCTAAGTGTTTTAAATTACATAGTGCCTTTCTTATATTACATTTGCATGTAAATTTCCCTTGCATAACGTATACAGAACACAGGGTATTTTTCACATGAATATTAACTTAATCTGATAACAATATAAAAAGCAAGTTTAGAGACCAGCCTAAGATCTCAATAAACAGTTGTTTTGTTTTTCCTTTCTCATTAGCTACCATATGCCCCAAAGGTGGGTGAAAATCTGGGATGAAATTAATGATCATTCTTCCTTTGTCATGATTTATCAGTGTGATTATGTGTTGAATAAACAAACTTTTGAATCAAAGAGGTTTATTTAATAGAACTGGGCAGCCAAGATTGGCTTTATTCTGGCTATGTTTTCCTAGTGGTTTAGAAAAGATTTTTTGAATAATTAAGCAGAAATAGGTGTATCAGAAAGTTAGTCTCCCTTTCTCTTTCTTCCCTATCATGCCTAAGACAACACCCAGCCAAACGGAATTGCTATTTAGAACAGAACGTGTCCTAGCTTCTCCTCTCTCACTTGAATATTAATATGGAATGATTAATGAACTTGTTGCACACATGTTAAATTAAATAACAGTGAAGAGATTAAGCATGCCTTTCCTATTATTGAGTGCTGCATTTTCAGTCCTAATGTGTAAAGTAGACCATTAGTTTTCAGTCAGGCTTTGTAATAGATTTATTTATGAATTTATCTCACCTTTCTGCAAGCAAGTCATGCAGCAAATATTTATTTTTTCACTCTACTTAAAGAATTGAAAGCTTGTTCCACCAGTAAATAATGCAGATATCTGACCCTGAGACTTCTACATAACTGTCATTTTCAGACCAATTAGTATGGATAGCTAAGATATTCAGGACTTAATGCTTTACCCTACTTCTGAGACTCCTGCAGTGAAATGCATTCTCCTGGGATGTATAAAAGCCTAGAGGTCATCAATAGGAAAATATGATTTATGATCACAGCACAACTTTAATAGCATCTGTCACTGTTTCCATAGTATCAGATATTCTGTAACTTTTGCTTAAATTAGAACAGATATAAAAAGTGCCCATCCCCACCTCTCAAGTCTAGGATGAATTATTGATCTTTGTATATTTCTCCAGATTTTATTCTTTCTTAAAATGACCAAATCTGTTGAAAAAGAATACTCACATTATTTCTTAGGGTGACCGGTTGTCTACCAAGAGGAAACTAAAAATTGTTTTGTGAAGACTGAGGCAAGAAGTGATCCATAGAAAAGTGGATATAATGAACTGAGATTTATTTTTCAACTAATATTTATAAGGAATTTAATAGAAATAAGCTGTATTAGTTGTATTGAGATGCTTGTCAATATATAGAAACAGAAGGATGCATAACTATGCCTAATAAGTTATCAGAATGTGTGTGTGTATGTGAGAGAGAGGGAGACAGAAAGAAGAAATTTGTAAATCCTTCTCCAGATAATAGATTTTAAAGTCAGTACTGGATATTTTCCACTCAAATAGAGCTTTTCAATGCCTTTCAGTCATTCATATACTTAACAAGTTATGTGAGGTGTGTCTTCACAAAACAAAATAATGTTACAATTTCTACTTTGTCTAGTGAATATTCAATCTCAGGAAAAATCAGTTGAAAGGTGTTTTCTTGCCACTTGTCTAGGAATACCTAAGCCAAATTCCAGTGGTGAATAAAAAGGACTTCCAAGACACCTAGCAAATGGGTCACTGTGCACTTGGCCAACACTACAATCTATCTCTTTGAATTTAACTTGAATGATGTCTTTGAAATTGTTCTGAGAATTCTTTCTAGTGTTAACATCTTTAGGCCAAGCTTCTACATTTTGAAGTGCTAAAAGTAGAATAGGATATGTTCATTCAAGTCCCAGGCTTGATTTTAACACTTTTACTTTGAGAGTCCTATTGGATAAACAAAGCTATCTGGCAATTTTATGAGTTAGCTGGATGCTATCAGTGGCTCAACCTTCACTTCTCTATCCTAACTATCCAAATAAGTAATTTCTTAGAAAAGAACTACAGAGGAGAGGCAAGTCTATTGTGTTGAAGGTCCTGTGCAACTACCTCCCTTCCCCCGTTAGCAAAACGCACAATCAGCAGGAAGAGCTACAAGGTTCATAGTTGATACGACTGGCATGTACACTACTCTGAGAAATGAAATCCAAACCCTGGATTTGCTCTTTCCAGCAAGGTGATTCACAGGCCAGACAGCTCCTGCTGTTACCTAACTGACTGACTGCACGACTCTCTCAAGCTCCCTATTAACACGTAAAGCAGCCTGGGGGTGGGCTCCCTCTCCAGGAACAGAGTTCATGGAGTGTCTAGTTGTGATGAGTTCAAGCACATTTCTCAGTGGGCTGTTAAGAGTTGGGAGCTGTGTGCATTCTCTTCATCTCCTTCCCTGTTCTGTTTAATAACTCTTGTTTTATGCCTGGGCTGTGTGAGTTGCTAACAATTATCCCTACCTTCAATTTTCACAGTTGTAGGACTGGTAGGGAGGGGATGTGTTTCTCTCGGTCAACATTGCATTTATTCCCTATACTAGAGCAGGGCCTGGATGAGCACTCAAGAGCTGTTTATCCATCATTGTGTTGACTGCAAACATCACATTGGTAAAGTAAATCCACAGTACAAAAGTCTGTGAAATATAGATTCGACTGGCTTCCATAGGAAAATGAGAGTGTATATCTTCATGGAATACTGCAAACAATTTAATAAAATGTTTTGTTTGGCATTTTGGTTATCCCTCTATATTCCTCTTTTATCTTGGGTTCTTCCTCTCGTTCAGTCCACTTTTTAAAAACAGTATATCCAATATCCTCCATTGTCTTAGTACTTTAGCTCTGTCCTCAAATTGCTTGTCCCCTGAGCAAAATTAAAGTCCTTCAATTAACTGAGCTGACATTCCCTAGAAGGCAGATGAACAACCAGCTGCCTGATGCAAACATGACTTTGAGGAATTCAGCCCCCACCTCAAACAGTTTATGAATTATTCATCCATGTCTTCCCCTTAGGGTGCAAAGGACAGACACAGAGATAAGGTAGTCATGGGGGTGGGGAGTTGTGCTGCTAAAAATAATATTTTCTCCTTTTAATTATAAATAAATTAATGGAAATGCAAATGTGGTGTCTTCAACCATGCCCATAGCCTTTCAGTACCTAATGAAGTGGTTGAACTTTGGCTCAGTTTTGTCCTTTCTCAAGTCATACAACAGTGTAGGCATCCTGTCTGTATTCATCAAGGGTAATTCAGGGAACGAGAACCACTGTGATTCCTATAAAATTATGGATTGATTTTAGTAATTAGATCTTAGACAATTGTGGGAGGAGCTGGGGAAGAAAAGGTCAAAAAGGGGAGCAAAATCACTAGCAAGCCCTTCTGCTGGTGAACAAGTAGGAGCTTGCAGGAGAAACACATGTGTTGGGACCATGTAAAGGGCTGATGAAAAAGTCTCTGACAGGTTTTAGTGTTTGTGGTTGTGAATTTGCAGCTGTGTGTCTGGTGTTGGACCTGAGATAGATGACTGCTGGTCAGCAGGGCTGAAAATTGGGAAGGAGAGCTGGGTGTGGGGAAAGGGAGGGTGAAGTTGTCTGCAGCCCACCCAACACCTCCCTGATTGTCTCTCACCACCTCTAACTAACAGGGGCTCTGAGTAGATGACAGTTGCTGCTGTACTTGTCCTTCCTAATCTCACTTTACCTTGAGACAACTCTAACCCTTGAAATAAAGGAAATCATATATCTCCAGAAATGTGGTCCCCAGAATAACCAAGTTCTCAATAAAAAAAAAAACCCACTGCTATCCCACAAGGAATCAGATCCTAGACAACCTATCTTTGGCCATTTATCCAGGAAGCTGATCAATTATCTTAAGTTGGCAGTTGGTAGCCATCAAGGCATGGAACAGCTGTTTCAAGGGGACCCATGGAGCACTGAGAATGGCTAGTCAACCCAGGAAATCAAGACATATGTGTTGACTTCACAATACTTTTTAGGTGCCTGTGCATGCACACACATGCATACCTACCTGCATACACGAATGCACGCATGCACAACCATGCACACACACACACAAACACACTATCATTAGTGAACCTACCTACTATGAATCCTACCACAGAATCTTTAGCACATATGAGGTGCTTCATTCATGTTTATTGAGTAACTGAGGGAACCGCACAACAAATCTATAATACAGAAGAGGGGATTTTTGGTTACAAACACTCAACATACACTACCACATGACTGGCCTTCAAGCACCCACTAAACTGAGAAATTTGTTTATTACAGAGAGTAAACAAGCTTCATGCATCATAGCTCGGCTTTTGCCAAATATCATTGCCTCTTCTCATTGTTCCTGTTCAAACGATCTTCACCCTGAATTTCTCCTTTCCTACTTTTCGATCTGAATGGCTGGTTCATAGCCTTCACATTTATTTCTGATACATTTTTCTCACCTGTTTCATCTCTCTTTCCCTTTTGCTCTTTTTTTGTTTGCTTTGACTTTTCGGACTGCTCCTTATGTAGCTCCTCTTTTCCTTTTATCATGGCCCCCAAATCAAAGAGCCATTTTAATTGGAATGTTTGATTCCACAGGAGAGAAAAATCACAGCCAAAAATCTGCCAAAAAGGTTGTCAGCATCGGGTTCTGGCATGTGAGATTTAGGCCTTTTCCACTCTGCCAGCATACACGTTGCCAATATTGTATCACACTGTTCTAACATTGAAAGGAAAATAGCAAAATGCAATTGTAGCATCTTATGATGGGAAAGAAATTCTTTTATCTTACATGAGCTGTGAGTTCTTAGTCCCTTTATATATATATTTTTTTCCACTTGGACAGTTGTATGTGATAGCTTTCGAGATGGAGTTGTATTTGCAGAGTTTTGAATGTCTATTTTGCTTTGCCTTTGTTCTCGTGGACTTTACAATCCATGCCTGGTGCTGCTGTCTATAACAAGGCTATATTGAGGAATAGAATTCTGAATGAGTAATAAAATTCCAGACTTGACCGTCTATGGACTTGAGGGCATTTTTTAAATAAAAAATATTCAAAGGTCATTGGGCCTGGAATGAAAATATTAATAAACCCTTGGTTTTATACTATATGCATATAAAACTATTTCAATTCACTGATTTTTTAAAGTAGGTAATTGTTTTGCCTTTTTTTTTTAGTGGAGATACAATCTCTTTTCAGAATATCTTACTACCAAGTAGATGACAACATTTCTATATTTTTTCCAAGCCGTATGTCTATGTACCAAAAGTACATTTCCAGTCCTTTGAAAACAAACTAAATATATCTAGTTAAGCTTATACCATATATGAGGACAGCTTATGTCATAGGTGGTCAAAGAAACCTGCCCAGAGTTACTCAGCTATTTCATGGAAAAGCCTTTCAGGAAAAATAAGAGCTGTACAAATTGGATACTGTTTAGTGAGGAGTATCAGACTTGCCAAACAATGGCCTGAACAAAGCTGTACAAGGACTGGCCCCAGAAGCCAGACATATCAACCTGCTGTCTTGTTAATTCAATTTTATCTCACACACATTTCCATGTGTTATTGAGTTAAAATTGTTGATCAGTTGAGTTCAAGAGTCGACTTGTTAAAACTTATTCACTGAGTATCTTTGATAATTGAATGAAAAATAAATAAGCACCAATATAATGTTTTATTTACTTTTTGGTAAATGTAATTGGATTTTTCTGTGGTTGTTTTGTTTAGAGAATATATTGGTACTTTCCAGTCAGCTGAGAACCATGTTCTTAACTTTTGTGAGGAAAGGATTTCTGTTTGGCAAGTCTTCATGGTATGGATCATTGAGTCAAAAGACTCAGTTAGGCACCTGTATCACAGAGGAGAGGGCTAGAATCATGTCCTTGGGCCTGGACTTCGTAGCGTATGTTGTAAACTCAGGGCGCCAGGCAGACATGGGGAGTTTGGCCCTAGGAAGTGTGCCAAGGAGGGAGAAGTGCAGTCTGCCCACTCTCTGGCTCCGGTAGGGCTGCGGTTCCCTGTGACCCAGAATCTAAGGAAGTAACAGTGTTCACATCAGAGACACTCCTTGGACCTCGATACTTTGCTTTTGTAGTAAAATATTTGTACTCAAACCTTGTATTGTTAAGCGGGAGGTAGCATGTCTTAGAGATGGAAAATGTGGACTTTTGATACAGAGAGCTCTGGGTTTAACCCTTGGCTTCTCACATAGAAAATTTAAAATAAGTGGATAAATAAAGAAAATGAGAAAAAAAATGTTTTGCTTATATAAGTCTAAGACATCTCAGGAAGAATTTGCAAGTTAATACTGGTTACCTGTGGAAAGGAAGATCCAGTACTTCAGACACAGGACTGGGAGGAATGCTTTTTACCCTATACCTGTTAGTGCCATTTGAATATTGAATCATGAGAGCAAATTACCATTAAAAAAAAATAAAGAAATAGGGAAAAATTAAGATGTAAACTAAATTAAAAGGAGATAGTCTATGCAACATAATAATGTTCAGTAATTTTGTCACTAAATAATGAAGCTTATCTTTCCTGATTCATTATGCAGCCAAAATTAAACTTTCAAAATTTATAATGCTAAATTTCAGCTTTTTAATTAAAAAAATAGTACCTAAGGTGTCAACAAATTAAAATGTTCCATGAAAGTCAAACATATATGCTTATACAAAAATGTCTTTATAAACTGTATCAAAAATAATATAAAATATAATTTAAAGCAGAAAAACATGCCTTATGAACATAAAATCCCTGACTGAGCACCAATCACTGTGTGGACTTAGAAATAGGATTTATTCTGTACTTCTCAATATTTCTATTTAAAAATGAGACTATAGTCTTTACTTTGTTGAGTTTTTGTGAAGATTAAGTGAAATAACATGTATAGTCTCTAATGCAATACTTGGCACATGGCAAGTACTCAGTAAATTAGTAGTGATATTATATTTAATATTATGTTATAATTATTTTATTTAATATTATGTTATATTTATTATATTTACTATTATGATTGCATGTTAATGCAGGGAAAGTAGCCAAGCTAAGGACAATCATGGTATCATACAACCACATTTATTTAACCTTAAAGAAATCACAACCTAGAGAATTTGTGACTTGATTAACTTATGTAGTTAATTCCTGTAAGAGTTTAGCTAAGAAGCCAGATTTCCCAATAATACCTTAAAGTTCTTTTGAATGAATCAGCCTCTTACTTAACGTGGTGTACACAGACCCTGGTCTCTCAAGAGTATGGTACCAGGACCTCAGGAAGGCATTGCACAGGAACCCATGAGAAATGCAGAATCTCGGGTCCTACCCTAGAATTACTGAATCAGAAAGTACATTTTAATAAGATCCCCAGCTGATTCATGTGCATAATTAATGTTTTAGAAGACTTGATGTAGACTAAACCTGAAATTGTGAAACTGATAACAAAACAATAAAAAAAAAAGCCCAAGAAGTTAATTAGAATCAATAATAGTATGTTAAACAACTGACTGAGAAAGTGAATAATGCCTCAAATCACTTGTGAGGCAGAGATTCTAGATAAAGATCTAGATAGATGGATGGATGAACAGAAAGACAGTAGACACAAAGAGAGACAGAGTGGGACATATGTAGTACAGATATTTCTGTGTCATGTGGGGAAAGTACTGCACTAATTCTAGAAGATATGAGTTCTATTTCAAATTAAATATAATATATTATTGCTATACATAAGTCAAATAACTAGTTGGGTTATTTCTTCCCTTGCATATTCCATTGAAACAAATTGACTAGTTGCTAGAATATAAATTTAAGCCCATTTTCAATTAAGTGAAACATGAAAGCTGTCATAAATATGGTGTGGCCACATGGACATTTACTAACCTACTGATTCACTAAATAATTCATTTCTCAACCAGTTATTATGATATTGTGTTAACACAAGTTGAATCTAAGATGCTATTCCTGTTGAGATTTATAATAAAGTATAGCCTATGTAGACTCTATGTGGGGACAAGAGCAAAGGAGTCAGAGTCACACAGATATAAATTCCATCTCTACTTCTTAGTAACTCTCCGGTTTCCTGAATTCCCTTGGACAGGTTTCCATGATCCTGCAAGGGCAAAATGAGAATATTAAAAAGTAACTCACAAGCTTGTTTTGAGGAATACACATACCTGTAGATTGCATGGTAAACATCTTATGAATGGTAGGTATAAGAGTAATTCTAGCATCATGCCATATCTTTTTTTCTTAATTTTTTATTAAGGTATTATTGATATACACTCTTATGAAGATTTCACATGAAAAAAAAAACCAATGTGGTTACTACATTTACCCATATTATCAAGTCCCCACCCATACCCCAATGGAGTCACTGTCCATAAGTGTAGTGAGATGCCACAGATTCACTGTTTGCCTTCTCTGTGCTACAGTTTTCCCTGTGACCCCCCACACCATGTGTAGTAAACACAATACCCCTCAATCCCCATCTCCCTCCCTCCTGACCTGCCCTCCTACACCCCTCCCCTTTGGTAACCACTAGTACATTCTTGGAGTCTCTGAGTCTGCTGCTATTTGTTCCTTCAGTTTTGCTTTGTTGTTATACTCCACAAATGAGGGAAATCATTTGGCACTTGTCTTTCTCCACCTGGTTTATCCAGCTCCATCCATGTTGTTACAAATTGTAGAATCTGTTTCTTTCTTATGGCTGAATAGTATTCCACTGTGTACATGTATCACCTCTTCTTTATCCATTCATCTACTGATGGACACTTAGGTTGCTTCCATGCATCATTCCATATCTTATTAAAACCTTACTGGAACTCAACTCACAACTCTAACACTATTGAAATAATCTGATCATTCACAGAATTTTAACAGGTAGTGAATGTTTCAATTATTGCTCTAAGTGAAGCACAGAGGATACTACCATTTTTTCAAAGCTCTAAGAAAATGCTCAGCCTGACATAATTGATGCAACTTACATTAGTAACATATTGGTAAGGAGACTGTACAACTGACTTCATTTGATAAATCATGGCAAATTGACACATAGAAACACAAAATACTGCAAATTATTTTTTAAAAGAATAAAAAAGTAAAAAGAAGTGAGACTACAAAGGGCACTTAAAACATCATTATATCCTAGAATTTCAGGGATGTGAATAGACTTAAAAACTAAATAGTAATTTAAATAAACCCCTATATTTCACAGTTTTCTGTAAGTCACAAAGCACATTTACTTTGGCTTATTAAATTGTCACAAAGCTATAAATTGATCATCCTTATCCCCATTTTGTATATGAGGAAACTGAGATTCCAAAGCCAAAAGCCATTTACTTTCTCAAGGTCATGAGGACAAAAAGCAGGTAGTGCTCCCCACCCTGCGCCTGACTCACCAAAGCTCAGGAATCAGCTGTTAATCTAGGGTAGACTGTTAACCCAGTTAATGTTTATCAAAGTCAGGACAACAGTTTCTTAGGGACTGTTCATCAATTTCATCTCTAAGTTTCTTTTTTGACTTATTTCAATAAGGTATCTTACTTTTTCTCTACAGCTGACTCCTTCCTACTTCAAAATATAAATGCTAAACTACTATTCATCTCAAATTCCCTCCTTGAAAGTCCAAGGAAGATTTTCAGGGCCTGGGATGGTTGTGAGGAGGTAGAAGGACTGAATTCCAGGGCATGGAGAAAACATCCAAAAAGGGAGACAAGAACTGGAAGAAAAACTGAGCCCAGCAGACAGTCCGCCTTAGCGTTCATCCAAAGGGACTGGGCCAATGGGTACAGGCATCTTATATTCATCAGCATCTCCAGAGGATGCAGATTTGCTCTGATTAGAAGGGCCAGGTGTGCAAGAGTCCAGCCAGCAGGTGAGAAGACCAGAGGGATCTGAGAAGGCCACTGCCATCCAAAAACTTTCCTATTGATGTGGAAAGATTACTTCCTTCACCAAAATCCCAGGAACACTTTCTTTTTTCTAGACTACAGTAGAGATAAGAATGCAATATTTTTATATAATGCATAAATGGATATTTTATCAACCTAGAAACTCTACTGGTCATACAAGAAGTTAAACTCATGTCAAATGAAATTCAGGCTGGTATAGAGTGAAATTTATAGGCTTTGGAGTCAGATGGACCTAGAATAGAATCCTAGTCCTGTCAGCTTCCAGCTCTGGAGATTCTGGATGACTACCCCTCCTCTCTGACTCTTAGTATCTTTACTTTCAAAAGGTAATAACAATATGTATCCAGCAAAATTATTGCAAGAATTAACTACTCTATTATAGTTATTATAAAAGAAAGGCATAAAGCACTCAAACATAGTAGTCATTCTATTGTCATTACCATCATCATCCATTGAGTTTTACAATTTGAAATACAAATCACAAGTGTGTAGCTAGATGAAATATCACACAGTGAATATACTCTTATATCCTCTCCCTCGATAAAAACACAATCAACTCTCCTGCACACCCCTTGCCAACTCAGATATAATCACAGTTCTGACTATTAGTACCAGAAATAAGTTTTGCATGTTTTTGAAATTTCTACAAATGCAGAAATTTATGCAATTATTTCTTCTTTTGTGTTTAGCTGCTTCTACAAAATATTACCCTGTGTGATCTACATTATTGCATGTAGCAATAATTTTTTAATTTTTGTTGCTATATTGTACTTTATTTTTAATGAATATTTATAATGTTGATGAACATTGGAAATGATTCCAGTGTTTAGCTATTTATAATTAGTGTTACCCTGAGAGTTCTCCCACTTGTTTCTGGTGATATATTTACACAGTTCTGTTCTACAAATGTAGGAATGAAATTGCTAGTCAAGGGTATGTGTGTTTAATTTAGGAAATGGCTCAAGACAATTTCAAAAAGGATTTTTTTCCCACTCACCCTTCCACTGACATCTTCTGAGAGTTCTTCTCTGTGTCCTCACCAACACTTGGTATTTTCAGTTGTTCTAAGAAGTCAGCCATTTCTAGTGGGTATGTAATGACATCTCATGGGATTTTAATTTGCATTTCACTGATAACTAATAAACTAAGGTACTTTTAATACATTTATTTGACATTTCAATGTTTTCTTATATAAAGTGTCTGTTGAAGTATTCATATATTTTCTTATTTTTCTTTTTTTCTTGGCTTTTTGCTGATTCATTAAAATTTTTTATATCTTCAGGATACAAATAATCTGTCAATTGAAGGAAAATATTCATTTTCCTCTAGCCTCAGGGATACCTGAAGATGTGACCTTTGTCAAATGCTTCTTGCAACAACAATATTTAAGATGTAGTCTGGAATGTATTTATGTCATGTCTAAGATAACAGAGCAGCCATACCATCTGTGTACTAAGGTGAGCCGCTACACAACTAGAAGAGCTGAAAAGAAAATGCAATGTGTCTATACATATAACACGTATAGACACATGGGATTTTTAAACTTCCTCTTATAAATTATTTCTATAATATAAGACTCTAATCTTTGGGTGTGGTAGGAGTCTCTACTTGTCTCTACTCAGTTTTGTATGTTGTATGCATACCAGATGGCAGAACCACCTTGTTCTGTTTATGAGGGAAACACAAAAACATTTTGAGATGTGTACAATTCTCACCTCAAACAGAAGGAACTCATGCTCACATGTGGGCTACACATAGCTTGGAGAAGTTGCAAAGAGTACATTTTATACTTGTCTTATGTAGAATATTCTTCTCAATAAATGTCTTTAGTGGAGAGTCTGTATTATTACCATTGACTCTAAAATATTCCTCCTTATTTGTCTCTCCTTTCTTTCTTTCCTTTCTTGCTTCCTATTTCCCCACTTCCCTCCATTCCTATTTTCCTTCTCTTTCCCTCCCTGATATTTCCTGTTTTTGACCAATTTCACATTGGATCTACCTGGAATGGAAAATGAGTTTGCTGCACTGTATATCAATAGATACTGTTTACGTTTTTCCCTTTGTGTGGACTCATTGCAGGTTGGAGGTAGAAGCAGGTCCACAATTTTACACAGTAATCTTTCTGCATTAAAGTATTTATGAGTTATTTTACACCATACATAAATACATACAAAATTTAACTCAAAGTGGATTAAAGACCTGAAAACATAAAACTCCTAGAAGAAGCATAGAAAATAAGCTCCTTGACATCAGTCTTAGTGATGATATTTTGGATCTGCCCCTAGAAGCAAAGGCAACAAAAGAAAAAAATAAGTGTGGCTGCATCAGATTAAAAGCTCCTGTACAGCAAAGCACACCATCTTCAAAATGAAAAGACAACCTGCTGAATGGAGGGAAATATTGTAAAACATATATCTGATAAGGAATAATATTCAAAAAATTTATAAAGAACTCATAATACTCGATAGCAAAAATAATCTAATTAAAAAATGGGCATCTGAATAGACATTTTTTTTTAAAGACACATACAGGTGACCAAAGGGTACATGAAAAGATGCTCCACATCACTAATCATCAGGGAGATGCAAACTGAAGCCAAAGTGAGATGCCACCTCACATCTGCTAGAACGGCTACTGTCAGCAAGACAAGAAGTAACAAAGTGAGGATATGGAGGAAAAGGAACACTTGTGCACTCTTAGTGGGAATACAAATTGGTGCAGCCATCATAGACAACAGTAGGGAACTTTCTCAAAAAATTGAAAGTAGAATTCTGGATATTTATCCAAAGAAAACAAAAACACTAATTTGAAAAGATACATGCCTTTTCATGTTAATTGCAGTATTATTTACAACAGCCAAGATATATAAACAACATAATTCCATCAATGGATGAATGAATAAAGAAAATGTGGCATATATATCACATTTTCTTTATGCATTCATCCATTATATATATATATAATATATATATAAAGTAGTAACCTGTTATATATATATATATATATATATATATATATATGTAAAATGGAATACTACTCAGTCACTGAGAAGAATGAAATTTTACTCTTTGCAACAACATGGATGGACTTGAGGATATTATGCTAAATGAAATAAGGAAGACAGAGAAAGACAAGGACTGTATGATCTCACTTATATTTGGAACCTAAAACAATTCAAGCTCATAGATGCAGAGAACAGATGGGTGGTTGTTGGTTAAGGTGGGCAGTGAAACAGGTGAAAGGATTCAAAAGTACAAACTTTCAGTTATAAAATAAATAAGTCACGGGGATGTAGTGCACAGCATGGTGATCATAATTAATAATGCTGTATTGCATATTTGCAAGTTCCTAAAAAGTAAATCCTAAAAACATTCTCACTGCCAAGAAAACATTTTTTTGGTAACTATGTATGGTGATTAATTAATCAGACTTATCTTAGTGATGCTTTTCTGAATGCATACAAACATCAAATCCTTATGCTGTATGTCTGAAACTAATATAAGGTGATATGTCAATTACAGTTCAAAAAAAAGTTAGTTATTAGTGGGGTGAAAGAAGGTTTATAAAAATGCACACACAAGAGGAAAGTATATAGCAATCCAGGCACACTTGAAGAAGGAAGAACAATCCCAAATGAATAGTCTAACATCACAATTATCGGAACTGGAAAAAGAAGAACAAATGAGGCCTAAAGTCAGCAGAAGGAGGGACATAATAAAGATCAGAGAAGAAATAAACAAAATTGAGAAGAATAAAACAATAGCAAAAATCAACGAAACCAAGAGCTGGTTCTCTGAGAAAATAAAAAAAATAGATAAGCCTCTAGCCAAACTTATTAAGAGAAAAAGAGAATCAACACAAATCAACATAACCAGAAATGAGAATGGAAAAATCATGACAGACTCCACAGAAATACAACGAATTATTAAAGACTACTATGAAAACTTATATGCCAACAAGCTGGAAAACCTAGAAGAAATGGACAACTTCCTAGAAAAATACAACCTCCCAAGACTGACAAAGGAAGAAACACAAAAGTTAAACAAACCAATTACGAGCAAAGAAATTGAAACGGTAATCAAAAAACTACCCAAGAACAAAACCCCAGGGCCGGACGGATTTACCTTGGAATTTTATCAGACACACAGAGAAGACATAATTCCCATTCTCCTTAAAGTGTTCCAAAAAATAGAAGAAGAGGGAATACTCCCAAACTCATTCTATGAAGCCAACATCACCCTAATACCAAAACCAGGCAAAGACCCCACCAAAAAAGAAAATTACAGACCAATATCCCTGATGAATGTAGATGCAAAAATACTCAATAAAATATTAGCAAGCAGAATTCAACAGTATATCAAAAGGATCATACACCATGACCAAGTGGGATTCATCCCAGGGATGCAAGGATGGTACAACATTCGAAAATCCATCAACATCATCCACCACATCAACAAAAAGAAAGACAAAAACTACATGATCATCTCCATAGATGCTGAAAAAGCATTTGACAAAATTCAACATCCATTCATGATAAAAACTCTCAGCAAAATGGGAATAGAGGGCAAGTACCTCAACATAATAAAGGCCATCTATGATAAACCCACAGCCAGCATTATACTGAACAGCGAGAAGCTGAAAGCATTTCCTCTGAGATCGGGAACCAGACAGGGATGCCCACTCTCCCCACTGTTATTTAACATAGTACTGGAGGTCCTAGCCACAGCAATCAGACAAAACAAAGAAATACAAGGAATCCAGATTGGCAAAGAAGAAGTTAAACTGTCACTATTTGCAGATGACATGATATTGTACATAAAAAACCCTAAAGACTCCACTCCAAAACTACTAGAACTGATATCGGAATACAGCAAAGTTGCCGGATACAAAATTAACACACAGAAATCTGTAGCTTTCCTATACACTAACAATGAACCAATAGAAAGAGAAATCAGGAAAACAATTCCATTCACCATTGCATCAAAAAGAATAAAATACCTAGGAATAAACCTAACCAAAGAAGTGAAAGACTTATACTCTGAAAACTACAAGTCACTCTTAAAAGAAATTAAAGGGGACACTAACAGATGGAAACTCATCCCATGCTCATGGCTAGGAAGAATTAATATCGTCAAAATGGCCATCCTGCCCAAAGCAATATACAGATTTGATGCAATCCCTCTCAAATTACCAGCAACATTCTCCAATGAATTGGAACAAATAATTCAAAAATTCATATGGAAACACCAAAGACCCCGAATAGCCAAAGCAATCCTGAAAAAGAAGAATAAAGTAGGGGGGATCTCACTCCCCAACTTCAAGCTCTACTACAAAGCCATAGTAATCAAGACAATTTGGTACTGGCACAAGAACAGAGCCACAGACCAGTGGAACAGATTAGAGACTCCAGAAATTAACCCAAACATATATGGTCAATTAATATTTGATAAAGGAGCCATGGACATGCAATGACAAAATGACAGTCTCTTCAACAGATGGTGCTGGCAAAACTGGACAGCTACATATAGGAGAATGAAACTGGACCATTGTCTAACCCCATATACAAAGGTAAACTCAAAATGGATCAAAGACCTGAATGTAAGTCATGAAACCATTAAACTCTTGGAAAAAACATAGGCAAAAACCTATAAACATGAGTGACCTGTCCTTGAACATATCTCCCCGGGCAAGGAAAGCAACAGCAAAAATGAGCAAGTGGGACTACATTAAGCTGAAAAGCTTCTGTACAGCGAAAGACACCATCAATAGAACAAAAAGGAACCCTACAGTATGGGAGAATATATTTGAAAATGACAGATCCGATAAAGGCTTGACATCCAAAATATATAAAGAGCTCACACACCTCAACAAACAAAAAACAAATAACCCAATTAAAAATGGGCAGAGGAACTGAACAGATAGTTCTCTAAAAAAGAAATACAGATGGCCAACAGACACATGAAAAGATGTTCCACATCGCTAATTATCAGAGAAATGTAAATTAAAACTACAATGAGGTATCACCTCACACCAGTAAGGATAGCTGCCATCCAAAAGACAAACAACAACAAGTGTTGGCGAGGCTGTGGAGAAAGGGGAACCCTCCTACACTGCTGGTGGGAATGTAAATTAGTTCAACCATTGTGGAAAGCAGTATGGAGGTTCATCAAAATGCTCAAAACAGACCTACCAGTTGACCCAGGAATTCCACTCCTAGGAATTTACCCTAAGAACGCAGCAATCAGGTTTGAGAAAGACAGATGCACCCCTATGTTTATCGCAGCACTATTTACAATAGCCAAGAATTGGAAGCAACCTAAATGTCCATCGGTAGATGAATGGATAAAGAAGAAGTGGTACATATACACAATGGAATACTACTCAGCCATAAGAAGTGGAAAAATCCAACCATTTGCAGCAACATGGATGGAGCTGGAGAGTATTATGCTCAGTGAAATAAGCCAAGCAGAGAAAGAGAAATACCAAAAGATTTCACTCATCTGAGGAGTATAAGAACAAAGGAAAAACTGAAGGAACAAAACAGCAGTGGAATTACGGAACCCAAAAATGGACTAACAGCAGTTCCTGTGTGCTGACCTCCAATGAGTTCTACACAGTGGTATAGAGGGCATGTCAAAGTGTGGGCAAAGGGTCTGTTTGTTTCTATGCAGAAGATCAAGGCCTAGCTTGGCTACCCAGAAAATGAACTAAGATACGATATGAGGAGGAGCTTCCGGCATCAGCACTCTCTGGAGGACTTGTGCTGGGGGATGATCATCAAAAAGCCTCCACAGGGATCTGGACGATGCTGCGGTTGTGGCTGCATCCACCCCACCATTTCCTGGACTTGTCATTGGAATGAGGAGGGAGATGTTTAGGCTGGCATGTGCATACAGTGAGACAACGAATTTGACCGGATCTGTACTGTTGGAACTCAACCAGGAGTTGGGAGGGGTACAAGTTGTAGCACTCCAAAATCTCATGACTATAGACTATCTACGGTTAAAAGAACATATGGGATGTCAACAGATCCCAGAAATGGGTTGCTTTAATTTGTCTGACTTCTCTCAGACTGTTCAAGTACAGTTGGACAATATCCATCATATCATAGACAAATTTTCACAAATGCCTAGGGTGCCTAAATGGTTTTCTTGGCTTCACTGGAGATGGATGGTAATTATAGATTTGCTTTGTTTATGTCACCGTATTCCTACTATGTTAATATGTGAGCGCAAGTTAGTTAGTAGTTTAAAACCTATACATGCTTAAGGTACTCTACAAGAATATATGTCAAAGAAATAATCAATCCTCCCATGTTTTCTTCCATATGCTACCTCTATAGCTTTTCTTCTTCCTTCCTAATTACAACCCTTAAATAGAATTCGTGCCTCATATCGAATTTACCAAGTATCATAATTCCTCCAGGTGGTAAAGAAACCTCGAGATAAGTGCTGGGCATAGAAGCCACAGGGCATAAATCTGCAAAGAAGTAAAAAGCTAACCTTTTCAAACAATATGGCTTCTTTCTCACTTACCAACTTTACATTTCCCTGTATGGCCCCAGAAGATGACTGGTTAGCCAGAGACGGGTAAGATTCCTCAAGGGAGGAACAACCTAAGACAGGCACAGTCGCAGGGGGGCCATCAGGTGAGAAATTGGGGATCAACAGAGGTGAGGCTCAGAACCTCACCCCCCCTGTTTTGAGAGAAATCTTCTGCATCCGTGGATGTTTTGCTGCCCTTGTCTAGCTTGGATTAATACTTAGTCCATAGGCACACACCTGATCATCTACATTTGCCCTCTTACAGCACTAAACTATGCTTTCTACCTTTATCTTGCATCTACCTACCACATCAGCATTTTATTAAAAATAAAAATAAAAATAATAATAAAGGGAGAAATGTGGGATCCACATATAAATCAAGTATAAAAATCAAATGAATATTCATATTTGACCTGATTGTTTATAGTTCATAATGCGTGATCAAAACCGAGTTTCTGTGATGACTGCCCTTGTACTGTTCACCATGTAAGAATTTATTCACTATGTAAGAATTCTTTCACCATGTGAAAAAAAAAAATTTACACACACAGACAAGTATATACGTTCTTGCAAGTGAAATAATCAGATACCCACTCCCAAACTTCTGCCTTTAATAATAAATATGATGAATTTTGAAATATGAATGCTTTTCCATAACAAAGAAAAGTAAAGAAATGAAAATGCCATATATCTGATGCCCCACAGGGGTTAGTACCTAATTCTACTTTTTGACTATCCAATAGCAGAATGCAAGAACCCTATCCTTGAAGTCTCTACAATTTCCATAACAAAGGAAAGGACAGCTTTTCTTTTTTGCGAGCTTCTTCAAACCTTACTTCTTTACCATGCAAGGTCATATTTGCTCTCTGACTATGGCACCTGTTCTTGTTCCTCTGAGATTGTAAGGTCTTATTGAAGAATTTGAGCATCAATAGCCTTCCCTGCCAGAGGTGCTTTATGTTTTTAATCAGTACTTTCACAAATCGAAAGTTTAAGGCTTTTGAACACTGTAGATGGAAGATCTCTTTATCCATCTTTCTATGCAAAATGTTTAATGGCAATTGAATTAAGGTGAAGATATAGACTCTAACATTTATTTTATATTGAATTATAATTGGTAAAAGTCACTTGTGAAGGATAAAAATAAGTTAACACTGTTGACAACTATACGGAAAAACTGTTCTAAATGCTTTACAAAAATATCTGAGATTCACAAAAGCTCTAGGAATTAGGAATTATAAGAATTATAAAACAGGAATCTGGTTTCTAATCTTAATTATTACAATCTCCATGTGTAATCCCACAAAAACCATTTCACCTCTTCAGGCCTTATTTTCCCAATATTAATACATATTAATTGCTGCATACCAAATTATCTTTAAACTTAGGAGCTGAAAACAGATATTTATTATCCCATACAGCTACTGGAGTCAGGAATCCAAGAATGGCTTAGCTCCGTGGTTCTGGCTCAGGGTGTCTAATGAGGTTACAGCTGAGTTATTGGCCACAGCTGCAGGCATCCTGAAGGCTGGACCTGAGCTGAGGAATCTACGTCTGAACCCCCATTCCCGTGGTGGCCAGAAGGCTGCTTCAGTTCCTCACAAGTTGCTGTGGAGGCCTCAGTTCCTCAGCACACGGCCGTTGATAGGGCACTGGCTTTCTCCGCAGCGAGTGATACCAGAGACAGCGAGCGAGGCAGGAGCCTCTGTGCCTCCTCACAGCCCAGTCTCTGAAAGTGCACTTCACCACTTCTCACTACCTTTTTCTATTTAGAGAAGCAAGTCACTCAGTGAAGCCCACGTTGGAGTTGAGGAAAATTAGGCCTTACACCCACTAACGAATTTGATATGAGGGCACAGTTTTAGACTGTCGTGCCACCTACAGCAATTAATAGGGTGAGAATCAGGGGTCAGTTTCAGTGGCGCCTGAAAATCTCTAAAATTTTGGGAAACATGGATTTCAAGCCTTGTAAAAGCTGACCAATCATACTCTCCTTTTAGTGCTGAATCAGAATGTTGGCCTTGCTGATGTATATCACATTAAAGTCTCAGAGCCAGCCTTACTTATAAAAATTCTCACTAGCAGTTGTAATAGTAGTGTATTTCATTGGCAACTTGATGAATTTTCACATGTTCACATCCATGTAACTACCAGAGATAACCGCTACTCACAGATCAGTTTTTAAACATTAACTAAATAGCATCATACCATAACTACTTATTTCTCTGGCTCCATTAGCTCAGTATGCCTTACTTTGAAATGCAGTGGATGGTTATCCTTAGTCCTGACAGAAGACCATCTGGTCAAAATACAGCTGGTACAGGTGTTTGGAATTCTTATCACTAAATTCACTTCATCAGAAAACAGGCAGTACTCACTGGAAGTAGCATGGAACAATGTATTTGGGAGGAAAAATAAAAATCTGAATTTTTTTTTCAGATAGAGAGCCTTTGCTTAAATTAATTCATTAAATAAATACTTATTGCATCCTTCCTATGTGCCAGGCATTGAAATACAGGACTGGAATATAAGCATCTCCAGCATACAGATTCAGGGTTGATTCTAACAGTGTTACAAGTACAATCATGGGGATAAGCAGTCCAAGGATAGGAAACATAGCTGTCCAGAGAGATGATATCTGAACCATGCCCTGCAGGCTCAGTGGGAATTCAGGGTAGAGACAAAGGATTATAGTAAAAGAAAGGGTTCTGTAGATATAAAAACTTACAGAAAAATAGGCTTAGTGTATTTGAGGGATGGCATGGATGAGACAATGAGGGAAAGAATGAGACTGCAAAGGGGAGTGGTGTCCAGATCATGAATCCTTGTTCAGCCATGGTTAAGAGCTTATATTTTACCCCTTGGACCACCAAGAGCCTTTGAAATGTTTTAAGAAAGGAAATGGCAAGATTAGATTTGCATGAAAACAACCCCAGCAAGTTCAATAATGAGTTGGATAAAGGAGAAAAATGGAAGTAGGAGAGAAAAAAAGGAGGTAAATGATTATTTAAGTGAGAGATAATGAGGGCCTAGACTGCGGTCCTGGAGTGGGCACAGGATGGAGCCCAGGCATCTCAGAGATGACCCTGAAGGTGCACAGTTGCCTGAAGGCAGCACGAGCTGGGCCTGTCTTTATCCTCCCTGGGAAAGGTTGCAGGCACAGCTCTCATTCTTGTAGTCTCTTTCCAGACGTCCTTGAACCGTGAGAGTTCCCAGATGGACATCTAGAGGTCCCAAAGTCTCCTGACATCGACTAAATAGAATCATAAAATTGTGTTAGTTACAGACCCGTGCACTGTAGAGATAGGATGCACTTTTCCTGAGCTGAGGCTTATAAGCCACCATTGCATTATGGGATCATTTATATAGGTTGAGTCAAAATATAGAATTATTTAAATGATTGTATAACTAAACCCAACAGCTGTTTACCAAACAATGTATAATACATAATTTGTAATTTGTTGCTATGCCAATAACCTGAGAATCTTAACAGTAGGATTTTAATTATTTTTATTTAAACTCCTAAAATCTGGTACAGTGATTAGCACATATTTAGTGCTCGGTATCCTATTTAGTGCATGAAATTAGTAACCCTGAATACAGAGAGCCCTTGTAACATGGGATGTTAATACTTACAGTGTAACAGTGAGGGTTAAGTTAAAGGAAACTCTAGATTTCACAAGGTAAATCTTGTTACTTCCTGATAACAGAGTAAGTATTCAGTACATGGCAGTTGTTAATTGTATTAGCCTTGCCTTCAATGACACGCATAAACTCCCATCTAATAATATCTATAAGGAAATCATTCAACTCTGAATAAGGATCAGGGTGATCATTTTCCACACATTGATTTTAAAAATGCTACAAACAACATGAGTCAAAATTGCTGTCAGGAGTATATGTTAGAAAGAAAAGTTTTTGATTACTTTTAATTAGCTTTTGATCTTCCCTTCACCAGCCTTTTATCCTCTCTATAATAAAAAAATAATGAGGGAAAAATGAGTCAGGGTGCTAAATCAAAATGAAATAGTTATATAAAATTATGTCTTGAGAATTCATTCCCATCACATAAACATTTCTGATTCTAAGTGTTATAAATGGTGTAAGTTCCTTTCCTATAAAACATTCTAAACAAAACAGCCTCTGGAAGATTTCCAAAACAAACTAAAAAACATATGGAAAGAAATACACTAACATAACATTGCTGGTTACAGTACAGAGGAAAAACATCCTTAAGACTAAATGAAATAAACAGTAACAGGAAGTGCCTGGTGTGTGAGTCTTCCGGAATCTCTAACAGAGAGGAGGCCCCTTTGCCAGTGTATGCTTCCTCCTCGAACCATTATGGTGCTCATAGAGAGAAGTAGACCCCCCATTCTCAAGTCTGGAAGCAGAAACTGGAGGGAAGTAGCTTGACCATCATCTCCTCCATCATCTCCAGCTTCTAGCTCATCTCTGAGACTTGTATTGAGACTTCTACCAGCTTAAAAAAAAATTGAATTATTACTGGGCACACTTAAATGCCTCCCTCGTAAGGTATGTTAATAAATTTTTAAATGATTTTTTGCCATGTGTTGTCAAGCAGTACTACTTTTTAAAGAATAGGCAGTAGTTTACATAATTCCCAGTTTTTATTATTCATATTAAGGGATTCTGTTCCATAAAAGGAAAGAATGTACTTTATTAGCCTTCCAATTTAGCTCTAATTTTTAGATGAATATTGATATAATTTTCTTCAAAAATGATAGGACAAGGCAATTGATTCTCTAAAAATAAAACGTGCTGGAATCAGGGCCAAGCATAGTAAGATAAAAATGGTGCACTTTTAGATTACTTTGGGTTTATTGTGGTTACACAGAATGCTGTTCTAGAACTACCTCTTGGCTAGGAAAAATATTTATTTGTGTTTGATATCAACTTTTTTTGTGAAACATGGATCTCTTTTAATATGTGATTTAAAGCAAGTGGTGTTTATAAATCCTTCTGCCCTGCCCCACATACATAAAACTTGGCAGATTACAGCAAAGCAAAGAGAACAGAGACCCAGAGCAATTATTTCAGAGAGTCTGAGGGCTGGGGCATCACTCAACCACATGAAAATCAATCACTAAAGCTTGGTAGTCTGAGTAAATGTGTATGTGAAGAATAACGCTGAAGAAGAGCCAACCAATTCAGGACCAACTAGGCAACATGAATATGGGCACCAAGATATTTTCACTAGATCCAAATATCCTGTAGCTACTATTTTAAAATGTTTTTAAGGTCATTCATTAGTAGGCACTTTTGCTTTAAAAGCTTTCTGACCTTTAAAGTCCTTTCCCCCAGAAACACAAACCTTTACAATTCTCCTCAAATCAAACAGACCTCTGATAAAACAAGACTTATGTAGTCATTGTGGGATGATATTTATTACAGTGACTTCATTTTATTCAACTTCACAGCAAGTTCATCTTCAGTGAAAATTATAGTGGTATCTCTGTGACCCCATGTATTTAAATTTCAAAAATTTGGAATGTCAAATAATGTTCCCTATTTATAATTCTTCTCATTTTGCATCTTTTGACTGTCCCTTATTGTTACTTATCTCCTCAAGGAGCAATAGTTTTTATTAGAACTCATTTTTAGTTGGAGCTGGTTTATTTACTCTTTGAGTACTATGTGTCATAGATGTGGAAGTGTCCCTGTAGAACTGTTTTAAGTTTCCTTTGTTAGAGCCCCAAGGGCTTCATGAATCTTGGATCCGTATCTATATTGTGCTCTTGTCTTTAACCAGAGTAAATCTGAACAGATTCCATGCACAGCAGTAGACAGGGAATGCCGACTTCTCATGGAAAAATTTATTCTCATCATCCTCTGTTTGTTGGCCAAATTCACGTAGGTTCTGTTTCATGGACTTGGGCTATCTTTGATGGTCCCAGGTCGGTGCCAGTTCCCCTTTGCCTCACCTGGGTGCAACACCATTTCTCTTGATCCCCTTTGGTTTTTGGTTTTGAATGTCTTATTTCTCAGGCCCCATGCATTTTGGCACCGAAGTTAACCGCTTTGATATTGGCTTTTTCACAACACTTATCAATTTCCCTCTCATTATATTTTAATTATTTCAGGTGTTGTTGTTATTATTATCATTATTATTACTATATTATCATGCTTTAATATTAACGAATACATGTAAGGTTGGTTTGCCTTGTTACCTGAACTATAGTTCAGTATTCTTTCCCTAACTACAGTGTTGACCAACCATTTATTTAGTGTGTTTTGCTAGTGAAATCAATGCCTTTACATAATAGAGTGATTATTGCAGCAGATCCATTAGGAGATAACTCTGATGCAGATGAACTTTTACCAAGACTATGAAAATCACACAATGTGAATAAAGAAAGTTGTTACTAGTTCACCTACACAAAAGGCTGTTCCTGGATGTATTCACATTGTATCTGTTTTCTACAGATGAACTGCTTCTTTGCTCATTCATTTATTAGGACATCTTTCTGGAAATATTCATCCCTAGCCTTGATTCTATTAGGCACTGTTGTAGAGTGAACAGAGATGAGTAAGAGTGTGTCCCTATTCTCAAGGAATTTACAAACTAAATGGTTAAAGATTGAATAATCAAAGAAGGTAGTCTGGACACAGTGGAAGGAGATGGAAGGCGCTCAAGAAATTGAGACATCATCCAACACTGGAACTAAAAGTGAATGGGCAGGAGCAGATGAGGGTGATCAATGTTTGGAGGTGGGGAATAGAAAAGTAGTTAGTCCATGTGTGCAATGATGAAGGAATTGATAGCTAATAGAGCTGTTATAAATTGGCATGCAAGAAGCAGAGTTCGAGGCAAAACCCAACAAGAATCAAGGTACTGAGAGTAGCTAGGGTCCAAACCATGCTAAGCTCCAGGAAGCAAGCAAGTATAACAATGCTAACAAAAAAAATAGAGCAGGAACCTGTATGATGAATTTGTGCTTTAGAAAGAATTTTTGGCACTTACGACAATCAGGCCCAAGTATCTGACCATATGTTATCAGTTGCTTTCCTTATCTTAAGCCCCACTGAGCACAGTTTGAAGACAACTTGGCCTGGAAGTCCCTATGCAGGTCAACAGAAATGTTTTGTTCCCTTAACATTTCTATGAAGAACTCTGAAATTTCTGCCTGGAACAGAGAATGTGGTGCTTGATGAAGTTAGGCCATATTCATGAGATCTCAACTATAGTCAAGCTCATGCCAGTGCAGAGAAGGATCCAGAAGACTGAAACTGTGCCCATCGTGAATCCTCATCTTAATACTGAAAAATCAGAATCTTAGTATGGAGTTTTAGGTAAGAGTAAAATTGCACTTTATTTAGATGTAAACTGGAGGAGAAGAAAGAAACAGGAGCACAATTTAGTTTCCAATAGATTATTCCCTCATGGACTTTCAGATCTGTTTTCACAATGGAGAGACGATTTTTTGTTTCTTAACAACCCATATTTCTGATACCTTGTAATCAAACTGATCTTTATGGCCTTTTCCTGGGGTATTTGTTGAGTAATTGATCAGCATATTTAAATTCATGAATGCACCTGAAATGGCACGGCTTGGTAGTTTGATTTCTCATTATAATATGTTTTAGGAATGTGGCAGCCTTAGAGAAAGTGGGTTCTTCAACAATCCCAATTCAAAGTTAACATGTACTATTAAGAAATCGTTTCAATATAATGACTGATTTCGTTACTATGCCAGCAGAGGCACATTGTGCCTATGATACATTCTGCTGAAATGAACAGAGCAGCACTGAGCTGTAATGGCCTCCAGCTTGGTTATGTGAGCACAGCCTGTTCCTAGAGATCCAATAAATAAAAATATATTTGTATGAGGAAAAAAAAATCTGCAGTGAGTCAGATGGAAGATGTCACGTTAAAAAAAAAAAAAGCAGCTTTCTCCCCAAGCTCCTCATGCTCTTCCTTCGAAGTCTCAGCTGGGGGAATAAACAGGATCCAATGCAGTCTGCCTCTTCTCACACCTTAAACTAGTGTACATTAGCCCTGCCACAAGAGAGGGTGAGAAATAAGACAGGAAACATGCTTCCTGAAAAAGTGTCCATTTAGAAGTGATTGGCAATATTCCTATGGCTAGATTTTTCACACCTCTTGACAACCCAAAGATATTTCTTCACACCTTTTGCAGATGTCAATCTGCAAGGCTGCTGCAATTCATTTCATGGTTCATGTGGCATCGGGCAGAGTGAGGCAAGGCTCTGGGAGAGCCTGCTGACACAGAAGTTGCTGAGAAACACCTCAGATACTGCGAAGAATTGCTTAGATCCCAGGCCTGATTTGGGTGGCCTTTCCTGCCTTACAAAGATGTTGTATATGCATTGGGTTGAATTAGTGATTCTGGAAGGATGCTTAAGGAACTGTAGGAATTCCAAGAAATCCTCAACACTGCCTGATTTTTTTCAAAAAATAATAAAGTTTATTTTTTAGAGTACTTTTAGTTTCATAGCAAAATTGAATGGAAGATACAGAGAGTTCCTATAGACTCCCATGCCAAACAGTGCAAATTATTGAATTATTATGTGGTGCTTATTAATCATTTCTTGTCTGCTACTCTTGGTTTCCTAATGAGATTATAAATTCCTTAATTAGGAAGATTATGTCTTGCCCTCTTCAACACCCCAAATGGGGGAGGAGTCTGATGCACTTTGGTTCATAGATCTAGCCTCCAGGCCCTTGTAGGACCTTGAGATGCTGTCATACATGAAGATGTCTTATCACATGAAACAGCTTGATCCAGTGGAAATGGCATTAGCTTTGGAATCAGACATCCGTGGGTTTGAATCCTGCCCCTTTAATGGATTAAGAACTATACTGACTCTTCAGAGTCTCTTCTTGTAAAATAAGTAAAATGTCACAATGTGTCTGGTGAGAATGTGTAGGTGATACATCTAGTACATTCGGCAAGTAATAGTGAACATTTATCTTCCTCCTATTATTCCCTCCCACCCCAGAGGGTGGGATTAATTGTATGACAATTCTTTCCTGGGATTCATGTATTTTTCCTTGCCTAAATTTTCAATTGAAGTGTATAATATATAAATTGATAGCATATATCACTGATGGTAGGAGGAAAAAGAAAGGAAAATTAATAAAGGAGAAACACATTGAGAGTAGAAATAGGATCCCTTGAGTTTCAGGCAATGAGAAATGTTCTTGGACACTCCCAAAGGCAGTTCTTAGGAAAATCATGTAGGCCTTGGTAGTTCTACTACATTTAAACTTGTGTACTTGAATGTTGGGGTCTTTGACATGATTATGCAAATATATGCAAATATAGTTGCTTCTGTGGTCACCAAAAGGGAATCTCTCAACCTTGTAGAACCTCACACTACACTCAGATGTCAAAAATATCTGGTTTTCAGGTTATTGGTTTAGTGGGAATAGTAGGAGATGGGGGGACCTGGCCTCACGTTTCAGCTCCTGTGTAAATTATCTAATCTTGGGCATGGCCTTCAGCCTCGGAGGTGCCATCTTTTCATCTTTTGGGTGTTAGTACACAGGCTGCCTCTCTCACAGAATTGTTCCAAGGACTAAGTGTAAAGGATACACACACCACACAAAGATTATGAACAGTATAACAGGGGCAGTGGGTAACTGCCCCCTTTAGGTTACAGAAATGTGCCCACTCTAAAGAGTGAAGGAAGGACAAAATAAAGAACTAGAGGACAAAATGGGACTGAATGTGGATCAAAGCAATTCCTACTCTGATAACAAGTCGAAGAGGAATGATTCTGGAGAACACACAGTATAAACTAATCCCAATTAGATCACAGCAGCTGAACAGAACTGTTTACACCAAAGACATATTTTACCCTGGTTTTTGATGAAAAGGAGATTGGGTAGTTTCATTGCAAAATTAGGTTTGCTTTTAAGAACAATAAATTTATGAAATAGGCTACAAACATGTCTTAGGAAACCAGACACTGTAATGGTGGCTGATTAAATACACTCAGTGACTTACCATTTGAGACAATCTCCCTCAGTAGGGAAAGGAATAATGTGGCAGTAAAGACATTGAGGAGGCAGAAGGGATTGACAGGACCAGAATGATAAATGGGAAAGGAGGTTATATTACATCTGAGAGCTAGAAAAACTGAGATTACAATACTTGAAGAAAAGACATTGAAGAGCAGAGATATGATTGAAGCTTTTAAGATGTTAAAAAGGATAGTAAAGGTCAATATAGACAAGCATTGCCAACGATGATGACAAACACTGAAATTTAGGGACACATTATAAAAATGAGCAGTGGATAGAAAGAGATTACTTTTTGTTGTTCAGGCAATCCCTGCATACTCTGTTGACTCCTAAATTATCTTTATTTTGTTGAACAGCCATAGCACAGGAAGGCATAGATTCAAAAACATTATGCATCATTGTAAAAAAAGAAAAAGGATAAGGATTCAAGCCAGAATTAAAACAGCAATTCATAAAATACTCCTGAAGCTGTCCACTTATTTCTTTACAAGACCAACAATAGAAATGTAATATGTAGATTTGTTTAAAACTTCTATGGACTTTGTTCCTCCAAGGTTTTGTTCCCACTTTGGCCAACAAGCATGTGGGTATTACCATCTGGGATTATCTTTAGGTTCACTTATCATCTTGGGAGATTTAGAGCCACACAAGGATGGGTGTAAATGGAATGCACACATGCTGTGTGGGCATATTCATTGCATGAGCCCCAAACAATGTTTTGTTGAACTACCCCCCTGCCAATCCAGTCATCCTTACTCTCTGGTCTACCTTGTCACCAGTGTGTCACTCTCTGAGGACTCTTCCAGGGTCTTACGTCCAATGTCTCTCCTTCTCCCTGTCCTAGGTCTACTAGCTGTCACTCTGTGCCTCAGGTTTCCCATTGTCTTTTCACTTTTGTCTCTGGGGGTTCCCCTGATTTCTAGCAGTTCAAAATTACATGTAAAGGACGTTTGTTATATTTTACTCAGCATTTCTACATTTTTTTAACAATCTTCCAAATTTTTCGGAAATACAAACTACCGAGCCTCTATGAATCTTCTAGTAAATAACACAAAATAAAATAAAATTGATTCTTTTATCCAATCATGTGGATTGTTTAGCAGTGATAGAAAGTCTGCAAATGTCATTGCCCCAAATATACCCTTAAGACATGAAAAAACATGCTTTTACATAACCACTGCAGATATTTTCTTGGGGAAGAGAAGAACTCTATCTGCTTGTATCCTGATCTGTATGCATTGGTTTCATGTGGCTTTAGTCTACATTCTGCCCGGTCTCTCTTGTCCTGTAGGTTTAGTCATTCATTCCCTGGCCATCTATTTCATGATTGATTCAGAAATCCCAAAGGATATGGCCAAAAAGAATTTCTGCCCACATTCCCCCTGGGCCCGCTGTAAGCCTCCAGGACTTCACTGGAGGAGTATCATTGGCTGCAGGCTATCTGTTGCAGTCACTAAAACCTCTGGAAAGGAAGACCAAATAATGCTCACATGGAGAAAAGGTACAATTGCTGCCAAAGCTAACCTAGTTTCTTCTACCTCCACCACCACCACTCATGGCAGAAAAATCCTTGAAACTCAACTTTCACTACCTTCTATCTACTCTGTTCTACTTAAGGTGTTAGTGTGCCCCAGTCTGCCTAGGACAATTCAAGCTTTCACGTGTAGGCCTGACATAATCATTAAAGTGATTCCTTCCAACTTAAAAATGAACCGGTATAGAAAATAAATTACCTGGTCCTTCTAGTTCCAGTCTAGTTCATATGCAGAGCCTGACTAAGGGAATGATTTAACTATTCTCCCCTCATCACTGAGTCAGTCTTGGACTGAAGTCCTATTTTAGCCTGGTGGTTCCAGGCTTCTCTATTCACTTCACTTCTCCAAGACTCCATTACCGCCAGACAGAAGCTCCACTGAGGCATCACTACAATTCCCAGGTTGTTATGTAGCCCCAATTCATGGTTGCTCATGCTCACATTCTGTGCTTGTTCAGCCCATAGGATTCAATACTCACTTTGATTTTTAGTTCCTGGGTAGATATGTTAATTTGTTTAGCATTCTAATATTTCCTCACTCCTGGAAGATCTTCAGTCTGATACCCTGCTAGTACCCATCTTCCTGGGAAAGAGTACAATTCATAATTTGGTTTCATATGAAATTATCAACTCAAACCATTACCTCTCCCAACTTTCACACTGAACCTCCATTTGAAGTAAATTAGTATCATTCGCTGAGTCCAATCTCCTGAAGGCAATCATTGACTGGGTTATGTTCCGATTTTTTTGTCCAGTGGGTATCTACCTCAGACCATAATCTACCCACCAAATCTCAAAAACTAACCTACCTCACTGGACTGCCTAGATTCCTTAGTCTTAATTGGTACCAGATTTTTTTTTTTGCTACCAGTCCTATTTGACCAATGATCCAACTTGCTAAATAAATGCTTGTCTTAGTCTCAATAATACTTAATTTGATAATACATCTACAAAATGATTTGAAGGGGAAAAATCTCAGGAATTTGATTTAGTTACACAATTGTTTTGATTGCTTTTCCTTTTTAAGAATGCAGCTAGTTAATAGCTATTGTTTCAGGATAAGCATTTGCTTAAATTCAATGTGGTTCAAAAAACATAATATGAATTCAAAACTTGCATTGAATCTCTACTGTTGTGGTTCTGCGTTAGGCTCGGTGTGGGATAGGGGAGGAAGTGTGGCCCATAACCCATCCCCAGAAGCTTCCAATCTGGTAGTGTGGATTGTTAGTTTAGTATATTTTGCATACATAAAGCTGATTTTGTATGCCCATGTAGCAGATGAGATCTGGATAAGAAAAGTCCATCTGTCCAGAATTCTAGCAATAATTAAATTTTGAGTCACTCAAAGGCTTAGGAAAAATCACAGTCAAAGTACAAACTTGTCAAAGTTGTTTAATAGTGTAGCAATAAAATTTCTCACCCTTATGTTGATTACTGGGAGAAAACAACCACAGAGCATAAACACTCTGTAACTGCTGGCATCAAATACAGTTGAAGTATAAAAAACAAGTCAAGCTCTAACTAAGCAGAGGGACAACTGTTCTTGAATAAATCTATTCAATTAAACTGAAAGTTTGAATATTGGGATTATAAAGGAGCTTTTCACTTGTTTCCCTATCTTAAATGGTTGAAGAGGGAATACATTTCTTAGTTTGGGGAGGTTTGAGTTAATTTTAAAATTTTAGATTTAGTTAAGCTGCAGAGGAGCATAGTGAAAAGAATGTGGGTCACAGAACCAGAAAATTTCTGAATGTGATTCCCAGCTCTGTGATTCAAATCCCACACCCTGCACTGAACATAATTCCTCTTGCCTTTGTAGGCTACCTTTTCCTTGAGCAATGAGTTTCCATACTCTCCCAGTTTTATTGGTTGTATTGCTTGTTCCTTTCAAAATTTGTTCATACTAATCTTCTCAGCTGGGGGGAACCAAACCAAAACAAACACACTAAACAAAAGAAGTCTGTCTTTACATTTAACCTCTAACCCCTCTTCAAGGTCCAGATCATGAGGTATGTAAGCCATAGGACTATTTTCAAGGGATGTCATTGAAACTGTTACTTGGTACTGACTTATCAGGAAAACAACAGTTTGCTGTTTAATAGGTTTATGTGAAGGCTTCAGAGGTATTTTCATAGAGGGGAAAGATTTTACTCTGTCAGCTTTACATAAACTTAGGGAGAACCACCACACCTCCTAAAATGCTGTGTAGACCAGCAGATCTAGCTTGTATTTTTCATGCATAAAATTGCCCAGTGTTTTTTTTTTTTTGATAGTGGATCCTGAGTATGCAAAGCTGTCCAGCCATTTATTAAAGGTAATTCTTAAAATCCTAAATCCTCTCTTAGTCTTCTTAGGTTGATGAGAATTTTATATGTTCTTTTTAAAAATATTTACTATAAACAAAGGCTTTGAATATTTTAAATTTCTCCATTTGGTCCCGCTCCCATTGAAGGGGGAGTAGAATATGTGACTCCAAAACATGCCACTTTGGCATGTGGATTATTTTGAGATGAAGGCAATCAAGGCTTAACAGACTCAGGGAGAGTTTTTTTGGTTTTGGATCTGTTTTTAACCTTCCCCTTAACTGCCTAAAAGAACATAGAGGAGTGCCTATAATTAGGAGAGAGCTAATAGCAGAGATGACTTTTTATATCAGAAAGACCTACCTGCATGTATGGCAAACATTTGTTTATCATGTTTGCTCTTCAATTTTCTTGTGCATTGTCCTCCTCCACTTTGAAGCCCCAGACTCCAATCCCTTCTCTTTAAGTTGAGAGAGTATCTAAGACCCAATTGCCTGACTGACAGGGAGTCTCATATCTTTGAAATTAAATTTCCCAAATGTATGAAATTAAATTTGTGTTTTTTCCTCCTGCTAATGTGCCTTATGTCAATTTAATTAGTAGACCAGCCAAAGAACCTAGATGGGAAAAGGGAAAATATTTTCTCTCCTATATAGTCCTAAAAATTGATCTTCTTTCCATCTAGGTACAAAGAGAAGAGAAGTGAAATGAGTGGAAAGAGAAGGGGCAACTTTGGAAACAAACTTGCACAATGACAGGAGAATAATGCAGTTTTGGGGAAAGTTAATATGTATTAGTTGAGAATCAGCATTTCCTGACCAGACATGAAAGGAAAATCTTTGGTTAATTAACAAAAATCCCTAAGTGGGCAGAGTTCATTTTCTTCATAGTACTATTCTCATTCCAAATGAGAAATAATTATTTTTCAAATGGCCTTATTATTTCTGTCTTATTACCTTTCATTGATGATCACTAATAGAATTTGATATGCAGAGTAACTCATGGAAATATTATATGTGTTTAGCTGAATGAAGTCACTTAAATTGATAACACCTTCCATGGGATCTGTTGTAGACTTATTCAATTATCAATCTAGAAATTCTCTAAGGTCACAATGAAGCAGTTTTCCAACTGAAAGTCATCTCTCGCACATCATATTTTAATAGAATGTACTTAATGCCATTTGTTCATATATTCCCCATGTGGCAACAGAAATTATACAATTTTTCCACCCCAGATATAATTGCTAAGGTAAGGCAAGCATTGATTAAATGGCAGCAAAATGAAGTAATATCTCTGTTAATTACAAGGATGATTTTCAACAGTATACTTGTCAAAATTCTGTTATCAGAATTGAGATCATATTGAAGCATATATATATATATATATATATATATATAAGCATAGGATATATATTGCAATATTAAAAGCATAAAGTATGTTTATAAAATAGAATTAATACAAACGAAAGTGTTCTCAAAATATTAAAGCATAAAATTACATCTAAATGAAGAGATGTAAGGGAAGGCTAAGAATATGCCAGACAGGGATCAAAATGTTTGCTGAAACATAAAATGACGTCTAAATGAAGAAATAAAAGGAAAGGCTAAGAATGTTTGAGGTAGGGACCCTCAAAACATATATGGTTTTTGTTTTATGTGAAATGGAGAGAAGTGAAGTGACGCTGATGGATATGACAGGTTCTGAGACCCAGAAGATATCGGCTGTGATCAGATGCAAGTGTGTCCTATGGTACCCTCTGCAATATGCCTCCAGCATCTGCTGGACTGGGAAGAAATTGGAGGAAACTTTCAGTAATTTTTAAACTCAGCCTTGTCACAGGAATTAGGCAAACTTCTAATGTCATTGTAGGATCTGGGGCAGAGGCTCTCATTGCTTACCAAGTATCCACATGCTCCCCTCTGGTTTTCCCTGGAGTTAAGATGCACGTGACTGAGTTTATACAAACGAACTTGGTGGAAATGTGGTGCCACCTGTGTGTCTGGTGGCCTATGTGATCTTTCAGATCTCTCATCCCAAATGTGGTGACCTTAACTTAAGGTCACTTGTTTCAGATGGCATCACTGTCAGTGGGGCAGCCACTGGTAAGAAATAACCTTTAATTTGCTATTCCAGTGAGATGTTAGCATTTATGTGTAACCACAGCACTGCTTATTCCATTTGGACCAGATCATAAACTGACATCCTAAGTGGGCTGCTATTGTGTGCAAAACCTACAAGTTGCATTGTTTTAGGAGTTGAGCAGTGGGGGATGAGGAAACCTATATCCAAGGCTAGGAAAAGAATGAGTGCTTTATGCAATGATAAGCACTGGTGAAATTGCCTCTGGCAATAACACATGTGGCAGATCACCATGAGAAATAAGTACTAATTGACACTGAGGTTTAGGGGTTTGTTTGTTGCTATAGCATAGGTCAGCCTAATCTTACTAACACATAAACGCTTAGCAGCTCCTTGATTTTACCCACTTGGTTTTCAAGATCTGCACTTTTTTTCTGCAGGAAATGGAGACTTTCATTACATAGGTAGAATTAAAGTATTTAACTTTCCAGAATGAAGTCACCAAATTATTCAAATGGATTAATGGGTTCACCAGTATTTTTTAAATACTTGCTATCTTCAGACCTATGCTAAATATTGTAGGGGATAAAAACCCTGCCCTGGAGAAGGACAACTGGAGAACTATAATTATGAATTAACTATAATAGAATGTGTCATAAATTGAACAGTGCCATGAAGTGCTGTGAAAGGCAGAGCAGAAAGGGATTATTTCTAAGTAGGGAAATCAGGAAGTTCTTTACTGATGAGGGAGTATTTTAGGCAGCCTTGCACACACTTGCCAAAGGATTGGGGGAGAGCTAGGGGTGGGGTGGAAGGAGAGCATCCCAGGTAGGAGGCAAGATATCACACCCACAATATACAAACCCACAAGTGACTGATAACAGACCTTTTTCTATCTTAATTATGAAAAGATGACAAAGAACAAAAGGAAATAAAAGTAATAGTTACTCAATTAAAAGGGTTCTTCCAGTTATCTGGTTCAAAGTAATAGGATTTCTGGTTTTTATCTTCATTAGACAGTTGAGTACTAATTATATACACTCTTTACTTTCTTTCTTCTCTCCTTCTGATAGAACTGTAATCTCAATAGCAGGGACCACATTTTTTTGTTCTAAAGTTTAATAACCTGTTGGGAACATGACAGGTATTTTGTATTTGTCATATTGACAAAGATTTTCACAAGTGGTTCTGGAGTTTACTTTTGCTCTTAGTAAGTACAAGTAAAACTGTCCCTATGCTCTATTCACAAAGAGTAAATCTGCTCTTACTGACTAGGAAACAAGACCCTGTCCTCCACTGAGAACATGCCTGAGTCCCTACAGGACAGGCTGAATTAGATGGATTTACAGAGAAAGTGATCAGCCTGCAAGTGGATGCTTTCCAAGGCCCTCAGGGGGTGCCTGGAACTGCAGAGAGTACCCAACCCTATATATACTATGCTTTTCTTATACATGCATAGCTATGACAAAGGTGAATTTCTACATTAGGCACAATAAGAGATGAAAAAGAATATCTAATTATAAAATGGAAAATTGTAACAATATACTGTGATAAAAGTTATATGAATGTGGTCTATCACTATCAAAATGTCCTGTTGTATAGGACTCACCCTTCTCCTTGTGATGATGCAAGATGATAAAATGCCTACGTGACGAGAAGTGAGGTGAATGAAATTCGGTTACTGTTGACCTGACAGTTGGTCAGAAGGAGGATCGTACTTCCCCATGAAAGTTGACAGTGGGTAACTAAGCTGCAGATGCTGAAACGATGGATATGGGGGGACTACTGTATACACAAACACACAGCATATATGTTTTTTGTTTTCAAGGCTACATGTTATTTTCAAATGGCAATCATGGTTATTTGAATTTTAAATATTTAGATACAAATTTCTCCAAATTTATTAGTTAAATATGCTTAGGTAGTCCTAATTCATGTCACCATATTTCTGGCAAGAGGTGTATAAACATAGCATTTCAGAGCTCCTCTAGATTACTCTCTGATTATCCATTCACCTTTCCCTATATACATTGGATTATAACTCTGATTTGAAATATTTGCTGAAGTTTCTAGACGTCTCGGTAAATAGGAAAAATAGCATTTGCCCATTTACCCTAAGTTATATGTGAAGATTCCTGCAGTTTTAATGACAGATTTTACATGAATCTAAAATGATATTGTAAAGGTAAGTTGAGGATTTTCTACCTAACGCCAAGTTGCTCTTGAACAGACCAAAGGAAAATATAATGTTAGCTCTTTGGATAAGGCTCCACTTACAACTGATTAGCTTTAACTCTAAGCAGTGTGAGAATGAATACCTGGAAATATCTTTTCCAACCTCTTTTCCAGACCATGGCAAAGACAGGATTATACAGTGTATTGTTATAGTTTTACTGTTAGCATGTTCTGAGAGATGTATATTCTGCTTAAGAACATACCTTTATGTGACTTAATCTTAATCTTAATTGTGAAATGAAAAGCTCTTTTAAAGTGGTCACCTCTGAACTGCTTTGAGGGTTTCACAACCTAGGACCAACTCAGCTTTGGAAAGTTAGTAAAAATGGGAAATAAAGCATCAAAAACAAATTTAAGAAAAAGATACCACTTATTGAAATGTGCCCAAATGAGATTCTGAAATAATTTAAATCTTGAGAAGATAAAAATATGTTAAGTAGAACTATTCATTTAGAAAAGGAGGGTAAAGGGAGACAAAGACAGAGAGCATCAACGAGGTAGCCTCTTATTTTTTACCTGGGATAAAGAACCATGTAATTTAGTGATTTTTTTTCTTTAAAAGAAAAAGAAAGAAAGAAAGCAAACCTTATATGGACATATAAGCAGTCTTTTTTTTTTTCAGTCTTCTTTCTGCTGAACTATATGAAGTATCAAAGTGATATTTTAGCTAAATTGTACTTCTGTGCAACTTAATTTCCAATTCCATTAAATAGAATTCTGATCTTTCTTGGATGAACTCAAATATCTAACTACATCTTACATTCTTTTTTCTCATGCTTTTTCTGCAAACCCAGGACTTCCCAAATGATCTTTCATGTTAGTACACACTCCAGACTGACAGCTTGGGATAGAAACTCAATGCCTGCACTTAAAACTTAAATAGATAACTCTTCTTTGCCACCAAAAAGTAAAAACATGGTTTCTGTAAACTGGGTCATAATTATGTGCTTTCCAAAAGCTCTTATCTCTGAACCAGTCCTAGGTTATGAGCACGGTAAAGCTAATTTTCAATTTGGTGGCTCTGTTCATACATGTGAAATACTGAACTGCCAGATATTTGACCCATTTCTCATTCCAAATATATTACAAACATTTTCTATGGGGAAATATAAGGCACAGATATTTGAACCTATTATAGAACTATTTTGAAAGGTATATGTTCTATTGAAGAACTTTTAGTATACAAATTTGAGAAAGCAGAGATAATGGAGTACCATATTTATAACATTAATACCTTTTATTTACCTCACTTTTTTATGACCACATAAAATATGCTTTTATTGCCTTATTGTCTGTTTTTGAATAAAAGCTTTTTGATGTCCTTAGAAAACATAGCAAAAAAAAAACTTGGCATAATTTAAATTTTCCCCTGCATGTTGAAATACAAAACTTTCATTAAAATCTATGCAGATTTCTAAGAGTAAGTAAGTGGCTTGAGCATTGTTACTGATACCTTATAAATAATGAGCTGACAATAAGCTTAAAAGTGACTGATTTGTAGAGGGAAGAGTCAAGATGGCTGTGTGAGTAGGGCAGCAGAAATCTCCTCCCAAAACCATATGTATTTTTGAAAATACAACAAATACAACTATTCCTAAAAGAGAGACCAGAAGATACAGTACAACAGCCAGGCTACATTGACATCTGCAAGAACTCAGCACCTCACGAAGGGGGTAAAATACAAGCTGCAGACCAGCGGGTCCCGAGTGTCCCCCCTAGCCCCCAGAGGGAGGAAAGGAGTTGGACCGGGGAGGGAGAGGGAGCCCAGGACTGCTAAATACCTAGCCCTAGTCATTCGTACCGGGAGGGCAGACACACAATGTGTGGTGTGCTGGATATTAGGGAAACAGAACAGTAAGACCTGTGAGCAAGTTCCCACAGCCGGCGCCCCTGGGACAAAAGAAAAGCAAGTGATTTTAAAAAGCCTTAAAGGGACAGGGGCCTCACAACTGGATGGAAGTGTCCCAGAAACACTCAGCTTAGCAGCTGGGAATCCCAGAGAACTCTGGGTGCCCTAACTTTCTGAGAGGCAGTGCAGCTCTGAGGCCCCTCACAGTGATAAACAGCCTCCTGTCCATTCCCCCTCTGGTGCAGCCCCAACATAGCAGGGGAGAAGCCTGAGAGCTGCCGTGCCCACAGCAACCATGCAGAGCCTCCTCTGCAGCTGCCCTGGCCAGACACAGAGGCCCTGTCAGCACACACCTGCAGAGCACAGCTGCTAGGGGTTGCAGTTATTTCAGGCGAGGAAGGTGACCAGCAAGTGGGAAGGGAATTTGTTCTCCCAGCTGACACACGTGCCAACTGTCATGACTACCTCTATCACCATAAAAAGGCAGAAGAATTTGATCCAGACAAGAATAACCCAGACAACCCCTGAGAAGAAGCCTGGGGAGATAGATTTTAACAATTTTTCTGAAAAATAATTCAAAATAAAGGCCATAACCATGCTGATGGAGCTACAGAGAAATATGCAAGAGCTAATGGAAAAAGTTGGGAGGGAGAATACAGAAATAAAACAATATCTGGAAGGACTTAAGAGCAGACTGGATGAGGTGCAAGAGGCTGTTAATGGAGTAGAAATCAGAGAACAGGAACACAGAGAAGCTGAGGTAGAGATAAAAGGATCTCTAGGAATGAAAGAATGTTAAGAGAATTGTGTGACCAATCCAAATGGACAATATTCACATTATAGGAGTACCAGAAGAAGAGAGAGAAAAAGGGATAGAAAGTGTATTTGAAGAATAATTGCTGAAAACTTCCCCAAACTGGGGGAGAAAAGAGTTGATCAGATCACGGAATCCCACAGAACTCCCAACAGAAGGGACCCAAGGAGGACAACACCAAGACACATAATAATTAAAATGGCAAAGATCAAGGACAAGGACAGAATATTAAAGGCAGCCAGAGAGAGAAAAAAGGTCACGTACAAAGGAAAACTCATCAGGCTATCAAAAGACTTCTCAACAGACACCTTACAGGCCAGAAGAGAATGGCATGATATATTTAATGCAATGAAACAGAAGGGCCTTGAACCAAGGATACTGTATCCAGCACGATTATCATTTAAATATGAAGGAGGGATTAAACAATTCCCAGACAAACAAAAGTTAAGGGAATTTGCCTCCCACAAACCACATTTACAGGGTAACTTAGAGAGACTGCTCTAGATGGAAGCACACCTAAGGCTAAATGGATGTCACCAGAGAAAATAAAATCACAGCAAAGAAAGCAGACCAACCAAATACTAACTAAAGGCAAAAAATAAAATCAACTACTCACAAAAGCAGTCAAAGGAAACACAAAAGGACACAGAATAAAACACCTAACATATAAAGAATGGAGGGGAAAAATAAGAAGGGAGAGAAATAAAGAATCATCAGACTGTGTTTATAATGGCTTAATAAGCGAGTTAAGTTAGACAGTTCGGTAGTGAAGGAGCTACCCTTGAACCTTTGATAACCACAAATCCAAAGCCTGTAATGGCAATAAGTACATATCTTTCAATAATCACTCTAAATGTAAATGGCGTGCATGTACTAATCAAAAGACACAGAGTAATAGAATGGATGAAAAAGCAAGACTCATCTATATACTGTTTATAAGAGACCCACCTAAAATCCAAAGACATACACAGACTAAAAGTCAAGGGATGGGAAAAGATATATCATGCAAAAAATAGGGAGAGAAAAGCAGGTCTTGCAGTACTAGTATCAGATGAAGTAGATTCCAAAACAAAGAAAGTAACAAGATAAAGAAGGATATTACATAATGACAAAGGGGTCAGTCCAACAAGAGGACACAAACATTATAAATATATATGCACCCAATTACAGGAGCACCAACATATGTGAAACAAATATTAACAGAATTATAGGAGGAAATAGAATGTATTACATTCATTTTAGGAGACTTCAATACACTACTCACTCCAAAGGACAGATCTACCAGACAGACAATAAGTAAGGACACAGAGGCACTGAACAACACACTAGAACAGATGGCCATAATAGACATCTACAGAACTCAACACCCAAAAGCAGCAGATACACATTCTTCTCAAGTGCACATGGAACATTTTCCAGAATAGACCACATACTAGGCCACAAAAAGAGCCTCAGTAAATTTAAAAAGATTGAAATTTTACCAACCAACTTCTCACATCACAAAGGTGTAAAACTAGAAATAAATTATACAAAGAAAACAAAAAGGCTCACAAACACATGGAGGCTTAACAACATGCTCCTATATAATCAATGGATCAATGACCAAATTAAAATAGCAATATATGGAAACAAATGACAAGAACAGTACAAAGCCCCAACTTCTGTGGGACGCAGCAAAAGCAGTTCTAAGAGGAAAGTATATAGCAATCCAGGCATATTTAAAGAAGGAAGAACAATCCCAAATGAATAGTCTAAAGTCACAATTACTGAAATTGGAAAAAGAAGAACAAATGAAGTCTAAAGTCAGCAGAAGGAGAGATGTAATAAAGATCAGAGAAGAAATCAATAAAATTGAGAAAAATAAAACAATAGAAAAAATCAATGAAACCAAGAGTTGGTTCTTTGAGAAAATAAACAAAATAGATAAACCCCTAGCCAGACTTATTAAGAAAAAAAGAGAATCAACACACATCAACAGAACCAGAAACAAGAAAGGAAATATCACGACAGACCCCACAGAAATACAAAGAATTATTAGAGAACACTGTGAAAACCTATATGCTAACAAGCAAGAAAACCTAGAAGAAATGTATAACTTCCTAGAAAAATACAACCTCCCAAGACTGACCAAGGAAGAAACAGAAAATCTAAACAGACCAATTACCAGGAACAAAATTGAAGCAGTAATTTAAAAACTACCCAAGAGAAACCCCCCTGGGCCAGATGGATTTACCACAGAATTTTATCCGAGATACAGAGAAGACATAATACCCATTCTCCTTAAAGCTTTCCAAAAAATAGAAGAGGAGGGAATACTCCCAAACTCATTGTATGAAGGCAGAATCACCCTAATACCAAAACCAGACAAAGACTCCACCAAAAAAGAAAATTACCTACCAATATCCCTGATGAACATAGATGCAAAAATACTCAACGAAATATGAGCAAACCAAATTCAAAAATACTTAAAGAGGATCATACACCATGACCAAGTGGGATTCATCTCAGGAATGCAAGGATGGTACAACATTTGAAAATACATTGACATCATCCACCACATCAACAAAAAGGACAAAAACAACATGATCATCTCCATAGACACTGAAAAAGCATTCAACAAAATTCAACATCCATTCATGATTAGAACTCTCAACAAAATGGGTATAGATGACAAGTACCTCAACATAATAAAGGCCATATATGATAAAGCCACAACCAACATCATACTGAGCAGCGAGAAGCTGAAAGCTTTACCTCTAAGATCAGGAACAGGACAGGGATGCCCACTCTCCCCACTGTTATTCAACATAGTACTGGAAATCCTAGTCCTGGAAATTAGACAAAACAAAGAAATACAAGGAATCCAGATTGGTAAAGAAGAAGTCAAACTGTCAATATTTGCAGATGACATGATATTGTCCATAAAAAACCCTAAAGACTCGACTGCAAAACTACTAGAACTAATATCGGAATTCAGCAAAGTTGCAGGAAACAAAATTAATACACAGAAATCTGTGGTTTTCCTATACACTAACAATGAACTAATGGAAAGAGTAATCTGGAAAACAATTATATTCACAATTGCATCAAAAAGAATAAAATACCTAGGAATAAACCTAACCAAGGAAGTGAAAGACCTATAATCTGAAAACTACAAGACACTCTTAGGAGAAATTAAAGAGGACACTAACAAATGGAAACTCATCCCATGATCTTGGCTGGGAAGAATTAACATTGTCAAAATGGCCATCCTTCCCAAAGCAATGTACAGATTCAATGCAATCCCTATCAAATTATGAACAGCATTCTTCAATGAACTGGAACAAATAGTTCTAAAATTCATATGGAACCACCAAAGACCCCATATAGCCAAAGAAATCCTGAGAAGGAATAATAAAGTTGGCAGGGGGAGGAATCTCAATACCCAATTTCAAGCTCTAATACAAAGCCACAGTAATCAAGACAATTTGGTAGTGGCACAAGAACAGACCCATTAGACTACTGGAACATAATGAAGAGTCCAGACATTAACCCAAACATACATGGTCAATTAATATATGATAAAGGAGCCATGGAAATACAATGAGGAAATGACAGCCTCTGTAGCAGTTGGTGTTGGCAAAACTGGACAGCTACATGTAAGAAAATGAGACTGGATCATTGTCTAACCCCATACACAAAAGTAAATTCAAAATGGATCAAAGACCTGAATCTAAGTCATGAAACCATAAAACTCTTAGAAAAAAACATAGGCAAAAATCTCTTGGACATAAACATGAGTGACTTCTTCATGAACATATCTCCCTGGGCAAAGGAAACAAAAGCAAAAATGAATAAGTGGGACTATATCAAGCTGAAAAGCTTCTGTACAGCAAAGGACACCATAAATAGAACAAAAAGGAATTCTACAGTATGGGAGAATATATTCAAAAATGACAGATCTGATAAAGGGTTGACATCCAAAATATATAAAGAACTCACACACCTTAGAACTCTCAAACAAAAGGCAAATAATCCAGTTAAAAAAATGGGCAAAGGAGCTGAACAGACAGTTCTCCAAAGAAGAAATACAGATGGCCAACAGACACATGAAAAGATGCTCCACATCGCTAGTCATCAGAGAAATGCAAATTAAACCACAATGAGATATCACCTCACACCAGTAAGGATCACCACCATCCAAAAGACAAACAACAATAAATGTTGGCAAGGTTATGGAGAAAGGGGGACCCTCCTACACTACTGGTGAGAATGTAAATTAGTTCAACCATTGTGGAAAGCAGTATGGAGGTTCCTCAAAAAGCTCAAAATAGAAATACCTTTGGACCCAGGAATTCCACTTCTAGGAATTTACTGTAAGAATACAGTAGCCCAATTTGAAAAAGACAAATGCACCCCTATGTTTATTGCAGCACTATTTACAATAGCCAAGAAATGGAAGCAACCTAAATGTCCATCAATAGATGAATGGATAAAGAAGATGTGATACATATGCACAATGCAATATTATGCAGCCATCAGAAGAAAACAAATTCTACCATTTGCAACAACATGGATGGAGCTAGAGGGTATTATGCTCAGTGAAAGAAGCCAGGCAGAGAAAGACAAGTACCAAATGATTTCACTCATATGTGGAGTATAAGAACAAAGAAAAAAACTGAAGGAACAAAACAGCAGCAGAATCACAGAACCCAAAAATGGACTAACAGTTGCCAAAGGGAAAGGGACTGGGGAGGATGGGTGGGAAGGAAGGGATGAGAGGGGGGAAAAAAGAAAGGGGCTATTAAGATTAGCATGTATAATGTGGGGGTGGGGGCACGGGGAAGGCTGTGCAACACAGAGAAGACAAGTAGTGATTCTACAGCATCTTACTATGCTGATGGACAGTGACTGTAATGGGGTATGTGGGGGGTACTTGCTGAAGGGTGGAGTCTAGTAAACATAATGTTCCTCATGTAATTGTAGATTAATGATTCCAAAATAAAAGATAAATAAATAAATAAGAAGTGACTGATTTGGTTAATCAATCTAAAGAATTAATACTCATCAGTTGCTTATCTAATTCAACAACTTGTTTGAGTTCAATCCTAATGTTAACATAGTAAAAATGATTCTATATTAGGCTTAATAAAGAAACCATGTATAAATTTTTACATGTGGCAGAGATAAAATAATATATCCATTAGGATTAAGAAATTGACAAAAGAAGAAAGTAGTTTTAAAAAATAAGAGGTTGTTATATCTGCCTCAATTTTAAAACAATCCCATTCAGCAGTTCACAAGACTGTACTATATGCCAGGCATTACGTATGCTGGGTGTAATGAGAAGGGAGAAAGGCACATTCATGTAAATAATTCAGTGTAGAATCTGGTATATAAATAGAAAAAGAAAACTTAAGAGATTACAGTATTTTACAGTGAGTGGCTAATAGAATATGACATTTACTTGAGTCTTGAGAAGTGAATAAGAATTTTCCAGCCAAATGAAGGAAAGGAGGATATTTTAGGCAGAGAAAAAGCAGGACTAAAACACACAGTGGTTGAAAGGACATGGAATTTGGGAAATGCAAAGCAGGGTGACTGAATCTCTGTGTACAGGGATTAAATGAATGGGAAAGAGCATAAGAGAGGTGATTGATGGCCACATTTTGATGGTTATAAATACCATATTAGGGAGTTTGGCATTATCTTCTGGGCAATAAGGAGTGACTAAAGGCTTATAACATGGGACATTATGTGTTCACAGAAGTGTTTTATAAAGAAAATTCTGTATAGCTGTGAAAACTAGCTTGGGTGAAGTGATCACAAAGGAGGCATTTTGAGTAGACAGTCCAGGAGAGGACAGAAAGGAAGTGAGAGGTTGCAGTTGAGGCCAGACAAAAGAGTAAGACAGAGATGGGTGGATTCAAGATAGGCTGCAGTAGCCGCTTGAACTCAACTTGACTTCTTAGGTGAAAGAGTGGGGAATGGAAGAAGGAATAATGTGGATTATGAAATGGATGTTTTATTGAGAAAAGACACATATTATTTCAATATTTCAACAGCTTTTAGAGAACATGGTATGAAACCTCAGCTATTTAGGGACTTTAAAACAATATTGAAAATTTTGAAGCAAGTAAAATATATTTTGCTACTTAAGAAGACATATATATTGACTTCCGTCATTCTCTAAACAAGAATGTCTCATAAAAAGCAAGGTATATTAGTAATTAGTCTATTTCTATGGAAGACCTTTGGTATATTCATTTTTGTATTCCGATGTTCCTCCTCTACAAGCCCCTGGTTGTTTTCACGTCTATTTAAAATATGTTTTCCCTTGACCATACTTTTTCACCCTATTGCACAAAAATTTCTATGCCCTGAGTTATTTGCTCATTTTCTCTCTCTCTTGGGAAAAAAACAAACAAACCAAACAAACCTCTTCCTTATCCCCTTCTTCTCAACCTCCCTGCCCTAACCTGCACACTTGCATTTCAGGGCCTGTGCCCTTACACTACTTAGCCATGTCCATGGCTAACTTTCCTGTGAAGACATTCATGGTTGTGTTGGTCTTCAGGCTTTCTCTACTTTTCTAGAACTCTAGAACTTCCTAGTGTGTTTCTGGCTCATCAGACAGTGCCGATTACTGTGCACCTGTGCTGATTTATACATTCATTTATTCTACAAATCTTCAGTGAGTTCTTCAATCTAGTAGGGCACTTTTCTAGGAATTTTCTATGTATTTCAAGTCACCTCCATCTAATTACAAGATCACTAAGAGAAAAATTGGGTAGAAGCACATCTTTGTAGTCCCACTGTAAACAAGTTAGTAGATGTCTTGCCAATGGGTTTCAGCACCAAGCAAGTTTGCTATGGATTCAGTGTGACCAAAGAAAATGACAGCAAAACGTTCTTGGGGTGAAAGGGTTATACCCAACTTTATTTCCAGGTGACAGGTCAGTCACTAAAATCCCATTCACTCAGAACAAGTCTGTATACAGCAAGCCCGTCTCTGCCTCTGGGCCCCTTTGTCTGCACAGCTGTCCTCTGGGCCTCTCTGCCTGCACAGCCATCCTGCACAGTCATCCCCGACAGCCGTCCTCTGGGCCTCTCTGCACAGTCATACCCCACAGCCGTCCTCTGGGCCTCTTCTCACAGTTATCCCTCACAGCTGTCCTCTAGGCCTCTGTCCTTGGTGCTGCCACCACTGCAGCCTCTGCTCTGCTCTCCTGTAGCCTTGCAGCCCTGTCACCATGTTATGCCCAGAGCACTGGGCAGAGCTCTTTATACAGAGTTAACAGCCCTGTATTGCCCACAGGTGTGCAGTAAGCTAGTCAACCAGGGCCAGGTGAGAATCCTGGCCATAGGAACTCTCATTTTATCCACAGTAGACTTGTAATAAATATTGACTCCCTATTTGTATGCATGTATAAATATGCTTGTGTTTAAATATGTATGAATATACGTATTATAAAAACAAAGCCACAGACCCAAAATGAAGACACTAATGCTATGTCCCATGTCACCAAACCAACAACTACAGTTTCAGCTCTCCTAGAAATGTAATCTTAAACCAGTCAATCAGAAATTGCCCTATTAGCACTAGTTAAGTGATCTGAGAGATCCCTGTCTTCCTCAATTTATTTTCCTGTGATGGATGTAGTCATATTTAGCCATGTGCTGCTATGGGTTTCTACTTTTAGAGCTGAGAGAAAATGGGAATTCCATGGCCAGGATTGTCACCTGACCCTGGTCTGCTTGCCCCCTGTGCACATGCATGATTGCAGCAGGTGGAGGCCTGTACACATGTGGCAATGAGTTATTAATTGACTCTATATAAAGAGTTTTGCCTAGTGGTCTGGGCTGTGGAGGCAGTGGAGAGGCCTGGAGGCAGAGACTGGCTGACCACAAGCAGACTTGGCCTGTGGCAGATGGGATTCTAGCACTTGACCTACTCCATGGGAATAAAGCTGGGTAAAAACCCTTTTATCCCACGAATATTTCATTGTCATTTTTCCTCTCACCAAATCCATGATGAACTTGCCTGGAGCTGACACCCTCAGGTGAGACAGAGCTCATTTAAGGAAAGTAAACTTGCTGTTGCTAAGGTTATTGCCAACCTGCTTTTTGCCTACTGTAACTTCCTTGTCCCAGTTTCATTCTGCCAATAAAGTGTCTCATTGTGCATGGCTCTGTGGAGCTCCTTTCCATCTACTAGAGTAGATGTGCCTGACTGAAATAAATTTTTGCTCAGATGAACTCTTAGCATTTTTAATATGTTTGTTTTTTCAGACTATATATGTATTTGTATTGCTATGTTTCTGTAACAGTAACAGAAAAGAGTGCTAATGAAATTAATTAAAATGAACCTAAAGTGGAATTATATAATTATATACAATATTTATATTCTTACACTCCTAAATCAACCTCTTCCAGAAAACCAGCCTTTTGTGAATATCTGACCATTACTGAAGGCTGAAACTTGCACTATTTGGCATGTTTTCTCTACTTTGTCTCTGAAATAACTAGTCATAGAATTGACACCTTTTTTTTTTTAGCAGTAACACATTTTGTTATGAGAGTTCCTGTGGTCAGGATTCTCACCTCACCCTGGTTGTCTAGCTCACTGCACACCTGTGGGCAATACATGGCTGTTGACTCTATATAAAGAGCTCTGCCCAGTGCTCTGGGCATGACACGGTGGCACGGCTGCAAGGCTGCAGGAGAGCAGAGCAGAGGCTGGAGTGGTGGCAGTGCCAAGGACAGAGAACCAGAGGATGGCTGTGAGGGATGACTGTGCAGAGAGGCCCAGAGGATGCCTGTGTAGACAGAGGGGCCCAGAGGTGGAGACTGGCTTGCTGCATGCAGACTTGCTATGAGTGAACGAGATTCTAGTGACTGACCTGCCACTGTGAGAATAAAGTTGAGTATAACCCTTTCACCCCAAGAATGTTTTGCTGTCAATTTCTCTGGTCACATTGAATCCATAGCAAACTTGCCCAGGGCTGAAACCCATGGGCAAGACACATTTGTAGCATTGAAATGTTTAAGTAAATGGAAAAAAGCAAATTTCATTTTGATTTTCACTATGACAATCAAAAAGATGAGTAAATAAATTGGCTTTTCCTTAATAAAAAAGACAAAGCTACTGTATGTGAGTGAAAACTCTGCTTTTTATTATTGTAAAATAAGAAAATGGTAAAATTCAGGTTTTGTTTTTTTGATATCGAGAGCTCTCTTTCAGGGGGACAAGTAAAGCTGGCAGGTTAGCCTTTGAAAGGCAGAAAGGCTCACAGGGAAACAAAACAAGTGCTCGGTTGCTCACAAAGTTGTCAGCTCTGCCTCCCCAGCTTCCCAGGCTAACCAGGTACTTACCTTTTAACAAAAAAAACTGATATATTAAGAGACCTTAATGGATCAAACACTCAGACGCACATACCCCAAACAAAATTAAATTGACAATTAACAGTTAAGCAGATACCCACAGTCCAGGTATAATTAATGTATTTATTGTATTAACCAGCTGATGGCCTTCAGCCATAATTAGCTGCAACTGTGGCCTTGCCCAGTATTTCATTCTGTGTAGCTCCTTGGATCACCAAGCTAGTGACCCAATTTCTTCAGTACAGTCATAGGCAGTATCTACAATTGCTTTTCTCTTCAGTAGAGCTTCAATAATTGGAACATTACTGAATCTTCCCATAAAACATCTCCTATCACCCGACTGAGAATTGATTATGGTTAGGACAGTCTACTTCCACAAGAGTAATGATTACACAGTTCTCTAGATTAGCACACCCTGGTTGTCTTCCTGTTCTTTTCAATCTTTCCATAGTTCCAGTTTTGATGACTGAACACTTATTTTTATTTGTTTTGCAGTCTTTTGTTTAAATCAGTTCAGTGAAGATTGGGTTTCTACTTTTAGAGCCCATTCAATTCAATTAAACTTGTTCATCAAGTGAATCGAAGATGTTAAAATAAATTTCTGGAAGGAATGCCATTTACCTAACGTGCTTTCCAGGAAACAGAATGCTTATTAGTTAAAGTTTACTTGGGATAGATATGTGTCTTTAAAAACATTTTCCAAGGTATATATGCAAAAGCATGTATTCCTTGAGGCTTTGAAGAAAAATACTTGCTAGTCTATTAAGTATGGGAGGTCTTTCATATATCTCTATTTTAACATTTTATATTAAAGCTCCAAAATATCATCAACAGTGCAACTAAATCAATTGTTTTTATTGTATATTAATGAAGCCTAATTAATTTATTTTATTATCTGGGTTTTCCTAATTTATATTTCTGGAATGGTTGTATTCATATTTGATCACATGTTGCCACTTAGAGAGACTTTTCAGTCTCATTTGCAGTTTCACAAAGTTCAGACTTTAAAATGCTAAGCTTCACTTAAAATTCCTGTGGCCTTTGCAACTTCTCTTCTTAATTACTCAGTGTAAAATTTCACTCTACACCTTACCTATGCTGCAAAATGCTAGGCAGCAGATATTTATTAATTGACAATGTTTGTCTTGCCAGTGGGTTTCAGTCCCAGAAAAATTCTCTATGGATTCAGCGAAACCAAAAAAATTACAGTGGAACATTCTTGGGGTTAAAGGGTTTATACCCAACTTTATTCCTGTGGTGGCAGGCCAATCACTAGAATCCTGTCCACTCAGAGCGAGTCTACATGCAGCAAGCTGGTCTCTGCCTCTGGGCCCCTCTGTCCCCATAGCCGTCTCAATCTCTGTCCTTAGTGCTGCCACCACTCCAGCCTCTGCTCTCATGCAGCCCTGCAGCCCTGCAGCCATGAAGTAACCCAGACCACTGGGGAGAGCTCTTTCTATATAGTCAATAACAACATATTGCCCACACGTGTGTAGTGAGCAAGCCCACCAAGGCCAGGTGAGAATCCTGGCCATTGGAACCTTCACTTTCTCCACAGCTCATTTACAAATACTCTGAGCTTGAATTACTGCAGTGACTGAAAGTTGTTTAATACCCTACTTGTTTGGGAAGGAAGAGTAACTTCTAATTTGAAGCCAAAAACATATTTATAGATAGTAAAAACACCATAATAATTTATTTGCTACATTATAAATCATCTCCTTTCATCATCAGCAGAAGTGATCACAATTTTACTTTTTCTACCTTCTTACACCCTCTGTAATTTAGATTACATAGTGTCACATGTAAACTGTTTATACTTGACACTACATACTTCAGGGTCACTTAACTGAATATCTATTCCTTCAGACTCACCGTCTATTTTAAAAAGGCAAGTATGACTGCATACAGTCATTCATCTCAAATCCTGTGTCTGTGTTTGGTATGGAGAGAACATAAAATTCACAGAATGCCTCAATAAATCATTATTTTAGGCAACATACAAACAAGCACCCCTTTTGTTAATGCCTAAACTGACAAGAAAGCAATGCTTCAGGAAAGAAGCAGTTGAGATGCCTCTTCTTTATGTTCAAGAAACATACTAACACCCCCCCAAAATCCTAAGACAATCCTAAGCATGAGTGACATAAGCACACCTGGTTGGGTGGCCACCCTCAGTCCCAGTGAGCCAATAACTCAGTCAGCCAGCACACGACACATGAAGGAAAAGGAATAGAATGTGCTGGCATACAATTCGTATCAAAGGCAAAGCAGGCTAAATGCATCTGTCTCAACTTTTACATCAGCCCCTTCTTAGCTCCCAGTACTTCCCTATTCCATGGCATTTTCCACCTGTGAGGAGGTTCCACATATTACATGTTAAACTAATTATATTATTGAATATAAAATGGAGTGGGAGACATGTAATCACTCTTGGCATCTACTGGGAAGACTCCTGATAGATTTTTGTGCCAACAGATGAAGTTACCAAAGCTCCCAGCAGGAAGTGTGCTTCTCTGAAGCTCTTGATAACTGCATTCCTCCTCATCATTCTACTTTCAGTTTGATGAGAACTTTTGTACCTTCCTCGAGTTGAAGTAACTGCCCAGAGAAGACTCTCAATGAATACTTATTTACTGAATCAAAGCAAACCCTACTTTCAGGGTTATTTGCTGGAGCAGGGTTACCAAGATTTCATTTTGTTTATTATTAGAGCCCTTCTCTTCTTTATCTACAGCAGCATTTCTCTAGAAAATATATAGGGTTCTCTTATAAGGCTATTTTCTCCTGATCTTCTGAAATTTTATTAAATAAGCCCTTTTTGCATATGTCTCTGGTATTTGGGTTTATGAGTGCTGAAAGTCAAGGTTTCTCACACAATGATTTACTTTTCAATCATTTATGATATTTCCAGAGTCCTTGTAGCAATAACATACTTTCCTAATAATTTTTGATTGGCCAATATTCTGTTAACTTCTAATAGTTAATTTTTTAAATAAAAAAACTAATGTAAAACTATAGTGCATCAAACATCTGAGAAGACCAACACTCAGTGAATACATTGACTCTGAAAACTACCTGAAAATATCACAGAATTAGTTTTTGCTTGAACTTCACTCAAGGAAACCATGTATTTATTTCCCTGCCTTCTATAGAACTGAATCAATTTTGCAGCCAATAGAAGAGCCTCATTACCATTTCGAAATCTCATCTTCAGTTCTGATGGGCATCAATGTCATGAGTTTCTCTCTCAGTCTTTCAAAGGCACACAGCCCCAGTGTTATCTATGAATTCATCAACAGTTACATACTGTTATCTCAGTAATTGAAGAAGAGTCTAGGATTAGAATCTCTACAATGAAGTGAGGAAAGACAATATTTCTTTCATTTCTCACTCTTAACACTGAGGTCATAAACACAAATTGATTTGAGTTCATCCTATTATCCCTAGTACTATTTTCTTCCCCCAACATTCCAAATGTAAGGTTGCCCTAGATAAAACTCCATAGAGAATTTTGATGTGTAGAAGCTGAGAAAAGAAATCAGTTAAAAACTGTAGGTAGTTACTCTGTTTTGCCAGAAAATGAGATGTGATTTTATCTTATTCCTCCATTTCAGAAAGCCATCTTGTTGGTGATCCTATATACCTCTCCCAGGTCCATTTTCCACCATTCTTTGCCTGCTCTAAGTCACCAGATGCTAACCTCTGCACACTGGTTTTGTGATGGCTGATACCTGTTTGGATTCAGCTCACAGGAGGCACTGTCAGGAGAACAAAGGATAACTGAGAAGGGGGTATTTCTTTTTCCCTCTCTTCTCACCATAGCATCTCATTTTTAGAAGTAGCTGAGATCTCCAGAAATATGCATCCTAGTGGGTGACCCATCATCTACTGATCCACTTTTTACTGGGTTTCTTAAACACTATTTTATTCCTTTATCCATCAATATTCTGATCAGAGGAGTTAGGTACCAATGCCCCCCAATTTCTCTCCTCCAGATGCCTCATCATCCCTGGAGTGTTCCCTTAACCCTGACTGGACACACTCCTTGACTGCAATCTCCATGGGGGAGAAGGATTTTGACTATGTTCACCATTCTGTCTGTACCAGTCTCAGAAGAGTATCTGGCACCTAATGGGTGCTTAAGAGATGTCAATGCTGAAAGCTGAGTCTAGAATAAAACATTTTAACATGTTTAGTTGTGTTTACTACACACAAGATATATGTACGACTTTCAAAATTGTAAGACTGGGATACTCTGCCAAGTTCATAGACTTTGGTATCATACTGTACTGGGATTATCACTGCCTCTTATGGACAATTCTCTGCATCTAGATTTCTTCATCTGGTAATAATACTATCTCACAAGTGATGTTAGAATTATACTAGAAAAGTTATATAAAATGCCCAGCACTCTCTCTGGCACTTTAAAACTAAATACAACCATTTTTGCTTCAGCATGAATATATTTTCAAAATCTGGCTAGACTTGCTCTTCCCCACAGAGTAATAGAGCTGTTAAAAAGAACAGTCTCAAAATGGCCACTCAATCAAAAATTACCAAATGTTGGAAAGGTCAAAGCAGTATGGCATACCTTTATAATTCATAGATTATTGCATGCATTAACATTCCAATCCCTCATTCTTAAAGAAAAGATTATAATAAGAACCCAAGATGGCCACACATTCATCCTCCCCTATGACAATAGTTCCTTTTCTGGGAAATGTATAAATGTGACCTCTGCTGAGCTTCAATTTGGATGCCACACTGTGCTTCTGGTTTTGATAACAAATGGACACCCAAGAGGAGAGCAGCAGGAAATACTCTAGATGCTCACAAAAGAAAAAGCCTTTCAGATGTGCTGTGGGTTAATTTCAACCAAACTACCAGGTCTAGAAAATTATGTAATTGACATCCTTGCATAAGAATATTTTGAGCTTTCACAAGACTGGGCTGGGCTTTTTACACAGGCTTTAAACAAGCAATCAAGCATCTGCTTCCCAAATTAAAGAGCTAGAAGACTAACTGATATGAGCTCATGATTACAATGTCAAATATTTCTTTGTAACTGTTGGACTATTTTCAACTCAATCAGTTTTATTTTCATTTTTCATCTATTTCCAGGGATAACATGGACTCCTAATCACAGTCTGTTGGCCTTATAAAGGGCTTTAGGGACCTCTGAGCCCATCCCTCTCATTTTATAGATGAGAAAGCAGAGGGCCACAGAGGGTAAGTGGCTTGTCTAAGGTCATGAAGTTAGCTACTAAGCTAAACCAGAATAACACTGAAATCCACTGCAATTTCAAATAGGTAGCTATTGAAATTATAATTCCATATAAATTCCAGCTTCTTCTAAATTTCTCTCTAAGAAGGAACTTAATAATATGTATGATGAGAGAATTACAAAAATAGCTGCTTGAATCACTTGAAAGCAACTACACAAATCATGCAGGATAAATATCTTGATATTAAAGAGATGAGTTCCTGAAATCTCCTATGGAAAAGTCTAGCACTTCCTTTGCTTCCCCCTAGCAGCTACTTGGGCCAGACTTTGCAACAAGGTTAGGCAACATGTCACGTAAGTCCATTCAAGCAGTGACTAGTTATTTGGAAGAATCAAATTTATCATTTGATGAGAGTTCAAAATATAGTTACTTTGAAGAGATGTGATGCAAGATATGCAAAATATTTTACTTCCACGTAATAAGGAGTGACACTGGCATAATAATGGGGAGCAGGGAAGAAAGGTACACTTGGTGGAAAAGACTTATAGGAATAACATGATATACTCTAGGCCAAGGGTATAATCTGCAAGAGATGGATGAGCATCTCACGCATATGCGTTCCAGAAGATGTTAAGGCAAAATGATCTGTTCGAGATTACAAGACTAAAATGGGGGTTTCAAATATCTGTAATACTACCTGGTTTTATAATTTTTGTTTAGCAGGAAAAAATATTTCATTTTGCTTGACAATAGTCAAAGAAAATGCAGATATTGTTTAACAGTGATTAACTTTTGTTACCAGGAATAGGTCAGATCTCTTTCTTTGTTGTTTTCAGCAATAATAAGGATTTGGAGTATTCTTGGTGATGGAAGATTTTACTTTATGGTTTCTTCTTCTCAGGCAAAAGATTGTACTTAGTTCTGGAGGTTTCTTTCCCAGTTGTCAGGTTTGAAAGGTATTGCCTAATCCCTCAAGAGTCTGGCAGCCTTCATACGGATTGGCTTGATTTAGATAAACTCTGCCAGTAATACTGGGCTATTCTGACCTACTTCTCTAAGTGTTAAAAATACACACCTGTAAAAACTTCTTTGATCTGTTCTTTTCTGTTGCATTCCCATATTGCTGAGTAAATAAAGTCAATAGAATAATGTAGATTGCCAAGATGCAGTCTCTTATCACGTGTTCACCTACTCTTGCCTACCATGCTAGTTATTTTTTTATTTGCTCTCCTCAGCTCCCAATGTCAGATCCATCCTCAGTTGTGCTTGGTGTCCCAGATGCCTATCTTCTACAAACTGTATATACCAGCTCTCAAACCTTCTGACTTTCTGGTGTACCTCTAAGTGGAATGAGAGAATGCTTATCCTTCTGGGGTTTTCGTAAGAGCCACATTTCTCTGTGACCATTGCTCCTGTAGGGTCATCTCTCCTCTAGGGTCCAGCCTGGACTCTGGTAGTATCATTTCCTTCCTTATGATAGAATCTGGACCTGAGTACCACCTTTCGAATAAGCCCGCCCACCATCTCAAAGAGACCTAGGTGTCATCTTACCTAGGCTACAAGCATTCTCTAGAGGACACTTCAGCAAGTCACAAGCCCACCTTTCCCCTGACTCCTCTCCTCAAAGAGCCCACCAATACTGTGGCCATAAAAAGCCTCTTGACCTGTTAGAGACTCTCCTTTCTGTTGTTCTGCTGGCCAGGACAGAGGAGTCTCTCTCAGGTTTGGCAATAAACCTGCTTGGACTGTTAAGTTCATATGCCCTCTTTTCTTTCATCTATTCCCTCTGTCCCTTACATATGGTACCAAAACCCAGGAGCAGGAAGCCAAGAGCAGGGGCTCTTTTGCAGCCTAGGAAGCAGCTTGTCCCTGGCTAATGCCTAGATCCTCAGAGCCTCCTGTGTCTTGCCCTGTTTCCCTTCCCTCCCTCACCCAACACCCCCTCACAAACGCCAGTCCAGGGACCATCTTGCCAGACCTCAATCTACACATCCACCACCAGAAGGGTAAGATTTTGGCCTCTCATCAGCTTTCTCTTAGCACTGAAAGAAAGTTGATCTGAGTCCCCTTTCCTTTATCCTCTCCCTTCCTCTCTGTTCTCCCATTGAGAACACCATAGGGGACTCCTGCACTCTGACTGGGAGACGCTTCTGATGCCAGGGTTCTTGTATGAGGAGTCAAAGAATGAACTAGGCCTACACTCAAGGTAGGAGAGCCAGGGAGAGGCTTTTATTTAGAGACATAGTGAGAGGACAGAGCTTCTGGTTCATGCCAGGAGAGGACAAGAGAGCCCTGGGTGGTGTGTTATCTAGGGGATTTATAGGCAGTTGAGGATTTTTGGGAACATGATAAAGGGCTTAGGGGTGTGAACTTGTTAAAAGTGGTTTTAGGATGTTTGTTCTTGATGAGACAATAAGTCCCTTTTAGCATACTAAAGTGACTCTTACACATGATTATAAATGATTAGTATAAAAAAACATGGGCTATGCTGAGATACTTTCATTTCAGGAATATTAACTGATCTCATTGAAGAATGACTCTAGAGTTCAATATTTAACACAGAGTTTTGGTAGGGGGTTTCCTTGCATGTAATGACATTGCTCTGACTGTAAATATCCTGCCTTGCTTTTTCCGGAGGTGCTCACTCTACTCTGACTACACCCATGGTCCCTGTCTCACTTCCTTTCAGTGTGCAGAACAGTCTGGTTCCAGGAACCTCCCGTTGGGAAACTGATCACAAGGAGACATGCTGGAGGCGTTGTGGGTAAAATTGTAACATTTCCAGAATATTTCGCCTGGCTTTAGTGCATTTGCATATACTCAGGGGTGGAGAGAAGTTCATCTCCATATCAATGGGTAACTGGGGCAAGCGAGGGTGTGTCTGAACCTAAGAGTTTAAAGAGAGGGGCTGGCTTGCTTGCTGGCTTGCTTCTTCCAGAGCAGAGGAGAGAGACAGTCCTGGACTGCACTTTGTAAATAATAAATGGGTTTAAAACTTTATTTTCCCTTTGACTGATTTCAGTTTTTAGAGGCATTTTGCCCCAGGATTTCCTCTCCCTGGACTTACAAGCATGCTTCCCAAACCCTGGCCACCCTTTCTCACCCTCCCACAATGGGCAATTCTCCCTCAAAAACATCCGGAGAAACCCCCTCATCTCTCTCCTGCCTAATCTTTCCCAATTGGGATTAAAAGGAGACATTAAACAACAACAACAAAAATTGGTCTTTTACTCTACTTTCATGTGGCCTCAATATAAACTTCATAATGGGTCAAACTGGCCAGATGAGGGCAATTTCTACATGCAAATTCTCTGAGATCTTGGCTACTTCTTCCAGAGGACTAGCAAATGGTTAGAGGTTTCCTAAGTCCAAGCAACCTCCTTTTGTTCCCCACTTAACTCTGACCTCCCACTGAGAACTCACCTCACTGACCTAGCCTGCAGCCTGCAGGAGAAACACAGCCTAGGGCCAAAACCTCTTTCTCAGCACAGCAGGGTTTTTATTTTTCTCTTCTCCTTTTTTCCTCACAGCTGCCTGCCTCAGCCCAGGAAACTTTCCTAACTTGTATGGTCTTCTTAGAAGAAAAATCCCCTACCCCTACCCTGACAACATTGCACCTTTACCCACCTCTTCCCTCTTCTGTTACCCCCCACCTTATCCCTCCTCCTCCCCAACAGCCTGAGCAAAATCTAAATCCCTTCCCTACTGTTGGCTTCCTCTGAACACCCTTCCCCCTCCTCCTCTCTGATACCTGACTTTTCAACACAACCCCCTCTCGAAACCCCACCCCCCCTCACCACCACCCCGCGCCCCGCCCCAGCCTCAAACATGCTCTCCAACTCTCTCTTCCCACCTAATACCTCCCTAGACTGCTTCTCACCGTATCCTACCCCTCTGTGAAGTAGCAGGCACTGAAATGTCTCCTTTTCAATTAATGATCTGGAGCATACTGAACAGAAGATGGGGTCCTTCTCAGAAAACCCTGATAAATTCAACTATGAGTGCCTCAGGGAAATTACCCAGGGGGCAGATGAAAACCCAGCCTTCTTTATAAACTGCCTTTCAGAGGTACACAAACACCAGCTCTAACTCACCTAGGGCATTATACTCCTACACCTCCACTTCATTTCCCAGTGTTACCCAGATAGTCACAAAAAGCTCCAAAAGTTATCAAATGGACCCCTAACACCCTAAAAAGAGCATGTAGACCTTGCCCCTAAAGTTTTCAACAACCGGGATAAGGCATAAAAAAACTCAGAAAGAAAAACAGGCTAAAGCCAAATATCAGATTCTGGCCTCCCTAGTTCAACCTCCTGCTGACAAGCCTGCAAAAGACTCCACCCAACACCCACCTAACAACTGTTTCCACTGTGGCAATCAGGGCCACTGGGCAAAAGTTTCCCCTAATCCCAGGCCTCCTACAAAGCAGTGTCTGAAGTTCAGACAGTGAGGTCACTGGAGAGTGAAATGCTGTGGATAAAATGAGAGTTCCTGAGGCCAGGATTCTCACCTGTCCGTGGCTGACTAGCTCACTGCACACCTGTGGGCAATACATGGCTGTTGCTCTGGGCACGACATGGTGGCAGGGCTGCAAGGCTGCAGGAGAGCAGAGCAGAGGCTGGAATGGTGGCAGTGCCAAGCTCAGAGGCCTAGAGGACGGCTGTGCAGGATGACTGTGCAGAGAGGCCCAGAGGATGGCTGTGTGGGACAGCTGTGCAGACAGAGGGGCTCAGAGGATGGCTGTGTGGACAGAGGGGCCCAAAGGCAGACTGGCTTGCTGCATGCAGACTCACTCTGGGTGAACAGGATTTTAGTGACTGACCTGCCACCTGGATATAAAGTTGGGTATAACACTTTCACCCCAAAGAACGTTTTGCTGTCATTTTCTTTGGTCACAGTGAATCCATAGTGAACTTGCCAGAGGCTGAAACACATTGGCAAGACAATTAGCATAGTCAGCAGGATTTATTGTTGACCAAGGTAAAAGACAGGCTGTCCTTATGGGAGGGGTGCTTCAGCAGGCTGCCCTTGTGAATGGGGAGACAGTGGATTGTCCCCCAATGGTATGTGGTCTGAGGTGGCTTGCCTGCTAGAGGACTGGGCCCCACCCCAGGACTGGAGGCAAGTGGAGGTGATACCTGAGGCAGTAGGGGTGGCTCTTGGTATAGTAAGCAGATCCTTTGAGAAGCAGAGTGCCCATGAGGCAGCCAGGACTGTGGGTTGACTGCTTCTCACAGTCTTCAAAAGGTCTACAGAGGAGACCCAAGAAATGGTGGCATGAGAATGCGAGCTGCAAACCTCTGTGGATTCCCTGAGGAAGGAGATGGCCTGCATGTAGGAGGAGGCAGCACGAGAGCACCAACAGCAAGGTGCCATTGGAGATGAGACGGCAGTGATGCCAGGTGTGCTGAAGGAGGAAGAGGCCATCAAGGAAAAAGATGAACTCCTGAGGGAAACACAGGCGGACGTGGCACCAGAACGACAGCTGTAAAGCATTGAGCTGAAGGTAAGAGACCTTCTGAAGTCTGAGCTGGCATTGTTGCGAGGCACTGTAACAGAGGAGGAGCCACTTGGGGGAGTAGAAAGAAAGGTGCCATCAGCCCCAGAAATGAAGGAGCTGGAGAAGGATGATGGGGTTGTGCCAGAAGCACTGGTCCCTCCTGTATTGAAAGCACAACCAGTGGTTGTAAAGAAAATAAAGACCCAGCAGCTGAAAGTTCCCTAAGGAGAGGAGCAGCCCCCTCCCCATGTCATGGAGCACTCTATGGTTCATCCCTATACTTAGGCTGAGCTGGTGGCTGTGGGACTTAGAGGTGGATGGACTTGTTCTGTTGGGATCAGAGATGGAAAAGCTGTCTTCCCTGACAGGGCAGCCTGCCTTGAGGCAGCTATTACAAAATGTGAGGTGACATATACAGTAGCTGAAGCAATGAGAACCTGAAAAGAAATAAGACCTGTTACTCACAGGAGGAATTTGAGGGGCCTCATGAGGGTTACAAGGTCCCAGATATGGGTTGATTTGATACATGCAGGAGTAAATGGAAGGAAATTGGACAGGAAGCCAAATACGATCTTACTGGAGCTATAGCAACAATGGAAACCAGAGCAGCAATTCCAGCCATTAAGACCAAAGAGGCAGAGGTCAGAGACAGAACCATGAGTCTGGCCTGTGTGTCTGCAAGACTTTTTGCTGGAGAGGCTGGAGAGGCTGGAGAAGAATGTTCAAGCTTCTTTGCACAGGGACCATTGCAGAGAACTAAGGGCACATAGATTGAGAGGAGAGAATCCTGGAGGGGTGGAATGTGGATAAAATGAGAGTTCCTGTGGCAAGGATTCTCACCTGGCTGTGATTGACTGGCTCACTACATACCTGTGGGCAATACATGGCTGTTGACTCTATAAAAAGAGCTCTGCCCAGTGCTCTGGGCATGACATGGTGGAAGGGCTGCAAGGCTGCAGGTGAGCAGAGGTTTGAGTGGTGGCAACCCTGAGGACAGAGGTCCAGAGGACAGCTGTGTGGGATGACTTTGCTGAGAGGCCCTGAGGACGGCTGTGCAGGACGACTGTGCAGAGGCCTGGAGGATGGTTGTGTGGGACAGCTGTGTAGACAGAGAAGCCCAGAGGCAGAGAGTGGCTGGCTGCATGCAGACTCACTCTAAGTGAATGGGATTTTAGTGATTCACCTGCCAGCTGGAAATAAAGTTGGGTATAACCCTTTCACCCCAAAGAGCATTCTGCTGTCAATTTTCTTTGGTCACACTGAACCCATAGTGAACTTGCCCAGGGCTGAAACCCATTGGCAAGACAATTGCCCTCTAGGGAAGTCAACTCCTCCCTTGAGTTCTCTCCCCTTCAGGTGACTGGACACATCTAGAGAGGACCTAGCGGCCCTCATGTCCTTGTCTTCAGGGACTGACTGACGTGGCCCAGATCCCAAGAACCCCTCCACAACAACACCAGTGGATCCATGGGTAACAACAGTGGTGGCAGAAAGTCAGGTGTCTTTCCTGGTTGACGTGGGACCCAGCCTTTCTGTGCTTACTGAATATGCAGGACCTTTGCTCCCTTCCTCTATCTTGGTGTTGGAATGAAAGGCTTAATAGAAACACTAGCCCAAACCCCTCCTTTATATTATTCCTAAGGCCATATTACTTTCCTTTCCACTCTGTTAGGCAGAAGAATATATAGGAGCGGGGTGGAAAGAGAATGGGGCCAGTGGGGCCTGTAAGATAAATTTTAGCTGAAATAAGCAGGTGAAGAGAGGCAACAAAGGTCCAGGTAGTTTATGTGAATACAACTCCTGGGTGATGTTCTGTGGTCTGGGTATTACAGGCCAGGGAAGTCACACCTGGTCAGGGAGGTGGGGGCTTATAAGGGATTAAGAGGGAGAGGAGTGGGCAAGCTATCCTAGGGGGTGTGGAGGGGTATGGTTGGCTAAAGGTGACATAATAGACAACTAGAAACTTTTTTCCTTCCAAGAGGGAGGAGGCTGACATCTGGGTCTTAGTTGGCACATCAGGATGGAATTCAGGGAGAGCTGTCCCCTTTCCATATAAGGCATGGACCTTAGGGTTTGGTCTGTTCTCCCCCTATGGCATCTCTCTGTTCTGTTTGCATGTCCTTGTTTTTCCTTTCTCCAGCCTAACATTCCAGCCTTTTGGTCATAATGGGTGATGATTCAATCTGGCTACTTCCGGGTGACAAGGGGCATCATGGGGGTTTGAGGCTGGTATTAGGCCAAAGGAGTGGGTTCAGTGAGAAGAGGTGCATAACGGTGAAGTAACATCTGGTTGGTGGCGACCCAGGTCATCTGGGTTAGCCACTGTTGGAGGAACCTGAGGACACAGGGTCAACTAAGAGTAAACCACAAACTGTTATTAAGGGGTCCAGAAGGGGCATTAGCTAGGCCATTATGGGGGCCTGGAATTCTGGATTGAGTTTACATCTCAATGACTAGTGTTGGGATTTAGTATAGATAAGACTGCATTATTGAAACAATACTTTTCTCTAAAATCACCCTTATTTTTATTAGAAGTAGCCAGATTAAGAAAATAATTAACAGTTGGCTTGATTATTTGCATAAGTGCAGCAAGAATAACAATTGATTACATAGGCTCTTTTAAATATGCTTTACTGGAACTTTTTATAAGGAATTTCAGATTGGACGTTTAAAGGCTTCTTGAGGATTTTTCTAATTCTATCAAAATAATTTCTTATGCTTAAGGTCTCAATAAGTGTCTAAGTACTTAAGAAAATGAGATCTTAATATTAAAAGAGCTAAAAGCCAAGTTGATGTTACAGAAATACCCAATCATCCTTATATCAATTTTCTTAAAGCTCTCATTAAATCTTTAACCATTGTTATTTCTAAGTCTTTCATCATTTATAGTTACTGTTTTACTCCTGAACTAGTAAAGAATGAGATTCAAGCAGAGCAAAAATTACATAGAATTAAGTAAACTGAGGAAGATGGTTATAATTTTTATGCAAATGTTGCTAATCTCTTAAACAGAAAAACAAGTGTCTGTTTCAATCTTTTTCTCTTAAACTATAGTTTAGTAAATTATATCTTTAAAGCAGAATTGAAACATTTATCTTTCTCTACCTTGATCCCTCCAGAATTTAAAAACCCTCAGGAACTATTTTCATAGTTATGGCAATATTTTTATTTGCATAAATTCAACAAGAATCTGCTCTCCTTGTGACAGGACCAATTAAAAACACTGGTTATATTACCAAAGCTTTGACTGGAATGCCATATTTGAGACACATGCATAGACTCAGGTATAAACAGACAGATTTAAGGAACTAAGATTGACTTTATGGAGCCAATGAAGCCCCTTGGAAGAATTGACCTGGTACCTTGCTTTACAGGGTTCCTAGCAGCCTTACCAGGTGAGTAAGGAAGGTCACTTTCTGGCAGGTGCAGGAACCTCAAGATATCTTGGGGACTTCCAAGAACAGAGGAATTTACCCATATCTACAGGCACTTCAGGCAAAACTTGATGGCAAGTCTGGCTTAGCTTCCTGGCCTCAAGAGACCTTTAAAAGCTCAATCTGAAATTCCTTATAAAAGTTCCAGCAAAGCACATCTGGAAGAGCCTGTGCCATCAATAGCTGTTCTTGCTGTACTTATGTAAATAATCAGGCCAACTGTTTTAAAGCTAAATTTATTTTATGTTAATAAAAATGAGGGTAATTTTAGAAAAAAAATTGTTTTTCAATAGTTCAGCCTTATCACTATTAGATACTAACACTGTCCATTGTAAAATAGACAAGATCTTGGATTCTAGTTTCCTCAAAATATCTGGCTATTACTCTCCAAATGTTTATTTTCTCCCATCATTTCAATTAGAGTTTTACTATTTCTAGTACTCATATTCAGCCATTCATTCTTAATCCCCTTGTCAAATTTATTTCCTCCAGAACAAAAATCCAACTCCAGATGTGGTTCAGATGAAGGTTTCAATCCACCCTAATGCTGATGAAGACGCGCACATCAGCAACACTTCAACTTAGTTGCATCCTCCTTTTAAGTGCTCTTGTCCATGTCTGCCTCTGCTACTACAGCTCCATGACCCCTCCTCTCCCTGACAGATAGCAAGGAAGTGCTGGACCCACAGGCAGGGACAATGCCCCTCCTCAGCAGGAAGCAGTTATAGAAGAGTGACTGACACCCATTTTTCCTTGAAAGATTTCAAGGGTCCACATTCCTTAAGGGGTGAATGAGGTGGGGCAGAGACATAGACAAGCAACATGATTAACTTTTCCTGCCTATCATGAAAAATGCTGAGATAAAAACAGTATAGTAAGAACTACATCTTAAGGCTAGAATTCCATTTTAAAAAGCAGAGAGTTAAGAAATAAGATTCCTAACGTATTCTCTGGTAGTCAGACAATAGCTCAACAGCCTATCTTAAGGCAGGGCGGGAAGTCTTAACTGATATGTCCCCACTTCTTTGGCCAAGCACTACAAAATGACCTCCAATCTCTCAACCTTGCCCCTAGCTGCCTGCTCTACTATGTCAACAACTTCTTGCTTTGCAGCCCCTCAAAAAATGATTCTATATCCCACACTGTCTCACTCCTTCGATTCCTGGGGAAAAGGGATACCGTGTCTCAGAACACAAAGCTCAACTGATACAGCAAAGTCACTTACCTTGGTCTTATCCTCACCCCTACCACTCTCTGCATACCCACCTTCCAAAAACAAGCTACCAATAAAGCAAGAACTTCTTTTCTTTCTAAGGTTTCTTAGCTATTTTAAACTTTGGACCCAAAATTTCTCACTCATTGCAAAACCCCTTCATGAGGCCTCCTATGGGGATCCCCAAGAAAGGGTGCCAGCGACAGACTTAATTCCTGCTTCTTTCTGGGCTTTTAAGTGAGCACTCCTCCAGGCACCTGCTTTGACTCTACCTAACCCTAACAAACCTTTCTTTTCTTAACCAGCGAAAAGGGACAAGCATTAGGGCTATTCACACAATCAGCTGGGGGCTCCCTCCAGCCTGTTGCCTATTTTGACCAGACAACTCAACCTTGTGATAAAAAGCTGGCCTCTCTGCTTGCAGGTCCTGGCATCAGCTGTGCTCCTTATCCCCGAAGCCCCAAAATTGCTCTCCACCAGCCCCTATAAGCACACAACTCACACAACCTCTCTGACCTTTCAGTCACTGGGCTCTAACCCTTCTATAACCCTCAGTTACCTTCTACCTTTCCTAGCCCTATTTGCTGTTATCACCCTCCTCCTTATTTTCCTTCCCTGCTTAATTAACCTATTCCAAAGATTTTTATAGGATCAAATGACAGCCATCTCCTGGGCAACTACTCGAGAACACCTCAAAATGGCTTTTCTGCTTCAAAATCTCAGAAAACCCCCTTCATCACCCCATCTCAGCAGAAAGTAGCCTAGAAAACAATGGCGACCAGTCTCCCTATTCCCTTTAGAGCAGGAATGAGAGAATCCAGACCTGAGGACTGCCTTTTGAATAAGCCCACCCGCCATCTCAGAGAGACCTAGGTGTCATCTTACCTAGGCTACAAGCATCCTCCAGAGGACACATCAGCAAGCCACAAGCCCACCTTTCCCCTGACCCCTCCCCTCAAAGAAAAGAGCCCACCAAAACCCTGGCCATAAAAAGCCTCTTGACCCATTAAAGACTCTCTCTTTCCTTTGTTCTGCTGGTCAGGACAGAGGAGTTCCTCTCAGGTTCAGCAATAAGCCTGCTTGGACTGTTGAGTTCGTATCCCCTCTTTTCTTTCACTTATTCCCTCTATCCCTTTCACCTTAATTCCTTCTGGCCAAAGTCTTGGAATGACTTCCAACTGTTGATATTCCCCAAGTGCCCCTACCATTTCCCAGGTGGTTTCTTCCTCCTTGTCCTCACCTCTGTATATAGTTCTGTCATAGCTGCACTAGCTTCCCCTTGATCAAACCTTTTGTGTGAGCCTTTTGTTTCTTACCAGGACACTGACTGATAAGCCTTTATCCCTATGTATCTAATCTTTGTTTGTGTCTTATTACAATAATTACTCTTGAAGGCTCACTTTGTTAGAGACCTGAGGATTACCTGCAAAGCCATGCGATTCGCATTTGAGAATGCTCATTGATATCAGAGAGTACAGACTCTCTTTCTCACTAAAAGCTGCCTTTAAAAACCCTTCATGAAAAACATTTCAACACATGCAGGCTGCTAATAAGTCAGAATTACTTACGCCTTTGATGTGAATGTGATAACCAAAGTATTCATTTCATAGCTAGAAAAAAAAATAGTGACATTTACAACTTAGATTGTATCCAGGTCCCAACAATAAAAATTTACTTTGTTTCAGATAGGTCCAGTTTTGAGAGGTCTCATTTGTGAAATATTATGTAGAGATATTTGTAATTTACAGTAATCTCTTATCTTCATGTGCCTCTGATTGTTCCCAATTGATTTCCTATCACTAAAATTTAGAATTTTCCATCAGGAATTTCATTGCTTTGGGTCAATTGTTCACACATGAAATTAAACAATTATTGGACATCTACCCCCTACCCTGTTCTAGTCCTTGCTTTATGAACTAGGTTTAAGGTGGTACAGAAAATATACATACAATAAATCAATAAACAAGCAAATAACTTACAGAATTTAAGATATAAATACATATCAGGAAGGCAACAAAATGACAATACAATCAACAGATGGGACAGTAAGACTCAGTAGAGTGGTTAAGGAAGTTCTCAGATTCTGTTTGACCAGAAAAAGCCAGATGTAGAAAGGCCTAGTGCAGTGAACAACAGATTATGGTGGCCTGTGGGCCAAACTTAACTCATCACCTGTTTTTGTAAATAAAGTTTTATTGGAACAGAGGAGCAGAGCCATGCTCATTTGTTTGTGTTGCCTACAGCTGCTTTCTGGCACCATGGCAGAGGTGAGAGGTTACCAGAGAGACTACATGGCCCCCAAAGGCAAAAATATTTGCTATCTGACCTTTTATAGTAAAATTTTGTTGACTTCTGATCTTGCAGAAAAACATTACAAAGATAATGAAGGACTAGCTCAGGGGCTTAAAAGCAGGAACAAGTTTGGAGGTCCCTGTGACTGGAGTGCAATGTGTGAGGTAGAGACTTAATGGAGATCATGTCTGGGGTGTGCAGGGTCAAGACTGCAATAAGCAGACTGGATTTGATCCTACATGGGGCATGAAGACCATTTTGGTTTTATTCTGAGAGGGAAGTCATTTATGTTTACTTCAGAAATGCCAAACACATTGTAGATTTTATTGCATTTCTTTCCAAACACATATCTAGCTAGATAAAATAATTGGTCTCATTTTAAAGATGATAAAAATAAAAGCCAAGAGAATTTAAGTGACTGCTCAGAGATCAAAGACAAATGGAACCTGCCCAAATCCAAGGGGCTGGTGACTTCATGAGAAATGAGAAATTTTGCTTCCAATTTTCAGTTCTCAGTGCACCAGCCTGCATACCTTGCTTGCTCTCATTTTAAGTAATGATATAATTGGGGGAATAGAAAGACAGCGTATCTCCCCGAATGCATCTTCTGCATGTTCAGTGATGCTTTAAATTCTAGTTTGAGAAGGTCCACTATTAGACAGTTCTACCTAGGTAGGTTACATAAGAATTGTTCCTATTCAGTTTGTTCATTTGGCTACTAACTTTTCTGAAGAGCAATTAAAGAAGTGTATTCAAGTAAAAATACGGCAATAAGGCAAGAATAATTATAGACTTTATGCCCTGAAAGCACCCTCACTGAGGAAACACATGTTTGGGGAAGGTTTCTGTTTGATGACACCCCTAGATTTCCTGGCCAGTGTGTGACACAGAGCTTTGAAAACAGAGAAAAGCTCCTACCTTTCCTCATATCTCTAGCCCTTGGCAAGCTTTAGATGCTGACGGGATGTTTTTGAAGTAAGTGAATGTCTTAGATACAAATAATTCCAGATCAAGCACCAAAATAGAATTTTTCTTGACTCAGAACTTGTATGAAAAATCTAAGTAAAATTATGTGGTGAAATTGAAAATGCCCAAATCAGACTCTTTCTCTTCTCTTGACTCTCTGACCCTGCCACCTGCCAGCACCATCCTGCTGAGGGGAAGTGGGAGTCGGCACATCATATTAATTGAGCACTGAAGCAGGAGGGAGCAGGAAGGCAGGAGCACCCTTCCGTTCAGGTTTGCCACCTCCTCCTGCCACCGCTTTCCTCTCCCTCCCTTATCTGTGATCCTAATTACATACTCACCAGGTCCCTCCAGATGTTCTGAGCCCAAAGCCTGAGTCTACAAAAGCTGTGCTAACTCCTCAGTGTCAATCTGGACAGCAGCTGCAGCAAGTATAGGAAGGGGGAGCTAAGGACTAGGTCAGGATTCTCCCTGGACCACTATGGACAAACAGGAAGGAAAAGATGACCCTTGATAGGAGAATGCCCCTCTTGTTGCCACAAAGCTGAGCCTCTATCAAGGAAGTCAGTATTAGAGTTGACCTGTGCAAATCATGGGGGTTAGAGGTGCCTTCCCCCTTCTCTTGCATCCAGTCAAAAATCTTCATGTAGGAGGAGGAGCCAAGATGGCAGTGTGAGTAGGGCAGCAGAAATCTCCTCCCAAAACCATATATATTTTTAAAAATACAACAAATACAACTATTCCTAAAAGAGAGACCAGAAGATACAATACAACAGCCAGGCTACATCTATATCTGTGAGAACTCAGCACTTCATGAAGGGGGTATGATACAAGCCTCGGCCCACCGGGACCTGAGCACGCCCCCCACACCAGCTCCCTGCAGGAGGAAAGGAATTAGAGTGGGGAGGGACTGGGAGCACAGGACTGCTAAATACTCAGCCCTAGTTATCTGCACTGGGAGCGCAGACACACATTGCATGGTATGCTGGATATTAGGGAAACAGAATAGAAAAATCTGTGAGCGGGTCCCCACAGTGGGCACCCCTGGGACAAAATAAAATTGAGTACTTTTTGAAAGTCTTAAAGGGACAGGGGCCTCACAGCTGGACAGAAGCGTCCCGACACACTCAACCCAAGAGCTTGAAATCCTGGGGAAATTCAGGCGCTCCAGCCCCCTGGGAGGCAGTGCAGCTCTGAAGACCCTCATAGCAATAAACAGCCTTCTGTCCATTCCTGATCTGGTGCGACCCTGCCATATCAGGGGAGCAGCATGAGAGTGGCTGCACCCACAGCAACCACCCAGAGCCTCCTCTGCAGCTGCCCAGACCAAACTCAGAGGCCCCCCCAGTGCACACAGAGGAAGCCAGGACAGGGTGCCAAGGGTCGCTGTTATGGCCACTCTCACAGGAGAGCACACCTGGTGTGCCTGCCCCTCCCGACAGGGCTCAGGGCTGCCCATGGCAGCTCAGGAAATAAAAGCGGAATCTGCTCCAAGGAGGGCAAGGTGTCCAGGAAGCAGGAAGGGACTTTGTTCTCCCAGCTAACACACATGCAAAATGCCCATGACTACCTCTATAGCCATGAAAAGGCAGAAGAATCTGATCCAGTCCAGAATCACCCAGACAACCAATGAGAGGGAGCCTGGGGAGATAGATTTAACCAATCTTCCAGAAAAAGAATTCAAAATAAAGGTCAAAACCATGCTGATGGACCTGCAGAGAAACATGCAAGAGCTAAAGGATGAAGTACGGAGGGAGAATACAGAAATAAAACAATCTCTGGAAGAACTTAAGAGCAGACTGGATGAGGTGCAAAAGGCCATTAATGTAATAGAAATCAGAGAATAGGAACACAGAGAAGTAGAGGCAGAGAGAGATAAAAGGATCTCCAGGAATGAAAGAGTACTAAGAGAACTGTGTGACAAATTCAAACATAACAATATTCGCATTACAAGGGTACCAGAAGAAGAAGAGAGAGAAAAAGAGATAGAAACTGTATTTGAAGAAATAATTGCTGAAAACTTCCCCAGACTGGGGGAGGAAATAGTCTGTCAGATCATGGAAGCCCAAAGAACTCCCAAACCAAGGAGCCCAGGAGAACAACACCAAGACACATAATAATTAAAATGGCAAAGATCAAGGACAAGGACAGAGTATTAAAGGCAGCCAGAGAGATAAAAAAGGTCACCTACAAAGGAAAACCCATCAGGCTATCATAAGACTTATTAACAGAAACCTTACAGGTCAGAAGAGAATGGCATGATATATTTAATGCGTGAAACAGAAGGGCCTTGAACCACGAACACTGTATCCATCACGACTATCATTTAAATATGAAGGAGGTTAAACAATTCCCAGACAAGCAAAAGTTAAGGGAATTTGCCTCCCACAAACCACCTCTATAGGATATTTTAAAGGGACTGCTCTAGATGGAAGCACTCCTAAGGCTAAATAGATGTCACCAGATAAAATAAAATCACAAAAAAGAAAGCAGACCAACAAAATACTAACTAAAGACAAAAAATAGAATCAACTACTCACAAAAGCAGTCAAAGGAAACACAAAAGAGCACAGAATAAAAAACCTAACATATAAAGAATGGAGGAGGATGAATAAGAAGGGAGAGAAATAAGGAATCATCAGACTGTGTTTATAATAGCTTAATAAGTGAGTTAAGTAAGACAGTTAGATAGTAAAGAAGTTACCCTTGAACCTTTGGTACCCACCAGTCTAAAGCCTGTAATGGCAATAAGTGCATATCTTTCAATAATCACCCTAAATGTAAATGGACTGAAAGAACCAATCAAAAGACACAGAGTAATAGAATGGATAAAAAAGCAAGACTCATCTATATACTGCTTACAAGAGACAAGCCTCAAACCCAAAGACATACACAGACAAAAAGTCAAGGGATGGAAAAAGACATTTCATGCAAACAATAGGGAGAAAGAAGCAGGTGTTGCAGTAGTAGTGCCAGACAAAGTAGACTTCAAAACAAAGAAAGTAACAAGATAAAGAAGGACATTACATAATGATAAAGGGGTCAGTCCAACAAGAGGACACAACCATTACAAATTATATGCACCCAATACAGGAGCACCAATATATGTGAAACAAATACTAACAGAATTAAAGGAGCAGAATTAAAGGAGGAAATAGAATGTATTGCATTCATTTTAGGAGACTTCAACACACTACTCACTCCAAAGGACAGATCCACCAGACAGAAAATAAGTAAGAACACAGAGGTACTGAGCAACACACTAGAACAGATGGCCATAATAGACATCTACAGAACTCGACACCCAAAAACAACAGGATACATATTCTTCTCAAGTGCACATGGAACATTTTCCAGAATAGACTACATACTAGGCCATAAAAAGAGCCTCAGTATATTTAAAAAGATTGAAATTCTAACAACCAACTTATCACATCACAAAGGTATAAAACTAGAAATAAATTGTACAAAGAAAGCAAAAAGGCTCACAAACACATGGAGGCTTAGCAACATGCTTCTAAATAAACAATGGATCAATGACCAAATTAAAACAGCAATATATGGAAACAAATGACAAGAACAGTACAAAGCCCCAACTTCTGTGGGACGCAGCAAAAGCAGTTCTAAGAGGAAAGTATATAGCAATCCAGGCATATTTAAAGAAGGAAGAACAATCCCAAATGAATAGTCTAAAGTCACAATTACTGAAATTGGAAAAATAAGAACAAATGAGGCCTAAAGTCAGCAGAAGGAGAGATATAATAAAGATCAGAGAAGAAATAAATAAAATTGAGAAGAATAAAACAATAGAAAATAGCAAAGAAACCAAGAGTTGGTTCTTTGAGAAAATAAACAAAATAGATAAACCCCTAGCCAGACTTATTAAGAAAAAAAGAGAATCAACACACATCAACAGAATCTGAAATGAGAAAGGAAAAAATCATGACAGACCCCACAGAAATACAAAGAATTATTAGAGAACACTATGAAAACCTATATGCTAACAAGCTAGAAAACCTAGAAGAAATGGATAACTTCCTAGAAAAATATAAACTTCCAAGACTGACAAAGGAAGAAACAGAAAATCTAAACAGACCAATTACCAGGAATGAAATTGAAGCAGTAATTTAAAAACTACCCAAGTGAATACCCCCTGGGCCAGATGGATTTACCACAGAATTTTATCTGACATACAGAGAAGTCATAATACCCATTCTCCTTATAGTTTTCCAAAAAATAGAAGAGGAGGGAATACTCCCAAACTCACTGTATGAAGGCAGAATCACCCTAATACCAAAACCAGACAAAGACTCCACCTAAAAAGAAAATTACCTACCAATATTCCTGATGAACATAGATGCAAAAATACTCAACAAAACATTAGCAAACTAAATTAAAAAATACATCAAGTGGGATTCATCTCAGGGATGCTAGGATGGTACAACATTCGAAAATCCATCAATATCATCCACCACATCAACAAAAAGAAGAACGAAAAATATATGATCATCTCCATAGACACTGAAAAAGCATTTGACAAAATTCAACATCCATTCATGATAAAAACTCTCAACAAAATGGGTATAGAAAGCAAGTTCTTCAACATAATAAAGGCCATATATGATAAACTCACAGCCAACATCATACTTAGCAGTGAGAAGCTGAATGTTTTCACCTAAGATCAGGATCAAGACAGTGATGTCCACTCTCCCCACTTTTATTCAACATAGTACTGGAGGTCCTAGCCATGGCAATCAGACAACACAAAGAAATAAAAGGATTCCAGATTGGTAAAGAAGAAGCCAAACTGTCACTATTTGCAGATGATATGATATTGTACATAAAAACCCTAAAGAGTCCACTTCAAAACTGTTAGAACTAATACTGGAATACAGCAAAGCTGCAGGATACAAAATTAATACACAGAAATCTGTGGCTTTCCTATACACTAACAATGAACTAGCAGAAAGAGAAATCAAGAAAACAATTCCATTCACAATTGCATCAAAAAGAATAAAATACCTAGGAGTAAACCTAACCAAGGAAGTGAACCTATACCATGAAAACTACAAGACACTCTTAAGAGAAATTAAAGAGGACACTAACAAATGGAAACTCATTCCATGCTCTTAGCTAGGAAGAATTAATATTGTCAAAATGGCCATCCTGCCTAAAGCAATCTACAGATTCAATGCAATCCCTATCTAAATACAAATAGCATTCTTCAATGAAATAGAACAAACAGTTCTAAAATTCATATGGAATCACCAAAGACCACAAATAACCAAAGCAATCCTGAGAAGGAAAAATAAAGCAGGGGGCATCTTGTTTCCCAACTTCATGCTCTACTACAAAGCCACAGTAATCAAGACAATTTGGTGCTGGCGCAAGAACAGACCCACAGACCAGTGGAACAGAATAGAGACTCCAGACATTAACCCAAACTTATATGGTCAATTAATATATGATAAAGGAGCCATGAACATACAATGGGGAAATGACAGCCTCTTCAACAGTTGGTGTTGGCAAAACTGGACAGCTACATGCAAGAGAATAAAACTGGATCATTGTCTAACCCCATACATGAAAGTAAATTCAAAATGGATCAAAGACCTGAATGTAAGTCATGAAATCATAAAACTCTTAGATAAAAGCATAGGCAAGAATCTCTTGGACATAAACATGAGCGAATTCCTCATGAACATATCTCCCTGGGCAAGGGAAACAAAAGCAAAAATGAACAAGTGGGACTATATCAAGCTGAAAAGCTTCTGTACAGCAAAGGACACCATCAATAGAACAAAAAGGCATCCTACAGTATGGGAGAATATATTCATAAATAACAGATCTGATAAAGGGTTGACATCCAAAATATATAAAGAGCTTATGCACCTCAACACCCAAAAAGCAAAACGCCAATTAACAAATGGGCAGAGGATATGAAGAGATTGTTCTCCAAAGAAGAAATTCAGATGGCTAACAGACACATGAAAAGATTCTCCACATCGCTAGTCATCAGAGAAATGCAAATTAAAACCACAATGAGATATCACCTCACACCAGTAAGGATGGCCAGCATTGAAAAGACTAAGAACAATAAATGTTGGCGAGGATGCGGAGAAAGGGGAACCCTCCTACACTGCTGGTGGGAATGTAAGCTAGTTCAACCATTCTGGAAAGCAATATGGAGGTTCCTCAAAAAATTAAAAACAGAAATACCATTTGACCCTGGAATCACACTTCCTGGAATATACCCAAAGAATACAACTTCTGAAATTCAAAAAGATTTATGCAGCTCTATGTTCATTGCAACACTTTTTACAATAGCCAGGATATGGAAGCAACCTAAGTGTTCATTTGTAGATGAATGGATAAAGTAGATGTGGTACATATACACAATGGAATACTATTCAGCCATAATAAAGAAACAAATTCCACCATTTGCAACAACATGTATGGAGCTGGAGGACATTATGCTCAGTGAAATAAGCCAGGCAGAGAAAGGCAAGTACCAAATGATTTCCCTCATTTGTGGAGTGTAACAATGAAACAAAACTGAAGGAACAAAATGGCAGCAGATTCAGAGACTCCAAGAATGAACTAGTGGTTACCAAAGGGGAGGGTTGTGGGAGGGTGGGTAGGGAGGGAGGAAGAAGGGGACTGAGAGATATTATGTTTAGTACACATGGTGTGGGGGATCATGGAGAGAACACTGTATCACAGAGAAGTGACATAGTGGATCTCTGGCAACTTGCTGCATTGGGGTATGGATGGGGACTTGACAATATGGGTAAATGTAGTAACCACATTGTTTTTCATGTGAAACCTTCATAAGAGTGTATATCAATCATACCTTAATAAAAATTTTTGAAAAAGTAAAATAATAAATAAGCAAAATAATAAATAAATATTAAATAAATAAGTAAATAAATAAATAAGTAAATAAATAGCGAGCTCACACACCTCAACAAACAAAAAGCAAATAACTCAATTAAAAAATGGGCAAGGTTGCTGAACAGACACTTCTCCAAAGAAGAAATTCAGATGGCCAATAGACACATGAAAAGATGCTCCACATCACTAATCATCAGGGAAATGCAAATTAAAACCACAATGAGATATCACCTCACACCAGTAAGGATCGCCACCATCGAAAAGACTAAGAACAACAAATGTTGGTGAGGTTGTGGAGAAAGGGGAACCCTCCTACACTGTTGGTGGGAATGTAAATTAGTTCAACCATTGTGGAAAGCAGTATGGAGGTTCCTCAAAACGCTCAAAATAGAAATACCATTTGACCCAGGAATTCCACTTCTAGGAATATACCCTAAGAATACAGCAGCCCAGTTTGAAAAAGACAGATGCACCCCTATGTTTATTGCAGCACTATTTACAATAGCCAAAAATGGAAGCAACCTAAATGTCCATCAGTAAATGAATGGATAAAGAAGATGTGGTACATATACACAATGGAATATTATTCAGCCACAAGAAGAAAACAAATCCTACCATTTGCAACAACGTGGATGGAGCTAGAGGGTATTATGCTCAGTTAAATAAGCCAGGCAGAGAAAGACAAGTACCAAATGATTTCACTCATATGTGGAGTATAAGAACAAAGAAAAACTGAAGGAACAAAACAGCAGCAGAATCACAGAACCCAAGAATGGACTAACAGTTACCAAAGGGAAAGGGACTGGGAAGGATGGTTGGGAAGGGAGGGATAAGGGGCGGGGGGTGGGAAGAGGGCCTTAAGAATAGCATGTATAATGTCAGTGGTGGGGATGGGGCAGGCTGTACAACAAAGAGAAGACAAGTAGTGATTCTAAAGTATCTTACTATACTGATGGACAGTGACTGTAATGGGGTTTGTGGGGGGGACTTGGTGATGCAGGGAGCCTAGTAAATATAATGTTCCTCATGTAATTGTGGATTAATGATACCAAAAAAGAATCTGCGTGTAACTCAAAGTGGTTTCCTTATCTTCCCAACCTAGTCTTATAGTGAAAAATAATGTAAATCCCAAAGACATAATTCTTCTGCCAAATACACTAATGACAATAAATACTTAAATTCAAGGCTTGGAGTATTACAGGACCATTCAGCCATGGCTTCCACAAAGACTCAAAACTAGAAAGAAGCATAGGGCTTTGGAGCAAAAAATGGATGGCATAGCAGATACCAGCCAGCCATACCAGACCTATTTTTTTAGGCTGGGTGCTGTGGTGGAAAAACTAAAGACTCAGAGCAGAAGCCAAAGTCTGCAGAGCCACTACTTACTGAGTGCTTATTATGTGTGGATCCAAGCGCTTTGAAAATATTGTCTATAATATAGGTAGTTTTATTGCCATTTTACAGATTAAGAAACTAAAGCTTTGAGCAGCTAACCCATTAGCATTGCCATAGCTAGCATGCAGTTTAGTCAGGATTTAAAATAATGTCTATGACTAGTTTGCATAAATCCTTCCTTTTCATATGTGTATTTTTTTGTACATGATTATTTGTAGTAAACTGTGTGTCATTCTCTTTGCAGAGTGTTTGTTCACTCATTACCAAAACCTCTTTTTGTTTTTTTAAGAAGTCCTGTGAGGTATTGCTGGGGTCAGTGTCCAAACTATTTGCATTGTGGTTATGACACATGTAGAAGGAAAAATTCAGATGAGTAGCTTCCTGTACAGAATAAAGTTTTCATGAGGCTTGATATGGTGATGCACTGTATGCTGGGAGAATGTTCCTCTTTCTCCTCCCCAACAGCAAACAAAAACAACAAAACAGCAGCTTGTATTCAGGTCTCATCTGACTGGAATGGGGATCAAAAGTTTCATAACTGATGCCATTTAGACAGTGAAGTGCGAAAAATCCTAAACTAATAAGGCAATGAAGAGATGTGAGGGAATATCCATGGCTAGGGAACAACGGAGGTATTTCTCTAGAATCCTCATTGTCCATCCCTATGCACATTTACCTTGCTCCACAGCTTCTTCCCACCACCTTACTGCTGCCACCACCACCATCCCCCCTTGCCCCACTGCCCCATCCCTCCAGCCCCAACTGACTGGTGCCTGTCTGCTCACATCCCATTCTCCCTCCCAAGGAAGAGATCTCATCAACACTATCATTTAAATTAGATGAATCTGATCCATGCCCTCTCTCTACAATGGAGTAGAAAAGATACAATTTATTCTAGACCCTCATGCATGATCCAGATTCCCCATTTTCTTCAGGCCAGGCTTTCAAGAAAAAAGCTCTCAATAGGAGAGGATGCTGAGACCTGGCATCTCTGCTCCACATTTCCAGTCCCTGTGGGAATGGTTCCGGGCACCACTCAGCTTTACCCAGGGGTCCTCTCCCCAGGTTTCCAGACTGAAATCAGAACTGTTTAAAATAAAATCAAAGTCTCTGCAGAGGAGGAATATCAAAGGATGCTTCTTTTGCCTAGAGGTAACACCTACTTTTAAGTTTTAAATATTTTATAGAAAAACATATAAATATACATATTCTGAGGGATTGCTGTTTGCAGGAACTGCTGGCCAGCACCACAGGAAATTTGAAGTTAGAAAGCCTCAAGGCCTAGGTTTGCTGAATTTTGAAAGCTCCAGTTTTCTTTCAAAATGACTGTGTGCATCTTTTCATCAAGAATCACCTCTCAAATAAAAAACTCTGCAGCATCAACGCCTTTGTTCTCAATCCCCTCAACCTCCTCCACCCCCACTTCCACTCCCAGTCGTTAGAATTTTTTTTTCTGTTGTAAAAATTCCAAGATGAAAAACTGGGTGACTGTCACAAAAAAGCAATGAAGATTCACAGCTCTGCTCTCACAGATACATGTGGTTTGGGGCTTACATAGGCCATGTCTCCAGTTTGCAGAACAAAGCAGTGCATGCTTGGCAAATGCCCCAAGGCTGAATGCCACCTGTGTTATTCTGGTCTCCCTGACTGTCCATGTCTCCTGCTAGTGCTACCTCAAAAGAAATCTCTGGAAAAAAATGCATCCAAAGGAGAAGCCCATGGATGAGAAAGACATAACAGGTGGGGACAATCATTTTGTGTAGAAAATATTATCTATTCTGGTTTTAACATGGCATCCTTTTTGTTATGCCTCTGTGTTATCAGAAAGTTTTCTGGGGAAAACCTCTGGGCTAGTTTCATTGACAGTATAGATAAGATCAATTATGAGAATAAACTGCCATGGCAAACTTGGAGAATGCTAGCTGAGGAGTCTCAGAGGGAAGGCCAAGGTGAGGACCCTTCTGTGTCACATCATTGTGTTTTTTTGCATGTGAAGTTCCAAAGTGGGTACCAGCAGGGAATAAAGAAGATGACACCAATCCAGCCACATAAAACTTACATCTATTTGTACACACACTAAGGGAATGTTGGATAGAGAAGAGTTAGATATCCCAATATTGCTGGAAAATATGACTTTCAACTTAGTCCTTAAACGTTGAAAAGGCTTGGATTCCTACAGCCTGGAGCAAGCACCACTGAGAGGCCTATGACCAACAGCAGCATTTTGTGGACTGCAAAGGCTGGTCCAAGGCCTACTTTCTAAAAATGCTAATTCTTGGGCATCTTCCCACATTTTCTAATTTAAAGCTACAAGGCCAGGATGGGGCTTGGAAATCTTTGTTTCACAACAAACCACAACTCTGCATGAGAATTCAGAAAGAGCTGATGTAGGTGTTTCATCCACACTGAAAAATTTATCTGTCATCAGTGACTGTTATTCTAGTTAGAAAACACTCTTCATAGTTAGGATAATCAAGTAAACCAGAAGTAGAGGTTAAGACAAAGTCATACAGGTGGAAAATATTTCAACCCGCATACCATGTGAAACAAGGGCACATTATTTATAAAAATATGGAAGGAGGATGAGCTGAATTTTAGGGGATGTTTTCCAGGTCAATGAGTCTGAACTTAAAATTAACCAGTTAGAAAAGTCTACTGATCACTTACAAATATGAGAATCACATTCCAAAAGAAGTTTGGGCAGGGGGTACATTGAATATCTGTGTGTAAGCCTTTGAAATCTCAGGGGATGATCAAAGAGCAAGAATTCAGAAATTCAGGGAGAAAAATAGCTTGTCTAGAAGTTGTGGTTCTGAGTGTGGTCCCCAGACCAGCAGCACAGGAACCACTGGGAACTCGTTAGCCCTGGGAATTCTCAGGCCCACCTCCCTCTGACCTATTGTTGGGGCCCAGCAATCTGTGTTTTATCAAGCCCATGAAGCTCAAGTTTGAGAATCACTGCACTGCAGGAAGCACACTCAGGTGAGATGCGACTGCCTTTGACCAAGGCGACTGTCCATCTTTCTCCTGTACAGTACAGTTTCTTCACACAAGGCTCCTCAACCCTCCTCATCTCAGACGCTGTAAATTCACATAATTAACTGACCCAGGCATGTGATGATCACACAAATAGGGACAATTTGCACCAAAATGTTTTTTTAAATCTCCACTTAACGCAAAACAAAGAGATTTTGTTGTGTTGAAAAGACTGTTTTTCTAGCATCTGCTACTTTTATCACAGTTTCAAAAATATTGTAGTCAAATTTCAGCATCTTAATAGCCTGCAGCAGAGGTCTAAGCATTATCTATCAAAGGGTTGGGGAGAGACAATAGAAAGAAATTGAACACATTAACAGGGGAAATTGATAATGATGGCAGTCAAGTAGGTTTTTTGCTTTGAACTGCCTTACCCTCAAGAATGGACATAGTTCTCACTGATCTCTCAGACCTGAGGTGACGAACTCAAAACTTCAAGACCAAGCTACACCACGAGATTTCATCCAATTTCAACTTTAATTTTAGCCAAATTTTTCAAATTATTAATATTATTGAATATCTACATGTCCCAAGCACTCTTCTAAGTGTAAATAAATATACAAGAAGAATAGAAAACCCAGCTCCTGGTTTTGAACACCTGGGCAATTCGTTCAGTCAATTATTTAATTACTTATATAAAAAATAATACATTAATTCAAAAAACAGTGTTACACATTTCAAGTCACTGTGGATTCTAGTTGTGAGAGACATAAAAATAAACACATAAATAAAGATAGTTTCATGTGATAACACAATCTGATTAAAAAAGAATAGCATGAAGGAGAGAAACAAGAATTGTGGGTAGGATGCTGTTAAGACTGGTGTCCATACAAGTCTCTGGGGAACAGATATTTAAAATGGGCTTTTCAGGCAGAGGAAACAGGAGGTACAATGGTACTATGCAAAGAATGAGTTTGTCCTATTTGAAGGCTACAAAGAAGGCCAGTGGGGATGGGACTTTATGACAAGGTGATGTTCTAGGTGATAAGGTCACAGAAATATGCAGACACCAAGTCATACAGACCCTTGTAGGTCAGGCCAAAGGGTTTAATTTTTATTTTAAGTACTGTTGGACTCTATGTAGGACATTAATGCATGAAGTATTGCATTTAAACACATCACCCTAAGTTGGCAAAGTGTTCCTACTTTTATGCTTGGGGGCAATGTAAATTGGTAAATTACTTTGATAAACATGTAAACAGTATCTAGTAAAATTAAATATTGCACACTAAAGACACAGTAATTCTACTTCAATGTATTTCTTCTAGAAACATATCCTGGTGTGTAGCAGAATACAAACCCAAGATTGTTTATAGGAGCATTGTTAATAATAATTCAAAATGGAAACAACCCAAATGTCTATTAAGAATAGAATGGATAAGTCAGTAATATTGTAATATCTTTGTATGGTAACAGATGGTAACGACACTGATCATGGTGAGCATTTAGTAATGTATATAATTGTCAAATCACTATGTTGTACACCTGAAACCAATATAATATTGTGTATCAAATATATTTCAATAAAATATATATATGAAAAAACAGATGGATAAATTATAGTGTATTTGTACAATGGTATACTTTGTTGTTTAAAACATGACCAGAAACTATTTGACATTTCTCCAGTCAAGGTGTGGGGTCTATGATCCTCCTGTTGAATCTCACTGGACTTGTGGCAACTCTGACCAACAGAGCTTGGAGGAAATGCCACATATTTTCAGAGTCTGGGTCATAAAAGGGGATGCCTTTCTGCCTAGAGCTAGTGTAACACTCACTCTTGGAGTACTGAGCTTCCACGTAAGAAATCTGTCTACTCTGACACCAATCAGGATGGGAGAAAGCCCAAATCATACTGCTAGAGTACCTGTAGGCACTCTGATCTATGGTTTTAGTTATCTTGCCCCAGCTGCCAGACACGTGAGTGCAGAAGCCTCCAGATGATTCCAGTCCCCAGACATTTAAGTCTTTCTAGCTGAGGTCCCAATATCATGTATCAGGGATGTCTCTAAGCGATACCTTGTTTGAATTCCTGACCTACAGAATCTACAAGCATAACAAAATAGTTGGAGAACCAGTGGGAGTGGATTGTTATGCAGCAATAAAGAACTGGAACAATTATATCAACAAAACCACAGAAACACACAGGCAATGTGAATAAATGTATCATAAAAGAAGCCAGACATAAAAACAGTGCAAATTATATCATTCAATTTATATGAAATTCAAAAAGAAGTTAGAAAACTTATATTATTTGAGGGTGCATATAAAGGAAAGCAAAGAAGTGATTACCATAAAATTCAAGATAAATATTATATCCAAGGGAGAGAAAAATGGCTTTAATCAGAAATTCCTAGCCCTAATGCTTCTGGGTGCAGGTAATATTCTTTTCCTTAATAACATTGGAAACTACATGAGGGTTCACCTTATCATAACTGGTTAAGAGCTGTACTTATGCTTCATGTACTTTTCTGTATCTGCATTACATTATATAACAAAAAGTGTTTGAGAGAAAAATCATTCTGTCATCAGGGTGAAAAATGACTCCAGTAAGTAAGTGGGGAAACAGGGAAATAAGTTACAAAGATACTTCTCTACTCCATGAGAAAGATGCTGGTGTCTTGGACTATCTGTGCAGATGGTGAGAGGAGGTTGGTTTTGATATATTTGGGACTCAGAAATAGTAGGATTTCCTGCTGGATTACTGGGAGTAGGAGAATGAAAAAAACAGAAGAGTCAGGAAGGATTATAAATTTTTTACAATATTACTGACTAACATTTAGTTTTATTGTAATATGTCTAGTGTGCCTGCTAGGTGCTTTTGGGATTAGTGAATATATAAAATTAAAAATCTGGTCACCACTTACTAAGATTATCAAGCCATTAATACCTTCATGATAATTTATTAAGATTTAACAAAATTCTTCTATTTAAACTTCCACCCATCATTCCTAGGTATTTGAAAAGAATGCCATATAACTAAATGAAAAAACAAATCTCAATAGCCTCTAGAGTATAATTCCACTTATTCCATTTTTTGGAGAAGGCATTATGATGGTCCAGAAAGAAAAGAATAGTCGGCTTGAATTCAAAAGTTATAAACTAAACTTTATCATTAACTAGCTTCCTAGGCTTAAGGAAGCTATATAAACTTTCTGTGACTTAGTTTTATATTGTCAAATGGGTTTACTTCAATCTTAGACATTTTTGAAAGAGTAGAAGCAGCTTTTAGAGTAGTTTGTAATGGGAACATCTTCCGAAAATAAGACTGTGTTGTACTCAAGTCTCCCAGTTGAGTCCAAAGTAGATTAGTTGGTGAATCTAGGGAGTGGGGAACTCCGAGATGCCTTTCTGCACGAGCTGGTTTTCTGAGATAGATGGGTGACTGTTTCTTTCCTGAAGAAGGAGTGGTCTGTTGTAGAAGTGCCTGGGTGTAGGTTTGGGAATGGAGGTTGAAATAATGGTGAATATACAAAACAGGGGTTGAATGATCTTCATTCAACCTTGTTCTGAGCCCATGTACAGGTCAGTGGGGCTGTTCCCTTTCCATGGGGAAACATGATAGCATTGTATTTCCTGGACCTCACCCCTCCCACAGTGGGGACAGTTATGGCCAGCAAGTTGTAGGGGGAATGGCTGTATGTCATTTTCTAGTCAAGCATTTAACTGTCCATTAAAAAGGACCCAGAGGAATTTGAGATGTGAAGGAATCACCCAACCTTAGTCTCTGAGTGCCTCCAATAAGCAGAAATCCTTGCTGACCTGTGATAGACATCTTTGGGGAGAGAAAAAAGAAACCTATTGCTTGTTAGTCACTGAGATTTGGGAGTGGGATACCTTAGTCAGTCTTACTGATACTTGAGAGCAGGCTTACAGCAGGGACTAAGGAGCTGGTGGCATGTTAGGTGGTGTATGTGCCTAGGCCAACCATATGCTTCAGGGGGCAGGTAATCAAGAATAATCGATATAAGGGGATTCGTTCCCACTGCCCCAGAATGCATAATATGGCATTGATGCCCTCAGTGCCAGAGGGGTACTGAAGAGCACTACTGTGCCCAAAGGCAGCAGAATGCTTGGCACTTCAGATGCAATGCTCCTGAGTCCTCATGAAACTCTGGGAAAGACTGAGAGATGAACGAGACACTGACTGGTCATGTTCTTGGCGACTCTTGGAAAATCTGGGGGAAATGTTAAATTCCTCAATGGTTAAGAGCTAGCATACTTGAACATTTGTGCTTAGAAGAACACATTTGAACCCCACAATTGGTGATGCTTAGAATAATTGGATTATTGTATTATCATTTACCTTTGATAGAGTTATGGACTCACTTGAAAGAAAAGAACTAAAAATCAAATACTCATCATTATCTCCTTGGTGAAAACACAGTGGTTTAATGTGCAAGGACAGCTAAGAAGAATATACAGAAAGTAAAAATGAAACAACTAGCAAATTCACCAATCCCAAGGTCTTTCATTTAACTTACTTCCTTTCAAAGTCACTGGTGTAAAATCCAGATACTTTTCATTATTGATCCACAACACTCAGCTCTGAAGCCTTGCCTTGGATATTCCATTTTGGACATTAGATTTTTAAATCTTCTGTGTATTATTCCAGATCATGAAGAAAGCAGGTAATAATTAGGATACAGTCCTAGTAATGAGGTGATATTTATGTTTTATTTTGAATACAAGAGATTAATTATCCACTGAAAGGATAAATTTCAGATATACAAAAATATGAGGCTATATTTAGTTACACCAAATGACAGGGTAGAAAAAGTTGTTTTGGGATGTAATCAAAATGCATTTAAATATTTTAAAAGTTTAAATACAGTCATCCCTTATTACCTATATTTATACTTGCCCCCTCCTTTTAAATTATGCACAACTGTGAAAACACCCTTCCTGGAACCTCATGCCTGATTATCAGCCTATGTATTTAAGATATTGGTTACTTGATAATTTATATTCTTTTACTTCTTTGTGAATTTACATAAAATATTTGTCTTCTCTGGGCTGACAAATTACATGAGAAGTGAGCAATACTGGACCAATTATTGGGCTTATTTACTTTCCTATTTCTAACACCATCTTAAAACCTAAAATTAGGGAAACTGAGTGAACTGCACATACTTGGAGACATTTCCACAAAGATCTCATTCACATAGCAGAGTAGGAATCTGAAAACCAGTGAACTGGATCCACATGAACAAGCAACTCCACTTTGAACATTTCAGTCTCTGGTCTTCAAGCAACAAGTAACTTCATGTACATGAATCCAAGCATCTGGACTGGAAAAGAGAATAGGACCAATATCTATATGCTTGATCCACATAATACTGAATAATTGTTAGGACTTTGCAATTCTTCATCACAGGCAGCACAAAAAAGCCCAGTCCTTGGTTGTCAGTTTCCTTCATTCTACTGCAGGGAAAGTTTATGAAATGAGGAGGGAATAACATTTAAGTACCTAATATAGTCTGTAATATTTGCAGTTCTTTGAATGTATCATTTACTTAGTATTCACAGTGAACCCCAATGATGCAGTCATTACCTCTCCCATGTCATAAATTACCAAGCTGAACGTAGAGATTGCTTGCAAAGCCACACAAATAGTTGTGTAGAGTTAGACTCCAAAAGTAACTCTATGGATGACTTGAAGGTTTGCATTTCCCTTCACATTGCAACAATGCCCCTGAAGGAGACAGCTGGGGTTCCAACCTGACTGCCTTAGGACACCCGCTCTTTCAGGGTTATGGCACGCCGCCTTGTGTCACTTATATTTCATTGTTTTCTCTGTCTTCTGTATCATTACCAGTCCTCTCCAAGAAAAGGATGTGATTAAAAACATCCCCATTTTCTTCCTCATGCCCTAAGTAAGTATTAAAATTCCTCTAAGGTATTTTTCTAAGATCTGCACGTTTGCTGGTAGTCGCTATGAAAATATGTGGGTCAGCATTGGCCTAAAAGCAATAGCTTCAGCATCGCACAGCTGGGGTTCATATTCTGTGGTTTTTCTCCCTGTCCGGTCTAAAGCTACTTTCTTTTCTAAGCTTCAGTTATTTCACGTGTAAACCTGGAAGAGCAACACATACCTCTAGGCAGCATGAGGATGAAATGTGATAACACAGGCAAAATGCCTATTTTTTTCTAGAACACAAACTATTGGCTCTTTTCTCTAATATGTGAGATCATAAAACCCACATGAAGAGTGTAAGGTGCTGAATGTAGTTCCATATGCCTGTCAGAATGTCATGCTCATAAGAATCTTTTGCTCTTGTCTCTTTGTTCTCTGTTTTGCATCCTAATTTTAATGTGAAGTGTTTATATTTCTGAGTGTGTATTCAGAATGTTAATTGAAATAAGTACAAAATCAGTGTTCTGGTGACATAAAGCACATTCTCTTGGATCTATAAAAAGTAATTTACATATTTCTGATGTTAATTAAATTTTCCTTTCTGCAAATCATTCCTAAGTGATTAACCTTTACTAGTATGATGACTTTATTATTAATGACTATCTTTTAAATCCAGTTTAACTTCCACATTATGGATATTTCCCTTTCAACCAATCACAAGTTCCAGGTTTTGTTTTGCTCCTTGTGCTAACGATTTTGTTTAATAGTTTAGAGCCCCATATGGTCTGAGTCTTGCACTTATGTCGTTTATACATTGTGCTGACGAGGAGTAAACAACGAAAATACCTACAGCTCATTTTCTAAGCATAGCGAAGGGAAGTATGTCAAATTGAGCTGAGCAAAATACAGAGGTTTGTACATTCCTCATATTCAAGGTTTTGCTTTGCCTCTTCAACGTGCAAGAGACTATCATCTATCCCATTCAAATTATATTAAATGCAGAACGATTCAAATAGTGCCAGCTGCCAATTTAAATTTCAAATGGAAACCTGCTCATCTGCTGACTCTTCATTCACTCCTTCTCCTCCCCTCTTCTTTTTTTTTCTATTTCTTTTTCCAGTTTATTTTAAAGCTACTTGATCGGTGTTTCTTGTGGGAGGGCCTGCTCTAAGGGAGTAGTGTCTTTGAGTCCAAAACAACTTCCATTTTTTTCCCTTTGCAATAACAGTATTTTCTAGTTCCCTGCCATTACTTACAGACAAACTGCAGAAAAGCCAGATTTTATTTAAAAATGAATACCTAATTCTCTAATTGAATGCTCAGAAAGGGGAGACTGTTCTTTCCCTTATGTTTTTGCCAGCCCAAAATAAAGAATTTAAAAATAATTGAAGTTTGAAAGAAAACATATATGGACCCATGCAGGAAGTTATTGGGAACTGAGTCTTTATTGTCTGGGAGTGGGTCTTGTCTAAACACAGGGCTCTGCTGTTACCTGAGGTGAATAGAATGAGCTGTTAGCTCCTGAATAGGTAAAGTATGGTCCAGTGAATGAAGTGGCCCCATGGAAAATTCTTTTTTCCACTAGGGTTTGAAGGGCAGCATGTACGGGCTGTGTTATAGATCACCCTGAGAAGAGGTTGGCATTACTTTTAATGAGGTAGAATACAAATTGAGACTTAGAGGAGAAACATGATCCAATTCTTAAGTGAACTCTAAACCTGTACTCTCCATTTCCCTCTGGCATTTTATTCTTTAATATAGACTTTTAAAAATAATCAAGTATCACAGGTTACTTAAGGATAACTTGGAAAAATATTCAGACAGAAACGTGAAATTCTCTGGTTAGGTGAATTTTCCCAAAGTGAGCACACCCATGTGACTAGCACGCGGAGCAAGTAACAGCAATTTCCAGAACCCTGGTTGTGTCCTCACACCCATCCAGGTCACTATCACTCTGCTCAAGGATAGCAGCCACCCTGACTTCCACCACCACGGCGTAGCTTTGTCTGTGATTAGCCCTCGTGGAAATGTAATCACGCAGTGTGTAGTCGGTGTCTGAGAGCCCTTATTCTCAATATGGGTAAGAAAAAGAATGAAAGAACTGAGCTTTCTGCTGTTTCCCCTCCTCCTCGTCTCCCTCTGCCTTCCTTCTCCTCCTTTTCCTCTTTATTCTCATACCTCAATAAGATTTCTATTTGGAATAATTTTAGATTTACAGAAAAGTTGTCAATATTGTACAGACATGTCCTGTATAACACACACCAATATGTCCCAAGGTTAACATTTTGATACATGTGTCAAAACTAAGAAGGCAATATTGTTAATTACTGTAGCTACCCTCCAGACTGTATTCGTAACTCATTACTTTCCCTACTAATGAGTCTATTTTTCCTGTTCTGGGGCCCCGTCCAAAACACACCATTGCATTCAGTCTCATGTCTCCTTAGACTCTGGTCGATGACAATTTCGTAGTCTCGCCTTGCTTTTAAGACTTTGATAGATTGCTGAAAACCGGGCAGATATTTTGTAGGCTGTTTGTCAATTTGGGTTTGTGCTTCAGTGTTTTAATTGTGATTAGATTTAGGTTATGGGTTTGAATATCACAAAGGTGAATGGCCTTTTCTTCACATTATACCAGGGAGTGAGAACATGACTTACCCTGGAGGTGAGAACCTTGGTCACATTGCTTATAGTAGTATCTACCTGTTTTTTCCACTATAAAAACAGTCTCCGTTCCTTTCTCTTATACTTTTCGGATGCACATCACTAAATCGAGGCCCCGCTCAGGAAGGAGTGAGGCATGAGATTTATATTCCACTCTGTCCTAGAGGGGACAATATCTACCTATGTTGTTCGCAACCCTCCTGTAAAGATGATGTGCCACTTTTCTGCCATCTATTTATTTATTTAATGTTTATTTATATCAGTATGAAATTATGTCTATTGATTTTATGCTTTGGATTGTAATCTAATATGATGTTATTAAATGTGTGGCTCAAGTTGTTCCATGCTCCGGTCTTTGGGAGCCCTTTCAGGTTGGTTCCTGCATTCCTTTGACATGTTACCATCCTGTTTTTACATATTTATTTATGTATTATTGACTTCTCTTTTTACTTTCTGCCACAGGTATTCTTCTGAATGTCCCAGTATTACCTGGGAATTCTGACTTTCATTTTAAAATTGAATTGAAGATCAGAATAGTCTAGTAAGTTGCTCAAGATCACCCAGGGAGTAAATAGTAGAACTGACACTTAAACCTGGACATGGGTGCCCAAGTCCCTAAGTTCTTGGCAATGCAATGCTTGCCTCACAAGATGATTAATGCAGTGAGAGGCCAGGACCCCAGTATGGAGAACTTCATTGCTCAGCGTGAGGTAGTAGACTTAGAAACAGCTCTCTGGTCTTGGAAACTCTGGGAAGAGAATGGAGACTCCTGGGTCCCTGGTGGTACCTTAACCATGAAAATTAAATTAATTAAGGAACTGAGGATGCTGTGAGCTCTGTTGCTAGTTTGGTGTTCTTGCGGGCATACTGGGGTCATAGAAACTAATCTTGACTTGCTTCTTGTTTTTCATTTTGTTTTGTGCTGCTAGGTATCTGGTTATTTAGCTCTGTTTTTCTTCAAACAGGGTTCTGTGATCAAACCAGCTAAGCCCTTGCCTATTCCTGCCAACACTGTAGCTACTAGCCCAGAGATGGGTTATTCACTTTCTGAAAGTGACCTCTCCGAGACTCTGGCCCATCAGTTATACAGTGAAATACATATTACTTTCAGCTGGCCCAAGTATTCCAACTCAACTCAGATTAGCTACACTGCTGGATTAAAAATAGTCATAATGAAATCTATCCCTTGTACATAGGAAACATATTTATATTTATAACAGTAAAAATACTTTTCCTAACACAAGGGGCAAAATGCTCTTATTGGGAAATGTATATAAATGTCTGCAATGGGCATATAATGGTACTTGAAAATTTATAATAGTACACACTATGCTTAAATTAACACTGGGGTGAAAGACTTCAGTCACATCGAGACCTATTTATTTATTTATTTATCTATCTATTAATTAATTAATTAATTTATACCACCACTCTTGTTTACTCAGAATTCTGGACAAAGCTTTCTTTATCCAAGAGAAGAAAGCTCTATTGACAATTATGAATCCACTAATTTTTAACCCATAAACACTGGGACAATTTGTGAAAAATAATTTTAAAAATTTTCAAATCAGGAGCAGGCAAGTAAAAGATAGGTAACTGAATGGTATACAAAATAGTCTGACAGTACCATAGGAAAAAACATTAATGACTGCTGTAAAACTCCAGATTATTATTAGTAATATATGCCCTAAGCAGTGTACTTAGAAGTTGCACTAACATTCTTTGACAGATAATTAATCCATTTCATCATTCTGAGCCCAAACAATGTGTAATGATGCCAATGAAAAGGTAATTAAGAACCAATTTGACACAGGACAGAGAATGTGCTTATAAGTGTAGCCCAGTAAAGCTCTGATTGATCTATATGTCCAATTCTAAAATATACCTCTCTCATCTCTCACCTAGGGACTTGGAATTGCTGAAAAAAGGGAGGCAGTACCTGAAACCATAATCTTTTCTTTGGGAATCGATTACTATAGTAGAGAAAAAGATTATCCAAGTGATGACAAAGACCCACTTTACCCACTAATTTGGTACAGAACTTGTTCAAATCATTTTGACAAATGACTGAAAGTCTAAATTTCTTCTCTAGACTTTCACTCCCCAGATGTCCCCACGACTCACCGCTCTCTTGGCTTCTCAATCTAAAGTTGTTTTGGGGTCAAGCGGGATACAAACAAGCAACAAAAAAGGAACAGAACACCTTCCCTTTCTTTGAACTCCTAAGTTCTATGAAATCTGTGTGAATATGGTTGTGGTTGTGAGTTTTGTCTAAACTTCTACTGGAGCCACATGACTGTGGTTCTCCTTCATGGCCGTGGGATTGCAATGTTGTCTGAGCATTGCACATGGTTACAGATGCATGGATTGGTGGTGGCTCAGAAACTGGACCAGAAATCAAAGCTTGATAAATGTTGGAATTACCAGTCATGGGTAACTTAGACAGAATCTCAAGGGAAAATGCTATCCTTTAATCAGAGTGCTTTTGGAAAAAAATCCTAAAGTGACATCTAATGTGAACTTATTGCTGTGAGGTTAAAGTGAAGCTTAACAAGTAGACACACAACAGTGGTTTTAGTGCATTGGAAGCATTCAAGTAATTATTAGAAGTTTTTGAAACACATTTTGTCTGCAAGACACCAGACTGAGCAAATTTAAGATAAAAATGACAAAGAAAAGTCATATTATGTTTACTCTCAACTTACTAGAAAGGTAAAACAAACCTACAGAAAGTACTGGGGAATAATTACAAAACAGTTCAGGAAAAATTACGTAGTCTGGTCATAATGAATTGGCGCCAAAGGCATGGAGAATAAAGGCATTAACCTGGGTATCAGCAGCGAATCGACGTGTCTATGCATGCATCAGGTGAAGTAGTATTTTAGGAATCATCTTGTTAATTTGACTGATGATTTGATTGTAATTTTCAGATGACCAAAACAGGCACTTACAACCTAAATAATCAATGGGTAGGACACCACAGCATTCTGCTAAGACAATTTATGACATCTTTTAGTTTTCCCTGGGGCAGTATCTCTTTTCAACACTGTTGTACTTCCAGTACTCAAAATTGAGTCTGACATACAGTAAGCAACTGATTAATATCTGTTCTTTAAGTGAATATAAAAAAAACACAATAATATAGTTGTATTTGGGGTTGATATTATGCTAAGAGGACTCACAAGGTGCTAGTTATACTTGTGGTTGTGATTTATCACAGTGAATGGCACAAAGCAGAGTCAATAAAGGAAAACATGGATTGAAGCCCAGAGGAAGTTAGGTGCAAATTTCTAAGAGTTATCTCCCAGGGGAGTCATATAGGACATGCTGAAATCTTCTGGCACTCACTTGTGACTTGTGTGAAATACTACCTATGAGGGAAGCTCATTACAGACCCTGTTCCTGGGGTTTTTTACTGGGGACTGGTTTTATGAACACTCTGCCTAACAACTACCAAAATTCCAGACTCCCATAAGGAAAATTCAGCATGAAAATAATGTTTGCACAGTTTAGGTACAGTGAGCCATTCTTACTAGGGAACAACCCTCTTGAAATCCATGTTCCCAGATGTCAGCCAAGAGCCAACCTTACAAGCAGGGTTAAGGATGGCAGACACAGGCCTGCTGTGTTAAATTCTTGTTAACTATGTTGCATAATAGTTTTACCTATTTCCCTTTTGGGAACACCTGATTTTGAGTATAGATGATGACTCTAAAGAGAAACTTGGTGGTTTCCTAATTAATTTGATGGTGCTTAACTTTCCAAAGTGGGTACTCTTCAGAGCAGTGCCTTCTCCATGATCACCCATTACAAGCTTTTGTGTTAGTTCTAAAGTACATAAAGTTCAAATGGTGCTCCATGCATTGTATTTTCATACTGAAGCAACATCCTAAAGATTTGATTGGTTGACTTATTCACAATTTCATAATCATAGCTCTTCTTTTTTTTTTTTGAGAGGGCATCTCTCATATTTTTTGATCAAATGGTTGTTAACGACAATAAAATTCTGTATAGGGGACTCAATGCACTATCATTAATCAACCCCAAGCCTAATTCTCGACAGTCTCCAATCTTCTGAAGCATAACGAACAAGTTCTTACATGGTGAACAAATTCTTACATAGTGAATAAGTTCTTACATGGTGAACAGTGCAAGGGCAGTCATATCACAGAAACTTTTGGTTTTGATCATGCATTATGAACTATAAATGATCAGGTCAAATATTAATATTCGTTTGATTTTTATACCTGATTTATATGTGAATCCCACATTTCTCCCTTATTATTATTATTATTATTTTTAATAAAATGCTGAAGTGGTAGGTAGATGCAAGATAAAGGTACGAAACAGTTTAGTACTGTAAGAGGGCAAATGTAGATGATCAGGTGTGTGCCTGTAGACTATGTGTTAATCCAATCTAGACAAGGGCAACAAAACATCCATGGATGCAGAAGATTTCTCTCAAAACAGGGGGGGTGAGGTTCTAAGCCTCACCTCTGTTGATCCCCAATTTCTCACTTGATGGCCCCCCTGCGACTCTGCATAGCTCTTCTTTTATAGTATATAATGAAAACAGAATATAAACTGACAATAGATCTCAATTACCAGTAAATGCAAAGTCATCTGAAATCTCAAAGTAGGTCATGCCCATTTAAGATTGTATCTCATGAAGAAATCCACAGAGGCATGATAATGTAAGGACATGATTGGTGTCATCAAATGCTAGATGAAAAGTGAAAATATTAATTTAATGATAAAAATATTTAGATAACTAGAGTTTAGCATTTTATCAGAGGAATTGTTTTCTAACTTTCTAGATAATAGTTGCAATACTAAACACTTCCACATTTTACAAAAAATATGCCTACCACTTCTGTATATTTGAATGTTGAAGCAAGTTTCTAGTGTTTCCCTCCACTTGACTACTCTGTCCTTTTTTATTCCCCATTGATCATGTTCATGGGTCATTAACCTGAGCTACATGCCTGCTGGTTCAGTAATCTACAGTCACCTGCTTCTCCTCCACAGATACAGATAGTGGGTGTGCTCAGGAGAGCTGGGGATCCGGGGTATTATTATTATTTTTTTGCATAAGATATTGAAACAGGTGCTGTAGCTTTTAAACTGCTTTTTCCCCTAGAGGAAATCTATTTTCAAACAAACTCTGACTTGGAAGTCCAAGTAAAAAATGAGTAACAGAGGTTCTCAAGAGCAAAAGATGGGGCAGGCCTGTCTTCCTGTCTTCATTTTCCTATTCCAGAAGTTCCTAAAGGACAATGGCAGTTTTCCAGAAAATACTCTGAGTGCTGGTATGCATCTGTGTATTAATATCCAAAGATGTTAATTTGATCATGGTGAAGAGCTGGTTGAGTGGGTGAGCCAGATGAATGGTGCTTGGCATCTAAAACAGAACACAGTGATATGCGACTTCACAGCTTCTGAGGTGATTTGGAATCAGTTTCCCTATTCAGAGGTGAAGTGAAGGAGTCCCAGAGAGGTTAGATCACATGCACAAGATTTCTTTGCTCTTTGATGTGACCTCACCCTTTGAATTTAGGATTCTTTTCTCCCAGGACATGGACAGGCTACTGTAGCAAAGCAGGCTTCTCCCTCCTCTTCATTCTTCTTAAACATATTTTTTCTTCCCTCCTTGTTTTCCCCCCTAATATTCTATACTTGTGCTTATGTCTTTTGTCTATAAATTTCAAACACCATTATTATGTGAGAATCAGCAAGTCCCTTTGTGAAGCATAAATTAATATTCATAAAATGATATAAAGAGAAAAAGATCTTCCTCTTATTCTAGTCTTGTCTGATAAATATGTTACAGTAGATTACCTAATTAAACAAACATAACATGAAAATTAGATGTTTGTTTCTATACATCTTTGAAGAAGTAACCATTTTCCTTCCTGTGTTATTTATTATCCCTTCAATTTGCAAAAGCTGAGTAATCAGGAATTCCACACCACGGCTTTAATTGCAAGCATATCCACTAAGTGCTGATGTGGGATATTCTGCTGCTGAGCTTTTTAAAGTGACAACTTTCTCTTCTCTATTTTTTTTTTTTTAGTAATTAAGGTGGCCTATATAATCATACCACACCCTTATTAGCCCAGAATTGTTCTCTAATATGGACATTTTCCTTTAATAGTCCTCTTACTTGACAAACAGCAAAGATGATAACAATGATAATATGCATAATATGTATAAAGGTGGCTGTCTGCATACCATGTGCCAGGCATCACTGTGAGCACTTGAAATGTATTGTTTCATTTAATGATGTCAAGAAAACAATTAAAAGATTTCTGAATGCATCAGAAATAAACTAATTCAACCCGTGTGCACTTGCCCTTCTTTAGGGTCCTGCATCACAGTCTGGAGGCATAATCATTTGCTGTACATCACACCACCTTGGACCATTATCTAATCTCTCATCTCCTGCCAATGTTTTAAACAATATGTCTATCAGGAAGACTGAAACTCAGTAGTTTCTTTTCCCGTGGTCTCTGTCACTTTCCATATCTCACCTACCACAAGGTCAGGCAAATTGTATCACCAAAGTCAGGGCTTCTCACACTTTAAGATGCATTTGTATGCCCTGGGGATCTTGTTAAAATGCAGATTCTGAACTAGCAGCTTTGGGCATGCCCAGAAATCCTGCATTTCTCACTCGCTCCCAGGTGACGCCAGGATGCTGCTGATGCAGGGACCTCACTTTAAAAGTAACAGGGTCTTCAGCAATCTTGGTATTAGTCATTTGCTCCCATTTACCCTTTATCCTTGATTACTGTCTTGACTACATGAGAGAAACTGAACACTTGATCTGTGGGTGAGTACATGGGAATAAATCCCCACATGCCATCATTTTCTCATTTTGCTTGGTAGACAATTACCATTACTCTTCCTTATCTTAATTCTCTATAAAGCTTGTAAAGCTCTAGTCAGGAAATAATGTATTCTTGTTACTCAAGAAAGAGTGTGGACTCCCAAGTCCCTAATTTTGAGTAGAGGATTATAAATGCTTATGGGTTTTTCACATAAATTATTCTCCAAAATTTATGAAGGCTCTTAACTCAGATGTCTTAATGCCTTAACCTGGTATAGATTCTGTTTCCAGAAAGTCTCTGAGGGCCTTTTAGCCAAGAGCCTGGTGAAGTCTACTTTGTGGGCTGGTTGATTTTTCGTGATCTTCAAACAGCAGCTAATTTTCCAAACATATAACCCCCTGACCCCCACAGTTTATCTCACTGTCCCAGAGCACCTACTTAGACCACTTTCTTATCCTAAGGGATGACCCTGCCTGGAAATGCTTTACCTGTGGAGCAAAGTGCATGGATCCATGGCAGCCTGTGGAAAGGTGTCATTAAAAAAAGACCAAAGGGCCAGATGTGGTGAAAATGCTCAACTCTTTTGATTAGTAAGTCAGGGACATGCAAAAGCAAAGATTTTTCCCTGTTGTTGTCTCCACCTACAAGATTGGCCAATAAAAGGCAAATCCTCTGTATTGCTGAGATATGAGCAACTTCATATATTGCTGGTGCATAAATAAGTTTAAGAGATATTTGGAAATTACATTATATGCATTAGAAATGGGCATGCTCTTTTCCATGCCCACCAGTTCAACTACTGAAGATTTATCCTAAAGAAATTATTAGGCAAATGTCCATACATAATTTACATATATATATATTTAGATAAATGCAGGTATATATATAAATGGCATTTCTCAAGATATTGAAAACTTAAAAATAAATAATGTAGTTCAAAGTATGAAAATTGTTGCATTATTATGTTGAACCATATGAAATGACTGGTATTTGATCATATATGACCTAAAAAAGTGGCACTTTTGTATGGTTCAATTTGATAATTATAGTATATGTAAATAATAGAATATCACCATACCATTAAAATGTACTTCTGTATGCATATAATAAGTAGAAACATATATGAAAGATCTTCAACCAAATGCTAAAAGTACTTATATCTGAGTGTTGGGATTATATTTACTTTTTCCTTTCTAATATGTTATAATTTTTCTCTCAATGAATATGGCTAAATGTGTAATTTCAAAATAAATAAATAAAAAGGCCAATGTTGAGATAACCAATTGGTAATTTTCCTGCATTAACAATGTTAAGCTCATTTCCAGTAACCCAAAGTTGGGGCTACTTTAAAGTCTTTTCTGCAGATGGTGACATGATAGTATGTATTACTAGAAAAAGTAATTTCCAGTTATTGTATTGAGATTCAGTAATTACTTTTTCCATAAAGCAAGTGAAAACTATTAAAAGCAAAAAATGTGAAATAAATTAGCTTTATATCCTACATGCAATTAAACTATCATAGCAGGAAGGTAATGAATTAAGATAATTTGAGAATAGGAATATGGCTTTCCAAAGCAGAGATGTGACACTATTCTAAAATCCATTAAAATACTCCAAAGGAAGATCTCAGCAAAGTGGGTAGCCCAAAAGATAGCTGAGAGACATTGCAGCATGCATGCTAATAGGTGGAGAGAGTTTTCATCCTCACAAGTCTCAGAGGCTCATACACAAAGTAGTTGAAGAATGCAAAACATGACTTGGGTGACAGTGGCTGAGTTTTCCACAGGGTTCACCACTTTAGAGCATATAGTCCTGTTCTTCAGGCATGTGTCCTCTCAAGAAATTCATATAATATTTGAGCAGTCATTGATATGTAAATATTGAACTTCCTAGAAGGGGGTGCTCAAAAATAATAAACTCTTGCTCAACCTCTCCCGTGGCTTCCCACGGCATTTGGAATGACAGTGATATTTCTTACTGGGACCTCCAGGTCCTTATAGGCTCCAGTCTTTGCCTATCTCTCGTCTCACTCTCCATTATTCACACTAGCCTCCTCTCTCTCGAAAATAGGCCAAACTCATTCCTGCCCCCGTGTCTTTGTCCTTTCCCTTCCTTCTACCAAGAGTACTCTTTGTCCTGTTCTTTGTGGAGCTAGGTGCTTGTCATTCAAACTGGCTAAAATGTCACATCCTTAGAGTTCCCCAATCATCAGCCAAACAAAAACAATCCCCTACTCTTACCCCAGTCATTTCCTATCACATCACTTCTTTCATGTTTAGTTTTGTCCACAGTATGTATCACCATCTGACACTCCATTTTACCTGTGAACCCCACAGGCAGAGCAGGAAGTATCCCTAGTTTCAAGCAGTATGCCTGCACCTAGACGCTCAATATCCTATTGAAAAATGCCATGGCCACCATGGGTGTGGTCTGGGTGGTTCCATTTGTGTGGTTGGAATGGTTAAGGGAAGCAACTGTGAACAGATGGAGAACCCTTGGATCCAGGCTTTCTACAGAGGGCCAGCCAGAGCTGGCCCTGGGGGCTTTTGTGACAAAAACACTACACTTCTCTTTGGTTCTGGGTTTTTGCTTATTTCACTTCACTTTGATATGTTCTAAATTACCACTGATCAGATGGTTATTCAGCACCCTTTGTGTCACTTTTGAAATAATCAAATATCTGGAGGTTCTGGAATGAACTCCTAAAGAGACATTTCCCTACCTGACAATCATTGTATTTTTTACATATTCTCAATGATTTTGTAAAATTAAAAATTATTTATATAATCTGGATTATAGAAATTGTGTTTTTAAAGGTTTTCTAAACATGATGTTACACTTTACTATTGCTTTAATTCTTTTCAAATTACACTCTGGCTCAATTTCAACAAGCCTCACTATCTGAGAAGACATCTTCCTCTTGTTCCCCACTTCCCAGCCTTGAGAATCATTGAAGCAGAGCAGTATTTCTCTGCCCATTACCCTCTTACCCTAGAGGGGGCATAGATGTATTTTCAAGAGTCCTTGAAAAATGTGTTTGCTTACAAAGGGGTAGATTGCACCAAATACAAGTTTGGGAATCATTGAGATAAAAAGTTAAATGAAGGAGAACTTATATTTAAAACGCTAATATTTCTAGAAGACAGAGATTCTATCAGTCATTCACATTATAGAAAGATTTGGGTTAACCATCTTATTGTTCCTTCTTATACAACTGAGACTGGCGCTCTGTGAGAATTGAAGCTTTGTTAGAAAGGAGGAGAATAGTAATTTCACATATCGAAGTTACTGCTCTTATTCTCCAAATTGGAGCCTCAGGGCACAGGGTGTTACCATAACAAAGAAGTTGGTAGATAAAGATGAAAGGGGAGCTTGTTTACTGAGAAAAGCTTATTTTATATCTAACTTATTGGCTTTGAGATCAAGAGAAGAAAATGGGATTTTCTTCTTCCACCTTTTTATTTCTGCCAGGATCTGGAATTTAAACTTAAATTCCCTATAGAGTTTTATTTAATTTCTTTGTATTTTAAGACAACTTTTATAGGTTAATATGGAAAAACTAGACCCCATATTAACCTATGGGGTTTTGTATTAATAAAACAAAATGCATTCTGAAATTCAAATCCAGTCCAGGAATTCTTTACTTCCTTAGACCCTAATTTTTTAAGAGTTGGACTCCATTTTGTTCATTGCTGAACACCTGCAACCCTATAAATTGTCTCTAGAGTAAGGTCTCTGAACATTTTTTAGTACAAGTGTGATATGGAGACACAAATGCTCATAAGTTGGGACCAATGTTTCAGGTTTTCTAAGTTAGAGAGCTGTTCGTGTGTGTGCACTTCATGTGCTCAAAGATGCTATCTAAAATTTCTCACTCATACCTGCGTGGAAGAGCCCTTTGTGTTCCAGAAAACACAGGGTCACATTGGGTGTCAGCTTCCCTGCAGCAAACAGTTGTCCTTAGCCTTGAGCAGAGCTGTTGGCCACAGCTTCCATTCGAACAGGCAGCAGACACCTCGGATAGTGAGAGACAGCTATTTCTCACCTCACACTAGGCTGCAGCTTGGTAAGGAAAACTTCGGGGGAGAGAAAAAACAAAAAAAACATGCCCTATTTCCATGGCCTCTGACAAGTGAATAACATACTCTCTATTTTTATGAACTTTATGGACTTTCACAAATACAGCAGGAGGAGGGTTGGGGTGTGGGTAAAGAGCTCAGTTGTGTATTTCCTTCAATATTAAGTGACCAGAAAAGAATCCAACCCCACGTTCCCTGTTCCCTAGAGGGTCTCCAAGTTATTTCAGCTGCAAGGTGATCAGACACAAGAGAAAATAACTGAAGGGAAAAACAACTCCCAGAGCGGAAAAATAAAACCAAATTTACTAAGGCCAAAATAAATAAATAGTGAACTTTCAGATTCTTATGTGTATTGTAAGGGCAGAGAAGAGTGATGTGACTATCTTCCTTTTACAGCTCAGTCTAATTTGGCATGCTGTTACAATTTCCGGCTCAGTTAACAAATGACTGGAAACACTGCTTTCTGCAATTGTTCCTAAAATATGACAGTTCTGTAAGTTTTCTATTGATGTACTTGAAACCAACTCAAGATGGGAGTGACTATTATTCTTAATTTTTATTACCAGGGAGGTTTTGTGGGTGCCTGTCTGGAACTCGTGAATGGCCATCTATGTACTGTGGTGATGGATTTGGGGAAAGACCTGCTTAATTTCAGGAGTGAAGATGCCCAGAGTTCTGTCATTAGAGATTAAGTCCTTTGGATCAAATTCGCGCTCTCTGGAATAATATTTTTCCACATGAATATATGGCAAAGTTTATTATACACAATTGTTACCCATCAGAAGGCTGTTTTTCCCCAGGATTGTGTCTCAGAGGTGACGAAGAATGAAGCCAGAAGACAAGAGTACAGAGCAACCAGCAAAGGTTTTAATGAGTGAAAGAGAAAGCAATAATTCCTGCATCACAACTCACTCCTGATTGGCGCAAAGTACAATGCTTCATTTGCCTAGGGCAGTTCAGAGCAGCCGAGGTCTATCTTAACTAAGTGGCTGAGTTAGATTGGGTTTTTTTTTGAGACATGCAAGGGCCCTGCCCCCTATCACCTGCCTCACAATCACTCTACTGACATCTTCACATCATAAAGGTCATGAATGTCTTAAGTCACTGGAGGGGAAGGAGAAGGCAAGTTAGGTTTAAGAAACAAAAAAGAAGATTTTTAAAAACTAGTTCAACTTCTAATGTAAGACATTTAAGATAGGTGTTGTTCCTTTTAAACATGGTAACCTTGAAAAAACCACATAAACTGTTTGAGCCCTTATGATTCTTATCTACAAAGTGAGTGATAAAAGAGGAAACAGAGAAGGATAGGAAAGAAAGCAAAATAATGCTACATTCCCAGGGCCTTCATTCCAGTGGGATCCCATCAATACATAAGGGCCTTGATTCCAATGGGATCACTTCTAAGAAGCCTTGTATAATGTATCTCAGAATCCCACATGGGCTGCAAACCACCAGCATGGTCAAGCATGGCCCCCCAGACACCAGCTCCCCTGCATGGGGTCTGTGCATGTACAGGTGCAAGGTGTTCTGTTTGCCCTTGGAAGTGACCTGCAGAAGTCTTCCTACAACTGCTCCTTACAACAGTGCCTGAAGTAAGAGGTAGGATGGTGGTGTTCTAAGTGGCACAGAAGAAAGGGTAAATGCATATATTTTATGTTCATATGTCTAGTTATTTAATCATGTCTATTTCCAGTCTCCATAAATTAAGCTCCATGAGACCAAGCAAATTGTTCTGACTCACTCTTGTCACACCTGTTTTAAGTCAATATTTGTTGGATAAATGGAAAAAAAACATAGTTGTCTTTATATTTTAATGGTGACATTTTGTGTGTGTATTTTAGTTTCAAAATGTTTATTTTTGTTGTTTAGATACATTTTATCAGTTTTTAGCCTACTTCTCCTTAAGCATCTTCCTTTTGTCAATTAATTGTATTTTTACCATTTTTGCTTTGATAGAATTTTATACTTTGAATAACTGAGCTAAGAGTCTTTTCAAATCTTGTTTACTTTTAGAAGCTTTGTTTTTTATATTTTGTCATTAAATTCCTTTATATCCTTACTAAACTAGTTTTAATTTTAATGATTTTTTTCATGGGTCTTTTTGTTTCCAAGTTGTACTTTAATCTCCTTGTAAGGAAATGCTTTGTCTTTGGATTAGCATATTTTATTAATGCTGTTTCATTTGATCATTGTGTAGACCCTGAATTGTAAAAATGATAGGAGTGAACTAGACTCCTGTCCTCTTGTGACAAGAAAGCTGAGGAATGTTTCCAAATTTTGGTCCACTGCTCCTCATTCTATGTTCTTCCCACTCCACTATATGGGGTGCAGTGTGTGAAATTACTGTAACAAGGTACTTCAAAATAACTGGAATGATTCTCAAGGAAAGCTGGGATATGGTAACATTTATTTTAAGGATGCAGTTAACATAGAACACTATAGTGACTATAGTCACCACCCTCTTAATTACTTACTTTTGCATTATCTGTTTACCATGGTTATGAATACTCTAAATCTATAAATGTAACAACAAAATGAAAAGAGAAGTTAAATTGGTCTTTATAACGACTACACTCAATTGACCATTTGTTTTTCATACTCCCCAGAAGAAATCAGGGTAACTCTTATTTTTCTACCCTATTCAAATGGGTACATTCAGATGCTTTAAAGCCAATATTCTATTATAAGGAATATTATTTCTATGAATCAGATGTAAATATAAGGAATTATGACATTGTTAAAAATAGCTCTCTCTATATATCTTAACCTTCATCTCTCCTCTTCTGTAAAATTAAAAGGAAAATAGAATACTAGCAATTCTCATAATTAGTATGAAGATTCCATAGAAAATGAACAACACAAGCACACAATTTTAATTTAGTAGCTGAGGCTCAGCTTCAAGAGCTGACTGAAATGCTGAGTGACTTTGGGTCACTTTAATTTCTTTACTTTCCTCAGTTATGAATCAGGATAATACCTGTTTGGGACTATTTTGAGAAAGTTTTCTAAGGATAAAATGGAACAACATGTTTGCGAAAGGGTTTTTTTAAAAAAAGTATCCTGCAAAATTTAATGTGTCTTGTAAAAACAAAGAATGATTTTGTTTTCCTATTAAGAAAGTGACACAGGAGGATTGAGAATTTGGAAGATACAGGTGAGGAGACACAAAGGAAGACAGCCCTGGACCCTCATTCCCTTCTCCCTTCCAGTGGTTGAGCAAGAAGCTGGCTCTGCAGATCTGAGATAGTTCAATGGAAGAACAGAAAGATACCAGATGCTGAGCTCATAAGACTTGACTCTTTTTAAAAGATCATTTCCTCTATCAGGATGCTTCCATTATTATATATTTACCTAGGTAGTCTTTGCTTCTCTTTTTCTACATATGTGGACTATCATAGCAGTGGGGTCTGTGCAGCCCTCTACCAGCATGCTCTTCACAGCACGTCAAGCTCTGCTGGTTCCAGCATATCTCTTCATGCAAAAACAATAAGGGCTTCTGTATCACCAGTCTGAAACTGCTATCAAGGAATCTCTTCATATGGCTGCATTATGTGTCACAAAGACTGAGTATACTTGTGCCCCTTTGCAGAAAAAGAAATGAATAAATGCATAAATAAATATTAAGCCATGAATCATAATCCATGGATAATTACTTTCTGACATTTTAAACAGGTCTTTGAATTCATTTGGAAATGTTCAAGTATTTGGAGATTCACAGCTGAAAGCCACACACCTCCTTGAGCTTTTCCAATGGTCTATACGGCAAACCATAACAGTGGTGTTACAAGGAGACTGAGAAAATCCAGAGCCTTTGCTTCTGAACTGTATCAGTAGAGAGATTTCACTAGTTTAATGGAAATATTGTTACTATCACACTTTTTGTAAAAGTTATTTTGTGTTTATTAATTTATTTTTTCCTTTTATTCAACTATTTTTTGTTAACTACAAATGTATAGCACTTTGTGAGACTCTAACAGTGGTTAAAAAGGGGAAAAATGTTAAGACACATTTCTTGGCTTCTGAAACATATTCTGGAAGGAGAGACAAGATAAGCACATGCAAATTAAATGTTTCATTCACCATTTTATTCTTAATAACTGACAAATGGTACTTTACAATCTTCCCAGTAACACTGTCAAGTTCATGATTTAGAGTATCTCATATCTATCCTCAACATGTGCAAAATTCTCATTCAAAATGACTCAAAATAAGAATTTATTAATTTAATAAAGTAGTCTATTATTGTCCTTCTCCTGTGTTGATAAATTAACCAATCAATTCTGTAAACCTGTAAGATGACTTACTTGAATACAATTTAATAAAATTTCTAATAATCCTAATATAAGAATAGTACACTTCAAATACTAAATCATCTTTCTTGAGCAATGTGGAATCTACATCCATGCATTCATAATTTTATGGTGGGTTAACAGTAGTTGAACACCAAAATTTACATGGAATTTAACTATAGCAACTGGCTAAATTGTGTTTTAACATATAAACACACTGTCTTTTCATATATGTTAAATACAAATTCTCTCCTATACCCTAAGGCATTAAAACAATGATTCAAACTTCCAAAATTAGATTGGTACTTAGGTTGGTACTTACTTTGACTAATTATAAGTCTTTTATTTACCTAAGAATATAGAGTCCACCCATAAAGGAGATTCCATGGGGAGAAAAAATGAAGTTTGATAATTCATCACCTGCCTGTTTCCTCAATGAAAAGTTATAATAGTGTTTGATAGAGTTAAATGACCAAAGCATCCTACATTATTACAGTAGCACCACTCACATTATTTAATTCGATCCTGTTAGTTAGGCAGGGCAGATATTGCTTGCTTTCTTCTTTCCCTCCCTCCCTCCCTTCTTCCCTTCCTTCCTCTTTCTCATTCTATCCTAATGAGAAAAACAGTTTTGGAATTCTTGACAACCATGGTCACAGAAGTGTGAATGTCTAAATCCCACTTGATGAAAAAACAACATTGACAGAATCCAGGTGCTATCAGATAATGCTAGGGCAGCTCTGGGCATCCCTAGTGCCAGAATGCAATAAGGGGGCAGTTATCACAGGTCAGGGCATGTCATGAACAGGCCAGGGAATCAAATAGAATATTAGGTCAAGTTAGGCTTATGCTGGGATTTGAAGAGTGAACTGATATCCAGATTGGACATTGTCAGAATTAGTAGTGTGTTCAAAAGAATTCAGTCATGAGTCCCAAGTTTCACAAGATATAAAGGCAATAGCTTCTCTAAAAAGAAAATGGGAGCCCTCTGATGAGAAGCTATTTAGGCCTTAGTTACTTCCCAAGAGAGGGCTCTTGTTTTGTTAGCACTAAAAGTCATACCAGAACATCTATACATTTACATTTACACGTGGAGAGAGATCCTCTGAAGAGTCTTGTTGCCTAAATGATTTTCCTTGTGAATACTTAAGCTTAATCTTCATGAAATAAATTGTTTCTCATTCACACGAAGAGAATTTACTCTTTTTATCCACATTTAGGAGTAAAAAGCAAGTCTTTTAACTTGTCTAGAAGTTCCACAGGGGTGTAATTAAAACCCACCATTTTGGTTGCAACAGAGAAACTGTTGTACTCCGCAACACTGGATGTCTCAAACCTTGAGGTACCAACTCTGTTGGACCAAAATGGAGGCCAGGTACATCCATGCACTCCAAGACAGGTGTTGTCTGCCATTGAATTAACCAAAATGCTGCTATGCTTTATAGTTACATGTCTAGGAAAGGGGAGACTAGATTATACATTCTTTTTATAAATGCCATAAGTGATCGTGACACTATTAAATTGTACATTGTCTTTCATTCAATTAAATTCGTGATTTGTTTTAATATACTAGAATTTTGTAGCAAAAGCCAGCAAGACCCAAATTGCCACTTTATCTTCCACCTGAGCAGGTAGGTGGACTACAGGTTCTGTTCTCTTTTGGGATTAGGTGCTGCCGTGTGACCAAGTTTGGGTCCACAGAATTTGTGTGAAAGTGGCATATACCACTGTCAGGCCTGGCTCATGCACTCCTCTGGTTTCTTTTTTCATCTCCCAGTTTCATGAATGCAAGTCTACTAGAACTCCTCGACACTCTAGAGCTAACAAAGCCAGTAGATGAAATAAGCCTTTCTCCCTACCCAATTTGAATTGACTATAATATGAATAAGAAATAAACCTTTATTGCATAAATTCAGCCAAATGTATCAATGTCATAGATTTATATGCTGCAAGTGGTGTTGTATGACTTAATAAACATTATAAAATATGATTTATATGATCAAATCACACACTATATGAAAGTGAAGGTCCCAACATGACCAATGGCACTTGCGTTTTAAGAAGCCAAACTTTTTGCATATATAATGCACTTTACCATGTTGCATTTTGAAAATTAACTATGATCTTCTAAGCCCAAGGTTGACTTAGTCTACTCTTGCAAACATAACCCCTTAATATTACTTAAATATGATGATGATGATATTAATCATTCCTTATTGAATCTATCCTTGTAAGTAGTATATGAATTATCTTCCTCTCAAACATCTTCAGGATGAACACTATTATTCCCATTTTAAAGGCATTGAAACCGAAGCTCCCAAAAATGTTAACTAATGACGGATGAAATTTTCAAATTTAGATCTTCCGATTACTGACCCTAAAATCCATCCTTTACCACAACAGTTTTTAGACACACCTTGGCACCAAATTGTGGACAGGGTGCTCTATGAGCATGTCACTTGACAGAAGTTACCTAGAACATCTTAGTGCTGCACATCCAGGCACTTCCATTTAATGATGTCATTACCCTAGAGCCAGGATATTATACAACATTTAAGAGATGTAAAGTCGTCATTTAAATATTTACTGCTTTTGTCCCATATTTATTACTGATAGAAGCTTTGAGATGATGATTTAAACACAATTTTGCATTTATTTCTCAAGCTCTCCTAGAATGGTTGCTTTTTCCCAGCCAATTGCACTTGATCAAACCCCTTTCTTTACTTGCTGTTGATGATGACAAGTGGCTTAATGTTAGAGTTTGATGTGGGACAACTGCCAACTTTCTAAAACTTTTCTATAAGAAATACAATTTAGTCGGAATAATATACACAAATGCAATATTCAAAAAAAGGATCTGAAAACCTGCTATAGACTTAATGTTTGTGTTCCCCTCGAATTCATATGCTGAAATCTAATCCCTAGCGTGATGGAATCCACAGGTGGGGCCTTTGAAAGGTGACTTGGTTATGAGAGTGGAGCCTTCGTGAATGGGATTAATACGCTTACTAAATAGAACCTAAAGAGCTCCTTTATGCCTTCTTCCAAGTGAGAACAGGGAGAAGATGGATAAGAATTTGTGAGCCAGGAAGTGGGCCCTCACCAAACCCACTAGCACTTTGATCCTGGACTCCCCAGAACTGTGAGAAAGCAACATTCATTGTTTAAGCCATCAGTCTATAGTGTTTTTGTTATATGGCTGAACAGACCAGGAGAGAAATTGCTACCAAGATGTGGAATGCTGTTGTTAACAAACATCTAAAATTGTGTAAGCAACTTTGGGACTGGGAAATGGATAGAGACTGGAGGCCTTTTAAGGTGCCTGCTAGAAAAAATCTACATTGTTGTGAATGGATTGTTAAAAGTGATTCTGGCAAGAACTCAGAAAGGAAAGAGAAGAACTGTAAGAAATTTCCATCTTCCCAGAGAACCATAAACAGAGTATTGGTAGGAATATGGATGATGAAGGCCATTCTGATAAGATCTCAGTCAGAAATGTAAAACTTATTACTGGAAACTGGAGGAAAGGCCATCCTTGTATAAAGTGGCAAAGAACTTGGTTGAAGTGTGTATATGTTCTAGTGTTTAATACAAGGCAGAACTTTGAAATGATGGAATTAAATGTTTAGATGAAGAGATTACTAAGCAAATCTTGAAATTACAGCTTGACTCCTTCTGACTGCTTATACTAAAATGCTAGAAGAGAGAAATGGCTTAAAGATGGAATGTTAAGCAAAAAGGAAGTAGAACTTAAGATTTGGAAAATTCTCAGCTTATCATATTACAGAAAGTGAGAAAACTAAGGGTGTGGTCAGGAGACCATTAGATAAGGAAATTAATATGGATCAACAATCTCAGTAGAGGCCAGGCACTGTTCTTCAAGACAACAGGAGAATGACCTGAAAAGTTATTCAGAGATCCTCAGAGTGGCCATACCTATACATACACCCCACCACACACACACAGGGGTATGACTGCCTCCCACTAGGTTTCAAAGGACAGGGCTGCCTGAAGCTGCAGGGCTGTGACCTCAGCCCAGGAGAGTCACAGGTGCAGGATGCCAGCCCAGCAGAGCCTCTGGGCCAGGCAAAGCTGCTGTGAGACCTTCCTGCTAAGCCGTGGGGGTGGGAGTCAGGGAAATGGGGGGATGATGTTGTCTCATGTGGGCCTGGAATCCAGAACATCAAGCCAAAGTGGATTATTCCAGAACATTAGGTTACATTTTATTTGGTTTCTTAGGTTTGAATTTACTTAGGATCCAGTACCCTTTTGTTCTTTCTTATTTTTCCCTTAGGGAATGAAAGTGTTTATTCTGTGCCTCCCATCACTGTATTTTGGAAACACGTTAACTTGCTTGATTTCATGGATTCACAAGTAGAGAAGAATTTGCATCAGGATGAATTGTACCTTCAGTTTCATGCATACCTGATTTAGGTGATATTTAGATGAGACTTAGGACTTAGACTTTATAGTTGATCCTGGAACAAGTTAAGATTTTGTAAGCTATTGGGATGGAATAAATGTGTTTTACAAGTGAGAAGAACATGAATATTGAGATGCCAGAGCTGAAACGCTACAGACTAAATGTGTGCTTTCCCCTTACCCCTAAATTCATACGTAGAAATTTAATCCTTAGTGTGATAGTATATGGAGGTTAGGCCTTTGGGTGGTAATTAGGAAACGAGGTGGCCTCCTCATGAATGGGCCTGGCACCCTTATAGAGACTCCAGGGAGCTCTCTTACCCCATCTGCCGTGGACACAGTGAAACATCAGCTGTCTCTGAACCATGAAGTGGGCTCTCACCAGATGAGGAATTGACTGGCATCTTGATCTTGGACTTCCCAGTCATCAGAACTATGAAATAAAGGTTTGTTGTTTAAGCCACCTGGTCTAGGTTATTTTAGTTATAGCAGCCTGAACAGACTAAGACAGAAATATCTTCAGAAATGTCAGAGGGTAGCATTGAGATGGGGACCATGGGTGTAGTCAAGAGTAGGGTGAGGGCCTCCGGAAAAAGCAAGGCAGGATATTTACAGTCAAACCAATGTAACAGTGTAAAGAAATCCCTATTGAAACTCTGTGTTCAGCATTATGCAAAGTCAAGGTCACATTAATTCTGTAGGGTAAAGATACCAGACTAGGAATATAGACATCTTCAGTGAGATCAGTTAAATCTCAAAAGGCCAGGAGCAACTTGGCCTGGAATGTTTGAGTGTTCCACAGATAAAGAAGGGTATCTCAGCATAACCAGTTACTTCACTGTAAACAACCCTAGTAAACAGACAACAACCCAGCCCACTTCAGGGGCAGGGTAGGTGGTACAAGTCCACACCCTAAGCCCTCAATTCCCAAAAATCCTCAACCACCTATAAATCCCCTGGCCACCACACCACCCTGGGCTCTCTTGTCCCCTCCTGGCATGAGCCAGGAGCTCTTTCCTCTCACTTTATTTCTAAATAAAAGCCTCTACCCTGGCTCTCCTACCTTGACTGTTTGTTAAGTTCATTCTTCAACTCTGCAAACAAGAACCCCAGCATCAGCATGCTTCTAAATGTCATGATTTGTAGGGTGCAAAACTCATGAAATCCTAAGGAGAGCTGAAGCAGGGAGAGAGAGACAGCCATTTCTAGCACAGGGCAATATGGTCCAGGCATAGAATTATGGGGCTTCAGTATGATTTCTTTGTCTTCTCTTTTTTTCTACAACAAGAACTTCAAAAAAATAGATGAGAATATGTTAATCAGAAATAATATAATTTACCCATTCTCAGAGAGTATGTCCCCTTTGCTTTTGAAGAAAACAACATGTCAACATACTGTATAAAGCCTGTGTCAATTATTTTTAATCCAATAATAGTAACTATAGTTTATATACTATATAGTTTACAAAACATTTTCATGTATAATATTTCATCTTCGTAAAATATGTGGTAGGAATCATACCTATTTTTGTTTAGATTATGTGAAATAATTTAGATACCTTTTTTAGAACTCACAATACCCAGGGAGGTTTATCTCCTCACCTCACTGTGATTCATCATTCTTAAATTTTTCACTAACTTTATTGAATTTAAATAATTGAAACTTGAGTGTATTACTTTAAAACTTCCTCTACTGTCATTTATTCCATCTGTCCAACAAAAATTTATTTTCACATTGTCCTGTTTATCATAGTAAGCAAGATGCAGGACATGTTATTGATTGCTGGTAAACTAAAGCTCTGGGAAGAAAAAAAAAGGCTAATTGGTAGTGTAAGCCAATTTCCACTGTGTAAATACTCTCACTATAGATTATCTCAAGCTTCCAAAGGTTCAGTGAATGTCTCAAAAAATTATTGTATGTATAACAATCAGCTCTCCTGAACCTACACATGCCAACTCCATCACACCCATGACAGGGTTAATGTGGATCCAGCTAGCCCCCAAGGAGCTTATGGCGTGGTAAGGAAGAAGCACATTCAGTTTAAGAAGGTATGTTAGGTATAATTGTTGCAATTAAAATACATACTAGAAACAGATGTCATGAGGCAAGGGATGATCAACTTGAGGGATGAAAATCAGGGAAGTTTTCTTTGACAAGATATTTGGCAACTTCAGGATGAGTGTGGGTATTCTCCCTCTGCATAAGCAGCAAAGGTCATTCAAGTCAAGGGAGTGGTATGTTCAAAAGCATGGATGTGAGACATACCGTGGGATGGTTGTTGACCCATGGCAAGGCAGGAGAAGCTCTCAGAAAAGGAGAGGCAGTCAGGCATCAGATCATGCAGGCCTTTTTGTGCTCTCTTAATTGCTGTCTGAGTGTTCACTCAATTAGATTAACTCCGTGAAAAACATTATGTATCTGCGTCTAATTTTTTCTCTAAAGTTGTGTCTATCTCTTCAGCTCTATCTATAGCTATAACTAAAATGAGTGTCTTCAAAACTGATCTCATCTGCCAGCTTCTCTGGGGAGGCATTCCTGACCCCTTCTCTTCTCCCATTCTTTCCTGCTTTGTGCATATCCAATCACAGAGAACTTTCTCTCTTTGGGGTAATTCCCATGTGACTCTGGGCATTTGTTATCAAGAAAGTAAGTTATTTACTTAGAAGAATTCTCTCTCTGTCACCCAAAGTAGCTGAGATACACACTCCTTGAGATCTAGGAATGACTGTTACTGTTTTTATTTCCAGACCTGACAGTGTATGGTGTCCAATGTTTGTGAATTGTGTTGAACTAATGGTATGCTATTTGCTTAAAAGTTTAAACAGAGAGTGCTGGAATTCTAACTGTTGGAAATGTGAATATCCTTTGTTTTTCTGGCTTCACCTTTCTAATTACTGCTGCCCTCTACTCAGAGGGAATGAGTTCTAAGAGTTCTTATTAACATAGCTTAGAGAATAAAAATTTACTAGGAAACTCCTGGCTGATAGACTTTTCCCTCAGGCTGAAATATACCCATTTAAGCTTAGCTCAAACAAGATTATAGGGAGGCTGATAAGGAGAAGGAAGGATTTCCATAATGTCTAGAAGTGGGATAGAAATGCTGATCCTTGTTATATATATCTTTAGTACATTTATGAAGGGCACCAGTATAAGTCTACCCCCTCCCATCCAGTTACAGAAACCAGAAACTTCTTTTTAAAATCAGTGAACTTCTTTTTAAAAGACTTTTAGACATTTACATTGGCACATCTCAACTTGAGCAATATACTGGCTTGGACTCTAGAGGCAGATTCTCTTGCTATATGCTATTTACTACTAATCTTTCCCTGGACATATTATGACCTTTAGCTGCAACATGTATAAAATTGGGATACTAGTAAGTAAACCACAGAGTTACTGTGAGGACTAAACAAGATGTTACATATACAGTATCTGCTCTCCACATCTCTTTCTATGCTCTTATGGTATCATTGTATGAAGACATCAAGGGTGGGTGGGGATCAGGATCCAGATTGCTTGAGTTCAAATCCCATCTCTCCTACTTCTGGGTTGTGTCATCAAGTCATGTGACCCTTCTGGGCTTTAGATTTCTCATCCTTAAAATGGGAATAATAATAATATCTACCACAAAAGATTGCTGAGAGAATTCAATTATATGATATGAACAGTTTAAAAGGTCTGACCCATAATTAATAACAGATGAAGCAGAGAGATAGGTTAGTATTAGATCAAAGAAGTAATTACATTTCATGCTTCAGGAAAAGATTTCATGCCTTAACTCTGTAGGGTTCCTATTATATTTTTAAAATTCTAGTGAAGCCTTGGTCCACTGATGTTATCCAGTCATTAACATTGCTCATTCATTTCCAGCACATCAGTGGAAACTCCAACACACTTAGGGAACACATGTCAGTATCTGCAGTCATGATAAATACAGTCATTTCTGCTTCATAGTTAACTTCTAAACTTTAAAACAATGTTCAATATTTTGTAAAAATTTATTCTGAGTTTCGTGCAAAAAGTTCAAGCTAGTTTAGAACGTAAATTTGTTTTCCTTAAAATAAAATTATTTGACTATAACAGAATCCCCCAAAGCCCATCTCTTTACTCTATTGTTTTCTCTAATAAGTAAGCATGCCTTCAGATTGCTTTCATTCATTTTCTTCCTGTCAGAGGTCCCTGTATGTTGCCCTTTAACAAACATGTTAATAAAAACAAAGCCTCAAGACCCCATTTACTATTATGCATAGGTTGATTATGGAATTATTGTGAAGAGCATTTGATTGCCTAGAAACTGTTGAGGCTCATATGAGAGTTTCAATGTTACCATACCTGTCTCTTGATGATTATAAAGCATGACCTTCCTAAGGATAGAAATTCTATTTAACCATCCCTGGGTCCTTAGCTTCTGGCACAGATTATGACCCACACTGAGTGTGTTGAATGAATAAATATAAATAAATATAAAATACCTGATGGTTTTAGCTATTAGGTCACTGATGTTCACTTTCTGATTTTGTGTATGTGTGTGTGCATGAGAGCACTGGCAGATAATTGTTTTAAAAAATAAGCAATAAAAAACAGGGATTACATCTCTATGAATTAATCTGAATTGATCATATGTAGGTTTAGTACATTTTAGACTTAGGTTTTTCTGGTGGTTTTCAAGGGACCCTATCCAGATTCCTAAGATCAGATCACAGGTCTACCCTGATACCTTATGGAATACAGAAATGTGAAGGCCTTAGAAATGTGCAAAGAATAGAAATGTTTGCTTCGGTTTTCAATTATACCTCACAGGATAAAGGACATTAATTTAATATTTCCTTGGTGGAGAGGGTGTAGAAAGAACTGATGTTTATTGATCCTGTATTATATGTGAAACCCTTTACATATGTTTATTTTTAAAAAATCAGGTTGGTTGAGTTAAAATTTACATAAAGTAAAAGTTCTTGATGGGCTTTGACAAATGTGTATAGTTGTGTGACCACTATAACAATGGAAATAAAGAATACATCACCCCCAAAATTTTGTGTGTAACCCTTTCTAGTCAACCTTTTATCCATGCTGCCAGTTACTGGCAACCATCCCTCTGATTTCTGCCTAAGGCCTTGCTTTTTCAAGAGTGTCACATAAAAAAAATCATACAGCATGTAGTTTTTTTTCTGGCTTCTTTCACTATATGTTCTAATTTAATTATTACTGGTGCCCTGTTGAGACCTTTTGCCTCTTTTAGGCCTGTGACTGCCGCAGACTGGAGGTTTCCATCCTCCCTCGTTACTTTAGCATTCGTGGCCTAACTAGCTTCCCACACGCGCTCTTGGCCCTAACTCTGCCTCCCCACCTAACCCGAAACCTGCCTAAAGACCCTAGTGACAGATGAGATAATTAATTCCCATTGGTTTCTGTTACTTCCTTATCTTCCCCTATATAACTAAGCCTCTGATGGAATAAAGCTGAGTTTTGCTGCGCCCCTGAGGCTGACACATCTCCCGGCTTGGTGTGGTTTTGTTTTTCCCAGATCTCTGGGGAGGGTGTCCAAGCCTCCGACACTTGCCCTCTCGCTCAGCCCCAGGGATAACAGGCTGGTCCTGCTTTCCCCACCCCGCCCCCCGCCTTCTTGTTGCTGAAGAGCAACAGTGCCCTATGAGGAAGGAGTTGCTTTTGCCATTTTATAGATAGGAAAATGGAGGCTTAGAGAGTTTAAGCAACTTACCCTCTCTAAGCCATGTTTTGGTCCCATATCTAAAGAGAGAGACACTTTTGGGATAATGTCAATCAAATTCCATTATTTAGGTATCTGCTCACATCCAGCTGATGCTGGCATACTAAAACATAAAAGGAAAGGTCTTTGGGTCCTATCCGCCTGGTTCTAGCCTCTTAACATCTAGCTCAATGAGTGCCTAGAAAAAACTGTTAAGGAAAGCAATTAATGCTTAGCCACTATGAGATGGCCCGAAGGCTCCGGCCTACCATGCTTCTTAAAATGAGACTGAGTCAGCACAACAATACTTGCTTTAGCAGGAAATAAGATATATGTGCAAAACTTAAAAAAATGCACATTGAGATAGGGAAAATTAGTCCATACAGTAGAATATTTACAGACAAACCTCCCATATTGTGATTGAAGATGAAATAATAGTTTACCAGCTAAGGTATATGCACTCCTCTGTCTGATAAAATCTTAAGTCAAACATATGTTTTGTTTTAGGTTTTAAAGCAAATATAATAAACGAGATAATGATTTGGGGCATATACTATAAACATTTTTTTTATGTTCCTCCACTGTAAAAGATAATTGTATATTCCAGCCAAGAATATCAGGGTAATCCTGATAAAACATGAGAATTAGGGAGAAGGAATTCTACCAAGAGAAATCATTTAGACTCTGGGGTGAAGAGTTTTCTTCAATAGTTAATCTTACTTGATACCTACTATTGACCCTACTGTACTAGCTTGAAGATGAAGGTGCTACAAGAAATCATCTGATTCCTTGGAAAAACTGCAAGTATTTATCATGCGTTTGCTACATGCTCAGTCCATGAAACTTGCATATTTTATAAAAGTTAAAAATGATAGACAGTTTACTAGCCTTAAATCAAATTAAGATGATCCATGACTGGAAAAATACACAATTCTTGGAAGGGTTCTAGGGATTAAATTCACATGTTCCCCTTTCCAGTTCAACTCAGAAGGTCAAGTGGCATTAAACAAGTGGGTTTCCCCTGGTGCTAGGATGCAGTCTCCTTTCCTCTATTGACATTTGGTTGCTATCAGTAAAGATAAAAAGAGATCCTTTCAGAAATAATTACTCTTTTCTATATCCAAGATAATATCTGTGCAAAATCTATTGCATTCTTTGAAAAAGAATCCGCACACTGACTTTGTCATTCTTCAGTCATTTACTCTGATGAGGATGGATTCTCCTTGGTGACTCTGGATGCTGACTCAGAAAGCAGATGATAAATCAGACAGGCAAAACAATGAGGGGTATTCAGGGAGCTGAGCTGTGAGGGAAGTGTCCAGGATGAGGGAGAATTTGCTCCTGAGGAAGGACCAATGCCTACCTGAGCACTAGCATGAGACAGCCACGCTGCATTACACCGCAGCTGGACAGGTTACCTGCACAACTCAAAACTACACTGAAACAAGTTCAGGACATAGCAAGTTGTCAGCTTCCTTCTGGTTAATATATAAGATGTGGAGCCAGTTCTCTGACAAAAAAGTTCAGGAGTTCAATTTTCCTCAGTTATCACCGCTCACAGAATTTTTTTCAACATACTCTAAATGCATTAGCTCTGAAGAATGACACTTAGCAGCCACAATTGCAACATAGTGGATACGTTTTTAGACTACTACATAAATTAAACATAACATTGATATCTGAAGTTCTCTAGTATATCTGACATTAAAACATCTTCTCTTATTGCAGCCACTTAAAAAGATTTGATTTTGTAGCTATTTCTTCCCAAAAGCTAGCAAGGAGACAATGCTGAGAATCATTGAATATGTGTGAGTAGTTCCTGGAAATCCTGATTATTCTTGTACAGAAATGACCTACAGATAAAGAAAAACAACGGAATTTCTCTAAGCAGGGCCTAGGTTATAAAAGAAATCCAGACCATTGCTATTCAAGGCCGAAGTTATACTTTATGTAAAAGATTTTTCTCCCTTTCATAATCCATGTGCTTGCTCCCTCTCCCAATTACATAAACTTGCAAGATATTATGTCTTGCTTTAATTTTTTTTGCTATTTAAATGTGAATGAAACTTCTTTATCAAAGAGAAAACTTATTTTTGGTTTTAAAATATACTGCTCTTTTTCATAAAAGTTGGGATCAATCCATACTTTTGCCAACTCCGTGTGAACATTTTCGCTCATGTCTCCTTGTAGTTGAAACATTACTACTAACACGTGTGGAGATTCCTATGCTAACATAAAAATCAATGTCATCTCTAAACATAAATGAAAATAACAGCACAATAGTATCACTGGGATTTCTTCCTCCCATAATGCAAATCCACCCTTGTCTCTGTTATGGGGAGCCTCCGAGGGGCAGGAGGTCTCCTTAGCCAACACTGAACAGCTGCCCCTAAGTCATACCCCTGTCCCTTCCCAGATAGGAGGAATGCTTTCCATGTGATCTGTGGACTGCAGGGAGGAACCTGGCGTTAAGTGTTTTGATATATTTCCTTTGCGTTTTAGAATCAAACTGTTAACAAAGACAGCTCATTGTGCTCTGCGCATTGGCAGAACACTTGCAAAATTTCCAGTATTGTCTAAAATTGAGATCAGGTGATAGTTTTGGTCTAATTCAAGGGTAGAGTGAGCTCTTTTGGCCACAGCTCTAAAGCCTTGTTTCCCAGTCAACTCATCAGAATAACACTGTCATTTTAATCTCAATCTGTCCCTCTTTTGCAATCTCTTAATTGAATATAAAATTGGAAGAGCAAGAGAATTTGGTAAGTTTCCTTTATCCTCTATGTCTGTGTAGTTGCATCATGTATTCATATGCATATATTTGCATATGAGGAACCATGTACTTTTGCATAGGTATTTGTATTTCTGCTTGTAATTGTCCAAATGAATCACACTCTAGTAATGAGACCATGTTTGAGCTACCAACATTGGTGACATAAAATTAGATCTATGTGCTTGCTCGTAGGACCCTATTAGTGAAATAACTTTTCTCTGGTTGCAAGAGTGTCAAAATAAAGTTTAGCAACTTTTACCTACCTTGCTTCCTTGTGCATACTACCTCATTTACATTTTAAGCCTTAGAACAATTCTATGAAGGGATGAGCAATGATACTAGTTTCCCTATTTAAAAGATGAGGCTTTTTAATATCACTACCAACTGCTCTCCTGGGAAACTGGCTATGGGGGAAAAGAGCATTTGCAGATTTCCTCACGTAAATACTCCCTCCAGAGCTGATTTCATACTGTGGACACTCTAACAATCAGCTCACAGAATTCCTGAATACATAGCAAGCAGTGCAAAACAGCCACTAATCCAACACGTTTTTTAATTATGACTCCTGAGTTTTGTTCTGCCACACCTTTGGCTTCTTCACGTGATCTTCTCTTTCATTTAATCTACTCTAATTTAAACCTTCAACCTTTATTTCTTCATTGTGTCCTCTAAATTTTCCCCTCCCAATCCATTCTCTAAGCGACAAGCACAAAGATGATTCTAATATGTGAATCTGATTTGGTCTTGCTCTTGAGGCATTGGAGTATGTCAGAGGTTTCCCATTGCCCTTATGAAAAAGTTAAACTCTTAATACCACTGATCTGGGTCAAATAAAGTGAACTTCATTCAAATATTGAAATATATTATGATCTTAACCATTTTGGAGTTCTCATTCAAGACAGATCTATGTAAAATTTTATTATACCACCGTATCCTTTAAATTAGCACCTCTGTTTCTGCCAGATGCCTTTGTGGTAGGTGGAATAATAGTCCCCAAAGATGTCTGTGTCCTAGTCCTGGAAAATGAGAATGTTAACCTTACAGTGCAAGAGTGACTTTGTAGATGTAATTAAGGTAATGAAACTTGATATGGGGAGACTATCCTGGATTGTCCAGGTGGGTCCAATCTAATATGAACGGTTAAAAATAGAGAACTTTTCCTGGCTCTGTCAGAGAAATAGGATTCTACAGGACTCAAACCATTGGCTTTGATGTTGGGAAGAGCCAGGAGCCAACCAGTGCAATAGCCTCTGTAATTAGAAATGGTTCTTACTTTATAGATGGCAAGATAATGGGGACATGGGCCCTACAGGTTCAAGGAACTGAATGTTGCCAGTGACTCTAATGAGCAAGAAATGAATTCTCTTCTCCAGCCTTTAGAAAAGAATGCAACCCTGTTGGTAACTTGATTTTAGCTCAGTGACTTCTGGACTTCTGAAACTGCAAGAAAATACATTTGTGTCACTTGAGCTGCCAAGCTTGTAGTGATTTGCTATGTCAGTAATAGAAAATGAATACAGACCCCTTCATCAAATAACAAGAAACAAAATTAGATGGATAGTCCATATAATTCCCATTCTATTCCAAGTCAACCCATTTTTCAGGTCACAGCCCCCTAACCATTTTTTCCAAGAGATCATCCCTGTGCCCTTTATTCTATAGTAATGTCACTATTTGGTTAGTTTGCCATCTCTGTCTCTCAAACAATAATCTTATTTAATTATTTACTATGCTTTTCCAAGACAGTTTACAATATTACACACTTTGCTATTTCTATTTTTCATTTTTACTTTCTCAGTATTTTGTATTTCCTGTTTCATCCTATTGGACAAATTATTTCCCCCTCTATTTCTATTTTTTTAGTGGGTGTTATGGACTGAATTTCTGTTTCCTCTTCATAATTTGTATGTTGAAACCCTAACCCCCAATGTGATGGTGTCTGGAGATGGGGTATTTGGGAGGTAATCAGGATCAGGGCTAAATGAGGTCATGAGTTCACAAGGGCATCATTTCTCTGGGACATCAATTAGACCTTTTCATCCTATTCCAAAGTCTTAACATTAGTTTCATATTTTTTAATCTGCTTTTTGGTTTTTCTTCAACTATTATCAGTTTTTCAGTTCATGATTTTTTTTCTTTTTGTTTCTTTTTAGCTGTTTTCATCCCACCAATGGTGGCTTTCTTTTTAACTCCTCCTAATGATACTGGGGCCCAAATATGAAGACACTGGAGAGCCTGCTGTCTCTTTACCATGTGAGGACACAGCAGTAAGGGCTTGTCTACAAACCCTTTTGATAAGGACTTCTTATCAGAAACTGACCCTGCTGGCACCCTGATCATGGACTTGGAGCCTCAGAACTCTGAGAAAATACATCTCTGTTGTTTAAGTAGTTCAGACTGTGGTATTTTGTTTTGGCAACTCAAACAGATCAAGTCAGTGAGTAATCCTGAAGATTTATCTTACAGGTTTATTAAATGTCTAAAGTCAACCAATATTTTAACTTCTCTGACCCCAAGTGATCTGAGTACTTTAAAACATTTTGATACCTATCAGCCCTTTCTGACTTACATGAAATATTATTTAGCATATATCTGTTTTTAAACCTCACACTGAGATTATTATTGTTGTGATATTTATTTTTAAGGATCTGCAAGAAAATACTATATTTCCTTACATATGTGCAATTTCTCTACTTACCATTCTAATTTAACTCTCAAACCTTCTCTGAATCATTTTCTTCCTTTCATAAGATATCCTTTACTATGTCTGCTGAACAGTATTCCATTGTCTGAATATACTAGATTCTATTTAGACATTTACCTACTGAAGAACATTTGGGTTGTTTCCAGTAAAACTGTTAATGAATGTTTTTGTGTAGGTATTTGTGTGAATATTAGTTTTCATTCCTCTGGGATGAATGTCTAAGAATGTGATTCCTGGGTCAAATGATAAATGCATATTTAACTTTATAAAATGATGAACAATATTCAGAGTGGCTATATCATTTTAAATTGCTACCAGAAATATATGAGAAATCCACTTCCTCTTCATCCTTGTAAGCATTTGTCATTACCATTATTTTTTATTTTAGCTGTTCTAATAGGTGTGTAGTGGCCAGTAGAGTGTTCAATTTCAGTGATAATGATGTCTCAGGTTTCTATTTGGATCTTTTCTGAATCTGTTTAATTATTTACAATAATTTCTTGTTCCATGCTCATTTCTGCATTTCAGCTTCTATTTCTTTACCCATTTCATATGTATTATTCTATATTTAATAATTTCAGTTTAAGTCCTTGGAGATCGAGATATGTTTGCTATTTCTACAGACTCTCAATTATGGTGGTTTATATCTTTATGTTTATTACTTCAATTTTTGCTGTGAGCTCCCATTTGGTTAATTTAATCTTCATGATTCCTGAGAGCCAAAATGAGGTTTCCTCCAGATAGGATTCTGACTGCTCATGCTGGCAACCGTTTTGCTCCTGACCTGGGATAACTGTAACCTTCTTAGAGGGTCTGAGCCTTACTTTCATTTTAGCATTTTAAGTGAGATCTCCCCCTACCATCCCAAGTTTGTTTCGCAATCTCAGCACTAATAGCATAAATGCCCCAAAGTAAACTGGGATTTCTAAATTGTTTAACACTATTTTTTTTTTAAGTTTTAGCTAATCATTTAGGTCACTGGGGAATTTCCTTTCTATCCTGAAATTTTAGGAATTTAGTAAAATATATGTTTGCTATACTTGATCTGATGTTTAACTTTTTTACTGTAATACAAAGATATGTGAACATCTCTTCCACCTTATTACTAGAAGCATATGTCCTTGCCTCCATTTCTCATATTTTTTATGGTTGCCCCTTAGCAGAGCTTCATTATTCATGTGATGGTCACTTATGAGTGAATGAAACAAAGAAATAACAAAAATTAACATAAACTGTAGAAAAATTACTCAATTCATAACCTCTCTGAGCTGTATCAGCATCATATTCAAACAGCCTTTACTTAGAAAATTTCCCTTCACAAAATTGAGTTAAGCTATGGTGATTTTAACATCAAAGTGTCCTACATACTCCCCAACACACATATCTACACTCTTTTACCACCACAACAATATGATTATTGTATGGTAAAAATACATCAAAACTGTAAAGTATAATTTTTAAAAGCTGATGATGGTCAGAGGTTAGCTTGCTTGTGGAACAATAAAAATCAAAAGAAAATAATGAAAATGTGCTATGTTACAGGCCATTAACCTTCTGAATATATAAACTTGATGATTCTTGATTGAAATGACTGGCTGATAAAGACAAATCATTTAAAATCATGTTCATTAAAAAGCTAGAATCATACCTCTACAGTCTAGGCAGTGTGTTTGTTATATTACAAAAGCCGAACCTCTCAAGGTCACAGCTGATAGTCATTTTTTTCTTCCTATATTCTTGTTATACTCAGTATATTGAAGTCCTTTTCTCTCTAGAATCACATACATAAATAAAAAATTCAAGCAAAACATTGCATTGATAGGCATAGGATCGAAATACTTAGTATAACTGGTGGTTTATTTAACTGTCATTTCCTCAATATTATTATCAAAATGTTATGCATGTGCAGCAGCAACACTTTTTAAGGCAAAATAAATACTATAAACTCATCTTTTTAATATTTCTTTTAGAATTGTGATGCATTATCAGCTTTCATGGGAACAAATATCATTAATTCAACAAACCTTTACCTCATAAACAGACATGTCAGCACTTGTAATTTACGGATCTCGTACACATTAGCTGGGTGACAAATTTAAGCTATGGTATATACTTGAGGAAATCTGGTACTATAAAAAGTCTGAAAGAATTCTCATTCCTTTCTAGGCATAAACTTTAAGTTTTTAATTATATGGGTGAATCTTAATGCCAGTGAAATTCAGATTAAAAACCCTTTTTGTTTTCCCCAGAATAACCTGACTAGAAAGAAACCTGAATGATATTAGAAACATGATAAAAAAAAATAGCAATTTAAGAGGCTGGCAATTGCAAGGAAATGAAAAACATAGTGAGATATGTCAAGCGCTGCAGTATAAATAATATAAAAATGTGAAGTTTTGCATACCAAATGAGCTATCCTTCCATTTTTTTGATGTTCATCACAATACCATTTAGTAATACAATTTGAGGCACCCAAGTACTTAAGCAGTGTTTACAAAAAGTAGTTGCATGAGGAAGCAAGCCTTTGATCTTCTCAAAATACAGTTTTTAGTACTTGATGTACTTGATGAGCTCTGTGAGTGTTCAGATACAAAAATGTCTTTCTGCAAAAGAGCCAGGTCTGTGAAGATAATATAAAGGGAAGAGTACACTGAACTCAAATGGTAGCCAGCATCCCGGATGTTATCAGAGAGGTGAGACCACCTGAAGGAGTAATCTACCGGAGAAGCAGGAGGCAAGAAGGAGTGGCCAGGGCTGCCATACTCAAACCCAGTGAAAAGTCATTAGTTTGCCTAAGGCTGGAGTCCACATATGCCGAATCCTAAAATACCTGCTTTTCCCATTCTCATTGCCAGTGGGATATATGGCATTATAAAGGAGCCAAAGATCCTTTCTTTGGTTTTCCAGAATCTTTATTAACACTATCAGACTCTTCCTGCTTGGAAGTTATCATATAATTGACCAGGCAGCCTTCTTCCATTATTTTGTTTAATCGTTAAAAACTACAGAAAGTATTATCTTTACTTTTAGAAACATAACGTAAATAAGGAGAAACTATAAATTAGGTTCAGATATAGAAGCACTGTATCCCAAAAAATTTTAACCAACTTTAGAATTTTATTTTAACACAAGTGTATACTTTGATCTCTAAATTCTGAATTGGCCACTCAGAACAACAGTGCTAGCGCCTCCTGCAGGCCATAGAGGAGAAAAGGAAAAACGACTTGAGTATAAATCATGTCAGAGGTTTCTTCTTAACTCTCAGGATGAAATCTAAGTCCCTTAGTACCGCACAAAAGACTTCTCATGATCTTGCCTCTGCCCGATCTCCAAATTCATTTCTCAATTTCTCCTCATATTTTCAACATTCCAAAGGTATCAGCCTGATGGCCTTTGTGGGGAAGTTGGGGTTCCTATTGCCAGGATCCTTGCTGAACTTAAACCACCAGATGATGTAACTGGCCTGTTGCTAGGCTACCGCTTCCACACCTTTAGGCAATAAACTATTGTGCTATGTAGAGAGCTCATCCCAGTGCTCTGGGCAGAGGCAGAGATGCTAGTGCTCGGCCTACTGCCGGGAGAACAAGATGGGTAATAACCCTTTCACCCCAAAGGACGCTTTGCTGTCAATTTCTTTGGTCACATTGAATCCATAGCGAACTTGCCCGGGGCTGAAACCCATTGGCAAAACAGCCTTGAACATGGCATTGCATCTTCTTAGAGTCTCTCTTCTCTGATTTTTCACCTGGAAAATGTCTACCAGTCTAGGAAGACTCCCATCAGGACCAAACCCCTCCCTATACCCATCTGGGTGAAATGCTTTTGTTTCCTGTCTCCCAAAAGCATGTACTTTCACCACTCTTACCAACCCACATTTTATTAATTATTTATTCATCTGTTTCCTCTCCCAGATTTTGGAAAACTATGTGTCTCTCATCTCAGGGCATCAGACACATGAGAGATGCTCAATAAAGGATTTTATTTCACAGAGTTTTTCTACTATTTTGTCAAGGTTAGAAATAATCTCTTGTGCCTGGCCCCATTTTTATGCAGACACTGGTTAAGGCTCCACTAAGAATGTTATGTTATGGATCCGTTCGGATGCTGCCTCATAGCATCTAATTGTTCGATTTGTCTGTCTGGTTATTGGCATCCTGCTGGGTGATAGCAGGGAAACTTACAGCTATTTTAAGAGCTATTTATTGAGTCAGCCCTGAAAGTTTTGTTTTTCATGTTCTGTATTCTGCTTCCTTTTATACTCCTTGGGACTGCTCAAAAGCATTTAAAGTCATCTCCCAATTTATTTTTCCAATGTATATTTCCAGCTGAGTTCTTCTTTATTACTTGGCAGTTCCTCTTGCAGAATTCTCAGACTGGCTTTGGGAATTGTTCACATCACATTATTTCAGCTTCTAAGTTGTTTACACCATTATACCAAGGAATACAACAGGAAGGAGAAGAAAGATTCTCTTTTGGAGATTAGATAGTACTGCATAGCAATTAGAATAAGGAGAAGAAAAGATATAGAAGCAGAGACATCCAGGTGGATTCTTGATCTCATGTTTAGGGCTTCTTCCAGAGCTGCTGTTTAAGACGAGAAAAACCTCTGTTATGAATTTATCCTCACTTCAAGAATGTGCCAAGCAATGTAATTAAAACCAGGAAGGTGGTTGATACAGGAAAAGCAAATAAAAGCAGTGACTCAGAGGAGGCGTAGCAGCTGTCTCATGACTTCTTCTATTTGTGCTTGGAAAGGGGAGACTCAAGCTTCAAGAGAGACAGAGAAAGTAGCAGCTAGCATAATGTTATTTCAGAGCCACCAAACAGCTCTGCTATTTATTTGCCTTTCTGTCATTGTGGGGCTACATTCCATACCCACGTGCACAGAGGAAAACTGCTCACATCCTAGGTTACGTAGAAAATGAAAATTTCCTTATCAGATTTCTTAGAGCACTTCCTTTGTGTTTTGAATTCCTGGGAGGGGGATTGTCAAGTGGTCACACAGTTCCTAAGCAGTGGTAGGGTGCGAAGCTGTTAGGTTGGCTTTCAGACTTCCGCAGATTTGGCTAGTAAGGGGACCATGAGCTCCAGTGGGTTTCAGAGTTTATTGGTCCCGCAACAGCAGGCAACAGGAGCACTGTGCTTTCCTCATTTCCCCTCGCCTCCGAAGTTCCATGGGGGTGATGCATGGAGGGCCACGAGGTTCTATCACCTCTGAGAAACCCTGACTTAGGAAATCTCTGATCTCGTAGGAGGGCTGCTACCGAACCCATCTACCCTCCCCTACAGAAAGAGATACTGTCTTTATGACCCAGGAATACAAGCACATCTCTTCAGGGAGGGCAAGAAAGCATTTCTACTTTACTTTCCTTGAATGTCTCTCAATACATACATTCTTAAATTCCTAAAATGCTTTTGCTCAGAAGACTGTATAAAAACATGAGAGTTCCAGGAAGAAGTGTCTCCCAGCAGGGATATAATATGTAGTATTTTCCAAATTCATTTAAATCACTAAAACTAAACCTCTTCTTTTTTTTGTTATTTTCTTTGCCTAAGATTTTTTTTTAAGGAAAACAACATGCTTTAATAACAAGTATTTTAACATTCCATGAGAAAACTTGGAATACCCCAAAATTCACTGCAAAAACAGCTGTTATTTGCCTAAGATTTTTGCCCAATTTGTTCTTCTTAGAATGCTCTTTGGAGGGATCCTTCAAAGGGCTCAGAGGCAGATACCTTGGTTCAAAGGACAGCTTACTAGTTATATGATCTTGAGCAAATTTCTTCGGTCACATGAGCTTCAATGTTTTCATCTGTAAAATGGGAAAATAACAAAAAAACTCCAAAACATTGCAACTATTTATGCATGTGATATACCCAATAAAAATTCAATAAGACTTGTTAGTTCCCCAACTTTACTTCTTTAAAAAAATAATCTTTTTTGTTTCTAAAATATCTTCATTTCCTCAGAGTTCTATGTATTTGTTAATTTTCAGAGAGTTCTTCATTTTCCAAATTAATCCTATAAGAAATGAGGTAATATTCAGTCTCTGTAAAGTCAAAAATTGAAGTCATTCTTTTTTCCTTTCTAATACAGATTTCACTCACTTCGATCATATGAAATTTATTCTCTAGATTAAAATTAATTAAAAATACAATTTTGTAAAATAATGTCATTTTTCCTAAGTTAAATAACTATTTACTTGCACTTTCAGTGTATCTTGTATCAGATTTCCCAGAAGCAGAGCCTGAGAATGAGGGACTTGGGTGAAGCTTGGAAGGAAGACCTGTCAGCAGCTGAGGAAATGGGAATCCTGCCTGATTAGAAGCTAATCAAAGACATCGGGTCTCACTTAGCTGTTCCCACAGCATAACCTTCTAGATTGGTCTCACCTCCAGGAGGGGAAGCTGGCCTTCTGAATGTCAGTATCAGTTAGACATTGGCCGCAGGGTCCATTCCGAAGCGAGGGTGTACTCTCCCAGGTGTTTTCCTATATGCTAAGGACAATTTTCAGGGAAGGCTACAATTGCCGACCGTTAACTTGCAATGCTCTCAGCGGCTGGGGTGGGAGCATCTGCCTGGTAGAGGATCAGAGTGGACCAGCAAGAGCATCTCCTGCAGGATGGACCAGTTAGATGGACTTGAGTAGTCGTAGAAGTTATGGAAGAAGTGTGATAGTTCAGATTAGGGTGGTGGGGGTGCAAATGGTGAAAAGTGAGATTTAAAGTGAGATGCCAGATTTAAAAAATAAAGAATGTTGAAGCTCAGATACCTCAATTGTCTCTCTGTTGCTGTCCTCTTCTTGTATCTAATTCCAAATATCATTACTCCTTTTCAAATTCTTCCATCTGCTTCTAATTCCATAAGTCTCTTGGTTGCTGGCTATTTTGCCTGGCACTTTCACTTTTCATTTTGTCTGGCTCTCCATGTCTTGGCACTTGCCCAGGTGCTGGCTGTCTAATGGCATAGTCTTCACGAATCTCATGTTGTGCTCTTGATCTTGACTTATTTCCCTGACCTTTGACCTACTGCTGCCTAAACACTTATCTGCTTCTCTGGTCCAAATTACTTGCTTTGTCCTCACAACCTTCTAGTTGGAAGTCAGATAAGCAAAGCCACTTTCAGGCTAGGGTCCAAATAACTTTGTAGAAAAACTTTGTTCAGAGATAGCAGGAAGAGAAAACTAAAGAGTTTTCTGTCTTCTTCTTTTTTTTTAAGATTTATAGAGACTAGTCTGGGACTATTTAGTGTAAAAACAAAGGAATACACTGAATTTTACTGTCTGAAGAACTAGAATGTTTTATAGACTATTTACCACTATATTCACTGTGCTCTTATGAACAATACCAATGTCATCAGGAAGATGTAAAATCAGTCATTGTCCTGTTTAATCAAGTTATAAACAATTTGACCACTACCAGAATGATTAATATAAAAATGTTTCAGTGCTTAATATAGAAAACATCAATTACCTGGAAACTTCATTTTCTGGGTGATTCCTTCTCCTAAATATGATCAATATATTCAGTTACTGTAATAAAAGTTTGATTAAATAGAACACTTAGAAAATGGTCTTTTTGATAGCCTCAAAATTAACCCAATTTGTCTCAATCGTCTTGGTGAAAATCCTTTGAAGCTGCATTAGTCCATTTCTTTTTTTGCAAATGGAGTCTTTGAAAATATTTGACTTTTTGTTTTAGAACTAAAAATCTTACTGGACTATAAGGCTATCTGAACATCAATTTTCACTTAAGTAGATTGCAAATATGAAAGGCATTAAGAGGCTGCTTTAATGTTTTTTGAATATTTTTGTTTTCAAATTTCATGATGAAACTTTATTTTCTTACCCTGTATGTCATTTTCTGACAAGCTAAGTGCAGACAACGTACAGTTAATTGAGGTTCCTGCTATTTTCCAGTGTGATTAATCAAGGTTTAGTTATAAGATAATTCATTTCTCATGCATAGAGACATCTCCAATTTAGTCTTATTTTTTACAGGGTTAGAGGGAAAATTTGAGCCCATACATTTATTTGAGATACAATTAGAATAATGGAACATCTATATCTTTTTAACATTAAAGACTGTAGAATGGACAATTAAAAGCTATCCCAGATTAATACTATTAAAATGTCATGAGAAATATAGGCCTGGCCATATGATTTATCATTCATCATTACTATATAACTTACTCAGAAGCCATGTAATGAGGAGGGATGCTAAATTAACACAGCTATGAATTCTTAAGTAGAGGAGGAAAAAACCCTTAGACTGCTTCTCAGAACAAGGACTTCAGCTGTCCAATATGTGACTCAGTGGGATGGTAGCTTGGGGATCCATCCAGCAAATGCATGTCTGTAGCACCTGCAGACGTGTGGATGGCCAACTATTAAGGTTACAGTGTTATGAAGGAATTTTTGTCAGAAAGTATACAGGGTTGAACTGCTATACGTATCAAACTGGTAGCTACTTTAGCTGATTTTTTTTCAGGTTAAGTTCAGGTAATCATTAGATATGTAGTTGTGTGAATTGGTGAAAGTCAGGATCTAATTAGAACTGATCAATAGATATAACTCCTTTTGTACACATGCAGTCAACCAGGGGAACGCGGACTCAGACAACACTGAGAACTATGTGCAGCATACAAGGGGACCCAAACCTGCGAGGCTAGCTTATTAGATTGTATTCTGCAAGAACCAAGGGGCTCTACAGAAAAGGTCCCCACAGAACTGTATTTAGGGCATGGGAGAGTTGTTAGTTATTGACATGCTTCAACCAAAGTGACTCCATTTGTATCTATGCCAATGGTTCTCAAACCTGAGCACACATCGGCAACACTTAGATAAATATGCTGGTTTAGGATATCTGGGGTAGGGTGTGAGAGTTTGTTTCTTTAACAAGTTCCAAGATACTGTTGGTCTGGGGACCATACTCTGAGAACTACCAAAATATTACATTTGTTGGGCCACCTAATAAGAGTTTACTTGAGGAAAACATTCAAAGATAAAAAGATCAAGTAATAAAGTAAAACTGCTGAAAGCAAGCACTCATATAACTAAAATGTCTCTGGCACACCTATTTTCCATTTATTTATATATTTTTGTCCTTTCGCTGAGGTCTCTGGTATCTGAGTATCTCTGTCTACCAAAGATACTCCAGTGTGCAAGCTACTTCATGCATTCTTATTTACTTGCCCCTTCCCTTGCCCCTTCCCTTCCTTGCCTCCTCCATATATTCAAGACTGAATTTATAGTAGACACCAGGTTAGGTGCTATGCATTTTAATACAACAAAGTCCTCGAGAAGTTTAGAATCTGATATGTAAAGTCATCACATGATGACCAGTGTGAGAAGTACATCAATACAACTTTCCTCATAGTGTTTTGCCAAGGAATAATTAATTTTTCCTAGGAGTATGAATAAATGTTCCACTTAGGAGATAATATTTGAACTTATTTGAAAAGAATGAGTAAAATTTTCCCAGTTGGAAAAAAACAGTGGTGCTTCAGGCAAGGAAAATGACATCATGAGAATATGCTTAGAAATGTCTAACAATGAGGGATGTAAGGAGCTAGGAGAGGAGAGGCTGAGGAAGACATTGTGTCCTGGCCGTATGGACATTTGGGTTGACACTTTATGAAGACTGAAGCCCTGCGAGGGAAGGGATGGTGTTTTATAATCTTTTTTCTATGTGTTTCTGATACCCAATATTCCCTAGTCCTGCCCCATGGAAATTTGGATTTATTTGTCTGTGATGGAGTTTGGACCCCAGGGTTGCCATGAAGCTCCCACATTTACTCTAACACGCAGCCAGAGGTGAGAGCCACCGTGAAATCTGTTCTGACTGTGAACTATCTTAGAAGCACTCATATTGGGTGAGAAACATGGAGAGCTGAATTGAGGTAGCTCTTCAATTTTCTTAACTAGGTGTAAACACTTATTTTCTATTTAATTGCATGTTCTCCTTCTCTCCAACTTCAACTATTGCCAGCCAAATACGATCCCCCAGTCTACAAGGCTGTGGCTGAGCTCCCGCCCATTCTCCAGATCTCCAAGTAATGCTAGACACCTTCCTTTGCCTTTCTCTGAACCAACACACCTGCATATCTTGCACATAATGCCTGTCTTATCTCATAATCCTCCTCCTACCAGAGGTTTTATTTACTTTTTCCTCCCTTGCATCCTCCTAGCCTACCTTAACTCCTATCACATGGGAAATAATAAATATTGATTTTAATTGAAGCTAAAAAGAAGAAAAAAGGTGCACAAAATATGTAAAGAATACAGTTGGAAAACAAAAGAAGTGATGATGAACGCATGTTTGTGACAACTCTGTGTTTTGTATCAGAGCCTTGAACATCCTGAGTTCTTGACTGGGTGCCATCTGCCTCACAGCTGCTCTTGTCTGACAACTGACTTTACCTCATGATGAAATCTTGCCTCAGAAGGGGGAAGTGGACCTTGAGATGCTATCCCAGTAGGAACTTCCCTTCCTCAAGACACAGTTTTCCCCATGATTAAATCTTGTTTATTTTCTTCATTATACTTATGGCCACCTATCACCTGTTTTGTTATTTACTATCTTTTTTCTATTGGATTGTAAATATCAAGAGATCAGGAACCAAATCTGTTTTAATTGCAAATGCTGTGACCATTTCCTAGTCCAGTATTAGGTATCCCAAAGGAGGAGATTCAATAAATATTTGTGGAATGAGTGAATGAATGAAGAAATGAAAGAATGAATGAATGGAAGAAGAGTCTAGACGTGACTACATATTCATTCCCCAGTCCTGCTAACTAATAAGATTTCTCCTGTATATTTATTTAAACAACTTATCACTTGAGCCACAAAACATCCAGAGAGCTACTGATCATTAAATGAAGACAAGTCTGTATTAACATGACCTAAACCAAACTCAAATATTCACAATGATGTTTTTAGCAAGTTGTAACTGCATCCACAATCTTTACTTTGTAAAATAATCTGTATAACTTACTAACATGAAATTTAACCATTTATTTAAATACAGGCACTTTGTCTGCCAGACCATTTATTTTGCACAAACATCAGAACCCCAGTTTTTATTTGAAAGACATGTTTTCATGTGTTACTTTATTAATCCCATGAAAATATTGATTTTATCTTTGGGGTACTCACAGTCTAGATAATTGTTAATTGATTCATAATCATTCCTGAAAAAAGCCAGTGATAGAAACTCCATCTCTACACAAGGGAGCAGGCAGCCTTGGCCTTCAAGTAAGCTTCCTAACCCAGCGCAAATTAGAATCATTTGGGGAGCTTTTAAAAGGAACACAGATGCCAGGCTCTACCTTCTGAGATTTGAATTTCATTGGTTTGGGGTGGAGCCAAGGGATTTCTACTATTTTTAATGCTCCCAGGTGATTTGAACATGCAGCCAAGGTTGACAATCAATGCTTTAAAGAACGAAAAATAACTATGCTCAAGGAGAGAATGAACTGCTTGTTCTCCAGACTTTGAGAGCTGCCCTGACATTCAAATCAATTGAGCCATTATACATAAAAGGCAGAGAAATTACTGCTGCATGTGCTCTTGGTGCTGGCAACCTGAAAGGGCAGTGGATATTAAAAACTTGAGCTGGGTGACCTGTTAAGTCTGGTGACTGGCTCAGAACTGGAACTGGTTGTGAGCAGAAAAAATGATAAAAATGATCACCCCATCCAACTCTGGCCGCCTGTCTTACTGGCAGCTTGACCTCTGTTCTAAACCTCTGCCATGTTGTTCTCTGTTTCTAGAATGCCCTTCCCTCTCCTGCTGTTAAGAGCCTGCCTTTCCTCTTGGAGCTAACCAAAGCCATGGTGCTCTAGCAGTACCACTACAGGGCAACTCGAGGTCCTTTCCCATCTTGTTGTCTATGCTATACATAAATAATATACAATCTTAAACTGAGAAACTGCTATGTGCTAAGCACTTCGTTAGCATGTTACATATTTCCTTTGGTCTTCTTATTGGGCAGAAAGACAAACATGAGCAGGGTGGAGAGAGAATAAAGCCTGTATAGCCCACTAAAGGGAACTCAAAGAGTTAACCAGAAAAAATCAGAGGGCCAGAAAGGACTCACACAGTTAATTAGTTGAAGTTTCAAGGGACAGGAGTGACTTGGAATGTCCAGATGTTTCCCAGATGAAAAGTAACTCCCGAGATGAGAAACTTCCAAGCATAGACACTTCCCACATAAATAAAAATATCAGACCAGACACTCCCCTTATAAAGAAAACATCAGAGCACAGCCCATGTCTTCATTTTACCAATTAGGTCAGGCCTCCAAGGCTAAAGATTACCAATCAAAGACTTCTCTGCTATTCCAAAACCCCATTAAAGAAGGCTCACAGTGAGCAGCCTCCTGTCCAACCTTAGGCAGGTCTGCTGTTACTCTGCTACAGGGTGCAATAAAACTTACTTAGCTTTCCTGACTTTGTTTTTACATCTCACTCTGTCCAACTTCCCTGTGACTCTGAATCAAGTTCTTTCCAAACATTCATATTAATTTCTTTTAAGCCCATTTACACATTGCCTTATACTGTATTTAACATTTTCATTTTTGTGCTGTTTTCCACATTACAAGTTTTTCCAGGTCAAGTAACATGAAATGTTCATTGTATTATGTTACAAGGCTAAGGGATGAAGAAGAAAGAGAAGGAAAAGGAAAATTGCTATATATAGAGTCCCTCCTAGATACAATGTCTGTATCTTATTTAATTATCACAATCACCTTTGGAGATTTGATTTATTTTCCCTGTTTTGTAGCAGTAAAACTGAGGCTCAGAAAGGTTAAATACCTGGCCTAAGATAAGCTAGAATTGAACTCGATTTAGTCACCATTGAAACACACTGGGGGGAAACATCAACCTGGTATGTAAGGTGAAAGTGGGTGGCCAAGCCTGAGCCTTAGTTCTTTTAGGGGGACTAATTAATCTGGAACCTTCCATTGGTCTTTCTATCCCCTCATTTCCTTCTTTCCTTGGGAATGAGGTGGGATTTGCATGGCTGATGGGTTTAACAGAGGTGCTCAGCTGGCTTTCCTTGGTCCCCTTCTGTCTTCAGTTTCTTCAGGAGCTGGCTACCTGCAGGGAACATACATGCCACTCTGCTTCCTCACACCGGTGCCTGTCCACGAGCTGGGCTCCATGAGGGAATGCTCGTGGCTGTCAGGGCTGCCTGTGATTGGGTGCGTGCATCTAATCCCAGGGCTCAGCCTTAATAAAGCCATAGCTGCCTTATGCCCGTGTCACATTCTCCAATTCCAGCTTCATTGGGAAAAGTAACATCTTGATTTCCTTTCCTGTCTTTTCTTAATTGGTGGAAAATATAAGCAAGTAAAACAGTGTCCTTTCATTTGATGCCTTTAAACAGCAGTTCCCTGTGTCTACTCTAGGACCAGCAGCCTTACCGACAGCTGGGAATTGTGGTGAAATACAAGTTCTCAGGCCCCAGGGAACAAAATGCGCTGTTAACAGCCCTCTAGAGAATTCTGGTGCTCCCTATAGTGTGAGAAGTACCGCTGCAGACAGAATCTTGAGTCCTGCCTCTGCAGGCTCTGTGACAGTGATAAAGTCATGTTCTTTACTCTACAGCTCCAGGCAGCAGGCTGAGTCTGAGATCCATACACATGGCAAGGAGGATTTTTGAACCAGCGCTGATGGTACAGATTGAGAGATGGTAGCTAGAGACACGTCACCCATCAGTTTTTACTTCCAGGCTCTGATCAGAGCGGTTGCATAATTTCATTTTGCTGTTTTTTATTTGTTTGTTTTACTTTTCTTCTCTCTTACTAGAGCATTTCAATGTCAAAAATCTGGGAAGCTTTCTTTTTCTTTCTATTTTACAGATAGCTGAGAAGTAAGATCATTATCTTTCCATTGTCGTTCCTGAATAAAGAGCCAGAAGAGGCAGAGACCAGCACATGTTCAGGGGAAGGAGTGGTAGCCCGTCCTGTTGAGCAGTTACAGCTGAATTCAGTTTGGAGCATAGTCTAAGGTTCTCAGAGTGTGTACCCCAACCATCAGCATCAATTGGGAACTTACTAGAAATGCAAATTTCTAGCCCCTACCCTGACTGCTGAAGCACTCTGGGGCAGGATCCAGCAGCTGAGCTTAACAAGCCTCCCTGGTACTTCAGCACACACAGTTTAGGCCTTGCTGCTCACAGAGTGGTCTGGCACCGCAGGAGAGGTGTCACCTAGCAGCTTGTTAGAAATTCTGATCTCAGGCCCCATGCCTATCTTACTGACCTCTTCACCATCTGCATTTTAACAAAATCCCCAGGTGACTGGTGTAAAGGAGTGCAGAGAGCGTTAAGAGTCAGGAAAAAGAACTAATAAAACTTAGCTAAACCTTAACAGCAGACCATTCCGGAATAGTAAGAGATTCAATGTCTAAACTTAGAGAGAGACCAGATCAAAGGAAGAGAGAGCGAGAGGCCAGCCAAGGGCTATTTGAATCCTAGTTTACTAAATCCCCATGGTTTACAACCCTGATATCCACCCTGGCAGGGCCCTTGCTTATTTTTATACTGCTTCTCACTTTAGGTCCCTGTATCTTAAACCGGCTAATAGCCTTTGTTAGGGAAAGAGTGAGTGCTGTTCAGGTGCTAATGCTGAGACCACAGTATCATTCACTCACACAGCAGGAAGAAACAAACATTCCATGATTGGAATGGTCAAAGGAAAGTGGGGAAATGTAGAATCTAAGCATTAGTAAGATTAGTAAATTAGCATAAGCATAGCCATCTTAGAAACCTAGAAACCATTTTCTGAGAGTGTGACTCAGAGGAAAAAAAAAACAAAAAAAAACAAACCCTGGGCCTGGGTAAGGCCTTGAAAAATAAGTTAATCATGAGCACCGGGTGGTGGGCAGCTGGGACCCTTGGTCAGCTAACCTTGGTCAGTAAATCTTACATACCAAGCTTATCGTGCAGAACCTCCCTAACCATTGAGGAGTAGTCTTACCCTGCCCTTGCTTAACCCCAGGATATATGTCTTGCAAGAATAATGTATAGTTATAGAAAATTGCTATGAGTTAAGTGCTTTGAAATTGCTATATAAACCCTTGGCTATGAGTGCTCGAGGTCCTTGTTGAGACCCACTGCATCGGGTTGACTTGGACCTCAGCTAGCTAGCTGAATAAAGACTTTGCTTGAATTTACATCTCTATGCCTGTGTAGTTTGTTCTCTGGGGAAGCCTCGGAAGCCTGGACCCTAACAACTGGTAAGCACATTAAAGTTTTAGAAGCACTGGTGTAGAGTTTGGGATGCAAATGCCAAGTCATGGAAGAGGAGAAGTGAATGGGATTTTAATGAGGTTTTCAGCCTAACTACAAACATACAAATTACTTTCTGTGGAGTGAGGCTGAAGTGAGGAAATGGAATTGAAACCTAGAGAGAGGTAGCTGTGGGCAAATCTCCTAGGGACCCAAGGCACCTATTGCAGTCTGGTTGCCTTTATTCCCTCATGCAAACTCATTGGCTAACCTGCTGTATCACATACTTGCCTGGGCCTGGACCACTCTCAGGGATTTACTGTATCTCATTCCACCATAGGAACCTTCACTAGTCACCTCTTTAGATCAGCATTAAATTTCCAACCAATCTTCTTTTGGAATTCCTTTCACAGCAGGGCAGGCCTCCCTAGATGTCCACAGAAGGTCATTTCTCAGCCCAAACAAGTAGCGATCTGGGATCAATAAGGACCAAATCAACACTGAGCATTTAAACATGTGGCTGGAGTGTGAATAAGTAGTTGGAGAAATTGTAAAAAGGTCAGGTAGCAAGAATTCTCTTTGCAACTAGCAAAAGTGCTTGTACATATTTGGCGTTTCACAGAGCCTGCAGGCTGAGTTTGATTAGTTATTAAAATTATGGTTGGCCAGTGGAAAGAATCCTGGTAATTGGTATAGGTCATAGTCAAAAGTGTCTCTCCCAGTGGGATGAAACCTATTAAAATTTGTTATTTAAATATCTTTACCATCTCTGCATTCTGCTCACATGGAAAATGACTTGTCCCAATCTTGGTCTCTAAGGAAGAAAGCAAGCATCTCTCATTGTTCATTGTTTGGTGCTAATTAACATTTTCAAGAGGATTGACTTCGAGGCAGCTCTGTATATCCCAAAGCAATCACTCCATTCAACTTCCAGATCATAGCCTTATCTCATTAAAGAATTAGTTTTTAATATTCAGAATGCTTAGATTAGTTCAACTTGGTATTTCCAAAACTTGTAATTATGCACAAATCATCCTCAGCCTTCTGCCTCCAGCGCTAAGGACAGGAAGTGCTTTTGTGAGAGGGAAATCCCTCATTCTTAGCCTTAGCATCGTGCTTGGGAATAATGCAGCTCCTCTTCCTGAGAGCCAGCTGGCCAACGTGGACCATGTGGATAGGGGAGGTGGACGGGCACCTACCCTGATGGCTCTGAAACCTGGAGAAACATTGGAATCCCCGGGGGAGATTTTAAGACTATTGATGCCTGATCCTCCATTCAACATACTGATTCATCTGGTCTGAGGTCAGGCCCAGTCATCATGGTTTTTAAACAGCTTCCAAAATTCTGCTGTCATTGCACAGATTTTCCTCTTTTTCACTGAGCCTCCACACACATACTTTGCCTTCATTGTATCTTTTTCTTGGACTTCTTGACTCTTGATCTTACTCAGCGGTCCCATTATTTTTGTTTCAAATTTTCCTAGCTGTCTCACCGACCCAATTTCCTTCAAACAAAAAGGAAAGCATGCATACACAGGAACCCATAAAGGAAAAATCTGAAAACTAATGAATAACCTTACAGCCCAAGGATCATTATTGAGAACATTTTTATGCATGTGTCTCTCTACATGTGAACACCTGTGTTCTTTTTGCCAACACTTTGTCATATTAAATATACTTCTTTATACCTTAAATTTCCCCCTGAGCACAACGTTATGTAGATTATCCATGGCAAATAATGATTCTTTACCACAAGCATTTTGAATAACCGAGGGTGTGCCCTCATTGTATGCAAAGTAATTGAATCGAAATAATAGTTACTAATCCCTTGTTCTTTGATGTTTATGTATTTTTAATGTATGTGCTGTTAAAAGAAATGCTGAGATGAGGCTCCTTGTTTCTCTATAATACAAATCTTGTATTTCTTAACTACCACTAATGGCTTAGTAATCAGGAGGTACAGAAGACACTGGCAAAACTAAACAAATAAAGCAATCCCTTTATTGGAAGCTGAGTCCTCAAAAAAGACATGGTTTGAATGTCAAGGTCTTCCGCTCCGATTGGAAAACTCCCATTGTCCTCGCAGGAGAATTTCAGATGTGCAAGATGCCTATTTCTCACAGGATCCACAACATGGAAAATATTCTGCGAGCAGTTTCTATTCCTTTATAGCAGTGCTGCCCAAACTATCTTGGTGAAAGGCCAGCTTTTTGCATGTTTCATTTTGTTTGATTTCCAATTTTTCATGGGTATATACTTTTGTAAAATAGCATAAACATGAATTTCTAGAAAAATGAAATAAAAGTGACATATAAAATATAAGGCCCATTTTTTTATTACTAGAGTCAAGAGTCATAAAATTTCTTTGACAAATTGTCATAAATATTTTAAGAGCTTACACTCAATGTCTATACTCGATTTCATAGCAGGCTAGTAAGTGACTAACAGCTTATGTCTCAGCACTGACGGGCCACAATTTGAGTGGCAGTGGTTTAGAGCAAATTCTTAAGGAGATGCATTAGCTAAATGAGATAATCCAGTGTTTGAGTGGGACAGAAGTTCTCTAGCAAAAGGTGTAATAGAAGCAAAGTTAAAATAAGTATTTTTGGTAACAGTGAAATAAGTGTGACTGTAGTATCAAGAACAATACCAAGCACACACAAGGCTGGGAAGCATGTGATTTGCAATCGGAATGATCCAAAGAGAGCACAAACTCTGTACAAGGCTGACATGCAAACTCATGAAGCAGTTCACATTTTTGCATTTGCATAACCGTTCTACCTCTTGACCCAGTAATGATTTTAAAGGTTTTCTCCTTAGACCACTTATTAAAATGTACTCATAAGTTTTATGTAGTTCTGTATATTTTGTAATTAAAAAATACTACACATACGCCTATATGCTAATGCTTGCTAAGGCTTTAAGTAGCAAACACTTATATAGCAACACGACTGAATGAAGCTAAGAGATGGAAAATGTACATTGCAGGTGCCTTGGTAGCATTATATTCAGAAAGCATGGTGTTTATATCTGAAATTCCTTTCAACAGTCTTTAAATAAAGGATCTTCTACTTATCGCTCTTACAAAGGATAAACCACTGATAAAAACTATGACAAACCAAAGAGTCATTCTTATCAGTGAAGGACATAGTTTATTATTTTAAAGGAAAGTTGTCAGGTAAGATACATCCTAAAGGAATACTATTTGTGTGTGTGTGTGTGTGTGTGTGTGTGTGTGTGTGTGTGTGTGTGTGTGTATGCATGTGTGTGTATGACTGACATCTAAATGCTTGGGACTGGAAAAGGCAGCCTTACTACTCATCCCTCCCTTACTAATACTTCAGTTGCTTAATGAGAGAAGAAGGGAACCTTCCTTCACTGTACCTTTATGATGGCAGAGCAAATATTCAGAACTAACTATATGATATTTAGATTGTATTTGAAGGGTCCCCACCAGTAAGATGGCAAACTTCCGGCTTCTCCGGGGTCCTCAGTTCCCGCCGGTGCCACCTGAAGCCCAATCACCTCTCGCCCCCCTCCCTATCCCAGCACCTAGCCAACAGCCACCAGCCCCGTAGAAGTGACACCTCAATCAATTCATGCCCCCTCCTATATAACCCAGCACCTTTCCCTAATAAAGCGGAACTCTCCGGTGAATTGCTGCTATGTGTCGCTCCTTTCCTTTCATTGGTGCCGAAACCCGGGAGACGGGACACCCCAACTGGGCCCCGTCTTCCCCTGACACCAGCAGCAGCTTGCCCTCGTCCTCTTTTTCCGGCGCTGGCTCATCACACTCACCACTCCTCTCTGGCCTTTAGGTAAGTTTTCCCCCAGGAGTGGGCCACTCTTCCCCGAGCTATCGCAGTGCCATTGACCGTGATCGTCCGGCAAGGCCCTGACGCTCGGGGATGAGGAGGGAACGCTCCCCGCCTCAGGCCTTCACGGCTGCGGCGGACCCTCAGGCCCCTCCTCCAAAAGCCATAAATCCCCGCCTCAAGCCTTTACGGCTGCGGCAGACGCTCAGGCCCCTCCTCCGACAGTCAAACGCATTCACCATCCCTTCCATCAGTGCTGAAAGTTTTTAAGCAAAATTTCCCTGGGGTGGGCCACTCTTCCCCGAGCTATCGCAGTGCCATTGACCGTGATCATCCGGCAAGGCCCTGACGCTTGGGGATGAGGAGGGAACTCTCCCCGCCTCAGGCCTTCACGGCTGCGGTGGACCCTCAGGCCCCTCCCCAAACAGCCATAAATCCCCGCCTCAAGCCTTTACGGCTGCGGCGGACGCTCAGGCCCCATCTCCGACAGTCATAAATCCCCGCCTCAGGCCTTCACAGCTGTGGCTGACTCTCAGGCACCCCCCTCCAACAGCCATAAACGAGGTGACTCCTTTGTGGATGAGAACGCTCCCTTTTCCCCCCCTCCTCCTTCTGTTCCGTCCGCCGAAAATGCCTAGCGCTAGGTACCTCGAGACTCCGGCACTCTGCCTTCTTAGGGAAGTCTGGGTGACGACCCACACTTTCCAAGAAATTCCGACTCGTATACGAGTTTCCGCAGACCACCAAGGATCATCGGGGACGCCCTTTGTCTCCTTGTGGTCTGCTTCCAGTCCGAGGATCTCCATTCGTCTTCCCCTGTTTGTCTCCTTCTCTGTCCTTTAGCCATGGGAGCCTCCTCATCCTCCCTGAAAGTTCACCTCTTGAATGCCTGCTTAAGCATCTGGCTACCCTCTCCCTGATGCCTGATATAAAACCAAAACTTCTCCGTAAATATTGCTCCCAAGATTGGCCGACATACCCCCTAGACAATAAAAACCAATGGCCTGCAGGGGGAACTCTTGATCCTAACATCACTCGCGATCTTTTTAACTACTGCCAGCGCCTGAAAAAATGGAAGGAGATTCCCTATATCGAAGCTTTCTGCCTCCTCCTCTCCACGCCCCCTCCCAAGTTCTCCTAGCCTGCAAGCCGCCGTCCCCGCAGAAGCCTCCTGTTCACTCCCTTCCCCTTCTTCTCCTACAACAGCCCTTCTCCCTTCCTCCCCAACCATCTCCTCCCCCATCTCACCTCCTCCACCTTCATTCCCTGCAGATTAAGCCTGAGCCTTTCAGCCCCCTTTAACTAGGTCCCAGGGGCCTCCTCCGTCTTTGCCCTCATCACCTGTTTCTCCCCTCTTAGGGGACCGCCTTTGTCTTCTCACATGTTTGTAGAGAGAATGGGAAAGCACCTCCCCCCATGTCTGAACGCAGCATGGGAAAGCACAAGCTAGAGAACAACCGGTGCAGTCCTTAGAAGTTATCTGTCCACAAAAACATATCTTGCCAAGACTCCTCACTCTGAAAATAGGGAGACCTTGAAGATGTGTAGAAACGCCGCCCCTGCTTCTAGCTATGCCCTTCCCCCACTTGCCAATGTGGCAGGAATAGAAAACAACGCATTCCATAAGCAATTAACTGGAGCCCTGCTGTAGCTCAGTAGAGCATGGGACTCTTAATTCAGAGTCATGAGTTCAAGCCCAACTAGAGCGGCAGAAGTAAGCAGCTGGGCTGCTAGCTGGCAACATGTGGGTCCGATTCTATCTTTCTTTATTTTCTTTGCCCCCCTTCTGCACTTCAGGACCTGCTCGACTAGGCACGGCTAGACTGCGTCACTCCCCCACAGACTGAGCCAGAACCCTTCAGTCCCCCTCAGACTCAGTCCCGAGAGCCTCCCAAAATTTTCGCCCCCCTCCGGGAGGTAGCAGGATCCAAAGGCAGCGTGCGCGTTCGCATCCCTTTCTCCTTAAGAGATTTAGCCCAACTAGAGAAACGCCTAAGTTCCTTTTCCACTGATCCCATGACACATACATTAGGGAGTTTCAATACACCCTCCAGTCTTACAGCCTCACACATCATGAAATTTTCATGCTCCTGGCCAATACTCTCCTCCCTGAAGAGCCTGAAGAGCGTAGACGAGTTTAGGACTTCGCCCAAATGCAGGCTACTGAAACCCACAGGACTGACCCCACCTATCCCCCTGGCCCCACTGCTGTCCCCGAACAAGACCCACACTGAAATTATAACACCACCATGAGTCTCCGCTCTTGAGATATTTTTGCCTCCTGCTTAATAGCAGGTCTGAAAAAGGGCAGCTTGTAAAGTAGTCAATTTTCAAAAGCTCCAAGACATAATTCAAAAGAGAGATGAAATCCCCTCCGAGTTCTTAGACAGACTCACTCAAGCCCTATTACAGTATACCAGCCTGGACCCAGAAACACCTGAAGGAAGACATGTCCTTATGACATACTTCCTAGCTCAAGGCTACCCCGACATTAAAGCTAAACTCAAAAAGTTAGAACAGGGCCCCGCTACCCCACAGACTGAGATCCTAACAGTGACCTTTAAAGTCTTCCATAAGCGGGAGGAGGAGAAAGAATGCCGTAAACAAAAGACTGATCAGGCCAATTTCCAGATGTTGGCCCAGCTGATAAAACCACAACCTGGGCGCCCCTCTACAAACAAGCCCCCCCAAGAGCTTGTTTCAAGTGCAGAGAAGAGGGACATTGGTCAAGGGCATGCCCCTCCCCCAGATCTTCTACCACCCCATGCCCCAGATGCCACAAAAAGGGCCACTGGGGGTCTGATTGCCCAACCACCCAAAGGGGAGACTGGACGAACAACCCCCATCCTAAGCCCGCCGTAGTGGGGCTGGCAGAAGAAGATTGATAGAGCCCGGGGGCTTCTCGCCCGACCATTTCCATCACCAAACAGGAGCCCAGGGTTACTTTAACAGTACACGGTCACCCCATCTCCTTCCTCCTAGATACAGGAGCCACCTTGTCAGTCTTGTGAGAATACTGGGGCCCTACCACGCCAGCCATTACTCCTATAGTCAGAGTAGGAGGTAAACAGATTTTCCCATTAAACCCCCCACCCACCCTTTTATGCACAATCCAAGACAATCCCATACCTTTCTCCCACTCCTTCCTGGTTATGCCCCAGTGTCCCATCCCTTTACTAGGATGAGACATCCTTTCCCTCCTCCATGTTTCCATAACTATATCCACTCCCACAGCCCCCAGTACTCCCTTTCTGATGGCCCTCATAGCCGACGACCCCCCTCTACCCAATGAAAGCTCCAGTTCTGCCCTCATACACCCTGTAAATCCCAAAGTTTGGGACATTACAAGCCCCTCCGTGGCCCTATGTCCCCCTGCCTCTATCAAATTATGTGACCCCTCTCAGTATATCTGTCAGGCCCAATACCCCCTAACCACTTCAGCCCTCATAGGCCTCCAACCCATCATTCAAGCAGACCCACTCACTCCCCATTTAATACCCCCATATTAGCTGTTAAAAAAACCAACGGATCTTGCCGCCTTGTCCAAGACCTTCGCCTCATCAACATAGCCATTGTCCCTATCCATCCCTTAGTTCCAAATCCATACAGCCTCAGCATCCCACTTCTCAGTCCTAGATCTCAAAGACCCATTTTTCTATCCCTCTAGACCCCTGCTCCCAAGATTTTTTCATCTTCACCTGGACGGACCCATACACAAGACATTCTAAACAACTCACTTGGTCAGTTTTGCCACAAAGCTTCCGAGATAGTCCCCATATTTTTAGACAGGTCCTAGCTCAGGACCTCAAACAGTTTCATCATGATCACTCCAAGTCCACCTTATAATACATAGACAATCTTCTACTCTGCAGTCTCTCGTGGGAACAGTCTCAACTTGACACTGCCTCCCTACTTAACCTTCTAGCTTCCAGAAGTTACCGAGTATCCCCCGTCAAAGCTCAAATCTCTTCCCCTCCTATCACTTACCTCAGATTCCTTCTATCTCAACAAAGAAAGTCCATTACCTTAGACAGAAAATGGCTCCTCTCTGACCTGCCCATTCCCAAAACCAAGACAAAAATCCTTTCCTTTCTAGGCCCTTTCTAAGCCTAGCTAGATATTTTAGAACGTAGATCCCTAACTTCTCCCTGCACCCTGTTGGCAAGACCCCTATACAACCTCAGCAAGAGCCCCCCTAAAAAACCATTATCCTCCTCACCCCGACACTCCTTCATTAAGCTCCGTCAAGCCCTTGTAGAAGCCCCAGCTCTCCATCTTCCTGATTTGTCGAAGCCCTTCTCATTATACATTCATGAGAGGTTCAGTCAAGCTTTAAGAGTCCTAGGCCAATAGTATGGCTCATCCTTTGCCCCAGTAGCTTATATCTCCAAGCAATTAGACCCCACAGTTCAGGGATGGGCCCCCTGCCTACGAGCATTAGCCGCTAGACAGCTCTTGCAGAAAGAAGCTCATAAACTGACATTCAGAGCGCCCCTTACCATTCTGTCCCCACAAAACCTAAAAGATCTCTTAACCTACAAAAGTTTACAGACTCTCCCTCCCTCCAGACTCCTGACATTACTGTCCTCTTTCCTCCAAAATCCTGTTCACCCCCTTTGCCATCCATACCCGAATCATGACTTTTTCCTCCTTTACTGCTCTCTTGCTTTTTCCCTCATTCCTATTGTCTTCCCTGCCGCCCGACCCTCCTTTGTATGGCGATTCAAAGTCAAGCAGACTTACACACAGCATCAAACAAAAGTTACTGCCCTCATTGCCACATCAGACTGCCCTCTGAAAAGCTGCTCTGAGCCTTTATACCTCCACTTTCCTCCCTCCACTAAAGTATTCATTTACAGCTACCTTTATTCTCCCTACCTCTGCTTCCTCTATGACCAAAGACAAGCCTATTGCAGGCAATGGCAAGACACCTACGGGAGATGTCCCTACTAGTCTTGTGCCATTCACTACATGGGTGACTTCCAGTACCCACAGTATTACTCCTCCAACCGTTTCATGAAATATCCCAACGGCTCATTCTCCTTATTAATCCCAGATCCCTGGGACTCTCAATGGGCTGCTGGAGTAACAGCCTCAGTTTACTACAAGGAGTCCTCGACCCCCCATGGTACCCTTCATATCTCTCGAGAGTATGTTCCCTCTCGCTCCCAGATCTCTCAAGTTGCATCAGATATCAGACATTCCGAAAAAGTCATTATCCAAACTCTTGACGGCACCTCTTCATCTTCTTATTTCTCCTACTCTTCATTACAGCTCATTCAGGACACCACCATCTTTCTCAACCACACCCTTAACACAGACAATTGTTTCTTGTGCGCATCACTACAGCGCCCACTGCTGGCCGCCATGCCCCTTAATATTTCCAACTACTCCTTCCATGCAGAAAGACAACCCCTCTGCCCCCTGGCAGACATACCCCTATGTGAACCAGAATACGCAGGTAATCTCACCATCCACCACTGTGTAGGCCCAACTCCACCCCCTTCCAGTGCACTTCACTGCCTCTCTATCTACACCCCTACCTCCGGCTCTAAGACTTTTATGTAACCAGGACACTTCTTTTAGTGTAATGGCAGTCTTTTCAACTCACTGCCTCTCAACTCCGATACACCCTGCATTCTCGTCACCCTAATCCCACAGTTAACGCTTTACAGCATGGCAGAATTCCTTGAGCTCCAACCTCCCTTGCCCTCGCGCACAAAAAGAGCTGCTTTCCTTCCCATCATGGTCAGTAGCTCTTTGTTCACCTCAGCCATTGGGGCAGGGTTTTCAGGAGAAGCCTTGGGTCACTCTCTATAGGCAGTTAGAGATCTCAACGCCAAACTTGAGGGAGCCCTGACATCCACTGCCGATTCTCTAGCCTCTCTCCAAAGACAGGTCACTTTGCTAGCTAAAGTCACCCTTCAAAACCGGCGGGCCCTAGATCTGCTTACAGCCGAGAAGGGCGGCACCTGCGTCTTCCTCTGGGAAGAGTGCTGCTATTATATCAATGAATCCGGCATTGTAGAAACTGACATTACCAAACTCACCGACCTTGCCTCCAGTCTCCACTCTGCTTCCAATTCCAACCCATTCTCGTCAATACTAACAAACCCCCTCCTCACCTGGCTCTGGCCCATTGCAGGCCCCATAATAATCATTCTTCTCACCTGTCTCTTCTTACCCTGTATAATAAAGTTCATCAAATCCCAAGTCAGAAAAATCTCTAATCAAGCTTTCAACCAGCTTTTACTCAGGAACTACCAGCTTCTGGCCACAGAAGATCCCTCACCCTCACGTGACCTCCTCACCACACGCTGAGATGGACCCCTCTCTCCACTGGAAACTGTTCCTGGAAACAATAGCCGCAGACGCCTGGCTCCTGACACCCATATCCTCTTGGCCAACCTGGTTACAGGGAACCTTCATTGATTTCCAACCTGAAGAAGTCCACATCTACTCGTCCTTACTGTGGGGAGTCCTATCAACCCTTTCCTCCCAATCCTCAAGCCCTCACTCCCTTCTCTGCCCCTGTTCAGCAGGAAGCAGCCAGAGAGAAAGCAACATCCACAAACCCATAGAGGAGAAAGGGGGGAATGAAGGGTCCCCACCAGTAAGATGGCAAACTTCCGGCTTCTCCGGTGTCCTCAGTTCCCGCCGGCGCCACCTGAAGCCCAATCACCTCTCGCCCCCCTCCCAATCCCAGCACCTAGCCAACAGCCACCAGCCCCGTAGAAGTGACACCTCAATCAATTCATGCCCCCTCCTATATAACCCAGCACCTTTCCCTAATAAAGCAGAACTCTCCGGTGAATTGCTGCTATGTGTCGCTCCTTTCCTTTCAGTATTCTCACTAGGAATATAAATACAGGTATGTATATAAGCACAAAGATATTCTGATTAGCCTAGGAAGTCTTTTTGTGTTTCTGCCCAGGTTTCAGGAGCATTTCATTGATGAGTTAAGCTTTGCTTTTCTGATTTTTACCCATGTTATGCTTAAATGATGAGAGGGCCATGAGGCAGCTAGAGAAAGATAATCATACCTTATTCTTTGTGGTACTCATTAACATGTGCATGTTCATTTTGTCATTGGAAAACTCCTGGAGCAGTTAGCTTTGATTTCTCATTCAGAGGCCTAAATAACAACGTCTCTTCTGGCTTCTTGGGGGTTTGTCCATCAATACAAAGGAGAAGAAAAGCTCTGGACACTTTCTTGAGCATCATTCTCTGGCCCAGCCTCTAGGCGCTCTGGAAGCCTTTGTCCTCTTCTCTGCCAGCCCAGTCTGCAGACACCAAGTCCATCTGCAGGCTTCTCTCTCTGAAAAGAGGTCGTTCACAACTAAACTCTGTAGCCATGGACAGGTGGCTTATCTATTTGGGGCCTTAGTTCCCTCATTTCCTACGAGATTTTTAAATTCTCTTTTAAATTGTTCAAAAAAAATATTGATTTTTTTCTGCCCTAGGAGCAAAAGAGGAAGAAAAAAAGATCATGAAAATGGGATCAGAGTAAATGAATGAGTGAATTAAATGCACGTGACTCAGCAGAAATATTACCCAGTGGATAAAGCCAAAGAGGACTCTGCTCTTTGAACCCCTGAGATATCTACTGAGCTGTGCATTACCATGGTTATTTTCATTGCCATTTCATGATATATTTGGGTAAAGGATCAGAACAAGAGGAATTAGGATGAGAGAGAGAGAAAGATAAAAGAAATAGAGTCTGGGGGAGAGAGGCAGTTGTCCAATTCTCTTTGGTCAATTTCCTACTTGTGGAAGAATAGGGACAGAAATACAGAAAAGAAAAATTAAACAAAAGCACAATGGGAATGGCCCAAAAGCAGAAAAAGAACTGACAGCAAGGCAGTTGTCAGCGGCTGCTTTCTTTCCTTCTAGTCACCAATAAGAAGTCTACAGTGTTTCTAAATCAAAGATTGCAAATCAATTGCTTTCAAAGGCCACAGGGAAGTACAGAAGTGTCCCCTTATCTGCAGTTTCAATTACCTGTAGCAGTCTGGGAGCAAATGATCCTCCTTCTGATGAACGGGCAGAAAGTCAATAGTAGTCTGATGCTATGTCACAAAGTCTATGTCATCACTCTACTTCAGCTCATTATGTAGGCATTTTATCATCTCACATCATCATAAGAAGGGTGAGTTCAGTACAGAAGACTATTTTAAGAGAAACACCACATTGGTGTAACTTTCTTGCAATATATTGTTATAATTTTCAGTTTTATTACATTCCTATTGTTAGTCTCCTACTGCACCTCCTTTTGAAATTAACCTTTGTCATAAGTGTGTATGTATAGGAAAAACATAGTATATATAGAGTTCAGAATTATCTTCAGTTCCAGGCATCCCCTGAGGGTCTTAGAAGGTCTTCCTGGTGGCTAAGGGGGTACTACTGTATTACAAGTGAAGCTGGTTTGGCATGAGACAATGTTGGGTAAATGCAAGTTTCCACCCAGAATTTCTTACTTGGCCTTAACTATTTGCATATCAATGGATGTTTACCATGGCCAAGCCTCAGCTGGGCACAGGGTGGAGAAAAAAACACCATTTTCTCCTCCACTCCATTCCTGCTACCTAATTGGTCTGGTGTTCACCAGTCACCAGGGACAAGCCCTAGGAGTTCTTCTCAGCAGGGATGGGCAGGGGAAGTAAGCCCACAGCATGGCAGCAGGAACAGAGAAGGGGCTAGCTAGTGGAGCCCAGTGAGAGACCAAGCTGTGAGCAATAAAACCTTTTCTTCCAACTTGCCCTTTCCTATGTCTTCCTTTGGTTTCATTAGATTCATAGCAAACTTGCCCTGGGGAACCCCTTTACTCCCAGAGCTACAGACAAGAAGGAATGATAGGAATTACATGAATAGAAGAGCATATTTCCCACATGAAGGAGTGGACCCCACCCAGCTCTAGGTCTCCTGAATTGTTAGGTCGGCAAGTCCAGTATTGCCAGATCTGATATTTCAAGAAACTCCATAACTGGATTTTTACTTAAGATTTCATGATTTTCAGAACATTAGTTTGTGTGGACACTTGTCTTTGTCCTTAACTCTTAAGTAAAAAGGGAAAGAAGGAAAGAAATGGAAATTCTCACATTAATTCTCCTTCCATGGAGCAAATATTGCCTCATATTATTTTCATTTATGGACATTTGCTTATGGAGATTTAAAATTCCTAAAGGACAGTCATCATGCCATTAATTTCTTTATGCTCTATATACACTAACCTACACAGACTAGAGTTTAGGTTTTATTTTAAAGTGCTGTGACTGAATTAAATGATCTGGTAATGCATTCCTTTCATTTCCCTTTCCCTAATGGATCAACAAGAAAAAAAATCTACTGTTGTGTATGTTTATATGGCAGACATTTAACAATAAAGTAGAAAATGCTGGTATGATGCAGATGTAGTCTTTCTCCATGTTTTCATAAATGTGCTAGTTCCCAGGCCTCTAATTAAAGTTTTTTTAATTTCAGAAGCTGTTTCCCATACACTCCATACTACTCTTTTCCCACTGACACTTTCTCTGAGAGAACCTTCAGTTCCAGTCCTGCAATCCACCTGTATTTCTCATCTGGCCTTTGCTACTGTCCAGAAATGACCTTGGACTGCAAAAGTAATCATGGAAAGGGACTCAGGATATCCTTATTCCTTCTGATAGCTAGATGCCCCTCTATTGTGCTAGGATCAGGTGAAAAAGTTTGTATATGCCTAGGAATTAACTTCTGTTGTTAGAGGAGTGCAGGCTTTGCATTCTAGAAAAACTCGACTCCTGTCCAAATACTCTGCTTATAAGCTCAATAGTTCTTGCTTATTTGAACTTCAAGTTCTTTATAACATAAAAATGAAGATAAAATTACCTTACAGAATTACTGTAATTATAAAAATACTACATTGTATAAAGTGCCTGGTATCTAAGTGTCGCTTAACAAATTAACTTTGTCATTTGGAACCCTGGGTATTTCTTTTTTTTTTAAATTGGGAACTCTGAACAATTTTCCCAAATTTGAATTATGCAAGATGACCAGATTCTATAGTGTCATGGAGTCTATAGTGCAGGTATAGTATATGCTACAGAAATCAGCCCATGAAGGAAATGGACCCCACATTTAAACAACTGACCTAGCACCAAACTTTTGGAAGATGACCTGATTCTCCTTTGATAAAGGTTTTAATTAATTTATGACAAGTCCATTGCCAAAGTTTGTTTCTGCTTCCAACATCATACCTTCAAAAATATGCCATATTTTCTTTAGATTTATCATTTAGTTTACTTAGCTATAGGCAATACAATTGTATTGTGGCTTAGAATGAAAAATAAATTTATTGGAAAGAAGGAAGTAGCCCACAGAATCAGAGAAGTTGTTAAATAATCTGATCATAGAAAAGTAGGAATTTGGTATCTCTGAATTTCCAGGCAGCAAGAAAAGATATACATGCAAGTCTCTTCATGATGAATGAACAACCTGATACCATTTTATCTCAAAGCACATATTTTGAGAAGCGATGGTCTGATTGAGGAAGCACCACCCACCACTTATCCTAGGAATGCAAGGTTCTTGTTTTGATAGTGTCAATAGGAGTGCATGCTTTGAAGAAGTTCCCCGAAGGACAATCTAAGTGTTGTCACTAGAGGAATAGAAATGAATGCTTCACAGGTAAAACTGACAGATGTCTACTGTGTTGTCATTTTAAGAATAGAGATTTAACTTGATGTTCAGTTGTCATTCATACAGTTAATCACTTGTATCAATTGAATGAATGATGGCTTGCCTTGTTCATAAAAGGAGTTATGAATAGATGGAAAAGGTGGGGATAGGGATGTTAGAAAGGAAGACTCCTGCACCTAAATTTCTCAAAGCACTTCTCCTGTGAAAATTCCCCTATGATTAGTGTACATTTTCCTAACATGCAGAAAGCCATTTACAGCATGGAAACCATTTATCAGATGTTGACAGAGGATTAAGTCACTTTGATGTTTTAATCCTGCTGACAAACTGAGATTCTGAAACCTTAAATGAGGAAACCTGGAAACTAATCTGGGCATTAGTCGGAGGGGAGGCTGTCTTCTAAGGATGAGTTTCGCGGGGGATCCCCATCTTGATTAGGATAAATGAAGGCTGGAAGGGCAGGTTCTTGGCTTTCACAGGGCACCCTGAGCATCTTATACAAATGGAAGGAACAGGCTCAGAAGAGGAGAGAGAAAGGAAGAGTGGAGAGATTCCAAGACAATTATCCCAAGCACTGAGGAGTCTGTGTCCTCATCGGAGGTCGTGGGTGTACGGTTCATGGACAGAGCAGCCACTGAAAGGGCCGTGAGTCAGTGAGCAGTTACCTGTCCTCGTCGTTTTCCATCTGGGTCCAGCTTGATTGTCTTACCACACCTTTCTGCTCTATTCATTTTATAGAAAAGTAAACAGTTACAAAAATATGAACTCACCTGTAGGTCCACACAGCTAAACAGTAGTTAACTAGGGATCTAGTACAGGCCGTCTAGTCTAGAGTTCCCCTTTTAGCCCTGTGCTATATAGCTGCACTGTTTACCAGTATTTATTTTTTCCACTTGGGATGGAATAAACAGTTTGTTCCTTATTAAGACATTAACGCAATCAGCTGAAAAGCTCTGTTTTGGAGGTGTACCATTGCAACGAGATGGGGAGCAGTGGGTAAAAAGCTCTCCAATCTTCCTGCAGGCAGGCAGCATGCTCAGGCGTGAGAAAGATATTTAGCTATTATTGTGGTTTTAATTCTTAGTATTTGCCTAGCACTGTGTTGAGTGCTCTTACATATTTTATCTAATTCTGTTCTTATAAAAGCTTTGTCAGGTGAGTAAAACAATCTGCATCATATATTTGAGGAAACAGGCTTAAGTCTTGTCCAAAGTCACCTAGCTAGTCCTTGATGGTGCTCAGAGCAGAATCCATGTCACTTGATTCGCAGTCTCATGCTTTTGCACTCCCCTGTGCTGTCCTTTGGGACTTATGTAATTGCAAGTTACCATGTAACTTTCTTGGATGCCAACCTTCTGAAATAAGGACAAAGAGATCTCTAGTAAGGAGCTCCTATTGATTCTCTCTCTCCATTGTTTCTCCTTGAAGTCTTACATATTTCCCTTTCTGTCAAGCTTTCTTTACAAATAAGGCTTAGGAAAAGCTGATATTTATCTGTCAAGCAGATTTCTCTTTGCTGCAGAAATGTTGGACTTTTCACAGACCACTGCATCCTTCCTTAAAAACTGGGAGTAAACTGAAAGATGTCTTCTAGAACCAGACTTATGGAGGAGACACCTGTACACATTCTTCAATCAGATACAAGTTCAGGTCACAGCTCAATGTCCTCCATCTAGTTCAGGTGAGGACCAGGTCTTACTGAAATTTTCCTGCTCCATGGAGACTTGTCTGATGAAATTCCAATGAGCTGAGTTAGATAAACAGGTTAGTAACTAACATCTAGTATATTATAAGCACCTGTCCTAGTCACCACTGTGAACAGAAAATAACAATACAATTTTGCTTTAATTTTTCAGTTTGCAACAATTCCTAAAGATCATCACCATGGTTTCCTATTTCCTATTTATTTCTCCCCAATCCTTTTTTAATCAATGTAGATGGTAACAATTATGGCAAATACATTCATACAGGTTTCCATGTTCTTTGTAATGCTCAACACAGTTACTGTGCATTTAGCAAGAGCTCCGCAAACACTTATATACTTAAAGATTGACTCACTAGATAGTTATACAGCCTAGGCTTATGTTTAAATATAATCCTGAAAATTCTTAAGGAAAGTCTTCCAAGGCCTGATGGTTCCTAAATCATGACAAAAATGCAGGTGATCAGAAACACAAATGGCACTAAAATATTTAGGTTTAGTTTCTCTGTTTGTACCATGCAGTACATAGCCGATAAGAAGAGGAAAGCTGGATCATCTTTGCAAATCATTTAAGTCCCCACTTCTATCCATGTAAAATGAAAGGGAAAGTAAATTTGACCAAATTATTAGCATTGGCTGTTTTCAGAGATTGCATTATGCAAGTAATTAACTATAAGCTTTTTTTATTTTATAAACTTTGTCTTTCATAAAATCAATTTTATTTTATTTGTCAAAATAGTTTCCAGTTATTAGGACTTATTAAAATATGTTCAACCAACTATTTAACTTTTTCCTGGACTTTTTGCCCTTTATGGATGTTCGTTCATTCATCAGAAGTCTATTAAAGAGCAACAATAATTGAGTAAACATGTTAGCCAGTAGATAACACAGGATGAATATGGCAGATTTTGTAACTAGAAATTCAGAATGTAGCCAGACATGCAGATGGATTTATCAGTATGATGTAATTAGGAGGAGGCATGAGAATGCTCATAGTTTAGGAAGAGGAAACTCGTGAACAGAGGCGTGTGAAATTGCCTAGAGGTGGGGAGCTGAAAATGCAAAATCCCAGAGGAAATAGAAGATGGAGTCCTGAGAATAGTTGAAGATTTGGAAAGGGCCTGAACTACCTTTTCTAACACTAGTAGGGAAGAATTAAGTGTGTAAGCAGATCTAGAGAGGTTTTAGAAGGTGGCTGGCTATATATATTTCCCTGTGAGTAAGTCCTGAAGGCTCCTAATAATCATTCTATAGTTAATGACCCTTTTTAAACTTTCTTAGAATAAAATATTAATTTAAAAAACTGTAACTTATGAGCATGATTCAGATTTTATGTTTGGTAACTCAAATGTCTGTAGATTTTCTTGTGGAAGTTTCCATGAAAGATTGTGAAAGAGCCAGGATATTTCCCCCTTTGATGGTGATGCCTGCTTATAAGCAAAATCCTCTGTCACCCCCATGTAAAGCTGATTTGCTTGGATATTAAAAAAGAAGTCTCATAAGCAGAGGGATGGAACCAATGTGGATAATAATCAGCATGTTTATTATCTCCAAGAACAGAGAAAGAAAAGAGAGTGAAAACCGTCTGAAAGATTTTACATTACCTGGAGTTGCAAAACTTCTGGAAAGTTTTTTAAGGAAACCAAAATAGGACTACCACAACAGAAAACACTCATCTGCCTTTCTGCAAGTGGCAAAAACTCTCTGGTTTCCAAATCTGGGAACACTATCAAAATGGGTGTCATTATTGTAATAGTACTATATGTTTTCTAGTCCAGAGCTGTTTCTCTTCTTTTCCTTTTATTGTTGTTGTTTTTAGATAACAGTAAAAATAAATACAAGATGTGCTTTTATGGACTGGATTGTGTCTCCCCAAAGTTAAGATGTTGAGTCCCTAACCCCCAGGACTTAAGAATGACACTGTATTTGGAGATAGGGCCTTTAAAGAGGTAATTACATTAAAATGAGGCTGTTAGGGTGGACCCTGATCCAATATGACTGGTGTCCTTTATCCAGGGATGGGCTTGCATATGTGGGGAGACAGGGAGAAAGTGGATGTCTGCAGGCCAGGGGAGGCCTCACAAGAAGCCAGACCTGCTGACACACTGATCTTGGTCTTCCAACCTCCAGACCTGTGAAAACATCCATTTCTGTTGTTTAAACTGGCCAGTCTGTGGTATCTTGTTATCACAGCTCCAGCAAAGTAATGCATGTGCCATGTCATGCAGGTTAGTATTCCTGTCTGTTTCCAATAATATCAAGAAGTGAGGGGTAAAATACTTCAGTAGACCTTCTTAGACATTTTCCTGGGATAATCCTTCTGCATCTGGGAAGCAATTGGCTTATAATACTAATATTTGTAAAGTGTGGCACCATAAGGCCTTGCCCATTTTATCTCCAGAAAAAATTTATATGAATTCTTTCTAAGGAAGGAAAGGCAAGCAACTGGGTCTTGCTCTGGAAGGATTATGTCTGCTATTTTATAATCCTTCTATTTGAAAACAGCAAAAGCTAGTCTTTCTGGCCCTAAGTGAGGAAATAAAAGTTACTGGAAGGCATCACTATCAATTACCTAAAACATCAAGGGGAGTGTCAGAGAACCTCCCACCATTTCTGGAGAAAGGAGGGGCCAGGTCATATCTGCAGGGCTGTACTGTAGATGAGCGTTTTGTTTTCTCTCTCTCCGTCCCTCCTGAGGCTGAAAGTGTTACCAACTCAGGCATTTGAAACAAAAGAACAAAACCTTTCTCCAAAAGACTGAGACACCTGGGCCAGAAATAGATGTTGTTATTTGATATTGGTATAAGTAGGAAATTAAGAGGTCTGTTTTTCATTGATTTCTGTCTCTCAGTAATATGTTCTAAATGTTTTGATAGGGAACCAGTGAATTAATTTGGACCTGGCAAAAAGAACATCATGGCCAGTCTTTACCAGCCCCCAAACCAGGTAGGAAGTGTCATCTACCACCAATGTGGAGGAGAGGTGCAATGGCATAATGGTGTAGAAGAATGGAGAAAGTTTGAGATGACTTTGGTGAAGAAAACAGATGGGGCCAGCAAACAAGTGAAGACTGTGCAAAGATGGAGAGGGGCCAACTGACAATGGGAGCAAAATCTGTAGGAACCCTCAGCCAGCTTCAGGACATCTTGGTGCCATCTCCCTCAACTCACCCCATGACCTACTGTCAGGCGATCACCAAGACCTGACCTTTTGTACCTTAACAGCCCTCAGACTGTGAGGTTTCTGCTCTACTGCAGCCACTCCCTAGTTCAGACCATCTTCTCCTCCAACCTGGAGGTAGTGGTGCAGAGGCTGAGAAGCACAGAGTTCCCATCCAACTGTAACCCTTATCAATTGTGTGACCTTGGGCAAATTACTTATAGTCCATAACAGAAAATTTTCTTATCTGTGCAATTAGGATGTTACTAATATAACCTACCTTAGTGCATTAGTATAAAGATTAAATGAGATTCATATAAAATGCCTGGCATATGCTAAGAGTAAATACTAATTTTCATTATTAGCTATCATATAAGACTATACAGAAAAACAAAACAAGAAAAATCAAGGCATTCTTCCTTCAAGTCCTGCCCCTTTTCAATCCATAGTATATTCTGCAGCCAGAATGAGGTTTTTAAAATACAAATTGTATTGAGTCACTCTTCTGTTGAAAATTAATTGGCTCACCATCACCATCAACATAAATAGAAAAGTCCTTGGTAACATAAACAAAATATCTTTCCTGATATGGCCCCAGCTTACATCACTAACATGATCTTTCCCTATTTCCCTGTGCTCTATGGTGAAACCATATTTATCCGCTTGGTCCACCACATTTGTTGAGTTCTGCCTTCCTCTTGCAGGTTAGCATCCACCACTGACTTTTTCAGGGACGCTTCTCCCTCTCTTTCCCATTCCCTTAGCCTAGGACTCAGCTAAGAGCCTCCTTCCCTGAGGAAGCCTCCCTTGGACTCAATAATGAGGTCAACTGTCCTTATGTCCCCTATGCACCATAGCCACTATCTCCCTTCTCACTACACGTTCCACGTTGCTGAACACAGTTGCCTGTTAAACGGTCTCAGTTGGAATGTAAACTTCAGCAGGTCTAAAACTAAGTCCTCTGGTATTTCAAGGTTCTGGCTCCAAGGAGCACTCGAGCATGATAGCTACAATTAGACAGAGCAACAGTACAGAGCTGTTAATCAGTAACAAAAAAGACGAAATATTTCCCAGGACTAAGGCATTCTTGGAAATTGGATCACACTTAACTAAATCCGAATGAATGATATTAACATACCTCAAAAAGAAGTGCTAACTGAAGAGGAAGTTTAGCATAGGACATGGGCAGATCTGTCGGAGAAGCAGAGTACACACTGTCCGGCAGTAATAATGCGACGCAATGAACCCAAATGGCAGGTTTGTTTGGCAAGTTCATCCCCATAGCGAAGAATACATTAAGATATTAAACTCTCTTGCTAATTTCTTGTGATCTGATATCGTACTCATCGAGCATATTTCTAATTTTAATTTGACTCTCCATTTGGATTCACCAGAACACTATGCATGGATTACCTGACATACTCTCTGGCTGGCTCTTTACTTCGGTTGTTCATTGCAAATTGAGAAAAATTGGCATAGTAGGTAACATTAATATTGAGTCTCTTGTGGGTTTGGTTAAAAAGAGAGTATCTCTGAGGGATTGATCAAGTCTGGATTCCATACCAAAATGAACTTTATGGATCTGCCAAATTATGATGGAACCTTGGAAATTTGTGGCTGCACCAAAGAACTACCCCACCTTGAGGTCACCTGAGAATGGCCAGCATTTTGTCTGTGGTCTTGCTCTCTGGTATGTTCTTTAATTTAATAGAATCATATTTCCATTATCTAGCATCTACTGTAAAACCACACAATTAATTAATAAAACAAAAATAAAATTTTCTGGACTAGACTTTAGTCAATACCCATTAAAGTACCAAATTACTTCTTCAAAGAGTCTTTATGCTTTTTAAGTATAATTGACTTCTCACCTCTAGTTCTTTTCTTCTTTTCTTTTTTCCAGTTTGGACAGTTAGCTTGCACTATACTTTTATTATACATTTGTTTTGAGAACAATTACAAATCATTTTCAAAGTTTTCTTTCTCATTGTATTAAGGAATAAGTTTTAAACATTTATGGTACAGAAAATTACTTTAAAATAAAGTTATTTTTTTCCAAAGATTTCTATGCTCTTGACAAGTAAGCAGAATGTCAAATGATGTGGGAAAACAACCCTAGTTGCCTCCTGCCTTTCTCACTGATGGTTCTGGTCCATTTTTAAGGGATAACTTTCCTTCAGTTTACCTTTGTTTGTCCACACTTGCTATTCAAGCTTGTTTTTTCTTTAAAACTATAAAATAAACCTACATAAATAAATAAAACCACATATTTGCAGTAGGTAAATCCTATTGCAAGCTATTGTTTGAGGATCTGCACCATATTTTGAAATATGGATAACAACAAGAGTCCAACACCTACACTTATGATTCTCAAAGCTAATCACCTGGAAGCCCCTAAGACCCAGATTTCTGGACTCTCCCCCTAGAACTTCTGATCAGTAGGTGTGAGGTAGGGTTAGAACCAGGATTTCTTAAAAATTATGAAGGTATTCTGATGCTCTAAATTTAGGGACCACACTTGAGGCCTTTACTTTTTTTTCTGATGGAAAGGCACTTGGCCAAAAGCCAGAAACTGTCTAGAGCCTCACTCTTAGTTCTGGTAAGCTTCTGGGTCCATTGCATTCTTGGAAGTGAGTAGCTATCTATAACTGGGTCAGTATGCCAATCCCCCAAAGACTCTCAGAGGTTCAGGGGTGCATCTGACTAATTTTCGTTTCATTTTTAGGTACAGACTCCTAGCTGCTGCTTATAACCTACAAAATGACTTATTCTGTCTGCAAGTTTCCTTGGAGCTTCAGCAGTCTATTCAGTAAGCAGTGCTGCCACCTTCTGATTTTCAGTGGAAAATGTATATTAAAAAGTTTTGCTTTTTGTCGAACGTATTATGCACACAGCAAGTATGTATTCTAACATTCTTTTCTTTGTGGGTTTACTCCCTGGGACCCCGTTTCCAAATACCACATACAGTTTCCTGTTAGCACATTTCTACACAAAGCCCTTGTACTGTAATCACAGCCTCTCAGCATTTTACACACTCTGTCCCAATGAAACCTTCCCTCCCTTTATGGGCCTGGAGGCATGTCCCAGTGAAAATACGAAAGATTACAAAGTTTCTTGTGAGTGGGATGGTTTTCAAAGATTATTTCAAAAGAGACTTCCAAACTCTAGTGCACAAAGTCTTTCTGTAAAACTCATTTAAGAAATCCTTTTATTTTGTTCATAGCCATTTAACAGATTTTTCCTCAAACCCTTCCCCATATCAGATACGTTATAGAATCCCCCTTATTGACAGAAGTTGGGAATGAATTTTCCTTCAGGTGGAATAATAGACTGTTAGAGCCTGTTGGAAGTAGAGATAATGTAATCCAATCCATAATTTTACCTCATAGAAAAAGGTCAAGGTCATACATATTTAAAATAGTGACAGAGCTGGGACTCTTTCCAAACATAGTCCACTTCTTGGCATGGGTCTGGCCTATAGGAGTACAAAGGCCATCTCTGGACCATTTCTGTGTGCAAAAGAACAAGATACTGATTGACCAAGCCTGGTTCGTATACCCACCTCTGTGACCAAGGGTTAAAGTTTCTAACTATGTGGGCAGAAAGTCATGCTTTTAAAAGCAACCACGGCTCAGAATAAAGTGGCTCTCCTAGACTCACATAACTAGAAAAAGGCATGGTCAGGACTCTACTAGGTTTTAACTCCGAGACCCTGGAGCTCTCAAGAGTCCCCCACTGGCCCAGGCCAGGAGTGTAAGGAGGGTGGGAACACATGGTCTGGAGGGGAAAGTCTGATGTTCTGCATCTTCTCCTCACAACTCCTCCAACATGTGATTCTTCTCCCTGCCGGCCTCCCCTCATCTCCCTTCCTCCTTCATAGACTGTTGGTCCCCAGTAAGTCTACCAAGAGACTATCCAGTGCTAAGCCTCTTCTACCAAACACTGGATCCGATGTAGACAACTACCACTTCTCTAGCAACACCCACTAGCCCTCTGATTGTGGGCAAATCAAGCTCTGTGTCTCAATCTCACCCACAGCAGTTGGATACTGGCCCTTCTTGTGGGTTTGCCTGATGACTGAATGAGGATGTATAAGTGAGGAGCTGACCACAGTGATGGACAGACAGTACCCAACTCTATAAAATGCCTCCCACTGCAGTTACTTTTATTAGCATTATTACCTCAAAAAAGGTGTTCAGTGCCTGACAGATCTCATTTGCAGTACCACCTTAGAACTACCCCTGTTCCCTATTTGTACAAGTACTTAACTATACAAATCCTGAATAAATTAGACTAAAAAAGTTGATTAAATTTGTGCAGACACCAGGGAACAGTATGTTAGTTTTCCTAAGAATGAATATTTGAAAGAATCCATTAGGAAAAATACCATAAAAACATGCCCTATGTCCATTTGCAAAGCTGAAAGTGGCCAGAGTTTGGCGCACCACTTTGGCACAGGAATAGGGTCTGCTACTTAACTTATCCCAAGGATCTTTTTATTTTTATCCTTAAAAACAACCTGCTGGATCATACATGACATCCAATCCTGCCTTATTAACTAGAAACTAAAGGAGCATTTGAGAAATTTAATTGAAAGTGATACTCAGAATGTTAATAAGCCCCTGCTCAGGAGGGAGATTGATGTTCCCAGCTGCAAGCCCAGCCTGGAGGGAGAGTGTCTGAGACCTTGTCACTGGCGGCAGGCTAAGCTTCTGTTTGCTGCCGCAGACTTCCTCACAGGCTTGCTTCCACCGGCTCTTCCAGGCATCTACCTGTTCTCCCAGTTCCCGCTTAATCACTCTCCCCAGAGAAGCCCCTGCCTGCTGCCTCCACAGCTAATCAGCACCATGCCAACAGCCCACTGTTGCTCTTAGGAATGAAAAACAGTTTTTCTGGATGAGATTTTAAGTAAATATTTTCATGTAAAAAATCTGGAAACCACATAGATGCTCTGTGATTAAAGTCTTTCTGAAAACACCCACAAAGGTTCACTATACATTATTCTAACAATCTTAATATATTTTAAAAGGAGGGTTTCCATTCCCAGAGCTTCACAATCTTAGAGAATCCTAACCACACTTTGATCTTTGAGGATATCTTTTCATGAAATATTTCTAGGAATATTAGGATATTCCTTAATTTTTCTTTTTTCCTTCACAGTTCAAAACCAGGTGATCTGATTAAATTTTAAAGAGTGTACAGTTGAGGCTTAAGCATTGCTATTGACATGCCCAGTGATATTCATTATTGTTTCTGACATATATGTTTCATTACCTTCATTTTCTATTTTTTTAATACTCAAAACCAGAAAAAAATTTCAAGGCAAAAAATAAAGCAAAATACAAATTTCCAATAGGTATATAAATAAATATTTCAGTATAGACAGAAGTGGAGTTAATGATGAAATAGAAATACTAATTGGAAGGCTGTGCTAACAGATCTAACTTAAAAAGTTTATTCACCAGTGGCTCTTGGAATCCTGCATTTGGCCCACAAAAAAGGGGTTAAAAGTATCATCCTGTGATAGATAAAAGTGTGAATTGTATGTGAATAGAGGAAGGCAAGTCAATATTTTACAGCACAAATCACTCCCCATTGCTGCTGACCTGGGATTCTGAACATTGATTTCAGGAATCATGGGCTCATGTGGGCCACCAGGCTGACCAGTTCAGCTTTTCTCAAGTGAATTACAGGACTTTTGCTGAAGTCACTTCTGTCCAGTTACACACTGGGTCTCCTCAAAGATTAAAAAGAAGGCTTTATTCTTGTTTGTCCTTTTGGTTTAAGAGAGGCAAGGAAGTGTCACGTAGTAAAGAGCACATACTCTAGGGAATGACTGACTTTTGATTAAATCTCTTCTTCAACACTGACTAGCCAGGCAAACAAAACTTGAAGGTAGTTTCTTATTCTGTGAAAGAGGGACAATATTTCTACTCTAGAAGATTATCTTAAGGGATCAAGTTAAGTAGTATAGATAGAAACATCTAGTGCATGTATCTGCCCATTGTGATGCTCAGTAAATATTAGCCATCTTTATCATCTTCATTATCATCCTCTCATCAAATGCTTAAGATGTCATGGACAGGCAATGCATCTTTCTTCTGTAACAGATATGGAGCTACTGAAGGAGCCCTTGAATCATCAGATGTGGACTTTTAATCCCAGAAACTGTGTGGAAGACGGATCTGAGCAGGGCAAGGCTGGAAACAGGAAGATCACCTAGGAGACTGTTCTACTACTTTGAGTGGGAGAGAGCTTGGTGTGGAGCAGGAGCATTGGAGAAGGAAAGGTGGGAAATGGATTCCAAAGCACCCAAATAAAAATGGGAAGGGTTGGTAAGTGTCCAGATGGAGACAATGAGGTGGATGGACAAATTAGAGATCATGTGGCTTTCTAGCTTAGATGCCACTGTGGATAGTAGAGTCATCCTTCAACCCATGTAGAGAGTGCATTTTGCATTCCTCATCTCCCATGGCCATGATCCCATTATAACATCCAGATTCATCACTTTTGTTGTACCTCTCCTTCTAGATAAACGTACAGAGGAAGATTTGTTCAACACTAAAGACTGGCTTCTAGTGTTCAAATGACTGCTGTTAAAGTTGTGTTAATAATTTATTTGGACATATAATTTGTAGTAATTTATTTATAGCAATTTATTTGGACATTCCATATTTAGTCATTAATACTTAGGGTAAATGAGTTTGTAAGATCTCTTCCTGAGGCTTTTTGTAAATTCCTTGTTGGACAGGATGGAAAACTGAACAAATGAGAAAACAGTCAAACATAAAAAAGGGCAAATATCAAAGAGTAAAGAGTACTAAGACTGGCTCCCAGTTCTCAGCTAGGTTACGTGAGGACTCAAATCATTGTCCCACAAGCTTTCAACTAGGACTGTCGTCAAAGAGGAAAATAGATCAGTGATCTTCAATCCTCAAGCAATTTGTTCTGAACTAATGGGCTTATCTCATTACATTTTGGAGCCAGTAGGGTTGAGGTGAGTCAAAGGTTTGCTAAACTGGCTGTGTCCAGCGTTGGCCCACAAAGAGAAGTCAGTGCAGTTGGTCTTCGGTGCTGGGCAGTTCTAGAGCTACCATCATTCCCTTCCTTGAATCCTTTTCTTAACTCTACCTCCAGACATCCAGCAAAGCTTACTAATTCCCAAAAGGTGCTGGTTGATAAGTTTAAACATTTGCTAGGAATTCGTGTTTTAACAAAGTTCACTTGAAAATAAAACCCCTAAGGTGTAAAGGAAATCTAAGTTTTGAAGCACAGAATGTTGGTCTTGAAGGTATTGCCAAACATTTCATATCTTCCATGATGAAGGCTGGGAAGTTTGATGGTCAGAAACCCTTCCCAAGTCCTGTGGGAAGCTGCCTAGCATTAAAACCACCTGAAAGAGCTAGGGGACATCTCCACCTGGAAACTTGCTTATTCCCTACCCTTGTCCTGCAAACATGCACACAATCTCTCCCACTCTTGTTGGTTATGTGTCTGAGTTTCACAAACAACCTTTGCTTATCTTCATTGTAGCACTCATCATGCTAGACTGAAATTGGTTGTTTATTTGATTTTCTTCCTCATCAGTTTCAATCCCTTTAGGGCAGGAACTATCTTGTTATAACCTGTGCACCTTCTGGTCTACATGACACAGTATCTAGTGAAGAGAATGCTTTAAAAATAGAAATATTTATTGACTTGTTTATTTTAAGACATGAGTTTTCCTATTGGCTTGGATACTAACTAGTTGGATGGATGAAAAAATTTCAGACTTCTCAGGGTTTATCTTTAAAATGGGGTGATATTCTTTCCATACCTCAGATCCTTAGATCTCCTCTCTTTAAAACTCAAATGGGAAAAATATGTAAAAAGCATTGTGTTAATGTAAAGATTTTTTAATTATAATTCATGATAAAAATAATGTAGTGCCAGTCCAGGGCAGAACGATGAGTCCTCTTACTGCCTTCTCCTCTCCATGCTCAGGGTCTTTATGATATTCTCACTCCTACAATTCCCTCTGAGCCTCTGACTCTGGGCTTTACCACCTACAGTTTTCTCTTCCCATCCTCACATTAAGAGAAGGGAGAGAACTGGCATCTGTAGCTATTTATGGAGCCACACATTATTCTGGGCACTTCATATAAGCTGTCTTGTTGTACTTTTTCAACTACACTATAAAGTGGTTGCTATTAACCCATTTTATAAAGAAGAGAGATGAAGTTTAGAGAAGTTAAGTAACTTGCCAAAAGTAACCCAGATAGGAAGTAACAGGTGTAGAACTGGAGTTTTAAATTGTCCTGGACACAAATCTTTGGATATGCTCACCATCCCACTGTTGTTTTCTAAGCTTGAGGTTACTGGATTTCCAAGGTGATATTTTGACCTTTGGCTTGTCCTGTGCTGCCGAGTGTGAAAGAATTAGCAGACCTTTCCCTATCAAAACCATACTTGTCTATTATAATATGAGCATGCTTCATAGTCAAAGCAATGAGTCTCTTAGAAAGATACCTTTGGACAGGGTTGACTTGTAGAATCAGAGAACTAGCCAAGGACACCAGAGGTAAGATTCACGATTGGGTGACAGAGAAAAACAAGCAAAGTCATAACAGAGCTGAGAGATGTAACAGAGCTCAGTTATGGTTCTCTGCACTCTCAAAATTGTGCTTCAAATACTGGCTAAGCAAGAGGGAAAAGTCTATTCAAACCTTCCCACTGAAAAGGATAAAAACTTGCACCTAGCCAAATTAAAAATTAAAATTGACACCATTCCAAATGCTTAATTCAGAAATAGCAAGGTCTCTTTTGGAAGCTGTCAGCTTTGACAGCAACATCTTTTGTTTATAAGAATGTATTGGTAAGGCCCTTGTTACTTTCAAATCATCTTCTCAGTAAATCCCCAAGGTAAGTAGGTCAGGCATTAGAATTATAGAATGAGTATATGCCCTAGAAAACACTCTTAACTTCTAGTAATGCATGAGGATGTTGGAGCACAGGGAAGAGCAGTGACTTCTTCACCTAGGCATTGAAAATTTGCATAGTCGGGACTGAATAGGTTATCCTGTGCAACATACAAACCTAACATCGCAGTGGCTTAGCCTTTAAAAGTGTTTCTTGCTTATATAGTCTCTGCTGCAATTTGGGCAGCTCACCAGGGCAGTTCTCTTCTAAGACACGACTTTATTCTAAGACATGACTTTATGTACCCTCATGGTTCCCATCTGGTGAGTTTATCATCTCTGTATGTGACCTTTTAGAATCACGGTGATAGCTAAATAGCACTGAGGGGTTGCCAGGGCTCGTCATGGCCCAGCTCAGAAACAATGTGTGTAAATTCTGCTCATGGTCTATTACCCAGAAATAGTAACATGGTTTTGAGCAAGTTTCTAAGAAATGCAGTATTTCATATGTCCAGAAGGTAGAGAAGAATCAGATATAGGTGAGCCTCAGTAATCTCTATCAGAGAAATGGTGCAAAACCGGGCTATCTGATGACCTCTTTCTATTTTCACATGGTATCTGGGCACTGCTTTTAATAGATGTTGGAAATAGGAGAACATATATTGGAAATTTCAGAAAACTCTAATACTATCTTAACCTTAAGATTTTTTGCCATTTATTTTAGGGAAATAACTTGCTTCATGTAACATTCCATCCCAATATAATTAGCTATCATGAAAAGAATTACTGAGTTTCTATGGGTTTCCATCTTTATTTTCCTTTTAATCCTTGTGACAAGGTATTGAGATTGGTACTGTTAGACTCAGTTTGCACAGGACATTTTGGTTGCAATTCTAGAAAATTAATAAATTGCCTCACATTTAAAAAAAAAGCTGAAAAGGAGACATTATATTAAAGAGAACCAGAGCTAATGGAAACTCAGATAGGAAAAGACATCAGGAAACCAAACTTCTGATGAACTGGAATAGAGCCTCATTCAGAGTTTGCAACTACTCGTTCAAGGGCTTTTCCTCCCCCAGCCTCCTGCGAGCAACTTTCAGCTCCTTTGAGGCAATCTGTTCCATTCTCAGTCTCTCTCCACATTCCCTGTCACTGTACAACTTTCTCCACTTTTAGTTTCTGAGCCCTTTATCATTTCTGCTTTTAAATAGCTCAAAATCATTCAACAATCTTCCCTGCATCTTGGCAGCCCCCACTTATGGTCATGCCTTCGCTATTAACTGGCCTTGTCTCTTAGCATCCTAGCTGCAAATGCAGTATTCCTGGCTCACTCTTGTGAACCAGGCCATGCAAGCCCTGTGTCATCCTCCCACTTATGGATCAGCTGCCCTTGGGTCAGACACCCAGCTTGGAACAAGCCTCTGGCCCTGTGTGCTGGTTAAAGAAGTTGGAGAAGCAGAGGATATGGGTACTCTGACTGCAGGAGAAAGGGCAGGGCAGCTCTGTGCAGAAAGTGGGGCAGGCAGGCAGGTAGTAATGGATATGCCTAATCTGTGCAAGTCATTGCTCTGCTCTGATGTGTATGTCTCCCTCTCCTCCAAATATATATGTTAAAATCTCAATCCCCCAAAGTGATGGTATGAGAAGTTAGGGTCTTTGGGGGTGTTTAGGTCATGAGGGCAGAGCCCTCATAAATGGGATTCATGCTTTTATAAAAAAGACCCCACAGAGCACTTTAGGCCCTGCCATGTTCTGAGGATTCAACATGAAATACGTGACCCAGAGGAGAACCCTGACCCAAGTAACCTGGCACTCTGACTGTGCACGTTCAGCCTCGCTGTGAGCAATAATTTTACATTGTTTATAAGCCATCCACCCAGTCTGTGGCATCTTGTTCTAGTAGCCTGAATGGACTGAGCCAGTGTTAGCAAATGCCACTGTGAGATTTCAATGCAAGATGGCTTGACACCTCAGTATCACACTGAATGAGGGAAAGTGTAGGAACAGTGCCTAGGCCACAACTTAGTAGCCTTTTCCTTCCTTACCTTTTTTTCTGAAGATCCTCAACCCTCGACCAGTCTCAAGTCTAGCTAAATAAACACCTCACTAAAGCAAAATGTCTTGCTGAAGCTGAATAAAATATTTTAGAGCACGTTCAGAGGATATTCTTGATTGAGTCAACCAACCACCAGATAGTAGAATGACTGGATGAAAACAGTAAATCAACAGTTCTCAGACTGGAACTTGGTTTCCTGGGGCACATTCACCAGGTTGGACCTGTTCAAGTGGGAACTCTACCTGGTTTTGGTATAATAATGAACTTTGTATCCTTATTTCAAAATCTGTGAACGTGAGACATTACCAATACTGATGATTAAACTTTGCCACAAAATCCTTGGTGACATTACAGAAAACACTTAACGTCTCTGAATTTCAGTTTCCATAACAGTAAAATAAGAGGAATTATATTAAATTACCTCCTAGGGTTCTTACAGCCATAAAATTCTATGAGTAGCTCACCTTACAAATTTAATATGCAGATGTCTACAGCTACTGATTACAACCTGATACAAGATCATTTTCCTCAATGTTCATTTTATATAGCATCCAAGAATCCATGAATAGATTTTCTTTTTAACTAAACAACCTCACTGTCCATTAGAACTTTCAGTGGTGATAGAAACTGTCTGTATCAATTTAGTACAGTAGCTTCCAAAAACATGTGCCTACTGATAGCTTAAAATGCAGCTTCTGCAACAGAGGGATTGAACTTTTACTTTTATTTCACTTAAACGTAAACAGCCACATACAGCCAGTGGCTACCATATTGAGTGTAGGATTGGAGATGTATATAAAGTGAAGGAAAAGGTGGAATTAGGAGATAATGAGACTAATCTGATGCATGAATTGATATTTGAAAACCATTGGCTTTCATTTTCATGTGGAACTGTGGACTTCTCTTCTCAGCTAACAACCTGTTCTGGGAGGATGTGAGCCTTCCCACAAGCAGGGAGGGAAATTGGCGATTTCTCAGGCTCCAGCTCTGTGTGTCAATTCACATAACCACAAATCAAAACATGCATGTAATTGTCAAATCACTATGTTGTCACCTGAAACCAACATAATATTATATATCAATTATATTCCAATTAAAAAAGTAAAAAAGAAAATAAATAAAATGACAAAAGAAACTTTATTGAGAAAAATATAGCAATGGTCCCTTGCAATATGTCGCATCCAAAATTAAGGATATTTACATAAGATTCTTTGCAAATGATAGAAGCAAGGCAGATAAGTGGACATAAGTCTTTAACAGTTAGCTGGATTTGGAGCCCTGAATTTTTAGTTTCATCTTTGCTATCAATTATTATTTTCTTTAATTCTAAATTGTCATTTAATATAAAATTCACCTCCAATTTAATAACAGCTTTAGAGGAGGGAAGGTTGTAGTGGGGGAAGAAATGTTTTCTTTGAGGTAACTGATTACAGCATTCATTGCATAGGCTACCACTTTTATTTTCAGTAGCTAAAATACTACAGTTTAAACGTCTTTAAGTGCCTAAAACATCTCCACATGTACAATCTAATAAATATCATAATGGATTTTTGTCATACGTGGGTTTGTAAAGCTTCACAGGGGAAAGCTGTTTTTGATTTCCCAAACTCTGGATCTTGACTTCTTCAAGCCCTCCAGACATGATGGTATGTGTGAACAATAACAGGGTTTCATCTTCATTACCTGATTGCTTAAACTCACACTTTTATTTATTTTTCTTTGATTGAGTTCTGTATTTCTAAAAATTAAGTTAAATAAGTTTTCTAGAATAACAGCAAGGCACTTTTGGCAGATAGATGTTGAATGCCTAGGTGATGGTCTTTTATGACACATGGATCAATCACAAAATGGTCTTAGAATTTTCAGACTTACTCTGAAGGATCAAGAACTTTCCATTGCCATTAACTGCTTTGCACAAAATGTGGCATGCTGTCTACTTCATAGGCAATAACTTTTCATTGCAAAGTGGTCTCCTAGTGAAAATTTAAAAATAATCTTAGTGGAAAGTTAAGAATGTAGAGGTAAGTTCAGATATAGTTGTTTGTGGAGTTACCAGAAAATGCACCGGCTTATTGAAGGAATGAGTCCTTCATGCCCAGCTCATTCACTTACACTGAGGCAGCAGTGGCTCTGTCACGACTCTCTTCTCTGTTTCAAGCTGGCAGGTGGTTGTTGTACTTTTAATTGTGTGTGTGTCTAATAGTTGGATAAATGAGGTCATTGGTTTAGACAAGTCTCTTCAGTATATTGCGTAACCTAAAATACGGGATTAATGATGCTATTTATCATCTCCCTTAAAGAGCAGATCCTTCATTTCTAAAATACTATGATTTTAGAGACTTTATAAATTATCCACTTTAACTCATTATCTTTTGAATAAGGAAGATAAACCAGCTTGAAACACAAGCAAGATTATAGTTTTATTTTTATACTTTAAGACACTGCTTAACCAGAATTCTCAAGAAGAGGAATTTCCCAGTTAGCTGAAATTGCTACATAACTGAGCTGTAGTCCATATTCCTCCTTGTATATACCATCTATCTGACCAAGTGCTATTCCCTATGCATAGTTTGGTGCAGGGACAAAGCTCAGTTGGATGGGAAAGACAACCTAGGATCTCGTGATCATTGTTTCCATGTAGATGTGGAGAGTTAAGGAAAAGACAACCCAATGGGTCACCAGAATACGTTGTAGTTCCATTTCTTCTTACTGGCTGAATTTACTGTTTATGCCACAGAAAACACAAAACATCATTCACCAAGTCACATAACTGAAACATTAGATCTTAGATCAAACACACTTTGGTGTGTAATTCCAAGAAAGCTATTTGTAATTTCAATTTCTTTTCTTAAATATTTTGAAGATCAACTGAGTAATAAGAGCAAAACTTAGAGCCTTAAGTGCTTTTATTTTTTTTAAAAGATAATCATTTTCATTAGGAATTTTGCTAATATTCGCACACTATTTTTGATATGCCTCCAGTCCAGTATAAAAACCAGGCAACTACACCACTTATTTGGTGATCTGGTAGCATCCTGAGTTATTTCCTAATTTTATCATTCACATTTATCGTTTCTATGATCATACTGTAAAATGGAATATTCTCTTAAACTAATTGTGTGTATTGAGTACTTACTGATCAATATGGATATTTAATGATACATTAATAATCACGCATCAATTAATATACCAGTCTTGTGTGTGTGTCTCTGTATGTGTGAGTGTGCATAGTCAGTGTTTTTGTACCATAATAAACTAATTTACTAAATTAACTAACCATTTTGATTAGTTGAATCCTGGTTAACAATAGTTGTGCTCTAATAGCTTTCATTTTAACTTTTTACATGCAGTTGTTGCACTAAGATTTTCAATATGAAGCTAGCAGTTCGTGGGTGCTAACATTTTTTAGACTATTAATAGTTAAAGGTCTTAAAATTTTTGCTGCAGAATAAAATATTTGTCTTTCATGAGACATTCAAAGTTGGTTCAAAGAAATATGGGAAAGAATGTCTTAAAGATATCAATATTGAATTTTTTTATACTTTCAACCAAGGAGGATGATCCTTTCTTATTCTAACCTTTACAATGAATAAAACATTAATTTTCCTCCCACTGACAATTTGGCTATTAAGAGATTATACGTCATCCAAAAGAAAGTTGGGAAGGATTATTTATATCAATACAAATTGAGTTGCTGAGAATTTTCCACTAGAGGATATTTTCTTCTCAATTGTTTCCATTATTTTGATGTTTAATTACTGTCCTAATTTCAAATGCGATCAGTGCCTCTTACAATCCTTTTCATTTAGCCCATTTTCTGCTCACAGATAAAAGTAAGATTTATTATCCCATATATATATATATATATATATATATATATATATATATATATATATATATATATATATACTTTTCTACTACCAAATCTCTACACAGTTCTCAGGAGCTCACTCAGGTACAGGCTAGAAGATGTGCTAAAATATTAATATGCTTATAATTTTTAAATTGAAAAGGACTCTTACAAATGACTTTTATCTCTCCAGGGAAACTGTTACCACTATGGATTAAGGTCAATAATTTCTTCTTCTTCATTTTTATTTGTTATAAAAGTTCTTTCTTTGTTCTGTCTTCCTTCTTATTGCTGATGGCACATGGAGTGTGGAAAAGCTTGATTCTGCAGAACCTTTAGAAATTATTTTGCTTTATTAGTTTATTTTAATAACAAGAATAAAAGCTTACTTAGGTTGTTACATCAAATAATGGACGTAATACCATTTCCAAATCACGGAAATTTACCTTAATTTAGGTCTCAAAGAAATCCAGAGAAGCCTTAAAAATATTCTTAGAAAAAGAACCACAATCTAAATATGCCTGATATTTACAGAAACTAGAAGACAGTTTAAGGATTTTCAAGGAGCCAAGGAAGACCTCTGGGTGAAGAAAGCTCATCACTTCCTTCTTAAGGCCATCGTTTTGGGTTTTCTCTGGTGCTCAGCCACCAGCGAGACTGAATTACTCTCTGGTCTTCTCTGCTTTGGGTGACAGTAAATCAAAGGTCCATCTCTGATATCATCATCTCTGACTCAAGTATCAGGATTACATGATCTGGAACTTGATTATTTGTTTCCTAGATATAACTATTAATTTAATCAAACACAGAATTGTAAAATGTTGCTTTGAAATTAACTACTGTATTCTAGGAAGTGAGTTATTCCCCCTCCCCCTAACAAAAAAAACTCTGGCTACCACTACTAAGGATACTATAATATTCAGAATGTTTATCATATCCATATATTTTATAAGATTTTAGGAAACTCCTGGAAATGTTCTACATCACTACTTCCCCCAACACACACACACATACACACACACTCAGAAACACACACAAAACACAGTTTTTACCTTTTGCACCTTGTCTTACTATTTCTTTTTTTGGAAATGGTGGGCACTCAAAAATACATTTATTGAGTGAAGCAGTGATAGTTTGAATGATTCTATTTTGGATTAAACTTCTTTGGAAGATAGATAGTATGCTGTCAAGATATTTTTATATTGTTCTGCCCAGTGCCAAGTATAACCCGAAAATATTTTACCCTTTAACCTAGCCACTCTTTTTAATAAAAATTTATCATAAGGAAATAATCAGGTCAAAGACTGCAACAAGATTTTATTACAAAATTATTTATAACTGTAAAAAATTGAAAGCATTTAAAGTAGCTGGTTAAATGTTATTGTCTTTAGACATGCAAATATACAATAGATATTGAAATAATGCTTTTTAAAAAATAAACAATGACATAAAACTATTAATGGCATGTTCAATAAAAATCTGAATTAAGGTATAGTAAGAAAACATAAATTTGTATGTGTGTGTATAAACAGACAGAAAAAGAAGTTCTAAAGAATATATAAAATATATTAATGGATGTTTCTAATCAGTGGGATTGTGGTTGATGTGTATATTCTTCAGTTTTCTAAATTCTTCAAAATTTCTATAGTAAATGTGTAATGCTTTTATGATTGATAAACAATTTAAAAAGTTCAATTTGGCTTACTAACACCCTATTATTAAAAAGAGATACAGCTCAGTGTTTTAAATGTTAACTTTTTAGTGTGTCCTTGGGACCAGGCCATATAACAGGGAGGGAGACCACACACTGTGGACTCAAGTTTTCCAAGAAAGGAATCTATCCTCTGTCTCATGCCACACCTGTGACTTGGAAAAGTCACCTTACCTAGTCCACTGAGCTTTTTCATTTGAAAAATGGGGACAAACATTCGCTTTGTGGAACTTATATGAGTAATAAGAAAGAGTTAATAAATATATTAAGCCAACCTCCATAGCTGTTATATATTAACCATTCAGTAAATGTCAGATGACAATGATGATTATAATTTGGTTTTTTAATTCATGTATCAATGGAAAATTGCATCTTTTCAAAGAAGACATTTTGGGACCTTTGAAAGCAGAAGTCCTGCATGTATGGAATGAATTATTCCAAATGAAGTAGAAAAAGCATAGCATACTAATTAAATTATAACTTCCTGCTGTTAGGCAAGAAAATAGATATGAGTGGGGTGGAAAGAGATTAAGGCCAGGAAAGCCCTGAGTTAATAAGTTAAAGCTCAAAAAGCCAGGAATAATTTGGCCTGGAATGTTTGAATTCCCCAGATAAAGGAGGGTACCTCAGCATAGCCCATGTCTTTATTGTGTTAATCGTGCAGGCCCAGTTTATTTGTTAACTTTACCTGTATGTTGTTTTTTTCTCCTTCTGACCTAATCAAGTAGTTTGCAACCAAGGCAACTAATTTATCATGCAGGCCCAGCCAGTAGTAAAAGGCAGGGAGGATTCTGTCTTAAAGGTAGCATTTTAATACCCAAGAAGTTGAGAAGTAAAATTCTTAACTTTCTCTTTACCAGACAATAACTCAGTCCACCTTGGGGGCTGGGCAAGCTGTCTTGTTTGATGTGCTCCCAGATCAAGACACTGGTATCCCAGGAAGAAATCAGAGCAGGAAGTTCCTTGTGTTAAGTTAATGTAAAGGAAGGCAGAGGGCATCAAGAGTCAGGAAAGAGGACTAATAACATTTAACCTAACTGCCTGTGTGCTTTGTTCTAAGCATGGGCCAACCAGTTTTGAATAAACAACCCGAGGCTAAGCTTAGAAATGCGCCTGCTTTAAGTTAGATAACTAGAAGTGGGCAACAGCCTGGGGACATGATCCGTGATAAGTCACATAGACATGCTTGGGTAAGCAAGAGATAACAATTGAAGTGGTCAGGCAGCTGGAGTGTTTCCTGAAAGATTACAATATAGAATGTGTTTTAAAATTATTGGTTGTAGAAATGCGCTGGTTGTAGAAATGTGCGGACTTCGGTGTAACGCTGTGAAAATCCTATATAAGCAATACCTAAAGTTGCCTGGGGGTCGGCAGCTCGGACTCGGCCTGTGTGTCAGGGGAGGTGCAGTCGACCCCAGCTTGCTGGCTGAATAAAGACTTTGCCTGTATTTACATCTCCATGCCTGGGTGCTTTGTTCTCTCAGGGAAACCCTGAGTTCTTGGACCCTAACATTTGGGGGCTCATCCGGGATACGAACGGCTTCTCTGAGAACAAAGGACAGCTGGAGGCAAGGTCTAACTGTCCGGACGGGGCAGTGTAATTCGAGGGTCGCCCCCTCAGTGTCTGCATAAATCCATTATAAAGCGGGAGTCGCCATCCCGTGTATGGTCTCGGGTTAGTGGTCCCGAGTAAGGAAGTCCGGGCTGGTAGTCCCGGCCCCCAGGTTAGTGACCCTGGGTAAAAGCCCAGGTAACCAATCCTGTCCCTAGGGTCCGAGTGACTCGGCCTTAGGAAGGCAAATCCGATCAGCAGAAAACTGGCGCCTGAAGAGGAAAAGATCGAGCTCGTCACCCTGCGGCAGTCCGAGTGGACACCCTTTGGGAGAATTACGAGAATTTTTGAGGACCCTGAAAGTGGTGAGTGTGGTGTGCACCAGAGTGGGAGAAGGACCGGTCCGAACGAGTGCGATCAGATGTGGTGTGTGTGCTTGGTGTTATCATTGATTGTTTTACTGTGTTTTGGTTTTGGTTTATATTTCTTTTTGCACTTCTCATTTTAAGTTTCCTTGTTCTAAGGTTCTCCTGCTCTCTCCGTTCCTCCTTTCTGCCACTACATCATTCCCTGCGGGCATGGGTCGGGCAATTAAAAGCCATTAGGGTGCCCGCCGCTAGAAGACTCCCGTGACAGGATAAGGGGGTCACAGCCGCGAATCCCAGATAAATTCGCGTCCCCCGCGGAAAAAAAAACTGTGCAACGACAGGCACTCGTTCACAAGCACATACAACAGTCATTTTGTTTGAAGTGGCATCTTCATCCTTCGCCTTTGTCTCCCTCATAGTCTTTTTCCTTCTTCTTTCTCATCATGGGTCAGACTCAGGCTACTCCTAAGAGTCTGATCCTCTCTCATTTCCCCAAAGTCAAGGAACAGGCCTTAAGTATGAGCCTTGGCATCAAGAAGGGTAAGCTCAACACCTTTTGCTCAGTCGAGTGGCCTTCCTTTGGAGTAGGCTGGCTGGCCCAGGGGTCTCTTTCTTTGGACCTTATTGGCAAGATCAAAGCCATTATCTCCCGGCCAGGTCCTGAGGGCCACCCTGACCAACTTCCCTATATTCTTGTCTGGGAAAATTTGGCCGAGAATCCCCCTTCCTGGTTGGAGCCCTTTTTGGTGGAGAAACCTCATACTGACCCACAAAAGACCACCGTCCTAGTTGCCCAGGAAAAATTAAAGCCCTCTGATCGCAGGGCCAGAAATCCTGTGCGCCCAAGTGCGCCGCCTGTCCTCCCGGACAGTTCTCCTCTTTACCCCCTCCTGCCGATTGAGCAGCCACCCCCTTATGCAGAGGAGAGGGGTGAAGCTGCCGGGGGAATAGAAAATGCAGCTAGGGAACCCATCGAGAACCAGGCGGCTGCAGCTTCCCCAGACTCTTCAGCAGAGGGAGACGGGAGGCCGGAAAGAGCTTCCTCACACTCCCCTGCCCTGGCCCCATGCTGGGCGCCAGGTAGAACTGGAGGAATGCAGCTAAGGTCTCGAGGGGCCAGGGAACAAGAAGGGGAGGCTCCTCCTCCACCTCAGAAGGAGCAGTGCCGGTTCTGCCTGTGCGTGCCAGCGGTACCGGCATTGCTCAGCAATGTCAATACTGGCCCTTTTCATCTAGTGACCTTTATAATTGGAGGACTCAGAATCCTCCCTTCTCAGAGGACCCCAAGTGTCTTATAGGTTTAGTGGAGTCCATTATGTTTACCCATTGTCCCACATGGGACGACTGCCAGCAATTACTCCGCACTCTCTTCACAATGGAAGAACGAGAGCGTATCCTCAATGAAGCCAGGAAAAATGTCCTCGGAGAAAATGGAAGACCCACTACCCTCCAGCCCATCATCGATGAGGCGTTCCCACTTACGTGCCCAGATTGGGACTTCAGAACTGCAGAAGGTAGGGAGCATCTCCAGGTCTACCGCCAGACTCTGATGACTGGTCTCCGGGCGGCCGCCAGACGGCCCACTAACTTGGCTAAGGTAAAAACTATTGTTCAGGGGGAAATGGAAAGCCCAGCCGCGTATCTGGAAAGGCTGTTTGATGCTTACCGGCAGTATACTCCCATAAACCCGGAAGCAGAGGAACATAGGTCAGCTGTAGTCCTCTCATTCATCAACCAGGCCGCCCCCGATATCCGGAGAAAACTCCACAAGCGGAAGAACCTAGGGGAGATCTCTATTAGGGAACTGCTGCAGCAGGCGGAGAAGGTCTTCAATGCTAGGGAAACTCCGGAGGATAGAGAGGAAAGGCTGAGGAAAGAGAAATGGGTAATGCAGGAGAAAAATAGGAAGGAAGACAGAGAATTTCAGAAAAGGGAGAACAAGAAGCAGAGGGAAGAGATGGCCAGGATATTCCTGGCCGGGGTGAAGGAGGGCCCTAGGCCACCTCGAGGAACAGGACCCCGTCAATCCCGACTAGGACAAGATCAGTGCGCCCTGTGTAAGAAATATGGACATTGGAAGAGGGAGTGCCCCCAAAGGAGAGAACAAGGGAGAGGGAACCCTGTTAAGACCCTGCACCTAGGAGGGGAGGATTGACGGGGACGGGGCTCGGCACCCCTCCCTGAGTCCTGGGTAACCCTGTGCGTGGAGGGGACTCCCATTGGGTTTATGGTAGATACTGGGGCACAGTATTCAGTTCTCAACCAGGCCCATGGCCCCCTAAACCCAGGATGCACAAGTATAGTCCAGGGAGCGACAGGGTCCAGGATATGTGCCTGGACTACTAACAGAAAAGTGGACCTAGGAAGGCATCAGGTCTCTCACTCATTCCTGGTCGTACCGAGAGCCCCGCACCGTTGCTGGGCAGAGATTTATTAACCAAGGTCGGGGCTCGCATTCATTTTGAACCCGAAGGGATAAAAATCATGGACAAAGAAGGCCAGCCCCTACAACCGGCGCATGTGCTAACTCTGTCCCTGGCCGACGAACATCGTCTGTTTCAGGCGGATCAAGAAAAGGGGGGCCAGGGAGAGATGGACTCTTGGGCACAGAAGTTCCCTTCCGCATGGGCTGAGACCGAAGGAATTGGTCTCGCCAAACACCTATCCCCGGTCGTTGTTCAACTCAAAGCTGCAGCTCTACCCATCCGGGTCCGGCAATATCCAATGCCAGAAGAGGCTAGGCACCCCATATCCATAGACTGTTAGAGATAGGAATCCTTAAGACCTGCCAATCTGCATGGAATACGCCTCTGCTTCCAGTGAGGAAGCCTGGCAGTAAAGATTATAGGCCAGTGCAAGACTTGCGGAAAGTCAATGAGAGGGTGGAAGACATCCATCCTACAGTGCCTAACCCTTACACCTTACTCAGCCACCTGCCACCCACGCATGTGTGGTATACTACTCTGGACCTGAAAGATGCCTTCTTTAGTATTCCAATCTCTGAAGTTAGTCAGCCTTTGTTTGCCTTTGAGTGGCAAGAGCCAGGGGGAGGAAGAAAAGGGCAGCTTACCTGGACTAGACTGCCTCAGGGCTTCAAGAACTCTCCCACCTTATTCAATGAAGCCCTAAGCCAGGACTTGGAGCCCTTTCGCAGGAGCCACCCGCACGTGACGTTGTTGCAGTATGTAGATGACCTGTTGCTGGCCACAGAAACCCGTAAAGAGTGCAAAAAAGCCACGGGAACTTGCTGGCTGAACTAGGCGAACTGGGATATCGAGCCAGCGCCAAGAAAGCCCACATCTGCCAGAGGTCAGTAGTCTACTTGGGGTACAAAATATCTAATGGGGCCAGGTGGCTAATACAGGCCATGAAGCAAACTGTCCTGGCTATCCCCGTCCCTTCCTCACCCCGGGGAGTGAGAGAATTTCTTGGCTCAGCCAGGTTTTGCAGGCTCTGGATTCCAGGGTATGCAGAAATAGCCCGACCGCTATATGAAGCAACCAAAGAAGGGCCGGGCTGGCAATGGACGCAGGAACAACAAGAGGCGTTTGACAGATTAAAAGAAGCTCTCCTCCGGGCCCCCGCCCTATCTCTGCCAGACCCAGAAAAACCCTTTATCCTGTTTGTAGATGAAAAGAAGAGAGTGGCTAAAGGAGTTCTGGCTCAGCAGCTGGGCCCGTGGAAGAGACCTGTGGCTTATTTGTCCAAGCGGCTAGACCCAGTGGCCTCCAGGTGGCCACCTTGTCTGCGTATCCTAGCAGCCATCGCTCTACTGGTAAAAGAGGCAGACAAGCTGACTTTTGGCCAAAATCTGAGAATAACAGCCCCACATACCGTGGAGGGGATCCTCAAGCATCCTCCAGGAAAATGAATGACGAACGCAAGACTCACCCACTATCAAGGGCTCCTACTAGATTCTCCCCGAATCGCCTTCTCTGACCTGGTAACCCTAAATCCTGCCACCCTTCTGCCGGACCCAGATCTGATGACCCCCATCCATGACTGTAGAGATATCCTTTCCGAAATTATCCAGGTGCGAGCAGACCTGAAAGACACACCGTTACTGAACTGTGAGCTAAATTGGTATACGGATGGGAGCAGCTTTGTGCAGGAGGGGGTCAGGAGAGCAGGGGCAGCAGTAGTAACCCACGACAAGGAAGTTGTCTGGAGCACAGCTCTGCCCCCTGGCACCTCAGCACAGAAGGCGGAACTTATTGCTCTTGCTGAGGCCCTGGAAAGAGCAGAAGGCAAGAGGGCCAACATATACACAGAGAGCAGATATGCCTTTGGCACTGTCCATGTCCACGGCGCCATCTACCGAGAAAGAGGATTCCGTTCCGTGGAAGGGAAGGGACTGAGGAATCTGCAAGAAGTCCAAAGACTACTAGCTGCTATCGAAAAACCCAAAGCAGTAGCAGTTACACATGTACCGGGCTACCAATCAAAGAAGACACCTGAGGCCGTCGGCAACAGCCATGCTGATGCGGAAGCTAAAAGGGCAGCCCTCTCGGACTCCCTTGTACTTGCAGCCCTCGAAATACCCATATCTGAACTGCCCGCCTTGCCACCCAAACCTGAGTATTCCCCCCAGGATCTTGAGTGGATTAAGAAACAAGTCTCGGAGAAAGTGCTTAGGGAGGGAAACTGGAGTAGGGACCAAGAAGGTAGGTTGATCCTGCCTGAAGCATTGGGGCAGTACATGCTTGCTAATCTGCACAAGTCCACCCATCTACACTGGAAAAAGCTGCTCAGCCTTTTCCAGTCTGCGCAGTTGGTGTTTCCCCACCAGAATGAGGCAGCTCATCAGATCATGAATGAATGCAGTAGCTGTGCAAGGCTAAGACCAGCCCCAAGAGGGCTGCACCCGGCAGGTACCCGGGAAAGGGGAAGGGCTCCAGGGAGGAGTTGGGAAATAGACTTCACCGAAATAAAACCAGGAAAGTATGGATACAAGTATTTGCTGGTTATGGTAGATACTTTCTCTGGGTGGGTGGAGGCCTTTCCAACCAAGCATGAGACTAGCCAGGTAGTAGCAAAAAGATTAATTGAGGAAATCATCCCCAGATATGGGGTCCCTGAAGCAATAGGTTCCGATAACGGCCCGGCTTTCGTTAGCAAAGTCCTGCAAGGACTAGCCCTAGCTTTGGGAATAGATTGGAAGTTACATTGTGCTTATAACCCACAAAACTCTGGGCAAGTAGAAAGAATGAATCGGACCCTGAAGGAGACCCTTTCTAAATTGGTATTGGAGACTGGCGGGGCCTGGGTGACCCTCCTTCCCTTACCCATCTTCTGTGCTCGGAACTCCCCCTATGTACATAGTTTAACTCCATTTGAGATAATGTACGGGGCTCCTCCACCCATAATCTGGCGAGTGCAGCTTCCCGGTGTAGACCCGTCCCCTGACTATCTGAAGGTGTTGCAAGCTCTTGCTAAAGTGCAGCAGGAAATCTGGCCCCTGAGCAGAGCGTATTATGAGGGCGGGAAAATTCCGAGCCTGGAACATGGCATAGTCCCAGGGGATATAGTGTGGGTCAAGAGACACCAAGTGAAGACTCTTGAGCCCAGGTGGAAAGGACCTTATGTTGTATTGTTTACCACCCCCACTGCTCTCAAGGTTGACGGTATCGCTCCTTGGGTGCACCACACCCACGTTCGGAAGATCCTGCCTCATCAGGATCCAGGGGCCCACAAGGAGGAGTGGAAGGTGCAGCAGCATCCTGCGAATCCCCTGAAACTACACCCAAGCCGAAGATGAAGGGGATCCTGCTGATAAGTGCCTTAGTATGGACCTTAAAGGGAACCACATCTGTGACCAGCCCCCCCCAGCCATGGGGCCTGACCTGGGTGCTGGTCAATGGCACAACTGGGGAAGTCATCAGTACCACAGAACACAGTGCGCCACTCGGAACCTGGTGGCCTGACCTGTTTTTCTGCCTTCGACGGATCAACCAAGGTTACCGGACCCTTTGGGGAATCGCCCCTTCAGCTGGCACCCAGGCCCAGGGATTTTATGCCTGCCCAAAAGCAGGTAAAGGAGAGTCATGTGGGTGGGGGCCCTTCTGGTGTGCCAAATTGACCTGTGTAACCTCGAATGATGGGGGTCAGAAATGGCCGGTTACAAAAGGGGATGCTGTCAAATTTTCTTATGTCAACCAGGGCCTCCCACATCACGTGCAAAGGGACAGGGCTTGTGACGGGGACCTGGATTGGGTACGAATTCAATTCACTGAGATGGGCAAAAAGACTGAGGTATCACGTTGGATAAGAGGGCTAACATGGGGGATAAAGTACTATAAGTCTTGGGGACATGAGGAAGAAGGCTCAACCCTCACCATTAAATTAACCGTGTTAGCTCCCACCGCCGCCGTAGGTCCCAACCCGGTTATAAATCCCCAGAAACCTTCAATCCAAGATAAGGGACTGAGCAAAAAGGATGAGAAAATGCCGACCAGGACGCTTGCTCCAGAACCCACGGGAGGACCGGGTCCATCGACCTCTGGATTATGGGCCCAGCACACTCCCTCCGGGTTAGATAATCCCATGTGGGAAATGGTGCAGGCAGTAGTAGAGACTCTTAACCACACTACTTCCTCCCTCACCGATCCCTGTTGGCTATGCTACCCAGGTTCACCCCCCTTCTATGAGGCAATCGGGATAAATGGCTCCTACACTATCAACAACTCCCATCCCACTTACTAGGACGGGAGACCGTGGAGACTTACAATCGCTCAAGTCTCTATCACTGGTACATGTGTAGGCACAGTCCCGACGGCCCAGAGCCAGTTATGCTCCTCCTATAATAGCACCCATGGGAGCAAGGAAAGTGGATTATACCCTCCTCGGGTTGGTGGCTCTGTTCAAAGACAGGCCTCACCCCAGCCCTATCCACCTCTGTGTTCAATACTAATAATGAGTTTTGCGTGCTGGTGGCCATTCTACCTCACCTAATATATCGTTCTCATGACTCTCTCCTTTCTTATTGGGAAGAAAGGCCGAATCCCCACCGGAGCAAGAGGGAGGCTGTTACTGCCCTGACCATTGGGATCCTCATCTCCCTAGGGATAGCAGGGGCAGGCACGGGGATCGCAGCCCTCGTGACACGGGAAAAAGTGCTCACAACCCTGAGGCTGGCAGTCTACAGGAACCTAGAACAGCTCCGACAGTCAATATCAAACCTGGAGCAATCCCTCACCTCCTTGGCAGAGGTGGTCCTACAGAACCGAAGAGGTCTGGGCCTCTTGTTCTTAAAAGAAGGTGGGCTATGCGCAGCCCTAAAAGAAGAATGCTGTTTCTATGTAGATAAGACAGGTGCAGTTAGAGATTCCTTAGCCAAACTAAAAAAAGATCTTGACAGGCGGTGTAAAGAATATGAAAGCAGCAGCAAGGAAGGCTGGTTTGAATCTTGGTTTAAGCACAAGCCATGGTTTGCTACCCTCCTCTCAGCCACCACTGGTCATCCTGCTGCTTTTGCTTACCATCGGCCCGTGTATAATAAATAGGCTGCTTAAGTTTGTGCAAGAGAAGTTTGACACCGTCCAACTCCTAGTCCTTCGCCAAAAATATCAGGCCCTAGATACCGCTGCGGAAGATTTCTTAGTCTGATCAAGAAAAGGGGGGAGATGTAAAGGAGGGCAGAGGGCATCAAGAGTCAGGAAAGAGGACTAATAACATTTAACCTAACTGCCTGTGTGCTTTGTTCTCAGCATGGGCCATCCAGTTTTGAATAAACAACCCGAGGCTAAGCTTAGAAATGCGCCTGCTTTAAGTTAGATAACTAGAGGTGGGGAACAGCCTGGGGGCGTGATCCGTGATAAGTCACATAGACATGCTTGGGTAAGCAAGAGATAACAATTGAAGTGGTCAGGCAGCTGGAGTGTTTCCTGAAAGATTACAATATAGAATGTGTCTTAAAATTATTGGTTATAGAAATGCGCGGGCTTCGGTGTAACTCTGTGAAAATCCTATATAAGCAATACCTAAAGTTGCCTGGGGGTCGGCAGCTAGGACTTGGCCTGCATGTCAGGGGAGGTGCAGTCGACCCCAGCTTGCTGGCTGAATAAAGACTTTGCCTGTATTTACATCTCCATGCCTGGGTGCTTTGTTCTCTCAGGGAAACCCTGAGTTCTTGGACCCTAACAGTTAATTCTAAATATTCTGAGACCACCTAATAAGTCTGCACCCCCAGCCTTTAGTCAGATTCCTGAAGAATCCTTAAAAGGCAAACCTCCAACTTTTTGGGGTGCTTCTCTCTGAGGTCGCTCAGACTTTCTAAGTGCATAACCTTTTAATCTTATACTTTCTCTCTCCAAAGTTTCAGGACACGTTTCCTTGCTGAGGTGGGCTGTACTTTTTCTCCCTTTAACTAACTTTAAATAAAACTTTTACTCTGCTATACTACTGTGTCTCTGCCCTTCAATTCTTTGTTGTGTTGGGACAAGGACTGAGGAAAACACACAAGGCTCCCCCAACACTGCTAGCTTGATTTTCTAATCCTCAAGTACTTTCATTTAAAATATAAAGAGCAAAACATCTCTCTTCTCAGACTTGTTCATTCATTACATCAGAGATATCCCAAAATATATAATGATAATAATAATAATAATATTAATAATAAGTTTCAGAGTGAAAGTAAAGGTCAAGTTGGTTCTTCTATTAATAAACACTACACAGCACTTGCTATGAACCAGGTCCCAACTGTTCTAAGTATTTTGTGAACATATCTTCATTCTACTCTTACAAATTCCTCATCATTAAAGTGGGGTTGATAATAGAATCCATAAGATCCATAAAATCCACTAGGTTCTATTATCAACCTCACTTTAATGATGAAGAATTTGAGACACAGAGGTGCTCAGTACTTTTGCAAGGTCACACAGCTGATAAAGGGTATCGTATTGCAAACCTCAGCAATTTGAATCCTGAGCAAAGTTCTTCAACTGACTCTCTTGAATCATCATCACTATTATGCATTCTCTTTGTTTGTTAATTTGAAGATCCCCCTACATCTTCTATTGAATTTGTATGGAAATCTGTACCAGTCTGCTGAGCTGGGGTGTGAATGATACTTATTTAAAATATAAGCTCTCTGCTGGGAGGAACCTTTCCTGCCTTACTTAGTGTTTATGTCTAGTACATGGTCCAGTGGTTGGAAGAGGACACTCAAATAATGATGAGGAAATGGATGAATAAATTGGTGATAATCAAAAATTCCTTTTTTATGATTTTAATTTTTTAAAAATCTTGCTTCCCTCAGAAGTATGAATGGTCCCATGAACTGAACTTAAAGCACAAATAACATAATCCTTTGTTTTCTCTGTGTGCCCAGGAAGATGTGTGTCATCCTGGTTTGAAAAGAAAGTAAAATCTTTACACCTGATGCTTGGCCTCCATCTTGTTGGAGGTATTTGATTTATCTTCTGAAACAATCCTTGTCTGCCTTTTTGCTGGCAGCCATTTAATTCCTTGGTCTCACCTACACATTCAGGTGTCATTTTCTCTTACTACCTGATGCATTTTTAATTACACTGACTGTTTCTTATCTATGCTTTTATTCTGCATAGCTTCTAGCACAGTATCTGGTTCATAGTAGGTACTATAAAAATGTTTTACTCAAAAAGAGAAAGGGCCAAAATGACCTTCCTAAGAACAAGCAACTTACTACGTAGCAGATGTTGCCAAACTTTTTCATAAAGGGACAGATAGTTAAGCATTTTGGCTTTGCAAGTCACACTGTCTCTGTTGTAACTACTTAACTCTACCTTTGTAGCATGAAAGTAGTTATAGACAATAAGCAAATGAATGTGCATGGCTATGTACTAAAACTATATTTACAGAAACAGGTTGTATGCTAGATCTGGCCCCAGGTCATAGCGGTTTGACAGCTCTTGGTCTTCAGCACAGCCTGCCCACACTGTAGTGCTCTCTTTGAATTCTTACTACATACAAAAGGGTAGATTTGCATGGGAAAGAGAATGAATTTATCTATAAAACCTTCCCATTACTGGAAAAGTTCAAAAGAATGTGGCCTCCTGAAAATAGGTCAGATATTTTGTTTGCATATGCAAAGACCATACTACGGTTTCCTTTATATGTCTCTCTTTCCCTGAATGAAATCCTTTCCTAATCTCATCTTCTTCTCAATTACCCCTTAAAACTTTCATCCTTCCAAACCTTTAAAAGATAATAAATAAAAATTTCCTATTAAAGATAATGGGCTTTCAGGGATCTATCTGCAAAGAGGAAATGAGGGGAAAAATCTTATTAGCAACTATCTCCATCATATATATTGATCTGCAACTCACCAATTATAAATTTGGATTTTGCTTTATCAATCAACTCGATCTCTTTTCTTAGAATATCCCTCTAGGATATCAAAACTGAAATTAGTTCTTGTCAATTTCTTAAGGAAAAGTGTATAGTAAATATCTTGGCTGAAAATAGAATCATAGGTCGATGCAAAACATGCAACTAACTGGTAAAGCATAGAATTTCAATAATGATCACATATTTACTTCTGATTTAAAAGGTGTACTAGTCAGTATCCAGCCAGAGAAGTAGAAACCAGTACTTTAATTTAAATAGAAAAAATTCAAGGCTGGGCACTGTTTACACAGATAATTACGAAGTTGACAAGCTAGAGAGGAGAGAAGCCATGTGACCAGAGCCCAATGAGCTCATGATGTCTTGACAGGCTAGACATGGATCGTGCAGTAGAAGCAGCCCCTGTCGAGCTGCCCCTAAGGTTTAGAGAGGGAAAAAGTGGCTGGTTTCTCCCTTCCTTCTGCCTTCCAGCCTCCTACCATTGCCTCCTCTTGGTTGAACGCAGTTGTTAAGTGGCTAAAAAGGGGTCTGAGAAAGGTGGAAGGGTTAGCTCCTGGTGATAAGGGGCCGACAAAGGAAGAGGAAATAAATGAGTCTATGGGCAAACACACTTGGACAGGTCCAAAAGGAAAATGTGGGCAGATACCTAGAAAGAAATATATTCTTTCTTGTATTTCTCCATGAGGCTTGGGAAATCCATGTGCCTTATTATATATACATCTCCCTGGACCTGCATACAGAGGTCACTCAGTAAATATTCACTGATTAAATGACTTAAAGAAGAATGATGCTGGGGATCCTCACAGAACACAACATTATCTTCAAATTTTCCTGTCTCCCTTTTCTTGCCTTTCCTTCCTTCATCCATTCTTCCACTACAACTATCCAGTTGTTCAGCTGAACCATAATTGAAATCAAACTCCAGACATTGGTCCTCTGGGGCATGGCCTCCTTGAATAGCAGGTGAATAATTTTCTGTGTCCTTTTAAAAGTGCCAGTGGTGCGGATGGGGTCACAACTTTGGAGCTAGAGTTAGTGAGCTACGACATGAATGGAGTCTGTCCACTACTCTGGCCTTTGCTCTTGATTGACATTGGACAGCAAAACAACACATTAAGCTGAGTGTTTAGTTTCTGATCTCCCCTGGGCTGCTGACATTAGTCCTGTTTTCCAGCTTCACAAAGGCTTCTACTCGTGTGATACATGTTTTTTCAGATGAGTTCTCAACCAGAATCACTGGATCCAAATCAGTGCAGATATTTCTGTTTAAAACAGTGGCCCCCAAGCTTTATAAACTGTGTTCTCTTAACAATAAAATATATTTGAGCTCACATTCTCCAAAAGGTACATTTAAATCACTGTTTTCTCAAGTCATATCGAAGACCTAAGGTGAGGGTCACCACTAAAAACAGTGGATATAAAATCATGATACAAGTAGTTCCTTTCTAATAATTTTAGACTTTTAAGCTGATTGCAGATCTGATTAGACTACTATGATTTTATCTCATGTTTGGGCTGATAAGAGCCCATGCCAAGAAGAGAAGTGTCAACTCCTCCTGTTTACTCTGTATCTTTCATGCATTATTAGCATTATACTTAAGTAGTAGCAATATTTCAAGGTACTTACTCATTTGGTAAGGGTCATCTTAGAAATAAAAAATAATAATTCCACTTAATGGAATCCACCTAAATAGCAATGGATTATAATATATGGAAAGTGAGTAGAAGCATGAGGGCATGGCAATCAGCCCCTCATCAGTGTGGAACCCTCTCTCCTATTCAGGATGTTAGGCAGATAGACAACACATGAGCAGGCAAACGGAGAACATGGCCAGTGGAGCCCACTAAAAGGGACTCAAAGAGTTAACTAGGTAAAACCAGAGAACCACAAAGAACTCACAGAATCAGTGAGTTAAGTAGTTGAATTTCCAAAGGCCAGGAGCAACTTGGAATGTCTGGATATTCCCCAGATAAAGAAGAATATCTATCTAGTGTAGCCCATGTCTTCATTGTACCGATTAGATCATGCCATTATAAAATCTACTTAGCCTGCAAAAAAGGCCCAGTTTATTCTTTTTTTTATTACAATATCATTGAAATATAATCTTATGAAGCTTTCACATGAGCAACATTGTGGTTACTACATTGCCCTACATTACTGAGGGCCCCCCACACCCAGTTGCAGTCACTGTCCATCAGTGTAGTAAGATGCTATAGAGTCACTGCTTGTCTTCTCTGTGCTATACTGTCTTCCCCATGAACCCCCTATGTTATGTGTGCTAATCATAATGCCGCTTAATCCCTTTCTCCCTCTCTTCCTACCCACCCTTCCCTACCCCTTCTCTTTCATAACCGATAGTCCCTTGTTGGAGTCTCCTGGGCCCAGCTTATATTATTTAACTTAACCTATATGCTGTTCTTCCTCTTCTTCCAGTCCCTTAATCAAGTAACTTTGTAATCAGGGCAGGAGACAGAGCTTGGAAGTGTAAATAAACCTTTGTGGACAATGATTGCTGAGATCCAAACACAGTCACTTAATAGCCCTATTCTTAAGATGAAGCTTCAAAAGAATTATAAATCACCTGTATACATCATGCCTTATGCTGACCCTTATCTGAGAAGGCCCTATGAAAACCCAGACCCTAAACCCCTAAGCACACCTCCTCTCTGAAGTTACCCACACTCTCCTTTCTTCAAGTGTGTCACTCTCTCTGTTCTACTCCCAATAAGTAGGGAGGGGCTGCTGAGAGCTCAAATTTGGACTACCATGTTCCCATTGCCTGGATGACCCAGAAGGAATACACTTGTACAATCTTTCTCTTTACTAGCCTGCCTGAGAATTTCCTTTGTTTGCTTTGGGGAGTTCTCAGAACATAATCTCACTCCATCCAGTGCTCTGTGGCTCCCTCAGATCCTGGGGTGGTAGGGACTTAGTTCCCACACCGTATGTGTGGACACTGAATGACAGGTGACCCTGGCTTTGAGTTGACAATGGATTTGCCCAGTGCTGATAGGAATTCAATAAGCTTTCCTTTCTTGCCTTTGTCTACCTTGACTCTGGCCTGTTCCTCCCTTGGAGTGTATGCAAATAAAACTTTCATTCTTCTTTACTAATGTGTCTCTGTCTTTCAATTATTTTTGCAGCAGGGACAAGGACTGAAGAGAGTAAACTCAACCCCTAACAAGGATGCCACCTGTACCACTATAAGTGTGTGCCTATGTGACTAGCTGACCCAGTGAGGCCATGGTGTCATTCTTTATGCTCAATATTAGGAAACCTTCAGTCCTTTCTTATTTCCTTAGATGAACAAAATTATAAATAATAGTTCCAAGATATTCTCACCTCTTCCTACTTGGGAGATCATTTTTGTAAACCATAATTCTCACCTTGCCATATTATCAGGCACAGATTCAAGATGTGCCCAGAAACTCTGCTTGTCTACCATCTGGACCTTCACTCATAGTGATTTTCTCCAAGAAGTCTGCATTAAGTTGAATAGTGGATCAAATCCAAAAAGGTATATTCAACTTCTAACCCCCATCACATCTGTCAATATGACCTGGGAATATGATTGGGAAATAGGGCCTTTGTAGATGCAGTTAGGTTAAGGATCTTATGGTGATATCATGCTGGATTTAGGGTGGGTCCTAAATTCAGTGATAAGTGTCCTAGTGAGGCAGGTGTTGGTCAGACATAGACAGGTAGAACTCAAGGCCCCGGACATAGGCAGACAGAGCTCAAGGTCCTAGTAAGGCATAGGCAGAAGAGAACTAGAGTCAAGGCTTCACAGTAAACAAGAAGCCTCATCCTGGACATCTGGGAAAATCAGCCTGAGGAAAAATGGGGTTTTTCCTTCCTTTGATCCTAGCTCAGCCATAGCAACAGGCCGCAGCAACAACTCCCAGCCACGTGCATGGTTTACTCCATTTTTGTGCTTATAAATCCTAAACACTGTAGCTCCAACAGTGTCCTCCCTTGGATCCCATCTTGATAAGTGGGTTTTTTTCTTTCTTCTTTCACTCCTTTATTAAACTTTGCTGTTTGCTCTATACTCTTGTCTGCTGCCTTCATTCTTCATCTCCTCCAAGACACAATCCTGGGAAAAACAGCATCTTAGCTGTTCACCCTAGTAAAAGACAGCAAAGAGGAAGACCCAGAGTCCCAGAAGGGAAGGCCAGGTGGGGATGGAAGTGGATATCAGAGTGATGTGCCTACAAGCCAAAGAATTCCCAGGGTCACCAAGCAGCTGCCAAAAGCTAGAAGATAGTCATGGAACAGATTTCCCCTCAGAATCTTGAGAAGGAACCAACCCTGCCAACACCTTGATTTTGGAATCCTGGGCTTTGAAACTGTGAGAATATAAATTTCTGTTATTTTAAGCCATCAAGTTTGTAGTAATTAGTTTCAGAGGCCCAAGGAACTAATACAAAGTCCTATTGTCTCTCTTCAAAGACACACCCTCCAATATGCTCACTCTACCAGACAGGTTCATATCTCTAAACCTAATTGTGAACTATGTTCAGCTGCTTCCTTATACAACTCCAGGATCAAAGGATATATCCAGGCATCTTTTTCAGTGGCCCAGAGCTTTCACTGATAGTTAAGATGCTAGGATCTTCAAGAGGTTAGTTTGCATGGGTTAAAACATGACCTGTGGGGTCATTGTGGACAGCTCCTTAAATCTGCTTAACAGAGATGTTCTTTCCTTCCTCTCTGTGTAGGATATTTATGTGAAGCCTTGGAACTGATATAGGCATTTTGTTTATGAGAGAAGTCAGCCTATAGATGAAGCTGACACATGGTCCTAAGAGAGTAACTGAAATAGAGTTGGCACCCTGATCAAATCACACCTGAAACATGAAACTTTCAATCTGCTCAGTAACTAGGGCATAACAACTTTTATCATAGAAATCTGCTTGTATTGAATATTTTATCACTTGCCACTGAAAGTAACTGAGCTGGAATACTCTCCTCTCTTTAGTCCTGTCTCTTTTTCTTTTCTTCACTTATAAATTCAACAGTTATTAAGTCCTTGTTGAATTGTAGGCCTTTATACTCCATTTTTTTAAAGTGTATTATTCCCAAAATGATTTCCAGAATTTTCTTAGTGTAACCATAGTAAGATATGTTGGTATCTTCCATGTCCTTTTGCCAAATGATAGACTTTATGGTGAGCACATTGTTTATAGAAAATTTAAGACAACAAATTTCTTATGTATATATTCTGCTACTCTTTTTTTGTCAGAAAATTATTTTTAATATGGGGGTTAGAACATTCTCCCCCTAACATGATGAATTTAACATATACTTATAGTGTATCTGGTATAAAAAAGGCTCTTTAAAAGGTGCTGGGAGAAAAAATTATATCAGGTTTTAAACATTTCTATTTTTCAGTTAAAGTTACAGTCCTCCAGCTGGGCTGATGAAAGGATTTAGCTCAACTTGCCTCTTGATTTTCTGTCATCTCATAATTTCTATTTAATTTTAATCCCTTTTATTAGTGTGCTCAGGCTGCTATAACAAAATATCACACACCCTAGGTGTCTTAAACAACAGAAGTTTATTTTCCCACAGTTCTGGGGGATGGAAGTCCAAGACCAAGGTCCTGGCAGGGTTTGTTCTCATGAGCCCTCTCTCCTTGACTTGCAGACGGCTGCCTTCTCTCCATCCTCACATGGCTACTGCTTCTTAGAGGGACACCAGTCCTAGGGATTAGGGTCTTATCCTTATGACCTCACTCAACCTAAATTACCTTTGTAAAGGCCCTGTCTCCAAATACATTTACATTGGGGGTTAAGACTTCAACATATGGATTTAGGAGGGACACAATTGGGTACATAGCACCCCTCTTCTTTTCTGCCTGCTACATCTCTTCATCTTATGGGCATAGTATGTGTTTGAAATCCATCATATGCACCCACTCATACCTACAGGGAGAAGAGGGATTTAAAATCTATTTACAAAAGAATATTACCACTTACTGAGGGACAGCAATGGTAACATTTCAAAGTTTTCGGTCAATATCCTATTTGGAATGTCCATTATTTGTTTGGTTTATATATTCAGGTCCAACTCGCCTTTGTTAATCAAACTTTACAATACATACAGACATGCCGTTTGTAGCAGATGAAGCTACTATCTACACAGCAGCCTCACACAGCATCCTTAGCCCTGCCTCTCTGCTTAAGGACACATTTTTCCAGGCCTGAAAGGATCATCCCAGCTCTGTCAACTTGTTCAAATTGTCCCTTTACTGTATAGCTTCCCCTGGGACTTGCTTCCTCCCCTAGTCCCTCATATTCTATTCTAGGCCGTACTGATCTTCTCTACCTTTGACCCTCTATAACCAGTGTTATTACAGTTCTGGTGCTTAATCCCATCTTTATCTGATTTGTATTTATGGACATGAAATAGTTTCTCAACTATGTCATCATGAGTGTTACCCTATTTCTAATCCTCATCACACCGTAAAAGGACCAAGCCTTGACCTGGCACCCTCAGGTCCCCAGCACTATATGGGGAGCCAATTGAAAACTTGGAAAAACCTGGGGTGTGGCCCCACTCTGGGACAGCAGGCAAAGGACTCAAATCCCTTTTTTGGTATCTCCCACTTCCAGGTTCTTCCCCTGTGTGTTCCCTAGACATTATGTAACTACTCTGATTTGCAGTCCAAACACTGTGTTCAAGTTCAATTTTCCTTCTTGGCATGGTAAATAATGAAGACTGAGAATTGAAAATGCTAACCTAGCATCTAAGCAAGCAGCTCTTCTAATATAAACATTTCTATTTCATGCAACCAGACAAATGTACTGTATTAACAATATTGTCTAGAGGACTTTAGACTCAGGTATATTTATGTGCCTATAAAACCGGTCACCATTTCCATTTCCCATGGACATCAAGCTAAACTTTGTGTGAACTTTAACAATGAATGAAAATTGATTAAAATCTCACATGCTGAATTATTTTTTCCCAAGGATAGCTAACAATTTGCCGAATAAACTTGACCTTTTCACTTCTTTTCATTTTAATATAAAGGTAAATGGAAATCACATTCAAACAAGTGTGTCAATCCAACTTGGGCAAGTCTAGAAACAAACTTATGCCTGTGAAAATGAAAAGTAATTTACGTTTTTTATTAAGATGTATTGTAAAATGACAGCTGTGATCTAATGTGTGGTTAGTAGCTCTGTGTACTTATTTATGATTCTCTGGTACTTTTTGTTTGTTTGTTTTTCTTTCTTATTTAATGGTTTATTAGTTTTTCCAAGAGTGAAGATTAGGAGCATGGCCCTTAAGGTAAAAGAGATTTAGGTTTTAGAAATGCTTTTTTTTGGAATAATTCTTTAATATAAAACTCCTATATCAACAAAACCATCTACCTCCAATACTTAGCTTTCTGTATAGCATTTTTTCAAAGTGATTTTGTAGTGTGATACACTCTGCTCTCCAGAAGCAGCTCATCACTCTGCCATCATCACCACGGTGCAGAAAGATATGGATACAGGTCAAAGACGAAATGGGCTCCAAATTCCTCAAGGTACAAAGACAGGGGAGATTATGGTAAGAAAAGCATGGATCTGAGAGGCTCCATCTTCTTTGTAAACTATTTTCAAGGTTGAATATGACAAGAAATGTGAGGCCACAGTTCCAGCTAGCAATGAAATGGGCATTTGTCTTGAGTGGTCTATGAACCAGGGAGAAAAAGCCAAGTGTGTGAAGGAATAGGGTAGGATTTGACAATCCAAGATCAAGCCAACATCTTTTAACCTATAAAAATGCCTATTTACTGTTTTCTATTTTTCTGAGTTGAAGCTCAGAGAAGTTAACTGTCTTGTCCAGAATCACATAATAGGATAAATATTAGCTCAGAAAAGAGCCCAGGTCTTGATGATCCCTATAGAGAATCACCATAGCTCCCTGGAGCTATGATAAGACCCTCCAGAATCCACGGCGCTCACTTTCACTTGTGGCATCTTTCGGTGCCTGTGCTGGGGCCCTTTCTGCAGGGCCATTCCAGACTGAGAGGCCGCCCACTGCCAGTGAACAAGGAGGACACTGGGAGCACTGAGCGTCTCTCCTGACACCATGAAGTGGCTTGCGTTATTTCAACCTCTTGCCACATCATCGTAACCTATCAAAAATCTTTCTTCACTTCAAAACTTTCTTCCTCCCTGATGTTCTCATCGTTGCTGGAGTGATGGTGTACTCATGCAATGAAGTTTTACTGAATACCTACCAAGTACCAAAAATTGGGTCAAGTTCTGGGAACAAAAATATAACAATATATTTTTCTTATCTGCCCTCAAGTAATTCACTGTTTAGTAAGGTAGATAGACAAAGAGATTGACGATCACATTATTTTACAGTGAGATTACTTACAGACTTTCAGAGGAATGGCTTCATCAAAGAATTCAGTTTGATCTCAAATCCCTCTTCCTCAAGTGCCTATACTTATAATTATTCATCCAATAGAAAATGAAACTCCTTCTATTTAGAGATATCTTTCTAGGCTTGTGCTTAATTACTGTGTAAATTTTTCATTGGTCTTTAACTTTTTACATGATTTTCTTACATGATCTCCAATAGTCTTCCAGCTCTGAGACTTTGGAACACTAGATTTTACCATCTTGGCAGTGATATAAATCCCTGCAAAACAGAGACTTCTTTTTATAACTGTCTCAGCTTTCCAGACACACACACAAAAACTAATTCCTTGGATGTAGCTGACACTCTATTTTCCTGGGTTTTGATTGGAAAGTGCATGTCTGCACACAGGAGTCTGGTATACTATTGTTCAAAGGTGCCTCTAACATTTACAGATTACACTCATTTAGCAAAGTTAGTTACTTTTTTAAATTTGAGTGTCTCTACATTTAAAATGAAAATAACTATAATATTGCAGGATTGTTGTAATAATGTAAAAAGTATTTTATAATAAAATATCTAGCAGTCTTCCTGGCACACAGATAGCCTTGAAGCATGATCTTTAACTGATGTCACGGTGAAGCATGACCTTTAACTGATCTCACATTCAAATCTTGTCTCCTCTGTTTACAGTGTGATGGTGGACAAATTATATACACTCTGTAAACTTAAACATTCTCATCAATAAAATGGAAACAATAATAATAGAATTAATATCTTGGGATTTTTGTAAAGAACAAATGAAATAACGTTTATAGAGGACTTAGCTCAGTGTCCAGCACATAGAAAGCACTTGACAAATGTCATCTTCTAAGAATTTTCTTTATCTATTCATTAGGAGCATAATGTGTGAATTACCAGGACCTTAACAAGGATCATCATTTATCTACAGATCTGTTTTTACCATTTTATCCTGTAGGCACCTCAGACCTGACTGAGGAGTGAGAAAAGGCTGTGTGAAGATAATGATGACAGCACACCACCCCAAAGCTCTTGCACATCCCTGACGGCTTCTTCGCTGACAGCTAAGCCTACCAATGGTTGTGTGTTCACTGAACAAAGGTTTAACAAGCCAGGACAGCTGACTCAAAGGTGAGTGGGGAAGACGCAAATATTGTGTTTAAATTGCTCATGGGCTCTAGGGAGTGGGTCATGCAGAATACTGATGTAACAGGGTATGTACTCACTGTTACGGGGTGCTCAGTGTACAAGGGACAGATAAACTGTGTTCACAGAGGGCAATAAAGAGACTCCACTGGAGAGGCTGGACATGCTGTCAGTCTTGTAGGCAGAGTGACGGTGTGTCAAACAGGAGAGGCTGAGGAATGATACCATCAAAGAACCTGAGGAATGCAATGGCCCAGGATGACAAAAGGAAAGGGTGGAGCCGTTTTTGCGTTGGTAGTGTGGGTGTTTAAGTTGGGAAGATACTAGAACACAAGCAGGAGCTGACTAATCTAGAAACTTGCTCTAAATGTCAGTGATTCCTGGCATTTGTGGATCATGGATTCCTTTTCAAATTCCAGAGCACATTTCATCCCCTCTTGGGGGAATGATACATGCACACAAATGTATGTGTAAAATATCCTTTATTCTGGACAAGGTGGGAAGTACAGACTATAGCCGGGAGAAACACAACTCACTTTTAGTCTGTTACTCCAAGAACATGGAGTCTCCACAGGATGAAATAGTACTGAGGTGTGGGGACTGGATCTTCCCTATCAACTATTTCTTGTTTTTTGTTTCTTTTTCCTTGGAGACTTGCTCATTTTTCATCTCAATAACTATGTGTCCTCCATATAAGAAAAAAAGGCTTTAAGAAAAGGTGACTCACTCTTTAGGGTGTAGGGGTAGGGCATGTGATTCCAGTTCAAGATATTCATCAAAATCCCACCCTTTAGCCAGTTTCTGATTCAGGGGAGAGTGTGAGACACATATCTGACCAACTGATTCACTGAAAAGGTTTGCTGAAAGCTTCCAGGAAATAAGCACCCTGGCTTTCCTGGGAGGGCTTCCAGAAACAAATGGAACAATTTCTCTCTTTTCATCTATATAGTTGAGGTCATAAGAGCCCCAGAGGTTATGGCCAGTGATATTCTGTGACTATAATGGGGATCCAGGGTTTAGAATTAAGCTGGTACCTTGGGAGGCGAAGTGAAGAGGTGGAAAGGGACATGGTTCTTACCGGTGATTTGAGTCACAGAATCAATACAGACCTGATGCCCACCTGCCACTGGACCCTCGTTTTATGGCAGCCACCAAGTCCTTTATGTGATTAAAAAAACCTGAATTAGATTTTGATTGGTTGTTTCCAACAGTATCCAAAATAATACATTGACAAGAAACAGATACATACTCTCCTATTTATCCTACAGAGGCCAACACAGTGTTTCCTTTGTACTTCCCCTGCTGCCTCTCCCTCTGGGTTTCTCTGCTCTTCCTGTATTGCATTGTCTGAACTCTTAGATACTCAATTCCATTCACCTTGATGGACTTGGGAGAGAATTAGAAGGCTTTTGGGTCCTACATTTACTCAGTTGTTTCATTTGTCTTAGTGAATAAACCTGCCTCTTGCTAATACTAACTTCCTCTTAAAACACAGCTCTATAAACTTACAACTAGTAGATAAGTAAATTCTGGAGATCTAATTAATAACTACTGTGTTAAAATACAGTGATATCACAAATACTATATTATAAATTTCCAAGTTATCATAAGACTAGATCTTAATTGTTCTATTGATTACAACAAAGAAATACTAATTATGTAAAATAATAAAGGTGTTAGCTAACACTGCTACTGTAGTAACCATAATGCAATATATAAATGTATCAAACTAACATTTTTTATACCTCAAACCTACACGGTGTTATATCTCAATTACATCTCAATACCATATACACACATATACATATGTCCAGGGTTTACAATGTCACCCATCTCTGCCTCTTTGCTCTGTCAAGGACTGGTGTGGTTTCCTTCCCCATGCTTGGATGTGCACCAAGAGCACCATTAGAAGGTGGCAAATTATCTAACATGGAAATGAGATAGGGAGAAAAACTTCAATCTACTATAATAGTGTTTGCAGTGTGTTCAGATTGTCCCAAAAGTCATGGAACTTGTAAGGATCCTTACATTCAGACTAGAAATAATTCCATTATGTATTGAGAACCTGCTGAAAGATTTTAAGGAGTGATATAACATTATCGTATTTGTGTTTTTCAAAGATCATCATGGAACAATGTTGCTCCACATTTTTATGTCTGTAAATTAACTTATCATAATTTGATCTTGTGACAGATTTATTACCTCTCTCTCGATCTCTCTCACTACACACACACACACACACACACACACACATATGCATATATACATATGCATACATATGTGTGTATATATATACATATCATCCTTCATAGTATCAGCAACATGCATATAGAAAGTTCTTCTGAGTTTGACTAGATCTTTGAGACTATTCTGTATTTTAGATTTATCACCGTTGAATAATTTGTAGTTTCATGTACTCCTACTTAGAGAAGCCTATATACTAATAGAATCATAGATTTAAAGTAGATCATAACGTCCTGCTTATCCAGTCATCTTTTCTAAGAAAGCTATTTGTCTACAAAGCATAATGTCTGGCAAGTAAGAGCTAGGATTATTGAGCACATCATGAAAACATTAAAATGGGAATTGCCTATTCCTGACCAAAAGAACTGGTATTTTAGGGCAGTATGACATATAAATCATAAACACGATAAGTAATCAGGAAATTTAGCTTAAGAGGGACAATTATCACTCTGGATGACATCCCTGACTTGTGCAAACAATATTCAGAATATGCTATTACTTTCATTCATTTTGAATGTGCCACACTCATCTTTCAAAATGCATGATAGGAACCTGCAAAAATCTAAGTGGGCAGTTACACTTGTTCTCTGGAACTCATTCAGACTGTAGGCCACTCCTAATGGCCTTGTTCTCAACTCTCCAAACTTTCTATTGCTCCTGCTTTTAAGATCCCTTGACTGAATCTGGTTCTCCTAACTTAGATTTAATCAAGTCTTCTCAAGGGGCTGTTAATCTATATTTGACTTCATGTATTGTTAATATAGCAAGAAGCTCCAGATTTCTTGACCCCCAAATTAATTTTTAATTGCTGCATAATAAACTACTCTGAAAGTTAGCAGCTGAAAATAACAAGCCTTTATTTTACCATTTCTGAGGTCAGGCACCCAGAAGAGTCCTGGCTTTTGGTCATGGTCCAGACTTTCTCATGAGGGCGTTGGATGGGGCTGTAGACATCTGAAGGCTTGACTGGGGCTAGAAGACGCACTTCTGAGATTAGGTCACTCACACAGGTCTTGACACAGGTCTATTCCTTTCTGCGTGGGCTTTTTAAAATATATATAGTAGTTGGATTTCCTCAGAGAGGGGAGAGAGAGAGAGAGAGAGAGAGAGAGAGAGAGAGAGAGAGAGAGAGAGAGAGAGAAAGGAAGAGAAAGAGAGAGAGAGGCACAGAACTATCTCTTAAACTTAATCTTGGAAGTAACATACCATCATTTTTGGTACATTCTTTCAGCCACATAAACTATCTTTAATGCAATGCCAGGAGGGAATATATTGGGATGTGGTCATTGGAAGGTGTGATCATTAAGGGAATCTGGCAACCACACTCCCTCTTGGTTCAAGAGTCTTATCACACAGGCCCACCCATCCCTTACCCAGTTCCCATTGACCTGTGATAGGAGGGGGAATAAATATCTCTGGAAGGTGTTTCTCCTGCAATGATATCAAAATATACCTGAAAAACATGTCTGTTTTCTAAACACCATGGTGTATTTGAGTTAAAAATTGCTTTCTTCACAAGATACAACATTTTAAACTTTCAGTTGTGTAATAGCAGTGGATAAAAAGCAGAGTTCTAATTAGGTAGCCATCAGAATTATAATATAATGGACACATCTGAAATGCTTTTAAAAATGTAGAATGGTCAGTCCTTGAGATCTGAAATAAAGAGTGACTTTTCTTCTTTTTGTATTTTAGTATTTTCCAACTTTACTATATTTTGTAATAAAGTTAAATAAATACAAACAAATTAAAAAGTAAGTGGATAAAGAGGCTTTGTTTGAAATACAAATATGCTTTCATTACGGCTATATCTGTTACTATGAAAAATTCTTGACTTTAAAACATATGGGAAAGGAACAATGAGTTATGATATCTTTAAAAATAACAAAGGCTTAACTAATAAATGAAGCATTGATACTTTTAAAAAAAAGAATTGGCTCTCTCAAGGAGGAAAAGAAGGTATAAGAATCCAAAAAGTGTGCCTTAAGAGAAAGAGGTGAGAGTTTGACATCTAAGCTAGATACTCAAAAAGACTAAAGCTTTGCTGTAAAAAAGAAACAAATCCTACCATTTGCAACAAAATGGATGGAGCTAGAGGGTATTATGCTCAGTGAAATAAGTCAGGCAGAGAAAGACAAGTATGAAATAATCTCCCTCATTTGTGGAGTATAACAATGAAGCAAAACTGAAAGAACAAAATAGCAGCAGACTCACAGACTCCAAGAAGGGACTAGTGGTTACCAAAGGAGAGGGGTGTGGGAGAGGGCAAGTGGAGAGGGAAAGGGAAAGGGATTGTGAGGTATCATGACTGGTGCACATGGCATGTGTGGGGTCACGGGGAAGACAGTGTAGTTCAGAGAACACAGATAGGGACTCTGTGGCATCTTACTACATTTATGGATAGTGACTGTAATGGGGCATGGGGGGGACTGTAATAACCACATTGTTTTTCTTGTGAAACCTTCATAAGAGTGTATATCAATGATACTTTAATAAAAAAAAGTATTAAAAAGATTAAGGCTTTGCAAAACCATTAATGAAGCCTTGAAAAGATGCCTAATACCATGTTAGACGGAACCCAAAAAGAACAGTGATATAGTCTTCAGGAAAAGAAACAAGGCTAAAATGTGGACTAAGGACTCACATCCAGGCTAAGGTGGGAGGTTTTGATCTGAGTCTGAAACTTAAAACATTCAGAACTTAGCACGGAGTGAAGTCTTAGGCAAAGGTATAACACTGCTGTTCCTTTGTCTACTTTCATGTCTCAGGAACAACATCCAGCCTGGCTAGAAAAAGCTTTGGTGGACCAGAGGCACCATCAGAACTGGTGAAGCTGAATGGTAACTATGAGTGTTTTATATCTGATCATTAGTCTTATGGTGATTATGTTAATGAAGCTTTAAGAGCAGAGTCAAAAAGCTTGACTCATCCTACAGGACAATAATTGAGGATTTTAGAAGGACATTACACCTATTTTCATGTTAAAAATGTTAAAATGCCCCTCTTCTAATTCTAGTATGAAATCCCATGTTCCCACATCGAATATGATCCTCCAGAAGAGGACATTTATTTATAAACACCTGAAATGTGATAAAACATAAAATATACAGTACATGTAATCAACTGCATAAATAGTGAAACAAGTCACAGTGAAATTATAAATATCTAAATAAGATTAAAAATGTAGAAACCAAACCGAAATCTGTAAGATAAACCTGCAAGAAGTATATTTCAGAAAGGCATACCACAGTCTTTGCTCTAAAGGCTGGAATGTGACTTCCTGTTGATAGAGAACAAAGGTGTATATTCACGTTGAACTTTCTGAAAAATAATTGCTAGTTCGCTTCTACTAGTCTCTTTGCAGTCTTATTTATAATATGCTCTCTTATACCTGCATAACTTATCATAAACTTACTAACTTAGATCATTTTATTTCTACTAACTAACCTTGGTATCTCTTCCTTTTCTAATACATTAGATTTTGTTTCCAATAATGTCTTCAACTCAACACCCCTCAGTTGAGCAGCTACTGATATGCACCAAAGAATCACTAAGTAGAATTGAATAATTTAGGCCAGAAAGGCAATTGGGATGGGCTATCTCTGCATTTCCACACATCAGCTACAACTCAGAGGTCCTAGTATGCTAAGGTAATTCCAACATATTCACTTGAAAGAGACATCAACCTAGGACCTGGCCCATTATCTAAAGAGGTAATTGGGCAGGATGGGGTATGTCATCTTCATAGTGTTATACCAGATACCATTTGTTTTGTCAACAGCTCCCATAATTAAAACAGAGCATGTTTCCATTTTCTGAGTACCATCAATGTGGCAGGCATCTTTATCCACACTTGACTTTCATTATCTCCCTTGATCCTTAAAACCCTGTGAGCTCTCAGTATGATCATGCATCTTTTCATCAGAGGAATTAATGCTGATAAATTAATAATACACTAAAAATGCCATAACCCAAACCCTACAAGCATAACCTACCAAAATGCCATAACCCTACAGGCTAAAAGGCCATTCCTGCCCCCATGATACCATGTTGCTTTTTCAAGCCAAATGGCCTTTGCCTCTCAGATGACATTTTTGATTCACCTCTCCCACTTGGCTTATCACACACACACACACACACACACACACACACACACACACACACACACACACATTGCTTAAGTAAGTTAGCTAAACGTTATATTTTTTAGTACCTGATGTTTGATTTTTTTGCCAAGCAGCCAAAACAAACTGACTGAATTATTCATATTGCACCTAGTTTGCTAAATGATAAGGGATATGTAGCAATAAAATAATATCCCAGAGGACATTTTCACATTTCACTTGCTGTTTCTCTTTTAAAATTTCCATTGTAAAAGCACCAAACAGCCATAGGCTCTGGATATAATAGCTTCAGCTGCAAATAAAAGAACCATCTTTATGGATGGAAGGTGTGAAAAGCACTATTACATCAGTCTCTCAGCTACTTACCCACAGAACATTGTAGTGTGTTCAGACATATGAGAGCAGCAGTTAATAAACCAGTCTTTTAAACTTGTGTAAGATTTTGCCATACCTGTATTCCAGATCATTTGAGGGCAAGTATTAATTTGTTCTTTTTTCCCTCCTAGTTTTTCATATAGACATAGTTAGGTACAGAGGAGACAATGAACTTGGCAGAGGGTCATGAGCAGACATTGATGGAAAATGGGCACATATTGTAGGATGCTGATTTCAGTGCTTTTCTTTGCATTTCTCATAATAGAAGCACAGCCAGCCTGTTATACTTGTATTTTACAGTTCATCGAGCAACCGCAATAACAAATTTTAAATACCTATCAAATGTCATAAAATGTCATTTAATATTGTTCTTGGTTTGTAAAGGGAAAATGAAAACTGATAAAGTTCATGTATATTTTGTGCTGGTTCAATACCCTAAATACCATATGATAAGATTTTCAACAAATATATACTTGGCTGTAGTAATATAGTAATATTAAATAAGAGTGTGCTACATTTTTTCATGAGAAAGCAGTCATATTTAAAAGGGTTCTTTTAATGATGTACTAAACAATGTTTTTGGCTGCATCACAACACAGGTTCAGTTGATAATAAAAACTGCCTTTGAACAGAGTACTCTAAATTTTTACAAGACTCCAATTCTCCTGTGCAATTATGGAATTTGAAATTCAATTCTCCCTGGAACTGTAAAAGAATTAGACCACAGAAATGCTGTTAAGAATAAGGCAAGATAAAAAGGAACTGCTTCAAAGATCCTTTTCATTTTGCTCTTTCTTGGTGTCATGTTATATTCCAAGTCACCATGTTGTTATGGAAAAAGACAATGAGAAAATCCACTCTAGACAATTAAACAATTCTAAAATGTTGACTCAGGGATTTTCATTTTTTCCCCTCTCAATAATTACATCTTAATTCACTGTCTATGAAATACACAAAGAGCTTCCAGAGGAATGAATGATCGGCCAATGTTCAATGTTTACCAAATGTTTGTTATGGACCCAGCACTGTGTTAGGCACTATGGGTCATGTAAATGGTATATGAACTAGTCCAAAACACCAACATGCATTAATTCAAACTTAATTTCTACCTCTATTTCACATCCAATTAGTTACCAAATCCTGTGGATTCTATCTCCTTAATAATCTCTCAAATTCTACATCTACAAAACCAGTATAAAGAATTATCACAGTAAGTTCCTAACTGCCCTACTTGTTTTCAAACTTGTCCACTTTAATGCATTCTGAGCAATAGTTTGGAAATAACACTGTGCTTAAACCACTCCTGTACATTGAAGTATTTCAGAGTTATTTGCATTTAACTCCTAATGAACTTGAAGCCTAGTGGCATGATCTTTCATGAACTGACCCTTTGTACCTTTCTAGCTTTTGATATTTTACTCCTCTAAATATTTCATCCAAGTTAAACATTCATTTCCTGAACCAGAAAACGCATTCTCTCTCTCTCATTCTCAATCTCTCTCTCTCTCTTATGCCTGACTCCTTTCTTACACATTTCCTCTGCCTAGAACACACTTCCCCTCAACTTCTGTCTAGCTCACTCTGCTAGTCGGTTAAGACTTAGTTCAGGAGTTATAGCTTCTGTTGGACCTTCCTCACCATCTCCTTCCCTGTGGATCTGATCCTTTTCCATGTAAACTCTTATCTGAGGTACTTATGGTCTGATACTATGTTTCATGGTTGTCTTCCATGAGATATCTGTCAGACCTTTGAAGACAAAGATCATGTTTTACACATCTTTTAGATATTCAACCTAAACAAAATCTGGTACACGGTTATCAGTGAAACAAGGAAATATTTGTGGAATAAATAAATTAACAAACTGAAAATACAGAGAAAATATATTAATTCCATTTTAACTTGCAAATTTCCTATGTTTTTATCTGTCCCTGCAAACTATATTCAGTAGAATAGTTGGCACCTGAGTCCACAGTATTGATTTCTAACACTTTATAAATGCTATGTTTCCATTGTTAATCATATGTTTAAATAATAATAAAATGCATTATCAACTGTAAGATTAACTATAAGAAAGACAACATAAATGGTGGGACATATCCTCTCTACAAAGATATGAAAATGGTGGCAAGGGAATGTGAGTCTTAAAAATCAGTGAAATAAAATTCCTTAATTCCTTGAGGTCTTACCATGTGCTTGGTCCTGTGCTATGTTTTATATTTATAATTCTCCTAATCCTAACAATAAACTTATGAGGAGGAAACTTCTATTATTCCCATATTAAAAATTAATAAGCTGAGTTCAAAGAAAGTTAGGTAATTTTCCCAAGGTTACACAGACTGTAGGTGGTGATACTAGGATTTAAGTCTCTATTTTACTGCAAAATGTATGTTCTACTGTCTGAAACATTCTTAATATTCTTTTACTGGGTTCAGCACTGAGACAAAAGCCAAAGAAAATAATATTCCTAACTCTCATTTTAGAATATACCTTCCTTGGCTCCACTGTACATAGACACATCCAGAGAAACACACATACACACAGAATTTCTAAACAGTGTGGTAGACATCTTTCTTTAAATGTTATCTATTAAGCATTCAAATTAGGATAGCATGTAAATTGGAAAAAAACAAACAAACAGGGCTGGACTGAGGAATGAGTAACATGTTACATTGTAAGGTGACAAGAGAAAGTAAGTCTACCCAAATACTGAAGTATGAATAATGAAAAAAAATCAAAACTTCAACACAATGCAAGAGAATTGAACCAATAAAATTCATAATACCATGGATTATGAATGAATTTAACCCTTCCTGATTGTTATTAAGGGCTCTAGTATGATCTGTAACCTCCAACATAAGTAAAAAAAGAACGTATCTGAACCATTTTTGTCCTTTCTAATTGCTTACTATAAACACAGGTGTGCATGTGCACAAGCATGTATACACACACATTCACATCCAACTATTGTTTTCCACATCTCAGTGCCAATTCTCTGGAAAACTAAGGTAGGAAAGGTAAATTTTGCCCAATTCCTGTCTTTTTTATCATGTTCCCTGGATATTCAATGTCACAGTGTTTTATCTGGCCAATCAGGACCTCCTCTCTCCCCTACCCCAGTACCTGCTCTCTGTCCCATCACCACCACACACAACTGATTTATCCATGGTCCATTCTCTCATAATACCACACTCTGAGAGAGATAATTAGATCAGTCACTCTGAACTGATAATAGTTTAATGAAATATTCTATTTAGTCACTTTTTATTTTAACCAAGGGTGAAGCTGGTCTAAGTCAAAATTACAAGGAAAACAAATTTCATCTTGGAAACTTGCAAAATCCTAGATATGGCCTTTTATTCATGGTCATGAAACTCCTTCCCCCTCCCATCAGACACCTAGTACATTTCTTATCCTCTCTGGAACTTTCTAAAAACTGTATCCGGTATATAGACATATTTTAGAACACTAACCAAGATATGACAATAGTTGAGTCGATGGCTTCAGGTTTTTCAGCAAAGATATTCTGAGTTTAATTTGCCACAATGTGTTCTTGATGACACAGTATCACCATCCAGGCTTCTGATGTAGTTAAGAATACATAAGATTCTTTTATTAAGCTCAGCCCGGGCATGGCTTCCTCTAGGAAACTTTAACTATCCTCTTCTCTGACCCCCTCAAACCCCATGCCCATCCCTACCAGGGGTCTTGTCTTCCATATGCACTTGTCAGTTCACCTGGTCTGTGGCTCCCTCACACACAAAGACTAGCACTTATTTACATCTCCATGTCTGAATACAAGAGAGGATCATGCAGGTTTAACTTTTCACTCAGCTTTCCACACTACTTCAGTCATTTAACCTAGTGATTCTCAAGTAGAAGGGGAAAACACTATTGCCTAAGACCAAGAATCCCTTGGGGGCTTTTCCAACCCAGCACAAGCTTGATTATGTCGCTGTATTTCCTACAAGAATGTGCAGCCTCCTCTACCTCTCTTGGATGAATCGCTGCCTGAGTCACTGCACAGGACAGGAAAAAGGAATATGCTATAATCCTTAGGTGCACCAGGATAGGAAAACATTGTTTCGATTCTGCAGAACAGTGTGCAGGTCTTTCAATGAACTGTTCCTCTGCGACTTCCTATGTGCTGCACCTGACCTCTGCTCCACTGGACTAATTCTTATTAGTCCTTCACATTCTAGATCAAATATCACCTCTTCCATGAAGACTTCTAAGATCTCCCTTTGCTTATCTATATAAACTTCTCAGGATGTTCCTAGTGCCCTGTGTGTACAGCTATCTATCAGTGTGTTATCTATTTGTCCAATTCATTCTTAGTCCCACCCACTAAACCATAGCACCTTGAGTTCAAGTACTATGTCTTTAATGTTTCTTTCACAAGGCCCTACCACAATAACAGTCAAATGATATATATATGATAAATGATTCCTGATAGAAGAATAATGGAGTGAATGAATTAATCTTTAACCTTGAACCGGGTGATATAGAAAATAAAATAGAATTGCATAACATGTTCCTTTGGATTTCTTTAAGTGATATGACTAACACAGGAACAGAGAGTGGTGTAAGACATGGTGTGATAAAGTGCTAAATTTATCATCTTTGGGTTTTCAAGTGAAGAAAGAATCCATTTTAAATAGAATTAGAAAAAAATGTTTCACTACAGGAAAAAATGCCTTAACTGGTATATGAAATTGTGACAGACTAGAATCAATAGCCAAGAGAAGAAAGGACATTCTGTGAAAAGAGGAGACTGCCTATCCTAGTTGTGGTTGTAGGAACGGCTTAGCATGTGTGCTACAGAGACCATGCAAAGGAAATGACAGAAGCTGGAGACAGAGCAGCAGCCAGAGAAATGGAGGAGGTCTGACCCCTCATTATCACTTTCTGGGATATGCCTTATCTGAAAGAGAATATAGTTCCTTCAACTGCAATGCCCAGTTCTTAGAGATTCCCCCTGGGGCCAGGGCAGCTGTTAATTCTGTCTTAGTACTCTACCTAGGATTCTGAGGCAGAAGCCAGGTTAAATTAACAACCTGAATTGAATCTTTTTAAATAAGTCTTAGAGGAATGGGCAAAACCTTTAGACTATTATTAAAGATAAAATTTTCAAAGTCAGGGTTCAGATTTAAAGATTACAACTGAATAAGAATTCTGCTTTTGGTTTTAAGTAAAGGCGATATACCCAAATAAAAGCAGCCAAGTCAGGTAGCCAGTTTGTTTTTAAGGAATTGAATTACCAAAAAAGTCCAACATGTTTCAAAAATGCATTTGCTAATATTTTACTTGTAAGGCAATGACTAGTCCCTTTGACCATACCAGTAGAGTCTGCTAAACAAGTACAGTTCCCAGGTCTTTCCTAAAGTTCCTCTTAGGTATGGCCAGAAAGAACAATGTTCAGGAAAAGTACATGCAGGGCATATGGGGAAGCCAGAAAGGATGAGCTGGAAATTATGCAGTTGGAAGGGCTCAAGCCAACCATAGGTGCTCCTGACTTCCTCTTCTAGCAGTACATACTATTTGCTTCAACCAGGGGCAGATGTGTGGAGAGTCCCTGTTCCCCTTTCTTACATGGGAATTTGAATCGATGTCTTCCTGTTTCCTCACTATCGTCGTGTAATATGGGTCTGAAGAGTGGCTAAATATACAGATTTTGCTCACATGTTGCAAGATAATGAGTGTCAAATCCATATGTTACTAAAAGAATGCATTTCACAGAGAGACTTAACTTAGGACTGGTTGCAATAGGTGGACATGACTTTGAGTTGGCTACTACTTGAAAGGGAGTAAGTGCATGTGTGATACTTGAATTACATTAGACTGGGGACTCTTGGAATATTTTCTTTTCTTCTTTTCATTCTTTCCTTTTTTCTTCTTTCTTTTTATCTTTTTGTTTGTGGCAGGGAGTGTGTTACAATAGGCAAACAAGCACTTGACCACAGTGGCTCCAGGCCATCTACCACAGGGGGCCATGTGACTCAAGATGAGCCCATTAAAGCCTGGTAGAATCAACCACAATGATACGTGTAATATTAGACACATGACCCACGCTGAGCTAATCAGATGCATTACCTCAGTTTTTCTGGTGAGGATAACTGAGTAAGTGCTATCTCTTGGAGTTGTGGAAACCAAGAGTTGAAAGCAACTTAGAAACAGGGATAAAGAGAGAGGAGGAGTAAATCCTAGGTTTACAGTGTCCTCATTTTCAGCTCTTTATATTTTGTATCTATCCTTGTTTTGGCATTCTTTTCTCTGATTTTGTGAGGTGCTATAGTGTCTCACTAACACATTCCTCTTTCTTGTTTTGGTCTGTTGGAGTTTAGCTGCTACTGCTTAAAGAAGTACAAATAATCAAGAACTTCACATGTGTATCTCAATCCACACAACTTTTTAAAATAGCTATTGTTATCCGTAAAATAGATAAGAAAATTAATAGTCAGCAAAGTTAGGTAATTTTCCAAAGTCACATGGCTCAGAAGTTTTAGAACTGAGATAAGAATTGAAGTCTGAGACTGTACTCAGGGTGCTTGTCTCTTCCCTGTACTTCCCGATCTTCTGAAGATGGCGAGGAGTTGATGAGTCTGAGAAAGAGAGCAGAGTGCATTTGTCCAGGTGGGAAGCCACCCATGTTCATGTCCTGTCCTGGGAACTGTAAATAGCAGTCAAAGAAGAAAGTAGAGTATGCTAGTGGGGGTGGCCATATAAGTCGAGGATGGGCATAATACCAAAGAATATCAGCAAGGGACAAACACACTACACTGATGTTTGGGAAACAAGTTTGGCAGCTGTGGGGATAGTGTAGTGGAAGAAGGTAACAGTGAAGAGTGAGAAGACCAGATAGGAGACTTCTATGGTTGTGTGGACAAAGAATGCTGGAGTCTCAAGTAAGGTGGGGATTGATGGAGGGGACAGAGCCATAGTCACTAAACTAATTCACCAGAGTTACAAGAAATATAAGAAGGACCTATCAGCAAAGACTTCCAAATATGTCTTTGAACAAGTGTGTAGATAATGGTAATATTTACTGAACATGGTACTGTAGGAATAATGGCTAGTGTCATTTGATTTAGAATATAAAATGGGAAATCCTAGCAAGCAAATTGCTAGTTCTGGAGGTTAGGAGAGTTGTCTCATGGTAGAGACAGAGAATTGGGAGTCATCAGTGATAATTCTACAAAAGAAGCCCTTCTGGGGGCAAAAGTAGGTCTCAGGTCTCTGCTTGCCTGTACCAAAAGCTAATTATTTAATTACTGTCAAAACGGGGACAGGAGGAGTCAAGGGTAACAGAGGCCAGGTGACGAAGCTTGAGTCAGCAGTCAAATAAGCAAAGCTATCTCAGCCCAGGGAACGGCTTAACGCCCAGCATTGGTGGGACCTCGGGAGTTACGGGAGCAGGGAAAGCAGCAGGGAAGCAGGCAGAGTGAGGAGCTAAGAGTGAAGCGAGGAAGGGATCTGATCAGTGATAAGATTTCAGAACTCAACAGGGAACAAATTACCCAAGAAAAAGTATGAGGGCAAGCAAGGATCCCCAAGAAGGAAAACTAAGGTATCTGCAGAGAGGGAATAATCATCTGCTTCAGACAATGCAGAGAAATCATGTAAAAACAAAATACGTCCTTTGGATTCAGTCCGTGGTAATTTCTTGTTGACTTTCATAGGGACATACTACTTAGGAGATGTTCACTAACTGGTTAAGAATTCAATCACAGTCAGTCATAACCATTTAGCCGGCTTCTGTGTGCTCCTTTTGGTAGAGTCTGCTCAGTTTTACAAATGCAATGGTAAGAAACTTGGCAAGATAACAAAAGTCAGTAAAAACTACCCCTGAACACATGAATCAAAATATGCCCTCACAGGAATCCCATAATGGAAGACAGGGTAGGTCCTCTTTGCTTTCACATACTCAAAATAATGATTGTTTTTCATCCACCAATGTCTAATGTCTATCCTTTGTGAAGCAGGTAACTGAGCATCTGAAGGGAACCAGATGACTTCAGCAAAATGTGGTGAATGGCAGAACAAAAGACCAGAGGTGGGCTGGGCATTTGATGTCCTCAGTGCAGGGGGCTTCTTACCCACCTTTAACAAGGCACTGAGGAAGGCAGCCGCCCTGTGTGTGGGGCATTGACACCAGCCCAGAGGGACAGCGAGAAGACTTTCATGTGCTAACCTCATCCTCCTGTCTTTGCCTCTGCCCCTGCCTTTTCTATTTCTCTCTGTACTGTGCAAGATGCACTTCTTTCTAGCCTTTGAATGCCATGTGAACACTGAGAGCTCCAGTGAAGTACAGGTTGCATGAAACCAACTCCTCTAACTTCTGTGTCTCATAAAATGATCAGAAGGTGAAGGAGAAAGTTTCTAACAGTTATGTCTCTATGCAACTGTCAGGAAGGTACCATAAAGCTAAAACGATCTACTTAAATATCTAAAGAGGCTTTTACTTTAAAAAGTGGATGAAAGAAAGATACCTGATTTTAGGAGCATATCTAATACTAGTTGAAAACCTAATAATAATTTAGAATTATGGCAATTTAGCATTGATTGCTGGGTAAACATTGGGAACTCTAGGCTTATGAAAAATACAAGAAAATAATGTTTACAATTAAATAGTTGATAGTGACTATTGCATACTGGAATTATTAACAAATTGAAAAAAAAATGGAAAGATCAAGGTTAATTAGAATATCACAGAACCACAGAATCTTAGGGTTAAAGTCTCTAAAACCATGTTTCCAAACTCTAGCTGGCGCCTGAATCCTGGGATGCCAGTCTGAAATCTTGAAGAATGATTTGGATTTGGCTAGATGGAAGAACAGTTGGGTTCTTACTCTGAGGGGGTCTTATACTCTGCAAGGAGAGGAAGAGAGAGAGAGATTGAGAGAAAGAGGAAAAGGGAAAGAACCAATCCAGGAGTCCTGCTGACTCTTCTAGGAAATGTTATCAATTATGCCATCCCGGAAATGGGTTCAACAGAGCCTAGGACCTGAGTCTTAGTTTTCAGCATTTCCACTGAAGAAATAGGACTGGACACCTGATAAGGCTTTAAGTCATCTCTTCTGAGTTTTGCCACTGTCCAAACACCCGATCAGCCATTTGCTAAATTTCCCAGGCTGTCCACAATTGGAAATATTAATCTTGTCCAAGCAGCATAGTGGTATTTATCTCTTCTTATCATTACAGCAAAATGCCACAGCTCTGTCTCAAAATGTAGATTGTAACAGGAACATAAAATGCAGCAAATTAATTATTTCTCATGATAGCAATGTTAAATGACAAAGAAATAAAAACAGACTATCCTCTTCCCAAAGCAATTTTAAAACCAGAACATCAAGTCATGCTCAGTCTACTCTGATCTACTATAGGCTTCATAAAATGTCTTCTTTCAAAGCACTTTTTTTTTAATGCACAGGTATTTCCTGCTGTTGTGTAACAGAGTCAGCCCACACCCAGCCTCCATTTATCATTGGAGGCAATTCTTTTTTTTTTTTTTGAGAGGGCATTTCTCATATTTATTGATTAAATGGTTGTTAACAACAATAAAATTCTTTATAGGGGACTCAATGCACAATCATTAATCAACCCCAAGCCTAGTTCTCAACAGTCTCCAATCTTCTGAAGCATAATGAACAAGTTCTTACATGGTGAACAAATTCTTACATAGTGAATAAGTTCTTACATGTTGAACAGTGCAAGGGCAGTCATCACAGAAACTTTCGGTTTTGATCACGCATTATGAACTATAAACAATCAGGTCAAATATGAATATTCATTTGATTTTTATACTTGATTTATATGTGAATCCCACATTTATCCCTTATTATTACTGTTATTATTATGATTATTATTTTTAATAAAATGCTGAAGTGGTAGGTAGATGCAAGATAAAGGTAGAAAACATAGTTTAGTGCTGTAAGAGAGCAAATGTAGATGATCAGGTGTGTGCCGGTAGACTATGTATTAATCCAAGCTAGACAAGGGCAATAAAACATCCACGGATGCAGAAGATTTCTCTCAAAACACGGGGGGTGGGGTTCTAAGCCTCACCTCCGTTGATCCCCAATTTCTCACCTGATGACCCCCCTGCGACTGTGCCTGTCTTAGGTTGTTCCTCCCTTGAGGAATCTTATCCATCTCTGGCTAACCAGTCATCTTCCAGGGCCATATAGGGAAATGTAAAGTTGATAAGTGAGAGAGAAGTAATATTGTTTGAAAAGGTTAGCTTTTTACTTCTTTGAAGATTTATGCCCTGTGGCTTTTATGCCCAGCATTTGTCTTGAGGTATCTACCACTTGGAGGAATTATGATACTCAGTAATTTCGTTATGAGGCACAAATTCTACTTAAGGGTTGTAATTAGGAAGGAAGAAGAAAAGCTATAGAAGTAGCAGATGGAAGAAAACATGGGAAGATTGATTATTTCTTTGACATATCTTCTTGTAGAGTAACATAAGCATGTATAGGTTTTAAACTACTAATTAAATTGCACACACACATTAACATAATAGGAATACAGCTACATAACCAAAGCAGACCTACAATTACCAGCCATCTCCAGTGAAACCAAGAAAACCAGTTAGGCACCCTAGGCATTTGTGAAAACTTATCAATGATATGATGGATATTGTCTAACTGAATTTGAATAGTTTGAGAAAAATAAGACAAATTAAAAAAACACATTCCTGGGAACTGTTCACATACCATATGTTCTTTTAACAGTAGTTAGTCTGTAGTCACAAGATTTTGGAGTGCTGCAACTTGCACTTCTCCTAGTTCTTGGTTGAGTTCCAACAGTATAGATCCAGTCAAATTTGTTGTTTTACTGTATGCACAGGCCAGTTTAGACATCTCCTTCTTCATTCCAATGGCAAGTCCAGGAACCAGTGGGATGAATGCAGCTACAACTGCAACAGTGCCAGGATCTTTGTTGAAGTTTTTTGATGTTCATCTTCTGGAATGACTCTTCCAGAGAATGTTGATGTTGGAAGTTCTTCATATCGTATCTTAATTGTTTTCTGGGTAGCCAAATTAGGCTTTGTTTCTCTGTATAAACACAAACAAACCCTTTGCCCACACTTTGATATGCCCTTTATGTCATTGTGAAGAACTTATTGGAGATCACCACATAGGAACTGCTTTTTTTTTTTTTTAAGAGAAAGGAATATTATCAGAAAAATGTACTTCCATAGCTGATCATCTGACACCCTTTAAATGATCAAAATTAAGGATATTTAAAGTATGCTTTAATTGTTGATTTACAGTTCGTTTTATCCTATCAGGGAGTAATCCCCCTTTTCTTTCCTTTTTTTTTTCTTGTTATCATTAGTCTACAATTACATGAAGAATATTATGTTTACTAAGCTCTCCCCTATACCAGGTCCCCCCACAAACCCCTTTATAGTTACTGTCCATCAGCATAACAAAATGTTGTAGAATCACTACTTGTCTTCTCTGTGTTGTACAGCCCTCCCCTTTCTCCCACCCCCCCATTATGCATGCTAATCTTAATACCCCCTTTCTACTCCCTTTCTTCTTCCCCGCTTTACCTCTCCCTACCCACCCATCCTCCCCAGTCCCTCTCCCTATGGTACCTGTTAGTCCATTCTTGAGTTCTGTGATTCTGCTGCTGTTTTTGTTCCTTCAGTTTTTCCTTTGTTCTTATACTCCACAGATGAGTGAAATCATTTAGTATTTCTCTTTCTCCGCTTGGCTTATTTCACTGAGCATAATACCCTCTAGCTCCAGCCATGTTGTTGCAAATGGTAGGATTTGTTTTCTTCTTATGGTTGAGTAATATTCCATTGTGTATATGTACCACCTCTTCTTTATCCATTCATCTACTGACGGACACTTAGGCTGCTTCCAATTCTTGGCTATTGTAAATAGTGCTGCGATAAACATAGGGGTGCATCTGTCTTTTTCAAACTTGAGTGCTGCATTCTTAGGGTAAATTCCTAGGAGTGGTATTCCTGGGTAAAATGGTAAGTCTATTCTGAGCATTTTGAGGAACCTCCATACTGCTTTCCACAGTGGTTGAACTAATTTACATTCCCACCAGCAGTGTAGGAGGGTTCCCCTTTCTCCACAACCTTGCCAACATTTGTTGTTGTTTGTCTTTTGGACGGTAGCCATCCTTACTGGTGTGAGTTGATACCTCATTGTGGTTTTAATTTGCATTTCTCTGATAATTAGGGATGTGGAGCATCTTTTCATGTGTCTGTTGATCATCTGTATTTCTTTTCTGGAGAACTGTCTGTTCAGTTCCTCTGCCCATATTTTAATTGGATTATTTGATTTTTGTTTGTTGAGGTGTGTGAGCTCTTTATATATTTTGGACGTCAAGGCTTTATCGGATCTGTCATTTACAAATATATTCTCCCATACTGTAGGGTTCCTTTTTGTTCTATTGATGGTGTCTTTTGCTGTACAGAAGCTTTTCAGCTTAATATAGTCCCACTTGTTCATTTTTGCTGTTGTTTTCCTTGCCCGGGGAGATATGTTCAAGAAGAGGTCACTCATGTTTATGTCTAAGAGGTTTTTGTGGAGGCAATTCTTTAAAGGCCCTTTTAGAAACAGGCACACAATTCCAGCAATAAGACTCTATCTGGTTTCCATGAAATGGATGATGTATGCTATTTTCAGAGTAGAAAATATCAAGACTCATGGAAGACTCCACTATATGCTTAAGAAAAAGAAAATGGCATCTGAAAGTGATTATAGAGTGACCATTACTACTATGCATCAGACCCTCAGTGTGAAAGAATCAAAACAAATCAGGAGAACCACAGGCAAAGCAGGACTTATGCATACATTAGACTATAATGGACTTTGCACTGGGGAATATGATGGTGCTTTCCAAAAACCAGTATGGGAGCAATTCAAGGAAATCAACATGGTTAGCTGATATGACTGAATATTACAGAAAGATTACTGAGAAAAAGTAAGATTTAAGCTGGAATGGGCAAAATGGGTAGGATTGGCATAATTTTGGTAGAGTTGGGTTGGGCATTTGGGGAGAGAATGAGCTTCATTCAAGAATATTTATTATGAGCTAAGTATAGAACAATATGAAACATAACTTATCACATGGACAATATGGAAAGAGACTGAGTCCTGGAATCAGAAAACACAAAATAATTTCTTACATGAAGAGACAGACTCCTATGTAGTAGTCAAACTTCATCTCCTCTCTAGGTGACTTCCTTTAATACAGGACCATGTCTTAGTCATGTCTGTTCTGCTAGGGCTTAGCACAGTGCCTCATCTGTAATTATAATGCAAATGTAATTGACTGACTGGCCCCTGAATGTGTGTTTGAAGAGCTTATGTAAACAAAGTTGAAGGGAATGGACTTAACAGATTTAAAAAACATCAGTTTGCTACATTTTTTTGTCAGGACTATCTATATTCATTGGCACTTCATACTTTTTACTCTATCCTTATGGAGATTTGTCTCACTGCATTCATATAACCCCTAAACAACAGGTTAGCAATAACTTTTAACACACATTCTTATTCAATTGACCACTTACTGTAATGACTAGTGAGATGCATGAATAGCTTTTAAAGAAGAAATGCAAAATACTTGATTCTTTGAAAGTAAGGATTTAGGAAATAAAATTATGCTTTTAAAACAGAATGGGCAATGTGGAAACAGAGAGATGTGAAAACCCATTATTGCAATTTTCTTCTGAAGCTCTTATAATACACGATGGCTCCAGGTTTATAAGGTGGTTTTGCTAATAACACATAGGAGATCAAGACAGTCAGAAAATAACTCTGGGCTGGAGTGATCACAAAATCATGAAAACCAAGAAATAATGTTGCACAAGTTTCCCAGAAGGGACATCAGCAGCAGAAACATCAAAAGTTTCTATTGAAACCTGCATATTAGCACTCTCCCTCATTTTAAATTTATATGCTATTTATATCTTTTGCCTGGACACTGATGTTACAATACTTATACAATGTCCTTAAATATATTAACCTCAGAGAATTCCATGAAAATAAAACGTAAGATGTGCCAACAGACGAGTTCTACATAAGACTGCAAATTTACTTCCATAAATTACATCTTGTTTTAAATATCCTAGGAGAGTGGTTCATTTTTTCAAAAAGAACCCTATCATGAACTGCAGAATCGTTCCCTATATCCTACACTTTGTCAGCATATTTCAATACGTTGAGCTCACTTGGCCAGGGGTTATCCATACTGAGGCTCCTGCCCTTGCTCTGTAGGGGTCACTGCAATAGCAAAAGGTTTGCCTTTTCAATTTTTAACAATGTTCAGATGGCACAACATTAGAGTTTGAAGGATTCTCATAATCAGCTAAAGAGCCCCAAGGTAAGATTCCATAATCCCGCTTAAAAATATAGTCTAGCAAATGTATCTTCAAGACGTAATTTATGGACCATTATCTAAATTCCCCCTATTGTCCTAATCATCACTGGAGATAGGACTGTCCGCTTACATGTCTTCATTCCTGCACACTCAGAAATAAAACACACACACACATGCACATCCCTTTATCAACCCAGGGGTAAGTAATGCTTCCATTTACTCAATACTACTTAATAATCTATAATCACTATCGATCCTACCTATCCTATGTTGCAGGGGTCACGTGGCAAATATGGCCTAATGCCTGGTTTGTAAATAAAGTTTTATTGGACTAGGGCTATGTTCATCTGTGTATGTATTGTCTCTGGCTGCTTTCATGGTATTCTAACAGCAGAACTGAGTACTTGTGACCAAGACCATATGACCCACCAAGTCTAAAATATTTATAGGTAAAGATCACTGATTCCTGACCTATAGTCTAAGTGCTATAAAGCATCAGGAATTTCTGATCACTTATAGCTGTCAGAATTAAGTGTTTCTAATTTAAACAATGTAAAAGATTCTGTAGAAGGAACCCTTAGAGTTTTACTTTTAATCTCATTTTGGCAATGAGTTATAGTAAATATCCCTTAATACTATTCCACCAATGGCATACAGTACAGTGTTGGGCTATAGAAGAGTAAGTCATATTTATTAATATTTTAATTTGCCAGGTGTATGTGTGTGTGTGTGTGTATTTATATATATATATATATATATATATATATATATATATATATAAATCTTCACAAACACTTACTGAACTATTATCTCCAATTAATAGATAAGCAAACAGAGGCCCAAAGGGCTAATAAAAATTAACAAATGATACACAACTACTATACAGGGAAGCTGTGATTCAATTCCAGATCTTTTTTCTTCAAAATCCAGTTTATTCTGAGTACAGAATAAAGCTTTTTTTATGCATTTTATTTTTTAGTTCTCTAGGAAGTTAACTAGACAAAACGCACAGGCCACTCACATCCTGATTGCTTTTCCACCCCAAGAGACCAATATTCAGATCTAAATAAACACTGTAATACAAACAAGAGGGGCCTAAAGATGCCAGTCAGTGCTATTACAATAACAGCAGGGTCTTGGAGAAAACAATTATTCTACTAGCATACTAGGTAGAAAAGGAATAATATTACAGATCATTTATGTTTCTCCCTGGAAGTGTTCTTTGAATTAGAAGCCAAGAAGCTATTCCACATTTTCACAGATCTCAGCTCCACCTCTCTGTATTTCGATCCCTGCTCCAAGCAAATAACATTTAGTAATCTCATTTGAGGTGTTCACAAATAAAATGCTTTGAAACAACTGCCCTACATTAGAGCTTCATGAACCACCAGGGTATAATCAGACCTTGTTTGAAAACCACGTTCCAGTTCTGTGTACAATATTACCATGGCCACAGCTACACAGAAAATGTGCTCTCTAAAGCAAAATGAAGGTCTCAAATTGTTTGAAAACACAAATGGATTTTTAGTCAGGAACCACCTGCTGAGAAGGCTTCTTTGAAAGAGATGCATCCATGTGGCTGTTCCAAATAAAAACAAGGAATTGCCCTTCAAATGATTGCTTTTATCCTGCAGAGTTAATTTCCTTAGAAATCATATCATCACAATAATAAATAGGAGAATGAAAGTAGAGAAGACAAAGAAATTATCACTTTACTATTGTCTAGGCCAAATTAGAGAAATTTTGTTAATAATATTAAATCAATTTTCTGCAATTAATAATTATTAATTCCACCAATATTTACTGAGCTTATAGAGTGCTCACCGCTATGTTATGCCTGTTTCAAATATTCTTTTTAAAAAGATGCTGCACTCATGGGCTTATATCTAATAGAGAACTTATGTAAATAATCATTGCAATCTATGAGCAGAAAGTAAATAAAGGTGGTGAGGAGAAGAGAAGGGAGAGGACCATTCACCATCACACATGCTGGAGGTCAGACCTTGCTAGACTAACTCATCTTTAGGTGGTGAAGCAAAGGAAGCTGGGATTTCTAGAGCTGCAAGCTTTTCCCATAGTTCAACCATACAACTCCAGTGGGGATTTAATGTAGGAGTGAAAGTGATTTTTCAGGGAAATCAAAACAAAATTACAATAGTAATCAAAAAGAAACAACCATCAAGATATTTGGAAAACTGACCCAACCCAGAAATATAAAGACAAACATAAGCTTTATGGTATTTTCATGGTTTTATTGTAAATTAGAAATTTATCATCACTGAAATATGTTTCTGCTTTTTTAAAAAAAATCTTCATGGCTTCTAGTTGGATTGAAAAAGGTATTTCTTATCATTGTAAGTAAACCATTTGTTTAATTCCCACTTTCAGGGATAAGCATTTAGAAAGTGAAATGATAGCTGAATGCAGCAAGAACCTAATCAATCTAATGTGATTCATGTATCATGTTATGGTTTATTACACATGTTAAAATACAAGAAGTTAAACACTCCATATCCTTCATTTTCAGAAGCTTTCACTTTATAAAGCACATGTAAAAATATTGGTGGCTGGGTGTGCCTTTTGCAAAATGTGACTTTATCTCCCGCACATAAATAACCACTCTCATGAATCTCAATCGGGCTAGAGTTATTGCAGTTATCATCAGATTAAATACACTTTCACTTGTTCTAATATAAAAACAAATCTATTTTAGCACAATATATTACAAATTCATCTAATGTATTCCAAATTGTTATCTTCAGTTTATATAGAAACAAACACTATATTCCTTAACTATATTGATTCACAAAGAAGACAAACATTGCTGTCATTACTGCAGGCAAGTTTTTAACCCTTCATGTTCAGTTTCTTCATCTATAAAATGTAGATGATAATAACTTAGGGGCTTGTGAGTGGGATAATCTAAGAATGAAGTAACTAGCACACCATGCAGCACAGAAGGGGGGATCAATTAATGTTAGTTATTTTCCCATTAGAGGAAATGCTCTAAGATCCATTTCAGCCCCCAAGTAATAGGTCATTGAATTCCTCTATCTTTTCATCAAAAAATAATGATGGAGCCAAATTGTCATTTTCCCCTACAAGAAGTGCAAATCCAGTTAGAGTAAAAGGACTTGAGTGCAGGAGGGAAGTGCCATCCAAATATGCAAGAACAACTGTATGTTTTTGCTTTTTCACGTATTCCACAATAATGTTAATAATTAAGTCTTGCCTAGACAGCCATCTTCAATGTGCAATATGTGAGCTGTAATGAAGTTAACACATTCATATTTGATCATAACAACCCCCCCAACAAACAGTTACAAGCTCAGGCTGAAGGAGCTGGTAAGGAGCAGATGAGACACAGCAAGATAACACTGTTCAGTTGCTCAGAGGACAGACTCTAGCATCAGACTCTAGAATCAAGAGAAGATTAGTATCAATTGTGGTCCTGCCCATTCAAACTGTGCATCCTTGGGCAAAGTGCCTTTTCTCTCTGAACCCCAGTTAAGTAGGTATAACAAAGTCATGTGTTTGGTATTTGATATTTAATGTGCTCTGTCCATGGAAGGTCCTTAATACATAGTAGTAAATATAGTTTTCAATTACATTTAATTATGGGGAGATTATAAGGGGTCATTTTAAGAGAATGGTCTAGCCTATAAGAACTCATGAGAAATAAGCACTGGTCTATAGACTCTTTCAATGATCATTGTTCCAAGGGCTATGACTATGACACAGTGTGTGTGTGTGTGTATGTGTGTGTGTGTGTGTAAATAAATACAAATGTATCTATTTATATATATTTGATCTATATATGCATCTTTATATATATTTGATAATCTATATATTATATTTGATTAGTTGAATTGAAATCCATTATAGTCAACAATGCTCATTGTAAGATAGGTATAGTTGGTGTGTTGAGTAGTTTTAGTTGTTATCTGTGGAAGTAACCACTGTCTCATGGAGAGTAGAAAATGATACTAAGTGGAAAATGAAAAGTAAAAATTGAGATGAAATAATTGGGTATTGCCCTTCCACAGGGTCTATCTCTTTATCTATGTACTATTTCTTGTCTGTGCAGGTCAGCACTGCCTCAAAATATTCTCCAAGACAATTAGATCACAATCATTAGGGATGAATTATAAATGAAGATTCATAGGCACCAAACTCCCAAACACAGTTAACCAGAGTCCTCAGGGACTGGAGACACACAATATACATATTGAGGAATACATAGTCACACTTTTCCTTTTAAAAGGACATTTTAAAAAATGGATCTTACCTTCAGAAATTCTAATTTAATTTATCTGAGTGTACAATTTTAATGTGAAGCCAATGTCGAGAAATACTACTTTCAATAGAGCTAAACTTCATGTTAATAAAAAGAATATGTTCATCAAGTTGTCCATTCCTGACTGTGAAATGTAAACTCTGACACCAGTTTGGAAGGATGGATTGAGCATAAGAACTTGAACACACATGTGGCTCTTTATGTTTAAACATTATTAGCTACAGTCCTAAAGTTATTATATTGGTTAGCTCTCATAATACAATAATGTTTCTATTATTAACTGATGGTTTATCAAGTCTACTCCATTCATAATTTCCCCTTCTTATCAATACCATCTAACTCTTTCCATTTAGTCATTAAAAAAACTGCAATGAGATATCACCTCACACCAGTCAGAATGGCTAGTATCAATAAGACAAGAAATAACAAGTGTTGGCAAGGATATGGAGAAAAGGAGACCCTGTTACACTGTTGATGAGAATGTCATTTGATGTGCCACTATAGAAACCAGTATAGAAGTTCCTCAAAAAACTAAAAATAGAAATACTATATGACCCAATAATTACACTTCTAGGAATTTACCTGAAGAAACTGAATCCTTGATTTGAAAAGATGTATGCACCCCTATGATTATTGATACATTATTTACAATAGCGAAGATATGGAAGCAGTCAAAGTGTCCATTAATAGATGAATAGATAAAAAGAAAGTGGTACATATACACAATGGAATATTAGTCAGCCATGAAAAAGAAATCCTGCTATTTGCAACAATAAGGATGGACAGAGGATATTATGCTAAGTGAAATAAGTCAGTCAGAGATAAAGGAATACCATATTCACTAATATGTAGAATCTGAAAAACAAAAACAAACAAATAAAATAGAAACAGACTGATAAGCACAGAGAATGAATGGTTTGTTACCATAAGGTTCATGGGGGTGGGTGAAATAGGTGAAGGGGATAAAAAGGTCACAGGGATGGAAGTACAGCAGAGTGAATATAGCTCATAATAGTGTAATATCTTTGTATGGTGACAAATGGTAACTATACTTATCATGGTGAGCATTTCATAATGTATATAATTGAGGAATAACTGTATATCAGATGTTTAAAATATAAGTGCAACTGGATCAAATTATGGAACTTCTTGTTTGTGTACATTATCAAGGATTTCATAAAAGTCATGAAGAAGAACCACGTGCAAAGCCAGTGACAAATGACTTCGTGACAAAGTCAGACCAGTTGAGGAGAAGAAGAGATCAGGAAACTGATGTGGCAGGAGGTGGGGATAGGGGTCATAAAGAAGACAGTGTAAAGGAGATATATTTGATTTTCAAAAGATTAAGAGAGGTCCTTGGGAAAAACTGCTGATGTATTGAAAGATTTCTGTAAAAGGGCCCTTTCTGTGAAAATGCTACAAAAGTCATCTATAAGGTTAAGGGTCACCCTGGCTTTGAACTTAGAAAAATATTCTGAAAATGGAATTTATTTCTTTGTCTGTTGCCAGTGATCATACATATTTGCAACTGTAACCTAAAGCTTACAGAATGTAAGGGTATGTCAATTGTTCTCATAATTTTAAGTCCCATCGTTTCTAGAAGAAATTTCAATAAGCATACTATACAATATTTATTCTGAAATTTGATGCTGCATTTTTCTGGTTAAACTACCCTTAAAGATGAAAACTTTCCTGTATTTTTCTCTCCTCCATAGTACCTACCACAACAAGACATATCACAAATGCATCTAGTCCAGAATTGTTGCCAGTGAAAAGCCACTTAAAAATTTACTACCTGCCAGGATGTGACCTTCATTGCCACCACCATGCATGATCAGTTTATGTAGGAAAATAACAGTTGAAAAGCTACACCGAAGAGTAACATTCACTTGTTTCTTTAAAATAATGTTTTAGTAATAACCTTAAAATACTTTCTCCTTTGCTCTGAGAATTTAACTTCTGGTAAAATAATCTAAAATGTATTGCTTCATTCATTGGGGCATTGTTAATTGTGGTAAAAATGGGAAATCAATGAAAGTGCATAATATTAGCAATGCTTCAGTGAAGTAAACACATTGAGTGAGTTAAATGTTATGAATCCATAAAAAATGTTAAACAGAGGTTTCAAATAACAGAGACTGCTTAGATTTAATGAATATGTGAAACAAGTAGGATATACACTATTCAGTATAATTTCAATTATATTGTAAAACATGTACATGCCAAAAAACTGCAACAATGTATAATATTTTAATAGTGAGTAGATAGGATACTAAGAGGCATTTTTCTTCCATTTAAAATTTACTTCTGTACTTTTCAAATTTTCTAATGTATTCTGTGAAAAACCTCAATTATTAGAAAAATAAAAGTATTTCAAGTTTAAGTTCAAATTAAAGCAAGACACTTTCTATTTTGTCATTTAATTGTAACTTATCAAGTACACTTGTTTCTTGACATGTCACAATGGAAAATAATTGAGATCCAAGAAATTCAGTTTCAAATAACTATAGGTTCTGGTATTGATATGCAATAAACTCACTAATGAACTTGCTTTTAATTAGGATTTAAAATATGATATAAACTTGTTATAAATAAATTATTGTATTTCTTAGAATGGGAAAATGGTATCGGTCTGGAAAGCAATAATTTTAATATGACACTAGAAAAGATAACAAAAACAGACCCCAAACCATCAGTCACCAAGTCATCCCTGTTGGAGGAGCTCTGGGTAGCAAATGCATGGCCTCAGGTTTTACCTAGCAAGTTGGTTACCACTGCCTCTCAGTCTGAATTAACATGTGAGTAGAAGTGATTTGTCCATCCTAGACAATGGATGGAGCTATGGAAGGGGTAAGGATTTAAATCAACAACATAATGTAGGCTTACGCAAGTTAGGTTGGGGATGAAGAGTGTGCAATGAAAGACACAAGAATTTATGAGGAGTAATATGTCAAACAAATTAAGTGGCACAGTGAGAAAGAGAATGTTTAACATCTATCTTCTTACTCTTTGTACCAACCTGATACAATACTTAAATCACAGTACTAAGCCAGTAGCAGATGGCTAATAATTCACTGAACAGCAGGTAATACCATCGAAAAATGTTGCTGGGAGAACCCTAGAACACACATCTTCCTTGACATCACTGTTGGGAACATCCCAGTACCAGGATTCAAAGTAATAAGAAGGCATCTGCAAACAGAGGAAAGGTCTCACTTCTTCTTGTGAAACTGTGGACTGTAGACATTACACAGGGCATTTAACAACAAGCACTAATAAATTATTCATGGAAAGCTGCTATAAATTCCACAAAGTGACATAGGAATTTCCGAGAATCAAACAATCTCCCACAAATCCCCATGATGATTCCTATGTTAGAAGAAAAAGAGTACAAAAAGTGTAACAAGAAAGGTCAGCAGGGAAAGATATGGGTTCCCACTAGCTTACAAATTGAGTTTTCCAGGAAGCAATCAGCATGACATCCTCCCCATTTCCTTACCTCATATTTCATCAGTTATCTCCTGAAGCTGGGATTGAGTTTGTGGTTTCAAATTTTACAAATGGAATGTAATCGGAATGTGTTGACATAAATATGCAATCAGTGAGTACCAATGTAAACAACTTACTCATTTGAAGAAGAGTTACCTAATTTATCTATCAAACAGTTATTTGGAGGGAGAGTGAGAGGGAGAGATAGGGAGGAAAAAAGAGAGAGAGAGAAAAAACTCATATTCTAGAAAGAAAACATGATAATTATATCATTTTTAATAATCCTGTTCTTTTTCTAAGTGTTTTCTTTTTGGTCTGTCTTATTTGAATGTGAACCATGACTCCAATAAATATAAAACATGTAAGGGATATAATTATAAAATTACATGTATATGATATTAAATCTATATAAATTTGTATATAAACAAGATCATGGGAAGATGGCGGTGTGAGTACTTCAGAGGAAATCTCCTCCCCAAAACATATATATATTTATGAAAATACAATAAATACAACTATTCCTAAAAGAGACACCAGTGGATGCAGTACAACAGCCAGGATATATCTACATCTGTGAGAACTCAACATCACATGAAGGGGGTAAGATACAAGCCACAGCCAGGCAGGACCTGAATGCTTCCCCACCCCAGAACCCAGCGGGAAGAAAGAGTCGGAATGGGGAGAGAGTGAAAGCCCAGGACTGCTAAACAACCAGCTCTAGAAATCTGCACCTGGAGCACAGACACAAGATGCATGGGGTGCTGGAAATTAGAGAAATGGAAAAGCAAAACCTGTGGGCAGTTCCCCGCAACTGGTGCCCCTGAGACAAAAGAAAAGCGAGTGCTTTCTGCAAGTCTTAAAGAGACAGGGACCCCATAGCTGGATGAAGTCGTCCCCACACACTTAGCCAGCAAGTGGGAATCCCGGGGAACCTTAGGCACCCTAGATGCTGGGGAGGTAGCGCAGCTCTGAAGCCCCTCATGGCACTAAGCAGCCTGCCACTAGTTCCTTCAACTGGCGTGGACCCCAACACACTGGCTCAGTAGCGGGAGAGTAGCAGCGTGTGCCGGGGGCGGTGGCACTGGAAGGGACCGGGAGCAGATCACATACGCAAACAGTGCCAGAGGGTACCAGGAGAGGCTTGTGCGAGCCGGCAGTGGTGCCAATCGAACAGTCTGTGTGCGGCTCACGCACACCGGCACCAGTCGAGCCAGAGGAGCCCGGTAGAGGACCGTGTGGGAGAGCGCCATATGCACCTGCAGCAGAACCAGAGGGAGCAGGCGCACTCCCAGCAGCCAACTGGAATCCCAGCCCAATGCACAGCTGCCCAGGCCAGACCCAAAGGCCCCTGTTGGTACACAGCTGCCCAGCAGGGGCGCCGCTATCACGGAGGAGCGTACCTGGTGTGCCTGCCACTCCCTGCAGGGCTCCATGCTGCTCTGATGGAGACCCCGCCCACAGCACCTTAGGGGACTAACCTGGTGGCTGCTCCAGGAGTGCAGGTAACTGACACAGGCAGCGGAGAAGGGCAAGGCATCCAGCAAGCAGGAAAGGACTTTCTTCTCCCAGCTGACATACCTGCAACCTGCCTACAGCCACTGCTATCACCATGAAAAGGCAAAAAAATTTAGTCCAGTCCAAGATAGTTCAGACAACATCTGAGAGAGGGTCTGCATAGACAGACCTAACCAGTCTCCCTGAAAAAGAATTCAAAATAAAAATCATAAACATGCTGACAGAGCTGCAGAGAAATATGCAAGAGCTAAGGAATGGAGTCCAGAGGGAGACTACAGAAGTGCGGAGGGAGATTACAGAAGTGAAACAAACTCGGGAAGGATTTATAAGCAGAATGGATAAGGTGCAAGAGGCCATTGATGGAAAAGAAACCAGAGAACAGGAACTTATAGAAGCTGATACAGAGAGAGATAACAGGATCTCCAGGAATGAAACAATATTAAGAGAACTGTGTGATCAATCCAAAAGGAACAATATCCGCATTATAGGGGTACCAGAAGAAGAAGAGAGTGAAAAAGGGATAGAAAGTGTCTTTGAAGAAATAATTGCTGAGAACTTCCCCAAACTGGGGGAGGAAACAGTTGCTCAGACTACGGAGGCACACAGAACTCCCTAGAGATGGGACCCAAAGAGGACAACACCAAGACACATAATAATTAAAATGGCAAAGATAAAGGACAATGACAGGGTATTGAAGGCAGCCAGAGAGAGAAAAAAGGTCACCTACAGGCCAAAAGAGAATGGCATGATATATTTAATGCAATGAAACATAAGGGCCTTGAACCAAGGATACTGTATCCAGCACGAATATCACTTATATATGAAGGAGGGATTAAAGAATTCCCAGACAAGCAAAAGTTGAGGGAATTTGCCTCCCACAAACCACCTCTAAAGGGTATCTTAGAGGGACTGCTCTAGATGGAAGCACTCCTAAAAAGAGCACAGAACAAAACACCCAACATACAAAGAATGGAGGAGGAGGAATAAGAAGGGAGAGAAATAATCATCAGACTGTATTTATAATAGCTCAATAAGCAAGTTAAGTTAGATAGTAAGGTAGTAAACAAGCTAACCTTGAACCTTTGGTAACCACTAACCTAAAGCCTGCAATGGCAATAAGTACATAACTTTCAATAATCACCCTAAATGTAAATGGACTGAATGCATCAATCAAATGACACAGAGTACTAGAATGGATAAAAAAGCAAAACCCATCCATATGCTGCTTACAAGAGACTCACCTCAAACCCAAAGACATGCACAGATTAAAAGTCAAGGGATGGAAAAAGATATTTCATGCAAACAACAGAGAGAAAAAAGCAGGTGTTGCAATACTAGTATCAGACAAAATAGCCTTCAAAATAAAGAAATTAAGAAGAGATAAAGAAGGACACTACATAATGGTAAAGGGTACAGTTCAACAAGAGGATATAACCATTATAAATATATATGCACCCAACACAGGAGCACCAACATATCTGAAACAAATACTAACAGAACTAAAGGAGGAAATAGAATGCAATGCATTCATTTTAGGAGACTTCAACTCCACTCGCTCCAAAGGACAGATCCACCAGACAGAAAATAAGTAAGGACACAGAGGCACTGAACAACTAGAACAGATGGACCCAATAGACATCTATAGAACTCTACATCCAAAAGCAACAGGATACACATTCTTCTCAAGTGCACATGGAACATTCTCCAGAATAGACCACATATGAGGCCACAAAAAGAGCCTCAGTAAATTCCAAAAGATTGAAATCCTACCAACCAACTTTTCAGACTACAAAGGTATAAAACTAGAAATAAATTATACAAAGAAAGCAAAAAGGCTCACAAACACATGGAGGCTTAACAACATGCTCCTAAATAATCAACGGATCAAAGAACAAATTAAAATGGAGATTCAGCAATATATGGCAACAAATGACAACAACAACACAAAGCTCCAAGTTCTGTGGGACGCAGCAAAAGCAGTCTTAAGAGGAAAGTATATAGCAATCCAGGCATATTTAAAGAAGGAAGAACAATCCCAAATGAATAGTCTAATCTCACAATTACCAAAATTGGAAAAAGAAGAACAAATGACGCCTAAGGTCAGCAGACGGAGGGACATAATAAAGATCAGAGAAGAAATAAATAAAATTGAGAAGAATAAAACAATAGAAAAAAATCAATGAAACCAACAGACAGTTCTTCGAGAAAATAAACAAAATAGACAAGCCTCTAGGCAGACTTATTAAGAGAAAAAGAGAGTCAACACACATCAACAGAATCAGAAACAAGAAAGGAAAAATCATGACAGACCCCACAGAAATACAAAGAATTATTAGTGAGTACTATGAAAACCTATATGCTAACAAGCTGGGAAACCTAGGAGAAATGGACAACTTCCCAGAAAAATACAACCTTCCAAGACTGACCCAGAAAGAAACAGAAAATCTAAACAGATCAATTACCAGCAGAGAAATTGAAGCAATAATCAAAAAACTACCCAAGAACAAAACCCGCGGGCCAGGTGGATTTACCTCGGAATTTTATCAGAAATACAGAGAAGACATAATACCCATTCTCCTTAAAGTAAGAGGACGGAATACTCCCAAACTCATTCTAGGAAGCCAACATCACCCTAATACCAAAACCAGGCAAAGACCCCACTGAAAAAGAAAACTACAGACCAATATCCCTGATGAACGTAAATGCAAATATACTCAACAAAATGTTAGGAAACGGAATTCAAAAATACATCAAGAAGATCATACACCATGACCAAGTGTGATTCATCCCAGGGATGCAAGGATGGTACAACGTTTGAAAATCCATCAACATCATCCACCACATCAACAAAAAGAAGGACAAAAACACATGATCATCTCCATAGATGCTGAAATAGCATTCGATAAAATTCAACAACCACTCATGGTAAAAACTCTCAACAAAATGGGCATAGAGGGCAAGTACCTCAACATAATAAAGGCCATACATGATAAACCCACAGCTAACATCATTCTGAACAGTGAGAGGCTGAAAGTTTTTCCTCTGAGATCAGGAACAAGACAGGGATGCCCACTCTCCCCACTGTTATTCAACATAGGACTGGAGGTCCTAGCCATGGCAATCAGACAAAACAAAGAAATACAAGGAATCCAGATTGTTAAAGAAGTCAAACTGTCACTATTTGCAGATGACATCATATTGTACATTAAAAACCCTAAAGACTCCACTGCAAAACTACTAGAACTAATATCGGAATTCAGCAAAGTTGCAGGATACAAAATTAACACACAGAAATCTGTAGCTTTCCTATACACTAACAATGAACTAATAGAAAGAGAAATCAGGAAAACAATTCCATTCACAATAGCATCAAAAAGAATGAAATACCTAGGAATAAACCTAACCAAGGAAGTGAAAGACCTATATCCTGAAAACTACAAGATACTCTTAAGAGAAATTAAAGAGGTCACTAACAAATGGAAACTCATCCCATGCTCCTGGCTAGGATGAATTAATATCATCAAAATGGCCATCCTGCCCAAAGCAATATACAGATTTGATGCAATCCCTATCAAATTACCAGCAGCATTCTTCAATGAACTGGATCAAATAGTTCAAAAATTCATATGGAACTGCCAAAGACCCTGAATAGCCAAAGCAACCCTCAGAAAGAAGAATAAAGTGGGAGGGGGAATCTCGCTCCCCAACTTCAAGCTCTACTATAAAGCCATAGTAATCAAGACAATTTGGTACTGGCACAAGAACAGATCCACAGGCCAATGGAACAGAATAGAGACTCCAGACATTAACCCAAACATATATGGCCAATTAATATATGATAAAGGTGCCATGGACATACAATAGGGGAAATGACAGTGTCTTCAACAGATGGTGCTGGAAAAACTGGACAGCTACATGTAAGAGAATGAAACTGGATCACTGTCTAACCCCATACAGAGAAGTACATTCAAAATGGATCAAAGACTTGAATATAAGTCATGAAACCATAAAACTCTTAGAAAAAAACATAGGCAAAAATCTTATGGACATAAACATGAGTTACTTCTTCATGAACATATCTCCCCAGCAAGGGAAACAAAGGCAAAAATGAACAAGTGGGACTATATCAAGCTGAAAAGCTTCTGTACAGCAAAGGACACCATCAATAGAACAAAAAGGTATCCTACAGTATGGGAGAATATATTCATAAATGACAGATCCGATAAAGGATTGATATCCAAAATATATAAAGAGCTCACACACCTCAACAAACAAGAAGCAAAGAATCCAATTAAAAAATGGGCAGAGGAGCTGAATATACAGTTCTCTAAAGAAGAAATTCAGATGGCCAACAGGCGCATGGAAAGATGCTCCGCATTGTTAATCATCAGAGAAATGCAAATTAAAACCACAATGAGATATCACCTCACACCAGTAAGGATAGCCATTATCGAAAAGACAAACAACAACAAATGTTGGTGAGCTTGTGGAGAAAGGGGAACCCTTCTACACTGCTGGTGGGAATGTAATTAGTTCAACCATTGTGGAAAGCAGTATGGAGGTTCCTCAGAATGCTCAAAATAGAAATACCATTTGACCCAGGAATTCCACTTCTAGGAATTTACCCTAAGAATGCAGCACTCTAGTTTGAAAAAGACAGATGCACCCCCATGTTTATTGCTGCACTATTTACAATAGTCAAGATATGGAAGCAACCTAAATGTCCATCAGTAGATGAATGGATAAAGAAGATGTGGTACATATACGCCATGGAATATTACTCAGCCATAAGAAAAAATAAGATCCTACCATTCACAACAACATGGATGGAGCTAGAGCATTTTATGCTCAGTGAAATAAGCCAAGCAGAGAAAGACAAGTACCAAATGATTTCACTCATATGTTGAGTATAAGAACAAAAGAAAACTGAAGGAACAAAACAGCAGCAGAATAACAGAACCGAAGAATGGATTAACAGTTACCAAAGGGAAAGGGACTGGGGAGGATGGGTGGGAAGGGAGGGATAAGGGGAAAAAAGAAAGGGGGCATTACAATTAGCATGTATAATGTGGGGGGGCATGGGGAGGGCTGTACAACACAGAGAAGACAAGTATTGATTCTACAGCATCTTACTATGCTGATGGACAGTGACTGTAACAGAGATTGTTGGGGGGACTTTTTGAAGGGTGGAGCCTAGTAAACATAATGTTCTGCATGTAATAGTAGATTAATGATAACAAAAAAAAATCAGTTGCATTTCTATTCACTAACAACAATCAGAAAGGGAATAAAGAAGTAAATGCAATAGTATTAAAAAGGACAAAATACTTTGGAATAAATTTAACCAAAGAGGTGAAAAACCCATTCACTGAAACTGTAAGATACATGAAAGAAATTTAAGAAGACACAAAAGAATGGAGAGTAATCTTGTGTTCATGGGTTGGAATAATTAAAATTGTTAAATTGTACATACTACCCAAAGTGATCTACAGATTCAGTGAAATCCCTACTAAAATTCCAATGGTACTTTCAACAGAAAAGAAATCTTAAGATTCATATAGAACAACAAAAGACCTTGAGTATCCAAAGCAATGCTGAGAAAGAACAAACCTGAAGGCATACAGTTCTTGCTTTAAAAATATGCTGCAAATCTATACTCATTGAAACACTATGGTATTGGCATAAAAATGGAAATTTAGATGAATGGAAAAGAACCAAGAACCTAGAAATAAAACCCATGCACAAATAGTCCATTAATATGTGGCAAGAAAGCCAAGAATACTCATTGAGGAAAGAATAGTCTTCTCAATAAATGGTGTTTGGAAAACTGGATATACACATGCAAAAGAGTGAAACTGGACTCCTATCTTACACCACTCACAAAAATTAACTTGAAATGGATTAAAAACTTTAATATATACCTGAAGCATTAAAACTGCTGGATTAAATCATAGGGAAAATCTCCTTGATATTGATTTTGGCAATAGCTTTTTAAATATAACATCAAAGCACAAACAACAAAAGTAAGAGGAAGTGAGACTACGTAAAACTAAAAAGGTTCTGTAAAGCAAAAGAAACAATCAGCAAAAAAGAGGAAACCTATGGAAGGGAAAGAAAATTTTGCCAAACCATGTACCAACAAGGTCCTAATCTTCAAAATCTTTAAGGAACTCATGCAACTCAATAGCAAAACACTAATATTCAGATTTTAAAATGGGCAGTGGATCTGAATAGACATTTTTCCAAAGAAGACATGCAAATATCTAACAGATTCATGAAAAGATGCTTAACATCACTAATTATCAAGGAAATGCACATCAAAACTGTACTGAGATATCACATCATACCTGTTACATGGCTAGTATAAAAGAGAAAAGAGCAAGTGTTAATGAGGATGTGGAGAAAGGAAACCCTTGGGTGTGTTGATGGACATGTAAATCGTACAACCACTGTATAGAAGACAGTATGGGGCAACTGTATAGAAAACAGTATGTAGCTTTCTAAAAATTATACAAGAAGAACTAACATATGATCCAGCAATACCACTGTTAATATATACCAACATATTCTAGGTATAGCCAAAGGATGTGAAATCACTATTTCAAAGAAATGTATTCATCTCAATGTCCATTGCAGAATTATTCACAAGAGCCAAGATCTGCAAACAACCTAAGTGTCTGTCAATGGATGAATGAATAGAGATATTATGAGAGTTCTATATAGATATATAGTGGAGTATTATTCAGCCATGAAAAAGAATGAAATCAAGTCATTCAAGACAACATGGATGGACTTTAATAGTATTAAGCTAAGTGAAAAAAGTGAGACAGGAAAGACAAATACTGTACGATCTCACTTATACATAGAATCTAAAGTTGAACTCAGAAACAGAGAGTAGAATGTGATCACCAGGGGCCAGGAGGTGGGAGAAATGGGTCAAATGGTATGAACTTGCAGTTGTAAGATGAATAAATTCTGGGAATCTAATGTATAGCATAATGACTATAGTTAACAATACTGTGTGTATACTTGAAAGTTACTGAAAGAGTAGACCTTAAATGTCTCTTTACAAAAGAAAAAGTAATTATTTGAGATGATGAATACATAGTTACTAAAAGAGTAGACCTTAAATGTCTCTTTACAAAAGAAAAAAGTAATTATTTGAGATGATGAATACATAAATTGACCTTATTGTAATCATTTTGTAATAAATGTGTATCAAGTTATCACATTATACACCTTAAACTTACATTATATGTCAATTATATCTTTATAAAGCTGGTAAAGAAATACACAAAAATAATTGTATAGAAGTAAATTAATGATCAAACTTTCTAAATATATATATAAAATCATCTAAATAAGTATTAAAGGAAATCATAGAAAAATATATGTATGCCTTTAAGAATAGAAAAAAAAACTTAAAATTCAGAGGGCAATATTCATATTATAAAATATAGGTAAATATAATTGATAAAATAACACTGTTAAAATGTAAGTGAAGGACAGTTTCAAGTATTGTCAGTATTTATAATGAGACTGTTGCCTTACAAATTTAGGAATTCTTGTGAATAATTTAAGAAGACAAAATAGTTCTACTTTAAAAGGCAGATCATATAAATGGTCTTAATATAGAATATGAAATACATGTCACTAATAAAATATTCAAATATGTTCAACCTTTCTAGTAACCCAAACAGGAAAATCTTTCATATGACATCTTTTTTGTTGTTTTTATCTACCAGAATGGCAAATATGCAAATTTATTAAAACAAATTTTGGCAAGTAAGAACGTTCTGGAATAGTTACTCTCATTTTGTCCCAATGAAAGCATAAATATAGATAATATGGAGGACAATTTGGTAGTGTCTGTAAATTCTAAATTCTGTACACCTCATATCAACAAAATTATATTCTGCATATCTAGAAAACAAGCAGATAATATGCTCAGGAGCTAGGTGTAGCCACGTTCATTGTGTCAGAAAAATAAATAGTAAAAGAAGGAAGAAAGGAAAAAAGAAAAGGAAGGAAAGAAGGAAAGGACGGAGGGAGGAACCAAATGGAATTTTGGTTTTTATTGTAGTGTTTGATTTTGTTTTTTCCCAAGTGAATGTATCTAGTTAGTCCTAGGCAATTAATTTCAAATTTGAATATTAATTACAACACAAGAGCTTAAACAATATTGGTTAACTAAATAAATAGAAGGAAGGAAAATGGTAGGCAGGAGGAGAGGGAGCAACAAGGGATGGGAGAAAGGGTGTGTGTATTAGGAAGTGGAGGCCAGGATAAAGAATTTGGACTTTATTCCATAGACGGGAACACATCGAATTTTTTTTCTATAAAAAGGGAATTACATGATCAAGAGCACCTGCTGTGTGCAAGATAGAAAGGCATGGGGTTAGAATGGAAATAGATAGCAGTTCAGTCCTGATAAGGAAGAGATAAGCCATGACAGAGATTTAATTAAGCAGGTTCAAGTGCCTGTGAAGAGTAGCCACAGGGAGGAAGCACCTGATCCCAAGAAAGAGCTCCACTGGCGCTGCAGGAAATGAGATCCAGAGAAGGGTAAAGGTATTATTCCATCATAGCTGGAGGAGAGGATGCAAGGAGGGAGCGGATGCCTGTGCCAGGTGTTTGTCATGGCGCGGGAGCGGGAACGCGGAGCGGTACCCGTGTGCAGCCCGGTGATTTTCCCCAGCAACGCTTTGCAGGCCTGGTGCAGGCAGGAGATAACAGAATCTGCACAATTCTTGGGGATTTGCCAGATGGGTGAAAACAGAATCATAGCTCAGGGAATCCCATGTTGGAGAGAGAACAATGAAGAGCCGTAAGGTCTAAACTACAGGTGGGATTGAAGGCAAGATGGACAAAGGGAAGGGAGAAAGAAGTGGCTTATGAAACTGGCTTTTCTCACACACACACTCTCTCTTTTAGCAAATAGTTAATGAGATTTTCTACCTTCTGTTTAAACTGAGTATACTGTGGCAAAAGAGGCAGAAAAAAGTGTAGTTGTCTTCATGGACCTCATGACCTAGTGGGAGGCACAGAGGTAAATATGTAAAGTAAATATGTAAACAAGTAAAAACATACATTTTCATAGGACTAAAACTGTAGGAAAACCAAAAATGTTTGTTGTAAAGAGTGGTTGGTGAATATTTTAAGGGAACCCTCTGAGAAGAAATCTAAATTATGAAAAAGATGCAGCCAACAAAAATCTGAGAGAAGGCTTCGTAGGCAGAAAGAGAAAAGGTACAAAAGCCTGAGGCTGGGCTGAGTTTGCCATCGTCAAAGGAAGAAAATCCACAGAACTGAAGTGTAGGGATTAAGAGTGAGTAACAGGAAATGGGACCTAAGAGGTGGGCAGGGCACAGGGTGTACAAGGCTTTTGGAGAGTTTAGATACCATGTCGTTTGCAGGGTTACAAGACGGTGGTGATACCGTCTAATTTAGTCTCTAAGAAAAGCAGAGGAGCAAAACCGAGCTGGTAGACACACAGGACGCTATTGCAGCAGTCCAGGTGAAATACGATCGTAGCCAGAATGGTAAAGGTGGTGGAAAGCTGCATGCAGGATAAGTTTTGGAAACAGAATGCATAGGAATTGCTTATGCATCTGATTTGAAGAAGCAAGGTGAAATAGTTAAGGACAAGACATAATTAAGTAGAGAGGTGGACAGATAGGAAGTTAAGTACAATGTCTTAAAGTTGTAGAATTATGTATCTGTTGCACAACAAGGAAAGTTTCAAAGTGTCATTGATGAAGTGTTTGGTCTGAAATAAATATGAAGGTCACTGCAATTCAGGAGGTCATACTGAACAGGTGGGCTCTGTGATGAGGTGTCACACGGAGTAACGGGAGGTATTGGTGTGAACAAGAAGACAGTAATCACAGTAATCAAGAAGCTGAAGTATTTAATGCATTGAGGGGATAGGAGTCTGTGAGGCTGGTACATGACAGTGAAGAGGGCAGTTAAAGGATGGCAGATGATATTAGCAAATGATGAAAACCTCAGATCAGTAAAACTTCATACATAAAGTTGGAAAGTAAATGAGTTTTATGTGGGAATGAGGAGTGTCTTATTCAAATGTTTGCACATGGTTAGGAAATGAGAAGTCTTAGTGTATGAAAAGTACAGAGAAAGTGAGTTTACACTGGATCCATTTCTTTATGTTTTTGCCGCAACATGCCATGGCAAGCAGTAATAAACTTTAGAGTGAGAACAATAGGATGTATGCTTGGTGAACTTTAGAACACACTGGAATGTAACCACACACATGGAGGGATGGCCCTACAGGTTTATATCTTGCAGTGTGACTGGGTGTGAAAGCCTTATTACAAATGCTGAGTTTACTTGGCTCTGATTTTCCCAAGAGAATTTGAAGTCAGCTCTTTACAGATGAAAGCACTTTTAAAAGAATGAAAGAAGTTGTGGAAGTTATCCAAGAGACTGGTTTTTCTGCAACTATCCAAAAGATAGGGGCATCCATAGGAAGCCTGGAACTAGGGAGCAGAGGGCCAGTGGAAGTGCGATTGGTTGGGAAAGCTGCCCTCAAGGGATGAATTCTGAGGCACAATGGGCAATATGGGGCAACGCAGCCAGCAGAGGAGGTATGTTTGCAATATTAAAGGGAAACAGAATGTAAGAACAGTGAGAAAGAGACTGGGAGGATAGCAAATTTGTTATCATAAAGAGGGGGGAATCTATGCATGAAAGACCAATTTCAGTCCTGGGAAGAGAGGAGTCAGTAAAGAACACAGAAAAAAAGTGAGTTCTGTAGACAAAGATGTGGCTGAACAAACAATAGTTGCAGAATCAGATATTCATACAGCAGAATTTGCTGTCTCCTCAAGGTCCCAATAGTTTAGCATCACTAACTGTTCCATTTACAAAAGGACCATCAACACCTTGTAAATCCAAAGGGCCAATACCTTGCACAACCTCTCCTAGTTCTGTTCCTTAGAAAGATGGTGGATGCTTGGTTTAGGTACTGGTCCATCCTGCATGCCTTACTCTGCTCAGTCAAAAAGAATGAGCCAAGGTAGTATACATGTAAAACACTAGTTAAAAAGAGAAGAAATTTGAGACTATATTATATGGAAGTCACTGGCACCTACCTATGTAAATGATATGGGTTGGTGCCCAGCTTTAGTAATTTTTATGTATTCATGGTTTTAAAATTCAAATGTGCAGTCAGATTGGGAACCACCGATATAATCTAAGAGAAATTTTTCCATTTCTCTCTTAGAAAATCATAATAGTATCATAGAACACCTAGAAGATAGGAGCCAGGAAAAAAAATACAACTATCTCCCACTTATGAATATCTATGCAAAAATCCTAAACATAACATTAGCAAAGCAGTTAGTAACTGCATATTAACAGAAGAGTGAAATGTAACCAACAGGGATATATGCCAAATTTTATTAGAAATGGAATTATGACTATCTAAAAACAGTGAGGGGAAAAGCATATGGAAAGCTGTGATAAATGTTTAAAAATTTTTCAAGAATAGTGTAAGAAACTAGGAGCTGATGGATTCTGTACCTTGATAAAACACACAAAGAACATCCTGCCAGTCCGTTTACTGGTGAAATGCTAAAAGTCTTGCCATCAAAGTCAGGTTTAAGGTACAGATACCTGCTTTTCCTGTATGGTTCTGGAATTGTTTGCCAATGCCATTAGACTTGAGAAATAAAGCATTCACTATGTAATACATGGAAAACAACCGCAAAAAATGGAAAACTCAGGAGAGGCTACTAAAACAGAAACAGGTATATTAAAGAATTTTTAAAATAGTAACAAAGGTAAAAATAAATACACAAAATGTTACCTTTATACTAAACAAATAGTAACAATTTAGAAAATGCAATTTAAAAATATCCCATTCACAATAGAAACAGTAAAAAAAAACCTTGAAAATATGCAAGTCTCATAAATAAAGTTACAAAACTGATGAAGCAAGAAGGTTTAAATGAGAGGAGAAAGTTATTGTTCGTGGATAAAGAGATTCAGTTTTGTATCATATTATTCTCCCTAATAAATCAATAAAAAATTTAGTGTGTAGTCAGTGAAAATTCCAGCATGTGTGTCTGTCCATCTCTCTTTCTCTCTATGTTTAAGTTCGCAATTTATCTAGAAGAGAATGCTAAGAATTGCCTGGTAAATTGTGCAAAAAAAAAAAAGAAAAAGGTAATGAAAGAGGACTTGTCCTAAATAACATTGAAATACATAATAAAACAACCAAATTACAATAGGATGATGTAGGTATAGGCCTAGAATAAATCACTGGGAAATAATTTTTGAAACTCTGAATATATCTAAAACACTTTGACAATTAGAATACAGGAAAGCAAGTAATTCAAATAGACTAGGGAAAGATGGATCACTCAATAAGTGTCATTGGAATAATTTCTAGTCATTAGATAATAAATAAGGCAGTGCTCATTTAACCAAAATAAATTCCAGATAGATCAATGACTGAATATACAAAAAACATATATATAGTTTTGGAAAATGGGAGGATTTATATGTGTGTTATATGAATACTTAAAGAAATACTGACAAATCTCACAACATAAAATTTTTTTAATGTTGGCATAGTAAAAAGTAGTACAGAAAGTGAGAAGGGAAAACAAAAATTGATCTTATTTGGAGATATATTATTAGAAAAACATGTTTTTGAAAAAAAGACTCCTTATAACCCAACAGAAAGATAAGAAGAAATATCAAGGGAAAAATCCAGAGAAAGAAATTAAAAGCAACAAAAACATGTGGAGATTATCAGTTTCATTAATAATTAATATAAATTAAGGAGTTTTTTCATATATCAAACTTGCAACATTCCAGAGATGATTATAAAGTGTTTTTTAAAATAAATGGATAAAAAACATTCTTATTCTTTTTTTTTTTTGAGAGGGCATCTCTCATATTTATTGATCAAATGGTTGTTAAAAAACAATAAAATTCTGTATAGGGGAGTCAATGCTCAATGCACAATCATTAATCCACTCCAAGCCTAATTTTCGTCAGTCTCCAATCTTCTGAAGCATAACGAACAAGTTCTTACATGGAGAACAAATTCTTACATAGTGAATAAGTTACATGGTGAACAGTACAAGGGCAGTCATCACAGAAACTTTCGGTTTTGATCATGCATTATGAACTATAAACAATCAGTTCAAATATGAATATTCGTTTGATTTTTATACTTGATTTATATGTGGATACCACATTTCTCTCTTTATTATTATTATTTTTAATAAAATGCTGACGTGGTAAGTAGATGCAAGATAAAGGTAGAAAACATAGTTTAGTGTTGTAAGAGAGCAAATGTATATGATCAGGTGTGTGCCTGTAGACTAAGTGTTAATCCAGTCTAGACAAAGGCAATAAAACATCCCATTCTTATTCTTATGGAGAAATTATAAATTAACACAAACACCTTGGTAAACAATTTAATCATATTCTGCCAAATTTGAAATGTAAAGTCTCATTTGCTAAACATTGCCAACTCTCAGACTTCATCATATATACTTATCCATGTATGAAAACAAATATGTGCATCTGCATATATAATTGTATATAAATACAAAAATATATATTTTAATGTAATTTTATAATATGTATATATGCACACACACACACAATTTTCATTGCTGTATTGACCATGAAAGCCAAAAACGAGAAGACTAATTTAGTCTACTCTGACTCATCCATACGATGGAACATTATATAAAAATAAGAGATGTCAGTACACCAGCCAGCCAGTTTACATCTAGGAGAACTCATGGAAAAGGGTAAGGTAAAAATCCAGGTCCCAGTGGGACCTGAGCACTCCCCCAATCTCAGCTCACCAGCAGGAGGAAAAGAATCAGAGCGGGGAGGGAGTGGAAGCACAGGACTGCTAAATACCCATCCCCAGAAATCCACCCCAGGAGCACATACCCACATTGCATGGTGCTCTAGAGATTGGAGGGGCTGAAAAGTAGAGTCTGAGACTAAGACTACAAACACAACCTGCCCTCAGACTAAAGGATAGCAGGTGCTTTAAGGGACCTAGCAATGGTCAGAAGGCTATTTGGGGGGCAAGGGTTTGGGAGAAGGAACAGTTGGACAAAATCATCCTGGCACACTCAGCCCAGCAGGCTAGGAACATTCAGGAGCTTCAGGGGCCTTATGCCTCTGTTGGGAGCACAGCACCATGATAAGCAGTCTGTCAGTCCTTCCTCCCTACTGGCAACTACATGCAAACCAGCTGTCCCCACCATTGATGCAGATCATCTGGAGAGCACCCCCACCTACAGCAACTACAAAGTTTAACCCAGAGGCTTCTCCCTTGCAAGCAGTTGACCAGCACAGACAGCTGAGATGGGTGCTGAGACTGGGAGACACAAAGGGGCTTTGTTATTGTGGCAGAGCCCGCAACACTCACCTGTGAACCCCACTATCACTCTAGGATATGCTGAGGGCCATTCTGCCATGGCAATTTAGATATTAACCCAAAGGGCACTCCCTGCAGGTGGTTAACCAGCACAGACAGCAACCAGAAAACAGGAGGGAACTCTGTCCTCCCAGCTGATGCCTTGTGCCACTTGCCAGTGACCACTCTCATAGCTCCAGGGCCATGAAGAGACAGAAGAACTTTGCTCAATCTAAAATCCCTCAAACACCAGGAAGAAGACTGAAATCACCAGTGTTCCTGAAAAATAATTCAAAATAAAGTTACAAGCATGCTAATGGAGATACAGAAAAATATTCAAGAGCTAAGGGACAAATTCAGAAGGGAGATAACTGAAATGAAACAAACAATGGAGGGATTTAAAAGCAGAATAGATGAAGTAGAGGAGACAGTAAATAGAATGGAAATTAGAGAACAGGAATATAGAGGAGCTGAGGCAGAGAGAGAAAAAAGGATCTCTAGGAGTGAAAGAATATTAAGAGAACTGTGTGACCAAATGAAACAGAACAATATTTAAATTATAGGGGTACCACAAGAAGAAGAGAGAGACAAAGGGATAGAAAGTGTCTTTGAAGAAATAATTGTTGAAAACTTCCCCAATCTGGGGAAGGAAATAGTCTCTCAGGCCATGGAAGTCCACAGATCTCCCAACACAAGGGACCCAAGGAGGACAACACTAAGACATAATAATTAAAATGGCAAAGATCAAAGACAAGGACAGAGTATTAAAGGCAGCCAGAGAGAGAAAAAAGATCACCTATGAACCCATTAGGCTATCATCAGACTTCTCAGCAGAAATCTTACAGGCCTGATACATTCAATGGAATGAAACAGAAGGGCCTTGAACCAAAAATACTCTATCTAGCAAGATTATCATTTAAATTTGAAGGAGGGATTAAAAAATTCCCAGATAAGCAAAAACTGAGAGAATTTACCTCCCACAAACAATCCCGACAATGTATTCTAAAGGGACTGCTCTAGATGGAAGTGTGCAGAAGGCTAAATAGCAGTCACCAGAGAAAATAAAACCACAGAAAAGGAAGTAGATCAACCAAATACTAACCAAATGCAAAATTAAATCAGCTACCAACCAAGTCAGTCAAGGGATACACAAAGAGTACAAAATATGACACCTAACATATAAAGAGCAGAGGAGGAAAAAAAATAAGGGAGAGAAAAAATAATCTTCAGACTGTGTTTATAATAGCATAAGTGAGTTAAGGTAGACTGCAAGATAGTAAAGAAGCTGCTCTTGAACCTATGGTAGCCACAAATACAAAGCCTGCAATGTAAATAAGTACATATCTATTGATAATCACCCTAAATGTAAATGGACTGAATGCACCAATCAACAGACACAGAGTCATGGAATGGATAAAAAACAGACCCAACTATATGCTGCCTACAAAAGACTCACTTCAAACCCAAAGACATACACAGACTAAAAGTAAAGGGATGAAAAAAGATATTTGTGGGTATTTACCTCCCACAAACAATCTCTACAATGTATTCTAAAGGGACTGCTCTAGATGGAAGTGTGTCTATTAAGGAGTTCCTTTCTTTCTGTAACTAATAGGGAGAAAAAAGCAGGTGCTGCAGTACTTGTATCAGACAAAATAGACTTCAAAACAAAGAAAGAGAAAGTCACAAGAGACAAAGAAGGACATTACATAATGATAAAGGGGTCAGTCCAACAAGAGGATAGAACCATTTTAAATATCTATGCACCCAACAGAGAAGCACCTACATATGTGAAACAAATACTAACAGAATTAAAAGAGGAAATAGAATGTAATGCATTCATTCTATGAGACTTCAACACTCCACTTACTCCAAAGGACAAATCAACCAGATATAAAATAAGTAAGGAGACAGAGGCACTGAAAAACACATTAGAACAGATGGACCTAACAGACTTCTATAGAACACTCTACACAAAAGAAGCAGTATACACATTCTTCTCAAGTGCACATGGAACATTTTCCAGAATAAACCACATACTAAGCCACAAAAAGAACCTTAGCAAATTCAAAAATACTGAAATTGTACCAAACAACTTCTCAGATCACAAAGGTATGAAACTAGAAATAAATTGTACAAAGTAAACAAAAAGGCTCACAAACACATGGAGGCTAAACAATATGGCCCTAAATAATCAATGGATCAATGATCAAATTAAAACAGAGATCATATAATATATGGAGACAAATGAAAACAACAGCACAATGCCTCAACTTCTGTGGAACACAGCAAAAGCAGTTCTAAGAGGAAAGTATATAGCAATCCAGGCCTACTTAAAGAAGGAAGAAGAATACCAAATGTACAGTGTACATTCACAATTATTGAAACTGGAAAAAGAAAAACAAATAAGGCCCAAAATTAGTAGAAGGAGGGACATAATAAAGATCAGAGAAGAAATAAATAAAATTGAGAAGAATAAAACAATAGAAAAAATTAATGAAAACAAGAACTGTTTCTTTGAGAAAATAAACAAAATAGATAAACCCCTAGCCTGACTTATCAAGAGAAAAAGGGAATCTATACACATAAGCAGAATCAGAAATGAGAAAGGAAAAATCACTATGGACAACACAGGAATACAAAGAATTATCAGAGAATACTATCAAAAATTATATGCTAACAAACCAGATAACCTAGAAGAAATGGACAACTTTCTAGAAAAATATAACCTTCCAAGACCAAGGAAGAAAGACAAAATCTAAACAGACCAATTACCAGCAATGAAATTGAATTGGTAATTAAAAAACTACCTAAGAACAAAACTCCCAGACCAGATGGATTCACCACTGAATTTTATCAGACATTTAGAAAAGACATATTACCCATTCTCCTTAAAGTTTTCCAGAAAATAGAGGAGGAAGGAATACTTCCAAACTCATTCTATGAAGCCAGCATCACTCTAATACCAAAACCAGTCAAAGACACCACAAAGAAAGAAAATTACAGATCAATATCCCTGATGAACATAAATGCAAAAATACTCAACAAAATGTTAGCAAACTGAATTTAAAAATACATCAAGAGGATCAAGTGGGATTCATTCCAGGGATGCAAGGATGGTACAACATTTGAAAGTCCATCAACATCATCAACTATATCAATAAACAGGACAAAAATCACATGATTATATCCATAGATGCCAAGAAAGCATTTGAAAAAATTCAATACACATTCATGATAAAAACTTTCAACAAAACGGGTATAGAGGGAAAATACCTCAACATATTAAAGGCCATATATGACAAACCCACACCCAACATCATACTTAACAGCAAGAAGCTGAAAGCTTTTCCTTTAAGATTGGAAACAAGACAAGGATGCCCACTCTCCCCACTTTTAGTCAACATAGTACTGGATGTCCTAGGCATGGCAATCAGACAACACAAAGAAATAAAAGGCATCCAAATTGGTAAGGAAGAAGGTAAACTGTTTGTAGATGACATGATATTGTACATAAAAAAACCCTAAAGAATCCACTCTTAAACTACTAGTTTTAATATCTGAATTCAGCAAAGTTTCAGAATACAAAATTAATACACAGAAACCTGTTGCATTCCTATGCACTAATGATGAACTAGCAGAAAGAGAAATCAGGAAAACAATTCTATTCACATTTGCATCAAAAAGAATAAAGTACCTATGAATAAACATAACCAAGGATGTGAAATACCTATATCCTGAAAAGTAAAAGACACTTGAGAGAAATTAAACAGAACACCAATAAATGGAAACATATCCCGTTCTTATGGATAGGAAAAATTACTATTGTCAAAATGGCCATCCTGCCTAAAGCAATCTACAGATTCAATGCAATCCCTATCAAAATGCCAACAGGATTCTTCAACAAACTGGAACAAATAGTTCTAAAATTCATATGGAACCACAAAAGACCAAAAATAGCCATAGCAATCCTGAGAAGGAAGAATAAATCAGGGGGAATTATGCTTCCCAACTTCAAGCTCTACTACAAAGCCATAGTAATCAAGACAATTTGGTACTGGCACAAGAAAAGACCCATAGGCCAATGGAACAGTCTAGAGAGTACAGTTATTAACCCAAGCATATATGATCAGTTAATATACAATAACGTAGCCATGGACATACAATGGGGAAAAGACAGCCTCATCAACAACTGGTGTTGGCAAAACTGGACAGCAACATGTAAGAGAATGAAACTGAATTACAGTCTAACACCATACACAAAAGTAGCCTCTAAATGGATCAAAGACCTGAATATAAATCATGAAACCATTAAACTCTTAGAGGAAAACCTAGGTAAAACTCTCTTGAATATAAACATGAGCAACTTTTTCATGAACGTATCTCCCAGGCAAGGGAAACAAAAGTAAAAATAAACATGTGGGACTATATCAAACTAAACAGCTTCTGTTCAACAAAAGACACCATCAGTAGAACAAAAAGGTATCCTACCATATGGGAGAATATATTCATAAATGACATATCGAATAAGGGGTTGATATCCAAAATATATAGAGAGCTTATGCACTTCAACAACCAAAAGCAAATAATCCAGTTCAAAAATGGGCAGAGGATATGAGCAGACACTTCCCCAAAGAAGAAATCCAGATAGCCAACAGACACATGAAAAGATGTTCCACATTGCTAATCATCAGAGAAATGCAAATTAAAACCACAATGAGATATCACCTCACACCAGTTAGGATGGCCAACACCCAAAACAGAAACAATAACAAATGCTGGCAAGGATGTGAAGAAAAGGAAACCCTCCTACACTGCTGGTGGAATTAGTTCCACCATTGTGGAAAGCACCATGGAGGTTCCTCAAAAAACTAAAAGGAGAAATACCATTTGACCCAGGAATTCCACTCCTAGGAATTTACCCTAAGAATACAGGATCCCAGATTCAAAAAGACACAGGCACCCCTATGTTTATCACAGCACTATTTACAATAGCCAAGAAACAGAAGCAACCTAAGTGTCCATCAGTAGATGAATGGATAAAGAAGAGGTGGTACATATATACAATGGAATATTATTCAGCCATAAGAAGAAAACAAATCCTACCATTTGCAACAACATGGATGGAGCTAGAGGGTATTATGCTCAGTGTAATAAGTCAGGTGGAGAAAGACAAGTACAAAATGATATCACTCATCAGTACAAAGCAAAACTAAAGGAACAAAACAGCAGTAGACTCACAAAACCCAAGAAAGGACTAAGAGTTACCAAAGGGAAAGGGATTGGGGAGGGTGGTTGGGAAGGGAGGGATAAGGGGATCAAGGGGCATTATGATTAGCACACATAAAAGTAAGGGGGACATGGGAAAGACACTATAGTACAGAGAAGACAAGTTGTGACTCTATAGCATCTTATGTTGATGGACAGTGACTGTAATGGGATAAGTGGTGGGGGCTCGGTAATGGAGGGAATCTAGTAACCAAAATGTCACTTGTGTGATTATATATCAATGATACTTGTGGGTAAAATTGTAATATTTCCAAAATATCTTTCCTGGCTTTAGTACATCTGCATATCAATAGGCGTTTAGAGGTGGAAAGATGTATGGCTTTAGTGCATTTGCATAATTCCTCAGGGGTGGAGGTAAGTTCATCTCCATATCAATGGGTATTTATCTGGGCAATAGAGGGCTTATATTACCTGAGAGGTGAGGTGGTGGGCCGGTTTTACTTTTATTGGAGCAGAAGAGAGGGTTGGGCTGGACTGCAGTTTTGTGTAAGCATAAAACGGGTTTTAAACTTAATTTCTCGCTTTAACTGAATTCGGTTTTTAGAGGTATTTTCCCCAGGATTTCCTCTCCCTAGCCTTACATCTTGCATAGTCAGCAGGGTGCCTTTGAACTTGAAAGCTGTTATAATGGGTGCAACCTTTGGGAGGGCCACCCCAAGAAATGATGGGGAGAAGTGGCGCTAGCACCAAGGGTCATGTATCTACACTCATGTGATCTTGAAGGCACCACCATCACTGCTGGCTGTGCTGACCCCAGCCTATGACCCAAGCCTAAGGCTACTGCTTCTGCCACTGTGGCTGCTTCTGCTATTGGCTGGAGCCTGTTCACACTATGGGAAGGAACAAAGGTCTGGAACATCTTAATAGAGAAGCAACTGGCTGCTGTGTATCACGCCTTGTTGGCTATGGAGCCCATTGCTGGAAAAGTTCTGACCATCTGACCAAGGTAATAACCATCTATCCCATTGTGGGGTGGGTGAAAGACTAGACCCAAAGGCCATGGAGTGGTGTGGCACAGACACCTACCATATGTCATGTGACTGGCCATTTGCCTTTAGCATCCCCAGGGAATGATGAAGCAAATGCATTGGCCCAGGTGTGCTGCCTAGAAGGAAAACTTGCCTCTGATGTTGCCCAATGGCTACATCAGCATTTGTTGCACGTGGGCAAAAGACAATGTGGGCCGTAGCCCATTGGTGAGGCTTGCCACTGACCTTTGAAGAAGCCAGCCGAGTCCAGAAGAATTCCCTGACATTGTGCAATGCAGATCAGCAAACCACCAAGCAGAGCCTAGATCATGTCTTTTCAGCCTATGGCAGGCCATAGGTGATTAAGAGCAATCAAAGCACATGCATTGCAAGGATGGGTGCAGCAATTAGGAATAAAATGGATGTGGCCTTGGACATTTTGACACATGGACCAGTGATGGCTGGCTCTTCCGGCACCTTGGGGAAAAGACCTGGAAGCTGGCCTCCTGTGTATTCCTGGAATAACAGCAAAGTGCCCCCCTCCATCACAATTATTTGCTTCTACAGTCCTTGTGTCCTGGATGTGCACCCTGGCTGCAGCTGCCATGTGAAGGCTGGAATGGATGAGTTTTTGACTTAATCTGTATGGGACTTTGAACCTAGCTGAATCCTCTGGCTTGAGAATTATCATGATTCTATTGCTGTTGTCCAGAAGAAAATGCTTAAAGTGAGGCTTGACTTTGTCTAATGTTTGGTAAAAGTTTTGTGAACATCTAGTATTGTTGTTAGGAATGAGTAAACAACTGTAGAAAACATATTTTGTGCTTAGTTAAAGATTGTGCTGTAAAGTACATTTGCATAGGCTGAATCCTCTGGCTTGAGGATTATCAAGATTTTATTGCTGTTGCTGTTGTATGTTATTAGATTGGTCGGAAGAGGGGGAATGAGTAAATTGTAAGGTGAGATTTCTGGAGGGGTGGCCTGTGGGTAAAATTGTAACATTTCCTGAATATCTCACCTGGCTTTAGTACATCTGCATATCAATAGGCATTCAGAGGTAGAAAGAAGTATGGCTTTAGTGCATTTACATCATTCCTCAGGGGTGGAGATAAATTCATCTCCATATCAATGGGTAATTACCTGGGCAATGGGAGGGCTTATCTGCACCTGAGAGGTGAAGGGGAAGGCCAGTTTTGTTGCTATTGGAGTAGAAGAGAGAGATGGACTGGACTGCAGTTTTGTAAGTAATAAATGGGTTTTAAACTTTGTTTCTCCCTTTGACTAATTTTGGATTTTAGAGGTATTTTGCCCCGGGATTTCCTCTCCCTGGATTTACAATACCTTAATAAAAAAAATAAGAGAGGAAATAGATCTGTCTGCATTCAGTGAAAAGATGTCCATGGCATGCTTATTCATTTGAAATACATTTTGCAGAACAGGATCTAAGTATGATCTTGTGATCTGAATACTATTCTAACTAATATTTACATGTGTTATTCTGGACAGATGGCTATTTTGAACTTCAGTATGGTTAGGAGCTTTTAAGAAAATTTAAGAGGGCAATGTATTTTTTTTTTTAAATTAGCTAGCTACACAGATTTTAGAAAGTGTTTCTTAACTTGGTCCCAATAATACAATCTAAATGAAATACCATTTTGAAAGAATACAATTTCCTAATACACAGTACACATTTAAATTGTAATAAACAGTTCAGAAAGCATCTTTAGGTTTTTCAATGCCTTAAGTCAAATTGTGAGAACATTAATTTTTGTTCTGTAAGTGGACTATAGTGATGAACTGGAAGATGGGGAAGGATGTGTATGGACACGTTGGAACATTTTTCATTGAATGAAATTCTGGTATCTTCTTGTGCGGAATGTTGGGGTTCCTATAACCAGGATTCTCACTGAACCTAAACCACTTGATGATGTAACTGGCCTATTGCTAGGCTACTGCTTCAACACCCATAGGCAATAAGCTATTATTGACTGAGTTAATATATAAAGATCTCGGCCCAGTGCTCTGGGCAGAGGCAGGGACGCTAGTGCTTGACCCACCGCTGGGAGAACAAGTCGGGTAATAAACCCTTAGCCCAAGAACATTCTACTGTCATTTCTTTGAATCCATAGTGAATTTACCTGGGGCTGAAAACCTTGGGCAAGACACTTTTATATTCTTTTTTCCTAACCTTCTTTATTTTTCTCTCCTTTTTTCTACCATCAAACATTTATTGCACGTGCTATAAAAGTTGAGTCACATGAAATAACTGAGACCTGTTTTTGATCTATAACATGTCAATTCCATTTGATTTGATCTCATATATTTTAGGCAATCACAGTATTTGATCTCCATTAATGGAAGGTATTATTTAATCTCAATTAATGGAGAGCATGTATCCTATATAGTGAGTATTATTACCTCCATTTTTGATATGCATACCCCATTAAGCAAGTTACTTAAACCTCAAAGAATTGTTATGTATTTATTTTGACTTGATTAAAATACTGAGTTTATTCCTCATGTACATTGTTGTCTCCCACATTTACATTTGTCTGACCACCACTACTATTATAACACTCCATACATACTGAAAACCAAGTAAAGGGCAGAATTCCACCTTTGAACATGAAACTGCATTTTAGACAACAGATTCTTGGCAATGAGACCTGGACAACATTTATCAGCCATGGTAGGGAAAGTCCCCACTCTACATTATAAAAAGGGTGGCCATATATCAACTCTTGCAAAAATGAAGTAAGATGGAAAAATTAACAAACCATTTAAAATATTTTCTTTAAGAGACTTTCTTCACTACCAGAGATCTTAAGTAGCATCCTATTCAGCCATCTGGAAGCAATTTTTCACATTATTGATGAGCTTGGCTTCCACATTTGGACAAGAGCCACCTGTGTCTGTATTTGCTTGCAGTTTTGCTTTAATGTCTTCTACAGAAGTAGGTTCTTCTGGTGCCTTAGGAGGGAATTTTTTTCTGTTTTATGAAGGATACTTCGCCTTATGATATTAGTGTTAACAGTTCTGAATCTTTTTCATTCTGGCTTTGTTATTTTGTGCATTTTGTGGCATATTGCACATAGATTTCTTTACTGAAGATTTTTTCAGCTTCTTCCTCCTCATCATTATCCTTCATCAACTTTACCAACAGTAAATATTAGTTTTTTTCTGTGGACACCTGCTCTCACCTCCAGGAGCAGATCACTTGCAAAAAAGACTTAGGAGTTTCCCAACCTCCTTCTTTCACCTTCTGACTCTGTATCTTCCTCCACATCTAAGTGCTGTCCACAACCATGCAGTAGCCACCCCTGACCCACACTTCACCGAAGGACCGCAGATGGTGTTATTTCAAAGCCCTGGGGAAACCACTGGCTGCATGCATTAGCATTACTTTGCTTGTCCTGCCTCCATAATTCATCACCTCTGCTTCAAGAGTGGGTGATGTATCGTTTGCACTAGCCCCTAAACTGACTGTTCTTAAAGATAATGGATGCTCATTTACATTACTATCCCCTTGGAAGTGATGATCTTTGTCAGCTTTAGTTCACAGCAGTTCTGGAGGCTGGGAGTGTAGCTCAGGGAGCTAGCATGATCGGCTGAGGGCTCTCTGCCAGGTCACAGACCTCTTGTCCTCTCCTTGCACATTGGAATGGGCTAAACCTCAAAGAATGCAAATACCTCATGAAAGAATACACAGCTAGGCAGTGCTACCACCCAAATTAGAGCTGGAAGCCTGTTTGACACCAAAGCACAAATATTTCATCTTATTTAATGCTGGGTGTTTATTTCATGAGCTGTTTGCCTTTTTTTTTTCAAATTGCTGATTATCATTATGTCATTATTCCTATTTATTTAATTAATTTATTTTTTACCATTCCCTCATTGTTGTTCACTCACCACTTGTTGAATACTTTCTGGTGGCATGCTAGAAAATGTCTAATAACCTGCTTTCTAGGGAAAAGACCTTTCCATGCTTGATTCCTTGCTATAAATGCTCCCACTGTGCTTGACTTCAGGCTACTGAGGTGACACCAAACAGCCTGTGCAGTTCCTGAAAATATAATAAGCAGGTCTCACAAACCAGTATGAATCAGACCTGGCACACCATGGATTGCTTCCCATATGCCAGGCACCTTGTTAGGCATCAGGGGAAAAAAATAGAAATAACATGATTTCTGGCTTTAAATTACTAAAAGAAAATGATAACCAACAACACAAATTATGATAACTCTTGGAAAAATAGAATATTTTTTTAGTCTATTATCTTCTGTACTTTCTCATCTTTTAGATGACTATTGATAGCAATGTTCCCAGTTTAATGTTATTTTAGTCCTTCTGAAGACTATAATATATCAGGTAATTAAAACTTATCCTAGAAGTTAGACAGAAAAAAATGTAAATCAAATCCACTTCAAAGTCTTTTATTCTTCTCATTTCTAGTGAACAAAAATTTCTTAGTGTTAGCTCAACCTGTGTAGTCTCCCTAATGTGGCTTTTACTAGCTCTATAATGAATTAGAACCAAATTAAATGGTAGTAACTATCCAAGTTATATGTGATAATTACTATAATCATGCCATCATCATTTTCCATATTGATGCAGTTTTCCTACAATACATAATGAAATTGTTTAGTTCTAAGATGATGGATGACTTACAACAACAATTCAGACAGGTATTATGATGATAGGTAAGAGGGTAAACAATTTTCCCTTGAAACAGAAACATCTTGTTATGTATGTTGGCATGTCTATAGTTTAAAGTTTGCAGACATTAAAAGGGGGTTCTGATTAGCAAAAGACTAATGCTGTTGACAAAAGAAGATGCTTTAAACATGTTTTCTCCCTGAAACACACTGTTCTTCATAATTTTTTTAAAATGGCCATTTTCATGGGAGAAAGCCAGTTTCACTTCCCATAATGTTGATGGTTTAGAGGTAGCCTAAATGACAAATTACAAAATAAATTCAAAGATGTTATTTTAAGTGCTTGAACTGAATAGTTCTCTTGTGTTGGTATTAAAAAGGAAAGAGGAAAGCATTTTATAAAATATTTTTGTGAAAATTTCTATTTGTTATCAGAGTGTCATCAAACCAACACTGAATCTGATGCTCTGTAATGTGAAAGAAACAAAATTTCTGCAGAGAGATAAAACTCCTTTATTGACATAAAAAAGTCTTCCCACCCACAATACCAAAGAGCCCTTTAGGAGCAACATATTTATCATTAGGCTTCTAGATACATATATGTGCACCTATTACTATGGCTGAATAATTGGTCTTACATTTGTGTGTTCCTAATTTTCAAAAATTGCACAAATGCTATTGCATACGCATTTAACAGCATTACTGAAATCAGAATAGCTTTTAATAGTTTTGTCTCAAGCTAGAGCTACTAGGAATCCAACTGTCACAGTGAGATCTATGAAGTTTTTAATATTACAAATTAATCTAAATTTTAAGATGTTAATCATCAAAGATGATTGTAGGACAGTTATGACCAGAAGCTGCAAGCAACCTTGACGCTTTTTAACAAACATGGCTTGAGCTAATGGCTGTGTTTTAAATAACACTATTTGGATACTCAGATACAAGGACTATTAAGCCATGACCTTGTCCTGAACAGAGTCTTATGGAAGACAGAAACTTCAGTAAGTATTTATAAGAGAACATGATGACTGATTCATTCCATTCACTGTCAAGGTGTGGTGAAAACATGGGAAAGAGAATAAGGAATGAAGGCACAACTTTTGAAACTTGTAACACAAGATTTTGACTATCAAAGATTGAAGGGTCATTCAATAGAGAAAGAAATAGTCAGCAAAGATTCTATCTACTATTAAAAACATTGATTTTCACTTTGTGGGCATAGATTTGGAATTCAACATCTTCTAATAGGTCATATTCTTTCAATCCTCCTTGTATACTACTTCATGTGGGTTGAATTGTTTGTATAATCAACTCACTAGTATTAAAAAAAGTAGTTTCCTTTCTAGTGAACTATCAACTTATTTTCTTGCCTGCATGTGAATAAAGCTATACTCGATAGCAAAATATGTTAGATCTTCCTACAACAACCATTGGTGGCGAGAAATCATGAACAAGCATCAGATTTTACCTTAGTTGGCTTCTCATGTTTGCTGACTCTGGGTTTAACTTTGAAGCATTTTATTCATATCATTATTCTCATGATATCCAACAACTACAAAACAGTAAGGATATTTTAAGAACATATATGAAGAGCATCATTATTGCAGGCTTCAGAAGATTGGAGACTGTTGAGAATTAGGCTTGGGGTTGATTAATGATTGTGCATTGAGTCCCCTATACAGAATTTTATTGTTGTTAACAGTCATTTGATCAATAAATATGAGAGATGCCCTCTCAAAAAAAAATTGAGATAATTAAATCTGAAAGTGGTTAAAGTGATAGATATTCTACATATGTATCAGATAAATCACTTGTGAGTAGCAGTAATTCAGAAGAATTTGGTGGTGACTCATATATAGGCTAAGTATGCACAACAGTTTGCCTGGAACAGTCCCACTTTATACCTGTTGTCCCAGTATCTTTCTGGTTTGGCATTTGTCCCACAATTTCAGTTCTAGCAATGCTCTTTTTTAAGTTACATTCAAAGAACCTGGTAGAGGTTTGGGAGTTCTCCACTTTGCACTGTGAATTTCTGCCATGATCTCTCTTAGTATATATGGGACATATGTTCAGGGAATAGAATTTTCACTTTGACTGGTGGTTAAATTTAAAGTCAAACAGCAGTACCTTACTTCTTTCTCTAACCCTTGTCAAATACAACATAACTTTAACTTAACTCTTTAAGGGAAAGCATTCTGGGTTCTTGCTGATAAACAAAGTACACTCAGAAACCCTACAGATCTCTTGTGAAGGTGGAAGAAGGATTTAGTGCCCCTCCCCCTGCTGACCCACTTGTGTGTCACCCACATTCATTTTGGCCATGGCCAGCTCTGTGGTCTTGAGAAGTCCAAGTCACCAAGATTTTAATAAGTAAGGCAAATGGAAAACATGGTAAATATTGAAAAGACATATGTGAAATTCAAGTGAAAGAGGCCAAGAAATTTTGCCTTAGCAAGTGACAGAGTGATATGATATCTGCTGTACAATGGTTGTTTCATTGTCTTATGTTATAAAATACAGCTAATTTTATTTTTTACTTTACAATAAACAATTTTAGAAGCAATAAATGATAGAGGTATGTGACTAATGAAAAACTAATGATTAGATTGCTATGTTTCAAAAGATTGGATGATGTAACTTTTACAAAAAAATCTCACTATTTACCACAAGAATTATAGCAGTATCACTGATCACGTTAAAACTGTAGAACAAAGTCTACTTAAAAAGCATCTCCTGGGGCTTCAAATATTATAGTTAATTTAAGATGATTGTATTTGAAGACAAAGATTTAACACATGCAGCAAGAGAACATGTGTTTATACAATATTCTATGAAATATGACATTTTATTTAGGTTGAATTATTATCTTTCTAAATTAATCCTGCTCATTCTTGATGCAAGTTTTCCTGAGCAAGGAGTTGTCAGTTTATTTGCTGAATAGAAGAACTCTGCAAACAGTTAAAGAAGTCTAGTTTTATATCAGTGTTCTTAGACTCATCAAATAGAAAAATCAGTTAATTCCAATAATGGCTCCATCTTTTTTCCCCTTCAATTTATGGAATCAAAGTAGGGCTTTAAAAATTTTATTGTGTTGTATTAGTCAGAGTTTTCTAGAGAAATAGAACCAAAAGGATTTATGTACATATCTAGAGAGAAACTTATTTAAGAAATTGACTCACATGATCGTGGAGGCTTGATAAATCAAAACCTGCAGGTAGGCTGGGGACCAAGGAAAGAGTTGCAGTTTGATTCCGAAGGCAAGCTGCTAGAAAAATTCCTTCTTTCTTAGGGGACACCTGTCTTTGTTCTATTAAGACTTTCCACTTTCGATGAGACCCCTCACAGTATGGAGGATACTCAAAGTCCACTAATTTAAATGTCAATCTCATCCAAAAAACACCTTCACAAATATCTGGAATAATTTTTGATCAAGTATCTGGACTCCAAGGCTCAGACAAGTTAATACATAAAATTAACCATCACGGTGTCCAAGGGAAAACATTTTATGTTCATGTGAGTGTTGTTGTTCTCCATTTAAATACTGAAACTTGAAGATAATAATATAAATACAAATTGTGGCAGAAGTAAAATTAATGTTCTTACTGAATTAATAAATCTATGGAGCAAGAAGTTACTTGTAATTGTTTACAGTAAATACATCATTCATATTTGTGCTTAAATTACCTAAAATATTTTTCCAAATGATGGGAAGCCATGGTTGTTAAAAACTCAACTAAAAAAATTATGTTATTTGTCAATAAGTAAATATTCTGAAAAATATACAATGTAATTTTTAATACCCTTTTCACTTTTAAAAATGACCTTATTTGGTTGATAAATAACATGGCCACATATATTTGAAGAACTCTACCTCTAAACTGAAAATCATTAGTGTCACAATATGTTAATTGATAAAATAAATTTAAAAAAAAAGAAAAGTGTCCAAATTTTTGGTGCCAAGATTATAATATCCAGTTGCCTCATTAGGCTGCCATTAATTCAGGAAAAGGATGGCAGTTAATTTCAGAAAAGCACAAGAACGGAATTGTTGCTTAAACTTTCTTTGTGAACCATAAATATATTTTACTGGTATTCATATTAATAGTTACTAATTTTTATGAAAGATACTATCTGTCAGGAACTTCAGGTGCTTTACCTTCCTTTATTCTAACCTAATAAATTAGGTATTACTTTTATCCACAATTAGAGATAAAGCAAACAAAGCACAAAGAGATTTAGCAACAAGTCTAAGGTCAGAAGAGTGGGAAATTTCTGATGCAACTCAGATTTGTGTTCTCCCCAGTGTCCTTGGAAACAACACAACAACAAAGTGAGTGGTGAGCTCTGAGAGGGTAGGGTGTCCTTTGCCAAAGATAAGTGTACCAATGTTAGAAAGATACAAGATGGCAAACACAACATGAATCATTAAATAGGAGAGAAGTATGCCGTTATAAAATACCCTAGGATAAGCAGATGTAAAGATCTCTTCATCTCTTGAAAAGACCTTTAACCTTACTGCCTGTTGAGAACAAGCTGTGTCTCTGTGTGCAAGCATCTCTACAGGATACTATTCATTGTTTCAAACATTATTTTGTGTGGAATGGAAAGGATTTTTGAGATGCTTTTTTTCCTCCACTACCTAGTCTCATCTGAAGTGGAAAGCTAACAAAAGTTCTATGGGGGGAAAAGAAATGACCAACATTCTATAAGTTAGACTGCTAAATCGCCACTGGGGCATCTCTTAGGCAAAAAGTAATTATTATCTCCCTCAGACCTCAAGAAGTCACTGATTTAAGGACACAAAAGATAATACTGAATATTATTTAAACTGACATTGTTTGATAAGAATTTTTGTCCAAGTTCCAGCATGTAAAACATCATCAGATAAAGCCACAGAATGTTTCAGATTTGTACTTACCCACTTTCACAAGGTGCTCCTGATTAAACTTAGATTCCATTCTTATTAGCACTCACACAATTTAGTTCTTTGTAAAATGTACGTTTCTGTTTGCCCTCTTCTCTTCTGAAGTCTTATCTCTTCCCTAGCAGCATTTACTCAATATCCCTTGAGCTCTCTTTGAACAATAATAGTACATGGAGTGGGAATTGCCAAGCATGAATATTCCATAAGGATCACAAGGATTCTGTAGTTCTTTGACTCTACTGTCTTTGCAGGCAAATTTCAACATTAACACTGAATTCTGTTCTTCCTTTGCAGAGCCAAATAACAATATTAACCTCATGTTATAGCAGTAATTTATAGTTAGTGGGGAATTCATATAGACTCAAGGCATACCTTACACATTTGTATTTCCTCTTTCCCTAGATTCTTATGACATGTTAGAAGAAGTCTATCTTGCAGATTATATCAATTAGAATGATGTTAACAAGATAAAGAGAAAATTTAATTCATGGATGACTTTTAATTTAAAAATTATGCTATGACCATAATTTGGACTGTGAGTTATTTGGATATAATGATCAGAGTCATCCTTACATCCAGTACATATAACACAATGCTTGGTACATAGTATTCATTCAATAAATAAATATTGGGTGGTCAAACCATGCCTGTGGACCAAATCTGGCTGCCCCTTATTTTGCACAGACCAGGAACACACATGTGTATGCACCTACATGCTACATATGGTATAGCATATGTGGGCTCTTGGCCTGAAAAACCAAAACAAGTTACTGTCTAGCCTTTTGTAGAAAATGTTTCCTAACTTCTACCTAGGAGAATGCTTGAAAATAGAAAAAAAATCACTAGTCATCTTTTCCCTAAGCATAATTTTATGTAGTTACAATTAAAGCAGATGCAAAATTTAGTATTTTACCTCTTTTTCTATGATATACTTTTTTAATATGCCTTTTTCTATGATGGGTCCCAGTATTCACTCTTACTTTAATAGCTGCAACAGGATTCTGTTGTATAGATAATGTTGTATGACTATACCTTCCTGGCCCCAGTTTTCACATTTGAGAGATAAGAAGACTCATGTATGTAGTGTAAGGTGTTTCCAACTCTGGCCCTCTCTGGTTCTGTCTTCCCTGCACACTCTTTAACATACATGCAACTTTAGGGGTTGCAAATATGCTCACTTACTTAATTCTAACATAAGCTGGGGCAGCTGAGAGACCACTCTTGCAACCAAAAATGGAAGACTCTGGACCTTTGCTGAACCTCCATGATACGGCTCCTACCAATAGGTCTAGGTTTTCATGTTTTTGGACTCTAAGGAAATGAATTGCTGTTCAGCTCTGTTAAAAGGAGATAATGTCACATTTTCTTCCTTTAGGTATTTTTTCCCTAGAAGCCAACTTGTGTCAACATTAGAAATAAAAAATAATGGAAAAAACAAAACGTGTTTGATTTTTCCTAAATTTTACATTTTTAGTCCACTTACTAAAATGTTTATATAAATAGAATGCTAATTTCATATCCATACATTTTTCATGCCCTCATAAAGAGAAAAAGTAAATGCCTATTACGTATGCATTAGGGTAAGCATCAGAGATGGAAACACAAGGAAGACAGGTATCACACTTTGATGAAGTGCATAGTAACAAGTAAAACTCTAAATCCTGAAGATAAAAAATTAACTATATTATATTTAAAATAAAACTCCAAGTCTACAAAATCTGAGTTTTATTTTAAACATAATACTGTTTCTGACCTGATCATCTACATATGAAAATCTCCAACTTTGTTTTAGCTTTGTGATATGGAGAATCTCTGACGGCAACATTATCTATACAGCAGAATACTGTTGCAGCTATTAAAGCTTTGTGATATGGGGAGTCTCATGAGTTTACTGTTCTACCAAGGCTGCTGAAACAACTCCCCTAGACTCTATGACTCCCACAATTTAAAAATACATTGCTAAATGAATACAATACAGTAACTGCTCTGAGTGAGGGCAGCTGGGCCACGTCCCTCCCCTAGTTCATCAGTCTGCTCACTTATCCTCCATTGGAACAAGACCATTCCTGGGGGAATCACTGGACATCAGTGGGCTTGTATTTCTAGAAACTGCAGTTCACAATAAGAATGTCAGCATCCCCACAATTTAGATGAATTCCAAACTATTCCCCTAATCAGGTGTCAGGAAAGATTTCTGTGAGGTCTGTCTTACACAAGTTTAACCCTGTCATTCCAAAAGACAGCTGTCCTTCTATCTTTGACAAATGGCGAGAAACCATGGCTCACCTCTACCTTCGCTCAGAAGCAAGGAAGTGGCAATGGCCACAGCAGCTTCGTGTCTGAGGAAGAGCCTTGTGCTCTCTCTAGCAGCCGTCTCGGCAGTATCACGAGCAAAAACATGGTGAAGATAGAGGGTGGAGGCAAAGAACAAGTTCGTTTCCCATGTGGCTAAGGAACGCGTAGCTGAGAAGGAAGTGCAGGGATATAGAGAGGCTGCATGTGGGCAGCTGCGAGGCAGGGGTTCATGAATGTCCTACTCAAATGGTAGGACAGTCACCTTCTCAACTTTGTGCTGGTGTCTCTGGTTGCTGCCACCCACTCACAATGCTAGGCCAAAGACAGCAGAGTGCTGCGTACGTATTCAAATACATTTTTCAGCATACATTTTTCCTTGACCACTATATTATGACGTAAGTTACTTAGGAATTTATGGGAGACCTGTGCTATGTCAGGGGACTCCAGATCCACCTCTGTAGCACCCATACTGTCTGTCCTTCATCTGCTCTATGCCACTGATCCTCTCCATCCCTCTGATTGTGGCAGGGGCTGCAAATGTGCCAATGAGATGACAGTTTCCTACTCTACTCCTGAGTCTCTCAAAGTTGTTATGGCCACTCTGCTAGCTCTACATTCATCCACATGCTTTTTCAGTGAGAAGAAAGAACAGGTGTTTAGAATTTCACTTCCATGTGCTGCCTGAGTCTCATAGACCAGCTCTGAAAGAGTCAGCTGTGAGTGCAAATATATAATCAAAATTCAATTTAATGTGCTCTGGAGGAGGCCAAACACAGTGAGAATCTTAAAATTGCTACCCAAAGTTTAAAATATTCACATTGCAAGATTCAACTGCAGAATTTCATACAATTACTCCCTGGGATGTTTGCAGATGATGCACACTTATGCTCCTTCCCCAAAATTGCCTCTCTAGTTATCCATCTTTAAATTTTCATTAATAATAACAGCTGTGACTTATCAAGTGATTATTATTTTAAGGATACTGTTCTAAAGGATAGTGTTCTAAATGTATCTCATATATTATCTCACTACTCAGAGGAAGGTCACCTTATCATTCCCATTCCCACTTTACTTTTTATTGCAAGCAGTCTACAGAGAGATTAAGCAAATGGTTCAAGGTGACACAGCTAGTGAGTGGCAGGGCTGGGTAAATCCAGGTGGAGTGGCTCTAGAGAGCCCAAGCTCTTAACAATTCAGCTCCTGTGTTAACTGCTGGGCTCATTATGCAGCAAGAATCTTCATTACTGTGTCATTATTTCATTGAAGAGGTGAATGTTTTCATGGTGTTGCTGGAACGCACCTAGCAAACATCTTACCTCTGTGCACATTCCCATAAAGCACCGTGCAGACACTATTTGTATCCAAGAGCCAAAGAGTCTATAGTGGGTAGTAAATGTCCTTGCATTTCTTTCATGCCTGAGTCAAAGATTGATTTGCTTAACATTTGAGACAGCAGAATACAAGGAGTAATAAGTAGAATAAGCAAAGAAAAGAGACAGCCCCGAGTTACATAGGTAGTGAATGTGGAGGAGGTAGGATGTGAGAAGATAAATAAGATGGAGAAATTTTGTGTATTGACTTGTCCAAACCCCGCCAGAGACAGTGCCTCCCTTCTACTTTTCATACCTTATCATACAAATTATGTGAAACATATCCCCTCATACTATTACATTACAAAATTCAGTTTCTTTTCTGACGATGCTTTCATGACATTATCACATATGCCCCAGTTTGTGGAGTAATTGTCATGTATATTATGTACATGTATTATAATATCTCAAGCAAAATCAGATTTGCTATGGGAAATTTATGCTTCATTTACCTTGATTCTGCCAACAATATACCACTCAGTATAACATATGATCTGGAAAGAAAGTAAAAACAAGGCAGCCTGTGTTCTTTCCAGAGTCCTCAGTAGTTAATCATATTCTGATGCAAATCTACGGGAGAACTTTACAATGCAAAGTCACACATGATTGGGCATTCAAAGATTATAAATAAATCTTTGGGGGGAATCCATATTAATATGGAAGAGTAGAAGTCATTCATATTGTTTCAGCATTCAAGAGGACTCATTGACTTAAAGGAATTTTTTTTCTTTTTGTTCTTTGAAAGATGAATGGGCCTATATCACTTTGGGAAGAATTCTCCAGAAACTATAATCTACAACTATTGCATTTATCTGAAACTCTGTATTTTATTTTAAAGGTCGTGGTTGTATAATTCTGACTTTAGCAAGCAGAAATATTTTTCAAAAATGTGGTCTAATTTTATTGTTCATCTTTAAATATTCATTTCATATCTGATGGGCTAGAGATTTGAAATTCAAATTACTTCCTTTCCCTTTATTCTTAGCAAAATCACCTAAGAATAAGAGTTGTTATTCATTTATAACAAAATACAAATAAAATAATACTTCATAATTCAACATGAACTAATTAAATTATTTGAAAGCCTATACTTACAGGTGAATAAACTTTAAATTCTAGTTTCCTAACTCAGTTTCAGTATAATCACTGAGTCACTGAATCAGAAAGCTGAAAGGGACATTAAAGTTCACTTCCTACAAAACCCTTGCTTTACTGATGAGGTCTAGAATTTCCTCAGCAAGTACAAGGTCACTTTCTATTAAGTTACAAAGTTAGGAATCAAATTAAGGTCTACTTTTTCCAAGTCCTTTGCACTTTCTAAGAAGCACTTAGCCAAGCCATACTACACACTGAGTAAATCTAGTGTCTCACATCCAAGATCCAGCTGGGGGACCTTGTCTCAAAGCCAAGATCAGGGGTTGCATATGATACCTGGTCTCCCGTGTGGCCCTGATTTTCAGCAAGACCTGTATTGCCATAAATCTGCCTCTTTAGAAGATCTAAGCAGAGGTCAGTGAGAGAGCCTAATTTTTCTAGGCTGACTCATGCTGAAAATCATAATTTTCTCTGGCTGACTCATGCAAAGTTTCACATTTGATAAGCGAATTTGATACGAAATCTTTTAACATAAATGCCCATTTATTGGAAATAGTGGTCAGGCAGGCAACAGGAGATATTTCCTTCTCCATTTCTTTGTTCCTGTATCAATTTCCTAGGGCTACTGTAATGAATAACTGCAACCAAGTGGCTTAAAACAACAGAAATTTATACTTTCACAGTTCTGGAGACTAGAACTCTGAAGCCAAGGTGTTAGTAAGGCCATGTTCTTTCTGAAGTCACACACTTCTCCCTAGCTTCTGGTGATTGCTGGCAAACCTGGTGTTACTTGGCTTGTAGCCACATCCCTCCAATTTCTCCCTCTGTTTTCACCTGGCATGCCTCCCTCTGTGAATGTTTGTCTATGGATCTCCAAATTTCCCTTACAAGGACACCCATCACTGGATTTAGGGCCCACCCTAATCTTGTGTGACTTCATTTTTACTTGTATCTGAAACATCTCTATTTCCAAATAAGGCTACATTCATAGATAGCACAGGTTAAGACTTCAACATATCTTCTGGAGGGACACAATTAAACCCACTACAGCTGCCAAATAGATAATTTTTAATAAAGGGAATACTGCAGCAGGGAATAGTGGATAAATTCTTGGATGATTGTTTTCTGAACTGATCATAAGTGTTTGGCCAACTCAGGAAAAATAAAAATAGAATCTCTGAAACTATTACCTCATTACCAGGGTGTTTGTATGGGGATTTTTTAAAGTTGGAAATGAGGAGCTATCCCTATAGCGTCAGGCCAGAGCAGAGATCTGGCAACAGTCCCTGGTGAGAAGATACTTCCATCATCCTTATTATAATTCATTGGAACATTTATGTTTGAATTTTGTGTTTTAAATTTTTACATACAAGGGAATTTTAAACTGTCTGTAGCTCATATCTATATATTTGATCAGGACTCTGAGTCCTTCCTGCTACACACATTCCCTGGGCAGAGACATTCCAAGATATATTACATGAATCAGTGTCTGCTCACATTCTAGAAGATGATAATTCCCCTCAACAACAGATACCAACACAGGATATACACAGCACAAACTATGGGGTACATTTGGAGAGTGATGCTCAGTTTATCCCCTTATACCTGTTATATAAGTCTGCTTATCTTTTTCACTTTTTGTGAGTCCTTTGCAGTTAGACATGATAAATACATATGAATATGATAGACTGTAACTTCTTTAAGGGAAGTTGAAACCTGATTCATCTTGATAAACTTTATAGAAGTTAGTGTAATGTCTTGCACATAACAGAGGTTTAAAGTATATTTGCAGAGTAAATAAATGCATGAGTTTTTAAGCCCAAACTGGTTATACATGAATAAATTTGTGCTTGAATTTCATAAAACACTAACAAGCTTAACCAATTTTTCACATGCTACTACATCTCATCAAAGCATTGCTTAATGAGCTGGTCTTACATATCATGCACAAAGAAACTATAGCAAATTTAGTAACGTTATTTGGCAAAAATAAATATGTTGAATAATAATTATACCTTGCCTTCTCACAGTAGGTTATTCTTAAGCTTGTATAAAGGGCAAAATTATTTTTACTTTATGGTTTTAAATTATAGAGAAAAGAGAAAAAACATGGAAAATAATTATATAGATCTGACAAGATGATTTATTTAAACATGTATATAAAATTCAAATAATACCAACTAATGACTAATATGTTTATATTCTAAGTTTTCAAACTACACTATGACTAGTTAGGAAAGAGAACACTGAAAAGCTGTCATTTAAAATATAATACAGAAAAAAATGCCTATTTCTAGTCAAAGTTGAATTTAAAGCTGACAAAAATCTCTTTTTGTCTGTTAATTAAATGCCTGTTAATGACCATGGTGGTGGGTGGGGAAGAAAGAAAGAACATGGAAATAAAAATACAATTGGTTATATTATAAATTTTATAATAAACTTTTTATTATAATCTACCTTTTGGATCTTAGCAGGCATAGGTCTGGCCCTAAGAAGAGTTTCCAAGAAATTGAAACAACCCATTATTCTACGTTTGGAGCATGACAGAACCATCTAGCACCAACTTGATGGGCTCTCCAGATCCCTGACAGGCTCAAATTAATGATCTTCCTGCATGCAAAGTCTTATTTCCCAAGCTTTACCATAAAGATTTGGAGGCAAAAATGGTGCTTTTATACTTCATTTTATTCTTTTAGTTTTTGTTTCCTCTTAACTTGGTGTGACCACTTAGGCTAAGTGCCTGTTCTGAAGCCATTAATACATTGAACTTTGGAAGGTACTATTCTTTTAAAGGACAGATGGAATTAAACTATACTGAGATGGCCTGTGTGCTTTTCTGCTCTGTTACAATGGTCTCCTTTCTCATCTACTCATTTCCCACCATTTTTCTACATATAGTCTCCACCACAAACACATGCACACACATACACACACTACAATTTTAAACAGAAATTTTGTTTTATTTGCTACCTATCCTCACCACCAACTTCAGCATTATGTAATAGAAGTTCAGTTACATTTGGGCACCTCTTACTCCCTTTGCAGGCTACGGGAACAACAGATTGCAGGTATTTGCTACTGGATGGCTTACTTTCATGATAGCAGTGATAAACAATGTATGTAGACTTTACGTTCCCTTTCCCTCCTCTCTTTCATCTTCCCTCTTCTGCAAATCATTCTTTCCTCTGCTCTAAAAATATATGACCCCTTTTCTTTCCATCCCGTTGGTCTTGTTCCAAACACTTTTGTACAAACTCATTGCCTATCTAAATTATAACAACCATACATCCCAAAGGTCCAGAAGAAAAATGAGGAATTGTATGACCCAAGAACATATCTTAGAGTAATCAGATTCCTAGTCCAAAGATTTTTCATTTGAACTTTTGGCTAGGTCAGTGGATTCAAATATTGATAATGTTTGCTCAAAGTTACCATTTTCAGAGGAATTTCAAAGACATACAAATAACACTTAATCACAGCATATCTAATTGTTCCTTCAAAGCAAGTTTGCCCCATGTATCAACACACCTTTGTGAAACCCACATAAACATACAAGATTGTATCTTTAAACCCCATAATTGCACTGCAGAATTTGACTGGAAATCATGTTTCTGACCACCAAAGTTTAACAATCTTCTCTCCTTGACTGAATTATATCCTGCTCTCAGCAGAGTCAGAAATAGTGGAATTGCTCATTAAAAATAATGAGATGCCTTTGTAATGAGTCCTGATCTATAGCTTCTGTGTGTGAAACATCTTCTTTTCAATGGAAAACATAATTAGATCTTATGGAGGTCCTCACCTTGGAATAAAAAAGGTAACCACAAAACCATACTTAATTATGTAAACTGAATACTTTAAGAATAATCTTAACAAAAAGCCAATTGACTGGAAAAGAAGTTACATTTGATAATGAAATGGATCAGAGGGAGAAAGACAAATAAAAAATTAGGTGGGCACAGCCACTATTTTGCTTCCATGAGCCATCATAACTCTTTTCTACTGAAGAACTTATCCTGAAAATTACAGGAAAAGAAGTTCTAGTCAGTGAAGGGTTAATGTCAACCCATCAGACACTGGCACTCTCCAAACTTCAAAACACACTTTTCTTGCCTTAAATGCCTCTTTCATGCTGTGAAAATGGAACATAATTTTTTACTGAAGCCATACAGAAGTTCAGCAAGCAATTTCTTTAAAGACCACACATTTTCCCCCCCAAGGGCTCATGCAGTAGAGCAGTAAGTAACATTCCTATTATTTCTAACCTTATTGGTTGCCTGAGACATCTAGCATCTTGTTCTTTGTTTGAACTCATTTCCAAAGTCATTAATAGTGATATCACTTTGTTAATTGCAATCATAATAATAATAGCTACTGTGTAAGTGCTTACTATGCCCCAGTCATTATGCTGGATACTTTTTATGCATTGTCTTAGTTAGTCTTTACAAAAACCTCATGATGTAGCTTTTACAATTATTCCTGGTTTATGGATGAGGCATTAGGGGTCCAGGATTTTAATTAAATTACTAATTTATCTAAGATATAATACCAACTTGGTGACTAAACTATGACCAGAAAGTAGGGGAGTTGGGACAACATTAATTTTAGAATTCCACATCCATTCTTAGGAAACAGAACTCACAGTAATAGTCCCTCCCTTCAATTTATGATACTTTAACTCATTGGACAAGCTCTCATCCAGTCACTCCTTATACTTCCTCCTCTCTTAATGACCTCTGGCTGTAGTTTAAGGGGCCAGAGAGATTACAGAGGGGGCCTCAGGAATGCAGGCCCAATGTTGCCAGACCACCTGAATCTTTTCAAGAGAAAAATTCATATTCTTATGTCAAATATCTTGATTTTCAAATATTGGTTAATTTTTTCAAAAGCACATATGCAGGTCAGACATAGCCCAGATGGTAGCATTTTATATACTCTGCTCTAAATTCTGCTACAACCATGCAAGCTGAAGGATCTGTGAGCTATCCTTTCTGTAGTTTGGGCTCTTGGCTTCCATGGGCTTCATTTTCCTCTGGGTTTCCCACCTTATAGAATTTAACTCTGCTTTTTGCTTCTCTCTCCAGGTTGGCTACAAATCATTCTCAATGGCAGGTAGGTTCTCCTTCCCAACACTCAGCACTGACTATTCAAAACAACAGGTGGAGTCAAATATTATAGGACTGGGTGACTCATTAACCTCAGGTAGCTCATTGGTGATCTAGTGAGGCAGCTCAGGAGCCCAAGAAGGAGCAGGAACAGAGTTTGTCACATCCGCAGTTTACCTATATGTACAGAAGTGGGTAGGTCTGTCAGAATGTCAGTGCAATGGTAAAGGCAGGAAAAAAATGTGCCAGTTTTGAATCATTTTTAATATTTTTTATTAATTCTTTAATAATATTTGAGGGATAAAAACTAATTATCTCACAGTGAGATTGAATGCCAGTGAAAAGTGGTACTATGTTACCAATAATAACATCAACCAGACTGTGGGAAATGGACCTGAGAGGCTGTGGTTGCCCCAGGAAATTCAGTACCTCTGTAGCTGCCTGTTTCATAAGAGAAAAAGTAACAGTATTCAATACTCTGAGGGGCTGGTCTAAGGGATATCCACAGAGAATGTCATTTTAAATTATAAGCATTCTATGGCCAATTAATATATCACAAAGGAGCTTCAACAACTGGTGTTGGCAAAACTGGACAGCTACATGTAAGAGAATGAACCTGAATTACTGTCTAACTCCATACACAAAAGTAAACTTGAAATGGATTAAAGACTTGAATGTAAGTCATGAACCATAAAACTCTGAGAAGAAAACATAGGCAAAAATCTCTTGAATATAAACATGAACAACTTTTTCCTGAATGCACCTCCTTGGGCAAGGGAAACAAAAGCAAAAATGAACTCATGGGACTACATCAAGCTAAAAAGCTTCAGTACAGCAAAGGACACCATCAACAGAACAAAAAGGCATCCTATGGTATGGGAGAATATATTTGTAAATGACATATCCAACAAGGGGTTAACATCCAAAATATATAAAGAACTCACACACCTCAACACGCAAAAAGCAAATAACCCAATTTAAAAATGGGCAGAGGATATGAACAGAAAATTCCCCAAAGAAGAAATTCAGATGGGCAAGAGACACATGAAAAGATGCTTCCACATAGCTAATTATCAGGGAAATGTAAATTAAAACCACAATGAGATATCACCTCATACCAGTTAGAATGGCCAATGTCGAAAAGACTAGGAACAGCAAATGCTCTGAGGAAGTGGAGAAAGGGGAACCCTCCTACAGTGTTGGTGGGAATGTAAACTAGTTAAACCATTGTGGAAAGCAATATGGAGGTTCCTCAAAAAACTAAAAATAGAAATACCATTTGACCCAGAAATTCCACTCCTAGGAATTTACCTGAAGAAAACAAGATCACAGATAAAAAGGTATGCACCCTTATGTTTATCACAGCACTGTTTACAATAGCCAGGACATGGAAGCACCATAAGTGTCCATCAGTAGATGAATGGATAAAGAAGATGTGGTACACATGCACAATGGAATATTATTCAGCCATAAGAAGAAAACAAATCCTACCATTTGCAACAACATGGATGGAGCTAGAGGGTATTATGCTCAATGAAATAAGCCAGGCAGAGAAAGACAAGTACCAAATGATTTCACTCATCTGTGGAGTATAAGACCAAAGGAAAACTGAAGGAACAAAACTGCAGCAGACTCACAGAACCCAAGAATGGACTAACAGTTACCAAAGGAAAAGGGGTTGGGGAGGGTGGGTGGGAAAGGAGAGTGAAGGGGATTAAGGGGCATTATAATTAGCACACATAATGTAGGGGTAACATGGGTGTGGATAAAAAGAAAGTTCCTGTGGCCAGGATTCTCACCTGGCCCTGGTTGGTTAGCTCACTACACACATGTGGGCTATAAGTTGCTACTGACTCTATATAAAGACCTCTGCCCAGTACTCTGGGCAACACAGTGGCAAGGCTGCAGGAGAGCAGAGGCTGGAGTGGTGGCAGCAAGGATAGAAACTGAGATGGCTGTGGGGGAGGAGACGCCCAGAGGCAGAGACCGGCTTTCTGCATGCAGACTCGCTCTGAGTGAATGGGATTGTAGTAATTGAACTTCCACTGTGGAAATAAAGTTGGGTATAACCCTTTCACCCCAAAAATGTTCTACTGTCATTTCTTTGGTCACATTGAATCCATAGGGAACTTGCCAGGGGCTGAAACCCATTGGCAAGACAATGAGGAAGGCAGTTTAGCACAGAGAAGACAAGTAGTGACTCTATATTATCTTCCTATGCTGATGGACAGTGACTGTAATGGGGTATGTGGGGGGGACTTGATAATAGGGGGAATGTAGTAACCACAATGATGCTCATATGAAACCTTCATGAGATTGTATATCAATGATACCTTCATAAAATAAAATAAAATAATTTCAAGCACTGTCTTTAGTCCACATAGGCCTGAAGACCTTGCTGAACATAAACACCCAGCTCCCCACCCACCCTCCCACAGAGAATTCCTTTTGCTCAGGCCCCATCAAGCTGTAGCTGTATTTGAAGCCAAGCTTAGGGTAGAAGTAAAGAGAGGTTCTGCCTTGTTGCAGGATTTTTGACACCCTGTTCTCGGCAGAATTCCCTTGTGGAGGACACAATAGATACGTGGAAAACAGAGTGACATTTAAACAAAATGGCCTTTAGGAAGGCCTGAGCCCTTGTTTTATTTTTTTCCTCCTCCATCCTCCCTGTCCCCGCATCCCCTGCCAGTGGGGAGTGTATTTGTTTTCTAGGGTTGCTGTAACAAATTACCACAAACTGGGTGACTTAAAAAAACAGAAATTTACTCTGTCACAATTCTGAAGGGCAAAAGCCCCAAATCAAGGTTTTGCAGAGCCAGCTCCTCCAGAGGCTCTAGGAGAGACTCTGTTCCTCACCTCTTTGGGCCTCTGGTGGCTCCAGCCATTCATTAGCACACGTGTGACTGCCTCACTCCACTCTGTCTCCGTTTGCTGGCTTCCTCCCCTGTGTCTTCTCCTCTTCTGTCTCTTATAAGGACTGTTAGCATTGGATTTAGTGTCCACCCACATAATCTAGGATGATCTCATCTCAAGGTCCTTAAATAAATCACATCTGCAAAGACCCTTTTTCCAAATAAGGTTGTATTCACCAATTCCAAGATATTCCAGTATCTTTTTTCTTTCCCTTGGGGTGGGGGTGGGGGGCTGTTTTCACCATTTAAATGACTACAGATGGAGAACTTGCACTCACACATGTACACTCACATTCTTCTAATGAGAGAAGGAAGACACTCCTAGGTAGAAGCCTGAGCTCTGGATAGTTGAAGTAGAGGTCCCATCCTTCTAGAGATTCCTCTTAGGCAAGACATCTGAGTACAAAGGATTTAGGTGCGATCTAGAGACTATATTCTCCTCCCCACTCTGAACAAGAAATCTGAGAGAAAATGGGTCCTACTTAGTATCGCCAAAGAATTAAATTTCTTTCAAATGCTTACTTTGGAGAAATGAATCGGAGAAGAGCGTGGGGAAAATGTACTTGGCATTTATAGAGCATAAAATCCAACAGGCACCATCAATTAGACATCCATTGCAACACACCTTCAGATAGGTGTTTTGCAAATAAAAGTCAACCAGGCTATGAAAGCTGAAATATGTGCAGGGCATTTGCTTAAATGATTAAATGAATTTGATGCACCTGCTGCTTAGACAATCTGTGCTCATCAACTTGGTCCCCAAACACACTCTATAGGACTAGTTTAATACCAACTACTAGGAATAAAGCAAAATCTTATTTATTTATTTATTTATTGCAATGGAAATTTTCAACAAAGGCAACTAAGAAGATGGAGAAAGCCTCTTGGGTTTTAGTAGAATCTCCCTGGGGCTCTGTTAGGATGTGCCTCTAGAATCTGCATGCACATTTTTGTCTCTTCAATCAGGTGGAAATTATATACTTAGTCTGGGCCATGCTTGTCAAGACTGGATGCTTTGTCCAAAATACCCCAAGTCTTAAACCCAGTTTTAAAGTGATTTCCTGCACAGCGGAATCTTGCAGCACACCCCCTTCCTTCTTACTTGTAAATTCCTGAAGTATTATTGGATGTGGGCTTCACATCAAATAATAGTCATCAGCATCAGCATTCTATCACTGTCCTAGACTCATCTATCTATCTCCTCTGTTATCCCTTGTTTGCCCTGACTCTGCTCACTGTGCCCAAACTCTGCTAACTAGAGTACGCTTCATGGATCCTAATCACCTAGGAGCTTATTAGACCAGCAGCACCTCAGACACCATCTCAGGTTTACCTCAACTGCACTCAACTGTAAGCACATTAAAGCATGAGATGGACTCCCTAACTTACACTTGCTTACTAGGTTATGAACATCCATACTGGCCTGGTCTCCCAGAAAGGATGCTTTCTTGTTCAAAACTCCATTTCTTCATTTTCTATTTGTGTAGAACAGTGGATTTGAACCCTAGCTTCACATCAAAATCACCTCAGGAGTTGTGGTTGTTGACATTTTTTCTTTTCATTAGAGAAGTTCCACCATCAGAGATTTTTTTTTTTTTGAGAGGGCATCTCTCATATTTATTGACATCAGAGATTTTAATTTACCTTGCTGAGATGGAGCCCAGGCATGGTCTTTTGTTTTTTTAAGTCTCTCCAGGAGATTCTAATGTATAACCACATGTAGAGAAAATGGAAATTCCAATGGCCAGGATCCTCACCTGACCGTAGTCTACTTCCTCACTGTGCACGTGCAATCATAAAATCAGCCTACTGCATAGGTACACACTTACACACCTGCTGGCAGTGAGCCATTATTGTCTGTGTTGCTGTATCAAGAGCTCCACCCAGTGCTCTGCCCAGAGTCGAAGGCAGAGATGGATGGCAGACTTGCTGGCTATGGACATGATTCCAGCTCTTGATCTCCCATCATGAGAATAAATCTTAGTTTAACACCCTAACCCCCAACATTCCATTGATGTTATTCAGCCTCACTGAATCCAGAGTGAACTTTCCTGGAACAGAAGGCCCTTGGTGGAATACCACATTTGAAAACATTGTCATGTTTGAAAAAACTGTGTTTTAAAACACAGAATTGTGGTTTAAGCATGATTCCTGAGTCTTCCACATCAGCATCACCAGGACTTGTTAGATGTGCAAATTCTTTGGCTCCATCCCAGGCTTTCTGAACCTGACATTCAGGGGGTGGGCTCAACAAGCTGTGTTTAACAAGCCCTCCAAGTGATTTTGATGAAGAGTAAATTTTGAGAAATACTACCACTAAGCATCTCTTGACACTGGCTCCAAGTTCTCTGGAAGGCACAAAGAGGACGTAAGTCAGCTCTTTATCCTGGAGTAACAAAGTTTACTTGGAGGAATCACCTCGAACATACAGATCCCTGTAATTCCAGCAGAATGTGACTAAATGCAAGCAAAGTGCATATGAGTGAAAGAAACACTCATTATTTCTTTAGAAAGAGGAAATTTATGCAGGTGACAGAAGCAGAAATAATAGGAGGGAAGAGGGCATTTAGGTGACTAGGTTGATTTAATAAGAGAGATAAACCAGAAAAATAAGTGGATGGTAGTAAGACTGTGGAGAAGCTGGAATGTCACTCTAAGCCATCCAGATATTTCTAAAAAAAAATACCAGGAAAATATTTAATATAGGGGTACAGTTAGCTGGATACAGGGAAAGAAACAGAAATTTCCAGGCATGAAAAGAACATGTACAAAGGCCCTGACACAGGAAAAGCCATGGTGTCTTCAATAGTATTCCAGATCAGAGATCCATGAAGCAGTCATTTAGGATGCAGGGTCTGAGTGCTCAGCTGTAAGGCTGACGAGAAGCTGATTTTATAGATTGAGAGGAATTATGACCTTGAGATTCCAGTTTAATTCTAAGATGTTCCTTTCTTGATTATCTTAATAGAATTCTCCCAACTAGTAAGGTCTCTTTTATTCCTCATCCACCTTTTTAAATCCATTGTTTTAATGTAAACTAAAGGGATGCTCTGAATAACTAAAAAGTTGGGAGTAGGGAATTTCATGATACAACATGGCCTGAAGCCTTCCCTGGTAATGCAGTGTTGAAAAACAAACTTGATGAGTGTGGAGTGTTCTTCATTTTTAAGTCTATCATTCTTGGAGGGCTACTATTTAGGATCACCTCCTGGGCTGATTCCTACTGCCATAAAGACCACAAAAAGAAAATGAAATGTAGAGGGCACTTGATGGTATTTGATGCTTCATAGACATTTTTTCCTTTTTAAGTAACAGGACCCCAGTTTTTCCCTACCCTATAGTTCTAGCCTCATACCCTATCTACCACAATACATGCACTCAGGTGGCACTCCAAGATTAGAGTATGGAACTCAGGTCTGGTCAATTAGCATGTCATATTTCCCTGATCACAGGGATTGACTTGTCTTTTGAATGGTCCAAAACAATAGAATGGCACACTTAGTGAGCTTCTTATAGCATTTTTCTGAAAAGAGAATGTATAACATGCCCAAGAATACTTTTTCAAAGTAGTTCAATGAGGCAGAACTTGTCCTCCTAGCTATCATAACACTCTATAAATGTGGTATTGGTTAAGGAATAGCCAAATAGTTGAATGGAATAGCATGGAGACTCCAGAAAACAGAATCAGACATATAGAACTTATATTTGTAAGGGTATAATTAAACTTCAGCAAGGAAAATAAAACTAGTAAAATCAAACAAATGATTTCATAAATAATGTTAGAAAAATTGGTTATCTACTTGGGAAAATGGAAGTTAGATCCCTATTATATACCAGTACAAAACTGAATTCTAAATAGTTTAAATGTGTCTTTGCCTGAAGGTTTCAGCCCCAGACAAGTTCACTATGGATTCAATGAGACTGAGAAATGACAACAGAACATTCTTGGGGTAAAGTGTTTATACCCGGCTTTATTCTCCCGGCAGTAGTTTGAGCACTAGAATCCTGACTGCATCTAGCAGTCTGTAGGTCCATAATCCTCTTTCATCTCTGTCTCAACACAGAGCCCTGGGAAGAGCTCTTTATATATAGTAACTCAATCAATGATTGCTTATTGCTTACTGGTGTGGGAGCAGTAACCTAGCAGTAAGCCAGTTAAATCATTGAGTAGTTTAGGGTCAGGTGAGGATCCTGGCCATAGGAACTTTGATTTTCCCCATAAAGTGGCAAATGGAAAAATTCTGTAAAGCAGTTTCTTTCAACTTATTGATGCATATTATAATCATCTGGTGACATTAAAAAAAAATCTCAGGATCCATTACATTACCAATAATTGAGAATCTGTGAGGGTAGAACAGTAATTTTTGCACATTTTTTGTACATTTCTGTACAAACAGTATTTTCTAACAGATACATTAGTATTTTTAAAGTTTCTCTGGTTTCCAATGTGTAGCAAAGTTTGAGAACCATTGCTGGCTAATAGAGAAACAGGCCCCTGAGCTTCCTAGCAGTCAAAGCAAAGAAAAGCTTAATAATAAATGAGAAGGTTTCAATCTAAAAAAGGCCAAATGTTCAGGTTTTGAACCAGTTCAACCAGTTTTCCTGATGTTGAAAAATAAGGAGAGATGTTACTACCATTTTAAAAACTTCATAAATTAGTGTTGCATTCTATTAACCTATTAAATTTATAGTGGCTTTATAAAACTAATGCATTCACTAGCTGTGCTTTTCACCTTTAAAACTAGTCAGAAGGATCTTAATAGCGTGGCCATAGAGGAGTCAGGAAAAGGAATGCAGAGAGCTCAGCATATTTGTATTCTGTTAATAGAGTAGTTATCTATTTGGGTGGACAGGGGTTTCACCATTATCAAAAATAGCTCACTTCATGTTATGTATATGTGCTGTTTTCTTCACCAATTCTCCTTATCATTTAGCACTCAGGATCTCTGACACCAGATCTTAATGTAAATGTTTTGAACTTGAAATATGGAGACCATTTCTCCTTCTGGCCTTATAAATCATATAATCCTTTGTCCATGATCTTCTGAATCTCCCTAACTTCTGAATCTATCATATGCTCCAGGCTAGTACTACCAAATAATTAAAATTGTCATATAAACTGTAATACCCCTACAGGAATATTCTATTTCATTGTGACCACAGAGAGGGAGCCATACTTAGATAGGTAATCCAGTGGGAAGGAAGATGGATAAAACAGGGGAAGGATGCTGGGATGAAGATGGTCCAGTAGGATTTAATTATCCAGATTTAAGACTGAGGCTCCAGAAAGAAGAAACCAGGTTTCTTCACAGTTCAAGAACTGTGAAGCATCTGAGATTAACAAGTGTAAATTTTACAAATTAGCCTACTAGTTTCATGAATGCAGGAAGAAGATATGAGACCCCTGGATCAGAGACAAAGGAGCCTGTTCCTGAGTACACAGGAAGCAGCATGAGCTTCATGCTCTCATCAGTTGCCTTTGTACCTCAAATCCAATGGACAGAGTGGGTGGAGGGCATGTAAAGCTGGGCTCAGGGAGATGCTGTTCACACAGTAAGTTTATGTCACAGCTGAGGAACCCTGACATGAAAAAACACCCAATCTGTGAGGGCGGCTGCAGGCAGACCCATCAACTTTTGCCCTGAGGGAGGCATTATCATTATTATATTGCCCTCTTCCCTGGAGGGAGAGAATACCTCTATTTTCTAAGGATATTTGCCATACAATCATTCTTAGTCAGGTATATGCAGGAATACTGTACAAATTATCCCCAGCACAAGAAGCAAGGGGATAGCAAACAGGACCCCAGAACACAATGAGACCAGGAGACAAAAAAATAACAACAGTAAATAAAATTAATAGCTCACATTATAATCCCAGTTTTCCCAGACAGATGACTAATGAATTGGTGTGACTACTGTGTGAATCTAGGATGTAGTGAGGATTTCCTCTGTCCCTAATTAATCTAATTAATACCTAATTAATTAGGTACTAATTTAAAGTCCATACCCTATAACAGACTCATCATGGGGCTCTGAAGGTAATAAAGCATTACTCTGTTTACCACATTTTTACTTGCTGCACAGAAAATTCAGTGGATTTACTTCCCAAATCTGCTTCTAGTTTCCTTTTTATTATGGATTTCATTATAGGTATACAGTCCACCAAGAACATAGCCAAAGGATATCATGATGCCGTATACTTCCAATTAAATTAGCCACTTTAAGAACATTGAAGCCATGGGGGAGATTCCTGGACACTGAAAGGCTCCTGCATTTTCAGCAGTCTTGGATAGTTCAGCTTTGTGGAGAGAACAGCTGGAGAGGTAAGGGTATAAAGATGTGCTGATTACAAGTCAAGGAACCAGAAGAAAATCTAAATTAAACACATGCAATTCCTGCTCACCCTGAGGGACAGCCAATGGGCAACAGGCCCCCGATGCAGGGAAAGTGATAGCAAGGGGAAAGCAGAAAGGCAGACACCTGGAGCCATCCCATCAGCATCCCACAGATTTTCTTCTTACTCACAGCTTCCTTTGCTGATTTGGAAATATGTTCAGCTTGCTTTCCTCAGGACACTATTGAATATATTGTGAGGCAATGACCACAGTTAATTGAAAGATGATGTCATACCAAGCAACACAGTGGAGCAGAACTGGGCTTGGAGTCCACATCTGAACTGAAACTATCAGGCTGTGGGACCTCAGGCTAGGCTCTCTTCTGCTTTGAATCTCAGTTTCCTCCTCAATAAGCTGAGGAGACATTCCCTAGATTATGATATATAAAATATTTTTGTGGAAAATGGCATGAATTCAAGGAAAAGTTTAAGGATATCTTGGTGAAAGGTAAGAGAATGGGTTGAAGAGATAGGTCAGGAAACCAGTTCTCACCTTTCCCTTCCACCAGTTCAGATGATAACTATTTTGCATGCTTAATATACCTATAAAATTCAATTTTAGGTAAGGATCCTCTGCCAAAATGAACCTAAGAAACACAAGAATAAAAATCTCTGTAGTCACTTCCACCACTAGGATTCTGTCCTTTTTTCAAAATGGCCTCTCAGTGGAAAATCAACAACGTGTGCACAAGTGCATGCGCGCGCGCGCACACACACACACACACACACACACACACACAAAAAAAAAAAAAAAAACTTGGGGCCATACATCTTCAGGGAGTCAATTTAATTCCTGACAATAAAGCAATAAAGGATAACTCCTTTGGGGATACAGCTAGACTCATCCAAAACTCAGACATAGATCCTGAAAGGGAAACCCCAAAGCATGCTGGGAAATAATGTAATTAGGCATTAATTGAAAATGAATCGTGTATAGTGCAGTCTCTTTCTTGCTCATCTATCTCTTTAAGAAGGGAACTTAAAGACAGAAAATATGGAGACTGAGCCATTCCAAGGCAGAGCCCATTAGATTAGTTTTTTACCAGGAAGCATTTCTGAATCACAGGAGAAGGGAGACAGATGAGAAAGTGTGGAGGCAAAAGTGCCTCAGAACTCGCAGAGGTGCAGTCTGCCTTGAGGCATCTCAGCACAAGACCAAGCAGGGGAAATGTCTCTGGCCTTTTATATACTCCAGCCATTTTGACCTCCTCTTCTGTTCTAGGGTCTCATTTTAACTAAACATTTTCTCCCTTCAGCTTGGCTCATCCATATGCCAAATGGGGGAGAGGACGGGAAGTACACCTGGCATGATGGGAGAGTCCTGTGCCACTGAGGGCTGGCTGGACACCCCTGTCCACACACAGGGCTCTGAACAACTGAAAACCAGTGTTTCATTCTCCTCTAATGCCTTCTTCAGCTTTTCTGGGGAGGCCTGAATTTAAAATTAAGGACATTTTGATTTGTTCCACACATGGCATAAAAGCAAGAAGTAGCTGGGCTCCAGAAAGCAAAGAATTTCTACATTAAGTTCTACCCTGGTGAACTTTAATGGGAAGACCAGGAAGGGCACACATACAGTGTAGAGACTTCTGTTTCTAATGCTATAGACAAGTAAGGACATGAACTCAGACACAAGAGGTTAGAACAATGCGTTCAAAACGTCACAAGCAGCTGTAGGATCAACCGGGAAACATTCTAATTAATTTTGAGCCAAAATGTGCTACTTATTCTATGAGAGAGACATGTTATGCTGTCAGTTCCCATGTTGAAACCAGTGTGAGATGGAGGAAAACGCATAGATGGAGGAAAATCCCAAGAAATAGATTTCCATGAAAAATTCCTCAAAAATCCATGTCCTGTCACCTAAAATCATCTTCAGCTGTCCTGGCCTGAGTGTTAGGCCAAGTCATTTTACTGAGGGCCTAATTTAGCACACTTTAATTTATCTATGAAAATATAGATGGAGAGCAAATGACAGCATACCATATAGGGACCAGTAAATAGATTTGGAATTTTTAAGAGGGTTTTTAACCAAGAGCCCTTTGGAATAATTCACTTGGAAGGAAGGGAGAATGTACTTGGCACATTCAAAACCAGGTTAATACACCTGTCAGATGCAGTGTGTCCTGGGCACTCCTTCATGTCACTCAGCACACCCACAATACTTGTTCAGTGTCTTATTTTATAAGATAGTGTCTGTCTCTCATTCTGACCACTTGACCCCAAGAGTTTGTCCAGCATGTTAGAGCCTTCTTGCATTTGTGATGATAGGGTTTCACCAAGAGAAAATTGAAAGTGGGAGGGGAGCTTTGTATCTTTGTATGACTTCACTTAGAGAATCATAAAAGAGCAGGTAAAACAGTTGCCCTGTGTTTCCTCCACTTGATCAGGAAGATCAATGAAAAAGTTCTCTACCATGTCCTTTATCTTCAGAATTATCACTGTTGCCCCATATTACGTAGGGCATTTAATTGGAGTTTCTTATTTGAATAACAGTTGCCAATGAACACTGACTGAATAAATGAAGAAGGGAGGCAATTTTTCGAGTCCAGCATCTTTTGAGGCAAATCAACAGGCTTTTCCAAAAAGCTGAAACTGTGAGCCTGGTTTCATGTTAAAAACTCCCACACAGCTTTTAGGAAATTGGGGTCTGTGCGAGGTTGCACCTGGAGTGACTGCTTGGCCCTGGCTCCCACCCAGGGGCTTGGAGGACCCTCCATGAAGGAGACCAGACGTAAGGACTGACACTGTTAGAAGAGCAGCAAGGCTGGAACATCGGGAGCATGGCAGTGAAATATGCCCAGGAAACAGGAATTCGCTGATTTAGACCTGTCAGCAGTGAGAATTAATCATCCCCAGTCAGGAAACTTGTGATTCTAAAATTATAAAGTATAAAAACCAGGGAAGAAAGAGCTCTTTACAGGGAGATAAGATGTTTAGAAAGACACATACAATTGGTGGTGGCAAATCACACACATGTACACACCATATATATGATTAAAAATTGTATACAGGTATGATTACATATGCTTGGAAAATTCTCTGATGTAAGTAAATATAGAATATACTAAATGAGTGAGTTTAGAAGAACTCACTTGTGTTAGTAATATATATACACAAGCAGAATGATGAGAAGAAGGGGAAACTGTGGATCTTTCAAAGAAGAGAAATTAAGCCAGAACACAGATGGACTTTAACAAGAACAGGGTATCTGCCTATTACCCAGCAGTATAGAAACCGCTAGGCTGTCCTGACTCCAGTGACCCCTGGAGTCAAACTAATAATTAAACTCAAACTAATAATATTACCTGAGAGAAGTCACATGTAAATGAAGGAAATAGTAATCTGGAAAGAAATAATACATGATCTGGTGAACTTCATCGAAGAGGACTGTTTGTGATAGAATTTAGGAAGCCTTGAGCAGAAAATAGACTATTAGTTTACATGGGCTAAATCATGGCCATATAAAAAACTTAACAGCATCTTGTGTGCTTGAAAGTGCCTGAGGAGTGGTAGCACCCTGCCTGCCTTACACTATCAAATTTAGTACCAGAGTGGATAACCTGGGTGTGCAACTTCATTGTCCCATTTGTTGTACTAGGTGACATTGCTTTACAGGAGAGAGGATAATGGCTTTCGTTGATTGGGGTCTGTGCGAGGTTGCACCTGGAGTGACTGCTTGGCCCTGGCTCCCACCCAGGGGCTTGGAGGACCCTCCATGAAGGAGACCAGACGTAAGGACTGACACTGTTAGAAGAGCAGCAAGGCTGGAACATCGGGAGCATGGCAGTGAAAGACTGGGTCTTCCTTCTGTGAGTTTGTACATGTCCTAGACGCAGCTAATGGTGTGAGAGATGAATGTGGTCAGCTGAAAGCCCCTGACTTCCTCCTGGAGCTTTTGTCTTCACAGACTCATTGCTTATCCAGGAACAAGTGTTCAGTCCCATGTAAGGCAACCAGGCATTAACTGCCTCGGACAGCACTGCAAGTGAGGTAGAAATAAAGGAGAATATGAAAACAAGAGTAGCTCATTGCGACTGATCCGAGCAACGTGCTCTGTGAGATCTGGGTTCCATTTCCTGCTTCACACATACAAACACTGGTAATCTCCAAAAAAGCAGTGATGGTTTCAGTCTGCATTAAGTAGATGTTTGCTTAAGAAACAAGCTGGAAGTGATGGAGGAGTTTTTCCTAGGCAGTTCTGATGGTAAGGTTTTCACTTCCTCACTGCTCTCTGGGTGTCCTGTTACTGTGTCTCTCATGACAGCTATTTATTTGCTGTGGTTTCCCTGTCGGCTGACACACCTACAGCCGGAGGCCACCTGCACTGTCTTAGCCACCCTCTGGACAGCACCTTCCAGGACCCACACTGACATCTCGTAGCTACTTAATGATATAAAGAGGACGTGTTTGAAAATATAATCCCACTTAGTTCTTGGTTTAATTTTGTTTTGTTTAATTCAATTCGTGGATTGCATTGAAGTCTAGGAAAAAGAGCTAGGGCTTTGAGATCAGCCCATCTGGATTCCAATTGCAATTCTTTCAAAATCTTTGGTTGTCCTCAACTAAAGTCATTGAGAAAATCATTTAATTTATTTGATTTTGAGTTCTTTCTTGGAAAATAGGAATAATGCTAACTACACCAGCTTCCTTTCATAATTGTGTAATGATAAAAAAAAGAGGTCTTGCATGTTAAGGAGCTCAGTAAATGAAATAGAATGCAAAAAACATTTTTTAAATAAATGTGTTTATATATTATATGATTATATATATGATCGTGATGCTTATAATATATATAATTATTTATCTATAATACATATATATATTACAAGTAAAATTATTTCTTTTATACTCAAATATTGCCCTCATTGGAGAAGAATGCAGGACTCTCAACTATAAAAATTTTTTCATTCTGGCTCCAGGACTGTGTCTGAGTTTATCAGCAAGGCAAAAGCTTAAAATGACCCCAATTCAAAAGACTAGCTACATTTAATGAACATCAAGAAAGCAAATATTAAAGAATGATGCACTGAGTGACTTTTTTTAAAAATGAAAATCTATTTCACCACTCTAAAGCTAAGAAAACATGTCCACAGTATTTACCACACCGGTGAGTGACAAGGATGGTTTTGTGCTTTTGAGCCACCACAGTATAATTATGACCTATAAGAAGCACCAAGAAAGACAAATAAAACTTTATCCATTTTAATCTTTATTTTATTACTAATTCCTTTTTTTAATCATTTGCTTCATTGAGAAATTTACATGGTTAATTTCACTGAATTATTCTAACTTCTGAGTTGGGAGTTTTTACTGGGACTTTATGAAGTTCCTCATTAAAGAACACTAATCGGTTTCAAATAGACTTTAGTTGTGGCCAGGAAACCTTATAAAACAGCTAAATGGCATCGACTTAAAGTCAAAAAACAAGACTGGGAGATATTTTTTTTCAGTAAATGTATTGTTTTCTTGTTTCTTTGTTTTTATTATTATTATTATTATTTGGTATCATTAATATACATTTACACAAACAACATTGTGGTTACTAGATTCCCCCCATTATCAAGTCCCCACCACATACACTATTACAGTCACTGTCCATCATGTAGTAAGATGCTATAGAATCACTACTTTTCTTCTCTGTGCTACACTGGTTTCCCCGTGAACCCCCACACCAGGTGTACTAAACATAATACCCCTGAATCCGTTCTACCTTCCTCCCCAGCCCCCCTCCCACACCCTTCCCTTTTGGTAACCACTAGTCCCACCTTGGAGTCTGTGAGTCTGCTGCTGTTCTGTTCCTTCAGCTTTTTCTTTGTTCTTATGCTCCACAGATGAGTGAAATAATTTTAAATTTGTCTTTCTCCACCTAGCTTATTTCACTGAGCATAATACCCTCTAGCTCCATCCATGTTGTTGCAAATAGTAGGATTTGTTTTCTTGTTATGGCTGAACAATATTCCATTGTGTATATGCACCACCTCTTCTTTACCCATTCATCTACTGATGAACACTTAGGTTGCTTCCATTTCTTGGCTATTGTAAATAGTGCTGTGAGAAACATAGGGGTGCATATGTCTTTTTCAAACTGGGCTGCTGCATTCTTAGGGTAAATTCCTAGGAGTGGAATTCCTAGGTCAAATGGTATTTCTATTTTTAGTTTTTTGAGGAACCTCCATACTGCTTTCCACAAAGGTTGAACTAATTTACATTCCCACCAGCAGTGTAGGAGGATTCCTCTTTCTCCACATCCTCACCAACATTTGTTGTTGTTTGTCTTTTGGATGGTGGTCATCCTTACTGGTGTGAGGTGATATCTCACTGTGGTTTTAATTTGCATTTCTCTGATGATTAGCGATGTTGAGCATCTTTTCATGTGCTTGCTGGCCATCTGAATTTCTTCTTTGGAGAAGTGTCTCTTCAGATCCTCTGCCCATTTTTTCACTGGGTTATTTGCTTTTTGTTTATTGAGGTGTATGAGCTCTCTATATATTTTGGATGTCAACCCCTTATCAGATGTTATTTATGAATATATTCTCCCATACTGTAGGATGCCTTTCTGTTCTACTGATGGTGTCTTTGCTGCACAGAACTTTTTAGTTTAATATAGTCCCACTTGTTCATTTTTGCTTTTGTTTCCCTTGCACATGGAGGTATGTTCATGAAGAAGTTGCTCATGTTTATATTCAAGACAGTTTTCTTCTAAGAGTTTTATGGTTTCATGACTTACATTCAGGTCTTTGATCCTTACTTTTGTGTATGGAGTTGGTAATCCAGTTTAATTATCTTGCATGTAGCTGTCTAGTTTTGCCAACACCAGCTGTTGAAGAAGCTGTCATTTCCCCACTGTATATCCATGACTCCTTTATCATATATTAATCGACCATTTATGCTTGGGTCAATATCTGGACTCTCTATTCTGTTCCACTGGTCTATGGGTCTGTTCTTGTGCCAGTACCAGATTGTCTTGATTACTATGGCTTTGTAGTAGAGCTTAAAGTTGGGTAGTGAGATCACCCCTTCTTTATTCTTCCTTCTCAGGATTGCTTTGGCTATTCAGGGTCTTTTGTGGTTCCATATGAATTTTAGAACTATTTATTCCAGCTCGTTGAAGAATACTGTTGCCATTTTCATAGGGATTGCATTAAATCTGTAGATTGCCTTACGCAGGATGTCCATTTTGACAATATTAATTCTTCCTACCCAAGAGCATGGGATTAATTTCCATTTATTAGTATCCTCTTTAATTTCTCTTAGGAGTGTCTTGTACTTTTCAGGGTATAGGTCTTTTACTTCCTTGGTTTACTCCTAGGTATTTTATTCTTTTTGATGCAATTGTGAATGGAATTGTTTTCCTGATTTCTCTTTCTGCTAGTTCATCATTAGTGTATAGGAATGTAACAGATTTCTGTATATTAATTTTGTATTTTGCAACTTTGCTGAATTCAGATATTAGTTCTAGTAGTTTTGGAGTGGATTCTTTAGGGGTTTTTTTTGTACAATATCATGTCATCTGAAAACAGTGACAGTTTGACTTCGTCCTTGCCAATCTGGATGCCTTTTATTTCTTTGCGTTGTCTGATTGCCGTGGCTAGGACCTTCAGTACTATGTTGAAGAAAAGTGGGGAGAGTGTGCATCCTTGTCTTGTTACCAATCTTAGAGGAAAAGCTTTCAGCTTCTCACTGTTAAGTAATTGTTTTAAAATTCAGAGTATTATTTTTTAAAATACTTTTAAATAGTGCTCACTTTGGTACCTTTCACCTGGTCATTTCATCTGCCAGTAATATAAGCGTGGACCCTTTGGAGGTGGCCGCATGCACAGGGCCAGTCATGACTTCTCTACTGAGAAATCCCACAAGAGAAAGCTCTTCATTTCCTCACACAGCTGGGACAGACACTGATGGTCATGAGTGTGAAAAGCAGTGACAAGAACAAAGTGACCTATTAGAGGAAAAAAAGGTCTGGATTGAGAGGTGACTGAGAAATGGCAGGAATATAGTAACTGGGTAACAACATGATGTGGAAAGAAGAATGGAACAAAATTTGGATTTAGACATACTTTCTAGAAATGAGATATTTGGAATATTACTTACCTTCTCTGTGCCATCATTTTGTTACTATCCAATATGGATAGTAGCAGCTATCATCTGAAACTATTATGAGAATTAAATGAACTGACTTACAGGAAATGTAGTGGGTGCTTACAATATGTTTAATCTCATATGCCTCTCCCTTTTCAAGACACATGAAAATTAAAACCAGAGAATAAAAGAAACTCTGATAAAAGTGTAGAAAATGCCCAACAGATCCTGTCACTTGAGGTTCCTGCAATGCTTGGCTCTTCTGGAGGAGCCTTAGGACAGAGAGGCACCTCCACCCTTCATTCTAAGACCACGTTGATTTGATACTTTATCTTCCATTTCCAGAAGGCAAGTTAAGGTGTGGAAATGAGATATATGTTCCAGGGAGCCAAGGGGCTCCCAATAATAGTTCTTTCCCTTATGATCCATATAAGTTACCTGGTGGGATTACCGTCAGGGGTGGGGTTACCATAGGTGTCCATGATGCGGTGGTGGAAGAGGTCACTTTGAAGGTAAAGAGACAGGAAGGATAGAGATAAGAGGGACCAAGGAATGACCTCATACTCAGATGGTCATTAGGGCTTTAGAAGAGCCTGGGCTGCTGAACTAAGGCATGGCTGATGTGCTCTTTACTTATCTTTATTTGCACATGGAAGAATCAGAGATACTGCTGTATATAACAGGGCACATGTCAACTATAAGTCATAGGAAGAAGCTAATTAGAGGTAAAAAATATCAGATCAACTTGGTGTCTAATAAAACAGAAAAGGCAGATGAGCTGTTAGAGTGAGGGAAAGGATTCTGAGGGTACCCAGAGAGTGCCAAAGAAGGGTGACTTTCTCCCAGAAGCCTCAGACTCGACTGACCCATCCTTCCACAGCTCACTGAAGCATGCCTCCTGTAAGTGAGCCCACGGCCCGCCTGACCCACTGTCAGGCATTGGGTCTAATCCTCCTCCTGTCCTCAGATAATCTTGATTAGGGAATTGTTTGCCTATGACTTTCCCAAAATCTACTTAAGGTCACAATGTGCTAATGACTGAAATGGCAGCAGAAACCAAGCCCCATTCTAAACAATGTTCTGATAACTACACTATATTCACCCCATTTCTCCTCTGTCATTTAATCTTATTCTTTCCAGAGATCCTTTAGAAATAGTGAAAAACAGGATGGTCCAAAAAACTTTGGAATCATAGGAAGACTGAATTACAGTAGCCTCAGCAATATTTTCGTCCCATACATTAACTCATTTCAGTAGGAATCAATCCATTTGTAATCTCATTTTTCCCCAGGGAGAAGTACCGGGGATTTATAGTTATTTTGTAATTAAGAAAACAATGATAGGGTAATAACTTGAGAAAAGAAAAAAAGAAGTCCAGTATCTTTAGAAGAGCCTAAGACAGAATAAAGGACTTGCCTGAAATATTCTCTGAAAATTATCCAATTACATACGTGTTTTATGAAGTTAAATCATAAATGTAGTTTCTCTGAGCTGTTGGTTACTGTCTTCCCGTGGCGGTCTGTTCTGAATTATGCTCACCCACCTCCTGTGTGGACTAGCGAATGGTAGTGAAGGTGACAGACACGGTGATCTTCTCAAACCCTTCAAAGGTATCAGAAGCTTGCCCTAAATAAAAATTCCCTTTCAGCAAGTAATTGTCACCTCTGTGACGAAAAGCATTAAAAAAAAAACCCTTTTATTTCAAGGCTAAATATTTTAATTTAAACCTTGCTTATTTAAGGACCTTGAGATACAAGAAGCTAAAATTTCACCCAAGTCTTAGCAAACATACATACCTTCTGAACAAGTCAAAGAAAAAACAACATTCTTTAAACAATGAAAACTGAAAACCAAGGACTTAAGCAAAGTACATTATGTACATTAATTTGCTAGTGGTTCTTCCCACATATTTATCTCCAGTCATCTTTCCAACTATGGGCAATGGCAAAAGTTCCCCCAGTGTATGACCTTGCTTTCCTCATGCTCTAAATATCTGAAGTAAAATCCTCTTTCTGGAGTGTGTGTGACACAAGTCTAATATCAGAAACCAAAAAAAGAGGTACATTGTGTATATTTGTAGCCATGGAAGTATTTGGTCTTCCTACTACTAAAACCCATATTAATCCCCCAATTCTCAAGACACATAGGAAGTAATCTGTATTTCTAATTTCTTTCTAGGCAGCATGTAGCTTAAACATCATTTTGAAAACGGGAATGGAAGACTGAATGAGGTACAAGTCTTAATGTCTGCACAATACTTTGTTTCTGCCTGGAATGGAAGTGTCAGTCGTTATAAAGGCAGCAGGGCCATTTGGTAAGTTCTCATTCTAACCCCAACTGTACTCTTTGGCCTGAGCAGCTGGGACACTGAAACTGGAAACAATTGTCAAGAATATGTCTCTTTCTCAAGACAAGTCTTTGAAGCAAGTTGATGGGCCTATGCATTTATAACACCTGTGCTGTTTTAAACTATATAGCCCCAGGGCCCACCACCACCCAGTCTGAGACTAACACATTGAATATGGATTTATCTGAATGTCCACTCATAAAACATTGATGTGTTTTAAATTAAAAAAGATAATTTCAATCTATTGCAGTTTATCCACCCCTTCCCCAACAATCTGGCAAAAAACTTACACGGCAATCTATTGTCTTTGCCCATGTGTTTGTTGACCCCTGACATATGGAGGCTAGAATGGAGAGAAGGAAAATGCCCAGGGCCAGGCAGAGGCTCATCGTCCAAGATGGCCCACAGGATATGGAGGTGTGGACGGCATCACAGAAGCGGGCCCACCTTTGTGAATGTTTATCTCTGTCCAAATTCAAGGACACGTGGGCAGACCTACACCTGACTACAGAGTTCTCAAATACAGCCCACAGACCCCTGGGTGTTCCCAAGGCACTTCTCTATCGTCCTCAAGGTCAAAATTGTTTCCAAAATAATTCTAAGATGTCAGTTAGCCTTTCCATTGTATTGACTTTGTACTAATGATACTAAAGCAATCATTGTGGGGAGAACTTGGTGACTCAGAGTGGTTCAAGGCCCTAAAAGCCGCTCACTTGTACAGGGCAAAAAAAATCGTTAGTTGTATTTCAGAATATCTTTGTGGAAACTGTAAAAATTATTTTTATTTACAATTATTGTTTACACATCATTTTAATATCTTCTGTTAAGCGGCAAGTTTGTATAAAACAATTCTACTGCATACTGAAGCACAGTGATTATTTCCAGGAAAAGCATTTGCTCAAATGTATGAGTTGTGAGGTTAACTGGTTCCTTTTTATCATTTAACATGATTCTTATTTGAAAGATTATCAAAGAGTATCTGTCACTTTAAAGAAAACAACTGACAGCTTTTAAGTAAAAATTTAAATTCTGGAAAATGTTTATCTGCCACCCAGACACTGACAGCTTCCCAGTACCTACAAATTTCCCGGATGAGAGCAGTGTGATAGTAACAAATGTAATTTTCTTACATTTTATAATGAAATCTGTCAACATTTGGAATATGTACTTAACTGGGTGACCAATATTTTTCATGACCAATGCATGATGTTACAAAACCATGCATGATTACATACCCAGTCCAAAGTGTAATGGAATCTGGAAATTTCCTTGATGTGGTTTCTGATACTACACTGTAACTATTCTTTAAGAAACTGTCACTTATAGTGGTTGGGTTTTGAATCTAAGAAGAATATCCACAAATTATTCAAAAAGGTGACAAAATACTCTTACTTTTCCAATTCCATATCTTCATTAGTATACTTTGTATGCATATTTTATCCATATTTTTACTTCAACTAAAGCAATATATCACAACACATTTAGTGCAGGGAAAGAAAGTAGAAACTGAATGTCTTCTATGAAACCAGACTTTGAAGAGATTTGCACAAAATGTAAAATAACATCATTTTTTTCAGTACTTCTCTTGGGAAATAGAGTTATGTTTTATTAAAAAAATACTACTTATGTTAAGGTATAATGGTTTTATAGTTATTTTAAACAAATTAATAAATCAGTATTTTTAATTTTGCTTGCTTTTAATTTCTTATATGATAAAAGCCAAGAGATAGGAACCACATTAGTGAAAGCTCTTTGAAGGTCTGGATGATTTTTAAGGTTGTTATAGCATCCTAAAATCAAAAAGTTTGAAATTTGCTGCCTTAATGCAAGTCAATATGCTCAATCTACCATTATAAAGTTCAGCAATATAATAAATTCCCCAAGGCAGGGACCAAGGCATTTACTAATGTCAGAAAAAAACTATTGAATGACCTTTGTCTTCTTCCCAAGGAATGTTTTCCTCATGCAGCTTCATATAAATTATGCTAGTAAACCTAGTAAGCTCAGTATGTCTCATTCTGTTAAACAGTGATTTCCATCAAGATAGAAGTCATGATTTTCACTCATGTTAATATTTTTGATAACAATATCCAATTAGCACATCTATTTTATGTCCACTGCATTAATTTTGTTAAAAGAAATCCAATAGTGCTCAATTACATTTGCCACCAAATTAAATTAGCATTACATGAATTTAATGGGTATCTTAATTAGCCCATGCTATTAAGAGGATTTTATACAAATTAAATTCCACCTCTGCATGGTTCAACATTCTTTGTTAAACACAGGATGAAAATTCTTTAAAACATAGGGTGCAGAAGAATATCTAATATTGAAAACAGGTAAGGAAAACAATGAAGAAATTAATACAAAATTTATGCAAGAATCAGTTCCTCCAGAAATTACCTTACAGTTTCTATATTCCTTCTAGTAGTAGAACTGTCTTTTTCACTAAAATATTTAAACCATTATTTTGAAAAATTAAACAATGTTAGCACAGTCCTCTGAGATTTTTTTAACCTTTTTGAAATTATCAATTACCAAATCCAGGCTTGTTTGCTTTGTTTTGGGCCCAATAGTCCAAGTTCACCAACTCTTAGGAAATTTTAATTTTATTAAATAGAATGGGCGTGCAATCAGATCAGAACATACTTCATTGATTCAACAGTATTTACTCAATTTACTCAACACTAAAACTTTCTAGTGTTCTGCATGACTAATATTATCATGGTTTCATTAGTTATAAAAATCGATAACATTCATTGAACAATTGCTATGTGTCTAGCAATCAGCTGATCATTTTGCATAAATTATTATAAACCTTACTATATTTCTGAAAAGGCATTATTATTCCTAATTCATAAGTGGGAAAAATGAACTCAGAGAAGTTAAGGAACTTGCTCAAGCCACACAAACAATTATAGAACCTACTGATTTCAAAGCCTGCTTTTTCTCCCCACATTGTTACTTCACTAGGGCCTCTGTGAAGCTAGCTGAGTGCTCAACCTCTACAGGCAGACTGCCTGGTTTTGATTCATGGCTCCATCACTCTGAGACCAATGTATGTGGACAAACAAATTCTCTGCCGCAGTGACCAATTCATGATGGAGGAAGAGCAGACAGTAGTTATATTTTTTATTCATGTAATATTTCTGATAACAATATCCAATTAACACATGGGGTAATAGGGATGGACAAATAAGACTAATGGAAATGGCTTCCAATGGGCACAGGTAATGGGGTGAGAAAAAAGGAATTAGGGGGAGGTTTCTCTATACTTTCTATATTGTTTTAACTTTTGGATCATGTAAAGACTTTGTATATTTGAAAAATAAAATCATATCAAAAAGAAAAAAAAGCAGGTGCTAAAATTTAACACAGATGAAAAATTAATTTAACTGATAACAAAACCATGCAGATTACAAAATCACTTCAAATAACCGTTGAACACAGTGTTGCTTCTGTATTTTCTTAGTGGGTTACCTTTTTAAGTATATCTGCAAAGTATTCCTTCCAAGTTGTATTTCACTCAGTAAATTTAATAATAATAATACATACAATTAGGATAAATTAAAACTCATTAATATAAATTAAAATCCACAAAAAACTTTAAGCCAAGATTTCTGCTGTAATAAAAGGAAAAAAATACAATATTAAGTATAAAGAAAAATAAAATCAATGTTAAATTTGTAGTGGAAATATCAATGAAAAATACTTAATTTCCTTTTAAATCCTTTTGTCTCTGTCCACTAAAAAGGCCTGGAAGCAATGATATCTGAATAACAATATCTAGATTTTGCTTTTTCCTCACCATTTCTCCTGGAAAAATAACCAGAGCTATTTGGAAGAATGAATGACTCCTTCTGGGTCTGATGTTCAGAAAGTACGAGGTGATCCTGGCACAAGTGATCAAGTATCTTTTGGAGTCGTGTCAGAAATAGATAAAGGATCCCACTTGAAGAAGCGTCTACTGTCATATTTGGAATAAATGCAACAAAAGTAATCATGATGGTAATTACTTGTAGCCCACTGACAATAGTTAAAATCTCTAAGTTCATAGTGATGATCAAGCAAAAGAGAGAAAATAAAAAGGAAGCTATTTTTTTAAGAGAAAAAAACAGCTAATAAGAGCAGAAGGAAAAATGTACTTGTAAAATTACCATTTTGAAAATCCATAATATCACAATTGATTTTTTAAAATGTATCACTAATGAATGCCTAACTCATTAGTTGAGAAGCGGTTGGGGAACAGAGGCTTCGCAGACTTCTTACTGATTACAAAGGGAGGAGGGCAACACCACAATGCAGCAGCTGCTAGATAAGCCGAGTGATTGCACTCAGAATCTCTAGGAGTAGGACAGTCTGATACGACATGAAATACACACCATCACTTATGAGCTATTCCTGTCGGGGAGAGATGAAAACCACAGTTCAGTTTACCTCCTGTGTACAGAGAAATCCAGTTCTTTCCTCCTCTGTTTCTCTCCTGTGTGTCTCCTTTGCTCTTCACCAGAACACTTCACTTTGGACACTGTTGGTCACCAGATGCGTGGGTGTTTCCCAACAGGCAATTTTCTGACACCTGCAGGGTATCCTACAATTCAATTCAGTTCTGACACTGTCTGCCTGGAGATGGTGTCAGATCCCACGGGGTAAGGGCTCAGTCCCCCAACACTCTCCTGCCCCACTTCAGATGCCAAGAGATCCCAGGTTCCCCACAACTCCTGTCCAGTTTTGCTATAAATCGGAGGTTCCCAGGACCTCCTCCTCATGTTTGACTAATTTGCTAGAGCAGCTCCTGAACTCTGGAAAATACTTAATTGCATTTACCAGTGTGTTAAACGATAAGATAAAGTACACAGAAGAACAGCCAGATGGAGATATATATGAGGCGAGGTCTGAGAGGGTCCCGAGCACAGGTAACTTCCACCCCCACGGAGCTGGGTGTATCATCCTCCCCATGTGGGGATGTGCTTGCCCACCTGGAAGCTCTCCCAACATCCTACTCCTGGGATTTTATGGAGGTTTCTGCACATGAGCACGATCAATTTCCAACTCCATTTCCACCACCCCCTCCAACTCCTTGCTCTGGAAAACAGAGGATGGACTGACAGTTCCAAGCTTCTGATCATGGTTCCGTCTTTCTGGTGACCGTCCCCATCTGGAAGCCACCAGAGGCACCTTATTAGAACAAAAGATGCTCCTAAGTGCTCTTGTCATTTGGGAGATTACAAGGGTTTTAGGAGCTCTGTGCCAGGAACTGGACAGATGCATATTTTCTATTTATTTCAGAGAGAGAAAATGTTTAACCTGAAGCTAATTTACTAGCTTATATGAAATACAGTGAGTTGAGGGAAATGTTGAAATTCAACAAGATGAAACAAGTAACCAAATCCCATTTGTGAGACATGCTATAAAAAGAATATCTTAGATTCTTCTTCAAAAATTCAGTGTCAATGGAAGGAATATTCTAGACTCAAAGAGACTAAAAAGATACAGGCACAAATGGGTAGAGTCAGATTGGATATTGGTTAAATAAACAAAATAACAGCTATGAAGACATTGGTGGGACATTTGGAAATTTTGTGTGTGACCTAGTTATTAGATGATATGAAATTATTGATAATTCATTGATAATAGTAGTGCATTCCTAGAAGTAATTGTCCTTATTCTTAGGAAATGCATCGTAGTATTTGGTGGTGAAATGTCTTCATGCCTACAATTTATTTTAGATGAAAAAGAGAAGCAGGGAGGAGACAAAAAGGGGAAAATGCATATAGCAAAATGTTGCTCATCTTTTTCCTGACATTTGTATGGACACCCAGACAGACCCTGTGAGTTTTTTAGTCATTGTTATACAATAAAAAGCCCTCCAATCACTTTAGTCCCAAAGAGTACCTAACGTTTGAGGTCATCAGAACTTCCAATGTATTTTAAAGTGAAACCATGTCCCCTCCTCTAGCTCAGACCAGCCTCAGGCATGAAAAAGGAGCATCTGAGGAGAAACCTACCTCTCACTTTCCCTTCATTCCCAGGCTTATCCAGGATAGGTGCTGGGGGCAAGGCAGGGGGTGAAGGTGAGGCAGAGGATGAAAGACTGCTGCCTTCCAATGTGGGGTGTTGTTTTTGAGCATGGCAGGTTTTTTAAATTAACTCTTGGTAGGAGCACACGGGTGTCTGTCAGAAATCCCACTGTCGTATTTGTAATTCTCTCTTTGCTGACAATGTTTCTCTCCTGGCTCTGAACTCCAGCTTCAGTCCTGGTCATCCTCTTCCTGTTGAGATTTTTCACCCCATCTAAGATAATTCCTGAATCAACTTCTCCCTCCCTCCTCTCTCTTTGTTGCTCTGCCCCCACTCTCCTCTTTATCTTTCTCTCTTAACCTGACCATATTCGGTCCCTGGAAAACATAAACAATGCCCTGGTGGACTCTGGACAGTCAAACAGTTTTCACTGTAGCAATCATTCTGCGTGAGAGAGACTAGCCGGCCATGAGCTCTAGCTTTCCCCTCCCAGACTTCCACTGCACACCAATGCACCCCAGCTCTAGGGGAGCAAGTCAAGCATTCAGAACGGTCCCATTGAAGCCTCTTTAGACTTGAATTAGTGGAAACTCCTCCACTTCTCCTCCATGGTAGGGCAGGGTAGGGACATGGTAGAGGAGCACACAGTAGCCTGATAAATCTTTCCTAACCCTCTTCTGATCTACAGCAAGTCCACTCACCCTCTTAAATCTCTTTAATAGACTGCAGGTGATTGGTCACCTAAGAGTTACAAAACTAGCTTTTGGCCATAGTTTTGTAAAATCCTGCTTGGTGATCTGACATCATGTTTCTCTCTTGGCATGTGTGTATGGTTGTAGCTCTTCTTTCAGGATTGAAACCAAGCCTGAGACAGGAAGGAATTCCTAATTTCTAACATTTTTTTCATAGTAACATGTTTGTGTTCTCTTTCAATTTCAAGTGAGCAAATCAAACACGGAATGGGATGGAAGGACAGGAGAATGGACACTAACTGGGCTTCTGTTTAATAAATGAACCTTTTCAAGTTGGACTCTGCTTGTCCAGTAACTTTGGAATTATTTTAGATTTGTTGTATTGATCTGAACTGGACAGAATAAAAATCCTGCCTCAGTCCAATTACCCTTTGAAGGTTTTCAATGAGCTAGAAATAAACAAACCCTCAAGAGGTTAATAGCACATGTTGAAGTAGTATACTTTCCTATTGTGCTTCTCAAAATTAGATCAATTTAAAACTATTAAAAACTTAATGTATTTTAAAATTTTAGATTTCAATTATAAACTACAGAGGATCAAAGAGGGAAAGTAGCACCATCTCAGAGAGACCTATTGCTAAAATGTTGTTTATAATCTTACAAATTTTATCACTTATTTATGTTTATATGTATATGCATTTACATGCATTTACATTATATGTATGATTTACAGTATTTTTTTTACTTAATGCTATATATCAGGTATCTCTTTACATAGTAGGCATACATCTATACAAACATACATCACTATTTTATGGTCTTGAAATAACATAATCTTTTGAAAGAGTATTTGAAAATTTACTAATTGGCAGCCATGGAGGTTGTTTTAAATTTTGAATATATTTTAAAAATCACTGTGAAAAGCATTGTATAAACATCCTTGAATACTTGACCAATTTTATTGCTCTAAGTCCTAGAAATTTTGGTTCAACAGGTATGCATGTTTTTAAGAATTTTGATTCCAGGTGTCCAATCTTCCTTCAGCATGGCTGTGCCATTCAATATCACCCTGGCAATGTAAAAGCTTCATCTTCTCACTACCACAGGGCATCTTTGTTCCTTCACTTCAGCTGATGTCATGAGATCAAACACATACATCTATGCTATTGTTATTTCAAATTATATTTATTTTATTATTAATAAGTTTGAACTTATTTTTAAATGTTATTATCCATGATTATTTCTTTATTAATTGCATGTTCATTTTCCAAGCCTATTTTTTATTGATTAATAGGGGTTGTTTGTATCTTAAGAAACTTAAGAGCCATTACTATATGTACATAATAAGCATTTCTTCAAAATATGTTATCACTTTGATTTTGAATGACGTAAAAGTGTTTTTGTAATCAATCAGGTCCAGCTAGCCATTGACAGGGGATTACATGATTCAGCAGAGAGGCAGGCTGATGATCAATCTTAGAGGATAGAGGAATAGAGGAATTTTTAGAAGGAAAAAAAAACAAACATTAACAATCTTCTACTGTAAAGTTTTTATCTTACCAATGAGGAAATGTCTCAGATTATACAGTTTGTTTTTGCCAGAGCCGAGACTTAGGACCTTTGTGTCATCTTCTTCCCACCAGCCAGTTGTTCTCAAACTTGGCTGCACATCCCTAACACCTGAGGAGCTATTTAAAATAACCCATGGGAGGAGGCAGCACTCACGCTACCATCTGTTCTGTGTGTCTTGATAAAAAGAATTACAAACCATTATCCTAAACAGACTCTTAGGTGTTCTCCTACCTGTCCTTTTTAGAAGTCTGGGGAAAAGTGAAATTTAAATAAGACCCAAACCTTCATTCTTTGTCTTGCTGACTTTCCCATGTTTTTCAAAACGTGATGGTAAGAGATGGCTCCACAGCAGGATAAAGCGGTTTCCTGAGCTTTCATATGTAGTCACGGACAGCACTTTGTGTATCTCTAAATCCATCTTAATGTCACTGCTGCCCTAGTTGTCTAAGATTTCCCCTGCAGCTGAGAGGGTTCCAGAGGCAGGACACTGGTTATCTCAAGGAAAGGGAATTTCAGATGAGTTAGAGAGTTCAAGATGAGAATTAGACTGTCTAAGAATTCACAAGTTTTAAAAGGCCAGATTAATGATTGAGGTTGGCAAAAGACCTTGAAAGGGAAAAAATCCTAGCTAATTATTTTAGCTGAATTGCTCTTTCTTGGTATTCATGTCTTCATGAAGTTTGGTAAAATTTTAAGTGAAGTAATATTCCAACAGAATAATGGAACAATTTGACGTGTTCCATGTGACTAGGGTCCTACCCATTTAAATCTCAGTAGGAATTGTCTTTGGTGAAAAATTGCCTCTATCATGAATGTTTGCTTCAAAATATAGACACCTTTTCCGGTTTACAAAGAACTAACTTGAAAGAATTAAGCATAAAGTGTCCAAAACCCACAATCTTTGTATTTAGCAAAAATCAGCCTCAACACATCTCAAATAATAGTTATTTAATCTAGCTCAAGACCCAGTGTAAGAAAATGTCACGTCACAGACATGCATTACGAGTCCCTAGAATCCTAACAATGCCTCTCTGAGTTTCAATGATAGATATGACTGACAAGTTCAAAAACTAAATTCTAATACTCTGCCTCTACTCACTTATAACTCCAAAAGCCCTCTTCACTAGTCATCTGTAAATTTTAAGCTCCAAGAAACTATGGCAACATCTCTAGAGATTTAAAAGCACCCATCTCATACAACCCCCCAAAAATCAACTCACTGCAACTATCATGCCCTGCCTTCTGACAGGTGTTCTCTGTCACAGATCTGCATATGGTTCACCGGCTCCATTCCCAAGATATTCTCATCCTACACCCTATCAGCCCTAAGTTGGCACAAATGCTGAATTCTGACTTAAATTAAATGAAGGATGTCACGTAAGCACATCTCAGTGCCTGATCACTCAGTGATCCTGTTCCTGGGGTCTTTTGGGGTCTCCAAGATTCTATCCATTTGCCCCTATTATCCCATATTTTCTTCTGTGTTCTTATGTCCATCCCCAAAACACCTACAGCTTAGTCCTTGTATTTGCCCTCTTGATTGTTGTGTAATTCTTACATAAGACCACATCCCTCCCTTGGGGTTCAGTACTGTGGCTGATGATGTTAACAGCAGGTTGGCCAGGTTTAGTTGACCCTAACAGAAACCCAGATACACGGGAATGTTAATTAAGTCCTACATCCCCAGCATGAGGGCTTTGGTAAGGTAGTATACAGAATGACCTGCAATAGGACAGTACAGTGAAAGCACATTTTTTGTGGAGGAGGGAAACACATAGAAAATGCATCATAAAGAGACATACTTGGTCACAGAAGGTGACTTCAGGTCAAATGTTTCAGATACTACTGTATTCCTTCTGCTCTCTTGGCAGCTGTTTAAAAATACAAGTTAATATTTTTGCTTTCTCTTGCATTCTAATCTGCACACATTTCATCCAACTAATGAACAAGACCTGATAACGTATTATGCATCCAGATGACCAAAAATACTACTTGTACTGATGCCACAGATGAAGACAATGCTTAGATCATTTTTTTTAATCATCATGTGTTCACTGCTGTCCTTCACTGCTGGTGGGAATGTAAACTAGTTCAACCATTGTGGAAAGCAATATGAAGGTTCCTCAAAAAACTAAAAATGGAAATACCATTTGACCCGGGAACTCCACTCCTTGGAATTTACCCAAAGAAAACAACTTCTCAGATTCAAAAAGACGTATGCACCCCTATGTTTATTGCAGCACTATTTACAATAGCCAAAATATGGAAGCAACCTAAGTGCCCATCAGTAGATGAATGGATAAAGAAGATGTGGTATATATACACAATGGAATACTATTCAGCAATAAGAAAGAAAGAAATCCTACTATTTGCAAGAACATGGATGGAGCTAGAGGGTATTATGCTCAGTGAAATAAGCCAGGCGGAGAAAGACAAGTGCCAAATGATTTCACTGATTTGCAGAGTAAAACAGTGAAGCAAAACTGAAGGAACAAAATGGCAGCAGACTCACAGACTCCAAGAAGGGACTAGTGGTTACCAAAGAGGAGGGTTTGGGGAGGGAGGAAGAAAGGGATTGTGGGGTATCTTGATTGGTACACATGGTGTGTGAGGGTTCATGGGGAAGACAGTGTAGCTCAGAGAAGACAAATAGGGACTCTGTGGCATCTTCCTACACTGATGGACAGTGACTGCAATGGGGTATAGGGGGGACTCAATAATAAGGGTGAATGTAATAACCACATTGTTTTTCTTGTGAAACCTTCATGGAGTGTATATCAATGATATCTTAATAAAAAAATCATCATGTTCATTGCAAGATTATTATTACAGCAAAACAATTGGAACCTGCCTAAATATTCTACAATGCTGCAGCACCTAACTAAATTAAGGTTCATCCACTAGATGGAACAGTGTGCAGCCATTCAAGTGATAATGTGAAGAATATGCTACAACATGGAAAATGTCCTATGATAGAATGTCAAAGATAAGTGCAGAACCCCAAGTCATAGGCAATCTCTTAATGTCAACTCTGCAATACAGACACACAAAATAGCACAAAGTTAGAAGGAGAAGGTGACTGATATCCTTATTTAATTTCCAAACCTTTCATGGCATTCCTTGATTCTTAGTGTACTTTTTTTTTAAACCCTTTTGCTATGCTCCCTTGGCACTCAGTGTCAGCCAACTCCCTTCATTCTCAGATGAGACCAGTTCCAGATGGGTGACCCCTGAGTCTTTTCTGAAACTAGAAATTTCAAAGAAGTGTGAGTCAACAACTGCCCCAATTCCCCTGGTGAAAGGAGGCAGCTCAAGCCACGTAGTGTGTGTCACAATGGCCTGTTGTTTTAAATATACTTTGTAGATTTAACTTTGAAGCCATGTACTTAATTTACATAATTATACAAAATTATTAAAATTTTAAAAGTAAAGAAATAAATAAACGTAGCTGCTTATCCAACTGGTGGCATTGCTATAGAGAGAACCATTCCAACTGATCATAAAACTGTTTTCACTGTCCATTCGTAGTGAGATTATACCCTCAGAGCAGATTAAGTGATTTTTGGGGTAGTCATATCATTGGTGGTATTTTTCTAGTCTGCATTTTATATACAGTGTAGGTTAAAGCAAATGAATAATTACACTTGTGTTATTGAGAACTAGATCATGGGAGTAAAAAAATGAAGGATTGGTGAAAATAACTTAAAATTCTCTAGCCTTCAATTTGAATTGGAGTCAGTATAAACTCCTGTGTATTTTTTTCAGTCTCCTTTGCTCTACCAGTGAAAAGACTTAGACACAATGAGACCAACCCAATAGCAACACCCATTATTAACTCCTAATCTTAGTCTCTAGAAAAGTTGTAATTTCTACTAAAAGAACCAGAGTTTCTTAGAGAACTGATGAATTTCAGGTCTGCAGTGGGAAATACATGAGATGAGCCTAGAGTATCTTACGTATCAGAAAGCAAGCTCCCAGCAGGATTCAAGTGCTCTCTTGGATTAGCTTCCACTGCCCATTGTTGGGGAAATCTGAGCTTCAGTAAGGTTAGCAAATGTAATGATTTCAAGCATATCAAATGTTACTCAATCCATTAGTTCATTATATTTTTTAAAAATGCATTGATTAGAGACTCTTGAGGTATCAATTCATGATTTTGAAATCTGATGAAAAGCACCAAGTATTTATCCTACTGTACCTCAGGGTAACCAAATAGTTGATAAGGTACAGTTTCTCTTAACAGAAATATCTTGGCTTAAATGAAGAAAAAATAATAGAATCAGGTTACTGCCATTTTGCAAGTCTTAAATAATGGTTACCCATGACATAATATTGCAAAATGAGAGACAAAACAATGTAACAATGTAATGCACCTCCTGATAAACATATACCACACAGCCTATGAAGTGACTTGCCTAAAAAGGCATATGTAGGTCTGACCCAGTCTGTATCATTAACCAACAATTGACAGAAAATATTTGGATCAGAAGATCCTGTTAAAGACACCTCAAAGATGCAGTAGGAAAAAATCCATAAGGTGGAAAACTACGGGACACACTACCTGGTGTCTTCAATAATACAATAAAATAATAATTCTGAAGAAACAAAAAGAGAGGAATAGATAAATACAAGCATTATAGATAAATTAAAAACAGAAATAATAATATAAACCTTAATTGAATCCTGATTCATAAAAATTGAACATATTTGTGAGCAAAAATTGGATATTGGATATTTGAAAATATTACAGAATTAGTGTTAATTCTTTTTTAGTTACAGAATTATTGTTAATTCTTTTTTAGTGTGGTAAAGGTGATAGGATATGTTTTTTAAAAGGAGTCCTTATCTCTTATAGCTGCATGTTTAATTACTTACAAATTAAATTACATTTCTTTGAAATGTGCCTCAAACCAATCCAGGGAGCAGGGGAAATAAGTGGGAGTGTGGATGAAACAAGATTGGCAGGAACTAATAACTGCTGAAGATGCATAATGGGGATTCATTATGTTATTGCTGTATTCCTCTGTTTTTGTTATGCTCAAGACTTTCTTTCATTAAAGAGCTCAGTGAAGTCTGATATTTATTAATTAAGCTGACAAGTTTTAAAATTGGCATCAACATATCAGTATCATTGTATAACACTTTCATAATGCATATCTTATTTATTCATCACCATATTATAGGAAAGCACCACATAGTACCTATTACATATGTGAGTCTATAAATGTCTTTTTAAGTTAAAACTCTCTGAGATATTTTCACATTTTCGAAATGAAAATTCACTAAATGACAGATGGAGCCTGAAACCAGCCAATTCTGACTGCATACCATGCTTCTTTTATAGTTCAATATTCACATGATAAATCAGGGGCAATTTTGAAACTAAACTGTATTGTACCACTAGTCTGCTCAAAATGAATTCAATTATCTGCTATGCCCCAGAAGATGAAATTTAAGCATACCTTCATACCTAATGTGGTCTGCTCATCCTTCCCTGAACTTACCAAGCTCTTCTATGGGTGCAGAATTTTGACCCTCCAGTCTTTCAATAAATAGCCTACCCACATTTTTCCATGAAGTGAACTTCTACTCATCCTTAAGGATATCCCTAAAATTATCCCTTTTTGATGGAGACTTCTCTGGCCTCAGAATTGAGCTACCAATACCTTTACAGTGCTTCCATGGTTTTGTAAATAAATATGCTCACAGAATATATATTGACATAATATATTCAGTGTAATAATTACTATTTATAACATATTTATCAAGCACCAGTCATTATTTCAAATGTTTTATCTACATAAACTATTTTTCTCATCTCTGCAATCCTACAGGTTAAGTACCACTTAACCTGTGTTATGTCTGGGTTCACTTGACTTTATATGGCAGAACTTTAAACCCAGTTGATTGAGACCATCCCTATTTGACAGATGAGAAAAACTGAGGCCCTTCCTTTATGGACTGAATCAATTTTACTTGTCTTTGTATTTTAAAGTGGTGCACATAGTAATTGCTTAGTGTCTGTTTGTTGAATTGGATTGTTTTTGGAATTTTAATACTAATGTGAATAATTTATTTAAAGCAAAGCTATTTGTGAACAGTAATTTATAGATAATTCAACAACAAAAAAGTTTAGATTGAATTATCTTTTGTGATTTAGATCCATCTGTTGGAATAGACTGATACTTTGACTTTTCTCAGAGGAAAACAAATGCAATTGTTTGTGCCATGGAGCTCTTTATTTGAACTATTTGCTTGGTTATTTTTGCTGTTGTGAAGCTTTTTACAAAAGATAAAAAAAAAAAAAAAGGAAAGAAATTGATGTCACGTTTAGGTTGAATAAGGCCATGAAAGATTTTGACCAGACTTAGTGTTTCTCAAAATCTCAAGTGAAAATCAGTTTTATAAAAATACCTCAGATTTCAAGGGAATAGGAGTGCACCTTGTTTGACCTCAGAATTCACTGTGAACAAATGAAGTGTTTTCTAGTTCATCCATTTTGTTTTTAGAATGTATTTGTCTTTTAAAATGGACTATGGTGCTGCTGGCAATTGTATCATTTTGGAGAATGTTTTAATATGAATAAAACATTGGCTGTTTCTGTAAGTATTTTTCAGAAGAGACTTCCTACTTGTGATAGTGTGACTACAATTATATCTATCTTTTTATCACAGATATATGATGTGCATTATTTCTACAGTGCATTTTAATATTCAGTGCTTTTTTGATGTGAGAAATGGAAGCTAATAAAAAGGGTTTTGATTCCTACTGTCTCCTATACAACACCTCCACTTCATGTTGGCCTTACATTCTGAATGCTTTTATTTAAAACATGCCACTTTCATCATTATAACCTTTTCATCCTGCCACTTCCAAATTGTGAATTATTCTTCTAAGGCCTTCCATAATATGTCTGGGTTCACTTGACTTTATATGGCAGAACTTTAAACCCAGTTGATTGAGACAAAAAGTTAAAAAGTTAATTCACACATGCTCAGGGAAGCAAATTCTGGTGCCCAAATCTTCTCGTTCCTTTCACTTGACCCTTGCTTTCTTTCCTACTGGTTCCCTTCTCCAGTGCTCTCTCACTCTTGGTGGCAAGATGGTGACTGAAAACCATGAACTCCTATTTTCAAAGTACAAATCTCTAAGAAAAAGGAGAACTTTCTGATCCCAATACGAATACCTGGCCAATTATCCCACCTGAACTAATTACTGTGATGTGGAAAATAGTCTTCCTGCTAGGCAAGCCCTACCTCACATGCCCAATGCTAGAGCTGATGAAAAGATGCCAGCACGACCCAAGAGACACACATGAGGGTGCAGGTGGGGCAGTCTTCCAAAAGAAACTGGTACTGTCGCCAAAAAGGGCAATGGGTTGGTTCTCAGCAAGAAAGAGCAAATATGTGTATGTGCAAGATACAGCAATCACTGAGACAATAGCAAGGTAATGCAAAAAGCAATAAATGTGTAGATTCAGATTATGTGGGGATAATGTCCAATTCAAAAATTTACAGTGTGGCTTTAGCCAGTCAATTAATTCTCTTTAAACCTCAGTTTCCTTCTCTGTAAAATGTGAAAAGACAATAATGTCCACTTTATGAAGATCAAATGAGTAAGGGAAATTATCTGACACATACCATCTTGCTTGTCAAATAGTAGGCACTTAACAAAAGCCAGTTTCCTTTAAGACCAAGGATAGGTTTATCTCAAATAGGAGATCATCCTCCATTACAACCTTCTTTTCAACCTCTAAAATCCTGTTGGCATTAGAGTCCACTATAAAATTTAACACTTAACTGCACACAGGCTACACAGCCTCATATGCTAGATGTGCCCATGCCTTGTCTTATTAACCAATTTCCAAGTTCCTTGTGGGCTGATATCATTTCTTTGTGGCCTGCCCAGTACCCAGCACAGGACCAGTCATTCATTCTGCACCAAGTAAGAAAGGCATTTTTTTCATCTCTGGACTTACTGTAGGATCAAATCACCATATTGGATTTCACATGCAGATGTATGCACAAGCAGAAGAGGTAACAATAAATATTAAAATGATTTACTGACAAAAGCTGGGCCTATAAAATGAAAGGTCCTCTCTGCATTTATTAACTTCAGGAGTAGAGGAAAGTTTATGATATATATACAAGAAAGAAGTTCAGAATCCACCTGCTGAAACTATAAGGATGGTCTGAATGCCTTTGAAAATCTCTTCTAACTCCTACAGATTTTGTCAGATGCAGTAGGATTACTTGCATCCAGAAAAAAACATTAGAATTTAACATGAATACTTAATGATTCATTAACAGGTAAAATAGACACTAAGAGGTTAAACTTCGGAGACAGACCCAGATTAGAGGCCAATATCCACCATTTAGAATCTGTGTCAATTTAGGCAAGTTTTAAAGCCTTATAGAATTTGTAGTGAAGGATCTGTTTGGGCACATGAAGTAAATGAGACATGTAGTTTGGAAAGTAATTAACAATAGCAAAAATAATTTTTATTATGTTGTTTAGGGAATGTTAGGGATTAGGTTTGATTTAGAGAAGTTCAACACCTAAGCATTACAACTGCCTCCTTGGGAAAAAGTGAACACTATGCGTAACCAGCATTTGCCTAATCTCTAGCAGGCTCAGTCCAGAGCTGACTGTCATTGCATTTTCAATCCTATTCCCACTGGGTTCATTCTCAGTGAGAGCAGAATCAGATGGCGGCTGGGACCAGATTCATCTCTGCCCTAATCCACAGGATTTCTTAGAAACTGTCTCAACATTTTGGCTCAGCTTTACTCAGGACCTTAATAATGACTTAAAATTGAAAAATAAGATTCAGTCACTGACACTCTCTTGGTAGTGATATTAGATTCTTATTTTACCAATTCCACCAGATATGGGGGAAATCATGTAGTTACTGCTGAAAACAAAGCTTCCAAGATATTCACAGATGCATAGAGAGGAATGGAAAATCATGCATAATAAGGCTGGAAGGTGCTGAACATTTGCTCAACTAGGGTGAAGAATCCACTATAAGAACAAATAAAAAAGGTTTTTGCAGGAGGTGGAAGACAATATGAAATTTTCAGTTTTCCCATTAATTGGCCTGGTATTTTGCTTTGAAACTTTCTGAATATACTCTAAAACTCAGACATAAAACCAAATAGATATTGTAGGACAAATGGATTTTGCTCTGTCAGTTTGGAGTGAAGTTTCCAGATAATTCTTGGGATAAAGGTAGCAGATACATACTGGGTTTTTATAATACTTTATAATAGTTTTTAACCTTTAATTATATACTAGGTTTCCCTATTTAACCTTAATTAAGCTGTTATATTATCAGTCTGTTAGTATTCTGAATAGGAAAAATAACCATTTCATATAAGGTGAAAATTAACAGCTTTAAGAATCATCCTAATAGACACCTCAACTCTCTTATTCTCCACATGCCAATTCAGAGGGTTTCATTTCAGACAAACTGGTTCACTCACTGTTACTCCCTAAAAATGACATACCCAAACCCACATGTATTCCTTTATTTCCTTGCTTTAAGTTTATTCCTTATTTTTCATTGTAGCTGATTCTCAAATGATCCTGCAAGGTGGGTTCCTTCAAATCACCCTGTGCTCCTACAGATCTAGGAGATAAGTCCTGCTCATTGGTGTACAACGAATTATTTGGCTTTTCTGTGCATAAATGTTGTTTTTTCTTTTGCTACACTGAAAAGCCTTTGAGATCAAAAGTTTACCTTCCAACTCCTATTTTCTAGTTTTTTCATATAAATAGTTGATGACTCGTCCATTTATATAACATGCTTCCCTAGGTATTGTCTGGGAAACAATGAAGAAAAACTAACAAAATATAATTTCTGCCATTGAAATTTCATAGTCTAATAGGAAAAGATGAGCATATCAATAAATTAAACATAATATAGGAGTCTCTACTTGAGCATAAACTGAGATTTTTAGGACATTTTAAAATACTTGATAAACATTCCTTACAGGGTTAATTTATATGAAGATTTCATTTTGGGCTAAAGTGGAAAAGGGTAGGAGAAAGCTGGTTTAAATAGACAAGGAAGTTACGTGGACATCGGATTAGTAGCCATGACACTAATGTAATCATAGTGTTGGCACTGATGTAGTGATAAAGATGTTATTTATAGAAATTGCCTCCGATATCCTTTAATCTGAGCCCGGTGCAGAGGGACTGCAAGTAGAAACTGAAGAAAATGTATTCGCAAGGGGTTTAAGAGAATCATCCATTGACACGCACGTTGGAATAGATTTCAATCTTGCAGTCACAGACATGATGTGGTCAAGAGAAGCTGCTGTCAATTTTTTTTTTTTTCTCAGCAGTAACCTGATGAAAGCAATTCTTTGGAAGATCATTTCATTCAGGGCAGTAGGTTGGAGAGGGAAAAGACAAAATAGAATCCTTAGTTTCAAGGGATTGTTCCACTAAAATTGTTCAAATATATATTTTTGTTGTTATTATTAATCTACAATTACATGAAGAACACTGTTCAAATATTTTGATGTTCAGAATAGTGCTAAGAACATTCTGATGTTGGCATTTTCACCTGGCTATCTGGAAATTAAATTATTGTTTTTAGATTTCTTAAAATACACTTCACTTTGTGTGAAGTATTTCCATGCTTACTGTGAACTATGCTTGCATGTTTCAACTCTTTCTAAACTGCAGCAGAAGACTTTACTTCCTTCCATTTTTCTTAAAATTTACCCTCAGTGGGGCAAATATATACATGTGGATAAATATATATTCTGCAAGCCTTCTTATTGCTTATTCAGCATAATCCATAAGCACACCGCCATAAGATTCTTGTCTCATTCTTAATGAAAACGTCTTTATTATTCAGCCATTCTTATTGACAAGGAATAAATCCCTACCAGCATCCTACAACAGCATCATCCCTTTCCGCTCTGCCGATCCATTACTCCCTCATTACAGCTTTCTAATCAATATCAGCGATTCCTGATATTGCTCAAACTTGAACTCTCAAACTTAAATCTATATGTTAAGAGTGGTACAGAAAGTGTGGCTTTTATCCATTTAATTTAAAAAAACCGCTTCAGTTCTTTTGTTTCACATCTACAGAATGCTATTTTTGGCTTCTCAGGGTATTTGCTTTAATGTACCACTTTATTTTATATTCATTATATTTATCTGGTGTAGAATTTACCTAATGTCACACATATACACAAAATAAAATACTTAACCTTCCTTTTTTCAGTGTATGCTTTACCAACTGTGGATCTCTTATTTTTTGTTGTTTTGCTATGTTTTATTTCTCGTCAGGACTACTGTTACTTAAAGTAGCAATACTGCAAATATGCAAAACTTTTGGTCAACGCCTGCCATCCAACTACCTTTAAATTCTTTTTTTTTTTAAAGACACTATCTGGAGCAGCAGGAAATATATGTATCATTTAGATTCAAGAAGACCTGAGTTCAAGTTCTCACTCAGCTTTATTTTAACTGATGATTTTCACAATTTATTTTCCATTCTACATTAGTTTTCTCATCTGTAGAAAAAGAAACTGGAAATGTATCTTTGATTTGGCAGGGTTTTGATGAGAAGATTATAAATAATATGCCTGGAGTGTCTGGGGTGTTTTCTGGGACATGGCCAGTTCAAGATGAATGATTGCATCATTTTCATTATTGATATTTTGAAAGAGATTATATCTGTGTGATAGTAACCACCACTTCTCATCTTTTTCAAGAAAGCCTCACTTTTTTGAGCTCTGTGGTGGTGCAAAAACTATGACAGAAATCTGTATACTTGACATTAATGGTTGGATATTTATGGTTAATTGCTGTATTGAAATTACTATATATTCCCTTTTTAAAACTTTATGCTTGAGAAAATTGCAATACCTGTCAATCAATTCCAGTACTTTGCCAATGACAAGGCAAGTATGGGATATTTGATTAGAGGATTTAAAAAGTGGTACAACTAATCTATTGATATTAATGTGATGGACACCTTATTATTACTGAAACCAACATTGCAAACATCCTGATACCTATTTATGTTATAATTGTTCTCCTTTCAAAAAATGTTTGTCCCATGACAGAGAAGAAAGAAATGTGTAGACCAACTGGACATTTGAATACACAGTCTGTTGCCTTAGTCTCGCTATTATCTGATGCAACGTAGAGCAATCTCAAACAGGTGCCGTGGCTGATATCTAACTAGCTCTAAGTAGCTGGTTGACCGGCTTTGCTAGTGGTTCAGGAGAGCACTACTTACACTGATTTAATCAACTAATCCCTAGGATGAGAGGCCTCTCAACCATAGATGATGCTTCTGCTGATAAGGAAAAAGGAGGGCAATATACAGTCATTAACACAATAACCAGTAATGAAAAGAAAGCTCTTTATAGCATCTTTAATTGAATGGCTAATGTATTTACACACATATCCACTGAGTGCTTGGGCTAAGTGAAAACAAGTATGAGACTTGGCACTGATCTTTATATAACTTACTCACCTTTTCTGGGTACAGACTTGAAACAAGTGAAATAACTGGAGGACCCTATACAACAGTAAAATTAGGACCAGATTGCATAAAGACTGACATCCTAAATGATTTTACTGTGGGTCCTAAATACAACATTACTGGTCTTGTTTATTTAAAAAGCTTTTTCAAACATACAGAAATTTAGAAAGAATAAAATCATAAACATCTTGTATCTTTTCTCTCCAAATCTAATAGGCATTAATGTTTGCTTCAATTATAACCCCTATTTTTGAAGTAATTTCAAGTCAATTATTCACAATTGAATACAAATCTGAAATAATTCAGTATACATTCCTAAAAGTGGAGATATTTTTCTACCTAATCTCAATACCATTATTAAAACAGATAAAATAGTAATTTCTAAATAATATCTAACAGCCAGTCTGTACTAAGACTTCCACAATTATCTCCAAATGTCCTTTATAGCTGGGTTTTTCAAACCAGCAATCTAGAACCACACACTGCTTTCAGTTGTCATGTTTTTTCTGCCTCCTCATTTTTTTCTTTTTGAAACATTGGCTTCTTGAAGACACTACTCGATTATCCTGTGGACTATATATTGTGTTGAATTTTTCTGATGTTAACTCATGATACTGTTTAACTTCTACCTGTAAACTTTATATTTCCTGCAAAGGGAAAGTTGCATCAAGGGCTTTACTAAATTCAAGCTGATCACTTTGGCAAAAACACTTTTACAGCTCATGCTGTAGAGCTTAAACGTCACCTTACATGATGCATCATGGTGTCCGGATGCCCCATACTTAGTGACATACTGGGTCAAGGTAGTGAATGCTTGATCACTCCATTGAAGTTACCTTTGTTCTCTTGTGCCCAGCAGGAAATCTGTGGAGTCAGGAAAACACTAAGTTCTCCATCTCTACCTCAGTGGAAAGCTTTCTTGTTCATTGATAACCACTTCCTCAGTCAAAAATTTCATCCTGGCTCACATAAAAGTATTTCATTAACCAAATTTTCATTGTTTAACTATGATAATATTGTATAGGAAATGGCCCCCAAATATCCAAGCCTTACATCATGACATGTATTTCCTGCTCCTACGTGTGTCTGATACTGAGATCATCTGGATGGACTAAAAGCCAGGCTTTGGATGGAGTTTAGTCCTCTCCATGTTTCTTTGTTCCTATCACAGACTGAGGAACAATGTCTCTTGATGCATGGTCTAATATAATACAAAGTCACATGAAAAAGACAATATGTAATTCTTCTACAATAGGGAATAATTGCAAATAATAATCTAATCTACCATGAACTTAATATTTATTCACTATCTTTCTTCAGATTATTAATAGACAAACTATCCTTATAATGCAATTCACTTGGATTTTTCATGAAATTCCAGGTAATGTTTCAAATATATTTGAGTCCAGTTCTCTCTTTTACCCCCTCAGATAATGACCATCAGTGTGATGTCAAACTATCTTTGTATCCCTGGTGCCAGCATGATCCTTAGAATACAGAAGGTACTCACTAAATTTGAGATAAATTATATTTCAGACTAATTTTTGAGTTTTGCAAATACATTCCACCCCCAAAAATTTATGGCATGTTTTCTTTTACCTTGCTGACAGATACAATTGTCTTTGTTTTGCACATAGAAATAGTAAGACATGGAGAGGATAAGATGCACAGTGTGCCCAAGGCTAAACAGCACAACAAAGACAGAGTAGGAACCAGAGCTTGATACTCTTGTTCCCTTTTCTACACAACTAACAGCATGCCCCAGTGCTTTCATTCTGTATCATACCATTGTTACCATACATAAATCAACTGCCACTGAACATTCCACTTATTAGTGATAAATTGATGACTGTTAAGCACTGAGAGAGAGAGATATCTAAGTCAAACTTTTTACTCTATTTTAAAGTCCAGGGAAAAGAGACAAAAAAATAAAGAGCTCAGTAAGAGACTAAGGGTAACTCTCATCTTAGTTAATATTAGGGACACCCATACTGCTCTACATGGACAGAATTAAATTGAGTTCATATTAATTTTCAGTAATCAGAGAGTTCATGTAATAAGGAAAAACACCTACATAGGAAAATGTAAATTACAATGATTGTAAGGAAGTTCATTTGGAAATAAAACTAGCATGGAAAAATAAGGAAAAAAATTAGATCAGTGGTAGAAAATAAGATTTGCAGATCTAATTGATTATTTTAAATCTTAACCAACCCATTATAGATATTCGATTAACTATAATCCATAGATTTCAATAACAAATTATATTTGCCAGGCTATAAACCTGAACTATAAATATGTGTATATTCATTAGCTTACCCTAAATTGAAATACTTTAGGGGGGCTTCTTTCTCTATCCCCCTTATTTCAGAACATTAATCTGTCACTCTGCAGGTTTATTGATTAGAAAAACAATTAATTAGAGTTGACTGGCTGTGTTCCTAATTTATGCACAATTAATAGAAAATCTGTTGCCATCATTATGGAATTTCACAGACTACTTATACACCCTAGTGGGAAAAACTGGTCAAAGCACTCTTTTTTTCTGAAGAGAAAAATCAAACAAACAACAAATAGATAATATAGCACTAAGCATCACAATGATATTGGAACTCCCCGAGTGTCCTGAAATTGTGTAAGCAAACTGATATAATAAAATCTGACATAAAAAGCCACTTAAGCCACACTAATTAGATGGATAATAAAAATCAAGCAACTATTGAACTGCAAGGCAGACATGTAGACAATTAAAGGTTAATTAGATGCATGAATACAAGTTCCTCCTGCCTTGGGATTTATCCCTTAGATGTTTTAGACAGATTCATAAAGGAGCTTAATATATAACATAAAAATCCATTAGGGATTTGTTTCTATGAAGAAGAGTTCTTTGAAAAAACAAACAAGCTTTAGGAACTAGGATAGTGTGGGGGTAGGTGGAAGAGTGGAAGGGAACAGCAATAATTAATAACAACAACAAAATACTTGGAGGCTCTTTGCACATTTGATCAGTATTTAACATGAATTAAATGTGTTTTTACCCTAGACACAGAAAGCTCCCAGATGAGAACAGAGCCGGTCTGGTGAAGTATGGGAGAGCGCCAAGGTAAAGTCTGAGCATTGGGTTTTATTCCCAACCCTGCCCCTCTCAGACTCTGTGTCCTGGTAATTTGTAGCACATTTTGGTCTTTAGTTTCTCCCTCTGAAAGAGAAATCTGATTTAGATTATTTGAGCTTTTGTGCCTCCTCTTATAATTTAATGTACATTGTAATAATTTTCTCTTTCTCCATACAAAAATGCCAATATATGTAGATATATATTGTGTGTAGAATAGACAGGATGCTAAAAAAATGAATTGTTAAGGTTGATTCCGGATGGTGGTGTGGGAATTTCCTGAACTCTCTCCCTCTCATGGGTATGATAAATATACAACAACTACATATGGTAGAATTTCCTCTGAAAAAGACCAAAAAACTGGATGAGCACAGCTTCCATGACAAAGGACAAAAAGGGCAGCATCAAGAAAGGTAGGAGAGACAGAGACACTGTCTTAAGAAAAAAACACCCCAGGCATGGAAATCCACAACTGGGAAGGGTCTCTCTCAAAAACTTTTCCAAGAGGAGTTAGGGGTTTGTGCTCCACATCAGTCAACCCCAACATTTAGATCCTATCTGAGAAGGATGAGTCCTTTAAATGTTGGGCTTTGACAACCAATGGGGATTATGTCCCGGAAAACCACAGAACTTAGGGAAAGGAAAGCCTGCTCTTAAAGGGCTTGTGTGAAAACTCACTCACTGTAGGACCCAGCACAAAAACATGAATTTGAAAACTGCCTACACCATTTGTGGAGACCCACTTACTAATCACAAGTGCCTGCTGTAGAGGCAGATAACCATTGGGACTTTCTCCAGAGACAGAGACATTTGTGGCTCCCATATTTGCGAACTTATCCTTCTTTGATAACCTTAGTACTTGTGGGTGCCATTTTGGAACCATTCCCCTAGGCTGCTAGAGCCAGAGGGTGTGCCCAACTGAGAACCACACCTCCCCCCACAGCACAATCTTGTCCTGTGGTCAGGATGGGCACCAGCACCCCCCATACCCAGAACCACAGACACAGTCCCACCACAGCAGATGAGCACAGGCAGCCCACACAAAGGACACCCCTTGGGCAACCTAGTTCTATTGGTCAATGGGGACTGCATTTCTGGACTTCACATGACATCTCCTATACAGGGCTGCTCCTGTACAAGACAGAAATAATTGATTTGCCTAACATAAGGAAATAAATGCAGAGAGTTGGGTAGAATGAAGAGACTGACAAGTATGTTCCAGACAAAAGAATGACATCATATCAGAAAAAGACATTAATGAAAGAGATAAGAAATCTACCTGATAAGGAGTTCAAAGTAATGGTCATAAAGATGCTCATCAAACTCAGGAGAAGAATGGATGAACACAATGGTGCCCTCAACAAAGTGATAGGAAATACATAAGAAAGATTCAAACAAAAGTTACAGAGCTGAAGAATAAAATAACTAGATTAAAAAAATACACTAGAGGGGTTCAACAGCACACTGGTTGAAGCTGAAGATCTGATCAGTGAGTTGGAAGGCAAAGAAAGCAATAGAACTAACTCACCAGAAAGAATAACAAAAAAGGAAACAAGTTAAAAAGTTAAGATAACTTAAGGACATCAAGTAGAAAAATATTCACATTATAGGAGTCCCAGAAGGAAAAAAGAGCAAAAGGGCCAGAAAATTTATTTGAAGAAATAATGGCTGAAAACTTCCCTCATCTGGAGAAGGAAACAGACACCCAGGGCCAGAAAGCCCAAAGAGTTCCATATAAGTTAAACCTAAAGGAGTTGACACCAAGTTAAATTATAATTAAAATGGCAAAATTCATAGATAAAGAGAAAATGTAAAACAGTAAGAGAAAAACAACTTGTTATATGCAAAGGAAACCCTGTAAGGCTACAGGCAAATGACTTGGAGATAAATGTCATGATCCCTAGGCTCTGTTTCATTATTAATATTAATTTTAGTCATTGCTCTGGTGTGAATACCAAATATCAATAGCCACAGGTTTTTCAAGTATTCTCATAGTATTTGAAGAGAATCCTTTATGATACTTCTGTTAAAAGGACAAATAGCTAAAAATATTCCTAATAATCAATAGCATTTATTAAGTGATTTCTGTATGGCATTTATTTAATCAACACAACTCTAAGAATTAGAAAATATCATTTTTATGTAAATGGACAAAGACTATGTGGCTTAGGGGCTCATTCACAGCCACACAGCCCATAAGAACCTGAGCTGGGAATTGAATTTAGGCTTTTCTTTTTTTTCCCACCAATTACCAACTACTTTGCCTCTTGTAGGCAATAGATTATAAGGTGTTTTGTTTTGTTTTATTTTCTCATATTAGAGAACAATCTCACATACTCATTCATATTCCCTCAATAGATATTGTAGACTAATCAGGTTTAGGATAGATGACATTTGAAGGAACTCCAATCATCTGCCCATGGGGAGCTGAAAGAACTATTTAGAAGCATGGTGAGAAAAAAGGAAAGAAAAGGCTGATGTGTGATTGAAATTTGCCAAAATAAGGAGGAAAAAAAAATCATCAAACATTCAAATTAAGAAAGTTTGAAGTAGAATATCTCTCTCATTTAGAGTAACAGGGCTTCAGGCTAGACTCGTCAAGGAGAGTTGCTCAGTCCCATCAAAAGTTTGGGGCTGGGAAACCCTCCAGGGGGGTCGAAGCTGGACATGACCTCCCAAGCATGAGGACAAAAAGGGAGGTGCGCATGGGAGGAGAAGGTCCCAGGGAAGGAGAAGAGCACAGAGGCAGAGGAGGAGAGGTGGTGGGTGAAGAACCACAGACGAAGCATTTACTCTGCTGCCCAGTCTGGGGAGAGTCTGGCAGGGAAAGGGCCAGAGAAGAATCAGAGTAAGTGGAGTGGGAAGTCATACAAAATTTGGATTCACCCTTGACAACTGAGTAAAGTTTAAAAAGGAAGCATGGGGGTCTGTGTGCAGCTGCAGGGCTGGAGAAGCTCCTTGAATAAGGGTGTGAAGGAAAAGAGTTGTTCCCCAAGTAGTTGGTTTGTACTCAGGAAAGGAGGGAGAAAAGCTGGAAAAGTAAGTAAGCCAGGCAGGAAGTATGTGCTCTGTTTTACAGGCAAGGAAACCCCCAGAGCAAGTGCTAGAACCAGGATTCAACTTAGGTTTTCCTGTCCCCAAAGCCTATGCACATTTTCTTACACTGCACTGTCATGAATAGTGTCTACACATAGGATGAGCTTGATCAATAGCCAGGTGATTTTTTCATTTATAAGGAGTTACAAAGGAGTGGGAGTAATTTAAATATCCAAAAATAGCGAAGTAAAGTGAAAAAAATAAGAATATGGCCATAAGATGAAATAGTATGGAACTATTAGAAAAGTTGTTTTTTTAATGTATTCAATGATATGAATAAATGTTTTCTCATAATGTAATATAAAACAAAAATCAGAATATAAAATTGCTGCAATATAATCTCAATTATTTTTTCTGTGTGTGTGTAACTGAATAAGAGACTGGATGGATACACACAAATATTAATAGAAGTTTTATCTGAACCGTGGGGCCATAGACTGTTCATCTTTATGCATTTCTATATTTTCCATATATCTGTGTTTCTTATTCAGAGAATGAGGAAAGTCAACATTATAAAGGAGAAAATTATGAGAAATGACAGTGACGGAAGTGTGGACAATGTTCTCAATCAATTTCATTCCCTGGGTGCATGTGAAATCAGATTGTCACCATTCTATACTTTTTATAGCAAAATGTAAAAATTTAAATCCTGGATGAACAGATAATTAAAACCTGCACATAACTCTGAAAGCAGACACTTCAATTCCCATTTCCTCTTGGTTCCTGAACCTTGTCATGCCTACAGGTTTTCTTTCAAAACATTTAATAGGGAATGAGAGTCCATCCCTCCCTGTTAAGTACAGTGTAGGCAGAGGCTGCTGGGACAGCCTTCGTAATTATACCTGATGCTGCACGAACAGTGCAATTATGTGGTTGGGAAATTGTATTTGATTATGATCGCTTGGTGCCGAATGTCAGAAAATAGCTGCCCTGCTAAAAAATAGCCCGTGTGGAGGGGAAAGGGGCGGGAGCTGCGGAGCGCTGTGGACTAAGCAGTGGAAGGAGAGGCCAAGCCCAGAGGCAGCCTGAGCTGCTGGCAAGGCTGGGCAGGGATCCTGCAGGGCAGAGGAGCCGAACCTGTTCTAGAAACTATGCTGACTGTGCCGCCAAGAACACGGAGGCCCAGCTGAGGGAAGCTGTTCGCCTGTTTGTTTGTGTGTGTTTCTCGGATGGTTGGCTTAACAAGGATGAGAGAATTGCCCTCAACAGGCTTCCCCCAGTGCCGGCTTCCTGGGCTGTGTCTGGTTTGTCTTGAGTCACCTGGACACAGTCCCTCATCCCTGACATAGTCATCTTTCCTAAACTGGCCCTTGAAATAAGTGATTCCAAATGCAAAACACCTCAGATATGATTAGTACAAAGAAAATCAAAACAAGATGGTCTCTGAGCCCCTGAATCCTGGTTTCATGCAACCTGAGAGCATCTTCACATTTCCAGGCTGCCCTTTTGAGTGTCACCCTGGGCTTCCCATCAGATCCGCTGTGAAGCATGGTTACATTACAGGTATCTGTTGATCTCTAGTTATGTAAGGCTTGAGGTGGGGCTTGAGGATCTCTAATGGTAAAACACCTCTTAAATTATTGCAATGCCCACGGGGTTTATGACCCTTCCTCTAGAATATTAAGATAGAAGACAAATATGGACCATAATCAAGATATACAGCTGTTATGTATACCAACAGGACAATGTGGGATAGCAAAGAGCACTCTTTTCCTTATCTGAGCCTCAGTTTCATATCTGTAAAGTGGAGATACTATTTCTGACCTTGCAGTGTCGTTTATGTGAAGTACTTTGTGCAGTCTCTGGAACAAAGCAAGCACCAAGCAAATATGAGCCGTGCCTTCCCTTTCTTCTGGAATATGGTCAAGTACCTTTAAGAAAGCAGCACAGATCTCTATTGTGTCTGAGCGCATCAAAAGCATTTGGAATTGCAATTGTCCTAGTTGAATGTTTTCCAGCTTAAAGACATGCCTCCTACTTCCCACTGGGCTATAATAATATAGTAAAGGTCTCTCATTGATGGGTTTCTTTTTGACACTCTTTGAAATTTTAGTCTATTAAATATTATTAGTCTACTCATACAATTATTTAGTGCGTTAATTTTTGAAAGTTTTCAAGGGGAGTCTTTCTATCAGTAATTAGCAAGTGGGAGCTGATAGAGAGAAGTTGAGAATCTTTCTGTGTTAAATTTATTTCCTTGTCACTTGAGAGATTTTAAAGTTGGTCAGTGTACCTAGCTTTCTTTCTGAGTCTGCTTCCTTTACCTGTGAAATGGAGAAAACAGTAAGGCACTATGTACCACTTTTGCACCATTTCAAGTCCTGTAGGCCTCACGTGGCTTGGCTCCCATCTCTTAGTGGGGCCAGGCCAAAGTCACACAGGCCAATAGTGCCTCCCCTCCTGCCATCACAGGGTGCCTGTCACCTTCCACCCCAAGGCTGCCCACTGACTGCCTGGCCCCAGCACCCAGCCCATCAGAATGACTGTTGAGGGAGGAAGTTAAGGCCAAGAGGATAAACTCTGGCCAAGGGAGACACATACCATGGGTGACTCCATCCTCTCAGAACTCCCTGGAGAAAGTGAGCTTCCCCAGGGACTGCCCTGTTGACCAAGCAGGGCAGGATCTGTGATACTCGGTCATGATCACCTTAAAGAGCATCGTCTCAGATCTTCCTCCTCCTGAGTCTCATCACCAGCACCCTCACTCCTGTCCCCAGAGTTGTTTTCTCAGTGAAGGTAAGGGTCCATAAAGCCTACCAAACTCTACACTCTAGAGTTGACATGGAGATTAAATGAGACAGTTCATAAAAATGTATTACACATGGAATTAAATAAATATTAAATGTCATCATCATAGGTCCTAATTTGCATTTCTCAAGTTGCAAGTTATGTATGATCCCTACTGCCTCTGTTAACCCGTTTCTTACACCTATCTTCTCTGGCCTTACCCTACCATCATTCATGGTTGTTAATTTTATTTTTGAATTTGGAGAACAAATCTGTGTGTGGTGTATCAGTGATAAGTAGGACTGTTTTGAGCAAGAATTTAGATGATACTAATCATCTAAACTATCTGGTTATCCTCTATTATTCTCTTATTGTTCTTATGTCTTTGCTCAAAATATTGTAAGACCCTATAGATAAGGGATATCACCTCACTTAGATCCCCCACAAGCCAATCCAATCCCCTTAGAGCCAGTAAATACTTCTATTTGGAAAGCTCCAGAGTAATGGCTAGGGTTTTAGGGGAGGTGGTGCTATTTGTGTAGATGACTGAGGGCCTCAAATAGATGGACAGTGGAAGGGGTCTCTGGGGGTCATGACCAGCTCCCTGGCTTGGGATCCATAAACAGTCATGGAACAAAGTCCTTCCTTAATCCACCAATTAGTGCACTGGATGGACAGAATTCCTCCCTGAGGAAAAGACCATGAGGAGCCAAAGTGTGCATCTGAGCTGGCACTCAGACTGACATGGTGTCTGAATCCCCTAGGAGGGGTCTGGAGATCTATATAAGGAAGCAAAATCAACCCAAGCACAGCATCCCAGCATCTTGTCAGTAAAAAGAAAGAACAAGACCAAGAAGAGAAGACACTTCCCCACTCAAGGCTGATGTCTACAGGCATGGCCTGCCTCCTCCCCGTGCCTGCAGAGCCCTTCCTCATTAAATGCTCTAAAGGAACTTGTGACGAGTAGGGTGAGATGATGACGTGAGAGGCTCATAGCCAGTAAACTCAGCAAGAGAATGTATGATGAGGGCAGCACTAAGAAATAAACAAGAGGGACTTCTGCATAAACAAGAGTTTCTCATCATCAAGAGCAAAAGTTAAAGCTTATGGAGGGACAGCTTCTTGGAGGCATATCCATAAATCTATGATCCCTACTTAAGTCCATTATAATCTGAGGTCCCTCTTCTCACACAAGCACACACACACACACACACACACACACACACACACACGCACACACACACACACACACACAATTGGTCTTCTTCTTCCAGTTACAAACTGTTTCTTCCCTCAGCTGTATCCATCCTTCACAATAACAGCAGTTTATTCTTTGGACTTTTGTCTGTTTCTTTGCTATCTTCTGCTTCCAGCATGAATAACTGGCTACTGCCTGGATTGATTACTTCAAGGAATATTTTCTCTTTTCTCTAAGAGCCAGTGAGAACTCTTTTCTTTATTTGGTCCACCTTAGGAAACTTGTATTTTGAAGGAAAGACAAAGTTTGTAAGAAATAATCTTGCAAGAAGGCTTTAAATTAAAAGACCTCATGACTAAAACCAGCCATCACAGCCCTATTGTGCTGATGTCCCCACTGTCAGGTCGCCAACCTGTGCTTCTCCAGAGCTCTTATGGGCCTTTGCATGGTAAATCCACTTCTTCAGATGTACTGGGCTGGTAAACACAGAACCCCTTGACTATTCTTAGGATTTGTAGACTGTGGTCCCATCTTTCCAACAAACTACTGTGATAAGGTTCGTTGGCCAAAATATGTCTTGATTAACTGACAACACTGTGTTTTTCCAACACACAGCACTTGAATAAGAGTCCAGGTTTAAATGAACATCAGAACTCCTGTGAAATGAGACTGAATTTATAAGGTGTAAAATGCCTCCTGAAAGTTATGTGAAGAGGAAAACTGTATGAGAAGCCGTCACACTCCCCAGTACGCCAATGATGGGGGCCAGGGTAGCTGGGGTCTGTTAATGTGCACTGAAGTGCTTCCAGGAAGCAGCTGGTACTACATCTACGTTCTCTTCCAGAATACTCACTATAGCTTACATTGGTTCTAATTCATAAGTTGATGAATAAGACTTTCTCTACAAGAAATGAAAAATTGAAAAGTTAAAAAATGATTCCTCAAATATTGTTAAGCCCTGATCTGGAATATGGGATGGCCCTGGAACGGACAAGTCCTTTAAGGAGGAAGCAGATTCTAAAATCTTAGCAGCATAAGGATATCAGGCAGCTAAAGGAAAAATTTACACGTAGCCAGGATGGTGAAAAGGAGACATCAGGAGAAGGCTGAAAAGCCTTTTGTTAACTGCAATTTTGCTAAGGGCCAGCCTGAGTTCTAATCATTAAGCTAATAAAAGTGCAGGCATAAAATAGAAACAAAGACATCTGGCCCTTCAAGTTTATCCCATTTCGTTATTTAGAGTTTTATTAAGTGCATAGATCATGGAACCCGCATCTCAGATTTCCAATGAGACCTGAATCAATATATTAAGACACAACATTAAGGTAAAGGACTGCAAGCTTTATTGAATACTAAATATCTTTTATAGAGGGATGTGTCTATAAAACTAATTCTCCTTCCCAAATGGTTATTTCAACATTTGTGAGAGAGTGGATGAAACCCGAATGAGTTAAGCCTTATTCATAACAAATGGTGACTTCAAAATAGACAAGCCATCCATTTACTAGGCAACTTATATCCAAACAAGAGAGGCAAATCTGTTATAATAGGCTACCCTTAGAAATGATGAGTGGAGATCAAGCCCAGTTTTTGGCAAAATAATTGGATCTCTTTCTATATTTTTTACTCTGCCCCTCACTTACTGCTTCATTCCTGAATATGTCCATTCCATCATTTTGAGTTTTTCTACCTGTCTTCTCACTCATGAATTTCAATTTGATGACTTAATACAATTTCATGGGCCTTGAGCATTTGCACTGGGTTGCACTTATCAGTAGATACTTTTGCTTTTCAATAATCCTAGGGTAGTTGGCCAACCTTACTGATTTAGCTCAGGCCTCAGAAACCCCACCAGATAGTGAGCCCTTTGGTTAGAACTCCACTGGGCTTGCTGTGCTGCAGGCAGTCATCAAGTAAGGACTGTTGGTATTTGGACTGAGACTGCCTATCTATTAGTACTCTTCCCATGAACTTACTTTTAGAATATTAAGTTGATTCTATAGAAAGGATGCTCATTCAAGAAATAGGAAATGGGTTCTGGTCCAAGTCTTTCCATAAAATTTCCCTAAAATGGTTACTTAACTACAGTGAGTCTTAAGTATCCAATCATAGTACTAATTACCTCATAGAGCTATTTACTGAAGAAAAACAAAACCAATGTGTAACAAGAGAGTGAATCAAATTTAAGTAATAGCTGCTTAAAGGCTGTGGAATTCCAAGTATAAGATAAATTTGGTTTCCCAATCAGCACCAAATGGACAGAAAATAATACAGAGGCCATCCAAGGCTTCTGTGAAGCATTCATCACACCTGCTGCTTGTGTAAAAAGATGTTCCAGAAGAGGCAAACTGGGTTGTGAGAAAAGCCAGATCAATCACTATTTAAAGGATCAGGGAGTGAAGGAGTATGTATATCCATAGGTCACAGTGAGCTCTTCTATGTGAGGCTCTCCTAGAAGGCTGGACAGCCAGGTAAGGTTGGGCATGTTGTTCATGATCCAAAAGATACTTGACCAAGGAGAGAGGTAGGAACAAACATCCATCTGTATCCTGCCCTCCAATTCTTCTGTCATGGCATAGGACTGTGTCTTCCCCAAGAAAAGAACTCCTTTCTATGCAGTAGGAGTTAACATAGCTTGAAACTATGTTAGCAAGGGCTCGTAAGACCTGAGATGGCCTGAGACTACTATCCATAGAAAGGCCTACTTGCAAAGTTGGCCCTTGGCTGGAGTCTACAACTTGGATTTCAGGAGGGCCCACCATTTGTTGATAAGAATGGCTAACTGTGCCTAAACTGTGTGCAGACTATATGGTGTATGCTCAACAGTTGTGTTTCTTTAAATGTCTGGAATGGAGGTACATGCCATTCAGAGGGTACCTATGTGTCCAGCCTCTGTGCTCTGAGTCTCTGGTAAGCCTCCCTGGAAAACATTTCTCACATATCACAACTGCTGAGGGAATGGAAAGCATCCTGTGTGACTCCACTGGGCGAGGACTCTAGGAAGCTTGTGTGCAATTTCCTCCAGACTTTACCCCATGTGCCTTGCCTTTTGCCAATATATCCTTTCTTTGTAACAAATCATAACCAGAGTTCTTCTGGCAAATCATGGTACCTAGGGGAGGTGTTGGGGAGCCCCAGCACACTAAGAGGCCATTTGATATCCAACATTAAGCACACTAAGAGGCCATTTCCTTTTCACACTGAGGCCATTTGATATCTGACCTGTCTGCAAGGAGCTACATCTTCCTGGAGGTGCTGCTTTCCCCAAATCCACTTGACTCAACATAAGGGCAACTGAGGCTGTGGCAGGAGAGAAGGATAAAAAAAAGTGCATAGGCTTCCTGCCCCACCCATATCCCTTAACTTAACATGGAGAAGCATTCGTCAGTTCCCCTTTCCTCACTGCAGGCAGAGTGAACACTGCCCAGGTCAACATTAACTGCAGTTCTGAGGTGGGTCTGGAATGAAGGAAGGAGGTGATCAACACTTGTAAAAGCCCTCCTTTGTCCCCGGTACCATGTTTGGGAGCTTGCATAAATAGCTTAATGAATTCAGGACAACATGGAGGCAGCTGTAATCCTTTGGCATTTGCTCTAAGAACCTGGGACACAGAGAGATGAAGTAATTTTTCAAGATCACACATAAAGTGGTCAATCATTACTTGAAACTGAGCCTGATTCCAAATCATGTGTCCTTCCTATTGTATTACATTGCCCCCATTTTCAAGTCATCAGTCACAGTCTTTTTTCATCTGAAAATTGTAGCTTGCTATCTCACTGGGTTTTTATTAAAATATAGTTAGTTATGTATGTTAATTATGTGGCATAGGACCTGGGATGTGATGAACTTGAAACAAATGGGAATCATTTATTAGTACAGTGACTATGATTACACTTGTCTGGCTCAAGTCTCCTGTGGTTGCTCTGTCCAGGGCCCCATGAGCTGGGGATGGTAAGATGGATGACGAAGAATATCTAAGGCATACTATTCTGATACCTTTTTCCATGTTTATAATGCAGCACACTAATAATTATGTATCTCATTAAATATGCATAAGATTAGTGTTGAAAGTTTTATTTGAATCAACTCCAAACTCATATGTATGCAAATATCAATTTCTATGTTGTCTGAAGAAGGTAACAAATCTGCTCCAAACTTAGAAGCAAACAACAATAAAAATTACCCTAAACACTGTCTCAGAAAGTTTGTCTTCCTGACTACATACTAAACTATGAAGTAACTTCACAAATTATCCTTCCATACACCACTCTATATTTATTTATTTGTATTTGTATTTGTATTTGTATCATTAATATACACTTACATGAACACACTGTGGTTACTAGATTATCCCCATTGTCAAGTCCCCACCACATACCCCATTACAGTCACTGTCCATCAGGGTAGTAAGATGCTAAAGAATCACTACTTCTCTTCTCTGTGCTGTACTCCCTTCCCCATGTCCCTCCTATATTATATGTGCTAATCATAACACTACTCTATATTTATGAAATTGAGCAACAAACTTCCCCAAATGAGTATGAAAGTATATATTTGCCTTCTGTTGTTAACAGATCAAAACACATTCTATGCTTATTTTGTTTAGATCACTAGTGGACACACAGTATGGAAATAACACAAATTTCAATTCACAAACATTGAGAGTCTACTTCATGCCAAATAGCACTTAGCACATCATCTCTCTGGCACACAATAAGACTCAATAAATGTGATCTAGGATGATGATGGTACTGATGGCAGTTGTGATTACAGAAACAGTAATGTGTATCCAGCATTGGACAAGAACTGAGATAGCGTCTGAGGTCAATCCATTAATATTTTATAATTTAATAACTCTGCCCTACATATTACACACACTCACACACATACTCATTCACATGCACACATGCAAGTATTATATACAAGCATAGGATGGAGTCCTCTGCACTTCTAGCTTCCTAGAGACACCTTTGATTTCATGAATGTAAATTAGGTGTTTTGAGCCTATGCCATCACTTTTTTTTAGAAAATTCAATTTTTCATGGCTCTACTTATATTAACTACCACCAAAACATACAGAGTATATTATCCTATAAAATATGCCCAATATTTTTAATGGTAACTCATATGCCCCATATTAATAAACTGAGCCTAAACAACAGAAAAAGACATCCTTAAAAGTAAATAAAGCCTATTCTATTTCCATGGGCATGTATTATTGCTATTGATTTTCTAGTCATCTACTTTTAAAGCCAAGCTGGAAATGATTTTAAGTGCTCAATCTCATTTATTAAAGCCTTGAAAGTTGATTGCCTTAATTTTCCCCCAATCAACGAGATAACCCTTAATTTTAAGGTCTGAATTAGTGGCACTTTCAACTATGAAGTAATGATGCCATTTATTTACATTGGAATCAACATGAGTTCAGAACTTAATGCCCTCATCATTTTCCAAATAAAACTGCAGCTGTAGTGTGGAACAGGTGAAATGAGTTCTGTATTTCTCAGACATAACATAGCCAAGAGCTTAACCCAGGCTTCATGAAGTTTAAAAGCAATAAAGTCAAAGTTATTTCAATCCTGGAGCCTACTTATTTAAAGAGATGGATGCTATTGGCTGTTTTTCAATATACTGCTTACACCATCATTAAACCTTGAAATGGAATCTGCAGTATTATATGTATGGAAGACCATACACTGGTAAGACCCACTCTTCTCCCCAGTCTCCTTAAAACAAAAAAGATAAAACAATTCTGAAGCTATATCCAGAGTACTTTGATATCTACAGCATCCTTTTTTCATCCTCATTCCTTATAGATAAAACAAGATTGCAAGGTTATGGAATACCAAGTATAAGTAATAAATGAACCTGTTAGTAGCTTTTGTCTGGGAATCAGGAACCAAAGGTGACTTATTAGAGAACCAATGGCACCCACATAACTGTCATATCAATGGCATGAAAAAATAGACTAATCTCTAAACTGCATGACTGTAGGAATCATGTTTCTCTTCACCAATTACATGTCTATTAGAATGCCAGGCACATATCAGTATGATATGAATAAATTAATACATAGATGAAAAAATTAATTAATATATTGATAAATTAAGGTAAACATACTATACAAAAATCATGGTCTCTCCATGTTGATTAATAGTTCTGAAAAATTTCCCGCCAGGCTCAATAAGTAAAATTTGAGTTCTTTGCTGTAGCACCATCTTCTAATTGGGAAGGGTAAGTTGGAAGAGGAAGAGAATTGGCATGCACTTTTAAAAAGTGTCTTTGCGGCGGAGCCAAGATGGTGGTGTGAGTAGGACAGTGGGAATCTCCTCCCAAAAACATATATATTTTTGAAAATACAACAAATAAACTAATACTAAAAGAGAGACCAGAAGACACAGGACAACAGCCAGACTACATCCACACCTGCGAGAACTCAGTGCCTGGTGAAAGGGGTAAGATACAAGCCGCAGCCCAGCAGGACCCGGAGCCCCTCACCCCAGCTCCCGGAGGGAGGAGAGGAGTTGGAGTGGGGAAGGAGAGGGAGCCCAGGACTGCTAAACACCCAGCCCTAGCCATCCGCACCAGAGTGCAGACACAGTGCATGTGTGGGGTCCTGGATACTAGGGAAACAGGACAGTAAGACCTTTGAGCAGGTCCTGAAGCTGGCATCCCTGTGACAAAGAAAAGCGAGTGCTTTTTGAAAGTCTTAAAGGGACAGGGACCCTACAGCTGGACGGAAGCATCCCAGGTCACAGTCCAGCAGCTGGAAATTCCAGGGAATACCGGACACACTAACCCCCTGGGCAACAGCTCTGAGACCCCCTCATGGAGGTAAACAGCCAAACAGCCCCCTATCCATTACCCCTCCAGGGCCCCGCATTGCAGAGCAGCAGCCTGAGGCAGGCCATGCCCACAGCAAGGGAGCTTCCTCCATACCAGCTGGGCAAGATACAGAGACCCAGTCTACACGCAATTGCCCAACACAAGCCACTAGGGGTCGCAGTTATCCCAGTAAAGAAAGGCCAGGAGCCAAGTGGAAAAAGTCTTGACTCTCCCAGCTGATAGACGAATCAATAGCACACCACTGCACCTATCAACATGAAAAGGCAAATAATTTGATCCAGACAAGACTAACCCAGACAGCTTCAACATCTTCTACATCTTTCCCTGAGAAGGAACCTGGGGAGATAGATTTAACCAATCTTCCTGAAAAATAATTCAAAACAAAAGTCATAACCATGCTGATGGACTTGCAGAGAAATATGCAAGAACTAAGGAGGGAGAATGCAGAAATAATACAAGCTCTGGAATGACTTCAAAACAGAATGGACAAGATGCAAGAGACCATTAATGGACTAGAAAACAGAGAACAGGAATGCAGAGAAGCTGATGCAGAGAGAGATAAAAGGATCTCCAGGAATGAAAGAATTTTAAGAGAACTGTGTGGCCAATCGAAATGGAACAATATCCACATTATAGGGGTACCAGAAGAAGAGAGAGAAAAAGGAATAGAAAGTGTCTTTGAAGAAATAATTGCCAAAAACTTCCCCAAACTAGGGGAGGAAATGGCCTCTCAGACCACAGAGGTACACAGAACTCCCATGACAAGGGATCCAAGGAGAGCAATACCAAGACACATAATAATTAAAATGGCAAAGATCAAAGACAAGGACAAAGTATTAAAGGCAGCCAGAGAGAAAAAAAGGTCACCTACAAGGGAAAACCCATCAGGCTACCATCAGACTTCTCAACAGAAACCCTACAGGCTAGAAGGGAATGGCATAATATACTTAATGCAATGAAACAGAAGAGCCTCGAACCAAGAATACTGTATCCAGCACAATTATCATTTAAATATGAAGAAGGGATTAAAAAATTCCCAGAATAGCAAAAGTTGAGGGAATTTGCTTCCCACAAACCACCTCTACAGGGGATCTTACAGGGACTGCTCTAGATGGAGCACTCCTAAAAAGAGCACAGAACAAAATACACAACATATGAAGAAGGGAGGAGGAGGAATAAAAAGGGAGAGAAATAAAGAATCATCAGACCATGTTTATAATAGCTCAGTAAGCAAGTTAAGTTAGACAGTAAGATAATAAAGAAGCTAACCTTGAACCTTTGGTAACCACGAACTTAAAGCCTGCAATGGCAATAAGTACATACCTTTCAATAATCACCCTAAATGTAAATGGACTGAATGCACCAATCAAAAGACACAGAGTAATAGAATGGATAAAATAGCAAGACCCATCCATATGCTGCTTACAAGAGACTCACCTCAAACCCAAAGACATGCACAGACTTAAAGTCAAGGGGTGGAAAAAGATATTTCATGCATACAACAGAGAGAAAAAAAGCAGGTGTTGCAATACTAGTATCAGACAAAATAGACTTCAAAATAAAGAAAGTAACAAAAGATAAAGAAGGACATTACATAACGATAAAGGGCTCAGTCCAACAAGAGGATATAACCATTATAAATATATATGCACCCAATACAGGAGCACCAACATATCTGAAACAAATAGTAACAGAACTAAAGGAGGAAATAGAATGCAATGCATTCATTCTGGGAGACTTCAACACACCTCTCACTCCAAAGGACAGATCCACCAGACAGAAAATAAGTAAGGACACAGAGGCACTGAACAACACACTAGAACAGATGGACCTAATAGACATCTAAAGAACTCTACATCCAAAAGCAACAGAATACACATTCTTCTCAAGTGCACATGGAACATTCTCCAGAATAGACCACATACTAGGCAACAAAAAGAGCCTCAGTAAACTCCAAAAGATTGAAATCCTACCAACCAACTTTTCAGACCACAAAGGCATAAAACTAGAAATAAACTGTACAAAGAAAGCAAAAAGGCTCACAAACACATGGAGGCTTAACAACATGCTCCTAAATAATCAATGAATCAATGACCAAATCAAAAAGGAGATCCAGCAATATATGGAACCAATGACAACAACAACAACACAAAGCCCCAACTACTGTGGGATACAGCAAAAGCAGTCTTAAGAAGAAAGTATATAGCAATCCAGGCACACTTGAAGAAGGAAGAACAATCTCAAATGAATGGTTTAATGTCACAACAATCGACATTGGAAAAAGAAGAACAAATGAGGCCTAAGGTCAGCAGAAGGAGGGACATAATAAGTATCAGAGAAGAAATAAATAAAATTGAGAAGAACAAAGCAATAGCAAAAATCAATGAAACAAAGAGCTGGTTCTTTGAGAAAATAAACAAAATAGATAAGCCTCTAGCCAGACTTATTAAGAGGAAAAGAGAGTCAACACACATCAAAAGAATCAGAAACAAGAAAGGAAAAATCACGATGGACTCCACAGAAATACAAAGAATTATTAGAGAGTACTATGAAAACACATATGCTAACAAGCTGGGAAACCTAGGAGAAATGGACAACTTCCTAGAAAAATACAACTTCCAAGACTGACCCAGAAAGAAACAGAAAATCTAAACAGACCAATTACGAGCAATGAAATTGAAGCGGTAATCAAAAAACTACCAAAGAACAAACCCCCCGGTCCAGATGGATTCACCTCGGAATTTTATCAGACATACAGAAAAGACATAATACCCATTCTCCTTAAAGTTTTCCAAAAAATAGAAGAGGAGGGAACACCCCCAAACTCATTCAATGAAGCCAACATCACCCTAATACCAAAACCAGGCAAAGACCCCACCAAAAAAGAAAACTACAGACCAATATCCCTGATGAACATAGATGCAAAAATACTCAACAAAATATTAGCAAACCGAATTCAAAAATACATCAAAAGAATCATACACCATGACCAAGTGGGATTCATCCCAGGGATGCAAGGATGGTACAACATTCGAAAATCCATCAACATCATCCACCACATCAACAAAAAGAAAGACAAAAACCACATGATCATCTCCATAGATGCTGAAAAAGCATTTGATAAAATTCAACTTCCATTCATGATAAAAACTCTCAACAAAATGGGAACACCAAAGACCCCAAATAGCTAAAGCAATCCTGAGAAGGAAGAATAAAGTGGGGGGTATCTCACTCCCCAACTTCAAGCTGTACTACAAAGACACAGTAATCAAGACAATTTGGTACTGGCACAAGAACAGGGCCATAGGCCAATGGAACAGAATAGAGACTCCAAACATTAACCCAAATATATATGGTCAACTGATATTCGATAAAGGGGCCATGAACATACAATGGGGAAATGACAGTCTCTTAACAGATGGTGCTGGCAAAACTGGACAGCTACATGTAAGAGAATGAAACTGGATCACTGTCTATCCTTATACACAAAAGTACATTCAAAATGGATCAAAGACCTGAATGTAAGTCATGAATACATAAAACTCTTAGAAAAAAACATAGGCAAAAATCTCTTAGACATAAACATGAGTGACCTCTTCTTGAACATATCTCCCCGGGCAAGGGAAATAAACGCAAAAATGAACAAATGGGACTGTATCAAGATGGAAAGCTTCTGTACAGCAAGGGACACCATCAATAGAACAAAAAGGTACCCTACAGTATGGGAGAATATATTTGTAAATGACAGATCCGATAAAGGGTTGACATCCAAAATATGTAAAGAGTTCACACACCTCAACAAACAAAAAGCAAATAATCCAATTAAAAAATGGGCAGAGGAGCTGAATAGACAGTTCTCTAAAGAAGAAATTCAGATGGCCAACAGACACATGAAAAGATGCTCCACATCACTTTTCATCAGAGAAATGCAAATTAGAACCACAATGAGATATCATCTCACACCAGTAAGGATGGCTACCATCCAAAAGACAAACAACAATAAATGTTGATGAGGTTGTGGAGAAAGGGGAACCCTCCTACAGTGCTGGTGGGAATGTAAATTACTTCAACCATTGTGGAAAGCAGTATGGACATTCCTCAAAATGCTCAAAATAGAAATACCATTTGACCCAGGAATTCCACTTGTAGGAATTTACCCCAAGAATGCAGCACTCCAGTTTGAAAAAGGCAGATGCACCCCTATGTTTATCGCTGCACTATTTACAATAGCCAAGATATGGAAGAAACCTAAATGTCTATCAGTAGATGAATGGATAAAGAAGAGGTGATACATATACACAATGGAATATTACTCAGCCATAAGAAAAAAACAAATCCTACCATTCGCAACAACATGGATGGAGCTAGAGGGTATTATGCTCAGTGAAATCAGCCAGGTGGAGAAAGACAAGTACTAAATGATTTCACTCATGTGGAGTATAAGAACAATGGAAAACTGAAGGAACAAAACAGTAGCAGAAGCACAGAACCCAAGAATGGACTAATAGTTACCAAAGGGAAAGGGACTGGGGAGGTTGGGTGGGAAGGGAGGGTAAGGGTGGGAAAAAAAGAAAGGGGGCATTACGATTAGAATGTATAGTGTGGTGGGGGGCATGGGGAGGGCTGTGCAACACAGAGAAGACAAGTAGTGATTTTACAGCATCTTAATGTTGATGGACAGTGACTGTGAACAGGGAAGTGGGGGGGGGTTTTGGTGAAGGGGGGAGCCTAGTAAACATAATGTCCTTCATGTAATTATAGATTAATGATACCAAAATAAAATTTTTTAAAAAAAAGTGTCTGCTTATCTATCCCTTCTACTTCTCAACTTACAGGTTCAAAACTCCTGTTAAAGTAGCATTTATTCAATGCAGTATTACTATTTTAATCTTAGCATTTTCAGTTTCTTAAGGTAAAGCAGAGTTCAAATCCGAATAATCAGGCATCTTTGCTTTGCATTATCAGGTAGAATCATATTTTTCCATTCCTTTGCATAACAGCTGAAGTTTTTATTATATGCTAATTAGGCTAGAAATATTATGACTAGTATACTAAATTTAGTCAACACTAAATTGGAATAAATTAAAGATGCTGAGGTATATCAAATTTGCTTATGATTCTGTTGAGTAAAATCAAAATGATATTTGTGCAATGATTCTGGGTTAAGCAGATCCTTTGGTTTCTTCCATAGCCAAGAGAAAAAATAGCCAATGGAAGTAGGTCTAGAGACATCACAGGTATTGGATTATCAGGGAAGGACTTTAAAACAGCTACAAGTATGTTAAAGAATTTTGAAAAAAATAGATATAATGAATGAGCAGATAGGGGTTCTCAGAAAATTAGGGGAACCAATATAAATGAATCAAATAGAAATTCTATAATTGAAAAAGATATCTGAAATGTAAAATTATCTTATGGGCTTAACAGAAGACAGGCTACTGGAGCAGAAACAATCAGTGAACTTCAAGGTAGTGAAACAGAAATTATAAAATTGATATACAGATAGGGAAAAAGCTTAAAAAAATGAACACAGCCTAAGTTACTTAAAGGAAAACACTGCATAGTCTAACAGATTGGAGTCTTCTGGACTCTGATTGGAGTCTGAGAGGAAGAAAAAAAGATTGTCAAGAAAACAAATATTTGAAGAAATAGTGGCTTAAAAGTTTTCTAAATTTTATTAAAATAATCATTCCCTAGAGGAAACTCCCAAGCAGGATAAGCTTAAAGAAAACCACACCTAGATACATCATAGCCAGAGTTCTGAAAACCAAAGAAAAAGAGAAAAACTTAGAGCAATTCAATGGAAAAAGAAAAATCTTTTCAGTTATGACAATGAGGTACAGGATATCCACACAGAAAAAATAACCTTCCTCTACACCAAACTGTAGTTACACACAATTATGAAATCCATAATGAAGAACAGACCAAAACATAAAAGCTAAGCTATAAATCTTCTAGAAAAGAAAAGAAACAACATAAGGTAGTTTCTACATGACATGGATATATAAAGCAAGACTTGTAAAAAATATGTTCATGGAAGACTTATTCATAATAGTCTAAAACCAGAAACCAATAAGTGTCCATGAGAAGGCAGATAGATTTAAAAACAAAAAAAGCCCTGGTATAGTCAATAAAAAATAACAAACTACCAGTGCACAAAACTGCAAAGACAAAATCCCAAAATTATTATGCTGAACAAATTTAGAGTCAAGAAAGTATATATTGACTCCAGAAATTTTTTCATGGGAAAAACTAATCTGTGGTTGTAGAAACCAAACAGCTGCCTCTGGGGATGGTGGTAAAAAGACTGATTGCCAAAGAAGATGAAGGAACTTTCTTACATAGAAAGGATCTATATCTTGAACTGTAAAATACCTGTGCATTTCACTGTGTGTATATTTTATCTCAATTTCTGAAAAGAGAAAAATATTATAAATCTAACCCACCTTCTTCACCTTTAAGCCACATTATCTTCTACTGACTTTCCCATTTCTCTCAATGGAAGCTTTATTTTTTGGTTAGAACAAAGCTGTAAAGTGATTTTTACACCACTTACCCCTTCCTCCAATATTTCACCATTTTCTAAATTTAGATAATACTGTAATTGTCATCATTTTATCACATGTCAAACTCCCTTCATCCAATCATTCACTCATAACCTCATTTATTCTACGTACAAACCCATTGGTTTTTGGCTTTAATATCCTTGCCCAGTGTGAAGCAACTAAGATTCAGAGAAGTCAAGGCACAAACAGTCAGTGGAAATCAGGACTTGAACATCAGGACTTGAATTCATGTCTGCCTCCTAGTGATTACCAGTAGTGCTTATCGCAAATCTCCCTCATGTCTCCCCCACTTTGAAGCACTACCCTCAACCAAATTCAACCTGGATACTGCACTCAAACTGCAAACAAGCAAGCAGGTAACTGGCTAAGATCATCAATGACCCCATCTTACTAAAGCCAGTAGCTATGCTCTAGCCCAGATATTATTTGATCTTTTGCCTGCATTTAGCACCGCATACTTTTCCTACCTAAAGCATGCTCCCTTTTCTCCCTTTCATGTACAAAGTATCCTTTTGGTTTCTCTCCTTCTCCAAGCCACCCCTTTTCAAATTCTCTGAGTTCTCATCCAAGCCTTTCAGTAATTAAGTTTTAGCATTCCTCAAGGTTCCATTATAGATGCTGTGCTCCTTCCCCTTGTGGTCCCTAATCGCTAGATGCTCTTCTCCACACATTGGTCTGTAAACAAAAGAGTTAGCAGAAGTTTGCTATCTGTCTTCTCCATCTTCTTTTCCATCCTAAGGGAAGATGATTTATTCACCTTCCTAAAGCATAATATGATCACTTTACTCCTTAGACATCTTCACCATCCCTCCATTACCAGCCAAATGAAACTTGATCTTCAAACATATAGAAACAAGTTAGCTCTTAGCCCTATTATCACCACCCCTTTTTCTATCAGCAATGATCCAGTCCCACAGAGTTCTGTGGCTTTCTCCAGCCTTTTTACATTGTGTCATTGCTTATGCTGTTTCTTCCATCTAGGAAATATCCCTAGACCCCAGTGTTTTACCATTACAGTTTTATTTACCTTTGTAAGAGCAGAGTGGCATGACATGTCTTCCTTGAAACTTCTCTTTATTCCCTAAATTAGAAGCATCTTTTTCCTTTTATAAACTTACAGATTAATACATTGTATGGGTTGCACACAGAGATATTGAAATAAAAAATCATGGTGGGAATTGAGATGGATAGGAGGGTCATGGACCAAGTTCCAAAGTCTTCTGTGACATTGGGTAGTACCTGGGATATAGATAGGTGACAGAAAAGGTGGATTAACTTGAGTGCCATAAACCTCAAAAAGAGGTAAACATGGTTTCCTTCAGAATACAAATAACTTGCTCTGGTTGTATAAGAGAATGGAGACTGCAGTCAAGAGGGCTTCAAAGGAAGTGGTATTCTTTGGAAGGAGACAATTTCCATCATTTATGTAATTGGAATGTTGAAAAAGAATTTTATCTATTCAGTAGACAGATAAAAGATCATCACCATATTTTTTAATTGAGCCAGAACTTTTCATTCCTAATGTCTGATAAGATAACAACTGAGATAACAGAGAATTTTACTGACTATATTCTTGCCAGTAAAACAAAATAAAACAAAAGCTACTAAAATCTTTTCTTGGGAAACAGTTAGCAGCCCTATAATTTCTCTGGGCATGACTTGCTCTAATCATTTTCCTGCTTAAAATTCTTCAACTAGATCTTTTTGACTTACAGGAACAAATCCAAACCTGTAAGACTGTTACATAGAAGGTTCTTTCTTTTTTTGTTACCCAGTTCCCTTCTAGCCTCATCCCCATGATTCCCCTTCAAATCTTTTATGGTCCTGTAATACCATAACTTTTCTTGTTTTATGTTCTGTGCTGTTTCACCACCAAGTGTCACTCTACATGCTTTTCCCTTTTCTGGAGTGTGTTTGCCCTCACTCTTTCCCACCAGGCTGTCACAGTGAATATCCTGGGACACCATAATGTAGTTACTCCTTCCCTGATCTGAGCCACCTCTAGTTAATTGGTAGTCATTTGTTTATTACATGTAGTATCTTGTACTACTATTTTGTTTGTTCATTTTCTGAATTGCCTACTAGAATATGAGCTCTACATTCTTAGGGTTCACTTATTCATTCTGTAGCCCCTGTGTCTAGGACAATGGCTACATAGAACAAGTGTCCTCTAAGTGTTTACAGAATTTCTCTGAAATATGATCAAAAAGTTCAAGAGGAGTTTAGAGTGACAATAGCAAAGACAAATCACTAAAAGGCCCAAATGACAGTTTGATATATTTATTAAATTGACTTTCTACTGATTTTGTGACATTGGGGAGTTACTTAATTTCTCTCAATCTCAGTTTTATAAGTTTTTTGGAAAAAGGGTAAATGGAGATAATACTCTGTAAAATAATTGTAAAGACATGAGCTACTTTGAGTCAAAAGCATAGCATACTTCCTGTCGTCTAGTGAACACCCAGTAAGTTATAGCTGTTATTATTTGTATTACTAAAAAATTAATACACAATAATAGAAAGGAAACATTAAAAGGACTTTTGATATACTTACAAGCAAAGAAATCCATGTATTTTTCTTATTATTGAGCTCTCAAAGCACACACATTTATGTCTACTTGTGATTATATTAGAGTATATTTAGAGCCTCTAGAAATCTAGATAAAAGATACCAAGTTTTTCTCCTTTCAAATACCCTGGAAATTTCCATTTCCTTTCGATAACCAAAAAGGTGTAGACTGCCATAATGTCACCATGAATATACACAGAGATGAGAGGCCTAGCAATGGAATAACTTGTAGGAGGGAAGTTTTACAAATATGAAATTGATATAAAACCTATGTAATTCATGTAAATGAGCCCAATAAAAAATAGCAATTTCTCTACAATGTTCAAGAAGTGACTCAGAGAGAAAGCAGTAGCTAAAAAAGAAGTTGTGTATTTTCAAGTTCTATTTGATTCACAAGTGATATTTTAATGTATAGCCCACAATTTCAGATGAAATTGAGTGACTCAGGAGCTTTTCCTGAAGGGCTGGCTGGGGTGGAATACTCCTTAGCTTTGTAAGGGGCATAAGAATTCCAAGGAGTTTTATCCTCAAAGGACATTTCTAAATTGATCTGCTAATAGCAACTTTTGGCAAACTGTTCTGGGCCTGATTAAATCTCTTCTTATCAAAATCTAGTTGAAACTAAAGATAATGACACAGGATCATGTTGGGGACATGCAGGTCATCCACTGCTCTAGATGTCTGAGTTGATACACTTGACTCTTCTTGGGTCATAGAAAACCTACAATGTCTCTGCTCTACACATAAGTATTTTCTCAGAGATTCATTTGGAATGCATGCCCTAGCATCTAGGAACTGGTTCTCGGTGATTCTGAAAGATGGTGATTCCATCCTCTACTTCCGATCACATAGGTTGGCTTTTCACATTTGTGATGACAAAAATCAAAACCATCTGCCATTAAAAATAAAAAGGATTGATCAGAACAGAACATAGTTTTGGTAAAAAAAAAATACCTTTCTTGAGGTACCACTTGTTTTCTTGGTCTTATCAAAGCCTCCCCAGACCTTTCATTTCCATAATTTCTGGGACATTTTGCATATGTCCAGAGACATTTGTTCTCACAAAATACAATCAATGATGGGCTTTTTGGTCAGTTTTCTAATGACTAGAAACACAAATTTCAGGCCCCCAATTGAAATGGGAGTGGGGGTGAAAGGTGTGCTGCACAAGAAAGTTTTGAGTCCTTTTTCTTTTTTTAATTCCTGCCATTTTAGATACACTCTTTTTCTTCCTCAGTATTTGGTCTATGCCTATGCTCTCTGTTGCTTAGCCAACCACCAGAAGGATAGAGGAAGTAGTGAATGTAGCTGGAGGTAACTTTAAAGATTGAGAAAGGAAACTTGATGTGTGACAGAACAAAAGAAAAATCATGTTTGTAATCATACTTTCCTTCCCTAATCAGATGTATTCATTGCAAAAGCCCAGGAAGGCCAGATTTGCATGAGAAGGTGTGGAGAAGATAAAAAGGGAATGATCTGGAAGGAGACAGCATACAGGAGGATGAGATGGGGAGTAGGGGAGACACAAGAAGACCAACAGACTGATGGAGAAAACGTGAGAGAAGAGAGAGACAGCGAGAGAACAACCAAAGAGACAAAGAGATGGTCCAAGTAAAGACAGCAGAACCTTGGGAAAATGGGAGCAGCTCTAAGGAAGTGTTAGGCTGTGGGATGAACTGGATGATCTACTACTACGTATCCCCCAAACACATTAAGTGAAGCACTAGATCATTCTTCTCGGTGTTTGCCGTAGACTTTTAACCCCTGCCTCCATCCCTTCTTCCTAGGTGCCTGGGTTAAGATAAGCCTTGGGTAGCTCCGCCTCCTGGTACCCTCAGGACACCCACATTTTCTGCTTTGTTCATGCCTGCAGGGAGGAGGACAAAGACAACCAGGAGGAGTGGGGAGGCAGAGGCATTTTAGTTTCCCAGCAGACTCTGTGACAAGTGGGCGTGCAACAAAGCAAGGCAGGGAGTTGCTGGGTGGTGACAAAATGTATCCAATTGCTTCTCCCTCCCATCTGTGGTGCTGGAGAGCTAGATCCCTTTGTGTACTAGGCTTCAGCAAAAGGCAGTGGTTATAATGGGGCTAAAACAACTTCCCTGACCCACAGTAAAGGGTGCTACAAGGAAAGCAGCCTCGGTCTCTCGGTGCAGTTCCCCAAGCTGCTGTGAAGGTCAGGGCGTGTACACATGCCTTCTAGCCCCCTTACCCACCCCCCACCAAAGTCTCCTGTGAAGATCAACTTTTGGCACAAAGTCAGTAAAACCCTTGGAACTGCTCAAGACTCGTTCCCTTGACTTCCAAGCCCAGTAGATAAAATCTGTTGTTCTGCTCTTTCATCTACAGAGTTTCTTACCGTTTCTGCATTAGTATTCTAATTTCCTCTCATGCTCTGCACTTATTACAGTTTGTATTTTCCTAGTTCCTGACTTTTTATCCTTTTCAATGTCCTTGATTGTGTTGTAAGCAGCCTCAACTAGTTTGGGGAATGAAGTAGGTGAATAAATGTTTAACTGCTGATGATATTTTCATTACTAAAAGTAACATGAGGGAAAAGAGTCTTTTTCCATTTTGAGAAAAAAGATTCTTTTTCCATTATCTGAAGAGGCTTTGATCTAACATATTATCTAGAACAAATGGAATTGTAAATAAACCAGTCAGAAAAAGAAGACCAGCAGCATTTAGTAGTTTGCAGAAGGAGATAGTATTATATAGTAATTATGAACATGGCTTCTAGAATCCCATGCATTTTCCATTTACATTAGCTTTTAGGCCATTGGGTTGTATTATGAAAAAGTTCACCACAAAAGCAGTGTGGAGGAGTATATGTTTTACTGATCCCTCAAAAGATAGCTCACTGTTGTCTTAATTTCATTTAATAATTTTCAGCATGTGTTCAAATTTTTTTGTTTTTGTTTTCTGTGAATTTTTTCTTTTGTTATTTTCCTTCCTTGTGGAGGCAGCTTATGGATAAGGTTTGCTTATTTGTTTGCTTCAACTTTGAGCATGATTCCTGAGGCATTCCTAAGCCCTCTCACCATATTCCACATGAAATTCTGCAACCGGGAAACACAGATTTATTAAGACTGAAAACTGGATTTAGTCTTTTCAAATAAAAAGCTCAATCCTGATTTTCTTGTTTTGATTCCATCATCACAGCACCAAATCGAGTCATGATGTTTTAAGTAGGCTCGAGTCATGATCTTTTACTAATTTTTTATTTATTATTTTATTTATTTTATTATTATTAAAAATAAATATTTTATGTATGTCTTTAATTATTTATTTGATCATTTTATTTATTATTATTAAAAATAAATATTTTATTATTTATTATTTATTAATTTATTAATCTTTGAAGTGCCCCAGAGGCAGGTCTGCTTACATTCTTCTTCCTGTCACCACAAGTCACAAGTCCTTCATCTAAGTTCAACTTCCTATAAAAAGAAAGCAAAGGGCTGGAACTCTTTGAAAAGTAAACCTATTCAATTATAAAAGATTAGGATATGTTTGTGCTACATATGTCTTAAACAATTAAAATAAACTAAATTTTCTATCTGTCCTCTAAGTAAGTTTCTCAACACTGTCTGCCTGCATTACTATTGCCATTGAAGTGAGTATGTTTAAAGACTCCAGTATTATTTTCCCTAATAACATCAAGAAACATTGCCTGATTTGAATCCTCTTCTTAATTTGTAGGTGTCGTGATGTTCTAGTTAACAACCTCTCTTTGGTCACAGCTCTTTAAAGGCAGCATAGATTAAGAAAAGATTGGGGACATTTTGAACCTAATCAATGGGGGTGGATGGGTGGAAAAATCCCTCATTTGTTTGGGATTGGATCTGGGATTTGCTGGGGACAGAATCAAATCTGAAAGAAACCCTTAAAAGGAAAGGTGGGGGTGCTGACCAAAGACCAGCATGAGGACCAACAGGAGCACTGAGGGTTCAGCCGTGAGGGGACCAGCTTGGCCTTCCTGCCTTATGGCTTTGCCTGTCATCTCTGTCCTCCACATTGCCTCTGTGACCCTTGTTCCACAATGCAAATCTGAAATATCATCTTCTTTGTAGAGTTCTTTAAAGGCTGAGAATCACAAAAGGAAATACTGACTCCTCAGTTTGACTTGAAAGTCCTTCCCAACCTGGCCTCTGTAGACCCCATCCCATCCTAATTAGAAGGGACAAGAGCAGGTCTTGACAAAAGCCATGGTGTACATGCCCCTGACTATTCTGTCCCTGCCACACAGGACACCCCCTCACAGACACCCCATGTTGCCTGACTGACATCCATTCCTCCTTCAGGACTCATTTCCTGACATCCTCAAATAGAAATGGCTACATCTTTCTTTGTGCTCCATTGTATCTTTAGCACCCATCGTATGTCCAGGGGTGAGATAGAGCTATCCTGATGAGGCTCACAGGGCTGATCCTTAAAATCAAGGAATTTTGAGAGCCAACTGTTAAACACAGCTATTATTAAAAGGTAAATTTTATGAAAGCACAATTAAATAAATTATATTAAAAACTAATGAATGCTCAAATCTCACTACCTCCTAGTTATTTTATTATATTTTACTATTATATATGCTTTTGAAGTTCTTTGTTTCTATTTTATATGCATGGTGGAAATACTATAAATGATGTGCTCCTTCAAATCTCTTCTCAACTCTGAATTCAGTGACATCCTGTTAGAAGATTGGAATCCGCCATGATGGGAACATTTACACCATGGAAACTGACAAACACTGACCAAAAAAAGGAAAAATTATCTTTTAAGATTTGAAAATTATTATCCAATTGAACAAAGTTGCTCTCTCATTGACGAATAAGAGAAATTCTGACATACATCTTTGCTTCCCATTCATCTTCCTTATTAACATAATAAAAAGTATCAGTTGTTATTATGTTTGAATTATAATTGATTGCAACCATCACTTGGCTATGGATGAAGAGTTCAGCCAAAAACCGATGTAGGCGCTCTTTAAGATAAAATTAGCTACATATATTTCCAATAAAGAACATCACATATTTTATTATTAGTATCTGTAAATTGTGTACGTCTTCTTTACATCAGTAGTATTTATGATCTTATGAATATGTAAATATTCATACTTTTTTTTAACCCAGAAGGCTGTTTATTAAACATTTATTAGTACACCAACTCGTGTGCCTGTCTCTCCAAAGAAACTGTAAGTTTTGTTCGTTTGCTTGTATTTTAGGATCATATCTGAATCATCATCAGGTCTTCAACACCTATTTGATACCCAATAGTTACTTGATACTTGATGATGTGAGTTAAAAGAAGGCTTTTAATTGTACCACGACACCAACCACTGTGACAATATTCCCAATTATTTAGATTTGCAAGGCCTCTCCAACCTCAGAGGGATTGGTTTGTACCTCACATGGGCCAGGGTGACTGCGGAGCCATAGATGAATTATCCTGTCTAGTTAGAGAGGAATAGAGGAAGAGAAGGCGGTCTGGCTGAAGCACCAGTGTTCCAGAATATGTACTTATAACTCTTTATTAATTCTATGTTAGAAAATTGTGGCACCAGGAGACACCTCTTCACTGTATTGGTCTGATAGAGACTGGAATAGTTACAGTTATATCATCTTCAAACATGTTCTCCATCCATTCCCCCATACCTGTAAGAATATATAACTATATTTAACATTAGTACTTTCTGATGGGAAAGAGCTGAAAATATACTCATATGAAACATGATCAATGGTGTTACTTAAGCTATAAAATATTTCCTTTAATTACAGAATTCACATTAAACCCGTATTTGTCTTCATTTGGCTTAGGACAGAAAATAGAAACCACTCTTGGTGTTTTCAGTTAACAAAGAGCATCAGGTGCTTATAGCATCATTGGGACATAGGGGGATTGTTCTATAGGCTGGGCCTTCAGGAATGATATAGAACTTCATAGACTGGACCTACTTGAGGGACTGTTTTCTCTGCTATTAGCCACTACTTAGGTTTAGACTTACATCAATGTCTGGATCAAGAAATTGGCACTGCTCCCAAACCCACATTTACAGCATACTCACTAGAAAGGTGCTACTACAAAATTTTACATCTCCAGTTTCTGTATACAATCAAAAAGGAGGAAAATTACCTCTGCCTTACTTCCAAATAGTACAGATGTATATCTAACTGACAGAATCGAATTCACATCCAGAGTCATAGCTTTAAGGAAATATGAAATGTGAGTTTTAGCTTTCCCAGTTCTGTAGAATAGGAAAATATGATAGAAAGAGATGCGGGTGGGTGTTGAGTATCAACCAACAATACACAATAGAAATCCCTAACTGTACAATCTCTGCTTCCAGCCAGACGGTTATGCAGAGTTTGACTATATCCTTCAAATCCTACCGCGACACCAACCACTGCAACATTTGTCATTTGAAACAATGACGTTTGACTGAAATAAAATAATGAACAGGCTTTTCACTTAGAAAAAGGTTTTAAAATATAATTATGATAATGGAAAGTGTTGCATGTATTTTTTACTGTTTTTATTTTCCTTTAACATTCATAAGTCTCTTGCTATGCCAACAAAAATCTTCAGAAATATTATAGAAATTGCCTACTATGCCATCTTGAGACTGTCCTATACTGTACTTAATCATTTCTCTCTTGCTAATCATCTTTGTAAATTAAAATTTTCCACAAATGCTAATGATTTTGTGAGTGACACTTCTGTATATAAATAAATACCTGCTGTTCTCTTCAATTATATTGTTAGGATAGATTCTCAGCCTTCTATTAACCATGGGTCTTATTTACTGACTCACCTGATCAAGGGCTTTTTATTTGCTCTATAAATGAGACAATAGTAGATGCACATTGTTTTAGAAGGAATAGGGAGAAAGTCAGCAGTACGCTATTTTGTGCTATAATAGCACAGGTTTAAACACCTGGGACCTTGTTTAGAGATATTACATAAAAGCAGAGATTGTAGTGAATGTTGCTTCATTCTGACTTGTGTTTTAGGTCCATAACCTTGATGTAATAAATCAACATGTTTCTTATTTAAAATGATACTTGATCATTAGACACTGGCACTGGTAAATACTACTGCTTATTTTCCTAAAGATAACACCTGTTTCTAACATTTTTAGTTTAAATCAATTCACAAAGTATATGCTTCCCACTATGCCACATTCTGATGGAATGAAAAAAATTGTGTAAAATAATTTCCCTAAACCCCAAGAGCTTACAGTGTTCAGGTGAAGGGAGAAAATTGCTTTATTGCTCTAGTTTAAAATTGCATTATGTTCTAAGCTTCTCCTTAAATATGAGTGGTAACAGAGTCAGGTGAGAGCACAAATGATGCCCTTTAGACTGTCTAGGCTGTAAACCCTTCAAGGATCAAGGATTGTTTCTCATTTAAATGATATCTCCATTGCTTAGTTTGAAACTTGGTAAATATGAGTTGGATAATTGAACGAACAAATGGATGGTAAATGAATGAATCAACTCCAGCCTTATTTTCTAAGATGGGAAATTGGTTCAAAAATGGCCAAAGACCTGAATGGCTTAGTAACTATACAAATTATACTCAACACAGAGAACATTTATTAAGCACTTAAGTGAAATCTGCTGTAAGCCCTTTATGTGACATATTTCATTTACTATTCATAACTACTATATGTGATTGGCAGTACTATGTTTCCAAATTTATAGAAAATGAAACTGACACTTAGGATAAATTTGCCCAAATCATGCAGAAAGTAAGAAGTAAAGTGGGATTTTGAATTCTACTAGGTTCTCAATCATTATATAGATTGTCTCCCATATGTTATATAGCAACTACCAGGGGTTGATACAGGGCAAGATTTTATATCAAGTTTATATATCAATGTTTAAATGCTATAACTTTCTGCATGTATTTGTAATACAAATATAGAGTGACATCATTTTCAAATTTGTATGTGTCCTTTTGGCAGGAAGCCCACTGTCACCTCTTGAGGACTTACTAACCTAAAATTACCCTCAAATAGTGAAAGAGTTCAGACCTTATAAGAAGAAAAATCTGTTCAAAAGAGTTCAGACTTTCTAGGAACAAAAAGCTGAAAGAAAATCTGATTCTGATGGCAATCACTGCCTTCCTTTCTGATACACTGTGTGGTACTGAAATGGTATAGTTTTTGGTCTGTCCCTAAATGTCCTCTCTGCAGTAACGTTTCCTTGATCTCAGAGCCTGTTGGCTTGACAGAGCTGATTCTCACTTGAGTTTCAGTTACAGATCAGTGGTAGGCAGAATTCCAAAGCGTTCCCCAATTCCTCAGTCCTGATGTACACTCGCCACCTCCCAATTATTCAGTTAGTGCTGATTTAGGTGTTGTGGGGAACGGCATTTTTAAAGATGTAATTTAAGTCACTAAAATTGTTGTCATTAAGACTGAGAGATGATCTGAATGGGGCTGGACTAATCACATTAACCCTGTAAACCTGAGTCAAGTGGTCACAGACAAGTCAAAGAGATTAGGAGGAGAGATTCAATAAGAGGGAGACAAAGTTTGGGGAGATACATGTGATGGAATGCAGTCACTCCCTAGAAGCTGAGAACAGCAGCAAGAACTGGGGAACTCAGTCCCACAACCCCAAGGAACTGTATTCTATCAATATTCTGAATGGGCATGGATGGGGCCTTTTCCACAGAACCTCCAGAGAGACCAGTACCCTGATTTCAGCCCTGAAGAGATCACCCAGCTATGCAGTGCTAGGCTGAGATCTTAGATGTGCATTTCTTTAAGTTGCTAACTTGTGATGCTTTGTTACACAGAAGCAGAAAATCAGTACAAATTCCCTTAGTTCATGCTCTAAATCAGAAAATTTCTCTCCACAGTCTAAACGCTAGCAGCTGGTCTGGAGGAGCTTCTGTCATGATCATACTGTGTTCCAGAACCTCCTCTATCCCACTAACCTTCAAGATTTCATGACGAGACTAGGGTTCTAGCCTGTACTCCCTCAGCAGCCCTGTTCAGTTTCCGTTTCTCACTCACCAAACTAACTACTCTTCATGTCTAGGAATAAAGCCTAAGACTTCCATTTGTCAGGCCACAAGAAGTTCCAAACCAATGTCTTTATCCAAATCACAGGCTCTATTATTGTAAATATTCATAAATAATCCTTCAATTAGAAAAAAATAGATATGTATAATGTGACCTGATATTGTCAAATTTAGGCAAAGAAGTTCAGCCATCAGTAATTCCTACATTTTTGTTCAGTGTGAACAGGTATACTATTACCTATGAATTATTTTTGCTAAACAGGAAAAGAAAAAGAAAAAATATACATACATAGGCACATATACATATATACTCTGTTTCTTTCTCAGCTTTGTGTCAGAGTAAAATCAAAGTAGCTTTGATTAAAACTAAATATAAAACTCAATAAGAAAATAAACCCTTTTAAAAATTGGCAAAAGATCCAAACAGACCCCTTATCAAAGAAGATATACAAATGACAAATGTAAGAAAAAATGTTTCACATTGTATGTCATCAGAGAACTGCATATTAAAACAATAAGATACCTCTGTACACCTATTAGAATGTCCAAAATCCAGAACACTGACACTACCAATAGCTTTTGGGAGATTTGGAATGATGGTGAGGATGTGGAAGAACAGGAACTCTCATTCATTGTGGGTGGGAATACAAAATGGTACAGCCACTTTGGAATACAATTTCTTACAAAACTAAACATGTTTTCACTGTATGATCCTATAATTGTGCTCCTTGGTATTTCCCAAATGAGTTGAAAACTTATGTCCACACAAGACTTGCACTTGGATGATTAGAGCAGCTTTATTCAGAATTGCTGAAACTTGAAAGTAACCAAGTTGTCCTTCAGTAGGTGAATGAATAGATGAATGGCGGTGCATCCATATAATGGAATATTGTTCTAAAAAGAAATACATTACCAAGCTGTGAAAATACATAGAAGAACTTCTAAGTGCATAGTACCAAGTGAAAGAATCCAGTCTGAAAAGGCTGTGTACTGTATGATTCCAATGATGTGATGTGCTAGAAAAGGCAAAACAATGGGGACAATAAAAAGATGAGTGGTGCCAGGGGCTGGGAGAAGGGAGGGATGAGTAGACAGAGCACAGAGACCTTTAGGGCAATGAGTTTATTCTTCTCTCATTTTATTTTTTTTAATTGTGGTAAAACACCCACATGTAAAGTGATATGATACTATAATGGGGGGTACATATCATTACATGTTTGTCAAAATCCATAGAATGTATAACACCAAGAGTGAACCCCATTGTAAACTATGGACTTAAGGTCATTATAATGTAGCAATATAGGTTCACCAACTCTGATGCTGGATATTGGTAAGGGGGGATGTTGTGTTTGTGCAGGGGTAAGTAGTATAGGGGAACTCTGTAATTCCCACTCAGTTTTGTTGAGAACTTAAACTGCTCTAAAAATAGAATCTATTTTTAAAAACTGGGTAGATAATGTTAAAGGATAATTTTCAAAACAGGAGAATCACAAATACGGATACAGACAGAAAATAAATGTGCCAAAATTTGTCTTTGACTCATTAGCAAGGGAGCTAGAAACAGATGTTATAACAAGTTCAAAGGAGAATTCACAACAAATATATGAAGTCTTCAGAGATGCTGAAATAAAATTGCTCAATAGAAGCAAAATAGGCTTCTTCAGTTAAAAACAGGTGGAACAGGGCAAGGTGAAGGCTGACACAGTAGGAATAAGGCCACCAGAGATGACCACAAGATGACAAATTCTGAGAGAGAAGACTGGAATTAAAACATCAAGTTCAACAAAGAGGGTTTGTTCTCTGTACCAGAGTCCTATGTCATGCTCACGATTTTGGCATTCCTATTATGTCGATGTGAAGCTGTTAGAAGTTTCTGGAAAAAGATCTGATGATTTAGGGATTTAATCCAAAGTAATCTCTGAAGTGGATTAAATGCCAGAAATGACTGGAAAGACTATGCAGGAGCAGGTAAAATAATCCAGGATTAAGGTAAAATTTAAGCTTTTCTTATCCACAGATTTCCTCTGTAAGAATTTCTTTGGTGACAGGTGCTCTCCCAAATCCATCTTATTCTACAAAACTCACAAAAACAGTGTGCTCTCTCTCTCTCCTGCCTTGTTCCATAGTAATACATTGAAAATAGAGACCCATTTTTCTTTCCAGACAGTGTAGTAGATAGTTATCTGGAGTGAGAAGTTTCATTTTCTAACATTTTTCATTGAAACCATCACCTGATAATTACATCGAATAGAAAGTAACCATTAATCACGTCTTTAATATATCAATTCATCACTGTCTACATTGTGTAAAGCAGAAGAACTAAAATTAATCAGTCAAACCAAACCCATCACAGCCAAATGCCTGGGGAAAGGGAGGGGAAAATCCAGAAGGAAATCCTTTGAAACGGAGAAAATAGATTTTGTTCTGCAGGTGGGAAGATGGAGCACTCAATGGTAACACCACTTCCTGTCATCACAGAAGGTGATTCTGATCTCCTCCTTTGTCCAGTTTGAGCAACTTCAAGTTGTTAGAAACTCAGAGCTTTTAAATGTTCTCTAGCCCACAAGGGAGGGAAGCAGGTGAGCTCTGCTATTGGCCTTTCATGGCACATAATGTGTTAATGAAAAGCTTTTTAGAAAGCAAGTTTACGTGTCAGATCGCAAGGGCTGCCTCTGCCCTTGTCACTCCTGTTTCTCAACTGATAAGCCAACTCTGTCAGGTGGCCCACTTAGAGGCTTCATATTCTAAAGCTCTAGGAAGCAAAGGTGTTTTTTGCGTTGGTGATTAGATGCAGAGTCTGGCTCTAAAGACCCCTGGAAATGAATAAGTCACATGGGGAACTATTCATTTGTTGCATGTCATCCTCTGCTCCCTTGACTTGTGTTGGTGACATGAAAAGAAACCTGTCTCATTTCCCCAACTCGATCATAGCTGCCTTGAAGATAGCAACCAGGTTTTAAACCTACTTTGTTAAGTCACTTCCAAGGTACGGTGGCTTCTGCATAGCTGCTTGATAAATAATTTGATGTCTCATTGCTTATAAATTATAGATTCTGTGAAAGTTTAGGGGTAGCGGGGAATTCTCTTAGGGGCTGAAAATGTCAAGGCACTCATTTCTAAACTTCTAATCTAGAATATAAGCCTTTATTATATTTTACAAGGGGAGCTGAGATTTGGCATTTTTGAGAGACACACTTTAAGACTTTCAGTGATTGCCATTATAGTTCCTTATTTCCCCCCTATAAAATACAGATAATTAAAAATTGATGAAAGTCAAGGCTGTGGCAAAATGAAAACAATCAAGCCAACTCCACTCTCTTAAGAGGAGGGGTCCCCACACAGAGCCCAGCTGTGCAGCCCTCACATCTCTGCCTCCTCAAAACTGCAGAGACCTGGTCATTAATCAGAACAACATGAAATCCACCAAATACTAAACTTACCAAGTAACCTAGTCTTTTCTGTGTCTCCTAGTACATAACAAATGAGGGGCACCTGATAGGTTTGCATGAATGAACTCACCTGTAGATTGTTGCTAAAGGCTCAGTGCAGTGTGGCCAAATTCCACAATAACTTCAAAGGGAAGGGAAGGGTCAAGAAAAGCAGAAGGTCAAGAAAAACAGATAGTTTTCATTTTACATAAATCAAAGGTGTGCTTTAATATCTGAGCTGTGAGTTAAATGAAGAAACTCAAAAACACCTATTTCTCCTATTTCTATTTTATGCAAAAAATTTAATTAAATTGAAGGGTATTAGATATATGTCAGCTGAGGAGCAGGTTATGACTGAAGAAAATTCAGGCCAGTAGCCAAAAAAGAAAGAGCCAGAGGTCATTGGGGACATCAACCAAATCTGACTTTGTCTCAGCTTCCAATTGATCCATGTGTGATCAGGCTTGTAGGCAATGGGCTGACTGTGCAGACATTTTAAGTTACTTCTGTTGGTGAGCTATTTAGTTAAAGTTGGCTATATGAACATTCCAGTGCCGGGACTTTACATTGAATGTAAGTGAGATTTAGGAAAGATATTTCAGAATAATCAAGGGGAAAAAGTGAAGGCACTCAGTTTCCAAGGAGGAATTAGATATATATGTTTCTAATTCAGGATGTAACTGAAGTAAAGAGAAATGGCCCGTATAAGTGATAGGCATTCAGTGTACAATAAAAATAAGCTACCTGTATAAATAGACATAGTAATGACAATAAAATCAATGCCTTAATTTGAATAGCACACAGCTTGCAAAGCGGTGTCACATATGGTATCTCATTTTATTCTCAGAGGTTATTATAAAATGTATTTGCACATTACATGTACTCATATAATTGATTTTTCAGCACCAAAGCCAACTACATTTTTACAGATACCGGCTATCACAGTTCTCATGACAATAGTCTAAATGTGCATGGTTTCCCTATTCATTCATATTTTCTTTCTTGGATCTTCAGCTTTATGAAAACTTATGAACAAATTCCTCTTAGACCCTGTTGACAAATTTATAAGTTGCTGTTATGGGTTACATTGTAATCCCCACAAATTCAATGTGTTGAAATCCTAAGCCCCAGTACTTCAGAATATGATCCTATTTGGGTCGTTGCTGATGTATGTGGTTAAGATGAGATCATTAGGACGGACCCTAAACCAATATGACCCATGTCCTTATAAAAAAGAGAACCACAGATACAGACATCCCCACTGGAAGAAGACCATGTGACGACAAAGGCAGAGAGCAGGGCGATGCTTCTGCAAGGTAAGAAAAGTCAAAGATTGTCATCAAACTACTAGAAACTAGGGAAAAGGCCTGGAACAGATTCTCCCTCAGAACCCTTAGACAGAACCATCCCTGCTGACACCTTGCTCAGACTTCCAGCCTCCAGAACCATGAGACAATAAGCCACCTGTTGGTGGTACTTTGTTAGGCAGCCCTAGCAAACTAATACAGTTCCCATCATGCTTGTTACTTTAAGAATGAAATCATGTCAAAATGTATAGGGTCATGGGTCTCAGGGAAGTGTGCCAAAAGAGAACCCCTCATCCTCCAGTAGTGATAGCTGGGACTTCCTAAGGGCCTCCCCCACTGCATTCACCTGCCACAAACAGGAATACTCTGTTGGAAGCTGGTGTCCCTCTTGTGGGTGATACTGACCACCCCACTCGGCTTTCAGTCCATATGCTGGGCTAGCCCTCTTCCCACTGTTCTCTGCAGGAAAGCCTGTTGTCCAAAGGAACTGGCAGGAAGGCGGTTGATTCTCATCTTGACCTTATTACCAGATAAGTATTCTTGGACAGATTTTTTTAACTTCCCCATTTATAAAGTGGGGCTAATGAAACTATTCTTATTAGGCTGTTGTGAGGTCTAAATGAGTTAATGTCTTTGTCACTATTCCAGACCACTTTCCTGACTCAGAGGAATGAAACGAAAAAAATTGCTGCAGAGACCAGGGAGGAAAAATATAAACACCATCTTTCTGCAGCCCCAGAGACTTTATCCCCACATCATGATCCTTTTTTTTGTCTCTTCCTAACAAAATGTCATGCAGTGTTTTTTCTGTAACCCTAACTTTCCTGCTCCCCCTCCTAATGTCTGTGCTCCTTTTACCACGTCATCTGTCAGCTTTGTCTTTTTGACTCTGGCATTGTCTTCTCTTTACTCATTCCTCTCTGAGAAAAGCACTTTGACCCCTGCCCATGAGTGTCTGTAGAATTCCTATATAGGATGGCATAGAGGCAGTCATTTTGTTGGAAATATATGCCAAAGGACATGTCTTCTATCTGCATTTGCAAAGCAGGTGCTGTGTTTTTGTTTAGTGTTGTTTTATTTGGGGTGGCTGGGGAGAGCGGGTGTGGGTGAGCTCATGCATGACAGTACAGCTGCAGTTGCTGGCTTTTCCAGTTTGCCCCTGCAGATCTCTCTATCCTCTCCATCCTGCTCTGGGCCCTAAAAGGACAGTCTCTATGGACTGTCCAAGCTTTCTTGTCTTGGTAGGAGATCTACAGTTGAACCAGAGAAAGGCAGGGGTATTGATCCACAGTCTCCAGGTCCCTCCATGACAGCCTGGGGTTTCTGCAGTGGCTGAGTTCCTCTAAGTCTACAGCTTCTTTCCAGCAAACTCCTAAAACTACAGCTGTTAGTAAATTCCGATAACACCATTCTCTCCCGTCCTCTTTTCAGGACCCAGGTGGTAACATAAACAAATGCGATAATCGTCGTTTAATACAACCATCCCTTAAACTATGGGGACACTTGTACTACTGTTTATCTCTGGGAATTTCACTATCCTTTATCTCTTCCCACACCTCTATAAAAAAGTCCATTCAAAGACTCTCTTTACTTGACCCCACTGAGTGTGCCATCTCATTTTTCTCAGGACTTCGGTATCCTGTTATCACAACCATCCTAAGGACTAGGAACATCTCCCGCTAAGAACATCACTCTGGATGTAACCAGAAGATCGGTGACAAGACATTTCTTCTTTGTCCCAGTTCATTTATATCCCAAATAATTTTAGTGATGCTTTTAATATCACAACCACTGGCTCATCACAACCATTATATCATCATGCATCTCTGATATTCTTGAACTTTTCTTTCCGTTTTTCCTGCCTTCATCTTTAATCCTGTTATCTAAGGCAGTTTGGCCCAGTAGAAGGAGTAGGGACAAAAGTCAGCCAGCTGGTCAGGGCTGTAATCAGATGGTCAGCCATTATGAGTGTGTGAGCTCAGCAACTTTGAGCAAAACATGAATATTCTATTAATTTTATGAGTACAAACTTATGAAAAAGAACAATAAAATAATGCAAGTGAGGAAAATAGGAAATAGCACATAGTAGTAGATGAATAGTTATTAGCCCCTTTCTTTAGTTTAAAAATTAAATTTTTATAATATTTTGAAATAATGTATAAAATATAATATAATATAATATAATATATATATATATATATATATATATGGATAGTTCCCTTCCATTAACATTTTTACAGACACCACTGTCCCTGGCCCAAAAAGGCCCTGGGACTTTCATTTTCTTTCCCATCAAAACATAATACGTGGGGTCCTCTTGGAATAAAATGTCACATTCTTGGATGCCTCCCTCCATTGGAAAAGTGGAGATTTCCCAGCAAATGATTACCTCTTTCCAGCCACTTTTTTGAGGAATGTTAGCTTCGCAGAGGACTTCTGAAACAAACACTGAGATTACTTTCCAGCTGAGATCAGTTACTGCTCATCCTCTTTCTCATCACTGTTGACATTGTCAGTCCGACGGTCAAGAATTACTCACTGCATCCCTTCCATATGTGAGTCTGCTTTCCTACCTGGGCAGTGGTCTAAGAAGATGAAGACAGTTGTCCTAGCTGTCCTCAAAACTCTCTAAAAGATAAGAACTAGATCAGCAAGTCCCAAAAGCGATGTCCCTTTTCTAGAGATAGTCATACTCGTGGTTTCCTGAGCTTACAAACCTGCTTTTGGAATATTTCCTGCTTTTCTCTTTGATAGTTTTGACCATGGCCTTGCCCCTTTCCCTGTACTTTTCTTGTTCCCCAGCCTGGCCTATAAAGAACTCCTACATCAGTCATTGCTGTTCCTTCAGGATCATCCTTCCAAATCCCCTTTTCATTATATGGACCTATTAGTACCTTCTTTTCTTCCACACTCTAAAATGCTTCTAGGTCATTATTGTAGCTAGACTTGGTCTGATATTTGTTTATTTGTTTATTTATTGTCATTCTCCTTAATTACTAACATACAAATTTATTTATTTGTTCTTTGAATTTTGTAGTTTACAGTTTTATGTCTTCAGATGTTCCATAAATTCTCTAGGATGGTAGAGTAGAAGGAGCACAGGCTTTATATCTAACAGTACCTGATAGTAATCTCAGCCCGACCACCAAACTGTACTTTCTTCATCAGTAAGAAGAGAGAACATTATCTACCACATGGATCAGCTCTGAGGACTGTAACATCTTAAAAGCCAATCACAATGCCTGGCACATTGTGTCCTCTCATCAAATGTTAGTTTTCTTCCTTCTTCTCCTTCATTAGACTCAAATAGCAGGAGACATTTATCACTGGCTGTGGTTTTAGTCCTTTCTCTGAAAGCTCATGCTATAGCTCCAATTTAGCCCATGTCACCAGAGTTGGACAGATTGAACGGGGTAAAGAAATTTGCCTCTTCAGATCATTTTTCTTATATTACTAAACTTTCATGTTCTAATAGCAATTTATTTATCTTCTTCATGCCATTACAAACTCTCTGAGATTTTAAGGAATTAATTTTGCTTATTCTTGCGGAATGATAGATACCATTTTTGTCTACTATTTTGCAATCATTTCATTTTCTTTCCTAGAGACAACTTGTCTAATGTCTGCCAGACCATATCATGTTTTGTTGATTTTGTTCCAAACTGTTAGCATATTTATCTAAATAAACACCTTAAATTCTATATGAGTAGATCAACTCAAAAGATCTGTTTAACCACAGAGTCATGATTTGGTTCTAGTTCTATTCTCTTTATAAAATTAAATTATTTACAAGGGCTAGTGCTTCCTTTAGTAGTGAGAAAAGTTTCCTACTCTTTAATTATGTTGATCCTTTTCTTGTGTGTATGTGTGTGTGTGTGTGTGAGTGTGTGTGTGAGTGTGTGTGCTTGAATAGGAGGGAGCTGAGTGAGAGTAGTCATCCATTTATATGGTATGTATGATATTCAATGTGATATAACATTTATATATAGCATATATATACACTATACTATACAATAAAATGTACATGATCTAAGGTTTGTTAGAATTTATCATCCAACTAATACATCATCTATTTTTCAAAATCTACATGAGTGTTAAATGGAAATCCTGTCTCTGGATGTTTTTCTTCTTCTATCTACTCAGCTCCCTGACAGCTATACATGTTCCTAATGCTTTTTAGTTACATGGGAAAAGATTACATTTGGTCTCTTCTCTCTCAGAATCTCATTTTAAGAAACATTTTAATAAATACCTAAAATGAGGGACTGAGGCAAGCTAATATCTGAGAGTAATATTTCGGGCAGAGGCAACAGAAAGTACAGGTGCCCCGAGTTGACAGCATGTCTGGGAAGTTTGAAGGACAACAAGGATGTCACTTTTCCTGCTGTGGACAAACTACAAAGGGGAGAAGCACGAGATGAGAATAATAAGCTAACAGGTGTCAAGACTTAGGGGTGTGTGAAGATTCTGTGGGGTCTGTAGGCTAGTGTAAGGATCTGGGCTCTCATTGTGTCAGATGAAAGCTACCTGAGCTTAATGAGCAGAGAAATTTCATGAGCCATGACCTGACTTTGTTTTAAAAGTACTATTATGGCTGCTGGGTGAAGTGTCCACAGAGACAAAGCATGTGGCAGGGAGAACTGTTAGCAAGAGGTTGTAATAATGTGTGTGAAAGATAATGCTGGCTGGAACCTGGACAGACTGGGTGGAGGTGATGAGAAGTACTCAGATCACAGGAGCATTTTGAGGGCAGAGCCTCAAATAAAATAGGATTTGCAGATGGGTTCTTTGTGGAATGTGAGAGACAGACAGCAGTCAAGGATGACTCCAGCTGTTGAAGAGGTGCTATAAGCTGAAAGGAGTGGGGCGGCAGTAAGAGTACACATGGAGATGCACGGCTACCTGGCCTCTGAGTGGGAAGGAGAGAAGGCAGCTGGGTGTGTGAGCCTGGAGGAGTGGGAGAGATGCAGGATGGAGTCAGGGACTGGGAGGCACCAGCCCACAGATGGTAATAAAGGCCACGAATGACGGCTGACCAGAAAGGAGAAATCAGTAACTGAGACTGAAATGGAGCAATCAGCGAAATGAAAGACCCAGAGGGTGCAATGTTTTGGAAGTAAAATCGGGGAAGAAACAAAAAAGGTGTTTTGAGAAGCAAAGAACAAATCCTCTAAACCAAATGTTTCTGACAGATCAATTAAGATGACGGTTAAGAATTGTCATTAAATCTATCTGTGGAGGTTATCGGTACCCTCAACAAAGTCCTTTTGGGTGGAGGAGTAGAAAAGAAACCTGATTTATTTGGTATTATGACAGAATGAGAGGAGAGAGAAGAGAGAGGAAATACAAGTGATTTTTAAGGAAACTGTCTACTGAAGACTGTCTAAAGTATCTATTTAAGGGAAGTGGATGAAAGAAGAGTAGAGGATTTTTGTAAGATGGAAGAAGTTGCAGAATGTTTGTGTGTTGATGGTAATAACTCAATAGAAAAGGGAAGTTGATGGTGCAGAAGAGAAGGGGGACAATTACTGGAGCAATTCACTTGAATGGCAGAAGCCAATTGGTCCAGTGCTCAGGTGGAGGGCTGGCCTCAGATGGTGGGTTCACTCACAGTAACAGGAAGAGGGAGGAGTCTATGAACAGTAGGTAGGTGTGGTGGGGAGAGGCTTCTCTTCTGGTGTCTGCATGTCCTCAGCAAAACAGGAAACCAGGTCACCAGCTCTGTGAGCAAATGAGGATGGTGGTGTTGAACAGCAAAGAGAGGGAGAATGAATGGACAGAAGAAATGTCGAATGCCTGTCAGTGTTGTGACTGTAAGTTAAGGACAACAGTTCAGGCATGATGACTTTAATGTGCAACCAGTTGGCATGATGACACATAGCCATGCAGACGCAGGCATGAGGAAGGGCAGAGCCAGATACATGCAGAGCGGGAGCTGCCAGGGAGGGAGGGGTCGTAGTGCAGGGCTGTGGGACCGAAGCTGGACGACGGGGGCCAGGAGCAAACAATGGGTGTAGGATAGATGGATGTTAGGGTCTGCGGGTTTGAGGAACTACAGGTTTCCCCTGAAAGGCCAAAAGTTCACTTTATACTACTTCACTTTCAGGAAAGACTTACATTAGCACCTGTTTTCACTAAGTGAAAAAACTCTGAAGAGGATTTTTGCTTTTACTAAATAGTAATCGCTTCTTTGTTTATGCCATTTCGTTTTACAAAAAGGTTCATAGCAGTCTACTTTCAGATAGTGGGAGAAACCTGTATTAGACTTGGGCACCCAGACTGGTCTGTTTCTTCTCAAGTAAGTACTTCCCTTTTGCTCTGTTTTGTTTTTCCTCTGCAGGGTCTCTTCCTTCTATGGTATTTTTTCACTTTTATTCTTTTTCTCCTGCTGTATTTTAGTCCATGTCAAATTTGAATTTTCTTCTTTTAAAATTTCTCCCTATTACTCCTGAAGCATTACACTGCTTTGTTGTTCTCTTTCGGAGCTGTCCCATGGAATTTTCTGTGATGATGGAAATGTTCTTTATTTGTACTTTCCGATAAAGTAGCCTCTGGTCACTTGCAGCAGGTGTGACTAAGGAAAAAAGATTTTCAATTTTATCTAATGAGAATTAATTTAAAGTCAAATAGCTACATGTAGCTAGTGATCAATCTATTGGATATCACAGTGAGCTTAAGAGAAATCTTTATGTTTGATGATCTGAATGTCATTGGCTCTGAAAATCATTTTTCTAGTCTCCCTTTGACCTCTGCCTTCTAAAGTTGTTTCTCGTGTGTCTGCCTCCTTTTTCCCATTTATTCAACAAATATTTATGAAAAATCACCTGTATGCTAGTATCAGCAAGAGGTATTAGTGACATGGGAATGAATTAAGTAAGGACACCGGTCTTCAAGCAATGAGGAGATAAGCAAACAATTAATGACAATTATATAAAATTATCATACAATGTGTCACATTCTATGATCGGTGGAAGAGTAAAGAGGGGTTCAGAGCCCAGCAGGGAAAAGGCAAAGGGACTATTCTTCAGTGTCCTACTAAGTTTGAACCCTGGTTTTATCTATTCTTTAATGAGCAACCCACCTAGCAGGTAATTATAAGAATTTTAAAAAATTGGTGTGTGTGTAAAGTGCTTAGCACACTGCCTGCCTTTAAGTAGAACTAATTCCCTCCTGGGCAAAATGCATAAATTTTTTTTTATTCTAAATTCACCTGGATTCTTTTTACATTGAAAATTATGCTGTCTTTGTTCTCCCTTCTCAGAACACTATTTATGAGTGAACCTTTTATTAGTTGATCTTGAGCCCCATGTCCAACATGCCTTTGGCAGTCTCTGTGCATATGCATATTTGTATCTAGCCTGAAATGGAGCTTCTCTCTCTTTTACTCACAATATATTGCTCAAAGTAACCACCCCATCCATTATTCTTCTGAAACACTTACAGACCTGAAGAATGTTTTTAACAAAACTTGGAGTCTTTTTTCCAAAAGAATTATAAAGTACTGGCATCTTGCAAATAAAATCATAGCCTCATTCCTGCCAGAAAGCCGTCAAACCTCTGCTTGAACACTATGGGTGACAGGGAGCTCACTACCTAAAAAAGCAATTCAATCCGTTATCAGGACGTTCATCAATAGGAAGTTCATTTTTCTGTAGAGGTGTAACGCACCACCCTCTTGCTTCCTCCATCCGTCCGAGCCCTGTCCTCCACATGTATAAAGTAGCACCACTGGGAGGGGTTGAGGGGTGGTCTCAAGTAGGGCTGAGATTACACGTTACCCCAAACCTTTCTTATCGAAGGAGCTTCCAGCTAAGAGTCACCTTTAATTATGGTTGTAAACATTGTCCACTAGATGAGTCCTGGTGAAAAGTATCAGGAGCTCCAGTCTACGATAGAAGGGGGCGTACTTAATTCCTCCTGTCCACGGCATCCATCCACACCCCTCACACAGCCCACCTCCCAGGAGACTTTCCTATTCCAGCCTGAATAGCTCTAATTCTTTACCTCTTCTTCATGTCATGATTTCGTCCTCCTCCTGTTGGCTAAGCTCCCTCCCTAAAGTGTCTCATTTGGGTTATTTTGAGTTAAAGCTAAATATCTCTGGATAATTGAACCTCGAGAGGCATGCTGCTTGTGTGTAAGGGTGTCACAGTGATAACGGAAGCTGGAGGGAGATCATTCTTTCCTCTTTACTTGTGAGCAAAGTGTAGTATCCAGGCTCCAGCCCAGGTCTACTAGCTCCACATGTTTTGCTTTTCAGAACGTTATATGAAAAGGATCCGCCAGCACCTGGGAAGCCTTAGTGACAAACCTACTCTCTCACAAATATTATGGTTTCATAATCCTGTTTCCAAAACACAGCGCCTCACACAGTGGGTGTGAGGAATTGTTGAGAGCAAAGAGAAGATGAAACTCTCATCGCCAACTCGTCATCCCTTTTGACAAATGAAATACAATGATTAGTTTTCCTATTTTGATCTGCTTTAGTTCAAATATGCCATTCTCCTTCCTGGCCTCCCACATGATAGATAAATACATAGGTAGGTATGTAAATATATAGATAATCGAAAGATAGAGGATAGATAGATCATTAATAGATAAATAATTGATAGGAATGAGTGTATGTGTGTGTGTAATTTATCACTCTATTTCTAATTCTCTTGCTCTTTTGCTCTTGTTTCCTATTATATTTGTTATTGTTGTTGGCTTGTTTTTCTTTTCCATGCAGGGCCCTTGTCATTTTTCCCCCTTCTTTATTTTGCCACCCACATTCTCTTCCCCATTAAACAGCCTAAAAATGGCCAGCATCTTAAGAGTACAATGCAAAATGTATTTTCCTGGGGGACAATAATAATGTGAAGGGACCTCACTGTGGGGCAAAGTCAGAAGAGATGTGAGGCAATTTGTGTCCCTACAAATATCAGTCTGTCAGGTCCTTGCTGTTGTTTTAAAAATAGCCCCCACGTCTCAGGACGTAGTTTAGAGCTAAGTTAAAGGCACATTTGCTTCTTCAGAGCATCACTTATGGGGCTGAAAATGCTGAGGCGGTGGAAAGCAAAGTTGGGAGTATTTATTTGCAACTTGTTCTTACTCCAGAATCCCTTCAGGGAATGACTTTGTAGCAGTTTAAGCTCAAATGTAGAATAGAAAAATGGGTGCTTTACCCCCGCTCACAGGATTTGTCTCGTATGGCCTCCTGGTGTGGATAACAAGGAGAAAAGAATATGAATTAGTAATCCAAATCTGCACTTTCTGCTCAGTAACTCCAGAGACCTTCGCAGGCAGTGTTAAAATCAGCACATCTCACCTGGTCTCTGTGCCTAAATTACTCTATTCCCACACACCCCTTTCTCTTTGCAGTGCTGTTCAGGTCCAAGACTAGCAGCTCATATACGAGGAAAAGCAACCTAGTTGTGTGTGTTTGGAGTTATAAGTAAAATATACCTTCTCCTGCTCTGATCTTTTTATTAAAATCATTCTATTTATACCTCAAATGACAATAAATATGACAGCTCTGTTGTGGCCTGCTACACACCAAGGAAAAGGCTGGAGGGAGACACACAGACTCAGGGATACAGAGCACACCCAGGAGCAGGCAGGATGGAAAGCTGAGGGAGAGAGGCTCAGACACGCCCAGAGCAGGAATCAGTGGCGACTTCTTTATCTCACTTCCGAGGGGGTTGGACTGAAAACTAAGTGTGAGCCTGTCTGCATAGGGTCTCTTGACTAGTCAAGGTCACCATATGATTGCATGAGGTTATTTTTGTCATTATCATTCTTGTTGCCCTTATTCAGGAGACAGACTACAACTGAGCATAGAAGTGGGGGGCCTCTGGTTTGAGGAGTTCTGCAAAGGGAGAGAGTGCGGCAGGATGGAGAAGCAGTGAGTGAGTTAGCCCTGCAGACTGTCGTGTGCACGGTAGTGCTGACGTAGGACAACACGTAGGGCTTCCTGTCACATCACCTTCTCCGTGACTGTCTCCTGATCATGCTATCTTAAAAAAAAGAGTAAGGAAAAAGAAAAAAAAGAAAAAGATTCCCCCACTCCTAAGAAATTGAAACAAGGCCTCTGAACCTGTCTTCCCTGGTTAACTTTCTCCTTAACACTCATTTCTATTAAACACACTGCACATTACTCTAGTTTATCTTACTTGAGATTGTCTACCTCCACCACCATATACAGCTTTTTTAAGTTTTTTGTCCATTTTTTTCATCTTGTATCCTTTGCCACCAGAATAGTGCCTGGTATACAGAAAAGCACTTCATAAATATTGGTTGAATTGATGAATGAAATGAATGACTGTAACCACCTTGAAATTGAGTGAGCTATGCATGTACCTGGCACAGCATCAGACCCACAGCAAACATTTAACCAACACCCACTTTAAATATAAGGAATCTATGGCACCAGGAGGTCAGATTACAGAGCAAGAAGTCAGAGAGCTTAGAAGTGGCAGGTCTGAGACTAGAATGCAGGCCTCCTGATGTCTGGGCCAGGCATCTCCCACATCACACACCCTCACACTGAGCCCGTTTCCCGGGGAGGTGTGTGCTGCTCCATCCACCTGACTCTGATTTCCATAGCTGCTTTCACTCCTCTAAGAGAGCCACAGCTGATCTTGCTAAGCAATCTGCTAAATACAGAGAAGAAATGTGTTTACATTGTCATCTTAATGGCCATTGGTGCTAAACTTAACTAAAATCCATTGCAAGAAGCCTCATCCAGAGAAGGCAGCCTGACCCATGAATCAGTAAGAATGCTTTAAGTACTGGAGACAAAATCAGAGAAGAGGTTAAGTGAACAGTGTGTGACACAGAGTTGTTACTCCATTCCTTCTCCTTTATTCAATTCAGTCCAATCCAATAAGTATTTACTGAGGACATATCTCATGCCCTGCACTGTGCTGGGCATGCTGAGGATAGACAACCAGTGTCTGCAACACAAAAGACAAGAGAGCCCTAATGCTATCACTCCACCCACTGTGGTTGGGAAGGCAAAGACAGTGCTCATCTCAGCAGGACGGGAATCCTGCTGGGGCACCAGAACAAAGGACCCCTTCCACAGTAAGAGACCAACATGCCTTCTTGCTATAAACTCCAAGATGAGGCCCTACTGAGCTCAGAGGAGGCTTGCACTTAGATGCACTTGATTATTTCATGTATTTCAGACTTGAAGGCAATAGGAGCAATTGAGATTGAATAAAATTATTAAGTGAAATGGGAGAAAGGTTACCTTGTGAGCAGAGAGCTTTAAATCTCCCTCTTCTTCATTGTGATAAAAATAAAAACAAAACCACTTCACCAAACCCTGAAAGCAGTAAATATTTGCACAGGTTCATCATGGAACAGAACAGATATCACTCCTGAGGAATTCTTCCTCTTGCCCTCTGCCTTTTCTCATTCTTTTCACCCTCATCTTTTACTTGCTCACCTCATTTCTCCCCTGTTTTTTCCTCTGCCCCCTGCTTTTCCTCTCCTCCCTCCGCCTGCTTTCTGCATGCAGGGACTGTGTTGATACAAATGGAGAACTCAGGATGTTGGGAGCAAAATCTATGTCCTCTATTATTGATTTGTTCATTTGAAATTTGTGTGATTGTCTGACTATGCCAAATACTTTATATAATAAAATATTAAGTTTCTAAATAAATAATAGTCATTCATGACAATCAATGTAGTGTAGAGGGCAGAATAGGCATTTTGCTGTCAGACCACTCCAGGCTGGAGTCCTGCTCCTCTGCTGCTATCCTAGTGATCTTGGAGATCTCCCTTAATCTCTTCCTTCATCAGTTAAATAAAGGGAATATTTATTTCCTTCCCTGCTGCTGTAAGAATTAAATAAATATGCTATGTAAAGTGACCTAGCATCATCTAGAGAAAAGCCCAATGTATAGCCTGGTCCATGGAATTCAAACCAGAGGATTTATTTTCACTGAGAAGATAAGATGCAAAAAGTGTTAATAAACTAATACCTCACATTAGAGTATCACTTCAAAACTGTGGGGTAAATAATATATGTAGTACCTCAGTTAATCCTCATGGGACACAATCCATCATTGGGCCCATTTTATACATTTGGAAGAACTGGAACACATGAGAACTTAGTGGCAGACCTCACCTCTTGGTATTTCAAATTCTGTTGTCCTTCCATCTCACTGCAGAGCTGCTGAGAACTCGATGCGACCAGTTAGTGATGGACTGAGTAAGGCTTCATGAATGCAGCAGAGAGGATGCTTACCAGCAGAGAGCAGACAGAAGCACGGTGTTGGGTGGGCTCCCAGAGAAGAGGGCCACCCCCAAGATACATTTCACCTCCTCACTTCGTTCCTCTGACTCTCATGCGACTAATGTTCAGACTTTCATATTTAGATTCTGATCTTCTGCAGTGTGCCACAAGCAAACTTAAGAAAAAACAAATACATAAATGAAGCCACTGCTCTATGACTATGGAGAAAACAAGTAATGTGCTCAGGAAGTGATGATGTCAGCCTGGAGGTCACTCGACTTCTTAATCCCTTTGTAGCCATATTGCTACAGAGAGAGAGAAATAGCAGAGATCAACATATTACTATTTGCATACTCGCTTACTCCTCCAATAACTCTTTCCTAGTAATAAAGACAGTGCATTGCACTTCAATTTCTGGAAGTTAGGATACATTCAAGACATGCCTCACTCCATTAGTTTGAAAGTCTAAATTCACCCTTCAGAGTAGAGAGACTATATTAATTTATATTTAATGTTCAATTGAATATTTTCTGTATTCTTAATATGCAAACATTTTAATTTAGATGATAAACAGTAATATTAATTGTGATATAACATATTCATTTTTAATAAGCCCTGTAAATGTTACTGCATATTTCTGGGAATTTGACCCAAAAAAGTCTTACTATGATTAAGCATCCATGGAGCATTTAAAAGTCTTATAAAATTATATCAAGGAAATAAAGAATTTCAAACATATCAAATTTTCCTGTGTAACAATTTTTCCTTAATATTAAATCAACTCGATTTGCAGAGGTTACATATACTTAAGCACATGATCTCATATAACAAATCAAGATAAATGGAAAATATATAACTCTTTTTTACAGAGTATGATTTCAATACTTAATTCATCATCCACCCTTTTGGCAGAGAGCTTCAATATGAATCTAAGCTTCAATACACAATGCACAAACTATAGCTATTTATTACAATGTTGTGTCATTTGTCACTTTTATAGAATTCAGTGTATTTTGCAGGCTGTAAAATGGGCTAGAGTGATTCAGAAATGATCTATGCCATCATTATTCCTCATTTCTAGTGCCTGAATTGCATCTACTTTCCCCAACAGACTTGATTTATTAGGTGAATAAATAACAATATGCTTCAATAATGTATATCTATTGAGACTTCATTAGCTGCCCAAGAGATGCTATCCTGATTTTAAATAATTGAAATACACATGTGATGGAGTCCAATGGACTTGAGATGATTGGGGTATAAATATTTACTAAAGCAGAGTGGTGGAGGGAAGATGCTTTCAGAATAGATTGGAATGGAAGGGACACTTTCAAATGACAGTAAATGTTCTTCATAAAAGTTCAGAGATTTATAGGCTTCTTCTCTCAAAATAGAACAGGCAACTTACAGTGGAAACTGAGGAGGTTTGTTTATTTTCTCTGAATCCCAAAAAAGACTGTTCTCCAACTTTCAGCTGACTCACTCTTAAAAATGTACCTATAATGCTGGTCAGATCCATTTAATGCCTAAATTCTCAAGCCTGCTGGGTGCTTAATCTCATAGTCCAATACACTAAGGCCTAGGGAGTAGAGCATATTGTCCTCCTCAAGGCTAACATTTTATCTTCTGCTAGTTGAGGGTGTGTTCACTTGCTAGGTAAAACGAGTTTTGGGCCCTTAAATAAACAATTTTAGCTCTCTGTTTGTAATGCATATGTGATGAAATAAGTTTGAGTCTGCAGTCAAAAAGTCTTGGCTTGATGTTGTTTCAGAAATTTCTAGAATGGTTTGTGTCGGAGGACATATAACAGATGCAACTTAAATAATTAAACCTAGTGAAGTTCCTGGAACCTTTCCCTCCCACCCCCAACATATTTTGGCTGTTTGCATTTTGGAACATATTTGCATTTTGGAAAGGAGAATATTTATTTCTTTTCTAAGATAGACTTAGAAGTTTATTCCTTCTAAATGAAAAAAAAATTGTCTTACAAATGATAAGTAGATGCTAAAGGAGAATATTTATTTCTTCTCTAAAAGCAGACTGAATTGGAAGTGGGGAGGAGTAGCCTCAAAACTGAGAAATAGTTGCTAAAGGAAAGATGATGTATTTATAGCAAAAAAGAGTATGTGTGTGTGTGTGCATGAATATGTGTGCTTGTGTGTGTGTTTTACTTTGGAGAAAGAGTTCTATCCTTTCTTTCCTTAAAAAAAGAAGCAAATAGACAAAATCCTCTCTTTGTTCCAGTGGCATATGGACAGCAGGAGAGGCAAGAGGTCCTGCAGTCCCCTGAAAGAGGAATCTAATTAGAGAGGTCAGGAATGTGACTGGGTATGACAGGGGTTTAGGTGACCATAGGGAGGAGATCCTAGGGGTCTGGTAAGAAGACACTAGAGACCCAGAGGAGCAGATAGAGATGATCTAGGCAGGTGGGAAGCCCCAAGGCAGGAGAAAGGAGGTGCTATGGGTCTCTTCAGGGCTTCCTTGGGATTCCACCCTAGGTTGCTGCATGACCAAGGATGTTCATAAAGAAAAGGGCATCAGAGCTGGGGCTGCTGGTGAATGGTGTGAGGCTGCGCACCAGCCAGTGAGGATAAATAGTTCAATATGATGAGTCAAACCATTCCCAACACTGACCCCACTTATTTGAGGCATCCTAGAGGGCCTGCATTAGCACGTGATCATATATATTCTTTTTCATCTAGAAGCCTTGGAGGATTTCTGCATCCATCATTATCTTGTTTCTTTAACGTTGTGAAAATACAATGTACTCAGCGATGCTTCCTTATCTGAGTACTGATGCTAGCTCTGGAGAGGTGGGGAAGAAAACAGAACAGATGGGAGAGGGTATGAGCATCATGGTGGTGAACTCACTGGACCCAGCACTGCCCCCCTCCCCTGCTCATCCTGGACTAGTGTTCAGCCTGTAGGTAGATAAGGGTTGTGGATGCACTTTCTTCCTACCTGGCACTAGCCAAAACCTGCAACCTCTCCCCACAAAAGCTTTGATTTCTGTTGGCTTGACATCCTAGGTCCTGCTAAGGAGATCCCAGGCATATGATATCCTGGGAGCCTTGAATAGTGTGCATCCTGTCCTAATTATGTCTCAAATAAATCTCTTAGCCTCAAGAACCCAGCTCCTCTTGTGATTTTTGTCTCTTGTGTCTATCACATCCATGTTCATATTTTCAGTTCCAAACATTTTTTCTTGAGTTCCCATTTATTCAACTACTACTATATGTTGCTATCCTGAATGTGTCTAACTATTTTGTTATTTTGAGCTCACTATATACAAGGAAATATGTTAAATGATCTTCATATATTATTTGTAATCCTTATAGCATTGTTATGATATAGACAGCAATGTATTTGAGATGAATCTGCTAGATGCCTATAAAGCACCAAGCATTGTGTTGGGTATTAGAGTACAACAGATTAAGGTCTTGCTGTCATGGTACTTATATTCAGTAAAATTGTTAATCTTATTTTATCAATGAGGAACTGAGGCTCAGAGGAATTGATGGATGGAACAATGTTCCCAACTTAGTGAGCTGATTGGTAGAATTATGATTTGTTCGCATGGTCTTCACACTATTCCACACTGACAAATGTGTATTATATTCTTCTACATCATGTGTTGGCAAATATTTCTGTAAAGGGGCAGATAATAAAGATGTTAGGCCTTGTGGGACATATAGTCTCTGTCATAGTCATTCAACTCTGAAGTTGGAGCAGGGAACTAGTCAGAGACAATGAATGAATACACAAGGTTATGCTGTCATGCAGCTTCATTAGAGAAGGGGGTCACAGCTTGTTGATGCATATTCTAGATTATTCCTCTAAGAGGATAACATTTAATTTGATGTCAGAGGATAAGAAAACACTAACTATGCATAGGGCTTAGGGAAGAGCATTTGAGTAGAGGTAGCAGAAAGTGCAAAGACCCTGAGGCCAAATAAAAGCTGATGTGTTTGAGGCCAGAAAGAGGGTTCATTTATCCGGAAGAAGCTGGGGTAGGAGAGAGATAGTCATTAATTTGACTAAAGCAAATCTACTATTTAGGTAGAGAACTGCCAAAGATCTTTTCAGTCAATCACAAGGTGGACTGAGGATACCTGCTTCATGCACTCTGTCTTCACATCGGCTACCAGTTTTGGAAGTCAATAAATACTGCAGGGATGGGTTTCTTATTCTTCGAGCTCCTCCTGAACAGCAAGTCATTCCCAAATCTTTTATTCCAGCCATGCTCATGAATTTTTTAATTTACCACCTGGGGTACAGAAGAGATTGCTAAGAAAGATGCTCTGTGCCTAGTAATACAATCTGGTGCCGAAGGATGTGCAGAGGGAGAAGAATAGACATCTGGGAAGAGAATTCAAGACTGCAATCAGAATAAAAAATATATCCCAGGTGAAGAGTTCTTGAGATCTGGCTCAGGGATAAGGCTCCAGTTAGGAGACTGTTCTCCGTCATACCTGTGGTCTGAGTGAGCTTCAGAGGGATCCACAACTTGGCTATTATCTACCCTCCTTCCTTTTGTTTTTTCAGACTATCTAGAACTGACCTTCCAGAAACTTGGCACAGTTGATGTACATGTGCACAATGGTGCTTTCTGTCTATATGTAAATGATACATTTCTACTCACTGAAGACTGACCACTAGTTCACAATCCTCTAGACTCCTCCCTGACTTCTCCAAAATGACATGAATACCCGCTGCTAATAACTGAATATGCAGGCTCAACCCTGCTTGCTGACTTATTAGATCCAGAGAAGAGAGTCTGATGGACAGACTCCCCCTGGATCTGCTGCCATTTACATGGAGAGACATCTGTGTTAAATTAATCTCCACTTCTACTTTCAATCTGCCTCTCCCATGTTCCAAACATACCATTAGGACACTTTATTAGATGCTTTATTTCTAATATGCTCTTGCCTGCATTCTGCTCTATAAGGCAGCGAGGCAGCAGCTGTCCAGAAAGCCCGCTGTCACCTGGGGAACAACTGCCTTGCTCACTCCCTGTGAGGAGAAGGCAAGCCAGGAAAGCTGAGCCCATGAGAATTTGGAAGGAAGATTTCCCCAGCCCTCTTGCTAAAGAAATTTCATTGCAAATTAACCTAGGGACCAGCTCTAGAGAAAGAAAAAGCAAGACTCAGAATCCACTCCATTTTTTGGCATTCCATTTCCTTCATAGAGTCTATTTTAATTCTAGACCCTGAGTAGAGATCTAAAAATAGCTCTTTTCTCTACTTCTCTTCACAGCAAAATTATTTTTTTTAAAGGCAAAGAAAAAAAAATCCCATCACCCTCTTTATCCTGTTGACACTCTCACATCTCCTTTTCCTCAGCTCGCTCCAGTTGATTTTTGTCTCCCTCCCGCCACACACACTCTAAGTTACCAATAAGCATACTCCCTGTTCAAGAGAAATGTTTAATTCTGTCGTTGTAACTTCTTAGCATTATTTAAAATGGATTTGGATGTTACAGTGCTACATTCATTCAGTTTCCCTTCTATCTCGCTGGGTACTTCTCACTCTCCCTAGTTGGGAATCATCTATGAAGCCTCCAGAGCCTAAAATGCCCCAGAGCTTGGCCCTCAAACCTCTTCTCTACTTCACACACTTTAGTGGATCTCATCCCTTCCCTGGGCTCAAATTCCATGCTGATGTTGATGCCTCTTGAATACCAGCCTCTCTCCTCAAAATCCACTCTTATGTCTATTTACTTCACATCCTCACTTCTACATTGTAAAAGTCAGACTTTAAAAGCTCATATACTGAACTATTTGCCTGTCCCCACTAACTGTGCTCCTCAAAGCCTCCCTTTCAGTAAATGGCATTAATGTCCACCTAATTCTTCAGGTGTCAACCTTAGTTCCCAATTTCTCTATCTCCTTCCCATCCTGCAATGCTGGCAGCTCTACATCATATATATATTATATATGATATATACTTATCATATACACACCATATATACTCACACAGCTCTGCATCATATGCATATATAATGATATTTATCAGATACACCTTACATATGCACACACAGCTCTACATCCTATATATGATACGTGCTTATCCTTTATACACATAGCTCTAGATCATTTACATCGTTTGCATACTTCTCACCACTCGTCCTGCTACCCTCGTCCAAACTCACCGCCATCTGTCTCCTAGACCTCTGCAGCAGCCTCCTGCCTCCCCTCTCCTGAATCAAGGCTCCAAAAGCTGCCAAAGAGGATTTTCTTAAATCCGATGTCACCCTTTCCTGGGCCCCTTAAAACTTCCCACAATTTTCCCTCGAAACTGACCCAGGCTCTCTCCCCCACGTCATAACACACCCATGCTCTCTACGTCCCACACGTGCAGGGCATCCCTGCACCTTGAGGATGCCCTGCTCAGTCTCTCCCCATGGCCTTTTCTTCTGCCCCTTCTCCTTAGGAAGCACGTCTGCCAAAGCCTTATGGGTCTCTTCTCTCTCCTCCTTCGGGTCACAGCTGTACTTACTTATGATGCTTGTTGTATAGTAAAACGATAAGAATAATATAGTATACATATATACAATTATACAAATCATTAAATATTTATATAGTTTATTATACCTATTATATAATATTCCACTTTCAACTAATTTTTTTTTCTTTGTCTCCCCTTGCTAGAAGACTCCCTGGGTGTAGGGCTGTTTTGTTCATTCACTGATGAATCCTTTCAACCTAGACAAGGGCCTGCAACATAGAAGGTACTTAATAAGTATTGTTGAACTAATGAATTCAAATATTGTACCCCTCAGAGATCAAAAGCAACACAAATGCCCATTATCTATATACCCTTTAGAGTACGCATCCATATCTGAAACTGCCAATTTCTTTACTTGCTTTTATTGATCTGCCTATCTGTTTCCTATCTCCTTCACTAGAATTTAAGCACCTCAAGGAAGGATTTTTGCTGGTCTTGTTCATTGCTAAGTCACTATTGCTGAGAATCATGCTTGACCTAGAGTATCTGCTCAGTAGAATTACAGTCTGATCAATCTTGATTCCTGACACAACCAAGCCCAAGGGAAGCTGACGTGTCCAGTGTCCAGTGGGAGCTGCTTCAGACAGTCCATGGCTGGAGTCCTTTGCACTTAGAAACACACTGCTGCTACACTCTGAGTGTGTACACTACCTACTACACTCTAAGTGAGGCAAGGACTGGCTGAGAGCTTCTGTTCTGCACCCAGGACCAGTCTCAGGATATACTGGAAATGAGTTCACGTGCCACTGGCATGCCCTCTTTCCTTCCTCAGCATTCTCTCAGCCCTGATGCCCAGGCCCACCATGTGTGTGAACTCACTGGCTCGGGGTGTACCCAGGGGCACCAATCATGTTCCTTGTCCTCATCTCAACTCTTTATTAACATGCACATCTCTGAGTCCTTTTTCCTACCTTACTGTGTTCACCTGAGAGTGATAAAAAAAGGGATAAATAAGAAAAGGAAACTCATGTGAATACTCCAGTATCCAAGGGAGCAGAGGACACCCAGACCATAAGGTAGATTTAAAAGATTTGAAAAGTCAAGATAACAGTAGGGTTGTGGAGGGGGTCAGTGCTAAACTCCAAGGTGGACAATATGGGAACTCCTTTGAGGATATGTCATCACACCTGCTATTTGATGGCGTGTTCTGTGGGAGTCCGTACCCACCCACCAGGTTGGGCCCCCTGAGGGAGCTGAGGGGTGCAGCAGCCCTGAGCCCTCACTGCACTCCCTCCTGCTCCCTTTTCCTCCACACGGACTGTTTATTTACAGGCATTCAGTCTCCTTCCTTGGGAGCTACGTATTTCATCTCACCCAACTCAGTCCATGGATGAGGAGATAAGGCCCAGAAAAGGGACACACTGGCCCACGTGACACAGCCACATCTGGTGGGAAAAACCAGAAACAGGTCCCCAGGCAGCTCAGAGTTGAGCTCTCACTGCCCCTACATCTGGGCCAAGCCCTGACATCTTCTACTGAGGCCTCAGTGGATATGGTTGACATTTTAAGGAGAAAGTCCCTTGTGGGTCCTGATCACAGCATGGTTATTGGGTGTCGGTGTGAGTTAGAGAGAAAAGTTTAGGATGGGAATAAAAGAAACAGGGGTGTGGACAGACTTGGACCCAATTCCAGATCCTTCAATCACCCAAATATCCTTATCAGTTATGGATTCACAAACATCAACCCCCTTGAAGTTCTCCTTGACTATCTGAACCCAGATGGTCTCACATTTCCCTGTTCTGTTTTCTTCCTCATTCACTGGAAATCATCCAATTTATCTGTTCACTTGTTATTTATCAGCTTTGTTCAGGACAAGGCCAGTTGCTTGAGGGTGGGATCTTGTGTGGTCTATTGACTTTCCTTTCCCCAATCCTGGAATGGTAAGAGGTACTCAACAAATATTTTATGAATTAATTAATGGTGAACAAAGCAAAGGTATGGCATAGGTTTTGGTACCATGGAATCCACAACTAAAATTTTTTTGAATGAGCAAACTTATTATTTGATCTTCCTTTACCAGAACTGTTTGAATCTAAGAAATCAAATGTCTCTAATCTAGAAAAAAGTTTGCCTGTGTTTGAGATAGCTGACAGCATACATGACTGGTCAATTATTTATAATTCACTTGTTGCCCTGCACATATTATCACTTTATCTAACTCATCTCTTCTAAAATGACAGAAAACTGAAAACCACTCACCTTTCTTGAATTCAACTGGTATAAACCCAGAGTTAAAAGGTACAAATATTGCTTTCTCCAGGGGTAAGCAATTCCCCTCTAGCTACTGTCAGATGGAGAGCATTAGATTCCTAGGCACTGGAAATCTATCATCTTCACTTTTCCATCTGTCCAGGAACAGACTGTGGTAATCACTCTAAGGAACAATGTTTCAACTCCAGCCGTGGATCCAATATCCACTCATAAGATTTAACTGCTAAATTATCAGTGGCAACCACAGGGGGAAAATGAACAGCTGGTTTGGGGTGTACAGGGGGAGAAGCCAGCTCAGCCTGGCAAGAGGAAAAGGCAAATGATGCACACCGTGGACTGGACCAAAGGCTTTCCTGTGGAAATGAATGTGATGTCCAGTAATTCCTACTGTGAAGCCACCAAACAACCAATTATCAAACAAGTGGTTTGATGTGATTATAGATAAGGCGAGAATTAAAGAATGTCACAGGCATTGAAAGCTGACTCTAGGTGCTTTGATTGAGAGCTGGTAAGAGGTCTAAGCAGCAGCAGGAGATGACTATATTATGCTTTGAGAGAAAAATCAAAAGAAAAATGATACATGGGAAAAAGTCTATTTAATTGGGGTACAGATAGAGGGGGTAATTAGTCTCCAAGTCTAAAACATTAAAGATAAAGGCTGAGAATAATAAGAATCTATAATGAAGGTCAGAAAGTTTCAGCATCTTTAGCTGTAGGCATTTCACTCATTCAATAAACATTGCTAAACAACTAAGTGCCAGGCACTGTGCTAATCCACAGAAGATTAAAGACATTGTCTCTTCCTTTCCAGAGATTAAATACTGAGGACAGACAAGGCAGCTGAAAAATACAGGAACAAACTTTGTAATGGGAATCAATTCATTCCACTCCCATGAAAGCTATGCTGTTTGCATTTTAAACAAGAACCCCTTAATCACTACTAATTGCTTTTGTATCTGTTATCTCATTCAATCTTCACAAAATCCTGAGTATGCATTGCTCCCTCGCCCCCCACACTGACAACAAAAATGAGGATTTACACACATCAAAGAACTAAAGATTAAAGAAGATGGGATTTGAACCTAGCGTTTACTCCAAAACACATCTTTTTCCACCATACCATGGTCCGTCCCTTTGCAGATACTTAGGCAAAACCTCACCTGGCAAATCTATAAAGTACACAGGCTCTCCCTTTCTTGTGTTTTATGTCCCTCTGAAGTGACTCCATTTCACCTACTCAGAAAGCAGGTTTAAACCTCCTTGGCAGGATCAGAAATTTGTTTACAGTTCGTATAATTGAAGAGAGGGGGAGGAAGCACATATTTCATTCTTCTCAAGAGTATTTGAATGTTAACATGTGCTGCACTATAGCCTTAAGATAGAAAAATGAAAAAATTCTCCAAACAACCACCAGGTCAGGGATTAACAGAGAGGAAAGGAGGGAGGTAACTGATGTAGGAAAGAGAGCCTCTAAAAACTCTCCACAGAAGTCCCACAAATAGCACAGGGATAAATCAAAGGGTCCGCCTAGGATGCAGGACAGTGGCACTCAGCTTGTGGCAGAAGAGGAGCCAGTCTGAACGACCCTGCCTCCAGAGCAGTCGGTTGTCTCAAATCCATTGTCAGAGAAAGTGTTCACCAAAATCAAGCCACGGGGGTGCTGACACCTAGAGCTGAGAGCAAACGCCTCTCAGCCTGGAGCCCAGCCACAACGCTAGGAGGCAGCAAAGGACCTGGGAAAGGAACTCGCTTCAATTATCTTTAGCTCTGAAAGTATTTATTATCTGTGAACACGTGTCATTCGGCTCAAGTTGTGACTACAGTTAAGAACTGGAAATCTAGCCTTGATGATTTGATAATCGGTGTATAATCTCATTGAGGATATGAGAGAGAGAAATCCAGTCAATTTCAAAGGGGTGTGGGGAGAGGTGAGACTGTTCTTGAGGTGGTGACACTGTGTGTATGTTTAGGAAATAGATATGGATCAAAGCAAGCCACTTAAGAAAAGCTTTGTGGAACAGGTGGACTTTGAGACAGTTTTGGTGAGAGAAAAAGAAAGACGTTTGGTGGAGAATAAGGGTTCCCATGGTAAAATGAGTCAAAAAAGGTAGAGATGGAGAGGTTGCACTGCAGGGATATCACACTGACTCAAAAGAGGTGCATCTATTACATGAAAACCCTTGGCCTCAGGTTTACAATCATCATTTAATTTGACTCTCACAATAAGTGTTCAAGGAAGGAATCTATTCCTATTACAAAGAGAATCACAGAGATGAGCAACTTCCTTAATAGGCACAAATCAGAGCCAGGAAATGAAAGGTCATTCACAACAAGGGTCAGATGAAAATGAGACAAAGGTAGATATTTTCCCTGATGTTAGTTAAGGAGCACATACCTTGTCCGTGGAGGACACAGACAAATTGATTAGGGTTTTCAATCTGGTACTGTAAGGTTGGAGGCACCAGAAGGAGGGGTGAGCACGTCAGATACTGATGACTGCCAAAGTCCTCGGCTGCTGCCCCCTCCCAACCTGAAAAATGTGCCTTAGGCTACCCAATCCTCGCTCTGCTGTAAATCTAAGCTCTGCCTCCCCCTACCTTCTTTAAAAACTCACTGCCTGCCCTGCTGAGGGTGACTTCCCCAGCCTCCATTTCCGTAGACTGGGGAACATCACCAGGGAATTGCGCTCAAATAAACTGCCTGGCCCTTCGTTGCCTCTCGTCGCCTGCTTATTTCGGTTAGAATTTATCTTGCAGGTACAATGTGTCATGGGAACCGATTCACTCAGGGTCTTGGTTTATGGAAGACCCAAGTGAGGTATTTGAAGTGAGTCTTGAAAAATAATAGGCCATAGACAAGAAGAAAATATCTGTAAAGACATATTTGATAAAGGACTATTATCCAAAATATACAGAAAACTCTTTAAACTTAACAATAAGAAAATCAATAACCTGATTAAAAAATGGCTAAAGATCTTAACAGTCATCTCAGCAAAGTAGGTAAGCAGATAGAAAATAAGCATATGAAAAGATGCTCCACATCATACGTCACCAGGGAAATAGGAAGGAAACAATAAAAGACAACACTGCACAAATTAGAATGGCTAAAACCCAGAACACTGGCAACACCAAATGCTGCCTATGCTGTGGAGCAGCTGGGACTCTCAGATACTACTGATGGAAATCCAAAATGATACAGCCACTTTTGTGGACAGTTTGGCAGTTTCTTAACAAAAACTTAACATATTATAGCAGTATTTCCCCAAAGGAATCGAAAACCTGCATTAGGGTGCTCATAGTGGCTTTATTCATTATTATCAAAACTTGGAAGTACCCTCAGTAGGTGAATGGACAAATAAACTGTGGTACATCCAGACAATGGAATATTATTCAGCACTAAAAACAAACTAGTGATCAAACCATGATAATATACACAGGAACCTTAAATGTATATCATTAAGAGCCAATCTGAAATGACTACATAGTACATGATTCCAATTATATGACAATCTGGAAAAGGCAAAACTGGAGACAGTTTAAAAAAAATCAGTGTTTTTCAGGAATTAATGAGGAGGAAGGGATAAATAGGCAGAGCACAAATGACTTTTAAGGCAATGAAATTACTCTGTATGACTTTATAATGATGGGAAAATGGTATTATACCTTTGTCCAAACTCACACAATTTGCACCAAGAGTGAACTCTAATATAAACAATAGACTTTGGGTGATGATGATGTGTCAATGTAGGGTCATCGATTGCAAGAAATTACCTCTTTTGTGGGGGATGTTAATAGCGGAGTAGGTTGTGCATGTGTGGGGCTAGGGGCATGGGGAAATCTCAGCAACTCTGTTCAGTTTTGCTGTGGATCTAAAACTACTCTAAAAAATAAAATCTACAAAAAAAATAATAAATAAACAGAACATATCCAGGCAAAGGAAGGAATGAGGGCTTCTTCAAGATGAGGAAATAGCCTGCATATAACCCCAGAGGTGAGAAGGACCAGGCTCATACAGGGAACTGAGCAGCAGCAGGTCCTGGGGGCTATGGGCATAGACTCTGAAAGCAGATGTCCAGTCTAAGGCTTGCTAGCTGTGAGAGCTTAGAAAAGTCATTTAACCTCTCTGTGCCTCAGTTTTCTCATCTATAAAATAGAGGCAGTAATAACATATGTTTCAAAGGTTGTTAGGAAAATTAAATGAGGTAAATTTGTAAAGAACTAAGACTGGCACCTGGCAGATGTGTCAAGTGGTGTTACTGGTGCCTTTGGAAGAGTCTGATTGCTCTTGTATCATGCGAAGAAGCTTGGAACTCAACTGGAGAGTCATGCAGGAATGTTGAGGGAACTGAACTATACAGTGAAATCTCTGGGCCAGCATTTTAGAAGGCTGGGGGTAGAGACTGGCAGTCATTTACGCAAGAAATGGGGAAGGCCAGAAGCTAAGGCAGTGGCAGTTGACAAGGAGAGGATGCAGGGGGTGCAAAAGCTATTGAGACGGGATATACAGAATGAGGTGACAAAATGGATGAGGACAGAGAGGGCCCCTCAGTTTTAGGCTTGGGGGTGGAATCATTTCTAAGGGAGATAGAATGCTCTCTGTGATCCTTGGGCTCTCTTCCACTCCCCATCCCTCCCCTCACTACACTGGACTGTTACCCTGTGTGTAAAATAGCACTTTGCAGGATATAATCTCCAATTGTCCCTTCTAACTTTAAGAGCCTTGGTGTACCACATTCAGAAATGAATTGTCTCTCCAGCCAGTATCACGTAGCCAGGCTTGCCCCCTCTTCTCCTGTTTATATAGACACATTTTTAATGGTCTGTTCAGAAATGAGGCTTATATGAGCAGCCACTTCTCAAACCAGCACATGGAGTACCCAGAGAAGGCACTCGCACATTGCAAAGGCTCTCCACGCAGAGGGGTGGCCCTTGCCGTAGATCCACCCTTGCCTTACAACCGCAATGAAGAAGTCAGCTTGTAGATCCAGGAAAACAATGATCTGCTCCTCATGCCCTCTCCACCCCCTCCTTCACAGCATTTGGAAGCTACTAAGGGAGAATTCCCTGGAGGTCAAAAACGTGACCAAATGCAAGCTTAAAGCACCCCGAATCCTTTTCTCTCACTATTCACTGGTAACACCAAGTCGGGTCACTAAAAAGGTAAAATGTTACTTGCTTTGATTGGTATTCCTCTTCCCGCCTTTTAAAGCCACACATCAGAGCATTTTAACCATTTTCTTCCCTAACTAAAACTAAACAAGATGCTTCACATCACAGCTCCTCTTTCTCAGAGTCAGCCTCCATATATATGCCGCAGGAGAAAACAAGTGCAATTTTTCCTTTCCCCATTGCAAGCATTGGTACAATTCGGGCACAGAGAGAAGTGATGTCATGTCATTACACATTTTGGGTGTCACTGCCTAAAACACCTCACAGCCTCCAATTCTATATTTGCAGCACCACTTGAAAAGCAGCTCCAGCAGTGAGGCAGAAGATGATTAAACAACCTGCTGCTTCAGGGGATCACCTGCTGAGATTTCCAGGCTGGTCCCAGGAAGAGAAGCACGTGTATTTCAAGGAGTTTCTTGATACCTCACTGATCCTCACAATGAGCCTGGTCTTAGCCAAGGTGAGAAGGGGGAGGGGCAGAGGAGGTAAGTGACTTGCTCAATTGTTCTACAGAAATACAAAGGACCAGGGTTAGAACCCGTGTTCCCACCCCCTTGATCTCTGTATTGCTGATATTGAGGCGCCATCACTGGAATTTCGTTTTGTACCTTAACATAACATTACCGCCTCTGAACGTGGTGGTGCGATAAACTCAAGAAGGCAGCAGGCTTTCCTCACTCCACCAACCTGCTATCAGAATCCAAACTTGCTGCAGCTTCCCCAGAGAGAAAAATCATGTGAAGAATACTAATAAATATCTCTGCCTCTACTCAGTAGTAGTTTACCAAGTTATAAAGTATTTTACATATTTTTGCACTCCTCAAAGCAGCTATATAAGGTCAAGCCAGTCATTATTTATTCCCCCCACTGGCCTCCCTTGCCATCTGCCTGGCCCTGAGAGGCTGGTTTTTGTAGGTCATGTGTACGATGGTCCCTGCAGTGTGGCCTCTGGTGCCTTTCTACCTGAGGAAGACACCAGCAGGAGATGAGAGCACAGGAGGAGAGAAAGGTCAGAGAATGGGATCACAAACTCTCTGCCCCACTGGGCAATAGCTGTGCTCCCCTAAAAAGTGACAGCCAATGTCCCATGGTCTACCTCTATCCACCTTTATAGTGACAGCTTCAGTAACTTCAACGTTCTGATGACCACACTCTCGCAGCTGGTGAAAGTGTAGATGGAGCCAAACCATCTCCAAAGGCCCTTAGCTTTGTTATCTATGTATGTATGACCCACATACATATATGTATACCTTTATATACATACAGACAAATACATATATCCTTATAAGTGCACACAAACGTCCTAGTGATTTTCTAACTGAACCTGGACCCTGACTGATATACAGAGGATCAGATGAATACAGAACCTGGGTATAGTCACACAGCCAGAGTCAGCTACAAAATTTAGAGGGCAGTGCAAAGTGAAAATGTAGATCTCTTATTCAAAAAGCAGGATAAAACTCTCTCCTTTCTTCTGTGGTCTCTCTCCTGACCTGTCATGGTGTTTATTTGCTATTAAATAATAGAGCAGAGGAAGACCCTCACTGCACCTGGAGCCCAGCCCCACTAGTTGGCATACCAGCCACGTGTTTTCAACCCCCACCCTCCCCCACACCTGCCTCCAGGCCCCAGAGAGATGCAGTGGCCATTGTGCTGGAACTGTGGAGAGCAACGCAGTGCCCTGGGGACGTGGAAAGCAGCCAAAGGTAGGAAGGCCAGAGAGCCCCGACATGCCCCAATACCCCATTGAACTTGACTTACAAAACACAAAACACAAATTCAAAAATAAAGTTGCTAAGCATTTCAAGATGGCAACTGCAGGGCACTGAACCCCCAGAGCAGGGCACCTTTTGATGGGGCCCTGTACTGCACACACCCCAGAGGTGGTCCTGTACCTGGAGAGTGTGTGCTGGAGCCCGAACTTGAGGCGAGGGGACTCGAGAGGCTGCGCTTTTGTCAAGGAGCCACACTTCCTTCAAGGTCAATGAATGGATGCTTCTCAGGTTCCGTGAGAAGTGTGGAGGCCAGAACAGGAGTACACCCCTACAGACAAATCATACCTTTTTTTCTTCCCAATCCTATAATCCACCATCATTCTCTAGAAGGCAGGTATTTAATTTTCCTTTATAATTAAGAAAACCAGGAAGAGCCGACAACATTAGGAGTGACTTCCCTACTTCTAATCTCAGCAGCAGACACACACTGAGCCTCCATTAAGTGTCCGCATCCAGCGGAGGTAGCAAGTCACTAATTAGGACACTTTGCCTTAGGACACACGGATGTCACGAACAGCTTTAAAACTGAATAGTGTGCTTGACCATTCTTGCTGTGAAGGAAAAATTCAAAATCATCAGACTAGAAAAACATTTCAGTGTTTTGTGCACACTGCTGAGAGGCTGGCTCAGAGGGCATGTGGCTGCCTGAGTATCACTGAACTCTGGCTCTTAAGAATGGAATGATACGGCTGGTTAGAGTGGGTGTGGGCAGAGGAAAGGAAAGCCAGAAATGTTAGCAAGGAAAGAAACAAAGACCACTAATATGAGTTTGCAAGCTAGGACTCTGTTTCGAAGTAGAATTTCTTTGTAACTTTTTCTTACACAATACAAGGCACAGGTATCCCTGATAACAAAGTGACAGCAGCAGAAGCAAGATTCTCATTGGGAGTCTTGCATGTGTAAGATTTCCTCCATGGGTTGGGGTACAAAGAGATGCAAGATAGGAACAAGTTTTCTTGCAGGTGAGACCAGAATTATTTCACAAAAAACTAAATAGCAGCTGTGATGAACATGTGTTGAATAATTAATGAATTCCATGAGGGGCTGAAGAAGAGAGAACAGACTTTGTGGGGTAGGTGAAACTGAACTAGTGTTTTTGCAAGGAGAATGAAAAGTCACATAAATTCATCTATTGGATAAGAGATCACACAGACAGCGAGTCCAAAGAAACTGATCTAAATCCCCTGCATGAGAAGTACTCAGTGGTTGTGTGAGAGTAAGGTAAGGCACTCTGAAGGACATTCCCAATTGATCTCCATGAACCCGGCTTTTCTCCACAACAGTCTGCCTTTAGTGACGTGGAGGCATCTCAGTCAGGTGGAACCCGGTGCTTTCTGAGAAGGTGAACATCTGCTGTGATTGAGCTGCCCTGGGCCATGAGGTTGAAGACTCCCTTACCATAGTTCCAAGAACTTGCTCATGCTGACATTCTAGAAGGTAAGGAAGGAGCCATGAACCCAGACATCCAGCTTGGTGAACGTAGACCAGATATCCAGAGCCACAAGTGTAATTTGAAATTTTCTAGTAGCCACTTTTTAAAAAGTTAAAATATAGAGTTGAAATTAATTTTGATAATAGATTTACTTCAACTCAGTATATCCAAAATATTTGGATTTAAAGATTTAAACATTTAAATGTGTAATAAAAAATTATTGAATTATTAATACTTTTCATTAATTTGTTCATATTGTCTTTGAAATTCAGTATATATTTTACATTCATAGCACATCTCAGTTCACACTGGCCATATTTTAAGGGCTCAATAGCCACATTTGACTGGTGGCTATTAGATTGGACAATGCCTAAAGTCTTATTCTTTCTTGAGTGTTAAAGCCTGTTCCATAAGTCAGTGAGTATTTAGGCAGCTTTTCCTCTGCTCAGTGCCCCCTGCAAGAACCCTTGAAAGCAGTTGTAGATGGATTTTAAGGCAGCTTTGAGATCAAAATCTAGAAAAGAGAGATAATCTCTGTTTTTTTTTCTTTTTTTTCCTGTATGATCAGTGACCTAGCCAGTGCCATGAATAGTTTATGATGTAATGAAGAGTGAATGGATGAACAAAAGAATGACTGTGTCACTATAGATTACTGGTACAATTAAGAGGGAATAAAATGTAGGGCACACATCATCACAACTTTAAACTGGGTCTGGTATTCATATTTTATTTATCTCAGTTTCACAGTATTCAACATTTCCCTCTACATGCTGTAATAAAAGCTAATCTCAGGAGCTACTCAGCACAAATGAGAGAAAAAAGGAACATCTCACACACATACAGGCACACACACACATGTACACACACATACTACAGTCCATACTTGGGGACTGTACCTACAATACCCACCAGCACTCTGATAAGCACAGCTGAAAGAGTTTCTTTGCAGCAGAATCCTTAATACACTGAAATTAACAGTTGCCTTTGCCACATCTCTTGAGCAAAGTAGGGTGCTTGTTGAGGACAGAGATCACATTTATTGTGCTGTTATAACCATTACATGGCCTTTTATCCTTACCTGCACTCTTGGCCCTACAATCCACTCTCCAAACAGTGTTAACATAGCCTTTTACAATATAATCCGATCCCATCACTACACCACTAAAACAATGAAAACCTCATCACACCTACAAGGAAGGAGAAGCTCCCTCACATGACCTACAAAGTTCTACATGAGCCTGTCACTGTCTATGACCTGAAGCCAGACGTCCTGCTCCAGGGGTCTGCAAACTACAGCCCTGAGATTGAATTTACATTATTGGTAGCTATTGGAATACAACCACACCCAACTCTAATTCTGTGTCTGCTGCGGATGCAGCGGCAGAACTGAGTAGTTGCATGAAGACAGTGTGGCCCACAAGCCTGCTATTTTTGGTCTGATCCTCCACAGAAAAAGGTTGGTGACCCTTAGCATACCCTTTCACCTTTGTTCTCTGCCTTACAGTTCTGACTTTCTTTCAGAACCTGAAACTCACCACTCTTTTTGCTTCTATTGTTTTCTCTGCCTGGAACATTGCTCCTGTATTACTACTGCAAGACCGACTGCTTCTTATTGCTCAGGGCTTAGATCAAATGTCACCTTCTCAGTTACCTTCCCTCACCTTCCAATCTGACCTGCTCTTCTCCCCGCTCCAACTACTCTCATTCCCATTACCACGTGACTTGTTCTTGCTTCTTCCTGGCATCTCACATCCTGAAATTACCTTATTTACATATTTACATATTCATTATCCATCTCCCCTCATAGATTGCACTCTGCCAAAGGAGCATTGTCTATCCCTTTCTCTACTGGAGCCCCAGAATCCAGAACTATGCACAGCACATCCTAGCTACTCAATACATTCTTACAGACTAAAGATTATGGAATTAATCATTCTATGTTGGGCCTGTCATATGGCTTCAAGAAAATAATTTCATGTGCCTCAGAACCATAATGGCCTTTACAGACCATTTAGAACAACTTCTCACTTTATGGATGAAGAAAATGAGGACTCAAGAGAGGATGTGTCCAGACTGAATTCAGGTTGACTCTTATCTTAGGTCCAGGACACCCTAATATTGAACACATCACTGCCTAAACTGTCTATATGGAACCTGACTTGGAGAAGCCTTACCCAAGGCTTCCATTCTTCAGTGAGTTGAGGAAGATCACAAAACCAAGTGAAATAATTTCTTTACTGAGAAATTCTCAGATCCTTTAATAAACTATTTTTTTCAGAGAATCTAAAAAAATAGGATATTTTATATAGACCTTTGTAAGCCAATTTGAATCCTTTTTTTTCCCCACCATGAAAATCTTTCTATCCAATCTTATTTAGCAAATTCTGACAAAGAGTAATGATTTGTGATGTTACCTTCCCCAAATGTTTTTTGCATTCATATAGCATTTTCATAGCATCCTATAAAGATCCCATACTATTCTTGGCATTCTATAACATCCTTAGCTCTCTGTTTTAACATTAATCATGGTATATTGAAATCGCCTATTTTGGATCTGTTTGCCAGACTATAAACTCCATGAAGACAAGAAACATACTTGATTCACCTCTGTACACCCAATGAATAATACTGCCAAGAATATAAAAATAAAGAAATAACTATATCTTGATTTTTTCCCCAAGACTTTTGCCATGGCCTGGGACGTCCTTTCCCCAGTGGGTTTTTGGCTCTCTCCCTCACCTTCAAATCTTGGCTCATATATGTCACTTCTCAATAGAACTCATGCTCATCACTTTATTCAAAATTATAAACATTTCCACTTGAACCTTCTGTGCTCCCTATCCTTGCTGTATTTTTTCCCAAAGCACTGATCACATCCTAATACACTGTATACAGTAAGTTGTATAGTATAATTACACCCCATTCCTCCTCCCCCTAGTAGATAGTAAGCTTCATAAAGGTGAAGGCTTCCTCTTTTTTTTTAAAATCTGTATTCACTAACATATCCCTAACACCTAGAATGGCTGAATACTACGTGGTCAAAATAAGTTTGTTGAATTAGAAAAATAAATTCATTAATGAATGAATGAAGCCCAAAGGACCATGGTACATCTCCAGGCTCATCGATAAGCCAGCGGACAAGCAGACTAGCAGACCCCACTGTAATCGAAGCAGATGCTGGGGACTCTCTTCTCAATCCAGGAAGAAACTAGAGTTCAGACCAGCCATGTTTAAGAGCAGCACTGAACAAATAAAAGTTAACAGCCCAGATGGGAGTGGAGCTTGCCTTGCTTAATGACTTGGCAGCAGAGCAAGCATGGAGAGTGTTTGAAGAGATTTGAGACCTTAGCTTTTGCTGACCCCCCGTTCCCAGAGCCTTTAGGAGCCATGAGCAATATTTCCAAAAGACAGCAAAAAAAAATCTGGTCTTATCCAACCACCAGGAGGCAGAGTGAAACACTAGTATGAAAGGAAAAAATAAGTTACCCTTATCTGAATAAACCTACTTAGAAAGAAATGGAGTAAATTATGTTTTACTTCTGGCTGCCTCTACTTATTCTTCAACTCTGGCTCAAGGGCTGAGACAAGGTGATGATTCTGTCAATATGGGGCTTGGCTGGGGTTGAAAATAATAGAAATTAGAATTAGCAACATGGCAAGAAGCTTTAGGTGAGAATTTAGGTTTGCACTTAGCTGAGCATCAAAAACAAGATGGCACCAATGCTTACAGACAATGGAAAACAGAAAACAGGAAGAGGAACTAAGTAACTTAATTCTTTTTATAAAATCAAAATGGTAACGGTCGGTCAGAGAATAAAAACTTTGTTTTTGTAACAAGTGACTTTTAACAATTAGTACTGTTATGAACATGCCATGGCCTCCTCAAGTCTTTCTGGAATGGAAAAAGCCTCTAGCAGAATTGAACTAGTCTTTGTGTAACTTTTATTCTGTTAACCTGGAAAATAAAACCTACTATCCTCTTGAGCAAAACCAGAGCTTATTTGAATGAAGCTGGGAGTTCATTTATCCAAGCTCTGAGGCATGTTTAGAAAACAAGAAGTGGAACCCGAAAGATTCCTAAGAAAAACTCACCCTAGGAAATGAGAGGCAGACTCCCCTTTCCATGAAACCCGTACTGCTAGGACGCTTGGTTTTGAAAGCACTGGGCAATTATGACTCAAGAGAAATCAAGTAACTGTCCAGTTTTGAGAACATACGCTAAGATTTTTTTTACATGGATTTCTTCATTTTTGCCCTACCACAACAAGGGAGTGTTCACTGCCACTCTACAGTTGAGACAGCTGTGGTTTACTGATTGAGGTAGATAGAGCCCAGGGTCACGCAGCTAGCAATCCGCAGTCAGCCGCAACTGAAATGGATTAGATGCCAAAAGTATTTTTCCCCTATAATAAGAGATAAGAAGGCCGGAAAGTGCATACCTCAGTAATACAGAGAGTGCTGGGGAGGCTGAGAATTCTCTAAATCCAGGTGTAAATCTCTGAGTTTTCATCCAGAATCAGCCCTATGGAAAGGGCTTGTGAGAGACTTGCATGCCATTCTTGCCACATCAGCAGTGTAGATGGAAGTAGAGAAAGATACCCAGAGAGACATATACATACACTCAAGCAGAAACTGGTTGTTAAAAAAATCCCATTGGCAATTCACAACTTCCTTCTTTTTATACTTACATTTTTTTTTTCACCATACAAAAGTAATTGAGGAATGTTTTGGTAATTAAAATGAAAACCATAGCCTATCACACAAAGGTAACTATTTACTTCTAGTATTTTTCTGTGGTATTTTAAATACTTTTCACATACTTTATTATTGCCTGATGCATTTGCTCAACATATGACATAAGCATTTTTTGCCATTAAAATTCTAAAGTTAAAAACACTTAAAAATTTTAAATGGAAAAAATTAAAACACTTTGTAAATGTAATTTTAATATCTAAAAACATATCATCATATATGTCATGATGTTTAAAATTCCCTAAATGCTAGTCATTTAAATTGTTTCCATTTTTTCCCTATTATGAATGACAAAGATTAATTCCTCTGATTTAAAGCTTAGTATTCTGCAATTTTTCAAATGCTTTAGGAAAGCTGGAATATAAAATCTAATGATCCATTTGTATTTTGAGAGGAGATTGTCATGTGTTTCCCTGGAAGCAAGTTTTAAAGGGAGGTGGGTGTGAAAGCTGGAGGTCATGGAATACCTGGCACTTGGAGAGTGGGGTATCCTGTGGGGTCAGGTGGCACAGAAGGAGAGATTGGACCAGTGGAGGCCACACATCACAGTGCTGAGCATCCTGACTGTACCCTCACACAAACCACTGAATGGGATACGAATGATTCAACCCTTAAAATGCCCACACCTCTTGAGCCTGTCCAGGGAATATAAGGCTAATCCTGAGTTTTAGGAGGGGAACCAATTAGATTCTTGTACATTAAAAAAGAAAAAAAATACAGTGGTTAAGAGAACCTGTGACCCAGCCTCCCTCAAAAGTTCAGATCACCTGCCAGAGAAACTACTTTCCAAATGGCCAAAGAGCTCCACCAAGAAGGCTCCCAGTTCTAATGTGAGACATTAGTGAAGGATATACTCATCTCTTAAAGATGTAGATTACAAGGTATTTAAAAGACCAGAGTCTGGACTTAAACTGTGACAGCAGCAGGAGAAAGCTGAGAGGGCCTAGCAGGTTCTGGAGTGTATTTCTTCTGCAGTCCACTGTCTTTTCTTAAGATAGGACTAAGAAGGGGTTGGATGGTAATATTTCATGTCTAGTTTTAGGAGGGAGAAGAAGGCTGGGTGGGACATATTCAGAGAAGAGAGGAAAGATGACCTCTCACGAAACTGTTATATAACAAACAGTGAACAATTCATACTCCTTTTTAGGTCTCAGTTGATACTCCTTTTCATGTAAGCCCCAGTGTAATTAAATCAATGTCAGCAATAACAAAATTTCACAAACTTAATGTGCAATATGTGCTGACAAATGTCAGGAAGAGATGACTGCAACAGACAGGGAAATAGTATGACTCTGTCTGATGTGATATTGCTTAACGAACTCAATATTGTTTTACCTTGATTAATCCAATGAAACAACTTCTCTAAATGACTTAAAACCATGGCCAATATTACTTAAGGAATTTCCCAAATGCTGTAAATCCAGATTTGCTAGCTTTATCAGGTTTATGCAAGACATTGCAGGTATAAAATGCATTATATCTGAATTATTAATATGACTGATATATTCTTCATTGGTAATCTTTTAAATTAGGTATACCAAACTCCCTGTGACTTTTTTCTGTTGAATTCTGACTAGATGACAACTATCTGTCTCAGATTTTCCGTGACAGTTCTAATTACATATATTCCATGTTATTGTGCTGTCAAATCTCAAATTGCCCTAGATATGTCAATATAATGGGGTCAAAATAGTCTTACTAGATGGTTCTCTACACTTGGAAATGGCACAGAAATCCTTTGTCAGGCCTAATTTGATTTTTCATTTGAAAAATATTATCACTCCAGTTTTACAAAATTTGGTGGTATCTGCCTTTAACAGTATATTCCACATTCCTTCTGTCACTCAAACATTACGTTTCCACCCCTGTTGTGTACTTTTATATTAAAAAAATATTAAAATATAAATTGACAATGTGCAATAGGCAGTTAATGAATTGGAAATATTTTGACTTATGATTACCGGTAAAATGTGCATCATTATTGTAATATTACTAAAAACTAAATATACACAGTTACTGTTCTAAGTGATTCACCCGCTGTGGCTGTATCACTGTGTTTTTGAAGACTAAGTGTAGTATAGGGGAGGCCACTGTTCATTCATTCACTGTTCACTGTACATAATGATTTCACAAGTATTTGTTGAGCATCTTCTTTGTTCCAGGCACTGTACTGTACAATGTACTGAATATATAACAGAACAAAATAGACATGACCTTTATGTATATTTGCAGTTGGTCAAAGATGATACTGAAGCTGAAACATGAAGATGCATAAGAATTAGCCAAGCAAAGGGGAAGCAGAGAGGTAAGCAAGGAGAGGGAACAGCATGTGGAAATATCCTGAGCAAAGAAAACCCTTGCAATACTCAAGAACTGCAAGAAAACAAGTGTGATAATGTAAAATTAGTTCAGGGGAGAATGGCACGAGAATGCAAAGGGTCAGGTTTATACAAAGTCTTACAGGTTTTATGGAATACCTTGGATTGTATTTTAGGGTGATGGGAAGGAAATATAGTGTCCACCAGAGCTGTGAAATAATAAAATTTATATTTAAAAAACATCACCTGGCTGGTCTGCAGAGGTTAAAGAAGAGTAAGAGCAGAAGCAACACCAGGGTGGTAATACTCTCCTGTGCTCATTAATATCCATCCTTTTTCCTGGAGCATAGGAAGACAGTCACTTCCTAGCTCTTTTGCACTTTGATCTGTATGTGTTATTAATCTGGTAGAGGGCCTTGGACAAAGGTGATGTGAAGCACTTAGGGGTCCAAGTACAGAGTTGGGTGTGAATTTTGTGTTCTCCCTTCTTGCCCCAGCAAATATGGAGGTATGTGCTCCATGTGACAGCAGAAGTCAGAGGCTCTCAGTAAGGAGAAGTGAGGAGAAGAGGTGCCTCCCACCAAACCCCTCTGTCACTGCTAAACCCCCATGAGATTATAGCATGAACAAGACATAAATCTGTGTTCTGTTAATTACCCTGGGATTTCAGCGTTCCTCTGTTACTGCAAGCTGGCCTAACTTACTCTGACTAAAACATAGGATCAGCCCTCAATTTTGTAGGTGTGAGAGACAATAAAAAAATAGATATGTAAGTGCATATCACAGGAGCAAGGGCACAGCAGGTGCTAAGAAAATGATGGCTAGAAACTATTAGTATTGGTTCTTTTGATTCCAGTCTCAGCTTTGCTATTAACTAGCTCACTTGACTTTGATCTGGACTTTGGATGACCACTCCAGCTCCCTGAGTCTCAATTTCTCTCTGTTGAATGAGGGGTTTGTGTTAGATCTCCAAAAGTCTGACAACCTGGGATTCTAGGCTAATGGGGATAAAGAATACAGGGAGTCCAGGCTAGCTGGAAAGTCTGGACAACACTTTCTCTTCCTCTTCTTTAATCAAGCAGAATTAGTAAATTCTAGTCAACAGGCAAATGACCCAAAGAGCCAGGTCACTAATACTCCCTCATGCTCTTCTTTACATATGGAAAAAAGTAAAACAATTCAGAACTGTCCCAAAGACACTTAATCCTTAATTTCTTTCTGGAGATTTACAAGCCCAGAAGTTAACCTAGAAAAGAAAAATGCCAATTCTTCTGGCTCAGATGGTCACATGTGTTAATACACTATTGCTAAGGAACTTCCCATTTTGTACATCTGTCCTGTTCTGAGAACTGCCAGATGAACCTGATCTCCAGATCCAGTGATCCAGACTTGCAAATGAGTGGGAGGACTGAGTTCTTCCATGTCTAGGGCATGTCTGTATACAGGCAGTGCATATATTTATGAGACAGCATTTCTAAGAAACTCTGGGCTCTGACTCCAAAGCTGCCACTAACTAGCTCTGTGATTTTGGACAAATAACTTTACACCCTCCGTGGCTCAGGATCCTCATGGGTAAAATAATGATCATAATACCCACCTTATGTACCTCCTGGGGTTGTCATAATGATCAAATGACATGGCACAGAAGTGAATGTCCTTTGAAAAGCATACTTTGCCCATGGATGCATTTGGGAATCATTGATGCATTGTTGTTATTATTGCTATTATGCTCTTCCCTGCTCCAAGATGATTCATCTCAAGGGATCTTCCTTGTGCACATCAGAGACCAATAAAAAAAAGCCTCCCTTCTCCCTTCTTGTGTTTGATGCATGGTGTGGCTGTAAAGGGAATTTGCAGACCTGAAAATGTAAACAACTATTTCTACTGAGATGATTTTCCTTACAAGGAAAGGAACAACTGTCTTTTTTCCTTCTGAATACACATGAATTCTTGTCCTCTTGAGAACTCCTAACTGCTTTCTCTCTGTAACCAGTTTACCTTTTTGGGTGCTTGCTATTCTCTGAATAAACTTATTAAAGTAAATATCTATTCCTCAGATCCCATAGGAGTCTTGTCAACTGTGTTTACCCAACTCTCATCCCCATTGGCACTGATTGGAATAAAATAGCAAAAGGAATTAGAGACAGTGGTCTATAACACAAGCACACACCTAAGGCAAGCTGTGAGGTCTACTAGGCGGTGGGTGGGAGGGGCATCTGGTAGAGGGCCTTTACCCAACAGGCTAATTAGCAACATAAAATCCCCCTTCCTTAGGAAATTTATATCTTTGGAGTTTCAAGACTTTTCAGGCACCCAGAGCCCTGTCTAGTAATGCAACTACTTTGGAAATATATCTGAAATTATTCCCTAGAACCCTGGATGGACTTACTGAAAGCTTGGTAAGAGCAAGCTTTAACTAGGAGACATCAGAAAAGCTGTGTGAGTTGTGGGTGCGGAAGGGAGGCAGAAAGGACAATGAGATTATAAGGAAGGCAGAAATTTTAGAGTTGAACTATAGAGATCTAAACAAGTACCTATCAAAATGACATAACTGCAGCCCAAAAAGGTTAACTAGTTAATTAAGAATAGACCAAAGCTACTGCAAACCCAGCCCAATGAGTGGATTTTAAATCAAAATGGTTCAAATAATTATGGAAGTGGGTAAAATATCCCCCTAGGGGAGAAACGTCATCTGTGGACAGCCCTCTGTTTCCATACTGTCATAGTAGGAAATATTCAACTGTATGTCAGACAAAATGCAGCTCATACAACACAGGGCAGCTCTGAAAGGCCTGGAAGGTCAGGCACACAGTCAATGTCAATGCAGGCTGCTACAACAGGATGGGGCAGATGACACCAGAGGTGTGGAGAAGGAGTCTGGCTTGTGGGGCTGGTAAGAGATCCCTTGAAGCACCCAAGCAGATCTTGAAGGATGCATCCAGAAGAGAAAGGGCAGGGAACAGCATTTAGAAAAACACAGCGGCATGAAACTGCTTGCTGTGATCCATGGAGACACACAAATGCATGTGGTTCCTACCACACCACAAGCCAGCAAGGCCTCAGTGAAAACGCAGGTGGAAGACACTCCAGGGGAGGGGTATCCATGAGCTCTTTCCATGCTGCTCCAATTTTGTATTTTATTTAAGCAATAAGGATTCATCCAGAGGTTTAAAAAAGAAAGTGACATAGTCATATTTGTATTTCAGAAAATGATCTTTACTGGAGATCACTATTAAACCCAGCCTAAAGTAAATAGATGGAAAATTTGTACATTAGGACCACAAAAGGGAGGCCACCCCCGTGGCCTGGCTCACACCACAAATGTCCATCTCAGTCAGCCTACACTTACAAGAAATGCCTCACTGCCAAGGAAACCTAGCATACATCAATAGTAATCCTCCAACTCAGCTTTAGCAGATTTACATTGCCCTAGAAAATAGGACCTGCTAGCAGCCATACAGGGAAATCCCCGGCCTCCCAGCCAATCACACCATCTCTGCACTGCCTTTTCCAACACTCCACAGACCTCCCTCTTGCCACGATCTCCAGGGAGCCATGCTCCACTGTTGTCAGGTGCTATCCCCCCAATCCATGGATTATTTTCCTTTGAATAAAGGATAACAAAGTCGTTACTAAATTGCTTTCATTTTTTTATTCGACAGAACAATGAGGGAGATATTCAGGAGGTAAAAATCATCCAAATTCGATGAATGGTTGAATGGGGAGTGGAGAGTTGGGGGGTGAGTAAGGACAACTTCCTGATCTAGTAATTCTTTTAACATTGAAGGAAGAATACATGGGTCAGGGATAGGATAGGATTGATTAGTTAGGGAATAATTTAATTTGCGTATGCCACATTCTAGAGATAAACCTAGGGAAACTACCAAAATATGGAGTAAATTAAGAGCCAGAGATGACCTGCTTTCCCCCATTAGCAATCACCACTGTAACTGCATAGTTTTAGTGTCAGAAAGATCCACAATCCTAAAATATCCTAATATATAATAAGGAAAGAGTATCTTAATGGTATGAAAATAATTGTTCAGCTTTGTGAAAGCAAGATGGTGTTACTCTTCACTTAATAGAAATGAGGAACTGGTGAAGGCTTAACATTAAAATTTCACCAGCTGAGTTGTTATAAGTTAACATGGAAGATTAAACACTTGCATCGTTGCTGTTCCTTCATGAAATCCACTGAATTTTTAGTAAATGACTTTTGTTGTAAAGTCTTGAGCCCATACAAATGTGGACAACAAGAAAGGAGATAATAACAATGAAATTTTGAAACTGATGAGCAAGAGATAACTGCAGAATTGAGGTCTTTGAATCTTAAATCATTATTGAGGATAACTTAGTACCCACACAAATAATATCATAGAATCCTCAAGAGAATAAAAAAAATGCTGGTCCCAGGTAACTCTGAACTGCAGGGTGCTGGTGGCAATAATGAGGGGCAGGAAGACCTGAAAGGAAAGAGGGGGTTTGGATGAAGCTGTGTGAGAATTAGGTCACTACTAGCCATTCTCTCCTGCCCCATGATACAAGATTTCCTACCACCATAAAATTCTTGAGGCTTATTCCCTAAAATAAAAAAAGTGAAAAGTAAGAGAGCATCTCTGGGGCACAAGGTACAGTTGATAGAGTTGATACAAAACTCAAGGCAAAGGAAATAAGACAGCACGCACAAGGGTGCTGACTGTTGAAACCCCAAATTACTTTCCCTGAGAGCTGCAGCAGTCACCCTTCTACAGCCATGAGAGAGGGAGTAGGAGAGGTGTTTTCTGGGAAATCTGACCAGCACAAGAAGCAAGCCCCAAAGACAGTGGGTATTCTCCTGTAGAAGACTCACAGCCAGCAACCTACAGGCAATCAGAACTTCACATACCCTTCTGGGCATCTGATTCTTAGTTATGAGCAGGCAACTAGCTTTTCCAGACATCAGAGTTAAAGGAAAGCCTCCAAGTTAGAGAAGACCTTCTACAGAGACAAACGTGGCAGAGTAAACACTGGAGGAAGTAGAGACCATGCCAAAAAAGGAAAAAGGGAAAGAACAGGAAATAATTTTTCATAGTCTCAGAAAGAAAAGATAAGGCAGACATGAAAGAGCACAGAGAAATACATAAGAAAAAAATCCATGTAATTTAAAGAGAGTTCTTGGAAATTTAAAACATAAATGGACAAATGAAATGGATATCTCAATAGAAGAGTTAGTTATAAATTTAAGAGAATATACTAGAAAGTGGAACAAAACAAGAGATGGAAAATAGAAAGTAGAAAAATAGTTGATTATATCCAAATAATAGATGTTCTAGAAAGAGAGCTGCAGAAAACAGAGGGAGAAATCATACATAAAATAACTCAAGAAAATTTCTGGGAAATGGATAATAAAAATGCTTCAAAGAAAGGGGCCTAGTGAGTGTCCATAATGGTGGATTCACAAAACCCTAAGTTTCCAAAGAGGACAGAAAAGACACAAAGGGTTGAATATTGAGGTGGCATCAGGCTTCTCAACAATAACCCTGGAAGCAAACAACATAGGAAAAATGTCTTTAACATTCAGAGGGAAAGTTATTTCTAATCTAAAATCTATCTATACCAAGGCAAGGTAGCAATTCAAAGGATGTTATCTGAAGATATTTTCAAACATACATGCTTAAAAATTTTACTTCCCTCTCACCCTTCCTCAAGAAGTTACTAGAGTATAAATACTGTGACCCTCCCCACCAAAGAAAAGAGAGAGAATGAATCAGAACAAGACACGAGAAATGGGTCATCAACACAGGAGAAGGGATGAGGGAATGCATTAGGGTATCAAAAATGTTCTCAGTAAGACAACAGTGCAAGGAATGTAGAGGGCTACCAAAAGAGTCTGAGCCAATGCATCTCAGGAGACAGATGTACTAAGCACTCTTATCACTGAGGTTGCTAATGCAACCTTATGTACTTTTTATCAGAGAATAAAATGCCCATACTTGACCCTTATTCATAGTTGGTCTTGGTTTGTCTTGACAATGGGTTGATGAATTTCCTGTCCGTAACTCTGCCCTGTTTCCTCAATCGGTTGAAGACACTCATTTTACTTCTTCAACTCATTCCTGAGAGCTGTAGGTAGGGCATGATGAGTTTAGAAGTAGAAAATACAGAGCCACTTACTTCCCTGGTCACATTCCCACAAGATGTCTGGTTTGTGATCTACACCTGAAACAGCACATGCCCTGCAGAAGAGACTCATGAACTTCCAATAAAGGTGAAGCCACACAATTCTGTTTTATCTTCTCTTGGGAGCCTCCAAGAAATAGAAATTGCACTTTCCTCACACAGCTACTCGATTTCAAAATCAATCCGTTATTTGCAGGTATGTACACTGGTGATAGTAACATAAATAAAAACAAGTAAGTAAGTAACCCAAAAGTCAGGGTAGTGAGTACTTCTGGAGGGTTGAACAGGAAGATGCAGTCAAGAAGAGGCACCCAAGAGGTGTCTAAATCCCTGAACATATTCTAATTCTGAATTTGGATTATGCTTGGGTAGGTGACTGTTTTGTTATTTATAAATTGTGCATATGTTTTATATACTCTTTTGTTTTTGGACCCAACAATACTCCATGAACCTCTATTTACTTCTATTTTACATAACACAGTAGATACTTATTTGGTCACCATCATCAAGAAAGCAGTTATATGTGACATAAGCAGTAACTTTTAGAAAGCTTCACTGAGATTCCTGAAGACAGGACTATTTAAGGGAGGCTTCCAAAAATGAGTTGAGTCCAATTTGTAAGAAGGTAGGATGTGGTTGTCCTCACCAGGCAAGGATCGCCACTATGCATTCCTCTTTTTTCTTCCTCAGTGACAAATATAGTACTTACAATATAGTAAGACCTCAATAAATACTGAATAACTGCATGTATGTTCAGGGAAAAGGCATTCCAGTCTGTGGCATGCATATAGTCTTCTCTCAAACCATAGATGGTTTTCTTCCTTCCTCCCAGCGTTATCTTTGTCCCTGGTTCCAGAATTATTGAATGAAGGGAGTCCCTACAATGAAGTTTCAATTAAGTCATGCCTGGATTTTATTAATTGATATGAGCAAGTGATTCTGGAACAGATTTTCACATAATACAAAAATGAATACTATAGATTCCCTGGTTGCTCTCACTGGCCCTCAGTGGTTTGTTCATTATATATCTAAACTTAATGATCCAAAAGAATATTTTCCTTGTTTTGTTGGGTCTACCAAACTTAAGAATTAACACTATAATTGTGCTCTTAATGTTTTCTTGACTATCTTACTGAAGGCAGAAACTTCCAAGGATGCTTCTGCTGTGATAATTATATGAAAGTGATGATCTGAGGTCAGCTGAGTGACTTGGGAAACCCTGGCGGGGTTTCAGTAGCTGAGTTATTGGCTTGTGCTCCAAGGTTTTGTTGTGGACACTCATGAAAAATGGAATCAAGACTTGCCATTGACCTGAGGGCAGCTAAAAGTTTTTGAAAGAGCACCTTTTCTCTGACTATAGGATGTGCTTATTTCCAAACTCCTGGATTCAGTTTTTGGTTTAATTCACAATGGATCATTTGTGTAATAATCATGGAAGGCTCCTTTCACATGTTGCTGTCTCATTCACTATTCCTTGTTTTACTTTTGTTGTTATCCAGGTTGACTTTAGTTAGTGATTCTTATTTTTTTATTTATTCAATAAATATGTATAAAATGGTAATCATGTGCCATGAACTGTGCAGAGTACTGTAGGTAAAATGATAGAATACATTTTCCCCACACACATTTTTGAACCTCTATCAGTAAAATAGTTAACACATATATATGTCATTACACTCCACAAGAAGTGCTTTGAAGCAAACATACAGACCTATGTTCCAAACACATCCTATAATGCAAAACTGGAGAACCAAATTTCTATGGCAAGAGTAGAATGAAGTTTCAAGAATAGTTTCCCCTGAGAAGGAAACATTTAATGTAAAATTGCAGGCCAAGGATGAGAGGCAGCAGGAAAAGAGAGAGAATGTCCTGCAGAGAAGAGAGAGTTCAAGATTGAGCATCTCCTGAGCTCAGAGCTGGAGATAAAGTAGCAATTTCAGCGGACTGAAAATGAGCAACATGGCTGGAGCCCAGGGACTGAGATAAAGTAACAATGGTGATGCAGGCATGGGCCAGATCATATAAGCTGTGGGCCACATTTGGGTTATTTCTCTCTATCTTCAGAGAATAAGAGGCCTTTGAAGAGTTTTAATCAAGGAAATGACCTCGTCAAATTTGCACTTGAAGGATCACTGTGCCTGCAATAGGGAGAAGGTCTTAAGAGGACAGAAGTGAGTGTGAGGGAAGGAGTGGATCTTTCAGTGTTCTGCCAGAAAAGAGGTGGCTTATTCAACAATGTGTGTCTGAAGAAAATGTAGCAAAGGGACCATTTACATTGACTTAAGGAGCAAAATAAAACGGCAAGCCACTGGCCTCTGCCAGCCCCAAAGAACAAGGGGAACAGTTTACCAGAGCCTGGTCAGGGTCAGGATAATAGGAGTGGGACCCACTGAAAGGGCAGGGGGTAGAGATAATATTCTCATCTTTCCCTTTCCTAAGGCCACTCTTCTGCCAGTGGCTCCCCAGCCAGGCCCACCTGGAAGGCGTAAGTCAAGATCAAGGCAGAGCATGGCAGGTAAGGGCCAAGAAAGGTCTAGGGAGAGGGAATCACAGGCCCAGATGGCTGACAGGTTCCTACAGCTGTCCACGTTTAATGATGGAGAGAAGTGAACAGTTCAGAGAGATATTTTGGAGGCAAAATCAATAGGCTTTGCCGAGGAGTTGCTTGAGGAGGTGAGGAAAAGGAGAAGGCAAGGATTTGCTCTGATTCTGCCAGGGCACTGGTGATGCAGTGAGATACATACTGACGCTCTTCACAAAGATGACACCTCTGGCAGCAAGGGAAGTCTGTGGTGGAATGAAGAGTGAGTTCACCTCTCTCTACATGCTGAATTTTAAGTGAATTCAAAACCATCTAGTGTGGATGTCGAATAACCTTTCAATCAACTCAAATGCATATGGACCATTAAGCTACAGTGAGTTCCACAGATACAACCCTTGATCATGGTCAATAGCCCACGAATCCATGTTATCAGTCACAAGGAGTGCTGTGGGAGAGACCTTGGATATATGAGAGCATTTCCTGTCTGACCCTCATCCTAGAGTTTAAGTCAAGCATCTAGCTGAGGCTCGCTAGCTTTACCCCTCATCTAGGACTGGGGGGAGAGCAGGTGGACCCTGCCCACAACACTCAGTCCCCCAAAGTGATGGAAAGGTGATTTTCTAAGGTACTTTGTCTAAGGATAGAGTGCTAGGCACTTGTGACTATCAGGCATTAATAGTACTCCTCTCCCATTGCTTATGAAACCCACTGGCTTGTGTTTCCACAAGACTGCAGTGTACACAGAGTGATCCCTTAGCCAGTGTCCCCTCTGTAGCCACTTCTGTAGTGCTTCTGCTGGGGCACCCACGGGAGGTGCCCATGGCACTGGCCACACCCTGGGATGGGGGTGAGAGTCACAGTGCTGGATATGCCCCTCCTTTCTCAAGTTAACCATCAAAGTTCCTGATATAATCCCACTTTGCATCCAGTACTGCCCTTTCCACTTCCAAGTCTTTACTTTTTACTGTTTGAAATTAGTTTCTTATTGGTGGTCATCTGACTAGGACCCCTGTATATGTCCAGAATTTCTTCTGGTATCTCTCTAACTTTTCCTGCCCCAGTATCAAAAGTCCTTGTTTCTCCTTGCAGCATGATGTCAGCACCATAAAGCCCGATACACCAACTTCTTGCTCATGATTTAGACGTTTAAATAATTAATGCATAATTTCCATGACTGAGAAAATAAGAAAAATTACACTGGACAATAGTCTCACCCTCCTTCCTTCCCATTGTACCAATAGGGACATTAGGGGATATTCAAATTTGGATTTTGATAAAAGGCATATTGGTGGACCATGATGGGTTGCTCACTTGCTATAAACCAGAAGGTTTCTGGGCTTTAGGAAACTCAGTGTTTTTTTGTTTCTTTTTGACAGAAAAAAAGACATTATTGAAAACTTATCTGGTTGAAAAGAAATGCTTCCAGGATTTAGTGACCCCACATTTCACACAGAGCTGATCATAAAGAAGACGATCAATATACTCTTGTCTAAAGATTGATCTCACAACCACAACTATATCTCATTCCACAAGGTAAGAGCTATGATTGAGGGGATCACAGAGGCCAACAAAAACTCCAAGAAGGAATTTCAAACTCAATTAGGGAAAGGGGAGTATAGATCATGGACCATTTCCTATAATAAACATTTCAAAAGGTGGGCAAATGATATGACATCAAAGGAGGAGTGTTATAGGAAAAGTGAATAGCCACCCACAGTTTGGGAAAGATAACTTCACTGGTAGAGCTGAAAATAATACCCACCCTTCTTTGAGACATAAGATGCATGAAAGTGTTTCCATTGGATATCTTGGATTACTACAATTACACATCACCCATGGAAATAATGCCTATGACAGTAGACTCCAAAATATTTGTGATTTTTTTTATCTTCTCCCCAACTTCAGGCATCCAAGCAAAGACTGTGAAATTGAAATAAGATCATATAAAAGTACCTAGAGAATTTACCTCCTTGGCTATTGTTGTTTATCTCTTCCCCAACTGTCAATGAAAACAGGAAGGAATTAAAGCAAGGAGCCTTTATTTTTCTGGTTGACCAATACATACCTCTGCTTTGTGATTTTATGCAATAATACAGCTGGTATTGGGGAGTGCAACACAAGGCATATTAGGTCAGCTTTCCCCTTGGCTGGCACACCAACCAGGGCCCCAGAGATGATGAATAAGTATTGTTCACAATCAGATTACTATCACAGTTTGCCAACGAGCATTCCTTTCAGGCAATAAAATACAACTCTGTTTTCAGCATCAGACATGATTAAGTTAAATGTGTAATGATTCCTAGCCTTATCGATTTCCTTGTATAATGCTCATATTTCTCATGCTTTTCAGCACCTTATTCAGTTTAAAATAGAGGGAGACATTTGAAGAACAGCTACTGTTTAGGATCAAGGAGAATGAAGGTAGGGAGATATACAGCAATGCTTCATGGGAAACATACAGACAAAAGATACAAAAGAGTAGTAAAAAGACTAATGATTTTTCCTTTTTCTCTGATTTGACTATTTATACTCAGCCTCCTACCTTCCCATTGTACCAATACCTGTTCCATAAAAATGAACATAAAATCATATAGTGAGAACAAACCTGAGGAAAAATTGAGTTAGTTTCTTTTATTTTAGAGGTAAAAAATGGAAGTGCAATGTAGAGGTCAGCCTTGTTCAAAAACCACATAGTAAGTGATAAAATCAAACCTGGACTCCAAACTTCTTGATTCAGAAATTAGGTATCTTTCACCTATTCTTGTACAATCTTTAACACCTCTAAGCATCAGTTTTTCCTCATCTGTAAAACGGAGATAATAGTATATATTTCATAGGTTGTTGCTGGAACTAAATCATCATTAACATGTAAAATTCCCTAACACAATGCTTTTCATGTAGCAGCCAATGTATACTAGCTATTATATTACATTCTTAATTATTTTCTTCTGTATTTTTCTTAGGAGCTGATCCCATGCAAAGTCAGTAATCAGATGTATAGTATGACTCTAATGTGCTACAAAGAGCCCCTTTGCCAAATATATATTTTCTACTAAGATGCCTAAAATCCCTCCCTTTAAGGGATTTTTCTTTGGGTTAAGCATTATTTTCTTCCCAAAGTACATTTTTACAAAGGGAACATGATTGGATTAATGTGATAGTATCTGTGCATATGAGTTTAACCTATCCTTTTTTACTAGTACCGTAAGGTGTAAGACAGGATGAAGTTTCTAGTGGCCTAGAAAGTGAGTTAAACATAAAGGGGAGGATGAGATAGTGCTTACATACCAGGAACTCTTCCACATACATCCTGGTACATTGCTTCTTCCCAATAAACTATGCTGAATTCTGCACTGCCCTCCTTTGCGGCCCTCATCAGATCCCTAGTGAGACAATGGTCAATCCTGGAAGTCCACATGCGAGGAAAAATGTTGGAAAGCAACAAAATCTCCAGAGGAGGAAGGGATGGTAATAAAGGAATTTAGAAGTCATGTAACATAAGAACAAGTTGAAAACCTGGGATATATTCAAGAAAAAGAAGACCAGGGAAGTCCAGGAAAGATTTGATTGCCTCCCTTGGTTAGGCAGAAAAATAGCTGTGAGAGGGATGGAGAGAGAATAAGGCCAGTAAAGCCCACCAGAAGGGACTCAAAGAGTTAACCAGATAAAACTAGAGAGCCAGAAGAGACTCACAGTTAATGAGTGAATCAGCTGAAGCTCCGAAGGCCAGGAGTAACATGGGATATCCAGATATTCCCCAGAGAAGGAAAAGTATCCAAGCACAGCTCACATCTTTATTGTGCCAATTAGATCATGCCATTGTAAGATTTACTTTAGCCTGCTCAAAGGCTCAGTTTATTCTTTAACATAACCTATATGCTGTTTCTCCTCCTCCTCCAGACCCTAATCAAGTAATTTCATAACAAGGGCAGGAGAGAAGCATCATGGTTAACTTTTCCTACCTGTGATGAAAAAAGCCCAGAGATAAACAGCATAGTAAGAACAGGAAAGATTTCATCTTAAAGCTAAGATTCCATTTTAAAAGCCAGGAAGTTCAGAAGTAAGATTCCTAACACATTATTTAGCAAACAGACAATAACTCAGCCCACATTGGGGGCAGGGCAGGCAGACTTGATTGATATATTCCCAGAGGGAAGCTGCCATCCTGGGGAGGAACCAGATCAGTACATTTCTTGTTTTAAAATTGCAGAATTGGCAGAGCCAAGATGGCAGCGTGAGTAGGACAGTGAGAATCTCCTCCCAAAAACATACATATTTTTGAAAATACAACAAATACAACTATCCCTAAAATAGAGACCAGGAGACACAGGACAACAGCCAGACTACATCCACACCTGGGAGAACCCAGTGCCTAGTGAAAGAGGTAAGATACAAGCCACAGCATGGCGGGACCAGAGCGCCCCTCACCCCAGCTCCCAGTGGGAGGAAAGGAGTCGGAGCGAGGAGGGAGAGGGAGCCCAGGACTGCTAAACACCCAGCCCTAGCCATCCGCACCAGAGAGCAGACACACAGTGCATGCTTGGGGTGCTGGAAACTAGGGAAGCAGGACAGTAAGACCTGTCAGTAGGTTCTGAAGCTGGTGCCCCTGGGACAAAGAAAAGCGGGTGCTTTTTGAAAGTCTTAAAGGGACAGGGACCCCACAGCTGGATGGAAGCATCCCAGGTCATAGTCCAGCAGCTGGAAATTCCAGGGAATACCGGACACACTAACCCCCTGGGCAACAGCTCTGAGACCCCTCATGGAGGTAAATAGCCAAACAGCCCCCTGTCCATTACCCCTCCAGGGCCCCGCATTGCAGAGCACCAGCCTGAGGCTGGCCACGTGCACAGCAAGGGAGCTTCCTCCATACCAGCCGGGCAAGATACAGACCCAGTCTACACGCAATTGCCCAACACAAGCCACTAGGGGTCGCAGTTATCCCAGTAAAGAAAGGCCAGGAGCCAAGTGGAAAAAGTCTTGACTCTCCCAGCTGATAGACGAATCAATAGCACACCACTGCACCTATCAACATGAAAAGGCAAATAATTTGATCCAGACAAGACTAACCCAGACAGCTTCGACATCTTCTACATCTTTCCCTGAGAAAGAACCTGGGGAGATAGATTTAACCAATCTTCCTGAAAAAGAATTCAAAACAAAAGTCATAACCATGCTGATGGACTTGCAGAGAAATATGCAAGAACTAAGGAGGGAGAATGCAGAAATAAAACAAGCTCTGGAAGGACTTCAAAACAGAATGGACGAGATGCAGAGACCATTAATGGACTAGAAAACAGAGAACAGGAATGCAGAGAAACTGATGCAGAGAGAGATAAAAGGATCTCCAGGAATGAAAGAATTTTAAGAGAACTGTGTGACTAATTGAAATGGAACAATATCCACATTATAGTGGTACCAGAAGAAGAAGAGAAAAAGGAATAGAAAGTGTCTTTGAAGAAATAATTGCCGAAAACTTCCCCAAACTAGGGGAGGAAATGGCCTCTCAGACCACAGAGGTACACAGAACTCCCATGACAAGGGATCCAAGGAGGGCAACACCAAGACACATAATAATTAAAATGGCAAAAATCAAAGGCAAGGACAAAGTATTAAAGGCAGCCAGAGAGAAAAAAAGGTCACCTACAAAGGAAAACCCATCAGGCTATCATCAGACTTCTCAACAGAAACCCTACAGGCCAGAAGAGAATGGCATGATACACTTAATGCAATGAAACAGAAGGATCTCGAACCAAGAATACTGTATCCAGCACGATTATCATTTGAATATGAAGGAGGGATTAAACAATTTCCAGACAAGCAAAAGTTGAGGGAATTTGCCTCCCACAAACCACCTCTACAGGGCATCTTAAATTTGCAGAATTACCTGGAGAACTGATAATAGAGGAGAGGAGACATGGTGTCTCTCACTAGATAAGCATCTTGAGACCACTCGGAAAGTTTATACCCCCTGGCCTTTTGAAAAATCCTTAAAAGAGGGAAACCCCAACCTTTCAGGGCACCTCCTCTCTGAGGATGCCCACACTTTCTAAACGCATAACTTCAAATAAAACTTTTACTCTGCTTCACTACTGTATCTCTGCCCTTCAATTCTTTGTTGCAGCAGGGACAAGAACTGAGGGAAATAAACTCAACCGCCCTCACACCTTGAATATAGGACGAATTATTCCAAAGTGTGGGTAAAATTGTAATATTTCCAGTATCTCCCACCTGGCTTTAGTGCATGCATATCAATAGGTGTTTCAAGGGGTGGAGAGAATTAGTCCGTCTACATATCAGTAAGTAATCACAAGGTGTGTGAGGGTTTATCTAGACTGGGGAGGTTGGGTAGAGCCCTCTGCTACTGCAACCTGGTAAAGAGAGAGACAGGACGACTGCTTGTAAGAAATTAACAGGTTTCTTAACTTTATTTCTCCCTTTGACTGATTTCAGTTTTAGAGACATTTTGCCCCAGGATTTTCCCCCCAGAGTTACACAGAGGCACCATGAAACCTTTCAGGATTCCAGGGCAGTCATTCACTTCTTCCTCTAGATTCTCTATAGTTTTCTTTACTGGCAATTATTATAACAAAACCTGATTGTTTATGTCTTTTTTCCTCATTAGATTTTAGTTTCTTGTGAGTTGGGACCATGTCTTCTTTACCTTTATGTCCTCATTTTTAAAATAGCAATTGCAATATAAATCTGTTTCTTGAGTGAAAAATCAACTTGTTCTGTATAACATCAAAGAGCAGAACTTACACCATGAGTGTGATTCTGAGAGAGACTCCGACTCCATAGCATGAAAGCATCCTTAATTCTAGAATCGTATGTCAGTTTACGTTAGAATTTACTGAAGAAGCATCAGTGGCTCTTCCTTAAGGAATGTGGGATCTTGCACTTGACTGGGACGTTACATTAATGACTATTAAGATTAGTTCAGGCTTTAACATTTTTACTTGGCATAAATAGCCCTGAGCTGTCATCCCTGATGTTTTATTTCCTCTCTGACCTATCCTGCACATTTCTTTAAAAATTGTCATGCTATCACACACATATTCTATACTTCCTGAAAAACAGTTTTATCTCATTGCCAACACCAGCTTTTGCTAAAGAACACTTTTGTAGAACGATAATGCCATGGGATGGTCAGCAAATAATGGATCCAAATGTAAGATAAATTAACAAAATGCCACATTCCAGTGCTCTTAGCCACAGTATCCCTAAGATAAGAAGGGTCAAGGATATTGTTAAAAATGCCATAAAACTAAATGTGATTTATTCCCAGAGAAATTAACATTTAAACCAAAGGGTCCTGACAAGAAGCCTGCATGTCAGAACATGTACCAGGGAGTCACTCCAGCTGGGAGGGTGTGGAAGACTAAGAAAGATCGGTCTGTGTGTCACTTCAGAAAAATGCAGAAAAAGTTCTGAACCAGCCAATAAAATTAAGACAAATGTAAAGAAAGCCTAACATGGATATAACTGGCTAAGGCAACATCTGGGAAAGAATGTGAGCCCTGTAGTACTCAGCCAATGAAGAAGCAGGGGAAGGACTCACATGCTAAGGAATAAACTGCCTGTTGTAACCCAGGAGTGTGCCTGCTCACCAGACACCCAGTCCTGCAAGACCACCATCAAAGCCTCGCTCTGCTGTTTTCTTTTACTCCATGTCCACCTTTTAAGTTCAGACCAGTGAGTGCGTTTCTAACAGGTATCATAATCCTTGAGTGCTCATTGGTGTATAACTTTTATATTTGACAGCAGCTTGGCTGGTTATAAAAACTTTGTATAATAATTTTTGTCATTACTCTATACAATTTCTCCCCTGCGTTCTGGTAGTGAATTCTGCCATGGAGATTTCAGACCAGTTTGCTTTTTCTGCCTGGAAACTCATAGGCACTTTTATTCATATTCATTAGGACATGTTTCACATCAACTTTTCTTGGAACACAACAGGCCGTTTCTTCTTGACATTAAGATTCAGGTTTTAACTGATTTCAGGAAATGGTCTTTCATTGGATACTTCACATTTTTTGTGCTATCTTACTCTTTTCAGGGGTATCATTTATCATAAATTCTACCTCCTTTGTCTGACTTCCATATCTAAAAATTATCTGTAATCTCTTTTGTCTCCAGTTCTTCAGTTTCCATTTCTTTTTTCTGTGATTATCTCAAGCTTTTCTTCTATACCATAGATACTGTTTTCATTAGCTTTTTAATTTTGTTATATTTTAATGTGGTTATACATTTTAATAGATTTATTGTACCATTCCATCTTTTCTTAAGAGCTACCTGTTTGTCTTCTCAATGAGATGTGCATCTTTTAACTTTATCATTGATAGCTTTTGTTCAATAGTTTACATTCACTTTATTTTAAAGTATGAAGAATATATCATTCTTTCATTTTCTTCTTCAGTTCCTTTTATGGTATGTTATCAGATTTGCCTTTTGTTTTCTATATTCCTCTCCTCTATAGACCTTGCTTAATTTTCTTTCTACTCATTGAGCTTTTTGGATGAAGGGAAGTTCTATCCAAACTTGTGATTTGCCCATGAACAGAGGGCAGAGTGTACAAAGTGTGGACTCGTGAAGCCAGCAGTGTTCACTTGCGTATATCATCTCAAAACACTTTCATACCCAATCGGTCACATTTTCTATTTGGATGCTTGGTCCTCCAAAGGTTTCAGCACCTCTTGGTTCATGGTCAAGCCCTGTCTCACCCATTCTCTCTTCCATCATTTATGGTTAGTTTTTATCTCTTCAAAGGATTCTGACAAGCAGGTTTAGAGAATCCATTATACTTTGAAAATAATGGTTTGGCTATTGGTATACTTCTGTGGAGAAGATAGAGTTTCTTCTCCTGCTTTTCTTCTTATCAGTACTTTCATAAAGGGAAGCAAGCATTGCATTCACCCAATCACCTTCCAGTACAACTCCGCTTTCTAGGCAGTGCCCATGCCTCCTCCTGCTGCTCCTTTACCATTCCCTTCACTTTTATTACTTAATGAAGATCTATGTTTACTTGTGGCCTTTCTTGCTTTATCTGCTGTCGATCTGTAAATATATCTACAAGCAAAAGCAGCATCATTCTTGCAGTGTCTTGTCTTGAAGCAATCACCTTTATGAAGCAGTCTCTAAGATGCATGCTGTGCAAATCAGCGGTCATCTGTTTTTACTTTATTCATTTTTCTCACCCCTTAGTCTTTCACCAAATACTTATTGAGTGCCTCTGCTGTGTGTTGGCCAAAACAGAAATTGAGAGAAGAAAAAAAAAAAAAGACACTTACCAGCACTTCATAAATCCTCTTGTTGAGATAAACAAAAATGTTTTAAAGAATTTGATGATAGTTTTAGAGGCCCATTTTATTTATTCTGCATTTCTATCATCCATAAATACTATGAAGTGATGATTATCTGTTTTGTTCCTGACCAGGGAAATTGAATTTCATGAGCTACTGATGAGATTGATTTTTCTAAGAAAAGAACATTGGTCAGTTGTTTCAGTAGGTTTTTCTTTTTTCTTGATGGGTGTATTTTGAAAGCAGAATATATGTACACTTGAGATCTAAAGGTGTGAGTATTTTATAATAACCCCACCAAATACATGAAGGAGAATGTAAAATGACTTTATGTAAATCCTGTAGGTGAACTAGTAAGGATATATTTTATAGACTACTAAAACAAATCCTTCAATTGCCTGAGTTCTTTGGATGAAATATGCCATGTAAAGCCAATAAACATATAAATAAGTAATAGACTGATGCAGTTATTGGATAGAAAATAGAAAAGGGGGATTATGACTCCACACTATGGGTCCGAGAAGAACATAGGCTGCTGTTCTGAGGAAAGAAGGAGCTGGGCTGTTAAGGTGCCTCTTTTCTCTGCAGAATGGGGATGAAGGAAGAATCTGATCAGGGACTATGATTATAACTATGGCTCTGTATCTCACTCAGGAACTCAGTTGAAGAAAGCGTCAACTGAAAATGAACTGGAAACTTTATCCCCTTTAGCTCACCACAGTGTACAGGACTGGAAATTGCTTTGCCAGTCATAGGATATCCCTGGAGTGTCAGACCTTGGAATCCTTTTTAGATTAGGGTATGTAAAGTGCATGGCACTGACCACTGGACAGCTTAGAGCCAGAGTGCATCCACATAACCAGTACTGATAAAATAATTAAATAAAAGATAGTACTATGAGGTCTCATAAAGAGTTCTGCAGTGTCAACAGGTAAAGTCAGGACAGTATATGGCTAAAATTGAGAAAAACAGTGGGAAATTCAGTGACACGCAGCCTGAGTTCCTCTATCCTACCTTGGGGAAATGGAAGTTCCTATGGCCAGGTTCCTCACCTGACCCTAAACTACTTAATGCTATAACTGGTCTACTGCTAGGCTACTGCTTCCACACCCATAGGCAATACGCTACTATTGACTGAGTCACTATGTAAAGAGCTCTGCCCAGTGCTCTGGGCAGAGGCAGAGATAAAGGAAGATTATAAACCTGCAGACTTTTGGATGCAGATGTGATACTAGTGCTTGACCTATCACCTATCACTGGTAGAATAAAGCCGGGTATAAACCCTTTAGCCCCAAGAGGTTTCTATTGTCATTTCTTGGTCTCACTGAATCCATAGTGAACTTCCTGGGTCTGAAACCCTCAGGCAAAACACCAACTCATGGAACCTCCTAGAGGCAACCAAACGGGTAGTCTCAGTACCTAACACATGTACATAAATGAATTTTTTTCTTCTTTTACCAAAAAAAAAAAAGCTTTGTATCAGTGAATGATATCAATTATAAAAAACGTAGATCTGAAAGTAACTTTAGACCTTCCCAGGAACAGTAGGCCTCAAATCTCTTTCACAGGGAAAACTTTTCTTCAAACAGTGTCTTATGTTAAAGACCAATGGATTAACTAATAAAACTGGAGGTGCTCAGGGCTCAGGTGAGAGTCCCTGACCACACATGCAGCCTCTGAATAATCATAGCTGGGTAGACAGAGCTCCAAGGAACACAGTTTGAAAAACAGAGCTGACTGGTAGAGTGTCACATAGCTAGCATCAGAGCTAAAATCTGGAAGTTAAATAACCTGCTTCAATACCCTACTCTTTAACCAAAACTTTTCAATCTTCAATGAGCACATGAATCACCTAGAAATCTTACTAAAATTTAGCTTTTGATTCCCTGGGTCTGCAATGGCCCTGAGATTCTGTGTTTTTCACAAGCTGCCATGTGATATCAATGCTGCCGGTCCAGGCATCACACTTGGAAAAACAAGGCTTTATACTTTGCCAGGAGTTGACAAGCATCCTGGAAAGAAATGTAATCTCAAGTATAAACCTTCTTCTGAAACCAGTCACTCAGAATGTCTGTCTTCAATCTTAACTAATCTCTACTTAAAAATGGAAGGGGGAAAATGAGAAGAGGAGAGAGGAGAGAATGTGCTGGCCCAAAGTGGCCCACTAACTGGTCTTTCAAGAATTAATATGAAAATAGGAATGGTTTTCATTAATATGCAAACAGGCCAGATGATTTTTGAAATTATAAAACCAAGTTTGAGAATACTGAATTTTTAAAAAATTATCTTGAAGGAAGGATTGACAAATGGGATGAGTTCAGGAGATGCAAGGCCGACAGCTGCCACTAGAAACATTGTCCAGCAGGCGAAGTTAAAGCTCGGAATCCTTCCACGTTTCATCTGTGGCTCCCTCCTCTGGGCCCACACCATTGTGTGGCCTCCCCTCTGCAGCCCAGCACTCACCTCACCAGGTTAGTGTGTACCAGCTTTCCCATTAAGTACCAGCTGTTCCCAACCCTGCTGTCAGACTTCCTACATATGAGGCAGCTGATCAAACAATTTATAGTTAAAAATAGCTTAACGTATTTTCATTTCAAGACTGTATTTGGATTCACATAATGACCTTAGAAACATCAATGCAAATTAGTGATAAAAATATGAGTTAATTATTTCACAGCCTTTCTCATAGTCTTTATTATCATACCAGGAGGACAGGGGCTGATTCCTCTGAAGTAGGCTCTTACTTGTCCATGAAATGGACAGACCCCTTAAAAATAGGTTATACTCCTCAAACCCTATGGCTACTACTTGTATGAAAAACCACAATGGAAACTACAGTGAATTGCCATGTAATGGAAATCTCACTAAATCAATGACAAGGATACAGGATGCTTTAAAGTTAGTTGGGAAATGGACCACATTTTGAGAAGCTGATGAGTAATTGATTGTATCAGACTTTATCCACCAAAGTCACTGTGACTACAGCATAAGAAGAGAAAAAGTCTTTTTGTCCCCACTGACAGCATCTGTATGCAAATCAATCACCTGGCTTTCAAAAGTTCCTGCAATAGATACTAACTAAAGGTTCTGCTTCTTCGAGCACTGAATATCAGTAGTTCGTGGAAACCAAAAATGTCTTAAAAAGTCCAATAATTTGTTTATAAACAGTTCCAGTCCATTTATATTTTTAAATGAGACACTGTGAGTTTAATGTGGTAAACCAGCTCAAACTATTTAGATGCCTATGTTGGTATTGCTTTCTCATAATTTGGTAAAGGACAAGCAAAGCACTTGAATAATGAAAGAGAGGCATTTTCTCCTCAGTACTACATTAGGTAAAAGCAAATCCTCAACTTCTAATCCTGTTTCCATGGGAACCCTCTTTCCATGGGAAAGAGACAGTCTGATAGAAGGCATTTCTCTTGGTGTACACATTTTCCCCCTTCTCCTTGAAATATATTTTTGATTGTTGTCCAAAGGCTAAAGAGGAAGTGCTGAGAAGCAAGTGATCATCTCTGTTCCTCTTCTCCAGGTGAGAGAGCTGCAGAAGTAGCTAAAACAGAAAACAGCAATACCTCAACACAGCAGGGCTGGAGGAAGGGCTGGTGGGAAGAATGGACTTCGAAGGAAAAAAAAAATACCTTAATGAATCTGACTGTCTGGCTTGAGATTTGGAGATTAAATTTGAATATCTCAACTCCATCTCCATTATTTCCTCTGCTAAATCGTGCGCATTGCCTGCCCCTGCCTGGTGTATCCAATAGCCCGACAGGGCAGTGTCCTCCTCCACCCCCACCGTCTTTAACCAGAGTAGACTCATTCGAGTTACTTTTTTTCCCTGGAACAGCTGTTCTCTAAGTGTTGTCCAGCAACATCAACACTACTTGGGAATATGTTAAAAATGCAAACTCTCGGGCTCTGCCTCAAATCCACTGAATCGGACACAGGAGGGCCAAGCAGCATGTTTTAACGAGCCATTTGGGAGGTTTTAATGCATACTGTGGAGTCACCAGTTACACACCTGTGACCAGGGACTTATGGGGACACACGGATTTTATCTTGGAGGTAAGTGAACCTCAGCACACAGGAAAAGGTGGCTAGAATTCATGTCACATCCACCTATACTAAGAGAGGTCCCAAAGGAGCCAAAATATCCAGGCGATACTTAATGTTTCATTCTAGAAAGGATGATGTAAAAGGTGGGGCTGTAAGGGATTGTGCACTAGATTATATAATTTTTAAAGTAAAAAAAGCATCAAACTATTTCTTTTATCATTTTGGACTTTTAGAGCATAACTGTATTGGGGACAACCTCTGGCTTCAAATGGTGACTAAATAAGCAAACACTCAGATACACAATATTTGAATTTAGAGTTTTCAGGGTGCCTGCTGCACTACTTTCTACCCATCTGTGGAAATAGACTCCTTTATTTGCATCTAAACCAGCATTTTTAGGAAAAACAGAATCGAATGCATGGCACCAAAAGGTCTTTCTGTAAGTGTCTTCCTCAATAAGCTGCCTACCTGTCTAAAGTGCTCTGCTTGTCTTGCCTGCTCTGGTTGGAACACCACACAGAGAGGAGATGCCCATTGCAGAGGTGCTGGAAGGGGATTCTGGGCAAACCAGAAGCCTGAGCCTCAGGACCTCAAAGTCTTCTTCCAATGCTAAATTCTCTTATCTCAGACCAACCAGGTTCTGGGAAGACACAGGTTATCATTCTCAACATTCACTCTCATCACTAATGGTTATGAATATAGAAGCTGGAAAGTAAGTAAAGCAGGATTTTTTCCTAGGATAAAATTGGGAATTGTCTTACAACTAAATCTTCACTCAAAAGAGGCTTCTTATCTCTTGCCTCTTTCTCCTTAAGGAGAAAGCATGCAGAAAAAGAAGATCCAGTTATTTGAAAAGTCTCGTGCCTAGAGCCCGGTGATTCAAACATCTGCTGAATTATACTGTAGCGTATGTATAATATTGCCTAGGCACAACTTGCTTTTCCTTATTACCAGCGAACACTTATTACCAGTGAACACTCTGGGTACTGTTTGGGAGTAAGGCCATGAGACTTTGAAGGTGCTTTCACTGTTATAAGGAATTGGGGCAGACACTCTAATGAAAACCTGTACCTGCTCTGCTCCTGCCTACACTTGGAACAATGTATACCTTCCATGGCAATAGACTATACAAATGCATTATAGTTATTTTTTCAAGAAAAGGTCCCGCATTTTCTTTTTTATGTATGCTATACATGTTTAAACCTGAGGGACAATTAATAACATATGGAAACCCCAAGTCTTGGCCAGGAACCCTGCAGCCTTGCCCTGTAGACTGCAAGTATTCCTAACCTATTTAGTGAAGAGTATTTCTAACCTATTTATCCTTTTGTTTAAGGCTTTGCTCTTTGCTCCTTTGAGCAATTGATAATGGGACTAAGGCCTAGAGAGGCTCCAGTAGATGCCATAATCACATGCACTCTCTGCTTCCTCAGCCCAGGGAAGGGGCAAAAACATCTCTGTCTTTGGCTAAAGCTGACATCTGGGAAGTTCCCTGCAGTTGCTTAGCTGACAGCTGTGGGCACACCTCTGTGTGCACTCTCAATCAGGTGGACAAGGTCAGCGTGAGCCTCAGGACCATGCAGAACATGGATGGCTTCCATCTTCAGACAAAGACCTGAAAACAATGCAGGTAATGTTTAACTATGGTTTGGGCACTGCACTTAACCGAGAATTAACAAGACTGCAGAGTGGCTTTTCTGTCTCAGTATCTGAAATTCCATTCTCATGATGAGTAAAAGGACCAAAGAGTGAGAGTCACACCTAATGAGGCCCAAATAGCCCTGGTGTCCTCCTGCTCTACCTGCTCCACCACCTCCTCCTCCTTTTCACTTAAAAGGCCCCACAAGTGGTGAAAAGCAGCTCCCTGAACTGGCAGATGTTCCATCAATGACTGCCTTTTACATAATCCCTTTCTTTCACTTTCTCCCAAGTGACATCAGAGGCTGGGCAGAGGTGTGGGCAGTCCTCGGTGTGCTACCAAGCAGCGCTGTGCCCGTGCTGAGCACACTGCTGCCCGGGTCTGCTGGCACCTGGAAAGTCTACGTGTCTCCGAAGGAACCTAACCCAGGTCCAGAAGTGCTCATGCTTTGCTGCTGGTGGCTTCATATTCTCAAAGTCCTGCACTAAGCAGAAAACTGGCTCACTTACAAAACATAAAGGAAATACTATACTTTTTATGAGCATAGCGTTATGCTGAAAGGGAAGGGGAAATATTTACCTTTATCTGTGACTACAGTTCTTCAGGGACTGTGTTCAGCACTTTTATATACAGTAGTGCAATGAACCCTGTAGCAATTCTCCCCATTTCACAGATAAGGAAACTGAAGCTACAGAGTTTGTGCATCTTGTCAGGTTTGTCTGAAGAATACCAGGCTCTGCACAAAGTGAATAAAAGCATGAAGTGCAGTTCCTATGTGACTGAGTCAGTGAGACAAATTGGCACCCATGAAATTATTAAGTCCTGAGGTGTGTGGGGATGGTGGGCTGGGAGGATATTTTAGGAACAATGAGAACTCAAACTGTGAAAAGATAAGGGAATCAGGTGGGCCTCCCAGAGACAGATCCCCCCCTTGTCCAGCTTACTAAACTAACATCAGGGTTCACTTATTTAGAGTCAGATCATCTGGATCCAGTTTTACAAAAGACTGGAGCTTTACAAAAGGCAGGAGCAGCCTATCTATGCTGTCTACTTATTTCTATACTGTTTCCCAAATAAAAATAACTCTATATCATTGGAATGTTCAAAGACAGCAATCTCTTCAGAGTAATTATGAGTATCAGCTCCACAGGTGCCTGGATATTTTTACAGATAATCCTTTTAACTTCTACTTTTAAAAGTAAATGATCAGATATAACCTTTTCTAGCCAAGGAGAAAATGTATCAAAAACTTCTCATCTGGAAATAACACAGAACAAGAAGCAATTTGAAGCTCACAGACAGTGTGTGGTGGGGTGACACCTGCCTGGGCTCCTCTTGTTAGTTCAGGATCACTCTGCAGATCAAATTCGCAACAGATCTTTGAATTAGTGTGATATTTGGGAGCCAATGTGTGTGAAGAGTTGATGGAGGTTAATTCTCATTGTCTCCACTTACAGCCGATGATTATACAGCATTTATACCAATAATGGAGCTGAATTAGCCAGGTTGTGCTACAGAAGCTGAACTCAAGTCCGGTGAAATGTCTAACTCTCGGTTTTCTTTGGGCTTCTTTGACACCAGCTTCAGGCATTTACAAACATTTTTTTCCCCTGCTGTACTTTAAGAGGGCTGTGTTCAAAAATAGCCAGTCATTCCTTTCCAACTGTTTCTAAATTGCTTTTTTTAAATTGCTTGTTTTAGTGCAAGAATAAATGGACAAATGTCAAAAGTCTGCTCTCACAGCCCTGTTTGTCTTTAACACAACATTCTAGGGCCCATTTAGGGAACTTGGTCTTTGTTCTATAAGCATGTCTTAATCAAGGCTCAAGTTCACACCAATGCTTTCTTGGAGTCACATGGATTTTGTGCAGTCTCTTTGCACAGAAGAATGTTCAAGGTTAAATATAGAAAAGAAGTACCTATTTTTTGCAAATCACTATGCATTATAAAAATACAAATATTATATAAATATATCTATATCATATATATGTATTATATATATAATATGTTTATATGTATATTTTTATATTTGGTATAAGGTTGACTCACTAGTCCCCACTTTCACCTCCTCTGTATCTTCCACAAAAGAGACCCTCACTAAGCCTTATAATTGTGGTGCACCAAACATCCCACAACCATTGAATGATTTAACTCTCTCTGTGTCTCATACTTTAAACAAAATAAGCCCTTTGGCACCTGTAAGTAAGAGGATGCTTTAATAAATTCAAATTAATAACTACAAAGAAGTCCCTGGTCTATTTTTATTTAATTTGAGTGTGAGGGTAGAATGATCACGTCACCACAGGCCATACAATAATATTCTCCACTGTGAACCTCATATATTATCCATAGAGGAGAAAATCCTAAAGGTAAATAGCTGAAAAACTAATAAATATCTCAAAGAACAGTAAGAGGTAGCGATAAAGAACCTAAATTAGCTGAGCACCTACTCTGTAGTGGCAGGCTTAGTATGTTAGTTCTGTGAACCCATACAGCTTTCACAGCAAGCCTATGAGGCCTGACCATCTTCATTTTCAGATAAGTAGACCAAGGTTGAGAAAAAAAACAACAAAAAGTCAAAGGCCAAACAATTCATAGCAAAGTCCAAATTTATATACAATGGCAAGACTAAAACACACGCTCCAGTCATTCCACCATCTGCTCTTCAAGGCCACCAGGCCGGGGAATAATTGTGGGTGACTTCTGACCGCTGCCTCACAGCTCCTGAAGACCTTTCCTCTTCCCTCACCCTTCCTTCTCTGTGTCTTGCTGCATTTCTTGCATTTCATTCTCTCCACCAAGTCCTATTCACTTATTCTAAGGCACAGAAACACAGTTTAGGTTTTTAAAGATCACATGTGTTCCTTCCATAAAACAAATAAAAGAACAAACAAGCAAGTATCAGAAGGGGAATATTTACATTTCTCCAAATATTACATATGAAATACAGTCCTTATTATACTGCACATGCTTGTAACTTTTCTGCATTCCGAAATTCGCATCCCATAGCATTCACCAATGCTTTTCTTCAAATAGTCTATACGGTACTGCCCTCATTATCAGCCAGTCATCTAGATTCACAAAGAAAGTGGCCACTGACAGGAATTCTGTCATGACTTTATCATTCCATTCACTTGCACAGACATAGACAAGACACGGGGGCTCACTAAGCTGGGGGAGCTTTCTAAAGCCCTAGGCCACCACTTTCATTTCACCCGCAAGCATCCAGCAAGGGAGATCTATTCCCAGAAGGGACTTTGGAGAAAAACGAATCAGAATTTAGGCTCTAGTTCTACTCTCCAGCCATGTGACCTTGTATGAATTATGTGATTTCTTTGAATTTCAGTTTCTTCATTCATCAAATATGCTAAACAGTAAAAAAAAAAAGAAAACAAACAAACCCTTCTTCATAGGGTTACATAAGACAGCAATAAAAGCATTATTTAAGTATTTGGCTCATAGTTAGAACTCAATAAATCTTCATAACAATTACAATTTGTCTTAGTCAGGAATTATTTGGTTGATATGTTTGTCAAAAACAAAAGCCTATTGAATCTAGTTTAGACCACAGAGAGAGCTCACTGGAAGACTATGTGGCATCTGGCAAAAAATCCAGAAAGGATCACTGGGCATCTGGGGACACTGGAAGAGGGAGGAGTAGATGAAGGTCACTTCTGCATCAGGTCCATTATTGCCATCATCATCGCTGGAAGCAGCAAAAAGACCAGAATAAAGATGTCCTGGTTCCAGCCTGGTGTACTGTGCTTGCCATTATGATCCAGTATTCTCTTCCTGGACACACTAAGCCCTGTGAGAATGTTAATCCATACTTGAAGCTTTGCGTTCAAATATTTATAGCAACATTTCTCACTTACAGTAACTTTTTCTGGCCCAAAACTGAAATAACCCTAATGCCTCTCAATTGGTGACTGGATAGACAATTGTGGTATATTCATACTTTGGAATGCTACTCAGCAATAAGAAGGAATAAAATATTATTATACATAACAACATGAGTACATCTCAAAACCATTATGCTAAGTAAAAGAAATCAAATGCTATGACCACACATTGAATGGTTCTTTTTATATGGAATTCTAGAAATGGCAAAATCATAGTGACAGAAAACAGATTCGTGGTTGCCTGAGGATGTGAATGGGGGTTGAGGTGGGAATTAAAGGTAAATGGACACAAGGCAACTTTATAAGGTGATGGAATTCTTATATTGTCATGAGAGTGAAGCTTTCTTGACTGCATACAATCACAAAAATCCATCAAACTGTATGTTAAAATGGAAACATTTTATTTTACATAAATTATACCTCAATAAAACTTTTTTTAAAGCTGAGAAGGAAGAAAAGAAGGAGAGAGAGAGAGAGAGAGAGAGAGAAAGAGAGAGAGGATGGAAGGAAGGAAGGAAGGAAGGAAGGAAGGAAGGAAGGAAGGAAGGAAGGAAGGAAGGAAGGAAGGAAGGAAGGAAGGAAGGAAGGGAGGGAGGGAGGGAGGGAGAAGAAAGATCAAAGATCCAAAGAGTCATCTTCAAATTCTACATGCCATTTTTTCCAGATACATCAGCATGTATCAGTTATTACCTTTAAGGAATATACTATTACCACTAATAAAAACATTTTATTAAGCACTCACCATATGGCAAGAAGTATGCTAAGTGAATCCTTTATATGAAATTCTGAACTGAATTCTCACAACAACCCTGCAGGCACAAAGGAGTAACTTGCCTAAGCAACTGCCAAGTAGCTGTTATCATGCCCATTTTGGATATTAAGAAGTGGTTGTTCATATCAACTAATTTCCTCACTGAGATTGCCTAGCTAGTCAGTGGCAATGAAGGAGTTCGATCAATGTCTGATTCCCAAGCTCCTGTTCCCAACAGCCACATTTTAAGATTGAATCCAATATTAAAACTAGATATTTCCTCAAACCATAATCATCCTATTGGTTAAAGGGGAGAAGAATAAACTAAAATACAATGAAATTGAGTTTTTAAGCCAATATCCATGTTTTCAGAGGCATGCTCTTTCTGCCTATTAAAGAGAATCCTGGGTTAGTTGAATGGTGTCTCCTATTATGGAGACTATTTGTGATATACATATCACATATATGTGTATATACACCACAATTTATATATATTTATACACAGACACATACATACATTTACATATATATAGTGTATGTATGTGATTTTATGGTTTGCATGGTGTGTTTATGTGAGTCAGAATGTTTAAAAAATTATTTCAGAAAAATATCCAATGAAAACTGAATAATTCAGGTCCACTGAAGCCCAACTCAGAAACCATAGCAGAATGCTAGTCAACTGACATCTAAGTTGAGGCCCACTGTGTAGATCATATACATGGAATTTAAAACATTTTGTAGTATGTGTCACTAGACTTGAAGGTATTTAGTCTGTACCATCAGGGTGAATTACAGTGTAAGACAATTATTGTCTAATTGGAGGGGAGGAGAGTTATCTTTGCATTATCTATCAACAACAAATGAGTATTTAATGAGTCTCTGCCCTGAGCTGTGGCTACATACTGTTTTGGAACTAAAGTAGAATGAAGCATAGAACTCATTTTAAGGTATCTTGCTATATAATTGCCCAGAAAAAAAATTACCATGCATGAAATAGACACAATTAAATACTACACTCTATGGTTCTGAGTACAGTTACCACATAAGTTCACAATGGAGGAAATGAGTGTGAGCTGGAAGACACAGAGAAGGGTAGCAAGAGAGGGTGGCAGCAGAGAGAGCAGGATGGGTAGTCGGGCAGCCAGTGTATGAATTCCAGTTGAATGACTTAAAGAATAGCTGTGTTACTATGCAAGCCACTCCTTTGTGCCTCAGTTTCCTCACTTGCAAAATGTACAACTTCCTTATATATAAGGTCCATATAAAAATGCTACAACATAGCACTTGACATGTGCTTAAAGTGTGGTAAGCACACTGCAGGTTTTCATGAGTATTAGTTATGTTATTATTCCATAAGTGGGAATTAAGTTGAAACTTAAAATTCAATAAGATTTATAAATGAAAAAAGAAAAGTGGAATGGGTGCTTTTGGGAATGGCATGGAGACTGAGGAACAGTGAAGAAAAGGGCTTAATTAGGGAGGAAGTCCATTTTACATAAAGAAGGGGAGAGAAATGAAGGTGAGGTCAACTGTAATGAACTGTGGCTCATCTTAAAATCTGGGAAGAGAATGCAGATTATATGCAAGAGCAATAGAAAATTGATTTGGTTCTTCAATAAGGAATTGCTCAAAAAAACTAATTTGTGTTTAAAGAAAATTCATCTCACAGCAACATATGAGATGAGTTGGAAATAGGAAGAGACACAGGAAAGGAGAATAAATAGAGGGGTATTAGATAATTCTGCATATTTCAACAAAATTCTAAAATTTAGGCCTGAGATGAGAGAGTGAGAAATCTACACAGTTATGAGCACCCACATCAATCCCAAGCTTTAGAAGGACTCTAACTTCTTACTGTGACCACGGGGAGGGAGTAGAGCCTGATTCTGCAACAAAGACAAAGAAAATAGGGGATTCACTTTACTACATTTGTTTAAAACATTATCTATTCTTGACAGTCAAGGTAAATTCCTCACTGCTTGTCATTCTTTTCTCCCTCAAAGGCATTCTGAAATATATTAGGGACATTCTACAGTCCCCTAAAGCTACATAAAAACAGAAACTGATGAATAATTATAAAAAGAAGAAAAAAAGCTTTCCAATGTCTTATATTTCACGGTACAAAGTCTGACAATATCCAGCCTAAAGAAAAATAACAGGACAGCTCCAGGGGTCCCAGCAAGCTTTACAATCGCCTGCAGCATTCTGAGACTGTCCCTGTCAGAATAACGCTCCTGTGTGACAGTTTCACTTGCCTTATCTTACACCCACTTCCCCTCCTTTCCCACAAGCACTAGTAATAAAACAATATATCATTTGGGCGTTGAGATCCTTCTTCCCCTTTCCGGATATCCTCTTTTTTTCAGACTCAGGGCATTTGCTCCATTATTACTTATATTCTACAGAGCGAGTCTCAGTTCAGTATTCTAAAACCCAAAAACTACCCCTTCAAGGTATAATATGATATCAGGATGAAAGTATTTGAATTTCTCAACTTATTAGAAGAAACCAAATAAATTATTACAGTCTATCAAAACTCCCAAACATAAACCCTGGTAATAAAGTACATAAATAGATATAATTGATCAAACTAAGCCATTTTTTCACAGTCATTTTTAGGACAAACCTCTCCCATTGTCACAGAAAGCCACTGTCACAGGAGCTTTTTTACCCCAAAGCAAATGTCACCAGATGTACTGACTTACATAAGTCCCTCCTTTTATAAAGTTGAGCAAGTCTAGGAGCACTTAGAGCATCTGTGTGATGCAGCGTGTTTGCTGTTGGTGATTTTCCAGATTCACTGCAGAGGGTGCCTGCAGCTGACAGCATCTTCAACAGAAGAGCAGTGCCAATTAAATTCATTTTTGAAGCTATCATACATCTATTTCTAGAGTCCTCTTTATACTTCACACACACGCACACATGCACAGTCACACTTATACACACACACACATGCACATTCACACTTCATGTTGCCTTTTGTCACTCCAAAGGCACACTCTGTAGCCAGGGCCCTGGTCCATCCTATCCTGTAGCATTCCCAAATCCTCCTGTGTTCCATTCCCTCTCTCTTAGGCAGAATTCACGTTTCTGTCTGATTTCAATTTGGAAAGAAATCATACATTTAACATTTTCAAAACTTTTCAGTAAACTATGAATCACCAGATGATGCACTGAACTCTCTCAGGTATGTCTGAATTCTAATACAGGCTTCTATTTACCCAAAGGACTTTACAGTTGGTAGACTGTGTGGGAAGTTATTTTGATTGTACTGTGTTCCTGAGTCCCTCCAGCAAAGCACCCATAGGAGAAAGAGGGGGCAGTCAGTCGGCATTCTTATTCTGAAAGAAAACAACTCAAAATGTAGCTTATGTAGCTAACTCACTAGTTTTGTTTAGAATGAGGACAAGTAGTTTATTATTTACCATGGCTTGGATCCTCTTGCTTTAGCTTTGTCATAACTAAAACCCACTAATTATTTTTTTTTAATTTTCACAAAAGAAAGCATATGCCCACATATTAGTACCTCTCTTTACCTCTCTCTATAGAACAGTCATATGCATGAACTATCCTCATTTGTATTAAAATTTCCTGAATAGCCACCTAGTTTAAATGCTTGAAAAATGCTTTTAAAGGTGCTCTTGAGTACAGAATACACACACATGCATGAGCACACAAATTCTCATACTGATTCCAAAAAGTTTCATAGATGTTGGTCTTACTTTTTTCTCTTATCAATCATATCCTCACTTTAATGATGTTTGACCTGATGGAAAGACAGACACCTTCTTCATCAATTCTTCCCCACTATGCTTTAGAAGTGAATGTGTACTTCTGAGTAATATTTTATCATATGACACCTGAGCTACAGCTTCATGGGCATGAGAGTTGCAAAATGAAATTGAACCGCTCCAGCACCAAAGCCATAAGCAAGATGACAGATATTGATTGTGCCCTAAGATGTAATGTAGGCACCTAATGGGGCATAGTAATGTACAATGAATCATTAGAATATTATTTTAAATTTTCCATTCACCTGGGGGATTGCTAACAGGGTATTTCACCTTCAAGTCACTCCCGCCTCCCCATACCAGGGCAGCACTTGATAGAGGTCATTTAATGTATGGTAAATTCTTAGAAGCTTTGGGAAAATTAGTGACTATTTTCTAGTCCCAGGGAGCAGATGTCAATATTACTGAAGATTACGAATTTTTTAAAAATTTAAAAAATGCATCCTTATTAGTCAAAGATGGAAGATTTATCTGAAAGAAATAGCCTCTAATAACCCAACAACATGATAAACAGTGAGCATTTATTGAACGCTCACCATTATTACTGGAACAAGTACCTCACGTGCACTATTTCCCTAATGCTCACAACAACCCTCCAAAGAGAAGGCTGTTATTATCCTCATTTTGAGATAACGTGACAACTGAGACATATGGAAGTTAAGGAGCTAGACTGAGATGGTCATGCAGCTAGTAAATGGTGGAGCCAAGGTAAAAACATAGACTTTTTTTGTATGTGCAGGCCACCCACTCTTCATTTTATATATATATAATCCTGCCAAAAGAAATGCCATGAAACCTGAAGTCATTCATTAGGAAGTTAAATGGCTGCTCATCTTGTAATGACTGTTCTTACTCTAAAGAAGGTTGTTTGGACCAGCCTCTTGATCACAGCTATGAAGTGCATGAGGAATCTTTCAGCGCCCTTTCTGTGGCCCTCAGTTCTGAGGCATTCATTGTGGCCCTTAGCCATCTCCCATGAAGAACCCCGTGCTCCAGATGGATTCCTGCCTTGGTATTTCTCCCATTCAAATTACCTGTCCTAGACTCCTTTCTCTCAGATGCTCCAAAAACAAAGGTGTTTTAGATTCAGTGTTTTGTTTTCATGTACCAAACCTGTTTTGCTTTCTGTCTTCACCTTATCCTTTATTATTTGTGTTTTTCCTGGATCCTGGAAGCCAATAAATACCCTACTTTGCTTTTGAGGCATTTATTATTTGAATAAAGCAGTATGGCAGGGTGGACAGCTCTTAGTTTTGGAGTTAGGCTGAGTAGGTCTAAATCTGTTTTCTATGTCTATTTATTGGAGAATTGGGGCTAATCTGAGCTGATATATCAGTATGATGCTTCCAAATTAGCATTTTATCAGGGCTTTCAAAGACTTAACCCAAATAATTAAGTGATGGGAACTTCTGAAAACTGGCAGGGATATAAATATTTTAATACCATGGGATATTCATTGCCATTATATTTCATCATATGGGCAAATGTATATTACACTCACACAAAATGTGAGCCTGATTCAGCAATTTTCTCCTGGGATTTGTTCAATAGGGTAATTAAAAAGCTTAAGGACTTGATCAGAGTTCCTAATGAATCCTATAATTCACTCAATGGAGTCAACAAATATTGAATGCCAGCCTACTGAGTGCCAGGCTTCTGATAGCGTCTAGAAATCAGCACTGATAAAGTCATAGTCTCTACTTTCAGGACCTCTCCATATTATGCAGAAACAGAATGATTTATGCCATAATATAAAATTTGAAATATCTTTGGAACATATTTGAGGGTTCTGTAACAGTCTCAAAAATTGGGCAGAAAGGAGAAGGGCCGGCAAACTTTGTCCAGAGGAGATGACAAGAGATGAGTCATAAATTCTGAGTGGGAGTTGGCTATTCAGAGAATATGGCATTGTATGGACACTAACGCAAGCTCTAATTGCCATTAGGGAAGTTCCATATGGATAGAGCATTGTTACACATTAGGCCACAATTAAGGAAATGCATTTTGAATAATTAACACAGGAACTTATCTGCAGGATGACAAGCTCTCACTTGTCATCAGAAAGGCTAAATGTGAATATCTAGCCCCACTTCTCCCCCAGAACTCCTCTTCCAACCTTGTTTTATCTACGTAGAACTTCCACCTGAGTGATAAATATTTGGGATTACTTCCACATACAAAGAAAAAAATGTATGTCCCATTGTTTTACCTGGCTCTCTCCCACAGCCCAGTAACCTCCCTCCCCACCAAAAGTCTTTTCAAAAAGCTTTTTGTTCTGCCATTTTTATTGGGGAGTGCGATCCCAAGGCACCAGGAGTGAGAGAAAAGGAGCAAAGGAGGGAAAACGGTAGTGCCACTGCACTGCCAGAATGCACTGCTCAGCCCTGCAGGACATCTTCAGACAGGCCATGTGAAGTTGTAAATCTGGCGTTCCCCCAAGGAGAGGAAGGGAGAAAGTTCACCCGCATTTTCTTCTTTTTTTTTTATTGAAGGGTAGTTGACACACAGTATTACATTAGTTTCAGGTGTACAACACAGTGATTCAACATTTATATACATGATAATTCTAGGTACCACCTATCACCATACCAAGTTGTTACAATATTTTGACTATATTCCTTATGCTATACATTACATCCCAGTTACTTATTTATTTTACAAATGGAAGTGTGTACTTTTTTTTTGTGTGTGAGGGCATCTCTCATATTTATTGATCAAATGGTTGTTAACCACAATAAAATTCTGTATAGGGGGGTCAATGCTCAGTGCACAATCATTAATCCACCCCAAACCTAATTTTCATCAGTCTCCAATCTTCTGAAGCATAACGAACAAGTTCTTACATGGAGAACAAATTCTTACATAGTGAATAAGTTGCATGGTGAACATTACAAGGGCAGTCATCACAGAGGCTTTTGGTTTTGATCATGCATTATGAACTATAAACAGTCAGTTCAAATATGAATATTCATTTGATTTTTATACTTGATTTATATGTGGATACCACATTTCTCTCTTTATTATTATTATTTTTAATAAAATGCTGAAGTGGTAGGTAGATACAAGATAAAGGTAGAAAACATAGTTTAGTGTTGTAAGGGAGGAAATGTAGATGATCAGGTGTGTGCCTGTAGACTATGCGTTAATCCAAGCTAGACAAGGGCAATAAAACATCCACGTATGCAGAAGATTTCTCTCAGAACAGGGGAGGGGGAGGTTCTAAGCCTCACCTCTGTTGATCCCCATTTTCTCACCTGATGGCCCCCCTGCGACTGTGCCTGTCTTAGGTTGTTCCTCCCTTGAGGAATCTTACCGGTCTCTGGCTAACCAGTCATCTTCCGGGGTCATACAGGGAAATGTTAAGTTGGTAAGTGAGAGAGAAGCCTTATTGTTTGAAAAGGTTAGCTTTTTACTTCTTTGCATATTTTATGCCCTGTGGCTTCTATGCCCAGCATTTGTCTTGAGGGGTCTTTACCACTTGGAAGAATTATGACACTCGGTAAATTCGATATGAGGCACGAATTCTACTTAAGGTTATAATTAGGAAGGAAGAAGAAAAGCTATAGAAGTAGCAGGTGGAAGAAAACCTGGGAAGATTGATTATTTCTTTGACATACCTTCTTGTAGAGTAACTTCAGCATGTATAGGTTTTAAACTACTAATTAAATTGCACACACACATTAACATAATAGGAGTACAGTTATGTAACCAAAGCATACCTGTAATTACCAGCCATCTCCAGTGAAACCAAGAAAACCAGTTAGGCACCTTAGGCATTTGTGAAAACTTATCTATAATATGGTGAATATTGTCCAACTGAACTTGAACAGTCTGAGAGAAATTAGACAAATTAAAACAACCCATTCTTGGGGACTGTTCACATCCCATATGTTCTTTTAACAGTAAATAGTCTGTAGTTGTAAGATTTTGGAGCACTATAATTTGCACTTCTTCTAATTATTGGTTGAGTTCCAACAGTTTAGATCCAGTCAAATTTGTTGTTTTGCTGTATGCACAGGCCAGCTTAGATATCTCCTTCTTCATTCCCATGGCAAGTCCAGGAACTGGTGGGATGAGTGCATCTACACCTGTAGCAGTGCATGGATCTTTGTTGGGGTTTTTTGATGGTCATCTTCTGGCATGAGTCTTCCCGAGAGTGCTGATGTTGGAAGTTCTTTTTCATATCGTATCTTAGTTCATTTTCGGGGTAGCCAAATTAGGCTTTGATCCTCTTTATAAACACAAACAGACCCTATGCCTACACTTTTATATGCCCTTTATACAATTGTGTAGAACTCATTGGAGGTCACCACACAGGAACTGCTCTTTTTTTTTATCATTAATCTACATTTACATGATGAATATTTTGTTTACTAGGCTCTCCCCTATACCAGGTCCCCCCTATATACCCCTTTACAGTCACTGTCCATCAGCATAGCAAAATATTGTAGAATCACTACTTGTCTTCTCTGTGTTACACAGCCCTCCCCTTTCTCCCACCCCCCACATGCATACTAATCTTAATAACCCCCTTTTTCTCCCCCTCCCCTATCCATCCCTACCCACCCATCCTCCCCAGTCCCTTTCCCTTTGGTACCTGTTAGTCCATTCTTGAGTTCTGTGATTCTGCTGCTATTTTGTTCCTTTAGTTTTTCCTTTGTTCTTATACTCCACAGATGAGTGAAATCATTTGGTATTTCTCTTTCTCTGCTTGGCTTGTTTCAGTGAGCATAATACCCTCCAGCTCCATCCATGTTGCTGCAAATGGTAGGATTTGGCCTTTTCTTATGGCTGAGTAGTATTCCATTGTGTATATGTACCACATCTTCTTTATCCATTCATCTATCGATGGACATTTAGGTTGCTTCCAATTCTTGGCTATTGTAAATAGTGCTGCAATAAACATAGGGGTGCATTGGTCTTTCTCATACTTGATTGCTGCATTCTTAGGGAGCAATTCCTGGATCAAATGGTAAGTCTATTTTGAGCATTTTGATGTACCTCCATACTGCTTTCCACAATGGTTGAACTAATTTACATTCCCACCAGCAGTGTAGGAGGGTTCCCCTTTCTCCACAGCCTCGCCAACATTTGTTGTTGTTTGTCTTTTGGATGGCCGCCATCCTTACTGGTGTGTGGTGATACCTCATTGTAGTTTTAATTTGCATTTCTCTGATAATTAGCGATGTGGAGCATCTTTTCATGTGTCTGTTGGCCATCTGTATTTCTTTTTTGGAGAACCGTCTGTTCAGTTCCTCTGCCCATTTTTTAATTGGGTTATTTGTTTTTTGTTTGTTGAGGCGTGTGAGCTCTTTATATATTCTGGACGTCAAGCCTTTATTGGATCTGTCATTTTCAAATATATTCTCCCATACTGTAGGGTTCCTTTTTGTTCTATTGATGGTGTCTTTTGCTGTACAGAAGCTTTTCAGCTTAATATAGTCCCACTTGTTCATTTTTGCTGTTGTTTTCCTTGCCTGGGGAGATATGTTCAAGAAGAGGTCACTCATGTTTATGTCTAAGAGGTTTTTGCCAATGTTTTTTTCCAAGAGTTTAATGGTTTCATGACTTACATTCAGGTCTTTGATCCATTTTGAGCTTACTTTTGTATATGGGGTTAGACAATGGTCCAGTTTCATTCTCCTACATGTAGCTGTCCAGTTTTGCCACCACCATCTGTTGAAGCAACTGTCATTTCGCCATTGTATGTCCATGGCTCCTTTATCAAATATTAATTGACCATATATGTCTGGGTTAATGTCTGGATTCTCTAGTCTGTTCCATTGGTCTGTGGCTCTGTTCTTGTGCCAGTACCAAATTGTCTTGATTGCTATGGCTTTATAATAGAGCTTGAAGTTGGGGAGTGAAATCCCCCCTACTTTATTCTTCTTTCTCAGGATTGCTTTGGCTATTCGGGGACTTTGGTGGTTCCATATGAATTTTTGAATTATTTGTTCCAGTTCATTGAAGAATGTTGCTGGTAGTTTCATAGGGATTGCATCAAATCTTTATATTGCTTTGGGCAAGATGGCCATTTTGATGATATTAATTCTTCCTAGCCACGAGCATGGGATGAGTTTCCATCTGTTAGTGTCCCCTTTAATTTCTCTTAAGAGTGACTTGTAGTTTTCAGAGTATAAGTCTTTCACTTCTTTGGTTAGGTTTATTCCTAGGTATTTTATTCTTTTTGATGCAATGGTGAATGGAATTGTTTTCCTGATTTCTCTTTCTGCTGGTTCATTGTTAGTGTATAGGAGAGCCACAGATTTCTGTGTGTTGATTTTGTATCCTGCAACTTTGCTGTATTCTGATATCAGTTCTAGTAGTTTTGGGGTGGGGTCTTTAGGTTTTTTTATGCACAGTATCATGTCATCTGCAAATAGTGACAGTTTAACTTCTTCTTTACCAATCTGGATTCCTTGTATTTTTTTGTTTCGTCTGATTGCCATGGCTAGGACTTCAGTACTATGTTAAATAACAGTGGGGAGAGTGGGCATCCCTGTCTGGTTCCAGATCTCATAGGAAAAGCTTTCAGCTTCTTGTTGTTCAGTATGATGTTGGCTATGTGTTTATCATATATGGCCTTTATTATGTTTAAGTACTTGCCCTCTATTCCCATTTTGCTGAGCGTTTTTATCATGAATGGATGTTGAACTTTGTCAAATGCTTTTTCAGCATCTATGGAAATGATCATGTGGTTTTTGTCCTTCTTATTGTTGATGTGCTGGATGATGTTGATGGACTTTCGAATGTTGTGCCATCGTTGCATCCCTGGGATGAATCCCACTTGGTCATGGTGCACAATCCTTTTGATATATTTTTGAATTCGGTTTGCTAATATTTTGTTGAGTATTTTTGCATCTATGTTCATCAGGGATATTGGTCTATAGTTTTCTTTTTTGGTGGGGTCTTTGCCTGGTTTTGGTATTAGGGTGATGTTAGCTTCATAGAATGAGTTTGGGAGTATCCCCTCCCCTTCTATTTTTTGGAAAACTTTAAGGAGAATGGGTATTATGTCTTCCCTGTATGTCTGATAAAATTCTGAGGTAAATCCATCTGGCCCGGGGGTTTTGTTCTTTGGTAGTTTTTTTATTACCGCTTCAATTTCGTTGCTGGTAATTGATCTGTTTAGATTTTCTGTTTCTCTCTGGGTCAGTCTTGGAAGGTTGTATTTTTCTAGGAAGTTGTCCATTTCTCCTAGGTTTTCCAGCTTTTTAGCATATAGTTTTACATAGTATTCTCTAATAATTTTTTGTATTTCTGTGGGGTCTGTTGTGATTTTTTCTTTCTCGTTTCTGATACTGTTGATTTGTGTTGACTCTCTTTTCCTCTTAATAAGTCTGGCTAGAGGCTTGTCCATTTTGTTTATTTTCTCAAAGAATCAGCTCTTGGTTTCATTGATTTTTGCTGTTTTTTTATTCTTCTCAATTTTATTTATTTCTTCTCTGATCTTTATTATGTCCCTCCTTCTGCTGACCTTAGGCCTCATTTGTTCTTCTTTTTCCAATTTCTATAATTGTGACATTAGACCATTCATTTGGGATTGTTCTTCCTTTTTTAAATATGCCTGGATTGCTATATACTTTCCTCTTAAGACAGCTTTTGCTGTGTCCCACAGAAGATGGGGCTTAGTGCTGTTTCTTATAGTTTGTTTCCATATATTGCTGGATCTCCATTTTGATTTGGTCATTGATTCATTGATTATTTAAGACCGTGTTGTTAAGCCTCCATGTGTTTGTGAGCCTTTTTGCTTTCTTTGTACAGTTTATTTCTAGTTTTATGCCTTTGTGGTCTGAAAAGTTGGTTGGTAGGATTTCAATCTTTTGGAATTTACTGAGGCTCTTTTTGTGGCCTAGTATGTGGTCTATTCTGGAGAATGTTCCATGTGCACTTGAGAAGAATTTGTATCCTGTTGCTTTTGGATGTAGAGTTCTGTAGATGTCTATTAGGTCCATCTGTTCTAGTGTGAGGTTCAGTGCCTCTGTGTCCTTACTTATTTTCTGTCTGGTGGATCTGTCCTTTGGAGTGAATGGTGTGTTGAAGTCTCCTAGAATGAATGCATTGCATTCTATTTCCTCCTTTAGTTCTGTTAATATTTGTTTCAGGTATGTTGGTGCTCCTGTATTGGGTACATATATATTTATAATGGTTATATCCTCTTGTTGGACTGAGCCCTTTATCATTATGTAATGTCCTTCTTTGTCTTTTGTTACTTTCTTTATTTTGAAGTCTGTCTTGTCTGATACCAGAATTGCAACACCTGCTTTCTTCTCTTTGTTGTTTGCCTGAAATATCTTTTTCCATCCCTTGACTTTAAGTCTGTGCATATCTTTGGGTTTGAGGTGAGTCTCTTGTAAGCAGCATATGGATGGATCTTGCTTTTTTATCCATTCTATTACTCTGTGTCTTTTGATTGGTGCATTCAGTCCATTTACATTTAGGGTGATTATTTAAAGGTATGAACTTATTGCCATTGCAGGCTTTAAGTTTGTGGTTACCAAAAGTTCAGGGTTTGCTTCTTTACTATCTTACTGTCTAACTTAACTCGCTTGTTGAGCTATTATACACACGGTCTGATGATTCCTTATTTCTCTCCCTTCTTATTCTTCCTCCTCCCTTCTTCATATGTTGGGTGTTTTGTTGTGTACTCTTTTTAGGAGTGCTCCCATCTAGAGCAGTCCCTGTAAGATGCCGTGTAGAGGTGGTTTGTGGGAGGCAAATTCCCTCAACTTTTGCTTGTCTGGGAATTCTTAATCCCTCCTTCATATTTAAATGATATTCGTGCTGGATACAGTAGTCTTGGTTCGAGGCCCTTCTGTTTCATTGCATTAAGTATATCATGCCATTCTCTTCTGGCTTGTAGGGTTTTTGTTGAGAAGTCTGATGATAGCCTGATGGGTTTTCCTTTGTAGGTAACCTTTTTTTTCTCTCTGTCTGCCTTTAATACTTTTTCCTTGTCTTTGTTCTTTGCCATTTTAATTATTATGTGTCTTGGTGTTGCCCTCCTTGGATCCCTTGTCATGGGAGTTCTGTGTACCTCTGTGGTCTGAGAGGCCATTTCTTCCCCTACTTTGGGGAAGTTTTCGGCAATTATTTCTTCAAAGACACTTTCCCTTTTTCTCTCTGTTCTTCTTCTGGTATTCCTATAATGCGTATATTGTTCCTTTTTGTTTGGTCACTCAGCTCTCTTAGAATTCTTTCATTCCTGGAGATCCTTTTATCTCTCTCTGCATCAGCTTCTCTGCTTTCCTGTTCTCTGTTTTCTCGACCATTAATGGTCTCTTGCATTTCGCCCATTCTGTTTTGAAGTCCTTCCAGAGCTTGTTTTATTTCTGTATTCTCCTTCCTTAGTTCTTGCATATTCTCTGCAAGTCCTTCAGCATGGTTATGACTTTTGTTTTGAATTCTTTTCAGGAAGACTGGCTAAATCTATCTCCCTAGGTTCCTTCTCAGGGGAAGATGTAGCAGATGCCAAAGCCGTCTGAGTTCGTCTTGTCTGGATCATATTTTTTTGCCTTTTCATGTTGACAGGTGCTACTGACTGTCAGCTGGGGGGCGCCAAACTTTTCACTTGCTACTGGCCTTTCTTTACTGGGACAACTGCGACCCCTAGTGGCTTGTGTTGGGTAACTGCGTGTAGACTGGGTCCTTGTGTCTTGCCTGACCGAAGTGTAGGAATTTTCCTTTCTGCCTTTCTGTGGGCGTGTTTTGCCTTAGGCTGTTTCTCTGCTTTTGCAGCGCCGGGAGGGGTAATGAATTGGGGAGTGGCTGTTTGGCTGTTTACCTCCATGAGGGGTCTCAGAGCTGTTACCCAGGGGGTTAGTGCACCCAGTTTTCCCTGTAATTTCCAGCCACTGGGCTGTGACCTGTGTTGTTTCCATCTAACTGTTAAATCCCTGTCCCTTTAAGACTTTCAAAGAGCACTGACTTTTCTTTGTCACAGGGGCATCAGCTTTGGCACCCGCTCAGAGGTCTTGCTGCCCTATTTCCCTAGTTTCCAGCCCTCCACGCATGCACTGTGTCTGTGCTCTGGTGCGGGTGGCTGGGGCTGGGAGTTTAGCAGTCCTGGGCTCCCTCTCCCTCCCTCTGGGAGCTGGGGGGAGGTGTGCTGGGGTCCCACCGCCCGGGGCTTGTATCTTACCCCTTTCACCAGGTGCTGGGCTCTCGCACGTGTCGATGTACTCAGGCTGTTGTCCTGTGTCTTCTGGTCTCTCTTTTAGGATTAGTTGTATTTTTGTATTTTCAAAAATATATATTTTTTTGGGAGGAGATTCCCACTGTCCTACTCATGCCGCCATGTTGGCTCTGCCTCCCCGCATTTTCTAATAGCCTTTTATATCCTTTGTCCAAGTTACCCCCTGCACTTCTGAGTTACGAACTTACAGGGGCTGAGCACGTGCCCTAGTGGCTCATGGCTCTGTTGATCACCCAGTCTGTGGCTGCAGAAAGTACTTCAAGACAATGGGAAGAGCCGCAGTACTTGATAGAACTGCTCCACTGGGAAAGCAAGGTCAGATTGAAAAGTCCTGAAGCTCAAACTATGCAGTGCACCCTCCAGGAGTGGGTGGTCATTCCTGAGAACCAAGACCTCTGTGTATTCATACCTTCCCTCCCCTTGCTCCGTGCCCCTGCTTGTTAGTTACCAGTACTTTTGACTCCTCAGTTTTGCTTTATTGCATATTTTACTGTATGAAGAAAACTCAGTATTTGCTTTGTTGTCAGACAGACTGACTAGAATCCTACCCTCTACTCACTGACTGAAATCACTTAAATCCTCTGGGTTTGATTTTGTTTTTCATTTGCAGTATAGAGATAATCCCATTTGCCTAACAAGATTGTTGGGATTATTAAATGAAATGCTGTCTCTGAAGGATTTCATAAAATTCTTGACCATACTGAGGGCAAGAGAGATGGTAGTGTTTTCTTTGCTTGTTCTCATGATTCTCGTTATGGTTAACCGCTCACCTTGCTCTTGGAAACTTTTATGCATATGTCTATGCATGGTGAGAGTCTCTACTTGTTTTATCTACTTAGAACTTCCACCTGAGTGATAAATATTTGGAATTACTTCCACATACAAAGAAAAATGTATGTCCCATTGTTTTGCCTGGCTCTATTAGGAATATAACACATAATTAGGAATATAACAGTAAAACTTGGTAAAAAGTTTTGTAACCTATCACCTCTGAGATCAGCCACTGCCCTTTCGTACTCTGCTTGGTGATGCTGAGACTGGGACTCAGTAAATCTCTCTCTCCTTAGCAGTGTCCATGTAAGACTCTGCTGATTGGCACTAAGAGGCCAGAAAAAGCTGGAGGAGAATTAGGGGACTTGCTTTTCCAGCTTTGCTTGCTGTTCCTGTAGGTGCCACTTCAACAATGGCACTTATGGCAGTGGCAATTGGTTACAGTTGTACCTCTTCTTTGTGTATCCCCAAACCAGCCTCACTGTGTCTGCTCAGAAGCAGTAGAAGAGGTGGCAAAGCATTCATCCACTCACAGGCATTGATCTTGGTCGTGCCATTTCCCTCTTTGAGTTTCTGATTTAGTACCACCAGGTAGACAGAATCCCCCCCAGAGAACTGGATCCCAGCTTCCTGGGCACCTCCTCCAAACTTCTGGCTTCTAACAATCCTAAACCTCCTCCCCCTCTCCCAAACATAGACATAGTAGCTGCTTTCTGCAGGTGCTAGCTCTTTCTGCAGCAAATTTCAGAGCTAGTCTTTCAACACTTGTCTAACCAATTTCTTGAAGTAATTTATCTTTGTAAAAATATATGATGTGGCTTCTACTTTCATGATTTGGCACTGACTGATACAAGGGATATCAAGATCTGTCCTGCCTAAATAGAGAAAGATGGTGTGAAAAGAGGGAAACATGAAAAAACTGCATAGATATACAGATAGGAAGGTGGGTAAGTAAACAGAGACGGAGATATCTACACACACACACACACACACACACACACACACACACACACACACACACACACAGTGGGCATTTGCTTCCCAACTAATAGAGGAATCACCAAAAGCATGGCTCTATCTACTTCATACAACAATGTTTAGTATATCTGGAGACCCAAGATGTGTATTTGTTGTTTGTCATCAGTTGCCAATTTACCAAATGGTTTCGAGGTATCAGTTTATGGTCCCTTTTTTTAATGGCCTCCAAGCCAATACTTGAAACCAAGCTCACTCTTTGGGAATATTTTGCAGAGAATAAAACCTCTCTTCACAGCTTCTTGTAAAAGAATATTCTCTATCTTAGTTATCAAATTGTGATATGCCTCAATTCATTATTTTATCATAACTTGAGTTTTCTCATGAATTGGTTTTTCATAGAGTGTATTTTCTAAGATGATGGCAGTGGGTAAGGAGATGAATGAGAAAATGGAGAAAGATTACATGTTTTAAAATGCTTACAAATGGTTTCCCAGAGCAAGAACAATATGTACAGATTTTGACATTTCCTTTCTTACAATATAAAAGAAAACTTCAATCAACTAAGGTGGAAAATGCAAAAGTAGATGAGTTGAATGTAGTTGAATTCATACAGGCACTTTTTAGAGAGTTCTAAATTAACAGATCTAGAGCAAAATGATGATTCGGGGCCTGCTCAATACCAGGATCACACAGGCTCAGGTGACACACAATGGATGGTGGCATCTTTTATGGCAATTAGAATTTATAACAGGTAAATTTTATAATATTTATAAAATACATATTTATAGCAATAAAATTTATAAGAACCCAAGAATAATTTTACACATTTATTTTTAAATATTTCTATAATTTCAAAAATGAAACAAAGTCTTTTTAAAATAAGACTCAAGACTTGTTCCTCTCCCAGATTACCTGGCTACTATTTGAACTAGAGACACAGGTTTTTAAAGACCTACAAAATCTCACAAAACTGATAGGAAACTTTTCTATACAAAACAGACCATTTTGCTGCAATACTCTTTCCAGCAATCCTAGCATGACTTACCTGTGATATTTACATAGGAAGTCTTTCCATTTCATGGTCCAAGCCCTGGACCACTCTATCAGTAGTACTGAACATTTTGGAGTACATCAGAACTATTACCTAAAATACCATTTTTCCCTTACTCTTGCAGAGAACCCTGGCCAAATGGCACCAATAAATGTATACTCAACTAGATAGAATACAGCTCAGATCTGCTTCCCCAAAAGTCATGTGATAATTCATTCCCTTTTGAGAACCTCCAGCTCTTTCCCATTTGTACTCTTCACAGAGCTAGGCACAATGCGTGCAGTAGGTAGAGCAGAATTCCCTAATCTTTCTAGTAGAATTTGCTATACTAAAAATTCATGCCCTCCATCATTCAGCAGTCCTGGTTCCTTTCTACTCTGGAAAATGGCATGACTGTCTCCCATCTGCAGGTGCCAAACTCATACTTGCTTCTTTATTTCCACATGTCATTTCCCTTGCCTGGAATCTCCTTCCAGATCTTTCTATCTTTAATGCCTAGCTCACATTAGTTCGATCTCTTTAGTGAAACTTAGTAGCAATTCTTTATTCTTTTTGTGCAAGCCTGAACTTAAGCTTCTTCACACATATTAACTTATTTAATTGTCACCAAAACACTATGAGGACTATTCCAATTTTATAGGAGAGGAAACTGAAACACAAAAAGTTGAGTAACTTGCCCACGATCTGCTGGCATAGAGCCAGGATTTGAACCCAGGAACTAGGGCTCCAAGGTTCAGCATTTGATTGTTATTTTTTGCTACTCCTTAAAAATTCACTGTAATTCTGCCAGAAGGCAGGTCTCCTAATGCAAAGCTCTGTTTACCACATCTTCCACAGTAATAGTGGAAAGAAGTGTGTTTACCTTTCTTCTCATGTGGAGAAAATCTTTAGTGTGTCCTCTATATTTCTCTGCAATTCTAACACAGCAACAGTCTGTCCTAACTCAAACTCAAATCAAAGACCCAACTCTTGCTTTTTATATTATAATTCATTTCTCATGCTCAATTTTTCTACAGTAATGAGTGAATCCTCTAATCTTTTAAAGTTAGAATTACCAAGATTGTCTTCTGCTAGTTTACTAATTTCATTCTCCATTTTTTAAAATCCCACCTTGTCTTATATCAGATTTCTGAACTTGTTGGTTGAGAGATTTTGGAAAATTCCACTTATCTCTTGGGGCCTCAGTTTCCTCTTACTGGGTCCTACCAGCATTAAAAGAAGTCCCTTTCTCCCATCCTGCCCATGCTACACCCCTTCTGGGAAAACTACAAGTCTGAATTCTGAGTCTTTCTTCTTTGAACTACTGTAATTTATTTTCCATATATGCCAGCATCCCTCGCTTCCCATTTTCTGTTGCCCTTTCTTTCTGCCTTCTGTCCCCTTCCTGGGCTCCACAGCAATGGCTGACTTTCTCCATTAACCTCAGCATTTTCAAGCAGGCTGACCACATGTGGCTCCCCAGCCTCCCTGCAGGACCATTCCAGTCAATGAGTGCTGTTTTACTCTCACAAGGTCTTATCTCTTTTTCTTAGCCACTGCTCTGTATCCTGTGATTGGTCATGAAGTCTTTCCCAGATACAATGCTCTGCTCTGCCTACAATAATACAGTGTACAATAGCAAAGGCCTGCTCCCATTTCCAATTCCCTGCTAATGACTTTCCTATTATTCACAGACCAGGAGAGATCCTGCCCCTCCTCATGCTCTGAGATTCTCATCTGGCACACTTATCCTGGAGCAGTTATACACAAGTCCACATTCAAAATAACAGTATATCTTCATTTCAGCTAACACTTATTGAGCACCCACAATAGACCAGTCACTATAGCAATTCTCAGATATAAATCATCTCTATGGGATTTGTCCTGTCATCAACATCCCCATTTTACTGCTGAGATATGGACTGAGAAATGAATGACCTACTAGAAACTAGATGACCTGAAAAGCTCTCTCACAAAGAAAACTACCTCTCACATTACCAGTGTATCTTTCTTAATATCCACTGGAACCTAAGCTCTGGGGAACCAGGATCATGTGTGTTGCCAATGTCTGTATCCCCAGGGTATCCAGGCACATTTGTTGAATTAAGATAGCACACAGTGGTCTCCCCTTATCTGCAGGGCATACATTCCAAGACCCCCAGTAGATGCCTGAAACCATGGATAGTACCAAACTCTACATATACTGTTTTTTCCTATATCTACATACCAATGATAAAGTTTCATTTATACACTAGGCCCAGTAAGATTAACAACAAACAACAATAAAATAGAACAATTATAACAATATCTGTAATAAAAGTTACATGAATGTGGTCTCTCTCTCAAACTAGCCTACTGTACTGTACTCACCCTTCTCCTTGTGATGATGTGACATGATATGAAGTGAGGGGAATGACGTAGGCATGTGATGGAGCATTAGGCTTCATTTGACCTTCTGACCATATGACAGAAGGAGGATGTCTGCTTCTAGACCACGGTTTACCACAGGTTACTGAAACCATGGAAACTAAAACTTCAGAAAAGGAAGGGCTACTGTATTTTCCAAGAGAAGAAGCTATTTTTCTATCTTAAGTTGTAGTTAGTGGCTTTAGCCTAACAGAGAGCCAAGTGTGTTCAATGCTGCCACCATGGAGTGTGCTAGGAAAACTATACAGTTTGACATTATTAACATTATTAATTGGCTTGGGAAAGCATCCTGGTTTTAGCTTATATTTAAAACAGTTTTTATATTGTAATATATTGAAAGTATTGCTTCTAGTTCTAGAAAACAAGAGCACGTGCACAGAAATCTTATTTACCTTATCTCTTGAATTCAAAAGACACTTTAAATACTAAATGATGCTTTTTGCATGGCTATTACTTTGCATTTGCAAGTGTGTGTGTGCTTACAGTTGTGGCTACTATGATTCAATTGAGGGAAAATTAAGGTATTTTGGTTAGTTGATCATTGATAACCTAATATTGATGGCTCATTTTACAGCCCCCATGAGGATATATTGTTAAAGGTGGTTTGAAATCACAAATTAGCTTTGGGGATAAAATGATACAATATGTCACTTTGTCAGAGTGAAGAATTTCTAATGTGATAACCCTATTAAAGAAAAGAGCTGCTGAACAAGTAATACATTAATTAGATATGTAAAAATTATCTTTTGGGTAAGAATGCAAAAGCCAATCCAGTTATACTAAATGTACTTCACTGGTGTCCCTTAACTAGGACAGAGGTGAAACTATATAACCCTACTCAAAGTATCCAGTAACAGAATTTATAAAGCGATATTAATCTTGCTGAATTGCTGATCAAAGACTTATATTCATTCATCATTCCATTCTCTTTAAGGTTTTACGATCATTTTCCATGATATACTCAGAAAAACTATGTTGAAGTAAAAGATAAAAACATGCTCATCAGTTCTTAACAAAATCCTTTTGTCTCATGAATACCCATTCTGAGAATATTCATTATCTATCTTTAAAGTGAGTAATCTGATTAAATTCTGGAATTAAATATCTGAAAAGTAATTCTCTCAGAACTTACCTCTTACCTGACAGGCATTTATGGAAATCATTTTTTTTTGTTTGTTTGTTTTTTCTTCAGTGAGTAAAATATCCTCAGTAAAATTGGTAAAACTCTCCTATGGAAATGGCTTACTTGGTAGAGAAGGTGCAGGCTAAGTCGCCAATGGAAATGAATCACTTCTGCTAGTATGCAAGGAAAGCAGTACTTCTTATGCTGCAGAAAAGATTTGTGTAACAAACTAAGTGTCATGCTGGGCTTTTAACCTGTAATTGAGCAAGACATAGTCTCCTTCCTTTATGGAGATTTAAAGAAATGGAATCCTCATGGACAATCATTTTTATACAAGAATATCCATTGCAGGTTTAATTAAAATAGTGACACAGAACAGACTAAATGTTCACACTCAATGTTGGTGACATAAATTCCATAATATACACACCTTTGAGTGATACGTAGCCATTAATAATAATATTTTCAAATAATATGTCATGAAGGAAAATAGTAAATAGGAAAAATTACATGTGATTTTTTTTCATTTCTTTGTTGTATTTCCAATTTTCCAAATTTTAAACAATCTGGACATTAAAAAATTTTTGAAGTTTAAATTCTGGTCCTCAGGAGAATAAAAAACATTTTCAAATGGAAAAAAAAAATACACATCCATCAGGTATATTTCATTTTCTTAGGAAGGCAAATTTCTTGAAATGCCTTAAAGCATCCCTACTAAAAATCAAATGTAGGAAAAATGACCAAATGGTGAGGAAAGAGCTTGCCAGGGTGTTAAGCAGAAAAATAGATATGAGCAGAGTAGAGAGTGGACTTTAGCAGTAAAGCCCACTGAAAGGGACTGAAGAGTTAACCGGATAAAAAGAGAGAGCCAGAAAGGACTCATAGACTTAATGAGTTAATTAGTTGAAGTTCCAAAGGCCAGGAGAAACTTTGAAAGTCCAGATATTCCCCAGATAAAGAAAAGTGTCCTAGTGCAGCCCATGTCTTCATTGTACCAATTAGATCATGCCATTGGAAAATCTACTTAGCCTGAAAAAAGGTTCAGTGTATTCTTTAACTTTACCTATATGCTGCTTTTTTCCTTTTTTTCCAGCTCCTTAATCAAGCAACTTTGTAACCAGGGCAGGAGAGACAGAATTCCAAAGTGTAAATAAATCTATGTGGACAAAGAATGCTGGAATCCGGACCAACACAGTCACCTAAATAATCCTATTTTTAAGATAAAACTTCAAAGAAATGATGAGTCACCTGTATATATCATGCCTCCTGATGACCCTTACCCAAAAAGCCCTATAAAACCCCAGACCCTAAATCCTTAAGCTCACCTCCTCTTTGAGGTTGCCTGCATTCACCTTCCTTCAAGTGTGTCACTCTCTCTCTTCTATTTCAGATAAGTAGGCAGGGGCTGCTGAGAGATTTGGACTTGCAAGTTCCCATCACCTGGGTGACCTGGATGGAGTCACACCATACAATCTTGCTCTTTAGTAGCCTGCTTGAAAATCTCCTTTCTTTGTTTTTGGGAATAATCTCATTCCATCCAGTGTTCTGTGGTTCCCCCAAATCCTGGGGTGGTAGGGATGAAGTTCCCATGCCACGTTGATTCAAGTGGAAACTATTTGCCAGGTGACCCTGGGTTTAGGAGTTGGCAAGGGATCTGCCCCTATGCTGAGCAGTTTAATGAGCTTCTTTTTCCTCCCTCTGTTTTATTCTTCCTTCCTGTTTTATTCAAGTAAACCTGTCTTTGTCTACCTTGACTGTGGCCCTCTCCTCCCTTGGAGTGTATTAAATAACATCTTAACTCTGCTTCACTACTGTGTCTCTGCCCTTCAATTCTTTACTGTAGTGGGGACAAGAACTGAGGAGAACAAACTCAACCTCCAACAAGGGCATAATACGCTCCTCAAAATACCTTAATGATAATTTAAGTCTGATTGGATACTTGTTTGATCTCAGGATTCTGCTATACTTTCAAACACAAACAGCTTGTCATCACTGATAGTATCAAAATTTAAAACTTACAACTAAATATGTCTACTAAAGTCTCATCTTCAAAATTCAATTCAACTAATTTTTATTAAACATCTTCTCACAGAAGTTTTCTGAGTTCACATTACCAGCCCAAATTTCCTTCATGGATTAACCAAAGCTCAGAGTTTTCAAATACCTTGCCCAAGATTGCACAGTTAGAAAAGCAAAGCAATGAAATAAAACTAAATCTTAAAGTTCAAATCCAAGACTTTTACCCACACTCAGTAAACTGTTTCTCCTCATCTTCCTTCTCTTCTACTCTTTTGCTTCTCCATTTAGCCACAATATATCAGTTCTTTGAATCTCACCTCTTCTACAAAGCTGTCTTGGCTGAGCCCAGTTCAGAGGGGTGCCCCTCTGAGTATCTGTCGAGTCTCCTCAAATTGATTAGGGATTTGTAATTCTTGAGAGCTCCCTCTTCAGGGACCTTTTTCCTCCCTTTCCCTTCCCTCCAACTTTCATTCCCTGCAAAGCCAGGAGTGCAATGGAAAGAGCCCATGCAGAGGAAGGAAAGAAAGTGCAGGGCACAGCCCCAGAGCAGGAAGTTCATTTTGCAAGGGAGTGTGAAGAGGGAGAGCAAGCCTGGAGAGATGGCTGGATGCCGACTGGGGCCATGAGGGCAGCAGATTCTTTAGAACGGAAATAGCCAGAGGCTGAGAAATTAACCCTTTAGAAAAATGCATGCCCCGAAGTACTGCTGCTGTATAGAGATGATTCAGAAAGCATTCACTCATAATCAGTCTCTGGTGGAGAAGCTATATTGACCTTGTAAAAACTTTCTGGACCAAAAAATAGGTACAGTATATAACAATAACATTTACTGAGTTTTCACTTTTTTCAAACATTTTTTAAAGGTTTTATGTGCATTATTTCTTTCAATCCTGACACCAGCCCATTTTATAATTAAGAAAGCTAAGTCTTTGAGGGGTTAATAAAACTTGCTGAAGGACTCAGCTAATAAGTGCTAGAGCTACATTCATACTCTTGAGTGCCCATAAGCCTGCGTATTTTATGGGAGATATTACTGACTGAAAAATAATCCTTTGCTGTGTACGGTCCAAGGCACTTTTACTTCCAGGGACTTGTCCAGCCTACCTGATGTGCACCCAAAGTTAGATAACCTGTTCTCAAACTCAAGGTAGGGGAAAAAAAAATTTCTCTTGCCAAACCATTGATTGAGTGAGGAGCTAAAATGTAACGTCCTTGAGTACTGTGGTAATGGTGTCAAGGTTTATAAATAAGGGTTAGTTACTATTTGCCCATCCTGGGAGTTGATGCCAGTATTGGCCATAAACACGAGATAAGTATTTAGCTTTCCCTTAAAGTGTACTTGGTATTTTTTATTAAGAATCACAATGATTGGATACCCTCCATTCATCTGGATGTGATGGCAAAGCTCTTTGTCTTTGCCTCATTGGCCATGGCTTTTAGACACAGTGCAGCTTGGCCCATGTGCTGTACACCTACTGGCAGTTCCCCAGGAAGGCTCTGTGCTTAATACTGGCTGCACTGCTTCCTAGAGAGAAAATGGATGAATATCTAAAAAATAAAAGTCCAGGAAGGGAAGATACAGCAGGACCATTATAAATACACCAGGGCTCTGGACGTGGATGACATTTCACAAAGCCTTCTGAGGGAATTTGGAATCTGGTTTGGCACTTAAAGCAGCTTTTGATCATGCTTTATTTTGAAAACAGATTCAATTGGGGTGAAAATATTCACATGAAACTCAAAGGGTGTCTGATGGAATAAATGTTCCAAATGTTCTTTCTGGCAGAGGTCTTCGAAGAACCAAGAAAAATCTAGGACTGTGTTAATGTGTTAGGTGATAACAAAATTGGTTAGCATGATCAATAAGTATCTGTTTTATTTTTATCATGCTTTACCATCTGCTAAATAAGCCTTGACAAAGAGTATGAGGAAATGGTTCTAAATGTGAAGCATGTAGGCCAGGGCTGAGGCTGAACTTCAGAAAAGACCCACAAATTGAAAGGATGTTTCAGAGTCTGGTTTAGTCCAAAGAATGCCAGTAGACTGTTCTTTTTCAAAGTGTATTCTGCAAAGCAGTGTCCCCATGACATCCTTGGACCAAAATTAGTGCCCTGTGACTTATAAATTTAGGAAAACTATACACTATGCCCCACTCCCTTAGAGATTCACAATGCATGTTAAGGGCTATGAAAATACCATAATTAGGAAGGCTGCTTAATTCTGCCCTAATTCAAGGTACATCATTTGATCATAGGCCTCTTTTTCATATACTACTATTCCTACTACCAGTGATAGTAGTTATAACAATGATTAAAATGAATTTAGTACTTGCTATATGTTAGGCATCATTCAGGAGGGAAGTACACATATTAACTCACTTAACCCTCATGTCAGCCTAAAATGTAGTAGGCAATGCATTATCACTGTTTTACAGATGAGAAAATTGAGGCACAGAGTAATTTATCCAAGATCATGTAACAAAAAAGGGGTGGAGCTTGGATTAAAATCCAGGGGATGCCACATACTCCCTGCCCAGTCACTTTACCACTAAGAAAAAGTCACTCAGCCAATGTCCACAGATGACATACAGGTCAGCTGTGACATACTGATGACTGAATTTGCAAGTTGATGGTGAAATTTGCAAAGTAATAAAAATGTAAGGCCGTTTTTTCAGCTGTTCCAAATTTTGAATACCTGAAGTTATGTCTGAACCCTGTTTGTACATAACTTTCTAAATTCAGCAATTAATACTTGAGCAAATGAAGATTTTTATGGGGACAACATGTAGCCTTCTCTTATTGAATCATCCTAACTGATCTGTGAATTATTTATAAAGAATAAAACTCTTCTGCTTGCTAGGGCATGCAAATCATTTCCTGTTCTTTCCCTTCAATGTTCTTATTGTCATGATTTCTCTATTAGTCTAGAAGTTACATATGATGGCTGCTATTATTTATCATTTTTTCTTATTAGATACTGATATTTAATTATACCTGATGTTAATTTTCTAGATTTCTAACTCCTTGTTTATTTACATTTTACTAGCTTTTGGCATTTAAAACTACTGAAAGTCTGTTTGAGGTAATTTGATAATACTGTTTACACTGTTCTAATAAAAATAATTGAATCTAATTTGTTTAAATTGACTTAATAAAAAACTATACATCTAGCATTTAAAAATCACATTTTATAAAGTTTAGAACTTTTTCATTAGTAAATTAAACGAAACTTAATAGTTCAATAACTAAAAAATCAATTTTCTGAAGCTATTAAAGATCACCAGTTCTCTTGAGAACTCTATACTTAAATGGATTTAATTTTTACTTGACATTTATTTTCCAATCACAATTGGAATGTTTTTCATTAAAACTGAAGTCATCATATTTATAGGACAAACAAAGAATTTACCACAAAAGAATCTAATATGAATAATTAGGCAATATGAGTATGCTTTTGAATTTCTATTTCTGTGCCTGATATTTCTCTTCCTCAAAATCTGGGACTCATTTGCATGAAAAATTATTAAACAAATTGCCACAAACAAATGGTGGTTGCCAGGAGGCTCCAATGGGTAGATGTTGGAGAAATGGCAACATGTTGGTCAAAGGCTATAAATTTTCTTTTACAAGATGAGAATCCTAAAGATCTAATATATAGCATAGTAATAATACTTAATAATACTGTATTGATACCTAGTCACAAAACAGAAAAGCATTTGAAATTTGAGTGTGTGTAAGAGCAAAATACAGGGAAGGAAATCCTATAATTTGTGACAACATGGATAAAAATGGAGGGCACTATGTTAAGTAAAATAAGCCAGACACTGTATGACCTCATTTATGCATGGAATCTAAAACAGATTCATAGAACTTACAGACTAGAGAGTAAAATTGTGGTTCCCAGGGGCTTGCTGGGGAAAGGTGGGTGGGAAAATGGCTGGATGTCTTGATCAAAGGGTACAGACTTTCTATTATAACATGAAAAATTTCTGGAGATCTTATGTACAGCATGGTGATTATAGTTAATAATAGTATATTTACTGTATACTTGACATTTTCTAAGAGAGAGATCTTAAGTGTTCTCACCACAAAAAATTAAAAAGATGGTGTATATGTTAATTAATGTGACTGTGGTAATCATTTCCCTATATATGCATATCATATATGCATATATATGAAGTCATAACATTGTACATGTTAAAAATAGCATGTTGTACAACCTAAATGCATACAGTGCTCATCAATCATATCTTAATAAGGCTGGGGAAAAAAACTGATTTACTTCTCTCACATTTCTGAACACTAGATGAACTTAGCCAAAAACTGCAAAAAACATTGTTATTATCATTATGTAGAATTATGTTACTTACTGACAAAACTTACAGATTCAAAACAACTCAAGTCTGAAAAAGTGAGGTTGAAAGGGTACATAATAATACTTAATCAGCATTGTATTGGAATTCTGAAGGAAAGAATTATGAACACTAGTAGAACAGTATCTCTATGTGCTTAAAGAAAAGCTTCACCATTACTTTGAAATACGTGATATGAAAAAATTGATAAGAAATCCATATGCATGCATCATCACAAGTATTTTCAATATTTTATTTTCACTTGAAAGAAAAGGACAAATCAAAATCATTAGTTACTGAGTTACATTTCCCTTGATACATAATTTAGAGAAACTAAATTTTAGATGATGGCAGGAAAGGTGTTACAGCCCAATGGAGAAAAAATAATTCATACATTCCTGATACCTGATGTCGGCCACTTAAGATTATAAAGAATTAAAAGAGATCATCATTAAATAGTCTTCCTCAAAAATCACTTGTAGCTGTACCAAGCGTGCCCAGTTTAATACACGATGTTCTTAAAACAAAGCTTTTTAAAAATATTAATATATTTCGTTGGATGGTTTATGCTAGCTAAATATTTAATATCCTACCTAAAACTTCTTATTTCATTTTTCTTACAATTTGCAGAAAGGAAATGCATTTTTTTCAATGAGCCCCATATGCATGTCCACAGAAGATATAAAAACATTGGAATTGATGTACAAAGCTTTGTGATGTTAACCTCACACACAAAAAATAAATGTACCTTTGCAAACCCTTGCCTAATCATTCTGATTTACCCAGGAATTACAACCAACCTATTATTATTATTAATATCCTATTCCTTCTTTGACTAACTTGGTGGTTGAATGAGGCCCTAATTAATCTTAAAGGAAGTGTGATGTTCTCTCAAATTCTATCAGAGAATATAAGCACCCTTAACAACTTGGAGTTCCCATGTGTGAGTAGGGTAGAATGCGATGGGAGGATGTACTCCAGACCCAGACTTTCTTTTGTACAATGTGGCATTTAATTCTGATTTCAGGGATCTTTTCATCTCTAAAGTATTCATGGTTTCCTTTGCAGGAAGATCAGATAATCTTGGGTTTTCAGAACTAGCTCATCAGCCAGGCATATGAGACATTTAAAGTCCAATTTAGGAAAAAAAACAAACAAAAAACAGCAAGGAAAAAGAAAAAGAGGAAATTGAAGCTAAAGAATAGAAGAAGGAAGAGATGAACCCAGACACTCCAGAAAAGAAAGATGTAACAACCACCACAGCAAATTCCTTAAGATTCAAGTGATATTTCCCATTAGACACTGTGGTTAGCTTCTCCGTACCACCAAAAGCCAGTCACATTTACTGGCTACTCCACAGACTTTTGTCTAACCCCACTGTACACCTCTATTTTTTCTCCTCAATTTGTGATACAAAAACAGTGGTTAGTTTCGTTTTGCTTTCCTAAGCCTTTGGAATCCTGGCTTCAAACAAAATTTTAGGAGAAGTCCAATGGATAAAACAAAAAAATCACATACTATTCGGTGGTAAAACCAGGAAAGAATCCCTTGCAACCCCAGCCTAAAAAGCTTTGGAATTGTTAGTCATGTTGTTTTTTATTGTCTTTCTACACTTTGTTAAGTATTTATTCAAATGTTCTCTGACTATATATATTCCAGTGCCTCTCAAACTCTAATGAGTATTGTATGAATTACCTAGGGCTCTTGTTAAAATACCTCCTGATTCAGGAGGTGTGGGGTGGAACCAGAGTCTGTATTTCTCACACGCTCCTAAATGCTGATGCCACTGCTGGACCTAGAACCACATGTTGAGTAGCAAGTTTCTGTGTAACTAGCTTAGGCTAAACCCTGTGGCAGATAAAAGGATAAAATTTTACTTCCTGCCATTAGAGGACTTAAACATAAAAATAACCAATAGGAATGGATTACTGAGCAATAAAATTTATTGCCTAATGAAATGGCTCCACCTTTTAGAATTTGGTGATGTCAGGAAAGTCCTTCAGCTCTCCAGATCTCAGTTTCTCTTGTGTTCAGATTCATTTTGGATCCATAATTCTAAAGGCAAAGTGATGTCAACCTAACTGAAAGTACAGACCGGGTTGAGAGATCCCAGAAGAGTCCGAATAGTTAGGGACACCTCAAGTTATATGTGCACTATGACCTGCATGGAATATTAGACTCATGGCCTCTTGATAGCATCATTAGAGTCTATGGTCTCCAGTGTTGGAGTCGTTTATTCAAGTTCTGCACGACTGTGATCCTCATGCTAGTTGTTGCCTTGGTCAAAAGGAATGGGAAATAACGTCCAGCACAAATGGATGAGTGACACAAACGACTCAGACCCATAAGTCTCTAGGGGCTAGGGGGCTAAGGTAAATGTGTGATGTTGTCCCCAGGCCGAAAGGGTTCATGGAGAGTGAGACAAAATGGAGGTATGCTTCTCAGCTCCAGACAATTTACAGTATAGAAATGCAAGGGTGTTGACTGCACAGAAGCACGTACTCAGATTTTTCAGGCACCATAGAAATCCAGAATGAAAATACAGTGTGTGCTGGGTAATGGAGCCTGTGTGAGGCATCTAATTTGTAAGCCCAGGAGAAGTTCATGTTCAGTCATATTGTCTTCTAATGAAATCTGAGATCCCCTAAGTGGGAGTATCCCTTTTTTTTATGACCGAAAAGAAGTTACACTGCAGCCTGGAGTAATCTTAGTCAACACTTTTACTTTTTCTTTGCAAAGTTCTTGCTCACTAGCAAGGTCCTTGTGGCTAATGACAGGTTGAACGTACTTCAAAGTATAGAGTGTTTTCTCTTCTGTCAGATTGCTGTTGCCTGAGAAGCTCTTTAGGGTTTCGTATGGTTACTGGTTAGCATCTTGTTATTTTATTTAAAAAAATAGTTCCATTGCTCTGTTAGTTATGAATTGTTCATGGCACTTGTTTTAAAGTGGTAGCTGAGTGCTGGGTCCCTGGACATTTTCAAACGTGTCCAAATGCTAGAGGAAGAAAACGTACTTAAACAGATATGCACTGAGGTCTCTCCTTTGCACAGTACCAAACTTATCTCTGCCTTATCTCCTCCCATCTCATCAAACTCAACCACTTTGAAGAATAGTTGTAAAAAGATCAAGTAAACCAATGCTGACACCATCAAAGGGTCTCACTATCTTCGTTAAAAATGTTTGGATTTAGACAATCCCTGGTGATAAATATTCAGTCAACTCATCATAACATCACTTAAATTATCTACCCAAATCATGGGTTGTAATTATTAAAGAGCTACTTGAAAAAAAAACACTAGTACAATATGGTTTGTTAAAATGACCTATAGATACAAGCATTTGTTTAATTAACTTGTTTTCACTCAGTAAATGATCAGCTAAATTGGAAGATCAAACTTCTGTGACCACAGCTGTACAGTTGTTGTGAGGTTTCACTTCAGGGAATGAGCCTGTGGACTGAAGTTGTGAGATCGAGAATCCGAGAATCCAGGTTACTGAGTGGGAGGTTTATTTTTGCAGATCTCCCAAATGAAGTGCACAAAATGCTTCCTAATAATTATATAAAGTGGAAACTGTGCACTGGACAACCTCTGACAAAAAGGACTGACCAGTCTCTGTTTGAAACTCTTAAATAAAAGACATAGTAATAAACAAAACTCCTACAGAAAAATTGTTTGTTTTACATAATAACTAATATCACCTTGTATTTCCTTCTCATCATAACTCTTCCTCAAGTCCACTCACATCTCAGGCCAAGATCAGAACTGCCCAACTGAACGTTATTCTTTTTTTTTTTTATTAAGGTAGTATTGATAGACACTCTTATGAATGTTTCACAGGAAAAAACAATGTGGTTACTACATTTACCCATATTATCAAGTCCCCACCCATACACTAATGCAGTCACTGTCCATCAGTGTAGTTAAGATGTTACAGATTCACTATTTGCCTTTTCTATGCTATACTGTTTTCCCCGTGACCCCCCCACACCATGTGTACTAAACATAATACCCCTCAATTCCCTTCTCCCTACCTCCCCACCCTCCCTGCAACACTCCTCCCTTTTGGTAACCACTAGTCCCTTCTTGGAGTCTGTAAGTCTGCTGCTAATTTGTTCCTTCAGTTTTGCTTCATTGTTCTACTCCACAAATGAGGGAAATCATTTGGCACTTGTCTTTCTCCGCCTGGCTTATTTCACTGAGCATAATATCCTCCAGCTCCATCCGTGTTGTTGCAAATGGTAGGATTTGTTTCTTTCTTATGGCTGAATAGTTCTCCATTGTGTATATGTACCACCTCTTCTTTATCCATTCATTTACTGATGGACACTTAGGTTGCTTCCATGTCTTGGCTATTGTAAATAGTGCTGCGATAAACATAGAGGTACACATGTCTTCTTGAATCTGAGAACTTGTATTGTTCAGGTAAATTCCAAGGAGTGGGATTCCCGGGTCAAATGGTATTTCTATTTTTAGTTTTTTGAGGAACCTCCATATTGTTTTCTACAATGGTTGAACTAGCTTACATTTCCACCAGCAGTGCAGAAGCGTTCTGTTTTCTCCACATCCTCACCAGCATTTGCTGTTCTTAGTCTTTTAGATGGTGGCCATCCTTACTGGTGTGGGGTGATACCTCACTGTGGTTTTAATTTCCATTTCCCTGATGATTAGTGATGTGGAGCATTTTTTCATGTGTCTGTTGGCCATCTGAATTTCTTCTTTGGAGAATTGTCTCTTCATATCCTCTGCCCATTTTTAAATTGGATTATTTGCTTCTGGGGTGTTGAGGCATGTGAGTTCTTTATATATTTTGGATGTTAACCCCTTGTCAGTATGTCATTTACAAATATATTCTCCCATAGTGTAGGATGCCTTTTTGTTCTGTTGATGGTGTCCTTTGCCATACAGAAACCTTTTAGTTTGATGTAGTCCCAAGTGTTCATTTTTGCTTTTGTTTCCCTTGTTTGAGGAGATGCATTCAGAAAGAAGTTGCTCATGCTTATATTCAGGAGATTTTTACCTATGTTTCTTTTAAGAATTTCATAGTTTCATGACATACATTCAGGTCTTTGGTCCATTTCGAGTTTACTTTTGTGTTCAGGGTTAAACAATAATCCAGTTTCATTTTCTTCCTTGTAGCTGTCCAGTTTTGCCAACACCAGTTGTTGAAGAGGCTGTCATTTCCCCATTGTATGTCCATGGCTCCTTTATCATATATTAATTCACCATACACGGTTGGGTGTATATCTGGGCTCTCTAGTCTTTTCTATCAATCTATGTGTATGTTCTTGTGCCCGTATCAAATTGTCTTGATTACTATGGCTTTGTAGTAGAGCTTCAAGTTGGGGAGCATAATCCCCCCTGCTTTATTCTTCTCAGGATTGCTTTGGCTATTTGGGGTCTTTTTTAGTTCCATATGAATTTTAGAACTATTTATTCCAGCTCATTGAAGAATGCAGTCAGTATTTTGATAGGGATTGAATTAAATCTGTAGACTGCTTTAGGCAGGATGACCATTTTGACAATATTAATTCTTCCTATTCATGAGCACTGGATGTGTTTCAATTTATTGTACCTTCTTTAATTTCTCTCATGAGTGTCTTGTAGTTTTCAGAGTATAGGTCTTTCACCTCCTTGGTTAGGTTTATACCTAGGTATTTTATTCTTTTTGATGCAACGTTGAATGGAATTTTTTTCCTGATTTCTCTTTGTGCTAGTTCATTGTCAGTACATAGGAATGCCACAGATTTCTGCATACAAATTTTGTATCCTGCAACGTTGCTGAATTCAGATATTAGATCTCGTAGTTTTGGAGAGGATTCTTTAGGGTTTTTTATGTACAATATCATATAATCTGCAAACAGGGACAGTTTGACTTCTTCCTTGTCAATCTGGATGCCTTTTATTTCTTTGTGTTGTCTGATTATTGTGGCTAGGACCTCCAGTACTATGTTGAACAGAGGTAGAGGGAGTGGGCATCCTTGTCTTATTCCCAGTTTTAAAGGAAAAGCTTTCAGCTTCTCACTGTTAAGTATAATGTTGGCTATGCATTTGTCATATATGGCCTTTATTATGTTGAGGTACTTGCCCTCTATACTCATTTTGTTGAGAGTCGTTATCATGAATGGATGCTGAATTTGGTCAAATGCTTTATCAGGATCTAGGGAGATGATCATATGGATTTTATCCTTCTTTTCATTGATGTGGTGGATGATGTTGATGGATTTTTGAATGTTGTACCATCCTTGCATCCCTAGAATAAATCCTACTTGATCATGATGGATGATCTTTTTGATGTATTTTTTAATTTGGTTTGCTAATATTCTGTTGAGTATTTTTGCATCTATGTTCATCAGGGATATTGGTCTGTAATCTTCTTTTTTTGTGGTGTCTTTGCCTGGTTTTGGTATTGGAGTGATGCTGGCCTCATAGAATGAGTTTGGAAGTATTCCCTCTTCTACTCTTTAGAAAACTTTAAGGAGGATGGGTATTAGGTCTTCACTAAATGTTTGATAAAATTCAGCAGTGAAGCCATTAGGTCAAGGGATTTTGTTCTTAGGTAGTTTTTTTATTACTAGTTCGATTTCATTGCTGGTAATTGGTCTGTTCAGATTTTCTATTTCTTTCTGAGTCAGCCTTGGAAGGTTGTATTTTTCTAGGAAGCTAGAAAGCTGTCCATTTCTTCTAGGTTATCCAGTTTGTTAGCTTATAATTTTTCACAGTATTCTCCAATAATTCTTTGTATTTCTATGATGTCCATGGTGATTTTTCCTTTTTCATTTCTGATTCTCTTTATGTGTGTAGTATCTCTTTTTTTCTTGATAAGTCTGGCTAGGGGTTTATCTATTTTGTTTATTTTCTCAAAGAACCAGCTCTTGCTTTCATTGATTCTTTCTATTGTTTTATTCTTTTAGATTATATTTATTTCTGCTCTAATCTTTATTATGTTCCTCCCTCTATGGACTTTGGTCCTCATTTGTTCTTCTTTTTCTAGTTTGGTTGATTGTGAATTTACACTGTTCATATGGGATTGCTCTTCTTTCCTGATGTAGGCCTGTATTGCAATATACTTTCCTCTTAGCACGACCTTCACTGTGTCCCACAGATTTTTTGTGGTGTTGAATTATTATTGTCATTTGTCTCCATATATTGCTTGATCTCTGTTTTTATTTGGTCATTGATCCACTGGTTATTTAGGAACATGTTGTGAAGCCTCCATGTGTTTGTGGAATTTTTCATTTTCTTTGTGTAATTTATTTCTAGCTTCATACTTTTGTGGTCTGAGAATCTCATTGGTACAATTTCAATCTTTCTGAATTTACTGAGGCTCTTTCTGTGGCCTAGTATATGATCTATTCTTGAAAATGTTCCATGTGCACTTGAGAATAATGTGTATTCTGCTGTTTTTGGGTGTAGGGTTCTGTAGACATCTGTTAGGTACATCTGTTCTAATGTGTTTTTCAATGCCTCTGTCTCGTTATTCATTTTCTATATGGTTGCTCTATCCTTTGGAGTCAGTGGTGTGTTGAAGTCTCCTAAAATGAATGCATTAAATTCTATTTCCCCCTTCAAGTCTGTTAGTATTTGTTTCACATATGTAGGTGCTCCTCTATTGGGTGCATAAATAGTTATAGTGGTTATATCCTCTTTTTGGATTGACCCCTTTATCATTATGTAATGTCCTTCTTTGGCTCTTATGAGTTTCTTTGTTTTGAAGTCTATTTTGTCTGACACAAGTTCTTCAACTTCTGCTTTTTACTCTCTATTAGATGCCTTCACTTTTTCCATCCCTTCACTTTTAGTCTGTGTATGTCTTTGGGTTCAAAGTGAGTCTCTTGTGGGCAGCATATAGATGGGTCTCAGATTTTTATCCACTCAGTGACTCTATGTCTTTTGATTGGTGCATTAAGACCATTTACATTTAGGGTGATTATTGATTGATATGTACTGATTGCCATTGAAGGCTTTAGATTCGTGGTTACCAAAAGTTCAAGGTTAACTTCCTTACTATCTAAGAGTCTAACTTAACTCATTTAATATTCTATTACAAACACAATCTAAAGGTTCTTTTTTTTCTCCTCCTTTTTCTTTCTCCTCCATTCTTTATACATTGGGTATCATATTCTGTACTCTTTGTCTATCACTTGATTGACTTGGGGGATAGTTGCTTTAATTTTGCATTTGCTTAGTAATTAAGTGTTCTACTTTCTTTGCTGTAGTTTTATTACCTCTGGTGACAGCTATTAAACCTTAGGAATACTTCTATCTATAGCAGTCCCACCAAAATACACTGTAGAGACAGTTTGTGGGAGGTAAATTCTCAACTTCTGCCTATCTGGAAATTGTTTAATCCCTCCTTCAAATTTAAATAATAATCTTACCAGATAAAGTATTCTTCATTCGAGGCCCTTCTGCTTCATTGCATTAAATACATCATGCCACTCACTTCTGGCCTGTAAGGTTTTTGCTGAGAAGTCTGATGATGATAGCCTGAAGGGCTTTCCTTTGCATGTGATGTTATTTCTCTCTCTGGCTGCTTTTAATAATCTGTCCTTTTCCTTGATCTTTGCCATTTTAATTACTATATGTCTTGGTTTTGTATTCTTTGGGTCCCTTGTGTTGGGCAATCTGTGCATCTCCATGGTCTGAGAGACTATCTCCTTCCCCAGACTGGGAAATTTTTCAGCAATTACCTCCCCAAAGACAATTTCTATCCCTTTTTCTCTACCTTCTTCTGGTACCCCTATAATGAGAATATTGTTCCACTTGGATTGGTTACGCAGTTCTCTCAATGTTCTTTCATTCTTTGAGATCCTGTTTTTTTCTCTGGGCCTCAGCTTCTTTGTATTGCTCTTCTCTAGTTTCTATTTCATTTATTGTCTTCTCTACCACATATAATCTGCTTTTAAAACTTTCCATTGTATGTTTCATTTCTGATACTGTGTTTCATAATGATTAGATCTCCAACAAGAATTAATTCCTGAGTTCTTGAATATTTTTCTATATCTCCATGAGCGTGTTAATGACTTTTATTTTGAAATCCCTTTCAGGAAGATTCATGAGGTCGATTTCATTTGAATCTTTCTCAGGTATTGTATTCATAATTTTACTTTGAACCAGGTTCCTTTGGCATTTCATATTTGTATGTGGCGCTCTCTAGTGGCCAGAAACTCTACTCTCTGGAGCTGCTCAGCCCCTGAAGCAATGTCTGTGGTCACAGGGGAGTGGTATTGGTGCCTGGGGGGAGGAAATAGCTGTTTCTTGCTTTTGGCTGCTATGCCTGTCTCCACTGCCTGAACCAGTGGGCTGAACACACAGGTATAAGCCTCTATGCTTTGCATTTATAGTTGCTGTAGATAGATCTTCCCTCTGACTGGCCTAATGCCAGGGTAGGGTTTGCTGGTTTGTGAGCCAGGTGGGGCATCTTGTAGAAAGGCACAGTAGGCTGTGTATCATGGAGAAGGTCTTTGGAGCTGGGTAGCCAGCCAGGGAGCTGGAGTACCTGATATCATGAATGTTCCCAACCTGCTGCACAGAGTGCACCCAGACAATTTTGTCTTCCTGTCCTTTCTCCTGAGCAATGAGCTCTGTGCAATCCTTGTCCCTTTAGCAGCCCTCTTGGTGTTATGAAGCCTCTCAGACTTCCTGCCTTTCTTTTGTCCCAGAGCAGCCAGGTATGGATCCCTGCTTTCCACAAACAGCTGTCTCCAGGTATTCTGCCTGTCTTAGCTTTCCAACCCCCTAAGCACAAGTGTACCATGAAATCACCATGAAATGTAGGTTTGTGCTCCCAGCGCAGATCTCCGTAGCTAGGTATTCAGCAGTCCCAGGCCCCCACTCCCTCCCCACTCCGTTTCTTTTCCTCCCACCAGTGAGCTGGGGTGCGGGAAGGTCTTGGGTCCCACCAGCCACAGCTTTGGTACATTACCCTGTTCCTTGAGGTTTATTCTTTTCTCCAGGTGTATGCAGTTTGGCACAATCCTCTTTCTTGTTGCTCTTTCAGGTTTAGTTGTATTAATTATATTTTCATATTATATGCAGTTTTAGGAGGAAGCCTCTGTCTCACCTCTCACACCGCCATCCTCAATACTTTTTCTATCACCTCATTCTTGTGAAGTAATAAATGATTGTTGTTTTAAGCCACTAAATTTTTAGGTGTTTACTCAGAAATAGTTAACTGATATGTTTGGCTCTCATAATTTTTATTTGTACTTAAGATAGAATTCTCAGAGTTTATAAATCATAAGAATCTAGCTCTGCTGTATTTTTCTAAACAGGTAAAAATAGATTCAATTAAATTCATTGTTTATAGTTAAAGGCATTTCAAAAGGCCTATTTTTTTAAAGTAGCTTTCTTTAAAGTAAAGAAATAAACAAACTGAAATCAGTAGCAGACTTGTGTTTAGATCCTAGCAAGAAAAAGATATATTTGAAAATTTCTATAAAATATGATCACCTCTGAACATGCCACATAAAGACATCAAACCAATATTGTTCTAGTTATCAGAACTTATTTATCAAGTATGCACAGTAGCTTCAATGGATTTCAACAATTATTTGAAGTTTACCATTTGGTCCAATGTATTTTTTATCACCATCTTCATACAGCATATATTATACATGTTCCATACTTCTACTGCTTTAGTATTCATCAGAGAAATACTGCCTCATATAGACCTTGATTGGGGTTCCAAGAAAGTTAGGTATGTTAGCAATTTACTAGTAAGTTTATTTGATAAAGCATGTTACAACCACCTTGTTTTGCTCTATCAAGATGCATCATATTTAAATCAAAACGGTGATAGGTAAAAAAATCTGTTTGCAATAAAATTCTATTTCTATACTACATGAAAGAGATTTATGATAGTTTAAGAAAGGAATAGGCAAACTTTTTCTGTAAAGATGCAAAAAGTAAATATTTTAGACTTTGCTGGCCCTAAGGTATATATCACAACTCTCAACTACATCTTGTAAATCCACCATTGACAATATACACCAAAGTGGGTGTGGGTGTGTTTTTATAAAACAGTATTTACAAAGACAGAAGGCTGGCCAGGATTGACCTTTAGGCTACAGATTGGGATCCCCAGGTTTAAGGCATTGTTTTATAACTTAGTGATAATTTATTAAGTCACTTAGAATCACGAAGGGTGAAAAGAAGATTGCGGGAGGTCCTTGCAGGTTGAGGTCAGAGACAGCATGAGATAAGCCAGTCTTTTTATAAAATAAAAACTGATCATTTGAGAATGGAGAAGAAGAGGAAGGGTGAGAAATATATAGTAAGACAGCTCTGGGGCAGTGTTTTCCCTCAGATTCTTCCTTGCTTCTATATCAAACCTTCACCAACTTTGGAATTAATTTGGCAATAACCACTTTGCAAAACTGCTTAGCAGTGTCCACTAAAGCTGAGCATACTTGTGCACTATAACCCAGTAATTACACTCCTAGGTATGCAACCAGCAGAAAAAAATATGTGTTTACTAGAGATACATGCACTCTAACACTATTCTTGAAGTAAAATTTTTGAGATAATTGCAAATTCCCACGCAGTTGTAAGAAATAATGCAGAAAGATCCCATTTGTCCCCTTTATGGCTTTCTTGCTATTATAACAATTTATAAAACTATAGAACATTATTACAACCAGTATGTTGACATTGTTACAGACCTCTGATCTTAATGGATATCCCCAGTTTTACTTGTGTTTGAGTGTGTGTGTGTGTATTTAATTCTATGCAATATCACCACATGAGTGGGTTCATAAATTCACACAAGCAAAATATAGAATAGATCCATCACCACCAGAATCCCTCAGGTTGCCAGTTTATCACTACACCCATCTCTTCTTTCCCCAGTATTAAGCCCTCATCTGTTTGAGCAAGCACTCATCTGTTTCCAAAATTTTGTAATTAGAAAAAAATGGTATATATGTAGAATCATACCATATGTAACCTTTTGAGATTGGCATATTTTACTAAGTGTAATTCCATGGAGATTCACCCAAATTGTTGCATATCCATTCCTTTTGATCACTGGGCACTAGTGAACCAAACGGATGAACTACGTTGTTTAACCATTCACCATGGAAGAATATCTGTGTTGCTTTCCAGTTTGGGGTTCCTATGAATAAAGCTGCTATGAATATTTCTGTACAGGTTTTCATATGAATGTAAATCATGATTCCTCTATAAATGTCCAAGAGTACAGTTATAGGTCATACGGTAGTTGCCTGTTTATTTTTTTTAAGACTGACTAAATGTTTTCAAGAGTGGCTATAACTTTTAACATTCCCATCACTAATGTGTGAATGATTCAAACTGTCCACATCCTTACCAGCATTTGGTGGTGTCTCTATTTTTACATAAGCCATTTGAGTAAATGTATAGTATTAACTTGCATTTAACTAATAGCTAACGATCTTGAACACTTTCTCATGTGTTTATATGCTATCTATCTGTACTTCCGGGAGAAATGTTACTTCATGATTTTTGCCCATTTGAATTGTTCTTTCTGTGCCTTTGAGGCTTCAGAGTTTTATGTTTATTCCAGATACTCATCCTTAATTAGATATGAGACTTGGAAACATTTTTTATCTGTAGGTTGTTTTTTTATCATCTAAACCAGTCTTTCTTAGAAGAAACGTTTCTACTTTTTTATTAAGGTATCATTGATATACATTTTTATGAAGGATTCACGTGAAAAACAATGTGGTTACCACTTTCACCCATGTAATCGAGTTCCCTGACCATACACCATAGTAGTCACTGTACATCACTGTAGTAAGATGCCACAGAGTCACTACTTGTCTTTTCTGTGCTACACTGTCTTCCCAAGATCCTCCCCCCACACTATGTGTACTAAACATAATACCTCTTTATCCCCTTCTCCCTCCCTCCCCACACACCCTCCCCCACCCCTCTCCTTTGGTAACTACTAGTCCCTTCTTGGAGTTTGTGACTCTGCTGCTGTTTTGTTCCTTCAGTTTTGCTTCATTGTTCTACTTCACAAATGAGGGAAATCATTTTGGCACTTGTCTTTCTCCGCCTGGCTTATTTCACTGAGCATAATATCCTCCAGCTCCATCCATGTTGTTGCAAATGGTAGGATTTGCTTCTTTCTTATGGCTGAATAGTATTCCATTGTGTATATGTACCACTTCTTCTTTATTAATTCATCTATTGATGAATACTTAGGTTGCTTCCATATCTTGGCTATTGTAAGAAGTGCTGCAATAAACATAGGGGTGCATACGTCTTTTTGAATCTGAGAACTTGTATACTTTGGGTAAATTCCAATGAGTGGAATTCCAGGGTCAAATGATATTTCTATTTTTAGTTTTTTGAGGAACCTCCATACTGCTTTCCATCATGGTTGAACTAGCTTGCATTCCCACCAGCAGTGTAGGAGAGGTCCCCTTTCTCCACATCCTTGTCAGTATTTGTTGTTTCTAGTCTTTTCTATGTTGGCCATCCTAACTGGTGTGAGGTGATATCTCATTGTGGTTTTTAATTGCATTTCCCAGATGATAAGCGATGTGGAGCATTTTTTCATGTGCCTGTTGGCTATCTGAATTACTTCTTTGGAGAAGTATCTGTTCTTATCCTCTGCCCATTTTTTAATCAGGTTATTTGCTTTTTGGTAGTTGAGGTGTGTTAGTTCTTTATATATTTTGGATGTTAACCCCTTGTCAGATATGTCATTTACAAATATATTCTCCCATACTATAGGATGCCTTTTTGTTCTGCTGATGGTGTCCTTTGCTGTACAGAAATTTTTCAGCTTGATGTAGCCCCATTTGCTCATTTTTCATTTTGTTTCCCTAGCCCAAGCAGATAAGTTCACAAAAATGTTGCTCATGTTTATATACAGGAAATTTTTGTCAATGTTGTCTTCTAAGAGATTTATGGTTTCATGACTTACATTCATGTCATTGATCCAATTTGAGTTTATTTTCTGTATGGAGTTAGACAATAATCCAGTTTCATTATCTTGCATATAGCTGTCCAGTTTTGCCAACACCAGTTGTTGAAGAGGCTGTCATTTCCCCCATTGTATACACATGGCACCTTTATAGTATATTAATTGACCATATATGCTGGAGTTTATATATGGGCTCTCTAGTCTATTCTGGTGGTCTATGGGTCTGTTCTTGTGCCAGGACCAAATTTTCTTGATTATTGTGGCTTTGTAGTAGAGCTTGAAGTCAAGGAACATAATCCCCCCAGATTTATCATTCTTTCTCAGGAATGCTTTGGCTATTCAGGGTCTTTTTTGGTTCCATATGAATTCAGAACTATTTGCTCTAGTTCATTGAAGAATACAGTTGGTATTTTGATAGGGATTGCATTGAATCTGTAGATTGCTTTAGGCAGGATGACCATTTTGACAATATTAATTCTTCTTATCCATGAGTACTGGATGTGTTTCCATTTATTGGTATTTTATTTAATTTCTGTCATGAGTGTCTTGTAGTTTTCAGGGTAAGGGTCTTCACTTCCTTCATTAGGTTTATTCCTAGGTATTTTTTTTTTTGATGCAATTATGAATGGAATTGTTTTCCTGATTTCTCTTTCTGATAGTTCGTCATTAGTGTATAGGAATGTAACAGATTTCAGTGTATTATTTTGTATCCTATAACCTTGCTGAATACAGATATTAGATCTAGAAGTTTTGGAGTGGAGTCTTCAGGGTTTTTATGTACAATATCAAACAGTGACAGTTTAATTTCTTCCTTACCAATCTGAATGCCATTTATTTATTTGTGTTGTCTGATTGCCATGGCTAGCTGTTGGCAGCCGCGCTCAGAAAATAGCGCCCAATGCAGGGCAGCCGGAAGGCCCCGAACTTCCTAATGACAAATCATCCCACACTTCTAAACTACATGCTAATTGCGCCTTGGCATAAGGACCAATGAGACCCACCAAATTGTTATGCTAATAAGGCATATGGAGCCACACCAACCAGGTCAGAGCATGAGAACTATATAAGCAAGCCTCTCCTTCCCCTCTGGGTCCTGCCCAACTCATTTGTTTCACAAAGAGCTGAAGAATAAAGCTTTCTGCAGAAGAATCCTGCTGTTGTTGCGTGCTGTTCTTGCCGGCGAGGACGGGGCACGCGACAAGTGGTGCCGAAACCCGGGGACCAGAACATCACCGGCACAGGGAGGACCCTTCAGACATCTGGAGAGGATTCAGAACTGCAGGTCAGAAGAAAGCCCGGAGGGGTAAGTTCCGAGAGGCCCCTGCTTTTTAGGATGATGGTTGATGGATCTCTGTAAATAAGGAGGCACCATGGGGAATGCACCGTCATTAGTCACGGCACTGCAGACAGCTCTCAAAGAGCGAAACTTGAAGGTCTCCAGCAAAGTCTTAGGATCTTTTGTGAAGGAGATAGACCGTGTGGCCCCCTGATTCATTTGTTCAGGGTCCCTCTCAATCCCGAGCTGGGACAAACTTGGGAAAGATCTTGATAGAGAGGAGGAGGAGGGTAGCCTGAGGGGAGGCACCAGGCCCCTCTGGAAACTGATTAGAGCTTGTCTGCAAGATGAGAGATGTGAAAAGGTAATAAAAGAAGGTCAGAGAGCATTGACAGATATCCAAGAGAGCATGTCAGAAACGGAACGGGAAACAGAGAGCGCGCGCGGCCGAAAAAAGGCCACAAAAACAAAAGTAAAGAAACCCCAGAGTGAGGGAGAAAGCCCGCCTAGGGCAAAAGCGAAAGAGCCCCGAGAAGCGAGTGACGATCGCCTCAGAGAAAATAGTAAATACCCCTGGAAAGAGTTGAGGGACCTCCAACTCTCCAATAGGGAATCTGAGGAGGAATTAACGTCCGCAGAGGAAGGGGAAGAAAATAAAACCACAGAGTGCAGAAGTAAGGGAACCAGCAAAGTTGAAAAGCGGACCAAGGAAAAAATGAAAGCAGGGTGTCCCCCGACGCCCGTTGCCCCGCCACCTTACGTGAGTGGCGCACTCTCCTTTTGCCACCCAGATACTCTTCAGGCAATTAGACAAATGTTTCCTGTATTTGAGGATAACGGTGTACGCTCTCACCAACCCCTGAGTCATAAACAAGTTAAAGACTTAGCGGAATCCGTCCGAGCGTATGGGGTCAGTGCCAACTATACCATAGCACAAGTTGAGAGATTAACAGAGACAGCCATGACACCCGCAGACTGGCAATATGTAACTAAGGCATGCCTTTCTAGTATGGGGCAATACATAGAATGGAAGGCATTGTGGCATGATATCAGTATGACCCAGGCACGCGCAAACGCGGCCGAAGGACAGCCTGCGTGGTCATATGATATGCTGACGGGCCAAGGACAGTGGGTAGCCAACCAGACCGCCTTCCCCTTACAGGTATATGCACAAATAAACACGTGCGCCGCCAAGGCATGGAAAGCCCTCACCAACAAAGGAGAAGTATCAGGCAATTTGACAAAAATTATTCAAGGGCTGAGCGAGCCATGACTTTGTCGCTCGTATGATGGAGGCCGCAGGCAGAATATTTGGAGATCAGGAACAAGCAATGCCCCTAGTGGAGCAATTAGTATTTGAACAATGTACCAAGGAATGCAGACAGGCGATAACACCCTGGAAACAAAAAGGGATACACGCCTGGTTGAAAGCCTATAGAGAAATAGGAGGGCCACTCACCAATGCGGGCCTAGCAGCAGCCATATTACAGAGCCACAAACAAGCCAGGATCACTAACAGAAGTATCAAATGCTTTCAATGCGGGAAATTAGGACATATAAAGAGAGAGTGTAGGAGCCCAGCTTCAGAACAAACAACCCAAAAGACCCCTGGGTTATGCCCTAAGTGTAAGAAAGGCAGGCATTGGGCCAATGAGTGCCGGTCTATTAAAGATATAGAAGGGAAACCCTTAGAACTGCCAAAAGACGCCCAGAGGGGCCCCCGTCACCAGGGCCCGCAAATATATGGGGCAACCAGCACGCAAGTGTCATTCGGGAACAACCAGGCCCCCCAAGGAGAGCCACTTCAGGTTCCGCGGGATTGGACATCCGTGCCACCACCAGAATAGTGTTGACTCCACAGATGGGAGTTCAGCCTATCCCTTCAGACTTTAAAGGCCCCCCTACCACCAAATACCGTTGGGTTGCTCTTAGGGCGCTCTTCTGCTGCCTTGAAAGGCCTGACAGTCCATCCCGGAGTTATAGATCAAGATTATGAAGGACAGGTAAAAATCATGTGTTCGGCTCCCAGAGGAATCTATCCTATATCCCCGGGAGACCGCATAGCCCAGCTCTTAGTTTTACCTAGTCTCCACGCCAATTATCCTGCTACCAAGACGGAGAGGGGAGAAAGGGGCTTCGGCTCCTCTGACTGGGATTCAGCCTTCATAGTATTAGATTTAGCAGACAGACCAAAATTAACTCTTCAAATAGAGGGAAAGAGCTTTGAGGGAATCCTAGACACTGGAGCAGATAAAAGTATTATCTCTGCAACCTGGTGGCCCTCCAAGTGGCCTGTGACCCAATCCTCACATTCATTACAAGGTTTAGGATATGAGTCAAGCCCTTCAATTAGTGCCAAACCATTGAAATGGCGAGCCCCTGAAGGACAAGAGGGTACAGTCACCCCTTATGTACTCCCTCTACCGGTCAATTTATGGGGGAGGGATGTCATGAGAGACTTAGGCCTCAAACTCATTAATGAATACTCCACCCCCGCCCAAGGCATGATGATGGACATGGGATACATCCCTGGCAAGGGTCTGGGGAAACACCAACAGGGACGCATAGAGCCCATCCTGCCCAAAGTAAAGAATGACCGTCACGGCCTGGGTTTTTCATAGGGGCCATTGAAGATGCCATGCCCATACCTTGGCTCACAGAGGAGGCCGTATGGGTTCCTCAGTGGCCCCTATTCTCTGAAAAATTAGAAGCAGCTCATTGCTTAGTGCAAGAGCAGCTCCAAGTGGGACACTTAGAACCCTCTGTGTCCCCATGGAACACAACCATATTTGTAATCAGGAAAAAGTCAGGATCATGGAGGTTGCTTCATGATCTGAGAGCAGTAAATGCTCAAATGAGAATGCTTGGACCCGTACAACGGGGACTGCCACTCCTCTCTGCCTTACCCAAAGAATGGAAAGTGCTCATAATAGATATTAAAGATTGTTTCTTTTCTATACTTCTAAGCTCCAAGGACAGGGAAAGGTTTGCTTTTACTTTGCCAGCTATTAACCATGAACAACCCGATGCCAGATTTCAGTGGAAGGTCCTCCCTCAAGGAATGGCAAATAGCCCCACCATATGTCAACTGTATGTTCAGCGGCGCTAGACCCAATTCGTAAGACCTATCCCACGCTAAAGATCATCCATTACATGGATGACATCCTTCTTTGCTCCCCACAACCAGCGGAAATAGAAGAAGCATATATAGATCTCACTAGATCCCTAGAAAATTGGAGACTGAATATAGCAAGCGAGAAGGTCCAAAAATCTAGTGTTAGCAAATTCCTAGGAGCAACCATTTACACAGATGTAATTTGTCCCCAAAAGCTTGAGATAAGACATAATCAGTTGCGAAATTTGAATGACTTCCAAAAACTCCTAGGGGATATTAATTGGTTGCGCCCATACTTAAAGATACCCACCACTGAGTTGACACCACTGTTTAAAATCCTAGAAGGAGACCCACAACTAACGTCACCGCGCTCCCTCACACCTGAGGCATTACAAGCCATTCGCAAAGTAGAACAGGCTTTGATGACAGCACAATTAAATAGAGTGCAATCAAATGAACCCTTTGAGTTGTGTGTGCTTCCCACCCCGGAGCTGCCAACAGCAGTTTAATGGCAGCACGGCCCACTGATCTGGATTCATCCCCAAGCCTCTCAGGCTAGGACAATAGAGTACTATCCGGCAGCCGTGGCCAAACTTGCTTTGAGAGGAGTAAAAACCTCCATGACACATTTCGGAGAGGCTCCAGCTAAAATTATAACCCCTTACAGCGTAGAACAGATACAAGTATTATGTGCTATGAATGATGATTGGGCCATACTTGCTTACAGTTTCTCAGGAACCTTTGATAATCATTTCCCTAAACATCCCCTCATCAACTTCGCCAAAAATCATCTCCTAGTATTCCCTCGGGTCACTAGCCTAACCCCGCTGCCTCATGGAAAAACAGTTTACACGGACGGGTCTAAGACAGGCACAGGTGCCTATGTCCATGATGGCAAAGTTGTGACAAAAGGCTACACGCCTGACACTCCACAAATAGTGGAATGTCGCATAGTCTTAGAGGTCTTACAAATCTTTCCTGAACCTTTAAATATTGTGTCTGACTCCTGTTATGTAGTTAATGCAGTCAAATCTCTAGAAGTGGCCGGGCTAATCAAAGTGTCCAGCCCAGTAGTCACTTTGTTCAAACAGATACAATCAGCACTACTTCATAGACAATCTCCTTTGTATATAACTCATATCAGAGCACATTCAGGCCTTCCCAGGCCTATGACCCAAGGCAACCACTTGGCAGACCTCGCAACCAGAAGCATAGCTTTTCCCCTGCTAGACCCTATCACCACAGCTTCAAAATTCCATACACAATTTCATGTCACTGCCGAAACACTGCGCAAGGGGTTTAGCATAACCAGGGCCGAAGCTAGGAACATTGTCCTTAGCTGCCAACATTGCTGCAGCTTCCTTCCCACACCTCATGTTGGGATCAACCCCAGAGGTATTAGGCCTTTACAAGTTTGGCAAATGGATGTGACGCATATTTCGTCTTTTGGGAAACTGAAATATGTACATGTATCTGTGGATACTTGCTCAGGAGTCATCTTTGCCTCCCCATTGTCAGGAGAGAAAGCTTCCCATGTCATCCAGCACTGTCTTGAAGCTTGGAGCACATGGGGCTTACCACAAATCCTGAAAACAGATAATGGCCCAGCCTATACCTCTACAAAATTTGCTCAATTTTGTCATCACATGGGGATAAAACATATCACTGGCCTTCCCTACAACCCACAGGGTCAAGGGATTGTGGAACGCGCGAACCGCACGCTCAAATCCTATTTACTTAAACAAAAAGGGGGAATTGAAGATATACCCCCCACACCAAAAACTGCCATAGCCCTAGCACTTTTCACTATAAATTTTTTGAATCTGGATGCTCAAGGCCATACAGCAGCGGATCGCCATAATCAGTGGCCAAAAGACCCACAAGAACTAGTAAAATGGAAGGACGTGTTATCTAACCAATGGAAGGGCCCGGATCCAATCATAATCAGATCCAGGGGAGCTGTGTGTGTTTTCCCCCAGGGTGAAGAAAATCCCTTCTGGATCCCAGAGCGCCTAACGAGGAAAGTCCTAAACAAAGGAGATGACTTCGCTGTACCTCCTGACCCTGCTCCTGACACTGGAGACCCCGACTCAGGGAGTATTGAGATGGGGAATCCTGTCTGCCTTTCCTAAGCCTATGCCTGTCCGTTTCAATGCAGCCGTTTTTCCCCGCTTTTTCACCACCAACTCTAGTAGGAACTTGCCCTACCTAGAAAAGGACACCCTAACAGCCCCGTTGGGGGAAAACCGATCCTTCGTAACTAATGGGTCATTATGCTTCACCACTCAGAATCTAGCTGGCTGTATCTCCCTGAAACGGAGGAAATATGGATGGTTCAGTGACATAATTCTAGAGGCCAGTGGCCTCCCCGTTATGTCAGCTAAATTTGAAGGGCCTAATAAGGAAGGGAGCCCGCCCTATAAGAACATGACTATCCACCAGATGATTCTCTGGATCAATTGCACATTTGTACACTCTCCCAGGAACAATTCCACCGACAGGCCTCGTCAACCCAAATATGCCTCCCATTGTGTGGGCGACTATGAGGGAGAGCTGTGGCCCTGGACTGACTGTCAGTCAACTGTAGTAATGTGGGCAACTGAGAGGCAGGAGTTTACCATCTCCCCAGATATGGAGGGACGGCCAGCCAATGAGGCTTGGTGGCCAGTAAAGGTGCTCGAAGGCGAGTTTCATCAGCAGCTGAGCATGAACCCCTTCCATAAATGGATGCTGTGTGGAGTCAATGGCTCGTGTACCGACCTCTCCCCCTTTTCCGCCCTCCAGGGTGGGGGAATCGGTGTAAAAAATATCACCTTTTGGTGCGAGAACAACCACACGCGCGCACACTGGAACATGACCATGACCCATAACAACGAGAACTACACGTGTTCAGCAAAATCAGGTCCAGAGTCACCTAATTCCCTTTTTCCACCTTCTCCAGTATGCGTATACCCCCCATTTCTGTTTATCTTATCCAATAGTAGCTTTGACTCCTGCTCCAATGAAACCTGCTTTCTGTCTCAGTGTTGGGATGCGCATAACTTTACCAATGCTTTGGTAGTCCGCATCCCCCGTTGGGTCCCTGTTCCCGTAGATGCCCCTAACACCATGACTCTGTTTCGAGAAAGGCGCGATTTCGGCGTTACAGCCGCCATAGTGCTCCTGATCTCCGCGACCGCGGTCGCAGCCACCGCCGCTGGTATAGCTTTAGACACCTCCATCAAATCGGCTACAGAGCTCAATAACCTTGCAGCCTCAGTAGCTTCTGCCCTGGACCAACAGTCCACACTTGATGGCAAACTGAAAGGAGGAATAATGATCCTCAATCAACGCATAGATCTCGTGGAGGAACAAATGGAGGTGCTCTGGCAAATGGCCCAATTGGGATGTGAGCGGAAATATCATGCTCTCTGCATCACTAGCATTCAATATGAAAATTTTACACGGGCAGCTAATCTGTCACGAGACCTGTCCCAGTATCTTTCAGGAAACTGGTCCCAAGACTTCGATGGGACACTAGAAGAGCTGCGGTGAGAAATAATCCACATCAACTCCACCCGTCTAGATATCTCCGTAGCAGAAGGACTCTCTTCCTGGTTCCTCAGAGCTCTCTCCCACGTCAAGGAGTGGGCAGGCATGGCTGGGATGGGCGTGTTCCTGCTTGGAGGTCTCATGCTCTTACTCTGGTTGTTATGCAGACTCCGCAACCAACATAAGCAGGACAAGGTGATCCTTGCTCAAGCCCTAATGGCGATAGACGTTGGCGCCTCTCCCCAAGTGTGGCTCAACATGCTTAAGAAGGAAGCTCGGCTTTAGCTTGAGGTAGCTCTTGCACCCTGAGCCCATGTGGCACTGCACCAGGCCCGAGTACCTCATTGCTTAATCACAGCTTTCTCTAAGAAGCTCATGGTGCAAGAGGGTTGAGAAAAAAGGTCCAAACCCTTTGTACCAAGCGGTCCCAACGCCAGCCAGAGGATGCGAGGCAAAGCACTGCAAGAGGTCTTGGACCCCTCTGAGAGGCATGCCTGACTGCATAGGGGTAGATGCCCAGAACCCCTCTCCAAAAAGGGGGCATCAGGAAGTATGATGGAGGTCAGGCCTCTGTCTCCGCCTCTGCTGGCAAGTTCCGCTTTGAGCTTCTGTTAGACAAAAAAGGGGGAGATGTTGGCAGCCGCACTCAGAAAATAGTGCCCAATGCAGGGCAGCCGGAAGGCCCCGAACTTCCTAATGACAAATCATCCCACACCACTAAACTACATGCTAATTGCGCCTTGGCATAAGGACCAATGAGACCCACCAAATGGTTATGCTAATAAGGCATATGGAGCCGCACCAACCAGGTCAGAGCATGAGAACTATATAAGCAAGCCTCTCCTTCCCCTCTGGGTCCTGCCCAACTCATTTGTTTCACAAAGAGCTGAAGAATAAAGCTTTCTGCAGAAGAATCCTGCTGTTGTTGCGTGCTGTTCTTGCCGGCGAGGACGGGGCACGCGACAGCTAGCATTTCCAGAACTATGTTGAATAAAAGTGAGGGGAGTGGGCATCCTTTCCCTGTTTCTGATCTTAAAGGAAAAGCTCTCAGATTCTCACTGTTAAGTATGATGTTGGCTGTGGGTATGTCTTTATTATGTTGAAGTACTTGCCCTCTATACTCATTTTGTTGAGATTTTTATCATGAATGGATGTTGAATTTTGTCAAATGCTTCTTCAGCATCTATGAAGATGATCTTGTGTTTATTTTCCTTCTTTTTGTTGATGTGGTGGATGATGTTGATGGATTTTCTAATATTGTACCATCCTTGGATCCCTGGAATAAATCCTACTTGATCATGATGAATGATCTTTTTGGTGTATTTTTTAATTTAGTTTGCTAATATTTTATTGAATATTTTTGCACCTATGTTCATCAGGGATATTGGTCTGCAGTTTTCATCTGTTGTGGTGTCTTTGCATGGTTTTAGTATTAGAGTGATGCTGGCCTCATAGATTGAGTTTGGAAGTATTCCCTCCTCTTCTACTTTTTGGAAATCTTTAAGGAGGATGGTTATTAGGTCTTCACTAAATGTTTGATAAAATTCAGAGTTGAAGCCATCTGGTCCATGGATTTTGTTCTTATGTAGTTTTTTGATTACCAATTCGATTTTATTGCTGGTAATTGGTCTGTTCAGATATTCTGTTTCTTTCTGGGTCAGCCTTGGAAGGTCATATTTTTCTAAAAAGTTGTCCATTTCTTCTAAGTTTTCCAGTTTCTTAGCATATAATTTTCATAGTATTTTCTTATAATTATTTGTATTTCTGTGGTGTCCATGGTGATTTTTCCTTTCTCATTTCTGATTCTGTTTATCTGTGTAGACTTTTTTCTTGATAAGTCTGGCTATGGGTTTATCTATTTTGTTTATTTTCTTGAAGAATCATCTACTGCATTCATTGATTCTTTCTATTGTTTTATTCTTCTCAATTTTATTTATTTCTTCTCTGATCTTTAATATGTCCCTCCTTCTACTGACTTTGGACCTCATTTGTTCTTTATTTTCTAGTTTCATTAATTGTGAGTTTAGAGTGTTCATATGGGATTCTTCTTCTTTCCTGAGGAAGTCCTGTACTGCAATATATTTCTCTCTTAACATGGTCTTTGCTGCATCCCACAGATTTTGCAGTGTTGAATTATTGTTGTCATTTGTCTGCATCTATTGCTTGATCTCTGTTTTTATTTGGTCATCGATCCATTGATTATTTAGGAGCATTTTGTTATGCCTCCATGTATTTGTAGGCTTTTTCATTTTCCTTGCATAATTTATTTCTAGTTTCATACCTTTGTGGTCTCAGAAGCTGGTTGGTACAATTTCAGTCTTCTTTAATTTACCGAGGCTCTTTTTGTGGCCTAGTATGTGATCTATTCTTGAAAATGTTCTATGTGGTTTTGAGAAGAATGTGTATCCTGCTGCTTTGGGTAATGTGTTCTGTAGATGTCTGTTAGGTCCATCTGTTCTAATTTGTTGTTCAATGCCTCTTACTTATTTTCTGTCTGGTTGATCTGTACTTTGGGGTGAGTGGAGTGTTGAAGTCTCCTAAAATGAATACATTGCATTCTATTTCCTTCTTTAATTCTGTTAGTATTTATTTCACGTATGTAGGTACTCCTGTGTTTGGTACATAGTTATTTATAATGGTTATATCCCCTTGTTGGACTGCCCCCTTTATCAGTTGTCCTCCTTGGGTCCCTTGTGTTGGTAGATCTGTGTACCACCATGGCCTTAGAAACTATCTCCTTCCCCAGATTGGGGAAGTTTTCAGTAATTACCTCCTCAAAGACACTTTGTATCCCATTTTTCTCTGTCTTCTTCTTCTTCTGGTACCGCTATAATGCAAATATTGTTCCGTTTGGATTGGTCACACAGTTCTCTCAATATTCTTTCACTCCTAGAGATCCTTTTTCCTCTCTGTGCCTCAGCTTCTTTGTATTCTTACTCTTCCCTAATTTCTATTCCAGTTACCATCTCCACTATATCAAACCTGCTTTTAAATCACTCCATTGTGTTTTTCATTTCAGATATTGCATTCCTTAGTGATTGAATCTCTGTCAGGAATTCTTCTCTGAGTTCTTGAATATTTTTCTGTAGCTCCATGAGCATGTTTATGATTTTTATTTTGAAATCTCTTTCTGGATGACTGATGAGTTCAGTTTCACTTGGTCATTTTTCTGGTGTTTGTGGGATTTTGGCTTGAACCAGGATCTTTTGACATTTCATGTTGGTATGTGGCACCCTCTAGTTCCCAGAAGCTCTGCTCTGGAGCTGCTCAGCCCCTGGAGTGATGGTAGGTGTCACATGGGACAAGCACTGGTGCCTGTGTGGAGGAAAGAGCTGTTTCCTGCTTCTCCACTGCTGTGCGTGTCTCCACTGCCAGACCCAGTGGGCTGAACGCACAGGTGCAAGCCTCTATGCTTTGAGTTTGTAGCTGCCATAGGCATGGCCTCCCTCTTGCTGGCCTGAAACCAGGGCAGTGGTGACTGTTTGAGAGCCAGTGTCAGCCAAGAGGAAGGCACAGCAGGCTGCATATTATGGTGGGGGACCTCAGAGCTGCATAGCCTGCCAAAGGGATGGCATGCCTGATGCTCCTCAAAATTCCCAACCTGCTGGGCAGACTGAACCTGGACAATTTTGTCTACCTCTCCTTTCTCCTGAGCAGCAAGCTCTGTGCAGTCCTTGCCCTTTTAGCAGCCCTCTCACTATTAGGAAGTCTCTCAGACTGCCCACATTTCTTTTGTCCCAGAGCAGCTGGATGTGGATCCGTTTTCCACAAGCATCTGGAATCTCAGTCTCTCCAAGTATTCTGCCTGTCTTAGCTTTCCAACCCCACTAATCTCCAGAGCACCATGCAATGTAGGTTTGTGCTCCCAGAGCAGATCTCCAGGGCTGGGTGTTCCACAGTCCTAGGCTTCCACCACCTCCCCACTCCATTTCTCTTCTTTCTGCCAGTGAACTTGGGTGAGGGAAGAGCTTGGGTCCTGCCAGATTATGGCTTTGGTAGGTTACCCTGTTCCTTGAGGTCTATTCTTTTCTCAGGTGTATGCAGTCTGGCACAGCCTTCTTTCCTGTTGCTCTTTCAGAATTAGTTGTATTAATTATACTTTCATATTATATATGGTTTTGCTTGGAGGCCTCTGTCTCACCTCTAACTCTGCCATCTTTAATCCTCCAGAGATCAAACATTTGTATTTTTATTTTTCTTTATTTTATTGAGATTCTGTTTATAATTTATTACTTTTATGGATCATGCTTTTAGTGTCCAGTCTAAGAATTTTTGCTGTATATCCTGAAAATTTTTCTCCTGCTTTTTTTCTCTCCTAAAAGTTTTATAGTTATATGTGTTACATTTAAGTTCATGATCCATTTTGACTTAACTTTTATAAGAGGTGAGAGGTTTAGGTTGAGGTTCAATTTTTCATCCATAAATGTCCATTTTCTGGAGCACCATTTACTGAAAAGGCTGTCTTTCCAATACAGAATTCCCTTGTACCTGTTCATCAGTTTGGTGTATTTATGTGGCCGTGTTCTAGGTTTCCTATCCCACTTTAATGATCTATAAATCTCCTCATGCCACCAACACCACATGGTCTTGATTTTTGTAGCAATATAGTAAGCCAAACATCAAATAGAGTAACTTCTTATATTTTATTTTTATTTTTCAGTATTATTTAGCTAATTCAAGGCTCATGTGTTTCCATATTAGTTTTAGAATAAGCCTACCTTTGTGTAAAAACAGACACACACAAAAAAACACTAAGATTTTAATAGGAATTACGTTAAGTCTGTAGATCAACTTGGGGAGAGTTGACATCTTTGTTATTTTGAGTCTTTTAATCAATGAACATAGCACATATCTTCATTTACTTAGGTTTCATATCTTTCAGCAATAGTTTTTAATTTTCATCATATAGATTCTGTACATGTTTTGTTAAGTATACACCTACTATTTTATCTTCTTTGGAGCAACTATAAATGGTATAGTGCTTTTAATTTCAAATTACATATATATGTTAGTATATAGATATTGACTTTTGCATGTAAGGATTATTACATCCTATGATTTTATTGAACTCACCATTACTTATGCATGTTTTTTGAAGATCTGTTCATATTTTCTATGTAAGCAACCATGCTATTTGGAATTAAGGACAGTTTTGTTTTCTTTCCAACCTGTGTGCCTTTTCTTCCCTTTCCTCCTTTCTCTCTTTCTTCCTTCCTTCCCTCCATCTTTCCTTCTATTTTCTTTTAGTTTTGGCCTTACAGCAGTAGCTAGAAGTTCCTATACTACATTGAATAAGCATGGTGAGAATGTATATTCTTTCCATATTACCAATCTTACAGGGAAAGTATTATCTTTCATCATTAAGTAAGATGTTAGCTGTAGGTTTTTTCGTAGATTTCTTTTTATCACATTGAGGTAATTATCTTTTATTCTTAACTTGTGGAGAGTTTCAATAAATGAGTATTTTATTTTGTCAAATTTTTTGCTAGGTCAATTTATATAATCATGTGACTTTCCTTCTCTAGCCTGTTGATATGATAAATGACATTGATTGATTTTCAAATGGTGAACCAGCCTTTAACACCTGAAATAAATCCCACTTGCTCATACTTCTTATACATCATTCTTCAATTTGCTAATATTTTGTTGTAGATTTTTATGTCTAATTTCACAAGAGATATTGATCTGTAGCTTTCCTTTTTGTACTGGCTGTCTGCTTTTGGTATCATGGCAATATTAAACTCAAAATACCAAAATACATAACTCAAAAATATTATGGTATATCATAAAACATGATATTATAGAACAATGAGAATAAATATACCAAAACTACACAGAAATATACAAACATTATCTTGAGCTAAGAAGCTAGCCACAAAAGAGTATATTGTATAAGATTACATTTATAAAAATAATTAAAGGAAAACTAAGCTATGAGCTAAGTGAGAAGTCAGGATAATGGTTATCCTTTTGAGTATGTCTTAAATGGGCCATAAAAGGTGGCTTTCTAAGGTGTTGATCATATTATGTTTCTGTTCTTCAGTGCTGGTTATGTAGATGTGGGTATTTGTGGCCAGTTCATTGAGCTATGTACTTATGTACATATTTCTGTATGTTTGCTATCCTTGGATTAAAAAAGAAAAATAATACCCATCACCCCATCACTAGCTCCACCAAATTGCTCCCATCCCATACACCCTCTTTGCTTCCTGTTTAAATTCTCAGGAACCAGAGTCACATGACTCAGTGTTCATATAAACATAAAGATGCAATCAGCTGCTTTTATACTGTGTTTGACTAGCAAAATATGAATTTCATGGTTCTCAAAAAAGAGCCACCATCCATTTTTGTTTCCTTTTAGACCTTAGGGTTGAACCTTGGTGTCCAAGGTACACTCCATGTGAAAAGTTTGAGAGCCGTTCATATTTCTAGCAGCAGGAAGTGCACCAAAAGACAGTTCTGTCAACTATTCCCCATTTAATGTGCACTCTGTCATGCCTGCTTTGTCCTTGAAAATAGTGTTGTCACAGAATATCCGTTATAACAATACCCAACTAATTAAAAATGATTTAGCCTGATAGCATCTGTGATTGCAGATATCTTTTCTTTATTATTCTGTACTTAAGATTGATAAAGGAATAGAGATTTGTTAAATACATATTAGAGAATGAAATCTCTGATGAGCAAAGTACATCAAGAATCTGAGAATTTCTTGGCTTCAAAACAGGAAGCAGGAATGATGGATTCCGGTGGTTAGTGGTTCTATGTGTCATATGAGAAGAACAAACAGTTCACTGAAAACTACTTCCACCCAAGAGATTCAAAGTTCTTAAGCCTTCATATACTCGTAAAGACCCCTGGCCCTTCTAAATGCCTCTGATGGCTTGTGAAACAGCATACTGCAAGAAGCTAGCAAAAAACATTCACTGAATACTCTGAAGAATAGAAAAACTTCTTTGAAAAAGATCAATTCACTCCAACTGCAACATATAGTCACTACCAAGTTACACAAGAAGCAGAGTTCCTATTGATCCACACACCTCTATCACCCTTACTCTCCACTTCTCTAATTTACCTTACAATCTTCAGGAGAGGAAAAGTTTTTAACAACAACAACAAAAAAGGATGCTCAATAATACATGTTTAGACCAACACATCAAAACTGTGATGTGAATATCACTAAACAGATTAACTAATAGTGGTTCAGACTTTAGTGTCCATGAGAATCCCCTGCAAAGACATTATAAATGCGGATGCTCAGATCCCAGATCCCAGATCCACGGATTATGATGGGGTCCTGGATTCTGCATTTTTAACAACGATTCCAGGTGATTCTCATACACAGGACCTGAGAGAGAGATAGAAAGATAGATAGATAGAGAGAGAGAGAGACCAGGCTGAATAAATGAAAATTAAAAGACTGAAGTATGTTTGAAGAAAATTAAGCTTGTTACTTTCAAATGCCAATAGCAGTAACAACTGGATATAATTAGTGCTGCCATATATCAGAAATATGAGACCTGATTTATTAACTTAAGATATCCATAAATATACTATATCCTATATTGTCCTCTTTCATTCATCCAATAATTATTAAGCACCTTTGTGCCAGGCCTGGAGGATGCAATGGCAAACTATTCCTTACAGAACTGGCAGCGTAATAAAATAGAAAAATAAGCAGGCATGCCTGTGACTGCATTGTGCTATATGATTGACCTCACTCATTTAAGCCTAATTTCTGTAGGACAAACCAACTCCTGCAGAGATCAAGAATCCAGGTCACAGAGAGACCACCTCTGGTCTTAATAATACAATACCGCCTGCATTATTGGGAATTCTGGCTCCATCTGTGTCCTTCGGGATGCTTGCTGGGATGCTGGCTGAATGCTCTACAGATTCCTTTTTCTTTCTGAGGAATTAAAACACTTCAAGCTAACCAGGCATCTTCAGGCCAAAGCAGCTAAAATAAAAACCAACAAACAGAAGCACCACACAGTGCATGGCAAATGCTCCAGGCCCTCAGAGGGACCACTCTCCACTCTCTGCTCACCTTCAAAGGCCAGAGCGCAGATGGCCCATCTCCTGGTTTGCAGCCCTCATGGACTCCAGCCTCTAATGTGACACTCAGAGATTTTCTGATTACAGCTCCACTGGTAGATACCCAGGCAATGTATTGTAAGTGGAGAGAAAGCTACTCAGCAGAAATGTTTTCTTCTGCCAACACACAACTTCTGTCTGCAAACGAAGTGTAGTGCTTACCCCTAGTCTTTCCCTTACCTTAAGTGACCTTCCTCCAGGTCAGAGGTCAGCATTGATCATTCCTCACTTTTGAGGATCTGGTTTTTGGAAGCTGGAGTACCTGCCCCCTTAGGACCTCCTCTGTTGCTGTGTAGAGCTCTGCCTCCTCAGTTCGCTGAGCGGGTCACGGTGGAGGCACCTGCCCACACAATCTTGTTCCCACACTACCAGCCTCAGGAATCATCAGACTCTCCAGTGATCATGATTAGATAGAGGACAGGTCTGACCAGGAACCAGAAGGGAGGCCAATGTGGTCACCCAAGTTTTTGTCAACATAATGGGTGAGAAAAGCAAATAGTGAATTTTATGTTCCTAATTCTTTTTATTTGGATTGTTCCATCATTAGCATAGCTTTTTAGTGGAAAAACAATTATAAAAGAGTAAAACCAAGCACAAAACCACAGATTATCCTCCAAGAATTTGCCTAGGCAAATGAATACCTGTATTCATTTTGTACGTATTTATGTATCTCTGGTGTGTATTATGTTATGCATATATTTTAACAACTACATTTAAACATTCACATTAATTTGACAGCTATTTCTTTCACTTAACACTGTATATCATAACGCCTTTCTATTTTAAAAAGGTTATGTAAAGCTACCATTAATTTTGATTGCTTTGTATCTTTTATACAGATTTATCATAGTTTACTAACAAGTCCTCTAGCATTCAGTACCTGGAGCTATTCACAATCTGAGAGCTTGTGATGAACTTACTTTCACTTAACATCTGTGCATCTGTTCAATCATTTCTGTAGGTTACTAAAAAGTATAACTTTTTACTTTAATTATAGAAATTACTTATTTACATTAGCATTATAGGAAAAGCAAGCCACTCCAGGAGAACAGACTTTGCCATAACTGGAGTCAACTAAAAGTATCCTGAAGCACAACTTCAGTTAAGCAAAGTTCTAAATTAATGCAATTTTTACAAAGGTAGGAATTGGTTCTTGTTGCAAACATAGGCATTTTTTGAGGGAAGCCATTATTATTGATATTGGTAATTAGTCACAGAAAAGTAAGTATTTAATTATAGCAGCAATAGCTGCCATACACCTCACACTGCACCCATTTAAAAAAATCATATCCTTATTCTCCATTGCTCCCACTATAAATATAAAAGAAGAAAATTGGGTCTGTACAGTTGGGACAAGTCTGTCTGGACTTATCACAGAATACTTCTAGGTGAGCAAAAAGGCTGAAGGAGGAAAAAATCAGTAAGATTAGCAAAAAATATGCATGGATTGGCAAGGGTCTCAGATAGCGAAACGCACCACCCAAAAACTTTCCTAGATTGCTGTGCACTACTCCCTAGATCAGTATCTTCCATCTCTTCCAGCCCACATGCAGAAAGCAGAGTTCTGAGTCACTCCTTGAGTTGAAGTGGCCTATTAGGTGATGTGGTTGCTATGGTAATAGGAAGTCCTCAGCTAAGGCAGAAGGGTATTAGGAGCATTGTATTATTGAGATAAACCTCAACCATATATGATTTTGTACCAACTTATTTTTTGTGAGCCAGTTTTGGCATTTTTCTTTACCTCTTTCCATATTGTTGGAACACATCACAGGCTAATAGAATCAGTAAAAGGCGACCTGGAGGGATCTCCATCACCAGTGAATTTCCTTGTGTCTTCTGGGATGTGACTGGGGCAGGGGAGATAAGTCTGACAATCACTCTTCCTCTTCCTGGCCATGATTCTTCTGAAGAAACATGAGAACAAATATTCCACTGGGAAGCAGCTTAATTCCAAGGTGAGAAGAGTACCAGGATGACAGCTCTTTAAGTCTTTCTCACACTAGTCATCTTTTCCACACCTCAACACTCCAGGATGAGCACGCTCTCCCCCAGCCTCTGGGAGTGTAACAGGGAAAGCTGCCTCTGAGAAGCAGACTCTCAGTACAAATGACTCTGTCTAAACCATTGTCCTAAGAGACTTGAGCAAACTTTAGCATGGCTTCTAATAACTTAAGGCCATGTCTCTAGGGTGGCCTCCTAAATGCCTAAAATGTCCGCCTGAGGAAGCTCAGTGCTGCCAGGAGGATTTACTGTTTATTTCAGCCAAAACCTGGTGATAAGCCAATAGACTTCTGACGCCCTTCTAGAGCAGTTATTATAGAGACTTGCAGTAATATTTTCTCTCTCCCTTTGAGATGTAAACACATAGAACTATCTCCACAAGTACCCGAGATCCAGCTCTTTGAATACAAATGTTCAAGGAAATAGCTATTGCTCCAGTCCCTGTAAGAGCTCAAAGGTCTATTGTGGAGGACTCTTTATACCACCTTGTACCACTACCTCCTGTCATAAAGATATGAGAAGTTTTTTTTCCTCTGGATAAGTGCCAATTAACAAACCCTGATTGCCGACTCATGAAACTAATTCCTTCTTACCACCCTGCAAGGCTTTTCATTTAACTCACCTATTAGAGCAGTCAGTTAGTTACACATAAGCAGAAGAAAGGGGCCAGCCCATCACAAAGACTCCACCCTGGCCAACTCCTAAGCCCTCCTTATTTCCCAGTTCCATAGTCAAGGACACCTAACTTACCAGAAAGCCCAAACAGTTAAAGATACCTAAATTGTCAAGAGGCCCAGGACCACAGGGGCTTCCCTGACTACAGGGCATAAGCAAAGTCAGAAGAACTTGTCTGAAGGTAACCCTGCCTCATTAAAATAACATCTAAATCTAATTAGCACTGTGATGTCGGCCTTCCTGTGGGCTTGTTAAGGTACCTATAGGTAAGGCGCCTGTACACTGAGAAAAAGGTTATATAACTTAGAGCTGTCAATCAAAGAACATAAAATGTAGGGCAGGATTTCAAACCTAACTCCAAAGCAGGGCTTCTTCTGGTTTCCAGACAGCTGACTCTCCTGCCTTGAAAGTGTACTTTTTGCTTTAACCCAATGAATTCCTCAGAGGTTTTTCTTGCTATATGGTCTCTCAACTGAATTCTTCCCTTCAAAGAAGACAAGAATCAGGGAAACACAACATGTTCTACTGGTAAACACATACAACATTTAAACAGTCCTGCCCTTTATTTCAGTGGAACTGAACTCAGGTTAGACTGAGGTCTCTCCTCTATTGCAATAGTTATTCCTGAATAAAATATGACTTTACCACCCTTAACAGGTGTTTGGCTCTGTTTCTTCTGGCCATACTGACTGTCTGTGCTGTGATGAATTTCAGATCCTACCAACCCTGATCTATAGAACTGAATACTCTATGATTTTGTCTATCAGGATTCCTGACCTCCTATTAGTTCTGAGTTCCACTAATCATTTGGTCCCTAGTGCTTTTCTGACCTGACTGAATCCCCAACTGCTTAGTTCCTCTGGTCTCGAGATATGCCTGTTGATCTTTGCTCTCTCTCTTTCATGAGCTAGCAATGGATAAATTGTGTGTAGAACCTTTAAACAGACAATAGGGGACACAAAGTTTCTGAAGTAGATAAGAAATTCATCTCTAATACTATTTCCCAAAAAGATAAGAATAGAATGATATAGTTACAACCTGTAAAAAGAGAATCCTTTTCAGTTAAAAATAAAAATAATTGTTTCACTTACATCCATGCATATCCCATTCAACTACCAAATTTTAAAAAATTGTCCTGCTTATCTTCAGGAAAATATCTCATCATCCTTCTTTACTTCTATTGGTTCTTGAAAATTAAAAAAAGGAAAAAAAAGGAGAGGTTTTGAGTGTGAAGTTAGGCAAAAACTTCAAGGAGATGGGTTGTTTAATCTCTCCCCAGATCTAGCTGATTATCCAGGAGTCTATTTTATAGCACAGCAATGCTGGAATTTCCTCTGCTCTAATCCTTTAACACCCTTTAGACTGCTAAAGGAAACAAATGGTCTCTTGACTTAGCCAGGAAAATGGTCCAAATCTCTCAAATTTAAACTACTTCCCTTTTGACTTTATAGCGTTTGCTCACCAACCAGGAGGTGAGGAGGTAATAATAGAATAGCTTTTATTACCAACATAATATTTTTATGATTCTTCATTAAATAATAATATTAAGAAGCGTTATTTATCAAGTCTTAAGTATGTACTATGTACTGACAAGAACATATAATTAAGCTGTGAAATAATGATATGGATTTTAGAGTCCACAGGTTAATACAAGACCTCTTGCCTTTCTCCTTCTTGTCTCTTATTCCCCTTTGTATTTGACTAATTGAGAGCTGTTTGTTGAGAAGCTACTCTGTCCCTACAATGTGCTAAAAAGTATTAAGAGAACCCAACTTTTATACCACTACTATAAAGCAAAAGCAAAAAGGTGCTTAATATCTAGCTGGTGAGATAAAAGTTGCATGTATAATTAGGAAATAAAGCTGGGTACACTGAGTGAAAATTGCATGAAAGTTTTTGTACACCTCTTTTATGTGTCTTATATAAGATATCCTGGTTCTTTTCAATGTGAAATAACAGAAATATAAGAAATAGAACACATGGCCCTTATTTAAAGGAGTTCACAATTTACTTAGAGAAAGAAATTATAATATATGTATATATGAATATAGCCAGCATTTGCCAAGTCAATTGTAAAATAGTTTGATATTTCTCAGCTCCCAATAGCTTTATGTGGGAATTCCATATAATAGAGACAGATGAGCCTGTATTTAATTTTAAGACTATTTTAATTGCCTAGTAAGTCTATATCAGCTATTCACAGTATATGAAATGCCTAAGAAGAATTAACCAAAGACAGTTTAGGCCAGTGGGTGATTGATATTATGCCTCAGGTCATTGCTCTTTCTTAGATCTATTTGTACAGACTACCCTGCTGCTGATGCATCTAAAATAATACATGAAATATGAGACTACTTTTCTTTCAGCAGCCTAAGCCTCTAGAGAAATATGATTAAATAGTTTGCAAACCTGTAGTAATGATCAAAGTAAACTCAACAAGGATGAACTCAAGAGGTAACTCATTAGATTCTAGGAACTCCACCAGTTGATCAACCTAGAATTCTTTAGACCAAGAGAATTGAATATCTCCACCAAGCTATGGCTATCTAAGACAAAATTTGCCATATTTCCCATATATGATGTAAATTCCTTTTACTATTATTAAAAAACAAGTCTTGCCAGTTTTTAACTGACTTAATTATAATTACTAAAATAGAAAGTGAATATATATATAGTTATTTTATTTGGGGGATAATATAAGGCTTAAAAATGCTTAATTTCCAACTTCATCTTAAATATGTTTTAAAAAGTCATTGCCAAAAGCATACCTCTTCTGCAGTATGTTTTTAATAATCTTAAAATTCCCACAGGTTAAAAGATGACTTGAAATTGAAACTTCAAATGAGAAATTAATAAAAATGGATTTTAACTCCACTTGCCAAAGAATACAATCCTTCAGTTGGGGTATATGACAACTCTCAGGGGAAAAACAAACAAACAAACAAACAAAAAACAAACTTTTGATTCTTTTTATCATTATTGAAAACTATAATAACAAATTCCAGTGGAAACCAGAAAGTCCAATTCAAGTGATTAAAAAAAAAAAAAACACCAACACAAAGAAGTATTTGCAGCTGGGTTAAAAATTCCCACTTAACATAACCATCTTAACAACATTTTTCAGGCACCTCAACAACACACCAGGGCTTTTAATGCTTCTGTGTTGCTGTGACCTGAGAGTGGTTGAGGAACAATCCAGTCTGACCAGCCAATGAACCCAGAAAGATGCACTGACAGGAAGGGTCAGGGGAAGAACCCCCATCTCACTCTTTAAAGAACTACAGAGGGCAACCGTGCACACCTGCCCCCTGCACTTACGTCATGGTGCCCATCGTTTTGGTCTTGTCAGCTTTTGGTTTCTTCTCCCTGGTTTGTTTTTGCCCTGAGATGGTGACAGCTCCTCCCTCCCTACTGTCTTTCTCTTCTCTACTTCTAGCTAAGCTGTTTGTAGGAAGGACTTCTGCTCTATCAATGCAATTTACATTGTTTACATTTTTGCTCGTGTAATTGTTCCCAAAACACAGTGGAAGTGTCAGGAGGTTGTTCATCCTTGGTCAACTTCTCACTCAACCATTTGACCATCTCAAAAGTATATAAAACCTCTACCTTTCATTCTCCTGACTGAAAGTTAAACAAGATGGAAGATAAAACCCAAGCAGTAAATACTGTACTGATTTTCATTCATGGTCAAAGCCCTTCTTTGTTTAATAAATAATCAAAATTCTAAATACATAGTGCATTTGAACAGTGTTTTGCACTCCAGATCCCAACTCTATACCAGTCCTACATTTGCTATGGATTATGAACAAGACACTCTGAGATGATGGTCTAAAATAGCAATAGCTTTTGTAATTTCTCAGAGAAAAGATCCCTGCCACAAGCATAATGTTGCCTCATTCATGACAAATCAGGAATTATGCTCCTCTCTTTCCTCTACCCCTAGTGAATAACTATTTCCTTATCTACCATAGTTATGGAAACACAGTGTAGTCTCTAGGTTCCTTTCTCTTGCTATCTTTCTTAGTTTCTTCATAATGAAAAGAATCCAACTCCATTTATCTCCTCCTTTTCTATTCTCTTTTGTGTCTTTCATCTTCATCTAACATGGAACACCAGAAACAGCCTTAAATGATGGGGACATAAGGGTTCAAAAATCTAGAGGTTATGAAAGGAAATTATATACTTCAAGGACATGATTCCATTAATTGTTCCAGTACTTTGAAAGTGTCCAGAAGCCCCCCTTAGAGTCCCAGTGAAGTTATTTTCCAAATTCTGTGTCTTCTGAGTGAATCTTCCTTTCCCTTGCATCAGCATTCAGAATACATTTCAATGTTCTCATTCAATTTTACTTTTTTTTTCTTATTTAATTGCTAGAATTACAGGAGTTCTATTTTCTACACATTTTCATGGCAAATGTACACTATTTCAGATACATTAAGGCTAAATAGTCTTTTGTGGACAAGCCTCGGGGGAAACATAACTGTCATTTGCAACTGTTTCTGTAGGGAAGTTAATTCTGAGTTCCAAACAACTGATTTACAAATGAACATTTGGAAAGCTACCCATTTCTAAGTGGGAGACTACTTTATCTTTTATTTTCTGCATTCTAATCTGTAAGCCTGACAAGGTCATCCAATAGAATGGATCCAAAAGAACAGAATTTTAGGAGAAATTTAGGTCCTACAGCAAAATATGGTCAGCACCCTCAGTTGGCTGATACCAGGACCATACTATATGCAGAGAGAGCTGTGCCTCTTTTTACTTCTCCTGAACTCCAGCTTACTCAAAATGGAAGATTAGACAATGCAGAATCAAATCCGTATTGGCCACAAGACTTGGACCTTAGAAAAGTAACTCAGTCTCCTAGTTTTACCATCTATAAAATGAGAAAAACAACCAGATAGAGTATTGTAAGAATCAGAAGGCTGCATATAGAGTTCTGAATAGCACCCTAAGTTTAAAATAATGGCTATCAAATGGTGATACTATTATTAATGACTCAAAGCATTGATTAGTTATAGAAAGACTCAGGAATAAAATCAAATTGATTCAACAAAGAAACAAGATTGTGCTATTGGCAAAGTAGCCCTGTGAACAGTACAGTGAGGCTGTGTGTACGGGCAGGAAGGCAGATGAGTACGGCCTAAAGATTTTAAGTCTCAGATGGTAAATGCAATCTGAACCAACAAGACCTGTAGACATATATTTTGCTTGTCCCTTGAAATGTTTAAAAATTTGAATTCAAGCCAACATTTGGAAACAGAAAATTTTGTACAAAAACCCAAATTTGCAGATTCTCTTGAAAAATGTGCACTCATATTTCTGCATGGAAATATAGATAAAGTTGAAACTATCTTTTGTATAGGGACTGTGTGGCCTCCATTTCACCACATTATGAAGTCTACTTCATTCCTTGACTTGCTCATCCCACTAAGTAATTGAGCTTGCAATCCTTGTTTTGGATATAGCAGTTCTTCTAAATGTAATACAATAGCCAGTTATGAAGAGCAATAGAAACTAATGTCACTCTAAAGGTAAGTTGAGCAGTTCCATATAGTTAAGAATATAGTTGTAGATAAAATAATAAAAATAAAAATAAATTAAATTTAAAAAAATACACCTTTTGCTTTTAAGAGGATACAGCTAAAAGAATGAGAAAACAAACCACAGACTGAGATCAAAAATTTGCAATTACATATCTAATAAGGAATTTGTATCTAAAATACACACAAAAAAATAGATTTATTAAATCTTAGTAACAAGAAAATAAACAACCCAATCAAAAATAGGCAGGAGAACAGAACAGACATCTCACCCAACAAGATACACAGAAGACAATTAAGTAAAAGAAAAAACACTCAATGACATTTGTCATTAGGGAATTGCACACTTAAAGCCACAGGACATCATTACATGTCTATTAGAATGGCTAAAATCTAAACAACTGTCAATACCAATTTTGTGGGTGAAGCATTCTCATTCCTTGCTGGTCAGCATGGTTAAATGGTATACATGCTTGTACAGTTTTTCAGCTTCTTATGAAGCTAAATATAGACTTACCATATGTCCCACCAGTTGCACATCTAAGTATTTACCCAATTGATTTGAATTTATGTCCACTTAAAAACCTTCACGTGAATGTTTATTGTAGTTTTATTCAAAATCATTAAAAACCAAAAGCAACCAAGATATTCGCTAAAAGGTGAATGAATAAACATATTGTGACAAGTCCACAGAGAATACTGTTCTTTTATTCAGCAATAAAAAGGAATGAGCTAGAAATCCATGCTACAAGATCGATGAATCTTAAGTTCATATTACTAAATGAGAAAAGCCTATCTCGAAAGGCTACATATTCTATGATTCCACTCATATGAATTTCTGGAAAAGGCAGAAAATAAAGAGAAAAACACCTGATCAGGAATTTCAAGGGACTAAAGAGGAGGACCCGCTGGCCCAGTGATTGGAGATTTTTAAGGGTGGTGCAAATATTCTGTTTGGTGCTGTAGAGGTGGATATGTGACAAATATATTTGTCAAAACTGTTAGAAATTTTTAGAATAAAAAGTGCCTCTTAATGTATGCAAATTTGAGGAATAACTAGTAGGTTAGAGGATCCCATGATGGGAAGTGTACTGTGACGTAAAAACCAAATCTGTGTTATAAACATGTTGCATAACCTCTTCAGTGTAGGCTGCACCTAATAACCTGCTGCTAATGGCAAGGCATAGGAAGTGAGGGGTGCATTGTACAGGGGGGAAATCGGAAGCCCTGCCTTACCCGCACTCAGTCAGCATCATCAGTCGTAAGTCATGTCGGTAGCATTTGCCCTTGTCATAATAATAGCTGAAGAACAAGTCACTTGGAATGGTTTCCTTCCCAATGTCCATAACCTCAGTCTAACCGTGAGAAAACCGTGAGACAAAGTGGTTTGAGGGACACTGACAAGAGAACTGACTCCTCAAACTGCCAAGGGCATCAGAAACAAGGGAAGCCAGAACAATTATCACAGACCAGGGGAGAAGCCCCATGACTAAATATCATGTGGTATCATGAGTGGGACCTGGAAAAGAAAAAGGACATTAGAGGAAAAAACTAATGAAGTGAAGTTTAGTTTCTTAGAATGTCCCAGTGTTGGTACCTTAGTTGTAACAAATGCACCTTGTATAAAACATTAATGATAGGGGAAACTGGATTGGACTATAGGGGATCTCTCTGTACTATCTTTGCAACTTGTCTGTAAATGCGAAACCACTCTAAAATAAAAATGTACTTAAACGAAGAAAATGGCTGTTTAGTGCAGGATAATGTTCTGTTCTAGTAAATCTCCACACAGGTTTGCTTCAATCATCCTGCTCCTTCCTGCCTGTTCCTGACATCAGCTCTGTCTGCTCCAGTTACTTCTCGGCTATGGCAAATCTGGACACCCCGACTCCTTTCACGAGGAAGGCATCTAAGATGCGTCCCCGGTCTCGTCCCTTCTAACCGCCCCCAGCCGCCACACGCATCTCTCATGTCCCCGCCTGCTTTCTTTCCTCCTGTTTATTTTGCCCTTTCCTCCTGTTTTCTTTTCCCCTTTCTTCTTTTATCTAAATGTTGACACAATCTTCTACCATATTCAGTATACACGAGGCACTCCCTCTAATGTAGAGATGAGGGAACTGAATTCCAGAGTGTTTACACAACCTGCCCAAGACGAAGTGGCTCCTACGTGTACACATTCAACCCAAATGAAAAGCTAACATCTGTCTCCCCGCGCCTCGGCCCCCTGAACCAGAAGGACATGGCTGGGTCTTTCTTAAAGCATTCTAGATTCTCTTCCTTCAAGCACGTAATGTAACATGATAAAGAACTGTACTACCTGACTTTTCAAAGGAGCCTGATCATTACTGGGAGAGAGAGTGTGTATGATAGAGAGAGGAATGGAATCAAATTCTAAGTAAAGGCAATGTTGAGATGATGCAACCAATGTAAAGAAACTTGTTCTCTCCTGCTGAACCAATGGGGGACTGGGAGAGACTTCGGGACCTGGCACTACTCTCCGCAGTCTGCCTCCCACAGAGGTGGCTCAAAAGGAGCAGTCTGTGCTCTGCTGGATCAGCAAACCCGATGGGCACTGAAGGTGCTTACCATCAGGGGTCCCCCTAAAAGAGGGAGCAAGGTGGGCTCATTCAGAGTCCTTGGTTTGCAGCCTGTGTCAATCTGGGGAAAAAACACATGACTCCTACCTTCAGCAGAGCTCATGCTAAAAATTATGAGAAACTCAAATGCTAAATGAAGCTTCATTCAAAAGAAGCTTTAAATGGATGCATTTAAGGAGATTGAGAAAACTCCGTGTTACAATCTGGCATGAGCTTTTAATATTAACTATTCCATATTTTATAGACTGTATTTGTTGTCAAACAGTAAAACAAACATTAAGATGTTTTGCCTCAATTGATACTATGAGTGCTTCCAAAACAGTGGTATAAGAGTCACATAAAACACATCATAATCATGGAAATCATTTGCATTAAACTTGCATTTGCCATGAAAGTGGCAGTTATTTTTCATTTGCAAACAATTATATCTCAATTACTTACTTTCTGTTAGGGAAGATTTCATCAAAAACTCTCATGTAATTGATGTAAGGATGTATTTTGTTTGAGGAGAAACATAATCTCTAATTTGGATTAATTAAAGGAATAGACATCCTGAATTAGTGAAAGCTGATGTCTATTGAAAAATATACTGCTTTATTAATTTCATCTAAGAGAGTAACACAAACTAAGCTTCAAAGCTCACAGTAGGAAGAGAAAGACCTAGAAAAGAATTGATCTTTAATGAATGGATAATGGTAATACACAGTGTTCTGTATTTTCACAAAATGGAGAGCTTGAGAAGTTTGTTAAATAATTAGTTTAAATGTGTAGTTTGTGTCACCCTGTTTATCTGAATTTTCTCAGTGGTTCTTTTCTTTTTAATGCAGCTGTAATAGGCACATCTAAATCATTATATTAAGAATTGCTGCAGTTTAGACATGAACTTTTTTTGCAGGGAGTGTGTGGCTTAACTAAATCTAGATATATCAACTCATCTTAAATTATATGCAAAATTCCTATAGATTGTAAGAAGCCAGTAGTAACCCAAAATATAAAAAATTGTGGTTTACTCCCATTGAACTATTTTGTTTGCATATTTCCAAAAAGGGTTAAAAAAATTTCAACAGAAATTTATATACTTTAAGACATTTTTAAAAAATTAAAAATGAATCATCTCAAATGTATTTAGTTGCAAAGGAATGATATTCAGAATATAAGATACTCTATTTGTTTTCATATCCAGCTCCATTATCATCCCAGCGTATTGCTGTTTATAATGTATGGGAGAAAACAGAAGACATTTCCCTTGGTTTAACAGATTTTGTAGATAGTTTATAAGAGAATTTGGGGAGATGTGAATGGCTTTAATCCCACTGTACTTTATGTCCACTGAGGAATAACCTGTCACTTCAATGGCCATAGCAGCCAATTAGTTTCCCCAGGACTGAATGGGCAGTGGGGGAGGGAGTTAAATCATGGTGTCAGCAGGATGTGACTCTTCACAACTCAAGGAAAGAAGAAGAAAGAAAAAACAGACACAGCTTTATTAAAGTAACAGTATAAGTTCTTGCACCTCATTAAGAGACATACACAATTAGAAAACAACCGTTAACATAAGAGTTTATGGCCAAAAGTGTAATGAAGGAATGACAATGCCTTATGATAAACTCAATGACTGTCCATTGTTATTTAATTTAAATTGTTTTTATCCTATTGACATAAAATATAGCTTATTTTGAGACCTCTTGTAATACAGAAGAGATAATTCTCTTTGCAGTCCAAAGCTGAATCTATTGGCTTTGCATATATTAAGGAATAGGATAAGCCCAGAGAAAAAGAAATGATTAAATACGTGATTGCCCCAGATCTCACAGAATTTTTTGATGCCAGTCTGCAAGTAGATCTTACCTAGATCTTGTCTTTTTAAAATCAGTAACGTCAGTATTAACAATTTAGTTCCCTAGAGCAAAGTCTGGCTGGGCATAATAGCCAAATCACTGGTTAAATAACTCAATGGTAAACATTACATGCTGTATGATAATGTCCATCTGGCTAATAGGAAAGGGTCACAGCAACAGTTAAAGCATGATGGTAGACAGAATGGCAACCATTCAGAACCAAATGTCTACAACATTCATTCTGCAAACATTTATTTAGCTTCCTCTGCACTATATTTTTCTTAATATTTCTGGAATTTATTCAATTAGTAAAGATAGTAGCAATTTGACTATACTCTTTCTCTTCTTTCTATGACCTAGATTAAGAATAAAATAAAATATTTGTCAGAAGACATTTATTTTGGTAAATGTGCTAATTATCCAGTTTTTATAAAATTATTTTTTATATCTACAATATCAAATACTTGATACAACTTTCACTAACATTAACACTTCTTTTCTAAGTTCTCTCTGATATGTAAGGCAATTCACTCTTTCAGAAATTCTTGGTCCTGTGGAAGTATCAGTCAAACAAGATAGTGAAAATTCCATTGAAAGTCTACAAATCCACTTAAAACTGGGTTTATAATAGGAGAAAAGTACATCAGAGTTTTTAATGTCTAATATAGGTTTAACAAGCTTATTACAGTAAGAAGTTGAACCTAAGGATGATTTACTACATTACAATTTGTTTAATACCACTTTTCCTTGCTGTAGTTTTAGTTTTTTATTGATCTATTCACTATAACTCTTGTTTTCCTGTAACTCAGAGATGATTGTGAAATTGCCAAAATAATCTCCAATATTGTATTTATTTTTATCAATGATTTCTTTAATTTATAATATGCATACAGGATGGCATCAGAAAAAAAGTAGCAATAACAATGGAAATGACTCATTTATTGAGCATGTTATAAAATTCTTTACATGTGTGATCTCATTTAATTCCCATAACTCTAATATAGAGAGCATTATTTTCCCACCTTACAGATGAGGAAATGAAGTTATAAGAATTTAGAAAGACTTGCCTGGGATAAAATTGCTGAAACTGGCAACCTGGAATATGAACTGAGGCAGTTTGATTCCAAAGCACACGATTAACAAGTATGCAATATTGTCTCCTGAAATAGTTTCTTTGGCTGACAAAATATACATATGTCAAAATTTTCAAGTTCATCTGCTTCTTAGATGATAGAGAATGATAACTAGGGAAGTCAGTCTCTATATTTGACAAAGTCTATCTCAAAATGTATAATTTCTGATATCATGACAGGTAGACAGGGGAGCTGTGAGTGGTCAATCTGTTTCTCCTGACCTCGATGAACCCTATTTTATGAAAAAGAAAAGAGTTATAAATTTTGGGATTAATATAGAATTTTAAGATTGCCAGGCGAGATGCTACCAGGGTGAGAATTTCTATTCTCAAGAACGGGGTGCAATTTGTAAAGGCTCTGCCAGGAGGCATATCTGGCAGAATAGTTCAGGGTAGCCTGGAAGGGAGAAATATGGAAGCAAGATGACTTTTTCTGCAAAGAGACCAAGATTGGATGATGAAATGGCCCTTTTGGGTCCTGGTTCCTGTAACTTCCTACCTTGGGCATTTGCAAATTTCACACCCCTGCAGTCCTAGCCCACCCTACACTTTAAAACAGATTTCCAATAAATACATAAGGAATACTGTTGAGCTTTCTGGGTCAAAACTGGTTCTTTATTCTACAAGTCCAGGAAGCCATAAAGGGATAATGAAGAGGATTTTACCTGCTATTATTTCAATAGGAACATAAATCATTATCAACATAGAATGGTGCTAGTAGTACCATTTGGGCCAAAGTAAGAGTAAGGATGGGGTAGAAATGCAGAAGAGCCAGAGGCCTTTTAGTATGCTTTTCCTTAAATGCCTATAGCCTGGGATTCTGCAAAGCATAGTATAAAAAACACTTGTAGAGAAAAGAGATGGGATATAGAGTGTTATGACTGTGGTCCAAGTTACCAGTTCTTCCATGTGATTTGGAGTCAGACCCCTAGCTCTGCCTGAATACCTCCATCTATAAACCCTGGATGATACCTGTTCAATACTCTGAGTTCCCCATAGGGCTCAATCATCTTCAGCATTGGAAAGGCCCAGGGATAGACTGCCACCATGACTCTCAATTCAAAAAAGCCACCAGACAAACATGAGCCAATTTAGTCGCAGGCTTCCCTCACCTTGGCAATGGCCAACAGTTAGGCCAGTGGTTCTCAGCTAGGGGTTTTGCTTCCAAGAGAACATTTTGCAATGTCTAGAGACCTTATGGATACAACTAGGGAGGGTGTCGCTGACAGGTAGAGGCCAGGGCTATTGCTAAACACCCTACCATGCACAGAACATGATCTCTTCCACTGTATCAGAGTTGCAGAGGTTGGAAAATTCTGAGTCAGACCAAGTGAGAGTCAAGGGGATACAGGAAATCTTAAGTTTATTCATATTAACTGACAAAGTATTAGTAGAAGATAAAACAGATGCATTGTAACTATTATCACTGAACATTAAGCTTTTTTAAATTTACTCTAGACTACTCTCCTAGACCTTAGTCTTGGCCTACACCACAAACTCATTTCAAAGTCTTTCTCAAATCTTCCCCCAAAGGAAGACAGATAAGACATGTATAATTCCACTTCTACCAACTGTTTTGTACCTTTGACCATGCTTTCTTATGCCATCAGTGACAGATCCTGGACTCTGTAACCATACTGGCCAGGAACAGCACGAGCACTCCCATATGGCATTCATTCCTGTCTTTACCTCATTTGGTCCTAGGTTCATACGTGCCCTTGGTCTCTTATACTCAAATGGTATCCAGACTGCCTCCTTTGCTCTGTGAACCAGGAAAAGTCAGTCCAATACTGTAAATGCTCCAAATATTATTCCATATAATCACAACCACACTCCTTAGCAGTTGCCTTTTCAAAATCTACTGCAATTTAGAAAACTAGTATATGCATACTTCATTACATATCACTATTTTTCTTATTCAGGTACCATTTATTTGCCTCTTCATTTGGTCATATCAAATCAGTAATATCTGTGTTTCACAGGATTGTATCTGACATTCAGTAAGAAGCTATCTAAAAATGTTTTGCAAATACTTGGAACACACACATTTCTGTTGTGGTGCTATTGTTAATATTCTTACTCTGACTCTAGCTAGGTCCAAAATGTATAGATTCCTCTGCTCAGATCTCTAATATAAAGAAGTCACTAATGTAAACGGACCTAAAACCACTGTTCATCCATAGCTATGTGAACTTGCACTTGCTACCTGACTCTAAGCTATCCTTTGAAATTAGATTGTGGGGTTATGCTCTGTTTGGTATTCCTAATAGATGCACTTTGTGGAATCGGCATTGTTTCTCCTGCCTCATTGAACCCTGGGTTCCCAGTTCTGCCATCTCCAGGTTGGCCACATCCATTAGGGATGCATGACAAAGACATAATGTGTAGTGGTGACTGTGATAATGTGAAACTTCACAAAGGCAAATCTGTCACCATGCAATGATTGCATGAAGAATCTACATGTTTTAGAAGGAACGCCTCTAATTTTGTACATTTTCCATAAGAAATATTACCATGTGGTACAATGTGTGGCACTTGAACAGTGGGGAGGCCCCCAGTTCTACCTCTTCTTCACTCAGATCATTAAATTCTCAATATTTTTGACAGAATGTGGACCATGTCTGCCCTACAATCTTAAAAGACATATTGAGTGCTGAGGGCTTAACCAATATCAGCTATTTGAAATGCTGGTTCTCACTACTTTCCTTGGCAGGGAAGTGGTGAAAAATGAATGAATATGTTAGTATGACAATTTCTGACAGAGTAGGTCCTAAGAAGATATTTTTTCTTATGTAAAATTCCCATTCTTAAAAAAATTATTCCTCCACATTTGAAATCACTAAACTCTAATGAAAGAAATTAGCAATAAGCCAATTGCAGTTGTATTTACATTTTTAATACCCAACTTTCATATTAGCTCTCTCTCTCTCACACACACACACAGTGAAGAGAGAAAAAATTTTTAAAAATACAAAAATATATTTGGCTTCCTTTCTCATGCTTATATCTTCTGTCAGAATGAAAGTGATGTGCCTGTGTATCAAATAAAAGGACACATTAACATTATGAAGAATATTCTGGAACAGTAATGTCATTCTCCATATTGGATGGCCTCCACATACTTATTCATTCAGCAAGACCTTTTCGAGCTTTCATTCCATATCAGAGACAGTGATTGACATTCCTTCCCTGCTAAGTCACTGTGGGAATTAGAGAGCACTTAGCAATGGCAGTGATCAGAAAATGGTGATGATGGTGGTGGTGGTGGTGCTCACTCTTTTCCGAATGCTTTTACACCTTCCATCATCTTGAATGTCCCTTTCTTCCCAAATTCTTCACCAAGATTATCGTTATTTGCTCATTATGTTTCAGTTCAAAGATTACTCCTTTCTACAAGTTGGAGTAAGGTGCACCTTCTCGGATCTCCCAAGTACATTTACATGCAATTTTCATCAATTATTTTATGTTCCATGTCCTCCTCCTTAATCCCAGGAAAAGGGAGAGGAGCAAAGAAGCCAAACTATAAGCTTCAAGATTGGTTCTGTCTTACGATTTTTGGTATCCTCATCTGTGCAACATAACATTTATTGTATATTCAATACATATTTGTTGAATTAACATATCAATAGGCAAAAAATTGGGAACCAGTATCTAGAAAGATTCTTTTATAAAATAAAGCCCATTTCTACAAAGTTTCTAATAAGAAATATAACAAAGATTAAAGGCCTTCAGGGAGGTAAGAGCACCTCGCCTCCCCTAGGTTGGAGACTTTGTGAGCAGCACAATCAGCATAATGCAAGACAACTTAACACCTTTGTTTGTGAACTTCTGCAGCATCACATAGTGGTGACCACATCTAGATAAGCAGAGTGCATCAGAAGAGGCCAGAGCTGAAACTAGAAGGGTACTAGAAGGGTACTATGGAAGTGACAGTGAAAAGAATTCTCAGGCAATAGGAGCATCAAGCACAAAACCACAGTATGGCAAAGAGCTTGGCTTGTTTCAGGCTTAGAAAGGATGCCAGTTTGGTTAGAGAATAGTAATGGCAGTTATGGGGAAAAGAAATGGCACACAATATAGTCAGAAGCCAGAACAGGGGCTAGATAATGCAGGATTGTCATTCTAAGGTTTAGAATCTGGAGTTGTCTTCTAAAAAGAATGTTAAGATTAAACCAGGTGTACAATGTGATTAGAGGAACATTTTAAAACCACTATCAGCTGGTGAGTTGAGAATTAATTGTGATAAAGCATCTGGAAGCCAGGAGCTCATTGAAGTTATTGACATAATTCAGGACAAGTGTTTAAATGTGCAGGGAGTTTGGGCAATGATGGTGGAGGTGAAGGATGTGGTTCGAATGGAGATACATTTCGAAGGTAGAATGAGGAAATGAAGTTCATAAAAATTTAGAAAGACGATGTGATGGATTGGATGGTGAACTAAAGGAAAGTGAAGAAAAGAAGAACCTTAAGTTTCCTGCTTGAGTCTACGAAAAGAAAATGGGGGTATCATTTAATGAAGTTAGGTGAGAAAGTGGTAGACAGTAAGGTTCAAAAGCCATGATTTTAATGTCACAAGTTTACAGTATCCATTAGATATCTCAGTGACAATCCTGAGCACCTAAGAATAGAGGAGAAGGGAGAGGTCTATTGGTATTTAGCATCTGTTCATTAAATCCATGGTTATCAATATCACTCAGTCAAACATTACAAACCATAGGTCCTGAGCCACCAAAAAAAATTTGTGGTGTGATTGCACATTGTCTGTCATCCCATCATAAATATCCCTCCAAGGCATTTCTCTGGGTAGTAAGGTGGGCTTTGCCCCGGTATGCCTTTAGGTGGACATACCCTCCCCAGTTACCAGTTTCAATTTGCATCTAACCATAGTATTTATGTTACTCCCTAACCTTCGACACATTTGGGTGTTTAAATATTCCTGAGGGCTTAACAGCTCAAAGTCCCTAGAGGTACCAGAGAAGAGGTCACTGTAATAGACCATGACTACCCCTAATTATTTGATTAAGAATATCACATTATTTCTCTTCACATTCCCCAAAAAGAAAAGAGCCTAAAGACATGTTTAAAAAAAAATGAAAACACAAAGCACAATTAAACACCGAGCCATTTGATATCAAAGGAGTTAAAGCTATCTGAATGAGATACTACTGAGATACTCTTTTCCAGCCCTTTTGCTCCAAATTGACAGAAGAGGTCTCTTTATGAGGCAATCAGAAACAATGATATATTTTAGTTTGTCACACCACTGTTGAAATAGTGCTTGGACTATGACATTGTGTGTCATTCTTAGTATGATATATATGTTTATCTAATTCTAGAGGCTTTTTTGCTGATCTCTGTGGTACATACCTTTGGTTTTCTCTCTTCAAATACATCCAACCTCCTTGATCACTTATACCAGAACCCCACATTTATTTGGGTAACCCCTTCACTGCTTCCCTGACTTAACCATGTGTGTCTTCATACACAATGGATAAGGAATTGGTGTAAGATTTAATTCTAGGCAACAAGAGTTGAATGAACATCTGTGTGAAACTCTTTCTTAAAAAGAAACTCAGAGAAGAAACTTCTGTTTTCCCAGCAAGCCCCTGCAGTTTTTATGTCTGCAGGCCAAGAGTGGAATTGGAGCAGCCATGTCGTGGCCATGGTGGAAGCTGGTGTGAGAACGATAAAGTGGAAGGGTGCACTTTGTTAGGATTGCAGGACTGCAGCACCCCAAATGTACCTCCTTCTGCCCTGTCTCCTCGGAAAAATGGTGTGAACCTCTGAGAAAGACCCTTAGAACTAATCCCTCAAAGAACCTAATATATCTGTATAAAAGATAACACATATGTAATCAGGAGACTAGGAAGAGAAGAGCTTTCACATCTCTACAGCCAACATTTCCAAGCATCTTTTACTCTTAAATCTTATGCCTCTAACAGTGGTGAGTTGTGTGTCTTTGGGCATTGTTGAAAAGAGGATCAGTGTTATCTGCATGTTATCTTCAAATATTAAGGAGGAAAATTTTGGTACAGTCCATGATTATCATTAGTTAAAAAAGACTCCTTTGGATTAAAAAGTTACCACTAAATTAAAGCCTTTAAAGACCAGCTCTTTTCAGCATTCATGAAAGTGGGTGGTACTAAATCAAACTAATAAACAAACCTGTTATTCTTATTAAGATACACCTTTGGTAACGTCTCTGGTTAATAATACCTTATACTTTGATCATCCTAAAAGATGGACCAAAATACATCACCATCTTCATTTTCTACATAAAGACACAAACCTCAGAAATACCTCCAAGGTCACAGAACTGGGTTCCAAATATAGATCTCAGGAGCATGTGTTTGCACTATTTGTAACTAAACTTTGCCCTCAGAGTACAGTCAAATTTGAAAAATAACACAAATCCAGGACCCCCTATGTATTTGCAGCCTCACTTTTTGCCCCTCCTAATCACATGTATGTACTCTCTATATAATCAGTCTCAAGTGATAAATGCCTACATAACAGTTACATTGCCTTCTTTCTTCATCTTTTGCACATGTTTTCTCTGTGTCTGGAATATTTTCTTCCCCTCTCAATCTAACTCCTATGTAGGGTATGGTTTGGGATTTGTTGATGGCCCCCAAAAACCTTGCATTTACCCCACCTAGCACTTATCGTTATATACTGTAATTGTATTAATTTGAATCCTAGACTCTGCTCCTTAAAAATAGCAGTATCACCCTCTTCACATTTGAATCTTCTTTCACTAAATGTTGAATGACTGAAACAATGAAAGTTCAAGGCTCTGCCCATCACGCCATGCTGTGCTCACCCATCAACCAATGTCAACATTTCTTGCGTCTGTCCTTTTGCTTGATCTGATTTGCTTCAGAGGATATAGATAAAAAAAAATTTCACCAGAACTGCCCTTCCTTGGTCAAGAACACCTGCCTGGCATAGTTTCTCTGCCCTAATTGTTCCTTTGTCTCAAAGAAATAATTCAAGTAAAGAGCCCATCTATTAAATACAGTACTTTCATGTTATTTATTCTCCATTAAAATAAAGTGGAGACCATTTATCTCAGTGCAAGATCCTGGAAACCAGAGTTGTGAGAAGTAGTGTTTTTCAATCCAGCAGTAGCAATTGTCTTGGAAATTAAGGTTTCTCATGAGAAAGAGCCTCACTAAAGTGACAGAGCCAATAGTCCCCCTACAATGCCCCATCCATTAAAATCAGCAGCAACTTGTGCCTGCTATGCTAAACCAGCTCCAAAACAGAAGGGCAGAGATTGTCCTGGACACAAACTTTCCTCCACCCTAATATAGAAAGACACTCATAATGCAAAACCTAATTTTGATTTACAGAAGCCACTCAATTTCCACAGGATTAGCATATTTGTTGTCACAAGGCCTGAGTCCCCTCTGTCACCTCTCCAAATGTTGTTTACATATCTTAAAGTAAAAGGTTTAGTTCTGCTTAGTTGAAGAAAGACTAGCAAGTTTCTCAACTCAAAAGTTAAACTGGATCTTGGTAAGACAAGTGAGTTTATAGCCATCTTTGCCCTTTCCTACAATGAGTCTGTATTGAGCTTCTGCTATGCACTAAATATTAGGCTAAGCACTGAAATTACCAAAGTAAAAGACACAGACCCTGTAAGAGTCCTTTAAGAGCTAGTGGAGAGACTTACATGGAAACAAATAATTATACCTCAGAAGATTAACTGTTATTAAAATGTACAGAGAAGATTATGTGAGAACATAGGTGATTAGTTGAGGAAAAAGTGTGTGTCTGGTGGAATCTGAAAATTTAACACTGAGAAAATTCCATCTGAGATTTCACGTAAAAATAGGGGATTGTTAAAAGGACCATTGTGTTGAAGAGTGGATGAGGCAAAGAAAACAGTGAGTCCAGAAACAGTAGGAAAACTGATCAAGATCATGATAAATTTCTCAATTTGACCACATGTACAACCCATGCAGCTACCCCAGCTATCTTCCATTTTTGTAACACAGCACTGGGATGAATAACTGCATTTTTTATTGAATTAATAAGTCCTTTAGATGGCATTTAAGCTCAATCTTCTTCCCCTACCTTCCTGGTACAGATCTATGATGAAATCTTACAGATGTTACTACAATATTAGAAGATACTTTTCTGCTCCCTGGTGACTTTAAAATGAGTTTTTATCATCATTATAGTTAATAATAATTGCAAATAAAATTCTTAGCTTTTATGTCATAAAAATTGATTCTCACTATACAGCTCTCTATGAAAATGTCATATCCGTTAAAAATTGTTACTAGAACAAATTATAATACAAAGCACTTACATAGCATTTTTGTTTTGGGAGATAAGTTAAGTTTATTGCCCTTCTGTTAGTAGGAAGAAAAGCCTTAACAGGGTTAATTGCATTCCCCAAGGCCATATGAGTTATTGTGGTACAGGAAGAATGAGAATTCAAGTTAAGGATGACCTGCAAAGGAAACCCATCCAATCTGTCTAATACTCCATTTGCAGATAGTAGGGTACCTTACATGCATTTAATTTCTCTTTCGAATTGTAAAAAACAAAGACAAAACAAACAAAGAAACAATTAACAAAAACATGAGTTCTGTGAAGATTTTCCAAGATATAAGGCTGATCTGAAGATAAACTTCCTTTATTTCTGGGCTTACCACCCAGCTTAAAGCTCATTCTGTTAAGGTAGCACCATGCTGGGGCTGTCCATGGGAGGTCAGGTTTGCAAATGATGATTAATTTTCTTCCAGTTGTGCTGTACTGGAGCCAATTATATCTTACCAACCAGGCATACAGCCAAGGACTAAAGAACATTCATGAAGATCAGAAGAAAGGCTGCGGTGACATTCCTGCTTACCATTGTCTTGCCAAGTTTCAGATGAAGCTGGCAAGAAGGAAATCATTTGTCCAGCTTTTCCCTGCTTAGTGTGACTGTATTTCCCTAGTTACCAAAAGGTATTGATCACCAGATGGCCTCAAGTGAAAATCAGACAACAAAACCATTGAAAGACAAAGAAAATGTCAATATGATTTTTTTAGAAATTTGCTCTGAATTTAAAGACAGCAAGACTTGCAAACCTGGTTACCCTTTAAACACAGTCTTAAAATTTTATATAGCTGATTTTAGAGCTGATTTCATGTTATTTGATGACCAAATACCATTCAGAATGTGTTCAGACTCCATCTGAGATACCTAAACACAGGCAATTCTTACAGGCAAACCATAGCATACATGTGTCTATTTTATAGTTACTTAGTTCAGTGTTTCTAAAACTTTAATGTGCATCAAAATCTCACAGAGCACTTGTTCAAACACAGATTGCCAGGCCCAGCCCTCAGAGCTTCTTATTCATTATGTCTGGATAGAACTCAAGAATTTGCATTTCTATCAAGTTTGCTGATGTTACTGGTCCAGGGACCACACTTTGAGAAGTATGACTTTAGCTTAATTATTCCATACAACATTTCTAGAACCATGTCTTTTCAGTGACAGTCAGAGATTTGACATCAAGAATGTCTTTACAAACTGACCAAAACATAAGTTTCTTGAAAATTATTCACACCTTATTTTTCCAAGAAGCAAAAATATTAAGTATTTTCAAAAGCCTTCCAAATCTATCTAAAAATTGTATTATTCAATAACTCTGATTCAAAGTAAAAGTTGCCATTCACACACTATAAATGCCAAATAAAAAAGAAACTTTTTATTAAGATAGAAGCTAATCAAATGCAAAAACTTCCTAATTATTATAATATTGTCACTCATCATTAAAAGAAAATAAAAACCGTTAGCACTTCCTTTATAAGAAGTTGAATTTATAGTCATTAGAAATAAAATTGTCTTATACTCTTTTAAGGTTTCAATACTTAGCCATAAATGCAAATTGTAAATGGCTATAAATTGGTCACCAGCAGAATTTCTAACTCATAGTCCTATTCATGTTTATCACAGGCTGTGATTTTCTGCCTTAGGCAGCTGAAGAAGCTGTTTTAGAATAATTAAAAAGATGTAGAGAAAAAATTCTCACCCACACAATATCCTTCATTCTAATTTTTTGTAAGTTTTCTCTTTTTGCTCCAAATATTACCACTTAAGAGAATGCCCCCTTCTATTGCTGAAGGAAAGTCTGGACCTTGCCAAATGGAAAATGCAGGGTGCATTGAATACCAATGATAACTCTTTCTTTAGTGTGTCTGAGTCTGTGTTGAGATCATAATTTAATAAAGATTCTTTCTTTTTTTTCTCTTATGAGTAAGTCCTTACAATAAAGACCAAGAAGACTCTCTAAGACAAAGTACAATGTAGAAGCATATTATTTGCACTTAGCATTTCACGTAATAGTGAAATGAGGAGATCTTACATTTTGCATACTGCAATGATATAAAGAGAGGGAACTTGTGTTTAGAGGCTCTTTGTAGTTCTAACATTTTGTGGATGTAATGTGGATATTTAGTTATGAAGTACTCTTTAAGATTGAATTGCAACACTAGCTCATGTAACATGTGACATACAGATGAGGGGACCATGCTTTAGGCTTAGGGTGTGGAATGAGGAAGCAGTAAGATGCCAATTGTTGCAATTCCAAGCCAATCTCACCATTCCAATTGATCACGATGTCATACTCCAAATACCAACTTGCTAAAGACAGAAATGTTCTAACCACCAGGACCCCAAGCCAACAGATCTAATAAAAAATACTTGTGATAAGATTTTCATTCCCTTTTACTCACTGATTTTATCTCCTGTTTCTTATACTAAAATTTTGAATGGGGCTGTGGGGTAGAGGTAGTAAGGGGGAAAAGTCTTTATTAGCATCACAATACTTCTGTATTACAAAATAAAAGGCTGTCAAAATGATCATGAAAAGCATTTGCCTGCTTACAGAAGTTCCACCCTGAAGACAATGAAAATCCTAAATACTCCTCCATATGTTTTGTAAAAAACTTGTCGCTACTCCTATAGGAGTAGATAGAAAGAAACTAGAACTTTTAGACCTTGGCATCATTTTCTACATAGACTGGGAACCTGGGTGTGCAGGTAGTGACAGAATAAACCACACAGATCTTGAAAGGCAAAAGGGAAGAAGAGAGGCTGATATGAAAGTGTTACTAGATGGGAAAAGTAATGGAATATTGTGGATTATATTTTGAAGTTTCATTAATAAAAAAATATATATATGATTCCCGATCCAGGAATCACCTGAGAATTCATACACAACTTCTAACTTCAAAAAAAAAAAGCCAGTTTCCTCTACTACCCCTAGACATACATGGATGATACATTTATATTAAATATTAAAGAAAATTTTAAAAATCTCTTGCTTTTTTAGGCAAAGTTCTATATTTGCATTTGCACTGGAAACAAAGTAAACCAAGTCCAGAGACTTGATTGGAAGGCTTAATTTTCTTTCTGTGTAGCCAAGAGAGGAAGGAAAAAAAACAAGTTTGTTTTCCGAGGTGGGGACATTTCTTCCAAAATAAAGTTTATAATAAGCCAAGATTAGATCTGTATTTAACATTCCCAGCTACTCCCTAAAACTTTCCACTACAGATCTCAGAGTGAAAGATACTTTTTTTAGAGTGTTGCTACCTTAAAGGTAGCATTTGCAATCATTTCAGGAAAAGCTTTATTGCTTTACATACAAGCTCTGAAATGGGAAAGGGCTTTATGAGTACAGTGCATTGAACATTCGGTCTAAAGTGATCTGAGAACATGCCTGGCAGGTTTTTTGGACTTCCTTGACTCTGTTTTCTCTCACCAGTTTTGGCTATAGGAACAAACCTGTTTGAATACATCTGGGAAAGGGTGTCAGGGAGGCTGAGCAAGTCTGACTGGCCGGAATGCAGCAAACAAATGTCAGGCAGCCTGAATAACGTTGACTCTTTTATTCCATTATGACTCCTCCCTGTTTCTCCTTCTCCGCCCGTGCCACCACCATGACCACAAATAGCCGGCACTGGCAACCATTTCTGAATTGGACCCACTTTTGAAACTTCAGGAAGAAAAAAACACAAAAAACACCTGTTCTGTCTTCTCCTATACATTTTGGGCTTTAAGGCTATTTTTAGCCAATGCAATTCATTTTCCTTCATTCCCAGTGCATTCTTTTTAGCAGCAGTTAAACTGTCAAGAGGAGGAGCAGCTAGCGTTTACTACGCTGACAATGGGGAACGATTCCCTAGAGGATTATTACACTGAACTATGGGGGGAAAGTCCCTAGAGGTTTCAGAATTTTTTAAATGGAGCAACTTACAAGTTATTAAGTATCTGAATATTTCCAGAGCCTCAAAGTGGGTCGCTAACCATTGCCTGCTGGCCAACCAGATTCCATAAGGGAGTTTTATTTAAAATTATCAGACAGTAACTTTAAAACTGAGGAGACTATTAACTCTCAGAAACCATGATTGGAACAAAAGATAAAATCCAAAAATTCGAAGAGTCTTTGGTGCTCCAATATCTCATAGCTTTCCAAAAATCTCTCATCTTAGGGTTTTTTCCTTATGTTGTTACTGCATTTTGTTCATAAGCTAATGCATTACCTAAATATAGATAGCCATTTTTAGTATAAATTCCAAAAGCCATAAATGTTTCATAATTGAGCACATAATTTGAAGAGAGCTTTCTACTCATCTCTTTTTACTGTTGCAGTTTGGAAAATATTCAAATAATTACTCCCTTAATAGTTCAATGTTTTCAACTATATGTACTTTATGAACATCACAAGCATTTTTTGCTACCCAGAGTAATATCAACGTTGGGAAGGGTGAGGGCACAAAAGATCTTAACTTGTACAATTAACAAAATCACCCAGAGCTTTGATTCAAGATTCCTTCATTAAGTCATTAATATAATACATTGCTAAGTGGTGGGTTGTCCAGTTTTTATGATGCCTTTCATTTCAATTCAATGGCTGCAGTTACAGTGAAAAAACAGCAACTGCAAAATCAGCAAGATGATGCAAAACCTTATACTAGAAACATTTTTTTCTGCCTCCACAGTTTGTCTGAGGGCAGTCAATGCCAGCGCACCAATAAGGGAAGTGATTTTAAGTCCCAGAAAGCAGCATTCATTTGTCCTTACCCAGTAAATAAGAGGACAAATAAAACATTTGATTCTTATGACCTCAAACACTTAAACAGAAAGCCGCTGGTCATTTAATGGTTTTCTAAACACACTCAAATGTACATAGCCAGTTCGTAATTCTATTCCACTTTAGGCTACAAAACATTTTTTTCCCTAGAGTTCATATATCACAATGTGAAGTGTCATATGCATACTGTTTTGGCATTGTTCAGTGATAGTATGCTTATGAAATTGACATAAGTGGGAATCTGACCTGCAGAATAAAAGTTAAATCCTAAAGCTCAGTATTTTATTTGTAAATTTAGACACAGTGCAGAAAATCCAATGCTGAAAAAGACTCAGCTTTTGCCATTAAAGGTGGTATAGATTTTCAGATTTGGGTTCTTCATGATCTCAGTTAACTCTGCATGGTTATATATGATGGGAATCTAATTATGCATTATTTTGATATATCCTCTCCGCGATCAATTATTTTAAAATCAATTATTTTAGAAATAATTGCAGATAAATGAAGCTCAGTTTATGGTCTATTTATCACTGAAAGATTCCAACAAAGGGTAGGTAAGTTCATAAGAAAGAGACTTATTGCTGAACATTATATTCCTTTAGTAATTACAGTCTATGCAGTATTCTCAAAGGCCTAAGATATAACCCAAAAAGTAATATAATTACAGACAGACAGTCTTCTCAAATTTTGGAATCTCAGTAAAAGGTATGCAACTGCATGTGAATTAGAGATTGTACTAACTAAAAATGATCCATCAGGTTATCAGTTTTTTTCATAGGAGTTCCAGAAAAGCCCATCACTTTTCCCCAACATCCAAAGTACCCACACAGATAATAACCTAACACAGATAAATATTAAGATACAGTAAATCCTTCATTGGAAACCTTATTTATAAGTCTATTTGTAAGTAAGAACATCCCAAATAAGAACAAAGAGAATAACATAAACATTACTTAAAACCAAAACGAGCAGTATAAGCATAAAAAGAGGCTCAGTCCTTTTCCTTTAACCATTTCAGGAAGGCCTCAAATTTAAAACAAGCACCTGAATTAAAGAGTGTCTCCAATCATCTCACTGGTTTTGAGTTGTATGGTGGCACCCATCAGTACATGATTTTATAGTTTCTCTACAGTCTTTTAGAGTCATTCTCTATAGTCATCTTAGCATAACCACCAACACAACACTCACAGTGAAGGCTGTGCTTTTTTTTTCCTGTTTGGAAAGAATAAGAAGTTCCAAATCTATATGACAACGAAATACTGTTATCAAATTTATATTCAATTTAATATCACTGTTTCCAGCAGTTTGCAAATTCTTCTCCAGTTTCATCTAGAAAAATGACATGGACTACAAACTATTTTAGAAGCTCACAAAACTTTCTTCCTGAAATATACCACTAACAGATTCTCAGTGAAAAAGCAAAAATCATCAAGGCAAAAGAATTATTAAGTGGAAACTTCTCTTTCCATCTACACACATGAAAACAGAACCAAATGCTTTACTCAGATTCCACCTTTAATTCAAACTCAAACCATCTAGGCATCTCCAAAGTCAGTGCCGTGCCACACCAAAGCGTCCGTGAGTTAGGTAGATGAGTGGGACACACGTGCAGAAGCAGAGGAGAGAGAAAACCTGGGTCCTACCTTGACTGTTTTCGAGGGCTGACACTTGATGTGATGGGACACGCTGGCAGTTTGGTTCATGTTTCAGGACCCTGGACAGCGCCGGTCCTGCTGGAGATCACGCCTCTTGTACTGGACTTCAGCGGCGCTGATGCTGCGGAGGCTGCTTGCTCACTCCGGAGGCTGAAACGCCTGTCAGACTGCAGGGATGGGTATCTCACTTCGCCCTAAATAAAGCATGCACTTGTTCATTCTTCTCAAGGCTCTTGACGATATGGAATAGAAAGCTACAGACTGCTTCAGTGCACTTGTGCTGTACCTTTTCAGTACTGAGATGTGACAGCTTCACAGTACAGCCAATGATCTTGTCTCTCATTCTCCGTTCAAGAGGACGAATACCAGAAAATATACAGAGATCAATTGCAGTACCACCGTTTAAAGGGACACTCAACTCCCCTGATTCTAGCTAGTTTATACTTTTTTTTCAGTGCAAAAGAAATCTTTTTGTCTCTCCCTCTCTCTGATTTTTTTATACCATTTTCATTCTGATAATAAATATTATTCTTTCCTGTGTAGTGCTTTTAGTCAAAACATCAATAAGTGCTGGGAAAGGACCTGTTGCCTAGTTTAAGACTGCAGGTTTTTACATTTGTATGGTAAAGGGTAGCTATTTTCTATGGATATTTAAAAAATTCTGCAGTAACAGGCAGCCAAGAGACTGACCCTTCTGTAAGCTGGGAGAAACCTGTATGGTATAAAGTGGTATAAAAATTTATGCTATAAAAATGTTTTCAATCACAATAGTTATTAGATGTTGCACCAAAACAAGACAATGGTTTCTTTTTCCCTTTCTTTTTTATTTTTAACCATCTCTTTCTTTGAGGCCATTTTTAAAAATTTTCTGGGAAAAACTAGCAGTTAGCTCACATCAGTCCAGTTTCCCAGATGGTTACCTCTCTACCTCAAATAAATCATAAGTATGTATTAATAAAATTTCTGCAGAGTCCTCAGTCCCTGTTGTCACATCATCACCAGTTAGGATGAACATATCCTAGTTTGAAATAAGAGATCCAGGCTTGACTTAATGGAGGAAATTATTTTCCAGTATTTGTTATGATGTATTAGATGTGTCCTATGCTGAGCGTGTGTGTCTCATGTATTTTTGAAGACCTACACTTTTTACTCATCAGAAATAGATCCTGCTGGTGAAATGCCAAGTTTATAAGATGGAACTGCATGAAGCTTTCAGGAAGCTTTATGAGTGGGCCAAGAACATTAGAAATAAACTTGAGCATGAGAAGGAACAAACTAGTAAGTTTGATGCCATAATTAAATTTATACATTTTTCAAAATTTCCTTTTCTGAATTAAAAAAAAGGATCTAAACATCCAGCACAGGAATCCAAACACTTGAGAATGGTTGAGTTTCAGGGGGTACTTCCAGCAGTGCAGTGGAGGTGAGGATTTGACAGTAACAAGATCAGACAGTCTGAAGCCAGACAGGTTAATGGCAAAAGTATTGGAGGAACCAAAAAAATCAAGGGCAAGGAGATGGAGCTAATAAGAAGCAGGCAAAGGCTGTACCCAAGAATCTGGGGTGGTTGTATCAAGGCATGGCCCCAAGCACAGCCAGAGGACAGGCAAATTTTGTAATTTGTAAATTAAAATTTTTAATCACAAATGGGGCTGGCATTGCAGCTTACATTATGTTTTTATTAGACAGTGATGCTTTGAATAGTCCAATAACTAAAAAAGAATTTATGTTAGAAATTTTAAAACAGTATGTATTTGGGAAGAATGGGAAAAAAGATCAAATTTGTGGGATGTGGCTAAATCAGTAAGAGAACTGAATACATTTAAATGTATATATTAGAAATATAGGCAATTAATGATGAATAAGCTAACTTTTCATTTCAAGGAGTTATAAAAGTAGTAGTAAAGTCAAATAAGGGGAGAACATAAATAACAAGAAGAGAAGAAATTAATGAAGTAAAAATTAATACAAAGTATATGACCCAGGGAACAAGCCCATGAACATTTCAACATGTAGTTAGCAGTTTGATACTCTCTAAAGAAATTAATAATCCACACCAGTAGAGCTGGCTCAGCTCCTCTTTCTTATATAGTACTTGGTACTATATATCTAAGCAGCCTCCAAACTGAATTGTCTGGGTAGTCTAAGGAGAAAGGGGTGGATATTCAGAAGGGCAGGATGTAAGATTTCAGATAAAACTCCTTAACACATCAGAGAACTATACAGTATGGAAGGAAGCATCAGTACTTCAAGGACTTTAACTGGACACAGTGAAAAAGCCAGCGTTTACTTACCTATCACAAAGGGCCCAGGGGTGGCTGGATTTCAACCACTCTAGTCACATGAGAGTTGATTTCTTTTCCATCATTTTTCAAAACTGCCTCCTCACTCAGACGGCAGATAGGATGCAAAAAAAAGACTTCAGCATTATTAGCTATAGGCCAGGGTCTACCTAAAATATTTTCCCAATGTTGAATTTTACAAATAAAAAAGAGAAAATGCACATTAAAGGAAAAGGGTAATGAGTATATACCATATACTTACTTTCCATGTCCCACACCTATCATTATATCAAACTCAAAGTCCAAAAAAATATCAATTGTTTAGAACAAAATATATGACCCAAGTCTCATTTTTGGATATTGTTTTCCCTTTCTTTTACATTATCATTTCATGAATAAAGAAAATGGAAACAATAATAATTTTAAACATTTCTATTTCAAATATATAGAATTCTCAAAATTTTATGAAATCTGCTATTTCTTAATATGTTCAAGTGGAAGATAAAAGTAGAAAAGATAGGGATTTAAAAAATGTTAGCCAAATGCTAGGATATTAGAAATACTGTTTAATAAGGATAAATTCATATATAATTATTCTAATTGGGTTATATTTAGTTCAGTATGTTTAGTGTAAAAACAGCTGCAAAATTCCATGATAGTATTTCACATGGTAATATTTTTTTAAAAATGTTTAGATCCACTTAGGAAACAATATACAGAGAATTACAGTGAACTAGACATTTTAGGTAATTTAGTCCAAAGAACCAATTTCAGATTTAACCAACAATAATGATAATCATACAAAATCATTTCCTCAAAATGTTCCAATTTGAGGTAAATTAGGAGTGAATCCCATCTACCCTTCTCACAAAAATAAAATAAAATAAATAAGGAAGATGGCTACTAATTTTAGGAAATTTAATGTATGATGGTTCTTGAACAGCTATTGCCTGATCTGAGATGTAAAAAGCTAGAATTGGCTTAATGAAAATATTCCTTTAGAAAGAACAGTGTTACATTGTTAGATAAAGTCTATTACCAATTGTTCTCTGTTTCAGACCCTGTCTTCTCTAGCCTGAACCAGCTAGTCAGAATGATGGCCTGTTAACTGCAAGCTTAGGCAAGTGCAGGATCTTAGTCAATGGGAATGACATCTGGAAGGATATTAGGCTGCTTGCTAAATACTTGGAGTCCACTATAGAAGATCCAAGTTCCTACACAACCATGGAGAAAACCACCTCGTCATTTTAATACTCATTGTGTACGTCCCGGTGTTATGCTTAACCTGCACTGAGTCATTTGCATTCCTTGCTGGAACTGGAATGCAGTTTCAAATTATCAGCTTCACTGACTTGAAAGTTAAGGCTTCACCTAATTCCTGTCTCCTGCCTCTTTCTTCATAAATTGTACTTGCTTCATCCTCAGATTGTTGCCTAAATTCACCCAAGTATATGTCCCCAGTCTAACTTTGGCCTTCACTGAATTTAAGAATTGATCTTTCCTGGAAACCACATTTATCAATCAAGATAGGCAAAGTTATGCCACAATAATAACCTAAAATTATCAATGACTTAAAATAATGAAGGTTTATTTCTCGTGATGCTATATGTCAATAATAGATTGGCAGGGAGGTTCTTCTCATCTAAGGAACTCAAGCAGATGGAGGCTTCATTTCGAGAACTTCCACAATTAACATGGCAGAGGGAAGGAAACATGGAAAATTATGCTCTCACATAGATGCTTCTGCCCAGGTATAGCACATATCAGATCTACTTATATTCTACTGGCATAGCCAGTTATGGATCAGAACCAAGCTTGGGGAATAAGGAAGTGACTTACACTATGTACCCAGAAAGGAATGGAATCAGAATTGCGGAGAACAGCCTTAGTGACACCACAACCTAATTGCTGTTTTTTCCTCACTACAGAGCCACATGTGTGTCACTGCCGGCCAGTCTCCAGATGCCAGCCCATAGCCTATGACAAGCTCACTTGAAAGAGATCATAGGTAGATATAGGACATGTGTCTCCTGTCATCAACAGGGATTTCATAGTATCATTTCTTATTTCTTTAGGAGTAAGACAGAGACTTATACTAGTCCTTGTTTGCAGGAAAATACCAGAATTGAGCGTGAGCTAAGTGTGTGGGGTTTTCAATGGCTGGTACATAGAAATCTCCAAAGGCCATGGACCTTGATAGGTGGCAGAGGAAACAGGTCTGACTATGTCCAGAATATATTCTTCACCACTGTGCTATAAAAGACAGATTCTTTTATCTTTCTAAGCATTATAACTCCACTAATGCAACAAAAAGTGAAACTCAGCTTTCATTCTTTCAATAGGAATAATTTCAAGGCTATAAAGAGCCCAACCACAGGACTATGAACTGTTTACAAAGCAATAAAATGCAAATTTATGGGGGAAAAATAATACAAATATCTAAACTCACTTTTATTTCAGGTGATCAACTGCTGTATGACTCATGGACTACAACCCGCCTGTCTAGTATCATGTCCATGATATTTCAGCTAAATAATATGCTGAAAGAATCATGAAGGGCATCATTTGGAAAGCTATGGACACGTGTCAGTCTCCTCTTGGAAGCACTTGTTTTACATTTTCAATGTACCTTCCAATTTAAATAATGAGGTGTTTTATTATTCTCACCCACTCGTGGGGTATTGCCTAAAGCCAGATAGATGTGAGGAATCAATTAAAATTGATATGTAAGGAAGGTTTCAGTCTGGCCTAGGCCAGTCCCACTGTCAAACTGGCTCCCCATTCCTGCATCCAATAAAAACCAACCCAAGAGCCATTACCGAGTGTGAATTGCCCCTTTTTGCATCTCCTTTATTAGATTTGGCTTCTTGATTTTTTTCACTTTTCATTGCTTGTTTCATCTCTTGGCCATCAACACAAACTCCTCAGGCTGGTTATTTGGTTGAGCCCTGACTTCCCTTCATAACTGCAATTTGCTCCTACCCCAAAGTTGACCTGATTCTATGTACCCCGGGTATAAATTACACATAATGCAAACAGAACTGAGGGAGCATGACCGTCACAGATCGGTTGGCTGACATTCCTGACAGGTTTCACTCTCCATTTCTCCTCATCAACCAGAGCCAAACATAAACATCTCAGAAATTATTTCCTGCCCAAAGTGGAGTTTCCATATCAATGGAAAGACACAACATTAACTCTGCTAATGTCATTCAGTCTTATGCCTTCATTTTTAATGGTGACATTTATGTCTTGTGGAATAATTCTCTTTGCAAAACTGCCAGCTGAAAATGTGATCCAAACCCTAAATTTATAGAACACCAAAATAGATAACCGTGATTCCCTTACAAGAGATCTTTGGAGCTCTCTTTATCCTAGTTCTCCTGCTGAAACAATTCAGCAAACAGAACCCCTGAAAGTGCCATAGAAATGTCCAGTTCTATATACAGATGCTTCCATGAATACAGAGAATACTTAGAAATAAACACTGGAGATAACTCCTCATGTAAGTGTAATAATTTCTGCTCTGCAATTGCTGACAAATGCCTTCAATAAATTTTCTCTATGGCCAGTCATAAATCATTGTGAAGACAGAAATGCACACATAAAATCCACTGCAGTATAGTTCCCCAGACACATAGGAAGAGACTACTTCATCCAGTCCTGCTATTAGTGACAGTAGTCCCCCAAGCCACGCTACACTATTCTGAAGTTCCAAGATCTGACTATTAGGAACTTTGACTACAGTTCCCAGGTCACCCATTCCTCCTGTTCCCAGTCCTCCCTGTTCTGAGGGCTGTCCCAACATTACAACCTACAAGAAGTTCACATTTGCGGCAAATGATTGATGAGCCCAATGAAGCAATCATTGTTATTACTGAGAGACCTTTTGGCAATCATTCAGACCTGGATTTCACTGCATGTCCCACACCTCCCAAGGAGCAGAGAGAAGGACCATTGATTTCCAAGACTTAGTTCCCTCTCTTTCACACAGTAAACAGACAGTGAACACATATCTTCAATTACAGATAGCGCCCAACTCAGGGACTAAGCTCTACATTTGTAGCAGTAATGAGGTGTCATACCAGGTGGGATCTGTAACTTACTTTATTTTCTACATTATATAGGAAACTTTGTTCTGTCTCAACAAAATTATGGGCACAAGAGAAGTCTTCTGAAATAAAAACTCCAGGAGAAGCCTTAAGACAAATTAAACGTTTGTAATCTTTGGGGAATGCACTTGAAGGGCACAAATTCAAAATACTGCCTCTTCCATCCTATTCATTGTCATTCCAGGAGGATTCTAAAACCAAAGCTAAATGGGTTACTTTTGAGTTTCGGCAAAAGATTGCAATCATGCTAATGTTATTCCCTTCCTGCTATTCCCAATCACTATATCTTCTTTCATGGTTTCTAAAATGTTATCTCTTTTCTCAACTTTTCTTCCTGATTTCCCAGAATAAAGCTGACCTCCTCCTCTTCCTCTCATTTTATCTTTGCCTCTTTTATGACATTAATCACATTCTGATTTTAGTAACATAGTTCTGAATTATTTTTATGCTTATTACTTTTCCCATAAGTTATTTAAAGGATAAGATCCTTCAAAATTCTTCCTATACTGTGAGACACTTTAGTGCATTTTATGTATGCAGAAGATCAATAATTACATTTTATTAATTAATTATGAATCAAATAAAGTCTGTTTTATTTGTTTATTAAGTTTAGCAACATTAAGACATAGTTAACTTGCTCACAGTGCTTTTGGTGGAATGATAGAAGAGACATCAGATTTCAGTGGGTCAAAGAGTAAATAGAAGGTGAGAAAACAGACATGGGAATTGAAACTACTCAACAAACTTAGCTGTGAAGAGGAAAATGCTTAGAAAAGATAATAGCACCATATAAATAAGAGTTATTACTGCTGTTAAATCATGAGGTCTACAGAAACCGCTACATTTTTCTTTTCTTCAAAAATACTACGAAATTTCTCTATCCTCTCCCCTCCACAGTAGGTATGAGTCAGCATGGGAACCAAACAGCAGATGCGCTACTGAGCTTATTAGAAAATTTAAGCAAAATACAGTGTCTGGAGTCACAGTAACAAAGGAGGCAGGAATAGGAAGAAAGCCATATTTTATTCTGAATTTTGCAAAAACAATACAAGTTCTACAGTATTCTCTCCATTATAAAATGTTCTTGCATTTTTTATAGGAATCAAGATGGCTCAGTATTAGTGTTAGTTCTTTGGTGCTCCTGAGAGTTAAACAATACAATCATGTAGAATAAAAATACCTAAAAATATGTTTTTCTATTAAGAAATTTTTACTGAAGGACTGTTTGAACTCTGTTTTCAGCTCTAAGAGCAATAGTTCAATCAGTCATTAGTTGGTTGAGGAACATTTTGTGTACCTAACACAAATTACAAACAACATGCTAGGTACTAGCAGATAAAAAATGATCACAATATCCCTCTTCATTGAGTTCACATTCAAGTATGGGGGAAATAAGTTCAAATGATGGTGCCAAATATGGAGCAACCTGTGGTCAACAAAGTCTTCAGAGAAGACATAAAGCATGGGCTGGGACTCAAAGGTGAGACCTGGGAGTTCATAGGTATAAAAAAATGGAAATAAACAGGAAAAAGAAAAATGCAGCAATTTTCAGAGGAAATCTGAAGGGATGAGTTATATAATTACTCATGGCAAGATCAGTCTTTACGAGGAAGAGCTTTCTATTTTCAGTGAGATTGGGAAGAGGCTCATATGAGTTCTGTGGCAGATCCAGCTTGGTATTAAGGTGAGAACTTGAAGCATATGAACAATTTCCATGCTAAATAGATTATGAAATCTGCATAATATTTTGAAAATGAATGAGGTAGGGAGTTGGGCTAGGGAAGGGCAGTAAAAGGTTGAAACAGCTACTGAGAAGAATTGAGCAAAAGTGGACCAAAGAGAAACAAAAAGATATGTGCCTAGAGAAATAAAGATCTTGCTGAAAAGACCATGGCTATAATGCCAAAGAATGGTTTTGGAAGAATATCAAGGCCAACTTTATAGAAAACCAGCACCCTGCACTGCACAGGTTAAAGATCGCTGGAGTTCCAAGTTCTTGTTCTGATATTGCTGGTGGCCTCCAGCAGAATTTCAGAGGTTTCTCAGTGAACTTCTGGAGGGTTCAACTCAGGAGACTATAAAATTGAGAATATCAGCACAAGGGGACACTAGGCTCATTTAAAAGCCTGCATATTCTACTAAGAATAGTAAGATTAAGTAACCAAATGCATATGGAATACTGACTGACCTCCCTTCTTCCTGTCTTCATTTCCAGGACCCCAGTAGTCAGATCTGTATTTTCTAGACAGATTGGAAGAGTGTGTTCCAAACACACTGACATCGAGAGACCCTAACACCTACCCCGATGCCCCTGCAAAGAGATGGAAGTCTATGAGCCCTGTTCATGTGCTCACATATTTAATCACATTTTGAGTTCCTGTTCTAAATCATGAGCAGAAATCTAAGGATTATTAGACATTTGAGGAAATTCTCTACCTCTATAATAAAGACAAGTTAAATAGGGAAAAAAAGCAACTTGGAGGCAGTAAGTTCTGTGAACAAAGAAATAAACATCTTAGAAAGAAATTATCATTAAGAAGGATAAGAGAGGATAGTGTATCCATGAAACAAGAAGAAAATACCATTTAAAAACCTAGAAGAGCATTCAAAGAAAAAAAAGCTATAAAAGGGAAAAAAGTTCTTAAGATTTAAAAACACGGTATTAGAATTTAAAAATTAATGTAATGCAAAAGTGAGGAAACTCACATAAGTAGAGCATTTTAAAAAGATGGACAAGATAAGAAAATTAGAGAACTTGTTTGCAGTGGTCTTATATAAAATACTAGGAGTTCTAGAAAGAAAGTGAACAAAGAACAAGAAGGAAGAAATGATCAACCAAATAATTCTTGAAATTTTCTAGGCATGGAAGAGTCAGATTTTTCAGACTGAAAGTGCCCACTGAGTTCCCAATTTTAAAAAAATCATTGTAAAATTTGGAAGCATTGGGGACAAAGTACTAAGATCTTTCATGGAAGAACAGTAAGAGGGTGATACATGAACAATGAGAAATCACAGTAGCCATGGATTTTTATCAGCAGTTCTGGGAACTGGTAGGCATGTGGAATATACTTAAGGAAAATTATTTTTAACATGGGATTCTATAACTAGCCAAACTATAAATCAAGTAGGAAGATAGAATAAAGATACATTCAGATGTGCAAATCACAAAATATTTACCTCCCACATACTCTTTCCTATAATGCTTCTGTACATGTTCATAAAGATTGTTCTTGATGAAACAGTGCATAAAGCACTAGAGCTAATCAATGAGTTATAAATTGGCTAGCTGTTTTTCAATGGAATAAGATTTTTACTTAAAAGAATAATTGACAAACTGATTATTCAGACTATTTCAGTTATTCAGACTGATTATTCAGATATTTGATAGTTTCTCTAAAATGACCAAAACAGGCCTATGACTTGAAGGAAAAAAATTGACATTGTCTGTTACCAATGATAAACCCTGAACTTTCAAACCAATATTAGAATTCAGAAAATTGTGTCATGTGAGCTTACCATCTTCCCAATACTTAAAGACTTTTCTGATGAAATTGGTCATGTTATTAATAAATGTGACTTTTTAATGTTATATAATAAAAACTGTATCAAAGACCCCTAATTATCTGAAAAGTCAGATAAAATACTCATCTCTTTTTCAGCCTCATTTCTGTGTGAGTTCGATTCTTTGTGTCATTCAACCAAAACAAATTGCAACAGATTGAATTCAGAAATAGGTATGAAAATCCATCTGTTTTCTTTTAAGGTGCATATTAAAGAAATTTGTTTTTGTTTTAGAAATTATAGTTACTTTTCATAAAACATGTTTTTTATGTTAATACATGTTTGTTATTGTGATTCTTAGGTGAATTAATAAGTAAATACTTCTTAAAATTTTCTTAGTTTTAATTTCGAATGCAATCAACATCAGTATATATGACCCACATAAGTTTTAATTTCCAATGCAATCAATATCAGTACATATGACCCACATAAACAATAGCTCTTGGGATTCCTCAATTTTTTAAAAAGTGTAAAAGTTCCTAAAATGAAAATGTTTGAGGACCACTGGCTTAGGGTAAGGAGAAAAGTGGATATGGAAGTCATTAGTTTTTTTTAAATAACAGTGCTGTGGAAGTACATAACCAACCACTGCCCAGTCCCCTCACTTATAGATGAGGAAAATGAAAATCAGAGATGGTAAGGAAGTTGCCCAAGATGGTACCAGCAATTAGTAACAAAGCCAGTCCAAAAGTCCATCCATGTCTCTTTCCTCTCACCTCCAGGTTTTTTCATCTGTACCATGCTGTATTCTCAACCTCAGTTTCCAACCTGATTATCATTTTTTATGAATGGACATTGTGCATTGTGTATATACATATGTGGAATGTGTGTGTATGTACATGTGTAGAGTTGTACTAGAGATGACAATAGTTTTGATCCAGTTTTCATAAATCCTTAGAAACCTTGTTCTTTCAACTTCTAATAAGTCAGAAACAGACCCAAGGAGATACTAGATATAGACATATAAATAAAGCAAATTTCTCTTTCTGGGTTTAGAATTGGAAAATAGAAAAACAGTCAGTGTCTATTGGAACTTAAACCAGTAAACCTGAGCAGCTGAGGTTGGGGCCAGGGCAACCACATCCTGGTTATACTTGCCAAAGCCAAGAAAATGTGAACAGCAGCAGCAGAAAAGACAAGAAGATATGCAGAGAAACACAAAGAAGTGGGCTGGCCCCCAACTCTCCAATTCTGGGTTCCAGACAGAGGCCCAACAAAGCTCCTTTATTTTGGTTTCCATAAGGTTCCATTTGATTTGTTAATTCTGCTTTATCTACTTTGAATGGATTTTTAATACTTGCAATCCAGCAATCACGTGTGGGGACAAATGTGCACATTTCCATATCCCCTACCTATCTTGATAGTGATGAAGGGCAGCATCAGAGTGGGTGGTAAGAGCTGGCAGAACAGAAAACCCTGACCTTTGCCTGCTGAGAGCAGTGGCTGAGGCACAATGTCCTGCAGAGATAACCAATATGCATGCTTACATTTGGCCACTTGAAAGATCACATCAGAGATTCATAATTTGAACCAAAAATGTAGTTGCCCCTTTCAACTGAAAAAGTGGGTATTATGGAATTGTTTATGGCTTGATAACACATGACAAAGTCTTCATGTATAATTGTTAAATTAAGAAATGAAAGCATAACCCACTTCTTGCCAACACTGGCTAAATGTTAAAATAACATGGGAAATCACTTATCCAACACTTCCTTTTCAGGTGGGGCCCATGTTGAGGTGTTATTTTTTTAATGTCCCCCGACCTACCCCGTGATATGAGTAAGAAGGTGGAAGCACAGTGAGATCACGGAGGAGAAACTTTATAGAAAAAAAAAATTTTGCAGAAGTTTCCAGCTACATCACTATAATTTTAGAAAGGGAAGGTAGAAATAATGTTTATACTAGAGTAAAGTAAAGGTCTTCCAAGATCAATTTCATCATGTTCTTAGAAGGAGTTAGAAAGACTAGAGCAGTCAACTAGCAAAGAGCTAAGAAAGTGTGTGTCTAATCAATGGAAGTCCCAAAGAGGAAAACACTGTAAGGAATGGAAGAAGAAAAAGCTGAGCTAGTGACCCAAGTGACATAGGGTAATAAAAGTCATGATCGGGACATGGTTGATATGTCAGTAATGATGTCATCCCCATTATATACTAATGTTTACTTTTTTTTCTAAAGCATTGTGCTTAATGTACTAGAAAGTGGCAAGGGAGTCAAATAGGATATGGCTCCCTTACTCCTGGTTTATGGGATCTCAGACCCTAGAAAACAAAATTCCCTTAAAACAAAGGGTACTAATATGGTAGGGGCCTCTCATACACACGAGTCACACACATACACACAAAAGAACACAAGACTGTGGACAGATGTGTATTAGTATCATCTAAAAGCTGTGTCTTCATCCACATTGAGATGCGGCACTGAAAGGCCAATGACACAATGGTGATTAAAATCTGCACCCAACCCGCAGCCAGAGCTGAGAGAGGCCTTGGATTCAGGGAGCATCTCTTCACCAGCTTTGGCTTTCAGGCCAAAGACTGCAGACCCTGCAGTTTATATTTTCTATCCCTAAAGACTCAGAAAATGGATGAGGCTCCAAAGTCAATCTCCAAATGCCCTGATTCTTTATTTATGGGGCCTCAGAGAGAGAAAACGTTAGGTAAGGGAACTCAAAATGGCATGTTGGGATCAGTGTTTCAGCTGTTGTGTGTCACTGGGAACTGCAAAGTAAAAAGAACAGCCCTAGTATCAATAATAAATGCCTCCCTGAGAGCTCCAGTCAAGCTACAGCTATTAAGTAACACCAGGGAAGAAAGGCAAAGTCTAGAAGGCACTTCCTCTCCCTCTCACTCCGCTTTCCCTGGCACCAGGCCCAGGATATCAGTTTTCTTTTGCTTCTGCACTCCTAGGTTCGCTGCTCTACCCCAGTCCCCATGGACATGTGTTCACATGGCAAGGTATCTTAGATCTCAAAGGAGCGACAAAGTTATTTCAAGTCTTTGAACGTCTCTCTGAACAAAACTAATAACTTTAAAGTTGATGAGTCTGTTTTTCATGCCATTTTAATATCAGATCTGGAGACTTATATTGATTAGAGGATGGAGGAAATGAAATAAACTTTTATGGCAGAACGACTATGAATCAGCCTCTCTCCCAGCACTTTACACACTTACTTTATTCTTATGGTCCAAGGTATGCTGAGTAAAATTGCCTTAAAAGCTGTGCCAAGTAAAACTGCCCTGACTTTACAAATAAAAAAACTGAGATGCAGAGAGGTTAATGTGCCTGAGGACTAATAAACATCAGAGCTACTGAGCACTGGAGTCAGTACTGAAACCCAGAATGCTTGATGCAAAACCCTGCCCAACTCAGACATTTCCATCAGTGAATCACAGCAAACCAGAGTGACCTTCTCAGCACCACTGCTGTCTGGAGGCTGACATCTAGCAGAGGTCAATGAACAATGGTTCAATGAATGACTGGAAGAATGTTCTGCAGGCACCTTTGATGCTGAGAAGAGACTCAGAAAAATGAAATGAGAGCAGGAAGAAGGCAGTAGCAGTACCACGGAGCGCTCTGAGGTTCTCATGGCTGATATGTCAGTAATGATATCAGTAGCAGTACTGACATATCATTATGCTTGAATGCCAGCCCACTTGGTTGAGGCCCTGTACAACTCCTGTGGTGGCTTTAGATGCTTTTTTTTCCCTTCAAGGAAGCAGATAACTGTGCTTTTAACTTGATTGTCTGCTACCAATAAATAAGCACTGGTTGAAAAATGCTGCAGCTACTCAACTAGTATTGCTGATGGATCACAAAGTTTTAGAACAGATTTGGTTGTGGCCAGTGTTACCAATTCGTTGAACAAGTACAGAGATACTGCAGCATGAACTTGGGCTGAATGTTTCAGAGCATTTTAATCCACAGACCTTAATTCCCACTGTGTGTCCCAGCACAGAGAATCTCTGCAACCCTGATAGTAAGAGTAGCAACGTATCCTGCCCCTTCTCTTAGCCTTTGGGATTTTCTCTTACTTGTCCTTTAAGTCTTCTCATCCCTGTCCTCTCAGCTTTTGTGCTGGAATGTTGTTCCCTTTTCAAGAAGAAAACCATCAAATTTTTAACAATGGGTTTAATGTCTCTTAGCTTTTGTCTCCACCAAGTAGGTGCTGCCTGCCCTAGGCCCTCCCTGTCCACACAGATATGATCACCAAAGGCAAAGCCATGAGAGAAGTAGTTCAATACTGGAAACTCACTGTGGTGCATATGGCTGAATATTAGTCCTGTCTATCCCAAAACTGGATACAGATTGCTCCAATCTATGTGGAGTCTATACTGCTCTTCCTTTTTTCTTTTTGCTACTCTCCCTTTTCCAAAACTAAGCTTCTTAAGAGTGTATCACTCATCTACTTTCTTTTTACAGAAGCTGAAATGCTTTCATAGCATGCAATCTCTGGACCAAGGAAGGACCTCAGGAGGAACTGGGAACAGTAGGCACATGGCTGGATGGGGTTAGGGACTTCTGCACAGGATAGCCCAAGTGAATATGTAGGGGCTGGTCCTCATTTGTCCTTTCCCTACCTCTGCTAAGAACTATCCTGTTTCAGCCATCTGTAAGACTGGCATAAATTTCGATAGAAATAAGGAATGTGGACCCACAGTGATGACTTGAGAATCAAAATCAGAACTTGAGAGATTTTGTGCCCATTCCAAGCACAAATAACCTTGTGGAGGATTTCCAATCTCAAAACTAGAACGTGGTAATGGTTTATAGAAACAATAATTAAGGATATTTAAAGGGAAACCTTTTGAGGAATATGCATGATGTATAGCCATGCCCTGGGTCTCCATTTCCAGCCTCTACGGTCAGCAGGAAAGTGCCAAGGCCCACCCAACCAGAGTCCAATAGAAGCAGAAGGGGCAGGCACAAATTTCACAATGAAAACTAAAATCTTAACCCACCCAGCTTCTGTTAATCCTTGGGTATAAACTTCTCAAAGTGATCATTTTCAAGCAAACTGTAAGTATAATTTAAAGAACAGAAAATCTATCTCTACAAAAAAAATGTGTTAAAATAATGAAGCATAATTGGATTTTCATCCATTAATGTCTACATTTCCTGAAACCATATCTCAGCTCTGTTTTAGTAACTATGCCCAATATGAATTTGATCCAGTGAGTACCCAACCCATCCTATCCTATTGATCCATTGTTCATTTCATTACTTAATGCCGGATTTGGGTTTAAAGAGGAAGGAACCTCAACTAACCTGCTTAAGTATCAAGCCAACTCAGAACAGATGTAGAGAAAGTTGCCACCTGTGACGTACAGTTATACTCTGCCAAGAGGAGCTATTCTGGGCACAAACTGATTCATCAGGCCCTGTCCCAGGTACCCCTCAGTTTTCCTAGTACAGCAAATTGCACAAAGTAGTTTCATTCTTTGGAGATTTCTTCATCTGTTCCCTATTTACAAATTATAAATATATATACTATCTGGCACAATTTATTAAAAATACTTTAGCCATCTATTCCTTCATCTGAATATATAAGAGAGACAGAGACTGAGGCAAAGCGAGGTCTGAAAAAATATGCATCAAACTTTTGTCATCATTAATTTGTAAGAAGTAGGACAGGAAGGAGGAGGAGAAGGGGGAGAAGACTTTATTTTATTTTTTTTAATTTTAAACAGGCCTGGATTTATTCACACTTTCAACAAATACACACCACTTTTATATTTTGACAAAAGAAATGCACAAAGAGAAAATTGCTGTCCAGGTTCCTGGAGTGTTAAGTGGGTTATCCATTAGCACACATTGGGTTTTGCCTAAAATGAGATTTTCACATACTGCTTCTTCATACCACTCTTAAGAATTGTGAATTTGAATCCTATTCTGAATCAAAATATCACAAACTATAGGAGCTGGAAGATCACTTAGGGCAAACTGAATATTGGAAGAAAGGAAACTAGGTAATAAGTCACTTGTCTCTCTGTGACATATTCTCTCATTCATTCAACAAACACTCTTTGGGTATTTGTTTAATCAAAAACTAAAAGTGTGTTGGAGTTACAACTATTAGGTCAATACATACCTGCCCACACAGAACTTGTCACCTAGTACAAATTTATTTCATAAGTTTTTGTATGTGATATGGCCGACACAATTCTAAATATATTTGTACCCATATAGCTATACTTTTACGTAGAAATTAGTAGTCCCATTTCACTGACAAAGAAATTGAGACTTAGAAAAGGTAAGTGGTGATATGTTCAAATTCAGATCTGCTGCCTTCCAATCCAAACTTTGTTGCCAGTTTTTTACCAGGCATTCTTCTCTTGGTATTTATTCTGGGAGACTAGTGACAATCAGAAGTAAAACTGTTTCCTGTTTTTGTTTTTTTTCTAAATTTCTTATCTTTTTTCTATTAAATCACAGTGATTAGTTTATCATGTGATCACTGTGGCTTGTTTATGTCTTTAGTTTTAAATATTGTGTTAAACCACTCAGAACTATTTCCTTAATCAAGAGCTGATACACACTTGGCAAACTCCATTTCTTAAGTCATTTCTCATGGAAGGAAAAAAAAAAGCTAATTAAAGGAAATTTTTTAGTATTGTCTGATATTTAAAACATGAAATAAAAATCATAAAACTGATTAAAGTTTACGTGAAAGAAAATAACTAAACCTTTGGACTGCTGGTATTTATCATTCTTGATGACCTCCCAAGCTGAATAATTATTGCCAAAAATAGTACTGTGATGAAAAGCACATTTGGGTTGCTCTTCATGCTTCCTCACAAATCTTTCTTAAGACCTTGAACATTCTGTGGATCAAGGATATCATAAAATATGATAGAGATTAGAATAAAGGTCTTTTATTGAACCTAGAATGAAAAACTTAATCTTCTGTTCTAGCATTATAACTTCCTTACAGTTTTATCTTATAGGGATGCTATGTACTGAATTGTACTTCCCCAAAATTCATATGTTGAAGCCCTAACCCCCAATGTGACTCTATTTGGAAACAGGGCCTATAAGGATTTAATAACAAGATCATAATGGTGGGCTCTAATACTGTAGGATAGTGTCCTTATAAGACAATACACCAGAAATCTTACTCTCACTATCTCTCTGTACACACACAAAGAGGTCATATGAATACGCAGCAAGATATATAATTGCCTACAAGCCAAGACAAGAGACCTCAGAATAAAACCTAGATTGCCAGCACCTTGATCTTGGGCTTTCCAGCCTCCAGAGCTATAAGAAAATTAATTTCTGTTGTTTAAGGCATGCAGTCTATGGCATTTTGTTAGGGCAACCTAAATAGACTAATACAAAGGAATATGTATGTTCGTTTATATGGACAGGTAATTTTGAGCAGAAATACCTTGTGGTAGAGAAATTTAAGGTTGCTATTTTGGGCATAAAGCTTTGCTCCAACTGATATCTAGTTATGAGAACGATAGTGTAAACTCCAACATAATTAATATGGCAGCTGCCACTCCTCTGTATATTATTTAGTCAGAATATACAACTTCTGGTGATATCTCAAAGACTAGTTGAATGATTTAATTTCAAAGAAACAGATTTGGCTGACAGTCTACCTGGCCTTCCTTTTATAGTAAAAGAGCTGAACTGAACTTATTTTTACTTAGCAAAAGTATCAGTTTACCTCTCTTCATACATACTGGCATTAAGAAGTCACATGGGAAAAGAGGAAGATTACTACGACTTCCAGGGGAGGGTTTAACTTACAACTGAATTTTCTACAAAAGGGAGAACAGACATTCAACCCATGGGCAAATATTTTCTCTATTTTCCCTCATGGCAAACATCAAAACCTAGTTTCTTGCCAGACCTTCAGGCAGCCTCAGAATTCACCTCCACCCAGCAGGCTTGGCAGCCCTTCCAATTGACTGGAGTTGGCATGCACAATGGAACTTAGTTGCTATGCTTGAGTATAAGTCAGCTCTCCATTTTTTACAGAGCCAAAGACCCAGGTACAGGGAAAACTGGGCTGAATCTAACGTTAATTAGGCTAAAAGCAAGTAATATCTAAAGCTACCAGCTCTCATATTACATGAAAACTATTGATAATTTAGAACCTATTATGTTACCTAATAATTGTTTATATAATATTTATCCTTAGAACGCTGTGAGCTAACACTATAGGCTAGCTAATACAGCTTGTACTCTCCACACCTTTTTCCTTTGCCTGACTGTTATAAAGGTCTGCTCTTCATTTTGGAATGCAGTCAGCAAGCCTGGAGACTTGGCATCTTCCAGTGCCCATGAAGCAACATGAATGCACCCAAATGTCAATACACTAACAATGGTGGACTAGAAACAGGAGAGAAGCTAGGACCCTGTGATCATTATTCAACCCACCTATACTGGCCTCTTAAAGCTAAACTCCTCATTAGGTTTGGCAAACATGCCTTTAGGTTTTTCATACAGCGCTAATCAGGTTTTCTCTATTTTTCAGTTCAACAGATTTCCTGATCAATACAATGGCTTTAACTTTAATAAAATCACAAGATTTTAACCAAAACAAAGATTCCACACCCTAAATACTTATTCATGAAAACCTTAAAACCTCTCAAGTATTTAAAGTATTTAAGTATTAAAACCTAGCTATCATCTGCAGTAGAGTAACTTCTCAGGTTCTTCCTTTATCCTGGGAAAGGCTATCAAGCCACTTATACTGATAAAGTGATTCAGGCTAGCATTTTATAGTTCGATTTTCTTTTATAAACCTACATGCTTTGTCACTTGCTTGCTCACTAATTCTATGTATTTGCCCCAATTTTTTTTTATGGCCAATAGTTGCTCTCTTTTTCCAGCTTTGGTTGACGGTTGCACAGAGGAATTCCATCACCTGGGCCAGCTGTGTCCAACCCTGTCCCAATCCAAAGCTATGCTTGGCATATATGAAAAGGCCAAAACCAACCAGGATGTATGGTATGGAATTCCTGAAGCTGGTTAAATTTCTCTGGGTACCTACCAACAAGAAGTACCCTTGTTGCTGAATCTTTTTTCCACCAACCAGTGGACATCCCAGACTTCTACCATAATGTCCTACAAACACATCTACTTTAAGGGACCCATACATAGGGCCACAATAGACTCTAATAAATCTTTTTTCCCCACTCCCAAATTTAACATAAGAATGCAAAGCACTCTATTACATTTGAAACTATCCATTTTTAGGACAGAATCTGAAATAGATATTATAAGATTTTTAAACAAAAATACTCTCTATGTACTATTAAAATATAAAGCAAATTTACTTTATGTTATGAGTGATCACCTCTGCCACACACCTGAGATTTTTCATCACTGATAATAAATGCTGAACATTTGGACCTGTGGGTAAAATTGTAATATTTCCAGAATCTCTTGCCTGGCTTTAGTTCATCTGCATATCAATAGGTGTTTCAAGGGGTGGAGAGAAGTGGTCCATCTACATATTAATAGGTAATTACAAGGGTGTGCAAGAGTTTATCTGGACTGGAGAGGTTGGATGGAGCCCACTCTTCTGCTGGCCCTGGTCAAGAGAGAGAGATGGGATGACTGCTTGTAAGAAATAAACAGGTTTCTTAACTTTACTTCTACCTTTGACTGATTTTGGTTTTAGAGATATTTTGCCCTGGGATTTTCCTCCCAGAATTACAGGACCACACTCCACTTCTAGGCAAGCAGAACCCTTCAGTGTTCGATTATTTGCAGATTTTACCCACAAGGTGTTGACTTATTCCAGCAGTCATATTTTCATACTAAACTGAGAAATAGTTGATATAGCTCTTGATAAGCAACAAAGATCTGTTGAAAAGGAACTATTAATAAAATCATTGCTATCTCCCCACAAAAAAATGTACAATTAGAAAGGAATATTCTAAGAGCAGAACATTGGAAACAGGTTGGGCAAAAAAATCAATCTTAAAAATTATAACTAGCCTATGTAAAACTTTATCTCAGAGCCTTAAATCCACTCTTCTATTGAACTAAATTCTAGACTCCTTCTCTGAAACCCACCAGGATTCAAGAGCTAACTCTTCTTAGTCCCTCCCTATGCAGGTCGGTCCCTCTGGATTAGTTGCTGGATTAAGAATGTTTCCAACTGAACAGCATCTGCAACTCTATTATAGGTCTCCTTTAGGATTCCTGTCAGGAGAGATGACCGTAACATTATGTAGTTACTGTGGGAGGGAATGCAGAATCCAGTCAATAAAGAGAGTAATTTAAAAAAGTAAAGCAGTGAAGTAAATTACCTTCAACCTCAGCACACGTACAGGAATTTTTCACTCTGCAGGCAGCCTTCACATGTAGGAAGTCTGGCCATTTGGCTTTAGACAAATTTCTTCCTGAACTTTCATTTGTATGGGGAATCCCATGCAGCCTGCTTTACCAAGCCACGGCATACAGGCTTTCCCTACTTCTGCCCTCAATCCTTGCTCTGCCACCATGGGCTCCTGTAGCTCACCCCTATCCTTCAAAATGCCTCCAAACTGTTAGACTCACGTGTCAGGGTCTCCAGAGTGCTCTTTGGCCACAGCAAACCTCCAGCCAATGAGTAAAATGCTAATGCCCCCTCTCTGCAGGCATTCTCAGCCTCCATGAGCAGCCCTCTCACTGGGATCAGCTAAATAAGAGGAAGGAATTCTAAAGGCTCTGAAGAAATCTTCCTAGAAATCCCCTCTATTCTATATTTCCATAATTCCTTTTCTTCTTTTAATAGTTGAAAGGGAACAGTGGGGATGAGAGTCCAGGACCAGTCTTGCTGTCTCTGAGAGAGTCCTTCAGAGACTAGCCCTTCCCTATCCCTCTCCACTTGGCAGTTTCTTCAGGAACTCTCAAACAATAGGAAATGTTTCACTCAAATTTTGTTAAATATTCAGAGAAATTAAGAAATTATATGCAGACTGTAAGGTTTTTCACCTAAATTCTTAATTTTATAACATTAATAGTTTGCATATTAAATTAAGATTACTTAATAAGCAGTGCTTTCTATCTATCTGTAAAATCACCTTCCTGTGACATTAAAAATATATTGCTCAGGTAACCCTTGTGACTATGAGAAAGTACTGCCGCGATAGCGAATCCCAGATCAGCTTGCTGGGAGTCCACATGATGGAGCCCAGAGCCATCCTGAGTTTTCTCAGACATTTACACGCTAATTTGGACTGGTAATACCCTGCCCCCACCATGCCCATGCAAGGGGTCAACACAAAGCACTAAAAAGTCCTCTCAGCCCATATGCTGCTGATTCCTCTTCCCGACCCAGTCCATTGCAGGATCTCAGCTTGCCTTATGTTAGAGTCACAACAATAATCTACAATAACTAATTCCTGAAGTATATGGTAAGATGCCAAAGAGCAGATATAAAAGATTTTGTTTGAACAGGTCTTTCTCAAGGGAAAAATCAACTACCACTACGCACATATTTTGTTCTTTGTTTCAAGCTCTCAAATCCTTCTTCCCAGAAACTGCTCAGTCAAAATAACACCACAGGTACAAAAAAACACCACATTCCTTCACTTTTCTAAATCAGATCGATCTGGATCCAAGCCTTTGCATGTGAGAGAATAAACTAATTCAGTCTCCATGTTCAGTCTGTCATGCCTTCCCTAAAGTAACACAGGAACCCAGTGATTACCTGAGAAAGGTGATGGACCACTCTTACAGCAGCCACTCATTTGAATACCCATTTTGAAGATTTGGTTTACTAACCAGTATCTCTATAGAAGTGGGAAAAATCTTGGCCAGGAATAGGACCTTGATCCCCAAATTGTGGGTGGTGGAGAGACATGGAAATTATAAAATACTGTGTCTTATTTTGTTTCTAAGTCAAAACTAGTAATAAATGCATTTATTTTTCAACAACATTTGTTGGGCACATTACTATGTGCTAAGCACTGTGTTTGTTTGAAGGATACAGAGCTAGAGGATCCAGACCTATAGAATGACATGGGCATGTAAACAAATATGGGGTTTGTTTATTGTAATGCTAACTTCTTGCTGTCTTCTCACTGTGGAGATTAAGTTAAAGAATTTCCTCCATGTTTGTACTTTCCTAATCTTGGGAAAGCATCACAGACTGGTGTGTGAGACAGAAGCAGAGGCTGCAGGGCCAGTGAACAACCTTTTTAACCAAGATTTTTCTTTGAAAGTCTAGAACCATTGAGAAAGACTGACAAAGAGAAAAGAGACACTAGATAGACCCTGGAAACGAACAAGGGTTTGGAGCTGGAGACTTTCAGCTGATGATACTCAATGCACCCCTCACCAGGAGATAAAAACTTTAGTGGGAAATAAGACCATAAAATGGAAGCCCTGAAAAAAATCTACAGGTTCATACTAGTCCCCAAGTAAATGGAGTTGCCTTTCTGGGAATGGAGTCACATATCTTTGAGAAGCTCAAAAGAACTTGGGAAATGGGTATTCAAATGAGTGGCTGCTGTAAGAGTGGTCCATCACCTTTCTCAGGTAATCACTGGGTTCCTGTGTTACTTTAAGGAAGGCATGACAGACTGAACATGGAGACTGAATTAGTTTATTCTCTCACATGCAAAGGCTTGGATCCAGATTGATCCAATTTAGAAAAGTGAAGAAATGTGGTGTTTTTTTGTACCTGATATGTGTAGAAAGCTCACTTCTGCTACTCTCACAAATGTAATAAGAGATATGTGTCATCAAAGAAACATATGTGGGGACAAAAAGGAAGCAATAGTGAATCTTGTTAGGAGAGTAGGAAGGTGTGGTGAAAGAAAATAGAGCCTTCATATCTTACGTATTCCCTAAATCTCTTTACTCCTTATAAATGTTCTTGTCCAATGCCAGAAGAACATGCTCAACAGCATGTTGACAGGGTTGTGTCAACTAACTAACAGAACAGAACTTTTAGCCTGAAATTAAAGTAATTAAATGCACTATTCATTATATACATATAATTGTATGTGTGTGCACGTTTGTTTTTTCAAAAGATTAGAAAGAAAGAAAAGAAATTCACACAAGTATTTGGCAATGATTCCTTCCAGGATTGGGCATGTCATCTGTTTTTTCGTTGTCTTTATACTTTTCATCATATTTCTTCAGCGTTTTTCATCATATTTCAGCTTTATTTTTTTCAGAGCCCTAAATTTTTGTTTTTGTCTTTCATTTTTCCATCAACATTTTCACAATAAACATATTATTGGATGACCAGACAGAAACAAAAGTTGTATTTCTTTATATCTAATTTTGAGAGCAAGAAAGAGGAAAGACTTCCAGTTTGAGAGTTCATGGGCAGTGAGGATTCTAGAAATACTACTTCTTGCAGAATGAGCAGTTAGACAAGTTATGGCCTGTGAAGTCTAAGTCAGTTATTTTGTTCTCTGTTTCAAGCTCTCAAATCTTTCTTCCCAGAAACTGCCCAGTCAAAATAATGATGTTTGAAGATTTGGTTTACTAACCAGTATCTCTATAGAGGTGGGAAAATCTTGACCAGAAATGGGAACTTGATCCCCAAATTTGGGGTGGTAGAGAGACTTGGAAATTAAAGAAACATTACAAATGGAAGATGCTTCTCTAAGATGTAGGGCTGCATCCATGGGCATCCGCACCTCAAGACTTCCTGTGCTTGCTCCTCCCTTCACCTTGAGGTTCTCACTGGTCATGAGGTACTGCTTCATGTCACAGAGGGCTCAGCCCCATTCGCAGCTTCTCTGACTACCCACGCTAAGGTAATCCCTCTATCCTTATGCAATCAGTCCTTACCATATCCTCCTGCATTATTTCCTTCAGAGTGAATACCAAAATTAAATAATCATATTTATTTTCTTTTATGTAACTGTGTAACTCTGCCCACTGAATGGGAGTCATTGCAATGAGAGGCTGTATCTGATGTCAGTGCCACACTGCCAGAGCTAGGGACAACCTCTACACAGTTAACATTCAAGGTGTGTATGGAATGAATGAATGAATGAAAAGTTTTATTTCCTATAGTATCTTTATTAGGCATTTACTAAGTACCAAAACTCCTGAATATTTAGAAACCCATGGAGAAATTTGACAGAGCCAATGGATTAATGAACTGACAATTCCACACCTACTTATATAACTGAATACTTCCCACTCTGCTAATTCTGGGTGCAAAATAGCCAAATCCCCTTTGTTTTCCTTATTAATCAACTCTTCATAGGAGGGAAGTTGAATATCCTACTCTGGGATTGTTGAAAAACAATAATGAAAACCGTCTGTCCAGTAAAAGGATTTGCCAAAAAAGAGGAATGCTTTTTTTGACAGTCCTTGAGGGGTAGAAAAGGGAAAAAAATCACTAAAGGAATATTATAATTAGTCCCACTATCTCACTCTACCGTATTTCTGAAATCAGAAATCCCAATACAAGCCCAAATATTTTCTTTCAAACAAGTCAATCAATCTTGACACAAACAGTTTTAATACGTAGGAAAACCAGCCCTGAGGCTTTATGGTACTTTGCTTATTAAAGGAAACTTCTCCTTAGACGCCTTGATTTTTTTAACACCATGACACTGTGTATTTTCATAAAATTACACAATTTTACAAAGATTTATCTACATCTTTCATTCTTTCATATAGAGGCATCTGTATAACCTAATATTCTAAGGAAGATTTAGGAAAAAATTGAAATGGCATTAATTTTATTAAGTCCATTATCCAAACTCAGATAACATTTTTTGTACCAAATGTCTTATGTTCTCAAACGCTTTAAGTACATTTTCATCTAAACCTTGGCACTGCTGATTTAGCTCACTCATTTCATGGAAAAAAATTATTATATCCTAACCATTTTGAATAAACTAACATTTAACCTGGTTGGTGAAGCTAGTTTCATTTTCAAGCCAATCCACAAATCAGACTGTAATTTCCAATTTAAAAATATGTTAATAATCATTTAGAGAAGTATTATAAAAACTACTGAGGTAAATTGCCAATTGTACCATGAAAGATAAACAAAATTAATCTGTAATTACATAAATCTAAAATAATATTTTTAAGTAATTATGTAGTTTATCAGTTTTTGTAACAATGTAATATAATGGGCAGTACTTTTTATCGAACATGATAAAAGCATGACATGTTTTTGATATGTATATGTGTTTGATATATTTAACTATGGTGCACAGATTTTTTAAATAACTGTAAGTATTATGTGGCATCTATATACAAGAAATAGCTTCATAGATTTTAAGCCTTCAAACTAAAGTTTGGAGGCATACTTTATAATAAAAAAAGTATATATATATTACTAAAAACTAATGGGTCTAGTATATAGCACATAAATTTATGTATTGGTAATAGAAGGGAGAAAATTTAAGCTAAATCAGAAATGCCTGCAACTGGAAGAAACAGTAATATAATTTGATTAAAAAAGAAAAACTTTTACACTATACCAACCCTGAAAAATATCATTTAATTGTTTAAATCGGAAGATTTTGTTGAAAATAACCTAAAAATTTTGTCATTTGTAAAACATTTCAAATCATCTAAAGAATCTCTAGCTCTTTGGCTATTTGAAGGTACTTTTCTTTCCAGCCCATTATGGGTCATAAGAATAAGAGCTGAAAATAAATGCTTACTTCTAAGAACATGGGGAAAGTGGTTTCATATCCAGTGCTTTTTAATGATAGAGTCTTTGTGCTTTGCTCCTACAGGACTCTACCTTAAGAGTAATGCACTTTTTTATAATATTTAAGGGGTAGAAGAGGGAAATATCACTAAATGAATTTTGTGATTAGTCCCACTATCCCACTCTACCATATATCTGAAAGCAAATCCCAGTACAACACCAAATACTATTTTTCTAACAAGTTGATCAACCTCAACACAAACATTTTTAATCCATGAAAAGACTGAAAGCCCTGAGGCTTTTTGGTACCTTACTTATTAAAGGAGACTTCCCTTTAGATGCCTAGATTTTTTTAACACCCTGAGGCTGTGTACTTTTGTAAGATTTAGAATGGGTGATGGATATGCCTTCATTTTATAGAGTGCAAGAAGCATTATTTTCAGCACAAGCAAGTTCTCAGGTAGTTACATTTTCAGAAAAAAGTATATATACACATATGGAAATAAAGGATCTGGGAACTGATACCCTTAAAATTCACTGTGTCCAGGGGTAGCCCTAATCAAGTTTAAAGACTAGTATATCAAAGCACTCATCACCTGACAGATCCAGAATAATTCTCTGCCATCTTTCTGTGGGGTACAACTTCATTTTATACTCCTAAAATCCAAGAGTCTTATAATATCCCCTTTCCTCAAACACTAGAGCTACTCACTAAACCTCCCAAGAGGAGTTGTCGTCAGCAACTCCAGGAGGCCTCATTCTTACCCTTTTGCGGGAAATTGCCCTTGTTACTCAAAGGTAATTTACCTTTCTAAGGGAGGGAACCCAAGTTCTTCCAAGTTGTCTATGCTTAATGTTTGGGGTTGAGGTTAATGATTTCAAACTGAATTTTCTGGTGTATATGTTACTAGAAAAGAGATTAAATATATAAATGTTCTCTAGTACAATATCCTACTCTACTTGAGTTTCCTAACATTAGTAAGTATATACTTAGATAAGGCAGTCTTGATAAATAGAGTAAGACATATTGCTTAAACATATCAGTTTGCAGTGAAAATGATTCCCTTGTGAGAAGATCCAAAGGGTTCAGACATTACTGTGAGGTGGACAGAAAAGCTCTACTTGTAGCCTACCATGACTGTTCCCATTAGTTGGCTCATTTACAAAATCAAAAGGGAATCAGCACAGAAGAATGAGTAAGAGCTTTGGAGTTGGAAAGATCTGGGTTTCCATCTCTGATTTGGTCCTTGCCAGTTACATGATCTAGCATAAGCAATCAAGCTTTAGTGTTGCTGACTATAAAATGAAGATTAAATTACCAACTTCATAGGATTTGTGAGGATTAATGAAATTTACATCTGTATAGCATATAGCACAACCATGTGTCTGGCATAGTAGCCAATTAATAGGATGTTAGTTCCTTTTCTTTATTCATCATTTGCTACATGCAAAATTATTCAAAGAAGAATAAGATATAAATACTTCTCTTACAGAGTACAAAATGTAGAGAGACAGCTGGCTGTAGGAACAAAAAGTTAAAATAGAGTTGATTAGAGGCTATAAAGAGGCATGCACAAAGTACTATGGAAGCATGAGCCAGAAGCCAGGAAAGCAGCCTTTCGTATTCTATATGATTTAATTCAATTCATATAACAACTCATCATTGAGATCCTTCTGTTTCCTCAGCATTATTGGGTCCAATGGACCATTCCGAGTATAAATTGTGAACTCTGTCCTTTGGTAGTTTATAATTCGGTTCAGAAGACAAGACTTACAGGAAACACAATATTTAACAAATATTTATTGAATGCCTATTATGTGCCAAGAACTATACAAGGTGGAGGCTATACATGGTCTCCTCAAAAGCTAATGTCTAGTGGTGGATGTTAATAAGTAAGAAATAAATCAATTAAAGAACAAATGCCACCAACTGATGAGGTGCCAAGAGGTAATAGAGAGGGTGAGTGCCATGGGAGGTCATAGAGGGTGGAGGAGAGAATTCCTCACTGTCAGGTCGCCCTCAAGATCATCCTGAAGACCCAGGCAGCCCTTTCTGAAAATGTTGAGTGGAGACTCAGAAACTGCAACCTTAGTTTCTTGAGTGAAAGAAATTCTTTTGGGTTTTGTACACCATACAATTGCATACATATTTTAGAAGTTAATAGTTAAATACATACAAATATAAATCATACACTTTACAATCTCTGAGACTATAATGAAATAGTCCCAGTCTACTAGGTTCATGTATCCCATTTGATATATAAACCACTAATTATTATCAGATTTTACATATGGTAATACAATCATTGTTCTAGCTATTCTGTACTCTGTCATAGATGCTCACTGATTCACTTGACTGAAGGTAACTAATTTTGTCAGGTATAGAATCACATGGATTGATTAGGCCTAAGGAATATTTTAAATACCAACCCCACGGGAGAGTTTATAAAAACAAATACCAAATATTACAGCTATTAAATATGACTCAAGATAATGGAGCTGACATGAGAGTATGGATCTTGATGTAATGCCTTTAATTTTCCTGAACAGAAGGCATTTTTTATGGTAACATGATAGAGCATTGTGCTATGCCCAGCTGTTAGAATTCCAAGAAACTGTCAACCTGAAAAGAAATCTTCCATAGTGCATAGGGCTAAGAAATATCCTCCAATTTCACTAACATTATTTACTTTTGACTTCAGGATTCTTGGAAATACTATTTTCTTTACATGTCCGGTAATAGAATTCAGAAAACAAATCATCTTTTCTTTCCTTCCCATCTGCCATGCTGACCGAGCCTCACCTTGCCTCATGCCTGCCTTACCTCCAGGTATGGGAGGCGATAAAGAGAAGAGACACTGGACGCAGGCAGCCCTGTATACACATCATGGCTCCACTACTTGTCTGTGACCCTTTAATTATTAACCTCTATTAACCTCAACTTCTTAACCAATGAAATGGGGATGACAGTATGGTTGACATGGGATTATTGTGAGAGTGTAATTAAAGAGGTAACAATCACAAAGCATCTGGAAATCAATAAGCAAAGTTATGTAATTATTGTAACAGGGAAAATGAAGCCACCCTTTAAGTGAGGGATAAAGGCATTGAATGTTGAGGGAACAAGTCACCGATGTTCCTCAACTTTAAAGCCAATAGATCAACATTCTCAAATGCAAAAGAGATCAGGTAACTGTATCCAAGAACTCTTCTTTAAAATAAAAAAAGGAAGAGAAAAGGGGAATTCAAGATGGTGGCATAGGAAGATCCTGAGCTTATCTCCTTCCACAGACACTCCAAACCTACAGCTACTCATTGACCATTTCCCTCTGAAGAGTATCTGAAAAGTAGATAAACTCCTCTCTACAACAAAGGATAAAAGGACCACATTTAGTTGGGTAGGAGAGGCAGAGATACAAATTCACAAAAAATCCCACCCTCTGCACAATGACACACAATAGGGAGGGGATCTCACCAGATAGGCATGATGCTCGGAGGAGCAAGGGATGGTGCCCACATTGGGCACCCTGGCCCCTCAGATCTGCACCAGAAAAAAGGAACCCCAAGAATGTCTGGCTTGGGAAACCAATGCAGCTGTTGTCCAGGGGTCAGTCCCAAAGTGTTATAAAAAACCTGTGATTACCTTCTTGGAGGGCTCACATGCAGTCTTATTTATCCCAAGACATGGTGAAAAACCAGCAGTTTGAAAAATGCCTAGATTATATGTGAGGGACATTTACTTTCTCATCTGGGGCAGGGGCTAGAGGGGTGGGGGATAGTTGACATGCTCCCTGGAGATGGAGGCACTTTTGGATGCCATGGTTGCCCTCTCTAGATAGCCTGCTAGCAAAGGCAGGTAAATCAGACCTGGCACCCTCTCACTGCTTTATGGGGGCAAGTGGTCATGGCACTGAGACTGGAGATTGGCCATTGAAATTCTCCCTCACTCCCTGGCTCAAACTGACCAGTGTAAGCATGAGTAGCATCTAGACATTCTCATCCTAAAGCCTGTATTCTCTGTATTTTGAAGGCTGTGGGAGCACCCAAACTTTCCCCCCTCCCTTTCTGATGCCCGTAAATATACCCTACCCAGCACATTTTCCAACTGCCTTGCTAAAGCCAACCAACCCATACAGGAACACACCTTGATCACTTGGCCCTGGTGGACAAGAGGGATGGAGTTCCAGAGCTCCATGAGACTGTAATAATTAGAAACACAGCTGTTGGCAGGCCATCAGCTCCCCAGGACACTACACAGACAACAGACCGAAACACAACCTCAGTCTTCCTGTGAATAAGGCCTGCTTAATGAGCTTGGAGCTTCAGCCTAAAGGACAGGCTTTGAATTTCCAAAAGTCCAGAGGCTAAGGAGGCACACTCGGGGAATGTAAGCAGGAGGACACCATCCTGGCACACTCGTTTGGTCTTGCTACAGATAAATGGGACTTCACAGAAAAGATTTGATATGTTCATCTGGAGCCCCAGTTTTTGCAACTGTTGCCCAGGGGTTTACAGAGATTATAACTGCAGCTTCCCAAGACTGTGTATATTTGCATACTTTAAAAGTTGCTGTCTGAATGCCTTCTTTCCAATCAGCTTGACCCTAGCCTCTAAATGAGATTCCTCTCCTTGGATCATGGGCAGGACTTGGCACACCCTCAACAATGAGGCCATATCAAAAAAAAAATCAGGACATGTATACAATAACACAGGTTTGAGAGACAACTAATATCAAGGGCAAGTTTGAACAAGAAGGATTATCACCTATACAAGGGCATTCCTTCAAGACAGAGAGCTTGCTGCTTTGCATAATATGTAGAAAAAACACAGAGAGCCAAGCAAAATAAGGAACCAGAAAAGTACATTCTAAACAGAAAAACAATATAAAACTTCAGAACAAGGCCTTAAGGATATTCAATCTACCTGATAAATCATTCAAAGTAATAGTCATAAAGAAGCTCACTGAATGAAGGACAAGAATGGATGAGCATGGTGAGAACTCAATGAAGAAAGAAAATATAAAAAATTACCAAACAGAAGTCACAGAGCTGAAAAATGCAACAACTAAACTGAGAAGTACACTACTGGGGTTCAACACCAGACTGGATGAAATAGAAGTACTGATCAGTGAGCTGGAAGATAAAGCAATGGAAGTCAACCAGACATAGGAACAAAAAGAGTTTTTTGGGACAACAACAAATATTATAGGGAATCCAGGGCAGTGGAGAGAAAAAGGGGCCGAAAACTTATTTAAAGAAAAAATGGCTGAAAACTTTTCTAACTTGAGGAAGGAAACCAATAACCAGGTTCAGGAAGTCCAGGGAGGTCCAAATAAAATGAACCTAAAGAGAACCACCCCAAGGCACATGATAATTACAATGTCAAAAATTAAACATGAAGAGAAACTCTTAAAAGCAGCAAGAGAAAAACAAATTTTACATAAAAGAAAAACCTTATGAAGTTATCAGCTTGTTCTCAGCAGAAACTTTGCAGGCCAGAAGGGAGTGGCATGATAAATTCAAAGAGCTGAAGGGAAATAATGTCAACCAAGAATTGATACCTATTAAGGTTACCTATCATTCAGATTTGAAGGAGAGAAAGAGGCTTCCAGATAGGCCAAAGCTAAAGGAGCTCATCACTACTAAACTTGTATTACAAGAAATATTGAAAAGACTTCTTTATGTTAAAAAAAACACAACTAATTAATAACAAAAATAGAAATGAAAGTAAAAATCTCACTGGAAAAGGAACATTTATAGCACAAGTAGTAATCGCTTACAAAGCTAAGAAGGTTAAAAGACTCAAGTAGTAAAATTAACTAAAACTATAATAATTAGTTAAGGGATAATAAAATAAAAGTATTTTTGTGAAAAGTAACATCAAAATATAAAAAGTGACATCAAAAACACAAAATGGGGGTTATCAAAAATATAGTTTTGAATGTATTCAAATTTAAGTTATGAACTTGAAGTAGACTGTTAAATACTTAGAATGAGATATGTGAGTCTCATTAAACCACAAAAGGCATAAACTTACACTAAATACACAAAAGATAATGAGAAAGGAAACTAAGCGTAATACTAAGAAAGTCATCAAACCACCAAGGAAGAGAGAAAGAGAAGAAGAAAAAAACAGGAACTACAAAAAGAGCCAGAAAACAACAAAATGTAAATAAGTACATACCTGGCAATAATTGCTTTAAATGTAAATGGAATACATTTTCAATCAAAAGACATAGAGTGGCTAAATCTATATAAAAATATAAAAAAAAAAAGGACAAGACATCTATATAATGCCTATAAGGAGTTCATGTCAGAAGTCAGGACTTACCTACACAGACTGAAAGTGAAGGAATAAAAATATATTCCATGCAAATGGATTAAAAGTAAGCTGGTATAGCAAAACTCACAACAAAAAAAAAAGGCTTTAAAATAAAGATTATACCAAAATGCATAGAAGGTCATTATATAATGATAAAGGTGTCAATCCTAGAAGAGTATATAACATTCATAAATATTTATGCACCTAAATATGTAAAGTAAATGTTGACAAAGGGAAAAGGTGACAGTAATATAATAATACTAGGGACTCTAACATTCCACTTACATCAATGGATATATCATCTAGAAAATTAATAAGGGAAACATAGACCTTAAATAAGACATTAGACCAGGTAGGTTTGATAGCTATATATAGAATATTTCCTCAAAAAACTGCAGAGAACATGTTTTTTCAAGTGCACATGGAAGACTCTCAAGGACAGAACACATTCTAGAGCACAAAACAAATATCAGTAAATCTAAGACTGCAACCACATTGAACATCTTTTCCAACCACAACAGTATGAAACTAGAAATCAATTACAAAAAAAATAATAATTATGGAAAAATTACAAAACACAGAGATTAAACACCATGTTACTAAACAAGCAATGAGTCAATGAAGAAATTTAAGAGAAAATCAGAAAATACCTTGAAACAAGTAAAATTGGAAACATAACTGTGAATAAAGTAAAGGTTCCTGTGGCCAGGATTCTCACTTGACCCTGGTTGGCTAGCTCACTACACACATGTGGGCAATACCTTGTTATTGACTCTATATAACAAGCTCTGTCCAGTGCTCTGGGTGACATGGTGGCACAACTGCAAGGCTGCAGGAGAGCAGAGATGAGACTGGAGTGGTGGCAGTGCTGAGGAAAGAGACTGAGATGGCTGCAGGAGTATAGAGGCCCACAGACAGAGACCAGCTTGCTGCATGCAGACTTTCTCTGAGTGGATGGGATTCTGAGTGGACAGAATTCTAGTGATTGACTTGCCACCATGGGAATAAAGCTGGTAACCCTTTCCCCCCAAGAATGTTCTACTGTCATTTCTTTGGTCAAACTGAATCCACAGTGAAATCTGGGGCTGAAACCCATTGGCAAGACAACTTTCCAAAATCTATGAAACACAGCAAAAGCAGTTAATGGGGAAGTTCACAGCAATACAGGCTGACCTCAAGAAAGAAAAAAAATCCAAAATAAACAATCTAACTTTATATATACAGGAGCTGGAAAAAGAAGAAAAACAAAGCACAAAATTAGTAGAAGGAAAGCAACAATAAAAACAGAGCAGAACTAGATGAAATAGAAACTAAAAAAAGAAGAAATCAATCAAACTAACATCTGGTTTTTGAAATGATGAAATTAATAAACATCTAGCTGAACTCATCAAGAATAAAAAGAGAGCAGACCCAAATAAGTAAAAACAGAAATTAAAGAGGAGATTTACAACTGACACCACAGAAGTACAAAAGAACATAATGAATTACTACAAGCAATTATGCACCAAAGAATTGGAAAGTGAAAGGAAAGGATAAATTATTAGAAATGTACAACTTTCCAAGACTGAATCATGAAGAAACAGGAAATTTGAATAAACCAATTACAAGTAATGAAACTGAATCAGTAATTTTAAAACTTTCAAAACACAAAAATCTAGGACCAGATGGTTTCACAGATAAATTCTACCAAACATTTAAAGAAGAGTTATTACCTACCCCCAAACTGAAACTAAGATGTGAAACAATAAAAACATAGGTGTTAAGTTCCTTGACTTTGGTCTTAGCAATGCTTTTTTGGATCTGTCTCTAAAGGAAAGGGAAACAAAAGCAAAATAAATAAATGCAACTACATCAAGCTAGAAAATTTCTGCACAGTGAAGGAAACTATTAACAACAACAACAAAAGAAAAACCCCTACTGAATGGGAGAAAATATTTGTAAATCATATATGCTGTAAGGGGTTTATATAAAGAATGCACAGAACTCAACACCAAGAAAAAATAGTATGATTAAAAAATGGGCAGAGAAACTGAACATTTTTCTAAAGAAATACAGTTAACCAGCAGTCACATTAGAGTATGCTCAACAAAGCTAATCATCAGGTAAATGCAAGTCAAAATCACAATGAGGTATCACCTCACACTTGTCAGAATGGCTATTATCAAAAGACAAGAAATAACAAATGTTGGCAAGGATGTGGAGAAAAGTGAACTCTTGTGCACTGTTCTTAAGAATGTAAATTGTTGCAGTCACTATAGAAATCAATACAAAACACAAAAAAAATTAAAAATAGGACTACCATATGATCCAACAATTTCACTACTGCTATCCAAAAGAAATGGAAACACAAATTGGAAAAGATATTTGCACCCCTATTTTCATTGCAGCATTATTTACAGTAGTCAAGATGTAGAAATTAACCAAGTGTACATCAATGGATGAATGTAAAAAAGATGCAGTACATATATATATAAAGAAATATTATTCAGCTGTAAAAAATAATTAAACCTAACCATTTACAACAACATGGATGGACCTTGAGGGTATTATACTTGGTGAAATAAGTGAGACAGAGAAAGAATAATACAACATGATTTCACTTATATGTGGAATCTAAATAAACAAAACAAAAAACAAAGAAAATATAAAACTCAGACTCATAACTCAGTCTGTTACAGAAAACAGATTGGTTGCCAGAAAGGAGGAGGGTTGGAGGTGCAAAATGGGTGAAGGGGATTAAGGAGTAAAACTTGCAATTATTAAATAAATAATTCATGGATATACAATGTGCAACATAGGGAATACAGTCAATAATATTGTATTAGCTTTGTAAAGAGACAGACAGTAACTAGATTTTTTATGGTGACCATTTCACAATGTATACAAGTGGCAAATGATTATGGTGTAACCTGAAATTAATATAGTATTGTGTGTCAGTTATACCTCAATAAAAAAAGATGCTTCATAAATTGTCAATCAAAAGATCATTTATGAAACTATAGTCTAGTTTAATAGTCAAAACAAAAGTCTTGTGTTTAAAGAGATCTGAGAGAAAGGGTATTACCCAACTGGGTCTTTAAGCATAAACACAACAAACAGGTGTTCTTAATCATGAAAGAACTCAGGGAACATAATTCCTAGAAGCCATATTGGTACTAAAATTCAGCCAACTTGGACATAAATGAAAATAAAAAAACATGAGTGAAGAAAGCATTGCAAAATGGTTATGAAAACCAGTTAATTATTAACTATGCAAGTAAGATTACAAAACTGTGGGAATTATGATTACTGAATAGACTACGATTTTTATAAACCTTGAAATTGTAAAAGTAGTAATAATGAAAACTGTGAAAAAAGAGAAAAAAATGGTGGAAAAAGGTGAGAGTACTAATTTTCCCATCTTGCACAGTAGATAGTTGGCATAGTAAAAAATTTAAACATGAAGTTTTAAAAAATATAATCACTGCAAATTCTTACTTTCACATGCCTTTGTTTTTATAGAGAGATCAATCTAATGATATTTAAGATAAATATATCTTGTGCTTAAAAATTATTTGAGTATTTGTGGGGAAGTTGGGCTTCCTATGGCCAGGATCTCCACTGAACTTAAACCACCTGATGATGTAACTGGCCTGTTGCTAGGCTATTGCTTCCACACCTTTAGGCAATAAGCTGTTATTGTGCTATATAGAGAGCTCGGCCCAGTGCTCTGCACAGGCAGAGATGCTAGTGCTCCTACCACTGAGAGAACAAGCCGGGTAACTTTCACCCCAAAGAACATTTTGCTGTGAATTTCTTTGGTCACATTGAATCCATAGCAAATTTGCCTGGGGTTGACACACATTGACAAGACAATTGGCGAACGTCGGCGGGGTTCATTGTTGACGAAGGAAAAAGACAGGCTGCCCTTATGGGAGAGGTGCTTCAGCAGGTTGCCCCTGTGAATAGGGAGAGAGTGGATTGTCCCCCAGTGGGTATGTGGTCTGAGGTGGCTTGCCTCCTAGAGGGCTGGGGGCTGGGTCCCACCCCAGGACTGGAGGCAAGTGGAAGTAACACTTCAGGCTGTAGGGGTGGCCCTTGGTATAGTAAGTAGGTCTTCTGAGAAACAGAGTGGCCGTGAGGCAGACTGTGGGTTGGCTGCTTCTCACAGTATTAAAAAGTTCTACAGAAGAGACTCAAGAAAATAAAGACCCAGCAGCTGAAAGTTCCCCAAGGAGAGGAGCAGCACCCTCCCCAGGTCATGGAGCACTCTATGGTCCGCCCCTATACTCAGGCTGAGCTGGTGGATTTGGGCTCCCAGTTTAGGCAGAAGCCCTCCGAGTCAATATCAGCTTGGCTCCTGTGTCTGTGGGACTTAGGGGTGGATAGGATTATTCTGTCGGGATCAGAGATGGGAAAGCTGTCTTCCCTGACAGTGCAGCCTGCCTTGAGGAAGTGATTACAAAATGCACATCAGACCCCAGGGAGTCACTCCCTCCTCGATTGGCTTATGGCTGCCCTTCGAGCTGTGTGGCACAATCTGGGTGATCTACCATCCTCTCCTGTTAAATGGCAGACGTATGTTGAGCTCCAACAAGTGTTATAAGAGCTAGGCATAAGAAATGTCATCTATAGTCCAGAGAATTATGGACCAGATGAAGAGATTTTCACTACTGGGATGAGAAATATTGTGCTTCAAATGGCTCCCACATCCCTCTTTGGGTCTCTAGTGGGCATTCTTTCCCCTCACTTAAGGCATCTCATAACCGAGGTGACACATACAGTAGCAGAGTGAGGAGAGGCTGAAGAAATGAGAAACCAGAAAGAAATAAGATCAATAGGATCTGTTACTCACAAGAAGAATTTAAAGGACCCCATGAAGTTTACAAGGACCCAGATGTGGGTCGATTTAATATGGGCAGGAGCAGATGGGAGGAAATAAGATAGGAAGTCAAATAGGATCTTACTGGAGCTATGGCAATAGCTGAAACCAGGGCAGCAGTTCCAGCTATTAAGACCAAAGAGGCAGAGGTCAGAGACAGAGCCACAAGTCTGGCCTGTGTGTTTGCAAGACTTCCTGCTAGAGAATGAGCCAACTTCACTTGGGCCCACACAGGAATGTGACTGGGGAACAAGTTTTGACTGAGTGGAAGGTCAAGATAACTGCCCTGAGGGACCACAGGGGGACTGACAGCCACATGTTCAAATAGCTATCTATTGGTCCCCAGTGAACATTCAACGTGTCCTGACTTTGGTGGATACAGGGGGCTAAATGTTCACTGATTCATGGTAACCCTGCGTGGTTCCCTGGGAGCCACTATTATAGATGGATATGGGGATAAGGCTATCAGAGTGAAAAAAGCCCAAATCCCTTTAGGAATAGGGCATCTACCCCCAAAAGTGTATACTGTGTATATATATCTCCTATCCCTGAGTATATTTTGGGGATTGATATCCTGCAGGGTCTATGGTTGCAGACCACTGCAGGTGAGTTCAGACTGAGAGTATGTGATGAAGGCAGGTCTGAGGGGACATGCTTGGCACATGCCCGTAGCTTTGCCTGTGCCTTGGTGGGTGACTAATACCAAACAATGCAAACTGCCTGGAGGGCATAAAGAGATTGGAGAAACTCTCCAGGGGTTGGTAAAGAAGGGTATTGTAAAGCCCACCCATAGTCCTTTCAATTCCCCAGTGGGACCAGTAAAAAGCCAGATGGCTCCTGGCATAAGATGATGGATTACAGAGAACTGAATAAAGTCATACCCCCTATGCATGCTGCTGTCCCCTCTATTGCAGGCTTGATGGACACCCTCAGCCATGAACTAGGAATATACCATTATGTGGTAGATCTTGCTAATGCCTTCTTTTCCATTGACATTGAGCAGGAAAGTCAGGAACAGTTTGCCTTCACATGGGAAGGATGGCAATGGACTTTCACTGTTCTTCCACAGGGATACCTCCACAGCCCCACCATCTGTCATGGACTTGTAGCCCAGGACTGGCCTGCATGGGAGAAACCACCAATGGTGCAGCTGTACCATTATATTGATGATGTCATGCTCACATTTGATTCTCTTTCAGATCTAGAAGGTGCAGCCCCTAGCCTGCTGCAACATTTACAGGAGAAAGGATGGGCTGTGAACAGTACCAAGTTTCAGGGACCTTGTTTGTCTGTCAATTTCTTTGGGGTCATCTGGTCAGGTAAGACCAAACTTATACCAGAAGCAGTTATAGATAAAGTCCAGGCCTTTCCTGTTCCTACAACTGTAGCATTGCTACAGTAGTTTCTGGGTCTTCTAGGCTACTGGAGACCATTTATCCTGCACTTGGCACAAATTCTGAAACCCTTATACCAGTTGGTACAAAAGAACATCAGGTGGGACCACAATGAGTCATGTGCATCTGCCTTTACTACAGCAAAACGGGCAGTCAAGGCCATGCAGGCCTTGAGTGTGATAGACCCATCAAGGCCCTGTGAGCTGGATGTTCATGTCACTGAAAACAGTTATGGCTGGGATCTCTGGCAGTGACTTGAATGAACTCCCCAACCTACTGGGTTCTGGTCACAACTCTGGAAAGGGGCAGAGGTACAATGCACTTTGATAGAAAATCAACTGGCTGCCTTGTATCACACCTTGCTGGCTACAGAATCCATCACTGGAATGGCCCTGATAAAGGTAATAACCACCTATCCCCATCTTGGGGTAGGTACAAGACTGGAACCAAAAGCCAAGGAGTGGTGTGGCACACATGCACACACTAGCCAAGTGGGGTGCTTACCTATAGCAGCATAGTGCCCTCTCTAGTAGCCCCTTGAGTGAAGAACTCCAACGCTTATTGGGGCCGGTGACATATACTAGTGAAAAGCAGGAAGAACTTGCTTTTGAACCATTGGTAGCAGAGAGTCCGTATCAGGGGGGAAGAGCCCCTATATCCAAAGATGCATGGTCCACAGATGGCTCCATCTGTGGGCGGTCCCCAAAATGGAGGGCCACAGCTTTCCATCCTAAGACTGAGACAATATGGATGAAATATGGTGAGGGGAAGAGCAGCCAATGGACAGAGTTGCAGGCCGTGTGGCTTGTGATCAGCCAGGAGCCCTCCCCTATAGTTGTCTGCACTGACAACTGGGCCGTCTATTGGGGTTTGACCCTGTGGTTACCAACCTGGTAACATGCCAACTGGCTGGTTGGTCACCGACCCCTTTGGGGGCAAGAATTGTGGCAATACTTATGGGCCTATGGTCAGACTAAAATAATTACAATATGCCACATGACAGGTCATTTGCCACTAGCACCCCCAGGAAATGATGAAGCAGATAAATTGGCCCTGAGAATGTTGGTTAGAAGGAAAGCCTACCTCTGATGTTGCCCAATGGTTTGTTGCATGCAGGGCAAAAGACAATGTGGGCTGTAGCCCATCAGTGGGGCTTGCCTTCGAACTTTTAAGAGGTTAGTAGAGCCCAGCAGGAGTGTGTTGTGTGCTCCAAAAGGGACTTACACCAAGTTCCACAGTAACATAGGACAATAGCTAAGGGGCCTATACTGCTCATCAGGTGGCAGACTATATTGGGCCTCTACCTTTGTCAGAAAGATATCAGTATGCTATGACTTGTGTGGACACAGCTACTGGACTTCTGGTTGCTTTTCCTACCTGTGTGCAGACCAGCAGATGACCAAAAGAGGCCTGGAGCGTCTCTTTGCTGCCTATGGCTGACCACAGGTGATTGAGAGTGATCAGGGCACCCATTTTACTGGACATACACTGCAAGAATGGGTGCGACAGCTGGGAATCAAGTGGAAGTTCCATGTGCCATACAATCCTACCACAGCAGGCATGATAGAGAGGTACAATGGCTTGTTAAAATCCGGACTAAAGTCAGATACCAATAGTCTACAGGGATGGCCACTCCACTTATGGACCGTGCTACAGCGTTTGAATGAGAGACCCTGAAAGGGAGCCCTGAGCCCTGTAGACATGTTAACACATATGGCTGCCTCCCTTATACAACTGCAAGTATAAACCAAGGAAGAACCACTGAAGCCAAGGTTCGGCCACCAGAATAACATCTTGCTGCCAGCACCAACTGCACTGAACCCCAGGGACTCCATTGAGTGGATGTGGCCTTGGACCTTTCAACACATGGACCAACGATGGCTGGTTCTCCTGACACCTTGGGAACAAGGCCTGGAAACTGGCCTCCTGTGTATTCCTGGAATAATAGCAGAGTGCCTCCCAAAGGTCACAGTAGTATATCTTGAAGGCCAGAAGGTAAGAGCATCTTACCAGGGAGTTTTGTTTTATCATAATGGCCAGTGCATGCACCTCCAGTAGCACTATATATAGACCCTTCAGTAACCCCCACGGGAAAGGAGTAAAAGTATGGTATACTAGACCTGGAAGGGACCCCCTTCCTGCTATAGTCCTATCATAGGACCACTCTCTTGTATGCATCCTTCCTGATGGACAAGATTTGCCTACGTTGGTGACATTAAAACATGTGTCTTACTGCTCCTAAAGTCTTTGTGGATTGGAAACTTCCTCTGGCTTGAGGATTATTATAATTTTTTGTTAGTAGGAACCTCCTCTGGCTTGATGATTATTATAATTTATGTTACCTGTATCAAAATCTTGTGGTATCTTAATTTTTGTTATTATCTCTGAGTTGTTGTTATCCTCTGTTACTATTGTGGAATCTGGTTACAGTGCTCCAGCTTTCTCGTACAGGCACCACTGCGGAAGATTGAAAGTGTGTAGATTCTAAGGCAAGAATCCTGGAGGGGTGGAGTGTGGGGAAGTTGGGCTTCCTATGGCCAGGATCCTCACTGAACTTAAACCACCTGATGATGCAACTGGCCTGTTGCTAGGCTACTGCTTCCACACCTTTAGGCAATAAGCTATTAATATACTATATAGAGAGCTCAGCCAAGTACTCTGGGTGGAGGCAGAGACGCTAGTGCTCTATCTACCTTGAGCAGAACAAGCTGGGTGTCTTGCCAATGGGTTTCAGCCCCAGGCAAGTTTGCTATGGATTGAATGTGACCGAAGAAAATGACAGCAAAACGTTCTTGGGGGTAAAAGGGTTATACCCAACTTTATTTCCAGGTGGCAGGTCAGTCACTAGAATCCTATTCACTCAGAGGGAGTCTGTATGCAGCAAGCCACTCTCTGCCTCTGGGCCCCTCTGTCTGCACAGCCGTCCTGCACAGCCATCCTCTGGGCCTCTGTCCTCAGCACTGCCACCACTCCAGCCTCTGCTCTCCTGCATTCTTGCAGCCCTGCCACCGTGTCGTGCCCAGAGCACTGCGCAGAGCTCTTTATATAGAGTCAACAGCCATGTATTGCCTACAGGTGTGCGGTGAGCTAGTCAACCCCAGCCAGGTTAGAATCCTGGCCACAGGAACTCTCATTTTATCCACACTGGGTAATGCACCCTTTCACCCCAGAGAACATTTTGCTGAATCCATAGTGAAATTGCTCAAACCCATTGGCAAGACAGTATTATTTCTGCAATCCTTTCCACTGAATTTCTATTTCTTTTTCTTCTGCACAAACTGAGTGTCTTGCCAGTAGGTTTCAGCCCTGGGCAAGTTCACTGAGACCAAGGAATGACAATGGAACATTCCTGGGATAAAAGGGCTTATTACCTGGTTTGTTCTCCTGGCCATAGATTGAGCACTTGAATCATATTCTACATACAGCAGTCTGCACGTCTGTAATCCTCCTTTATCTCTGCTTCCACCCAGAGCACTGGGACAAGATCCTTATATAGCTTCAATTTTTCCCACACTGAGAGAAATAAGTGTAATGATTTAACAAAAATTAATAAGCATTATCCCATTTAATACATTGTATCTATATCCATCACTTATCCAGCCATATATTTACCTATCTCTACCTTTATATTTAGTGTTGTGGTGGTAAAAATTGAAGTTGCTACAGCCAGGATCCTCACCTGAATCTAAACTACTTGTTGATGTAATTGACCTGCTGCTAGGCTACTGCTCCCACACCTGTAGGCAATAAGCCATTATTGACTGAGTCCCTATATAAAGAGCTCTGCCCAGTGGTCTGGGTCGAGGCAGAGACAAGGGCAATCACTGACTGTCCTGGAAGAGTCTCCTCCTACTAACCCAAACCTTCATTAACCTATGCCTCAAAGGATTGTAATGGGGAATGATTTAAACTTGAAAGTGTGTACAAATGGAAAACCCAGAGAGGAAAGAGCAAGAATGATCCCAAGGGTAAGAAACAGAGAATTCAAAAGGTGGGTGCAGGGTCAGAAGACAAAGGTTATGACAGAAAATTGTTTTTGAGAAAATAAAAATAGATTCACAACCTGAGAACAGGGGAGTTAAAGTGTTATTTGAAGATCACTTTGTCTAATGGGTAGGTACTACCCAGGGTATTTCTAAAACACATTGATGTCTTCAATACCATAACCTGAGCTAACTTTGCATTTATCGAGCAGAGAACAAATGTACAAGGGAATGTCATGTAAAACAAAAATGCTTTGTGATGAAAAAATATATAAAAGATCATGAGCCTTGCTTGACCCTGAAAGGAAAGGCCAGAGTAGTTTTCTGAGTTGGGGTATCTAGGGAGATGGAGAAGCTGAGTTCATTTCTAAAAGTAAGGACAAGGGAATTTCATAGCAAGTTGTTAATAGAGAAATTTTTTTCATGCCATATTTCACACCACAAAATCTGGTTTGACAATAAGCCAACAGAAATCTGGTTGGACTACAAAAACAAATCCCCGGTTGTAAATAGTTATATTAAGAGGTATAAACCCTCCTTTCAAAGAAAGTCTGTACTTTTTTTTGCAGAAGGATTCATAGAGAGCTACCACATACATTTGTGTAGGATGCACATTGCAGAACACATAATCATCTAAGCGAATGGTACCCTGCAAGAGTTGTATATGAACAATGTCCCCACTGTATGCAGTTGCCTTGCTATTATAATTGTATTTCTAAAATTTGGGACCTTTTGTTTCCTATTTATTTCAAAATATCTGGGATAGAAAAGTCTATTAAACAGACAGTTCTTCAATGCAACTATGCTAACAGTAACACACACACACTGCTGAGTGGAAACACTTCTATTCTACAGTTTTATCTTTATAGCCGTCTGCCCTGACTCTATACCACTTGAGTTTCTTGACCTCTGCATTGATTTTTACATGATGTAGGATGTAGTTCTAGGGAGGACTTGCCATCAGACTAGTCTAAACAGAGTCTGTTATTAGACCCCATGTTCCTCAATTACTGATTCTATATGTAATCCATAGTTCAATATTCTACATTGCCTTGTACATAGTAAGTACTCAAGGGTTATTAATTAAGTAAAAGGTCAGAGGGACTAAATCTATTTCCTTTGTATCTTCTCACAACAACTGAGAAGGGATGACACTCAGAGGTGCATATGAGCATCACTAACAATTTTCCTAAATAATGTTTCTTCTTGCAGAAATATTATTTAAAGCAGCTGAAGATTAAGTGAGGTTTCTGAAATGAAGCTGAAAAGAAAGTCTGGCAAAAGTAGTTCCTTCTTTGCTAATCAGCAAGCCACAGTCCCATGGGCTGGTGCTGCCCTTCAGGCCAATGTTCTGATTGCATGTGTTGGAGAGACTGGTTACTGTGTTTCCAGGAGGAGGTGGGGAGGGCTCCTTGTGGGGGGTGTCTTAGCCTGATTGCTGGGAGATGCCTACAGGGGTAGGACCTAATTCTAGTAGCTTCTCTTACATATATACCTCCTCTCAGAATGTGATAGATGCCTGCTTTTTAAACTCTTGAAATGTGAGGACACAGTGTCTAAAATGAGCATGATGAAATGGAGTGTTATTCTAGAAAGATGAAGCATGATTTTGAGAGGCAGCATATAACTACAAGGCTGGAATATTTCCAGGAGGTTATGGATGGCACCCGGGCTGACTCAGTTCTCTCAGACTGAGCCTAGGCAGCTGGTGTCACCCTCCTCCTTCTCACAAGTGTTGTGCACCCTACTCTTACCATGAGAGTGCACCCACAGTCTCAGTTGATTCCCAAATGCTGGTGGTCTCAACATTGCACATTTATAAAACCACATCCTCAGAATACTGGAGAAACACTGAATGCACTCTTTTTTGATCTGCTGTGAGAAGGAATCAAATTGAATGAATAAACATGAAGGCATATTGGAATCTGTAAAATGCTACATAAAATTTAGGTATTGTTATTAATATAGAAAGTTGTTCATGTTACAATTTCTCTTATGTAGGTCAAAAAATGTTCAGACTCCTCATTGCAAACATAAAAAACAACTATATGTAAAACTTGTAATTATGACACAGCAGTTACTCTCTTCAGTGATAATCCATGCACAATTCTATCAATATAAAATATTTTACATCATTTCAAATAGGGTCTTAATAAACTTAATTCATTGTAAATGCTTATGTTTAAATTCCAAATGCTTCAAATTTTAATCTAAATATTATTTATTTGAAAATAAAATACTCCAGAAGACGATAGATTTGAGAGAAATCAGATATGAAAGGAAAGTAACTCAGGCATCAGCTGAGAAGAGAACAAGCGGAGCATGGTGTTCGCAGGCGGGCTAGTACTCCAGGTGCGCCTCCTGAGAGCCGCCTGCCAAGGACACGCAGCTGTGTGCGCGGAACCCCCCTGTGCTCCATTTAGAATGCTCTTTACCTGGTCCTCCTTGCTCATCAACTCTTCTCACGTCTTCCAGAGATTAGACTTCGATTTCTGACTTCTTGTGCTCACTTAACATTTTAAGTACCGACTGCCTTTTATTCATTTTAACAATCATTTTTTTGAGGGCCAACATAATTCTCAAACTTTCGCTTGCATCGGAATTATCTGAAGAGCTTTTTAAACCAGATTGCTGGGCCACAGAATTTTATTTCAGCAGTTCTGGAGAAAGACTGGGGAGAGATAAAACAATTTGCCTTTCCAGTAAGCTTCCAGTGATGCTGAAAACACTGATCCAGGGCCCACACTTTGAGAATCACTGGCCTCTACTATGCTAAGCACGGTGTTTAGGTTAGCACTGATTCTAATGACCCCATAAGGTGAGATATCTTCACTCCCATATAATTAATGAAGAAACTGAGACTCAGAAAAAGTTATTGGTTTGCTAAAGGGCACATAGCTAGTGGAGATAAGCCAGGATTCTCACCCAGGGCTCTCTTACACCAAAGTGTATAGTCTTTTAAATATATGGTTTTTATTTTCAATTTATTTACAAACTAAGCCAGACCCCAACTTATATTCTTAAACTATCTATAAGAAAAAAAGGAATCCTTTTCATTTTTGTCTCCCAGCTTCTTAGTCCAAGAATCCACTTCAGTTTGTAGGTGAGAAAATTGTCAGCTGCTAATGCTTGAAACACATCTCTCTGGCACTGATGTCCCTTCATCTGATTAGCCATGTGACAAGCAATTAAGGAGGACTAGCCTAATCCCTTTCAACTCCTGTAACTTAATATGGAGCCAAACAGCTCAAGGTTCTATTCAGAAGAATTGGGTAAACAGATGATGCCTGATTTGTCAGGGAACCCCAATGCTTATATTCAACTTCTGTTAAGAATCAAGATTTATGCAAAACCTATCTAATGTTCTCCATATGGGAAGCAACAGACAAAAAATATCAGCTGCTTTCAGTAATAAAGTAGCTTTTGCCTTACTAGGCTGTAGCATTTTGGGGAGAACATGAACTATTTTTTGCATGTGGAAGAAAACTCATAAAAGTTGTATTGCAATAGTGTGGGCCAACAATCTACCTCAAAGTTCTAGAAATGTTTTAAATTATTCATAGCCAAAGACAGTCTTTATAACCCATAGCTATATATACTACATTAATCTAGCTGACCATTTAAGTGATGGCTATTGTTGGCAACACTGGTATTGCCTGTCGTCCCCTCACTGACCTCCAGCAACTTCAAGCTTCATTCTGCCCCAGCTAGAGCAAGTAAACTCCAGCACAGATGCTTAAGAAACTCTACATCTCTGTGCAGGGTTTCAGTAACATAGTGTGATTAGTATATCTTACCAGTGAGAGAAACAATGAGTCAGCATCTGTCAGTGATGGAAGGCAGCGTTTAGTGCCATGGCCACATTCCTGGACAGTAGAGAGTGTTTGGGCTGGATGTAAGTTTAGCATGCCTACTGTACTTGTTATTGAAATGATGTAGCAGGTGACTCCTCAAAAAATTATCCAGCTTGTTACTACCAGAAGAAAGGAGATGCATACAGGGAAAAAAATTAGCCATCTACTACAGATACGTTTTGTACACAAGAAAGAATTGATCATGCTCCTAGCTGTGGACAGACCTAATCTTGCCCATGCCAACCACCCTCAAGGAAACCTGACCAGAAAAGCTCAAGTGATGCCCTGTATTTTGGTTGATAGAGGTTTGCCCACTCCCACACCTAGAGAAGCTTGGTGGAAAGGAGCCTGACTGCCCTTAATGGAAAACTACCCTCATTGGAAAGAACCCAGTCTGCCAGCTCATTTGGCACCTGACTAATGGGAAAGAAATTCTTTCTAAACTTAACATTGTCCTTCACACATGCCAATTACATGTGATCTGCAAAGAGATTGGGAGAACTCACACCTACTGAAAGGTTGCTGAGTCTCGAGACATTAGATTAATGAGTAGGCAAAGAAAGATTATAAAAATTGCAATGAGTTCCATCTTGAAGAATGAAAACTAAGACAAACCATCAGAATAATGTAGCTGACTAGATTAATATATCCTACTCAAACTGGGCTCAAACTGGGCTCTAACTGGGCAGCCTTCAAGTGCCCCTCTGTATGGGCAAGAGGTAGCAAATACTTATGTAGCTCAGATCAGCCAAACTGAGTAGTATGTCTCATATTTCCCTCGTTCAGAAAGGGCAGTGCCAGAATATTACTTGGAAGTCAGAGGGAAATCACTCATAGGTGAAATCGCTCCCATTGCTCAAAAATTAGGATGAAACCAGATATTCTGTGTTTTGAGTGACCAAAAGTTGAAGCTGTCAGACTCATGAGAGAAGATTAAAGAAAGAGATGTTCACAGATCCAGACTCTAAGGTAGAGTGGCCAGGGGTATCAAGGTAGACGTGAGGCCTGATCCAGGCACAATTACACAAACCATTTCCTTTTCTGATAGCATTTCTCCCTTTCATGGTTACTCCTAGAAACAAGTGTTCTGAAAATGTTCTATTCACTGAATAAGGTACATTCCAGATAAGACAGGCCAAGGTGATCTTCACCAGGCCAACAGGTAGGGCATAGGTTATTCTATAGCATTGAGAGCACAGGCAAAGGCATTTAACAGGTGTTGAATAGTTATTTGTTGGGTGAATTTTATTCAAGTTGAGGAATAAATTTGAACAGGAAAACAGGGAAAGGCACAAACTCATATCTGTTGGGTGCATGCTGGTTTTCAACAGTCATTGGAATATGCAGGTAGGTAGTGAGGAGTGGGGATTGCAAGCACTGTGGCTGAGGAGGTAGCTATTCGGGGAAAATGCTGATGAATAATTTAGACTTTATGATGAGGATAGAGGAGGGCCATTAAATGGTATTAAGAAACAGTGTGAAATCACCCCATGTACAGTTTAGAAAGATTGCTCTGGCTACTAGGAAATGAAAGAGCCTAGAAGCCTGGAGAAATGCTTTAAGACTATTGCAGTGAAGAAGGTAAGACCTGAGAAAAAGGAACTAAAAGCAGGAGTGGGTCTTCTGTGATTAGATGGCAACTGATTCTTACAGTAATCTTAGATTCTCACTCAAAATACTGTTTTTCTGAAAGATTCCATCCCTTTAGCAAATGCAGGGGTGTCTGATCAGTGCCCCAGGCTTGCATCCGGCTTCGTATCACATGTGCCCCATCGATCACCAACTGGTTGGAGATAGAAATGGATGTTAATTTGGTGACTGTTTCAGAAACTTGGGGGAAAAGAGAGAATGGAAGGTAACTAAGAAATGCCAATGATTAGATTTCTTGCTGAGTCCTTGGCTAAGGACGAACCTTCCTGACTCTGCTTTACTCACCTCACCATGGCCCAGTGAAAGAGGGGACTCAAAGGGGCTCAGTTGTCGAGTCAGAATACACTTCATTCCCTAGCATTTCCCATAACCCCAGCAGTGCGGAGACTCAATCAGCCATGAAGAAGAAATAGAAATGTAATTGCAAATGTCATTTGAATCCTTCAACATTGCTACTTTAGTGAAAGCACTGGTTCATAGCAAAATAAATTTCTCTCACCAGCCTGTTCATAGTTCTATAGTTAGGACTTTCCTATTTTTTCTTCTGCCCCTCTTTTCCCTCTGTCCTCCCCCTGTAGATAGTCCACATCCATGTTCTGTTCATTCATCAAGGGCCAAATGGACCCTCATTCCCTTGAAGATATCTTCTTCCAGACAGCACACATTCTCAGGGGTGTCTTCCTCCCCTGAATCCCTGCAGCCTATTGGTACCTACTGGGCAGGAAATCACAGCCCTCAGGGTCACTTTCTATTGGGAGTGAGATATGGAAACAGAGGTGGTGGACGGAAAAATCCCCCTCACTAGAGATGCTCTTATCCCAATCCCCACAATTTATGAGTAAGTCATGTTACATGGCAAGAGGGAATTGAGGCTGCAGATGAAGTTAGAACTGCTAATAAACTGACCTTAAAAAGAGAGGTTACCTTGGGTTATCCAGATGGACCCAATGTAATCAAAAGTATGCATTAAAGTGAAAGAGAGAGGCAGAAGTGGAGGTCAGAATCAGAGAGAGCTTTGAAGGTGCTGTGCCACTGGATTTAAAGGAGATACATGAGCTGATGAGTGAAAGCAGCACCTACAAACTGAGAAAATCAAGGAAACTGAGTTTCCTCTAGCCTGAAAGAATGCAGCCCTGCTGACATCTTGATTTTAATCTAGTAAGACATGTTTTGGACTTCTATCCTTCAAATCTGTAAGATAATAATTTGTGGTGGTGTTTTTTTATTGAAGTATAGTTGATAAGCAATCTTATATTAGTTTCAAGTATACAACACAGTGGTTTGTTACCCACGTTATTAAATACTCCCTTAACTAGAGCAGTTACTATCTGTAAACACAGAAAGATGTTTAAATTTATGTTGTTTTAAGCCATAAAATACTTTATTTTATTTAAGTTTGTGACATTTGTTATAACAGCAATAGGAAATTAATATGCCAGATATCCAGCTTAAGTCCCACCATTTAACTCAATTATTTTTCTATATTTTCTATTTATTTCTATACAAAATAAAAGGAGAGGGTATATATTAAGTAAAATCTCATAAAACATTCTTTACACTTAGTATTACCATGTATAAATATCACTGAATATTCTCAGCCAATGAGAAATAGAGATGCAGAACACACTACACATTCTAGACCAATGAACGTTAGTAAATCATTCTGTCTCTGCTCTCAGCCAAAGAGAGCTCTACTTTGGTCTCCCCAGTGAGTTTATTTTGCAGTGTGTTGTTTACTCCACAGAGACTTCTGTTTGACTCATTTATCTCCTGCAATAGAGAATGTGTTTGACCCATTATGGTCGACATATGTTGTGCAAGTAATGGCACTAAGTCAGCCACAGAAGTATGCACAGGTACACGCACACAGGGGAAATGATCCCACTGGAGACTCTTCAAGCAAGTATTTTCTAGCAAATAGTCCAGAGAACTGATGCTGAAGAGTAGCAGGTAGAGGATGACACAAGGGCATTCTGAAATCTATCCGAAATGCATCCATGACCTGGAAGAACTGACCATACATTTATTAGGTAGAAGAAAACATGTTTCAGACATATTATTATTTCAAAGAATTTGAAAAGAACAAAGCAAGAACAAAAAACTGCCCCTATAAAATACTGAGCGTGTTCCTTCAGGATTATGTTGTAAGAACCTATATAGCTAAGGCACTTAACTGACTCTTCCTGGAAGACATCTTCGGGGCTGAACGGGGTGTGCATGAGTGTGTGGGAAGCAGAAGAGGGCATTGTTGGATCAGAGAGATGGGTTACTGAGCCAATCTAAAAGGTGAAAGAAGGCTTCCAAAGGAGGAAAGGGTCCAGCTGAGTTTGAAGAGAAATAGGATAACCAGGCTGAGAGACCGGAACAGTCAAATAGAGGGAACAAAGCATGCAAAGTACGGCGATAGGACTCTGAGTATGCTCATTTGTAGTGCTATTTATATTTATAGCTTCATCTCAGTTCTCCTCATCTAAACTGTTGTAAAATCCATGTCTTATATCTCCTCCTGTAATACCCACTTTTCAAGGAGACACAGCTGGGAAATTACTAGCTGATGCTGTGACTTGCTCTTTCATACTCAGACCCTGCCTTTGGTTTGGTGGCATTTGCAGCCATTTCCCGCTTCCCGCTTTATGCTCCAGCAATACCACAGGCCAGTTATCATTCTCCAGAAATGTCTTACTCTTTGGTGTTTCCACCTTCACACTTGCCATTTCCTTTCGCAGGACTTCTCATCCTCTTTCCTCCCCTTGTCTCCTGAGTGAGTGAGCCCCTGGCCTCCCTTCAAAATGAAACTCAAGCACAATGTGATCTGAGCCGCCCTCCCCACTGCACCTTCTTTGTTGTTTTAACACACTGCTCTGTGTTCCCTGTTTGCCACATTGTGATGTATTTCGTATTATGTATGCCTCCCTCCTCCTACTAGATCGGGGCTCCTTTAGTTCAATAACTGTGTTTTACTCATTATTGTACACCCAATACTTGTCATGATCCCTAGCATTTATTTATTAAGTACTATTTATTTATATTGTTTTTTATATTTATTTATACTGTGATTATCTATTAGCTATTGAATAAATGTTTTTGGATGCCTTACTCTATCCTAGGCACTAATCTAGGATCATGTGAACAAGATAGATAAGGCAGGCTCTCAGACATTAGTTAAGGAAGAACAAAAATAGCTAGTAAATTGCCATGATAAATAATAACTTCAGATAATGATGCACACTATAAAGAACAAAACAGGGTAATATGATATGTGTTTCTTATATTATATTATTGAATTCATGGGGAGTTTCAACATGTAATTTGGCCCTGAACTTCAAATAAATCAAATTTCAAATATGTATAAACAACCGTTATTCACCTCAAATTATTTAAATTCCAAAGATAAGTAAAAGGGACAATTTCAAGCTGGAGAGATTCATGAATCATTCTTCCTTGTCTATCTGCTTGTCTCTGGTAAGAAGAAAACAAAAAAGTGAAAAGTGAAGACAAATATGACACCAAAATGTTAAATTACACAAACTAAATAGGCAATCAAGCAAAGAAAAACTCAGGAATTAGTGGGTGAACAGAACAGTCATCAGCAGGTATTTATCTAGTGGGACAATTTAAATAGCTTTTAAGAAATTACCTTGAAAAAGATCTTAATTTAACAACGTCAAGGGAAATCTAGTACTAGTTCATATGCTCTTCCGAAGCACTTTAATAAGCTAGTAGAGAGAAAAATAAATAAAAATAAAAGTTAAGCATTAAAAGGAAACAGAGGAATTCACTGGGAGCCTGTGTTTTCAATGCAGCCATTATTTATATTTACAGGAGCCATGCAGTGAACAGGAAGACACCTCCCCAACATCTTCCATGAGGCTCTCATGAAGGATGTACTCTTTCTCTTTCAGTGAAGAAAGCAGTAGGCTAGAAGTCAAGAGACGTCATCGGTCCTCTTTTACTCCTCTGTCACTAATCAGCTATGTCGGTACTTACTTCACTTGAAACTTGTGTGCCCCTCAGTTCTTCATCTGTAAACTGCAACCAGATAATATTTTTTCCCAATCATTAGGGTCTGTGATTCCAAGCCCTTAAGAGCTTGAGGTAGAATGTTGTTTTGGTTACCTCAGGGTAGAGTCCAATTCCCAGACTCTAATTTGCATGTGTCCCATATGCAACAGCTCCCAAGTTACTCAAGATGACCTATCAAGTTGTCTTGGACCAATATTACCATCTCATTTGTGCAAAGTACAAGATCTAATTCAGTGTCTCTTTATTCAATGAGAATACACAGGTCATCCTTGCTTTGTATGGTAGTCCAGGACTATCAAAACAATTGGACAAGCTGATCCTATGCAAAGCCATCTTTAATTTTTAAGAGAGAAAATTGTAACTATTCTATGAACTTTAAAATTTTTTTGTCAAGATATTAAAAATTTTCAGTTATAAATGTGTAAGGTGAAAAATAAAGTTAATATTTATTTAGTAGACTGTAACTTTAAACATTATGCACATTGAGATTGAAAGCTATTTTTTGTAAAAAAAATTATCAAGATTCTTTGAACAAAAAAATTTGACAAGAATTCTTTGAACAGTGCTTTTCTTCTTGTCATTTAATTTACAATATGGAGTGAGCTTCTTTTTCATATCTTGGCAAATTGTCATATCCCTTTCTAAGTCTGGATCAGCTTCCAACATTTTACCCTTTGCACTTTTAATGTTATGAAGTATCTCCTAGAGCTCCTATAATTTGAAAATTCATTGGCATCACTTTGAAGTGAAAAAGGATACGTTCATCCTTTTTCATCACAATTGTTTTATGTCAGTAAGTTTGCCTTCACTCAGTTTCTCTGGCTGCATATACAGTCTCTCAAATGATTGCCCTGCCAACACTGCCAAGGTCTGCTCTTTGTTCTATAACTCCATTCATGTTCAATGTGAATTTCCCTTCTAGGATTATCGCTTTCCCTTTTTTTACTGCACTTTCTTCTTCATTGGTCATGTCTCTCTTTCGATTGCCCTTTTTTGTTTTTATTAAGGTATGATTGATATACACTCTTATGAAGGTTTCACATGAAAAAGTGAGGTTACTACATTTACCCATATTATCAAGTCCTCACCCATACCCTAATGAAGTCACTGTCCATCAGTGTAGTAAGATGCCACAGATCCACTATGTGCCTTCTCTGTGCTACACTGTTCTCCCCGTGATCCCCCACACCATGCGTACTAAACATAATACCCCTCAATTCCCTTCTCCCTTCCTCCCTACCCTCCCTCCCACACCCCTCCCCTTTGGTAACCACTAGTTCATTCTTGGAGTCTCTGAGTCTGCTGCTATTTTGTTGCTTCAGTTTTGCTTCATTGTTATACTCCACAAATGAGGGAAATCATTTGGCATTTGTCTTTCTCCGTGTGGCTTATTTCACTGAGCATAATGTGCTCCAGCTGCATCCATGTTGTTGGAAATGGTAGGACTTGTTTCTTTCTTATGGCAGAATAGTATTCCATTGTGTATATGTACCACCTCTTCTTTATCCATTCATCTACTGATGGGCACTTAGGTTGCTTCCATATCTTGGCTATTGTAAAAAGTGCTACAATAAACATAAGGGTGCATATGACTTTTTGAATCTGAGAAGTTGTATTCTTTGGGTAAATTCCAAGGAGTGGATTCTCGGATCAAACGGTATTTCTATTTTGAGTTTTTTGATGAACCTCCATAATGCTTTCTACAATGGTTGAACTAGCTTACATTCCCACCAGAAGTATAGGAGGGTTCCCCTTTCTTCACAACCTTGCCAGCATTTATTGTTCTTAGTCTTTTCGATGCTGGTCATCCTTACTAGTGTGAGGTGATATCTCACTGTGGTTTTAATTTGCATTTCCCTGATGATTAGTGATGTGGACCATCCTTTCATGTGTCTGTTAGCCATCTGAATTTCTTCTTTGGAGAATTGTCTCTTCAATCTTCTGTCCATTTTTTAATCTGGTTATTTGCTTTTTGGGTGTTGAGGCATGTAAGTTCTTTATATATTGGATGTTAACACCTTGTTGGATATGTCATTTACAAATATATTCTCCCATATTGTAGGATGCCTTTTTGTTCTGTTGATGGTGTCCTTTGCCATACAGAAACAATTTAGGTTGATGTAGTCCCATGAGTTCATTTTTCCTTTTGTCTCCCTTGCTTGAGGAGATGCATTCAGGAAGAAGTAGCTCATGCTTGCATTCAAGAGATGTTTGCCTATGTTGTCTTCTAAGTGTTTTATGGTTTCATGACTTACATTCAAGTCTTTAATCCATTTTGAGTTTACCTTTGTGTGTGGGGTTAAACAATAATCCAGTTTCATTCTCTTGCATGTTGCTGTCCAGTTTTGCCAACACCAGATGTTGAAGAGGCTGTTATTTCCCCTTTGTATATCCATGGCTCCTTTATCACATTTTAATTGACCATATATGGTTGGGTTTATATCAGGGATCTCTAGTTTGTTCTATTGGTCTACGGGTCTGTTCTTGTGTCAATACCAAACTGTCTTGATTATTGTGGCTTTGTAGTAGAGCTTGAAGTTGGGGAGTGTAATCCCCCCCCAGCTTTATCCTTCCTTCTCTGCATTCCTTTGGCTATCTGAGCTCTTTTGTGGTTCCATATGAATTTTAGAATGATTTTCTCTAGTTCATTGAAGAATGCTGTTGGTATTTTGATAGGAATTGCATTAAATCTATGGATTGCTTTAGGCAGGATGGCCATTTTGACAATATTAATTCTTCCTATCCATGAGCATGGGATGAGTTTCCATTTATTGCTATCTTCTTTAATTTCTCTTAAGAGTGTCTTGTAATTTTCAGGATATAGGTCTTTCACTTCCTAGGTTAGGTTTATTCCTATGTATTTTTTTCTTTTTGATTCAACTGTGAATGGAATTGTTTTCCTGATTTCTCTCTCTGCTAGTTCATTGTTAGTGTATAGGAATGCCACAGATTTCTGTGTATTAATTTTGTATCCTGTAACTTTGCTAAATTCAGATATTAGATCTAGTAGTTTTGGAGAGGATTCTTTAGGGTTTTTTATGTACAATATCATGTCATCTGCAAACAGGGACAGTTTAACTTCTTCCTTGCCAATCTGGATGCCTTTTATTTCTTTGTGTTGTCTGATTGCCATGGCTAGGAACTCCATTACTATGTTGAATAGAAGTGGGTGGAGAAAGTGGGCATCCTTGTCTTATTCCCACTCTTAAAGGAAAAGCTGTCAGCTTCTCACTGTTAAGTATAATATGATGTTGGCTGTGGGTTTGTCATATATGGCCTTTATTATGTTGAGGTACTTGCCCTCTATACCTATTTTGTTGAGAGTTTTTATCATGAATGGATGTTGAATTTTGTCAAATGCTTTTTCAGCATCTATGGCGATGATCATGTAGTTTTTGTCCTTCTTTTTGTTGATGTGATGGATGATGCTGATGGATTTTCGAATGTTGTACCATCCTTGCATCCCTGGAATAAATCCTACTTGATCACAATGGATGATCTTTTTGATGTATTTTTGAATTTGGTTTGCTAATATTTTGTTGAGTATTTTTGCATCTATGTTCATCAGGGATATTTGTCTCTAATTTTCTTTTTTTTGTGGTGTCTTTGCCTGGTTTTGGTATTAGAATGATGCTGGCCTCATAGAATGAGTTTGGAAGTATTCCCTCCTCTTCTACTCTTTGGAAAACTTTAAGGAGGATGAGTATTAGGTCTTCACTAAATGTTTGATAAAATTCAGTGGTGAAGCCATCAGATCCTTGTACTTAAGTAGTTTTTGATTAGCAGTTTGATTCTGTTGCTAGTAACTGGTCTGATTAGATTTTCTGTTTCTTCATTGGTCAGCCTTGGAAGGTTGTATTTTGCTAGAAAGTTGTCCATTTCTTCTAGGTATTCCAGTTTGTTAGCATATAATTTTTCATAGTATTCTCTAATAATTCTTTGTATTTCTGTGGTGTCCATAGTGATATTTCCTTTCTCATTTCTGATTATGTTTATGTGTCTTAGATTCTCTTTTTTTCTTGATAGGTCTGGCTAGGGGTTTATCTGTTTTGCTTATTTTCTCAAAGAACCAGCTCTTGCTTTCATTGATTCTTTCTATTGTTTTATTCTTCTTGATTTTATTTATTTCTGCTCTAATCTTTATTATGTTCCTCCTTCTACTGATTTTGGGCCTCATTTGTTCTTCTTTTTCTAGTTTCATTAATTGTGAGTTTAGACTGCTTATATGGGATTGTTCTTCTGTCCTGAGGTAGGCCTGTATTGCGATATACTTTCCTCTTAGCACGGCCTTGGCTGCATCCCACAGATTTTGCGGGTTTGAATTATTGTTGTCATTTGTCTCCATATATTGCTCGATCTCTGTTTTTATTTGATCATTGATCCACTGGTTATTTAGGAGCATGTTGTGAAGCCTCCATGTGTTTGTGGAATTTTTCATTTTCTTTGCATAATTTATTTTTAGTTTCATATCTTTGTGGTCTGAGAAACTGGTTGGTACAATTTCAATCTTTTTTAATTTGCTGAGGCTCTTTTTGTGGCCTAGTATAAGATCTACTCTTGAAAATGGTTCATATGCACTTGAGAAGAATGTGTACTCTGATGCTTTTGGGTGTAGAGTTCTGTAGATGTCTGTTAGATACACCTGTTCTAATGTGTTGTTCAATGCCTCTGTCTCCTTACTTATTTTCTGTCTGGTTGATGTGTCCTTCAGAGTAATGGAGTGTTAAAGTCTCCTAGAATGAATGCATTGCATTCTATTTCCCCTTTTAATTCAGTTAGTATTTGTTTCACATATGTAAGTGCTCCTGTGTTGGGTGCATAGATATTCATAATGGTTATGTCTTCTTGTCGGATTGACCCCTTTATCATTATGTAATGTCCTTCTTGGTCTCTTCTGACTTTCTTTGTTTTGAAGTCTATTTTGTCTGATAAAAGTACTGCAACACCTGCTTTTTTCTATTAGTTGCATGAAATATCTCTTTCCATCTCTTTTAATCTGTGTATGTCTTTGGGTTTAAAGTGAGTCTCTCATAGGCAGCATATAGATGGTCTTGTTTTTTTATCCTTTCAGTGACTCTATGTCTTTTGATTGGTGCATGAGTTCATTTTCATTTACGGTGATTATCGATAAGTATGTACTTATTGCCATTGCAGACTTTAGGTTTGTGGTTACCAAAGGTTCAAGGTTAACTTCCTTACTATCTAAGAGTCTAACTTAACTCACTTAATATGCTATTACAAATATAATCTAAGGGTTCTTTTCTTTTTCTCCTCCTTTTTCTTCCTCCTCCATTCTTTATATATTTGTTATCATATTCTGTACTTTGTCTATCTGTTGATTGACTTTGGGGATAGTTAATTTAATTTTGCATTTGCTAAGTAATTAGCTGTTCTACTTTCTTTACTGTGGTTTTATTACCTCTGGTGACAGCTAGTCAACCTTAGGAACACTTCCATCTATAGCCATCCCTCTAAAATAGACTGTAGAGATGGTTTGTGTGAGGTAAATTCTCTCAGCTTTTGCTTATCTGGAAATTGTTTAATCCCTCCTTCAAATTCAAATGATAATCTTGCCAGATAAAGTAATCTTGGTTCCAGGCCCTTCTGCTTCATGGCATTAAATACATCATGCCACTCCCTTCTGGCCTGTAAGGTTTCTGCTGAGAAGTCTGATGTTAGCTGATGGGCTTTCCTTTATATGGGATCTTATTTCTCTCTCTGGCTGCTTTTAATAGTCTGTCCTTATCCTTGATCTTTGCCATTTTAATTACTATATGTTTTGGTGTGTCTTCCTTGGGTCCCTTGTGTTGGGAGATCTGTGCACTTCCATGGCCTGAGAGACTTATCTCCTTCCCCAGATTGGGGAAGTTCTCAGCAATTACCTACTTAAAGACACTTTCTATCCCTTTTTCTCTGTCTTCTTCTCCTGGTACCCCTATAATGCAAATATTGTTCCATTTGGATTGGTCACAGAGTTCTCTCAATATTCTTTCATTCTTAGAAATCTCTTTTTCTCTGTGTCTCAGCTTCCTTGTATTCCTCTTCTCTAGTTTCTATTTCATTTATTATCTCCTTCACCATATCCAATCTGCTTTTAATTCCCTCTCTTGTGCTCTTCAATGATTGCATCTCCAACTAGAATTCATTCCTGAGTTCTTAAATATCTTTCCATATCTCCATTAGCATGTTAATGATTTTTATTTTTAACTCACTTTCAGGAAGTGTCATGAGGTCCATATCATCTTTCTCAGGGGTTATATTAATTTTACACTGTACTAGGTTCCTTTGGCATTTCATATTTGTGTATGGTGCCCTCTAGTTTCCAAAAGTTCTACTCTCTGGAGTTGCTCAGCCCCTGAAGCAATGTTGGGGGTCACAGGGGAGTGGGAGTGGTGCCTGGGGGGAGGAAAGAGCTGTTTCCTGCTTCCCAGCTGCTATGCCTGTCTCCACTGCCTGAACCAGTGAGCCGAGCACACAGGTATAAGCTTCTGTCCCAGAGCAATTGGATATGGATCCCTGCTTTCCACAAGTAGCTGGAATCTCAGTCTCTCCAGGAATTCTGCCTCCTTTAGCTTTCCAACCCCATAATCACGAGAGTATCATGAAGTCACCATGAAATGTATGTTTGTGCTCCCAGAGCAGTTCTCCAGAGTTAGGAATTCAGCAGTTCCAGGCCTCCACTCCCTCCCCACTCAGTTTCTCTTCCTCCTGCCAGTGAGCTGAGGTGGCAGAAGGGCTTGGGTCCTGCTGGGCCACAGCTTTGGTACGTTACGCTGTTCCATGAGGCCTGCTCTTTTCTCCAGGTGTATGTAGTCTGGCGCAGTCCTCTTTTCCTGTTGCTCTCTCAGGATTAGTTGTATTAATTATATTTTCGTATTATATGCAGTTTTAGGAGGAAGCCTCTGTCTCACCTCTCACGCCACCATCTTTAATCCTTCTTGCTAGTCTTTCAATTACCCTTTTTTGTAAAAAGATGAGTGGATTCATCCCTGGGAGACAAGGAGGTGGCACAGCTATATGCCCTGCTGTCTGTGTGTGAACTAATAGATGTACAGTGACCAATCACTACAGACTTTGAAATAAGTGAATAATTGACCACAGATCATGATATGCATCTATATTTACTTAGTAACTTATGAATCAAAGAAAAGTGAAGTCCTACAGTAATAATAAGAAGAAGAAAAATGTCTTTGACATCTAAGCTTCATAAAGACTCCCCTAAGTTCTTTAGAATTTTTAAAAAGTCAACATCTATTTCCCAATCCAGTTTTCATTAAATTAACTCTTTTCAAAAACCAACAATGAAGATTTTGATATGTTGCAAATATGCAATATTTCAGCTACTCTGTGAATCCAATACACTCATGTGGATAGTCCACAGAATCTCATTGTTATTTATTACGTTGTTATATTCACCAAACATCAAAATTCAAGTCACAAATGAGCTTTCAGGAAACAACCCATTGGAAAGTGGAGGGCTTCTCTAAAATTTGCAGTAAAATGAGGATGATTTTAGAGTCACATTTATTTTTACTCGTTCTTTAAATTTCAATTTTCCCTTTTTTTATCTTTAAAATACTTTTTTCTCTCTCTCACTGCAATTTAGCATAAGATGACAGCCTGTCTTCTTCATTCCTACATATACAGCCTCCTCTCCCAACTTTAGGAAGACATAATCCATACAGGAGAGTTGCTAGAAAGACTTTCAGAATATTCATGGGTCACTTGAAATTTTCATCAAAAGCATGCAATTTTGGTATATGATCTCATGAAAGAAGTGTTCAGAGAGAATAATTCAGTTCAAGTTGCCCATTTTATGGTAGCTGAAATATGAACTGAGTGATGGTGATTTCTAAGTCACCCAGCCAAGGCATCTGAAATGAAATTTCCAATTGGCTAATGGAAGCTAAGACTCCAGAAGGCAGTCAGCAAGTCCCCTAGACCTTCAACTTTCTGAATCATTGAGCTCCTACCCAACCCCATAATGATGACAAAGGAAAAGAAGAAGTCCCAAACCATCATGAATCTAGAAAAATCCAGGAGAGTGAAAGTAGTCTGAGATTCTCACAGAGCACTGAACTTGAGAGAAAGATGAAGAAAGTAAATGCCATGGTTTATCACAGGTAGAGATGGCACAGTTCTGGCTGAGAGGGCATTATACGAGTTAGAATAAAACCAAGTAAGAAGAGTTTAATGAATACTAGTAGGATGTTGATGGTAGGCATAGTTGCTACTCCAGTGCTGAGCCAAGACAAACAACCACACAAGTTTTACAGGTCCCACATAGCAAGCAGGGATCAAAAACCAGAATGTTACAGTGGTGAACAAGCACAACAGGACTCTGAAGCTGGAGTTATGTGGTTATGATCTTTTCAGCCTTAGGTTTAGACAACTCTGAGAGTTCAGGATGTGATCCTATCAAAGGAGACCACAGGTCTCTAGGTAAATACCACCACAAGTAAAACAGAGACAGAAATCAGAGATACCCTCTTACTGCACAAAGGAAGAGATATCCTTTGCACTACTCTAGGTCACCATATCTGGTCCACATGCTCACTTTCCCCTCCTACCACCTTTCAGCCCACTCCCAGTCTAGACTAGAACCAGGCCAACTATTCAGACAAAATAATATTGACTTCTAAGCCTACATGCAAAGATCAAGCTAAATTCTAAACCAAGTCTACTCATCTCTTTTTCTTAGATTGTTAGTATGCTCACAAAATATTCTGAATTTGTACTTTACTTCTCCTGAATTATTCATCACCTTTTTCTAGTGTAACTGGACTGTAACACATTAGAATATATCTTGAATTCTTTCTCCTTATTTTCCATTTCCTCCAGGGAAAGGTGTTTTCTCTTAAGCCTCTAAGCATACCTGTCAAGGAGCAGCCTCCAGTGATAAGAATAATCGTTTAATATGCTCTTCTAGAGGGAGTCTGCAATTCCCCAGAAAATAAAATTCCACATCATAAGAAGCTACAGAGCACACAGTGAAATTAGTCTGAAGCACAGCCTAAAGCAAGGAGAAAAAAAATGCCTTTACTAACTTTTGTTTCATTCTTTATTTAATATTCATTACCAGATGTTAGTTTGGGGCATTCACTTCCCATATGGTAGTCACTATGTAAAGTTAGGGCATCTGATGCAGTGAAAACCTCCTTCTCTTCTATCTATGATATTTATTTAAATGGGTCCCGTTTCTGTAGTTGGAGACATGCTCTACTAGCAAGGGCAACAATCACACTCATAAAACGTTAAGAATGCTCTTTGGTTCTGACCCTCCACACCCCTCTTTTGTATGTATATATCTCATGTTACATGCCATATGTGCAACACACATATACACACATACCTCTGCATGTCTTCCAATAAACACCACTCATCCCCTACATGTGTTTAACAACCAAATATGTCTAATACTATACTGCAGGCAATGTGAGAAGCATCAAAGAAGGAAAAGTGGTTTTTCCCTTTGTGGGTTTTATAATCTAAGTGTGGAGACAAGTAATATTTAAGTGTGTAAGACAAAAAAAAACCACTAAAAAGCATGCTCTCAGATATTTATTGGTGATAACTTTTTCAGGCCTTAATAAATTCATCAGCTAGATTTGGATGGGGGAATACCATGAGATGTTGCTGTGTTTGCTCTGCTAAGAAGAAAATGTGTTAGGAAGACCTGTTTCCCGTAAGACCACTCTGATTAAAACAAGACTATTAAATTATGTTTGCCTTCTGTTTCATAGTAGCCTGACCCTCAAAGAATTCCACTGGCTTAAGGTTTTAAAATACTAAGCTGGCCAAACAAATGACAGTTGTCATTTTGTAACCCCTGAACTAAGTACTTCTTTATAATTATTGTATATGAAGAAATTCCATGGATGATTTGATTTTCTTTGTAAATACAGATTATCAAGGTTTGAGAATTCCACTGGAATGATTGTAATATTTAGTGTCTACGACCAAAGCTGAAAGCCACTTGGAGCCTTTATGTGTTACATGTTGGCCTCTGATTCACCTGCATGGAACATGGTTCTTCTAATGAACTCTCTAGGACCCTAAAATACTAAGGAAAATATAAGGACCTCAAAATAGATCTTAATTAGAGTCAACTCTCAACTGTCTACCGGCTCTATGTTTTGAGAACCTATTTCAAGATCAGTAGCCTCCACAAACAACCCAACTTTCCCAAAATGCATCTCTATGCTCAGTCAGTGAATGCTTAGGGGATTAGTTTGAATGAAAACAAATTTTGTTATTTATTAACACAAAGTTCAACTGGATGACATTTTAAAGATTTAATAAAGCAATCAGTAAGACACACAAGTGACTTTTGGATAACCTGTGATATTTCTCTGAGAAAGAAACAGAACAGTTATTCTCTAATGAATAGGAAATGAAAGGGGCGTTTCAAAGAGGCCCCAGTATTTCTTCTGTGGGGACCAAAAGATGGTGACTGGCAGATTCTAGAACAGTAGCCCTCAGCCTTGGCTGTCCATTAAAGTCATCTTAGGAGGTTTTTAAAAATAACCATGTCTTGGCTACACCCCCAACAAAGATTTTTATTTAAATGGTCTTGGGTAGAGCCCAGACAGATCACCATTTGTCCAAAGCTCTGCAAGTGACTGATGCACAGCCAAGGTTGACTGCCTCTGCTACTTCTGAGAGAGCATCCATTTTCTCCATATGCCCCTCAAATACCTTGTAAGTGGACTTGCTAAGGCCCTTGCCTTCCTGTAGCTAAGTAAGAGTTAATTTTATAGTTGCTTTCCTTCAAGAAAAAACATTTTTTCCACAATTTCTTCATGTTAGCCCTCTCTTAGTTTGATCCTCAGGAAGGCCTTCAGGGCTTGCAAAATCTAGTCATCACTTCCCAAGTGAGGCAACACATTTTTAAGGCAAGTGAGTTAACCTAAATAACAATTATTAACCACAAATGTGACACTACTGTAAATAGTGAACTTCCTTTTATCTTGGTTTTTCAGAGATCTTAAGGGAAGAAAATCTGCAGTCTTGTTTCTGCAGTACTTAGCAACTAGCAGCCAGTGGCCTGAAACCCCACACAACAGTCTTTTGGGGTCTCTGTTAACTTTGTTCTAAACTTTACACAGCTAATTAGAAGTGTTCAAAGGCCCTCATCTTAATCCACTTAGGTGATGAGAAATGCATGCTTAATGGACAGCCTCCAAGACAATTTAATGAATCTAGAAGGAAAGCAAAACAAATTGATTATTATGCAATGACTTGCAAGAGCTCCTTGTGACCAGCTTGTAAATAGCAGAGCACAGAGGTAACCAGGATGTGGATGTTGGCAGCACAGATTATTAATGAGGACACCAGTTGTGCTAATGATCAAGCAGCATTTTTAAAAATTAAATCTTTGGGGCCTAGAGGAAAGTAGGCCCAGCTAATATCCTTCAAAGAGCACTTTGAAAAACCTTACTTACACCCAGGAGATGTCTGAACAATTGTGGAAGGACCACGGGGCAAGAGTTAGGAGCTATTGGGTTTCTGTGGCTGAAGAGAGTTGAAAGATGTCTCTCCCCTAAGATCTGTAGCCTCGATGTAAGGTGATGATAGTAATCAGTGGTGGCTGAGCAGAGTTCCATTTAAATCCATGTAGCAAGTTTTTTGTTTCATGAACAATAGTTTGTATTAGGAGTGTGGGGGGACATAACAAAGTAAATTCCATTTTGATAATTCCTAAGGAAGGTAATTCCTTATATTACTTAAATAATCTCAGGATTGTTGGGCAAGGACTCCACCCTTCATGGAATCAGGAGAAGGGAAGTGGATGTCACTTCCACACAGAGAAAACAGATTTTGCTTAATTCTTCCCAAACCATACTTTCCTTTACCCACTTCGGCACCTGCTGTGTGCACACATTTCCACATTCTTACATCAGGAGGACTTATAAAGTGTACCACTGCCCCTGCTGCCCCCTGCCCCCACCCCATTTCTGATCCAGCACATAAGAAGGGAGGTCCAATCATTTCCGTTTCTGACATATTTCCAGGTGATGCTCATGGCTGCTGATCCAGGGACACTTTGAGAATCACTGCCTTAGACGTTTGTTTATCCCTGACAAACATGGCAAATCATTACTATTGTCTACAATGCCTCTACCTCGGGACTACAGACCCAGCCCCTCTACAAACGTTAACAAGATAAGGCTCCTGACACTTCCACCTCATTCACAGGCTCCATCCTAAACCATTCCTTTCAACTCCTCTGACACTGCATTTCTAAACACGTTCCAAATTTGCTGTCTCGCAGTGCTTGACATGGAGACAATTCCCCAGGTCTGAGCCCTGGGCTCTTCTCCTTCATGCCCATCTCTGATTATACTGCTTTCAGTGTCTGTGGGCAACACCTCACTTGGCCCACCCAAGGCCCCTGGTGCCTTTTTTTATTTTGGCACAGGCCTTTGGGGCATGTGTGCATATGTGTGTGTATATGTCTGTGTAAAATGATACAACTTTTTATAGTATATGCTAGAAACCAGGGAAGAACAGATTATCACCATGGGGAAGGATACTAAATTACAAAGATACTATTACAAATTGTAAAGATGTTAAATTCATATATGCATCTGCCAAATTTTTAATTCTTTCTGGAATAAATATAAATCTTGAAAGTAGGTTTTATCCATTTATGAATTTAAAAAGTCCCAATTCCACAGCACATTCCCTGCTCCCTAAGGACAGGCTGGCTGCTGCGGGATTACATACTGATCTGAGTTTTGACCCACGTGCCCCTCTCCATGTCATGTGAAGTCCCTTCACTATCCTTAGATGAGGTGAGAGATGAAAGCAGTGTAATGTTTCTACCACTGGTCTCTTCAAGAAGAGATTTCATCCTTTTAACTAAAAGACACCTGTTCCTCTTCTCACAGGGCTACTGTGTAAGTCATGCTTCAAACCGTTACCAACTGCCCTCTACTTGCTGCTGCTTTTAGTAGCTCATGTCCAGGCCCTCTCAGGAGAGCCTGCGGGAATTCAGTGTTTGGTAGTCTGAGAGTAAGGGAACTTGCTTCTTTATAGTTCAAGGACCTTTACAACTCCTGGGAAATTATGAAATTATTCTAAAACATAGGCACTTTTATACTTACTCACTTTGTTTGGGTCATTTTTATTATTGCTGCAGTAATATAAGACTACCATTCAAAACAGTCCCTGGCCATTTACTTGAAATGTCTCAGTCTGGACATGTGACACAATTACACCCTAAATTGTCAGGAACTTTAGAAGTGAGGACTCACAGTGTGAGCTGGACTTCTGTACTGAAGTAGTAGTGGGGTTAAGCTGCCACTGCAACCCCATCAAGAGCCAGTAAGAATGGTAGGGGGCCTGGGGAGGTAAAATTAAAATATTATGCAAATAACAGAAGGGACTTGGGCAAACAACATATCCCTATTCTGTGTGTGTGTGTGTGTGTGTGTGTGTGATATGTGTGACTTATTTCAGCTCTTGTTGACTTTAAACTACAGCTCTTTCCCTTGGCCACCCAGAGCTCCCTATGGCCTCATGTAGAAGCCTCCTGACTTTTTTCATTGCCATGGTTCAGGGCCCTGCCATTTTTCTTCTGGACTCTTCCAGTGAACATTCCTGACTTGGTGTCCTCTCTCCTCCAGTTTCTCTCTACTCACCTATCTCTCATGCTGCCCCCAGGATGGTCATTCCAAACTGAGAGTGTTCTGCTTGGAAGCATATTGCTCATAAAGACATTTGCACAAAATCGAAGTCCATTGGCATTTTACACAAAGCCCTTCACAGCCCAGAAGTACCTTGCTTTCCAGCCCTGTGTCCTGCCATTACCACTCTTGCATGAACATCTCATCAGTCACACTAGGTCTTTGAGCTCCATTTTCCAGTATGAGCCCCCTTACCCTTTAAATGCCTCCAGTGCAAACTGGCTCTCCCACAAGAGGCTTCACAGGACCACATGTGTGGTCTCGCTCACCCACCAGTCTCCTCCAACTTCTCACCTGGTTAATTCCTAACTCCTCTTCATCTTTTAATTATATCTCAATTATTATTTCTCAGGCAAGTTTTGCAGAGGGGAGAAAACAAAATGACCCTTGTTAATTATGATAAATCTGGTTTGGCTAGAGTTCCTCAACCTTTTTTCTTCATTAGCACAAAGGCTTCTGCTTAATTAAAACAAGCTCTTTAGTTACGTGCATTTCCCTTGCTCAGTGCTAGCTGTAAATCCACCTTCCCAGACCTTAAATCCTGATTCAAGAAAGCTTGTGGACAGTTTTAAAGCAATACTCATTAGTGTAGTAAATTCTGATTCATCTTCTTTGGGAGGAACCTTCTTGAGACTTAGGAGTTGTGGTTAGAGATAAGAAAGGTGCATCAAGTCTGACTGTGAGAGTTGGGAAGTCTCCAGTGCCAGATTAAGGATTTTGGATTGGTGGGTAAATTTAAATGGAGTAAAAGTAGCTAGCTGTCTTAAGAGAATGCAAGTGTGCAAACCCACAATTTTGTCCAAGGAGAAACATGAGAAACCAATCATAAAACAAGTATTGGTGATCTTTGAGATATGGAAAGATGAAGTGTCAATAATCCATAAATGGGTAATCATGGTCCTGGATTTCATAGTTAGGGAAAGGTCATTTCAGGGGCCAGGGGAACAGTTTAAGGCAAAGGCTGATAATCCCTGCCAGATATCTGCAAAAGAAACAGTTATCACTAGGCACAAAGAACAATCTATGCTGAACTAACCCAATTTACTGTTTAGAAAAAGTTGATACATCAGTAAAAATGCCCTGTCATCACAAATGAGTTGCAGATTGACAACTCTCATTTGCTCTTGATATCCTCAGGCATGGGTTAGGAAAGCTTTTTTACCAAACTCCATTACAGTTTTGGGTAATTAACACTGGTATTGCAAAAAGCTCAACACCAATAATGCACCCTCGTAAATATATGCCAGATTAGCTCATTATCACTTAATAATTTACACGATTACTTTATAATGACTTATAAGTCATTATAAGCATCTATTTACAAAATGAATGCATTTCCATGAGAACATGCTTTCTTGCACCTGGGTTTCCAATGCACTGGGATTCTTCCACCAAAACCACATTTTTTTATGTGCTTAAAATGTTCCATATGGAATATTTGGGGGGTATATGGAAATAACTGTGTTTATTGAAGATGTTGCAAAATTGAGACTGTAAATATGTTCTTAGTAAAAAAGTTCCTCATCAATACTGGATATTGGTGATGTTTGTCTTCCCTTAGAGCTAGCTCCCTCCCCTGCATAATTCCCTCTCCTTTCATTCCCAGCACCACTAACCACATACTCCCAAACATCTTCATGATTTCTCCACCTTCTTCTAAACTCAGCTATTTAAATAAGCCCATAGGAAAAATTTTGAAATGAGTGTTTTGTGCTTAGTGAACCTGGAGTTTTATCAGGTTCTTTGAATATAGTTTCTGCTTTCAAAGACCTTGCAGCCTAGTTTGTGATATATCACATTTCACCAAATTCACATTTTTTCACCTACAGTATCTATAATACCTATGTAGCTCTTATAATAAATAAAATTTTAATTTCCATAAATTATAGAAATATAAGTAATGTGGACAAACAGGTAGAGAAATGATTAATTTTGTCTGGGGGGTATGTGGGAGAAATGGTAGAATGACAAATGTGGAGGAGAGAGCAAAGGAAGATTTCCAAGAAGAATGGGATGTCAACTGCCACTAGGTGAGGCAGAAATTATCAACAGAAATAAAAGTTAGTACTAAAGAAAGTTATAAGCTAATTTGCATATCAGTGTGTATGTTTATTATGCATATTTATTGCCACCATTAATTAATAAATATTTATGATGACTGTGAAGACATACTAGTACCAAGTATTTTATATATATTGTTTCAATGCCCACAACAATCTTGTAGATATTTTTATCCCCATTTTAAAGATAAGGAAGCAGATTCTCAGACAGGTTCAGTTTCTTCCCCAATATTACACAGCTATGAAGTAAAAAAGTTAGAATTTAATACTTTTATTCAAAATTCTGGCTTGTTTTCTGACACCAAAGTGCCTATCTCCCTCCCCTTAGTCAATATATTTCAAGGTCCTTCTACTGGAAGTTCAGTAAGCGCTCTGTCCTTAAAGGGTAACTCTGAAGGATGTTGCTCTGTCTCTGTGGGGCCACGCTTTGCTGAGCATGCCTCCGTCATGACCCGATCACCGCTCTGTGATCACCGCTCTGCAGAGTGCGATGCGGCCACTTTCAACCCAGTGATTCTTTCTGTTTCAGGCTATTTTTTCCAACTCATTATTTCCGTGGAAAATGCCTGTTGATTCACAAATTCACCTTCCTTCACTGGAGAAATCTGATGAGATCTGGGGCTGCTGAATAACCAAGTTTCTACTTCTTACTTTCTGCTACTCAAGATCGCTTCCAGAAGCCAAGACCAGGATTAATGATACAAGGCAGCAATATGAAGTGGGACTTAGAGGGCCCTTATTCAAAAGCATCTCCCACATTACAAGTCCCCAGGAACTAACAATGGCCTCCCATAGCAGCACGTTTACCATGTTGGACTTCAATCACATCTTCACTTAACTGTCTTCCCGTGAGAGAGGCAGCTCCATTAATACAGTGAAGGAGACTTACTGGCTTTGTGATTCCCAAGCCTAGAACAACGTCCGACCCCCATGGACACTCATCACCATGTGTGGAATGAAAGGATGAGTGAGTGGATGAGCGAATTCATTCAGGCTTCAGTCTTGAATGAGCCCCTACAATTGGTCTGACATGGAAGATACTGAGATATTTGACAAGTTGGGTTCCTTCCTGCCTTCTAAGGGCCCACATTAGTTAAGTCAATAGTCAATAGTAAATCAGTAAATAGATAAATAAGTAAATAAAAACCACATATTTCCAGATAACAATGGTGGCTGATCTTGAAAGCACTCACTACATTCCAACCAAAAACATATTCAGGTTAGCTAAAATTTGAGGCAAATCCTAGTTAACAGGAATTCTGAAGAAGCATGGACTTCAAGCAGCAGAAAAATGATCACAGATGGAAAACCTGAAATAAATACAAGAAGGAATGAAGAACAAAAATGGTTGTAAATGTTGATAAATCCAAATGATTATTAGCATAAATCAATAATGAGAAAATATTGAGCTGTTCAAAGTCAAGTTGAAAATAAAATACACAACAATGACAACAAGAAGTGATTAAATACCTTTGAAAGGAAGCACAGTAAGTCGTATGTGCCAGATTCATTTCTTCCAATATGAGAAGTGGGGTATCAGTAAAGTTCTACAGATCAGGAAAACAGAAAGGATCAGGACATTGAAAAAAATGAAAAAAAACCCTGAGAAATATCACCAAAAACAACCCTAAAAATCATCTACTTCAACACCTTCATTTTACACAGTGGAACAGTAAGGGCCAGAGATGGTGGGGGAAACAACTTAGCTGCCCTGGAACGAGAGGATGAGGGTGATCCAATGCTCTTAGCCTCTGTCTTACCGATACCTTTCCAATGAAACCCAGGATCAAAGACCCCAAAGTCGATGTGACAGCATTAGTTCAATCAAACATCTTTATTTTCAAAAATTCAGAGAGCTAAAACCCAAGAACAGTGCCCTCACCTTATTTCCTTTGTTCTTCTAGCTTCCAGCCTCATGTGTACAGGCAAAAAGTGTTAATTCCTGAGAAAGCTGTGGCTCAGAAGATGCTTATTTTCATTCCTTATGTTACATCTCTGAAGTGTCAAACAAGATATTCCACCCCGCAGGGAGAGAAACACGAGAGAAATGACTTAGTTTTCCAAGTGTTCACCTTCACCTCACTTCCACCCCAAAAGCTGTCCCAACTTCCCCAAACAATATTAAATATGTACCAGCCACAGCTCATTATACACTTCATGTAAAACCTGAACCTCGTTCCTTCACAGATTCCAGCTTTCTAACTATTTCTAAAGAGTATTAAATGTTACACAGCCATATCTGAGGAAGCAACAACTTAAACTTTAGAGGAAGAAATACATTGAATGTTTTCTTAACCTTTAAAACATGTCAAGGGCATAAATCAAAATATACCAAATAGCCTCCCAGTGAAAAGAGCACGTCCTTAACGCAAATGCCTTAGCAATTCTCTAGACAAGAGGTCATTTTCTTCAAAAATGTTCAGAATGTATATGTTTCCTTTAAAATGTTTTACAAAAAACCTTAAATTTCTAGCTGGGTAGTTGACAGTTCAAGGTCTGAAAAAAACAAAATAACAATGGGATCAGGAAAAGGTTGTTTAGGAGAATCCCAACAAGGGTTGCTGAACTTTTAAAAAAGTAAAAGTAGCAGTCTATTCCCAGCAGCACTGGGAACATTAAACATTACTTTGCTGTTAGAATATCGTTAGATTTTCATTTTCAAGTCCTGAATTTCTAGGCACTTCTGACAGCAGCATCTCTAATACTTACAAAGAACAACTGCCTCTTTCAACACACACTTGGATAAGCCCCCATTTTGACCAAGTAATTCCTCTTCCTAAAGTGATTTCATCAGAGTCAGAGAAGGTCATAAATGAAAACAGAGATTAACTATATACAGATCTAATGACTTCAGCTTGCAGATAAGGAAACTGAAAGGTGAAAACATTGTCCCAGCTCGTGTTCTCTCAGCTTGCTGAGGGCCCCAAAGCTGGTACGTGGGCTTCTTGAGACTCAGTGTGATGGTCTCTTTGCCATCTGCATCTATTTGTGGCACAATTTTTTACTTAAACACCAGGGCAATCTCCTTCTGTCTCTGAGACACAATATACTTTTCTTTCTTCTATATCCTTTTTTAAAAATCTCATTTAGAAAATGATTTATAAAATCTTCTCTGCTCTCTTGACATCCAGGGATTCTCAAATAGATTTTGCTACAATTTTATTTTGAAACATGAAGGAATGAAGAAAAAGAAAATTACCTTTGAGCAAAAACAACAAAAATGTAAACTAAGAGAATAAGAGAATAGGATAAGAATGATCGAAAATAAAATGAATATATGTGGTTACAGTTTTGCTGCAGTAAAACACTTTAAAAGCCAAATGATAGCTTCTCCATAGCAGTTTTATTATAAAGACACAATCTCATCCCAAATAGCTTTCAGATTCAGCTGTGGAGCAGGAACCTTCTGCCTTAATAAAGGACAGTTGAGGTTGAATATATTTAAGTTGCAGTTACCTCAGACCACTGAAAGTGGTACATTAGACTCATTAGCTCACAGGGAAAAAAAAATGGTTAAGGCAGTTCCATAAAATAAGACAGTTCAAATGTGAGATAAAAGTGATTAAATGATATTTCCAAGTTAGACACTAAAATATGGTACTGCTGTGGGTATTACTTTTAGCAGTTGGCAGTGATGTGTGATAATTCAAGACTGTCCCATGCAATGATTTTTTGTGGCTTTGGACCCTTGTGCAAGGATTTCTAGTTAATTCAGTCACAATTTTATGGGAAACAATTCTCAGGTGGGAAAAGAAAGAGGACGTTTTTATCTAGTGTTCCATTTCAAAACTTATCATTCTTTGAACTGGTTTTAGTGGAAATCTGGAAACATTAAGATTTTATCTACACCTAAGTAAGCCTAAAACTCAAGAGAGTGAAAAATGAATAATTTTTAAGTATCTTTCCCTTTAAGTATCTAGGTAACTTAAGAAGGGATGTCAGAAGTTAAGTTAGTTAGGCAATTGCTTCCATTTCCTATTTAACTTGGCTGAGTAGAGTACTTAACATGTCCTAAGTATAGTTTGATGGATTGTGCAAATACCTTAATATTCGAATATTCATATGTGCCCTAACAACAGAATTTTTAAAATTCTGAGCACCTTTGATATATTCAAACATACTCTTAACTCATGCAAGGAATTGAGATACTGTGAAAAGAACTCTGAGTAGGAATCAATAGCCCTTGTTCTAGTTCTAGCTCTGTTATCATTAGCTCTGTGATCCTATGAAGCTGTTTTCACAACATTAAGCTGCAGAGACAAATAACCCCCAAATCTCAATAGCTTATACCAACCTTTTATTTCTTCTTCTGTTTTATGTCAGATGAGGATTGACTATGGCTCCATTCCATGTCCACCTCATGCTGAGACCCAGTCCCTATCTGGGTATGCAGTTCTTGTGGCAGCAGGAAAAAAGAGCTAGTCATAGGACTAAGCCTCACTTGAAAGAAGCAGAGTGTATAATTCTTTCACAGAAGAGCAGCAGAAAATTGAGACAAATACACAATCCACCACAGATCATTCTCTTGATCATAAATACATACTTCCTACCTGTATATGCTCAAAATACACCCATTCTCCGTTAAAAAAGTGAGAAAAGTCATAATTACAGTATAAGAGTCAAATTCTTGGACTTCTTGAAAGTACCTACAGTCTAATATAGATGTGGCCTTTTTGAAGGCTATGAACTAAAAAGGCAAGTCATATGCCCCTTTAGCAATGGCTAAAGAGGGGTAGAGTGATCACAATAACCAATCCCATTCAGAAAGGCAGATTGGAGACATCCAGAATCACCGGTCTACAGCAGTTCTGAAATCCTGCTGGGGAGATGTTGAAAGGGCCGGCTAGCCTAGCACTGGTGAATGATCTTTGATTAGACTTCAGTCTTAGTTCTTGCCTCTGTTGTCTGGGAGCCCCTTAATTTCTCATTATCGTTCTTGACCTTGTACGAAGAAATACTGATGCTCCCTTGATGGATGGAAAAGCTTTCTCAGTCTGCTCTCTATTCATAGAATTTTGAATTCCTAAAGATCATATGAAGTCTTTAATATTCACAGACTACTTTAATCTAAAGTTTGGCCATATAACCCTTTCAAAATTCCCTAGTTAGCTTTTCATCAGTTTGATTCCATTCAGCTCCAAGGGCAAAGAGCCACATTCATGACTACTTTCTAGACTGTCCTCTTGTGTTTCTTTAGGCTTAATTTCGGACAGGAGCCTATGAAGCTTCTGTGAGAGAGCATACCCTTAGTCTCTTCTCAATAAGCCTGCCCTTTCGCCCACATGAAAATACTAGGCATTGCATTGATAAACACAGACAAATTACCTCACCCTTGACTGTTCTTTGCTTCTAGTCTGAGTACTAATTGGCTTTTGTTGCTCAAAGCATTTCTCAATATTATCCTTTACTACTTGATGGGAAACAGTTCCATCTTTCAATACTGATGATGAACAACCACAAAAAAAAAACCTGGAAATATTCTTCAAGTACGATAATTATTTTAAAATACATTTTAATTTATAAAATAGATACTGTAAAAAATTCTATGAATTTGATGCATTAATTTATACATCATGGAATCACCCACACATGGGCAAAATATAATTTATTCTTTATGCAGAACATGTTTGATGAGAACATGGACCCAAGAACATATTTCATTAACTCTACAGACTCAAAGAGGCCAATGGTACACATTTAAGGAAACACAAATCTAATTAATCTTTTCTTCTTGTGCAAGAGTAAACTCTAAACTCAAAGAAAAATAATTTACCCAATATTCTGCTGTTTAGTGGGAAAGCTTGCTCCTGCCTCCTAACTATATAGTCCAGTTTTCTTTTAGCCCAGCAGACCACATTGAACAATTGTTATATACAAAGAAATTCAAAATGATTACCAAGTGTTATATTGAAACATGAAACATGAAATTCCCAATAGTTGACCATTTTTGTCCTTCAAAAACCTCAGTTGTGTCTAGTTCAACCTAATATGCATTCATTTCTTCCAAGTGTTTTGAAGTTTAGAACTTCTTTCCTCAAGTCATAGTTCGCAACATGTGAGGAGTGTTACACATGATTTTTGTGATTCGTGTGAATGCTTGCATGGTCTCCATAAATAAAATTAATTAACATTGAATCATGCAGTAAGTTGAGACACATATTTGAAATTGGTAGCCTTGAGAGAATCAGTGTTACAAAAGTCATTTATACCTGTGTCCCTGTGGAAGGAGTTCCTTATTTCTTACCTAAAATCAGCAATTAGAGAGTTCTTGTTATTTGTACTGATTTTCCTTGCATTCTTTTGAAGTGCTGGGTTGGTAGACATAGCTGGGCCTACCTCACTCATCCACGGAACACCCACTGCCAATCAGGTAAAATGTAATACCCAGCCCTTACTTTAACTACTATTTTCCATGTTGGTTCATTCTTTAGAAAATAATCAAACTATTTGCTGCAAAGTTAAGGTGGGTATAAGTCTATTTCCTTAGGAAGACATACCAGTGTGGAATATTTTTTAATTTCCATAAGAGATTCAGGGAAGAGCAGGATGGTTGAAGATGTATGAAGGTGTACTAATTCATCACCTATTTAACAAACTAATAAAATAAACAGTCTTGGAGTGGGAATGATTGCAATTATTTTTCAAACTTTCTGATTATGTTAATGAGTTTCAGTTTGATGCTCTTCTGCTTTCTCATCATTCTACTATTGACTAACACTAACCAAAAAAAGGGCAAGCTTTATCCTAGGAGGTCCTGTAAGCAACAGTTCTTGGTTAGAGCAGAATAATGTCATTTCATTTGTTTTCATAATTACTATCCATCTGTACCAAATAAGATGTATATTCTACTCATATAAATATTTATATTAAAATACACTCATTTAAATTTAAAAAGCCAGTCAAATTATAGGAAAGTAATAAGTAAGAGTCCAGGTGGCAGAGAAATCCCTGAAGTTTGGGAAACCTTGTTTAGAATACATCTCAAACGCAGTATGGTTCTCAGCAGGAGGGGTTTGCCTTCTAGAGGACAAGCTGAAATTTTGTGTGAATATTTTAATTGTGAGACTACAGGGATTTAGTGAGCATGTCAGAAGCCCTACAATTCATGCAACACTCCTGCCCCTAAACAGTGTTCCACTAGACATTCTGATAGGTGAGTCCTCTGTTTTGTTTTATCTTTATAAATGTTCTTAAAATAAAATTCACACATTTTAATTATAAAGCCTAATACAGTTTTACAAATGAATATACCTGTGTAAACACTACCTGGAACAATATATAGTCCATGACCACTATCCCAGAAATGTCCTTTGTGCCCACCCCACCACCAAAAGTTAACCACTGTTCTGACTTCTCTCACCACAGATTAGTTTTTTTCTCTTTTAAGCTTCATATAATCGAAATCATTCATTACACACTCATTCATGATTGGCTTCTTTTATTTATCATTATGTCTGTGAGATACACCCATGTTATTGTTTGTAGTGGTGGTTTTTCATTTTCATTGCTATAGCATATTCCATTGTTTAAATATAACATTTATTACCCTTCTAACAGTAATGGGCATGTGGCTTGTTTTCATCTGGGGCTGCTATGAACACTCCTGCACATGTCTTTTATGAACATAAACACTGCTTTCTGTTGAGTATCTTAGAATGGAGAAAAGGAAGACTGAAAGAGAGGCATAGCTAAAATCCACTAGTAAGAGTAATGCATAACATCATTGAGTGTTTCTACATGCTAGGTGCTGAGCTGAGGTGCAAAAACATGAGTATTGTCATGTAAGTTCACCATATATAAAAGAAAGGTGAACTGATGGAAAGATAGATAGACTGGTTGGTTTGATGGATGGATAGATGGTAGATGCATTAACATGCATGGAAATTAGGAGAAAGATCCCCAGGAAAGTAAATGATGGTTACCTCTGGAACATGGTTTTGACAAAAGGCATTTTTATTATTAACTGTATGCTCATTTGAACTTTTTTGATTTTTTCTACATGCATTTGTTATTATCATTATGATTTTTTAAAATTTATTATAAATTAAAATATTAAAATAAATGATAGCAACTTCTGATTTTGATGAGAACTGTTGTGGTTTTTTTTCCCACTATATCCCCCAACTCAAGCCATCTGTTGCTTCTCTTTCTGATAAAAATAATCAGGATTATTTTTGGATAATCCCCCTTGTTCATGGCTCATTCATTACACATACCTAAAATGAGCTCTGCTGATTAGCAATAGACCCCAATACTTTTCCTGGCACTGGGATTGGGATTTGCTAAAGATAAACCAGTGCTCATCAATTGGCAACATTTTGCTATAGAAAATAGCAGGGTGGAAAGGCACTGCTGGTTATAGCTATGGATACACTCAGGGCTTTACAGTTATACTATATATGTGGAAGCACTGGTTAGTGGATGGCTAGAAAGAAGCCTGTGACTGCTGTGAGCAAACATGATAGAGATAAACTAGGATCTGCATTAGCTCACAAACCCTCTTCTTTTTGCATCTCCCTTAGGTTGCCAAAACTCTACAGAACTTTCAGCTCTCCATTCCATTGATCAGGTTCACCTTTGATGTTCTCTGTAAAGATACTTCCCTGGAGCAGAAACACGGGGGCTATTGGGGGTGAGGGAAGAGGAGATGGCCTAAAGTCTCCCCTCCAACCTACACACTTCCTCCTCCATTAGGAAGCATCCTTGCTCCACCACCTTACAGAAGAAAGGCACTTTCCAGAGGGAAAAGCTCCTTCCCTTTTGGAATATGAACACCTGGGACCTATTGCTAATTTTAGTGCTCAGTTTTCTAAACATAGGTTACCTACCCCGTCTATGAAAGGAGGATGCTTAGAAGGACAAATTCCAACCTTTTAGCTATGTTCTACATCTTTGGATGGTTTTATATGTAGTAAAACAGCCTATATGATACTAGTATCTTATCTTCGGTCTTCTTGAAAGCAGTGGCCTATAAAATCTAGACCCAGAAGGTGTAATAATGTAGATCGCCATGTAATCCAGGCACCAAATACCATCATACAAAATGGCTTTCAGTATGTATCAACCAGACAATCAGTTCCTCTTCTCAGTTGTCCACTTGGCCTGAAGAGTTAGAAACCAAAATCATTACATGTCCTCATTGCCACAATAAAATTTGGTATTGTATTAAAAATACTGAATGTTCTTGTTACACATAACTAGAAGGCTTTATAGGTGCATGCTCAGAGTTATCTGAGGGCAAGAAGTGTAATAAATAACACTGCATAAATATGGAGGCTGCCTTAGGATCCTAACTTCATGCTCTTCTAGTGAAGTATAAAGGAGAAATCAAGTCCCTGCTTCCAAATAAGAAATCTTAGTCTTTTTGAAGTTTTCTTCCCAAAAGGACAATTTATAATATAAATTCAAAAGTATCTGAGATGGAATAATTTTAATGACTTTGACTAGAAGAGTGACAGTTTATTGAAGACATGATTAACATGGGAAAATCAATTTTGTTCTTGAGAAAACAAGTATCAATGAATCCCTATTTATGCATTTTAATAAACTTGTATGTTAAACTTTCTACAAGAGAGATCATGACCAACCAAATGGATTTTAGTTTCCAACATTTTATCAGAAGTTAACATGATTTTTTATCCATCCCCTGATCTAAAGGAGAAAGAAAAAGCTAAAATAGGATCAAAGGAAAAAAATCACATCTTGATTTATAACTCATATTTTCTGATCAGACTTACAAATCCAGCTAAAGTGCTTAATCAATAGAGAGCACTTAAAAATGATGTCAGTTATAGATGCTTTCACCTGAAGGTAGTGCTTAAGCTAACCTTTTGTTAAAAAAAGTAAAATTTTAAAAAAGCCTGTTTCTCTTCAGCATTTATTTCTCTAAATTAAATTGAATGCTCAAGACATTGCATCAAACTCAATCTGCCTCTCCAGCTTTTATTGAAGAGACTGAATAAAAGAATAAATATTCAAAAATAGCTACCTAAGTATTAACAGGAAGATTTGTGAGACTTTGAATGGACAGTTCAAGGACCTCTGTCCTTGCACTGAGAAGAGTATATTTCACTTGAACTTATCGGAGGTAACCAACGGTTGCTGGGAATATCTCAAGTCAGTTTCCAGGTATAAGGCACTGAATCAGAAGTGTCTGCTTTTCTGTGTTGATATTTAGAAATTATACCTCTTTAGTTTGGAAATAGAAAACTAAGAAGGTATTTGGTCTGAGTCAATAAAATCATGCAGGGTACAAATGGAGTAAAACTGAACTGAATCATTAACCTTGAACTATTAGCTGTATGGTCACCCTTTGAAGTTGAGAGATGTCAGGATGGCTACAAGGAATCACAATTTGAATAGTTACTAGCAACTATACCAATCTGATGGGCCTAATAAGAAAAAATATAAATAGTTTATACAAGTATTTAGATTAATTTATGGATGATTCAGCCTAAGTAGTTATTAGGGGAAGTTGGTGATATTTTTAGATCAACAGCAGTAGTTATGCCAGGTGCTTGACATGTGAGGTTTTCATTTAGTCCTCCAGAAACTCTGTGAGCAGGTACTCATAGCTTTAGTTTACAGATTACAAGGAGAAGATCAAAAGGTTAAATAGATTGTGCTAGGTCACACCATGAGTGATGGAGCTGGCATTTGAACCCAATTTGATCTGATTTCAGAGCCCAAGAGCTTTCTTTTAAGCCAGGCTATTTCTCAAAGACAGAGACATCTCTGACACACAGACTACTTCTACAATCCTTTCAGATACATAATTGCTTATTGCCATGATAATGCTGTAATAGCTAAAACTTTAAAACCTTTGTTAGTATAGAATAATAAATATTTATTGTTGTCCATGAACCTATAGGTCAGCTAAGAAGATCTCCTGATCTCAGCTGAGTTTGGCCAATCTAACCTAATCTTGCTTGTTTGTCTGTGATCAATGGACCAGTCAGCTGGAGACTGGCCGGTCTGGAATGTTCTCAGCTAGGATTTGTCTCTCTTCCACAGAGTCATCTGTCCTCCAGTAAGCTAGCTTGGGCTTGCTTTCACAACAGAGACAGTTCTTAGAAAGAGAATGGAAGCAAGCAAGGCCACTGGATGCCTAGATCCAGAGCTGGCACACCAATGCTTCCATGATATTTTATTGGCCAATGCAAGTCAAAAAGCCAATCCAGATTCAATGGATGAAGAAATAGATTCCTCCAATTGATAGAAAGAGCTGAAAAATTACATTGCAAAGGAATGTGCAGGAAGGGGTGAAGAATTAGAACCATTTTTTCAATTCAGAGACAAAAAGAACAAGCAGCCTAGACCAGGATTGATCTCTATATGACTTGATCTCTCCTATGGTTCAGGGACCTTATAGGTACTGAGAATTCCAGGGATGAATAAAACAAATAAAAATTCCTATCCAAAGGAAATTTATATTCTAATGGGAAAAAATAGGTAGTATACAAAGTAAATAATGAAAATAAGTAGTGTGTGTGTGTGTGTGTGTGTGGGTGGGTGTGTGTATGTGTGTTAGTATTACTAGCACTGCAATTGAAATTTCAAAGAAATGTATTTTCTCACAATTCTGGAGGCTGGAAGTCGAAGATCGAGGTGTTAGCACATTTGGTTTCTCTTGGGGCCTTCCTTCCTGGATTTTAAATGGCCGTCTAGTGATTTGTTCCTGTGGCCTTTTCTTGGTGTGCATGCCTCCCTGTTACCGCTCCCTTGATTCTCATAAGGATTCCAGTATATGGATTGAATTAGGTCCCCACTCTTATGACCTCACTCCAAATGCAGTCATGTTTGGAATTACGTGTTCAACATAACAGCATATTACAAAAAATAAAAAGAGCAAAGTAAAAAAAAAAAAAAGAAGAAAAAGCAGGAATTAAAATAATAAACTGTTGGGTGGAGGTAAAATTTGATATAGAATAGGCAAGGTAGCCCTCACTGAGAATGTGGCTTGCCTAGGGGAGCCAGTCATGTGAATATCAGGGAAAGAACATTTCAGGTAGAGGGAACAATAATTTAAAGATCCTCAAAGAGCCCCAGGACAACACCTGCCTGGTTTGCAGAGAGACGTGGTTAGGGAGCTCTGACAACGGTAAGAACATTGGAGTGTGGAGGGGAAGGAAAAGTGATCTGAGTAGGAGAGGCCACAGTGAGGACTTTGGTTTTTACTCAGAGATGCCATGAGAAGTCACTGAAGGCACAGGAACAGAAGATTTACATAATATGATTCACACTATTAAGTAGACTTTCTGACTGCTTTAACAATACTGTGGAGGAAAACGTAAGTGATCAGTTAGGAAGTTCAGTTAGCTGGTGGCATGAACCGAATGGTCCCAGTGAGGTTGGTGAAAACTGAATTCTAGTTTTATTTAGAATTAAGAGCCTGCAGGATACATAGTGTTGGGGGAATCAAGGGGAGAACAGCGTATCACAGAGAAGAGGCATAGTGGATCTCTGGCAACTTGCTATACTGATGGACAGTGACTGCACTGGGGTATGGGTGGGGACTTGATAATATGGGTAAATGTAGTAGCCACATTGTTTCTTCATGTGAAACCTTCATAAGAGTGTATATCAATCACAGCTTAATAAAAAATTTTTTTAAAAAAGAGCCTACAGGATAAGCTGACAGATCAAGCAGGGGCTGTGGTAGAATGAGAGATGTCAAAGATGATGGTGATGCTAAGATTTTTGGCCTGAGTCACTTAGAAGGATGGAATTGCCATTAACAGAGAAAGAGAAGACTGTTGGAGCCACAGGAAGAAAGGCTTTTATTTTCTTGTATACTTTTTTATTTTTTATTTGATTGATTGATAATAATTTTGGATACTTAATTTTAAGATGGCTGTGTAACGGACCCCTAAAACCATTCCTAGTTTCAAAGAATCACAGGAAGAACTCACAGGATGCAGCATGTGGCATGGCTATGATTTATAACAGGAGAGGATACAAAGCAAATTCAGCAAAAGGAAAAAGCACTTGGAATAAAGTTTGGAGGAAACCAGGTGTAAGTTTCATGAGTCCTCTCTGAATGGAAACATGAAGAACAGGCTTAATTCATCCAGCAGCAAGTTGTGGCAATATATGCAGAATGTGAATAAGGAAAGTTCATTAGAGACTCAGGGTCTACATTTTTACTGGAAGCTGGTCACACAGTCATCCTCTGTCACTCACCAAAATCCCAGCCCTCTAAAAGGAAGGCACATGTTCACCATAAACCATTTTGTTTGCGCAGTTTACACAATGAGCCACTCTTACCAGTTAACAGTTGACTGGGTACCCTCTGAGGGTCAAGTTCCCAGATGCCTGTGAATAGCCAACTATAGCTCTTGGGGAAGGGTGTTCCTGGCTAGGGCCAGTCCCCTATGAAACTGGTGAAACCAAAATAAGTCAAAGGAAAGGGTAGCTTAAGATAAACTATTTAGTTTTGCTCACAGCTTGCTCGAATTCACTGGCTAGGCCCTATGTCCTCAGGCCACCCCTCAAACTCTGCTGCCTCCGCACGCTTTTAACATCTTGCCCATCCCTTCTGGGAGGAACTCCATTGGTGGGTCCTTGGTGACTGGCAGATGCCAGACCAATTACATACCAGGAACAGAGGAGAGGGGAGCATGGCCATTACCTCTCCACCCTTTGCCCCAAAGGTTGTGGGAGGCTACAGCAGTAAACACCTATTGATATGTAAATGAACTAAGACCAGGCAGGAGATTCTTGAAATTCTGCCATTTACCCACACCAACCTTGCAAGCAAGCATTTCTACTGATAGCAGTCTTAGGCTTACTGTGGTAACTCCATTGTCAGACCTCTTTTCTGCACAGTGCTCTTTGGATATCTTAGTGTAAATGTCAGGTAAGCACAGGTCTGTATAGATCTTGACTGCAGAGGAAAATCCTGGGCTGAAGATACAAATTTAGGAATCATCAGCCTAAAAATCGTATTTAAAGTAATGACACTAAATAAGGTCTCACAGGGAATGAGATAGTAGAAATCTATTAACTGAGCTCTGGGACTCCCTCACAGAGGTCAGGGAGATAAAAAGGAATGAGTGAGAAAAAGGGGGGAGAGAAAGAAAAGGAAACAAACAAAACACTGAGAAGGAGTAGGTAGAAGTAGAAAGATAAGAGGAGGAGCAGGAGCCTAGGCCATCCTGAGAGTAACATGAAGAAAGTGATAAACTACTATTCAGGTAAGATGAGGAATAAGAAATTAACCCTGATCACTGGGTTATGTTTTCATGTTTATGGATAATCTATACTACTTATTCTGAAATACTTTGGACATACTTACCCCATACCCCCATCTTTCTATTTCCCTAAAGGACCCTATATGAAACCTCAAAGATGATAGATGGTCCATGAAAATACAGAACAAGCAAAATCTCCATACCACTGACTCTGTTGCTGTCAACTAGCTCTTAGCAAAGACAGAGAAGTGCATCCTGGGAGCAAGCAAGACCAAGTGGGCAGAGAGCTGTCTGAATCTGAGGGAAGAAGTCCGGCCAGGCAGAGAAGGAAGAACCAAGATACAAGCTTTTAAATGACCTAATGCATGTAATTGCTTAGACTAGTGCCTGATACTGTAAATGCTACTGTATTTATCATCATCAACAACAACAAAACATCAGCATTATCCAAGCCTAGTTACAGCAAATCTCGATATGATTTAGACTTTCAAGATTTTCAAGAACCAAACAGGGTCTTCTTATTCCAAACCAAATTCCAGTATAATATTCTGCCCCTAAATGCCCTACACTTATGCGAATACCTCTGAAATCACTTATAATGTATCCTTTTACAGAAATTGAACTCCATTTTTTATCCTGATTCTTGCCTGTTTGTAGAGTCCCACCTCTGTTTGTACATTGGACTGATCAGGATTGGTCCTCTGGGCAATCTAAAATAACGCGAGAGCTTCCTTAAATGTTGCACCATAGTCACCTCGTTCACTTCATTCTAATCTCAGTCTCTATTGGAACTCCATTAATGCTCAATTAGTGCTCAATTAAGGGCACATATTAGGGTGGTAAATGAAAGAACCACATAAAGAATTTGGACCACCCCCTGGAATTGTTTTCTTCTTTCCTTCTCTATCTACCTCTCCTGCCATCTCTCTCTCTCCTTCCCTCTCTCTTCCTTCTTTTGTTAATCCAGCAATCACATCGACCAAGAATCACTATAAACACTGACATATTTTAGAACAATTATTTTGAAACTAAAGGTTACAACTCATTAGTAGATTATAACAAATTTTCATGATTTATTAATGGAATAGAATGGAATCGTTTACACTTGGCTAATCTAGAAGAGAAAGGAAAACATTAAAAAATTAAAATATAACTGTGTATTTTTATGTAGTAAGAGTAAAAATTGTTTCTTAAAGTTCTTTTGTGTGTGTGTGTCTGTGTGTGTTTATGTATGCATGTACCAGTTAACAAATAATAATGTGTATCAGGCTTGGTGATGGTCTAAAGTATTTGAGCAACCCCTCTAGAGAAATTGCAACAAATGATCATTTTGTAATGCACAACTCCATTTTCTTTACAACCAGCCTAAACTGAAGTCCTAAAGAAATAATAAACATACAAAACAAATGTATCTTCTGTGATTTCAACACAGAAAGCTTTCTTCCAGAAGCAGCAGAAAGCCCCACTATTTGCAGTCTCATCCACCTGAGGCTGTAATGCAGGACTGTTCACACACTTTCAAAATGCATAATTGGTTCATTTTATTATCTGGATTGGGGATGGTGAATATTTCCAATCCGTAACAACAGGCTCAGCATTCTTATTCAAACCTCAGTGGATCCTTGAAATTTTCAGCAGCATTTGGGGACATCTTGGACATGATTATTACATTGTCTGACTGGAAACATTATTTGAGGTTTGGAAGGAAACATATGTCAAATCAAGTCCCTAACAGGAGGCCCACTGGACATAAATTTTGCAAATCAAACTTTGTACACTATCAAGCAGACACAAATATTCCTAGGAAATCGGAAGCTGGTTATAGTATCTAGAAAAGAACACAGAATTACAGATGAAATAACCAGGATTTTCTCCAAAGCCTTTCTTCCTAGATGTGCCTGAGGTTCTTCTAGCTTCAAAGTTTACAAACTGAAGTCCAGGTCCAATGAGGATAGCTGTCAGGTTTTATGTGGTTGACACCATGTTTTATAAATTGAGAACAGTTTTTCAAAACTGGGTGATATAACACAGAATCTGTATACCCAGCTTCTCTTGAAACAAATCAGCATGTAATTGTAGATTAATAATAAATAAATAAATAAATAAATAAATAAATAAATAAATAAATAAATAAATACTAAATAAATAAATAAATAAAATCACTTAAATAATAATTCAAAAAAAATCAGCATATATGGCAACTGAGATGACATTCCATTACAGCAGTAACTAGCTGGGTTTCTGTAGCAGTGCCTTCTTGGTACAGGCTGGCAAACCTTTTCTCCAGCTGCTCTACACCTACATCTGCTTCAGACACTTGTCTTACCTGCCAGGTCCCAAGAACATTTTAATTTGCTATCCATAATCTGGCAACATGTATCTAATTAGAGCAGATCATTTGGAAACAGAGGTGGACACTGTCAGAGGGGGGAAGCCTGGGAGCTAATTTAGTCAATAGTTTTTATATTTACCCTGTTTCTTATCCTGAGCACATCCTTTCCTGTCCATTACAGTTGCTCAGTAAATGATCATTAATGACTGTTTTACAGAAAAACAGTGAGTATTGCACAACAATGAAAATCAGAAAGCCAAGTGTACTGGAAAAGAGGAGTCTTGATAAGTATCATAATGATATCACATATCATAAATTCTTCCTACACAAATACTTCTATCACCTATGAATTTAATTTTTCACCGCACTTCTCTATAAACTGAAAAAAATCCAGATGTTTAAAATTTAGATGATATAATTCAAAGCTACTCGCAGAACCCAAGTTACAATGTTAGCATAATGCCTTCATTGCCAAAGTCCCCCAAATGCCCCATTAGTCTTTCTGAGCTGGGAGCTTTTATTCATGCTCTGCGATCTAAAAATTACTTCTTTTATTCCCACATTCAGTTCAAATTCCATGTCACTCACATTCCTCTCTATTCCTGAAGCCTCTGCTGAATCTCTCTTCTCTGGATTATGATAGGTCTTCCTGCCTTTTCCACTTTTGTGGAGAGAGGGAGCACTTACTATAAATCCCCTTTCTTGGTTGTTCTTGTATTGATTCATCAAATACATATTAATTTGACATTTGCCAATTACTGTTGATCCATGATCACTGGGCATCCCCACCGGTCCCCACTCCCAGAGATTTTTGGTTCAATATTTCTGATGTGAGACCTGGTAATTGCATTTATAACAAATTCCCAGGTGAGGCTGATGCTGGTAGCTGGAGGACCACACTTGAAAACTGCTTTTCTCTAACATAATGCGCCCCCCCCTTGATAGCTAGTATTTGTAGACCTACAGGACAAAGCAAAAATTACCAAAGTAAATTACAGTCTGATAAAATTAAAAGATTCCTTAGAGTTTAACTTGTCCAATACCAGAAAGATCTAGCTTTCCTACAGTGGGAGCCTCCCAGCACCTGAAGACAAGATGGCCACCACTTAGTTCTAAAAATGGAAAATCAAATTAAAACACTGCTAAAGTTTTTGCATCTCTAGCTGCTACAAAATTTTAAGCAAATGAATGAATGAGAATTAGAAAACATATTTTATGTGCTTTATGCAGTAAGCTTTTAATCTAGTCCATACTTCCCCTTAATTAACTTGAATTTGATCTTTTTACAGTTGTTTCCAATGTACTTCAAAAACTGAGCCTCTGTGTGCTTCACATTCACAGATTTAAAATGATGAGAGAGCAAGAAAACTACGTTAGGAAGAAGCTTGCTTTTATCCATCCATCGCACACTTCAAATAAGCAGGGATTTTAAAAAGGTCTTCACTCCCTCTAGTCTGTATCTTGACTATCAGAGAATAAAAAATTTAAATGAGAGAAAATCAATTATTGATCTGCATTCTTTTTTCAAGACACTTTTGTGCAATTACACCATGCTAGCATTTGCTTGATTTTCAACAGTATACACTGTACTAATTGATTTTGCTTTATTGAAATAAAGTTGTAAAGTTACTAGATCTACTTTAACCCTTTACCCTCCAGGAAATGTTGTTTATGCAAAGAAAAGAGCCATATTTGACATATTTCACCCTTTTCTGTTTGAAGAAGAAAAATAAGCCTTTGCAAAAAAGCCTTTTATGAGATGTCTCTAGCAAAGAAGGACTTCAGCAGATTTTTAAAAATCTATGTTACAGATTCAATAAACTTGTCTTGAGGGCCCTCTATCTGGTTAAAGCATTCACTAATTTATTTTTTTTACTAGTTTGTTCACCAAATAGTCATCGTCTCACCCCATGTATATGTTAAGGGAAGAGGGAAGCAGAAAGCAGACAAGCATGGCTATATTGCAGATTTTGGTGCAAACGCGGAGTTCCCCTTGTGCCTCCTCCTGTTTTTCTTGTCACCTGGCTACAAAGGGAGGCGTTAGACTAAAGGACAATGTGAGGCTCAAAACATTTTTGGGAAAATAGGATATGTGATTGATATAACCCTTTAAAGCACTGCAAAAATTAATTAGAGCCAGTAGTAGGAGACAAAACAATGACATATAACTGAAAAACTAAGAGAAACTGTGATGTAGTGAAGCCATGAAATAATAAGAAAAAGCAGTGGAAAAGAAACTTTCAAAAAGCTGCTTCTGGACCTAGATTTGAGATTTCATATAATATGTATATGCATATATATATATATATATGTATGATTATATATATATATATATATCCATATGTATATATTATATCTAACCAAAACATTTCAAAGCAATTTACCTAGATCACTACACATTACCCCTAAACAGATCAACATCCTTTTTCAAAAAACTAAAAATTCCCTACCTAACTATATTATTATCACACCTAATAGAATTAATAATAATTACCTAATATCACCTGATATCCTTTCTCCCAACTGTCAAATGTTTTTATATTTGACTTTTAATAGCAGAAACCCTGTCACTAAGTGATACAGAGAGTATTTCCTTAGAGTTTATTTAATAAATTTAGTTAAAAAATTGGGTAAAATGAAAAATGTTCAGTCTATTCTGAGCCATTTTTAACTCAATTCTCCAATTTTAAGTTGTATTTTAAAGTATATTTATAAAAACCAAAGGTGGTAACTGGATATTTTTGACCAATCACTTGTTTTTGCATAAGTGTTAGATTTTTATAAATATAAAGAGTTATATATTTTATATTTTGCAGATGGTGATAATATGATATTACCAAGCCTTTGTAATCAACAATCTTGGATAAATGTCCACATTTCCTCATCTTAAATGAATATATCTACAAGCTGATACCTGGGCATAGGGCTAAAATTGATAAAGAGAAAAAGGCAGAAAGACAGACAGATAGAGAAAATACTAGGGAACATATGTAATGACAATGAGAATATAGGACCTCATGAAATCAACCTCATGACTACTAAAACTTGAAGATGTAGGAAAATAACGAATGAAAATTCAGGAAGTAGTCAATTCAAAAAGAAATGTACAAATTATATTTCTGAGTTATTTAAAATCAGTTAGCTGCATAATTAGGCACAAAGAAAATTTGATAACTAGTAAAGAACTTACTAAGAAGATCTACAATCTTTCTTTTTTCTATTCTCCACACAAAATATCATTGTCAATTCTTTTTCAATGTGTTCATGTGTTCTATAGACAACACAAGATTTGAGACCATCTTTAATATCACCGTCCCTCTCACACAATCTAGCAGCATACTGCCTTTCACATAGGAGGAACCCAACAAATATTTGTTGTCTTTCTTGCTGGCAAGGATAGAAAACCTAATTTCTTTTAATTAGGATACCAAATTTAGGCTACTAATAAGATTTCCCAGGAGTCCTTAGAAGCATTAGCTTTCCTTTTTGAGGATTCCTGAGCTTTAAAAGCAAATGAGCTCCTTATCTTTAAGAAGTGGGGAATAAATGGAAAATGCATGCTCACAGTATTGCACTGGAGTGTCCCCGGTTCTGAACAATGACAAAAAGTACATTACCCAGAAGATCAAGATACCTAATCAATTTGCAAGCACATGGAAAGGCTCAGAATGATGGGTAATAACCAATATGACTTTGTGACCAACAAATCATGTTAGACCAATTCAATTGCCTCCTCTGACAGAGTGGCAGACCTTGTACGCAGGGAGGAAGGGACAAACATAATATATTTTGACTTCTGACTCTGTTCCACATGACATGCTCATCAACAAGGTAGGAAAATATGGCTTGCTGTCAGAGATGGATTAAATTGATTAGAGAGGTGGCTAATTGGGAAGAGAAGGAAAGTCATAGACGCATGAAAACACAAATGCAAAGCCAAGTATGCTTCTGGTTTGGGTGTGGATAAATTCAAGGGCAAATAAATATAACAAGCAGAGAAGAATACAGGTAGATGGCAGAACCTTTCCAATAAATATAATAGCTTATGACTTTAGTAACAGTTATTTCAACTCTTTAGATATTAAGCAAGTATATAAGTGAATGGACACTATGCTACTATCCTCATAGGAAAATTATTTTAAATCTTTGTGTCTCTAAAATATACTATTAAAATGCAAAAGATAACTAGATATAATCATTTTCTATTAGGCTATCAAATCTCCATTAAAGATGAATTAGACAGATCTCTCCAGGTATGAAAAATTAAATGAGAATAGGAAAATAAGATGGCTGATTTCCAAGAGGAAGAAATAGGTGATAAAGATTGGAGGATGTTTGATAGCCAAAGGCAGAAGCAGTAGGAGCTTCTCTTCATCCTAACTATAGTCAAATTTGACCTGAAATCAATTTACTCTATCTACCATTTTGGTTAAGACCTGACTCTAAATCAGTATTCAAAGCCTTTCAATCAATATTTTGAACTACTCAGATTAACTAGAAAAACTACCACAGAAATTTGGTCAGGAATTGAATCATTTAATACAACAAATCAGCAAACAAATATGTCCTAATTAAATACCAATTGTGTCCATCTCTGCTAGGCACAGCCTTTTCCCTCAAAGATCTGGGGCACAAAAGGAAAAGATAATGCCTAAGAAAGATAAAACATATGTATTCTGATCTCTCTTCTTTTCAACATCTATGATTCCTTTCTCACAACTTAAGCTTTTATTCCTTTAAATGTAACCTAGTCTCCTTTCTCTAAAAAATTTCACCTGATTTTATCATGCGTGATGATTTTAAAAGATGTCTAAAAATTCTCTGAAATCCCTCCTATGAAAAAGTGGAGCCTGATTCTTTTTGCCTTAATTGTGGATTTCACATAGGGACTTCTTCTATTAATACGTCTAAAATGCTTGTGTGTCACTTTGGAGAACAGACCATAAAAGGCATAAAAAAATATTATTCATAAGGAAAAATATTGATATAGTTGACAACAACAAAATTAAGTATTTCTATCTATTAAAACATAATAAAGTAAAAAAAAACAATCCACAGAATATGAGAAGTAATTTTTAACCATATTACCATTAAAGAATTTGAATCCAGAATACACAAGGAACTACAATCTGCTAAGAAAAATACTGACAAGTCGATAAGGTAGGTTGAGATATAACTGGATATTCCATAATAGAGAAAATCCAAATGGCCAATAAACAAACAAAATAAGGTCAGTTTATGTAATAATAAGGGAAATATAAATGAAAACTACAGCAAACTATAACTATACACCAATCATTGCATAAAACAAAAATCTGAGAAAGCTGGGCAGGGCCACCTGCACTTACCAGTAGTCCTGGAGAAGTCATGGCCCTGCTGCAACAGGAAGACTCATGCAGCCAACATGGGGGTCATCCCTGGAGCATGGGGCCCTGACAGATGGGCACTGCCCTTCTGATCCCAACAGGATATCTACATAAGGCCACTTTTCAAGACTAGGAGATGTAGCTGAATACCTAATACAGAGAAACAAATACAGAGAGTTAGACAAAATGAGTAGATGAAGGAATATGTTCTAAACAAAAGAATAAGACAAAACCTTAGAAAAGGAATTAACAAAATGGGTAAGTGATTTATCAAATGAAAAGTTCAAAATAATGGAGATAAAGATGATTACCGAACTCAGGAGAAGAATGGGTGAACATAGTGAGATCTAGTGAGATCATTAATAAAAAAATTGAAAAAGTAAGAAAATATCAATTATAGTGAAGAATACAGTAATGGAAATGAAAAATATACTAAAGGGAATATATAGCACATTAGATGACAAAAAAAAATTAGTGTTATTGAAACAGGATAGTGAAATCACCCAAATTGAACAGCAAAAAGAGAAAGAATTTTTTTAAATGAGGACAGTTTAACAGATCACTAGGACATCAAGCATACCGACATTCACATTATAGAAGTCTCAGAAGGAGAAGAGATATAAAGGAGCAGAAAGCTTACTGAATAATATGAAAACTTCCCTAACCTAGGGAAAGAAAACAGATATCTAGGTCCAGAAGCACAGAAAGTCCCTAACAAGATTAGTCCAAAGAGATCTATACCAAGGCATACTATAATTAAAATGTCAAAAATTGAAGATCAAGAGACAGTCTTAATAGAAGCACAAGAAGAGGAATTAGTTATGTGTAAGGAACCCCTACACACACCATAAGACTATCAACTGATTTTTCAGCAGATTTTGCAGGCCAAAAGGGAGTAGCAAGAAATATTGAAAGTGCTGAAAGGAAAGCAAGCTTACCATTCAAAATTGAAGAGGAGATACACAGTTTTCCAGACATCACCACTGATTCAGCTTTACAAAAATTTTCAAAGGACTTATTTAAGTGGAAAAGAAAAAGCCATAATTAGAAATAAGAAAATATATGAAATAAATAAATCTCACTGTTAAAGGCAAACATTTGGTAAAGGTAGTGGATCAACTACATAATAAAGCTAGTATGAATAAAGATAGTATTAAATGATAAAAGTAGCAAAATCAACTGTATCTACAATAATTAGCTAAGGGATACACAAAACAAAAAGATGTAAATTCTGATCCAGAAACAAAACTTGGTGCAGGGGAGAATAAAACTGTTGTGCTTTTAGAATGTGTTTGAACTTAAGTGACCATCAACTTAAAATAGACTGTTATATACATATCCTACTATATATGAGCCTCATGGGAACCACAAGCCAAAAACTTATAATGGATACACAAAACATAATGAGAACGTAATCTAAACATAATAGCAAAGAAAGTTATCAAATCACAAGTGAAGAGAGCAAAGTAAGAAGAAAGGAACAGAAAATAACTACAAAAATAGAAAACAATTAACAAAATGGCAATAAATATATACCTATCAATAACCGCTTTAATGTAAATGTACTAAAAACTCCAATCAAAGAGATAGAAGGTGACTGAATGGATAAAAAAATCAAGACCCATCTATATGCTGCCTGTAAGAGATTCACTTTAGATCTAAAGATATCATAGACTGAACGTGAAGGGATAGAAAAAGATATTCCATGAAAATGGAAATAAAAAAGAAAGCTGGGGTAGCAATACTTACCAACAATACTTACCAAACAACAAAGGTTTTAAAAAGAGACAAAGATGGGCATTACATGATGATAACGGGATCAATCCAACAAGAAGATATAACACTTGTAAATATTTTTGTACCCAATATAGGAATACCTAAATATATAAAACAAATATTAACAGACACAAAGGGAGAAACTGACAATAATATAATAATAATTGGGAAATTTAATCCCCCACCTACATCAGTGGATAAATAATCCAGATAGAAAATTAATAAGAAAACATTGGCCTTAAATGACACATTACCAAATGGACTTACAGATATATACAGAACACACCACCCAGAAAAAGCAGAATACACATTCTTCTCAACTGCCCATGGAATATTCTCCAGGGTAGGTCACCTGTTAGGCCACAAACCAAGTCTCAGTAAACTTAAGATTTAAATCACATCAAGCATCTTTCTGACCACACAGTATAAAACTAGAAATCAATTACAAGAAAAGAACTGGGGCGGGAGGGAAATCACAAACGTGTAGACTGAATAACAAGCTACTAAACAATAACAGACCAATGAAGAAGTTGAAGAAGAAACTTAAAAAATCTTGAGACAAATTGAAATGAAAACACAACATCCCCAAATCTATGGGACACAGAAAAAGAGCTCTAAGAGGACAGTTCACAGCAATCTATGCCTTCTACAAGGAATAAGAAAAAATTTCATATAAACAATCTAACATTGCACATAAAGGAACTGGGAAAGGAAGAACAAAGAAAGCCCAAAGTTAATAGAAGGAAAGAAACAATAAGCATCAGAGCAGAAATAAATGAAATAAAGACAAAAAAATAAAACAGGAAAAAAATGACAAAACTAAAAACTGGATCTTTGAAAAAATAAACAAAATCAATAAGCCTCTAACTGAACTGAACTCATCAAGAGTAAAAAGAGAGGGTCTAGGTAAATGAAATCAGATATGAAAGAGAAGCTACAACCAATACCACAGAAATGCAAAAGATCATAAAAGATTACAGTAATTACAGCCAACAAATTGGACAGCTAGAAACAAATCAATACATTCCTAAAAACCTATCATCATCCAAGACTGAATCAGATAGAAACAGAAAAATCAGAACATATTGATTATTACTTGTGAAATTGAATCTGTAATAAAAAAACCTCCCAAGAAACAAAAGTCCAGGAACAGACAGCTTCACATGTGAATTCTATCAAACATTGCAAGAACAGTTAATAGCTATCTTTCTCAAACTATTCTAAAAACTTAAAAGAAAGGAGGACTTCCATAGTCATTTCACAAGGTGAGCATTCCCCTGATATCTAAACTGGATAAATACACTACAAAAAAAGAAAATTATAGGCCAATATTCCTAATGAATATTGAAGAAAAAATCCTCAACAAATATTAACAAATCAAATTCAACAATACATTAAAGAATCATAAACCTAACCAAATGGGATTTATTCCAGGACTACAACAATGGTTCAGAACCTGCAAATCAACAATGTAATACACCACATTAACAAAATGAAGGATAAAAACTATATGACCATCTCAATAATGGCAGAAAAAGCATTTAACAAAATTCAACATGCATTTATAATAAAAACTCTCATCAAAGTGGATATAGGGGAAACGTATCTCAATATAATCAAGGCCATATATGACAAACCCAAAACTAATATCATACTCACTGGTGAAAAGTTTAAAGCATCGACTCAAAGATCAAGAACAACACAAGGATGTTCATTATCTGTACTTTTACTCAGAATAGTATTTATTGGAAGTCCTAGCCACACAAATAGGCAAGAAATAGAAACAAAAGTCATCAAAATTTGAAAGAAAAAAGTAAAAGTGTCAGTATTTGCAGATGACATGATGCTATATATAAATTGCCCTAAAGCCTCAACTAAAAACCTATTAGAACTAACAAAGGAATTCATAGAGTTGCAGGATACAAAACCAATATACAGAAATCTGTTCTGTTTCTATATAGTAATAATGAACTATAGAAAGAAAAATTAAGAAAACAACCTCATTTATAATTGCATCAAAAAGAATACAACACCTAGAAATATATTTAACCAGGAAGGTGGAGGACCTTTACTCTGAAAACTGTAAGACATTAATGAAAGAAATTGGAGACAACACAAATGAATGGAAAGATATACCATGCCCTTGGATTGGTAGAATTAGTGTTGTTAAAATTCCCATACTACTCAAAGCAGTGAAATTCCTATCAAAATACCAATGGCATTTTTCACAGAATTTGAACAAATAATCCTGAAATTTGTATGGAACCACAATGACCCTGAATAGCCAAAGGAGAATAAAGCTGTAGATATGATGGTCTGGATTTTAAACAAAGCTATAATGATCAAAAGAATAATCAAAACATGGTATTGGCATAAAAACAGACAAATAGATCAATGAAACAGAATAGAGACTACAGAAATAAACCTACACTTACATAGTCATATTCTTAATCTATGACAAAGTAAGCAAGAATATACAATGAGGAAAAGACAGTCTTTTCAATAAATTATGTTGGGAAAATTGGACAGCTACATGCAAAAGAAGGAAACTGGACCATATACAAAAATAAACTCAAAATATATTAAAGACTTACATGTAAGGCTTGAAACCATAAAATTCCTAGATGAAAACATAGGAAATAAACTCTTTGACATCAGCTATAGAAATATATTTTGGATCTGCCTTCTCAGGCAAGGACAATAAAAGCAAAAATAAACAGATGAGACTAAATCAAACTTAAAACCTTTTGCATCAAGAAGGAAACCATCAACAAAGCAAAATGGCAACCTCTTGAATGGGAGAAGATATTTTCAAATTATATATTCAATAAGGGGTTAATACCCAAAACATATAGAGAACTCATACAACTCAATAGCAAAAAAGCAAACAATCCAAATAAAAAATGAGCCAAAAGCCTTAATAGACATTTTCTAAAAGGAGATATGCAGGTGGCCAACAGGTACATGAGAAGATGCTCAACATCAAGAACCATAAGGAGTTCAGCAAATCAAAACTATCTCACACCACCTGTCTGAATGGCTAGTCTCAAAATAACAAGAAATAAGTGTTGGCAAGGATGTGGAGAAAAGGGAATCCCTATGCACTGCTGGTGGGAATGGAAATTGCTGCAGCCCCTAAAGAAAACAGTTTGGAGCTTCCTGAATAAAGTAAAGATAGGCCCACTATATGAACGAGAAATTACACCTCTAGGTATTTATCTGAAGAAAATAAAAACACTAATTCAAAAAGACATATACACCCCTACATTCATTTCAGAATTACTTACAATAGCCAAGATATGGAAGCAACCTAAGTGTCCATAAAAAAGGGAATGAAATCTTGCCATTTGCAACAACATGGATGTAACTGGAGGGTATTATACTAAATGAAACAAGTCAGTCAGAGAAAGATAAATACCATATTTCACTTATATACAGAATCTAAAAATAAAACAAATTAACAATAAAAAAGAGGCCAAACAAAAAACTTTTTTTCCATTAAAAAAAGTCATATTTTAAACCTTCTAGTTGTAAAATATAAGACACAAGGATGTCATGTATAACATAGGGAATATAGTCAATAATACTGTAACAATTTTGTATGGTAAAAGATGGTACCTAAACTTACTGTAATGACAACTTCATAATGTCTGAAACTAATGCACTATTGTATGTCAATTATTCAATTTTTTAAAAAATGTAGTAAATATGTCTCTGAGAACCTAAATGAAAACAGCATGAACATGAGTAAAAAAAAAAATCTGAGGAAGCCAAGTATTGGTGATGATGTAAAGTATTATCTGCTAGTTAAAAACAGGTGTGTTCTATGACTCAGCAATTCCCCCCACCCTTGGTTAAATTATTTTCTAGGGAATTTTATTATCTCCTAGGGAAATGGACCATAAGAACCTGGACACAGAGGCACCAGGATACATGTACAATAACTTCACTGGCAGCATAGATTTAACTCAGGGAAAATTTATTTCAGCAGCAGAATATGACATATTTATAAAATACAGCAATGAAAACAAACTGAAGCAATGTGTTTCAACTTGGATGAATCATATAAACATAATGTTTAGTGAAAAAAAGGATAACACAAAGTAATATATATATATATAGTATGATATAACATTGTTTATTTGTATCAAGTTCACAAAATATAAGCTAAACAGGAGAGTTGAGGGATACATAAATTGGTGCTAAAATTATAAGCAATGCAAGGAAGTGGTTACTATAAAATTCAGCATTAGGGTTACCTCTGGCCAGAATAGAGAAGTGAAGATACTCCAGAGTGAACATACCAGGAGCTTCTGGAATCCGGACAATGTTTTATTTCTTGACCTGCATGGTAGTTAACAGATTTCACTTCACAGGCCATGCTATTATGCTATGTATTTGTGTTTTATGTACTTTCCCTCTGTGTTATATTAAAAATAAAAGATTTACAGAACAATAACAGCAAATTTACTACAGCTCCGTAAACCACCTTCAATTCCCACAATTCTAAATAATTGCTCCCTAGGTTTCTTCCCAAGAATCCTATAAAATGGTTGAAAAAACATTCGTGCATTGATTTTCCCTCTTTATTCAGTTGCAAATATTCATTTGCAACTGAATATTCATTAAATAAATTATCAAATTATAATTTAATATTCATTAAACAAATCATTATTAAATTAAGTTAAATTATTATATTTATATTGTTATTAAAGTGTTATTATACTTATTATTATTATTAAATTATTATTGCCTACTATGCGACGGACACTGTTCTACACATTTGGAATTACAGTGGTAAAAATAAAATAAAATAAAAATCACAGTCCTCACTTATATTCAAGTTTAAGTTTAAAATAAAGAATTGTCTTAGCAGTTATAAGAATAAGGTAGATGTACAAAAATAGCCTCAATAAATTCAAAAAGATTGAAATTATACCAACCAGCTTCTCAGATCACAAATGTGTGAAAATAGAAATAAATTACACAAAGAAAACTAAAAAGCTCACGAACACATGGAAGCTTAATAACGAACATGCTCCTAAATAATCAATGGATCAATGACCAAATAAAAACAGAGATCAAGCAATATATTGAGACAAATGACAACAATAATTCAACACAAAATCTGTGGGATGCACCAAAGGCCATGCTAAGAGGGAAATATATTGCAATACAGGCCTACCTCAGGAAAGAACAATCCCAAATGAACAGTCTAAATGCACAATTAATGAAACTAGAAAAGGAAGAACAAATGAGGCCAAAGTCAGTAGAAGGAGGGACATAATAAAGATTAAAGCAGAAATAAATGAAATTGAAAAGAATAAAACAATAGAAAGAATAAATGAAAGCAAGAGCTGGTTCTTTGAGAAAATAAACAAAATAGATAAACCCCTAGCCAGACTTATCAAGAAAAAAAGAAAGTCTACACACAGAATCAGAAATGAGAAAGGAAAAATCACAAGGACACCACAATACAAAGAATTATGAGAGAATACTATGAAAAATTATATAGTAACAAACTGGATAACCTAGAAGAAATGAACAACTATCTAGAAAAATACAACCTTCCAAAGATGACCCAGGAAGAAACAGAAAATCTGAATTGACAAATTACCAGCAAAGAAATTGAATTGGTAATCAAAAAACTACCTTAGAACAAAACCCTTGAACCAGATGGTTTGACTGCTAAATTTATCAAACATTTAGTGATGACCAAATACCCATCCTCCTTAAAATTTTCCAAAAAGGAGAGGAGGAGGGAACATTCCCAAACTCATTCTATGAGGTCAACATCACTCTAATACCAAAACCAGGCAAAGATACCACAAAAAAAGAAAATTACAAACTAATATCCCTGATGAACATAGATGCAAAAACACTCAACAAAATACTGGAAAACCGAATTCAAAAATACATAAAAAAGATCATCCATCATGATCAAGTGGGATTCATCCCAGGGATGAAAGGATGGTACAACATTTGAAAATTCATCAACATCATCCACTACATCAACAAAGAGAAGGACAAAAACCACATGATCATCTCCATAGATGCTGAAAAAGCATTTGACAAAATTCAACATCCATTCATGATAAAAACACTCAACAAAATGGGTATATAGGGCAAGTACCTCAACATAATAAAGGCCACATATGACAAACCCACAACCAACATTATACTCAACAGCAAGAAGCTGAAAGCTTTTCCTTTCAGATTGGAAATAACACAAGGATGCCTACTCTCCCCACTTTTATTCAACATACTACTGGAGGTCCTAGCATGGCAATAAGACAACACAAAGAAATAAAAGGCATCCAGATTGGCAAGGAAGAAGTCAAACTGTCCCTGTTTGCAAATGACATGATATTGTACATAAAAAACCCTAAAGAATCCACTCCAAACTACTAGATCTAATACCTGAATTCAGCAAAGTTGTGGGATACAAAATTAATACACAGAAATCTGTTGCATTCCTATACACTAATGATGAACTTGCAGAAAGAGAAATCAGAAAAACAATTTCATTCACAACTGCATCAAAAAGAATAAAATACCTAGGAATAAATCTAACCAAGGAAGTGAAAGACCTATACCCTGAAAACTATGGGACATTCTTAAAATAATTTTAAAAGGACACTAATAAATAGAAATTCATCCCATGCTCTTAGATAGGAAGAATTAATACTGCCAAAATGGCCATCCTGCCTAAAGCAATCTACAGATTCAGTGCAATCCCTATCAAAATACAAACAGCATTCTTCAATGAACTAGAGAAAATTGTTCTAAAATTCATATGGAACCACCAAAGACCCCAAATAGCCAAAGCAATCCTGAAAAGAAAGAATAAAGCAGGGGTAATTATGCTCCCTGACTTCAAGCTCTACTACAAAGACACAGTAATCAAGACAATTTGGTACTGGCACAAGAACAGACCACTATACCAGTGGAATATACTAGAGGGTCCAGATATAAACCCAAGTATGTATGGTCAATTAATATATGATAAAGGAACCATGGATATACAATGGGGAAATGACAGCCTCTTCAACAGCTGGTGTTGGCAAAATGGGACAGCTACATGCAAGAGAATGAAACTGTATTATTTTCTAACCCTGTACACAAAAGTAAACTCAAAATGGATCAAAGACCTGAAGGTAAGTCATGAAACCATAAAACTCTTAGAAAAAAATATAGGCAAAAATCTCTTGGACATAAACATGAGCAACTTCTTCATGAGCATATCTCCCGGGCAAGGAAAACAAAGGCAAAAATGAACAAGTGGGACTATATAAAACTAAAAAGCTTCTGTAAAGCAAAGGACACCATCAACAGAACAAAAAGACATCCTACAGTATGGGAGAATATATTCATAAATGACAGATCCAATAAAGGGTTGACATCCAAAATATATAAAGAGCTCACACACCTCAACAAACAAAAAGCAAATAATCCAATAAAAAAAATGGGCACAGGATCTGAACAGACACTTCTCCAAAGAAGAAATTCAGATGGCCAACAGACACATGAAAAGATGCTCCACATTGCTAATCATCAGAGAAATGCAAATTAAAACCACAATGAGATATCACCTCACACCAGTTAGGATGGCCAACATCCAAAAGACAAACAACACATGTTGGCGAGGATGTGAAGAAAGGGGAACCCTCCTACACTGCTGGTGGGAATGTAAACTAGTTCAACCATTGTGGAAAGCAATATGGAGGTTCCTCAAAAAGCTCAAAATAGAAATACCATTTGATCCAGGAGTTCCACTCCTGGGAATTTACCCTAAGAATGCAGCAGCCCAGTTTTAAAAAGACATATGCACTCTTATGTTTATTGCAGCACTATTTACAATAGCCAAGAAATGGAAGCAACCTAAGTGTCCATCATTAAATGAATGGATAAAGAAGATGTGGTACATATACACAAGGGAATATTATTCAGCCATAAGAAGAAAACAAATCCTACCATTTGTAACAACGTGGATGGAGCTAGAGGGTATTATGCTCAGTGAAATAAGCCAGGCGGAGAAAGACAAGTATCAAATGATTTCACTCATCTGTGGAGCATAACAACAAAGAAAAAACTGAAAGAACAAAACAGCAGCAGACTCACAGAGCCCAAGAATGGACTAACAGTTTCCAAAGGGAAAGGGATTGGGGAGGGTGGGTGAGAAGGAAGGGATAAGGAGGAAAACGGGACATTACAATTAGCACACATAATGTAGCAGAGTAAGGACATGGGGAAAGTAGTATATACAGAGAAGACAAGTTATGAATCTATAGCATCTTACTATGCTGATGCTTATAGTGATTGTAATGGGGTATGTGAGGGAGACCTGATAATAGGGGGAGTCTTGTAAATATAATGTTGTTCAAGTAATTGTACATTAAGGATATCAAAATTTAAAAAATAGAAATAAATATATATATAAATAAAAGAATAAAGTGGATGTAGCCTCAGGAAAGATTGCAGCCAGAGATTCAAAGAGCATGGAGATGCTCAGTCTCCACTTCTCTGTCTCTCACTTGGCTTGAAGTTGTGTTTTAGACTTATTTCCCCAGAACCTTCCATAAGTTAGGACTCATAATTAAAATTACCTTTGCAGTAACATTCATTCAGTATCTCTCTATGATCTATCGCTCTATATTCATCTATCACCTAAATCCTAGGGAAGATTCCTGACTGGCCACTTCATGATCATCATTTTACCCATGAGCTAATCACTAATGCCAAGATAATGGTGCACTATGAATGGCCAAGCCTCGTTCTTACACCCAATCCTGCAAGCGGAGAAACCTGATAATGTAGCTGTAGACCCACTGGAAAGGCAGGGAGTAGGTAAGGAGAATTCCCAAATGAAATAGTGCTGAAATGAGCACTGGGTAACTAGTGCTAAGTCAACTAAAATAGCTAATATATTCCTTAACAAGACATAACACACATCAGACAATGATAAGGCAATCATATTTTAAAAAGAGAAGAACATAAATAAATCACTGCAGAACCACAGATCAAGGAGCAGCTATTTCTGACTGAAGAAGCAAGGAGGACATCACAGGCCTGCACCCCCTCCCTCACCTCACAAAGGCAGATGTCAAAGCTATCTCTAGGGGAACCCTGCTTTCCATTTTATTCAGAATTAAAGAAACACAGATCTGAGAGGGGCATCAAGGTCATACTGGCTGTCCTACCACAGTCTCAACAGAATGAGTGACAGCAGAATCTGTGATATTAGTATGATGTTCCAGGAAGGCAGCCCCATAATATGTCTCAGGGAGCAGGCCTGGAGTTTAATAGTCCTTATCTGTTCTGCCAGGATTAAAGACTGCTTTCCTTAACCAAACTGAGGTAATGTGAGTTTATAAAACAGTCAATAAAGAACAATGATGCAACCAGGAAGATAAAATGGGAGAGCAGAGAAGTTCTATGCACTTAGATCAACATTTCAGAAAGTCCTTCTTCCTTCTTATAAATGGCTGAATGGATTCTAACAATGAAGTTCTGCTCTCTCCCCACTGGACTTCCCTGACATTTGGAGGCATAGGTACTGGAATTTTGGCTTATAATTTTAAGGAACCATCACAAAATTTGGTTGCCTTGTTAAGACCCTATGTTTGAACTTTTAGTCATTTACTATAATTTAGAATCATACCCAAATTATGAGAATCAATTTAAAATAGGCCGTTACATTAAAATAGGTCCACCTCTCCTCACACTCCCTCTACGATCAATTGCACTGCTGTGACAAAACTTAAAATGTCCACATTTAAAATCTCCTGACACCAACCCTCTCCTTGGACACCCTTAAAGGTGACTAAATCCACACCCAACCAGCCCTCTCCATGACTTTGCATTAAGTGTACACATATCTCTCTCTCCAATTCCATAGCTGGATTAAAGTCCTTTTGGAGTAATGAACTACGTTTCCCTAACATAGTCTGGGACTTACAATGCTTTATGCAAAGTAGACATTTGAGAGTTAACTGACAATTTTAAAAATTTTACGTTAAAGGATAAGTGATTCTACCACCGCTTAACTTTCCAATATCTGTGAATCAGAGAAAACCCTGACAGACATAGTGATAACTACATTGTGGGCTCAGGTGACCAGACTTGGGGCATAAAAGACAGTGGGGCTACTTATGGCAAGACAGGTACATAACAATTAAAAGCATGGAATCCAGTACTAGACATCTCTGAATTCAAATCTTAGCAAGCTCTTGGAGCTTTTTGACCCTTAAGTTCCTATTGATAAGATGGATAACCTTTTCTTAGGGTTAGTATCGGAATTAAGTGAAATGACGTATGTAAAAAACAATAAACTCACATTTAAATGTCTTCATAAACAGTGATGTGTGTGTGTGAATTATATTTTGAGTTCCCAGTCATCCTCTCTCATGCAAGCTCCATGTCAACTAGTTTGATAACTCTGTATTTCCAAAGGGTTGCATCTAATTTGAGACACCATTTATGCAGTTCCAAAGTGTGAAATTGGGTAGGGGCCTCTTTTTCATGGGTATACATTGAAATGGCCAGGCCGTGGTCTAAAGACAATTGCTGACACAAGCTGGTTCCCATCTTCAAAGCAACTTAATTCCACAGGCTCTCTGATAGTTCTGGGCCCTCTGAGAAAGAAACCTGTGTGAGACTGTATATGGCCCTCTCTGTCATGCCTAGCAGTCATTCTCTTTCTGGAGTACTGTTGCCTAAATAAAATGCACAGTCTCTTCAATTGAGAGTTTTGTCCCTTTCCAAATTCCTGTCAGAGGAACAGTAAGCAAGGCCCTCTCTCTGGGAACCCCCCAAACTCTGTTCTCAGTATCTTTCCTGCATTTACCCTCCTCTCAATTTAAGAAATTTTCACTATATACTGAAAGAGTCCTACTCTTCTCAAAGCACATTTTTCCCAAATATCTTGCCTTTATGTGGACTTCTCTCAGATTCCCTAAGGGCACCAGACATTGAAAACTAAAACCAGGAAAATATCATTTTTTATTCTTTCCTCTTTGCTCTTCCCTCCTGGGCTTTGTGAGGTTGGAAAAGGGAAACAGGGAAACAGGTAGAATGAAAGCATGGGGAAGTCATTGGAAGAAAAATCCATCCAGCTAGTGAAATTATTATTACTGTTTCAACAGCAGATGGGGACAGAATATTTCAGATACTTTAATCCTTTAGCTGTTTTCTGGATATTTTCCCCATATTCTATAAAGCAGCATATTCCAAATTAGAACCCCTGCTTTTACAAGATCATTGCCAAATTGAAATCACAACTGTGACACAGTTGGAGAACATGGAAAATTCCAGAAGGATGAAGGGTAGACTGCAAGTAGAGTTTGCCTTTTGAGCACTACTACCTCCCTTTTACTTTGTATTCTTCTTTCTCCTATCTTGGAGAGAGAGTCCATACCTATGTGCTCAATTAATTTATAACAAAGGAACTAAGAATATACAGTAAGAACACTTCCTTAAATAAATAGTGCTGGGAAAACTGGACAGCCCATGAAAAAGAATGGACCTCTTTCTTACCCCATATACAAGAATGAGCTCAAAGGAGGATTAAAGATTGTGGCATGAGAGGTAAAACAGAGGCCTCCTCCTAGAACCACATATAAAATGAAAACATAATTAATACAACTAATCCTGAAAGAGCAACAGGAAAGAAGGCTGCACAAGACTGCATACACCTGGAGAAAAGAACAGACCTCACGAAACAGGGTAACCTACCAAAGCCATGACCTGGTGGGAACCAAGCCCTTTCCCCACCCAAGCTCACCAGCAGGAGGAATGGAGTGGGGAGGGAGTGGAGGCCTGGTGGGACTGCTGAACACCTAGCCCTGGAGATCTGCTCTGGGAGCACAAACCTACATTGCACGCTGCTCTGGTGATTAGGGGTGTTGGAAAGCTAAGACAGGAAGAATACCTGGAGAGGCTGAGATTCCAGCTCCTTGGGGAAAACAGGGATCCATATCTGGCTGCTCTGGGACAAAAGAAAGGCAGGCAGTCAGAGAGACTTCCTAACAGCAAGAGGACTGAAAAAAGGGCAAGGATTGCACAGAGCTTACTGCTCAGGAGAAAGGACAGGTAGACAAAATTGTCCAGGTGCACTCTGCCGAGCAGGTTGGGAACCTTCATGATCTTCAGGTGCTCCAGCCCCCTGGCTGGCTACACAGCTCCAAGACCCCCTCCATGATACACAGCCTGCTGCGCCTTCCTCCCAGCCAGTGTGCATCCAGCTCACAAGCCGGCAAAGCCTGCCCTGGCTTCAGGCTAGCCAGAGGGAAGTCAGTCTACAGCAGCTACAAATGCAAAGCAGAGAGGCTTATACCTGTGTGCTTGGCCCACTGGTTCTGGCAGTGGAGACAGACATATAAGCTGGGAAGCAGCAAACAGCTCTTTCCTACTCCCAGACACCAGCATCATGCCCTGAAACCCCCAACATTGCTCCAGGGGCTGAGCAGCTCCAGAGAGTAGAGCAGATTCTGGACACTAGTGGGATCCACACACAAATAAGAAATATCAAAGGAATCTAGTTCAAAGCAAAATAATACATACACCATGAAAAGAGTCAAATGAAACCAATCTCATAAATCTTCCTGAAAGAGATTTCAAAAAATAAACATCATAAACATGCTCATGGAGGTACAGAAAAGTATTCAAGAACTTATGAATAAACTCCGGTCAAAGATCCAATCATTATGGAACACAGTATCAGAAATGAAACATACAATATAAGGTTTTAAAAACAGATTAGATATGGGGGAGGAGATGATAAATGAAATAGAAATTAGAGAAGAGGAATACAAAGAAGCTGAGGCACAGAGAGAAAAAAGGATCTCTAAGAAAGAAAGAATATTGAGAGAACTCTGTGACCAATCTAAAGGGAACAATATTCATATTATAGGGGTACCAGAAGAAGAAGAGAGAGAAAAAGGGATAGAAAGTGTCTTTGAGGAGGTAATTGCAGAAAAATTCCCCATCAGGGGAAGGAGATACTCTCTCAAGCTATGGAGGTGCACAGATATCTCAACACAAGGGACCCAAGGAAGACAAGATCAAGACATATAATAATTAAAATGGTAAAGATCAAGGATAAGGACAGACTATTAAAGCAGCTAGAGAGAAAAAAAGATCAAATACACAGGCAAGCCCATCAGGCTATCGTCAGACTTCTCAGCAGAAACCTTACAGGCCAGAAGGGAGTGGCATGATGTATTTAATGCCATGAAGCAGAAGGGCCTGGAACCAAGATTACTTTATCCGGCAAGATTATCATTGAAATTTTAAGGAGGGATTAGACAATTTCCAGATAAGCAAAAGCTGATAGAATTTAGCTCCCACAAACTATCTCTACAGTGTATTTTGGAGGGACTGCTATAGGTGGAAGTGTTCCTAGGTTTTAAATAGCTGTCATCAGTGGTAATAAAACCACAGTAAAGAAAGTAGAACAGTTTATTACTAAGAAAATGCAAAATTAAATCAACTATCCCCAAACTCAATCAAGGGATAGACAAAGAGTACAGAATATGATACCTAATATATAAAGAATGGAGGAGAAAGAAAGAAGAGGAGAAAAAAGAACCTTTAGATTGTGTTTGTAATAGCACACTAAGTGAGTTAAGTTAGACTCTAGATAGTAAGGAAGTTAACCTTGAACCTCCGGTAACCACAAATCTAAAGCCTGCAATGGCAATAAGTACATACCTATTGATAATCACTCTAAATGTAAATGGACTGAATGCACAAATCAAAAGACATGGAGTCACTGAATGGATAAAAAAACAAGATCAGTCTATATGCTGCCTACAAGAGACTCACTTCAAACCCAAAGACATACACTGACTGAAAGAAAAGGGATGGAAAAAGATATTTCATACTACTAATAGGGAGAAAAAAGCAGGTGTTGCAGTACTTGTATCAGACAAAATAGACTTCAAAACAAAGAAAGTAACAAGAGACAAAGAAGGACATTACACAATGATAAAGGTGCGAGTCCAACAATAAGATATAAGCATTATAAATATCTATGCAGCCAACACAGGAGCACCTACATATGTGAAACAAATACTAACAGAATTAAATGGGGAAATAGAATGCAATGCATTTATTCTAGGAGACTTCAACACTCCACTCAATCCAAAGCACAGATCAACCAGACAGAAAATAAGTAAGGAGACAGAGTCACTGATCAACACATTAGAACAGATGGACCTAACAGATACCTACAGAACTCTACACCAAAAAGCAGCAAAATACACATTCTTCTCAAGTGCACAGGGAACATTTTCAAAAATAGATCATATCCTAGACCACAAAAAGAGCCTTGTTAAATTCAAAAATATTGAAATTGTACAAACCAGCTTCTTAGACCACAAAGGTATGAAACTAGAAACAAATTATGCAAAGAAAATGAAAAATTCCACAAACACATGGAGGCTCACAACATGCATCTAAATAATCAAGGGATCAGTGACCAAATAAATCAGACATCAACGAATAAATGGGGACACATGACAACCATAAAATCTGTGGTATGCAGCGAAGGCCATACTAAGAAGGAAGTATGCTGCAATACAGGCCCACCTCAGGAAAGAACAATCCCATATAAACAGTGTAAACTCACAGTTAACGAAACTAGATAAAAAAGAGCAAAGGAGGTCCAAAATCAGTAGAAGGAGAGACATAATAAAGATTAGAGCACAAATAAATAAGATCGAGAAGAATAAAACAATAGGAAGAATCAATGAAAGCAAGAGCTGGTTCTTCAAGAAAATAAACAAAATAGATAAACCCCTACCCAGACTTATCAAGAAAAAAGAGAATCAGAAATGAGAAAACACATAAACAGAATCAGAAATGAGAAAGGAAAAATCACAAGGACACCACAGAAATACAAAGAATTATTAGAGAATACTATGAAAAATTATATGCTAATAAACTGGAATACCTAGAAGAAATAGAAAACTTTCTAGAAAAAATCAACCTTGCAAGGCTGACACAGAAAAAAAGCAGAAAGTCTGAACAGACCAATTACCTGCAACAAAATTGAATTGGTAATCAAAAAACTACCTAAGAACAAAACTCCTGGACCAGAAGGCTTCACTGCTGAATTTTATCAAACATTTAGTGAAGACCAAATACCCATCTTTCTTAAAATTTTCCAAAAAGTAGAAGAGGTAAAAGTTCTAAACTCATTCTATGAGACCAGCATCACTCTACTACCAAAACCAGGCAAAGACACTGCAAAAAAAGAAAATTACAGACCAGTATCCTGATGAACATAGATGCAAAATACTCTACAAAATATTAGCAAACCGAATTCAAAAATACATCAAGAGGATCATACACCATGACCAAGTGGGATTCATCACAGGGATGCAAGGATGGTACAACATTTAAAAATCCATCACCATCATACACCACATCAACAAAAAGAAGGACAAAAACCACATGATCATCTCCATAGATGCTGAAAAAGCATTCGACAAAATTCAACATCCATTCATGATAAAAACTCAATAAAATGGGTATAGAGGGCAAGTACCTCAACATAATAAAGGTCATATATGACAAACCCACAGCCAATATCACACTTAACAGTAAGAAGCTGAAAGCTTTTCTCCTTTAAGATCGGGAACAAGACAAGGATGCCCACTCTCTCCACTGTCATTCAGCATAGTACTGGAGGTCCTCACCACAGCAATTAGACAACACAAAGAAATAAAAAGCATCCAGATTAACAAGGAAGAAGTTAAACTGTCCTTGTTTGCAGATGACATGATATTGTAAATAAAAACCCTAAAGAATCCTCTCTAAAACTACTAGATCTAATATCTGAATTCAGCAAAGTTGCAGGATATAAAATTAATACACAGAAATCTGTTGTTTTCCTATACAATAATGATGAACTAGCAGAAAGAGAAATCAGGAAAACAATTCCATTCACAGTTGAATCAAAAAGAATAAAATAACTAGGAATAAACCTAACCAAGGAAGTGAATGACCTATACTCTGAAAACTACAAGACACTCATGAGAGAAATTAAAGAAGATACAAATAAATGGAAACACATTCTGTGCTCATGGATAGGAAGAATTAATATTGTTAAAATGGCTATCCTGCCTAAAGCAATCTACAGATTCAATGCCATTCCTACCAAAATACAAACAGCATTCTTAAATGAACTACAGCAAATCATTCTAAAATTCATATGGAACCAAAAAAGACTCTGAAGAGCCAAAGCAATCCTGAGAAGGAAGAATAAAGTCAGGGGGATTATGATCCCCAACTTCAAGCTCTACTACAAAACCACAGTAATCAAGACAATCTGGTACTGGCACAAGAACAGACCCGTAGACCAATGGAATAGACTAGAAAGCCCAGATAAAAACACAACCATATATGGTCAATTAATATATGATAAGGGAGCTATGGACATACAATGGGGAAATGACAGCCTCTTTAACAACTGGTGTTGGCAAAACTGGACAACTACATGCAAGAGAATGAAACTGGATTATTGTCTAACCCATACACAAAGGTAAACTCAAAATGGATCAATGACCTGAATGTAAGTCATGAAACCATGAAACTCTTAGAAAACAACATAGGCAAAAATCTCCTGAATATAAACATGAGCAACTTCTTCCTGAATGCATCTCTTCAAGCAAGGGAAACAAAAGCAAAAATGATCACATGGGATTACATCAAACTAAAAAGCTTCTGCACAGCAAAGGACACCATCAACAGAACAAAAAGGCAACCTACAGTATAGGAGAATGTATTTGTAAACAACATATCTGACAAGGGGTTAACATCTAAAATATATAAAGAATTCACACGCCTCAACACCCAAAAAGCAAATAACCCTATAAAAAAATGGGTGGAGGTTATGAAGAGACAATTCTCTAAAGAAGAAATTCAGATGGCCAACAGACACATGAAAAGATGCTCCACATCACTAATCATCAGGGAAATGGAAATTAAAACCACAATGAGATATCACCTCACACCAGTTAGGATGGCCAGTATTGAAAAGACTAAGAACAACAAATACTGTCAAGGATGTGAGAAGGGGAGCCCTCCTACACTGCTGGTGGGAATGTAAGCTAGTTCAACCATTGTGGAAAGTAATATGGAGGTTCCTCAAAAAACTAAAAATAGAAATACCATTTGACCTGGAAATCCCTTTCCTTGGAATTTACTCAAAGAATACAAGTTTTCAGATTCAAAAAGACATATGAGCCCTTATGTTTATCGCAGCACTATTTACAATAGCCAAGATATGGAAGCAACCTAAGTGTCTATTGGTAGATGAACAGATAAAGAAGAGGTGGTACATATACACAATGCAATTCTATTCAGCCATATGAAAGAAACAAATCCTACCATTTGCAACAACATGGATGGAGCTGGAGAATATTATGCTCAGTGTAATAAGCCAGGCAGATAAAGACAAATGCCAAATGATTTTCCTCATTTGTGGAGTATAACAAACAAAGCAAAACTGAAGGAACAAAACAGCAGCAGACTCAGACCCCAAGAAGGGACTGGAGGTTACCAAAGAGGAAGGTGTGGAAGGGTGGGTGGGCAGGGGGGAAGAAGGGGATTGGGGGGTATTATGTTTAGTACATATGGTGTGAGGGGTCACAGGGAAGACATTGTAGCACAGAGAAGGCAAATAGTGAATACATGGCATCTTACTGCACTGATGGACAGTGACTGCATTGGGGTATGGGTGGGGACTTGATAATATGGGTAAATGTAGTAACCACATTGATTTTCATGTGAAACCTTCATAGGAGTGTATATCAATAATACTTTAATAAAAGAAGAAGAAGAAAAGAGAAAAAAAAGAATGAGCTCAAAATGAGCTAAAGCTTTGAAATTAATATCTGCATGCACACCTGAAACCTAAGAAAACATAGGCAATAAACTCCTTGACACTGACGTTGACAAAGACTTTTTGGGTTTGACATCAACAACAAAGGGAACAAAAGCAAAAAAGCAAGTGGTACATCAAACTAAAAACCTTCTGCACACAAAGGAAACTATCAACAAAATGTAACATCAACTATTGAATGGGAGAAAAGATTTGCAAGTGATATATCTGACCAGGATTAGTATTCAAAATATATAAAGTTGTCATACAACTCAACAGCAAAAAAAAAAATCTGATTTAAAAATGGGCAAGGAATCTGAATAGACTTTTTTCCAGAGAAGATATACAGATGGACAACAGTGATATCACCTCACACCTGTTAGAATGACTATTATCAAAACAATAAAAGATGACAAATGCTGGGAAAGATGTGGAGAAAAGGGAACCCTTATGCACTGTTATTGGGAATGTAAGCTGATACAGCTGGTATAGAAAAAGGTATGGAGGTTTCTCAAAAAATTAAAAAGAAAGTGGAAAAAAAATAGTGAGAATGTTTGATATCTGAGAGATGGTTACATGAATGTATACACATGTCAAAGTACATCAAGCTGTACAGTAAGATTTGTGCATTTTTTAAATGTGTACTTCAATGTAAATTTCTAACAGTATAAAGTATGCTAATATGCATAGTAAATAAATAAAAATGGAACTACCATATGATCTAGCAATTCTATTTCTATGTATTTATCCAAAGAAAGCAAGAACACTAACTCAAGATATTCATACCCCCATGTTCATTACAGCATAATTTATAACAGCCAAGATGTGGAAACAATCTATGTCCATTAATAGATGAAAAAAATTTTAGATGTGGTAAACACATACCGCATTTTACCTAAATTCATGCATGTCCAATACAAACACAACAGAATGTTATTCAGCTATAAAAAAGAATTAAATCATGCCATTTGTCCTCAGCATGGATGACCTTGAGAACATTATGCTAAGTGAAATAAGTCAGACAAAGAAGACAATACCATATGATTTCAATTATATGTAAGATTTAAAAATAAAACCAAGCTCATAGATACAGAAAATGGATTGGTGGTTGCCAGAAGTTAGGTGTAGGGGTTAGATGAAGTGAGTGACTGAAATCAAAAGGTACAAACTTCCAGTTATAAAATAAATAAGTCATGGAGATGTAATAGACAGCATGGTGGCTATAGTTAATAACACTGTATTGCATATCTGACAGTTGCAAAGAGAGTAGATCTTAAAAGTTCTTATCATAAAGAAAAAAATTCTGCAACCATGTATGATGATGGATGTTTACTAGACTTATGAAGATGATCATTTTGGGATATGCAAATATTGAACCATTTTATTGCAAACCTGGATTAATATAATGTTATATGTTAATTGCACCTCAATAAAAAAGTATAAAAAATTAAATCTATCAAAACATGAAAGGGCCAGGATAACCATGACACTCTTGAAGAAGAAAAAAGGGTTAGGAGGGCTTCCTATACTATATGTTAGGATTACTTTAAATTTTGGTAATAAACTATTGATACATAAATAGAACAATGTAATAAAGAGCAGAGAGATAGAGCTATCCATAATGGATACTTGATATATGACTAAAGATGACTTGAAGATAAGTGGGAAAATGACAAACATTACAATAAATAGTTCTTAGACATTGAATTTTCATACAAAAATTAATGAAATTGTATCCTTTTCTCACTTCATACATAACCACCAGGCCCAGGCAGATTCAAAATTATAAATATTTTATAATATAATTCCTCAGAATTTCTGATTAAAAACAGTTTTTTAAATAAGACACAAATGTTACTATCCATAAAGGAGAATACTAATACTTCCCACTGTATTAAAATGAAAAACTTCGTTGATAAAGATAGTAAAAAGGCAAGTCTATATCAGTACAGTAGAAGGTATTTGTAGCAAAAAGAACTTTAAAAAATAAGTATCTAGGATATATAAAGAATTTCTATAAATGAATAAGAATTATAAAGTAAGACCATCAAATGGGAAAACAAGTTGAGTAGTCACACATATAAAACAAGTCTAAATAGTCAATATATATGAAAAGTATAGTGTCATGTAAAATCAGTGAAATAGGAATTAAAACTAATATTAAGTACCACTACACACTTACTGTCTGGTAAAGAGTAGAACATCGGATATTATCAAATGTTGTGAAGGATGTTGAGAAAAGGAACGTACCAGATGTGACTGATGGGATGGAAGATGTTTGGCATTATCTAGTAAATGAAAGATACATGACCCACGAGCCAGCCATTCCATTCCCAGGAATATACCCTACAGAAACCCTTACATATATGTAGCAGGATACTTGTGCAAACATGATAATAGAAACATTATTCATAATAGCTCTAAACTGGAAGCAGTCTAAGTGTCCATTTAAAGAAGAATGGATAAGTGAATTGTAGTATATTCATACACCAGGAAACTATATACTTCAGTGAAAACAATGCACAGCTGCACCAAACATTATGGATGAATCCCATAAACATGAAACTGGATAAAATAATTAAGATATTAAAAAAAACACAAGTACATATATATCTATACACATATATACAACATGATTCTACTTTTATAAAACTGAAAAAAGGAAAAATTAATATTGTTTAGTCATACATATATAGACGATTGTGATTTTCTGTATATTATATTTCACAGCTTTAAAGATCAGTAACAACAAAATGAATGAAAGATAAAGAAATAAAAGCAGTAATTGCAACAACTCTTTAAGATATTTATCTTTAAAAAGGAAGAATATATCAAAGTATTACATTGTACACCTTAAACTTACACAATGCTATGTGCCAATTATATCCCAATAAAGCTGAGCACAATGCACAAAAATAAATAAATAAATAGTACTAGGAGGATAAAAATACTTAGAAGGTCACTCAAGATAATAGGTGCATTTAATAAAAAATAAAGGAATGGAAAACATTATTAAGTGCAGAAGATGAAGTCAAAGGAACTATTGTTTTGAAGAGAAAAATACGATAATATTTATATATTTGTTAGAATATGCCATTACTAAAACAGACATTAAAGATACAGGAAAGTAAAGGAATAAATAATAGCATGTGATTCTCATGAAAGCAAAAAGTCATGGAATCAGAACTTGAGAAAGAAGAGAGGAAAGGAATGGATGCAGAAAAAAGCATCTCTGTAAATGACATGCCAGGCTGATGGCTCCATTTTCTCTGTGAGGTAGCAAGTGAGACTGTGTTCCAAAAACTGGCCTTCTTGGCACAAGCAAGCTGACAGCATTTTCCTTCTCTCCTGCTCCAGTTCCTCTCTCCTGCTCCAGTTCCTCTCTGCCACAAAGGCAACAGCAGCAGTTCTGCAGGTGATGTCCACAATAATGCTGATGTGTCCACCAGTCAGTCTCACTGGCTTCGCAGCACTGCCAAGAGCTCTGGAGCTGTCCCCTGTAGGTGTCAAAGCTGCATGCACCAAAGCCAGGGGAGGCTGCTGAATTCAAATCCCACACAGATTTGAACTTCCCCCGGTTGTTTTATCAATCTTTGCAGCCAACCCATGAAAACAGAGCCAGAGAGTATGTCCAAAGATTCGACAATATCCTGGGCATACTTCTGTTCTTCCTTTGGGATATATTTGTCATAAGAATCTCTAAGCACAGTGTTTGCCAAAATATCATGTGTAGTTTCTGATCCAGTAGAACATAAGGGAACCTGAAGCTCTACATTGTTGAGTCTCCCAGGTGATCTCAATGTGCCGATCCCCAAACCACACCAGAGTAGCAAGGTCCTGGGAATTTCATGGTAAAAGGCCCAGAAGGCTCCATGTATCTCTTTATACAATATTTCAAAACATGCATGAATTATAGGTAAACAGAAGTTGGGTTCACACTGGGACACTCTTCAAGAGGACCTCTCCAAGTGAATGATTAATACATCCATCAGTCAAACTAATTAAGCACCCTCTATGTACCGCACTATGTGGGCTGCAGACAATTAGTGGGTATTGTCTGTCCCTTTGTTGAATTTATTTCGGACTCCGTGAGAGGCAGTGAGATACTCAAAAGTACCCAGAATACCAGGGACACTCAGACTAAAATTAGAGTATTCAACTAGACACCATCCTGTAGAACTATACCTGAGTTCCTTTTTTTTTTTTCACTTACTGACATGTTATCAAATTCTTTGGCATACTTTGAATAAATTTCGTGGACTAGAAATCACACCTTTTCCATGTACTGGTTTCTCCTATGGATAGCTACCTAAAGAAAAAATTATCCTGTTAGGAAGCAATGGTAATACAACACAGCTGTGGAGTTGATAGCCTTCATCGACAGCGTGATTCTCTACCCTTCACTCTGCTGGAAAACCACTTCACTTACTCAAACACACTCACCTTAAAAAGTAAAAACAAAGCCCTTCAAGTTGAGAAGATGAACAGCTGGTGGTATTCAATCTGGGATTTGTTCTACCTCGTTTTGGCAAAACAGGAGGTGCTCTCAAAGAACTTGGAGAAGTGAATGAACATAGGCTTGCTGAGAAAAGTTTTAAATTTCAGATATAGAGTGAGAATCATGTAAGTATCCAATGACCAACACATAGACCACAAATGAACAAATTCTAGTTGAACTCAGACTGCCCTTTCACAACATGAAAATAAAACAGTGTGTAGCTTCAGGTGAAAAGCTGGTAACTCAAGGTTTCTACATTCATTCAAACTGTCATTTGTATGGAAGAGCCACATGTGTTTATTTTCAGATAATAAGAGTTTAAAAGTCTAATACCCAAATATCCTTTCTGAGAAAAGTCTTGAAAGATGTAGACCAGCCAGTGGAAAAGTTATTCAAAATTAAACACTCAAGAATGAAGTTGTGTTTTTTACTGTGTTTTTAAAAGGACAAGTTATGATCTTGAAATAAGTTAACCACTGAGTTTACAAGATGTAACTACAGCAGAATAATAATAAAAATACAAAAAATAATGCAGATCTGAAATTCCAAATTATTTTTAAAAGAAAGATGAGACTGAGAGGAGAAAAAGTTTAAAAATGCTTAAAACTTCAGTCATTCAATTAATACTTTTTGAGCATCCACTACATACCAATATTTTATTAGGTGCTCCTCTTAGAAATGGTGGTTTATCTTTAAACATCAAAAATTAGAGAAATAGAAGTGGAAATATGCTTTCTTCTGGCATCCTCTTCTTTTGTTTATAAATTTATTTTGCAAATTCAGTAGTTTAGTTAATTTTTCTAGAAAATAAGACCTACACCTTTTTTTAAAATGAAAACCTGCAGAAGGGTCTAATCCACAGTAACACCTCATCACACCAACTCACCCTGACCTAAATACCAAGGAGTGATTATTTTTTATTATTTCAGGGTTTTTTTTCTAGTTTTTAGTCTACATATTTTAATGTAAGTGCTTATTCTTTTATTGATTGATTCTTCAATATTTGACATTATTTGGAAACTCTTTTCTGTGACAGAGAAGAATTTAGCTAATTCACAGGATCCTCTAATTGTCCTGTCCCCATTTTTCTCCAGGCATTAAGCTTTCTTCAATTGTTTTCCACCTTTGTGAACTGTGCTCACAGATGAAAAAGTAGATAGGCTGGCATTCAGCACATACACCTATGGTTTGGCCGAAATAGCTTCACAGTGAGACCATGGGAGGTGGGTCATGTGGTCACTGGAGAAGACTTCCCTGGGGAAATGCCAGGATTGCCTCCACTCTGCATACCAGATACGAATGAGAGATGCCAAGTTTTAAGTTCAGTAGAGTGACGTTCAAACCCAAGGTTGTCAAACCACATCTCACTTCTCTCTGTCTCCCAAATCTCAAACCCTGCTATTTGCTTGGAATTCTGCCAGGCAGAAAGGCACTTTCCTCTGGGCAAACTCCTCCACTTCATCATCAGATTACACTCTCTTTTGTTTACTGTCTTCCAATAATTTATTAAGTTCTCTCATAAGCAGATGGGCCTCTTTGATCTTCTGGCCCTGTGCCTTTCTTGTTCGTTACTATCATTTTAATGGGAATGGCAGAAGGGAGGGAAGAAAGTTTTGTGCTCTTAATACACTATCTTAACCTTGAGCCTAAGTATGTTTTTAGAACAAAAGAAAAAAGTTAAAAGTATGCTATAAATTCAGATGGGATTTTCCAAATGCTTGGAGGAAAACAACAGAAAATATATTCCATGAAGAAAAACACAGAGGAAAAAAAGGACCACCTTTGTTTCCACTTTGCAGATGAACACACATAGGAAGAATGGATTTATCAGACTGATGTAGCCTGATTTCATTGAGTATTCAAATTAAATAACTCTTATGCATTGTTCTGACTCCAGGCTCTGAAAGCAATCTGCCCATGTGTTCCCTCCCCTTAAAGTGAACAAACCAGGCGACAATGTTTTGCTTAGAACACAGAAGCATCCAGTTTCCTCTATATTTATTTATTTTTTTGAAATCAGTGAACTGACATTCTGATTTTATACATCTGGTTTCTGAAACACTTTATTTAAAACTCTTCCTAGGATAACGACCAATTCCAAGGGTGTTGTCTGTAATTTCAAGGCTGAGAGCTAGACTCATTGACCACATTCGACCCTAGTGTCAGCTGCCTCCTTCTTCTCATACAACCTTCTCCTTTATTCTGTGGAAAAAATTAGTGAAATTATCAGGATTTTTAAAAATGTTTGCTTCTTTTGCCTTTGTATATTTTCCAGATCCTCCACAATGAATATCTACAATGTCTATAATTTTTAAAAAAATAATGAGTATTATTTTTAAATTGCAGATACTGAGTTAGAATCAAAACAGACAAAAATGCATGCTACTGATGCAATGTTTTTATATAAGCAATGTCTAGCATAATTGTATATTTTCTACTAAAAACTCTTCAACAAAAATAAGTTTAAAACTACCCCACTAGTACCTGACTTGTATTTCTTATCTCTTTTCTGAGATGTTTCTAATAATTTGACTTCTTCTAGATTTGATAATCAGATTGGTAAATTAATTTTCAATTATAATACTGGAACAGATAATCTCATCTCATTAACAGCAGTAAAGGTGATATTTATGTAAGATAGATTAAAAACAAAACAGAAACTCACTAAAAACTCAGAGGTTGGCAGAAGAAACTGAAAACAGAAGAAAGGAAAAATTGGCAGTTATTAAAAAACTTGAGCAAGCGAACCACGGCCAGGTTTTCACAACTCCCATCACTCCCATATAGGCAGTTATTTTTTAAAATGTGACTCTCCAAATGAAGCTCCATTCTGGTAATTTGTTCTAATCCTTTGCTATTGATCTTCAGATTCTAGACAAACTCCTCTGTGGATCTACCCTTAGTCTACCACTACATTTATGAAATATAAGGCTCATGAGGCCCTCAGTGATCTGATAAGGGAATCAGGTAGAAATGATCACTTATTTATGGAATCTAAAAGCAAAACAAAATGAACGAAATAGTAGATTCACAGATATTGAGAAGTGGCTGGTGGTTACCATGGGGGAGAGTTTGGGTCATTGGGTAAGGAGAGTGAGGGGGATAAAGGGGCACAAAAATATCAATCATAATATAAGTTTGTCATGGGGATGGTAGGGCAGCATGGAGAATATAGCCAATGGTTCTGTTACATCTTTCTATGTGGGCAGATAGTAACTGCACTAGTGGGGGTGAGGATTTAATAATGCGTGTAACCGTTGAACCACTGTGTTGTACGCTTGAAACCAATACAATATTGTCCATAAACTATATTTCAATTAAGAAAAGAAAACAAACAACATGATAAAAAAAAGAAAACCAGGCAAAATACACACCTATTAGAATGGCCAAACTCTAGAACAGTGGCAACACCAAATGTTGGTGAGGATGTGAAGCAACAGAAACTCTCACACATTGCTAGTAATAATACAAAATGGTACAGCCACGTTGGAAAACAGCTTGGCAGTTTCTTATAAAATTAAATATACTCTTACCACACTCCTTGGTATTTACCCAAAGGAGTTGAAAAGTTATGTCCACACAAAACCTTCACATGAATGTTTATAATAGCCTTATTCAAACTTGACAAAACCTGGAAACAACCAAAATGTCCTTCAGCAGGTAAATGGGTAAATAAACTGTGGCACATCCAGACAATTGAATAGTATCCACTGCTAAAAAGAAAAGACATATCGCCATGAAAATACATGAAAGAAACTTAAATGCAAGTTACTAAGTTAAAAAAGCCAATCTGAAAAGACTATTCTATATGACTTAAGTTATATGACATTCTAGAAAAGGCAAAACTACAGAGAAAGTGGTTGCCAGAGCTTGAGAGAAAGAAAAGATGAACAGGCAGAGAGCATAGAGGATTTTTAGGGCCATGAACTATTCTGTACAATATGCAGTGGTAGATATTGTCATTATACATTTGTCTAAACCCACAGAATGGACACCACAAAGAATGAACTCTAATGTAACCTAATGGATATTGAGTGATAATAATGTGTCAATGCAGGTTTATCAGTTTTAACAAATGTACCACTGGGGTGTGGGATGTTGCTAGTGGGGGAGACTGTGCATACGTGGGTATATGGGGACCCAATACTTTCCACTCAATTTTTTTGTGAACCTAAAACTTCTGAAAAAAACTTTATAAATAATAAAAAATAAAAATAAATGTATATATATTTATATACACACAAATAGTTATCAACATATGACTTATATGACTCTAAAACAACAAATTATCAAATGAAACAAATGACTTATAAGACTTATATAACTCTAAAATAAATTATCAAATGAAACAAAATTTTCATCAAAAATAAAAAAAGAATTGATAGATTATACTTCAAATGGGGAATAAAGCTTATCAGTTTAAAGCGTGGAGGAGACAGAGGAATAGTCAGTGAACTGGAAGATAGAACAATAGAAATATGAACAATGGAGAGAATATAACTGAAGAACATTTACAGAGCCTCAGAGACCTGTGGGGCTATAACAAAATAACAATAATAATAATCTGACATTCATGGCATCTGTGTCCTGGAAGATTAGAAAAAGTGCAGAATTTTAGGAGAACTTGAAGAAAGAATGACTGAAAATTTAGCAAGACCCATAAACCCATAGGTTCAAGACACTGAGCAAACCCTAAAGAAATTCACACCAAGAAACATCAGAGTTAAACTTCTGACAACTAAAAACCAAGGGAAAGAATTCTTGAAAGCAACTAGAGAAAAGCAACACTTTACTTAAAAAGGAAAATCATTTCAGTAAGAGAATTTCTCATCAGAAACCATGGTGATGGGAAGGAAGTAGCTAAACATTTTTCAGGTGCTACAAGAAAAGAACTATCAAGTCAAGATTCTACCTAATGAAAAGATTATTCAGGAATAAAGGAGAAATGAAGACATTATCAAATGAAGGGAAACTAAGAGAATTTGTTACCAGCAGCCTACTTTAAAGGAATGGCTAAAAGAAATTTTCTAAATAAAAAGTAAATAATAAAAGAAAGAAACTTGGAATGGAAAATAAAATAGCATGATAGGCAAAAATATGAGTAAATACAAAATGAAAAGGCAACTTACTGAATGGGTGAAGATATCCAACAATAACTGATATGTTTCCAAAACATATAAAAAAACTCATATAATTCAACACCAAAATGAATTAAAAAACAACCCAATTAAAAAATGAGCAGGGAACCTGAAAAGACATTTTTCCAAAGAAGACATACAGATGGTCAACAGACACATGAAAAGATGCTCAGCATCACTAATCATCAGGGAATTGCAAATAAAAACCTCATGAAATATCACTGCATACCTGCCAGACTGGCTAGTATCAAAAAGACAAGAAATAGCAAATATTGGTGAGGATGTGGAGTAAAGGGAGCCCTTGGGCACTGCTGACAGAAATGTAAATTGGTGCAGCTACTGTGGAAAACAGATGGAATCTCCTCAAAAAATAAAAAGAATTACAATACAACCCAGCAATTGCACTTTCGGGTATTTATTTGAAGAAAATTAGAGCTCTACTTCAGAAAGTTATATGTTCACTTATGTTTATTGCAGCATTATTTACAATATCCAATATATGGAAGCATCCACTGATAGATGAATGAGTAAAGAAGATGCAGGATATAATTCAGCCTTAAAAGAAAATGAAATCTTGCCATTAGTGATATCACAGATGGACCTAGAGGTATTATACTAAGTGAAATAAGTTAGACTGAAAGACAAATACCATATGATTTTAGTTATATGTGGAATCTAAAAAACAAAATGAATGTCAAATAAAACATAACAGAAACAGACTCAGAAATACAAAGAACAAACTGGTGATTGCCAGAGGGGAGGGAGTAAGGGGATGTGCAAAACAGGTGGAGGGGATAAAAACATACAAATTTACAGTTATAAAATAAATAAGTCACAGGGATGAAAAATCCAGTATAGGGAATAGAGTCAATACTGTAATAAGATTTTGTGGTGATACATTGTAACTAGACTTATGGTGAGCATTTTGTAATGTATATAAATGTTTAATCACTATGTTGTATACCTGAAGCTAATAGAGGTATATATTTCAACCATACTTCAATACAAAGCAAACTGCAATGCAATATAGACCAATTTAGGAAATACAGCTTGGCCTCCCAGTCTTGAAAGAGCCAAACTATTGCCAAGGACAGGATGAATGTGAATTATTTAAATAAAAATATTTGTCTAGTCATTCAGCTCAAAAAGACACTGAGATAGCAGCATCTAGATTATGATTTCCATTTTTCTATTAATTCTGACTCACATTTCTGATCAAGCTCTGAAGCACATCCAATTCTTCATGTATTTTCTTTAAAAAACATATGTGTTATCCTGATGAGGTGAGAGCAAATGGAAATATGTACAAAATAGATCATTCCAGTTCTTGAAAGAAAAACTATAAAACTTTGCAGGAAAATACAGAACATCTTCAGGAATTTCAGGATCTAGAGCTGGTTCTTAGACATGACACCAAAATCCCAATTGATAAAGGGAAGAATTGATAAATTATACTTCAAAAAAAATAAGTAAATAAATTTTGTTCTGTGAAAGAGCCTATTAAAAGGATGAAAAGACAAGGTACAGAATGGGAGAAAAATTTGTAAGACACATATATGAGAAAGGATTAGTATAAGTGAAAAAAACTCTCAAAAGTCAACAGAAAAAAAACTGACAATCCAGTTAGAAAAGGGAAAAAAGACATGAAGAGATGTCATCACCAAGGATATATACAGATGTAAAATAAACACGAGAAGATGTTCAACACTATTAGTCATTCACTGAATGCAAATTACAGCCACAATGAGATTTCACCACACCCATCAGAATGGCTAAAATAAAAAATGGTGACAACACTAAATGTTAGTATGGATAAGGAGAAATGAGCTCACTCATACACTGAGGGTGGAAATGCAAAATGATGCAACCACTATGAAATGAGTTTGGTGGTTTCTTTAAAAAAAAAGGAAGAAGAAATTAAACAGACAGCTACCGTACAACTTGCACTCTCAAATATTTAAACCAGAGACATGAAGACATATGTTCATGCAAAAACTTATACACAATGTTCATAGCAGCTGTATTTGTAACAGTCCCAACTTGAAACAACCCAGGTGTCTTTCAGTGGGTGAAAAGTTAAACAGTAAACTCACAACATGGAGTACATATGCAGCAGTATAAAAGGAATGAAATAATATACACAATAGTCTGGAAGACTCCCTAGAGAATTACACTGAGTGAAAAAAATCTACTCTAAAAATGTTACATAATGTAAACTTCCATTTATACGATATTTTTAAAACCACAAAATCACACATATAGAAAACAGATAATCAGTTGCCGGGGGTCAAGAAGGGAACTGGAGTAAGAGTGCAGCTATAATACGGCAGCAGAAGGTCCTTGTGGTAATGGGAATGTTCTGTATTTGGACTGTTACCATGACAACATTCCGGTTGTGACATTGTCTGTCATCTGACAAACAGCTAAGTTGGTATGGAGTCCTGACACATTCCTTTCCAGGGACCAGGATATTTCTTCTCTCTTATTTTGCCTCCTTAAAAGTGAAAACATTTGTATGGACCTTGAAATTTGTGTAGTGCTTGGCTCAGAAAAGAGAAACAGAGGGAGCCTCCCAAAAAGAGAAAGTAGCATCAATAAAACAAGCCTTTTTGGGGAATCAGTAGAGCAATTTCACTAAGGAAAAGAGAGAAAACTAGATGAGGAATAAATACTGGGCACAGGGTGCCATTCAGAATGCAGAGTCTGCAGATGGTGGGCTATTGAGTTAGAAAGATTCCATATGAATGGTATTTTAGAAAAAGTAGCCTGGCATGTTGTTCTTTGGTGTCTGTCACCAAAGACTTTTTGACCTTTTTAAGACCTTCCTGGAGAAACAGTGGACAAAGAATGAATGCTCATCACTCCAGGGTAGCATGAAATGTCAGGAATCAGGGGGTCATAACAAAAATATCTGGAGGCACAATTATAGCAACTGCCCTCTCTAATCAATCCTCCAGAAGGCTGCCAAAGGAATATTTCTAAAATAAAAATCTGATTCTGTTACTCACCTATGTAAAATCTTGCAACGAGACCACATAAATTATGACAAAATCCAAACTCTTTGTCAGAGCTTACTAAGGCCATGGGTCATCTAGCATGTCCCAGCCCTGTCTCTGTTCTGGAACACAAACTCTAATCCCTGCTCTCCCTCTGGACAGGACTGTCCTCCACCTGCCCTGTGCCTTTGTAGGCCTGGGGCATGAAAAGTCCTTTAAGGCTGAAAGAATACTGATGGAGAGGAGGAAGGAAAAGTCCCTCTCATTTCTCTGTACCCCTTGTCCTCCAAATAGGAAGCCTTTTATTCTTGACAGCTGTCTGCATGGAAGCAAAGTTTGGGACAGACCACCGTAAAAGAGTTAGCTTGTCTTTATTCTTCCCCAACTCCTCTTTCTGTACCCCTCTTGAGTCCTCATTCCCTCTTTCCTTTCTCCTTGCCCTGTGCTATTTCTTCTTTTCTCCTCCTTCCTTCTGTCCCTGTTTCCTATCACCAGACTTACTCTCCCTTCTCTTTAATCAATGCTTGATTTCCCTGGGCCACCATGATTCAGTGAACATTCTCCATGCTGTGCCTTTTTCTCCCCAGCTCCCCACCATGCCCACATTCTGAAAGCTTATGAGACCACCAAGATTGCCACTACCAAGGTATTAAAAACACAAAACAAACAAAACTTCCAGTCCAATTTCCTAATTCAGATTTATAAAGAACTGGAAGCCAACATTTTCTACTTTATTCTTTCCCTTGAGATGATTTTAGATTTTCAGTTTTAATAAGATTTGACCCTTTTCCCCCCTCATTTGCTAGTGTGGAACACACAGTCTTTACATTAAATCTTTACATTAAAATTACTTTGCAGTTGTTTCAAATGGGATACTTTCCCTGTCTATATATTTACATGCAAATTCGAGTTTCCTCTTTTGGAAAGATTATATGATTTTCTATTCAAGTACACATCCATAATTTTAGTGATAACTTGTCAAACCTTGCCTCCACTGAGTTGATTACCAATGCTTATTGATGTACAAACTATATACAATTTCTGTACTCTTGCTTTCAGCAAGAAAAATGCTATCGCACGATGCACTGTTATGAGCCTCATAGAACTACTTCTATCAAACTCTATGCTACTAGCATTCACTGGGAGATGTTGAGAAATTTGCCTCTTTTTGAAAATGTTGGCAATGACAAAATGTTGGCAGTGACAGCGTCCAGTCAGTTCCTCTCATCAGGAATCATAAGTTGTACATTCCTGGGATCTCAGAACCAAAAAATAATAGGCTTTTCCTGCCTTTGCTTAGTTTTCATTTTAAGAGCACTATAATTTTTGCAACAGATTGTGTTTCCCCTTTGTTGTGGTTGCTAATAAATTTACAACCAAATTTGAGGCTCATTTGCAGCAGCTGAATAGTGTCTTATGATATTCATTATGTATTTTCAAACTTTCTCTCTATTTATCCTATTTTCCTGATGTCACTTTCCCTTTGCTGCCATTTTCTCACCTTTTCTTTGTGAAATGTATTTCACTGTCTGCATGCTGATAGAAAGACAGAGATAAGCTGGCTCAAATCACTTTCTAGGATGATTTGGAGGCATACATAAATCAATAATGCTTTTCATAACAGCATCAAGAGCATTCACTCCAATAATGTGACTTTTCTCACACTTGCTTTAGAGTTTGTAACTGAATCTCTGAAAAACTGCTCAAGGCTCAATCCACTCCATTCTCAGGTTGTTCCATGTAAGATACAGCCTATGCCCCAAAAGCCTTCCACCCCGATTTTGTGAAAAAAGGTCTGCAGTATTCAAAGACCTAGAAACCTATCTAAGGCTATATGATCATTTGTCATCTATTTCGCAGTATCATCATAGCATCTGTGGACATTAGACAAGACAGAATCAGAGCAGGAGGCGGTTTCATGAGATGAGACAAAATGAACCTTGTGGAGCAGCTGGGATTTACATTCTCATGATCCTTTCTCTGTTGTCTGTTTTATTTTGTTTTTTTTCCTTTTTTCAGTCAATTTCTATTTCAAAATCCTTTGAGTATGGGGGGTTACAAGTGATAAGAACAGGAAACCGCCATGCAAATCATCAGAGAAAGAAATCAATACAGGACTAAAAGAAAATGCCTTGACCACTTACTTCCCTTAGGTAAAAAGCCTTAGGTATTTCAGAGGCATCTTTGAATTAGGTGTGGAGGTTTGTTTTTTACATAAAGATCTCCTCTTACTGGCTCTGTAACATTGTTTTTCAGTCCTTGCCTAAGAAAGAATATTGTCCGCAAGTAAAGTTGCCCCAGAAGAAATGAGGGCACTGAGTCAGAAGGAAGAGACATCAAGACTAAATATGAACTGCTGCCTAGGAGAAGAGCTTGGTAGCCTTCAACAGAATTAGGGAAGTCAGAAAAGCAAATGTCCACGGCCATGTGCTGTCATACTAATAGCAAGTGACACCCAATCTGGAAAGGAAAGCACAGGGCTTCTAGGGTGAGCCCTTTGCTGGCCCTCCTGACATAGATGGACAATTGCTCCCAGGGCCCAATACGGCAGCTTCATCCAGGAATTCCTAAATTGCAATCCATCAAGAGCATGCTAAGCCTGCCCATGCCTCCTGGGGATTCATTGCCCCTGCAGCAGAGTCTGAATCCATGGGTCAGCAGTGAGTTAGCAAGGGAGACAGCTTGGCTGGAGGGGCTGCTGTCGTCCCATCTTGACCCATGTGCACTAATTCCAGCTGACGGCAGGCAGTAGTCCAGAATTAAGGATGCCCTTAAGCGCCCCGTGTTAGATGGGCAGCAACTGCACATAAAGAGCATCTGGGAGGAGAATCTGGGCTCCATGTGAAGCAAGGCCTCAGCAAACTCAAGGCCTCTAGTGTCAACAAAGGTCAGCAACTACTGGAAAAAAAAATCTTTGCAAATAACCTTGCGCAGACGCAGGCCATTAAACACGTTCTTTAGATTAATGCTGCCAAACCAAATCAGAAAGGCATTATGTGGCTCTGCAGGGAAGCAGCATGCTGGGAGGAAATCAAATGAAAAAAGCAGAGCAGCCTAGTAAAGGATCAGCCTCTGCTTAGTCCAGGGGTCTGTTTCCCCCTGTGACTGCAAGAGGGTGACTGTTATCACCCTGACAGAGACAGAAGGTGGCCTGCTGCTTGTGTCTCTTCTTTCTCCCACCCCTCTTCTTGATAGCTTCTCTTCCATCCAAGGCTCTCCTTGACCAGGGGAGACTCAGCTAGTAGTTCAGGGTAGCCAGGGTAAAATTACCTTACACAGGAAACTGGGCATGAACATAGCTTTCAGAGATAATGTGGGATCAGAACTTGCTATGAGTGCCAGGTGTAACCACGGCCAGCCTGAAAGATGAAGGTATCCTAGGCAGATCATTCATTCAATAGTCTTTCAAACCAACAGTATTTATGCACTATTCATTTAGTAAAGGAGGGAAAAATGGTTTTCTATTACACAAATTGTATCACTCATTTAAATTCAGAATATAAATTATATTCTACCCAGGAAATTTTTCAGAATATGGGAAACAGAAATTTTAAAATCCTCCTTTATTTCATTTCTACCAGAAAACATTTGGCCAAATCTTTCCTGCTTTCTGTAGTTCTTGTTATTTATTTTTTTATAGATCCTCAAATAATGAAACTATTCATGGTTTAAAATTATAAATTATATAAAGCAATCCCCTAGCCCTCATAAATGATTCCATGGGGTTTCAGAATTTCAAATACCTTTACCTGACACTGTCTACAGAATTCTGTCAGTTGGTAGGCTACAGATTCCTGGTGTGGCCTGAAATTGAGAATTTAAACCAAGTCACAAAAAGGTTGAATGCAGTTGATGGTGTGCGCTTAAACCAAATACTCACATAGAGTCAGGACTGCAGTCAGAACCATGCAAACCAAGTTATTCGCAAGTTAGATTAATTTGGAAGCAGAAACTAAGCTTAAGAAAGAAAGCTGTTCATCAGAGAAAAAGTAAGAAAAATGAAGCAAATAGGTAGAGAAAGCCTGAGCTGGGAGTTCCCAGATGCCCGTGAAAGGTGGGAATGGAAGTCTCAGCTGCTGACTTACCACTCCATGTTCCTCTGTAGCCTGTTCTATTCCTCACCACAGACTAGACCCGTTTGGAGAGAGAGAGAGAGAGAGAGAGAGAGAGAGAGAGAGAGAGAGAGAGAGTGTGAGTGTGTGTGTGTGTGTGAAGGGATCTTGGAGAGGAAACTAGGGGACTAGCTGAAGGAAAGGGGCTGTCAGATGGGTCTCCTAAATCTTTGGAACAAAGCGTTAAACAACACAGAGGTAACATTTATGTTGCACTACTGTGCACTGCTGCTAGTTGGCTCTCAGAGAAAGATGCAGCCCCTTCAGGCCAATGGTGCTGAAGCCCTGGCATTCTACCCAACAATACTCAGTCATGAAAGGGAGAGCTTGCCCCCCAGTGGTGCTGAGGCTGCCTGGAAGACTTTGGAGAGTAGGGCAGCAAGAGTATACCATGACCGAAGTGGGAGCCACGTTGGGTGGTATGCCAAGGCTGAGCTGTAATTTAGAAGTTTCCAAAACAGTGCCCTGAAAAAAAGGATGGCAGGGGATCAGTTCCTTTATGGGGTGCTCAGCTTTTCACAATTGGCTGGTACATTAAGGGAATGAGTAGCAAAAGCGCCTCAAAACGATTAAGCCCCAAGCCACTGTCCAGTATGAAAACCCTGTAAATGTCAGATCTAAATCCTATTGCTTCTGGAGCACTAATTACACTGCCCTCCGGGGCATTAACATCAAAGTCTATAAGAAAACAGACAAAAAGTCATTGGCAAATATGGAGAATAAACACAGTCAGTGGGGTCAAGGGAAAATGTGCTCTCAGTGGGTGCAAATGAGGCATATTGAACCCATAACTACCAGCCTGTGGAGGGCTCAGAGATTCTTCTGGTGAGAGGTTGGACAGCTATACGTGGCACCCTGAGTTCAGCAGGCCTTGGTATTGTGTGAGGCGGAAGGAAAAAACACATGACCTCACTTAGGCAACTAGAAACAGGATCATGTTTGTCATGTTCAGCCTCTCACCCAAAATACAAACAAAAGTTAGGTAGTTGTACAAAGTGAGAAAAAGAGTTACTATGTGTTACCAAATCCTGTGAGAGACCAAAGCTTCAGGTTAATCAATAATACAAGCTGAATTCTATCTTAGTGAATTAGGCCCAAGGGCTAGAAATCTTTCCAAAAGTAAAGAGAACGATTGCACTGCCCGAAAGCTGAGGGCGTTTCCACTGAATCTGGCTCTGTTAAGGAACAAAGCACTGATGCTGGAAAAGGTGCTTTCTGTGTCCTGTACCATTGTTTTCTTTTTGATCCAACTCTATGTTAACTCTTGTAAACAAAACTACTTTCCACTTAAATCAGTGAAATGCAAGCTTTAATTTATAAATGAATTTTTTTCCAGAATTCTTTATAAACCACTAAAAATGGATGCTTATAATGCAAGTCCACTTGGTTCTCCAAAAGCTAATTCTAGCTGGGCAATTCCCTTCAGGCAGCAGCAAGCATTGTTCTCCTCACCTCCTGTATAATTAATACCAAGATACAAACATATTCCTATCTATTTCAGGGGAACAGAAGTGAGAAAAAGATAAGGGGAGATAGTGTCAAATGAGTTCTCTAATACGTTTCCCCACGAGAGGGAAAGATAAATTAAATGTGCAATAAAAATTTAATAGAAAACAGTGATTGCACTATAGGAACTCTGATAGAAATAAGCATAATTGCATAATAAATTTTCTTGTGTGAGAAATGATTATTTGGAACTTAAAGCTTTGACAATTCTGGCAAATCTTATCCATTTGTTAGCAATTAATAATATTAAATTGCCTCACATCTCCCTGGATAAACATCAGTAATCTTTCAAATCATTGTTGAACAAGTGCATAATCTAGTGCACACCACTATAGAATTCTCTGAAATTTCTAAGAGACGTTTAATAGCACTATCCCAAGGAGAAATAAAAGCAACTTAATCTTTATGGCTGCCATAAATACATTAACAAATATTTGTTAAATACCACTTTGTGCTTAGCAGAGAAAGCCGGCTGTCCAACAAAATCCATTTTTGTCTTTTAGAGTATAGACTTGTGTCTGGAAAGTGGCTGATCAGTATAGGACTACATCCCCCAGTCCCCTATGACTCTGGAGTGACCATATGACTCATCTCTCCAATAACACCAACTGGACATCACATTTATTTGTCAGCCAAGTTTTAGAATGGCATGTGGCTCCTCTGAGCTCTCTCAGCTCCTGCAAGCTTGAAGTAGGAGGCAACAAAATCCTGGGAAGAGAACTAGACATTAAAAGTTACCACCCTGAATTCTCATGTTTATGAACAAGAATATTAGGTTTGGTTAAATAAGTAACAGTAAGATATGATAGATTGTATTTATGCCATTATATATCTGGGGGTCTATTTGCTGTAGCATTTTGGCCCAGCCTAATGCAACAATGTTCCTGTAGATTTTGTGAGACCCATTAAGAAATGAAAACTGTTGTACTTCTTACAAAAGTTACTCTTTGGGATCTCAAGAGACAATATGCAAAAAAGTAAAATAACCCAAAAGTATATAACTATAATATTTTAAGAGAGATCAGATGACAGTACAAGAGTAAATTAAAAAATAATTGGCATTGGCACTAAATGTTAAGAGTTTGAAGGAGAAAACATAAATATTTAAGGTATGTCCATGCAGAAATGGTGTGTTCTGCTGGTGAGATATATTGTTCCAGATACACTGCTGATAATAAAATCATTTATAATGGGGTTTGCTGTTCTGGGATATTCTTCACTTAGACAAATGAACCTAAAGCCCCAAATATCTGCAACCCTTTTTGATATGCTGCAGTCCTCATTTTCACCGGCTCCAGGATCTCTGATTTGTCTGTAGTTCTAAACTGAATGTTTCTTGCAATGCCTACCTTTGACCTGATGAGTCCACTTACACTTACTACACCTTGTGATCGATTTTTTTCCCATGATGTAAAAGGATTTCTGCCATTATACAGGAAGCAAGTTTATAAATTTTATCTGAAGGAGATTCAGTTTAAATTCCAGCCCAAATTAGAAGAGTTCCAGAAATAAGCAAGATGTGTTCATATATTTTAACAACAATTTATTGAATGTTCCTATTTGTTAGACATTGGGGATATAATGAGGAGCAAAAATTGCAGCCCATTTTCTTTTTGTACTTAAATTGTAATGAGGTTCCCTATAAAGGATGATGACTTCATATCATATACAAAAAACAACTGGATATACAGTATTTGGCCTCTAAATCTGGAGGTGACTCAACTTTAACAAGATAGCTGTCTGCAAAGACTGACAGACTCCTCCTGTACAATAAGTTTTAGACTTACTCCACATGGCTTCTGTCCATTAATATATACCAAGCAATTAGAACTGTGCCTAGCACTTGTTAGGAAATTCAAAAGGTATATTTTAAATGAATGAATGAATATCAGTCTGAGCCTGGGAACTTGATTCAACTCCAAACCCTTCTCAATTGCAGCAGTGGGGAATGGTGGTTAATTCTGTCACCTACTTGCCTGTGAGCCTTTGAAAAATTCAGTTGGCTTCTCTGAGAACCAGAGGTAAAATTTATAGGAAGTTTGGTATATTTGGGCATGATATGAGAAAGCAATTTCCAAAGAACAGATTGTACAAACACAAATGGTCTTACATTCCAAAGAGAATTAGTTGCTGGAAGTTTTCATGCATACCAGACTCAACGATAGAGTCTCTGGGAGACATTCAGATGTTGGAGATTCTCAGACAAGGGCTCAAGATAGCATGAGCTTTCAGTGGGAAACTGGGGTGGTTGGAAATAAGCATAAAATAACCCTAGAACAGCTAGGAGAGGGGCGAGGGGAAGGAACTAGATGGGAACCAGGACCAATCAACACTCCACAGGACAGGAGACAAGGTTAACGAACTTAACTCTAAGGGAGGGACCTCACTGGAAGCTTTCCCTGTGGAGTGGGCCACCTAGGGAAGCCATGTGTGTGAGACACACAGATACCAAGGACTCATCCCTCAGTCCTGAGGACGAGGCCCATCTTTCCATGAAAACCGAGTGTGTTTGTTTGGGAGGGGAAAACCATGGCCCTCAGCGGTCCTGTTTGAGCCTTTTTGACCCTGAGCCTGGGAGTCTGTCATACTTCTGTGTTTTATGAGACAGAGGTTGTTAAGTAGGGAAGCAACTTCTCACATGCTTACTAAGTCTGTGACTTTGGGAAAGCAGCTCCCACCTCAGGCTCATCAGTACAATGACAATAATAGCATGGAGTGGGTAGGGTTGTTGTGAGAATTAAATGCAAGAATTGGCTCTGAGCACATAGCTTGCTCCTTATCTGTGCTAAGCTGCCTTCTTAATGTGTTTCTCCCCTTTTCCTTCTAGTTTTAAAATTCTGTAGTTCCTTCTCCACCCTGAGAAGCTTCAAAATCTTTTCATTTTCATTTCCTGGTGGGAAACTTCAATTCATCCTCTGAGGAAATGTAACAGTACTTATAGATCCATGGAACTAGAATGTGTCATTAGCTCAAAGTGCAATAGATTAAAGCTCATCTCCTTCAACTACAATACAGGCAAAGCCCCCTTCAGGATCACAGTCACCCAGTTTGGCCATTCTGTAAGCCCATCTATATTTTACCCCCTGACTGATGGCCTTACCCCAAATTAAGATGTAACACATTCCAGAAGTTCACTGACATTTGGAAGATCTTCTCTAAACTACATTTGTCACCTAGAGTCAGTGTATCATCCTGGAAAGAACAAACACATATTTTTACATTCATTTCAGAGCATGGCAGAAAACCTGGGGCTGCTAAGTATTCCTTCCTTCATCCAGAAAATCTCTCATTACACAAGCACATTTCCCTCCTGACGAGGACTCATCAGGTTTACATCACATAAAAATATATTGACATTACACTAATGAAAGCAAAACCAACTACCCATCAATCTTTAAGCTCCTTTCAAACCAAACAAAAGAAGTCCCCAGACACATCTCTCTCCCAAACAACGCATTCCCATGGGAATGGGAGTAAGAGTTCCTGATGCATTTTCAATTTACAGAGTAACTTGCCCTATATTTAGATCAGTCAATTTACATCTGAGTCCAAAAAATTCCAGCAGCTCTGACATCTCTCCTCCCTAGCACAAGTTCTTTTCTAATGAATCTTTGTTCTAAAAAATACTGACCCTTCTCTCAGAAATAGGCTCTTTAGTTGGGATATTTCTAGTCACACAAAGGTTTCTTTATTTTCATACTTGCAAACTGTCTGATTCATTTTGTACATGGTTTTGCTTTTTCAAGGGCCTATCTTGGATGCATGCAATAAAATCAAGCAATGATGTTTTTACTCAATATGGGAAAAATGGTCATTAATGCTTAAAATAATCTTTTTTTGTAGATAATTGTTTTTATTGAAGGGTAGTTGACATACAGTATTACATTAGTTTCAGGTGTACAACACAATGACTCAACATTTATATACATGATAATTCTAGCTACCAGCTATCATCATACAAAGTTGTTACAATATTTTGACTATATTCCTTATGCTATACATTACATCCTGGTTACTTATTTATTTTACAATTGGAAGTCTGTACTTTTCTTTTTTTTTTTTTTTGAGAGGGCATCTCTCATATTTATTGATCAAATGGTTGTTAACAACAATAAAATTCTGTAGAGGGGAGTCAATGCTCAATGCACAATCATTAATCCACCCCAAGCCTAATTTTCGTCAGTCTCCAATCTTCTGAAGCATAACGAACAAGTTCTTACATGGTGAACAAATTCTTACATAGTGAATAAGTTACATGGTGAACAGTACAAGGGCAGTCATCACAGAAACTTTCGGTTTTGATCACGCATTATGAACTATAAACAATCAGGTCAAATATGAATATTCGTTTGATTTTTATACTTAATTTATATGTGGATATCACATTTCTCTCTTTATTATTATTATTATTTTTAATAAAATGCTGAAGTGGTAGGTAGATGCAAGATAAAGGTAGAAAACATAGTTTAGTGCTGTAAAAAAGCAAATGTAGATGATCAGGTGTGTGCCTGCAGACTATGTGTTAATCCAAGCTAGACAAGGGCAATAAAACATCCACGGATGCAGAAGATTTCTCCCAGAACAGGGGAGTGAGATTCTAAGCTTCACCTCTGTTGATCCCCAATTTCTCACCTGATGGTCCCCCTGCGACTGTGCCTGTCTTTGGTTGTTCCTCCCTTGGGGAATCTTACCCGTCTCTGGCTAACCAGTCATCTTCCAGGGCCATACAGGGAAATGTAAAGTTGGTAAGTGAGAGAGAAGCCATATTGTTTGAAAAGGTTAGCTTTTTACTTCTTTGCATATTTATGCCCTGTGGCTTCTATGCCCAGTATTTGTCTTGAGGTATCTTTACTACTTGGAGGAATTATGATACTCGGTAAATTTGATATGAGGCACGAATTCTATTTAAGGGCTGTAATTAGGAAGGAAGAAGAAAAGCTATAGAAGTAGCAGGTGGAAGAAAACATGGGAAGTTTGTTTACTTCTTTGACATATCTTCTTGTAGAGTAGCTTCAGCATGTATAGGTCTTAAACTGCTAATTAAATTGTGCACACACATTAACATAATAGGAGTACAGTTACATAACCAAAGCAGACCTATAATTACCATCCATCTCCAGTAAAACCAAGAAAACCAATTAGGCACCTTAGGCATTTGTGAAAACTTATCTATGATATGGTGGATATTGTCCAACTGAACTTGAACAGTCTGAGAGAAATCAGACAAATTAAAACAACCCATTCCTGGGGACTGTTCACATCCCATATGTTCTTTTAATACTAGATAGTCTGTAGTTGTAAGATTTTGGAGCGTTACAACTTGCACTTCTCCTAATTCTTGGTGAGTTCCCACAGTATAGATCTAGTCAAATTTGTTGTTTTACTGTATGCACAGGCCAGCTTAGATATCAACTTCTTCTTTCCCACGGCAAGTCCAGGAACCGGTGGGATGAATGCAGCTACAGCTGTAGCAGCGCCTGGATCTTTGTTAAGGTTTTTTGATGATCATCTTCTGGTATGACTCTTCCAGAGAGTGCTGATGTTGGAAGTTCTTCTTCATATCGTATCTTAGTTCATTTTCTGGGTAGTCAAATTAGGCTTTGATCCTCTGTATAAACGCAGATGGACCCTTTGCCTACACTTTGATATACCCCTTATACCATTGTGTAGAACGCATTGGAGGTCACCACTCAGGAACTGCTTTTTTTTTTTCTTAAGAGAAAGGAATATTACCAGAAAAATGTACCTCTATAGCTGATCATCTCACACCCTTTAAGTGATCAAAATTCAGGATATTTAAATCATGCATTCATCATTGATTTACAGTTAGTTTTATCCTATAAGGGAATAATCCCCCTTTTCCTTCTTTTTTTTTTGTTATCATTAATCTACACTTACATGACAAATATTATGTTTACTAGGCTCTCCCCTATACCAGGTTCCCCCTATAAACCCCTTTACAGTAACTGTCCATCAGCATAGCAAAATGTTGTAGAATCACTAGTTGTCTTCTCTGTGTTGTACAGCCCTCCCGTTTCTCCCACCACCCCCATGCATGCTAATCTTAATACACCCCTTATTCTTCCACCCCCTTATCCCTCCCTAACCCACCCATCCTCCCCAGTCCCTTTCCCTTTGGTACCTGTTAATCCATTCTTGGGCTCGTTGATTCCGCTGCTGTCTTGTTCCTTCAGTTTTTCCTTTGTTCTTATACTCCACAGATCAGTGAAATCATTTGGTATTTCTCTTTCTCCACTTGGCTTATTTTGCTGAGCATAATACCCACCAGCTCCATCTATGTTGCTGCAAATGGTAGGATTTGCCCTCTTCTTATGGCTGAGTAGTATTCCATTGTGTATATGTACCACATCTTCTTTATCCATTCATCTATCGATGGACATTTAGGTTGCTTCCAATTCTTGGCTATTGTAAATAGTGCTGTGATAAACATAGGGGTGCATCTGTCTTTCTCAACTTGATTGCTGCGTTCTTAGGGTAAATTCCTAGGAGTGGAATTCCTGGGTCAAATGGTAAGTCTGTTTTGAGCATTTTGATGATCCTCCATACTGCTTTCCACAATGGTTGAACTAATTTACATTCCCACCAGCAGTGTAGCGGGGTTCCCCTTTCTCCGCATCCTCGCCAACATTTGTTGTTGTTTGTCTTTTGGATGGTAGCCATCCTTACTGGTGTGAGGTGATACCTCATTGTAGTTTTAATTTTCATTTCTCTGATAATTAGCGATGTGGAGCATCTTTTCATGTGTCTGTTGGCCATCAGTTTTCCTTTTTGGAGAACTGTCTGTTCAGTTCCTCTGCACATTTTTTAATTGGGTTATTTGTTTTTTGTTTGTTGAGCTGTGTGAGTTCTTTATATATTCTGGACGTCAAGCCTTTATCGGATGTGTCATTTTCAAATATATTCTCCCATACTGTAGGGTTCCTTTTTGTTCTATTGATGGTGTCTTTTGCTGTACAGAAGCTTTTCAGCTTAATGTAGTCACACTTATTCATTTTTGCTATTGTTTTCCTTGCCCGGGGAGATATGTTCAAGAAGAGTTCACTCATGTTTATGTCTAAGAGGTTTTTGCCTATGTTTTTTTCCAAAAGTTTAATGGTTTCATGACTTACATTCAGGTCTTTGATCCATTTTGAGTTTACCTTTGTATATGGGGTTAGACAATGGTCCAGTTTCATTCTCCTACATGTAGCTGTCCAGTTTTGCCAGCACCATCTGTTGAAGAGACTGTCATTTCCCCATTGTATGTCCATGGCTCCTTTATCAAATATTAATTGGCCATATATGTCTGGGTTAATGTCTGGATTCTCTAGTCTGTTCCATTGGTCTGTGGCTCTGCTCTTGTGCCAGTACCAAATTGTCTTGATTACTATGGCTTTATAGTAGAGCTTGAAGTTGGGGAGTGAGATCCCCCATACATTCTTCTTCTTTCTCAGGATTGCTTTGGCTATTTGGGGTCATTGGTGTTTCCATATGAATTTTTGAATTATTTGTTCCAGTTCATTGAAGAATGTTGCTGGTAGTTTCATAGGGATTGCATCAAATCTGTATATTGCTTTGGGCAGGATGGCCATTTTTATGATATTAATTCTTCTTAGCCACGAGCATGGGATGAGTTTCCATCTGTTAGTGTCCCCTTTAATTTCTCTTAAGAGTGACTTATAGTTTTCATAGTATAAGTCTTTCACTTCTTTGGTTAGGTTTATTCCTAGGTATTTTATTCTTTTTGATGCAATTGTGAATGGAGTTGTTTTCCTGATTTCTCTTTCTGTTGGTCCATTGTTAGTGTATAGGAAAGCCACAGATTTCTGTGTGTTAATTTTGTATCCTGCAACTTTGCTGTATTCCGATATCAGTTCTAGTAGTTTTGGAGTGGAGTCTTTAGGGTTTTTTATGTACAGTGTCATGTCATCTGCAAATAGTGACAGTTTAACTTCTTCTTTTCCAATCAGGATTTCTTGTATTTCTTTGTTTTGTCTAATTGCCATGGCTAGGACCTCCAGTACTATGTTAAGTAACAGTGGGGAGAGTGGGCATCCCTGTCTAGTTCCCAATCTCAGAGGAAAAGCTTTCAGCTTCTTGCTGTTCAATATAATGTTGGCTGTGGGTTTGTCATATATGGCCTTTATTATGTTGAGGTACTTGCCCTCTATACCCATTTTGCTGAGAGTTTTTATCATGAATGGATGTTGAACTTTGTCAAATGCTTTTTCAGCATCTATGGAGATGATCATGTGGCTTTTGTCTTTCTTTTTGTTGATGTGGTGGATGATGTTGATGGACTTTCGAATGTTGTACCATCCTTGAATCCCTGGGATGAATCCCACTTGGTCATGGTGTACAGTCCTTTTGATGTATTTTTGAATTTGGTTTGCTAATACTTTGTTGAGTATTTTTGCATCTACATTCATCAGTGATATTGGTCTGTAATTTTCCTTTTTGGTAGGGTCTTTGCCTGGTTTTGGTATTAGGGTGATGTTGGCTTCATAGAATGAGTTTGGGAGTATCCCCTCCTCTTCTATTTTTTGGAAAACTTTAAGGAGAATGGGTATTATGTCTTCCCTGTATGTCTGATAAAATTCCAAGGTGAATCCATCTGGCCCGGGGGTTTTGTTCTTTGTTAGTTTTTTGATTACCACTTCAATTTCATTGCTGGTAATTGGTCTGTTTAGATTTTCTGTTTCTTTCTGGGTCAGTCTTGGAAGGTTGTATTTTTCTAGGAAGTTGTCCATTTCTCCTAGGTTTCCCAGCTTGTTAGCATATAGGTTTTCATAGTACTCACTAATAATTCTTTGTATTTCTGTGGGGGCCACCGTGATTTTTCCTTTCACGTTTCTGATTCTGTTGATTTGTGTTGACTCTCTTTTCCTCTTAATAAGTCTGGCTAGAGGCTTATCTATTTTGTTTATTTTCTCGAAGAACCAGCTCTTGGTTTCATTGATTTTTACTATTGTTTTATTCTTCTCAATTTTATTTATTTCTTCTCTGATCTTTATTATGTCCCTCCTTCTGCTGACCTTAGGCTTAATTTGTTCTTCTTTTTCCAATGTCGATTGTTGTGACATTAGACAATTCATTTGGGATTGTTCTTCCTTTTTTAAATATGCCTGGATTGCTATATACTTTCCTCTTAAGACTACTTTTGCTGTGTCCCACAGCAGTTGGGGCTTAGTGTTGTTGTTGTCATTTGTTTCCATATATTGCTGGATCTCCATTTTGATTTGGTCATTGATCCACTGATTATTTAGGAGCGTGTTGTTAAGCCCCATGTGTTTGTGAGCCTTTTTGCTTTCTTTGTACAGTTTATTTCTAGTTTTATGCCTTTGTGGTCTGAAAAGTTCATTGGTAGGATTTCAATCTTTTGGAATTTACTGAGGTTCTTTTTGTGGCCCAGTATGTGGTCTATTCTGGAGAATGTTCCATGTGCACTTGAGAAGAATGTGTATCCTGTTGCTTTTGGATGTAGAGTTCTGTAGATGTCTATTAGGTCCATCTGTTCTAGTGTGTTGTTCAGTGCCTCTGTGTCCTTACTTATTTTCTGTCTGGTGGATCTGTCCTTTGGAGTGAATGGTGTGTTGAAGTCTCCTAGAATGAATGCATTGCATTCTATTTCCTCCTTTAGTTCTGTTAGTATTTGTTTCAGATATGTTGGTGCTCCTGTATTGGGTGCATATATATTTATAATGGTTATGTCCTCTTGTTGGACTGAGCCCTGTATCATTATGTAATGTCCTTCTTTATCTTTTGTTACTTTCTTTATTTGGAAGTCTGTTTTGTCTGATACCAGAATTGCAACACCTGCTTTCTTCTCTGTGTTGTTTGCATGAAATATCTGTTTCCATCCCTTGACTTTAAGTCTGTGCATGTCTTTGGGTTTGAGGTGAGTCTCTTGTAAGCAGCATGTGGATGGATCTTGCTTTTTTATCCATTCTATTACTCTGAGTCTTTTGATTGGTGCATTCAGTCCATTTACATTTAGGGTGATTATTGAAAGGTATGTACTTATTGCCATTTCAGGCTTTAAGTTTGTGGTTACCAAAGGTTCAGGGTTAGCTTCTTTACTATCTTACTGTCTAACTTAACTCACTTGTTGAGCTCTTATAAACACGGTCTGATGATTCTTTATTTCTCTCCCTTCTTATTCCTCCTCCTCCCTTCTTCATATGTTGGGTGTTTTGTTCTGTGCTCTTTTTAGGATTGCTCCCATCTAGAGCAGTCCCTGTAGGATGCCCTGTAGAGGTGGTTTGTGGGGGACAAATTCCCTCAACTTTTGTTTGTCTGGGAATTGTTTAATCCCTCTTTCATATTTAAATGATTATCGTGCTGGATACAGTATTCTTGGTTCGAGGCCCTTCTGTTTCATTGCTTTAAGTATATCATGCCATTCTCTTCTGGCCTTTAGGGTTTCTGTTGAGAAGTCTGATGATAGCCTGATTGGTTTTTGTTTGTAGGTAACCTTTTTTTTCTCTCTGTCTGCCTTTAATACTTTGTCCTTCTCTTTGATCTTTGCCATTTTAATTATTATGTGTCTTGGTGTTGCCCTCCTTGGATCCCTTGTCATGGGAGTTCTGTGTACCTCTGTGGTCTGAAAGGCCATTTCTTCCCCTTTGGGGAAGTTTTCTTCAATTATTTCTTCAAAGACACTTTCTATCCCTTTTCTCTCTCTTCTTCTTCTGGTACCCCTATAATGCAGATATTGTTCTGTTTCAATTGGTCACTCAGCTCTCTTAGAATTCTTTCATTCCTGGAGATCCTTTTATCTCTCTCTGCATCAGCTTCTCTGCGTTCCTGTTCTCTGTTTTCTAGTCCATTAATGGTCTCTTGCATCTCGTCCATTCTGTTCTGAAGTCCTTCCAGAGGTTGCTTTATTTCTGTATTCTCCTTCCTTAGTTCTTGCATATTTCTCTGCAAGTCCATCAGCATGGTTATGACTTTTGTTTTGAATTCTTTTTCAGGAAGACTGGTTAAATCTATCTCCCCAGGTTCCTTCTCAAGGGAAGATGTAGCAGATGCCGAAGCTGTCTGGGTTAGTCTTGTCTGGATCATATTTTTTTGCCTTTTCATGTTGACAGGTGCTATTGACTGTCAGCTGGGGGAGCCAAACTTTTCACTTGCTACTGGCCTTTCTTTACTGGGACAACTGCGACCCCTAGTGGCTTGTGTTGGGTAATTGCGTGTAGACTGGGTCTTTGTGTCTTGCCCAGCCGGTGTGGAGGATGCTCCCTCTCTGAGGGTGGGGCCTGCTTTAGGGTGCTTCTCTGCTTTCACAGTGCCCAGAGGGGTAATGGACGGGGGGCTGTTTGGCTGTTTACCTCTGTGAGGGGTCTCAGAGCTGTTGCTCAGGGGGTTAGTGCACCCGGTTTTCCCTGTAATTTCCAGCCACTGGGCTGTGACCTGTGTTGTTTCCATCCAGCTGTTACGTCCCTGTCCCTTTAAGACTTTCAAAAAGCACTCGCTTTTCTTTGTCACAGGGGCGTCAGCTTCAGAACCCACTGAGAGGTCTTGCTGCCCTGTTTCCCTAGTTTCCAGCCCTCCACGCATGCACTGTGTCTGCACTCTGGTGCGTGTGGCTGGGGCTGGTTGTTTAGCAGTCCTGGGATCCCTCTCCCTCCCCACTGCAACTCCTCTCTTCCAACTAGGAGCTGGGGGGAGGCGTGCTTGGGTACCACTGGGCTGGGGGTTGTATCTTACCCCTTTCATCAGGCACTAGGCTCTCGCACATGTGGATGTAGTCTGGCTGTTGTCCTGTGTCTTCTGGTCTCTCTTTTAGGATTAGTTGTGTTTGTTGTATTTTCAAAAATATATATGTTTCTGGGAGTAGATTCCCACTGTCCTACTCATGCCACCATATTCTAAAATAATCTTTTAAAATCACTTAAAATAAAAATCATACCTTATAATCCCTCCAAGACTATTGTATCTGAGTTTTTTATGTTTATCTTTTTGGTTTGCTTTGATTTGATAATAATCTCCTGATGTCTAAATAAGTCATTTGTCCAAAATACACTTTAATATCAATTTATATATTTTTTATTTCTAAGTAGACAATCAAATAAGGACAGGACAGGGGCAGGGCCAGGAACAAAAAGCTTGGAAAATGTCCTAAAATAAGTACAGAGCATCAGAGGTAGATATGGTGCTTAAGATCAAGTTTAAGGAAAAAAAGATGACTAGCAATTTTTAAAAATGTGTTATTATTTCTCTACACAGGTGGTCAGAAGTGAACCAAGTACTAAGCACCACAGAGCTTTTTTTTTTTAAGTGGATTACACGATATTCCTGAATTAGAGTTTTGGGGTGTGGTTCTTGGTGAATGCTTTGCTCAGGCTTTCAGGCAATTTCCACCTGGAAATCAGTTATTGCTGAAATCCTAACAAAATGTAGTCCTTTGTTTCCTAAGAAACAACTGATTACCTGGAAATATAAGAAATGGGAATTGAAAAAGGTAGATTTTTGCATGTTATCTTGTCAAAGCCAACTCCATGTGCACCTAATTTTTCTGTTTGTACTGCACCTCAAAACTCCCAATGCTGTACTGAAGGGCTTGGTTGAAAGGGGATTTAAGGATATCAGGGCAGGCATATGGAGCCCTGCCCTGCTGGGTCCCTGAGCACAATTAACCAAGGAAGCGGGGCAAGGAGGCTCCAGGTAGAGTAAGAAAGTCCTGCTGAGCTCACCACTGGGGCCGGTGGTGGAAGAGGGGCATGCTCTTCTCAAGACTTTCCAGGTGGGGAAATGGAGTCTCAGGGATTTCTGGGAGGAAGAAAATTGAACACAACTGAGGCAGGATTTGAACCCAAGTCATCCTGGCTCTAAACGCTCAGCTCCTTCACCAGTGTCATCATATCTCTGTGTTTTGTAACTTAGCTGCCTGATATAAAGCATTAGGGAGATGATGCAACCCATTCAGGCCAAACTAAAGAACAATGACTTTCCAGATAGGCTTAGAAGGCCAAATAATATATGCTCATAAAGTAGACTAACAAACTAAATATTGTTAAAGAAAATGGGCATCAAGAGGACAGAGGACAAGGAAATAGAGATTAAATAGATTTGGAGATTCAAGAACTGGCTTCAGAAGAGACTTCTGCAGGGTACCAGTATCTTAGGACCTTGCCTTTATAGAGACTTGCCGAACTAGGCAAAGGTGACATTCCAAATGACCATCATTATTGCTGTTAGTTTTTCTTTTTACTCCCTCCCTTTTATTGAATCCTGCCTGGCATGACCTGAGGAATATGTGCGCATGGTTGTCACAACTGGTACATGGGATGGAAGTACACTGACAGCACAGTTAAAAGATGTGAATATTCTTTACGAGCTAGCAAATGAAAATTGATTGGACAGTTGCACTGATAGAGGACAACACAACATGTCCCAGATGGAGAGACATGCACCCCAGGTTGCAAATTTCCTGCAAAGGTACAGGTGTGAACATTCCACCAAGTGCAAGGAGCTCACTCTTGCCACTCACGTGATGTTGCTCTGGATATGGGAGAGGGGATTTTTTAGTACTCTTCTTTTCAAACCCCATAGACCACTTTCCATATTCCTCTTCTAGAGATTCTTGTTCAGTCTGTCTATTCACCACATGCAAGGAACTGCTACAAAACCATCTGAGTATGCATTGGGCAAATCCAAGGCCCTTCTCAAACAGTGGGCATCTCTTAAGAGGACCAAGGATCAGGTTTGTTTTAGGTCCATTCCTGCAGAGGATGTGATGTACACGTTTTTCTAAATAAATGAAGTTGGAGTTTCCAAGCCTGGCTAGTCTGGAAATGGTGATTTGGGGAAACATTTCATTTGAAGATATTGTTAGACATTTCAACCAATCTTAACTTTGATTGATTTCAGGCTTTGGCTAATTTCTTACTCCCCACCCCCACCCCAGCTGATCTAAGCAAGCTGGCAAGTAGAGCCCTAATGACAGCATCTACTTTTGACCTTATAGAGGATACAGCAGCAGCCAGAGCTAGGAAAAGGGCCCTAGACAATGGCTCCCACTCTATGCAGGTTATGAGGACCCATATTTAGCACTTAAAAGTAACTGTGGACTAATGATGGAGAAAATATATTATGAAGATACTATGAATTCAACATTTAAATGAACTTACTGGGCTAAAAAGCATACATGTGCATATTGAGAAATCCTACATGTGTGAGACATTATTTATTTAATCTGTAGCAATACTTAGTGTATATATACTTCTGGGGTCTGTGGCTAAAGTTTAGGAATCATTCCACTTGATTAGGAGTCTTAATAGGAGGTTCTAGTCCTGGCACTGATGCTACTAGCAGAGAAGTAAGGTTAGTAGCTTCCTATCTTTGGAGTGACTTCCCTTTCTTCATCTATACATAAAACAAGGCAGTTGGGCTAGGTTATTTGACCAAGTTTTTTCCTGAAGTATCTCAACTGCCTCACGTGTAATACTTATTGCAAAGGAACCTTTCTGGACCTATCCCAGACTGGGATTCAGAATCTCTGGGAAAGGGATCCAGACTACTTCACTTGCAGCAAGTTCCCCAGTGACACTGAAACATGCATTTGAGAGCCGCTTGTTACAGGTAATTTCTGAGGCGCCTTCCATCTTTGACATCCCAGAACAATAATAGAGCCACCGTCTCTATCCATGTCCATTAACTATCTGAACTAGGTAAATTCAAGCAGTTTGGCCTGAACGAGTTAGGTCACCTTGATAAAGCTTTATATCAGACAACAGAACCATAAAACATAGAGGTAAAATGACATTGGTGAAAGAGCTCAACATTTTAAGTCATAAAAACCCAGATTAAAATCCTGCCTGTTATGTTCCAACTCTCTTTGTCCTTCAAATCTCTGAGCTTCTACTTCTCCACCTGTCAAATGTGCCTGATGATACCAGGGCCTGTATCTTTAGCAGTGTGATTGTAAAAATGTCCATAAAAGAGAGCTTAGGAGATGCAATCTGGTAGGAGGTGTAGGGTGTGGGGTAGCACACAGGGGATCAATCCTGAAACTCCATTTGCCTAGCAGAGTCCACTTGAGGTGGGGGCCAGGAAACGATAGAGATCTATGGCCACTACCCATGTGATTACTATGAGCATTAATAAGAAAATATGGATTTTACATAGAGCGTCTGGAATAAAAAAAAATCAATGAATAACTGTTCTTGTTATTAAGTCAAACCATATGAAATTGCAGGCCTCCTCTCTTTTTGACTGCCAAAAGGGGCAATTCCATATGGCTGCAATGTGATATAATTTAATATTATATGATACAACCGGTCCATTGCTCCCAAATTATTCAGGTTCTTTTCAAGTAAGAAAAAAGAAGAGAGGTAGTACTGACAATAAAATTATCTTTTTTTCTTTCATACCAATTTTTTTCTTTTAATGAAAATTCAGAAGGTTTCACCTCAAGTCAAGCTACCATCATTTTTCTGAGTAATGATATGATAAAAAATGAGGCAGTAGGTGGGAGTTTTGATAGAAAACACCCAGGAGGAGGTCAGATGAGGGATTTTTATGTCTTGTTCTAACTATTATTATAACGGGCTGCCCTTATTGTAGAGCACACCCTTTTTCAGTGACTTTAATTATGACCTGAAACTCTCCTGATCAGATGTTAATGTGGCTCATAGACTCCATTCGGTGCTTAAAAAGTCACAAAATCTCTGGGTCTTGGTAATGGATGGCTCTGTATTTCCTTCCCTTAGAGGCCATCTTACAAACAAGAACTAGTCATATGGGGCATAAAAATAATTAATAGACTTAACTGAGCTATTAATACTATGTTACTATACAGATGAGATTATCAATCTAATTTAATTTGCTAATTTCACATTCAGGTATTATCTAATAGCTAAAATGGAGAATAAATTATTTTGAGTCTCATGTTTATACTTCACATTTTTAAATTTCATGGGTGTGTATGTCTTGATTGGAATTTATTTTCTGTAAGTTCTGAGAATATCTGGAGAGCTCCCTAAATGGAACAATGTAAAGGTAAGATTTCCCAAGCAATAGCCACTGACCTCAAATGTCTCACCCAGCAAACATAACATTTCCTACTACCTGAGTCCAAATACTCAGGATGTCATGTAAGCATATGAGAACCAAGACAGAGAAATATAAGCCTAGTTTAGTAGAACCCAGAATCACAAAGAATCCAGGTTTGGTTAAATGCATCCATGATAATAAGTATTTGTGCATAACAACCCATTAATTCAAGCATTGCATCTCTCAGGTGACAGAGGAAAGCACAGAAGAAAAACAGTATCTTAAAGGTGGATTTGGTGAGGGTTTTCCTGAGTATTTCATGATTATTTTATTATAGTTTTGTTTAATTGAAGGAGGATGAGGGGCAGAGAAAATTTATATACCTGAATTATTCTCCATGTCTGTTCCTGACTTGAACTCTGGGTCAGACCTTGGGAACCCCTATGAGGCTATTTCGGTGTCTTTCAGTGTCTAAAGAAAGTGAGGAAAGATCATTCAGCTGAGAACTCAAAACAGTAAACTTGGGACAGTGATTGGGGCTCTTAAATTTCCTATGATGGATCAGAGGGGCATATCTAAGCAACATGATGTGGTGAAGAGAATGGAGGAGACAAGCGAACAAAACCACCTCAATTTCAGTGCTGGTTTAACGTCTGACATGAGACCCAGAAACTGAGAAAGAACAGACCCTGAAAAGAGGGAAGCACATGCCACCCAGGTGAACCATAAGCCACAGCCACCAGGCGATGAGGTGGAAAGCTTGGCACTTTCAGAGCCAGAAAGAAAGATGCCCTGTGGGTGGTCTCCCAGAGAGTTCGAGCTTGTGCTCAGCACTGGTGGAATAGCAGAATTCAGGAAGGCGAGGGCCAAATCCAGCCACACACATTTGATGTGTTTTTGGGTTTTTTTCAGCTCTACTAAGGTATAGTATAATTGGCAAGTAAAACTGTAAGATATTTAAAGATATTTAAAAGTATTTGATTTATATATACATAGTATAAGGATTCTCAACACGGAGTTAATTCACATAGTTATCAACCAACATATTTACTGTTTTACCCTTCATTGGCAGGGGAACGAGAATGTTTAAGTTCTACTCTTGGCAAAATTCACTTATACAATACAGTGCTACCAACTATAGTCACCATGTTATACATTAAGCTCCTAAACCCATTTACCAGCCTCTCCCTATTTCCCCCACCCCAGCCCCTGGCAGCCACCATGCTCTCTGCTATTAGATTCCTTCGATTGCCTTGTCAGTTTATTGATGGTCTCCTTTGCTGTACAGAACCTTTTTAGGTTGATGTGATTCCATTAATTTAGTTTGCTTTTGATGTAAAATCCAAAACACCATTGCCACAATTAATGTCAAAGTGCTTAACCTTTATTACATTTCTTTTTCTACAAGTTTTATCATTTCAGATCTCACAGTCAATTTTTAAAATTGATGTTGAGTTGATAAGTAGGGGTCTGGTTTCATTTTTTTTGCATGTGGACATTCAGTCTTCCCAACACCATTTATTGAAGAGACTGCCCTTTCCCATTGTATATTCTATTCTTTTTTTTTTTCACAACAAAACCATACTATTTTGATTACTATAACCTTGTAGTATAGTTTGAAATCAGGAATTGCAATGCCTCCCATTTTGTTCTTTCTCAAAATTGTGTTGGCTATTTAAGATCTTCTATGGCTCCATATGGATTTTAGGATTACTTTTCTATTTCTGTGAAAAATGCCATTGATATTTTGATAGGGATTGCATTAAATATGTAGATTGTTTTGGGTAATATGAACATTTTAACAGTATTATATCTTCTAATCCACAAACACTGGATAGCTTTCCATTTATTTGTGCCATTTTCAATATCTTTTACTAAATGTTTTTTTTTAGTTTTCAGTACTTGCCTCATTTAAATTAATTCTATTTTATTCTTTTTGATACTGTTGTAAATGAGACTACTTTCTTCATTTCTCTTCCAAGAGTTTGTTGGAAGTGTATAATAATGCAACTGATTTTTATATAATAATTTTGTGTCCTGTAACTTTACTGAAATTGTTTATTAGTTCTAACTAATAAACTTTGGTGTATTCTTTACAGCATTCTCTATATAATATTATGTCATCTCTAAACAGAGACAATTTTACTTCCTTTCTGATTTGTGTGATTTTATTCCTTTTTCTTACCTAATTTCTCTGGCCGAGATCTCTAGTACTATGTTGAATAAAAGTGGTGAGAGTGGTCATCCTTGCCTTGTTTCTGATCTTAAAGGAAAAGCTTTCACTTTTTCACCATTGAGTACAATGTTAACCTTTTATGTTGAAGTACATTCCTTCAATACTCAGTTTGTTTAAAGGTTTTATCATGAAAGGATGTTGAATTTTGGCAAATGTCTTCTCTGTATCTAGTGAGATGATCATACGATTTTTACCCCTCATTTTGTTAATGCAGTGTATCACATTTATTGATTTGTGGATGCTGAACCAACACTGCATCCCTGGAACAAACTCCACTTGATCATAGTATACTGTGACAGTATTTCAGTGTACTGTTCAATTTGTTGGGCTAATATTTTGTTGAGGACCTTTACATAAATATTCATCAGGGATATTGGCCTTTAGTTTTCTTTTCTTGTAGAGTTCTTGTCCATCTTTGCTATCAAGGTAATCTGGCTTCATGCAATGAGATTGTAAATGTTCCCTCTTCTTCTGTTGTTTTTTTTTAAGAATTTGAGAGTGATTGGATTTAATCCTTTAATGTTGGTAGAATTCACCAGTGAATTCATCTGGTTCTGGAATTTTCTCTGTTGGGAGGTTTTTGATTACTGATTCAATTTCCCTACAAATAATTGTGTCTGTTAAGATTTTCAATATCTTCATGATTCAGTTTCGGTAGACTATATATTTCTGGGAATGTATCCATTTCTTCTAAATGATCTAACTGGTTGGTTTATAATTGTTCATAATAGTTTCTTAGGATTCTTAGTGTTTCTATATTATCAATCCTAATGTCTCTTCTTTCATTTCTGATTTTATTTTTTGGAGTCTTCTCTCTTTTTTTCTAGTCTAGCTTTGTCAAATTTTTTCCAAAAACAGCTCTGCTATTCATCTTTTCTATTGTTTTTTTAGCCTCTATTTCATTTATTTCCACTCTGATCTTTCTACTTTCCTTCCTCCTACTGAGTTTAGGCTTAAGTTGTTCTTTTTCTAGTTCCCTGAGGTATAAAGTTAGGTTGTCTGTTTGAAACTTTTCTTTTTTCTTGTAAAGTATGCACATAGATGCCTTTCAAGGAAAGACTAAGGGGAGGGCATTTTTGCCTCCTCTCTCTGCACTGAGCCCTGGGGGAAAGCCACATCAAATGCTTGATTGCCAGTAAGAACTGCTGTTTCGTTTGCTAAGGTCATATGGGTCTTGTGTATGCCAGCTTCATTGGCTTCCAGAGCAAAGTGTTTTGGAGGCCTGTCCCTCAGACGGCAGCCTTAAAAGTTAAGGCACTAGATCTGAGGTCTGAGCCCCTTATTCCTCATGAAGGTGGGGGTTAGAAGTTCCCTCCTGATTGTATGGTGCTGTGCTGTGGTTGGGGGGTATGGTTAAGAGTGTTCTCAGCCTTTCCTATCCATTCTGATATGGGTATTTTCTCATTTGCCAGATGTGTAGGAGTAACACATCTAGTTTTGGATTTCTTTCAGAGGGAATTGCTCCATGGATAACTGTACATTCAGTGCATCCATGAAGGAGAAAAGTTCAGAAACATCCTATGCTTTTTGTATCCATGACATCTATGGTTGCTTTCATGCAACAACAGAACTGAATTAAATAGTTAGAACAAAGAGCATATGGTCCTCAAAGCTGAAATATTTACTATCCGACCTTTTACAGAAAATGTTTGCTTATCTCTGGTCTACAGTAATTAAAAAGTAAGGGAAGACCATCACAACAAAAGCAGGGAACTATGAGAAATCACAATGCATTAGAGGACAGAGAGAAAAGAATTTTGTTCTTAGCAGGATACCCTAAAAGTAAGGAGTGGGGAAAGGGAAGTACCAGATTGGGAAGTTCACATTATAACTATAAAATGGCTTGATTCCAAATCAAATAATTTTCACTTCTTTCTGTAAGTAGCTAAAAAAAAAAAGCCATTTGAAACATCTTTTGCTGGTATCATGAGGGTGTTATTTTAACTTAGCAACTGTGTGTGACATGAACTAAACTGGAGAGCCCCCAAAAAATCACCTTCAGGATGCATCAGTGAAGATTGCAAATGAACCAACTCAGGTTAAACTAGGATTCCTTATACCGCATTCCAGTTCAAAGATTGCTGCTTTGGCATCAAAATGAAACATTTATCAACAATTTATTTAAAGTAAACCATTTAAATTTTCTTAGGCCAAGCATTTTTCTTTCATTTCTTGTTTTTTCTACTTTTTCCCCTTAACTTATTGAGCACAGCTCTGCCAATTGGGATCAATTCTTAAAACTTAAGAAGACATCTGTTGCTGAAGCTGGATTCACTGCTCAGCAAGCAGCAAGGAATAATGGAACCCTATCACTGAATAACTATTACTTTCTTCCTAATGTCCCTGAAGCGTTATTAAATGTGGCACTTACAACCCCTTATATGCAATTTACCTCTGTAAAAGGTCATCTGCAAGTACAGTACTTAAAAATACACCACAAGGAGCTGTGAGATTACATGCTGAACCATTCATTATCCAGCACAAGGCCTCTATCAGGTAAGTCCCATTTTAAATTTAGTTACTCTTTCTTAAAAATGACTCTGAAATCTCCTTCAGTACATGTTCATTCACAGCAGACTACATTCTGTCTCTCAGTTTTCTGAATGTTTTGAGCATTGCCTGGGCTAAGAATGCTAACAAATTAAATGCTGAAAAAAGGTAAGGTTCACCTTCAATGAGCTCCCTGCTCTTGTCTGAGACCTGGAAGATCTGGGACATCACGCTTCCTCAGGCTCTCCAGAAGCCCCTACCCTACCACATCTTAGCTTTTTCCTCCTGGTAGAATCCTATGTTCTGGACTATAACCAATTCATTCCCCTCCCCATCAACCAAAAAAAAAAAAAATTGACAAGTCAAGGAAGTTCCAGGTTGAGGTGGATTAAAAACACAAATATAATTTTATGCCCTCTATATTAGTCAGCTTGGGCTGCTATAACAAAATATAGACTAGGTGTTTTTACAGCAGAAATGTGTTTCTCACAGTTCTGGAGGCCAGTAAGTCTAAGATCAAAGTTCCTGTAGACTCACTTCTTGGTGAATGTTTGTTTCCTGGCCTGCCATCAGGCACTTGCTCACTGTGCACTCACATGGTGGTGAGAAGGGTGAGCCTAGTCTGATCTTTTGGTGACACTCACCCCTCATTAGGCCTCAACCTCATGCCCTCATCTAAACCCAATTAATTAAACCATCAAATAGCATCACATAGAGGATTAGGGCTTCAAAATATGAACTTAAAACCATTCAACCCATAATATTCTGCCCCTAGTCCTCCCAAATCCATGACCTTGCACACAAAATACATTAATTCCATCCCAACAGCCCCAGCTTCTTACCTTGCATCAATTCTAAAGTCTAAAGTCCAAAGTCTCATCTAAATATCATCTGAATTAGATATGGGTGAGACTCAAGGTATCACTCACCCTGAGGCAGAATACATTCTTAGAATTCCTACTCTGTGAAACCAGACAAGTCTTGTGCTTCCAAAATACAATGGTGGGACAGGCATAGGGTAGATAATCCCTTTCTGAAAGGGAGAAATTTGAAGGACGAGAGGGGGGTGGGTAGGTACCACGCAAGTCCAAAATCTACAAGCAAATACCGTTAGATCTTCAGGGTCAGAATAATCCTGTTTGGTACAGTGATCTGTCTTTCAGACCCTCTGTTGCTCTGATGAATGGAAATAACACTCCCAAGGCTCCAGATGACCACTAATTGTCCTGTTGAAATGGAAGTAATTGCCTCCTCCTTTGAAACCAAGGAAGCATTCTTGATCACCTCTGAATTGCCTTTGGGGTCATTCTTCCCCTGTTTTAAAGAACTGGCAAACAGCTCTATGGCCTGGTCCCATAAGACCTAAGAAGTCTGACAGCCTTAGTTCACCTTGTCCCACCTCCATTCCCTTCTGTTGAAACTGACAGTGTCTCTGCTGGTGTGACTGATTAGATCCATGGTTTATACCCATAATAATCCCCTAATCAAATGGTTCTTGGCCAGACCTTTAGTGTTCTCCTCAAAACAAACTCTCTCATTTTTTACAATATTGGATAAGCTGAAAATTTTCTGAATCTTTAAGTTCTGATTTCCTTTCATTTAACAATTCTTTCTTCAACTCTCTCTTCTTGAGCTTTACTGTAAGTAGTCAGGAAGAACCAAGTCACTCCTACAATACTTGGCTTAGATGGCTCAGCTAACCATCCCACATCATCACTTTCCACAGGACTCTGGAAAACAGGTCAGCCAAGTTACTTGCCACTTTATAGCACTGATCTCTTTTCCTTCACTGTCCAGTAACACATCCCTCATTAACCTCTGAGCCCTCACCAGAATTGCCCTTAATATCTGTATTTCTAGCAGGCACTTCAAAATTCCTCCAGCCTCTACCCATTACCTAGTTCCAAAGATGCTGCCACACTTTTAGGTATTTGTTACAGCAGCATCCTGCATCCTTCTAAGTACCAAAATCTGTACTCGTCAGCTTGGTCTGTAAATCAAAGTACCATAGACTGGGGATTTACACAACATAAGTTTATCTTTCACAGTTTTGGAGGCTGGGAAGTCCAAGATGAAGGTTCTTGTATATTCAGTTCCTGGTGAGCACCCTCTTCCTGACCCACAGATGGTGACCGTCCTGCTGTGTCCTCACGGCAGGACTGGGGTGCCCTGCTCACGCTTCCTCTTCTTATGAAGAACCTAAAGCCCATGTTGGGGGTCCCTCATTCAAACCCTAATTATCTCACAAGGTCCAACCCCCACATAGCATCACATTGAGGTTTAGGGCTTCAACATATGAATTTAGGGAGGAGAACAAACAGTCCATAACACTCTCCACAAACCTCTCTGAATTTCAAGTAAAAAGATAAAAACATGTGAAACTGCAAAGACAATGAGAACAGGAAAAGGGTCAGGAGCAAAAATGTTTGGAATCTGGAAAGTAAACTGATGAAAGACAATAGACTCTAAGTTCACAGTGAAGAAAGTAAGGAATCAACCTAGTTTATACCAAATAATCCTCAGAAGGCCCAGGAACTTGCAGCACCAGATAGCTGTGAAATTGGTAGTGGAAGAGGGGATGCTGAAAACAGGGAGGACTTGATAAAATTAACACAAAAATAACCATATTTCTAGACCTCCTACCCAACTCTGTGTTATCCCTCCACAAATTGAATAGAAATTTGGAAATTATTTCACTAGGATGAGAATAAAAGTAGGTGTGCTTTTGTGTCAATTTACCTAAGCCATGGTGCCCAGGTTTTTGGTCAAATACCTGTCTAGATGTTGCTGTGCAGATCTTTTTTAGATGTGATTGACACTGAAATCAGTACACTTTGAGTAAACATATCGCCCTCCATAATGTGATGGGCCTCAGCCAATCATTAAAAGCCTTAAGAGCAAAGACTAAGATTTCCTGAGAAGAAATTCTCAAGACTTCGACATGGAAAATGCTGCCTGAGTTTCAGCCTGTTGCTCTGCAGAATTAAGACTCAAGACTGCAATATCAAATCTTACCTGAGTTTCCAACCTGCCAATTTATCCTACATAGTCACTCCCTCTCTCTACACTCAGTAGACAGGTAAATTATATATTAGATGATAGATAGATTAGATAGATAGATAGATAGATAGACAGATAGATAGATAGATAGATAGATAGATATAGATAATAGATCGATCTGGAGAACTCTAATACAAAGAGTGTCTGTCCTGGGAATTAGACACATCCCAGCTTAGAGACACACAACTGTGAAGGTGATTAAAAATACTCTACTGAAAGCATGGAGATTAGGGGAATGCTCACAGCCTGAATGCTGAGTACTGAAATTTCCACCCAGCCTATAGACCCCATTCTACTTCTGCAACACAACAACCAGACACCAATCCTCTAGACAGGAAACTGAAAGATACTTCACTGGGAATATTACCAGACCAAAGGAAAAAAATCTTAAAATATCAGCATTTGGGGTTTCCCTTCCAAATAGCTCATCCAGATTACCCTGTAGTAAAGCTCCAAGACAACAAGCTTGCACCACAGTCTCAGAGGCTCTGAAGACATTTTTTGGACCCCCATCCTTAATCATTAACAGACAACCCTGGGGGAAAACCTCTAACATAAAAAATAGAGACAATATAATCAAACAAAAAATGTAAAGTATTTAAGAGGAATGGAGAGGAAAGTAAAAAACTTCAAATTATTTTTTAAATGTCAACGGAGTAATAATAGAAGATATTTCATCCATGAAGCAAGAAAAGGATATTCTAAAAGAATATTCAGAGAATAAATTAAAGTGATTGTTATAAATTAAAAGTATGCTAGGAATCAAAATCCCCCAAGAAGGATAAAATCTCCAGAAAATAGAGCATAAACTCAGAGATGAAACTAAGAAAGTAAAGATAAGAAAACTGAAGTTCCATTTCAAAGAACAAATTGAAATTTAAGAATTCCTGGAAGAAAAAAAGAGAGTAGGGACAAAGAGAGAATTGTGAATAAAGTATTTAAAAAACTCCAAAACACTAAAGAGCAATTTTCCAGGTTGGAAAGTCCCACAAGAATATATCAAAATGGACAATAATAAACCAAGGTTGATACTGTGAAATTTCACTTTATTGGTATGTTGTGGGACCTGTACTTGATGTATTAAATTAAGAATGTGCAAATTATGACCTGCTGAACAAGGAGATGAAAGCCACCACACAGGTCTGGCAGGTGGCTCTCTCAGAATCCTGGCCCCAACTTTGGGGAAGTGAAAACCCAGGGGGGTCCTTTTGATTGAAGGTGCAGTTTCAGTACACTCACACAAAGGAAGAAAAGTCCCAGGATTTGCCACAAATCCCAGAAATGGAGGAGGTGCCTTACTGAGTAGGGGAAGTCTAGTCCTCCATCCCAGGTCAGGAGCAAGTAGGAGCCAGCAGGGTACCATCCACCCATTACTTCTAGGATGGCTGGGGCAAAGATCACTAACTTTTTGAGGGCTCAGTTCTATTTATTTTTAAAGGTGCCCTAGGAAAAGCAAAGCAGGACTTCGGGCAGGACTCCTAAACTCAGGTCCTTATCTAAATGTCCAGATATTGGGTATGGGCAGGGCTGTTACACTGTTAGTGACTAGGCAGTGACTCAAAATAGCTGTTTTCTTATTAGAGATGGAGACAGTAGAAGATATTTACTTCTTCCAGTTAAAAAGAAAGGAGTCTTCAGATTTCTGAAAAGCAACACCAGAAACTGTATCAATGCCTTCAAAATCCTGGAGAAATAACAATTTCCAATATAGAATTCAATAACCAGCACTCAACTACCATTCAAGAATAAGAACAGATTGAAAATATTTGGAAATTGGTAAGATCTCAAGCTATTAACCTCCCACAGATTTCTTTTTTTTTTTTTGAGAGGGCATCTCTCATATTTATTGATCAAATGGTTGTTAACAGCAATAAAATTCTGTATAGGGGACTCAATGCACAATCATTAATCAACCCCAAGACTAATTCTCAACAATCTCCAATCTTCTGAAGCATACCGAACAAGTTCTTACATGGTGAACAAATTCTTACATAGTGAATAAGTTCTTACAATGGTGAACAGTGCAAGGGCAGTCATCACAGAAACTTTCGGTTTTGATTATGCATTATGAACTATAAACAATCAGGTCAATTATGAATATTCATTTGATTTTTATACTTGATTTATATGTAAATACCACATTTCTCCCTTATTATTATTATTATTTTAAATAAAATGCTTAAGTGGTAGGTAGATGCAAGATAAAGTTAGAAAACATAGTTTAGTGTTGTAAAAGAGCAAATGTAGATGATCAGGTGTGTGCCTATAGACTAAGTATTAATCCAAGCTAGACAAGGGCAACAAAACATCCACGGATGCAGAAGATTTCTCTCAAAACGGGGGGGGTGAGGTTCTAAGCCTCCCCTCTGTTGGTCCCCAATTTTTCTCCTGATGGCTCCCCTACAACAGTGCCTGTCTTAGGTTGTTCCTCCCTTGAGGAATCTTACCCGTCTCTGGCTAACCAGTCATCTTCCGGGGCCATACAGGGAAATGTGAAGTTGGTAAGTGAGAGAGAAGCAGTATTGTTTGAAAAGGTTAGCTTTTTACTTCTTTGCAGATTTATGCTCTGTGGCTTCTATGCCCAGCATTTGTCTTGAGGTATCTTTACCACTTGGAAGAATTATGATACTCAGTAATTTCGATATGAGGCATGAATTCTACTTAAGGGAAGTAATTAGGAAGGAAGAAGAAAATCTAAGAAGTAGCAGACGGAAGAAAACATGGGAAGATTGATTATTTCTTTGACATATTTTCTTGTAGAGTAACATAAGCATGTATGTGTTTTAAACTACTAATTAAATTGCACACACACGTTAACATAATAGGAATACAGCTACATAACCAAAGCAGACCTACAATTCCCAGCCATCTCCAGTGAAACCAAGAAAACCAGTTAGGCACCTTAGGCATTTGTGAAAACTTATCAATGATATGATGGATATTGTCTAACTGAATTTGAATAGTTTGAGAAAAATCAGACAAATTAAAACAACACATTTCTGGGAACTGTTCACATCCCATATGTTCTTTTAACAGTAGATAGTCTGTAGTCACAAGATTTTGGAGCACTGCAACTTGCACTTATCCTAATTCTTGGTTGAGTTCTGACAGTATAGATCCAGTCAAATTTGTTGTTTTACTGTATACACAGGCCAACTTAGATATCTCCTTCTTCATTCCAATGGCAAGTCCAGGAACCGGTGGGATGAATGCATCTACAACTGCAACAGCGCCAGGATCTTTGTTGAAGTTTTTTGATGATCATCTTCTGGAATGACTCTTCCAGAGAATGTTGATGTTGGAAGTTCTTCTTCATATCATATCTTAATTTGTTTTCTGGGTAGCCAAATTAGGCTTTGATCCTCTGTATAAACACAAACAAACCCTTTGCCCACACTTTGATATGCCCTTTATACCATTGTGAAGAACATATTGAAGATTGCCACAAAGGAACTGCTTTTTTTTTTAAGAGAAAGGAATATTATCAGAAAAAATGTATTTCCATAGCTGATCATCTGACACCCTTTAAATGATCAAAATTAAGGATATTTAAAGCATGCATTAATCATTGATTTACAGTTAGTTTTATCCTATCAGGGAGTAATCCCCCTTTTCTTTCTTTTTTTTTTATCATTAATCTACAATTACATGAAGAATATTATGTTTACTAGGCTCTCCCCTATACCAGGTCCCCCCCACAAACCCCTTTACAGTCACTGTCCATCAGCATAGCAAAATGTTGTAGATTCACTACTTGCCTTCTCTGTGTTGTACAGCCCTCCCCTTTCTCACACCACCCCTATTATGCATGCTAATCATAATATCCCCTTTCTTCTCCCCCCCTTATCCCTCCCTACCCACCCATCCTCCCCAGTCCCTTTCCCTTTAGTACCTGTTAGTCCATTCTTGGGTTCTGTGATTCTGCTGCTATTTTGTTCCTTCAGTTTTTCTTTTGTTCTTATACTCCACAGATGAGTGAAATCATTTGGTATTTCTCTTTCTCCGCTTGGCTTATTTCACTGAGCATAAAACACTCTAGCTCCATCCATGTTGTTGCAAATGGTAGGATTTGTTTTCTTCCTATGGCTGAGTAATATTCCATTGTGTATATGTACCACATCTTCTTTATCCATTCATCTACTGATGGACACTTAGGTTGCTTCCAATTCTTGGCTATTGTAAATAGTGCTGCAATAAACATAGGGGTGCATCTGTCTTTTTCAAACTTGAGTGCTGCATTCTTAGGGTAAATTCCTAGAAGTGGAATTTCTGGGTCAAATGGTAAGTCTTTTTTGAGGAACCTCCATACTGCTTTCCACAATGGTTGAACTAATTTACATTCCCACCAGCAGTGTAGAAGGGTTCCCCTTTCTCCACAACCTTGCCAACATTTGTTGTTGTTTGTCTTTTGGATGGTAGCCATCCTTACTGGTGTGAGGTGATAACTCATTGTCCCACAGATTTCTTTTGCAGAAAGCTACTGGAAGATATTTTAACCAAAATGAGGGAATAAACTAGAATAAAAAAATAGATCAAGGGACATAAGAAACAGGAGATACAACACAAGAGAGAAGCAAAGGGAACCACCAGGATGATGGTGAAGAGGGTTCCCAAGTATCACTTCTGTGCTCCAATGTAGAGAGTAACCAGTATGGATTGAAACAAGTTCAAATTGTGGCCAGAACAGTTCAGGGCCCTGTATTTACAGCCAGCTTCACCTCCAGAAAGAAGTGTTAGGCATACTAAAACTCAAGGAGCATGCACCTTTATTGGTGACATCCATCATGGTGACAGTGTATAGCTAAGACTAAATGACAGGACAATAAAGAAGTATGTCCCTATCAGAAATGTTTACACCAAAGCCCCGTGTCTCTGTTTTAATCAATGGTCTAGCAGAAGCTATCCTCTGCCCTATAAACTACAATGCAGAAAAAACCATGCATCTGCCTAAACAAAAAGAATTATCCTATATATACACTTGCTTATATATCCACAGGATGTTTCTCAAGGATCCTTTGTAAGCCGGTAGCAGTATTTGTCCCCAGGAAGGGAACTGGATGGCTAGATGCAAGAAGTTGACTGAAGATGTACTTTTCACAATTTACTCCTTTGATTCTTTTAAGAATTACAATATGTTCTACTATTTCCTACTGCATAAATGATTAAAATAAAACATATTTTCTACAAATTATTATTAAAATATATGCTTTTGAATCAGCAAGTTACTTCTATCCAACAAATAAACCTAAATCTGTGCAAGATGACATGGGTAGAAGTTATTCACTGAAACTTTGTTTCAATACCAAGAGACTACAACAATGCATATAACCATCAATAAGGCAACAGTGAAATAAATGAAAACATTATATGAAGGAAACAAAACCAGACATATAAGTAATCTCAATAGATGTCAATTAAACACTGATTTCCAACAAACATACGATGCTCATTGACAGTCATAATTGGGGAAATATTGGGTCAAAGTATCAGTGAGGGACTTTTCCATATCCATTAGTTTAACAAGGTCTGATAGTACCAACTGTTGGTTATGATGTAGGGAAATGGGAACTCTCAAGCCATGATTTGCCAATCTTGTCGGACTCTATATACCCACTTATTTCCAACCAAGGTGTCTACTACTTGTCAATGTGGGCTGTCAAAAATGCCCAGTGCATGCTCCCCTTTCTCCCCTAGAAACTCAGTGTTCACTCTTCCAAGAAACCTTCCTGGTGGATGCAGGATGCCATTCCCACAATCTGGGCTCTAGGGCTCCACTGTGGTACATCACCAGTTCTGTGCCACACTTACAGGCCAGGATCCTGATCTCTACTGCTGAGTCAGCTGTCTTAGTCCTGTGGGGGGAGCCCTGTTAGTTTCTCCTCACCTTTTTCATAAGTGAAATCTATTGCATTTTGTCTACAATGGTTTCAGTTTTTACCTGTCCACCTTCAATACTTGATCTCCTATGACTTTGACTAGTTAAGTATGTATGCTTATTGCATATATACCATAGCAGCAGGATAATAGGGTAAGCAGACAGCATGGTGTGTGGGAGATGGAGTGAGAAAGAAAAAGAAGGCAGAGGTCTAACATTTACTGAGCACTAATTCAATAATGCTTGCAAAACTTAGGGTTTCTTTAATACTTAAAATAACTGAAAGGCAGGCAATGCTATTTTCCTCATTTTGCAGATGAGAGAAGAGGACATGAACTTTTTCCTTTTCACTTGTGGTGTGTATATGTTTTAATTTTGTGTGGGGAGACTGAGGAGGGTTCTGTGCAGAGGCAACACTTCTCAGTTAGCATTTTAAAAGACAACACTTTAAAACCAGTAAAACCCTTTTGTGGTTAGATATGATCTTCATACCCTGACTCCACCCCTAGCATTCGCACCTCCGTGGACTTTTCTCTTCCTAACCTAGATTCAACCAGCAGCCCTGGACATCTTGGTTTTCCTCACACTCCACTTAGGTTCTCAATGGTTTCATTGAGAGCTTGTCTGTAGTGAAAAATTTCCATTCCCTGCACTGATTTTTCCCCTAATAATCAAATCTCCTTTTCTATGAAGAAGAAAGAAAGACAGAGAAAGAGAAAAGAGGGAGAGAAAGAAAAGGAAGGAAGGAAGGAAGAAAGGAAGGAAGGAAGGAAGGAAGGAAGGAAGGAAGGAAGGAAGGAAGGAAGGAAGGAAGGAAGGAAGGAAGGAAGGAAGGAAGGAAGGAAGGAAGGAGGGAGGGAGGGAGGGAGGAGAATATGATTTTATTGTAATATCCTTTTTGCTGTTACTGACAATGATTGAGTTGGTTTGTTTTCAAAATATGCTGAATCCTAAAATGAATGAGGACTTAGTCATTAGGTTATGCATCACTTCCGTATGTTTGGTTGGTACAGTTCAGTTTACAAAGCAAAACTCAGAAATGATTTTTTTTTAATAAATGGGGAGAACATACAAGAGAAAGGATTTCCAAAGGGTGTTGTCTGGTGTACACTGTATCTACAGAAAATCTGAAGCCATAGTTTTCCCCAAAAAACTAGTGACAGATAAGAGAAGCTATAATCATCAGTGTTTTAAGTTCTGGCCTTGTGAGAATTTCTGTCAGTCTCCTCTTTTTAATCTTTGTTCAAAGAGCATCTGTCTTCAGTTCACAGTTTAACCTCTAATAACCAAACCACTAAACATTTATTTTGTAAATTGGCAAAAAGGGAAGGCAGAAGCAGGCTCAACTTTTCACTAATATTTTGTTTACAGTGATAGAAAATGCTGTCAGATGAACTAGAGCCAGAGAGCTTTTTTCTAACAGGCACAGAACATTTATTAACGAGAGCTTGAGGATTCTTTCATTTTAAAAATTGCAAAAGGTATCCAAGTAGCATGTTTGAATGTTCTATATCATTGCTGTTTATGTCATGATGTGTTAAAATGATGATGAATTCTTTGCAACAAAATCAGTATATTTGGTGTTGTAGTGATTAACCCTACTATACTATTTGCTAGATACTCATATGCAAAATAGTTCGGCACCTCTAGAGGATCAGCTTCGAGAAAGAAGTGTGGAGAAATGGACCCTTCAAAAACAATTTAAGTTTTCACAAAATCAGGACTAAAGGCTCTGACACCCACATTCCAGTGTGTTTCGGGGTTTTTTCCTAACACACCCAAGCAATTCTCAAACACCAAGTAGGTGGCCTACAATTCAATTCAACTCTGATACCCTCTACCCAGGGAGAGCATCAGATTCCACAGCTTAAGGTCTCACTCCTACAAGGCTGCCTGCATTTCTGATGCTCATCACAAGCCTAGGTAGTTACTTACCTGTGCTTCTGACTGGCTATAAATCAGAGGTTCCCATGACCTCTGCCTTGGATTCAATTAATTTGCAAGAGAAGCTCACAGAACTCAGTCATTTTACTTACTCACTAGGTGACCAATGTATTGTGAAGGATATTAAAGGATACAAATCAACAGCCAGATGAGGAGATACAGAGGTCAAGGTCCAGAACAAAAGAGTTCTGACCCTGTGGAATTAGGGGCCCAGCATAGAGACACATAAAAATGTTCTGGATCTCTATTCCCATGGAAACTTTTCAAACCCCTTGCCTCTGGGCTTTTATGGAGGCTTCATTAGTAGGCATGATTGATTAATTGTGACTAATCACCAATCATTGGTGATTGATTCAACCCCTATCTCCTTTCCCCAGGGGTCAGAGGAAGAGGCAGAAATTCCACTCCTCTATTCCTAGTCTGTTTGCTCCGCAATCAGCTCTCCTTCTTAGGTGTTTTCCAAAAGTCACCTCATTAACATAAATTCAGTTGTGATGGAGAAGGGTTTCTTAAGAGTAATAAATCTATTTCACTTTTATGGCTTTAAAGCCATTTTAGGAATAAGGACAAGAGATCAAATCTAACAACAAAAGATTCTCCTTATCACTCAGGAAATTCTCAGGTTTTTGGGAGCTGTGACATGGACAAAGACCAAATATATATTCATTCAGATGAATATTCAGATGAACAAAATATATTTCTTATAAATCACAATATTGCAAGGACTCTGAATAGGGGATTTCTCTTGACTTCAAGCAAGAGTAGTGGTAAGAATAGTGTTAGATGAATGCACAGTTGCTATATCCATCATACTTCTATTTATACTTTTATTCCCATGTATCACTTATATTCTTAATTTTCATGACTTTGGGGAATCTGAAAAATCTGACTTCTTGTTATTTGCAACAACTATAATATTTTCAATGAAAATTAATTTATAAATATTTCTACTTGGATTTTCTACTTTTATTATGAGCCAAGAGAAGAAGCTGTGTGAGGGTGGGGCTGACTCTATATAAAGCATCACAGATATTCCTCAGAGAGACCTACCAGATGCTACAGCTTTAAAAATATAAAGATTTTGAAGGGTCCATTTAAACAGGCTTTGAGCCAGAGCTCAGACCACCAGGTAGAGACAATCAGATATCAGATTTTGAGCAACTGGTATGAAATCAGGTTCCAAGGATTCAGGCTTGGATCAAGACAAGAAGCAGGTGCCCAACAGGGAGATGCCCACCCAGGCCAGCGTGGAGGAGCTGGTCACACAAGGACCCAACAAGGCTGTGCCCACTGAGCCAAGGGCTGCTACCAGGCATCCTATGCAGTGGTTTTAAAGATGAGAGTATATAAACTTGACAAATGGCATAAGAATCCAGTTTTTTATTCATTCAATAAACATTTACAGCACCTCTTAGGTGTCAGGCACTCCGTTAGGGGCTAAGGATATAGTGATGGATACGTGGTTCTTGCTTAATAGTCTATAAACCAGTGAGAAAGCAGATTTTTAAAAAAATCATCACACATGTAAAATATACACTAACAAGCAGCCTTAATATTAAGTACATAGAAATATATGAAACAGTATGAATGTCTATTTTTATTTTGAAGTCAGAGAAGAGGTTCTGTGGAACCAACTTTAAAGTGAGATACGAAGGATTAGTAGAGGATACACAGAGACAGAGAGGGAGAGTTAAGGAAGGGATGAGAACACACACGCAGGGGTATAGAATGGGGAAGAACTCACTGGCTCCAGGGATCTGATACAAGTCCTCAAGACGGGAGCCCAGGAAGGAGGAGGAGCAGAGTGATGGATGTGATCCCAGGGACCCGCAGGGCCAGGCCGTGTGGGCCATCGTAGGATTTGGGATTTGATGCCAAGTGGAATGGGAAGCTACTGAAAAGTCTGAACCAGAGGAGGGAATTGTCTAGATTGGCACTTGTTTAAATAGCTCATTAGCTTCCTAAATTAGAGAAAAGAGAAACTGAAAACAAAGACCGTAGTGAGGGATTTATGCAGTGGTCAGATGGAGCAGAGGGTGGCTTGACTGGAGTACAATGGTAGGGATAGAGAGAAACTAGGAGTTCTTTTTACACCTGCCCTCTGCTCCAGTAGAGAGCTGAAGGCCACCCAAACCCCACTTGGGCACCCATTCCAACTGCTGTCACCCAGTTCCAGCCATATTAGCAAAAAGAACTCAAGACCACCCTCACTGTTACCTGGCTTACAAACCTTGGAAAGGTTTCCATAACCAAGATTCACTTGAAAACCCTATTTTGTTAGATTAAAATGGTGATCAGAGCAAAAATGTTGCCTGCTGCTAATTCTTCTTGCGTTTGTTTGGCAAAAAAAATGTCTGAAATACTGGAGCAAAACATAGTAGAACTGACCTAACCACAGGAAAAGCAACAATGCTTAGTTGAAAATCTGCAAGGAACTCGTCATTTATTATTAATGTCACCACGGGCATGGGAGGCTTTGATATGCATGCCGGAGACATCTGCCTGCTTTCAGCGAGGCAAGACAATCTCACATTCTCTTTTCCCGTGCCCAAGAGCATTTAATTCCAGGGAAAGAACCTTTCTCAGCAGTTTGCCCTACAGACCTTCAGCACAACAGTATAAGTTTTGAGTGCAGAAATCAAATCATCCCAAGGGGATGTGGGATTTGCTCTCTGCACAATTTTTTTTGAAAACCGCAAGGTTTAGTAGAAATGGCCTGAATAGGAAATGAGAGCTCCTGAGCAGAGCTGTCTGCATAGCACAGCCCACATCATTTAAATATGAAATCCACATTTGTCACCAAATCTTAAAGTTCCTGATTCCTTACCTTACCTTACTACTGGGTGCCCTGAAAGGCAGAAAACATTTAGGAACTTGATTCCTGTCCCTAGTTCCTGCCCAGACACAAAGCTACATACAGTTGGGTCACACCAAGTTTCTCAGCTGAATGCTGAGAGACTCCCAGAGGTTCACTGGCAGGGCAGGGTCAGCATGGAAGGAAGGTGGGCAGAGCCATGCACATGACAGACTACAGAGTACACATCTGAAAAGCAGTGATACAGCACCCTTCTCATCTGGCCAGCCATCATGCCAATAACTTGGTTTAATAAGTCCTGTTCCTAGTTTGCTAAGTCTTCCCCTCTGCTACAGAGAATATTAATTCCCATAAAACAGAGATAAGATGAACTCCCTCTTTGAATTCCCCGTATTGGCTGCATAGCACTCATTCATTCACTGTTGATTCAGACTGGATTGTCAGGAGCTGGGTTCCTTAGACAAGTACTTAACCTCTCTGAGCACCAGAGATCTCATTTGTATATTGGAGATCATAATCCCATTGCAAGATGATTTTGACAATTAAATGAAATAATATTTTTAAAGTACCAAGCCCAGTAGTAGCTGCTCCAGATATTTCTTTCCCTTGCTTGCACCTGCACTCCTTCGGTGTGGTCTTTCTCATAAGCCCATCTCAGAAAAACAGACAGCCACACAGCCCCTTGGAGCTGCCAGGAGATATTCTATAGCAAATACTCCAGAGACAGTGCTCATGGGAGAATAAATAGAAAACTGCAGTTATTTGTAATCTCAGGACATGGAATTCCACTGGCCTGGTAACATATCCTCAGGATTGTGGGATACACTTACATCCCCTTCTCTCTGCTAATGTCATCGTGATTTCTAGTGTATGGCCTTTGGAAGGTCAGGTGAATCTTTTTCTCAAACTATGAGTCCCAAGACTGGGCATTTTCTGTGCTCTTACAGGGAAGAGTTTCTTTGGCTGACCTCTGGATTTCCTGTGAAGGCAAAGAGCGCTGTTCTGCTATGACAGAGGGTCTGAAAGGTCTCAGGAGCATCTTGTTATTTGAAAAGACACTATAAAATATCAAGTAGGGCCAGCCACACAGCAATTGACGAAAATAAAATATTCATCAGAGGACATTACTGGGAAGGGAACAGCACAGTTGTTTTTATGACAACTCCACCTTAATAGAGGAACAAAATTAATCATGCAATATTGTTACGACACCTGAACCTCATGGCCAACATAAAACAATTGAGGAGAAAAGGAAAATAAAACAAATCTGTGGCATACATGTAGAGAATTCATGATTGGAAGTTGATTGAAAAGTAACAAATAGTAAGGTTTAAGCAATGCAAATGCTGACTGGAGTCCTCTCATTGAAGGCAAAACTTGTATTTTGCTTATATTAATGCTAACAGTTATATCTTGTTTGAATGTATTTGATGAGAATGTTAGTAAAGTAGGCAGAAATGAAACCTAAGATCAAAACGCTGGCAAAATAAAAATGGGGTTAGTTTTGCTAGCCTCAGTTGAATAATTTTGTGTACTGTATAACTTATATTTTCCCAAATAGTGTGCCTAGTAAGTCTATTTTTAAAAATTCTTTCTCACTGCAGGGATGACTGAGAAAAATTCCACCCCATAAGTGCCTGTATTCAAGAGAGTGGGGCTTCAAAAGAAGTGGCTAAAATGAAAGGAGTACCTACCATTTATTGAGCACTTAACTCTGCTGGGCTCTACACCAGGCATTTGATATATACTACCTCCTTTGAGCCACCTGTGTGAATGAATCTGAGGAGCAGCAATGTGAGCAGGCAGGAGGAATTGCCAAAGGGCCAAGAACTTTGGGTTCTAGTCCTATCTCTGTGAAAAATCACTGCATGGTATCAGGCAAGCCATGCAATCTGTCTGTGCCTCAGTTACCCCGCCTACTAAATAGGAGTAAAAATCCCATTGTGCCTACATCAGATGATTTGTGAGCACACCAAATCAGATAGCAAAGAGAACGAAACAATGATAACACAGATTTCAAGGATCTTTTTATGGTTTGGTTTGGTTTGGTTGTGCTTTTGAAACCCTTTGAACTTAGAATACTGACAAGGAATAAATGAATTCGGTAAGCCTATCAAGAAATGGACTCAGCCTATTGCTACAGGTGTTTTACAAATCTGGGGGATTAAATTTCCCCTGCTTTTATGATTGATGTGACCTTGCAGGGCACCCCATTATTCATATCTCACTCTAATTATGATACTCCTGAAATGAAGGGGAGGTTAAGCAAGTGGGGTTTTGTTCCTCCCCCTCAAGAATCTTGAAATCTCTCCAGTTCTTTAAAGAGATTGGATTTGTGGAATAAACCTCCCATTTATTTCTCAAGCTCCAGCAACACCCATTAATTACACTCACATCTTTCCATTTCAGGAATTGATAGTAGCCAAACTATCTTGTTTCTGCACATTCCCTCTTCATTTGCACTCATGTCTACTTTTCCCTATTGTTTTAAGCACTCTGTAGAAGTACATCTGTGTGTGAATAACTGGCATGTATTTGTCAAACAGAGATATGAAATATTTGAAATCACCATTTGACTAATTCAGAGTGAATAACATAAATGATATTGTTCCTACCTTTTCACAGAACCTGAGCATTTTAGATTCCTAATGGACCATACCAATTACCTATATTGACACCCTGCACATGTAAATGAAGAAACTTTGTTCCAGAGAGGCTCAAAACTTGCCTGATAACTGGACCCAGAAAGTGTTTCACTAGCCTCTGCTTTATTTTCCTTTCAAAATCAGGAGTCCACTACCTGGGTGCCAACAAGCATGGCAAGAGAGATGATTGGCTATGGGCTGCTGAGAAAGGTGGAGGGAAACGCTGGAAACCTAGTGCCACAAATCAAGAAACAAGGACATCTACCAAGTATAAAGGATATTTTCTATGTTCCCCAACAGACTCTATGAGAAACAGAAAATGAAATGTATATGACCCAAATGACAAGTGTATTTAAGGCAACATAACCAAAGACATAAGATCTAAAGCATGTGATCTGGAACACAGAGATTCAGAAAGCATTAGGGAAATAAGGCACACACTATCAACAGGTGCCAAGAAATGCTGATGTCCAAATACTCAGCCAAAATGGAGATTTACACATTATCCTATCTTTAATCTCTAGTATAACTTAACTTAATGTTTAAAAAACTGAAGTCTGTGGTAAGACAAGCATTTTTTTAAATATAAAGGATTTTGTTAACACACAAATTATACCTGTTTTTGGAACATTTGATTTTATTTTGGATTTTTATTATTAATGAATTATTTTTATCTCATCAAAGTAACACATTTACATGATTGCTAAGTCAAATAATACAGAAAAACTTAGGATAAAAAACCAGTTTCCTGCCTGATCTCTCCCCAGCTCTCCCTTTCCTCTACCTGAAACAACCACTATTATCTTCCTCAGCTGTTTGGTTTAAAAAAACAAAAACAAAAACAAAAGTTGTTGTTGTTAGCTATTTTCTTTTCACTAAAAGGCTTAGACTAATTTCTTGATTTATCAATTAACTAAGCACTTTCATAACTGGCTATATTTTGTGATTTTGTTGCCATCAGATGAACAATTAGGTATTTGATTAAACAAAATTAAACAGGCTTCCTATCTACAGGGTTTTTTATGACTTGTAAGGTCACTAAAGTATCAAAAGTTATTGTAAAAACACTGTTATCTCTAGGTAGTGGGTAATGGGTCACTATATTTATATTTATTTATTTATTTATTTATTTTTATTTTATTTGTTTGTAGATAATTATTTTTTATTGAAGGGTAATTGACACACAGTATTACATTAGTTTCAGGTGTACAACACAGTGATTCAACATTTATATACATGATAATTCTAGGTACCAGCTATCACCATACCAAGTTGTTATAATATTTTGACTATATTCCTTATGCTATACATTACATCCCGGTTATTTATTTATTTTACAATTGGAAGTGTATACCTTTTTTTTTTTGAGAGGGCATCTCTCCTATTTATTGATCAAATGGTTATTAACAACAATAAAAATCTATATAGGGGAGTCAATGCTCAATGCACAATCATTAATCCACCCCAAGCCTAATTTTCGTCAGTCTCCAATCTTCTGAAGCATAGAGAACAAGTTCTTACATGGAGAACAAATTCTTACATAGTGAATAAGTTACATGGTGAACAGTACAAGGGCAGTCATCACAGAAACTTTAGGTTTTGATCATGCATTATGAACTATAAACAATCAGTCCAAATATGAATATTCGTTTGATTTTTATACTTGATTTATATGTGGATACATTTCTCTCTTTATTATTATTATTTTTAATAAAATGCTGAAGTGGTAGGTAGATGCAAGATAAAGTTAGAAAACATAGTTTAGTGTTGTAAAAGAGCAAATGTAGATGATCAGGTGTGTGCCTGTAGACTATGTGTTAATCCAAGCTAGACAAGGGCAATGAAACATCCACAGATTCAGCAGATTTCTCTCAGAACAGGGGGGGAGAGGTTCTAAGCCTCACCTCTGTTGATCACCAATTTCTCACCTGATGGCCCCCCTGTGACTGTGCCTGTCTTAGGTTGTTCCTCTCTTGAGGAATCTTACCCGTCTCTGGCTAACCAGTCATCTTCCGGGGCCATACAGGGAAATGTAAAGTTGATAAGAGAGAGAGAATCCTTATTGTTTGAAAAGGTTAGCTTTTTACTTCTTTGCATATTTATTCCCTGTGGCTTCTATGCCCAGCATTTGTCCTGAGGTATCTTTACCACTTGGAAGAATTGTGATACACGGTAAATTCGATATGAGGCACGAATTCTATTTAAGGGTTGTAATTAGGAAGGAAGAAGAAAAGTTATAGAAGTAGCAGGCAGAAGAAAACATGGGAAGATTGATTATTTTTTTAACATATCTTCTTGTAGAGTAACATAAGCATGTATAGGTTTTAAACTACTAATTAAATTGCACACACACATTAACATAATAGGAGTATGGTTACGTAACCAAAGCAGACCTATAATTACCAGCCATCTCCATTGAAACCAAGAAAACCAGTTAGGCACCTTAGGCATTTGTGAAAACTTATCTATGATATGGTGGGTACTGTCCAACTGAACTTGAACAGTCTGAGAGAAATCAGACAAATTAAAACAGCCCATTCCTTGGGACTGTTCACATCCTGTATGTTCTTTTAACAGTAAACAGTCTGTAGTTGTAAGATTTTGGAGCACTACAATTTGCACTTCTCCTAATTCTTGGTTGAGTTCCAACAGTATAGATCCAGTCAAATTTGTTGTTTTACTGTATGCACAGGCCAGCTTAGATATCTCCTTCTTCATTCCTATGGCAAGTCCAGGAACTGGTGGGATAAGTGCATCTACACCTGTAGCAGCGCGTGGATCTTTGTTGGGGTTTTTTGATCATCAACTTCTGGCATGAGTCTTCCAGAGAGTGCTGATGTTGGAAGTTCTTTTTCATATTGTATCTTAGTTCAATTTTGGGGTAGCCAACTTAGGCTTTGATTCTCTGTATAACCAGGTCCCCCCTATAAACCCCTTTACAGTAACTGTCCATCAGCATAGCAAAATGTTGTAGAATCACTACTTGTCTTCTCTGTGTTGTACAGCCCTCCCCTTTCTCCCACCCCCCCATGCATGCTAATCTTAATACCCCCTTCTTCTTCTGACCCCTTATACCTTCTTACCCACCCATCCTCCCCAATCCCTTTCCCTTTGGTACCTGTTAGTCCATTCTTCAGTTCTGTGATTCTGCTGCTGTTTTGTTCCTTCAGTTTTTCCTTTGTTCTTATATTCCACAGATGAGTGAAATCATTTGGTATTTCTCTTTCTCCACTTGGCTTATTTCGCAGAGCATAATACCCTCCAGCTCCATCCATGTTGATGCAAATGGTAGGATTTATTTTCTTCTTATGGCTGAGTAGTATTCCATTGTGTATATGTACCACATCTTCTTTATCCATTCATCTATCGATGGACATTTAGGTTGCTTCCAATTCTTGGCTATTGTAAATAGTGCTGCGATAAACATAGGAGTACATCTGTCTTTCTCAAACTTGATTGCTGTGTTCTTAGGGTAAATTCCTAGGAGTGGAATTCCTGGGTCAAATGGTAAGTCTGTTTTGAGCATTTTGATGAACCTCCATACTGCTTTCCACAATGGTTGAACTAATTTACATTCCCACCAGCAGTGTAGGAGGGTGCCCCTTTCTCCGCATCCTCGCCAACATTTGTTGTTGTTTGTCTTTTGGATGGCAGCCATCCTTACTGGTGTGAGGTGATACATGATTGTAGTTTTAATTTGTATTTCTCTGATAATTAGCGATGTGGAGCATCTTTTCATGTGTCTGTTGGCCATCTCTATTTCCTTTTTGGAGAACTGTCTGTTCAGTTCCTCTGCCCATTTTTTAATTGGGTTATTTGTTTTTTGTTTGTTGAGGCATGTAAGCTCTTTATATATTCTGAACGTCAAGCCTTTATTGGATCTGTCATTTTCAAATATATTCTCCCATACTGTAGGGTTCCTTTTTGTTCTATTGATGGTGTCTTTCACTGTACAGAAGCTTTTCAGCTTAATATAGTCCCACTTGTTCATTTTTGCTGTTGTTTTCCTTGCCCGGGGAGATATGTTCAAGAAGAGGTCACACATGTATATGTCTAAGAGGTTTTTCCTATGTTTTTTTCCAAGAGTTTAATGGTTTCATAACTTACATTCCGGTCTTTGATCCATTTTGAGTTTACTTTTGTATATGGGGATAGACAATGGTCCAGTTTCATTCTCCTACATGTAGCTGTCCAGTTTTGCCAGCACCATCTGTTGAAGAGACTGTCATTTTGCCGTTGGATGTCCATGGCTCCTTTATCAAATATTAATTGACCATATATGTTTGGGTTAATTTCTGGAGTCTCTAATCTGTTCCACTGGTCTGTGGCTCTGTTCTTGTGCCAGTACCAAATTGTCTTGATTACTATAGCTTTATAGCAGAGCTTGAAGTTGGGGAGTAAGATCCCCCCTACTTTATTCTTCTTTCTCAGGATTGCTTTGGCTATTCGGGGTCTTTGGTGTTTCCATATGAATTTTTGAGTTATTTGTTCCAGTTCATTGAAGAATGTTGCTGGTAGTTTCATAGGGATTGCATCAAGTCTGTATATTGCTTTGGGCAGGATGGCAATTTTGACGATATTAATTCTTCCTAGCCACGAGCAAGGGATGAGTTCCCATCTGTTAGTGTCCCCTTTAATTTCTCTTAAGAGTGACTTGTAGTTTTCAGAGTATAAGTCTTTCACTTCTTTGTTTAGGTTTATTCCTAGGTATTTTATTTTTTTTTGATGCAATTGTGAATGGAGTTGTTTTCCTGATTTCTCTTTCTGTGGGTTCATTGTTAGTGTATAGGAAAGCCACAGATTTCTGTGTGTTAATTTTGTATCCTAAACTTTGCTGTATTCCGATATCAGTTCTAATAGTTTTGGAGTGGAGTCTTTACGGGGTTTTTTTGTACAGTGTCATGTCATCTGCAAATAGTGACAGTTTAACTTCTTCTTTACCAATCTGGATTCCTTGTATTTCTTTGTTTTGTCTAATTGCCATGGCTAGGACCTCCAGTACTATGTTAAGTAACAGTGGGGAGAGTGGGCATCCCTGTCTAGTTCCCAATCTCAGAGGAAAAGCTTTCAGCTTCTTGCTGTTCAATATAATGTTGGCTGTGGGTTTATCATATATGGCCTTTATTATGTTGAGGTACTTGCCCTCTATACCCATTTTGCTGAGAGTTTTCATCATGAATGGATGTTGAACTTTGTCAAATGCTTTTTCAGCATCTATGGAGATGATCATGTGGTTTTTGTCTTTCTTTTTGTTGATGTGGTGGATGATGTTGATGGACTTTCGAATGTTGTACCATCCTTGAATCCCTGGGATGAATCCCACTTGGTCATGGTGTACGATCATTTTGATGTATTTTTGAATTCGGTTTGCTAGTATTCTGTTGAGTATTTTTGCATCTACGTTCATCAGGGATATTGGTCTGTAATTTTCTTTTTTGGTGGTGTCTTTGCCTGGTTTTGGTATTAGGGTGATGTTGGCTTCATAGAATGAGTTTGGGAGTATCCCCTCCTCTTCTATTTTTTGGAAAACTTTAAGGAGAATGGGTATTATGTCTTCCCTGTATGTCTGATAAAATTCCAAGGTGAATCCATCTGGCCCGGGGGTTTTGCTCTTTGGTAGTTTTTTGATTACCACTTCAATTTCATTGCTGGTAATTGGTCTGTTTAGATTTTCTGTTTCTTTCTGGGTCAGTCTTGGAAGGTTGTATTTTTCTAGGAAGTTGTCCATTTCTCCTAGGTTTCCCAGCTTGTTAGCATATAGGTTTTCATAGTACTCACTAATAATTCTTTGTATTTCTGTGGGGTCCACCGTGATTTTTCCTTTCACGTTTCTGATTCTGTTGATTTGTGTTGACTCTCTTTTCCTCTTAATAAGTCTGGCTAGAGGCTTATATATTTTCTTTATTTTCTCGAAGAACCAGCTCTTGGTTTCATTGATTTTTGCTATTGTTTTATTCTTCTCAATTTTATTGATTTCTTCTCTGATCTTTATTATGTCCCTCCTTCTGCTGACCTTAGGCTTAATTTGTTCTTCTTTTTCCAATGTCGATTGTTGTGACATTAGACTATTCATTTGGGATTGTTCTTCATTTTTTAAATATGCCTGGATTGCTATATACTTTCGTCTTAAGACTGCTTTTGCTGTGTCCCACAGTAGTTGGGGCTTAGTGTTGTTGTTGTCATTTGTTTCCATATATTGCTTGATCTCCATTTTGATTTGGTCATTGATCCATTGATTATTTAGGAGCGTGTTGTTAAGCCCCATGTGTTTGTGAGCCATTTTGCTTTCTTTGTACAGTTTATTTCTAGTTTTATGCCTTTGTGGTCTGAAAAGTTCATTGGTAGGATTTCAATCTTTTGGAATTTACTGAGGCTCTTTTTGTGGCCCAGTATGTGGTCTATTCTGGTGAATGTTCCATGTGCACTTGAGAAGAATGTGGATCCTGTTGCTTTTGGATGTAGAGTTCTGTAGATGTCTATTAGGTCCATCTGTTCTAGTGTGAGGTTCAGTGCCTCTGTGTCCTTACTTATTTTCTGTCTGGTGGATCTGTCCTTTGGAGTGAGTGGTGTGCTGAATTCTCCTAGAATGAATGCATTGCATTCTATTTCCTCCTTTAGTTCTGTTAGTATTTGTTTCAGATATGTTGGTGCTCCTGTATTGGGTGCATATATATTTATAATGGTTATATCCTCTTGTTGGACTGAGCCCTGTATCATTATGTAATGTCCTTCTTTATCTTTTGTTACTTTCTTTATGTGGAAGTCTGTTTTGTCTGATACCAGAATTGCAACACCTGCTTTCTTCTCTGTGTTGTTTGCATGAAATATCTGTTTCCATCCCTTGACTTTAAGTCTGTGCATGTCTTTGGGTTTGAGGTGAGTCTCTTGTAAGCAGCATGTGGATGGATCTTGCTTTTTTATCCATTCTATTACTCTGAGTCTTTTGATTGGTGCATTCAGTCCATTTACATTTAGGGTGATTATTGAAAGGTATGTACTTATTGCCATTTCAGGCTTTAAGTTTGTGGTTACCAAAGGTTCAGGGTTAGCTTCTTTACTATCTTACTGTCTAACTTAACTCACTTGTTGAGCTCTTATAAACACGGTCTGATGATTCTTTATTTCTCTCCCTTCTTATTCCTCCTCCTCCCTTCTTCATATGTTGGATGTTTTGTTCTGTGCTCTTTTTAGGACTGCTCCCATCTAGAGCAGTCCCTGTAGGATGCCCTGTAGAGGTGGTTTGTGGGGGACAAATTCCCTCAACTTTTGCTTGTCTGGGAATTGTTTAATCCCTCCTTCATATTTAAATGATAATCGTGCTGGATACAGTATTCTTGGTTCGAGGCCCTTCTGTTTCATTGCTTTAAGTATATCATGCCATTCTCTTCTGGCCTTTAGGGTTTCTGTTGAGAAGTCTGATGATAGCCTGATGGGCTTTACTTTGTAGGTAACCTTTTTTTCTCTCTGTCTGCCTTTAATACTTTGTCCTTGTCTTTGAGCTCTGCCATTTTAATTATTATGTGTCTTGGTGTTGCCCTCCTTGGATCCCTTGTCATGGGAGTTCTGTGTACCTCTGTGGTCTGAGAGGCCATTTCTTCCCCTAATTTGGGGAAGTTTTCAGTGATTATTTCTTCAAAGACACTTTCTATCCCTTTTTCTCTCTCTTCTTCTTGTTGTACCGCTATAATGTGGATATTGTTCCATTTTGATTGGTCACTAAGCTCTCTTAGAATTCTTTCATTCCTGGAGATCCTTTTATCTCTCTCTGCATGAGCTTCTCTGCGTTCCTGTTCTCTGGGTTCTAGTCCATTAATGGTCTCTTGCATCTCGTCCATTCTGTTCTGAAGTCCTTCCAGAGCTTGTTTTATTTCTGTATTCTCCTTCCTTAGTTCTTGCATATTTCTCTGCAAGTCCATCAGCATGGTTATGACTTGTTTTGAATTCTTTTTCAGGAAGACTGGTTAAATCTATCTCCCCAGGTTCCTTCTCAGGGGAAGATGTAGCAGATGCCGAAGCTGTCTGGGTTAGTCTTGTCTGGATCATATTTTTTTGCCTTTTCATGTTGACAGGTGCTATTGACTGTCAGCTGGGGGAGCCAAACTTTTCACTTGCTACTGGCCTTTCTTTACTGGGACAACTGCGACCCCTATTGGCTTGTGTTGGGTAGTTGCATGTAGACTGGGTCTTTGTGTCTTGCCCGGCCGATATGAAGGAATTTCCCTTTCTGTGATCGTGGTCTGCCTTATGCTGTTTCTCTGCTTTCGCAGCGCCCATAGAGGTAATGGACCAGGGGGCTGTTTGGCTGTTTACCTCCATGAGGGGTTCTCAGAGCTGTTGCCCAGGGTGTTACTGTGCCCAGTTTTCCCTGTAATTTCCAGCCACTGGGCTGTGACCTGTGTTGTATCTGTCCAGCTGTTATGTCCCTATCCCTTTAAAACTTTCAAAAAACACCGCTTTTCTTTGTCACAGGGGCATCAGCTTCAGAACCCGCTCAGAGGTCTTGCTGCCCTATTTCCCTAGTTTCCAGCCCTCTATGCATGCAGTGTGTCTGTGCTCTGGTGCTGGTGTCTGGGGCTGGGTGTTTAGCATTCCTGGGCTCCCTCTCCCTCCCCCCAGGAGCTGGGGGGAGGTGTGCTCAGGTCCCGCCATGCCGGTGGTTGTATCTTACCCCTTTCAACAGGCGCTGGGCTCTCGCACATGTGGATGTAGTCTGGCTGTTGTCCTGTGTCTTCTGGTCTCTTTTAGGATTAGTTGTATTTGTTGTATTTTCAAAAATATATATGTTTTTGGGAGGAGATTCCCACTGTCCTACTCATGCCACCATGTTGGCTCCACCCCTCTATATTTATTTATTTATTTATTCATTCATTTATCTCTGTGTTTTAATGTTTTTTTCCATTTTCTTGTGTATAATTTATTTTACTGCCAAAATGAAAAAAATATGTTTGTTAATAAAACTTGAGCAGGTAGGGAGATATCTGGTTAGAAATAGGGAAATAAAGATACGTCCACTACCAAGCAAAACAACACAATGACACAGCGAGAGAGAAGAGTGGAGTGGGAGGGAGAGTTTGAATCCTATGTCCATTGAAGTTACAAAATATCCCAAAACCATGATATGTTAAATTTTTATCAAATATGTGAAATACTCAAAGGTATAACTTGTACCTTTTTGTCCTCACATGAGAAAAAAATGTTCTGCAGGGCTTTGATGAGCCCGAAGTAAAGTTTAAAAGGTTATTGACACAGTAGTGAATTCTTGCTCCTCAAGGGTGAAGTGAGAGGGACCAATGAGGAAATCAGGAGCCATGCCATCTCCCCAAGGGACCAGGTCTGGTGTGGCTGGGTAGGTTTTGGCTGTGGAGCTACCTCTTAGTTAGGTGAAGAAAAACAAATACTTAAAACACTAAAGAAAGAATGAGAGAGAGAGAGAACAGGACTGTTTGACACAATTGCCTACTTCCTCACAGGGATACTAGCAACCTGGCAGATTATATTATTGTTGCAGAGCAGATATACTATTAAGGCAGAATAAGCACCAGAGTTGATGAGATGGTATTTAGAAATAGCGTGTGGATTTAAACTGACCTCTGCAAGTTCACTTCCCCATCCCCTTATCATGTGTGTTCTAGACGACAGCTAGTCCCAACACACATAATTTATAATTAATTAGGATCCAGTTTAGACAAATAAAAAATAAATAAAATGAAGGAAAATAATACTTTAAATTAAAAGCAAATAAAGGCTACTCTTCAGAATTATGCCAGGAAGGAGAACAATTATAAGACTGTCATATCAACTAAATTATAGAAAGAATAACCTCTTTGAAACCAGAGTATAAATAAAAAATAAACAAATCAAAGAAGCAATATGTAATAAATTATAATAATATAATTATAAAATATAAAAAGAAAGATAAAATGGATATTAAGCTGACAGGTCTCAGTAAAGAAATGGAAAATATAATAAAACTACCAAGGAAATGAAAAAAATTACAAGGAATAAAAAGTAGAATTGACTTGCTGAAAATGTCCAGGGGCATTAGGGACAAGTTTTAGACAACTTAGGTGAGAAATATAAAATTGGAAAAGAATTCATAATAATTAAGGGGAAAATGACATATGCAGAACAGAAGATTCAGTATACATATGTCTTCTTAGAGTAAACACTGAACAATGAACAAAATATGTTCTATGATATAGTTAAAGAAACACTTTTCTAAACTAAAAATAGATCTGAATATGCATTTTCTTTCAGACAGTTTTTCTTCTACCATATCTTGCAACAATATTCTTCCATTGTTGAGCAAGTCTGTGTGTGTGTCTGCAAATGTGCGTGTAAAATGTTCCAGGAAAATGACATAGAATGATTAACAGTGAGATATATATATATATACTTTTAAGATTATCAGACTTCAAGGATTAAAGAAAGATTCCTCAGGGTTGGAGGAACAGGGTCAGAAATCTAGGCCTAAGTTGTGTTCATAAGTCAAATTTTTCTTAAAGTATCCCATATTGATGTTCAAAGCTAAAAGAAATAGAATATATATAATTAAATACTAAGATATATAAAAATGCATATATCTTTAACTAAAGACATACAAAATTGTCTTGAATGCTAATACCATTGGGTTTTTTGAAGAATGTAATAGAATTGGGAAGGTAGTCAAGACTTTGATTTTCCATAAAATTTTAATTTTTAAAAGCAGATCGTTAAAATAATATTAACAATAACCACAAACAAAAATAATGGTGATAAAGCAACCAGTCATCAGGGCAGGACAGCATGACACAAAGTTACATCCAAACAATTTGCTTTCAAGAAGAAAGGAGCAGATATCATTTCCAAATACATAAGAGCCAAGCTACTTTATGAAATATTTAAACAAAATGACTAGGGAAACCATGATTTAAAAAGAAAACTAGCAATAAGCAACCAGTCCATTATAAAATTATTAGGCAACTGTGAAAATTAATATATAACTGAATGACATGTAAACTTTGACAATGTCAAAATAATCAGCTTTTTTCACTGAATTGGACTCAATGAGACATTTATTTGGTGAGTTCTTATATATATAACATTGATGAATGTGAACAATGTCTGGGAATTTAGGCAAAAGAAAAAATACAGATTTTATTCCTTTCTTAGATTAGAATCTTCCAGAAAGATTGAAGGATTACTCACTGTGATTAGCACAGAATAAGGAAATAGTAAAACATTATAGGTTCATAGATGATGTGGCAGATTATATTATAGTTGAGAAGTATTCTTCCCATCCCACCTGTATATAGTATCTCATTTCATTAATGCAGAATTTGACTATAACTTTCTTTGCTCAATGTAATGTTAGCAAACTTGACATATCTGGGGCTTCTAATGAGGTTGCATGATTGAGTGTAGTCTCTCTAGGCTCTGTCATTGCTATTAGAAAAATAACAGGTAACTGATCATCCCTCATCTGTATCCACAGAAGTAAAACTAAAATGGGGGCTTAGAGACTAAAAACATAAGCCAAAGACTGGGAGAAGATATTTGCACCACGTGTATCTGAAAAAGAGTTTATATACAAAATATGCAAAGAACTCATAAAACTAAATAATAAAAATATAAACAACCCAATTTTAAAAAGAGCAAAATATCTGAGCAAGCACCTCAGGTAGAGAAACAACTTATTTGAGGACTAGGCCAGGAAATACACAGGATGAGCATGGAGCATCTTATAGCTCAGAAAGTAAGGAAGGGGTCAAAGGAAAACACACACACACACACACACAGTGATTGGGGCTTAATAAAGGGGCATGATAGATATAAACGAAAGAGCTCCAATAACCAAAGCTAGAGCAATTTAAGCAACAATAAAAGTGGTACTTTATTTCTGTGAACTTCTTCTCCAGAATCCATCACCTCAATTTAATCATAAGAAAGATATCAGAAAATTCCAATAGAAGAACATCCCACAATATACCTGACCAGTAGTCCTCAAAACTGTCAAAGTCACTGAAAACAAGGAAAGCCTAAGAAACTGTCACAGCCAAGAGAAGGCTAAAGAGAACTGACAACTAAATGTAATATGGTGTCTCCAATAGGACCCTGGAACAGAAAATGGACACTAGGTAAAAACTAAGGAAATCTGGACAAACTATGGACTTCAGTTAAAAACATTGTATCAGTATTGGTTCATTAATTATAACAAATTTACTATATTAATATAGAATATTATAACTAGGAGGAATTGGGGGGCAGAGTGGTGTATGAGAATTCTCAGTACTATTTCTGTAAATCTAAAAACACTCTAAAATATAAAGTCTATTGATTTAAAAAAAATATTTAAAACGTGGGACAGACCTGAGCCTGAATCTAAATGAGGAACCAAGCCCAGACAGACCCACGGCAAGAGGCAAAGTCTCCAGCCAGCCTGAGTCAGCTGACTCACAGATCTGGGAGGGGAATTCTGGAAATTCCTGGAATTCCTAAAGTAGAGGACATGCAACCTCAACTTCTCTAAATATTGCCAAACTGCTCCCCAAGATGGTTCTTCTATTTAAACTTCCACCAAGGGCATGAGTTTTTTATTTAGTCCTATTTTTGTTACCACTTGGCAACACATACTTTAATTTTTACTAATCTAACCAAGGAAATATTTTAGGTCTCTGAATTTTCATGTCATTGACTCCTAGTAGAGATGGACCTCTTTGATCAAAAATACTCCAGTATACTACAGATAACAACTTTTTTTTAAAAAAGCCCAGCTCCAATAGCATTATCATGAAATTAATAATACATGTTTCCTCTGCTACCCAAAAGTAGAACATTCCTATACAACCTGTCATAAGCTAAAATGATGCAAAACAAAAAAGCCATTGCCATTAATTTATGTAGAATAGTTTTGAACATCTCCAGACCCCAAAAATAACCTCTCAGGTTTTTTTGAATAAGTAAGTCAAAATAAAGCACAAATGCCCATAGACTAGTTCAAAGCTATGGCAGCCTGAGGCTGAGATGCTGAGAGTAGGCCCTGGGAAGGAGGTCTGCAGTGCCTCTAGCTGAGGGCGCTCACTGCCTCTGTGATGGCTTGCTGCAAGACAAACTGAACGCTGTTTTCAGTTTTTGCCTTTTTTTCACACAAGTAAAAATCCTCTTCAGATTTCTTTCAGGTGGCAAGAACAGGTACACATGTAGGTCTTTCATAAAAGCTGTGGCATGACACAAACTTTCGAAAAGCAGGTAATACACATAATTCTTTTATAATATCTTAATATCTAGTCCAAGTTCAGTATTCCCTTATTATTTAAAACAACTTTCTAAAGAACATATGTTTGAATCGGGACTCAAACAAGGTCCACACGTTTCCTTAGGATCATGTGTATCATAAGCCTCTCTTAATATTTAGTAATTCTCCTTTCTTGTGCTATTTACTATTTAAAGAAAATAAAGCATTTGTCTTAGAGAATATTTGGATATGGCTGATTAAATTCTTGTGATGTCATTTAACATGACCTACATCCCCAGTATTTTTTGTAAACTGGGAGTTAGATTTAGAGTCCTGATCAGCTATGGGATATTTCCTTTGTCAACAACACTTTATAATGTTCCTGTACGTCCTATTGCTTTACATCTAAAGAAAAATAATGTCCTGTTTCCCTCTCTTTTAGTGATGCAAAGATTAATTAGTGGATTCAGGTCATGCCAGCCTGATCCATCTATTAAAAGTTTCACAACTAATGTTTCTTACTAATGGTTTCAGCAACTATTGATGGCCATCGTATAGATCCATTAAGGTTTATAAATGTGGTTTTCTATTTTTATCATCTCTTCTCATTTTTTACCTATGAATCTTTAAAAAAATAACTTTCCTCACCATCATTTTCCTTCTCTGAAATATGATTCATACAAGAAAGATGACTTACCTCTCATTTGAAATAGAAGTTGTCTAAATCTGGAGGCTATTGCCACTTGTTCTTCTGCAGGAAGCTGATTCAAGAAGTATAGCATGGGGATTTCTTCAGTATGCAACTCTTTTCCAATGCAGTTAGTTGCACACCAAATGCCTCATGCCAACCCTCCTTCTAATCACCCTGAGTTGTCCTATTGAGAGTCTCTGCCAGGGCTTCATCTGGAGAATACCTAGACACTGTCTCTGCCAAATAGGCTGGGTAGAAACCTCTGCAGCAGGAGATGACAGTGACATTGCTGTCTCCTTCAGCATTATTGATTAGCTTTGATTGTCTTCAAAATAGCATTGTATTTTGAGGGACTAATGGTACACGCATTATTAGTCCACCTGGCACATTTTCACTTGGCATGATGTCTTTCTCTGTATCTCTTGGTATATGTGTTAGGAATAATAAACTAGACATGCAACGATCTTTAAATATCAAACCAAAACTTTGTTAGTTATTTCTAAAATACCTTTCAAATATTTGCTTCTGTGTAATACCAAAAACACAACCAATGGAATCTTTTTGAGTTTGGAAAAGCATAGATTTCCTTCATTGCCATTAACAGGAAATGCTTTTTATTTGTCAGCACCTTCCTATATGTTACTATTATGCCAAGGGCTTTAAAATACATAATTTAATTTTAATTTTACAAAAACCCTCAGTCTCATCCTATGAAATAAGTAAAATGGCATAATAAATGGCACAGCCAAGATGGCGGTGTGAGTAGAGCAACAGAAATCTCCTCCCAAAACCACATTTATCTATGAAAATATAACAAAGACAACTCTTCCTAAAATAGAGACCAGAGGACACAGGACAACATCCAGACCACATCCACACCTGTGAGAACCCAGCGCCTCGTGAAGGGGGTAAGATACAAGTCCCAGCTGGCGGGACCCGAGCACCGCTCCCCCAGCTCCCAGCGGGAGGAGAGGAGTCAGCAGGGAGGGAGAGAGAGCCCAGGACTGCTGAACACCCAGCCCCAGGATTCCGGACCAGAGCACAAAAACAGTGCATGCCTGGGGTCCTGGATACTAGGGAAACAGGGTGGCAGGACTGGTGAGCGGGTGCCTGAGGCCGATGCTGGAGAACAAAGAAACGGGAGCAGCTTTTTTTTTTTTTTTTTGACGAGTGCTTATTGGAAGCCTTAAAGGGACAGGGACCCCAAAACTAGGGAAACAGGGCAGCAAGACTGGTGAGCGGGTGGCTGAGACCGGTGCCTGAGGACAAAGAAAATCATGCGTGTTTCCTTTTTTTTTTTTAAATGATTTATTAAATTTTTTTTTCTTTTGTTCTTGGTGTTGTTTTGGTTTGGAGAATGCTTTTTGGAAGTCTTAAAGGGGCAGGACAGGACACTTAGCCCAGAGGCAGGGAATCTGGGGATCTCTGGGCACTCTAACCCCCTGGGCAGCAGGGAGCACAGAGGCCCCTTATGGAGATAAATAGCCTCCCAGCCACTCCCCCTCCAACGGGGCTCTGCCATTTTGGAGGAGCAGCCCAAGCCAGGCCACGCCCACAGAACAGCGGAGATAAACTCCATAGCAACTGGGCAGGAAGCAGAAGCTCTGTCTGTGCACAGCTGCCAAGCACAAGCCACTAGAGGTCGCTATTCTCCCAGGAGAGGAAGGCCACAAACCAACAAGAAGGAAAGCTCTTCCAGCTGTCACTCATATCAGCTCTGCAAACTATCTCTATCACCATGAAAAGGCAAAACTACAGGCAGACAAAGATCACAGAGACAACACCTGAGAAGGAGACAGACCTAACCAGTCTTCCTGAAAAAGAATTCAAAATAAAAATCATGAACATGCTGACGGAGAAGCAGAGAAAAATGCAAGAGCAATGGGATGAGATGCAGAGAAAAATGCAAGAGCAATGGGATGAAGTCCGGAGGGAGATCACAGATGTCAGGAAGGAGATCACAGAAGTGAAGCAAACCCTGGAAGGATTTATAAGCAGAATGGATAAGATGCAACAGGCCGTTGAAGGAATAGAAACCAGAGAACAGGAACGTATAGAAGCTGACATAGAGAGAGATAAAAGGATCTCCAGGAACAAAACAATACTAAGAAAACTATGTGACCAGTCCAAAAGGAATAATATCTGTATTATAGGGGTACCAGAAGAAGAAGAGAGAAGAAAAGGGATAGAAAGTCTCTTTGAAGAAATAATTGCTGAAAACATCCCCAAACTGGGGGAGGAAATAATCGAACAGACCACAGAAATACAAAGAACTCCCACAGAAAGGATCCAAGGAGGACAACACCAAGACACATAATAATTAAAATGGCAAGGATCAAGCAAAAGGAAAGAGTTTTAAAGGCAGCTAGAGAGAAAAAGGTCACCTATAAAGGAAATTCCATCAGGTTAACATCAGACTTCTTGACAGAAACCCTACAGGCAAGAAGAGAATGGCATGATATATTTAATGCAATGAAAAAGAAGGGCCTTGAACCAAGGATACTGTATCCAGCACGACTAAAATTTAAACATGATGGTGGGGTTAAACAATTCCCAGACAAGCAAAAGCTGAGGGAATTTGCTTCCCACAAACCACCTCTACAGGGCATCTTACAGGGACTGCTCTAGATGGGAGCACTCCTAAAAAGAGTACAAAACAAAACACACAACATATGAAGAATGGAGGAGGAGGAATAAGAAGGGAGAGAAGAAAAGAATCTCTAGACAGTGTATATAACAAGCTCAATAAGCGAGCTAAGTTAGGCAGTAAGATACTAAAGAGGCTAACCTTGAACCTTTCATAACCATGAATCAAAAGCCTGCAGTGGCAACAAGTACATATCCCTCAATAGTCACCCTAAATGTAAATGGACTTAATGCACCAATCAAAAGACACAGAGTAACAGAATGGATAAAAAAGCAAGACCCATCTATATGCTGCTTACAAGAAACTCACTTCAAACCCAAAGACATGCACAGACTAAAAGTCAAGGGATGGAAAAGCATATTTCAGGCAAACAACAGTGAGAACAAAGCAGGGGTTGCAGTACTAATATCTGACAAAATAGACTTCAAAACAAAGAAAGTAACAAGAGATAAAGAAGGACACTACATACTGATAAAGGGCTCAGTCCAACAAGAGGATATAACATTCTAAATATATATGCACCCAACACAGGAGCACGAGCATATGTGAAACAAATACTAACAGAACTAAAGAGGGAAATAGAATGCAATGCATTCATTTTAGGAGACTTCAACACACCACTCACCACAAAGGATAGATCCACCGGGCAGAAAATAAGTAAGGACACACAGGCACTGAACAACACACTAGCACAGATGGACCTAATAGACATCTATAGAACTCTATATCCAAAAGTAACAGGATATACATTCTTTTCAAGTGCACATGGAACATTCTCCAGAATGGACCACATACTAGCTCACAAAAGGGCCTCAGTAAATTCCAAAATATTGAAATTCTACCAACCAATTTTTCAGACCACAAAGGTATAAAACTAGAAATAAATTCTACAAAGAAAACAAAAAAGGCTCACAAACACATGGAGGCTTAACAACATGCTTCTAAATAATCAATGGATCAATGAACAAATCAAAATAGAGATCAACAAATATATAGAAACAAGTGACAACAACAACACAAAGCCCCAACTTCTGTGGGACGCAGCGAAAGCAGTCTTAAGAGGAAAGTATATAGCGATCCAGGCACACTTGAAGAAGGAAGAACAGTCCCAAATGAATAGTCTAACATCACAATTATCAAAACTGGAAAAAGAAGAACAAATGAGGCCTAAAGTCAGCAGAAGGAGGGACATAATAAAGATCAGAGAAGAAATAAACAAAATTGAGAAGAATAAAACAATAGCAAAAATGAACGAAACCAAGAGCTGGTTCTTTGAGAAAATAAACAAAATAAATAAGCCTCTAGCCAAACTTATTAAGAGAAAAAGAGAATCAACACAAATCAACAGAATCAGAGATGAGAACAGAAAAATCACGACAGACTCCACAGAAATACAAAGAATTTTAAAGACTACTATGAAAACCTATACGCCAACAAGCTGGAAAACCTAGAAGAAATGGACAACTTCCTAGAAAAATACAACCTCCCAAGACTGACCAAGGAAGAAACACAAAAGTTAAACAAACCAATTGTGAGCAAAGAAATTAAAACGGTAATCAAAAAACTACCCAAGAACAAAACCCCGGGGCCAGACGGATTTACCTTGGAATTTTATCAGACACACAGAGAAGACATAATTCCCATTCTCCTTAAAGTGTTCCAAAAAGTAGAAGAGGAGGGAATACTCCCAAACTCATTCTATGAAGCCAACATCACCCTAATACCAAAACCAGGCAAAGACCCCACCAAAAAAGAAAATTACAGACCAATATCCCTGATGAATGTAGATGCAAAAATACTCAATAAAATATTAGCAAACAGAATTCAACAGTATATCAAAGGACCATACACCACGACCAAGTGGGATTCATCCCGGGGATGCAAGGATGGCACAACATTCGAAAATCTATCAACATCATCCACCACATCAACAAAAAGAAAGACAAAAAACACATGATCATCTCCATAGATGCTGAAAAAGCATTTGACAAAATTCAACATCCATTCATGATAACAACTCTCAGCAAAATGGGAATAGAGGGCAAGTACCTCAACATAATAAAGGCCATATATGATAAAACCACAGCCCACATTATATTGACCAGTGAGAAGCTGAAAGCATTTCCTCCGAGATCGGGAACTAGACAGGGATGCCCACTCTCCCCACTGTTACTTAACAAAGTACTGGAGGTCCTAGCCACGGCAATCAGACAAAACAAAGAAATACAAGGAATCCAGATTGGTAAAGAAGAAGTTAAACTGTGACTATTTGCAGATGATATGATATTGTACATAAAAAACCCTAAAGACTCCACTCCAAAACTACTAGAACTGATATCGGAATACAGCAAAGTTGCAGGATACAAAGTTAACACACAGAAATCTGTAGCTTTCCTATACCCTAACAATGAATCAATAGAAAGAGAAATCAGGAAAACAATTCCATTCACCATTGCATCAAAAAGAATAAAATACCTAGGAATAAACCTAACCAAAGAAGTGAAAGACCTATACCCTGAGAACTACAAGTCACTCTTAAGAGAAATTAAAGGTGACACTAACAAATGGAAACTCATCCCATGCTCATGGCTAGGAAGAATTAATATTCAAAATGGCCATGCTACCCAAAGCAATATACAGATTTGATGCAATCTCTCTCAAATTACCAGCAACATTCTTCAATGAACTGGAACAAACAATTCAAAAATTCATATGGAAACACCAAAGACCCCGAATAGCCAAAGCAATCCTGAGAAAGAAGACTAAAGCAGGGGGTATCTTACTCGCCAACTTCAAGCACTACTATAAAGCCATAGTAATCAAGACAATTTGGTACTGGCACAAGAACAGAGCCACAGACCAGTGGAACAGATTAGAGACTCCAGAAATTAACCCAAACATATATGGTCAATTAATATTTGATAAAGGAGCCATGGACATACAATGGCAAAATGACAGTCTCTTCAACAGATGGTGCTGGCAAAAATGGACAGCTACATGTAGGAGAATGAAACTGGACCATTGTCTAACCCCATATACAAAAGTAAACTCAAAATGGATCAAAGACCTGAATGTAAGTCATGAAACCATTAAACTCTTGGAAAAAAACATAGGAAAAACCTCTTAGACATATACATGTGTGACCTCTTCTTGAACATATCTCCCCGGGCAAGGAAAATAACAGCAAAAATGAACAAGTGGGACTATATTAAGCTGAAAAGCTTCTGTACAGCAAAAGACACCATCAATAGAACAAAAAGGAACCCTACAGTATGGGAGAATATATTTGAAAATGACAGATCCGATAAAGGCTTGACGTCCAGAATATATAAAGAGCTCACATGCCTCAACAAACAAAAAACAAATATCCCAATTAAAAAATGGGCAGAAGAACGGAACAGACATTTCTCTAAAAAAGAAATACAGATGGCTAACAGACACATGAAAAGATGCTCCACATCACTAATTATCAGAGAAATGCAAATTAAAACTACAATGATGTATCACCTCACACCAGTTAAGTATGGCTGCCACCCAAAAGACAAACAACAACAAATGTTGGCGAGGCTGTGGAGAAAGGGGCACCCTCCTACACTGCTGTTGGGAATGTAAATTAGTTCAACCATTGTGGAAAGCAGTATGGAGGTTCATCAAAATGCTCAAAACAGTCCTACCATTTGACCCAGGAATTCCACTCCGAGGAATTTACCCTAAGAACGCAGCAATCAAGTTTGAGAAAGACAGATGCACCCCTACCCCTATGTTTATCGCAGCACTATTTACAATAGCCAAGAATTTGAAGCAACCTTAATGTCCATCGGTAGATGAATGGATAAAGAAGATGTGGTACATATACACAATGGAATACTACTCAGCCAATAAGAAGAGGGAAAATCCTGCCAGTTGCAGCAACATGGATGGAGCTGGAGGGTATTATGCTCAGTGAAATAAGCCAAGCGGAGAAAGAGAAATACCAAATGAGTTCACTCATCTGAGAAGTATAAGAACAAAGGAAAAACTGAAGGAACAAAACAGCAGTGGAATTACATAACCAAAAAATGGACTAACAGGTACCAAAGGGAAAGGGACTGGGGAGGATGGGTGGGCAGGGAGAGATAAGGGGGTGGGGAGAAGAAAGGGGGTATTAAGATTAGTATGCATAGGTGGGGGAGGGAGAAAGGGGAGGGCTGTACAACACAGAGGGGACACGTAGTGATTCTACAACATTTTGCTATGCTGATGGACAGTGACTGTAATGTGGTTTATAGGGGGGACCTGGTATAGGGGAGAGCCTAGTAAACATAGTATTCTTCATGTAAGTGTAGATTAAAGATAAGAAAGAAAGAAAATAAAGAAAAGAAAGAAAGAAAGAAAGAAAGAAAGAAAGAAAGAAAGAAAGAAAGAAAGAAAGAAAGAAAGAAAGAAAGAAAGAAAAGAAAGAAAGAAAGAAAGAAAAAGAAAGAAAGAAAAGGGGGATTACTCCTTGATAGGATAAAACTAATGGTAAATCAAAGATTAACACATGCTTTAAATATTCTTAATTTTGATCACTTAAAGGGTGTCAGATGATCGGCTATGGAGGTACACTTTTCTGATAATATTCCTTTCTCTTAATAAAAAAAAAAAAAAAGCAGTTCCTGTGTGGTGACCTCCAATGAGTTCTACACAATGGTATAAAGGGAATATCAAAGTGTGGGCAAAGGGCCTGTTTGTTTTTATACAGAAGATCAAAGCCTAATTTGGCTACCCAGAAAATGAACTAAGATACGATATGAAGAAGAACTTCCAACATCAGCACTCTCTGGAAGACTCATACCAGAAGATGATCATCAAAAAATCCTAACAAAGATCCATGTGCTGCTACAGCTGTAGATGCACTCATCCCACCGGTTCCTGGACTTGCCATGGGAATGAAGGAGATATCTAAGCTGGCCTGTGCATACAGTAAAACAACAAATTTGACTAGATCTATACTGTGGGAACTCACCAAGAATTAGGAGAAGTGCAAATTGTAGCACTCCAAAATCTTACAACTACAGACTATCTATGGTTAAAAGAACATATGGGATGTGAACAGTTCCCAGAAATGGGTTGCTTTGTCTGATTTCTCTCAGACTGTTCAAGTACAGTTGGACAATATCCATCATATCATAGACAAATTTTCACAAATGCCTAGGGTGCCTAACTGGTTTTCTTGGTTTCACTGGAGATGGCTGGTAATTATAGATCTGTTTTGTTTATGTAACTGTATTCCTATTATGTTAATATGTGTGTGCAAGTTAGTTAGTAGTTTAAAACTTATACATGCTTATGTTACTCTACAAGAAGATATGTCAAAGAAATAATCAATCCTCCCATGTTTTCTTCCGTCTGCTACATCTATAGCTTTTCTTCTTCATTCCTAATTACAACCCTTAAATAGAATTCGTGCCTCATATCGAATTTACTGAGTATCATAATTCCTCCAAGTGGTAAAGATACCTCAAGACAAATGCTGGGCATAGAAGCCACAGGGCATAAATCTGCAAAGAAGTGAAAAGCTAACCTTTTCAAACAATATGGCTTCTCTCTCACTTACCAACTTTACATTTCCCTGTATGGCCCCGGAAGATGACTGGTTAGCCAGAGACGGGTAAGATTCCTCAAGGGAGGAACAACCTAAGCCAGGCACAGTCACAGGGGGCCCATCAGGTGAGAAATTGGGGATCAACAGTGGTGAAGCTTAGAATCTCAACCCCCCTGTGTTGAGAGAAATCTTCTGCATCCGTGGATGTTTTATTTCCCTTGTCTAGCTCGGATTAACACATAGTCTACAGGCACACACCTGATCATCTACAATTGCTCTCTTACAACACTAAACTATGTTTTCTACCTTTATCTTGCATCTACCTACCACTTCAGCATTTTATTAAAAATAATAATAATAATAAATATAATTAAGGGAGAAATGTGGGATCCACATATAAATCAAGTATAAAAATCAACAAATATTCATATTTGACCTGATTGTTTATAGTTCATAATGCATGATCAAAACCAAAAGTTTCTGTGATGATTGCCCTTGTACTGTTCACCATGTAAGAACTTATTCACTATGTAAGAATTCTTTCACCATGTAAGAACTTGTTCATTATGCTTCAGAAGATTGGAGACTGATGAGAATTAAGCCTGAGATGGATTGATGATTGTGCATTGAGCATTGACTTCCCTATACAGAGTTTTATTGTTGTTAACAACCATTTGATCAATAAATATGAGAGATGCCCTCTCAAAAAAAAATAATTAAAATGGCCATGAACATGATCCTAATTTTCAGAGCATAAAGTGGTGGAATTGATATTTAATCTAGAGAAGTATTAGTCCAAGGTCTGTATTCTTTCCTTTGTCCCACACCACCAAAGACATTTATTGAACACCTTCAATGTCCAAGGCACTGTCCAAGGTCTTGGATAAACAGAGTAATACAGTAGTGTCTGCCACCTATATCTTTAATACTTGTTATTCAAGTCACTCAGACATATAAAAAAAATGAAATCTTGCCATTTGCAAAAAAATGGATGGACCTACAGAGTATTATTCTAAGTGAAGTAAGTCAGACAGAGAAAGACAAATACTGTATGATTTCACTTATATATGGAATCTAAAATAATGAAACAAATGAACAAACAAACAAAACAGAAATAGACTCTTAAATACAGAGATCTGGTGGTCCAAACTGGAGGAGGGTAGTGGGACATATGAAATAGGTAAAGGGAATAAAAAGGTACAAATTTCCAGTTATAAAATAAATGTCATGGGGATGTAAAGTATAGCATAAGGAATTAAACAATAATATTGTAATATCTTTGTATGTTTACAGATGATAACCACACTTGTCATGGTGAGCATTTCTTAATGTATATAACTTCTGAGTCACTACATTCTACAGCTGAAACTAGTATAATATTGTATATCAACTGTACTTCGATAAAATTTAAAGTAATTAAAAACTAAAAATTAAAAAGTGACAACTATAATAATAAAAAAGTGGTCTGACATCCAGTAGCAACATCTCTGGGAGCTTTATAGCTATGAAGAATCTAAGATTTCACCCCAAACCTATTGAATCAGCATTTGTATTTTAAGAAGATACCCAGGTGTTTCACATGTAAATAGACATTATGTTTGTGATGCACAAAGAATTTCTAATCTGGTTATGAAAATAGCACACAGACATTTAAAAAGAAAACTAACTGCACAGATTAGCCATGGATGAGAAGACATGGATCCTGCAAGAATTCAGCACTGTGGAAATACATAGGAGCTAGAAAGTGTGCAGCCTGGATCCAGGGAATACTGCTTGGAGGTAGAGCTCAATTTGAGTTATGCAAAATACTTTGATAACACAGGGAGATTGTTCTGAGTAGAAACACTGTAAGAATGAAGATACTGAAGTGAAGATATTTGGAGAATACATGAGAAGCAAGGTTGAGGACCCAGGATGACCAGTTTCTAGGAAAGGGCAGAGACTATGGTTTCATCTCAGCTCTCCTAGGATCTTACCCAGCATCTAGCACTTAGTGGGGATTCAATAAATATTTGTTATTGAAAGCCTTTTCTTAAAAGTTATACCTCTTTACTGAATAATTTTATATGTATTTAACCTTCCTAATAGTTGTTGATATTTTCTAAACAAGTGTGTCGTGAACGGTGTGGTCTCAAGGAGAGAGGTTCAGCCACCTTTCCAAACCCTTGCTCAGTTTGTCTGCATAACAAAGTGGCGGACTTCCAACAAAGTGTACACACAGAATTAATTTCTCTAAGAGCTGTGCAGAGATCAGGAAAGTACATAAACATCTTTTTTCATGGATGGATATATTACGGCTAGTATTTAGGTATATTTCCTTAGAATAGAGTCATAAAATGGAATTACTTGATGAAAGATGCATAAACATTTTAAAGCTTTGAATCAGACAGCCAAATTGATTTTCAAAAATATTTCCTTTAGCAATACATTGATCTTGAAAAAGTGCTTAGGAAAAAGAACATACAGAGAAGTGAGTTAACTGATGAATAGCAACTAATTGCATCTGTGTTATTATCTTCTAGGAAATTGAAGGGTCACTTAATATATTACATCTATAATCCTCACCATAACTTTTATTACCTCTGGTGACAGCAATTCAACCTTAGGAACACTTCCATCTATAGCAGTCCCTCCAAAATAGACTGTAGAGATCATTTGTGGGAGGTAAATTCTGTCAGCTTTTGCTTATCTGGAAATTGTTTAAGAACGCCTCCAAATTTAAATGATAATCTTGCCAGATAAAGTAATCTTGGTTCCATGCCCTTCTGCTTCATGGCATTAAATACATCATGCCACTCCCTTCTGGCCTGTAAGGTTTCTGCTGAGAAGTCTGATGTTAGCCTGATGGGCTTTCCCTTGTATGTGATCTTATTTCTGTCTCTGGCTGCTTTTAACAGTCTGTCCTTATCCTTGATCTTTTCCATTTTAATTACTATGTGTCTTGGTGTTGTCTTCCTAGGGTCCCTTGTGTTGGGAGATCTGTGGATCCCAATGGCCTGAGAGACTATCTCCTTCCCAAGATTGGGGAAGTTTTCAGCAACTACCTCCTCAAAGACACTTTCTATCCCTTTCTCTCTCTCTTCTTCTTCTGGTATCCTTATAATGCGAATATTGTTCCATTTGGATTGGTCACACAGTTCTCTCAATATTCTTTCATTCTTAGAGATCCTTTTTACTCTCTGTGCCTCAGCTTCTTTGTATTCCTCTTCCCTAGTTTCTGTTTCATTTATCGTCTCCTCCACCATATCCAGCCTGCTTTTAGTACCCTCCATCATGCTCTTCAACGATTGGATCTCTGACCTGAATTCATTCCTGAGTTCTTGGATGTCTTTCCATACCTCCATTAGCATGTTAATGATTTTTATTTTGAACTCCCTTTCAGGAAGAGTCACTAGGTCCATGTCATTTAAATCTTTCTCGGGAGTTGTATTAGTAATTTTACCAGGTTTCTTCAGCATTTCATATTTGTATATGGCACCCTCTAGTGTCCAGAAGCTCTATTCTGGAGTTGCTCAGCCCCTGAAGCAATGTCAGGGGTCTCAGGGAAGCGGTATTAGTACCTGGGGGGAGGAAAGAGCTGTTCCCCACTTCCCAGCTGCTGTGCCTGTCTCCACTGCCTGAACCAGTGGGCCAAGCACAGACAAAAGCTTTTGTCCCAGAGCAGCCGGATATGCATCCCTGCTTTCCACAAGCAGCCAGAATCCCAGTCTCCCCAGGAACTCCACCTGTCCTAGCTTTCCAACCCTGTAATCAAAAGAGTATGATGGAAGCACCATGAAATGTAGGTTTGTGCTCCCAGTGCAGATCTCCGGAGCTAGGTGTTCAGCAGTCCCAAGCCTTCCACTCCCTCCCTGCTCAGTTTCTCTTCCTCCTGCTGGTGAGCTGGGGTGGGGGAAGGGCTCGGGTCCTGCTGAGCCACAGCTTTGGTACGTTACCCTGTTCAGTGAGGTCTGCTCTTTTCTCCAGGTGTATGCAGTCTGGTGCCATCCTCTTTCCTGTTGCTCTCTCAGGATTAGTTGTGCCAACTCTATTTTCTAATTGTATCCAGTTTTAGGAGGAAGCCTCTGTCTCTCCTCTCATGCCACTATCTTTAATCCATAGTGTCACCATAGCTTTCAAAAGGTGTAAAAGATGTATACTATTATTGCCATTTTAGAGGTAAGGAAGCTAAGGCTGAGAAGAACTTAATAGCTACCCCCAAAATCACAGAGCTATAAAGTAGTGAAGTCAGAATTTGAAACCAGATCTCTAAGTCTCCAAGATCTGTGCTCTTCCACTACACCAAAAGCCCTGTTCTTGCTGTCTATTGCTGAATAACAAATGACCCCAAAATCCAATGGATTAAAGCAGCCACTATTTTATAATGTCTCACAATTTTGTGGGTCAGGAATTTGGGCAGAGCTTGGCTAGGTAATTTGTTTTCTCCACATGGCATTAGCTGGGGCTGTTTATGGGTGGTATAGTACCCACTTCCAAGGTACCTCTCACACATGATTGCAAGTTAGTGCTGGTTGTTGGCTGGAAGCTCAGCTATGGTCATCAATTGAGGACCTTAGTTCTTTTCTATGTGGGCTCTGTGCTGGGATGTCTGAGCTTTCTCACAGCATGGCAACTGGGTTCCAAGAGTAAGTATTTCAAAGGACAGAAAGCAGAAGCTTATAATCTCTTAAGATGTAGGTCCTAAAACTGGCACGGAATCATGTCTACCATATTCAATTGTTGAGAGTAGTCACAGAGCACACCCAAATTTAAAGGAAAGATGTACACACGTGGACCTCTACACAGTTGTACAGTACCAGTCATCTTTCATTTATCACATTTCCTAAAATAGAATGCTGAAAATACATATTTTCAAGTGATGTTCATATATAATTATCCCAGAAGAGTTCACAGATTCTAATACCTCAAAGAAAAATAATGTTTTCCATTGTAGTCTATTTCCTGCAACCATGTGCATGAACCACTTTGAAAAAAATAGACATTTTCTTCAGATTTTCCTTTAAAAGTCTCTGTTTGTTTCAGAAATAGGAAGTGGTCAGGGAGAACTCTGAGTCATGATGTGCCTTTAGTTTTCTCTTCTTTGCTGTATAATCTGGTTTGCTAAATCACGGGCCAGAAGCTGCAATTAGACAAGTGGCAATTCTCTGGATTCAAGGCATGCTTTCTAGGGTGATAGTAAATAGATAAATACTGTAGCAGCTTTAATAAAGCACTGTAAGGTAGTGTGCTTCAATACATAACTATTGAAGAGAGCCCCAGTTTTCCCTATTCTGGTATAAAACTGGCCAGGCCTCATCAGTGTCTTTAGTTAAAATTCAAGTGAGGCTTCCATTTTGCAAATCCATGCAGACCTCATTCTAAGCCAACACAGGTGTACCTGGCACACTGGCCACTGTAAGTCTTGTGGACATATTTCCACTCCACCAAAAATTTATCTTCATCCCACATCTGTGTTAAGACCCCAAACTCCTAGTTGGCTGAATGCATTGATTTCAGAAGTTAACCAGCCACCAAAAAAACCATTTTCCCAGTTTAAGCAAATATGGAAATTCAACATTCCCATATAGCCATCTAATTTAATACCCACTCTCCTTATCTAAATAAACCTCCCTTGGAGACTCTGCTAGAAATCCAGGCTGTCCCATGGCCAGCTAAGTCTCAGAGTAATAGTACAGTCAAAATTTCCTTTCTGGAAGTGTCTCCATACGAATGGCAAACAGTACAGGATGAGTGTATGAGGAGGATGCCTGATCCAGCACGTCACACAATAGATCCAGATCCATAACTTATATGTTTTCTGCTGCCCAACATTCTCACAGAAAATAAAGTGTTCTGAATAATATATACCCATTGAAAATACACTCATAGAGAGACTGCTAGATCATGTGAAAGATATGGTGGAATGAACTACATTCAGTGTTGCTAGGAAGCTTCCAGAAGCTACAAATGTGGATTTGGATTAATATTGCTGGTGGTGGTACTAAGAACACCATGGTTAATTGGCAAACCACAGATTAGCCTCTATTGCCCAGATTTTGAGATACTCTATTCCAGAATCTAACTCCTTCTTACCTTGCTTACAGCCACCCTACTCTAGGATGCTGAATAAGATGAAAAACAACTTCATCTTTAATTCCTTCTACTCTCTGAATTGTGTGATAAAACTTGGGCAAAGGGTAATGAAGTTCTCCATCATGAAGTGGTGGAAGTCGGCAACACCAAATATCTTCCTGACAACAACAGAAATGTGACATGTCAAAATGATGCTCTTCTTGAGATACTTCATATTCTCTGAAAGATGATTTCTGTGGTGATCAGTAACTTTCACAGTGCAATTCAAATTCAGGTTTTGTTTTATTTAGCTACAAAATTAAATCACTAAAAGGATTTCATGTAACACTACCCATACTACACAGAGAGAGCTCTTTACCATCTCTGAATGCTCAAAAAGTAATAATATGTAATATATATAATAACAACAACATAATTATTTTTATGGTGGAAATGTCAACAATTAATGTAAAATGAAAATAAAAATACCTGTATGTTGGTAATTGGATATGTCTGATTAAAAATAAGGTGTATGAAAATGAGCAAAATCCCTTTGACCCAGTCATTGTATTTTTTTAGAATATGTCATTTTCTAAACCCAAGTTTTCTAGAAAACAAAACTTGAGGCAAAGTATACATAAATGTTTTGTCAGGGGTACAATCCCAAGGAAGCTAGAATAGGGAAAAAAGGAAATAAAACGAAGAAAGAGGGAAAGCAGATACAAAGCAGTATATTACGAATTTGACCACAGTACAGTTTTACCAGAAAGCACACACAGTGCTCCTGACAGGGCAAACGGAGACACTGCATCCGACATCAGTGCATCAGGAGGAGGAAGGGGGGATAATTTATCCTTCAGGTCCATAATGCCCATTTGACATTGATCAAGGCTCCCCTCCCGTCTGATGCCTACAAGGATACAGTTAACACCAGGCTAACTGGAATGGTGCTGTGCAGCACCCAGTTGAAAACAATCACCGAGCAAATCTGATGAGGAACATAGACTTGGTCCAGCACAATTCTAAGGAAATTCTTGCACATGTGCTTAACAGACATTATTGTAGCACTATTTTATCAAGAAAACTGAAACAAGACTTAAGATTCACGATTAGAGAAATGGTTAAATGTATTATGGTATACCTGTATCATGAATGGATTGAAAAGAATGAAGTATATCTAGGTCTACTTATTCAAAAATATATATCCCGGACTTACCAAGTGAAAAAAGGAAAAAACTATATGTAAAGTTTATAATGTAAACAGGAAAATGGTAAGATACACATCAAAATTTTAGTGGCTTGAAACTGAAAAGATGAGTGGGGGTGTGAAGGTCCCTCTAACAGGGGGCTTCACATTTATTCTAATTATTCTCATATAGTTTAAATTTTTAATCAATAAATAAGTTGAAGGAAGAAGGAAGGGAGAGAGGGAGGAGAGAGGGAGGAGAGAGGGGCAGAGGGTAGAACATTGGACTGGGATCCAGATTACACTACATCTGAATTCTGGCAGGGTGACCAGCTGTCTCAGCCAAGCCATGTTTCCTCTGGAGGCCTGCTTTCTGAGCTCCAGTTCCAACACTACTATGGTGATTTTTAAAAACTTTCATTTTAAAAAAGTTTGGATGATATGTTTTAATATTAGATTAATATGCATGCTTGTTAGAAATCCACTATTAAGATAAAACAGTTTGAATGACTGTTGTTGAAATTTACATACCAAAATGACACTCCCACAAATCCTCATTTAAAGGAGGTCCCGGAAAGCATAGAAGTGAAGCAGAGAAATTGCATGCCACAGAAGCTAAATCATCTCAGCTGAATGCCGTGTCAGGCAGTGAGTGCAGGAAAGGACAAGGCAAGCAAAATAAGCAGAATGAGTTAATGACTCCTGAGAGGGTCGAAGTGTTTGTGGAAGCAACCCAGGGAAAATATGCCTAACGAATGCATCTTAAGTGACCACGAGAAAGCCTACAACCATCTTCCATGTAACAGGCAGTGAAGGGAAGTAACAGCTCCTTCAGTAGTGAGAGACTGGCTTTATTTTTTCTTGTGCCTTTTAATTAGACAAATAAAGGAAATAAAGCTCTACAACTGGCAAATAAAAGATCTTAATCTGAAGTAGCTCAGACTAAATGTGATAATTTAAATCAATACAGTTAGTGATGCCAACATAGTCCAAGTCATCTTCAAAGACTCTTTGTGTCCTAAAAGTCGTTTTTTTCCAAAGGTCATTGAATTTTAGAGCAGAGGCAAATGTAAAGAACAACAATCTTACAAGCTTGTTATTTTTAAAGTGAAAAACAAAACACAGGTCTGGACAGTGGTAGAATGCAATGTCACTCAACTGGGCAGGTTCAAAGACTTGGGTGTGGTCCTAACCCTCCCTAATGAGCTGTGTTACCTTGAGAAAGTTGCTTACCTTCTCTGAAGCTCTGCTACCTCCTTTGGGAAATGAAATATGCTCTGCCTCTGAACTTTCTGCTGTATCAATACTGTTATAAATTATTTATTTTAAGGAACTAGAACATATTTTCAGCTATAGATAAGCAATCATAACCTACCATTTTATATATGTGTTAACTGGGACCTAGAAACATTGAACAATTTGTTTAACCTCTTGTAGCAAGAATTTGCATAAAGAAGTTTGAGAAATTTCCTATCATTTCTTTATCTTTATTTTTTAAATTTTATAAGAAGCTTGTTCTTTAAACAAAAAACGTAGAAAAAATATTTTTAAAAATTATATTACCTAGGAATACTACAGTAGAAATTTGAGTGAAAGCACATCCCTAAATAACCCTTTCTCTCTCCCTCAGTCTCCAACACTCTCTCTTTCTCATTGGGGGCATAGTTGTCAACCAAAAGTTTAATTATAATTTTTTCTTTATCAAATGTACTACTAGCATTCAGAGTTTGATTATCACTCAGACATGTGAAGGAAAATGCTATAAATGAAGGCTTCTTCAGGGAAAGTTTCAAGGCTCAACACTTTTCATTAATTTGAAATATATAGAAACTTACTGAGTTAACCCAGTCAACCAACAAGACCACTGCAAAGAAATCCCCATAGTGATAGAAAAAAACAAGAACAAAGGGCACTTTCAGACACTAGGGGAAGGGCCTGTGACTGGCAGGCCTTGGAATCCACCAAACCCGGTTTGTAGCCCTAGAGGTTCTGGGGGCCCAGGTTGAGGAGATGTCCACAGTTGAGTCAGTAGGAATATTTCTCCCTCACTCATCATAGAACCACTTGTGCTTTCTTGAAGGAACCCACTCCAGGGCCAGAAGCAGTGACCAGAACTAGAGATAGGACATGGTCATGTCACTCAGAGTTGATGCGAATTATGATGCGCTCCAGCTGTGGATCTGACAATGCCAACCATCCAGAAAAAAGCTGCATCCCCCAAGTCTTTGGCTTGGCAACTGATGACTCTGTTCAAAGGAACCAATTGTTCATGGTATTTGTGGTGGTCCCCAGACTCAAGGGAACACAGGTGAGAGCTGGCTCCAGCTGTGAACCAAAGGTAATCTGAACTGACCCTATGGGTGTGAAAAGACACTTTGGTAGCTTGCTGAAATCATCATGGGAGAGGGAGTCCTAGGAAAAGGAAAGACCCTTTGGTTAGAGGCAAACTGGAGACTTGGACCTCTCCATCTGAGAATTTATAAGAAGATAGGACATCTTATTTTGAACTGCAAACTCATAAAATGGGCCATATTGATTAAATATATATGTATATGCCCATACTTTTAAATATATGGTACCATATTATACATGCCATTGGGCAATCAACTTTATCATTCAGTGTTACATTGTGGCTGTCATTCTATGTTAATTAATGCTGACTGACATCTTTATTAATGGCTGTATACTATTCTAAAATAATTACATGAGCTATAACTTCTTTATTAATGGACATTGAGCTTGAATATTATTTACCAATATTATAAGCTATGCTATAATGACCATTACTAAACATTTATCTTTTGATATTTGGCTCATTATTTCCTTAAGACCATTCCCTAAAAGTAAAATTTCTACATCAAAAAGATCCAGATTTTCTCTTTTTTGGTACCTTCTGCCAACAGCTCTTGAGAAATATTGTACTAATTTGTACTCTACTAACTGTGCATGAGTATATCCATTTCTCTATATTCTGTTTATATGCTGTTACCAGTCTTTTTATATGCAAATTAATAAATGGGATAAGAAGCTGATGCTGTTTTTATAGACTATCTGGAATGTTGAACATATTTTCCATGTTTATTGACTGCTTTTATCTACCCCATTGAGAATTACCTACTTATGTCCTTTGCACATTTTTTCTTCTATAAGGATAGTAATCTTTTACTCAATGCTTTACAGGAGTTGGGTTTCTCAAATATTTTTAAAGATATTAATCCTGATCTACATTGCAAAGACTTTCCCCACTTTGTCATTCCTTAAACTTTGTTTCATAACATTTTGTCCCTACCAAAAGTCTGTCACTCTAAGCTGTCAAATCTATCATCTTTTTCTTTTGTGGTTTCTACCTGGGATATTATACTTTAAAAGCCTTTCTTCAGTTTCAAAATAACCAAAAACTTCTGCATTTTCATCTAGTATTTATATGGTGTAATTTTTACATTTAAGGTATTGATTCATCTAGGACTATTTTAAGGCCTCAACTTTTTAAATGTCTAGCCACTTATTTCAACATTAATTATTCAATAATTAGTTATTGAATCATCCACCCTTCTCCATTTGCTTAAAATGCTAAATTCCCAAATATTTTTGGAACATTTTCTAAAATCCATGTTGTTTCATGTATATGTCAGTTCATTGTTCTTTCAGTACCACATGATTTGATTGTTTATAGCTTAAATATGTTTTCATGTCAATGAATCCTTTGGAAATACTCAATAAATTTTAACAAGTCCTTTGAAATGCAGAGGTATGAAATGAACACAGTAAAATGAAAGTTTTGAGATGAATGGATGTAGCACGCAGCCAAGTGAAACCACAAGTCCAGGTGATCATGTAAACAAATCAAATGTAAAGAATTTTTTACTCAGTGAATTTGGTGAGGAATCTTAAAGAATATGTTTGGATGTTAATAAATGCAATTGGTATAAACCTACCTATCTGATGATACTCATCAGGCAATTCTCATCAAAGCACTTCCATAATTTTAACAAGATCTTTAGATTTTCCGCAGGTGTGGAAGACAATCTGATCGAAAGAGCATCATCTTTTTTCTCAAATGCCTTATCAATCTACACCTTTCCTAGAATTTCTTACATAAGATCCCTTCTTTCCTTCATTCTTCACAGAGAATCTGTGCTTTTGCTTTATATTACCTCTAAGAACCCAGACACTCGATTTTTAGGACACTCCAACTCACATGTTCAGGACTGAATAGGAAACACATGTTGTAAAAGCTACCGAATGCCACAAGTGTGGAGATGCATATGAAGATTTCTGGAAGTAAGCGAGGAAGATTTGAGCCTTCAGCAAAAGGTACTGAAGAGGTCCTAAGACCTTGAAAACATGAAAGAAAGAACAAGTAACCTCTCAGTGCCTAAGTTCTTAGGTTAAAATATGAGCAAGATAAAAGTAATAAGCTAGAAGTTTATCTGTGTCGACTCGGGTGGCGCTGGGACTGCACCTTGGCCACAGCTTTGGTCCTATCAGTGAGACAAGTAATATGGAATAACAAACTCTGAATCTAGTTAGAGATCCTGAAATCAAAACTCATCAGGGGTACCCTATTCAGAGGATAATTCCTACCAGGGGAAATTCAGAACACATTTAGAAGATTTCTTAGTTCATTATGTCCCTAAAAATAAATAAAATGTTATCCATCCAACCAAAGTTGTCACATCATCCATTTTTTATTTTATAGTTAGCCAGTCTACATAGAATAAAAATATTTCCCACTTAAGCATTCAGATCAACGTGTTAGGGAAGACAGAATATAATAGTGATGTGAGTTAGGAATGAGTTGCACTGTGCTCAGGTAGAGAAAAAAATCCCCAAGTTTCCAGGAGAAATTTTAGAACCATCCATCCATTCATTCATTCATTTATTCATTCAATAAATATTCATTGAAAACCTACAGCGTGCCAAGCACTATCCTAGCAACTGGGATTAGCACAGTGAAGAAGATAGGTAAGATGTTGTCACTGCAGAGTTACCTGTAGCAGGAGAAATATGACAATTAATAAATAAAATATCAGATATTGAAAAGTTCTACGAAGACATGTGCTAAGACAGTGTGTGTCAGAGAAGACTTCTGAGAGGAGGTGAGAATTGCACAGAATGCAGAGAGGTGAGGAAGCAGGACCTTCCAAGCTCTAGAAAAGGAGCGTTCCAAGTAGAGAGAATAAGGTGGCCAGAATGGCTGGAGAAAATGGGCAGAGAGTGGTAAGGGATGAGGAGGTGGAGGTAGCAGGAGCCAGATCAGGCAGAGCCTTGTAAGAAAATAAAGGACTGGATTTAATGTATTGAAGTAATGAGAAGCGACTGGAGAGTATGAGCAGGGGAATGGAAGGATTGGATTTAATCTTTAATTGATCACTTTAGCTGTTACATTCAGAAATTATTCTAGAAGAGAAATGAGATAATTTCTTGCAGTGACTTAGGAGAGAGAATTAAGTTCTTAGATGACTTCTTAATATACCAGGGCTAAAACTAGACCTTTTGTTTCTAATCTAAAAATAAAAATTACATAATAATTTTTATATTATTTTTTTAATATAATAAATCCTCTGGCAAGAATATTTTTGCTCAGTTTTTCAGAGATCCACAAGTTCTTTCATTTCTTCAAGTATATATTTTTCCATAGGTGCTTAAGTTATCATTTCAGATCATTAATTCAAGGACAATTCTCATTCCACACATATTGGCTAGTCTACATAAATTCTCCAGTTTTTAAAATAATGGATAAAATATCAAGAGCCTTTATTTGAAATAGTATTTTACCACATACGTAGAAGCAGTTTCATTAAACAAATCATCTGCTATTACTACTGTCATAACAAATACTAAAAAATGTGTAAAATCCATATCTGTCAGGATGTCTCTTAAGAATGCCATGTACATAAGGCATGTCAATTGAATAAAGAAAGAAATCTATTAAAAGATGATGGGTATTTTTGCATTTTTAGTTCCATCATAAAACTCTCCTATTGACACACATGCACACACATACAATGAAAAATTCTATAAACAATAGCTATAAACTAATGGACCACATCAGACATAATGTGACATTAAGGAATATGCCACCCATTTGCAGATTCAGATTTGACATTATTTTTATTGACTTTAGTGAAAATGATAACATATCTAAAGGGAAAATAAATCATTTCCCTCTCTCCAAAGGCTGAAATTAGCAGTGTGTGATTTATCTTAGTGTCCTATATTTCACATGAATAAGGAAGATCCAATATTATCCTTGCATAGAAGCCCCTGCACTAGGCAATAAAGAAGAACCATTTTATTGAGAAAGTTCATTCTCCAGGCAGCTGTTGCCTATTTGTTTTTCCTGCCTTAAATAAGCCAGGGGACAAGGTAGAACACAAAAGAAAGCAGATCACTAAGAGTTAAGGCAAAAAAATAAACTTAATTGTACCTCATCCCCATGCCACCCAAAATGTCATATTCTCTGAAGATGGAAATTCTTGACTAGCCTCATGCTTAAAAAAAATTACCCTAATAAATTTATGCCACCATAAAATCATCTGAGCTCAACTGAAATGGTTTTATGGATATAGTTAGAGGGTATTATTTTAAAGTTATGCTGTAGGCAAAACGACACTGGCGAAGGCCATGCATACACGAAATTATGTCCTGATTTCTTCACGCTGATACCAGCTCTAGAATCTTTATTTTTTTAATGATCACATTCAGATACTAAATCCATTTTCAATTATTTCATTAAGAAAAGAACAAAATCCCATTTTATGTATATTTTTTTCTTTGAGTGCTTTAACCCCCAAAAGGCAATAATACTGTAAAATATTTATTCCATTAGTTCTAGGTAATTGAAATGCCAAAAGCTAAGCACTTAATCTCTGCCAGCAGGGAGAGCTGCCGGCTGTCACTTTTTATTAAGTCTTTTTCTCCTGCTTTTTGCATAGTCAATAACAGTGTCTGAACCTAAAAAAAGATATAGAGTAACATTTAAACAGCAGTCTATGATAAGGTAATGTTTACATTCAGGTTACTATGAAAATGTCCACTCTAGAGTGGCAGAGATTTTTCTCCAGGTTAACTAATTAGAAACTTTATTAGCCGCATTCATTCTTCTGACAGGCTCAGGAATTTCTAAACATTACTAACTCCTTAAGCACCGTATTCCCAAAGGAGCTTGTGTCTGCTCGAATCTGGACAGGTGGATTTTAGCAGCATTTGGTATTTATCTTCCCATGCCTACAACAGTACAAAAACAGAATACAGAGCATCCATCCTCGGTACCTTCAGGGCACGGAGAGGGCCTTCACTAACTTCCACCGTCATTTTTATAGCACCTTTCACAGCTCTGGCTGGGTAACGTACAGCCTTCCCAGCTGGGACTCGGATCAGTGACTTATCATCGCACTAAGTGGACAGCAAACAAATCTGCCTTTAGTGGCACTGACCGGAAAGGGAAAGGGATATTTCTGCCACAGGGGGTGGTGAGCCCCCAAGCAGGGTCTAAGGCCTCCTTATTACCCTAGTCACCACGTGGCCAGAGGTGAAACCCTAGGAAACCTGTATCCTGACTCATGAAACCTGAGGATCCTGTATCTTGATTTGAACTATGTTTAGCTTGTGTTTTCTGCTATAGATGAGTGTTTATTTCTCAACATCATCATAACTTGAGCCTAAAATCTATAACCATACTAGTTTTTAAAGTGTTTCAACAATGCACCAAGTACCTGAGTTCAAGACCCATCCTCTCTATATATACTAGTTGTGTGACTTGAGTCAGATTACTTGACCTCTGAAGGCTTCAATTTTTTTATCTATAAAGTAAGGGTAATATCTACTTCAGAGTTATTAGTGTCAGAACTGAGAGAGATGGGAGGCAGTGTAAACATGTGGTTCAACGGTGGACTCAGGCATTAGACCTGACGTTGGTTCTTGGCTCTACCATTTACAAAGGTTATGGCCTTGGACAAGGTACATGACCTGTCTAAGCCCCTATTTTCTCAAGTATAACATAAATAACCATGGCATCCACTGCACAGCAGGATATATTTACTAAGGCAACAGCTATCTTTTCAGGAACTCCCATGATTTAGGAACTAGTGATAGAGCAAGAAATTAAAAAGATAACAACCTCTGCCCTCATGGAGCTCATAGTCTAGTAGGGAAACACTAACAACAAGCAGAAATGAGCAAACTTATATAGCATTACTTGAGAAAGCAATAAGCTCTACAGGGGAAAATAAAACAGGAAAGGAGAAATTGAATGTAAAGAGTTAAGCCCAGGGCCTGGCACTTGGTAAACACCCAATATAGGCTATCACTTCCCAGTCTACAGTAAATACCTCCCCAAATGTTATCATCTATCCTTTTTCCTTTCCTATATCTGACTTCTCCTAAATTCCTCATGTTTCAAGAAGTTGAAGCCAAAATGTACATTGACAGGGAATGAGTCTGTTCAGGGCCTATTGGCAGGCAGCTATACCCATGGGCCACTTAAAAACATAAGAACAAGAAATCATCTTTCATTTCAATTCATGATGAGGCTTAATGCAAATACCTTGTCCAGGTACCATTCTTAGTAAGACTGAATTGCTGTAGAAGAGTAAGTTGTAAACAACGCACTTAAAGCTCATTAGCTGTTCCCTATTTTGAGAATAGGATAAGAGAAATTAACCATAGCAGAGTAGCTCATCCAAGCCTAAAGAGTAAGTCCTTTTAGAGACTGACAGACTTTGAGCTCTCCAGGGTCTATATGACAAGAATAGCACATGTCCATCAGGGATTTTGTTGAGGGGAGCAGGAATTGCTGAGAGAAGAGGGAAGAGTTTGTGGAAAGTTTTAATGAAAGATGGGTAGCTTCTGGAATTGAAAGAAATGCTTTCATAAGATACTTTGGGAAATTTGCAAGAGAAAGGCTTCTACAAGGGCCAAGAAGGCAAAGGTGAGGGCTGACATTATCTTCATCCTGTGGAGAACCCAGCCCTGTGGGGACCAGATGTAGGAGAAAGGGGCAAAAACATGCTTAGCTGAGGCACTTTCTCTCTTATCTCTTTGGAACAAGATACATTCCTTTCTTCTCTGGAAGTGGAGAGAGACCTGACTTGTGCAGTGTTTGGGTGAATATCTGACTAATTCTAGGCTTTGGTTTTAGGAGTCCATTTGACTTATGCACCAGCACTTCACCTCCCTCTCTTTCCTGGGAGCCTGCCTATCTATGGAGGGTGTGTGCTCATAATTACTCTCCTCCAGGCAATAAATCACATGACCAGGCCTTGTCTGGCATCGCAGGAGGCGAAGGGTTAAAATTCTAGCTTCTAGACCTTTGAGCAGAGAGCCTAGAAAATGAAAAGAAAGGAGCAAAGACAAGTAGATTCTAAAATTATATAGGAAAACAAAAGACCTGGAAGAGTCTAAACTATTTTGAAAAAGATGAACTCAAAACACATACTTGATTTCAGAATTTCAGTATTTTCTATAAAGCTGCCGTACTTACGAGAATGTAGTGCTGGCATAACAATAGACATATAGACCCATGTAACACAATAGCATGTCCAGAAGTAGACCCATGCATATTTTGATTTTGACAGAAGTGCAAAGTAAGCTATGGAGAAAAAAATAGTGTTTTCAACACATGATACTGGAATAAGGGAACATCCAAAAGCAAGAAAAGAAAAGCAGAGGAAGAGAAAAGAAAAATATACAAGCATCTGTTATCTTGGGCTAGGCAAACATTTATTAGGCCACACAAAGCAGAACTACACACATGCAAAAGTATATTCACCAAATGTGAAAATGCCTGTAGTTCAAAGATTCTCTTAAGAAAATGAAACAAAACAACAAAAAAAAAAACAAGCTGTAGACAAGGAGAAAATATTTGCAAAACACATATTTGAAAAGAACTTGTATGCAAATATATGAAGATGTCAAAATTCAAGAGAGAGAGCAAATAATCCAAGAAAAGATAAGCAAATGATTTGAACAAATATTTCACCAAATGAGAGCTAGATAACAAACAAGCAAATGAAAAGATGCTTAGTATTTGTACCATTAGAGAAATATATCTTCCTTATAATTTTGTTTAAACCTAAAACTGCTCTTAAAAAAAAAGTAAAAAGAATACTTCAAGGGAAAGAATGAGAGCCCAGGTAAGACCAAGTGATTGGCTATGCCACCAAGGCGTTTCTAAAATAAATAAACTAGGAGAGGACATAGACTAATAGGGGGATTTCTCCTCCTGGATGTGATAGGAAAATATTACCCAAATTAACCTGCTTTCAGCTTTTCTCCCAGGTGAGTTTAATTTACAGATGGTAGGCTCCAGAAAACTGGCATAAATTGAGTGAACTCCTGAAAAAAGCTAAAATACAGACTTCCTTCATCAATAAAATGGGCATAGAATTTATTTTCAAACAAGAAGATTTGAGTGAAAGTGCTTCTTTTGCTCATTACTTTGGAATAAGAGGTTTACACTGGACTGTCCCACTGCCCCTGAGGTTGCCGGTCTGGGTAACCGCTGGGTGTGTGCATGCACTTGGACAGCACCAAGTCCTGTGACCTGGAAACAAAGCTTTGTCTGGAATCATGCTGTCAGAGTTGGGGATGGGCTGGCTTTCTAAATGTAGCAGAGGTGAGACTAGTGCTAGTAATCATCAGTGTCCTAGTAACTTGGAGTCTCTTAAAAAGTAAGGTTCATCAGAGATTTGGCATTGGACTAATCCACCTTCTGAGCTTCTGAAGAGATCATAGTCATTCCAGTGAAATCCACCGAAAGAACCTCAGTTACACCCAAAAGACTCCATTTAGCTAAAAGTGAATAAAGTAAGAAATGAGGGAGAACTTGATTTCATTAGTCTATTAATTAACAAGAGCAAGCAAATCTGATTTCTGACTCTAATTCCTTTGCATTTGAACTTACAAAGCAATTTAATTTTTGGACTAATTTTTCCCTAGGAATTTGATAATGGGAGGGTATTTATATTCAATTTGGGCATTTCGATGTTCTTGACATTTTATTATTGGGAGTATCTTAATGTTGTCATTTAATTTTATAATAGTATCTCTGGTGGGCTATATTGGAAAATATGGCTAGACATAATTTGGAATGGGAAATAGAACTGGGAATGAATGTTCAGCCTTGAGCATAGAGTGGCCTGAGAGTTCATTTAATTAATATACTCTTCCTCTTTCCAGATCCTTCCAGGACAAACTCCCCGGGGCTCACCAGGAATCCCAGGAAGACACTCAAAAAACAGTGGTTAGGAGTGGGGGAATGACAGAATCTAGCAGCAAACTTTCTTTCAGACAACCACCACCTCCCTGGGGTACCTGTACCCTTGGTCTTTTCCCTTCACAGGAAAAAAACATGCTGGCATCACACACCTGGTTTCTCTGCACTGCATTCCTCGCTTTTCTTCAGAAGAGGCAGAAAAAGTCACCTGGAATGAGTCTTTTACCGATGGATCTCAACTTGGAGAAACGAGTACACTCACACTGCCACGCACATGAGATGTGGACTCTCTCCTTCCCTCCCCATCCAGGCAGTGGGAGGCAGTGACCTAGGGAACTACAACTACCCTGGCTTAACTGTTCCCTGGTTAGAAGTTAGCAAACATGTTTGTTCCTCTATCTGCTTTCTCTCTTGTCTTACTTCTCAGTTGGCTTAGAAATGTAGTCAAGAAAGAACGGTGTTATTTAGTGGATCCCTCTAAGACCTCCCAGCAAATTGCTCATAGCAAGCACCTAGCAGAATATATTGATGCTCAGTCATTATTTGTTGAATGAATCAGCTGAAATGTACAAATCACACCAAAGAGACAGTGGTTCCCAAGTCAGAGCAGTTTTTGACTAAGGATATTAACATATGTAATGAAATGTGTCAATCCTAAGGGGGTGGGGTTTATTTCACCAAACAATGTAGATAAAAAGTATGAAAGAGACTGGTAGGTCATTTCTTAACCTAAGCTCTGTCAGGAGAGAGGGGGTCAGTCAGCCTGTAGGATTTGACAGGCGATTTCAGTGTGCAAGAGAGGCCCTCAGGCAATATGCTTCTTACTTACTTTTTGTACTGATACATGGAATTAATGTTTGTTATAGAATTATTGAAAAACCCAGATAATAAAAACAAAAAATAAATGGCCTGAAATCTGAAAATCCAAAGAGAATCATGAATATTCTAGTATGTATCTTTGTACTTGTTTTTGAAGTTAAATATGTAATGATTATAGAATTTTTACCAAAATAGGATCATAAATCCTATATTGCTTGTTCTTTCATCAGATCTATTGTGACAATCCTCACATTATCGATGAATGTATTACTATAGCGTACTTTTTAATGAATGTAACTATTACAAGATTCAGATGTACAAAAACATATTTCATCAATCCTCTATATGACATATAGTTGTTTCTCATTTTTCTCTGTTGAAACTGAACCACAAAGAAGATACTTTTGTGCATACTCTTCATGCATACATATTCAGACAGATGACTAACTTCTCCCAGGATAGATTGTTCCCATGTGCCCATAGAGTTTTGGAATTTTCTCAAAAATAATTCTGTGCCAACATTTTATTGAGTATTTTTAAATACATTGTTTCCTTTAACCCTCATAAAATCCCCATGAGCTATTATTTTTTCATTTTTACAGTGGAAGATGCAAACTAGGTTTAGTTAACTGATCACATCACTAATAAGGGGCAGAACAGGGGTTGGCACTGGTCTGTCTTTTTCCAAAGCTGTACACAAACACAGAGTAGAGTTCCACTTTGGCTCCAGGACATGTTAGCTTTTTCCCAGGTAATTTGTTCTTTCCCAGGTGCTACTATAAGTGAGATTTGCTTTTCAATTTATTTTCTAGTTAATGACTGTTGCTATATAGTAAAACAGTTACTGAAATCTTTTGAACTCTTAGCCTTCCAATACCTGGTTTCTCAGACAGTAATTCAGCTCTCATTCTATTTCCTACAAATAATAACTTCATCCTTTCCAATTGCAGGTTTTATTTGCTGTTATTTTCATTTCTATTTGCACAAACTAGTATTTCTAAAACTATGCAAAATAGTAAAGATGACATAGGTATTGTTTTATTTCATCTAGCCCCATCTAATCCAGTTGTCTTTGGTAAACTAGGAATGAGTGTTAGTTTGAGATCAGTCTCCTGCCCACCTCATGTTAAGGAAGGATACAACTATTCCTAAAGACAGAGATTTTTGTTTTTAAATCATAATATTAAATTTTGTCAAATGCATGTTTGACTACTATGAAAAATAATGTGTTCCCCTTTAATCTACTAATATCATGACTTATTAGATTCCTTAATACTGTGCTGTACTTGCTGTCCTAGAATAAGTTCTACTTAGTCATGGTGAATTATTCATTGAATAGACTGCTGGATTTGTATTTCTAATATATTATTTAAGATCTTTGCTTCATGTGTAAGTGAAAAATTAGAGTTTTTGCAGGGGTTTTGTTTTGTTTTCTGTGCTACCTCTTTCCAGTTTTGGCTATCAGGCTTTACCCTTTTCATGTAAAAATAAATAAAAATTATTGGAAGGGTCTTCTTTTTCTGTGCTCTGCAAAGTTTAAATAATATCAGCATTGTTTGTTTGTTGAAGAACCATAAAACACTGGTGAGATCAAGGCTGACACCTTTTCTGGGGTTAATTCATTAGAAAATCTTTTATTTTAGAGTGATATATTTATTTCTTCCTTCTTCATATGTACTAATTTGGTAATTTGTCAAAAAAATTAGACATTTGAATGAGAATTTGAAGTTTAAAAGCCTAGAATTTTACAAAGTACTCTTGTATAATTGATTTAATTTGCTTATATTTGTCATTGCTTAATTTGTGGGTATTTTTTTATCTAATTATATTATATACTCTTTTGTCTATGTTATTGTTTTTCACAAAATAAGCTCTTGGATTTTAATGTAAACAGTATCTCTTTTTCTAACTTACACACTTGTTCTTTACTCTTTAAGTCTTCCCTCCAAGTTCTTTGTGTTTGTTTTGCTGTTCTTTCCTTTTTTTTTCAACTAGTTCATTTACCTTCTTTCTTCTTAAAGAATTTTTTTAATTTGCAAAAGTACTGTAGTCCTGAATTCTTGCATGCCCATGCACCCTTTTTTGTTCTTTCAAATGAATCACAACTTGGCTCTGGAGAAGAATTTGGTGGTATAACCTTTCCCACCAAACTGCTATAATCATTGCTTCATTATCTTCTGGCTTCCAACACACAGTGAAGACTGACAGCCGTTCAGATTTTCTGTTTCCTTTTAAAATACCTATTTTAACTGTTGGCTCATTGACTGTTATTATTGTTTTAATGTCATGATGCCTTTAGAATTCTTTTTTCATCCTTGAAATTCTACACTCTCAGTTTTAATTAAGTTTCCCTTGTACTCAAGAACCCTTTCCATATGCAGTTCATCCATCATTTTCCACCAGGCTGGTCATTGTTATTCCACCCACTCCTGCTGTGGAGACAAAGCTACTTTCTAAACCTTTTCAGGGACTGGGAGTTAGATTATGAGCATTGAAGTCCCCTGGATAAATGTTATTCTATGGACACCTTAGGTCATCGACCATCCAGTTGGAATCACATTTTGAGGACACATTTGCCAGAACAATTCTGATATTATGACATTTAATCACATCTACACATCAGTCCTTCTAAAAGACTCAAATAAGGAAGGAAACTAGAAAAAGACAATCATGGGAGGACTCTAGCCTCTGCCTCACAGCAGGATCTTTACATGAGATTCTGAGCACCTAAGGGGGGCACCATCACATTGTTCTGTTTCCTTGTCTCACATTTGCACCATCAGAGCTTTACGGAACCAGCTGTGTGATTTATTGTACTTCCAAATGAGTTTCATTTTATTCATAGCATTTGTCCTGTATTTTCTTCTTACATGTTATCGGGGGAGATCAGAGGACAGAGCCTTTATGTACATGCACCCTAGTGCAAATGAGAAGGGCTAGTGAAGAAAGAAGGCATTTTCCATGGAGGGAAAAATGAGTAGCCCTTGAATGATAGGAAATAAATAGGTCTTCCTGAAACATCTAATCACCCAAACCAAATAACAGAGGTGAACAAGAGACAATGCGATGTAGGAAATTAAAAAGAGACAAAAGGGAAACTGTCTCTGGGGTGGTGGAGGGAGTTGGGGGAGAATGGATAATCTGATCTGACTGTAACCAAATCATCCATCTTTGGGGATGAGAAGAAAAGATAGTTAAGCCTGATAGCATCAATAGTTTCAGGGAATAGGTATGCAATGCCAAAAATGAAGTAATGGGGATGGGTGATACCATGTGGAAAAACTATTTTCAATAGTTAATTGATTAACATTCACTCGACTCTTATTGGAAATTGCTTTACATACTTCAATGAGTAAGTACTCCCTACTTGGCCTTTTTAAAACCTGTCCTCATCCATATCACCATTTCCTAGGAGAATGGTTCTAGATAAAGTCAAGATAACATGATTTAGGTAAATGTGGAATAAGTAATTTTCCAAATATATTTTGTGTTGCGGTATAGCAGTGGAGAAACCAGAAAATTCTACCAGGAGCAAAAGGCCATGATGAGGATCAGGGGACCAAAAGACAAGACTAATCTTGACTGAGCCGTTCCCCTGGACTGGCTGGTACATTTCACATGCTGGTATTTCACATGATATCTCATTGAAACTCCCTGTCAATCCTGTAAGTGTGTACTATTATTACTATTAGCTCAATATTACAGCAGTAGAAACTGGAACTCAGAGAAATTCTATACAGGTACACAATAAAGAGCAACGGTTTTCTTCTTATCCAAATATGTTGAAGGTACTTTTTTATTTAAACAGAAAGATGATAATTCCATATTCTAGGGATTAATTCTCAGAATTACTGAAATTCATATTACAAAATTAAACTATGAGTTTAAATATATTTGAACTAATATTAATCTATATTTATATTAAATACAAACATATAAATCTATTCACAAATATATTTCTAGATTAAATATTTGCAATATATTCATTCAATAATATTTTTAAATCTTTTCAAAACATAACATTCTAAAATTCCAGCTAACATCATACACACACACACACATACATATACAAACACATTTCTACCTTATATTGATTTAATCTCTATTAAAGTTACAACTCATGATTCAGAGTTTTATAAATATGTCGACTGAGGCTCTCTGATACAACTGACTCTAAGTTCTGGTCTTGCATATCCAATGTGCAGGATTCGCACATAGTTTGTGCTGTCACCTGAGACTATCTCCATCTGAAGGTACTGGAGATTAGACGAAGCAAATACATCCTAACAGGCATGTGGTTGAGACTGGAAGTGAATCAATCCTCCAGCCCCAGTCATGCCTCCAGATGACTGCATCTCTAGTAAACATTTTAAGTGCAACATTATGAAATTCTGAGCTAGAACCATACCACTAAGCCTCTTCCATATTCTAGCCATGTGTGCTAAATAAATATTTTGTTGTTGCTTAAGCCACTAAGTTTTCAGGTAATTTGTTGCACAGACATAGATGTCTAGTAATTTTGGTTGAAAACTGGACATTGTAGATATTACACTGTAACAGCTCTGGATTCTTCCATGTTCTTCTGTAAATTATTGGACTTTTTTGTTAGGCAATTAAGTTGCCTGGGCTGTAACTGCAAACATGATCTTCCTCCACAGCATCCAGCTTTTTCTATCTGTTTCCTGTTCTTATGCCCTCCCACTGCTGCTTTTTGAGAATTCCTGGGTGCCCCTGCCTTTGAAATGTGGCCAAGGATTTGAATAGAAATAGAGCTCACCTCTCTGTAGTTTCCTTGCTTCTAAGGATTTCCTGAATTTCTAGCTGCTCTGTCAGCCTTTGGCTCTTTATCCTGACCCTTTAATATTTCTGTCTCTCAAGCTGTGCATAGTTGGGAAATATACTCAATTAGAAAAAGCATGAAACTCACATAGATTTATCTGGCTCCACATAGACTTGTCTTTCAAAAGTGGATTTATCCCTGGTCTCTCCCTGCTTTTCTGACATGCCTCCTGGAAGTCTACCCCAAGACATGCTTGTGGCAGCCACAGATTTGAGCATTTTATGCTCTAAATTTGACTCTCATTTCTTCAGTTGTTTCTGGGCTGCCAAGATTTCTCCAGTTTTGTTCCTTTAACCTTTAAGCATATTTAACTTAATGAAGCTGTAAAGAAGACCCACCACTCTTTTCCACAACCTTAGCTACAGGGGATGGACAGTGTCCTTGGCCAAGGAAGTGAGGAACTCACAATTCTTAGCCCTCCCTGTCTATTCTTTCTGTCACACAGCTCTGTTTTTGTTTGTTTTCTTTTTCGAGAGAAAAATTTCTCCTCCAATTTCTCCCTGCTTTTGGATGCTCTACAGCATTTCTTTTTTATTGTACCTAGTTTTTATAATCATTATCTGCCAGGGGTTTATACAACCACTTCAATATTCCATTAATAGAAGTGATCCCAAAAGCCTGGTTTTAAACATTTCCTTTTCATTTTGAATGTGATGCTGTAGACATTGCAGGAGATTTAAAAACTAAAAATCCTTACTTTTACTGATTGGAAACAGCTAAAGAAGACAAAAATCAGTATTTGCCCTGCAAAATTGTAAGGTATATTACAAACCTTCAAGAATTAGAATGAGACCAAGTTAATAGGTAATTTTTATATAAGCCTAATATCTATAAGAATTTATGCTGCTGAAAGCCTCCTTCACTGGGCTTAATATTAAAGTTGGTACTTGCATTAGGTTTCAATTATTGCTTAACAAATCACCACAAACTGAGCAACTTAAAGTACCTGTTTACTAGCTTACCATCCCACAGGTTAGATGCCCACACGGCGAGACTGGGATTCTCTGCTCAGGGGATTACAAGGCTGAAATCGAGTTGTTGTCCAGGTGACGCCCTCACCTGGAGATTCTGGAGAAAATTGCTTTTAAACTTCAGAGTTTTGGCAGAATCCAGTTCCTTGTAGTTGTGGGATTAGGCTCCCTATTTCCTTTCTGGCTGTCAACCAGAGCACTTTCTCAGATCCTTAATACATAATCTTTCCATCTTCAACCCAGCAACAATGCATGGAACCCACCTCCTGCTTCATATCTTTTTGATGTTTCTCTTCTGACACCAGTGAAAACTCTCTTTTAAAGGGGTCCATGTGATTAGATCAGGTCCATCCAGATGACCCCCCTGTCTTCAAACCTTGTGTGCCATGGAACATGACATGATCATGGTATTCATAGCTCATTGCACTCTCAGGCTCTGGAGATTAAACCACAGAATCTTGGATTCCATTTAAAAAATTCTGCCTCCTGCAGTCCCACTATAAAAACATCTCTTTTACTGTACTCAGATGCCACCCAAGCACTTGGGGGTCACCAGCAAAACAGAAAACATCTTCACAAATTACCCACTTTGGGCCTTACCTGTCAAATTCCATGATTAATCAATAGCTAGTGTACCCAATATAATAATCAACAAACCAAGAGAATACAATGACACCAGAGTTTACCATCAAAAAATTATAGATGCCTACCTATTTTTAGATGCATCACCCATAGGAAAGGTATAGTATTTGCAGGTAGGTACTCATACATTGCATTTAGGGAACTGGAAAATATAATTTGCACTCCGGACTATAGAGAGAAGCAACCAATGTACACATGGAAAACGATTTATGTGGAATGCTCACTGCAGCTGTATTTATAATATTGAAAAACATGTTCAACATCAATAGAGTGGAAAATAAATTATAGCACACCCACAAAATACTGTCATTTATTCTTTCTTTCAGCCTTTCAACAAATATTTATTGTTTATATGCCATGTTCCAGTTACTGTTAGGTGCTAGGGATACAATAATAATACAAAAGAGACCTGGTTCCTATTCTTATGGAATTTATATTCTAGTTAGGGAGGAGAGTCATTAATCAAATATTCACACAAACTGATGTAAAATTGCAACCTCTGAAGGATGAAACCATGTAAAATGATGGTTTTAATTTAAAAGTTGTCAAAAAAGAACAAACCTGCCTATGATGTAATGTGAAGATAAATAAGAAGGGTCTGTCTGTAATTGTATGCATGGAAAGATACTATTAATATAACAAACTTTACAAGGAGAAAAGACTGGAAGGAAACAAACCAAATATTAATATGGCTTGTCTTTTTTATATTCCTATGTAGTTCCCAAATTCTATAATTTGTGATGTTACTCTTATAAACATAATATGTAAACTCTATTACAAAATCAAGGAAATCATTTTCTTTCTATCTACCCCTCTAATCAGATGCTTAAAAGTTTGTATCATGGGCCAGATTTTCACATCTTCTTTGTTTGAATTTTGTGGATTAGGTTGAACTAATTGAAAACATAAAAATAAATGTGAAGCTACCCAGATATCGCTTGGAAAATTCCTACTTTTTACATGGACTTGCAGATGTTGCTTAATATACCAAAAACCTTCAAAAATTCGGCACTAATTAATGCTGATAACATATCAACATCATTGCTCTGCTACTTACCCCTCAGTCCCCACTCTAAGCCCAGCATCTTCCCATCCTAACATAGTATCACAGCTTATGGAGGACTCGCTGCACTTCAACTTTAACACATTGCCTTAAATCCATGCAATAAGACTGTACACTAGGCGTTCACATCCTCATTTGACAGGTGAGGTGTCAGCGTGCTAGTGTTCCTTATCAGATAGTAAGACCATGGGTAGGAGTGAACCCAGGACTGTCTTGACTCCCAGCATCATGCCCTTTTCACTATTCTGGTAGGCAGGATTCTAAGCCAGATCCCGAGATTGCAACCATTCCCTGATGGGCACATCCTCCATAACCCCATGTCCTCAAGTATGAGTAAGACCTGTGAATATGATAGAATATCACTCCTGTGATTATGTTTCACCAGAGAGCAAAGGAATTTCACAAATGTAATTATGCTTTGTTGTTTGAGTTAATCAAAAAGAAGATGATTCTGGGTGGGTCTAAACCAATCAGATGATCCCTTTAAAAGACAGAGTGGATCCCTCATGGAGTCTTCAGAGAGACTTGCCCACTAGCCTGGAAGAAACAAGCAACTTTGACTCATACCATCATGAGGGTCTGAATCTGCCAGCAAGCCTGGAAGTTGATCCTGACCTAGAATAACATTACAGGCACAGCCAAAACCATGATTTATGTCTGAAGAAACCCTGATCAAGGCACCCAGCTAATCCATGCCCAAACTCCTGCCATATAGAGACCAAAATAATAAATCTGTGTTGTTGTCCGGTGCTAAATTTGTATGTTACTAGGCAGTAGAAAACTATTACAACTACCTTGCACTGCTTCCTGCCTCCATCATTCTGTATACAATTCCCATGTACTACTCCACATAATGCTCCCTGTGGTCCTGAAATCCAAACCAGTTCAGGCCATTCTCTTTCATGAACAGTGAGACTTGATTTCTCCAGGAAAGAATAAAATGTTAAACATAAGCTTGTTTATCTTGGGCTGGGGAGGAAGGAAGGTTGGGTGTGATAGAGTAATTCTACCTAAAGGCAGCCTAGGAAAATGTCTGGCATCTCTTTCTGGAAGAGAGACAAAGTCACAAATTTAATCTCTGACAGGCATTATGCTCACTAGAACTGAATAAGATTCTATACCATGAGCATTATTAGCTCAGACCTGGGTGAAAGTGGAGCTTGCAGAATATTTAGGCATGCATTCCCTCCACTGAACACACAGACACAGGTTTGCAAGTGCCATGCACTGGGCTAGTTGAAGAATATCCAAAGATAAATGAGAGTTGGAAGTCTAGGGAAGGGAACCAACTACCAGCAATGTCACATTGTGAAGATGCTACAATTATACAAAGTACAGTATAGGCACAAACAGTCCCCTTTCCCTTGGGCTCTGGGACAAAAATTCAAACCTCTTGGGTTGCATGTACTAGAATGCAAACCTTTTTGTCAGAAGCAGCTAAAGACCATGCCTCACATGCCTCCTGATATATGACTTAGCTCTCACTTTTTAAGCAGCTAAAAACAAAATAATTTTGATTGATCGGTTGGTTGATGTAAAATCCTTATCAAAGAGGTTGTTAACTCAATCTATAAAAATGTGCAAGTTTAAGTTAAATATACACAAATGTCATATCTTCAAATATTATACAATGTAATTTAATTGTTGAGTCATAACAGAGAATAAGAAAAGGTAACATTTCAATAGAGCCTTGGCATGAGCGGAGGAAGCAGCTCAGCTCCTGGGGGGTTTTGGGATGGGAGGTGATAAGGAGGCTGTCATGTTCTCAATGACAGCAGCTTCAAAGGAGAAGTCTTTTACATTTATGGGGATCTGATTATCCAGAGAGATAAGACAGAAACTGGTAAGGGAAATCAAAGAGAAATAAAACTCTCAAGATAGCCTGAGAAATCATGTTATTTGGAAAAAGGAGAACATTCACCAGGTGTTTTCTATTAAAAACAAAATCTTCAAACCCAATATATTTAAATTGGCATTACTGAATCACTCATTACAAAGATAAAAATTTTAAAACCAAGGGTCCTGAACTAAACCCTATTCACAAAAGTCTACAGCATTGATTCAAGTCATTGAAGAATAATTTTACAAATACATTGTTTGGGGAGAAGTTGTAAACTGATGGTAAGACTTAATGTAGAGCAGATATTTATTATTTTAAAAAATGATGTAAATTCTCAAATTGTTAATGGTTGAATCAGTTGGAATTACATTTCCACCTTGGGAATTTCAATCCTGGTATATTAATCATAATGAATAAACCTACAAATTAATAATGAAACAAATAACAAGATGCTGGGACGATATTTTTCTTTCCTCTTAACTGATGGAACAATAGCGAATTCCTCTAGACTATGAACATTATAGCCACACACACCCATGCACACACACACACACACAGGTAACACACATGTTCAAATATTCAGAAAGTAAAGAGAAGAGTGGTTTTGGTCATTCAGTCCACAAACTTCTTTAGCCAAAGTGTTCACATAAAGAAAGAAAGAGATCGAGAGTGAGAGCAGGAGCAAGAGACCCTCATAGCCGGATGGTGATTATTTTGGGATACTCTGGCTGGCATGAGACTCGAGTTGTAGTCATTTATGGATAGATGACTATATGTCAGAGACTGATTAAAACTGACAGCTGCCCCAGCTACTGATGATGGCCCTACCTATTTAGAGAAACTGTTCTCCCTTGCCTGGTTGGGAAAATAAACTTTTGAACGCCTGCAGCCATTCTTCATTTCATTTTTCCAGCACACACCTTGTTCATAGCTGGTCCAGTCTATAAATGTGAGTCATCCAGCCTCTAACTCAAGGAAAGAAAGTGGGGAAGCCAATGCATTAGGCAGGTCCAATTCATCACCCAGCAAATAAACAGGGACCCACTCCTGTAAGAGGGAGAAGAGAATGGCTGGGTTATAACTAAATACCCAGCAGTGGTTGCTGAGCAGGACTCAGCCCATAAAAGCTTGACCTTGAGGAACAAAGAGTCAGAAGACAGATGATCTGGCTAGAGAGATGAGTTTTGTTCTCTATGAAATGAGAAGAGGTAATATAATTGTTTATATTTCTCTAGTTCTCCACTTTACAAGGCACGTTGCCAAGCATATCTTAATTTGATCCCATGACCTTGTTAGTGAGAAAAAGACAGTCCCCAAAGCCCAGAGGACTTAGAAGGATGCTATCAAACTATCATGTTATGATTTCATGAGATTCATACATTCATCTTTGCTCCTGAACCAGTCTGTTTGCAGTCTCAGGAGTCTCTAGTGAAGCTTGATTATCACAACTCATAGTGCTAATGGGGAAATTTTTTTAAAGAGGGAAATCCCAGGGTAGCAGCCTCCCATGCATATAGAGCATGACTTCGTGGTGTTGACAGTGGTAATACTTCTTAACTTCTATTGCTAACTAGCAGAGGCCAAATCAATGCTCCTTTCAATACGGTCTGTGAACACTTCATGGTGGCCAATATCCTTGGAGCCTTTTATTAGATGTATACCAAGCATTAGGTCAAAGGCCTTACAAGAAAATCAAGCTTCTTTCTTTAGAGTCACATTTTGTTTTGGATCAAAAGCTTCATGACTAATTACTTAGATTGCTTACTCAAGTTATTGACAAAACTTGCAGCCATGTGAGTTTGGTTATTTCAAGAAATCTCATCCCTCAGAAAGAAAAGATTTGTCACCCCTGAGGACACTCAAAAGACTATGAGGCTGACCCTACAGGCAATCCCAAGAGAAACTCCTCCAAGCCCTCCACAATGGGAAGCTCCCCAAGCAGGAAACTGATTTCTTATTCCCCCTTGTATCTACAAGCCAGGCACAGTGGCTGCCACAGAAGCCAAGACCTGGGGCTGGTCACAGACACACGAGTGGTGCAGGCACAGGGGGCGCTGTGCGGAGAGGGGCCCTGTGCTTGGCTAAATGCTCTGCTATTGTTATCATGAAATTCTTAACAAGTTAACCAAGGACCCTGCTTAGTCATCTGAACTGGTCCTACAAATGAGGAAACCATTACTATCATCTGTATTTATTCAACTCATTTGAACCATTGTGGGTCTGGATTCTGCTTATAGGACATAGGAAATAGAAGAAAGAGCAAAAACCTTAGGTTTGAATGATAGTCCCAGTATTCACTAATTTTCTGGTCTGAGGCAAGCTAAATAAACCACTACACATATATGTATATATAGTATTGTATATCTTGTAATGTTTGAGGACTCCAATAATGTCTATAAAACAAATGGCATAAAGTGGGCATTCAAAGCTCGGTATTTTTATTATCGTTATTTTTGTGGAACTGGATAAGGTTGGGACTATTAGATATGATATATGAAGAAGAAATGTGTGGACAATGTGTCTCATGATACTCCAGAGAAAACAGCGAAGGAAATAAGTTGGCCGCAATTTTTAGAGCCTTAGAACTCAGTGTTCCAAAGCACAACATTTCAGTGAAAATATAAGACTGATGTATTTATAACATCCTTAGTGCATTCAGTTAGGATCAGGGACATAAAAGTGCTTTAAACCTGAAAAGCATTCAAATATGTAGGTCACAGTAAATAAGTTAATTCATATTCTAACTACTTGTGCATTGTCTTATTTAATTAATGTATACTCTAAAAAGCTTTATGCCATATAATTATTATTTCTTGTACGATATTAATTAGAGTTGGTGATCATTTCTCTAAAATGGTGACTATCAGACCCTTATTCTAAGGGGAAAAAAGCTTTGTATAATAACTGCAATAAAAGAAATAGAACATATTTTCCTAGGGCAGAACTTCACTAAAAGAATATACTATTTTGTTGGGTGATTACTTTGAAAAGCCACTAAGTGCAAGGTAAAAAGGAACCTCTCTACATTATCTGCTTACCTTCCTGGCAAGAGGCCATGCTTGAGGAGCAATTGATAGTGATAGTCTTGCTAACTACCCAGGTTAGGTTTGGCTGAGTAGCATAGGTAAGTAAGCTGAGGGTGTGAGCCACATTTCTTGACCCAAGAGAGCATTTCTTGTGTACTCATGGAAGGAGGAAAGGAGGCTGGGAAGAGGGACTTGAACAGAGTGATCTAACATGCAATTTTGTTAACTAAGATGTAGTATGAACCTTCTTCCCCATCTTACAACTGGATCTTCAGTAAAGTGTCTATGTCTCGTTAATTGCAGATTTAAAATGGTTTGGGGAAGATGCAGCAAAGATGTGTGAGGTGCACTGCTGAGGCAGGCATGAGAGGCCCAGTGTGTCCAGGATGCAGAATATCAGACATGACATAGTACTGCCATGGGAAACAGAATGGTGATGACTTCTAAGACTGATTTTTAAAAGAATGTAATCAGGTATGAACACAAGAGCTCTCTCATTTAAAATAGTAACAATATAACAACAACAGTAATAGCAATAATGTCTTCAATAGGTCTTTTTCTATGATATTTCTGTATAAAAATATTCCTCATTTTCTGCTGTAAAGGAAGACAGAGGAAGGAAAAGGAAGGAAACCGGAAAAATAAATATGATAATTGGACGAAGTGTTATCAGTTGGTGCTTAGCAATGATAACTGCTCCCATCTATGTCTGCCCTAAATCACAAGTACAAGAAGACCCTGCTTTCTGGAAGAATGTGGGTGAAATACAGGCTAAGAATAAAACAAACTCACACAAGCTCTAGAAGGCAAACAGAGGTGGAGGCATTGGTCAGAGGCTGCAAGTAGTGTCTGACCTCCAAGGCCCACTTTTTGTCACCTGCTTGTATCAGGCAGTGGCAGCATTGGTTGTAAAAGAAGCCTCAGTTTTTCCTGACTTCCAGATCACAGCAACAGCGATGGATCCCAGATTGCCACTTCTACCACCATTTGAGTAATTTTATAAGCACCTAATTTCCTCTATTAAATCTTGTCCCACCTGAAATACCCATCAGGAATGTGTGTTTCCCGATAATACAAGACATAGTAGATCAACCATATGAATAAACCTCTAGATTTAAACAGTCAATAGTTTAATTTGTAATCAGCATGATCTCTCTCCAAACAGTTCTGTAGAAGGAAGAAAAGCAAACTATCTCAATTTATTCAATTCTATTAATATTTAGAAAACATTCACGAGGCAATAGAACTACTTGTTCAATTTATGAAAAACTTTACCACCATGGGGATACAATTCTACATTTTAAAACATTCAATCATCATCAGCAAAACAGAGTAGCAACCATTAAAACAGTTGAAATAAATGAACCTCCTCAGAAAGCAATTTAAATAAGCTTTGCACTGTGGCCTAAATAAAGGTCAGCATGTGGACATCTCAGCAAAGCGGGGGATTCAAGCAAATTTCTTCACCCACCTCAAGCAAGGGATGCCTGAGGCACGTTGTTTCTTCTATTCCATTTTTTGGATCCTTTGTCTCTTATGAAGTTCCCACTCTGCCCCAGCCACCTACCCATGTTTCTAATTTCTAATACCCTTAAGAGTCCAGATGAAATCCTACCTCCTCCAGGAAGATTTCCCAGACCAACTTGCTAGGATTTTTTCTTCATTTGTTGTTTTATGATTTCCAAACTTATTCCATGCCCCATCCCTTCTGATATGGCACTTCTGTTCCTTTGACTTTTCCCTGGGTATTGAAATACACTGTAGTTCCTAGAAATCTATCCAGCTATAAAGTCAAGAGGCTATGGGCTGGATTTTTTGGTTTGGGGTTTGTTTGCTTGTTTCATCATTGCTTTCTCTCCAGCACTGCTTCGTATTTAGTAGGTTCTTAGTAAATGTTTGCAGGACAAATAAATTCTTTTATCAACAGATACCGGTCAACCAAAAATCCATGCACACCTGACCATAATGTAGAGTTGTTCATGGTAATAAAGTTTGCAGCTCCCTGGCAGCCTGTGGAGGCCACATGTCTACTTCTTAATCAGCAGAATATAACCAGAAGTGAGGTATGTCCTTTCTGGGCTGGAGTAGTAGAAGGAGGTCTTTATCCCTTCTACCAGCTGGAAACAAAGAGATTCAAGGCCCCTCATGGTTAGTATGTCACAAGAAGCCAAGATCTGCAAGTTACTATGCAGGGAAAAAATGCTGTTTTTCAACTGGGAAAATCCATATTGAACAGTTACGTAAGTGAGAAATAGAAATTCATTGTATTATCCACACAAAGATCTGTACATGACTGTTTTATTCATAATAGGCAAAAACTGGAAGCAATCCAAATGTTCAACTAGTAAATGGATAAATATATTGTGGATAAATTTATCCAGTAGAATACTAGTCAGCAAATAAAAGGCATGTACTAATGATGTATGCAACAATGTGAAAGAATCTCAGAAAGCATTAATGCTAAGTAAGAGAAAACAGACCCAAAAAGACTATATACTGAATGGGTCCATTATCATAATATTAATTAGTATAATATTAGCTTTAATATAATATTAGCATGGTATATGCACCCCTATGTTTATCGCAGCAGCTATGATATGAAGGCAACTTAAGTGTCCTTCAGTAGATGAATGGATAAAGATGATGTGGCACATATACACAGTGGAATATGATTTGGCCATAAGAAGAAAACAAATCCTATCATTTGCAACAACATGGATGGAGCTAGAGGGTATTATGCTCAGTGAAATAAGCCAGGCGGAGAAAGACAAGTACCAAATGATTTCACTCATCTGTGGAGTATAACAATGAAGCAAAACTGAAGGAACAAAACAGCAACAGATTCACAGACTCCAAGAATGGACTAGCGGTTACCAAAGGGGAAGAGTGAGGAGGGTGAATGGGGAGGGAGGGAGAAGGGAATTAAAGGGCATTATGATTGGCAACATAATGTAGGGGGGGTCACAGGGTAAGTAGTAATACACAGAGAAGACAAGTAGTAACTCTCTAGCATGTTGCCACACTGATGGACAGTGACTGCAATGAAATGGGGAGGGGACTTGATAATATGGGTGAATGTAATAACCACAATGTTGTTCTTGTGAAACCTTCATAAGATTGTATATAAATGATGCTTTAATTAAAAAAAGAAAAAGAAATAAAAGCATCTATTACACACAATAATAATAATAATAATAATAATAATAATAATAATAATAATAGCATGTTGTTTTGGAAAAGACAAAAACCATAGGAACAGCTTTCAGATGAGTAGTTATCAGTTTGTGGGGGTGGAAGGGATTAATTGTTTCAAAGGGTCACAAGGGAACTTTTTGGGGTGATGTAAATATTCTCTATCTTAACTGTAATAGTGAGTGCACAGCTACAAATACTTGTCAAAACTCATTAACCTGTACACTTAAAAAGGGTGAATTTCACCATTTATAAATTATTCCTCAATAAGCCTCCTTTTTTAAATCTACTGTGTGAAGACATTAGAATCTTGGAGTTTATTTGATACATAACCAAATATGTTGGTGCTACCCTAGCTCATACAAGAAAGAAGTCAAAAACCAGACTGAGGTTGCTTCAGCATGCTCCAAGAAGCCCTACGCGTTGCTAAGCTCATAATAAGTGCTCAGGAAAAATGTGTTGAAGTAAACTTAATTTCCCTCCCCAATTTTTACATTCTGCATTTTGCCTAAAATCATTTATATATTCATTCATCCCTTGCCTCTATCACTGCACACCAGAACACAAAAGTTGCCAAGCCCTGAACTCTGCAAATACATTCTTCAAATACTTTCTGTGTAAGCAATCAGGCATTGGCCTGTTTTATTCATAAGATGACTTTTCTTCCTAGCTGCTGGAGCCACTTAAACATTTAATATCCATAAAACTGCTTTAATTTTTTAAGAACACAAATGGGGATTCCATCGCACAGAATATAAAATTATTTGGTGTCATAGCAACAAGCCTCATCATGCCGTTCAGAATTCACTCGCTAAAGGTAGCTCTCAAACATAGTCTGACCTTCTTGGTCATCCTTCCTATTCACAGATTCAGAACCCTAGGTTTCCAACATCCACTGCCTTTCCACCTTGAAAGGAGTTAACTCCCCTAACATTTCATTGGAATCTATTTCCCAAAGTTGACCAGAATAAATGGAAGCACCCTGGGGAAAAGAAAAGAATTTAAGGAAAGAAGCAGATTCTCTATTTGGCATTCTCCAAAGATTTCTTCAAAGTTTAAAGAAAAGATGGTGAAGGCTTTAGAATCAGCCAGGTGTGCATTGGAATTTCAACTCATATACTTACTAGCTCTGGGAAATGAGCATGTACTTTAAGCTCTCTGAGCCTGTTTCCTCATCTATAAAAATGATGTGAGAAACCACTGACAGGAAGGGGTTAAAGGTTTTATATATTGTCTCTCCCAATAGCTTCTGAATCCGTAAATAAGGTCAAACAGAGGAAAAAAATGTAAAAGATAAAAATTTTTTGAGGGAAGACAATGAAAATGCAAAACGCAGTAGTCCACTATTGCATCTCAGAGCTAAGAATGGTCTAAAAGTTACAAATATGAAACAGTTTATTATGATATAAGGAGAAACATGCATGAAAAACTAGGCATGAGTCCTGTGTGGTCAGGAATGCAATGTTTTTTACCATGGTGGCCCAGCCTGGAGCACGGTAAGTAATCAAAGTCACTAATGTTGAGTGAGAACACAGATTCTGGACACACCTCACCTTAATAGTTGCTATCATCCCAAGGAAGCTTAGTTTCCTCGAATATAAAGAGATTATCTGAAATGGCACTTCTTACTCTTAAATACAATCACTTGTAGCTCCTGAAAGTGAACGGGGCCATAAGGGGTCATCTAGTTTAATCTGTTCCTGCTATCTTCCTTTTCACCCCTGGCAGAACAGCACTTAAACCTTCCATGGTGGATTATTGCCCATCCTTTTGGTGGAATAGGTGTAAATGACAGTGGGTGATATTTCTGTGTCTCCCCTTACATGCCATCAAATTCCTGACTTATAAAAAATGTACAGTGCCTACTAACTAAAATGTCAAAAACTACTAAAAAAAAAATGTCAAAATTGACAAGCCAAGATTTCAGTTAGGCTAAGAACAGAATCAAATACCTCCAGAAGAGCAATTTGTATTCTGGGGCCGGCCTCAGTCTTCAAGATCCTACACAGGGCCTTGACATTATCACAGGTGTGTGGAAGTAAAATCTGTCTCTCAAGACATATTTTTACTCTGGCCAGACTTAATGAGAGAGACTATTAAAGCTAATCTATGGTTGTTAGCACTTGAAAAGAAGCTGCTAGAAAAATGGGCCAAGAAAGAAGACATTAAGATAGAGGAACCAAATTTGGTGATGGCACTTTTCCCCGCTTTGGATGGATGATGAATGGATAATGTGAGCAGATGATGGATGAATCAGTAATGTGGACAAATGGCAGAGAAAGAGAGCTGTCTCCTGTAACACAATGATATTCCTGGGGATGTTGCTCACCGGCGTACAACTGCTCTGTGGATTAATTAAGCAGTCAGTCATTCGTAAGACCAGAGAAATACAATCTGTAGTTTAAAAAATTTTAATGTAATTAAACTAAGGTGCCCCCCTCTATTGCCCCCATAAAAAAATGCCTCCCTGAAGTCCTATGAAAAGGGGATTAATGGGAAGTTGGGTTAATATTGCTAAAATGTGACAATTGAATGATAAAAGGATAGTTACATGATTTAGGAGAGTGAATGAGAGCAGAGAACTGGGAACAGAACAGATAGAACAAGATAGGTATTTTAGCAGGCTAAGATAGACTGTGCTAAGCAACACACTCTGTAATCACAGGGAAACTTCATTTTTTATTTTTTTCTCCTACAAAAATCTGTTTCAGGACTGAGAGCTTTTCACGGCATCTGGCCTCTGTGCAGCAACTTCATGATCCAGTGTTCTTGGATGGGGTGGCCCTGTCATTTCAACACATGGATTACTCAATCCTCCAGGCAGAAAAGGAGGGCATAGAGAACTAGTCTTTGCTGAGCATCACACCAAACAGCTTTGGAGTGACCAAGACACCCTGGTGCCCAAGTCATCTAATTAAAAAGTTGTCCCCACCCCGGATTCACCTTTATCACCATATAGCGTCCTGCACCCCTAACTCCTCCTGCAATGCTGAAAATTAGATCAGCCTATATAAAGATTTCATATGTGAACAATTGAATTCAACAGAAGGGAGAAGACCCAGCCCATTCATGGATCTCAGCATGAGGACAAGGAGGGAAAGAGCAACTAACACTGGAGACAGTATAGGAGGTTTGGGTCAATATACTGATTGCTAGACTGGCTGCGAGCCCTGAAAGACCCCAATGCCTGTTCATCTGGAGTGATTCACCACAGAGTCCAGCTGCTGCCCTGACATCTTCTCCTTTCCCCTTAGCCAGGCCTCCCAGCCCCCGTGCCCTTAGGCCCTAAATGGAACTCCACTACTTCAGGCTCCAACACAAATGTGGCCTCTGTGTGCAGAATACATGAAGACCCCCAAGCTACAGAGCAGTGCTCAGCAGCTTGGCAAAGCCAGCCTTGCAGTTTACCTGGTAAGTGCTTAGCACAGACCTAGCACATGCTGCTCCTGAAATGACAGCTCACGTGTAAAGCTCTCATTTTATGTGAACTAACTCTTAATCTTCATAACAACATAGGATCTGGAACCAGCAGCCACGCTCACAATGCTACTGTTCCAGAACACCCAGCCCCTGCTAAGTGTCCTACATCATCTCAAACTGGGGTCCCATCATGCACTCCTGATACCTCCCAGTGATGGCAGAGCTGCTCCTGAGCTCCAGTCTCTGTGATTGGGTGCCTGTCTCTTGCTGAAAAAGTTCCTCATATTGATCATTTGTTCAATTTTCATTTTTTAAAATTCCCTTCTGTGCTGAGGGTCCCTAACGCCACTCTAGGTTCAGCAATTCCCTAGACCTGCTCACGGTACACAGCATAGAGTCATACTCATGAGTAGGATCCACTACAGTGAAAGGATACAGTCCAATCAGCAAAACAGCAAGGGCAAAGGTACACAGGGTGAAGTCCTAAGGAAGCCAGCACAAGCTTCCAAGCATCCTCTCCATGTGCAGTCAAACAGGGCATGCTTAATCCTTCCACATCGAATTACCACAACACATGTGAAATGTTGCCTACCAGGGAAACCATCAGAGTTCAATACCCAGGGTTTTTACTGGGGACTGGTCAAAGAGGTACCTTCTGCCTAGCATGTATCAAAATTCCAGACTCCCAAAAGGAAAGCAGGTGTTTGATTGGAACCACATTGTTTCTACAAACAACTGAGGCATGGTGAGCCACAGTGTTCAGGGTCAAAGGTGGGAGTCCTCTTGAAATTCAAGTTCCCAGGCACCAGCCAAGAGCCAGCTCTGCAAGCAGACCGTCTAAGGGTAGCAATTAAGACTTGCTATGTTAACTCATTTCTGCAAGAACTATATTAAAGAATGAGTTACAAAGATTTATTTTTTAAATATCCACTGTGTTCTAGCTATTGCTCCACATGTTGGATAGACAGAAGAAAGAAAAAAAGGCAGACACAAGTCTTCCCCTCATGATCTTATTATCTACTGAGGGAAGTAGACTTCAGAGAAACTAATAAATGTATAATAAAAAGTATCTTGTCAGATAGAGGAACATGCTGAAGAAAATCAAATCAGGGTGAAGAAATAGAGATGACAGAAAAGGTACTTCAGAGAAAGCGGTCAGGAAGGTCTTGATCACATGGGCACATCTGAACAAAGACCTGAGTGAGAAGAAGGGGCAAGTCATGTGACTCCCAGGGGAAGAGCATTACCTGAGGGGGAAGGAATCCAAAGTCCCTGACACGGGAATGTGCTTGAAGATGGGGAGCAGCAGCAATGAGACCAGGATGGCCAGTATGGTAGTGAGTGAAGCTGAAGACAGAATAATATCCCAGGCCCTTCCCTTGGCCAAGTTCCTCTGTGACCTGTCCCTGTGGAAGTGGGACTGGCTGCCCATGGGAGGTGGAGCGAGTGAGAGACATGTTCTAGTTTATGTTTTACAAAATAAGTGTCATGCTTCCTACCTACAGGGGGTCCTGGTCTAGCAGGTAAGACAGTTGTGTCAATTAGTCATGGCAGTATCAAGCTTCCATGCTAAAAGAGAAGAATGGAAAGGAATAAAGCTGAAGAGTTAATGCTACCTGATATCAAGACATGATTGTGCATTGAGTCCCCTATACAGAACTTTATTATTGTTAACAACCATTTGATCAATAAATATGAGAGATGCCCTCAAAAAAAAAAAAGCCCAATGACTGCTTTAGAAAACAGTTTTACTACTGCAATTGCCTTCGTATCTACTGGGGTAGTTCAGATAACTCAGTCTATAATGATGGTTGCTATGAGCGCAAAAAGGTTGAAATGAGACATGGAGAATCTTCTTATAATTATAATAAAATACAGGTAAACAGTAAAAAAAAATCACACATTTGCTTTCATGGAAATAAATTTTTATGAGTATTTCAAAAAAAATAGGTATGACATATAATAAATCCCATGTTACCAAAAAAAAAAAAAGAAATGCAAACGGTGTGGTTTTGACATAAAGATAAACAATGGCTCAATGGAAGAGTCCAGAATTAGACCCATTCAAATATGGACAATGATTTTTGACAAAGACAATTCAGTGAGGAAAAGACTGTCTTTTCAGCAAATGGTGCTAGAACAATTGAAGATTCATATAAAAAATTAATTTTGATCCACACTTCACATTCTATACAAAATTTAATTTGAAATGACTGTGGACCTAGATGTAAAACTTAAAGCCATAATACTTCTAAATGAAAATATAGAAGAAAATATTTGTGGTCTTGGATTAGGCTAAGATTTCTTAGGTAAATAACCAAAAGCATGATCCATGAAAGAACAAATTGATAAATTTGATTTCATCATAATTTTAAACTTGTTTCTTCAAAAGACTCTGTTAAGGTAATGAAAAAACAACCCATACGCTGGGAAAAAATACTTAAGAAGCAAAGAAGCATATCTATGATAAAGGAGTTGTATCTAAAACTTATTTTTTAAATCCTCTCAAAACTCATTAGTAAGAAAGTAAACATCCCAATTTTTAAAATTAGGCAATAGGTCTGAATAGATATTTCACCAAAAAAGATATATAGATAGCAAATAAACACATAAAAAGATCCTCAGCATTATAACCACAATGAGATACCAATACACACCTATCATAATGACTAAAACTTAAAGCAAATAATTAGTCTAAGCTTTAGCAATGATGTGGAAGAATAGGAGTGTCATACACTGCTAGCTGAGATTGTAACATGTTACAATCACTTTGGAAAACAGCTTGGCATTTCTTCAAAAGTTAAACATATAGCGACAATATAATTCAGTCATTCCACTTCCAGGCATTCTACGCAAGAGAAATGAAAGCATATGTTCATACAAAGACTTTTACACAAATGTCCACATAAGCTTTATTTGAAAGACCACACATGAAAACAGCCCAAATGTCCATCAGTAAATGGATAACAAATTATTATGACCTTAGGGGCATGCAAATTTAAACAACAAGATAACACCCGACACTTATTAGAATGGCTAAAATTAAAAAAAAAACTGGCAATACCAATTGCTGTCAAGGATGCAGGAAAATGGGACCTCTCATTGCTGGTGGAAATGCAAAATGGTACATTCAATTTGGAAGATAGTTTTGCAGTTTCTTAGAAAGCTAAACATAGTCTTACCATACGATAAAGCATTTGCACTACTTGGTATTTACCCAACTGATTTGGAAACTTAGATCCACACAGAAAAACAGCACTCAAATGTTTATAGCAGCTTTATTCATAATTTCTCAAAACTAGAGGCAACCAAGCTGTCCTTCAGTAGATGAATAAACAAACTATCACACATCTATACAAAAGAATGCTATTCAGCAACAAAAAACAATGAGCTATAGCCACACAAATACATGGACAAAACTTAAACACATACTGCTAAGCAAAAGAAGCCAATCTGAAAGGCTATAAACTGTATGTCCATTTATAGAATATTCTAGAAAAGGCAGAAATATAGAAATGACAAATGGTTCAGTGTTTGGGGTGGTGAGCAGTGGAAAAATGGGATTGAATAGGTAAAGTACAGGGTATTTTTTAGGATGGTGAGACTATTCTCTATCATATTGTAATTGTGGTTATGACTCTGCATATTATCAAACCCAAAGAACTTTAAGATAGAAACAGTGAACCTTAATGCATGAAAGTGAAAAAATTATAATTTAGGACATTGGGGAACCATGGATAGCATGCAAATGTGACCAAAAATGTTTAACTGTATTATAAATGCATGAAACAATCCTACCGAAAGAGGTGGAGGGAAAATGTGTTGACCTAAGAACTCTGTAAATAAGTGAAATATGTAAGACTAAAGGAAAAAGGAAGGGCATGTAAGCACTGTACTCTTGTTGACAAATCCATTTACTACTGAGGTACAGGCCAACAAATTCTGAAACCTCTATGCATGTGTGCTGGAGCTGAACAATTAAGGAAATGAATGAAGGATGGTGAAGGCCATGTTTCTCACTGTTGGAGTGGGGGTTTATGGATAAGCAAGGGGAAAAGGTTAGAATGATCCATGATAACAGATTAGTGGGAGACATCAGTACAAATTCATGTTTACCTTAGTACACATACAGATAGTAACATATGAAAATTCTTATAAATACATGTATATAAGCAAGTTAGTATACACACTTACATTTCTTTGCTCTCTCAACTGAGGTAAATGATCTGGAAGCAAGAGAACCTCAGTAGCAATGAGCACACCCAACATCCAGATTTTGGTTTCTAACATAATTGTTTAATAAACGGATCTGGTCTTCTTGGAAAAGTGGCTGACTCTAGGACTCAGTTAGGAAATATACAAGATGAGACAGGAGCATCTTGTGCCAGAAAGTAAGAAAATATGAAAACAAAATAAAGCCCACAATGATGAAGGTATGTCAGTGGAACACAAGAACCAATGGAAAGAACAACAAAATAAGTAAAGTAGTATTTAGTTATAACCCAAAGTATAAAATAAATACCTATGAGTCCATACTAATATGAATGATTAATTAGTAAATGTGGAGGGTAAACAAATCTCCCATGCAGAATGATTCCAAATAATTTATGTACATATGTTGCTCTCAAGAAAGTGGAATGTAACTTCCACTCCTTAAGTATCAGAGTTTTTTCCTTAAGAAAGTAATGACTTCCTTTAAGTAGTTCAGTATGGAAAGAGGGGAGAAAAGAATGACTGTGCAGTAGAGAAATCTGACAAATACTATTTCAGCCAGGTGATCAAGGTCAACATCAATAGTAAGTCATGTGGATAGCATATACTCTTGATATGGTACCTTACCTCTAATAGTCAGCCTTCCAAAATCCCAAAATCCCAGTCTAAGCATGAGAAAAATATCAGAAAAATCCCGAATGAGGAACATTCTGCAAAATACCAACTACTATTCCTCAAAACTGTAAAGGTCATCAAAAACAATGAAAGTCTGAGAAACTGTCACAGCCAAGAACCTAGTCTATCAATATCAGTACATTGATTATGACAAACCTACTACACAAAGTAAAGTGTTAATAGTAGAGAAAACCGGGTATCAGGCATCTCTGTACTATATTCACAGTTTTCCTGAAATTCTAAAATTATTCTAAAGTAAAACTTTACTCTAAAAATTCATGTGACTTGGGAGTCAGATAGTGTTGGGTCTAATCTCACATCTATGAGACCTTAGGCAAGATACTTGCTATGTCTGGACCTCAGTTCACAATGTTGTATGAACATAACCACATCCACTCTAGCTCATGCTGTAAGTGAAGTGTCTCTGAATAGCTGAGCCCCCAATGGACACCCTTTCTCCTCCCTCCCTGTACAAGACAGCAATGACGGAGCACTTGGTGGGGTGTCTGAGAGCCACACCCATATGGCTCATTTCCAGTTTGCTTCTGGCCTCTCTCCAGAACTCAGACTTGATAGTGTCCTTTTCATGTGTGAAAGTCTACCAAAAGTGAGGCAGAAACATGTTTACTGGACCCTTCTGGACTGGGTCCTGTAATTTGGGTCAGGGATGCCTTACAAATAGGGCCATGTCCCTATAACCTCCAGAAAACAGCCAGGTGTTGCCTCTCAACCCAGCTGCTTCAGTCCCCACTCTCACCTCCAGACTTCCTGGCCATGTTACGCTTCACCCTGCTCTTCCACCTTGACCTAAAGGTCGACCTCTAACAGTCTCATGTATCTGAATTTATTTTCAACATCTCAGATGACTCAAGACATACAGGCTGATTAAGGCCCCAGTTAGCCAGTCTTTCCTTCCTGCTCTATACTTTTTCTTTTTGTTTTTTTTCCTTTCCTTTCAACTTTTGAAAGAATCACAACAAAAAGGAAAGATAGTGAAATACTATGGATAGAGAGAAGGTTTCTTTATCTTATTGTATGTATTTACCAAATACTAATACAATGCTTACAATATACCTTATAAATATTAATCCACTTAAGATCTTATAAATATTGTTAAAGCCTCATAAATATTATTTATTTGATTTTCATTTCATCCTTATGGTACTGTTATTATTTGCATTTTCTAGGTGAGAAAACTAAAACACAGAAGTTTCATTAATTTTCCTGGGGTCGGAGGGCTAATAAGTGGCAGAGGAGAGATGGGGTTCAAACCCAATCTGACTCCCTGGTCCAGAGGCTGTGTGGCAACAGAGACAAAACTTCATTTTATTTTATTTTAGTTCATTCTCACAGAAACAGTGTTTTGCCCAGGAAGGAATGGGATAGACAGGGAGTCAGGGGATGCATCAAATAAAGGGAAGAGGATTTTGGGGTTTTGGTTTTTAAAAGGCAGAGTCTCCCAAACAATACCTTCCCACCCACCCCACCACCTGGCACCCTCACCAAGCTACATGGCCCTGTAATAGGCCACCGGTGCCACCCCTTTCCTTTCGAGTAATTCAAGCAGGACTGAAATGTCCTGTCGTGTTATCCCTGGACAAAATGCAGGCTTTTTCTTCAGTGTCCAGGTTCTTTGAGCAGTAACAACACTTCCCAGGCCTTCTGCCAGCTCCCCACCAAACTCCATGTGTAAATAGTTATGGCTCCCCACTTCCACCCAGAGGGAAGCCTTGGTTTCTACTCCTGCGGAAATGTTGGCATTTCTAATCCAGCAGCCACACCAGGAAGACAAATCATCAGGGAACCTAGAACAGGGCAACGAGCTGCAGAGTCCCTACCACTGCCATCTTTCCAACCATTTGGCATTGACCAGGTTCACTCGATTTGCATTTTTAAAGATGTTTCTTACTCAAATCTGGTGTGTTCCAGTCTTCTCAGACCTCAGGGCGATTTAATAACAGGAAAGGTTCCTGCAGGCAGTGTGTTTCTCGGCTGTGGGATCTCGGCCTCAGTGCTCCCCTCCTCATGTCCTTCCTCTCTGGGCCTCGGTTTCTTGATTTACCCTCCCATCTCCCCATCGCACTGACAATTCCTGATCAGGTACATCTCTGAGTGGGCCATAGTGTGGGCTAGGTAGGAAATCATCTGTCTGATGGAAACAGAATAAGACCAGTGGTCACAGAACAAAAGTCTAGGCCCAGTGACACTGAGAGCCCTGCCTGTGGCTTTAGGCCAGTTAACTAACCTCTCCAGCTGGAAGCTTTCTCATCAGGCAAAGCAACAAAAGCCAGCCCCACCTACCTCCTTTGCCCTGAGAATCACAAAGTGGTTCTCAGCTGGGCAATGCTGCCCTGATACAGGGTATTTGGAAATGTAGGCAGGTAATTCTGGGGTTGTCATAGCCTCTAGGGAGCATTTTAGCAGGAGGGGACCAAGGATGCCAAATGACCGGCAGTGCTTGGGGCAGGCCCACACAATGAAGAATTTCCCCATGACATTGCTAACATTGAACCCTCTAAAAATCCCTGCTGGAGCACCCATGGACAAAACACTTCAAAGAGCTTCATAAATTCAAACATATTAGCACTCAGTACTCACACTTCGGTTCAACTTTCTATCTCATTAAAAGGAAGTCTGTAACTGAAAAAACCTCTCTACATCTAAGCATATGTGTATGTATATGAATGCACTTAGACAAAACTAGAAAAAGCACTCACTAAATTGTACATCTGGAGAGCCAGGTGCTAATTACAATTCTACCACTGACCCATGGCAGGACGCTGAGAAGCACTTCCCCTCCCTTGGGTCACACAGAGTTGCCTGATCCCGGGATGAGATGTTAGTTTCGGTTAATTTCTAAGGTGCCATGAAACTCAACATTTCATGACTCTAAAACCTCTGAAAACCTCATTATTCTTTCTGTACTTTAATAAGCAAATGTGAGCAGTGTAGAGAGATTAAATAAAGCAGTTAAAGATTGATGGGGGTTATGCTGTGTTTTTCCTATAAAGGTTAAGTCCAGTGAAATGACAGCGGTGATGGAGAGATGTCACTGGGAGGTGATGAAGGCAAATAGCAAGGTCACTGTGTCCTTCTGCCAGTGGCATTTCCAAATCACTCAGAGGCAGAGCTGAGGAAATGCTGAGGCAGAGCCTCTTAAGTCAATGAAATATCTAGACTCTGAGCAGGGGTGTAACTGGTTGGGAAGGAAATTTGAATGCAGTCAGTAATTTATTCTATGAGCACCTATGAAGCACAAGCTGAGAGGCAATCCTTGAACTAGGAGCAGTAATAGAAAGAGAAGGCATCACTGCTGGCCTCGAAGTGCTCACAATTAGGAGGGAAACAAACAATTTTTGAAAGCACGACAAATGCTATAAAACACAAAGTGCCATGGGTACATAGATGAGAGACCTTTCCTCAAGAAAACAGACTTTCCCAGGCCCTTGATGGACATGGGGTAAATGACAGGAAGGTGGTGTGGAGCAGGGGAGGGGATAGGGTCACCCTCCCAGGCAGGTGTGACAGCACAGAGTACAAGGTAGACAGCACGTGTTGGGGAGAAGATGAGCAAGGAGTTTGCCTTGAGAGCAGAGTGGGTGTGAAGGAATTCCCGAGATGAGACTGGAGGGCTAGCATGGCTGACTGTGTGGCTTGGACTTTATCTGGCAGGTCACACAGATATCACTGGTGTTGGTAAGAAGAAAAGGACAAGCTACCCTGAGTGAAAACAAAAGTTAAGGAAATCAAAACTATGGAAAGGAATGGAAAACTTTTAAAGCCTGAAACAGTAAGTTGCTGTGGGTGAAGGAAAGGGCAGGTATGCATAGGAAAAGTTCAAAAATAAGACAGGGCCCAAAATGAAATTAGCACAAAACCTTTCATATCTCCTTATTCTTGGACTCCAGCAAAATGAAAGTGATAGAAAACCAAGTAAGAAAAGAATGGGAGGGAGACGATCAGCAAACAAGACAGGTTAACAAATTTCTAAAAGGTAGAGGTTGGAAAACTTTGGATGGACAGAAGAAACCAGAAGCTCAGCATAAGCAGGAAGAGGTTGCAACCAAGAGAAATAGCCCATTTGCCTCGCAGAAGCCCCAAGAAATTCCAGAAGCTGAATTTATTTTGAATCCAATGCAAGGACAGTGGAGAAAGGGAGTGAGAAAGAGTGCCCAAAACAGACGCCCCTAACTGAAATTCTACCTTCTGGCCACTAGATCAGTCAGCAACCCACATCTTCTAACCCCTTGCATGTGTGTGCGCAAGCATGCAAATACATACACACAGCCCTGCCTATTCTTCCTATCTCTCAGTACATCCCCAGGAAAAAATACCTACTACCATTAAAAGAACAAAAGACCTCCTCTCTAAAGAAACTGAATGGATTGCCTAAAGGAAAATCAGAAAATCAGGCAGTTATGGTAGATTTCACCACCTAAATAAAACCCTTCCTTTTATGCACTGAGGGGCTCTAGTATAAAGGCTGCTTTGAAATAAGCTCTCTGTGGATAAAGTGAAGTTCCTATCGCAGGATTCTCACCTGGTCACCTGGTCCTGCTCAGCTGGCTCACTACACATGTGTGGGCAATACACCATTATTGACTCTATATAAAGAGCTCCGCCCAGTGTTCTGGGTCTCATGGCCAGGGCTGCAAGGCTGTAGGAGAGCAGAGACAAGACTGGAATGGCGGGAGCACCAAGGACAGAGCCAGAGGATGGCTGTGTGGGCAGAGAGGCCCAGAGACAGAGACCGGCTTTCTGTATGCAGACTTGCTCTGAGTAGATGGGATTCTAGTGATTGACCTGCCACCTTGGGAATAAAGTTGGGTACAACCCTTTCATCCCAAGAACGTTCCACTGTCATTTCTTTGGTCTCATTGAATCCATAGTGAACTTGTCTGGGGCTGAAACCCATTTGGCAAGACACTTCCCATGAAGTAAAGATTGGTCCAGTTGGGGAAGACCATCTGGCTCTAGTTCTAGTTAATGATATGGAAGACAAAGTCTAATGAGGTTTTCACAATAAATAGTAGGCTTTCTAATAAAAGTCTCAGATGCAAGACAAAGAGATTTTTGTCCTTCCTCCTGCATGGGACATAGCCATGATAATAGAGCAACAGCAGCCATTTTGTGACCATGAGGTAACAAGCAAAATGATGAAATGACATTAAATTAAACATAGCGAAATTGGAAACTAGAAAGAGAAAGGATTATTTTTTAATTGTTTTATGCTGAATGCAACCTAGAACACCTATGTGCAGTCTCCTATTACTTGTAGATAAACAAGTTTTATTTTTACTTGCAGATATTACTCTATTACTTGTAGATAAATGCATTCTTAACAAATAGAGGTAACCACAAACCTAAAAGAAGAAATGGCTAAAAGGGATCTTCTCTGGGAAGTGACACTGTGTAGAGACAGAGAAGACAGGACTTTTTTATTTAACCCTTCAACACTATTTTTGAACCATATCTATGCATTACTTTGACTAAAAGAAGCAGACTAAGGATAAATACTTATATGTATCAGAGTTCTATTTTTATGTTAAAAACATTATTTTTTTAAAACACAAGGCCTTTAAATTATTTCATTTTTAACTGTTTCTAATGTTTCATATTAAAAGAGGAGCCAGAATTCTGTCCATAGGATTTAATCACAGATCTCACATGCTGGAGAATCCCAGATGAAGGATATTACAACTGTATGTTCACTTTCTCTTATCCAGTGGGAACAAATGTGGAAAATTTAACACCAAAAAGCTGACTCTGCAAAACATTTCACTGATGAAAGCTTTGTGACCTTAAGCTGTTATTTTTACAGAGAGATGGGAAATAGAGCTAAATAACCACTTAGAAAGTAGTTGTCAATCTCAGTGTGTATGAGGATCACCTGGCAGAGTGCTAAAGCTGAAAATGGAGGGTTCTTGAGGCCCAACTTTGGGGAGTCTATTTCGGGTATAATGTTCATTTTTAGAAAGTCCCCAAATGATTGAGATGCAGGCACCCATGCACCACACTAACTACTGTGTGGCCTGAGAAAAATCATGCTAACAGGTCAGTGGGGAAAGCAGTCACCACCACACAGACTGGACTGGCCACTCCCAACCCCACCCAGCAATTTGGTCAGCCAGTCACGTACCAAGTCTTGGCTGACCACACAGAGCAGGCTCATGACTGAGTACTTAAGGCTGATTGAAACAGCAGGCTTGCCCTCGAACAGAACAGCTGGGAGGAAAACACGTTAACGGAGCATCCTTTGGGATTCCATTTTTTTTTTAGCTTTATTAAGGTATAATTGACAAACCCAAATTGTGAGACATTTAAAGTGTACATGGTGATAATTTGATATATGTATACATCATGAAAGGATGCCCCATCTCATGAATTAACACATTCGTCACCTCACACAGTCATCTTTTTTAATTCTTTTGTGAGAACATTTAAGTTCTACTTGTTAACAGATCTGTTATACGATACAGTGTTATCACATAATCACCACGCTCTACATTAGATACTCAGACTTTATTTATGTCACAACTGAACGTTTATACCTCTTTGCTAACCTCTCCCTATTTCCCCCTCCCTTCAGCCCCTGACAACCACTTTTCTATTCTTTCTATGAGTTTGACTTTATTTTAGAGTCCACATATAAGTGATACCAGGCAGTATTTGTCTTTCTCTGTGTGAGTTCTTTCTCTTAGCATACCGCCCTCAAGGTCCACCCATGTTGTCACAAATGGCAAGACTTCCTTCTTTCTCATGACTAAGTAATACTCCATTGATATATATATACCACATCTTGTTTATCTTTTCAGCATTGAGAGACATGTAGGTTGTTTCCATATCTTGACTATTGTGAATAATGTTACAGAGTACACGGAGTGCAGATATCGCTTCACTACCCTGTTTTCATTTCCTTTGGATAAATATCCAGAAGTGGTATTGCTGGGTCATATGGTAGCTCTATTTCCAATTTGTCTGAGCAATCTCCATACTGTTTTCCGTAGGAGCTGCACCAGGTTACATTCCCACCAACAGTTCACAAGAGTTCCTCTTAACCACATCATCACCAACATTTCTTGTCTCTTGTCTTAGAATAAATTTTCAAGCACCTTGAAAACCAAGGGAAAATCCTGCTGTTCAGAGGAGAACACCTCAGAGACGATGCTTTAGAAATATTTGTTATAACACTAGAGAGACTGAAATCAAGGCAGAACCAAAAGCCTGGACCCAGTCTCTGCTAGTAGGAAGGATACCTCCCTGAGCAGACTTCATATCATATTACAGATCAAGTCAGCTAGAAATGTTTTACCCTTAGCAAGGCATCCAGCACACTGACAGACATGCATATATGCTGGCATTCTGTAGCAATGGCCTTAGTTTCTTCATAAGTGGAAACCAAGTTTATTTTTGATTCCAGATAGCAGCAAATATGTTTGTGCCCCTGGTTGCACTTTAAAATTAATTTTTCTTCTAATTCTTCCAACCCAAGTTTCACATTTAAGAATTTATTCATCTCCTACTCTTCATAAATCAGACCCACGAAGCAATAAACAAAATTCAGATGAGGAAGCATCATAGCTTTAATTAAAACCACCTTTCTCAGTACATGCCAAGGCTGTTCTTGCGGAAACAGCAGTTTTTGAAACACACTTCCCCAGTTTAAGGAAGGGCCCTCTGAATTACAAGAAAAAGTACTACCAGTTCTTTATAATGTCTTAATTTTTTTCAGGTACCAAACATTTTATTGATCATTGACTGTATGCTAAACACTTTACTCATTTCACTATTCTCATTATTTCACCTGTCCTGTAAGAGATTTAAAATGTCAGTAACTATAGATTGTTACAGGTAACTCTTAACAATGATGGGAACTGACAAATGGAAAGTAAATGCAGCCTGATCTTGTTACATCATGCTTTGTTAGGGTAGAACCTGTCAAACCAAAACCTCAGCTCTACACCCACTCTGTCACAACATACAAAGTAACACCTCATAGACAATATCCATCTCATTACTACTTCCAACAGCGGTATTATAAAGGGGTTTTGTTTATCAAATTCCAGCTCAGTCCTACTGGAACACACTTGTATTATCTTTTCATAAAAGATTCTGGCAAATATATGTGCAATACTACCTTTAAAATAACTTACAAGGTAGGAGTGAGCTTTAAGCAAGAAAATATTATCATATAAGAGGTAATTTTCAGAAGGCAATATTAGGCTGATGAATCATCACATCAAATTCATAACTAATTAACCAGAAGTCATGCAAAAAACAAGTCCTGAAAGCAGTGGTTGCCTTTGGGCTGGTGAGAAATAATGCCTTACTTTTCCTGAGAACGATTGTGAAGGAGTTACAGTGAAAATGATTTCTGAATTTGTTCCTTCAACTCTATTTGAAGCATCAGCTTCAAGAATCAGGCCAGAAGAGGAGAAAATCATTTCCCTTGAAGCTGCTTGAAAACCAGCATTTTCTAAACTAATCTATCCACAATATTAATCCTAAGAGATATTCAGTGATTTCAAAGAATTCTCTGAGCAAATATAATTGAGGAAATTTTTATACTGAAGACTCCTGTTAGAGATGTCCATTGAAGCTCAGAATCATCAAGTTTTGAAAGTCTTGCTGTAGGGAGCCTTTGAATTTTGCTTAGTTTCCTAGAATGATTTTAACAGGTAGTGTGCTAGTTTATGGAGGCAGGAAGGCTGAAACCTTGGAAAAATGTTCTGTGCTCCATCCAAATGCTCTGAGCATCTGGACAACAGACTGGATTTTTCACCTATGGTTGATGTTTAATCCTCATGCTAACAGATCAGGGCAATGCTAAAAATAAACAAGAACTATATATGCTACTGTTGGTAAAGCATTCTCTATATTGTGTGCTTTAGTAAAACATGATTGGTTTTTACAAATCCCTTTGGAGGGGTAAACAAAATTTTGTTTTTCCAGCACAGGTATTTTCCTGTTACTTGGCACATCCTCAAAACTTCATGCTTTCCCTTCCCCATCACTCTCTTTCCTGGGAATTCTCAGCAAAGAGAGTTGGCAGCCTGGAGAAGGCAGCAGTGTAAATCCTACTAAAACAAAAAAATGAGAGTAAAACCTCCCAAGAAGTAATTCATCTCTGCTAGAGAAGTTTCACGTTCAGTGGAAGGAGACCAGCATAACTGACGTGGAGGCCCAAAGGGATTCTAACTGCTTAACATTCTTCTTCAGTGTTATGAGAAAAGTTTTCTAGACCGTCTAAACTTTCAAACCTGAATACAGTTTTTAAGATCAAGCAAGAAAGAACACGCCTTTCAGCCAAAAAAATCAAAATTTTATAAATTCCCTCAAGCTAAAATCAGTATTGTCACCCAACCTACAAATCTAATTCCATCAGTTAGATTTTTCTGTCAGGACTTCAACAAAAGGATACCAGGATGGCAATATTCATGAACTCAGAGACTGGAAAAATCTGCTCTAAGTTCAGTGCTGCCTCTAAGTCACTGTGTCTTTAGGCAGTCACTATAACTCTTGAGGCTTTAATTTCCTGGTCTGTAAGAGGGGTGTAAGAGAATTGCTATCAAACCATTATGCACTTATTATATAGCAGAAGCATTCTTAAATGTCTTGTAGGTAATTAGCTTACAGAAAAATTTAATACTCTCTATTAGCTCCAGAAAAATGTGGGTGGATTCCTACAGCAAGCCATAGTACACAAAGAACCTGTGAGTAGTCCAGCCCTGCGCTAGGCTATCTACTGAGCTCTACTTCTTTATAAACCTATTTGCACTAGTTGTGACTACCCGTATGCAAGGGCTGGAAGGTGGGGCACAAGAGTCTTCCTTCAGGAGCTTTCTTCTGTATTCTTTTATAAGTTTTATAGCAAGTGATGGGTAACTTTTATGTTGGAAAAAAAAGAAATGATATCTATTTATTCAGTCCTAGCAAGGAGAAATTTTAGAGCAGTCCTTCTAGCATGTAACAGTACTGAAGCAACATAACAAACAACAAGTGATGGGTGGAGATTAAATATTGGAAAGTGAAATTATGGATGATGCAGGGATTATACTGTTCATAACAGAAATCATGGATGTAAAGATGAGGGAGATGGAGGAGGAGAAGAGACATGGGATCAATATTACAGCCAAAAAGTTATTAATGCAATAAATAAAGATACACAGGAATTAGCTTTTATACTGAACAATCTGAATTGATGGTATCAAAATTTTTTTAAGTATTGGACCATATAAAAATTAGGTTACTGCCTCAGAATAATTGCCTCAGTAGAATTCTGTATTTTATTATATTAACATGGATTTATATATTTATCTTAAAATTGTGTATATGTGTGTGTATATATATATATATATATATATATATATATATAATTTTTTTATCTCTCTGTTTGAACTGCAACTACCAGTACCAGTTATATCAGATAAAAGGGGTCCTACAATTCTGTAATAGGATAATGTAGTCTCTCTGTGAAGACTGGGGAAAAAATGAGGTGAGAAATGAAACAGAGTACATTACGTCAGAAATTTACAGAAGGAATTGTGCTTCTAACCTGGGTCAAGAAAAGCAAAATCAGCCACTCTGGACTTACGTGTGTCAATTAATGGTAACCTAGACAGACTCTCCTGTAGAACTCATTAGGATGTCCTTAGTTGGAAAAGACCATTTGAGAGAGAAGAAAAGGGATTAGCTTGGGGAGGTTGGGATTTGACTGTGAATAGGGTGATATATCAAAGAACAAGAGCATCTAGTCTTAGAAAACCAAGATGGCTCCCACAGGTCTCATCTATGAAACAGACAGAAGCTCAGGAGGGGGCCGTGTGGCAGGCAGGCCTGGCACTATCCCTGATAATCTGATTATCTTGACAGAAAGAACTCTTTGCTGCTTTTTACTGAAAATATTTCTTTGTAAATAATGCTGCTTTTTCCTCACTTAAATTTCACAGAAGTACCTTTTGAAATAGTCACCCATCTAAGTTGTGTTAAAAAGAAAAGAGCAAAAAAGAAAAAAAAATGCTTGCTCAGTAAGGATGAATTGTGTCCCCAACAAAAGATATGCTGAACCCCCAGTACCTGTGATTTGGAAAAAAGAGCATTGCAAATATTATCAAGTTGAGATGAGGTCATCAAGGTGGCCCTAATTCAGTATGTTTGGTGTCCTAGTAAAAAGAGGATGCCATGTGAGGAGAGACACACATAGAAAGATTGCCATGTGAAGACAGAGGCAGAGATTGGTGTGGCATGGCCACAAGCCAGGAAATGCCTGGGGCTACCAGAAGCTGGAAGAGCCAAGGAAAGATCTTCCCCCAGAGGCCTCAAACAGAGCCTTGCCACATCAACAATGTGATTTTGGATTTTGAGCCTCCAGATCTGTGAGACAATAAATCTCTGTTGTTACCAGCTCCCAGCCTGTGGCACTTTGCTCTGACAGCTCTAGGAAACTAATACAGGTAGTCTGGATACCATCACCATGATAGGCGTCAGAGTTGATAATTTGTTGCAGGGGTTGGAAGGCAGGGCAAAAGAATCTTCCTTCAGGAGCTTTCTTCTGTATTCTTTGGGAAAATTGTACTTCTTGTTTGATTAAAAAATTTTTCCCTTATATGGGTTAAGACATTAGAATCTGAACAGGCAATCCTAAATTGGTCAACCATACAATCCTATTTGCTATAGACAGTTCTGGTTTATGTCTCAGTCCAATGTAATTATCAATAACGCCACCTTTCACTTTCAAATTTGAACAATAAAATTTTGGTCATCTACTTGTAAGTCTAAGACACTGAGGACTCTGGAATGTAATGATCAGTTTACCAATTTACCAATATCTAGGCTTTGCTTTCTTCTTTTTACTTTAGGAAAAAAGGAAAAGGAAAATGACAACAAAGGAAGATTGAGAATATTGATATTTTAAAACGCCCTCCATAAAATGTTTTGGGTCCATGTGTCTTTGGCCAGCTTCTGACACATTCTATATCTCCATCTTTCATCTTGTACAAAAAGTTATCAATATGGGGAATAGTGACCTGAGACCATGCAAAATATTTTGTTATTCAATAAATGCATACATATACATAGACATGTATACACATAAATTCTCTCTTTTAGGAAGTTAGCATATCAAACATGAAAAAAGCATAAAACATATCCATAGGGCTTAAAGACCATGAACATATAAAGTGCACATCCAGGTAACCACAAAACAGATGCACTGCCTACTCCCAGAGGCTGTCTGTCATGTTCCTCCCTGAAAAAACCAGTCCCTCCCCTGAGAGGTAATCAATATCCTAACTTTTATACCAACTATTTCCTGGCTTTTAATTATGGTTTTATTGCCTCTCAACATTTTGCATATCTAAGAAATATACTTTAGTTTGCCCTTTTTCCCCAAACTCTCAATATGGGGAAAATCTTATTTCTCCTGCTCAACACTGTGTTTATGAGACTCCTGCATGTTCCTGCATAGAGCAGTAGTTCATTTATTGTCATAACTCTATCAAGGAACCCATCCTATGACTAGAGCACTTTATTTGTTTATTCTACCAATAAAGGATATTCTATTAAGAATAGACATTTCTTTTCCAATTTACAGCTATTAATATCAGTCTGCTACTAAGAACATTCTTACACATCTAGCCTTGTCTCATTTGCAGAAGTTTCTCTAGGAATGGAATTAGCCACACGACATATATATTTCAACTTTGCTAGACAATGTCAATGGCTGTACTAATGTACACTTCTACCTTCTGTGTATGAGTCACTCGTTCCAAGTGTCACCAACACTTGGTATCATTAGGCCTTGTAATATTTGTAAATGAGATGGTCATGTAGCACCTTGTTGGACAAATGAGAAAAATGTCAACCCTATCTCTTAAAGAATTCACTGCCAGGCCAGTGGTTTTAGAATGACACAAATTCCATCATAACCACTTTCATCTTAACTCAGGGAAAAATTCTGATCTTAACTTCAGTTAAACCGTTTCAACAACTGTTCCCATACAATTCTCTCTCCCTCTCTCTCAATGTTAATGATAGGCAAACTGTTTCTGAACTAACTGACGTTGGTTACAACTATACATGTCCTCGTGATATTTCTTTCCAGAATTGACTCTCCACTCATCCAAAAACACCATGCTTCATGCCCCTGTGTCCATTCTAGGCCCACAGGACAGGCTGTGGCAACAGTGATACCCCAACCACCGCTTGTCTAGGACTGAAATGACCTCACAGAAATTAAGGCCCAAAGTAGAGAAGCAACTTATCAAGGATTGCAGCGCTTCAGAAGTTAAAAAAGATTCCACATCTCCCAATTTCCAAGTCAGAGGTCTTTCTGCATATGACATTTATGCAAATGCTTGAAATCTGTGGATTTGGTGCCACCTATGTCCCACTGAATTCCACATCAGTGCTAAAATGATCAAGAATGAGAATGTGTTTCAAGAATTGAATTGAGTGTTTAATTACAAGCCATCAAGGTAACTTGCTTTCATACTAAGAGCAGAGTTCTAATGGTGGCACTCTTACAGACATGCCCATCTCCAGCTGCCCTTTGAGAAGGTACTGTGTACCCTTCCACACTAAGGCCTCATGTTCAAAAGACCTAATTAGCATCTCCATGGAGATGTTCAAATTTCAAATTAAAATTTTGTTATTTTTCCTTTATTGACTAATGTTAACAGTTGCCATTTTTATACTATGAAACTGTTTCTGTATAGGCCACAGGATCAAGAAGAAAAAAATAATAATCAGCAGGAAAGAAATTTCTAAAATAACGAGCTTAAAATTGACATTGTTTACATTAAACAAAACAACAGGTAAAAAGGAAACAATGATTAAAAAACAAAACAAAACCCATACACAGAAACAAAAGCCTGGAAGATGAGAGAGCACCAGGTTTATAGACAAAAAAACCACAGAGTCGTCCTAGGTATTAATTCACTAGACATCCTCAGCAAGTCACTTGCCTCCCAATTCTGAGTCCCACATCTGTAAAGTGGGCATGAAGAACAGTGTTCACTGCACGAAGCTGTCCTATGGATCAAAGCAATGGGGCAGGAGCTGTGGGGTCCTATGCTCATTAGGTTAGAAGGTGGCCTCATTTTCACCGTGTACCAGACAGATCAGATTTGGAGCATCAAGCATCAAAAGCAATCCAAGAAAATGAGACAAGAGACGTCTGCAGTAAGTACAAGTTATTGCAATCAAAAATAAGAACTTAGTAACAAATGCAAAGAAGTGAAGAGAAAGCTCTGAAAAGAGTCACCAAAGAAGCAGAGCGCCCCCAGAAGCCAGCCCGTCCCCAGCTGGGTCAACAGTGGGACCGGGCGGGGAGAACCTACCAGTGCTTCGCGCTGCCAAAATGATCATCACAATAATCTTTTATTGTCACTTCCAGTTCAAGAAGTCTGTGAGCTTCCCTTTTATAAAACACATCACCCGTATCTTTTTTACAGGCGTGTTGTTTTTTTGTTTTTTGGTTTTTTTGCAGACATTGTGGGGACCGAGGCTGGCCACAGAGTTGGGGCACCAACTTCTCCCGCGGCGGCCTGTGGGTGCCCTTTGGTGTCTCCGGGCCTGTGGTCTCCATGGGCCACGTGGAGATGGCGCCTACACAGCCTAACACATATGGCTTCTGTGAGAGTCCAGAAAGCATGTGCGTGGAGGAGCTCCGTGAAAATGCAAAGCCACACGTGAATGTGGTTGGTGGGGGAAGAAGGGGGATATTTTATCGTATTTGCAAAAAGCGTCCAACTCCAGAGACTAAGACTCCCCTGAAAGATGCCCTGAGGAACCAGGAATGCCCCTGTGGTCTCACAGGGAGGAAAGCAGTGCCTGCATTTACTGTTACAATTCCAAGACCTTTCTTTTGATGAAAAGAACCACTGTAGACTGCATTTGAGTAGCTTTATACCGTTGTATTTCTGCACCAAATAACTCTCTAGCTTTTATTAAGTGTTCTACAGAGTCCTATTTATCAGAGAGGCAGGTGTATTACCTGATAATACAATAAGCTCTGGTGGATGTATGAGTTCTTTTATTTTTTTTATGCCCATAATCAGTTCCCAAAGCATAATAAAACAAAAGCCTTATTTCTCCTCCCAACATCCTTCAGTTTTTTCCTAGAAGTGAAGCTATAAATTATCAACTTTCAGAAATAACTGTGGCCATTTAATAAGAAATATAAAATATACTCTCATCTAACAAAGGACATGATAGATAAAAACAAACAAAGTATTTTTTACATTTGGTGACATGATGAAAGATGGGTACATGCAGGCATAGCAGTGGGCATGACCCAGGGAAACAGCTGAAAAGACCTCATTTAGGTGCCATAAAGTGGATATTCCACATCATTTTTCTAAAATGCAGTTGCAGGCATCTTATCTGACCTTCCCCTGAGCTTTGCAATTCCCCAAATTGTCAGAGCCAAGAAAAGAAGCACCTAATCATTGGATGTAGAGGCATAAAAGTGCAAACAAGGGCAACCCTGGGCTGACTGAGGATGCTGAGCCTATGGTGGCAGGGATGGCCACACCTCCAGCCCCTGACCTGCTGCCCTCCTGCACCTTCCATACCAGCTCCCTGTGCTTCCTCCTAGAAACCCACTCCTTTCACAGGCTGTACCCAACCTGTTCCCTGCAGAACTTCCCATCACAGCTTCCAGTTTCCAATATCCAATATGAAAAATTACAAATAATTTTTAATACACCCTACTTAATATACACCAGTCATGGGTAAGCCTCTGGCTAAATGCCGGAAGCTAAAGATTCCTACCTAAATCCTTAAGTGCCTAGCTTTAGAGAAGCTAATGTAATCTACATAACTGAGATGCTATTAGAAAGGAAGACTCTCCATGCAGCAAGCAAAAGAAGCTAGATATAAAAGAATACATTCTATATAATTCTATTTATGTGAAATTCTAGAACAGAAAAGATTAATCCATAGTGACAGAGCAGATAAGTGATTGCCTGGGGCTCAAACCCAGAGATAGAGGAATTGGTTGTAGAGGGGCACGGGGGAACATTTAGAGTAATGGAATGTTCTATACCTTGATCACATTAGTGCAGACACAGGTGTGCACATTTGTCAAAACTCATCAAATTGTTCACTTAAATCATGCATTTTCTTGTATGTAAATTATACCTCAAGAAATAAAAAAGAAATGCCCAATCTCAGCTTTTCCATAGACCTACTGAATCAGAGTCTGCATTTTAACTAAACTCCCAGATGATCGAAGTATGCACTGAAGTTTAAGAATCAAAGGATCAGAGAACCAGTGCTCAATCTGGAGACACCCTGGAATCACCTGGGGGAGGTTTAAACATTGCTTATGCTCCATAGATTGTGACAGATTTGGTGTGGGGGCTAGTCTCAGCACTGAAAATTTTAAAAGCTTAACCAGGTGATTCCATAATGCAGCAAAGTGTGAGAACCATTCACTCAGAGCAGCCTTTCTCAAAGTGGGGCCCTCAGACCAGCACAGCTACAGCATCCTCTGGAAACTTGGGAATGCAAAACCCCAAGCTGCACCCCACAACTACTTGATCAGAAACCCTGAGAGTGGAGCCCAGCAATGTGCCTCCACAAGTCCTTCGTATGATGCTGATGCACACCAAAGTTTGAGAATCAGTCATCTAGACCTAAGAAGATGTTTTCAAAAAACATATTACTTAATCTTCAACCCCTCTCCATGAATCTGAGTCAGCGTTTTCTAGGGAGTCTCTGGAAATCATCTGTGTTTGAAAATCGCTGCTATGAATCTTATAGAAGAGATCAATGTGACAATGAGATTATCATCCCATCTAATTTCCCTCATAATCACCAGCCCAGTGCTCATTGGAAGAGAGAAGGAAGATAAGTGGACAAGATACTATTTTGATATATTAACCAAGACTTTTTTAAGATCTCTATTTCCAAGTCCACTTGGCCCCCTTCCCCCAGTTGCAGCACACTGAATTGATACCTCAGGAAGTGGACAATGCTATAGAAAGTGGAGGAAGGAAAAGAGAGTTGGTTCTTCAGAAATTCAAAAGCCAAGCCCAAAAATGTAAATAAAGAGAACTCAGAGCATATATATTAGATTTCCAAGTCAGGAACATGATGAAGCAGAGAAGGGCTTAGAGTCACAAAGACTAAAAGATCTCCTAGCAGGGAAAGAAAAGAGGCAAAAACAAAGCAAAGTGTGTTTACCCAATTTTGGGTGTCTGAGAAAGGGAGTTTTGTGATTGTTAGGCTGGAGAAAGGAAAAACAAGGACATGCAAACAGAACAGAGAGATGCCATAGGGGGAGAACAGACCAGACCCCAAGGTCCGTGCCTTATATGGAAAGGGGACAACTCTTCCTGAATTCCATCCTTCTGATGTGCCAACTAAGACCCAGATGTCAGCCTCCTCCCTCTTGGAAGGAAAAAAGTTTCTAGATGTCTATTATGTCACCTTTAGCCAATCATACCTCTCCACGCCCCCTAGGATAGCTTGCCCACTCCTCCCCCTCCTAATCCCTTATAAGCCCCCACCTCCCTGACTGGGTGTGACTTCCCCGGCCTGTAGTACCCAGACCACAGAACATCACCTGGGAGTTGCACTCAAATAAACTACCTGGCCCTTTGTTGCCTCTCTTTGCCTGCTTATTTCAGCTAAAAATTATTTTATATTTGGTGCCAAAACCTGGGAACGAGCGTGAGCACGGGGCCCCAACAGGCCACCGGTGGCCCCGCCCCCTCCTTCCCCAACCCGGGGCCTCAGCCTGCTCTCTGCTGCGTGGACTATTTTCCAGTGAGTCCTTCAGTTTCCCCCAGTCTGTTTCCCTCCCTAACTCCATTTCACCTGGTCCATTAGAAATCGTACATACATCCAGGTGGGGCATTTGGCCCACCCTCTACGGACATCCGGCCTGCCCCTGGCCCTGAAGTATGGGAGACGTCCCTACCCCAGGCCCCAGGACACCTGCAGGCATCTGGCCTGCCCATGGCCCTGTGGTGGGGGAGACGTCCCCTCACCCAGGCTCCCAGGCAATCTCCCCTGACTTGGCGTGCTTGGGATGCTGGGCGCTCCTCTCAGCAGGATTAGTTGGGAAGTGGCATAGACATGGGGAACCAGCCCTCAAAAGCAGAGGCTTAGACCCCACTGTGGTGTCTCATTTCTAATTTGGCTACTCTATATTTGTCCTGGGAAGTTCACAAATAGAAGCTAGTCTTTCTTTGCTCTGAGGCCGGGCCTCAGTATCCCTTGGACAATCAATCTCGCTGGCCCCCTGAAGGAACTTTCAGTTTTAGCCTCCTCACCAACTTGATTAATTATTGCCACTGGAGCGGAGAGTAGAATGAAATCCCATATGTGCAGGCTTTTTGGACTTTGCACTCCCATCCAGACCTTTATGTTAAGTGTTCAATGACTCAGGTTCTCCTGGCCCAATCTCCAGTTAAGGATTGTCAGCCTCTTACTCTGCTCAGTCCTTCTTCCTTTTCAGATCCATCAGAAGAACTCTGTCGCCCACCTCCCTCAGCTCACAATCCCCTCCCCCTTTCTCCACTACCATCTTTAAGTCCTTTGTCTTCACATGTGTCACCGCCATCTTAAAGTCCTACATTCTCAACCATGCCACTGTCCTGCTCTCCTCTTCCGGTGGCTGCACCACCCCTTCCCCCTCTCTTCTACCTTCACCACCCTCTTTCCCCACCAGAACACGCCCCTCCCGCCCTCTGGTTCCAGAAGCCACAGACAGGAAGCTGAAGAGAGAGAAGACAATTGGATATCAGTGACTCAAGTCTTTATATCGGTTTGTCTGTCTGTGTATATGTTTTTGTGTGGGGAGTGTTGCTGACTGTAGTCATTGCATCTCAGTTTGTATGTTTGTGTCTCTAGGTGTATGGATGAAAAATATTTTCCTACGTCTGGATAGTATTAATAAAAATTGATTTAAAAACGAGCACTTGTGAAAATTGGGCATTCTAAAACTTCCAGAAAATATGATAAAAAATGTTAAGCATTAATGCTAATTTGGGTTTGGCTGAGGCGGGCATGTCCTTATGGTTATTAGCTACCTAAGTTTACCTAAGGTCATTTAAATCAATGTTATCTGCTAAATCTTTTAAGAATAAAATGCTTAAGGGCTTGGCTTTGTCTAATATTCAGTAAAGGTCTTGTAAGTAATCTAGCATAGTTGTTATGAATGAGTGAACTAAATAAGTGTGGCAAGTGAACACCTTTTTAATTGTGTGATACAGTGTGTATACCTACCTGCAGCCTGAGAATCTTTGTAGTAACCTAAAACCTTAAAGTTTTGCTAAATTAAGAAGATATACTTTATGTTTAGTGAGAGATTGTACTGTAAAGCTCAGTTACAGAAATTATAAAATGTTCATAAATTTGTCAGTCTAAAGAATGCTAGTGTAACAGTTTACAATAGCCTGCTTCTCAGTGTTCACTAAAAATTAAGGTACCTAATAGTTTTAAGTTCTAATTAAAACTACTTAACATAATTAGGAAAACATTTCTACATGCTAAAGAATGTGTCTTTTGATAAAAGAAAGTAACTTTATTCTAAAGTATAGCTGTTTATTTAGAAAGAGAGATCTAAATGTAGAAAGGTTGTAGAAAGTTTGTGGAAGAATTTAATATGGTCATGCTATATAAAATTAAAGTAAATGAGTCTCGGTATCAAGTACACAGCAAAAATTAGAATTTTGTTTTCAGTTAAAAAGACTAAGTTATCTTAACTGTTAGTCTGCTCCTAATATTGAAAGATTGCAAAAGTTCTCTAATTGTTTTATCAAAGCAGTTTCTCATGCTTAAAGTCTCAATGAGTTGTCGGAGTATTTAAGAAAATAAGATCTTAACATTCAAAAGACTAAAAGCTAAAGTTTGCTAACAACTGTGTAACCTTCTTTATTTGCCTTTGAGGTATTTTGTTGTCATTCTAGTTAAATAGATAAGTATTGCTTCATGACAACCTATAATCCTATTTAAGCAAGTGCCAAAGAAACTTTCTTCTGACAACTTCCCAAAATCAAATTCAAAAGGTACTTTTACCTCTAGTTAACTCTGATATTTTCCAGAGGGCCCCTGGAACATGTCAGAGGAACTTTTTCTCATTGGAGAAAGTATTTGGCTAATTTAGCTTATTTATCTGATATATAATTACCTGCTTAATTACCTAGAAAGCACTGTCAAAAAGAATAATGCTAAACTTTGTTACTAAATGTTTTGTGTTACAGAAATATCAGAATTTCCTTATGACAACTGTCTTACAGTAAGCTCTCATCAAATCTTTAACCATTGTCATTTGTAAGTCTTTTATTATTTATAGTCACTGTTTTATTACTCTTAAGCTAGTAAAGAACTAGATTTCAGCAGAACAGGTATTAGTTACATAAGATTAAGTAAACTAAGGAATATGATTTTGTGGCTTTTTGTTTCAAATGTTGTTGATAAAGTATTTTAAGCTTTTTCTCTTAAGCTGACAACAGTTTAGTAAATGACTGCCTTTATAAGCAGAATTAAAATTTTATCTTTCTCTCTATCTGATCCCTCCAAAGTTTAAAAACTCTAAGTGACTATTTTTATATTTCATGGCAGTATGTTTATTTGCACAAATTCAATAAGAATCTGCTTTCCTTGTAAGAGGACCAATTAAAAACACTAGTTATATTACCAAGGCTTTGACTGGAACGTCATACCTGAGACACATATGTAAATTCAGATATGAACAGACAGCTTTAAGGAACTAAGATTGACTTTATAAAGCCAACAAAGCCCCTTAAAAGAACTGGCCTGGTACCTTGCTTACAGAGTTCCCAGCAGCCTTATCAGGTGAGTAAGGAACATCACTTCCTGGCAGGTGCAGGAACCTCAAGAATGTCTTGGGAACCTCAGAGAAGAGAGGAATTCACCCAAATGTACAGGTACTGCAGGCACAACCTGATGGCAAGTCTGGCTTGGCTTTCTGGCCTCAAGAAGCCTTTAAAAGTCCAATCTGAAATTCCTTATAAAAAGTTCCAGCAAAGTATATTTAAAAGAGCCTATGTAATCAATTGCTCTTCTTGCTGTACTTATGCAAATAATCAAGCCAACTGTTAATTATTTTCTTAATCTGGCTACTTCTAATAAAAATGAGGGTGATTTTAGAGAAAGGTATTGTTTCAATAATGCAGTCTTACCTATACTAAATCCCAATACTAGTCATTGAGATGTAAACTCGATCCAGAATTCCAGGCCCCCATAATGGCCTGGCTAATGCCCCTACTGGGGCCCTTAATAACAATTTGTGGTTTACTCTTAGTTGCCCCTTGTGTCCTCAGGTTCCTCCAACAGCAGCTAATCCAGATAACCTGGGTCGCCACCAGCCAGATGTTACTTCACTGTTATGTACCTCTTCCCGCTGAACCCCCTCCTTCAGCCTAATACCAGCCTCAAACCCCCATGATGCCCCTTATCAGCTGGAAGTAGCCAGATCGAGTCGTCGCCCATTATGACCAAAAAGCCGGAATGTTAGGCTGGAGAAAGGAAAAACAAGGACATGCAAACAGAACAGAGAAAGGCTTTCCACATAATAAATTACTTAAATGCCATAGGGGGAGAACAGACCAGACCCCAAGGTCCGTGCCTTATATGGAAAGGGGACAACTCTTCCTGAATTCCATCCTTCTGATGTGCCAACTAAGACCCGGATGTCAGCCTCCTCGCTCTTGGAAGGAAAAAAAGTTTCTAGTTGTCTATTATGTCACCTTTAGCCAATCATACCTCTCCACGCCCCCTAGGATAGCTTGCCCACTCCTCCCCCTCCTAATCCCTTATAAGCCCTGACCTCCCTGACCAGGTGTGACTTCCCCAGCCTGTAATACCCAGACCACAGAACATCACCTGGGAGTTGCACTCAAATAAACTACCTGGCCCTTTGTTGCCTCTCTTCGCCTGCTTATTTTGGCTAAAATTTATCTTACAGTGATCTGCCTTGATCACCACCCCTGAGCAGAGCTGGAGGCTTGTTAGAAACCCACATAGGTTTGGAGGATCCACAGTAGAATCAATGCCCCTCTCCCTGTGTAAGCCTCAGAGAGGTGGGCAGAAGACCAGAGTCCAGTGACTGTGTGCTGCTGGGTCAGGATGTGACTCAGAGAGTTTCTTCCAGTTTTCCAGGACTCTGCATGATGAGAGACAGAGCTGGAATCCCATATCCTATTCAAGGACTGTTGCCAGACCTTAGAGGTCTTAAAGATGAGTATGAAAGAAGAAATAGCACAACCCATGTAAACTGACAAACTCAAAAACAGTAAGGACAGTGAACATCTCAGAAAATGCCCATCTGGGAAAATGCCAACAAGGACCCAATGATCTCCTCTAGAGCTTGTATGTGAGAACATCCCATGTTGACTGAGACTCTCTGCCACCTGCTAGAACAGAGACTTATAATATAAACTGTAGCATTTATTGAATACTTCTTATGTTCCAGATGCTGCTCTAAAGGCTTTCCACATATTAAATTACTTAATCCTCTGAACAATTTTTAAAAGTAAGTACAATTATTATGCTCATTTTACAGAGCGGTTAAGGAACTTGCCCAAGGTCATACAGCTAACAAAGAGTCAGAATCTGAACTCAGTCTGCCTGGCTCCAGGATATCAGACATAAGGTCATGGATGTGGGAGAAGCTACTTCAATTTGTAAACTCACCTTAGATTATTCTAATAGCAACTTAGAGTCTGTTTACATTGTTCAAGTATCAGGCATGATTTCACTATTATTAATTGCTAATACATTGACCCATAGAGCAATCAGGATTTTAAGAAAAATTATTCCCATTCAGTGTAGTATGAGATATTACTAACCATGACATATCACCAACACAGCATTTTTTTAAATGAATAGTTTGGCCCAGAGTAGTACAACATATTTCACTTATGCCTATATTTGAAGAAGATATTAAAAATATTTTTAAAAATTGACAGGCATGGGCAGTAACCAGACAGAACAAATGCCTGCAGATATCCAAAATGACCATTGTGGGACATGGTGGCAAGATGCTATACCCATATGTGAGGTTGAGTTTCAACACTCAAACTTCATACACACATTGCTGAAACCCAATATGTAAGCAGCACACTGTTCTTTGATCTGAAGTGTGCTGATCACCCTTCTGAAGGTGAACATTAAAATTTGTTTTGAGTTTGACCTTTGGAAGATGTTTCTGGGATGGATCTTTTTTCAAATAGATGGATAAATGAATAGAATTGTTCGAATTGTAAGCACAAAGAATATGTGCCAGTCATCTCCCAAGCCCCACAACTGATCATCAAACTAGTCAGCTTACCTAGGCAACAATTTCCTTAAAAAACAAAACAGACAATAAATGTAGTCACTGCTTTTTGATTACAGCAAAACCACAAATGGCAATAGAAAGTGCTGAGTAGCAAAAAGTCTGATATTTGTTATTCTCTCCCCCTTCCCAACCCCCCACATCTTCTGTTCCAGTCACGCTGTCCTCAGAGCATACCCCCATATTCTAATTTGTTCATTCATTCATTTATTCAGAGTTTTCTAGATGCCAGCATTTTTTCCCCCCAAATCCACTTATCACAAATCCAATTCGTTCTCCAAGATACTTTCCAAATGGAACTTTTCCAAGAAGACCTTCATGATTAGGTGTCAGAAATGCTCTTTTAATTTGTAAACTGAATGAGAAATCTCCCCAGTCAGCATGCAGGCACCAAAAGCTCAAAGAAAAGGAGAAACAAAATCATATCTATGCCTTTTTGTCACACAGAAGGGGCTTACTCATTATGTTGTAAAAGACTGAATGAATTCTACCTAAGTGAACAGGACAGTGACTATCCATACTTACACCCCTCGCAGAAGGGTGCATTCTGTCTCCCCAACTAGACTGGGCATTCTTCAAGAATAGTGACTGTGTCTCAATTTCTCTTCTAGGCTTCACTCTGCACACACAAATTAGTGCCTTGTTTAGGACTCCATATAAAGAAATGAATTATGACACTCAACTAGCTTTGAACAATAAACAAGAAATCTGTTTCATGACTTTGTCACAAGGGAAAAAATTGCCTTCAGATATCACCCATGATAGGGAACACTGAAAATTCAATATCCTTCTGTGATGTCAATTTTTAAAAGTTTCAGACTTCATACCTCTGTAACGTCAACCACTGCAGAAAGGAGAATTGGTGGCTTTTTTTGAAACTATGAAAATGTTCCACCATCTGCCATGAATATAAAACATGATGTGTGATTTTTCAATTTCTTAGGAGCCTGAGTGAAAACAATGAAATGAAAAACAATCAGGAAATTTCATTGGAATGCAGACTTGGATTCAGTATAACTGAACAGAAGTTTACAAAAAAGTAAACTTTTTTAAAATGAATAGTTTGGCCCAGAGTAGTACAACATATTTCACTTATGCCTATATTTGAAGAAGATATTAAAAATATTTTTAAAAATTGACAGGCATGGGCATGGTAATCAAAGCCAACCAAAAATCCAGGCTGGAACTAATAATAACTCTTGTCATTCTGAAAACTTCATTGAAATCTCTAGACTTCAAAAAATTTATCTTGGATAGTACTATAAAAACAGTACAATATTGGCTGGTTTTACCTTTAGAGTATTCTTAAAGGGATAGAGAATAAGAACCTCAGAATAAAATGTCAACTAAAATGATTAAGCAAGTGGGGTGTGTGGGGAGGACTTGACAATATAGGTGAATGTAGTAACCACAATGTTGCTCATGTGAAACCTTCATCAGATTGTATATCAATGATACCTTAATTTAAAAAAATGATTAAGCAAGTAAATTGAGGGGACAAAAAAGAAGCCCAAGGCTGGAACTCATAGGGTCAGTGTTCACGGCCTGTAACTTCCACTCAGTTATGTCACTGAGCCCTTTACCTCACTGAAGCTCAGTCTCCTTATCTCTAAGACAGGAATATTAACAATATTCTGCATTCCTTACCATTTGCTTTAATGAGCAAATGAAATAATGTTTGAGAAATCACACTGCAAACTATAAAATATAAAAATATAAGATACTAGAATTTAAAAAATTGTAAATACAAATAATGAGGACTACAAGCATATTCTCTAAACAAAAGAAAACGTCCCATGTGTTCCAACAAAGCATTTTCTTCTTCTGAATGTATATGGCAAGTCTTAAATCATATCAAAAGTTAAATCACATTTGGCTTGACAAAATAAATTATATTATTTAATGAAATGAAATGTAGGTGAAACCAGGGCTGCTCTGGAAAATAATGTACATAGGTGAGTATGTACAGACATGGAGGTGATAGAGTCTGGAGGGAGGAGGTGAGGGTGGGCAAGGCACCCTGCTGCTATCTTTACGTGTCTGTCAGCAGGTACCACTCAAGTCCTACTTCCTCCCTGAAGGCCCAGCTACCTCCACTCCTACCACTGATCTTCGCAGAAGAACTCACCCTCCCAGTATATCTGCCTAACAGTATATCTGGTACTGTTCAGTTGTGTCTCCCCAAAATGCATTGTCCCATCTCTCGAGCCCAGGCTATGGCATCCTTCTGCATGACTCAGAGCCCTTGGCAGAGAGCTGGGAACAGAGTCCATTCTCAGTTGATGCTTACTGATTAATAAATCATTTTCTACAAGGCTGTATCTATGCCTCTAATAACCTGGTCCTGTGTCTGTAAAGAAAAGCAATCAAGAGGAAAAAAGGCTTGATTTGGGAAAGGATCCAGCAAAGAAAACTCCTCCATGTTACCTTTTCTGTGGTAGTCTTTAACAATCAGTCATCAACCCATCCCCAAGTCTCAGACCCTAATCTCACCAGGAGACCCAGGAGAGGCAGGGCTGGTGGCCAGAGAGTCAGGTCTGCATCTCTGTCCTACTAGCTGTGGGGATAAATGGGAAAGGAGCACCTCTCCCAGACCATGGAGCCCCACCTACAAATTAAACCGTTGGATCTGATGGTTTCCAGGAAGCCCTTGCAATTCTAAACTCAATAAAGGTAGGGCACTGAAAGGAGCAGCTTACTGGACCCTGGCTGGTGATTCAGTAAATATACTTGGATCATAAGAGACAACTGGATTAAGGGGTAAATGATGGCAGATCTCTGTGGAAAACCAAAAAGGAGATTTTGCTTCCAACTGTGGCTGCTGTTTCTTTCCAAAAATGTGACTCTTGTTGGGAATCAGGCAGTCAGAGAAGCACACGTGACAGCATGGTTCTCATTACAGAAGGAGAAAGCAGAGCCCTGGAAGCTTGCAAATTGAACATGCATAGTAATAGGCTTCATGGAAAACAAAAATTACATCAAATAGCTCTTCAAAAAGAAATTCACTTTTATGAATAAATACAGCCTAGGGTATTCTCAGAGTTCAGGGAAGGGCAGAATTGAGGTTACATTTGCAAAATCTCCCAGCAATGCATAAATGAGTTAGGCTATAAATGAACACTAGATTTGCTTCAACCCTAAGAGCTTCTATAAAGCATAAAAGCTTTTAACTCCCTGTGAATAATACTTTCCCATAAAAATCTGTCTTCCTGAGCTGTATTTCTATAATTTCTGTATCTATAATTTGGGGCCTTGTTGTTATTTTAAGATACAGTGAAAAGTAGTTTCAAAGAAATAGTTCTTACAAACACATCTGCATGCTGAGCCAGTTAACTACCATCATGTTTTCTCAGCAGCACCTCCTCTGATTATGCATTTATCAATCACAGATTCAACTATTCAACTTGATTCCTGCTTATCACTCCTCTCTTCCTTCTGCTGTCCAAATCCTTCAAGGCCAAGATCTGGGAAACATGTCCTGTTTACTCCAAGCCACGCTGACCTCCCCTCTCCAGCTCATTCAGATTTACACTGTACCAGATAATTTAGCGCTTGACTGTATAGTTGCAATTCTATTGCTCTCTAATAATTTCATAAGACCTAACATAAATTGCTGCAACTAGATTGTGATTCCTTTGAGACTCTAAAGACATGACTTCTTTTATATGAATCTATGGTTGATGCTTAATAATATCTGGAAGAAAAGAAACAGACAACAAGGGAAGAAGAGTGGCAGCCAACAAATACTTATTGCTTGACTGATTAGACTGCAGAGCACATGGCAGGACATCACAAGAGGGCACACAAATAAGTTCTTTTAAGAAAATAGCAGCTGGACCCTAAAGAGACATAGTATGATATAGGGTTTAAGAGTGAGGGCCCCAGAGTCAGGATCCCTGGCTTTGAGTTCTGGCTACCACCTTCCTAACAGTATTATCTGCTTTGTGCCTCACTTTCCATAGGTTTTCAAAATAAGGATAATAGCTATACTTATAAATATATATACTTATATACTTATTCCACAAGGTGTTGTAGAGATTAAATGAGCTGACACATGGTAAGTCCTTAGTTAGTACATGGCTATTATGAAGTAAGTACTTCATAAATGCTATTGTTATTATGATTTTGGTTCGGGTTAATAGCAATTCCCCTAGTGAATGGGACTCATGTTCATTGTTTTGCTATAGACAGATAAAAAAAAAAACAGAAATGGATCAGGTTTATAGCTAAAAAGAAGGAAAGAAAAATTGATAGAACCAGTGAGTTTTGAAATCTACACTAGAACTACTTAAAGAATGAGCTTGATGTATCACAAAGAGACCCATGGAGGCCTGATTTCTGGATGAGGAAAAAAAAAGATATTGCTCAAGCTTAGCGTCCAAGAACTGAGTGAAGGGAAGGACCTTAGGGAGTTTCACGGCTGTTCTACACTGAGCTAAGAAGAAAAGCCAATGAACTCCTTCAATCTGAACAGAGCTTGAGTCAATGCTCTGCATCTACATTATTGGGCTGTACCTAAGATGCATCAGTCAGGACACACTAGGCTATGTTACAGTAACAAACATCCCTCACATCCCCAGAGCTTAATGAAAGTTGTATCTATCTCATACCACATGTCTATACTATCAGCAGGAGGCAGAGGACTCTGCTGATCATAGTATCTGAGGGACTCAGGCTGCCAAAAGCTGACACCACCATCTCAAAACCATGCTTCATGGCTTTCCACAGCAGAGAAAGAAAGAATGGAGGTTTGGGCATCATCGTTTAAAGGCGTCTATACAGAAGGAGCATATCACTCCCACTCACATTTCATGGGTCATTGCAAGTCAAAGGCTGTAATTCTGGGGGGAAAATGTTCTCCCAGCCTGGGGAAAAATACCTTTGAAACTGAAATCAGCCAAAGGGAGAAGTAAAGTTGGAGAAACCAGTTTCTTGCTTACAAGCACTTGTCTGTTTCTGCTCGCCTATGTTTCTCATGAGCTGGCTGCAAAAAGGGACCCCATTCAGCCTCTCCAGTCCAGATATGCCCTTGCTCCCCTTTGTAATTACCTACTGATATGGAGAGTGGGCTACTTTTCTTCACCCCTTGGAAACACCTATTGATATGGAGATGTGCTAAGGACAGGCGAGAGATTCTGGAAATATTGCAATTTTACCCACACAGGCCAATGCCTAAATTCAAGGAGTTACACACTCAGGAGGAAAGAAGTAGAAATTTGGATGAGCCCTAGAGAAGTCAGTACTAGCAGAGCTTGCCCTGCAGATCCCTCCTGCTCGGAATAGCTGAACGGCAGAGTGATAATGATGTGTTGTGACTGATATGATCTGGTATGATATGATATATGATAGTATCAGCTACTTTTATTGAGCACCAATACATGCCAGGCACAGAAACATGGCACTCAATAAATGGTAGCTGTCCTCTTTGTAGCCATTGTCATCATTGTTACTATTCTAATGCTAAGCACAGTCTTGCAGGGCAATATAATCTCTACTCCATATATTAAAAGAAAAATAAAACTGAGACTCAAAGAGATTTAAAAACACACACAAGGCCATATAGACTACAAAGTATTGATCCCCTGTCTTTCCACTACAGCATCCATCTGCTCTAAAACCTTAAACATGACCCTAGCCTATCTTTCCAAGGATGTTTCCCACTTGTCCCCTTGTTGCAATTCACAAGTTAACCGAACTACTCTCCTTCTTCATAAGCTTCCTCTTTGTGCTTTTGCTCATGTATTTCCAGCATGTAGAGAGACCTCTTCCTCCTTTTCATACATCTAAGTTTTCTGATACATCAGTGCATGCTCATAAAAACCACTTCTTCTATGAAATTGTCTCCGTGCCCTCCAATAAATTTTTTCCCTTCTGATTTCCTATAGTACCTTACCACTGTCAATGTCAGCACTGTATTTACATCTGACTTCTCCCTCCTCACTGTGAACTCCAGGAAGGCAGGGTGTGCACCTGCATCTCTGAGCGTGTATCAACCTTAGTGCATAGACAGATGTAAAGGCTATGCTGTGAAACGTTATTTTCCTGAAATTACAGTAGATCTGATTTTGACAACCACCCCATCCCCATGGCGGGTCTGGTAGGACATTCAAGAGCAGTTATTATTCAAACACTCCCTCCCTAGAGCTCCATGAATGCCCTAGGCATAAGGAAAACTTTCCCAGAGGCCTTGCTCTGGGTTCCCAGAAGTCATGGCTGACATGCACATAGTCCCTTGAAAGTTCTGCTCTGTCCAGGGCAGAGATCTGGGAGTCCTAAATCTGTCATTATGGAAAATGGACCAAGCAGCCAGAGCCTGCCTGGCCTACTGTCAGCCTCCAAGCTCCAGGTTATGGAAAGGAGGTGAGCATGGGTTGTAAGGCCACACAGACCTCCCCAGCTCTGGGTGAGATCCCCTCCACTCTGTGGTACTGCTTTGCTCTCTCTCACCTCCCCCACACCCAACATAGCTCCCTTGCTCAGGCTTTCAGAATACCAAACCCAAGAAAGACCTCTGCAGGCAACTTCTACCGTCTACCCTGCCACCAACCCCTCCTTCTACCCTAAGGCACAAAAGGTCAAAACAGTCTATTCCTTTGAATATGGACAGAAAAATACAAAAAAACAGAATTTGAATAAATTATCCAATCATGCAAGCCTCAAATGTTGATCTGCACAAAGGAGTCTTTCTCCACTTGATTAAAGGCATGGATGATGGGAAGATAATCTAGGAAATGCAACAGGATGATTCAATTAAATGAACCAGTATGAGAGCCTTTTAATATACTTCCTAATGGAGCCAGCAATGTTATCTTGTGCAGGCCTGCACAGCAACAGTGCTAATTGGCCTACAGTTGTACAAAAATCTAAATGGTAGAATCCTACTTAATGGGAGCTAATCAAAAAAAGTGGATTTTGAAGGGTTGTTTAAAAATATGACTGAAATAAATGTTGACAGTTGCTTCAACAAAGTTATATTGACTTGTTTAAAATAAAAGCTTTGACATATGTGCTCACATATATAATGTATTTGCCATGAAATCTGCATTCTCAAGGATATTCCGTTTTGATATTTTCTTGGTCTAGAGTACACGGACTTAAAGAGATATGTGAAATCCTGGAATTTTATGCAAATTTATATATGTTGCTGCATATGTATGTATTTCTGGGGAAGGGAGTCCATGCATTCCATCAGATTGTCACAGGAGTACATAGATCATAAAAGGCAGTGTCCAACATACACATGTATTGCTAAACTCCCTCTTCATTTTTTCCTGTTTTCTAGGTAACTTAAAATAAATGAATCAGAAAATTACCAAGTAGCCTTCAAATTGACACATGATGTTGACGGATTCCATTAAGGGTCACCTACAATGACACTGTGCCTTACTTTGCAACCTGAGTCCAAATGAGAATTCCAAATCACTGGAGTTATACTATAAAGGAAGCATAGTAAAGAATTCTAAGTAAGAGCCATGGCATTATGAGAGAAGGTGGCATACTTCCTTCAGCTGGGGTGGATGTGGAACCCTCCACAAGGTAAGGTCACTTCACTCCTGTAAATAAGAGAAAATTCTTCAGTGATAGAGGAGAAATGAGAGACCACCAGCTACTAGGGAGCTTGCTGTACAGTTGAGAGAGTAAATCTCCAATGTCAGAATCAAAATTGAGGTGATATGAAAGGTTGACACAATGTTTACAACTCATCACAGAAAGGAAGTTGAAAGCTGGTGGTTAAATGGAGCCTGTTCCTACTGAAGGAACTAGTTCTCCATCAGTGGAAATGGTGGAAAATGCGAGCAGGCCCTACCCCAACTGATGCCCATGCTTTGCTTTAAAGGTGGGGTGGAACTTCTGGGGTCCATGTCTTTACATCCCCAAACCTATAATCCTGTCTGCCTTCTATGGGGGCACATCAAATGAGGAATGTGAAAGTGTAAGCTTCCTGAGAACAGGCATTAAAATAACAGTGCCTAATATATTATCTCATGGAATCCCCACAATAGCCAAGGAGATACTGCTATTATACCATTTTTCAGATGAGGAAAGTAAGGCAGAGATGTTAATTAATTTGCCCAAGTTTAAGTGGTGAGGATGGAATTTGAACTCAGGCAGACTATTTCCTGAGTAACCACCCTCAGGGACTGCTCAAGACCACTCCTATAACTGTTTCATTTGTGCTACCCAAGTACAGTGATTTTCAAGTCGTAAGTGCTCAAATATTTGTCAAATAAATGAGTGAGGCTCGTATGGGTGTTGCTGGTACGTGAAGTCTAACTCCACCCATTTTCCTTCTATCTAAGGAGGCATATCAGTGAGAGGCTGAATCTTCTATGACAAAAACATGAGTTGCATACACAAATTTTAGTGTGTTCTCAAACTCGGGTAGTCTCAAATTCTACCAATTTTTAGCAACCAGCACATTATAAGACCATTGTTGAGAGAATGGAGGCTGGTTGCTCTGAGCAATAACTCCCCAGAACTGACAACTGGGGAAGCACCCAGCAGAGACAATATACGAGAATCTGCAGGTACTCCACCAGCATTCCTCCTCCTGGCCCTCCCGAGGTCGCAGAACATGTGGGACTGTGCCGCCCTCTGAGGTTTACATTTCCAGGGCTCCCTCACATCAGCTATGGCCACATACCTCACTTCTCACTGGTGCGATATGAGCAGAGGCGTGCCATGTGGCTTGCAGGCCTGCTCCTTGAAACCTTGCACATAGGTGCCCCTACACTGACACCTCAGTGACTGTTGAAAGGCCTGGGCTCAGATAACACCTTCTGGCCCTGCTGCCCTGACCTTACTAGAAATGCAGAGCTGAGGGCCACAGCTCAGAATCAAAAAGTGCATTTAACCAGCTCCACCAGTGATCACTGCATGTTGAAGTTGAGAAGCACTGAACTACGGGGTCAGAGAAACTAGATGAAAAGAAGCCTGTGGATTACTCCTCAGAATAAGCTCTGGAACAGAGCTGCCCACAACCTGGCTCATCCACCTCAAACTGTTCCATGAGGAAAAAATCCACTTCTATCTTTGTTAAGCAGCTAAATGATTATTGAGTCTCTCTGAGAGCAGCCTAGCCTTACCCTGACTGACACAGTGAGAAATACGTTCTTTTAGAGATCAGCAGTGAACACCTTGGAGGAGAGTGTGGGGGCAAAGTGTCAAAGGAACCTCGCCCCTTTACTTCTGATAGTGCATTTGAACGATGCTATTAGGAGTGTGCTTCCTACTGCGCAATCCAGATGTCAGGCAGGATCCCTTACCCCTTTCAGATCTGGTTAAGATCGACTAGCCTTAACTCTAAGACTTAATGGAAGCCCAGAACTTTCTCTTTAGTTTCTGCAGATTCCTGGGAATTTATTCTCCCCACTTCTCTCAGCCTCTGCATGCCCGTTACTGCACGCTGTCCTGGTTTCTTCACATATCAGTCTCAATGTGAAGTTTGGACCCTCCCCTGATTGCCAGTGGAATGTCACCCTTCTCCATGGTTCCCACAGGAAACACCATTCAAGATTCAAGACATCACACAAAGAAGTTCTATATGGCCTTAGTCTTCCCTCTGAACCCTCCCCACACTTCCGCACTCGCCTTCCCTGGTATAGCTGAGAACAGTCTCAGCCAAGGGGAGGAGACAGTTGGGAGGGAATGCTATACCAGAAGAGCAGGAGAGGGAAGTCCACTAGCCTCAGGTTTTGGAAGGACTTTGCCAAGACCAGGCAGCAGAGTGCTTCCACTGCTTTCCCAGCCTAGGGTCTGCGGCCTCAGCTTCCCTTTCCTCACAGCCTCGCCTTCTCTCAGAGGAGCTGTGGCACAGCCTCCCCTAAATTACTCCATGTATACACTCACACAACCACCTTTTATAATACATCTACTACATGCAGGCACTTTGCTAGGCACAGAGGATACCAGGGTCAGAAGACATGAAATCTGACCTCAAGTTGCTGAATGCCTGTTGGGGAAACTAGCTGGGAAAGTGGAGATCATGAAACACTGTGGTTATGGTCTGGTCACAGTCTGCACCAGGCACAGGGCAGGGGGCAGGAGCTGCATCTTGGTGTCCTGGAATGGGGAAGGGAGGCCTTCCCCAAGGGTCGTCACTCAGCCTGACACTTGAGGTCAGTGAGGGCAACAGGAGAATGTTGCAAAGCCTAGACCCATTTATGCACAGGCTCAAAAAGATGGTTTCCTTGGGACCAACTAGCAATATTCAAGTGTGCATAGCAGGGGAGGGAGGGGAGTGAGAGATGAAACAGGACAGGTGGGCCAGGCCAGGCTGCTAAAGTTGTTTATATATACAAAGGACTGAGCTTTATCTAGATGCTTACCTTTTTGTATGCCATGGATCCCTTTGAAAGTCTGATGAAATCTATGGACACCTTTGTAGGAAAACATTTTTCTATGTATAAAAGGCAACACATAAGATTACAAAGGAACCCAATTGTATTAGATAGAACTCTATCCTGATGAAGACCTCAGGTTAAGAACACCTGAAGGTGATCAAGTACCAGAAAGCAGGGAGGTGACATGATCTCATTTTCATTTCAGAAAGAGAACTTTTATTTTTTTTCAACAGCTGGGTGGCAGGTAGGAGGGGGAGTGGGGGGATGGCCGTTGGAGGCACATGACACTAGAATTTGAAGAAACAGTCTGGCAGCTGTCCGAGTAACCCAAGTGAGAAGGTCTTGGTGAAAATGAGATGGTGGTTATTATTATCTATTACATGGCACTTCTAAAGCAGCACTCTGTAATGCCCAGAACCTTCATTAATATTAAATATTTTATAAAACCCCTTTTACCATCTTGAGCCAAAAGTTACTGATAATATAACCTACCTACACACCTTCCTATACCTTTAGAAAAAAAGAAATTAAAAAATTAACTTTGAGTAAGATCATAGGTATTTACTGCTCAGGCACAATTACACTAGACCTAATCAAGCAGTCAGTGTCCAGAGTCACTATGAGGGCAACAGTGACAAAGGGTGACCCACGCAAATGCGCTAAGTCACTGTGATTCCTCAGTGACTACTGCCATTGTAATGTGAGTTCCCCAAAACCTTGAAAAACTTAAATTTCAAAACAAGAAAAAATGCTTTTTGTCCATTTGTACAGCAATTATGTTCTTAGAAGAGACAGTGTCTATTAAAACTGTGCAAAAATATTTTGTGTTTGTAAGTGTAGTGAAGTTAGATTCTGGATTCAGATCACTGTAACTGGGTTTTTCATTATATGAAAAGTTGGTGGGGTAGCTGGAAGACTTGTGGGATGGGTACAGTTTACTGTGTGTATCATTTCCCCATGGATTGTAGGAGTCTGATATCCCTGTCCCTACTCTTTTTTCATCATAAAGTTCAAAAAATATGCCCCCAACAAAGCTGTGAAATGCTGCGTTGGACAGCTCCGTGCCTGTTGAGAATCATTAGTATAAAGTAGTCAGGATCTGAAACAGCAAGTTAGCACTGTTTTTGTGTGTGTGTGTGTGTACACATGTGCATGCATGCCCATGTGTGTGTTGGGGGAGGAGAAGGAAGAATGGAATGTCATGTGGAGAAAAAGTAAGAGGAACTGCCAATATCATATTTCTGAGGCCCATTTTTAAAGAAGGAAATGTTGAGAGTATTCATAAAAGGCCCCAGGCCTTGACAAACTCTCTATGGATGTCCAGATTTGGTTAGCTCCTGAGGCTTCAAGAAAAAGGCAAGACGTTTGCTCCATCAGCCTCTCCAACTGTATGGAAGGGGAGAAGTTACCCTATGACCCCTCAAGCCATTTACTAATGACCTGCAGCATGAGACTCGATGGCTTTTCTCATTAGTGCATGACTACACTGCAAATGTTATTGCCAGCCAGCCGATTATAAAAGCATAAAGAGAAAATAATTAGCACATCATTTTACATAGAGTAAATTTTAGTGCAGCCAGTTTGTCAGAGATGCAATTTCATGGGATCACAGCCATGCATTAATGGAGTTATAGAAAACTGTTAATTTGTTATTTGAAATGAAATCCTTATCTGGCCATTTAGCTCAGTTAGTTAGTGCCTGATGCTAAGGAGGCCAAGGGCATGGGTTTACCCCTTCTGCTGTCCAGTTTGACTTTGTAATTTTGTACAACTGCTGACTGGCACTCCCAGCCAACCAACTCATGTGGGAGGCTGTTCATCCCACGCAGTGTAATTTCCCAGGTTCCTTGAGTACAGATGATTCAGAAATATTTGCTGAGAGAATTTAAATTCAAAATACATATACAAAGAGAACAATATTGAGGGCTCCTTGTAGTGATGGAACTGTTCTGTATTTTGGCTTTGGTAGTAGATATATGACCCTACCCAGGTGATAAAGTTCTGTATGTACACACACACACACACACACACACACACACAAATGAGGACAAGTAATACTGGGGAGTTCCTACAAGACTGATGCATTATATTAAAGATAATACATTAGTCTGATGTTACATTAAAGTTTTTTGCAAAATGTTACATTGGAGAAATGAAAAAAGGTACAGGGGATCTCTCTGTATTCTTAGAATTGCACGTAATTCTACAATCATATCATTACATTTTTTTTCCTAAAAATGCACATATGTTTGGTGATGGCTAAATAGAATAAACTTTGTATTCCTAAGAAAATTCCTAATTTAGGAAGACTCAATGGCTCCCAAATATTATGTCTAAGTGCTCTAGGAACACAGTTCCTCTGGTTTGGGATTCAGTCTTCATTCTGTTTCAAAAAATGGAGGCTAGATATTCAAACTTGCCCTTCTCAAATTCCATCAATTTGGTTCATATTAGATGTAATTATAGTCTCATAGATGAGTTAATGGTGAAATCCTAATATTTAGATTTGCGTGCTGAGGAAAAATGGGATTTTTTCTTTTTTTAGCTTCTTCTAAATATCTCTCATCTCAAGTATGTAACCATACCAAATCCTCATCTGGAAATGGAGTTCCTTCTCAGTGCAGTCTTATGAGATAGTCAAACCAAATTTACCTAAGTGCCATACTTATCCTTAGGCTATGAGTTCTCCACCTCTGATAAATTATCCCAGGTGAGACTTGGGATGAATTTGGAATGGACTACAAAATGAGTCTGAAGAATTCCATCCTTAGAAGACTCTGAGGAAAATCAACAAACATATGTCTAGAATGAGTAGACTCTAATATAAGTCTGCCATGAGGTGCTTCTGTGAAGAAAGTTTCCCTGGCCAATTACAGGAAGGGAATGCTCCAGTCCATATCCAGCCTTCTACTCCATAATGGATTGGACAGTGTCTCCCCAATATTCATGTCCACCCAGAATCTCAGGATATGATCTTACTCAGAAATAAGTACTTACATATGCTAAGACCCTAAGTTAAGATGAGGTCACACTGGATTAGGGTGGGCCCTAAATCCAATGATGGGTGTTCTTATAAGAGGAGAGGACACACAGAGACACATGTAAGGAAAAAGGCTGTATACACCAAAGCCAAGACGAAGGGTGCAGCTACAAGCCACAGAATGCCAAAGATCGCCAGCAAGCACCGAAAGCTAGAAGAGGTGCATGGAACAGAATCGCCGTCAGAGCCTTCAGAAGGAACCATCGCTAGCCAGCCCTTGATTGTGGACTTCCAGACTGTTGATTGTGCTGTTTGTGTTGTTTTAAGAATAAATTTGTGTTGTTCTAAGCTACCAAGTTTGTGGTAATTTGTTATGGCCCCCTAGGAAATGAAAAAAACCTCCATCTCAGAGATCTGCTGTCTTTATTAGCAGGGTAAAAGCTTTGAGAAGTTCTGAAATAACCCAAATTAATTTAATCATGGGAACATTTTTTTCTTCCTCCATATAACACCTATTATTCTCTCATGGATCATATTCTGAAAATACTATTGTAGACAAGTTCAAATTTCAATGTGTATATAAATCACTTGAAAGTTTTTTTAATAAAGTTGCTGATTCAGCAAGTCTGAGATGGGATCTGAGATTCTGCACATCTAACAAGCTCCCAGGTCATGCAGATGCTGCTGGTCCTTGGACCACATTGGAGTGCAGGTTTATATAGTAGGATCCAGGGGGCTGGAGCATCTAGTATGCCAGGCTCCTGCCAGTTCAAAGGACAATGACTTAGCCATATTTGGTGGCTTGTTTTTGTGCCCAGCTCTTAACTTCCTTATAATAGGGAATTTTGCAGTGCCTCCTTCCACAACAGGTAGAAAAACTTCCTTACCTCACTGATATCAGCTTAGCCATGTGATTTGCTTTGAGACATGGAAAGTTCATAGATGAAGAACATGGAATATCAGATGGGCCCCCAGGATGAAGACAAGCAGACAAGATTTACACCCAGCCAGAAGCCTGGAGTCCAGCTTGGCCCAGCTTAAGTCCAACCTAAATCAGCCAAACCACAGGCTACTTATAGATTAATGAAAGAAAAATAAAGGCTTACTGTTGTAAACTACCAAGATTTGGAGATTGTTGGTGATACAGCAAGAACTGACAAATATGCCAACTTGGTCTTTTATCCATCTACTCATAATTATAGATGCAAATATTTACCCCTAAGCTAAGAAGTATGTATTGGCTGCCTACCATCTACCCAGTACAAGGAGTTGAAGATATGAATCTTACTCAAAGAACTGATAGTCTAGCTTAGGGAGAAAGTGGCTTACACTGGAAAGAATAAATTACAGTGTAAAATCATTTAAGATTAAGAGTAATAGACATTTGGCTTAGTCTTAAGTAGACTGGAGTTGTCAGAGAAAGCTATGGATGGGCCTTGGGTAGGTAAGGAGAAGTGGAGAATTCATTCTGAGGGGATAGGGATGTCCTTTGGAAAAAAAAGGTTCTAATAGAGTAAAATGCCCCCAAGCTAACAAGGTATTGATTGCAAAATTCAAACCACCTTCACTGACCATTATGGGAAAGTTCACATACATTATTATACCATGGCAGGCTATTTGTGACCTTTTGGAGAAGACAGAACATTCTACTTGTACATTAGTCAGTCCTGGCACAGCAGCAATTGGAGGCACAATGAGGAACTGCCAGTGGCCAGCTTTCAGTTGCCATGACAAAGCGAAGACAGTGAAGCCCATGTGCCACGGGCAGAAGTCAGTGTGCCTTATTTGCCCAGTGGGACTGACAGAGGCTAAGAAATATTGGAGCAGGAGAAAAAGTGCTTTGCACCAAATTACTTTTTATTCCTCATTTAATAAAAATTTCCTGGGTTGTCTTCAGTTAACGCAGCTGGGTTCATGATTCATAGATCATAAATGTATGCACAGAGCAATTCTTCTGATGATGTGCTGTGGATTAAGGAAACTTCAGAGGGAAGAGTGAGTCTGCAAACTGACTAAGAACTAGCTCCAGAGTCTACTTACATACAGGATTATAACAACAGTGAGGGGGAAGCCAGAGAATGGAAGCAATACCCAGTGGCTCCTATAACAAGGATTGTAATTGTTTCAAAGATAAACCTTATAAATGTTCTGTTCCTATATATGCATTTAAAGACTAAGGCCCATAGAAAAGTAATTTGCCAACTTAATCAGTCTGGACGCAGAACAAGAATCTCACACTCAGGACACCCTGGCCATTGTTTTCCCACCTGCAGAAAGAAGTCTCAGGATGACAGAAAGAGTTGCCTATTCCCTACAGGTCCAGCCCACACAAAATTCTGCAGTGCCTGCTCCCAGGCATGTCTCTGACAAGGATGTTGGAGGCAGCTCCTCCTGGGGCAGAAGCAGCCCAGGACACACAGAAGCCCTACCATGGTGTAACTCCTAGGGGGAATCTTTCTCCCAGCCTGAGGCAAATTACCTTTGAAACCAAAATCACTCAGAGGGAGAAATCAAGTGGGAGAAACCCATTTATTGCCTACAAGCAATCGTCCACTTCTGCTTGCCCATGTCTCTCACCACCCAGCTGCAAAAAGGGACTCCATCCAACCTCTCCAGTCCAGATATGCCCTCACTCCACCCACACTTTATAATCACCTATTGAACCGGAGATGAACTCCTTCTCTCCACCCCTTGGAAACAACTATTGATATGGAGATGCACTAAGGGCAGGCAAGAGATTCTGCAAATACTGCGATTTCACTCACACCTGGTCAAAGGGCAGGGGAGAGTTCAAGGCAGTATGGTCTATGGTCCTCATATAGTCCTCCCTGTCCCACATCAGTGCCTTCCCCCACCCAATGATTGAACCAGAATTGTCAGAATCTGGAGACAGAAGGAGGTAACCAATAATGTAACAGCTAATACTTACTGAGCACTTTACATGAATTATCTCATTCAATCTCACCAAAGCCCATTTTACAGATGAGGCAATCAAAATTTAAAGATATTAAGTAACTTGCACAGGGTCTAAGAAGCATATTGGATGGGGGTGGGGTTTGAAGATGAAGTTTTGACTCCAGGGCTTCTGCTCCTCACCTCTATTAGACATTGCTTCACCACAGAATGTCTGTGCAGCTGGCTAAAACTTATTTATGCAAGCATGGCTACAGACATACGCCTCCCTCTACATCACCCAGGAGAATTCTGTAATTGCCAAATCAATTCCTTTGACCCACCCTTTGCTCTCAGAGAGAAAGATTATCTTGTCTTATAGGATTTGAGAATGGACAGGGTCTGGCTGAATCTGGAGGAGGCATGAAAGGAAATGCCACACCTTATGATGAGCTATAAAATAAAGAATAGTAAGGAAAGGAGACGGGAGAGAGCAGATGGGTCTGTAGCCTGTAAAGGCAGATGGGGCAGGTCATCAGACAGTGGTGAGTGAGAAGCTCCAAGCAGCGTGAGATGCAAGAACTGAAGAGTGGATCTGAGGGTGCTGCTGGGGATTACCTTGCTTCCCGGACCTGCCTTGGGGATAAAGTCAAACACAAAGTTCCTTTCATATAATGGTATAGCTATTAAATTGTCAGTAAATGTGACACCATCCCAGAGCTAAAGAAAAATATGAATACACCATGAATTTGAAACCTAAGTGTACAATTTAAAAAGCTATTAAGAAACAAAGATCAGAAAGCATCTCCATGTGCAAACTTGTTACTCATACTGGGTAGGGACAATTTTCCAAGAACATAGCAGGCCTCAGGGGAAAGGCCACCAACCATGAGAAGGGGCCCCTCTCCAAGTCAGAAGCTTGCAAGCCCATTATTCAGAGCAAGAAAGGAGAAAATGGCAAGAACTAAGAGGCCACAAAGAATACTCTTCAAACATATAGGTAGCATCTTTTGGGGACCTCTGGATTAGCTGGAAGATTTGAGGGGGAATAAATCTACAGTGATTCTAGCTAAGGTAGAGGCAGAGAAATGCTGTGGGTTCTGCTCTCATGATCCTAATGCTACCCCTAGTTTGGAGAAACCTGAAAAAATGTGGATAATCCAATCCTCACTGAAAAGCTGAGAAAAACAGAAACCAAAAGTTGGCAATATATTTAGATGATATATATTACCTTCAAGTACAGGTAGCAAGACAATTCTGTCCACAAGAGAAGTGGGGATTTCAGTTTCAGTTCGGAAACTGCAAGGGGCCCTGAGCTGTGGATTTAGGAGATGATGCTGCAGAAGCTATGCAGGCTGTGAGGGAGAAAAAGTGTGCAGAGGTCTGAACCTTCCAAAACCCAGCTTCTCGGTTGCTTAGCAACCCCTGGCCTGGAGATGAAGCTGTGAGTCTTTCAGAACTCTGTAGTGAACACTTTGTTTTAAGTGGCAAAATTTTATCTAAGTCACCAAAGAGTTATTTTGGCTTTCAGAGGTAACAAGCTCACCAGGAGAGGCAGTCGTTCACCAAGGTTTACTAGGGTTCAACCATGAGCTGCCTTGGGGGAGTCACAAGAAACAGAGGACAGCCCCAGTCCATCCCAAAAAGTTCACTACCTAGATAACACATACTCATAATTGAAAAGTATTAGAAAGAAATACATCTACCTCTCAGGATATTTTTAATTAAGTTATGTGTTCTGGAAATGCACTGGATTATTTTATTCATTTGTTCATGTGCATATGTGTTTTCCTGTTCCATTGTAGTGTAAAGAAACTCAGCTGCCCTATAAAGAAACATTTAAAGCAAAGGAAGAAGAGCAATCAGCCAGCATCCTAGGATTACAGCGTGACAAAATATTGTGTGACTCGATCAGACTACCATCGGCCTAGGTCACTGCTATGCAAAGATGTTCACTATAGAAAGAGTAATTAATTTCAGTACAAAGCACTGCATTTGGAAGTAAAATAGCTGACACATCAACCCCAACATCCCAAAACAGGGAGCTAAGACAACCTGAGGTAGACCCTTTCCAACCAAACCTTAGTGACAAGGAAGACCAACCAGGCTCTAGAAATAAAATGACTTCTGGATAGAGGGAAGTCTAGACTGGATTCACACAGAGTCTGTACAGTGAGTTGGTTTTAAAACAGAATATGGATGATACTGGAAGAGCCCATAGTCCCATGTGTTTGCAGAATGATGACAGTGCACATGGCACAGAATGAAGGATTACCACTGCTCACAGCTGGCACCTGTGGAGGGAGATCGTCCCTTCTGCTCTGCTGCACTGAGGAGCAGGCACAGCAGGCTGACTCTGCCAGGGTGCTCACCTATACAAATATGGGCAGCAGGCAGCAGTCGGTTTCCACTTACAGGTGCATGGTACACATGCCACTTGGCACAGTGTTAGCCCAATCCACCCAAGTTCTAGAAAAAAATCAATGGATGGCTGGCATCCCAAACTGGAAACCTCCATATTTACTAATCTGTCAGAATTCTAGCTGGTTTTAAAAAAATAAGGAGTGACATCACCAAGATGGCACAGTAGGACATCCCAGCTTCCACCCCTACAAAGAACAACCATTAGACAGCTACCTATGAAGAAAAGTAGCTCTGGGAGTGCCCAGGAGTCCTCTTAAGAAGCTTCACCAATGCAGTGGAACAGAAAAGCTGAGAATAACCACACAAAAAAGAGAAGGAAGAATAGTTTCATTTTGCCTGCATCATCCCAGACCAGCACTGCCCAGAGCCCAGGGGAACTCCCTGGACCCACAGAGTTCCCTCTGACCAGGAAAAGGAGAGCCGGGTGAGCAACCAGCTTCCCCAGCCTTTCTGGCACTGCACAAAGGACTTGTTTCATTTGCACCCCATACAGAGTCTGGCAGAGCTGAGACATCCAGAGACAGTTAAGAATGAGGACAAAGACTACAAGCATCAGCCACATGGTGGGAGCTGCTCTGTTCCCAGCGGTCTGTCTTTAGGAGGACCCCAGCAGCTTTCACCACTGAGGACACCAAGAGCCAACACAGCTGCCTTAAACTCCTGTTTTCTCTGCTGAGGGCCCCACAGATTTTTGAGTCTGCAGACTCCAGCTGCCTGAGTCCTTCCCCATTCCCCCTGCCCATGTCCTTACTCCCATTGGAGCCACCCCCACCCCCACTCTGGATCTACCTATAGCCACCCCTCCCAGCCCCAGCCTCTGTGGCTATGTGCATGCACAGAGCCAAAGCCCTGGATGCCCACCCCCACCAACATGCACATTGAAGAAGACCCAAATAAATGGAAAGATCCCACGTTCATGGCTTGTAAGAATTAATATTTTTAAATGTCCATTCTACTCAAAGTGATCTACAGAGTCAATGCAATTCCTATAAAAATGACAATCACATTTTTCCAGATATAAAAAAAAAATCCCAAAATTTGTATATGGAACCACAAAAGACCCCAAATAGCTAAAGCAATCTTGACCAAGAGAAAAGCTGAAGGCATCATACTTTATGATTTAAAACTATATTATAAAGCTATAGTAATCAAAACAGTATGATATTGATATAAGAGACACATAGACCAACTGAAACAGAATAGAAAGCACAGAAATAAACTTACCATACATGGTCAATTAATTTATGACAAAGAAGCCAAGAATATACAACAGTGAAAAGATAGTGTCTTCAGTAAATGGTGATGGGAAAACTGGATATCTACATGAAAAAGAATTAAACTGGATCCTTATCTTAGACCATAACCCAAAGTCAACTCAAAATGGATTAAAGACTTAAACATAAGATTTGAAGCAGTAAAACTCCTAGGAGAAAACATAAGGGAAAAGCTCTTTGATATTAGTCTCGACAATTATTTTTTCGGGGGTATGACACAAGAAAAACAGTCAACAAAGCAAAAATAAGTAAGTAGGACTACACCAAAGTAAGTTTCTGCACAGCAAAAGAAACAATTAAGAAAATGAAAATGCAAACTATGTAATGAAAGAAAATATTTAGCAACTATGTATCTAATAAGGAGTTAATATCCAAAAAAATAAGGAACTCATATCACTCAATAGCAAAAAAACAACCCAAATAAAAATCTGGGCAAAGGACCTAAATAAACATTTTTTTCGAAGAAGATATACAAATGGCCAATAGGTATGTGTAAAGATGCTTAACATCACTAATTATTGGAAACACAATCACATGGCTATAATCAAAAAGTCAAAAAAAAGTGTTGACTAGGATGTGGAGAAAATGGACCCTGTGCACTATTTGTGGGAATGTAAATTCATGCAGCCACGATGCAAGACAGAATGGAGGTTCCTCAAAAATTTTAAAATAGAATTACCATATGATCCAGCAATTCCACTTCAGGTATATATCCAAAAGAAATAAAATAAAATCACCGCCTCAAAATGATATCTGTACTTTCATGTTGACTGTGTATTATTCACAGTAGCCAAGATGTGGAAACAAACTCTCTGTGGCTAGATAAATGAATAAAAAGATGCATTATTTGTATATATACAATGGAATATCATTTAGCCTTTAAAAAGAAGGAAATCCTGCCATTTGTGACAACATGGATGAACCTGGAGGACAGTATGCTGAGTGAAATAAGCCAGACACAGAAAGACAAATATTGCATTATCTTATTTACATGCAAAATCAAAAAAAAGAAGTCAAACTCATAGTAACAAAATAGAAGGGTGGTTGCCAGAGGCTTGAGTGTGGTTGAAAAGAGTGATATAGTAACCAAAGGACATAAATTTTTAGTTACAAGGTGAATAAGTTTTGGAGACCTCATGTACAATATAGTGAGTATAGTTAGTAATAATGTATACTTAAAATTCACTAAGAGAGTGGATCTCAAGTGCTCTTACCACACACACACAAAATGGTAATTATGGGAGGTGATGGATATGTTAACTAGTTTAATTGTGGTAATCACTTCACAATATATACATATATCAAAACAACATATCCCTTAAATGTTTTTGTCAAAAATAAACAAATAATTTTAAAAATTAGAAGAAAGAAAGGAAAGAGGAGTGGAGACAAATGCACCCAGTGTGCTATGGGACTACTCATACCGTATTTCCCTCCTTAGAACATGATACAGGCCAGTCCCCTCCTCCTCATCCACCTAACCAGGGCCATGAGTCATGGCCCATTCAGATATTCTGAGATAATAACAAACGTATTTGTTTTCCAAGCATGGGTGTATACTTGGTGGTCCTAGATGAAGAATCAATGAAAAGCACTCACCAATTCTACCCAAGTAGTACTAACCATGCACAGTGGGAAAGGTTAATATAATTTTGAGAGATACACATGGAAGGATTGAAGGAAGAAATGTAAAGATGGGAATCACATTAAGATATGAGAAAAGGAAAAATAAAACAAGCTCAACAAAATGTTGAGTTATTAAGTCCCTGTAGTGATGAGCTAATGTGCTTACATTATTTAAACCATAAAATGCTTAATGCATTATACTTTTCTTTTGCAAGTATTTGAAAATGTACACAATAAACTTTTTTGGAATAATGGGGTTAAAAAAAATGGAGAGGCAATAGAATTTTCAGTAGTTCCTGCATAAACTTCACCCTTGTGAAAGCCAGTCAGACAATATGGGACTCATTATAAATGACCAAAATCCTGTATGTTCATTAAATACCATCTCTATTTAACATATTCAGTTTATTTTGATTTCAGATGCAGAGGACTGAACTGACCATACTTGGTTCATGGCACATTAACAGCAGTCTATGCAAGGCTTCTCTCTTATTCTATGTATTTATTCATTCCCGTTCCTCTCCCGCCTTTACATGAGCAACTCTTCTCACTTAATGTATATGTCTTTGTATGTGTTCTTGCAAAATACACATTTTCTGTGTTCACATATATTATAAACTCAGTCCTAAAAATAGCAAACTGGATTATTATGGATTAGATTTTTTAAATCATCAATTACTGAGAAAAGTATAATCCATTTATATGAATGGAGTTACACAATAATTGGAAAAAATATGTGATATATAGCAATTGGCATAGGAAAACATGTCTGTGGCTGAAATATTATTATAGTATATTTTTCTCATAATGGTAATAAAATATCTATATAGCACTAATTTTTTCCAAGTTCTATGAAGAATATACAACTTTATGAGATGTGTTTTTATGAAACTTAGATGTAATGTTTTGTTTATTTACTGACAACAAAAAAAAAGTATACAATGAAAGTTTTGTTCTTGTAGTTACTTCAGCTTTGCACCTGTGCAAGTATCATCTGACAACCTGCAGACTTATTGGTTGGCCCATATATGATACTAGTCCAGCTGCCAATTGCACAATAAATCCTGCTGTGGTGGGCATTATCATCACATATGCAATCTCAAACTTCCAAGTCAAAGGTGGCACATATCCAGCAGATGTTTATTAAATATGGGGGTGGAAGAGCATGATAAGAGAATACAGTCAAGACTGAATATGCTAAATCTGGGCCACCTCTGAGTGTGAGAAAAAAAATGACTTTCAAGAATTTTTATAAATGAAGAAGACAGAGAATATAATTAACAATGCCTATAGGTTAAGGTCTTTGGCATGACTGAACATTTTTAGTAATTTTGCTGTTGCTTTTTCATAAATAAGTTCTTTTTACCATATTCATTTTGTCATTGATATAATATTAGTGCATTATAGAAAAATGATATAACTTGATTTTTGTCTACCTCATTGAAGTATATCTTTCCTTTCCTTTAATTCTTGTGAGAAAATTAATTTTAAGTGTTTTTTAATTACTTGCTTATTTTCAAGAAACAAAGCATCATATAAATTAGGGGACAGGTGCACCATGCAAACTATTAACATATAGGCCATCCCTAAATAAGTGAGTTCCAAAGTTACTTAAAAGTCAGATGTTGAGTATTCAGAGTATTTTTTTTTCTCATACAACTATTTGTTACCCAGAGCGGTTAGTTTTCCAGATCCAATAAAAATCTTTCTACCCCATTAACACTGATGAAATTGTTTTCCTAGAACAGTTGTTCTCCACGTGTGGTCCACAGACCCTAGGAAACCACTGAGACACTTTCAAGGGGTCTTCAAGATCAAAACTATTTTCATAATCACTCTGAGATGTTATTTACCTTTCCATTGTGTCAATATTTGCTCTGATAGCCCCAAAGCAGTGGTGGATAAAACCACCAGTGCCTTCGCCCAAATCAACCCAAAGGCACTGTGGGAGTAGCTTTCATATCCTTCAGTATTACTCACACATTCAAACATGTCCATGAAGCAACAGTAAACATTATGCATTTCATTAAGTCACAACTCTGAGGGCACATCTTTTTAATATTCTCCGTAACAAAATGGTGCATAACAAACTGCCGCTGCATACCAAAGTACAATAGTCATCTACAGGAAAAACAAAAACAAAAGTGTGTAATTGTTCAAGCTGCAAGTGAACTAGCCACTGTCATTCAATCCCATTGTTTCTTAAAAGAAGAACTAGCCAAATGTGCTTATTCATCCCTGCATATCAGATATTTCCTCAGAACTGAAGGAAGTGAGCCTGACACTTCCAGGGAAGTAACTAATGTATTTATTGCTGATGATTAAATTTGAGTTTTCAAATAGAAATTTATATTTTGGAAAACTTGTATCCATATCCATGTAAGTGATAGTTTCCCAGAATTTATAGACAGATATGGTTTCAGCTATCACACTGCAACTGACATTTGAGAAATTGCTATTGGTTGAATCTTCGTGTAATATCAAAGAATATTCACAATAATAAAAAGACTATTAAAATACTGCTTTTTTCCTAAATACATATCTGCATAAGGCCAGATTTTAGGTATATCACTTAATCAACATATTTCAACAGTCTGAATGCAGAAACAGGTATGAGACTCACCTGCCTTCTGGAAAGCCAGATATTAAAGATTTGCACAAAATTAAGACAATGCCATTCTTCTCACTATATTATTTTTTTTAGAAGTATAGGGGTTTGTTTCATTAAAAACTGTTATTTATGAATTAATACATATGTTAGTTCTCTGTGTTTTAGTTTCTAGCACAGTAAATTTCAATAGCCTACCTGAATAAAACTCTTTGGTGTCCTTAATAATTTTTAAGTCTGTGAAGTTATCTTGAAACTGAAACAGTTGAGAATCACTGCCCCAGAGTAACAAAGTTAAGCCCTCTCTGGGAATCCTGGAGAAAATGATTTTCCTGCTCTGGGCATTGTGCAGTATAGGGGCAAAAATGGGGATGGTTCCTATAGGAAGGAGGAGCTGCCCAAAGCAGCTTGCATAAATATGAATTAAGGGGGTGCTGCAGTAGGTACCTAAAACTTCCATGGGTTATAAAAGAGATCAGCAAATCAAATCAGGGCTTACCTTCTGTACAATTTTTCCCAAACATTCTGGATGGGGTAGATTTGCCTACTTTATTTACAGGGAGGTAGGTATACCCTAGCATCCAGCACAGTGTCCAGTACCCAGGAGCTTTCTGATATGTGCTTGTTAGATTATGTATGTATATATGGATAGATGGATGGATGGATAGATGCATGGATTGTAAAAAAGGTGGATGGAGAAGCTTCCTAGAAGAGATAAAGGCCAAGAAATAGAGGTTGTTTCAGCAAGATGAGAACAGGTAACACCGATGTCACTGGTAGGATCAATTAAATATTTACTCATTAAAAAGACAACTAACCTTACAAAGAAGTACCTGACTAAATATAAGAATCTGCTTAAATATATAGACTGTTTGTAATGATCATGAATAAACACAGTGCTTCAATACTGGGGGCCAGGGAGCAAAGAAATGATGAATGAAACAAGGTCAGATGAATTATAGAAGGTTTCCTTGAAGTATTGAGATTTTTGAGCTGGATCTTCACCCTTGACCTGAGTTGGCAGAGAGGAAATAGAGCACTCCAAGTAGAAGAAACATATGATTCTATCTGAACTAACAGGGTAGGGCCATTCATTCAACACTGACTTGAACAGAGAGCTCACACACAAAATGGGAAGTTTGCGGTCATAGAGAAAGATTATTGCCTATCTTGCCTCCAAAGAAAACTAAGCTTTCTAGTATATGACTCTTTTCTTAATTTACTCCACTTTCAAAGGTACCCATAGTTATAAAAGGTTAGATTTATGTGTTCCCTTACTTTCTTTTAAACCCAATACAGGAACAGTGGTATAAACTCTCAAGAAAAATAACTATTTCTAGAGAAACTTTTGCTCTTAATGGCATTTCATCTGTGAGCATATCTGACTTTGGGGAACTCAGTTCAGTTCCAATCAGTATGCATTTACTGAATGCCTGCTGTGTGCCAGAAACCACTCTTGAAATACATGGATGGTCAAGTGATGGTCCCTGCCTCAGAGTACAAATGTGTACATAAATGGCAACACTATGTCTGAGTTGTGCAATGGAGCCAGTGTCAGGGCATCCTGTCAGGAGAGCATTCCCCAAAAATGTAGCTCCCTATTTCTTCATAAGTTAACTTTCAGTTTTCTTCATTCTCACTGAGGCAGTCTAAAAAGTCTATAAAAAGCCTATCACAGGTAATCAAGAATATGTATTTATTAGACAAGAGGCTGCTTTAGCAAAATGCCATCCCGAGGAACTGAGAGCCAACAAGTTCTGACTGTATCAAGCTTGGAGTAGTCGTGAGAATCAGTCAAACAAGGGAGAGAAAGAGAGAGCCCAGAATCTTTGGGAGTTCCCCTGACATGGGAGAGACCACTTCTCTTCCCCACCCCAGAAAACTTGCATAGGAACAGCTGTGCTTAACTCTGGGAGAAACATCTACTGTGCCTGAGATACTTCTGGACTGCTAGACCTCCCTACCTCCCAGGCAGGCACAGGGGCTGAGGAGATGTGAGGACTCCTTGCCACCTAAGCTCAGAGTACCTGCCAAAGCCATAACCTCGGCCAGGAAAGTTCTGGGAGTTGTGGGCCTTCATGTGTTTGCCCAGTCTCGGTCTGTTCTATGTATAAACTGAAGAAACTGTGGCCCTCAAACAAGAAACAGAAACGGAGGGAGGAGGTCTAGCCAGGGAGCACCTTCCATACAGGCAAAAACAAAGATTCAGCTTGCGGTCAGTGGGATTGCTGACAGCATTCAAAGAGAACCCAGAAAACAAAAATCAGTCAAACAAGCACAATTATTCATCAAATTTCATGGCTCTCCCAGACAGCAGGGATTCAGTGGTGAGCCCACAGATACATTGCCCTCATGGACCTAGAATATTAAAAAGACAACGTAAGAAGTATAACTACAAGAACAATAAATAGAGGGAAATGGTGGAGGCAGGGGTTGGTGGTAACCTGTGCAAAGGCTCTAACCTCGTTTGGGGGAATTAGGAAGACTCCTGTGAACAAGTGATATTTAAACTAAGAGGAAGGTCAAATAAGCAGTAACTGACAAGGGAACATTGACGACCTCACCATTGCAAGACCAGTCCTGGACAGCAGCCTGAGAGCACAGCCTTGGGGTGGAGGCTCCACTAATGGAGACAATCAGCTTAACCCTGACCTGCTGACATGCTCCATCCTAGACGAACCTCTGCAGGGCTGAGATCCAGGGAGCCTTCTGGGAAACTGGAGGGAGTCATGCGGAAGAACCAGGCCCAGGAGGGTCTGAGTGGATATTGGTGATCCCACAGGAATTGCAACCTGCCAAGGGGAGGAGGGGCACAGGCATCTTTTCGAGCTTTAAAGTTCCCAAAAACAAGATTGGCCTCCCCAGAAAACAAGAAGCAATTTGAATCAACTCAATAGAAAAGTGTGTGTAGAAAAAAATGCACTGAGAAGTTGTGATGATGGCTTGGTTTTTATTTCTTATTTTACTTAATCCCAGCAACCTGAAGTTGCCCCTGCCTTCTCAACCACACACACAAGTATCTTAATAAAAAATTAACATCTGACCTACAGTAAAAACTGGCATACATAAAAAATATAGTTGAATTCCATTAAAATTAAAATTCTGCAACTTCATTTTCATGGTCTCAAATTTTGTTTTAAAAAAGACCTATATCCTGAGATCTGCATTGTATAGTGATATAGATAAAAATATTGCATTTATAATCATCAAACTTGCTAAGAGACTAGATGTTAGTTATTTTCATCACAAGAATGATGATAGGGGATCATGGGAAGATGGTGGCATGAGTAGTTCAGAGGAAATCTCCTCCCCAAAACATATATATTTATGAAAATACAATAAATACAACTAATCTTAAAGGAGACACCAGTGGATGCAGTACAACAGCCAGGATACATCTACATCTGCGAGAACTCAGCATCACACGAAGGGGGTAAGATACAGGTCGTGGCCAGGAGGGAGCCAAATGCTCCCCCACCCCAAAACCTGGCGGGAAGGAAGGAGTAAGAACAGGGAGGGAGTGAAAGCCCAGGACTGCTAAACAACCAGCTCTAGAAATCCACACCCGGAATACAGACACAAGGTGCACAGGGTGCTGGATATTAGAGAAACAGAAAAGAAAAACCTGTGGTCAGGTCCCCACAACTGGCGCCCCTGAGACAAAAGAAAAGCGAGTGCTTTCTGCAAGTCTTAAAGAGACAAGGACCCCATAGCTGGATGAAGTTGTCCCTGCAGCTGGGAATACTGGGAAAACTTAGGTGCCCTAAACCTTGGGGAGGCAGTACAGCTCTGAAGCCCCTCACGGAACTAGGCAGCCTGCTAGTCGTTTCTCCAACTGGCACAGACCCCGACACATCGGCCTAGTAGCGGAAGAGTGACAGTGCGCACTGGGGATGGCAGTGCTGAAAGGGACCGAGAGCAGATCCATGCACGGCAGGAGAGGCTTGTGCTAGCTAGCCCACAGCAGCGCGACTGAACAGCCCAGGCGTGGCTCGCGTGCACTGGTGGCAGTGAAGCCAGAGGAGCCCAGTAGAAGCCTGCACAGAAGAGCCCCGTGCGCACCTGCAGCAGAGCCAGAGGGAGCAGGCGTGCTCCCAGCAGCTGACAGGAATCCCAACCCAACTCAAAGCTGCCCAGGCCAGACCCAAAGGCCGCTGCTGCCGCACAGCCCAGCAGGGTTGCCACTAGCACAGAGGAGTGCACCTGGCATGCCTGTCACTCCCTGCAGGGCTCCGTGCTGCTCTGACGGACACCCCGCCCACAGCAGCTTAGGGGACTAACCCGGTGGCTGCTCCAGGAGTGTGGGAAACCATCACAGGCAGCGGAGAAGGGCAAGGCATCCAGCAAGCAAGAAAGAACTTTCTTCTCCCAGCTGACACACCTGCAACCTGCCTACAGCCACCGCTATCACCATGAAAAGGCAAAAAAATCTAGTCCAGTCCAAGATAGTTACACCTGAGAAAGGATTTGCAGAGGCAGACCTAACCAGTTTCCCTGAAAAAGAATTCAAAATAAAAATTATAAACATGCTGACAGAGCTGCAGAGAAATATACAAGAGCTAAGAGATGAAGTCCGGAGGGAGATTACAGACGTCCGGAGGGAGATAACAGAGGTGAAACAAACTCTGGAAGGATTTATAAGCAGAATGGATAAGATGCAAGAGGCCACCGATGGAACAGAAACCAGAGAACAGGAACGCATAGAAGCTGATGCAGAGAGAGATAAAAGGATCTACAGGAATGAAACAATATTAAGAGAACTGTGTGACCAATGCAAAAGGAACAATATCTGCATTATAGGGGTACCAGAGGAAGAAGAGAGAGAAAAAGGGGCAGAAAGTGTCTTTGAAGAAATAATTGCTGAGAACTTCCCCAAACTGGGGAGGAAATAGTTGCTCAGACTACGGAAGCATGCAGAACTCCCAAGAGAAGGGACCCAAAGAGGACAACACCGAGAGACATAATAATTAAAATGGCAAAGATCAAGGACAAGGACAGAGTATTAAAGGCAACCAGAGCGAGAAAAAAGGTCACCTACAAAGGAAAACCCATCAGGCTATCATCAGACTTCTCAACAGAAACATTACAGGCCAGAAGAGAATGGCATGATATATTTAATGCAATGAAATAGAAGGGCCTTGAACCTAGGATACTGTATCCAGCACGATTATCATTTAAATATGAAGGAGGAATTAAACAATTCCCAGACAAGCAAAAGTTAAGGGTATTTGCCTCCCACAAACTACCTGTACAGGGCATCGTACAGGGACTGCTCTAGATGGGAGCACTCCTAAAAAAAGCACAGAACAAAACACCCAATATATGAAGAATGGAGGAGGAGGAAAAAGAAGAGAAAGAAATAACCATCAGACTGTGTTTATAACAGCTCAATAAGCGAGTAAAGTCAGACAGTAAGGTAGTAAAGAAGCTAACCATGAACCTTTGGTAACCACGAATCTAAAGCCTGCAATGGCAATAAGTACATCTTTCAATAATCACCCTAAATATAAATGGACTGAATACACCAATCAAAAGACACAGAATAATAGAATGGATAAAAAAAGCAAGACCCATCTATATGCTGCTTACAAGAGACTCACCACAAACCCAAAGACATGCACAGATAAAAGTCAAGGGATGGAGAAAGATATTTCATGCAAACAACAGAGAGAAAAAATCAGGTGTTGCAATACTAGTATCAGACAAAATAGACTTCAAAATAAAGAAAGTAACAAGAGATAAAGAAGGACATTACATAATGATAAAGGGCTCAGTCCAACAAGAGGATATAACCATTATAAACATATATGCACCCAATACAGGAGCACCAACATACCTGAAACAAATACTAACAGAACTAAAGGAGGAAATAGAATGCAATGCATTCAATCTGGGAGACTTCAACACACCACTCACTCCAAAGGACAGATTCACCAGACAGAAAATAAGTAAGGACACAGAGGCACTGAACAACACACTAGAACAGATGGACCTAATAGACATCTACAGAACTCTACATCCAAAAGCAACAGGATACACATTCTTCTCAAGTGCACATGGAACATTCTCCAGAATAGACCACATACTAGGCTACAAAAAGAGCCTCAGTAAATTCCAAAAGATTGAAATCCTACCAACCAACTTTTCAGACCACAAAGGCATAAAACTAGAAATAAACTGTACAAAGAAAGCAAAAAGGCTCACAAAGACATGGAGGCTTAAGAACACGCTCCTAAATAATCAATGGATCGAAGACCAAATCAAAATGGAGATCCAGCAATATATGGAAACAAATGACGACAACAACACAAAGCCCCAACTACTGTGGGACACAGCAAAAGCAGTCTTAAGAAAAACGTATATAGCAATCCAGGCATATTTAAAAAAGGAAGAACAATCCGAAATGAATGGTCTAATGTCACAATTATTGAAATTGGAAAAAGAAGAACAAATGAGGCCTAAGGTCAGCAGATGGAGGGACATAATAAAGATCAGAGAAGAAATAAATAAAATTGAGAAGAATAAAACAATAGCAAAAATCAATGAAACCAAGAGCTGGTTCTTCAAGAAAATAAACAAAATAGATAAGCCTCTAGCCAGACTTATTAAGAGAAAAAGAGAGTCAACACACATCAACAGAATCAGAAACGAGAAAGGAAAAATCACAACAGACCCCACAGAAATACAAAGAATTATTAGAGAATACTATGTAAACCTATATGCTAACAAGCTGGAAAACCTAGGAGAAATGGACAACTTCCTAGAAAAATACAACCTTCCAAGACTGACCCAGAGAGAAACAGAAAATCTAAACAGACCAATTACCAGCAACAAAATTGAATTGGTAATCAAAAAACTACCCAAGAACAAAACCCCCAGGCCAGACTGATTTAACTCGGAATTTTATCAGACATACAAAGAAGACATAACACCCATTCTCCTTAAAGTTTTCCAAAAAATAGAAGAGGAGGGAATACTCCCAAACTCATTCTATGAAGCCAACATCACCCTAATACCAAAACCAGGCAAAGACCCCACCAAAAGAAAACTACAGACCAATATCCCTGAAGAATGTAGATGCAAAAATACTCAACAAAATATTAGCATACCAAATTCAAAAATACATCAAAAGAATCATACACCATGAGCAAGTGGGATTCATCCCAGGGATGCAAGGATGGTACATTTGAAAATCCATCAACATCATCCACCACATCAACAAAAAGAAGGACAAAAACCACATGATCATCTCCATAGATGCTGAAAAAGCATTCGACAAAACTCAACATCCATTCATGATAAAAGCTCTCAACAAAATGGGCATAGAGGGCAAGTACCTCAACATAATAAAGGCCATATATGATAAACCCACAGCTAACATCATACTGAACAGCAAGAGGCTGAAACCTTTTCCTCTGAGATCGGGAACAAGACAGGGATGCCCACAGTCCCCACTGTTATTCAACGTGGTACTGGAGGTCCTAGCCATGGCAATGAGACAAAACAAAGAAATACAAGGAATCCAGATTGGTAAAGAAGAAGTCAAACTGTCACTATGTGCAGATGACATGATATTGTACATAAAAAACCCAAAGACTCCACTCCAAAACTACTAGAACTAATATCGGAATACAGCAAAGTTGCAGGATACAAAATTAACACACAGAAATCTGTAGCTTTCCTATACACTAACAATGAACCAATAGAAAGAGAAATCAGGAAAACAATTCCATTCACAATTGCGTCAAAAAGAATAAAATACCTAGGAGTAAACCTAACCAAAGAAGTTAAAGACCTATACCCTGAAAACTACAAGACACTCTTAAGAGAAATTAAAGAGGTCACTAACAAATGGAAATCCATCCTATGCTCCTGGCTAGGAAGAATTAATATCATCAAAATGGTCATCCTGCCCAAAGCAATATACAGATTCGATGCAATCCCTATCAAATTACCAACAGCATTCTTCAATGAACTGGAACAAATAGTTCAAAAATTCATATGGAACCATCAAAGACCCGGAATAGCCAAAGCAATCCTGAGAAGGAAGAATAAAGTGAGGAGATCTCGCTCCCCAACTTCAACCTCTACTACAAAGCCACAGTAATCAAGACAATTTGGTACTAGCACAAGAACAGAGCCACAGACCAGTGGAACAGAATAGAGACTCCAGACATTAACCCAAGCATATATGGCCAATTAATATACAATAAAGGAGCCATGGACTTACAATGGGGAAATGACAGTCTCTTCAACAGATGGTGCTGACAAAACTGGATAGCTACATGTAAGAGAATGAAACTGGATCACTGTCTAACCCCATACACAAAAGTAAACTCCAAATGGATCAAAGACCTGAATGTAAGTCATGAAACCATAAAACTCTTAGAAAAAAACATAGGCAAAAATCTCATGGACATAAACATGAGTGACTTTTTCATGAACATATCTCCCCAGGCAAGGGAAACAAAGGCAAAAATGAACAAGTGGGACTGTATCAAGCCAAAAGGCTTCTGTATAGCAAAGGACACCATCAGTAGAACAAAAAGGTATCCTACAGTATAGGAGAACATATTCATAAATGACAGATCTGATAAAGGATTGACATCCAAAGTATATAAAGAGCTCACACACCTCAAAAAAAAAAAAGCAAATAATCCTATTAAAAAACGGGCAGAGGAGCTGAATAGATGGTTCTCTAAAGAAGAAATTCAGGTGGCCAACAGGCACATGAAAAGATGCTCCACATTGCTAATCATCAGAGAAATGCAAATTAAAACCACAATGAGATATCACCTCACACCAGTAAGGATTGCCATCATCGAAAAGACAAACAACAACAAATGTTGGCAAGGTTGTGGAGAAAGGGGAACCCTCCTACACTGCTGGTGGGAATGTAAACTAGTTCAACCATTGTGGAAAGCAGTATGGAGATTCCTCAGAATGATCAAAATAGAAATACCATTTGACCCAGGATTTCCACTTATAGGAATTTACCCTAAGAATTCAGCATTCCAGTTTGAAAAAGATAGATGCACCCCTATGTTTATCGCTGCACTATTTACAATAGCCAAGATATGGAAGCAACCTAAATGCCCATCAGTAGATGAATGGATAAAGAAGACGTGGTACATATACACAATGGAATATTACGCAGCCATAAGAAAAAAAAAGATCCTACCATTTGCAACAACATGGATGGAGCTAGAGGGTATTATGCTCAGTGAAATGAGCCAGGTGGAGAAGGACAAGTACCAAATGATTTCACTCATATATGGAGTATAAGAACAAAGGAAAACTGAAGGAACAAAACAGCAGCAGAATCACAGAACTCAAGACTGGACTAATAGTTACCAAAGGGAAATGGACTGGGGACGATGGATGGGAAGCGAGGGATAAGGGTGGGGAAAAAGAAAGAGGGCATTACGATTAGCATGTATAGTGTGTGGGGGGACACGGGGAGGGCTGTGCAACACAGAGAAGACAAGTAGTTATTTTACAGCATCTTACTACGTAGATGGACAGTGACTGTGAAGGGGTATGTGGGGGGGACTTGGTGAAGGGGGGAACCTAGTAAACATAATTTTCTTTCTCTAATTGTAGATTGATGATACCAAAATTTTAAAAAAATTTTTTAAAATTTAAGAAAAAGAATGATGATAATTAGTGCCCAGTTAGAGGTGGTAACTAATACTGCATGGCAGTAATTGACAACATATAAATGGATCAAATCAATATGTACACCTTAAACTTACACAATGTTCTATATCAAGTATATTTAAATTTAATAAATAACTAATTAATTAACTTTTAAATACGTACCTGAGTTTGGGGTAAAGGAAGAGTGGTGGCCAGGGAGAGAAGAGCCATTCCCCAGTGCGGGTGCTTCCTTTGCACCTGCTCACCTCGCCTCTGGCTTCATTCTATTCATTCATTGCCCTGGCAGCTGACTGTTGACGGACTGACTCAGTGTCCTATCTCACCTTCCATCTTCCTGTTGGGAGTCATTGACAGGAGCCTGGAGGGCAGGAGGGTAGGTTCCGGGTGTCCATCCTAGGACTTCTTTTTGGGCCAACACAACTGAGGGCAGGTGCCCTGCTATCTGCTCCCAACCTGCCTCACCCTCCTTCTGGCCTAGTGTTAGTAAGTGCTCCCTCTGTGCAGGCCCAGCTTCCCTTCACCACCCCGGCTTGCAGCTCTTAAAGCTGCCTGCATGTTTACAAAACAGTCCTTTCCTTAAACTCTCCTCAGTTCCCATATTTACTTCTTTCAGAACCATGATGCCCTCTCAGGCCTTTGCTACAAATAGTTCTCTACACTCATGGTTCCCAGGCCCTACACAGCTGTGGTTTCCAGGAAACCATGGAGACCCTGATGCAACCACATTCTCAGAAAAGAGTAATTTGAATGGACCTCAAAACGGCGCTTAACAAAAGAAAAAAATGTTAACAAATGCTAGCACTTCAAACTCACCTTAAGTTTGGCTAAGTGTTGATAAATTGCTATTAATTTTGCACAGTAAAGGCCAAGTTGTCATTTGTTTCCATCTGCTCATAAGTTTAATCTCTAAATATTAATGAAAAGTGTTCATTAATAACTGAGGAACTTTTTAGATTTCTAGATATTATAGTCACTAATGTAAATTTATCAGAAGTGGGCAACAAAGTCAGATCACAGACCAGTAGCAATCTTCACTAATTGGAAAATCAAATCTAGCTGAACATAGGTTTGGGCCAGAGCCCACTATTTCCCCAGTGCAGGCTGCACAGCTGAAGGAAGGCAATAGACCTGTTACTTAGATTGAGTGGACACTCGAATTAAATCATTTATCCCCAAACCTCTCACTCCCTGTAATAGGCATTCATTGTTTTTATTTTTCCTAAGAGTTACAGTACCCCAGCTTTCCCTGTTGGGGGGTTCACCTCTCCCTTGTTGTGTGCAATCTGTGTAGGGCTGCAAATCAAGCTGACTCCTTTCCCAGAAATAGAGAGGCAGCAGGTGACCTGTGCGTGGACAATCAGACAAGCTCCCCAGGACTCTGAACCTTGACAGAAGGCAAAAGTAGTGTTTGAATCTCATTCTTCCCAGTAGTGGACATTGCAAAGACAATGGACTTGTTTCTGCTACATGGAACCCCAAAACTACCTCAAGGCCCACCCTTTTCCAACTCTTTCTCTCCAGCTGCCTACCATTTCTATGAGTTATCCAGCATTTGCTGCAAATTACTTTTTTGTTAACATTAGCCGGATTATCTGGTAGTTTGCAACTAGGAATACACTTAAGCACATGACATGTGCTTCCTTTGTGATTGAGGAATGGTTTAGGTCCCAAAGGCACAAGGGGTCAACTGAAGATAAGCTCACAAATTCAGTGCTTTATATTGGAGAAAAAGTTCAAAGAGCATTTATAAATATGATAGAAAAACTGGCAAAGCAATAGACCAACATGATCAAATCAATATAGCATAACATAGTTTATGGGTAAATATTACAACGTGTACTGAGGAATACCCAGAGAATTTGATTTTAAGGCAATTATCAGGAAGAATATGAGATAAAGAGGTGAAAAGGACTTGGTTCAACAAGGTGAAAGGAACCATCTACCCAAATCAAATACACTTAACAACTGCCAAAGATCACTTGCATTATAATCATGAGATCAATTGGACACAAAGAAAAACAGGTTTTGATATTGTGGAACTATGCCATTAAATAACCAGTTCCCTAACAATCAATTTGGCTGTGAGACATCTGGTTAGGTTAAGTGATGTGCTATGGTTTTTATCCACAAGAGGTGCCCTGGGATATGAAAATATACAATGTCAAGCTTAAAAATAAAATAGCCAGTTATTTTCCTAGCAAAATTAGTTAACTTGGGAATAGCAGAGGAATTGCAATTCATTACAAGCAAACTATGGCAAATCCACTGACAGTTGTGCAGACAAAGGAAAGGTCAGCGTTTATTCGGTTTTAGGAGCAAATTGGGGAAGGTTGTTGTAAATAAGATTTCATTTGGAAGGACAGAGCTCCCAGTAGTAGGGGTTTCTCATTGGCTGCAAGAGGTGATTAGTGCATTGTTGCTGAGACAAGGATGATTCTTCCTTCTTTTTCTTAAAAGCAGGAGATGAAGTTTCTACGTGAAAAGTGTCCTCCCTTGTCTGGACAAGAATTCTGTTTCTTCTTTGTGCAGGGTCTGTGTGGAGACTGCGTGGGGCTGCAGGGAGTGGTGTGTGTGTGGGAGCACCCCCCACAGGGCTCCCTGACTCCATTTTAAATGTGGTCCCCTTTCCTCATTTCACAATGACTCAAGAAGAGAAAAGGACCTATGGGCAGATCCCATAGCAATATTTAGCACTTCTCACCTGTACTAATGTGTACTAATTTGGGGATTCAAGGATATCTAAATTCAAAATCTATTTGCCCCCCTCTAGGAATATTAATCTCTGTAAATAGCAATAACTGAAATCTACCTTTCAAAAAGACTCTTGACCTGCATTTTTATTGATTTAAAGAAAAATAACCAGGTATATTGACTATGATTCTGAAAGAATATAAAATCACCAAATTTGGGTAACAGTATTTTATCTCCGCTCTCCATCCTAAGGGGCTGAGGCCCAAATTAGGCTTCTGTTTGCCTGATGACATTCCGACGCTGGCTTCCTTTCTTGGATACCAGCCCTATAAAATGAGCCAGTGCCCTAGTTTTGGCATCATCCAGTTCTGACATTTTCAGATTTCCTTCCTTCACCCCATGCTGTGATCCCAGTGGTAACAAAGTTAAGCCTGAAAAAGGTGACAGAACATTCAAAGGCAAAGAGATGGGTGCTGAGGGCTCTACCAGTCTGTGGGAGATGAGCCTGCGCCCAGTGTGGTAGCTATTACTGCTGCTAACCAAGGGTGCCCAGCTCTCTGCCTCAGGGCCCAGGGCCTCCTGGCACTCCCTGTGTGCCCAGTTCTCTGCCTCAGGGCCCAGGACCTCCTGGCACTCCCTGTATGCCCATCTCTGTCTGCCTTGGGGCCCAGGGCCTCCTGGCACTCCCTGTGTGCCCATCTCTCTGCCTCGGGGCCCAGGGCCTCCTGGCACTCCCTGGCTCCCTTGGCCTGGGAAAGATCACCTAGTCCTAGCCAATGAGTTCTAAGAAGGAGTATATGTCATCTCCAGGCTAGAGCATTAAGTTACCAGTGAATCATCTTAAGCTCTTTTTCTATCTGGCACCTAGACCAGAAGCATTCAATATAATGGCCGTCCTGGAGTGAGGGTCCAGAGTGAGGAGGCATGGTGTGGGGCACCCAGCTCACCTGCAGTGGAGGTAGAGCCCTAAGGAGACTTAGCAGTTAAACACCTCTAGGATTCAGGAGCTTTCTGCAGCATCATTTTGCCTGATCTGACAGATATAGGGTATTAAAATGTCAATGTCATCAACGTGCATTTTTAAGCAGTGCCTTCAAAAACCAAAACCGAGCTCTCAATTTTGTTAATAGGTATTCAATTAAGTTATCTGACATGATACAAACAAACATCTCGGTGACTAGCTGAACTTTGAAGGACCACACTGATAGAATGTTGGTACATTCCATCAGCTCCCTGCTCAACTCCACAAGCACTTTAGGGAATTTACTATGTGCCTATGTGCAGAAAGTGTGTTGAGTTTTATGAAGATCGTAGACTCAGTGACATAGCTATAGGAGTCTTATTGCCATAGTTATAGGTTATGGAAAGTACAATACAGACCTGGAAGTTTCCACTGAATTAGGCCACCAGCAAGTAATTGTGATGTCAGTAAGAGGCAAATGTCCCACCTGGGTGTAGAGGTGGTGCAGGCAGTATCATAGCAAGCTGTGTTCCCTGCTCTGCCAGGCATGCCCTCATGGATTCAAAAGCACAAGTTGCCTGTTTGTTCACTCTGAGCTTTGCCCGTGCTTACTGCCCGATATGAGATGCTAAGCTCATCAAGAGGCTTGGATATACATAAAACTTTGCCAAAAGCTTATTCTACAAGCTGGACTAGGCTTGTTATAATGATGTGCATTATAAAAGGAAAACTTCTAAAATCTAGTACACATATGCACGCACACATACACACACATACACACAATGAATTATTGAAGAAATTCGGGATTAAACTCCTATTGCAATGTGATTTTTGGTCTTCATCCCTACTTCTGACATGGAGCTCCTAAACGCTTTCAAATGTCCTAAGTGTGGAGACAACCTAGGTGTCTTTTGTTATGTTACTGAGGTGACTTTTGGAGCACCTCTGAGGGTGAGGGCTGCTTGCCAGGAGACCCAACCATGTGAGTCGAAACTCCCTGCTACCTCCTCCAGAGAGGGCAAAGAGGCAGAAGGCTGAATCAGTTGCCAACAGCAATGATTTCATCCATCATGACTGTGTGATGAAGCTTCCATAAAGACCCAAAAGGACAGGGTTGTGAAAATGTCCAGGTTGGTAAAGACACGGAGAAATGAGAGTTGCATGCTTGGAAAGGGCACAGAGGCTCCATGCCCTTTCCTCATTTCTTACCTTATGCTTCTCTAATCTAGTTAAGTAAAATGTTTCACTGTGTTCTGAGAGCCACTCTAGCAAATTCATCAAACAGAAGGAGGTCATGGGAACCTCTGTTTACAGCTAGTGGTCAGAAGTACAGGTTTGCCACTGGCATCTGAAAGTGGATTGAATACAGTCTTAAAGGACTGAACCCTCAACTTGTGGAATCTGATGTTACTTCTGGATAGAGAGTGTCAGAACTGAGCTGATTCTAGGACACCCAGCTGGTTTCCAAGAATTGATTGCTGTAGTAGGAAAACACCTCTCCCCCAACATTGAAACTGGGTCTCAGAACCTTTTTAGCTCCAGAGTGAGTGGTTAAAACATTAGGGAGGTGAAATTAATGTAGATTCAGAGAGTAGGGAAGGCTTGAACTGTGGCTTGAAGGATGAGTAGGTTTAAACCCACAGCATTTCACAGACATCACCATAACTATGAACACTTTTGGACCACTCTCCTTAGTTTCTGAATATGTTCATTTATTTAGTTACCAACTGATAAATAATAAAATAGACCTTCATTTAGAGTAAAGTATTCATTATTTCTGAGGGGGGAAAATGTGTAATATGTATATTGCATATCCTATTAAGTGACCTGTGCAACACTCAGAATTTATTTGCACAGATTTCCTAGTCTGTGAAATGTAGGACTGGGATTAGATGGTTACTGAATTCCCTAACATTTTGGTAATCTGCTGATGACTATTTGCTATGATCTTCCAGCCATCTATTTTCTTTAAATTTGCCACACATACACACAATTTCCATTACAATTGGCATGCTATTTATCTATCTTCTGGCCAAATGAAAAAAGAGAATAAAAAACCACCACCACATTTAAACGAAAGAGTTATCAGTCATTCTTGTATATTGCAGCTGCTTGAGAAGCCATGGGGCAAAGGCATTTATATGGAAGATAAGCTCATTGTGTTGAACAAATTAATGCTGGATTGTGAATTAAATGGTGTGTCTTCGGACAGCTAATTAGCTTTGTGCAGCTCAATTAAGTTTTGAAAGGACATGTGATGGAATACAGAACATACTTCAAGGCTATTGCTGCTCTGGATAATTTCAATTTCAAACCCAGTGGAAATGAGCAAGAAAGAATCAAGAGCTTTATAAACCCCAAAACAATTCAGATTTTCCAAAGAGCTTAAATTTCAAACTGTAAGTAGCAAAATAACATTTAATTTGTAACCACATCTGAAAATCTCAACAAGCTAACAAACATGAAATTATAACTTTGCTTTTGATAGCAGCACTTACTTTGAGAAAAGAATATTTTTCAGGTAAGGATGAGTGCCAAGTGAAAATGCCTCCTAGACTCCACACATTGCTCTTAGTCTACAAGATGAACATAGGGATACTCTTGTTCTAGTTACTGAGAGACAAAGTGCTGCTACTGGGAGCTTAGGCTTTAGAATAAGAGAATGTGAAACCAAGCTCATTTCAGATTTTCTGGGAAACTTACTTAACCTCTGCCTGGATTTTCTCACCTGCAAAATGGAGTTATAATTCATATCACGTATGGTTATTATGAAGACTACAACTGTCCGAGTATAGTGTCAGCCCCACTTAAACCCAACATCTCTTAGCTTATTCTCCCTGCACATATGGGTTGCGAACTGCCCTACATCTGTTAAATAGCAGGAACCTCCGATGATTAGGAATATGTCTGCTACTGCAAGTATATTACCTGCCAGTTGCTGTGCTATAGAAAGAAAAGTTCAGATAGAATTCTGCCACTCATACAAATATAGTAAGTAAACACAAAATCAATCCCACTGCCTGTTTCTGTAACACTGGGGATGTCCCTGCTTCTCTCTTAGAGCAATGCATCAAGCCTCTAGAATGGAAAGTAGCGCTCCCAGGCAGGCTCAGCAGTGCTCTGAGAGCAGGATCTGCTAGTCTTCTTGCCAAAGAAGGTGACAAAGCCCAGGGAGGGTGGGGCGGGGTGGGTAGACCAACCCAAATCCAGACCCAGAACTCTGATGCATGGGTGTGTAAGATATACATACACAACCCCCACACACATGGCCACCATGACCAAGATTCACAAGATCTTAGCCTCAGTGTTCCTTGTTAAACCCAACAGCAAGGAATGTGTTCCCCTGTACTTTTAATGCCCATTTTCCTCACTAAATTTGAACCCCCAGAGTGTAATTTTCCAAAGTCTCCTACCCTTAGACCACTTCTGGGAACTTAACATTTACCTTGCTTCATATAACACATTCTTGTTTTCTTTTTGTCCTGATGTAGGAGCTTATAACCCCATAAAATTCTGCTAACTGTAAGAAAACAGAGCAATTTTCCTTTTAGACACCCCCTTGTAGCAATGAGTAAGGCCTCTCTTTGGGCTCCACTTATACGGGCTTTTATTTCATGGCTCTGTGACAAGTGATGCGTTACAGGGTTTGCAGATTGTTATGCTTGATAGCCAATCACATTCCTGGAACTCTAATCATTTCCCCAGTTTAAAAATTCCTTCTAGCATTCCCCAGGCAAATGAAACTCCCCAAAACAGGTCAGAAATAACAATACCTGAAGCATTTGAAGGACCCACCTCTGAAAAGTAGATTCTTGATAAGATTTCCTCAAATCTTAACCAATCACATATGTATTATAATACACTGTTTACACCAAACAACCTTAAAATTCGTGATAATATAACACTGTCATGTTTTTCTAATCACACCTCATGATGTGACATCAATTTCTTAAAATTTACCTGGTGCACAAAAGTGTGACATGGCAAAGAATAAGAGACCTCATTCATGTTTACAGACAAGTTTGAATAAAAGCAAAGAATTTATTGAAAATAAATTTAAAAATTTCACACAACCCAGCTGAATCTTTAGTTTCATTTTTACTTGAGTAAAAAGGTATACAGTGATACATCCAGGCAGTGGAATAGTATTCAGCACTAAAAATAAAAAGACATAGAAGGACCTTAAGTGCATATTAGTAAGTGAAAGAAGCCAGTGTGAAAAGGCCACAAACTCTATGGTTCCAATTATATGACCTTCTAGAAAAGGCAAAACTATGGAGACAGTATAAAGATCAGTGGTTTTCAGAGAGTAGGGGAGGATGAACAGGTGGAGCACAGAGGGTTTTTAGGACAGTGAGAATATTCTATATGATATTATAATGATTGATATATGTCATTATACATTTGTCTAAACCCATAGAATGTACACCACCAAGAGTGAGCCCTAAGATAAACTATGGACTTTGGGTGATTACGTCAATGAAGGTTCATCCTTGGTTAAAAAAAAATCACTGGTGAGTGATGCTTATAAGGAAGGGAGGCTATCAATATGTGGGGGCTGGAAGCATATGAGGAATTTCTGTATCTTCTTCTCAATTTTATTATAAAACTAAAACTGATCTTTAAAAATACTCTTGGAGGGGTGGAGCCAAGATGGCGGCATGAGTAGAGCAGCTGAAATCTCCCAAAACCACATATATTTTTGAAAATACAACAAATATAACTCTTCCTAAGAGAGACCAGAAGACACAGGACAACAGCCAGACCACATCCACACCTGCAAAAACCCAACACCTCACGAAGGGGGTAAGATACAAGCCCCAGCCCGGTGGGACCCGAGCGCCCCTCACCCCAGCTCCCAGGAGGAGAAGAGGAGTTGGAGCGGGGAAGGAGAGGGAGCCCAGGACTGCTAAACACCCAGCCCCAGCTATCTGCACTGGAGCGCAGACACACAGTGCATGGTGTGCTGGATATTAGGGAAACAGAACAGTAAGAGCTGTGAGTGGGTCCCTGCCACCAGTGCCCCTAGGACAAAGAAAAGTGAGTGGTTTTTGAAAGTCTTAAAGGGACAAGAACCCCAGAGCTGGACGGAAACGTCCCGGGACACTTAACCCAGCAGCTGGGATTCCCAGGGAACTCCGGCACCCTAACTCCCTGGGCTGCAGTGCAACTTGGAGGCACCTCACAGCAATAAACAGCCTCCCAACTGATCCCCTCCAACGGGGCTCTGCCATATTGGAGCAGCAAACTGAGGTTGGCCATGCCCATAGCAACCACGGAGCTTAACTCCACAGCAGCCAGGCAAGAATCAGAGGCCCCAACTGCATAAAGCTGCCCAGCACAAGCCACTAGAGGTCACTGTTCTCCCAGAAGAGGAAGGCCACAAACCAGGAAGAAGGGACATTCTCCCAGTCAACACACATGCCATCTTCCAGCAACTAACTCTATCAGCATGAAAAGGCTGAAAAATTTGATACAGACCAGATTAACCCAGATAGTCTCCCCTGAGAAGGAATCTGAGAAGATAGACCTAACCAATCTCCCTGAAAAATAATTCAAAATAAAGGTCATAACCATGCTGATGGAGCTGCAGAGAAGTATGCAAGAGCTAAAAGGGATGACGTCTGGAGGGAGATTACAGAAATGAAACAATCTCTGGAAGGATTTATAAGCAGAATGGATAAGATGCAAGAGGCAATTGATGGAATAGAAACCAGAGAACAGGAACCCATAGAAGCTGATGCAGAGAGAGATAAAAGGATCTCAAGGAATGAAACAATATTAAGAGAACTGTCTGACCAATCTAAAAGGAACAATATCCACATTATAGGGGTACCAGAAGAAGAAGAAGAGAGAAAAAGTGATAGAAAGTGTCTTTGAAGAAATAATGGCTGAAAACTTTCCCAAACTGGGGGAGGAAATAATCTATCAGAGCACGGAAGTACACAGAACTCCCAACAGAAGGGACCCAAGGAAGACAACGCCAAGACACATAATAATTAAAATGGCAAATATTAAGGAGAAGGACAGTTTTAAAGGCAGCTAGAAAGAGGACAAAAGGTCACCTACAAAGGAAAACCCATCAGGCTATCATCAGAATTCTCAACAGAAACCTTACAGGCCAGAATAGAATGGCATGATATATTTAATGCAATGAAACAGAAGGGCCTTGAACCAAGAATACTGTATCCAGCACAATTATCACTTAAATATGAAGGGGGAATTAAACAATTTCAGACAAGCAAAAGTTGAGGGAATTTGCCTCCCACAAACCACCTCTAAGGGTATTATAGAGGGACTGCTCTAGATCAGAGCACTTCTAAAACTAAATAGATATCATGAGAGAAAACAGAATCACAGCAAAGAAAGCAGACCAACCAAACACTAACTAAGGGCAAAAAATAAAATCAACTACCCACAAAAGCAGATAAAGGAAACACAAAAGAGCACAGAATAAAACACCCAACATATAAAGAGTGGAGGAGGAGAAATAAGAAGGGAGAGAAATAAAGAATCACCAGTGTTTATAAAAGCTCAATAAGCAAGTTAAGTTAGACAGTAAGATACTAAAGAAGCTAACCTTGAACCTTTGGTAACCACGAATCTAAAGCCTGCAATGGCAATAAGTACACATCTTTCAATAATCACCCTAAATGTAAATGGACTGAATGCACCAATCAAAAGACATAGAGTAATAGAATGGTAAAAAAAGCAAGACCCATCTATATGCTGCTTAGAAGAAACCACCTCAAACCCAAAGACATGCACAGACTACAAGTCAAGGGATGTAAAAAGATAGTTCATGCAAACAACAGGGAGAAAAAAGCAGGTGTTGCAGTACTAGTATCAGACAAAATAGACTTCAAAACAAAGAAAGTAACAGGAGATAAAGAAGGACATTACATAATGATAAAGGGCTCAGTCCAACAAGAGGATATAAACATTCTAAATATATATGTACCCAACATAGGCGCAAAAGCATTTTTTAAACAAATACTAACATAACTAAAGGAGGAAATAGAATGCAATGCATTCATTATAGGAGACTTCAACGCCACTCGCTCCAAAGGATAGATCCACCAGACAGAAAATAAGAAAGGACACGGAGGCACTGAACAACACACTAGAACAGATGGACCTAATAGACATCTACAGAACTCTACATCCAAAAGCAACAGGATGCACATTCTTCTCAAGTGCACATGGAACATTCTCCAGAATAGACCACATATTAGCCCACAAAAAAAGCCTCAGTAAATTCCAAAAGATTGAAGTTCTACCAACCAACTTTTCAGACCACAAAGGTATAAAACTAGAAATAAATTGTACAAAGAAAACAAAAGGACTCACAAATACATGGAGGCTTAACAATATGCTCCTAAATATTCAATGGATCAATGAACAAATCAAAATAGAGATCAAGGAATATATAGAAACAAATGACAACAACAACACAAAGCCCCAACTTCTGTGGGACACAGCAAAAGCAGTCTTAAGAGGAAAGTATATAGCGATCCAGGCACACTTGAAGAAGGACAAACAATCCCAAATGAACAGTCTAACGTCACAATTATCAAAATTGGAAAAAGAAGAACAAATGAGGCCTAAAGTCAGCAGAAGGAGGGACATAATAAAGATCAGAGAAGAAATAAACAAAATTGAGAAGAATAAAACAATAGAAAAAAACAATGTAATCAAGAGTTGGTTCTTTGAGAAAATAAACAAAATAGATAAGCCTCTAGCCAAACTTATTAAGAGAAAAAGAGAATCAACACACATCAACAGACTCAGAAATGAGAAAGGAAAAGTCATGACAAACTCCACAGAAATACAAAGAATTATTAGAGACTACTATGAAAACCTATATGCTAACAAGCTAGAAAACCTAGGAGAAATGGACAACTTCCTAGAAAAATACAACCTTCCAAGACTGACCAATGAAGAAACACAAAATTGAAACAAACCAATTATGAGCAAAGAAATTGAAGTGGTAATCAAAAAACTACCCAAGAACAAAACCACCAGGCCAGATGATACACCTCGAAATTTTATCAACCATACAGAGAAGACATAATACCCATTCTCCTTAAGGTTTTCCAGAAAATAGAAGAGGAGGGAATACTTCCAAACTCTATGAAGCCAACATCACCCTAATACCAAAACCAGGCAAAAACCCCACCAAAAAAGAAAATTACAGACCAATATCCCTGATGAACGTAGATGCAAAAATACTCAATAAAATATTAGCAAACTGAATTCAAAAATACATCAAAAGGATCGTACACCATGACCAAGTGGGATTCATGTCAGGGATGCAAAGATGGTACAACATTCGAAAATCAATCAACGTCATCCACCACATAAACAAAAAGAAGGACAAAAAACACCTGGTTATCTCCATTGATGATGAAAAAGCATTCGACAAAATTCAACATCCATTCATGATAAAAACTCTCAGCAAAATGGGTATATAGGGCAAGTACCTCAACATAATAAAGGCCATATGTGATAAACCCACAGCTAACATCATACTGAACAGCGAGAAGCTGAAAGCTTTTCCTCTGAGATCAGTAATGAGACAGGGATGCCCACTCTCCCCACTATTATTTAACATAGTACTGGAGGTCCTAGCCACGGCAATCAGACAAAACAAAGAAATAGAAGGCATCCATATTGGTAAAGAAGAAGTTAAATTGTCACTATTTGCAGATGACATGATATTGTACATAAAAAACCCTAAATACTCCACTCCAAAAGTACTAGAACTGATATTGGAATACAGCAAAGTTGCAGGATATATAATTAACACACAGAAATCTGTGGCTTTCCTATACACTAACAATGAACTAATAGAAAGAGAAATCAGGAAAACAATTCCATTCACAATTGCATCAAAAAGAATAAAATACCTAGGAATAAACCTAACCAAAGAAGTGAAAGACCTATACCCTGAAAACTGTAAGACACTCTTCAGATAAATTAAAGAGGACACTATAAATGGAAATTCATCCCATGCTCTTGGCTAGGAAGAATTAATATTGTCAAAATGGCCATCCTGCCCAAAGCAATATACAGATTTGATACAATCCCTATCAAATTACCAACAACATTCTTCAACGAACTGGAACAAATAGTTCAAAAATTCATATGGAAACACCAAAGACCCTGAATAGCCAAAGCAATCCTGAGAAAGGAAAATAAAGTGGGAGAGATCTCGCTTCACAACTTCAAGCTCTACTACAAAGCCATAGTAATCAAGACAATTTAGTATTGGCACAAGAACAGAGCCAGAGAACAGTGGAACAGATTAGAGACTCCAGACATTAACCCAAAAATATATGGTCAATTAATATTTGATAAAGGAGCCATGGACATACAATGGGGAAATGACAGTCTCTTCAACAGATGGTGCTGACAAAACTGGACAGCTACATGTAAGAGAATGAAACTGGATCACTGTCTAACCCCATACACAAAAGACCTGAATGTAAGTCATAAAACCATAAAACTCTTAGAAAAAACACAGGCAAAAATCTTTTGGACATAAACTTGAGGGATTTCTTTATGAACATATCTCCCCAGGAAAGGAAAACAAAAGCAAAAATGAACAAGTGGGACTACATCAGGCTGAAAAGCTTCTGTACAGCAAAGGACACTATCAATAGAACAAAAAGGTACCCTACAGTATGGGAGAATATTTTGGTAATGACAGATCTGATAAAGGCTTGATATCCAAAAAGCAAATAATCCAATTAAAAAATGGGCAGAGGAGCTGAACAGACAGTTCTCCAAAGAAGAAATTCAGATGGCCAACAGACACATGAAAAGATGCTCCACATCGCTAGTCATCAGAGAAATGCAAATTAAAACCACAATGAGATATCACCTCACACCAGTAAGGATCGCCACCATCCAAAAGACAAACAACAACAAATGTTGGCGAGGTTGTGGAGAAAGGGGAACCCTCCTACACTGCTGGTGGGAATGTAATTTAGTTCAACAGCTGTGGAAGGCAGTATGGTTGTTCCTCAAAATAGACTGACCATTTGACCCAGGAATTCCACTGCTAGGAATTTACCCTAAGAACGCAGCACCCAAGTTTGAAAAAGACAGATGCACCCCTATGTTTATCACAGCACTATTTACAATAGCCAAGAATTGGAAGCAACCTAAGTGTCCATCAGTAGATGAATGGATAAAGAAGATGTGGTACATATACACAATGGAATATTACTCAGCCATAAGAAGAAAACAAATCCTACCATTTGCAACAACATGGATGGAGCTAAAGGGTATTATGCTCAGTGAAATAAGCCAGGCGGATAAAGACAAGTACCAAATGATTTCACTCATATGTGGAGTATAAGAACAAAGAAAAATTGAAGGAACAAAACAGCAGCAGACTCACATGGACTAACAGTTACCAAGGGAAAGGGACTGGGGTGAATGGGAGAGAAGGGAGGGATCAGAGCATGGAAGAAGAAAGGGGGTATTACGATTAGCATGTATAATGTGTGGTGGAGAATGGGGAGGGCTGTGCAACACAGAGAAGACATGTAGTAATTCTACAACATCTTACTACGCTGATGGACAGTGACTGTAATGGGGTTTGTGGGGGGGACTTGATGAAGGGGGGACCCTAGTAAACATAATGTTCTTCATGTAATTGTAGATTAATGATAACAAAAATACTCTTGTTTTTAAAGGAACTACAGAGCCTACTATGTGCTAGCAAACCACAGGCTGCATGCTGGGGACTCCAAGAGGGAGAGAGGGCCCCCATCCTCAGGCAGTGCACAGGCTGGAGCTTACAGATTCCCAGACAATGCCCAGAGCAATGACAGAGTCACCTTTGTACTGTCACTAACACGTGGTGATACAGCTGTGATTGCCTATATTGTAAGGACCAGAAACTTTTCTGGCACCCATTTCCTCAGGACAGGCTAATGGACCAGCTACTTTAAGTTTGGGGTTTTTTTATTTATTTATTTTTTATTTTTTTGGATCTGTTACAAATATAAAATATCGCCTTTTCTGGCAAGTGCAGTGTAGTTGTACTTTTCCACCAGATTCTTGTCTCGACTAAGGCATTATAGTTCAAATTTCAGATATGGTGACAGACCAGTCAGGAAGCTATTTCTTGATTGGGAAGGAAAAGGGACCTGTCTGTGTCCTTCCAACCATATACAATGATTGGCTGCCTTTCCCACTTACAAGATTAGTCTCGCTTCCAGAGATGAGTAATCATGAAGAATAAAACACTTTCCTTATGAGAAGTCACAAAATAACCATCTCTGCCCTCACATCATTTCCCTTCCTTCATTTCCCTTTAATTTGTAAAAATGATTTAACACTTTGGACTTCAGTGAATACTGCAAAATCCGGCCTGCAATTAGTTTTGTATGTTTAAGGTTTCCTTCATCAGAGCAAATCATAATTCTTTGGAAGCAAAATTAAACCAAAGATAGGAATCTGCAAGCTCCCATTTTTAGAGAAATTGATTATAAGAGAACAGGACATCAAAATTATTTCCTAGGTAGAAAACCCCCAAAAATAAACCTTGAAGAAATTGATAACAGGAAACTGCAATGAGATTCCATTCCTCAACACTTACAATCAACTTTTTTATCAGCAGGTGCCAAGGGAATGTGCTGGTACTTTCTCAGGCATTAGGCCATCAGTCTTGGGGAGTTAATTTTGAGTAATCTAGGCTGTGAACAGTGTTGAGATTAAAGCATGAGGTTCTTATGAAGCCCAGGGTCATGCAATAGCTTTTAAAAAGGAAATACTTCAAGTCATTCTCTCACTACAATTCCTGCTTACCAATCTCTTTGACTAGCTCAATGGTGCCCAGCAAATACTTAGTGAATGGATATATAGATACCATATAAAATCTGAAACCTGCTGTCTCTACAGCTTCTCCAGGCCTTCAGAAGGTTTATTAGAAGGCAATACATGTTCTCTCTCAACATTCTGTCTTGGTGATTGATGATATGGGAGATGATTAAAGATTCTCAGACTTGGAGTCTTTAATATATTGGTAGTAATCCCATCAAATAAATCACATGCAAGTAATAAGTTAAGGACATCATTCAAAAATTACAAAGAAAGTCAGAACCTATTTACTGGGACTCGTCAGAACTGTGATTTAGTCTTGTTATCAGAAATGTAATGCAGATCTTCCCCAACTTACAATGGGGTTGCATCCCAATAAACCCATTGTAAGTTGAAAATACCATAAATCGAAAGTGCACTTAACAGACATAACCTACCAAGCATCATAGTTTAGCATAGCCTACCTTAAATGTGCTCAGAACACTTAGCCTTACAGTTAGGCAAAATCATCCAAAAGAAAGCCTATTTTATAATGAAGTGTTCATCACCTCATGTGATTTATTGAATACTGTACTGAAAGTGAAAAACACAGCAGACGCACAGGCACAGAGAGGCTGTAAGTGTATCAGTTATTTACTCTCTTGATCATGTTGTGGGCTGGAGCGGTGCTCACTGCCACTGCCTGGCATCATAAGAGAGTGTCATACTGTATCTGACTAGCCCAGGGAAAGATCACAATTCAAAATTTGTATGAGTAAGGCTTTTGTACCACCAAAAAGCTGGAAAATCATAGGTCAAACCATCATAAGCCAGTGACTATCTGTATCACACTGCATTTCAGGCTTGCTTTTGAGTGGCTCTCCTATTGACAGTTTGGTCAAATACTCAATGTGTATTTGAACGCAACAACATTTGGCAAGAAAACAGCTAAATCTGCTTGCAGTGCATGAATTTCACTCTGTATTATCAGATTGGCTTTTGCAGTCACATCTCAAAGAAAAAGAAACAAACAGCTGTGGAGACAAAGGGCACCAACCAGCCCCTGAATAAGTCCAGTTGACTCTGGGTTTGTAGGTCGAGTTGAATAACACCTATACTAAATTATTTGCTTTTATAGAAAAAAAGACTCTTTTCCACCCAGAATTTCAAGCTGATTTAATAAAAGAAATTTAGGAATCCCAGTTTAGCAAAGACTTCTAATGCAGTAGGAAGATTTAAAGTTAGAAAATAGAAATTCTACTCCCCTGGAGCAAAAGAGGCAGACTGCCGTGTTACCTTACAAATTCACCCAATGTCCGTGTCAGGACAACACCTTTGAGAAGATTTCTCTGGTCCAATCTCAGAGTAGCATTTCATCATTTCTCATTTCTTTTTACTTATTTAGTCAACACATGCTTTTTGAGTACCTAATATATGCCAGGTGCTGGGAATACCATCGTGACCCGAACTAGATAGTTACTTCACATCAGGGAACTAACCTATCAATAGGGGAGAAAATTATAACCAAACATCACAATCTAGCATGTAAAATTGCTACAAAGGTGATGTAGGGCAGACCCACAATGGCGGATTTGACCTAGACAAGGAGATCAAGGAGGGACTCTGAGAGGAGGTGATCATGAACTCTTTTTCTTTGATAAAAATAAAATTTGTCAAGATTGCTCCAGGCTAAAGGAGCCATAGATGTCACTGGAAGTCTCTTTCACTGGAGGGAGTCTTGCAATCACAAGGGATGAAAAGAGTACCAGCATGTGATTAAAATACAGCCTGGGAAGGAGGGCACAATGCAAGATGAGGTGGAGAAGGGGCAGAAACCAGACATGCAGGCCTTGCTTCTCTGCTTAAGAGTTGTTTTCTCTTAAGCAATGGGAAGCCAGAAAAGGTTATAAGGAGAGGTGTCATGATCAACCATGAGTTTTTAAATACAGGGGAAGGAGGAGAGCAGATTAGAAGGGGGCCAGAGGTGGGTTATAGGTGGGTTAGCTGGAGGCTCATAGCCCAGGCAGAAGATGGTAGCCTAGACCAGAGGGTAGCTGTGATGGGGGATGAAAATATTTGAGAGAATATCTCCTCTCCACTTCCATTGCCCAACTCATGCCCTTCATCCTAAATATCTCCATTCTGTCTGCACTGATTTTCTTGACTGCTTAATGCTCCCCATCCATGTACCAGCTTTTTAGTGCTGTGCTTTATAATATTCAATGTGTATTTGTGTTATAAATGAGTAGTTCCCACTTGCATTATACTCTTCCCTGCACCATAAAATTTTTCCAGTTCAATCTGTCTCACAGTACACCATGTAGGCATACATACATACAGAGGCCACAGAACCAGCCCAGGGGCCCAACAAGCACAGCTGGAGACTCCCTGCAGGGAAGGAGGAGGCCCCCGTCACCCCATCCCCAAGCTTCAACCTTAAATGCAGAGCCACATATGGGATGGGCAGTAAGGAGAGGGTGAAGACTTGAGGAATGGATTTCGTGGCTCTGAACTGAGCTTTCTCTGTAACACCTGCTGATGTGCCATTAACATCTGTCTGGCAATCACTTTTGATGTGATTTCCATAGGGTGTTGGCACCTTTTCTGGATTCTCAGATGGTATTTTAATGTTCTAGTAGTCTATTTCCCATACTCTGTAATGATTAATACTATGAGATAACCTATAACCTAGTAATGACAATATAAATTTAAAACTTCTTTTTAGAGGTCTTTGATCTGTATTCTTTTGACACAGATAATCACCCCATGAGAAAAGCAAGACTGGAACTGAGTACCCACAGTAACTGGAAGATGTAACCAAGCCTTTTAGACAACACTTAAGGAGCAGCTGCTGGGCTGACCAGTGACAGAGACTGGATGTGGCCTCCCTAAGAGCCCTGGTCACCACGCCCTGGTGTCTGAGCCCTGGAGGGCATGCCATTTCCCTCATGGGCTCTTCCCCTGCAGGATGCTGGGGTTCCTGTGATCCTTAAGAAAGTTTAATTGCAGTCATTTCATTTAAACAATGATCTGAAACTGGAAATAACATTCATAGCTTTTGTTCACCACAACCATTTTCTGCTAGTATCCAGAAATTATGCCCACTGGATTTCATTTGGGCTACTTACAACAAGGGAGATGTCCTCCAGCACTAATTATGAAGGCAAACATGGATAGTTAATGGTGTAAAGCTGACTTTGACCCCTTCCATACTTGCTCTGACTAACCAATTTGATAATAGAAGCAAAGAATCTTGGAGTTAGAAAGGTCCTCAGCAGATTGCCAATACACTTCCTTGGCCCCTTGGGCCATACATATGTTTGTATGTACATGTGCATGTGTGTGTGTCCAAAAATGTAACATCTAAATCATCATTTTAGGAGTCCAAAAGTCCATACCAGCAATGCTGCTATTGCTCAAAATATTTTAGAAGTCTTTTGAGAACTGTCTTAAAGGTCAGTTTATAAACCACAGGAGAAAAGTGATGACTTTGTCTTAAAGAAGTCTTGGTTCCTTTTGACTCAAAACAACTTCAAACTTGGGTCCAAAAGACAAGTGGCATTTATCAATAAGCAAATCCACCCTCAAAGAATAAAAATTTGCATCCACTGAAGAACATCAAGAAAATGTAACCATATGTGCTTCAGGTCACAAGAATAATCCCAAAGGTAACAGCAGTGTCACTTCTCTGAATACAGAGCCTCTGAACTACCTTGGCTAAATGAGGTCAAATGGCCTTGAATATAGAAATTCTAGTGTCTCCACTTCCAAAAAAAAAAAATCAACTGTTATAGTTACATTTTGGACCTCATTTTATTTCTGCATATTTCCAGCATTCTAACCATGATTATCATCTTTTCTCTGTTTGCTCAATAATTCCTGCATCAAATAGCATGGTCTCTGAGGTCTGGAATAGCATCTTAATTACATTAAAGAGTGGTGACAAACTTGCTGAAACATTTTAAGGAACTGTAGTGACAATGATTAAATCACCATCTAACAATTTTATTCTCTGTGTTTATTAACATGTGGGTTGTGGCCATGTATTCCATAAATTGATTTAACTATAAAGATTAAAATTGATGTGACCTTTAAAATTATCTAACTGGCAATTATCCCAGTATATGGGAGAGGGAGGGTGGCAGGATGGGGAGTGTGGAAATTGATTACCTTACCCTAAAAAAACCATGATTTTACATCTTATTTTAAAGATAAGAAACAAAAACAGAAACAGACTACACCTTCAGACTTTTTCAGGAAACATCTCTTCTCAGCTCATCCTATCTTAGCAAAAATGTATCTTTGGATCCAGTCATTTTAACTTCAAAAATTTTTTAAGGCAATAAACAGAAAAGCTCATGCTTTAAAAATATGCTTATCACAGAAATATTTATGAGGGAAAAAATGAAAATACTCCTTTATGTAAAGCAAGAGGTTGGCTAAGTTATTGTATAAATGTAGGTATAATATGCCATTGCTAGAAAACATGGTTTTATAAAGAATTTAATGACAAAGGGAAAGGCTCACCCCCATGCTCCATAAGCCCTGAGAAGCAGATTGCCCCAAACTCAAAAATCTTTTCATTTTAGGGGGTTACCCACCTCCTCAGGGCCCACTTCCATCTCTTGGATTTTAATTTATAGAGGTAACTGAGTGACAAGACAGAAAAGCTAATGCCATCAAAAGAAGTTCAGTGTAGAGGTTTCATGTTATTGCTCTCATTTCCCAAGAGGCTGGAGCATGCCACACCAAGCAGGGCCACAGGAGGAAGCACCAGTTTGGGTCAGGAGCTCAAGGTGGTGAGTGGAAAGCATGGCCCAGGGCTTTAACTGGGGTTTCCACAGGAAACAGCCTGGGATTGACTAACTTGGATCATATCAGTAGACTCTAATTTACACAGGTGGTCCCTAGTTGTCTGGTCTCTGGCCCTGGCCAATTAGGGCAGAGGAATCTTGCCTCCTGAAGTGTAAGAGCCAGATGAGGGAGGTTGGAGTGTGGGCTGTGGATTGGTTAGAGTGCAAATGAAGGAACACTCCGGTGGCAACCCCTGTGCTATCTCTAAGCATTGACTAGCCCTGGAAGGGACAGTCTCTCCCCAGACAGTGAAGCCACACATGCCAGAGCATCAAAAATACAGAAAATAGAAAATGTAGTTAACACAACTGCTATAAAGACACAGCTGTCCCCAAAATCTGTGTCCCACAGAATAAAACATTGACTTATCCTAGGCATGTTTATCTCCTTCTTTTAAAAAATGATTAGACTAATCCTATTGGCCTCCTTCATGACATGGTCACCCCAGTTCCCCCATGCTTTATGTGATACATGCCACCATGATACAATTTATGTACCTCTGCTTTGTTGATTTCCCCACTGGACTGAGGGTGGGACTATCACTTTAGTCATCTTTGCATGTACCCCAGTGCCTTGTATTTTGTAGAATGTGCACCTTTTCAAAGCACAACCATGCCTACTGACAGCTAACGGGTGATAGAAGACCCTGGTGTGAGAACCCTGCAAAAGAGGGGTGGGCATCAAGGGAGGACATATACTCCCAAACTGGCAAAATTTGTCATACATATACATGATGTGTGCATTATTCCCAACCAAAGTTCCAAAGCTTTCAGTATGCTCCATCCCCCCAAACACAGAAAAAAGCCTATACTTAAAATAAGTTTGCCAGGTTTCCCAATTGCCCAGATCAATTGTAGGGAATGAGATGATGTAAAGATTATAGGGTGGGGAGAAGGGCATGGTGGGGTATAGTAGAAAGAGCATATTGTCCTACTGAAATTCACTCCTGGAATCGGAGAATGGAGATTAAAAAACTCTCACAATTGGGATAGCCAAGCCAGGGCTCTAGAAACCGTATCTGTCTAACAGGTGAGCATTGCAGTCGCTGTACAGGAGCAGATGAGACAAGCGAACATCGTGGGTGATTAGGCCAATGCGGAGCCACTCGCATTTGGAGGCTTGTTAGGCAATTCACATTCTTCTGGAGTTAAGCCAGCTGATGGGCTGTGACATGAGATAATCGGTGTCACTGATGTGTGAAGGTCCCATAAGAGATGACAGGCAGACTGTGCAGAAACAGGCATCCCACGGTCTCTATGTGCGAGCAGACAGAATAAATGCATGTAATAACACGATGCCCATTTGCAGAATGACAGCCTGCTTCAGCAAGCTGACAATAACAAGAATTTTCCTGAAGTGTTGCTCTTAATGATTTGGAAGGGAAAAAAATGAACTGCATTTTCTTTCTGGGTACCAGTTATAGCCAAAGCATGTTAGTTTTTCTGTTTAGGAAACAATGGATATTTGGGGGAAGTTGAAATGTATGAGCATACTTTATTTGATGACTTTGAGGCTTTCTTGAGAGCATGAAAAGTCAATGCCTATCATGAGAAGTGTCTAGAATTGCTTTCCCTATACCATACTGGACTCCTGCACCCACCCTCTTTTTATTCCCCTATATAAAACAGAGTCCTGACTGAGAAGACCCCACTCATGATTTCCATTCCCACCAGCTCTCATTCATTCCTCTACTCACAACAATCCAGCCTCTCTGAATCTGCTCAGAGCTAGGTCACCAATGGCCTCCTAACAGCCAAACCCAGAGAACATGTTTGTCCTTCTGGCCATCTCTGCTGCATTCCAAAGACCTTACTGAAATTATTCTTGCTTTAGGAACGTGGCAGTCCAAGGAAGAGTCCTCCTATCATGGAATCAAAGATTGACTTCAGGCTTGTGGAGGACCAGGGGCAGGAAGGCAAGAATAACTTCCAGCTCCAGCAGCCTGGAAAGTCCCCCACTGGAAGGCACAGGAGGCCTGGGTGTAGATCTCAAACTGGATTCCCCAGAATGGATGGGTCTGTGGGGCAAGTACTGCAATTTTCTAGGAAGACAGGACAAAGTTGCCATCGTTTAAAAATTTTAAATGTTGCATTTTTGCACATACATGTAATTTTTTCAAAGTCCTAGCACTCCTTCTATGTAAAAGGAACATGATTTAATGGACAGAATCCAGACCAGAAAGTTGGGAGAGGCTATACCAGTATAATGTTGTCTGTTGCACATATTACTCAGGCAAAGTTACTGGTTTGTGTTCTGAACTCTAAAATTTCCCCTGAGTCAAATAGTCATATCCAGTTGACATATATCTATCTTTGAACAAGCCCTTGTCCCTGTCCCTTTCCCCCCATCTCCTGGATAACTCCTGCTACCTTCCCATAGGAAGGCTTCCTGCCTCTGCCCCACCAAAGCCTGGGTTAGGTAACCATCACGTCACTCTGTGGTGGATCATTAGGATCGAGTCAGCTGGGTTTGTCTTGCCTGGTCAACTGCAAAACTGACAATGAAGACAATACTACTTATTCATCTCTTAGGCCTAATGCAATGTCTGGCAGTTGGTAGGCACTCAATAAATTTTGAATGTATGAAGGAAACTGTATTATCACTAGCCAACAATAGTACAAATTCAAGTCCATAGATGTTCTAAAACAAAAATGCTGAACTGTTGAATGCAATGCAATATGCAAGTGAAACTACTGAGCTATTAGGAACCAAGGATTTTAATGCTGTACACTTAAAATGTACTCAATACCAGAAAAATATAAGCCCTAGAATTAGTTTAATGCCACTTGTGCTGATAGCACAGATCTGTTATCTGTCTTCATTCAGCTGCCTAGCAGTAGCTTACAAGAACTCTATTTGAAAGGGTGTCATATTCTTTTATTGAATGTTCAATAAAAGCATAATAAAATTGAAATGCTGGAGTCCATAGGAAGCATTGTACACTTTTGCTACTCATTCCACCTTCAAGTAAAATCCTGTTTTAAAAGCATTTAAAAACATCGCTTCAGTTCTAATCTCTCCAATTATGCTCAGTACTGTGTGATACAGATCCCCTGGTCATTCTGGAAAATGAGCACTCTCTCTCTGCAATATGGGATTTCTAGATATTTCATAAAACCACTATATACCACAAACAGAAAAACTAGGCAATACATACGTGTCTGAGAAGAGCCAAAGGCATTAAACTTGAGAAGGAGAGCATGGAAGGTATATACAGAAGTGGGCACCCGGGAGTGATAAATAAATAGATGTATAAAACAAATTAAGATCAGTGGGCAAGTTATCTCAGTGCTTCCAAGAGATCTCCCTCATCTCCCAGCCTAGCAGAAGGCAGGATGGGGTGGGGTCCGTGGAGAAGGTCCTCTGATCTCTCTCACTTCTCTAAGACTCTCTAAAATCATGTCTCCTTTCCTTCTTCCTCTTCTGCAAACCCTATAGGTTCTCCTGAGCAATTAAGCTTTTGAAAATCCATATAACAGGCCACATTTACCTTCTACCTTACCAGGTAGCAATCCTGAATCAGTAAACTGCTGAGCCAGTTATCAGAACAAAGCGGAGTTTAAAAGGAAGACATGTACCCATTAATATCTCAATCTGTATCAGAAAGCCACACACATGAGTACAAATGGATTTTCACATGTTTCTTGTATTACAAAGAAAAGCAGAGCCTTGGGTATAACATCTCCAGGGTTTTATCAGAAGTAAAGATGCTCCCCATGTTCCTGAAGGGTTGCTCAGTCCCAAGGGGCTGCTAGACTTCCAGGTGAGCCTAGAGAATCCTAACCCAGCACCTTCTCTCAGAGCTTTTGTTGAGTGAATGAGACAGCCTGGAGGTCCCACCAGTATGATGAGGACCAAAGCTCTCACCCTGTCTGCAGATGGTAATCAATCCGATTTGCTCACCTCTTGAAGTTATCTGCCCCCTGCCACTCCTCCTCGGGAAGTGGAAATGAAGCCCTCTGGTGAGTCACGGGCATGATGGATTCTTTGGTAACTGACAGTGACAGGAACAAGGCTAATCGCTAGCATAAATAGGGAACAAGCCTCTTGAGTGGCAGCCCAGCACCACCACAGTCTGCTTTAAGAAGAACATGAGCAGCTCCACAATTTCACCTTGATTTGTAAAATAAAATGTCGTTTGTGGTGGAGTTGCTGCTTAAATGCATTTGCATTTTTTTTTCAGCCAGTTGATTTAATCATCTTCCTTAATAAGCTGTAAAAAGCTGACCTTCAGAAAGCCTCCTGTAAGCAGGAGGATTTTAACCCCCCCCCCCAATTCTTTCCAAGCCCCAAGGAGCTAGCTCAGTGTTACCATTCATGTTCTCTCCACCTTGGAATCTGCTGCAGTCCCATGTCTGGGCCATGGCTGCACCTCTATGAGACCAGTCATGATGAGCCTCCAGTCTGTCCTGCTCTCTAATTGGTGTTTTGCAACCCTAGCTCATGTAACCTCCCAGATAGGGATTGTCATCCCCACCTTACAGATGAGCATCGGAAGCTCAAAGAGGATAAGTAGCTTTCCTAGGGTCACACACCTTGCAAGATCCCATGAAGCAGGTGTCACACAGGCCTATAATTCTTTCAGGCCTAATCTAATGCATGCAGGAGACTCATGATGAAATTGGGAAACAGGCTGTTTTCCTTGCCCCTTTCTTACCTTTGCAGATCCTCTGCCCCCCATAAAACTCTGGCAGCCGTCTCCCTATGGAGGTAGGAACATGCCCAGCTAACATGCATCTGCCAGAGCTGTGATTCACCAGCTCAAAGCGGGAAGCTCAGAGCCAACATCCCTACTTCATATGGGTCCCTTTCAGGGGCTGGTCTGCTTATATCCTCATCCCCCGTCTCCCCCATTAAAACATGAAATGCTTCATTATCCATTTATCCTAATGCACATATCTGGAAGTTAGTGATGGAAGGGCTGTCGAGATTTTTCTCATCCAACTCCTTCATGTTTTCACAAATGGAAAAAATAAGACAAAGAGAGAGGTGGTGTCCTGGCTGAGGCCACCAGAGACAAGGCCCTTCTCACCAGACCAAGCTTATGGCTCTGAGCTCAGGCCACTGGCTTTTCAGTGTATGTGAAGCCACTTTGCCTACTCTTCAAAGACACCCACATCCATCATGCTCCCTGTTATCTTTAAGCTTGGGATAAGGAATAAGACTTGGTTCATCTCAAGGGGAATTTCTGATGTCAGCCATCCACTGGGAGAAGTGTTTGCCTCTAAAATCACACAGTTATGAATCTTGTGTTACCATTGCTGAGTCAACATGCAGCACCTCCAGAGAGGTAGGGGCCAGGGGTGACAAACAGCCTAGAGTCCCTTTTATCTCCAGGCCTGCACCCCACTGGGTTCTGGGCCAGCCCTGTTTCTAGAGTTTCTGAATGAAAGAGTCTGTGCCCCAATGCCAGCCCAGCAGTGGCACAAAATCCCACTAGGAGGTCCTAGAATCAACCTACTCTTAATCCCAGTCTAGCTGCCTACAAACTTCTGCATGCAGGCAGGCAGATCCTTTGACCTTAATGCCTTAGCCCTGTGACTCCATCCTTAACACAAGACGGAAGATGTAGGCAATTGGACATACCCCTAAGCAGGGAGAAGCAGGGATGGGAGGGGTGGCTTAGAGCATCCAAGAGGCATAGTCCAGGGCCAGAGAGATGAGGAATCTTGGGAAACTGCACCATTTGAGACTCTGGGGGATTTACCTGTGATGTGTGTGCATGTGAGTATGCACGCATGCACATGCATGCACTAGTGCCTCATGATATTTTATGTGCATATGTATCTGTGCTTATGTCTGTGTGAGGAATTGTGTATGTGCCCATTTGTGTGTGTGTGAGCGTATGTGGGTGGGTGTATGGTTAAGGTGAGATAGAATGGCCTTAGGAAGAGCTGCCAACCCCAATGCCATTATGGGTAGACAAGCATTACTAATAAAGAGAAAAGAAATTCCTCTAACCGTGATGTGAATGTGTGAAGCAATGGAGTGCCAGAAAAGGCAGACTCCTGACTTGGAGCCAATCAGCTCACACGCCTATAAAATGCAGACTTTTACACTGAGTACCCATTAGGGTCACTGTAAGAAATACCAACTATTCTGCCCTGAGTCTGACACACAGTGACGGCTCAACGCACGCTGACCATGCAGGTGCTGGTGGGGAGGGGGCAAGCAACGAGGGTCATGGAAGGAACACATCGTCCTCTTTCCCCTCAAACCAATGAAGGAAGAAGGCTACTAAGTTAAAATTTTAACAATTCTTATACTGAGTGTCTCTTAACATTTCAGAAATTTACTAAACCAAGTCTAGGAGCAAACTGCAACCTCCTCCTTCTTCTAAATGGTTTCAATTTATAGCAGTAGTTGGTGTAGTCTTAGGTATCAGTGTGAAGGCCTAGGAACTCTGAGGCAGCTAGCAAGAGAAAGCCCTTCAGAGAGAAATAAAGTCCTTAACAATTATTCTTAACTATTCTATGAAGAAGAGAATGCTCTTTCAATTACCAAATGTCAGGTCTAATCCCCACTTATGTGCATTGAAAATAAAATGATGCAATAATCACACAATCTGCAGGAAAACTGACAAATATATCTCAATACCAATGATTTACTGAGTCAGCCCGGCCACAGCCTGGCTTCACTCCTTAACAGAAGCTGTAAAAACTGTGCCCTGTGCTTTGATAATCACAGCAATTTCTTGCAAACCACTGATTAAACAATATAGAGGCAAGCATTTTGGAAACTCTAAAGTATATGATTTGTTGGAGATCTCTCCAAAATGACTGTCTATCTGCTTAGATGGCCTATTAAATCATATAATGGGGTGTCAGAATGGACCTTTCACAACTGAGGCCATTTCAGGGATGGGAAGAGACTTAATGTCACTCTGAGGGCACGCGGTGGTAGAGCTTGGATGAAGCTCAAATACCCTGATTTCCAGCATCTCCCACAATCCCCCATTGTCTCTCCTAGTAACAAGGTATAATCAAATGTGGGCCATTAACCTCTATTACTTCCCACTTGAAATCTAAGCAAATCAATATGTTACTGTCACCAACAAGGTGATCATTTGGTAGCAATTACTTTTGATCAAAAAGTTAATGAGTTGGATAATATGAAAAGAAATGTGCAGACCATTCTACTCATGGGCATATTACGGATAGGAAAGGCTAGGTAAGAATCTGAGGGTCTGAGTGATGCCGTTTACTCGGGAGGAGGTTTGCGGGAGAACCATGTGGCTCTTCTCTTGGGGTCACTCAAGTTATTTCTATGCCCTAAGTAGTAAGAGGAACACTGCCTTGAGGTTAAGAAGACTGTAAAATTCAGGCTTTGAGAGACTGAGGAAGCAGGAAATAGTAGAAACAGAGACACAACATTGAAAAGAAGATTCGGAATAAAAGATAATAAATACATTCTGAAGTCATGAAAAGTGTCTGGGTTAATGAAACAAAACTCATACATCACTATGAGTTTGCAAACTATTAGTAGTAATCCTAAACCATAATTTATATAACTACTCCTTATTTCAGGTAAATAATTGAGAATTGCTGAAGCAGTGATTATTAAACCATTTGGGTAACTGAGTGAAAGCTGGGGATTCACTCCCCAGATGAGTTCACATTCACACATATACAGAAAGTCCTGTATATGACTTCAGGATATTCAAACACTCTTTTGAAACTTTATCATCAGATCCCAGGATATGGTACTCTATACTAGGCTGACAAGTTTTAACCAATTATGTAAATATAAATTTATACCCCAAAGTCCTGGTGTTGCTTCATCCTTTAAGTTTCTTAAAAGCCCTGTTCTGAATACCTATCTTCTACGAAGTATCATCCACTAGAGATGGGGCTTAAGGTTTCTGTCCATCCTCCAGACTTTCAGTGTGCTACACTGTGCATATTCTTAAACATTCCCGTGATTTATTAGCTCTTTGGATTCTCTGCTTCCTAAGCACATGCATCTTTCTTCTATCTATAGGTCTGTGCATGTGTGCATGTGGGGGGCCCTGTATATGTATGTTCATGCTGCAATATTCAAGAATAACCTTTCTGAAGATAAATTTCCTTATCTATATTTTAAGAATACCAATATATATTGGTATTTTATATTATGTCATATTTATCTCAGAGTTGCTAAGAAAGTAAAATGAGATCATGTATGAGAACATTGTTTAAAGAATTTATAAAAATCACAAAAACGTGTGGCATTGTCACTATTAGTGTCCTGTAATACTTAAATGCAATTTGCAAGCCACAGTATCATTTCAAGGAGTTAGTTTAAAATGTGTCCGCTTACAAAATAAAGGTGATGCAAATCCCCAATCATATCAGTCATATTGGCAACACCCTCTGCTCCAGAAGAAGAAAGTAGTCATAGTCTGGGCCCATCTTACCAGCTAATGAACACCTCTGTACCCCACAGGCTGACAATCAGTGGGTTCCTTGTGGCATGGCTACACTGGGTGTTAACCCCTAGCATCTATTCTGACTGGCTGTAGTAGTTGTTACATGTTTTTGATATTCCTCCCAGCACCAGCTGTGCATGGAAACACAGTGCTGTGAGCTGCAGGGGGGAAGAAAAGACATACAAGACATGGCCCATGTTCCCAAAGGCAAGAATCTGATTGGGGAGCTCAGGCCACTAATAATATAAGGTACTTAGCATTTACTTCCATGTATTAAATATTTCAGTAGGTCAGAAAAGGCAATCACTGCTAGAAGTGTTGATGGGTAAGACCCCCTGATAAGGTGAGATTTATGGTGGCCCGAAAGATTACTAAAACCCAGTGTTGGTGGTTACCTCTCAGCTCACCAAGATGCATGTGGGGCAACAGAGAGAAACACACCTGCCAGCATTAAAAGGAGACTGAGAAAGCTAGTCTTCACATTTTATTTTCCAGATGGCTTTTCCTTCCTCCCCCTATTTCCAAGCAGAGATTTAATTACTTTAGAAAGGTAATTTGCAAAGCTCTTTAAGACCTCCAGCCATCAGGTGCCACAAAGAAGATAAGTGTCTTGCTTACTATGTCTATTTCGGGGCTGTGGGTAATACACCATCAGATTAGATCGAAGTGATACTCATTTCACGCTACCAATTTCTGTCCTATTAATTCTTTACTTAAGTAATCTGCTAAGCACCTCTTCATTTGCTTTACCACTGTTATAATTTAATAAGTACAACCAGAGTTGGAGTTTAATTGTTTCTTGAGTGAGCTAAAATCCAATATTTGTAAAATGCATCCATTTAAATGTAACCCCAGCAAAGGTTCTGCCTCTTCCTGCAGCCCCATTGTGATGGGTTCAGTTCCGCTCCCGTGGAGCCTCGCTGCTTCACAGCACCGATTCCATTAGCAGGGAAGGCCACAGCCGCCTGGGGACAGCCCTATGGCCCTGCATACCCGCCAGCCCTCACCTCCCTGATCTCTACCAAGGTTGAAAGAAGTAAACATGGCAGAAGAACATATTAGTGTGCGAGTGTCAACATCCCACCCCTCTATCAAGAAACAAGACTACAGCTGGACTTCTTCCAAATTAAAGAGAAAACGAAAGCGATTAAGAAAGAGGAGAATACGTAAAGCAGTCCACGAGACCTGAGGAGTCCTTTGAGTGGAAGCAGGAGGGAGGGAAACCTGTCTTTGTGCAGGAGTCGAAGGAGATAAGGGCAAGGGAACAGGGCTTTGAAATTTGGCCCAGTGTGTGGAAGTTAATCCCTCTTTGGCATTTTCTCAAGACTGAAGTCAAGATTTAAATTGCTTTTCAAGTATTATTAGATGTCGGACTGGAATTTCTCTGAATGAGATGCTGCAAAGAGGATGGGCCTTAGCGTGGTTTACAAGGCAGGTTCTCAATGAAGCCCAAGATTCATAATGCATTTCTATTCCCCATCTGAACAGCAGAGCAGGCAAGTGTCAGCACCTTAGAGAGGCAGGACTAGGCACAGCCTGATCTCATGCTTCAGAAGGCCAATCTGTTTCTCTCTCAGGCCAGCAAGTTGACACAACACCTCCAGAACAGGAGGCTGGAAGTCAAGAGCCTCCAGAGCCGCCTCTTCACTTTAAACCCCTTCCCCATCAGGAACCTTTCTCTCTTTTCATCACCTCTTGCTAACCATTCCTAATAAGTCAATGTCTTTGCATTTGTCCCAGGACAGCCCCTCTGGAAAACTGTCCTGCATTTTCATCATTGTTCCTCACAGCCAACCCCTGGTCACGTCAGCACACAACACTGCTCACACTCTCTAAAAGCTAGGCTTCCAGAGTGAGTAATTGGAAAATTATTATACTGGGTGAGAGGCAGTCAGGACAACATTCAGGGAGAATTAAATGTTAAGGATGGTTCTATAAAGGTCCAAAACATTATAACAGAATGTGATACCCAGAAAGGATCCCTAGTCCTGGTTACCTGTGGCAGAATTAATGGCCCTCAAAAGTCTACATCCTACTCCCTGGAACCTGTGAATATATTACTTTACCTGTCAAAGGGGAACTAAGGTTGCTGATCTGAGGGAATGGAATTAAGGTTGCTCATCAACTGACCTTGACATGGGGCGATGAACCTGGATTACCCAGGCAAATCCAATCTAATTGCAAGGGTCCTTTGAAGTAGAAGAGTGAGGCAGAAGAGGGAGACGCCCAGAGAACTGGCAGCATGGAAGGGCTGAACTTCTGTTGCTGGATTTGCAGGTGATGGAAGAGTCAGGAACCCAGGAATGTGGGCAGCCTCTGGAAGCTGGAACAGGCGAGGAAACAGATCATTCCCTAGAGCCTGCAGAAGGAATGCAGTCCTGCTGACACTTTGGACTTAGCCCAGCAAGATCTAGTTAGGACTTCTGATCTCCGGAACTAGAAGAGAGCAAATTTGTGTGGCTTTAAGCCACTAAGTTTGTGGTCATTTGTTACAGCAGTAATAGGACACTAATGTAGTCCCTGGACCCCATAGTCCTGCCTTCCTAAACCTCAGCCCCAAACCATGAACTCTTATCATCTGCAACTTGGAACTAGAGGACCTCCATGCTCACATGTTGGCACAAAACTTTGTTGTCCAAATGGGGCTAACAGTGCTCTGTGGGGTCAATAATACAGTACATTTGGGGTTTTAAAGGGCTCTGTTGGCAAGCCTGGGGACCTAACTGGCACTGTTTTTGTCAGAAAATAAAACTCTAGTGCCAAACACCCAACTTTCTAATGAATATTTGAGATTCCTCATATTGGTAAATTGGATACTGCCTGTGATCTATGCTGATCATTAAGTGAGAGCCATCACTTTCACATTCCAGACATGTAAGAGGCCAAATTATTATTCGTTTTCAAAAGTTTAAAATCCTGGCTTGTGATTTGGCTCAGGAAAACAATCTGCTTCATGAGAGGCCCGTGCATAACATGAACTTCGAGAAAAGACAGGATATTTCCTTTAAAAAGAGCTGGGAAACCACACCCTTGAGTAGCTTACTGAGAATTCAAACAAGTTCATCCACACACTTACATCTAAGGATGTTTTCCAAGGGAACACACTGAACAACTCCTGGAAGTGCTTCCTCATAATTCCATAAGCTAGAATGTAATTCTAGACTCACATTTCATCAAACAGGGGTAGGTAGAATAAAACATATGTGATATATTGGTGACATGGTGTTCAAATCAAATCATTAAATAGATACTCAGAAACATATTTTATTATTTCCTTTTATAAGAAGCATGACCTTATATCTCAGTTTTCCTCAGCCAGCATCAGCTCTCATCTGCTGCCTCTTTGTAATTATTAATAATTTCCCTTTTCACCCTCAAAACTGTGCCAGTTTGATAACAAGTTATAGGGTCCCCATACATATAAAAGACTCAGTCATAGTGTTCTTATACATTTTCTTAAGTCAAAATACAACTCTTTGCAGTTTCCCCTAGGTCTGGTGAGACCTGCATGTTTCAGAGTGGACCCCGTGAAGGAAGAACAGGAAGAGAGGAAAGAGGGTTTTAACTGAGAAATAGATGGTGTGGTGTGCAGATAAATATTATATCTATAAACCAGTGATACATTCAACAAAGTACCAAAGCTATGACCAACTGTATATGTGTGTATATATAATAAAAATAAACCCATGCCCCACTCCTTGCATTCCTAAACCCCTAAGCTTTGGGCCTTATCATCAACTTACAGCTAGAGGAAATTCTTGCTATTAATAAGAAATTTAAACATATTTTCACAGAAAAAAAGTTGTTCACGCTAATAGAGCTCTATTGGAGTAAATAATAGAACTATATGATATTTAAATTATTATCATCTTGCACATAATTATATAGCAACCACATACATATAATTTGTATGTATATAATTATGACACAAGATGACTGGGTGGCAAAGCTGAAAGGTGTTGGTAAGAATAACAAGGATTTCAGCTCATACCATTTCTATTCAACTATTCAACATTGTACTGGCGATCTTGTTAAGACTCTTAGGCAAGAAATAGAAATAAAAGGCATCCATACTAGAAAAGAAGTAAAACTATCCTTTTGCAGGTGATATGATTTTTTTTTATGTAGAAAATCTGAAGGGATAAACAAAATGAAAAGACTGCTAGAGCTAATAAGTGAGTCAGCAAAGTTACAGGATAAAAGATCAATGTACAAAATTCATTTGTATTTCTATACACCAGCAATGAACAATCCAAAAATGAAATTAAGGAAACAAATCCATTTACAATAGCATCAAAAAGAATACCCATCAATGAATGAATAAAGTATAGTATAGCCACACAATGGAATACTATCCAGCCATCAAAAGGAATCAAGTTTTGATACCTGCCACAACGTAGATGAACCTTGAAAGCATTTTGCTAAGTGAAAGATGTCAGTCACCAAAGTTCACATATGATATGATTCCATTTATATGTCTCATGTTCAGAACAGGCAAATCTATAAAGACAGAAAGTATATCAGTTGCCAGGGGCTGTCAGGTAGGGAAAACTCAGGAGTGGCTGCTAATAGCTATAGGGTTTCTTTTGGGATGATGAAATGTTCTGGAATCAGATAGTGGAGATGGTTGCACAAGTATGTGACTATATTAAAACCACTGAAATACACACTTTACGAGGGTGGATTTTAGGATTTGTGAATTATATCACTATTTTTTTAATAAAAAAAATAATAGGCCTTCTCTCAAAGGTTGTTGTGAGGTTTAAAAATATAGAAGACAAATAAAGCAATTAGCATAGTGTCAAGACTAGCTGGTGACAATGGCGATGATAATGATGGTGGTGGTGATGGTAGTGGTCCTGTACTCACAGGTTTTAGGCCTAAATCTAAAACCTAAGAGTGACCCATCTGCACTCTGCTGCATTTTTCCTGCTCCCTTCCTCTGCACTCTCGTGCCCCACTGTTCCAGCCTTTCTGGACCTGGCTCTGGTTCCAGACTCTTCAATTCACCCCCAATACCTGTACCAACTCTAGGTAACCCCTTGCAACCTTCTCTCCTGCTTGATGGGAAAAGTTAGGATGTGTCAACCTTGTCCCAGGTAGCTACATCTCCTGACATACGACACTAGCACAGAACCTGGTTCAACACCCACCCACACAAGGCAAACTTCAGTCAGTCATGTCAGCAAAGGGGATAGTTTTGGGAACTAGGAGCCTATGTCATCATTTTAATGAAATAACATATTTTATGATTTGCACCCATTTGCAGTGCTACCGCTCACAGACAAGCTTCTCGGAGGTGATTCCGCACTCAGCCATCCCACTGCAAGCAGCAGAGAAACAAATCGCCATGCCACACACATTATAAAAATGGAAATCAAAGAGGCAGTTCATTAATGCAGATTAGTTTTATGCTTGGCATGGTTTTTCTCTGCCAAGATTGATACACACACAAGGAATTCTCAGTGGCCTTGGGTCCTTGGTAATATATAGCCCTTATTACCTCACTGACCAATGAGCCTTCAAGCTCAGGACCAGCAGCTTCTGCGGGTCCATGCTCCCTGCCCATGGACCAGGGATCGGGGCTGCCTGGAGCAGTCTTCCCCACCACACTCTCGGTCCCCTAGCCATGGCTGCCAACATATTCTGGCCCATGTCTGCCAACCCTGAGTGGGTTTGCTCTTAGCAAAACTACAGAGTCATTCTGTATTCAGGGTCTACTCAGTACTTTTCAACCAAGCAGCTGAACATCAAGTAACCAATGAGCTAACAGAAAGAGTTAATAGCTGAACATGGGGTAAGATATTGCCTCTCAGTATCAGACTAGAAATATATTTTAAAGAAGGCCTTAAATCCCATAATCTGAGGGGTAAACTAAGAGAGAATTTCAGCTTTGAGAAAGACTGGCTAAGGTTTTTTTCTTGCCTAGTACATAGGAGGAGTTTTTCAAATGCTTCAAAACACACCATGTAGGCAGCTGCTTTCGCAATCAGATCAGAACTGATTTTGATGTCGAATTTAGCCCAGGAGCCTAGACCAGCTCTGAGAAGGCACTGCTGGTTACACCATGGTTGCCTCTTTCATTTCTCTTTTCTCCACTCTTCTTTGCCTTTTTCTTCCTTATTTTCCTCTCCCCACCCCTGCCCCATCCACCATCTCATCTTTGGTCATACTTCTTCCCTTAATGTGCCACTATGTTCATTCTTTCTCCCACAGAATTTACATAATAAAAACCCCAACACTGCATAAAATGAGATGTGCGCCTTCAATGACAGCAATCACAACAACAAAGGCAATCATTGGGAGTACCCCTTAAATAGTAAGCCCTAAACCTGTGGTCTCCAAACTCTTGAATATGCCCAGATATGAGTGAATGATTTTTGTATGTCCCTCCAATAAATGAACATATTTGTTTACAAGTCATATACATGTACTGCTACATACTATGTAAAGCACAGTATAAAACATTCAAAATTTAAAGGATAAAATTAAAACCAGAGTCAGCAAACTTTTTCTTAAAGCACCAGATAATAAATATTTTTGGCTTTGCAGGCCATGTGGTCTTTGTTGCAACCACTTAACTCTGCCACTGTAACATAAAACATACATTGACAATATGTGAAAAAATGAGCATGGCTATATTCCAGTAAAACTTCATCTACAAAGACAAGTGGTGGGCTAGATTCAGCCCATGCATGAACAATATTTTGCCAACCCCTGAGTTAAAACATAAATATGAGTAAAAATCCTAATATTTTTCCATACCCGCTGCTGAAGAATATGAGAAGGAATAAGATTTAGACTTTCAAATTCACCAATTCTTGACTGTGTTTACCAATTCTACTACATAATATAATTTGCTTTGTTAATTCTATGTGCTGAGACAAAGGGTACAAAATACAGCTAGGTTAAGAAACAAATGCTAAGCTCCTGGTTCACTTCTAGACAATCTACTCTACAAATTATATTTCTCACTGACTCTGCAGTTCAAATCAATGCTTCAACAAAATGTCAAATTACTATTTATCTTGAACTTTTGGGGCTTCTAGCAAATAATCAAAGACATAGATGTCAAATTAGAAAATCCCAGAGTCTACTGAATAATGAAAAATAAAACACCAATTAAAGTCCTAAGACCTATGTGTGTGTGTGTGTGTTAAATCAGGTAAACAATCTTGTCACCTTGATCTTTAAAATTGTTATTGCCAATGCTGTTGTGATGAATCTAATACATCTCCTATTAACCTGTTAACAGGAATTTGGAAATTTTTGACAAATTATTGAAGTCATCTCTATTAAATCCAGCTAAAATTGGAAAAAGGAGACCAATAAATATACTTTTTGAGTATCAGGCCAATTTCACTGATAATTTTTTTTCTTGCATAGAAAATCTTAACACTGCTTTGACATGTTTAGAATGTCAGCATAATCAACCCTCTCATAGAGACACCTCTCTATGATGCTTTAGTAATAACTTCACCAAACAAAATGAAGAGTTACTTTAATCATTTCAGTCAAATTGAATGTGTCAAGGAGAAATACTATGAATAGATGCAGCACTAATACAAAAGCATGTCTTCAGTCCCACCAATCCTGTGTGAGGCAGAGTAAAGAGATTGCATGGCCTAAAAAGGTACTAACAATCAAGAAATCTTAATTCTAATGCCATTCAAATGCAACCAGTTTCAATGTTCTGATACCCAGTTTTCTTATTAATATTACAGTAATACATTCCTTATGAGGCTTTTGGGAGATAAAATGAAGTAACATATATAAAAGTATTTCATTGGGTGCTGGCATGCAACAAATATTCAGTAAATATCTTGAGGTTTTCTCCTTCTTCCTCCTTAATGTACCTCAATATCATCTCTAAACCAAAATTATCCTATACTGAATTCTCATAATAGTTATGAAGAGTCAAGAGATAAATAATGAAAAAAATACCTTGTGAAATAGAAAATTCTCAGCTCATAAAAGAGATGGGAAAATTAAGATTAACCCAAATTTTCTTGATATATTGTTACCTCCACACAAAATATCTCTTGGCCACCTGAAGGAAAAGAAATCCTCTACATTTCCCCTTCAGAAGAGTTTTCCCCAGGTTGATGCTAAAAATCCCTCCCCTGAAAATGTGTTTTCATATGATACAAGGAGAATGTCATGCCCCAAAGACCTCTTCTCTATAAGTATATCAACACCAGTTCTGACACACCAAACCCAAACTCAACGTGCTTAAGAAAAACAAAGGGAAAAATTCCTTCTCCTTCTCTGCCATCCCAGTGTATCACCACAGACCTCCAAAGCATTTACATCTTCTACCTGGAAGTTGTTCTAGGTGGTCATCCATGTAGTAAGACTTGAGGGAAGACAAATAGCCTGCATGTTCAAGAGAAAACAAAATGGATTACTGTATGTGACCTAAAATGTCATCATTACTAACTTCTTTTAGTCAAGGATAAGTTTCCCAAATTTTTCTGGTTTCCCTCTCTTCATGGTACATGGTAGGATTGTCCCCCTCCTCATCTCTCCACCCCTCATTGTGGTTGTGTGTGGCCATGTGACTGGTTCTGCCCAATGAGTAGTAATCAAAAGTCTCACATGCATTCCCAGGATGTAAATGCCAGTGAGAAACCTTCCAGAGTTCTTTTTCTCCACTAATATGGTGACTTCTAACAGTCAAGATAGTGACTGCTTTGCCTACCAAGGTGAAGACTTATAACCAGAGGCTGTAACTATTTCATGATAGACATGTGGCATGAGCATAAAATAAACCTCTCTTCTTCTGGGTCACTAAGATTTTGAGATAATTCATTAATGGAGCATAACACAACCCATCCTGACAGTTACACCAACAAAACTCATCATTGAGTTTCCCTTAAAAGTAGATTTTTAACTCAATTATTATCATTAATGAATACATATCTATTAACAAACTAACCCTAGAAAAAAGCAGTTTTGAAGAAATAGAATTTTGATAAAAACAGAAATCATTTACATTCAGTATTTAAATATGGCACAGTGCCAAGAAAGGCAGACCAGAGTGCATCAGCATTAGAAATTCCTCAGAGCATACAGTGGCCTGAGAGCTTCAATGCATCTATAGTTAATAATTGCTATCATTATAATTGGCAATGCTTAATCAGAACTTATTATACATTAAGCACTATGCTAAGTGCTTTATACCAAATATGTTATCTCATTTAATCCTTACAATAACCTTATGAGGTAAAAAGCTATCCCAATTTTACACGAGTGATGAAGAAAGCAATAAGAAACTAAGTGACTTTCTGACAACTTACAGGTCTGTCTAAAGCCAAACTAATCACCAACAAAATTCTAACAGGGAGAAAGAGACTGATGATGAGGAAAGGAGGGAGGGAGGGATAGAGGGAGGGAGACAGGCAAGTATAGATACAAAATCACATGAATCTCCCCTTATTTGGTAATATTGAATCTTTTCATTCTAGGTTCTTGCCAAAGTATATAACTTCAAATTCTGTATCCTCTGATCCTGATCTAATGCACAATGACAAGAAATCAGTTGTCTTAGGGAACAAACAGCCTAAAGAATATACTCTCTATCCCTTCTTTGAGATCAGTAGCTCTTATAACTGGGAGGAGAGCACAGAGCCCTTTGTAAGTCTTATGAAACCTGTGGATTCCTTTCCCAGAAAAATATATGTATCCAAAATGTTAGAGGATCCACAGATAGTCCCTCAAGCTTAATTATGGATGTCCCAGGGGCTCTGGTCCCTAAATGGCCTTCCCTAATGGCACTCTCTGGCCTACGGAATGCCGCCTCTGTAAGCACACACTTGCAGCCCCACGCTGGGCTCTCGTTCTGTTCCTGCAAAGGCCGGGGTTGAAGCTTGATAACAAAGAGCACCCAGGTGCATGCTTAGAGAAACTGCAGGTTACTAAGGTCCAAATGATGCATTCCCTCCAAAGAGTATGAGGAGACATCACAGGAGGGTGCTTAATTAGAGCAACCTCTCCACACAGGTAAGGGTGTTGTCCCTTGCCTGATCAGGATGAGGTCCAGCCAGGCCAGGGGAAGACACTTTAGTAAATCTCTCATACCCTAATATGCCATCTTGAAACACCAGCATAATTAATTTATGGGGTGGCAAAACCAATCCACCACATTTCCCCAGATTCAAATGTTGCCCTTTAAGAGGTCAATGTGCCTCCTGGCTCTGGCATCTCCCCTGTCTAATCACCCTTGCACCAAGCTTACCAAGTCTAGACACAAAGAATATAGGCCCTTCCCAAAGCTGCTGAGAGAGGAAATTCCTCTCTGAAAAAGAGTGTCATAACATTAAATGAGAGAAGCAGGTTACAGCTTTATATACAAAGTGAAAAACTGCTCTATCATTGTTTATTAAAAAAAAGAAAAAAATACCAAAATGCTAATAGTAGTTATCTCTACAAGGTAAGCATCTTGCCTGAGGGTTTCAGCCCCTGGGAAGTTCACTATGGATTCTGTGAGACCAAGAAATGACAACAGAATGTTCTTGGTGTAAAAGGGTTTATACCTGGCTTTATTCTCACAACAGTAAGTAGATCAAGAACTAGAACCACGTCTGCATCCAGCAGTCTGCAGGTCCATAATCCACTTCTGTCTATCTCTGTCCAGAGCACTGGGCAGAGCTGTTATATAGTGGCTCAGCCAATAACAGCTTGTTGCCTCCAGGTGTGGAAGCAGTAGCCTAGCAGCAGGCCAGTTACATCATCAGGTAGTTTGGGGTCAGGTGAGGATCCTGGCCATAGGAACTTCCATTTTCCCCACAGTAAGATTGATAGAATTTTGTTTATGATATTTATTGTCGTTTTTAATTCTCCACATAAACCTACATTTGTAATGTTCATAATCAGGAAAAATGTAACATGAAAAGTACATAACAACTATTAGCTCTTGCTAATGTCTCCAAACACACTGCCAGCTCTTATAAGAAGCAGCAAAGGCGATGAACATAAGTATCAACAACTTTATGTTCATTATTTCATTTAATTTCACAACAGACCTGTAATATGGATATTATATACCTTTTTAACTGAAAGGGGAAAAATTGAGATTTATGGAGGTTTAAGAAATGTATCCACAATCACATGGCTAGAAAGTGAATTTTAAATTCAGGTCTGTCTGACTACTACAGCCCAGACACTTTCCATTATTTCTCAAATGATAGAAATAGTCAAACAATAAAATAATTAAATTGGTATTTTACCTTCCAAGTCCCAGGCATGACTGGTGAAGACAACTTCTGTGTTTTGTGAACTATACCTTCAAGGCCTCCAACTTATTGGATACACTGTTCTCCATGAAGCACAGGAGAGTTTCAGAACTTGAAGAAATGTGAGAACTGAGCTCAGCAGTCCAGTAATAAACCTTAACAGAGAAATAAGTTCACTGCTTAAAGAAGTGGAGAAGACCAAGGGATGGCGGACACGGCTCCAGAGCTCAGGATCCCATGCAGGCCTGCCCAGCTTTCCATGACTTTCCCAGATTCCTGGAGACAAACAAGGCTTCTCCTCACTGTACTGCCATGCAAACCACTGCCTGGCTGGAATTCACATCAGATGGCTGCATGGCTGGCTCTGTGGTTTGGAGACTGGAGCTTATGAGGCCAAGGTTGCTGTTTCACTCCAGTTATCTTTCTGTGAAGAGAATCTCTGCATAGTTTACAGAGTCTGAACTGCTAATCTCTACCAGCTGTCTCACAAATGCCTGAGAGGGTACCAAAGTGAGGCCTCCGGGAGCCTGAGAGCCAGAGAATTACTTTTGATGGGTAATCTTTAACAGTTGTGACTTTAAAATAATAAGACTATGAAGCATTCTGTAAGCCCATGTGTTCCTCAGTGTTATTGATTCCAGCAGCACACCAACCCCAAACCCACCGTATGACAATACTGAAACAAAAAAGGAAGTCAGTCGGTGGCTGCACTGGGATCAGGGAGGGGTGCGCTGCTGACAGAGCAGAAAGTTAAAAAGGCAGTGGGTTTGTTCTTGCAAGTAAATAGATGGAGGAAGCCACAACCCTTAATACGTTGAGGAGAAAAGTCCATGGCAGTGGAAATTAATCTTCCCTTATATGAAGTTTTTCCATGATTTGGAGTATTAGTTTCCAATTGCTGCTGTAACAAATTACCACTAACCCAGGGGCTGAAAACACCAATTTATTATCTTACAGTTTTGGACTCAGAAGTCTGAAATGGATCTTACAGAGCTAAAGTCAAAGTCTGTCTTCTTTCAGCTCTAGAGATAAGACTGTCTCCATGCCCTTGCTAGCTTCTAGAGGTTGCCCCTGTTCCTTGGTTTATTAACGTATCACCCCTACCAATACTGCTGTTTGCACATTTCTGACTCTGAACTTGCTGCCTGTCTCTTATAAGAATCTTTGAGGCTATATTGGCCCCACCTGGGGCCAATAATTTAATAATCCAGGATAGTCTTCCCATCTTGAGATCTTTCGCTTAAATTGCATTGCAAAGTCTCTTTTGCTACATAAGGCAGCATATTCAGAAGTCCCAGAGATTAGGATGTGGACATCTTTGGGGGCCATTATTCTGCCTACTATACTTGGTTAAGACATTCAGGGAGTGAAGTGAGAAGGAGGACAAGAAATAAGGTTTTAAGTAAAATACTTCAAAGCACCTATACTGCAGTTACAACAAACCACAACACAAAATGTTTACCCCAGAATAAAGCTGTATCAACACTCTCCAACCAATTGAACAGTCTTCCAGGGAAGATTTTGGGTTCTTACACAAAAGCGAAAGATCAAAAACACACAGAACAACTGATCCTAGAGGAAAGAGAGATGGGAGGAGGGAGATTTAAAATTTTTAATTAGAATGAGGATTCACAAATATTTTTATTACATTCATAAAATAAGAATAGTCTACTATGAAAAGGGAACAATATAAAAAAGGTTCTTGAAACATAAGATAATGACTTGTAGGACAAAAATATAATAGATGGCCTAGATAATGTGGACAAAAACTTCTAGATCATAAGAGACAAGGGTAGAAAACATGAATTATATGGAAGATAAATCCAGAAAGCCAACATCCATCTAACAGCAGTTTAAGGGAGGTGGGGGAGGAAAAAAATGTAAGAAGTGTAAATAACCAACAAAGTAAAAGAAGAAAATTTTCCTGACCTGAAGAGGGAGATAACTCTTTTTTTGAGAGGACTGCTTAGTGAACACGAGACCCATCCTTACAAAACTAAAGAATACCAGGATGAGAGAAAAGACTCAAAAGTCTCCCAAGAGATTTAAAAAAAGAGAGAGAGACCTCACCTAAAAGGGAATGTAATCAGTTCTCAACAGCAACATTATTTCAAAGACAATGAGCATGATTTTAAAGCTCTGAAAGAAATTATAATATTGAATGTAAAATTCAAATGCTCAGACAAACTATCCATTGGGAACAAAGGAAAAATCAGTACATTTTCTGACAGGTGTCAGGAAGCCTAAGCACGGAGGGCCTTCAGCAAGTTTCATCTTTATTTTAAGGCATCGTTATTTTAAGGCACTTGGGAGGTACTGCCACAAAATAAAGAAGGAAACAAGGAAGGAAAGACTGGGCTATGGCTGCCGCAGACGCTGCAGCCAGCTTACTCAGCACCTGTGCCAGTCCAGAGACGGGAAAGTCAAAACTACACTCCCCTGGCTATCCTATAACTAGAAGACACATGTGGAGCGATGGGCTATCCTGAGGCACCTAAGTATGTCCCCACATCCCTAAAGACCTAGATGCCTAGCATCAGCTCATACTGCTTCTGCCTGAACTTCTCGTCCTGTGCTTGGGGGTGTCTCCCCGCTAAATTGTTCGTTCCTGGCTCTATCACATCTTCTCTGAACAACAGAGAAATTCTATAAAACAATTGCTACCCTGACATAAATCACTTTCTGCTTAAATAAACTAGTAGCCTGCTTTTGGGGATTAGGAATAAGTGAGGAGGGGTAGGGCAGGTGGCTATTGCTTTCATTATAAATGCTTCTATATTATATTTTTTTTCTGAGTGCATGCAGCATTTTGAATAGAAAATTTTTTAATGTTTAATGTAGTAATGGACAAAAGGGAGGTCTTAGCAAATCCAGATTAGTAAATCCAAATGAGCCACAAATACATGCACATTTCGTCAAGTCACTAGTAACCAAAAAAATGCAAATTGAAACTATACTACTCTCATCAAACTGGCATCAGTTTAGAAGTATCTTACCTGTTGCATGTTGAAATGTGGAGAAATTTAGTTTCAGTTAGAAGTGTGAGATGTTACATCCTCTTTGGAAAACAATCTGGAAACACTGGTTAAAATAACGTCAGATTTAAAGTACATACACTCTTCAATTCAGCAAACCCAGTCCTAGAAATCTATCCCATAGAATAAATAAAACTCCCAGAATACAAGGACTGTTTGTTACAGTATTATTGATAGTAGTAAACAATGGTATTTTTTTTTAAAGTAAATAACCAAGAGTGGTCAAAAGATTGAATGAATTAGGCTTCATCAATATCACACCTTTTAAAAACAATGAGTATCACCTATACCAGCTGTGATAAAGGGATTTCCGTAAGATGTTGAGTGAAAAATAGCAAGCTCAAAAAGAGTGTGAATCTTCACAAATATCAGTACATATTTTCCCAGCTTCCTGCTTTTGCTCACTCTGTGCTTTCCACTTAAAAGATCCTTCATCCCTGACATCAACCTCTTATCTCTGCCTAGTAATTCTTCCCATGTTGAGTATAAATTAGTTTGACCTTTCTGGGAGATAGTACAAAAATATGATGCAAAATATGAAATGTATAAGCATTTGACCCAGCGATCCTATACCTCTAAATTTATGTCAAGAAACAAACACATAAGTGCATCATGAGGCATATATAAGGAATTAATAATAGCAAAACAAAGAAAACCATCAAATATTCATCACTAGAGGGCTAGTCAAATGAATTATGATGTATATGCTCCATGGAATATTCTGCAGCCATTAAAAATGATCGAGCTCACATTGATTTACTAAAAAATACCTGGGACATATTGCATAAGTCATAGAGATAGGTTACAGAAAAAACATATTATGACTCAATAATGTAAACTTAGGTACTTATCTGTGAATATTTCTATTTCTAGAGAACTTGATATTTTAGCAGTGGTCATCTTTAAACCTGTAAAATTTAAGCTGGTTTTTGTTTCTTTTGCTTTTTAATTTTTGGGTACTCTTAATTTTTACCCAGTTATTTGTTACATTTTACAAATATAATAGTGCTTTTTTAAAAAATTCCAGTCCACAGCTCAGTTAGTTCCACATTTTCAAATGACAAATTATGTCCACTAGACTTAATAAACTGACATTTGTTGAGCATTTACAATACACCCAGTAAGTACCATACTAAGGACTTGTTCATATGTTAACTTACTTATCTTCACAACAGACTTACTAGATAAGTACAATTATTATCCAAATTTTACATAGCATAGAAAGAAACTCAAACTGTGATATTTTAGAAAATTTTTCAAAAGTTTTGAAACAACAAAAGTTTGCTTGCCATTTAACTCATCCCTTTATCTAGAAGAGTCAACTGACCAGGACCTTTTATTCAGTCTCTCATTTCCTAAGCAGCCTCTTAGCATGAAGAGTTGACTCTTTTTCTGTTCTTAGCTATGTGCCCTCTCCCCACTGTATTTTCTGCCACCTTTTAAAGCACTCCTCTGGTGAAGGCTTTCCAGTTGCATTGGGTAATGTTAATTTTACATGCACCAGTATCTGCATGGTTATAAAAATTATCCTTTGCAAAATTTTCTTTTATGCTGCAACACCCAGAAGGCAAAGGGAACATAATAAATGACTTAAAGTTTTAGTGCTTAAAGCATTGTCATATGGGGAAAAAAAATGCTCAATAAATACAGCAACTCAACATCCGTGCACTTCACATTTCAAAGCACGCAGTGGAGGAGATGTAATTACTATGGCTAATTGGTTCCTGGTAAAATGTCACTGAGAATGAGAACTCATTAATACATCATTTCAATCACTGGAGACACAAGGTGCTCTTATTCAGGTCTGCTCTATGGTATCAGTCCTGATGTCTTTCTCGGGGTTACTGCCCTCTTCAAAATAGAAAATATATAAACATCAGTTTGTACATGAAGATTTGGAATGCATTCTCTATAGTTTCTGTAAAAAAATCATACAAATTATCTAGCCAGGTGAACTTGGACATAATTCAGGGAGATACATGTGTCATTCTGTCTAAAAGCCTGACCTTCACACATCAAGCAGGTGTGTAGGATTGATAAATATAAATGCAGATGAGTAAAAATTACTCTTTCTGGCTTGTCTTTATGAATGCGATTTTTGGAATTTTTTAAAAAACTGATTAGACTGAAAGAAAGCTGTTACACCAGGATTATCTCACAGGTCAGGTTTCCATGTCAGAGAACTAAATTAGCCCTAGAGATTAAAATCGTTTAGGGAAAAGTCCTGAATGTATTCCATCCGTTTTAACATTGTCCCTTCTGCTCTCCTGTACCTCGGTACTCATGCAACTCCTAGATTTCCAAACAATGAAAGTTGCAATGGGAATGAGATGATGATGATTAAAGAGGAGGAGAAGGAGGAGGAAGAGGAGGAGCTGGTGGTGTCGGTCATGAGAATGACGATCTGATGATCCTGCTCGTGGTGAAGCACATGCGCTGCTGGTGGTAAAGGCAAGGTGATAGGGAGGGAGAAGATGGACGCCTTTTGCCTTAACCCCCAGTGTGCATGTCTAGGTTCTTAACAAATCTGAGTACATTAAAAAGGCAGTCATTGAAACTGAAAAGCGAAACTGCATTTCTACATTAGACTTTTCTTCATTATGCTTTTTAGTTTAGTAGTTATTTTTAGCAAGCAGTCTCCATATCACCTTCCATGATACTTAGATACTTCCAACATTTCCAAACTTTAGAAGGTTTTTTCAGCCAAACACATTTGTCTGGCTGAGCAGTGGGGGAAGAACAGTGGAAGAAGGGCAGATTTCCTCACAAGAGTAACATTGTCTCTATGCTGGGAAGTTCCTTCCTGAAAAGCATTTGTGCTTTTCACACACATGAGTATTAACATGGAAAATTAATCTTGAAATGTTAAGTGAAAAAACATCAGGTTACAAAATAGAATGTACAACACAGCAGTCACTTTGGAGATAGGACGTCAATATGTATGTACTTGACTCTGGATTGTAGAATTATAGATGATTTTATCCTCTTGGAGTTTTTTGCTTTTCTTTATTTTTTCAAAACTTTTTTGCAATGAGCATGTGAAACTTTGGGGTTGAGAAAATATATGTATTTTTAAGCCCATTCAAAGAAAAAGGATATTTTTTCTGTCTGTGGCTTGAATACTAAAACTGTAAATGGAATGCTTACATGGAGAAGACAGTGAACCCTGCAAATGCAGACCTTATCTCCCTGCCAGGCTGAATGTTCAGCAGCAAGGAAGCTCTCAGGGAAAAAAGAGAACATGAAGTGTCGAAGAGGAAACATTTCTAAGGGTCAGGGAGAGGTGTCTGAAGGAAAAAGAGTTCATTTCAGCTTGGCAAGTACTTATTTATCATTTTCTCTGTACCAAGCATTGAGCTTTGCAGGAAAAGAGAGAATCAAAACATGCATGGAACCCACAGACAGCTCAAGAGGAGAGAGAGAAATGGGACCATCTCACCTGGACGCAGGGGAAAATTTCTCTGCAGAGACAAGTACCAGGTTCCATGAAATCCCAGAGGGGAAGGAAGTTCATTTATGAGTTTTAACTGGGTTGACACTGTTGAGCCATTGCTCCCAGAAAATAGTGATAGTTACAGAACACCCCTACCCTTTTGTGTTCCTGAAATGGCTTACCAAAAAGAACCACACTCCCCATGTGACTTAAGCCAGACTCGACAGCCATTCTTGTCATGACTGCCATGAGACCATGGGTGCCTCCCTTGTGACAGGACCAGATACAGGCATTTCCCCTTTAGCATGAAGCCATGGCAAGGCCAGGCACTGACTGTATTAGTTTCCTAGCATTGCCAGAACAGAGTACAACAGATGGGTGGCTTAAAACAACAGCAATGTATTGTCCCCCAGCGCTGGAGGCAGGAAGCCTTTAAGTCAAGTGTTGACAGGGCCACGGTCCTCAAGACTGTGGGGGAGAATCTGTTCCGTGCCTTTCTCTTAGCTTCTGGTGCTGCCAGCAATGCAGAGCCTTCCTCAGCCCGCAGCTGTAGAGTTCCAGTCTCTGCCTCTGCCACCACATAGCCTTCTCCCTTCTCCCTAGAAGGACACCAGTCCTTGGGTTAAGGCACACCCTTAATGACCTCATTTTAGCCTGATTACATAAGCCAACACCCTATTTCCCAATAAGGTTGTAGTCACAAACACTGAGGATTAGGACTTCAACATAACTTTTTGGGAGGCACAATTCAGCCCATACCATAGACCCTCCCAACTGCCCATTCCTTAGCTCATGAAAGATTAGAGCTGTTTGTTCCCCTGAAACTAGTTATCCACAGAAAAATAACATTTCAAGTGCAGGTAATTGAACCTCCTGCCATCTATAAACTACCGCATCTGCCACATGCTTAGCTCTCACTACGAAAGTCCAGGGCAGATCCACTCTCAAGGCATTCAACCTTCAGGTCCAGGGTGCTCTCCATATTGCAACAGGATGAGTAAAATTAGTCTCCTTGTTCAGCTTTTGTCTTTGAGAATGGGCAGTGTATTATGGTCAAATTCTCCCAAGGATTTTGAGTGACAGGTGACAGGTGGGCCATGGCAGCGAAGGCTGACAGTAGATGCTTGGTAGCACGTGCTGGAGAGAACACCATGGTGCTTAGCCCAGGCGCCTCCATAGGACCACTGCCCTCACACCCTCCTTGCTGGGAATGTCTGCTCCTGACAGCTCTCAGGGGCAGACGAGGCAAGTCTGGGGCTGGGAATTGCCTTGGCTTCTTCACTGTTTGTACTCAGAGGACTAGGTAGATGTGACAGGATAATCTATTTGTGGTTTCTCACTTTGAACTATAGGTGTTTTCCTTCCCCACCCTCCAGCAAATGTAAGAAGAGAGCCAGGCCTAGCGTGGTCTTTCCGGTGTGCTTTCGTGTTGCAGGGAGCAGTTGAGAGGCATCTGGGAAATATGCTCACTTCTCCCATCAGATGTTTGTGTCCAAGACCCACTGAAGTGATTGGGCTGGATGGTTCCAGGGCAATGGAGGGGAGTTAGGCAGGGCATGTGGAAGCAGCCATATCAAAAGCAGCTGGCATCTCTTTCCAAAAGAGCCTGGAAAGCAGACAGCGTTCTGCAGCCCCTTAAGGATAAAGTACTCAGGCAAGTTGACCCAGGGATGCTGTGGGTGACAGAACATTAAGGGAAGTGTTCCTGAGAACAGAAGCCAGTGACAGCATGCCAGTGCTTGACAGGGAAGCAGTAAAGCCACCCGCCTTCAAATGAGCCATGTAACTTCAAATTAGAGTCATAATGAATGACAGGCTGCAGACCAGCGGGCCTTCTGTCAACCCCACTCCCCAAATCCTTGTGTACCGGTACAGAAATGGAGCAAGCTTCCCAACAGGACTGAGATCTAATTTCTCACCCTCTGGAGAGTTAAAGCTCAACATAAGAATAAATTTGATCTCTAAAAACAAGGCATTGCTTCCCCCCAGAGTGTGGATCAAATTTTTAACTGCTATGGAGGCAAATGCAAGCCATCCAGACAGCAGTATATAAACAAGTCATCCACCGTCAGCTTATGTGGGCATCTCCCCAGCTCCAGCTCAGAGAGCGTAACTAAAACCCATGGAAATCCACTCCTGGGAGTGTCATTGTGGGTCACCTCTGCCAGTGCCCCTCAACCAAAACACCTCGTCTCTCCTTGTTCCTCATTTGTTTTGTAAAGAAGAAATTAAACTGAAGCCTCTGGATCCAAGTTGACTTCAGCCCAGTTACATAAGCTCCCCCTCTCTATATGGTCTCCCCTCCTCTTCAAGAGCTGGAGTCTAGGAGGAGGCCCAAGAGAAGGGGGACACCTTCCCCTAACTAGTGCTGCTCTCTAAACCAGCAGCACCCCTGCTGTGCCAGGTGTCCATCCTGGAGCCCCACTTGAGTTTTGGGAGGGATCCCGAGGGACTTCCACGCTGCAGTCCATGGACAAGAAGGACAAACTCCTCACTGACTCCCCATAACCTCTCCCCACCCCTTGCCCCCTCATATGCCACAGCCTTACTTGGCTGAGTCCTGCCCTGGAGGCCAGCCTCTTCCTCTGCCTCTATGGTCCACAGCACACCCTTGGTCCCAGAAACCTCCTGCCTGCCTCACCTTCCAGATTACCCCCGCAAGGAGTAGGTACCAGCCTTTACGCTGGCGGTGCCTTCTCTCATCCAGGGACTCAGGCTGAGTCCTCCCACGATCTCCCCACCATGCTCTGTGCTCCAGGCAGTCCCAGAGCAGCCCGCAGCTTCAGAGGCTCAGCAAGCCTCAAGCCCAGGAGTGGAACCAGGCTCTCTTTTCTCTTGTCCTTAAGGGGACATGAGGACAACCACACCCTCCTCCATGTGGAAGAGAGAGGAAAACACCCCACACCAACTGCTGCAAATCCAGTAAGGACATCCTCTGGCATTTATAATCTTCCACTTTTATAAAGTGGTGGCAGGGTGTGAGGGACACATAAGTGGGGAGTAGGCAGTGAAGATGTCCTGGCCACTTAGAGTCCTGCCTGGCAGCGTCTGGGTGAGTTCTTCACTGTGGGAGTAATTAGTTCACGTCGTTTTCAGCTCTGAGGCTTCGGTAGAAAATCTGAAACAACAGGAAAAATTTTGCCTGTGATTCTGCTACAAATTTGAACCATCCCAATCCTTCAAAACCCCACGACAGCCCCCTGCCCACTAAGAAGCCTTTCTGCTGTGAGAATTCTGGCCCTCGCCGAGAACTCCTTTTCTGGAACATCCAATGCACTTGGTGTCAGAACAACACATTCTGATGGGGAAATGTATTCTGTCTCATGTTGGTCTCCATGCTGTTCCCAATAGCACAGCACTTTTTGAAGAAAGAGACTGCTTTATACTTATTTTGTATCCCCTATGGCTCTTACCACTTTGCTGCCAACATAAAGGTGCTCAATACATATTTGAAGTGAGTTGAATTGAATTTTCAATCACATACACACTAGATGGAGAGAGCCTCAATGTGGTTAGGGGTGCAGTGCTCAGAGCAGAAAGAGAGATTGAACACAAAGTTTCTTTCTGAAATTTAGGTGATGTAAAACTGAAGAGGGCCTTTGTAAAGACTACAGATGCTGCTGTTCTTTGGAGCTGGAGAATGTTGTTTCTACCTCTCTGGGAATAATAATCTGAGCTCAGGACCCAACATATTGAACCCATGTGCACAGGCAGCCCCAGGGCTCTGAGCCTGTGGGAGGGGCATGATGGAAGGGGCCCTGGTATGGGCGCCTTTCCCACCTCAGTGCAAACCCTTCCACCCAGAAGGTTTGGTGACTAGATGGCAGGAAACCCCTGTGGGACCTCTCTCTCACACGTGGACATGGGGGCTGGCACATACCCACAGGGTACCAGGAGGGAATCACTTGCCTGAGCCAGTTCCTCTCTTCCTTTATCTTTGCATTCCTCCTCTACCAACAAGAAATTTGTTTAAGAAAGATTATCAGACTGTCAACTCCATCTAAGTGTACTTTAAGTGTTCTACCTTGGATTAGCAAAAGAGGAGCCCAAGGTCCCAGACCCCACCAACTAATGAATTCAGAAATACTCCCAAGTAACATGAGCACCCCAGAAGGCATGACTGCCACCTCCCAAGCTACAGCAGGAAATCCAGATTTCATGAATCCACCACCCTTCCCCAGAGTTACAGAAACCCTAAGGTGTGTACAATCACTTGTTTCTAAAGCTGGTAGGGTTAGGGGTCCTCAGCCTTGCAGGCTTATCACCACTTTCCTAATTCCAGAGGTCAGTACCCAGGCCTTCAGCTGTACTTTACCTGTTCACATGCCCTTCTGTCCCTGCAAGGTGATAAAAAGCCATGCCTTCCAGGAGGGCCTCCTACACTGCCAACCACATTTCTCTACATCCCTCCCAAACTTCTAGACATCAAAAGTTACTTTGGGGTGTCAATTACAAAGTATAAAAGTGAAATAATTAAGTTATGGGTCATGTACATTTGACCTGTGATTTTTAGGTAGCAGCCAAAACAAGTAGGGCCAGAGAAAAGGCATTGGGAGCTTTCCTCACTACCCTTTAAATCCTGTTCACATCCTCCAGTCCTATGAAGAAGGACTCTAAGAGTCAAATTTTAGTTGTAGGCTGTGGAGATATTGGCGGTGCCTGACTTGTATCTCTGCTTGGTCCTGTGGTTGGCGGCACTGCATTTCCAATGTAATGATTCTTTTTATGTGACAAGTAGTTGGAGAAGGAGATGCTGAGCAAAGGAGTCCATATATTCCCCATAACTCGAATTACTACAGTGAATTGCTACATTACTCACCTTTGCACTGGACATTAATCATGAAAACAAAGAACTGCAGAGCCAGGATGTTAGAGAGGATGTCCTTTTACAACCCACACCCCATGCCAAGTGCATGCAGCTGCGATGAAGGCCTGAAAAGCTCCCCGCTTCTCATTTGCCTTTAACCATTAGTACAGTGGCTTGTGAGGGAAGGCCACAGGTGCATTTCCATAACTTAATTATTTCACTTTTATACTTTGTAATTGTCACCCCAAAGTAACTCGGTCATCTGTGAGGGCCACCTGCCCTCAAAGGGCTCACCAAATCCTCCTCCGGGTCTAGGGCCTTCCACTCAGTTTGCATGTACAGGCTCATGCCTGATTTTGGCAAACTCTTAAGAACATAAAATTTTAAAACATTCACACCATGTAATATTAACTATCTGGAAAAAAAGATAAACAAAAATATTTATTTTATGTCACAAAAGAGGTTAATTATTAAGGTAAAAAGCAAGATGTATAACTTTGTATAACTTGAATATGCAAGAAACATATACATGTGATCTCATTGTCTGTGTATATGTTTCAGCAAAATATAGAGTATTCTGTTTTCCACCAGCTAATGGGAGACAGGCTCAAATGTGAATCTAAGTAGGCTTCCAGAAAATAAAGCCATCATGTATTTAGAACAATTGAACTTGAGACTAGGATATCCCATTGACTTGATTCCCTGAAGTGCTTCCCCAATCCAGTTGTGCAGCAGTTCTGGGGTCTTACATAAATCAGGGAGATGAAGTAGAGGCAGGGGAGGAAGCTGGTCATCAGCCACTGGTTCACACTGGCTCCACAGGCTCCTGCTACCATGGGCCCTTCAGCTCCGCAACCTCACTGTATCGTGAGCAAGGTAATCTTCCCCGGATCCCTGTCCTTCAGTTCTCACACATTCTGACACACAACATTTCTCTCCAGCCTTTCCAAACCACTCCCTGTCTGCTGGGGAACAGGGCCTGTTTGCCAGGGCTGTAGCATAAACAGGGCTCTGTTCTCCCTCCTCCACCTCCTGCTTGGTCTGGAAGAAAGTCTTTTCCCCAGAAGCAAACTATTCTTAAAGAGAGTGCAAAGTTGAAAATGAAATTGTGTGGAGAATAACCCTGTCCTACCCCCTAATTAAAGGGAAGCAAAGGCCCTTTGCTCTTGCTTAATCTCAATTGTCTTCAGAAACTACTAAAATGTGGTAGATTTAACAAGAATACTGACTTTCAGTAGATGCCCAAAAAGCTTGTGTTTGAAAATAAGTGCTTAAACAAAGGAAAATGTGTTTTATGTCATACAAATTTGAAGAGTCTTGTATTGCAGTATTCTGTACTAAACACAAAAGTTTATCTCATTTTCCTTATTTATTTTTTAAGAAGCATTTTTGTTGAGATATAATTGACATACCATGAAATCTACCCATTTTATGTGCATAATTCAGTGATTTTTGGTAATTTTACCAAAGTGCTCAACCATCACTATAATCCAGGACATTTTCATCTCCCTAATAAGATTCCTTGGAACATCTGCAGACACTCTCAGGTGCCACTCCCTGCCCCAGGTAACCTCAGCGCTTCTCCAAGAATTACTTCTTTTCTTCTACTGCATCTACAACTCTCAGGTTCCATAAGAGGGTTTGCGCTTTGAAAACAACACCAAGAATTCTCTACAGGTTACTCCACATGCCAACTTGCCACTTATCTAAGATATTGAAAACCAACCTGGCTGATTGCTTGAATGGTGGAGAAAAAAGGAGAAAATAAGTAAAGAAAAAAAAAACTTTTTTGGTACCTATGGGAATAAAATTAGAGGGAAGATTAAAGGGTTCTTTGAATTCTGAACCTGTGTGCTTCTTGGATTAATCTTGAAATTAGAAAGAATATAAAAATAATGTTTTTATTAAGAATGAAAAAAATATCCTTCCTCTTTTTATTGGAATAGATAGGCAAGTGAGTATTTTAAAGCTCATATGAAGTAGTTTTTAGGGAATCAGTGAACATAGGGAGTAAAAACAAAAACAAAACCATAAGCACAGTAACAAATTGTAGAAGAATTCGGAAATTTCAAATTTGAAAAAAAGTCCTCAGGAACTACAGAAATCTCTGTATGTTCATTATAGCCATGAACGAATATGGATTTGTCAATTTCATTTCTTACTAGGGTCCCTTTGCCCAAAGCTTACTCTTTCAAAAGCAGCGGTAATAAAACTAATCACCACCATCACTGTATGACAAACCCTGTGAATTTTCATGCATAAGGAATTGTTCAAAGCCCTTAACATATTAGTTTATTTAATTCTTCCAATTACTTTAAGCAATGGGTATTATAATTATAATCATTTTACAATTAAAAATGTGTTATCTAATCACTCAAATTTGCCTGGCTGAGCCGGAGCTTCAGCACTATTTGTGTGGACAGCACCCTTTCTCCCCTCTTCTTCCCAGCAACTCACCCTTTCCCACCCAAACCCCACAGTCTTTTGCCTGTCTCCATTCTTTTTTTTTTTTTTTATTAAAGGGTAGTTGACACACAGTATTACATTAGTTTCAGGTGTACAACACAGTGATTCAACATTTATATACATGATAATTCTAACTACCAGCTATCACCATACAAAGTTCTTACAATATTTTGACTATATTCCTTATGCTATACATTACATCCCGGTTATTTATTTATTTTACAATTGGAAGTCTGTATTTTTTTTTTGTTTTTTGAGAGAGCATCTCTCATATTTATTGATCAAATGGTTGTTAACAACAATAAAATTCTGTATAGGGGTCAGTGCTCAATGCACAATCATTAATCCACCCCAAGCCTAATTCTCGTCAGTCTCCAATCTTCTGAAGCATAACGAACAAGTTCTTACATGGAGAACAAATTCTTACATAGTGAATAAGTTACATGGTGAACAGTACAAGGGTAGCCATTACAGAAACTTTAGGTTTTGATCATGCATTATGAACTATAAACAATCAGTTCAAATATGAATATTCGTTTGATTTTTATACTTGATTTATATGTGGATACCCCATTTCTCTCTTTATTATTATTATTTTTAATAAAATGCTGAAGTGGTAGGTAGATGCAAGATAAAGGTAGAAAACATAGTTGAGTGTTGTAAGGGAGGAAATGTAGATGATCAAGTGTGTGCCTGTAGACTAAGTGTTAATCAAAGCTAGACAATGGCAATAAAACATCTAAGGGTGCAGAAGATTTCTCTCAAAACAGGGGGGTGAGGTTCTAAGCCTCCCCTCTGTTGATCCCCAATTTCTCACCTGATGGCCCCCCTGCAACTGTGCCTGTCTTAGGTTGTTCCTCCCTTGAGGAATCTTACCCGTCTCTGGCTAACCAGTCATCTTCTGGGGCCATATAGGGAAATGTAAAGTTGGTAAGTGAGAGAGAAGCCTTATTGTTTGAAAAAGGTTAGCTTTTTACTTCTTTGCATATTTATGCCCTGTGGCTTCTATGCCCAGCATTTGTCTTGAGGTATCTTTACTACTTGGAAGAATTATGATACTCAGTAAATTCGATATGAGGCATGAATTCTATTTAAGGGGTGTAATTAGGAGAGAAGAAGAAAAGCTATAGAAGTAGCAGGCGGAAGAAAACATGAGAAGATTGATTATTTCTTTGCCATATCTTCTTGTAGAGTAACTTAAGTATGTACAGGTTGTAAACCACTAATTAAATTGCACACACACATTGACATAATAGGAGTACAGTTACATAACCAAAGCAGACCTATAATTACCAGCCATCTCCAGTGAAACCAAGAAAACCAGTTAGGCACCTTAGGCATTTGTGAAAACTTATCTATGATACGCTGGGTATTGTCCAACTGAACTTGAACAGTCTGAGAGAAATCAGACAAATTAAAACAACCCATTCCTGGGGACTGTTCACATCCCATATGTTCTTTTAACAGTAGATAGTCTGTAGTTGTAAGATTTTGGAGTGCTACAGTTTGCACTTCTCCTAATTTTTGGTTGAGTTCCCACAGTATAGATCCAGTCAAATTTGTTGTTTTACTGTATGCACAGGCCAGCTTAGATATCTCCTTCATTCCCATGGCAAGTCCAGGAACTGGTGGGATGAGTGCATCTACAGCTGTAGCAGTGCATGGATCTTTCTTGGGGTTTTTTGATGATCATCTTCTGGTATGAGTCTTCCAAAGAGTGCTGATGTTGGAAGTTCTTTTTCATATCGTATCTTAGTTCATTTTCTGGGTAGCCAAATTAGGCTTTGATCCTCTGTATAAACACAAACAGACTCTTTGCCTACACTTTTATATGCCCTTTATACCATTGTGTAGAACTCATTGGAGGTCACCACACAGGAACTGCTTTTTTTTTCTTTTTTTAAGAGAAAGGAATATTATCAGAAAAATGTACCTCCATAGCCAAACATCTGACACCCTTTAAGTGATCAAAATTAAGGATATTTAAAGCATGCCTTTAAGTGATCACAATTAAGGATGTTTAAAGCATGCATTAATTGTTGATTTACAGTTAGTTTTATCCTATCAGAGAGTAATCCCCCTTTTCTTTCTTTTTTTGTTATCATTAATCTACACTTACATGATGAATATTATGTTTACTAGGCTCTCCCCTATACCAGATCCCCCCTATAAACCCCTTCACAGTCACTGTCCATCAGCATAGCAAAATGTTGTAGAATCACTACTTGTCTTCTCTGCGTTGTACAGCCCTCCCCTTTCTCCCACCCCTTCATGCAAGCTAATCCTAATACCCCCCTTCTTCTTCCCCCTCCCCTTATCCGTCCCTACCCACCCATCCTCTCCAGTCCCTTTTCCTTTGATACCTGTTAGTCCATTCTTGGGTTCTGTGATTCTGCTGCTGTTTTGTTCCTTCATATTTTCCTTTGTTCTTATACTCAACAGCTGAGTGAAATCATTTGGTATTTCTCTTTCTCCGCTTGGCTTATTTCACTGAGCATAATACCCTCCAGCTCCATCAATGTTGCTGCAAATGGTAGGATTTGCCCTCTTCTTATGTCTGAGTAGTATTCCATTATGTATATGCACCACATCTTCTTTATCCATTCATCTATCGATTGACATTTAGGTTGCTTCCAATTCTTGGCTATTGTAAATAGTGCTGCAATAAACATAGGGGTGCATCTGTCTTTCTCAAACTTGATTGCTGCGTTCTTAGGGTAAATTCCTAGGAGTGGAATTCCTGGGTCAAATGGTAAGTCTGTTTTGAGCATTTGATGTAGCTCCATACTGCTTTCCACAATGGTTGAACTAATTTACATTCCCACCAGCAGTGTAGGAGGGTTCCCCTTTCTCCACAGCCTTGCCAACATTTGTTGTTGTTTGTCTTTTGGATGGCAGCCATCCTTACTGGTGTGAGGTGATACCTCATTGTAGTTTTAATTTGCATTTCTCTGATAATTAGCGATGTGGAGCATCTTTTCATGTGTCTGTTGGTCATCTGTATTTCTTTTTTGTAGAACTGTCTGTTCAGTTCCTCTGCCCACTTTTTAATTGGGTTATTTGTCTTTTGTTTGTTCAGGCATGTGTGCTCTTTATATATTCTGGATGTCAAGCCTTTATCGGATCTGTCATTTTTGAATATATTCTCCCATACTGTAGGGTTCCTTTTTGTTCTATTGATGGTGTCTTTTGCTGTACAGAAGCTTTTCAGCTTAAAATAGTCCCACTTGTTCATTTTTGCTGTTGTTTTCCTTGCCCAGGGAGATATGTTCAAGAAGAGGTCACTCATGTTTATGTGTAAGAGGTTTTTGCCTGTGTTTTTTTCCGAGAGTTTAATAGTTTCATGACTTACATTCAGGTCCTTGATCCATTTTGAGTTTATTTTTGTATATGGGGTTAGACAATGGTCCAGTTTCATTCTCCTACATGTATCTGTCCAGTTTTGCCAGCACCATCTGTTGAAGAGACTGGCATTTCACAATTGTATGTCTATGGCTCCTTTATCAAATATTAATTGACCATATATGTTTGGGTTAATGTCTGGAGTCTCTAGTCTGTTCCATTGGTCTGTGGCTCTGTTCTTGTGCCAGTACCAAATTGTCCTGATTACTATGGCTTTATAGTAGAGCTTGAAGTTGGGGAGTGAGATCCCCCCTACCTTATTCATCTTTCTCAGGATTGCTTTGGCTATTCAGGGTCTTTGGTGTTCCAATATGAATTTTTGAATTATTTGTTCCAGTTCATTGAAGAATGTTGCTGGTAGTTTCATAGGGATTGGATCAAATCTGCATATTGCTTTGGGCAGGATGGCCATTTTGACGACATTAGTTCTTCCTAGGTACGAGCATGGGATGATTTTCCATCTGTTAGTGTCCCCTTTAATTTCTCTTAAGAGTGACTTGTAGTTTTCAGAGTGTAAGTCTTTCACTTCCTTGGCTAGGTTTATTCCTAGGTATTTTATTCTTTTTGATGCAATTGTGAATGGAGTTGTTTTCCTGATTTCTCTTTCTGTTGGTTCATTGTTAGTGTATAGGAAAGCCACAGATTTCTGTGTGTTAATTTTGTATCCTGCAACTTTGCTGTATTCCTATATCAGTGCTAGTAGTTGTGGGGTGGAGTGTTTAGGATTTTTTATGTACAGTATCAAGTCATCTGCAAATAGTGACAGTTTAACTTCTTCTTTACCAATCTGGATTCCTTGTATTTTTTTGTTTTGTCTGATGGCCGTGGCTAGGACCTCCAGTACTATGTTAAATAACAGTGGGGAGAGTGGGCATCCCTGTCTTGATCCCGATCTCAGAAGAAAAGCTTTCAGCTTCTCGCTGTTCAATCTAATGTTGGCTGTGGGTTTATCATAAATGGCCTTTATTATGTTGAGGTACTTGCCCTCTATTCCCATTTTGCTGAGAGTTTTTATCATGAATGAATGTTGAACTTTGTGAAATGATTTTTCAGCATCTATGGAGATGATCATGTGGTTTTTGTCTTTCTTTTTGTTGATGTGGTGGATGATGTTGATGGACTTTCGAATGTTGTACCATCCTTGCATCCCTGGCATGAATCCCACTTGGTCATGGTGCACAATCCTTTTGATGTATTTTTGAATTCGGTTTGCTAATATTTTGTTGATATTTTTGAATCTATGTTCATCAGGGATATTGGTCTGTTGTTTTCTTTTTTGGTGGGGTCTTTGCCTGGTTTTGGTATTAGGGTGATGTTAGCTTCAAAGAATGAGTTTGGGAGTATCCCCTCCTCTTCTATTTTTTGGAAAACGTTAAGGAGAATGGGTATTATGTCTTCCCTGTAGGTCTGATAAAATTCTGAAGTGAATCCATCTGGCCTGGGGGTTTTGTTCTTTGGTAGTTTTTTGATTACTGCTTCAATTTTGTTGCTGGTAATTGGTCTGTTTAAATTTTCTGTTTCTTTCTGGGTCAGTCTTGGAAGGTTGTATTTTTCTAGGAAGTTGTCCATTTCTCCTAGGTTTCCCAGCTTGTTAGCATATAGGTTTTCATACTACTCTCTAATAATTCTTTGTATTTCTGTGCAGTCCGTCGTGATTTTTCCTTTCTCGTTTCTGATTCTGTTGCTTTGTGTTGACTCTCTTTTCCTCTCAATAAGTCTGCCTAGAGGCTTATCTATTTTGTTTATTTTCTCAAAGAACCAGCTCTTGGTTTCATTAATTTTTGCTATTGTTTTATTCTTCTCAATTTTATTTACTTCTTCTCTGATCTTTATTATGTCCCTCCTTCTGCTGACCTTAGGCCTCATTTGTTCTTCTTTTCCAGTTTCGATAATTGTGACATTAGACCATTCATTTGGGATTGTTCTTCCTGTTTTAAATATGCCTGGATTGCTATATACTTTCTTCTTAAGACTGCTTTTGCTGTGTCCCACAGTAGTTGGGGCTTTGTGTTGTTGTCGTAGTTTGTTTCCATATATTGCTGGATCTCCATTTTGATTTGGTCATTGATCCATTCATTATTTAGGAGCGTGTTCTTAAGCCTCCATGCCTTTGTGAGCCTTTTTGCTTTCTTTGTACAGTTTATTTCTAGTTTTATGCCTTTGTGGTCTGAAAAGTTGGTTGGTAGGATTTCAATCTTTTGGAATTTACTGAGGCTCTTTTTGTAGCCTAGTATGTGGTCTATTCTGGAGAATGTTCCATGTGCACTTGAGAAGAATGTGCATCCTGTTGCTTTTGGATGTAAAGTTCTGTAGATGTCTATTAGGTCCATCTGTTCTAGTGTGTTGTTCAGTGCCTCTGTGTCCTTACTTATTTTCTGTCTGGTGGATCTGTCCTTTGGAATGAGTAGTGTGTTGAAGTCTCCTAGAATGAATGCATTGCATTCTATTTCCTCCTTTAGTTCTATTAGTATTTGTTTCAGGTATGTTGGTGCTCCTGTATTGGGTGCATATATGTTTATAATAGTTATATCATCTTCTTGGACTGAGCCCTTTATCATTAGTAATGTCCTTCTTTATCTTTTGTTACTTTCTTTATTTTGAAGTCTGTTTTGTCTGATACCACAATTGCAACACCTGCTTTCTTCTCTCTGTTGTTTGCATGAAATATCTTTTTCCATCCCTTGACTTTAAGTCTGTGCATGTCTTTGGGTTTTAGGTTAGTCTCTTGTAAGCAGCATATGGATAGATCTTGCTTTTTTATCCATTTCATTACTCTGTGTCTTTTGATTGGTGCATTCAGTCCATTTACATTTAGGGTGATTATTGAAAGGTATGTACTTATTCCCATTGCAGGCTTTAAGTTTGTGGTTACCAAAGGTTCAGGGTTAGCTTCTTTACTATCTTACTGTCTAACTTAACTCGCTTGTTGAGCTATTATAAACATGGTCTGATGATTCTTTACTTCTCTCCCTTCTTATTCCTCCTCCTCCCTTCTTCATATATTGGGTATTCTGTTCTGTGCTCTTTTTAGGAGTGCTCCCATCTAGAGCAGTCCCTGTAGAGGTGGTTTGTGGGAGGCAAATTCCCTCAACTTTTGCTTGTCTGGGAATTGTTTAATCCCTCCTTCATATTTAAATGATATTCGTGCTGGATACAGTAGTCTTGGTTTGAGGCCCTTCTGTTTCATTGAATTAAGTATATCATGCCATTCTCTTCTGGCCTGTAGGGTTTCTGTTGAGAAGTCTGATGATAGCCTGATGGGTTTTCCTTTGTAGGTAACCTTCTTTTTCTCTCTGTCTGCCTTTAATACTTTGTCCTTGTCTTTGATCTTTGCCATTTTAATTATTATGTGTCTTGGTGTTGCCCTCCTTGGATCCCTTGTCATGGAAGTTCTGTGTACCTCTGTGATCTGAGAGGCCATTTCTTCCCCTAGTTTGGGGAAGTTTTCAGCAATTATTTCTTCAAAGACACTTTCTATCCCTTTTTCTCTCTCTTCTTCTTCTGGTACCCCTATAATGCAGATATTGTTCCATTTCGATTGGTCACTCAGCTCTCTTAGAATTCTTTGATTCCTGGAGATCCTTTTATCTCTCTCTGCATCAGTTTCTCTGCATTCCTGTTCTCTGTTTTCTAGTCCATTAATGGTCTCTTGCATCTCATCCATTCTGTTTTGAAGTCCTTCCAAGAGCTTGTTTTATTTCTGTATTCTCCTTCCTTAGTTCTTGCATATTTCTCTGCAAGTTCATCAGCATGGTTACGACTTTTGTTTTGAATTCTTTTTCAGGAAGACTGGTTAAATCTAGCTCCTCAGGTTCCTTCTCAGGGGAAGACATAGCAGATGCCAAAGCTGTCTGGGTTAGTCTTGTCTGGATCATATTTTTTTGCCTTTTCATGTTGACAGGTGCTATTGACTGTCAGCTGGGAGGGCCAAACTTTTCACTTGCTACTGGCCTTTCTTTACTGGGACAACTGTGACCCCTAGTGGCTTGTGTTGGGTAATTGTGTGTAGACTGGGTCTTTGTGTCTTGCCCGGCCGATATGGAGGAATCTCCCTTTCTGGGGATGTGGTCTGCCTTAGGCTGCTTCTCTGCTTTCACAGCACCTGGCGGGGTAATGTACAGGGAGGGGCTGTTTGGCTCTTTACCTCCGTGAGGGGTCTCAGAGCTGTTGCCCAGGGGGTTAGTGTGCCCAGTTTTCCCTGTAATTTCCAGCCACTGGGCTGTGACCTGTGTTCTTTCCGTTCAGCTGTTATGTCCCTGTCCCTTTAAGACTTTCAAAAAGCACTCGCTTTTCTTTGTCACAGGGGCATCAGCTTCAGAACCCACTCAGAGGTCTTGCTGCCCTGTTTCCCTAGTTTCCAGCCCTCCACACATGCACTGTGTCTGCACTCTGGTGCAGGTGACTGGGCTGGGTGTTTAGCAGTCCTGGGCTCCCTCTCCCTCCCGCCGGCAGCTGGGGGGAGGTGTGCTTGGGTCCCGCTGGGCCGGGGCTTGTATCTTACCTCTTTCCCCAGATGCTGGGCTCTCGCACATGTGGATGTAGTCTGGCTGTTGTCCTGTGTCTTCTGGTCTCTCTTTTAGGATTAGTTGTATTTGTTGTATTTTCAAAAATATATATGTTTTGGGAGGAGATTCCCACTGTCCTACTCATGCTGCCACGTTGGCTCTACCCCCTTCCCTGTCACCATTCTTAAATCTGTTATTTTCTCATGGAAAGAGGGAAAGGATTGAAAAGAAGAACAAGGCTGAGGAGAGAAAAGAGATTGGAATAAAGGTTGTCTGATGAAGTTTGCCTGTTGGCTGCCCCAAACATGTCCCTCAGACTGGGACTGAAGCTGTATCTGTTGCAAAGTGAAGCCCAGTCACTGGAGTAGCACTTCAACAGGAGTCTTTCTGGAGGCTCTGGGCACCAGAATAGGAAACCTGTGACTCATCCTCAAGGGAACTTTTACCTCATCACCTGCACACATAGCTCAGTCCTAGGTAGACCCCCAATTCTTGAACAGTGGGAAAGAGCACCTTTGGCAGGGTCATTAGTTTTCTCTCAGTGGGCACCAGCAGCAGCATCCTAAGTGACCCAGTGAAGGAAACTGTTCAGTAAGGATCAGTGCAGGAAAAGATAAACCCAGTAGCTGTGTCAGGGAGCCCTCAGAACTATTGTTCTGTGGACACACAAGAGGAGACTTCTGTTCATGAGGTATAAGGCAAATGCTCAAATGTACAAAGGAGATGGTCCTGCTTGAACAGAACATTGATGCATAGCATCTCTAAACCAGCTGGTAAGGAAGGCATTTGAATCACAATTTCTTTCGTTACCTTCAGTTCTGAACTCCATTCTGTAAGCAAAATATTGAAAACTGGGAAAGGTGACCATGCTGAGACAGTAGAAGATACTTGGGACCTTCAACTGAAACAGAGAAGACCTGGTAACTCTGTGTAATATTTAAAGAACTGTCAGGTAGAAGACTTATTACTTTACTAATTCCAGTGAAGATATGGAGTCTTTGGAAAAGTTTATGAGGAAACAGTTTACAGCTGAGGATAAAAGAAAAATTACATTCTGATCATTCTGGCCATCTAACAAAGGAACGGGCTGCCCATGGTTGGCTGTGTTGAATCCATAAGAAAAAATCTCTATGCCCTCAATGACCTAGATATGATTGCACATTGCCTGGGAGATGGATTGGATGACTACTCTGCTGTTTCCAATGCTGAGATTTAAAATTTGAATGTGTCAGAATCATTATTCTTGTTTCTTAAAGGAATTTCTGATTCAGGGTTTTGTGTTTTCCTGTTAAAGCCATTGATAATATTCAAAGATTCATTGATCCTTAAAAATGCCTTCACATATTTTAAGCACTACAAAGAAAAGGGAGTTATCACAAAGACAGCACCGAAACAGCCAGTTAATAATCTGTGTTCTGCTCCAGAATGTCCCACATAGTGGCTGAGTGAACTTGAGAAAGTCATTTGAGCTCTCTGAGCATCAATTTCATCATCTGAAAATGAGTAGTATTGTTACAAAGAAAAAATCCTTGGAGTAGATCAAATGAACAGCCACAGGAGCATTCCCAGTATTCCCCTCAAGTCAGCACTGGCCCTCACTACGTCAGGGAGACAGGCAATAGTTCCCCCTTCTGTTCCCACTTGTCCCTTCCCACAGTCTTTTCCACACTTCAATTAAATCTCCTCTCAGAATCTGGCACTCTATTTCTTCCATTTCTCCCTTTAGCAGAGGGAAACAATCTGGAAAAATCCTTTAGAGAAAGACTAGAGACTTTAATGTCCTTGCAGAAAAGTTAAGATTTTAAAAACAACCATCTCTGCCTGAGAGAAGACAGTGCTGAACCCAAGGATTGGGATCACAAACTCCAGGGCACCCAAGTAGAGCTCTGGGTTTGGACAGGGAAATCTTCCCGGCACTGCTGCAGTCACTCAGGTGGATGGCTTAAAAATAAAATAATGTGGAGCCCAGAGATTTTTTTACCTTTCCTCACCAGAGGGACTCGGCTTCAAATTGCAGAGTGATTGAATGGAGTAGGACCAGGCACTGTCTCCTAATAAGGGCAGCTGTAGGAGCCAGCCCAGGAAATGTGATTTGCCAACCTGCTTGACCAAAGTTGTTGTCATTGAAGATACCACTTAGGCAAAATACATTGTCTCTTAAAACAATAATCAATATTAGACACCTGTCATCTTCCCAGTCAAATCCTGAAATATGCTGAGTCTGCTAGCAGATGAAATGTAAAGCAAAAAGCCTTCTGAGCTTGTTTCCACACTCACATGAGCCAACTTCTGAAGCCTGGTTGAGAGAGAAAGAAAGGACAGTCACCCCGTAAGGCAGATCAGAGTTCACTCCCTTCTACCCTCTGACCCCTCCTATGCTGGGGGTAGGGGACTATTAGTGTGATAACTTACCAAATTTGTGCTGCAAGGGGAAGCATTATTAGAAAAAGAAAGGTTTTGTTATTGAGATGTATCATCTGAGACATCTGAAAGACCAATACTGATCACAGAAAAACTGGTTCTCCACCATCAATCTGGAACAGTGGGCAAAGGTTTTCAGCTTTGACCACTTGGAGCAATTCTAGGCAATAGAGCCAGAGAGGATGGAGGGTTTAGAGGGAAGCAAGGAGGGAACCCAAGGGGAATTTGACCTCCTCTGGGGGTTTATGGTTGCCTCTTAGAAAGAGAGTGTCATCTATTCACAGTGTACATCCACCCTTACAGACAGTGGGACTTCATGCAGAGTCACACTCACTGTGGAGGAAAGGGTTCTTGGAGCTGGAAGACTGAACTGGGTTTGCATGTGAAGTGCACCATTTAATCGCTGTAAGACCCTAGGCAAGTTCTGTAATTTTTTGGATCCTCTTTCTACTTTTTGAAATGTAAGTAACATGATGTGAGAGTTAAAACACCAGGTTAATGGGTAAGTACCTACCAAATACACCCAACAAATACATATTGACTGACAATTGTAGTTGATATCTGGCATTCTGGATTTCTGTGCTGTTTTTAACTGTAAAATTGGTGGTATTTTGTTGGTGAAATACCAAAAACTTTAATTTTTAAGTTAAAAATATGTTTAAGCTGAAATCTATCTAGAAGGTGATATAGGGCATTTAATTTCTAATTTGAATAATTAAGAAAGCATTCTCTTCTCCCTCCATAAGTGGAAGAAAATGATAATAAAGCAAAGACTATTGTAAGAGTTTTGCTCTGGAACAAGGACTTGCTGTGTAGACAGAATATGTGCATGATGGTGTTAAAATTGATGTAAGTACCTCTGCAGTGGAATCTCATCTATACTCGATGAAGTAAAGAAAACAAGGACAAACCAGTGTAGCCTTCCTGGAGACAAAAATACAGCTTGATCAGAAAAAGAAAGTTTGTATTTCTTAAACAAGAAAAGCTCAAAAAGATCACATTTTTTAAGAAATAAATAAATTGTTTGAAGGTAAAGCGGTCAGAAGAAAATATTTGGGGTTAGCTTATAACTATCTCCTCTCCACACCTTCACCCAGCAGGATATTAAAAGGGACCATTTCATCAACTGGAAAATTTTACACAAAACTCAGCATATCTAAGACTCACTGATGTATTATGCTTTGTGGTTTTCTAATGTCATTTTTTAAATTTTTTCATTTAATTTTCAGTAAAACTAAATTCTCTTACTTTTTATGTAATTTTGGTTCCTTTTTAACACAATTTTATTCTGTTAAATTTATCTGCTAACAATGTAAATTAGAACTGAAGTGCTTAGCATTTATATTTTATTTTATTTTTACTTCATGTTTTGTGATATATTTACATATTTTACTCTTTGAAATTAATTGCTTATTTGGTTTAAATGATATTTCGCATTTTTTGAATTCTAGACATTTTTATATAACATGATGTCCAAAACTTTTAAGAATTACATAAAATAAAGACAGCATTGCTGGTGTTGATATTTTGTCTTGGTGGCATAGTCATTACTAACCATCTTTATGTGCCAGGCACTATAGATGTGGGAGAAGAGTAATGGGCAAGACCCTTAACAAGTTTAAGTGTGGATGTATGATTGATTTCTTCTCTTTTTCCTCAGACTTTCAAATATATATATAAATTACCGTCAGACTGAGGCTAAGCAAGATAATCATAAGAATTATCTCAGTTGATATGCTACGCAGAACCATAGGCAACACATAGATCTGTGGGTCCCTCTTCTCCCCATTGAAAACATCCCATGTTTGATGTTGTTTGAGCTCATGTTGAAAAGCCCTGGATTCTTCCACAGTAGTCTTTGTTTTTCTTTTCATTTATGGATATTGTAGCTAGCATTGGAACAATTAGGAGATCTTAAGACATATTAACATTTAAGAGATCTTTGGGTGCATTCATAGATAAAGTCATGCTGGAAATACCAGGATTATGGAGAAAGGAATGGAAAGACAGCAATATGCTGAAATACCTTAGCAATCAGAACCAGAAATGATCCTCAAGTGGGCAGTTTTCAAACATTTGGATTTGGAATATTTTTTTCCTTGGAAAAGCAACTTGGGTTATACTGTAGGAAAGGGTTTGGGTAGTTTAGGAGAAAGCAGCATAAAAGAATATAGATAATAAAAGCAGAAGCATGAAGTGGGGAGAGGAGATTAGAGGCATGTTGAATGGAGTCTTTAAATTATTTTCAACTACAGATGTTATTATTTTTTCCCAGTTTCTAACAAATGCAAACAAAAAATTTTTAAATCAACAACAATATTAACAGAGCACATAATGTCTATCTACATGGGCTTCAGACCATTCCTAGCTCTACAAGCTGGAGTCAGCCCCTCCCCGTGAAGCATTAAGATTAGTAAAACAGCAAAGAAATAAAAGTACTAACTATGGGAAGATTTATCTGGTTTAAGGGGAAAAAATTAAGTATTTGGAATACATTTCTATTTTTTTCCAGCAATGACGATAAAATCAATGAGACCTAAGGAGTGCTTCCCAGATCTTTTACCAAGTAAAGATAGAGAATTTGCTTTAATTAATAGAAGAGAATTTTTAATAAGTCTATCAGAGTGGAGACATAAATATGTTCTTCTAGAACACTTACTTTCTTTAACAGTTTCAAGATTAATCTCTTTAAAACTTCAAATTCTACATTATTCACTATCTTAGATACTTACTATTTTGTAGGGAGGAATACAAACAAAATATCATCAATTCTAAATTTGATCTGATCTGAATTCATGGATTCAATACCAGAAACCCACTTTAATAAGTATTGTTCTAAAAAATGTTATCAATATAATAGGATTAAGGCTATTTTTATATCCCACCAATACAAGGAGATACATTGCAATCCAAGCCCACATAAACAAAAGCTTCTTTTGTCATCTATCCGATAAGCAAAATATTTACTCAGCACCTATTATGTGATAAGGCTTTCTTGGGGCTTACATTTTACCTATAAAAATAGACAATAACAAGTCAGGGATTAAACATATAGGATAGCAAACAGCAATAATTCTATGGGGTAAAGGAAAGAAAAGGGTAGAAATTTTTTTAATTTTTAATAGACTGATAGGGGAAAGGCCCCATTCATAAAGTTTACATTTAAGTAAAGGTCTGAAGGAGATAGGGGAGAGGGAGATTTATGAAAAGTATCAGGAGGCATTTCATTCCTGCCTTTTAATGCCTTTTAATTTCATTTCCTTTTAATGACCTTTTAAAGTGAGGCAGAGTGGGCTGGTTTAAGTATGCCACTGTGACTGAGGGAGAATACAGCTAATATGGACTTGCACTGCCCAGGGGTCAGCTGACAGCCTCTCACAGTCAGCTCCTTCAAGGTGTGCCTTAGCTGCAAGGAGCCATCTTGTGCCACCCTTCCCAGGACAGCACTCATCCAACAGCTGACAAGTCAGGTACAACAGTGCAATCATTTTGGCCTTACCAGAGGCAACTCTGGCAAACCATATATGTTCCCAAGCTCCTTACAGGTTTGCCTGCAAATTGTTGGGCTGCTTCACAATTTGATTTCTTTCTCTTTGCCTCATCCTGCTTCAGCCACTTCTTTGCCCAATCGTTGAATGCTAATATCCAATATCCACCCCCACCAGCTCTGTCTCCAGTGTCTGCTTCTGGAAAACCCAACTGCCACCAAGAGTGAGCCCGAGAGAAGGTAGTTGGAGACAAAGTCAACAAGTTTATGGGTCCTTGACTTTGGCTTTTACTGAGTGAGACAGAAGCTCTAGAAAGTTTAGAGCAGAGAGCTGGCTTGGTCTGACTTTTCAAAAGATTCCCCCTGGATGCTGTGTGGTGAAAAGAATGGAGAAAGACAAGGGTAGAGGCAATATAGGGATAGCACTATCCATGCAAGAGAGGATGATTGGCACCAGGCAGTACCGATGGGCAGAGGCTTGTAAGAAGAGGTGGGACTCTGGATGCATTTTGAAAAAAGAGCCTTCAGAGCATATTGATGAACTGGATGTGGGTGGGAAAAAAGAAGTCACAGATAGCTCCATGGCTTTGGACTGAGTGCCTAGAAAGCAGAGTTGCTGGTTTGCAGAGAAGATTAGAAGTTTGATTTTAGACTTGTAGCAACTGAGATGCCTTTTGGACATCCAAGTAAAGACATCAAGAGGACAGTAGGATATAAAAGTCTAAACTTACATCCTTCTGCAAGACATCTGAAAGGGAGGCACAAATTTAGGACTCATCAGCATAGAGATAGTAAAGCCAGGAGTTGGAGAGAGAGTGGTTGTAAACAAGGACAAAAGATGTTCAAAGACCAAACCCTGGGACATCACATTTCCATCCACCATTGACAAATCAACCAAATGCCCAAGGCACCTTATCAAACATCTTAGCAAAGGAAGCAAAAGAGGAAACATACCAAGACAGAAGGGATTGAAGGTCATCCTCCCATTTACTGAACAAGAAAGTTCAGATCCATAGGTGACTCCAGCTGTATCTGATGCTGGAACCAAAGGGCAGCATTAGGAAACAGCATAGCTTGGACTCTGGATCCAAGGTACTTTTCCTTAAAGCAGCCTGTCCAGAATAGATCCCCTAATCTAGATGAAACAACTTTTATCAATCAAGCCACAGTTTAATTTCTGTTGTCACTGGCAAAACAAGTTGTAGATCACCTGGAAATATGACTTTTCCTTTTAATGAGCAATTAACATTAAGTGCCCGTAGAGCTCTAAAAATCCAAAGTTTGGATCATATATGCACATGTAAGTTTTTAATAGAAATCTCTTTTCTTTTATGCCAAAGCCAGGTAAAGACATATGCAGAAATAGTAAGAGAATTTCTTCAGTTCAGTGTTTCTCAAACTTAACGTGCAGATATTTTGTTAAACTGCAGGCTCTGATTCAATAGGATCTGGAACAAGGTTGAGATTTCTGTATTTTTAACAAGTTCCCAAGTGTGCTGCTGCTGGTTCACAAATCACACCTCAGTAGCCACGCCCCAATTAACATTATCCAGTAAAAAGACAAATTGACTACAGAGCAGAGAAAAAATCTCTTGCAGACACAGCTCACCAAAGGATCTGAAATGTAGGGCATATGCACAGAGAAGTAGGACTTTCCACTATAAGCAGAGAAATTCTAAGTGGGTAATACCTGTTCAGCAAATCAAAGTGAAAAATCAAAAAAATTTTACAGAGGAAAAGATCAAGCAATGATTGGAAACCTAGCCATTCTGTTCAAGTGTACCTAATTATACATAGGTATTTACTTTTCTTTAAATTTTGCAATCTCATTTAATTTGCACAGCCTATTTCAAAGTAATCTTTGTACTAGTCCTAGAGTAGCTTACTTATTTATTTTTATAAGAATAATCATGTAGCAAGGCTTATTCAATTTTCTTTCATTCAGTTGTCTCAGCAGCACTTGATTCTAGCTGCACATCATACTCTAGAGAGTTTTAGACTGCTGATTCCCTGTTCCACCCCTGTACAATATGATGTCATTGCTCTGAGGATGGGCTGTAGGCTTCCATAAATTTTAAAGCTCCCCAGGTGATTCTAATGTGTAGTCCTGGGGTGAGAACTGCTGAATTTAACCAAACCCTAGAGAACTCCTGTGCTATCGGAGACTATCTGCACACAGTGAGTGGTAGAGTATCAGCAGAAACGACTTCTGTAGATGAACCTTGCACACCCAGACTTACAAAGTTACAGCAAACATCATAAAAGATTAACCAAATCCTTTGATCTCAAAAATTTCTAAAAATCCAGTCACTTCACTTTCCCTTTTCCATTTTTCCAAATCAAAGGCTTCAGACAGATTATCTTTAAGCAGATTTCAAAAGACTCTCACTGAAATTGAAATGTTGGTAGTTTCCAACAGTTATCAGAATGAAACCAATGGGAATATCTGCTCTTGAGGTGTCAGAATTCCCTATTGATGCTACAGTGCTTTAAAATATACAGGAAGAAGGAAAGAAGGGAGGGAGGAGGGAAGCAGTTCAGCTCCTTTGAGATAGTATTTTTTTTCCTGTTTTTCTTTCTGATCTGATTTTGAGCAGGAATAGTCCAAAAAGAGTAGCTTTTATTATAGACCCTTGGGAGGAGCCAAGACGGCAGTGTGAGTAGGGTAGCAGAACTCTCCTCCCAAAACCATATATATTTTTGAAAATACAGCAAGTACAACTATGCTTAACAGAGAGACCAGAAGATACAGTACAACAGCCAGGCTACATCTACATCTGCAAGAACTCAGCATCTCACGAAGGGGGTAAGATACAATGCCGTGACCCAGTGGGATGTGAGCACTCCCCCCAGTTCAACTCTCCTGCAGGAGGAAAGGAGTAGGAGTGGGGAGGGAGTGGAAGCCCAGGACTGCTAAATCACCAGCCCTAGTAATCTGCACCAGGAGCACAGACACACACTGCATGGTGTACTGGATATTAGAGAAACTGAAAAGTAAAATCTGTGAGGAAGTCCCCACAGCCAGCTCTCCTGGGACAAAAGAAAAGCAAGTGCTTTTTGACAGCCTTAAAGGGACAGGGGCTTAACAGCTGGACAGAAGCATCCCAACATACTCAGCCCAGTAGGCTGGGAATCCTAATGAACTTTAGATGTCCTAACCCCCTGGATGGTGATGCAGCTCTGAAGCCCCTCACGGTGATAAGCAGCCTGCCATTTATACCCCCAGCCAGCACTGGAAGCAAACAGGCTGACCCAACCCACCACAGTAGCAGAGCAGCAGAGAGCAGCCCCACCTACAGCAACCGCCCAGAGTCTCCTAGCAGAGCACAGCTACCTGGGTCAGACCCAGAGGCCACAGCCAGCATGCAGCTGCCTGGCACAGACAGAGGAAGCAGGAGCAAGGCACAAAGGGGTGCTGTTCTCACAGGAGAGCACACCAGGCATGCCTGCCACTTCCCGCAGGGCTCTGGGTTACCCCAAGGGCTGCCCACCCATGGAAGCTCAGGGGGGCTTAACCCAGAGGCTGCTCCTGATGTGCAGGTAACTAACACAGACAGTGTAGAAGGGCAAGGCAACCAGCAAGCAGGAAGGGACTTTGTTCTCCCAGCTGACACACATGCCACCTGCCTATGACCACCTCTATTGCCATAAAAAGGCAGAAGAAGCTGGTACAGTCTAGAATCACCCAGACAACCCCAGAGAGAGGGCCTGGAGAGACAGATATCACCAATCTTCCTGAAAAAGAATTCAAAATAAAGGTCATAACCATGATGATGGACCTGCAGAAATATGCAAGAGCTAAGGGATGAAGTCAGGAGGAGATAACAGAAATGAAACAATCTCTGGAAGGACTTAAGAGCAGACTGTATGAGGTGCAAGAGACTGTTAATGGAATAGAAATCAGAGAACAGGAATACAGAGAAAATGAGCCAGAGAGAGATAAAAGGAAGTGCAGGATGAAACAATATAAGAGAACTGTCTGACCAATCCAAATGGAACAATATTTGCATTACAGGGGTACCAGAAGAAGAAGAGAGAGAAAAAGGGATAGGAAGTGCCTTTGAAGAACTAACTGCTGAAAACTTCCCCAAACTGGGGAAGGAAAAAGGCTCTCAGACCATGGAAGTCCACAGATCCCCCAACACAAGGGACCCAAGGAGGACAATGCCAAGTCCTATAATAATTAAAATGGCAAAGATCAAAGACAAGGACAGAGTATTCAAGGCAGCCAGAGAGAGAAAAAAGATCACCTACAAAGGAAAACCCATCAGGCTATCATCAGACTTCTCAACAGAAACACTACAGGCCAGAAGAGAATGGCATGATATATTTAATGCAATTAAACAGAAGGGCATTGAACCAAGAATACTGTATCCAGCACAATTATCATTTAAATATGAAGGAGGGATTAAACAATTCCCAGACAAGCAAAAGTTGAGGGAATTTACCTCCCACAAACCACCTCTATAGGATATGCTCTGATAGAAGCACTCCTAAGGCTAAATAGATGTCACCAGAGAAAATAAAATCACAACAAAGAAAGCAGACCAACTAAATACTAACTAAAAGCAAAAAATAAAATCAACTATTCACAAAAGCAGTCAAATGAAATACAAAAGAGTACAGAATAAAATACCTAACATATAAAAAATGGAGGGGGAAGAATAAGAGGGGAGAGAAATAAACAATCATCACACTGTGTTTATAATCACTTAATAAGCGAGTTAAGTTAAACAGATACTAAAGAAGATACCCTTGAACCTTTGGTAACCACGAATCTAAAGCCTGCAATGGTAATAAGCACACATCTTCAATAAGCAACCAAAATGTAAATAGACTGAATACACCAATCAAAAGACACAGAATAATAGAATGGATAAAAGAGCAAGATCAATCTAAATGCTCCTTGCAAGAGACTCACTTCAAACCCAAAGACATACACAAACTAAAAGTCAAGGGATGAAAAAAGATATTTCATGCAAACAATGGGGAGAAAAACGCAGGTGTTGCAGTACTTGTATCAGACAAAACAGACTTCAAAACAAAGAAAGTAACAAGAGATAAAAAAAAGGCCATTACATAATGATAAAGGGGTCAATCTAACAAGAGGACATAACCATTATAAATATATATGCGCCCAACATAGGAGCACCAGCATATGTGAAACAAATACTAACAGAATTAGAGAAGGAAATGCATTCCTTCTAGGATACATCAACACACCACTCACTCCAAAGGACAGACCCACCAAACAGAAAATAAGTAAGGACACAGAGGCACTGAACAACACACTAGAACAGATGGACCTAACAGACATCTACAGAACTCTACACCCAAAAGCAGCAGGATACACATTCTTCTCAAGTGCACATGAAACATTTTCCAGAATAGACCACATACTAGGCCACAAAAAGAACCTCAGTAAATTCAGAAAGATTGAAAGTCTACCAACCAACTTCTCAGATCACAAAGGTATAAAACTAGAAATAAATTGTACAAAGAAAACAAAAAGGCTAACAAACACATGGAGGCTTAACAACATGCTCCTAACTAATCAATGAATCAATGACCAAATTAAAATAAATTCAAGCAATATATGGAGACAAATGAAAACAACAGCATAAAGCCCCAACTTCTGTGGGATGCAGCAAAGGCAATTCTAAGAGGAAAGTATATAGCAATCCAGGCCTATTTAAAGAAGGAAGAACAATCCCAAATGAATAGTTTTATGTCACAATTATTGAAACTGGAAAAAGAAGAACAAATGAGGCCCAAAGTCAGCAGAAGGAGGGACATAATAAAGATCAGAAAAGAAATAAATAAAATTGAGAAGAATAAAACAATAGAAAAATATCAATGAAACCAAGAGCTGGTTCTTTGAGAAAATAAACAGAATAGATAAACCCCTAGAAAAACTTATTAAGAGAAAAAGAAAATCTACAGACATAAACAGAATCAGAAATGAGAAAAGAAAAATCATGACGGACACCACAGAAATACAAAGAATTATTAGAGAATACTATGAAAATCTATATGCTAACAAGCTATAAAACCTAGAAGAAATGGACAACTTCCTAAAAAATACAACCTTCCAAGACTGACCAAGGAAGAAACATAAAATCTAAACAGACCAATTACCAGCAATGAAATTGAACTGATAAACAAAAAACTACCCAAGAACAAAACCCCTGGACCAGATGGATTCACTGCTGAATTTTATCAGACATATAGAGAAGACATAATACCCATTCTTCTTAAAGATTTCCAAAAAATGGAAGAGGAGGGAATACTTCCGAACTCATTCAATGAAGCCAGCATCACTCTAATATCAAAACCAGGCAAAGACCCCACCAAAAGAGAAAATTACAGACCAATATCCCTGATGAACATAGATGCAAAAATACTCAACAAAATATTAGCAAACCAAATTCAAAAATACATCGAGAGGATCATACACCATGACCAAGTGGGATTCATCCCAGGGATGCAAGGATGGTACAACATTCGAAAATCCATCACCATCATCCACTGCACCAACAAAAAGAAGGACAGAAACCACATCATCATCTCCATAGATGCTGAAAAAGCATTTGACAAAATTCAATCCATTCATGATAAAAACTCTCAACAAAATTGGTATAGAGGGCAAGTACCTCTACATAATAAATGCCATATATGATAAGCCCACAGCCAACATGATACTTAACAGCGATAAGCTGAAAGCTTTTCCTCTAAGATCAGGAACTAGACAGGGATGCCCACTCTCCCCACTGTTATTCAACATAGTACTGAAGGTCCTAGCCACAGCAATCAGAAAAAACAAAGAAATACAAGGAATCCAGATTGGTAAAGAAGAAGTCAAACTGCCACTGTATGCAGATGACATGATATTGTACATAAAAAACCCTAAAGACTCCACTCCAAAACTACTAGAACTGATATTGGAATTCGGCAAAGTTGCAGGATACAAAATTAACACACAGAAATCTGTGGCTTTCCTATACACTAACAATGAACTAATAGAAAGAGAAATCAGGAAAACAATTCCGTTCACAATAGCATCAAAAAGAATAAAATACCTAGGAATAAACCTAACCAAGGAAGTGAAAGACCTATATCCTGAAAACTACAAGACACTCTTAGGAGAAATTAAAGAGGACACTAACAAATGGAAATTCATCCCATGCACTTGGCTAGGAAAAATTAATATTGTCAAAATGGCCATCCTGCCTAAAGCAATCTACAGATTCAATTCAATCCTTATCAAAATATTAACAGCATTCTTCAACGAACTGGAGCAAATAGTTTAAAAATTCATATGGAACAACAAAAGACCCCAAATAGCCAAAGCAATCCTGAGAAGGAAGAATAAAGCAGGGGGAATCTCGCTTCACAACTTCAAGCTCTACTACAAAGCCACAGTGATCAAGACAATTTGGTATTGGCACAAGAACAGACCCATAGACCAGTGGAACAGAATAGAGAGTCCAGATATAAACACAAACACATATGGTCAATTAATATATTATAAAGGAGCCATGGACATACAATGGGGAAATGACAGCCTCTTCAACACCTGGTGTTGGCAAAATGGGACAGTTACATATAAGAAAATGAAACTGGATCATTGTCTAACCCCATACACAAAAGTAAATTCAAAATTGATCAAAGACCTGAATATAAGTCATGAAACCATAAAATTCTTTAGAAAAAACATAGGCAAAAATCTCTTCAACATAAATATGAGCAATTTCTTCATGAACGTATCTCCCCGGACAAGGGAAACAAAAGCAAAAATGAACAAGTGGGACTATATCAAGCTGAAAACTTCTGTACAGCAAAGGACACCATCAACAGAACAAAAAGGTATCCTACAGTATGGGAGAATATATTCATAAATGACAGACCCAATAAAGGGTTGACATCCAAAATATATAAAGAGCTCACACATCTCAACAAACAAAAAGCAAATAATCCAATGAAAAAATGGGCACAGAATCTGAACAGACACTTCTCCAAAGAAGAAATTCAGATGGCCAACAGACACATGAAAAGATGCTCCACATTGCTAATCATCAGGGAAATGCAAATTAAAACCACAATGAGATATTGCCTCACACCAGTTAGGATGGCCAACATCCAAAAGACAAACAACAAATGTTGGCAAGGTTGTGGAGAAAAGAGAACCCTCCTACACTGCTGGTGGGAATGTAAGTTAGTTCAACCATTGTGGAAAGCAGTATGGAGGTTCCTCAAAAAACTCAAAATAGAAATACCATTTGACCCAGGAATTCCACTCCTGGGAATTTACCCTAAGAATGCAGCAGTCCAGTTTGAAAAAGACAGATGCACCCCTAAGCTTATCACAACACTATTTACAATAGCCAAGAAATGGAAGCAACCCAAGTGCTCATCAGTAGATGAATGGATAAAGAAGATGTGGTGCATATACACAATGCAATATTACTCGTCCATAAGAAGAAAACAAATCCTGCCATTTGCAACAATATGGATGTAGCTAGAGTTTATTATGCTCAGTGAAATAAGCCAGACAGAGAAAGACAAGTATCAAATGATTTCATTCATCCATGGAATATAAGAACAAAGGAAAAAAATGAAGGAACCAAACAGCAGCAGACTCACAGAACCCAAGAATGGATCAACAGTTACCAAAGGAAAAGGGACTGGGGAGGATGGGTGGGAAGGGAGAGATAAGGGGGAAAACAAAGGGGGCATTACTATTAGCAGCCATAATGTAGTGGGGGGCATGGAGAGGATTGTACAACACAGAGAAGACAAGTAGTGATTCTATAGCATCTTACTACGCTGATGGACAGTGACTTTAATGGGATATGTGGGGGGACTTGGTGTTGGGAGGAGTCTAGTAAACATAATGTTCCTCATGTAATTGTAGATTAATGATATCAAAAAAAAAGAGTAGCTTTTATGAACACCAACTCCCAAGTCTAAGTCAAAAAGTAAAAGGGCGAATTAAATACTAAACTTCAGACTTTACAGTCCATATGGAACAGGTACCATAAAAATAGGACATTGGGAGATTCCCACAGACACAGGTAAGCTCAGTTGTTGAGAGACGGCATGGCAACTATACGGTCAAAGTGAACTGGTGAGATTGCCATGTAGGCCATTTCACTTCCCTCTATTCTCCAACTTTGACAGCACCCCTAAATCCAACCAGCCAGTTTAGAAAATGTATTCTCCTGAACAATAAGGGAATTTAGTGAGAATTGGTAAATGGCTCAGAGCAGATCCAACCAACTGACTGGAAAAATCAATCACATTTATATATGAGGAGCGGCGCCATCCACAATACAGTTCTTCCCTCGGTTAACCTGGAAAACAAGAATTTGCCTTTTGACAATGGAAAATCTGGTGAGCACCTAAAATGTACCCTCCCTTCCCCTTTCTCTTTGATCTTGTTTAAGTTTCCACAGTCATAGTGCGGTATTATGAAGATTAGCCAAAAATCATCCTTGGATTTACTCTTGGCTTCCTGAAGAAGGAGCAAGCAAGGACCTGGCTCCCCTCCTCCCAGAGGGAGGGTCTACACCTGTTCGTTTTCCCACAGCAACAGTGCCCCTGGCAGAAGGCACACATCCATCAGCCTGAGGTTACCTGGTGCTTGGCAGCTAGCTTTCTAGAAGACCTCACCAAAGAAAGGCTGGCACCTGTTTCCAGACTAGCCAGCATCCAGGTAAACTATTTTTCTCTCCACTAATAAGGAGACTATCTGTGTTACCCCCAGAACAGTGACCTGACAGGGGCCCAGAACCCCTGCCTTCTCTTGCCAACCCTGAGAATTTATCTGTTAGGCTTTCTCATATGTCCACAGGCCGCTGGCAGCCAGCAGGTCTAGGATGGTGCTGCTCATGCTCTGCGTTGGCTGGTTGTGGACTGGGGTGCCTTGGTTGCCCTCCACATGGCCTCTCACCCTCCACTGACTAGTGCAGTAGTGGGCTAGGGCTGCCTTAGTGAAATACCATAGACTGGGGGGCTTAAACAATAGAGATTTATTTCCTCTCAGTTCTGGAGCTAGAAGTCTGAGCTCAAGGTGTGAGCAGGCTTGGTTTCTTCTGGGGCCTCTCTCCTTGGCATGTAGATGGCCATCTTCTCCCTGTCTCTTCACATGATTCTCCTCTGTGTGTGTCTGCATCCTAATGTTTTCTTATAAGTCATATTGGATTAGGGCCCACTAATGACCTTTTCACCCTTAATTACTTCCTTAAAGACTTTCTCTCCAAATACAGTTACATTCTGAGGTCCTGGAGGTTAGGATGTCAATATATGAAGTGGAGTAGGGGACACAAGACATCCCATAACAGCTTACATGTGCTCATTCATGTGGTGGTGTCAAGTTCCAAGCACAGTAACAACAAATATACTGGTGCTTTTTCAACCTCTGCTTGGGTCGCATTGCTTAAGTTCCATTGGCCAAAGGTAGTCTCAAGGCTAGAGTTGATGTGGGGTACACTACCAAAGGCTTGGGTAGAGGGAAGGGGAATAAGATGTGGCCATGATGGAAGTCTACCACCTGTGGTGATGGAAATAGATCAGCGCTGGCCTAGGCTTATGCCTGGAGAACTTCACCATGTTCAGGGAAGAATTCAGATACCTCTTCCCAGAAAAATAACATCCAGGCTAATGAAATCCATTCATACTAGAGGGCTATGGCATATGACAGTGTCAATATAAGCAAGTCGTGAATTTCCTTATAAAATGACAAAAGCAATCTTCATCCTTCCCCTCCTGACACAGACCTTATAAGATCAGATGTGAAGACTCTTTGGAAGGAATATGTTCTCTTAGTCTCCTTCAGTGACATGTGTATTATGTCCACATTTGAGAGATCTGAATTCAAATAATGTGGATATTTTGAGTCAACACTAAGTCATTCAATAGAAATATGTTTCCTGAGTGTCAATCTATCCCCAAAGTCTTGGCAAACATCGCCTTTTAACAAGACACTTCAGAAAGTGAGCTTAACTTTTCAAGTGTCTTTCTGTCACCGCTAAATCTCTGTCAAGCTAAGCTCTTTCTAGTGGTCAGTAAATAGCATAAGGTTTGCACAGTCCATTTGCTCCAACTCAATTTGGTGACATTAGAATATTCCAAGGTTCCAAGAGGCAATGAGCACAGAAGATGAGCTTGTGCAATACCTGCTTCCTAGGAACAAACAAGGTCAGACATCTGTCTGCACCGAGCACATCATTTTAAGACACAGCTCGTTCTTTCCATTCTATATGTTCTCTGATTGTCCTTGCCCACAGAAATCTCTCCTGAACCTCAGTAATGTTTAATTGAATGGGATAGACTTAATAGGAAGCAAGCAAAAACCCATTTTATTTTTTCTCACCCTTCCCCATAAGTTTGATTAGCACAGACATTCCTTAAAATTGATAAAATTCTGGGAAGATTCCATTTGCTTTGGCCACTTTTAGGTATGAAAATGTCCAGTGGAAATTAATAGTAGCAGAGAGTCGGTCCAGTCCAATCTTATTATCACACAACTTTAACAGAGGACAATATAGCAACCGAACCCGTACTTAATTAAACCTTCTCCTGTCCCCCATCGGGCACCGGCTTCCATATTTCTCATAAACAAGCCTGCCTATAAAGTAACTTCAGGTGGCTGCTTACAGGTTTACTTCACAGCAAACTCATCCTAGTGAGCCTGTTCCAATGATGCAGCTAAATCTGGAGTCAAAAGTTTTAATGGGATTTTATTAGGATTATTTGACTAAACACCTGCCCTAAATTTTTTCATAAACAAATGGTACAGACCTTTGAGACTAAACCAGATACTTTTGCTGACATTTGAAATGTCTCCATCTCTTTCTTCTTTTAAGTAAAAATTGACTATCTCAGATGTGGCTAATACAAGTCCGTGTCACCGCTACCCATAACCACCCATCACCCATCCTGACTGCCAGGTTCCCACAGAGCCTCAGACCTTTCTCGGCCCAAAGAAAGACAGCCACCCCTGGCCCTTTAGAGACAATAGGAAAAAATATCTACTTGCCATGTAGGATTATTTTGATGGGGGTAAGGCCCTAAAACTTGTCACTCCCTCAACAAAATGGTGACACTATCTCCCCAATCATTTTAATCAACATTGCAGAACTCCCATAATACTAAGAATCAGTGCTGTAGCCATTAGCTAGGTAACTGGACTCTCGGTGGCTGGACACTGAAACAGCCACTCCAATGAGCAATTTAACTCTGTGCTTTCCTAGGGTGTCTTGGCTCTTTCCTTCCTGGTCACCAGAAGGCCAAGGACTTGGACCTTACACAGAGTTTGGGGTAGATGTATCATTCAGTCCTTGCTTCTAACCTTATAACTAGAATTTCAGAAAAGTGTGGTACGGAGGAGACATGCTTCAACTGGTAAGTCAGTCACGGCTTGGTTAGCACACTGCTTAATTGCCAGAGGAAATAAACGGTAAATGGTTGAATTATACTTGGTGATGACATTGCTCTGAACTGCTCAGGCTACAGGAAGTCAGTGGGAATTAAATACCCAAAGAAAAGTATTGTCAGGGGCATTTCAAATGCAACACAGGCAGCCAAATCAATCAGGGTAAAACACTGGCTAAAGGCCCCCCTCTAGTCAGTCCTGGAAGAGAAAACTGTAGCAACATATGTTCCCTTAAAAATGGAAAATAGCAATTCTTTTCCAAAGTAATCATTTCTAGTGCATGTCCCAACTTTTTATGCCTCTCTGAACTTCCTGGGTGTATTTACAGCGCGAAACTTTCTTCCCGTGTGTGTGTTCACGCTGTGTTTTATTTGCATTGCAGAATATCACTGTAGCCCTCCCAGTCCTTATAAATTAAGTTTATTTTGAGATGAGAGGAAGGGAGCAGAAGTCGTCCCTGCTGTGACTTAATGTTGTAAGAGTTTCTTTCTTTGTTTTTCTTGGGAAACTGTATTAATGGGGCAGGCAGGGAACAATAAAGATAAAAAGCCTCCCCCACCTCACTGTCTGCTTTCACTCTCATTTTTAAAAAGCAAATACATCCAAATAATTTCCTTCCAGATGTACACAGATCAAATGGGGACACTGGGTAATTGAGAAACAAGATTTCCATCTGCTCTATCAATTGAAAGGCAACAGTAGAAAGACAAAAAGAAAATTGAACCAATCCTCCCTTGCCTCTGAGCACTGTGAATGGTGGGGTAATTCAAGTGCTCCAGGAGCTAGGAAGAGTGGAAGAGCGGAGATCCTTGAGGGACTGACAGCTGTGGCAGCCTCTCAGCTCTGCAGGGTGTCTGTGTTCTCCAAGGCTGTCTCTAGAGCCAGGACAGTAGCCCCCAGGCTCCCAGCCCCACTGGCCACCATGCAGGCAGGCATTTATTCATCTAGTCAACCAACACATGTTGGGCCGTTGCCACTCCTGCTTCACTTATTAATTTGAATTTCACAATGACCCTATGGAATAGGTGCAGACAGGCGGCACATTGTTGTCTAGAAATGTTATTAAGGCCCACACTGTACCGCTCTTCACATTCATCTGCTGTCTTTCAAGCCACACTGGAAGATTTTCAAGAACAGGAACCTTGTCTTTCACTGCTCACATTCTCCAGACTGGAATCTAGCAGAGAACCCTGCATATAGCAACTAAAAGTACCATAAGCCCTATTAGAAAAAAGGTGGGGAGGGATTTATTTCATTTTTAATTATAGTGATGTTCCCAGTAAAGCAGACCTTGCCCACATATAAACATATGCTTTTAATTGCTGGTAAGAAGACAGACTTCTCAAATCCTAGTCCTCCCTATTTCTAGAGTCAGAAACACCACCTTGGAGCAGACTGTTACTCTAAAAGGTGGCAGTTGAGAGGCCTCACTAGTTTATTTAGGTTAAGGCAAGTGCCCATTCATTGGAAGAATTCCCTAACCAGATGCTTTTGTCTTGGCAAGCAGTTCTGCAGTTAGAGGCAGGAGAAATCCATGCCCTTCCCTAATGGATATTTGCGTCTGTTAACTTTCCCTGGGGCTTGGAACCTTGTGATAGGAAGGGGAGTAGGACCCAGGGCCCTGTCTGTCATGGTTTAAGGTCATTGGACACATCCATGGACTGAGGTAGCAGGTGGCAGGAAAGGACAATGGGGCTCACTGAAAAAATGGACCATTTGCAGAGACCATTACTTGGCTCAGATCTTGCTCCTCAATGGAGAGGGCTGGGGATGGTGCTGGTGGGCCCGCCTACTCCTCTGCAGAAGAGTGGGAAAAGGCTGAGCGCAATATGTTATGGACTCAGTTGTGCTCCAAAATTCAGATGTTAAAGCCCTAAATCCCATTATGGCTGTATCTGGAGATAGGGTTTTAGGAAGTACTTAAGGCTCAGTGAAATAGCAGGTCTCTAATCCAATGAGACTGTGAACTTCTAAGGGGAAGAAAAAGAGAGAGAGGGGTGTGTGTGTGTGTGTGTGTGTCCACCACGTGAGGACACAGAGAAAAAGCACCACTCCCCCAGCCAGGAGGAGCTCTCACCAGGAACCAGCCCTCTGCGCCTTCAGCAGGGACTGCCTGCCTTGAGAACTGTGAAAAATCACATTCTGTTTTTAAGCCACCACGTTTATTGTATTGTCTGGCAGCCAGAGCTGACAAATCTAGGTATTGTCATTCTTATTTAGTGGAGTAGAAAACTGAACTCGTAAAGGCTGACTAACTTGCTCAAAATCATATAGCGAGTAAGTGGCAGAGCCAAAATTTTACTCCGCATACTTCTCATTTTGCCAGCTGAGATTCTGATGGAAAGCCACATTCACTTTGATCCACACTGCTACAGCAAAAGAAGGCAGGCTAGTTAGCCATACGATCATGAGAAATGCATAAGCCATTTTAAAAACAAAATTCATTCAAAGTATATTTGAAGATCTAGTTGGCTTTATAAGTGACTCATGAATCAGGCAGCAGCCCCTCTAGCAACCAGAAATGCTCTGAAGGGCAACAGAAAGGCAGAGGATTTCAAGCAGGACAAGGATGTTACAAACAGAAAAAAATACATTATTTCAGGTGAGGTCACCTTCATCTGGGACATAAAGGTCTTACCAGGTGGAAGGAGAGGGCCCTTGGGATATTCTTATCCATGCTGACCAGAAAATTCCTGACTTGAGCACATTTCTGTGGGAGATGGAAACCACAGTTAGGTTAGGTAATAAGCCCCAGTTTGGTGACTTGGCCTAACATAAGTGACCCCATGTTGAGCCTGTGTCTTTCTTTTTAATATCATTATAATAACCTTAGGTGGCCTGCAATAATGAAAAAGCAAGGTCTCCCGGAAACCATTGTCAAATGAATGAATGAATGAATGAATTTTTCCAGAGTAGAGCTAGCAAGGCTTCATGGAAGAGGCAACAGTTAGGAAGCTGGCATTCTTTCCTCAACATCTTGAGCCTTCCCTTAGTCAGCACTTGCCTCCCTCTCAGAGTCGATCAGGGCTCAGTCTTGCCCAGGGAGATGCTGTCCCTGCAGTGTCTGGCATGGAAATGACAACAAATAAATATGTGCTGGGTGATCGCTGGCACCCTCTTCTGCCCTCCTTCTCCTCTGTCGGCACCTTTTCTGCAGGGTATGTAGAGACTTCATAAATTAAATAAGAATTTTGAGTTTTTTTTCCCCTACATCTGTGCATGAAGCCCCCACGTTGCCTGGAGACTCAGGGTTGTTTTGTAGAGGAATGGATATTTATATATTTTACTGCTAAAACAACAGAAGACTTGAGATAAGCCAGGGACATACCACATACACTGCAACAGAATCGGACAGGAGAATAGAGAGTGAGAGAGACATCCTATCCCCGCCCCATTCTGCCCTCAGGAGGGAGCGCAAGGAGGGGCAACCTTGGAACAGATCTGGGAGAAGAGACAAGACCCTCTGACCTGGGAAACGGGTGAGAGGCTAGGCAGCGCAGGAGTCAGCAGCCCTGTGGTGGGCTCCGGGAGCAGCAGGCAAGCCTAGTCAGAGGGTGAAAGCCGAGCCACCCTTAGGGGTAACTCACTGCCACTCCAGGCTCACATTTTCCAAGCAGGAAGCCCTCTGAGCTGCCCATCTCAGGGCACCGGGGTGGGGCTGTCCACCCCCAGCCCCTAGTACTCTGCCCAAGGTTATCCACGGGAAGGGCAGAGCATGGCAGCCAACGGCACTAGCAGAGCCCCACCCATGCCTCCTGGGGACTCCCCTTTCATTCAGCATTAAGATAACAGCTAACCCATAGGGTTTACTGTGTGTATAATTTGTATTTATTTACTTATTTAATGTTCACAACCACCCACTATGGCAGATAGTCTGGGGCACAGAGAGGATAAATAAACTGCCTGAAGTCACACAGAGCTGACTTCAAACCTGGTGGTCTGGCTCCAGATACCTAGTTTCAGCCCCTGGTCACCACTGCCCCTCACTAACTAGGATACACGTGAGACCCCTTGAGTTCGAGGGAGTGAGTGCAGAGAGGCAGTGCTAAGAAGTGGAAGCAGCAGGCCGGCTTGGTATTCAGTGGAGAACCCCCCACCCCACACCGGTGACACGTGACCCACCCTCTACTTTGCATGGGTCTCTCTAGGTACATAGTCTCTCTCACAGTAGAATTTAACTCCTCCAGGTTAAATTCTGCAGGTTAAATTCACAGTCCTGCCCTATTTATCTCGGTACATCCAAAGCCCACGCGTACCTTGCACATAAAAATTGCTGAGTAAATTCTAAATATACTGAATGACTAGAAGTTAGAAGCTTTCTGTTTGACCCTATTTTTGTCCTAAAGCACCCTGAAGCTTACATTTCTCAACAGAGTTCCTTATAGAACAGAGCTCTCCTGTTTGGACCAACACCCGCCTTTCTTTCTGAAGACAGCTGGAGGGAGAGGATAGCTGCATTTAGTAATGCTTTACACTTTTCACAGAGTTTTTTAAAATACCATCATCTTAGTTAATTCCCTGAGAATGTGATAGGTAGTTAGGAGGAGCTAAGTTATCACTCCTCGTGGACAGGGGACAGAAAAGGGAATTAGGGAAGTTAATGACATATCCAAGACGACATAGCCACTCAGTAGCAAACCAGGGCTCAGATGCCAATATCTGCTTCCCGGTTTCCAGTCCACATTCTTTCCTCTATACCTGGATGCATCCTTTAGACAGTGAATGTATTTCTCATTCTCAGATCCATTAGCTTTATTCCATGAGTACCTTTTCGCAGGCTGCACAAGGATTTGGGCAAGGATTTGGGAGAGGGCACTCACCCAGAGCCTTGCTAGTCAAGTTCTCCATTGCCCTTGCCAGGGACCAGCAGCATCAGCCTCAGTGGGGTGCTTGTCAGAAGTGCAGAACTCTAGGCCCGTCCAGGACATACTGAATCCAGATCTGCATCTTAGCCAAATCTCTGGCTGCTTTGGATTTACACAAAGGTTTGAGAACTGCCGCTATAGAAGACGTGCCCAACAAGGGCAATCATCAGCACATATTAAGAAGGTAAATGGTCTCTAGTGGATTCTGTGAGAGTTAGAAGGGCTTGTGCATTGACTACATTCAGATATTGACTTGATAAGTATCACCTAGTTCTCACGCAGGACAAGAATGTGAAGGAATGGGCACATGCCCTGGACTTGGACTTGTTGCAAACTTCAAGCAGCATACACTGGGGAATGCAAAGCTGTGAGTGCTGGGCACCTGGCAGTCTCCCCCACAAGGGAAACCTAGTGGAGGGGACACCCACCTAAAGAGATAGACACCTGGGTTTTCTGCCCATAAATAGGGCACTGACTGGCACCATTCTCTTACTGAATGTCCTGAGGCACCATGGGTCTCAGTGTTCTGAACACACAGATCCAATTCCGTTTGGCATAGACCAGAAGGCAGTACTTCCCCCTACAGCCTGTGCTGCCTGTGTTGATCTCATGGAACTCGGCACCTTATCCAGGGACAGGGGGGAGACTGAATCCTCTCCCAACCTAACTCTCCCTGCCAGCTCACATGCCAGAGGAAGTCTGAGCCAAACACTATTTTAACTTTTTATAAGTCATCCCTATAGGATGGTGTTCAGGCTATAGCACACAGAGCATTTTAAAGAACCAGCTTTTAAAATGTGTCTGAAAAAAACATATTGATAGATTTTCTTCACCCAAGAGAAGCAGTTGCTAAAACAATATGAATTTCTCTGTGAACCTTAGTCATCTTGCAGTGGGTTGGCATTCAATTCACATCCACCCCAGACTTTGCAATGTGACCTTCCTTGGACACAGGGTCTTTGCAGATGTGATTAGTTAAAATGAAGTTATGCTGGATTAGGCTGAGGTGGGTCCTAAATCCAATGACTGGTGGCCCTAGAAGGAGAGGGATATTTGGAGACACATACACACACAAGCAATAAGGCCCTGTGAAGATGGCAGCAAAAACTGGAGTGACACAGGAATGCTGGGGATTGTGGCCGCCAAGAAGCTGGGGAAAAGCCAGGAAGGACTCATGCCTAGGGCCTTCAGAGGGCACATGGCCCTGCCCACATCTTGATGTTGAACTTCTAGCTTCCAGAACTGTGAGAAAATTAAATTTCGTCGTTTGAAGCCATCTAATTCATTGTACTTTATTAAAGCAGCCCTGGGAAACTAATGCAGTATCTAATAACTAATACAGTGACGTTATTTTGAGAGCTTGCCATGTACCAGGTACTGCTCGGAGCAATTTACATGTATTTACCCATCTAATCCTCAAAGAAACCTTCTGAGGGAGGTGCATATCTCTAGTTACATAAGAGATATGAAGTCACTTGCCCACGTTTGCTATTCAGCTGATGGTGGCCAAGCAGGCTCTCATCCAAGCAGCAGAGTCCAGACCCCCTGCTCAGACCCTCCAACCTTGAGCTCTGACGGGTGAGAGGTGAAACAGAGAACATTTTGGCCAGCATGCAGATGAACGCACAGCAGCCAGACCCCTGCTCCAGCTCCGCCTAACTAACAAGCCGATGTGGGGACCCATGCGAATCAGTTACAGAAGCTAATGCTGTTTGATTTCTAGGAAATGGACTTACTAGTGAGCACTCTCAATTAAGACTCCAAGCTGGAGTCTACCAACCTAAGCTGAGAAGACTCAAGGGCCATGTAGCTGATTCCTGGAATATCAGCAGGGCCAATGCTGCAGAGAGACCTGAGAGTGCAAGCCTAGGAGTAACTCTTGGACTTGAAAGGGTGTGGACTTGCAGCAGCAGTTGGCAGAACAGTGCCAAGCAAACAGTGATCTTGCTGAGTTCAGAGGTTTAATTCTTTGAACATATCTCCCTCAAGTCTGCTACGGCATTGAAGAACTGTTTCTGAAATTACTGTGCTAATGTACAGCTGGGCTGGTTGAAAAGGTGGGCTGGCTCTCTAAAACCTTTCAAATACTCACTTTCAAAAGGGGCCCCACTGTTGAGCCACAAACTAGAAAGAGCTGGAATGCCACGTGGTGGCAGACAGTTCTCACTGAAAACACAATGCCTGAGGCCCTAAAAAGAGGTGTAGGAGGGGTGCGTCCAATCCACAAAGTCTATGCCATGGCTTCTCAGCATTCTCACTTGATATTTGGGGCTGGATAAGTCCCTGCTGGGTCAGGGGTGGGGGATGCCATCCACCCCATCCACCATTGCAGGATATTTCTCGACACCCCGACTTCTTACCCTCTGGATGGCCAGGAGCCTCCCTGCCTCACCTGTGACAACCAAACCGTACCCAGGGGACAAAATCAGCCCTCACCGCACTGAAAGCCACTAGTCTAGTCTATATAGAGTAGTGGGAAAATGCCACCATCAACTTGGAAAAACCTTTGCGTTCACAAGGCTGTTAAGCAGCTAAAGGTAGGGGTAAGGTGACACCCTCCTCCTTGTCAGCTCTCTTCACATGCCCTCCACTCAGATTTGATCACCTGCCAGAAATGATCTTTACTTTAGCCTTTGTTTCTCATCCTTCCTTGGTTTCTCCATCACAATTCTCTCCTTTGTTCCATTCCTAGCCCTTCCTATTCTCCTCTCTTGGATCTTCTTCCTTCACTTGCCCCTAAGACATTGATGCCCCACCAGTTCTTGTCCCTAGGCCTCTGTCCTGCTGTACTTGGTTACATTTCACTTACCCCATGGCCTCATTTCTCACTCCATATTGATGAGAGACTTCCAAACCCTTGTCCTAAGATTCAATTTAAAAAACTGAACTAGTATTCCAGTATTCCTAGCTAGATATCTACATTTGTTTCACAGATATTTCAAAATTAAATTATCTAAAGCTATGCAAATAGTTACTAAAGTTCTAAGCAGCTTACTCTTTCACTGCCATCCATCTGATCAAAATTTTGAGAAGTGTCTCTTTGTAAAGCCTCCACAATCAGCTAGTCACCGGCCCTGGCAGAGATTCTACCTGTGCTGAGTCCTGAGGTCTTAGCTCTCCTCTCCACTCTTGCAGCTGCTGCCCTGATCTACGATCTCTTTTGGAAACCATGAATCTGGGCCTCTCCATCTCCGTCCTCCCCACTGTTGCTAAGACACGATTCCAGAACAGACTGGATCCCACCCTCCTCGTCCTCCTGTGCCTCCACCACAAGGACAGTCTCCATGATCCACCACGTCCCCAGCCAGACCCCCAAGCCTCACCATGAGCTCCTCCCTCATTCCCCCCGCTGTCAGTCAGCACAGCCATCACCACTGCACCTGGAATCCAATCACTCCTCCCTTTCTACCTCTGCCACCTTGGTGTTCGTAGCCATTATATATTCCCTGAACAATTCAGTAGGTCTCCCTAACTCCAATATTTACCCCATCCAATTGATATTATATACAGTTACTGGAACCATCTTTAAAAATGAAAATCTGCCATATAATCCAGCGATCCCACTTCTGGGCATATATCCAAAAGAATTAAAAGTGGGACCTCAGAGAGAGATTTGCACCGCATGTTCATTGCAACACTATTCACGACAGTCAAGAGGTGGAAGCAACCCAAATGTCCATCAATGGGAAAATGGATAAAGAAAATGTGGTCTACACATACAATGGAATATTCTGCCACCTTAAAAAAAGATATCCTGTCACAACATGGATGAATCTTGAGGACATTATGCTAAGTGAAATAAGCCAGTCACAAAAGATAAATGCATGATTCCACTTGTGTGAGGTATCCAGTCAAACTCAGAGGAACAGAAAGTGGCATGGTGGTTCCTCAAGACTGGGAGGAAGGGGCAGTGGGAAGTTGTTGTTCGATGGGTACTGAGCTTAGCTTTGCAAGATGTAAAAATTATGAAATCTGTTGCACAACAATGTGTATATACTAACATTACTGAAATGGACACTTAAAAACACTAATAATGATGGTACATTTTATGTCAGTGACTTTTACCACAGTTAAATTTTTTTAAATGAAAATCTATTCCTGTAACTGCCTCATGTAAACCCCTGCCTGGCTCACCATCTCAATGGCCTTGGCACAGTCTGTCTGCTCTGCTTAGAAACAAAACACTGCCCTCACACACACTTACTTGCTCCAGGAAAATGCCTCCTGGTCCTCTTAGATGACTTTTCTGCTCTCCCTCCCTCCCTCCCTTGTACTGACTAAGCCCCTAAACTTACCCCACGGGGCACTCACACTAAGCACCCAGTGCCCGTTTTCCACGTCTGCTCACCCTAAGAAACTGCAGTTCCCATCACAGATACTTCAGCACCCTTCATCTCCGAGTCTGTGGGGATGAGCATGCTGCCATTTACCAAGGTATTCATCAGAAGCCAGAGCTAGGCCTCAGAGGTTTTCTGTTGAATTGTATTTTCTCCATCTTATTCTCCATTTTTATAGTCTTCTCTCCTCAATGGACTTCCCATACAGACCTGGTCCTTCCTTGACTAACACCAGGCTTTCCGATTTCATTTTCCTTATGCTTCTCTCCCAAGGTTGCTGGATTCCAAAGCTTTCCAACAATGTACAGTTTCCCTCAGACAGTATGCAAGATGACTCATTAAACCAGAATAGTCTCTGGTTTAACTGAGACAAAATGCAATGAAGCCATATGATGGTCAGTTGGCATTGTGAGGGACAATCCTTAGGTCCACTACTCTCTGAGCCACAGGGGAGCAGATTCATGAACATTTCTTCCCTTCTCTGTTTTGAAATGTAGATCTTACTTTCATTCCTTTCTGGTGAACCAACAGATCAGGAGAGGACTAGCATTGAAGACAGCCCTGTGTGCTTGGCCCTCACACTTCCCAAGGGCATGTCCCATCCTGCAAGGCCACTGAAGGAAGGAGGTGGAGGGAGTGAGAGGAAAGCATGGGGGAGAAACTTTCTTATAATTTTGACGGAAAGGAATGGGCAAGGCAAGGCAAGCTGACTAAGCATGTCTAGGATATCCTGGTTTGAATACTCAGTAAGATGTGGGGCATGAGGCTATCCCTAGCTATCTGCTTCTCAGCCCTGGTATGATTGGGGCAGTGCATAGCACCTTCCCCATGACCGAGGGTGAGCACCCAGTAAAGGATGCTGCTGAGGGACAGGCTTTGGATTGGGTGGTTTGCATGCCAAAGCCTAGCCTTTGCTAGGCTAGAAATTGGCTGACCCTGGGAGGAGCAAGTCACCAGCATGCCAGAAATACAGAAAATAAAAAACATGATTAATATACTTCCCAACACCAGAATCAGAACATGGGGTTTGGATTATGGCTGCAGGGTGGACGAGAAGGGGGTAAAAATAAGCATAATGCCACTACTGATGTTGTGGATAACCCAGCCTAGAGTGTTCCCTGACTCCTACAAAATTGATAAGAAAACTTCATCCAGCTATGGATTAAAAATAGCCTCTCACTTTCTGAGAAGTCAGCTTCTAAAACATTTACTTTAGATTCCTTTTTATGTGAGTGATAAATATACATTTTTTTTCTCATGGAGAATATTTATGAAAACTTTTCTGGGAAATGTCTTTTCACTAAATATAGGGTCTCTGGAGACAGCTCAGGAAAGCAGCCCCCCGAAAGTGCTGTCAATTGTGAATTATGGTATTTTTATACTGTAAGTCGCTTCCTTTAATGACATATGTATTCTGCTAATGGTGTGAAAGAGACAGAAACCGGCAGCTTTAATGGTGTGTGATGTGTGCTGTCCCCAACCATCAAAGGCAGAGCTTTACCTGAGACAAGAGAGAGCTTCTGCTGGCCTTCACTGGGGGCACAGGCTTCAGGTGGACTCCCAACAAAGGTGACCTTGGTGGTGATGTGGCCTGTGAATTCCGTTTGCTTAGTGCACATTAATGGCGACCGCACAGTCAGGCTTGACAGTAGGTAACTTCTGAACCTTCTATGTGCTACCTTCTTTCTGCAGTGGCCTCACCCCTCCCATGAGGGTCCCTCCTTCTTTGTGCTCTTATTTTTCTCTCTTCCTGGATGAGGCTCTAGCCCTCAGTGCTTACTGGAACTGATTGTCAATTCAAATGACTCTGCTGTGGGGTCATCCTGCTGGAGGAGGGGCGTGACCATGTGTGTCCATGTTTTGGAAACAAGGATGTTTAAAATGAAGCTAAGGCAGTATTTTCTATACTAGGGCAGCCAAGTGTGCCCCTATCTGGAAGGAAAAGGAGGGACCACCTCGCAGTGCACTCCACTATTATCCTACATCCCCTCTCCTGATGTTTCCAACTCCACCGCATGGGGGAAATGTGGATCTAGAGCCTGGGCATTTGTTACCTGTGGTTCCTGTCTGTTCCCTTTCCCCTCATCATACCCCTTTATTACCTGGCTCCTCAGGCCCTCCATGTCTTCTCCTTGCAGATATCAGGGGAGGCTGTGCTACCAGCCATTATTCCTCAATCTAATCCTCTCTCCCAGGCATTGTAAGCCTTTCTTCTTGCTGTGAAGTAAAATATACAAGTTCCTCACAAAAAAAATTCAGACGTGATCCAGCAGGTAGAGGAGGACTGAACTGGCAGGTGGGACGTGAGCCCTTCCTGGTGCCTTTCATATTCCATGACATTGTCATGCTGTCAGTCTGCAGTCCCTTGTCCTCTGCCCAGAAAGCACCAATGGCTTCTCCCCATGTGGCTGAACATTTGGAATCAGCCCAGGCTTCCAAGCTTGGCAGAATTGCCAGATGGGGTATATATGTCATAGCCATTTTCTGTGCCTGCTCTGTCAGCCCCTACCAGAGACAGGGGTTGTACTCGTGCCTTGAGCCCCAGGAGTACCACCTGGGGCACTATAGCTATTATCTTAGCGCCTGTCAGCTCTGCTCACCCCTCTTCTATTTCTTATTACCAAAATCTGTACAATTCCCTTCATAAAACCATCAATCCCTGACTATTATTTGGCTTCTAAACATCAGGTCTACAAACATCTTTCTTTGAAATTAACATTTTAAGATAAAATTTATATAAAATGAAAAAAATCAGAAGGTGCTAAAGGGATTGCTCAAGAGAAACCTGATTATTGGAATCTCATGAAGACTCTTGTCCCCAGGCCCCACCCAGCACCTGCACCGCCCTTAAGAAGAAAAGAAATCCTGGCTTTTAAATCAAGCATGTGGACAGAGAGAGCTACAAGAAATTAAAGGATATTTTTTGAAAGCTTCAATAAGTAAAGAGAGATATCATGCATCTTTATTTGCAAACTAAATATTGAAAAAAATATCAGGTATCCCAATTGCATTGAACTTAAGACTGGGGATAGTTCAAACTTTAATGCAATCTCAATCATATTCCCAAAAAGTCTTTCTTCAAAGTTGGTACATATTAATTCTAAAGTTTATGTAAGAGGAAAAAAGAGAGGGAGAGAGATGAGTCTAACAAAGGAAAAAAACAAAATAGACTCTTTAATTTAAATGGAACAAATAGTCCAGAACTATACTATATTATGAAGAATTTTGAAATTATAAGAATTTGTGTATATTAAAAAGGTGTCATAGATCAATGAAACAAAGGTAGAACTATTTCATAGTATTGATTTTGCTGATTAACATTAAGGGAATAATTACTTTAGACCCAAGTAATATAATAAATGAATTTAAAATGAATTAAGAAATTAAACGTGAAACTGCAACCATGAAAATATAATTGATAATCTGATACATCTGAAAAGTGCTGAAGAAATCAGAGAGAATAATTAAAAGATTTGATGGAAAAATTTAAAACACCTACACTCCAAAGTAAATTATTAACCAAAGGAAGAAGAATGGGCTGGGTGAATGTGACACAGAAGTGATTGATACCTTTAGCATTGAAAAGTTCATGCAATTTTCATTAAACTCATTAAGACCCCCAGTAGATAAACTAGGAAGATAACTAGATGATAAAATTCACAAACATAAAACATGGCTTTTTCCATTACAAAAATAATGCAAATCAAACATTAAGGTATACATTTTACATATTAACACAATAGAAATCTAATGGTAACTTATATTGCTGACAATGATGTATCAAAAATATTGTCACTTATGTTGCATATAACATCTTAATTGATGCAATCTTTTGGAAAGTTACCTGGCAATATATTTCTGGGACCATATAAAAGATTATATTGTTTGACTTGATAATTCTACTTTCATACAAAATATGAGAAAAGATGTTTATTACAATTTCATTTTAGGAGCAAAACACAGAGGTAGAAAATGTCCAGTAATAAAAGAATAAACAGGTTGTGGAATTGTGGTGATTTTAAAACATCTCTTCATATTCTTTCATCCTCCTGCCAGTGACATAGTTCTTCCCCTTGAATTTGGACCGATCTTGATTACTGGTGCGGCTGAAGTGGCACTATGTGAAGGTCACAGAAGACAACACAGCTTCTGCCTGGCTTGCTAGAATACTCCGAGAGCCTGAGCCACCACATAAGAAGTCTTAGCATCCTGAGGCTGCCATATTCTGAGGAAGCCCACACTAGCACAGGCTGAGAGTCTCTAGTGTGATGCCCTGAGACTACACAAAGAGCAACAGATGCCTGGCCAACTCCCAGAGTCCCCAGCCTCCTCCATCCCCAACCCAGCCTCTGCAGGATGGCAACTGCTTGAGCCTAAACCATGCAGATAAGCCCTTCCCAAACCCTGGCACATAGAAACCATGAAATGTGATACAATTGTCATTTGGGGTCACTAAGTTCTGAGTGGTTTTTGCACAGCAATAGATGCCTAGAACAGAAATCTCTACTACTACAACATGAGGCAGCCAATGGAAAGCTGAATTTAAAAGACTATGTAGAAACACAGAAATATTCTTTTACATATTGTTTAGTGAAAACACAAGCCATAAGATTTTTGTACATTACAATTATAACTATAAAAATCCATACTAAAAAGGACTAGAGTGGAGTGGCCACAAGGTTACGAGTGGGTTAGGTTGGTAACATCAGAATATTATTGTACTAATGTCTAAACTTACTGAAATGTAGTTATAATAATTATGTAATTAATTCATGAGATCTACTTGTCCTTCACAAGAAAAAAACTAAAAATTCCATCTTAAGGTACTGTTTTTTAGCAAAATGTAAACCTCTAAGACATTAGAATCACAAAAGTACTATGGTAAATTTTATCCTTTTCCCAGGCATAATTATGAACTGGATGGAAACCCTGAGGTTTGTGTGTTAAGATGTAAAAGTTGCATTTTTCATTGTTTCCAAAATTTGAAGAGAGCTCATAAATATTATCCATAGCCAAATATGTACTACAGAGTTCTTTTTATTTTATTGCTTTTATTTATTTTAAGATTAAAAGCTATACAGCTATTTGTATAAAAATGCAAATAACATAGGAATGTTTGAAATATCGAAATGAAAATGTGGTTTTAGGGGCACCTCTCTGGGCTGGGACTACATTACAGACTATCTTTATGTTCTATCGAAGCATGATGTCACCTCAAGCCCATCAGGGACACACTTGGTTCCTCCTTGCCCAGTGACCTGTCAACTGAAGGACACACACAGACACATACACAATATAGGATGATGGAATAACACTCAAGAGTGGCAAATAAAGGCCCTGTTCAGACAATGGAGACTGGAGAAACATGGAGCTGTCAGTGGCCCACTGCAGTTCCTTCAAGTCCCACAGGGCAAGGATGGCCAAAGCCCATTCTCAGGCCGCAGACTAAGCTAGCAGGTGGCCTGTCTGGTATTCTGTGCACGTCGGCTCTGAGGAGTGTGCTCCCCTTGGAAGCTGACAGCCCCCTTCCTGCTGGGGCAGGCCAGAGGGGTCAGTGGCATTGCTTCACAGGCTGAAGAACTACAGACGTTTGCAGGTGAACATAATAGTTACTTATAGCAATAACATTACCTCAGAAATGTGTTTCTTCTTGCCCATTTATTTGTCTGTGGACACTCAGTATGCATGATCTTACTGAGACCTGATCCTTATGCCTAAGACTCTAGTCCAGAGGTCAGCAAGGTTTTCCTGTAAAAGGGCTGGATTGCAAATATTTTGGACTCAATGTGGGCCAAAAGGCAAAATCAAGGGTATTATGTAGGTACTTTCACAAAAAGAGAGAAAACAAATGTCCACATTTTTCCACCTGTTTGAAGGTCAGGCCACACGCAAAGGAGCAGCAGGTCACACCTGACAATATTGCTGCTTGCCAGCTGCCCAGTCTGTTTCCTGCTGGCCTCTATGCTCCACACCCTTCTCTTTCATCTTCACAGTGGCCCCCTGGAAGTCATCTCAGACAGCAGGCTGTAGAGGGATGGCAACACTTTATCTGATCTCTGTCACCATTATTACTTTACTTTGGCTATGGTGAGGCAGAGAACTCTTAACAAAGAATCTTGAGAAAGGCCTGCCACCATAACTATGTCCAAGTACGACTGCCCCTTCAGACTTACTGCTGTCCATGTCCGTGTGCAGTACAGACATACTTCATATCTTCAGTGCTACTAGATCACCAGTTACTGAACTCTCATTCTGCTTAGATTGCAGGACACAGATAGAATCCTATTTTAGCAAAGCCATACTCCCTTCCATCAAAGCCTGCTGCCTGCCAGAGCTCATCTTATGGCAAGGGTGTCCAGAAACATCCAATACTCACAGCATTATAAAATTTTACCACCAAATCCCTAATGCTGTGAATTCCATCTGCCCCTACTCTGCTCCCCAGTGCACTCAGGGCAGTTGTTACTAAGCATTCCGCCACCAGATGGCCAGGCTCACCAGCCTGCTGGCCTGAAACCTGCACCACTACCTGACCACTTGCGCTCATCTGGGCCACGTGCCTAGGTTCTGTTACTTGCAGCCTCCCATTCAGGAGCTGAATTCCATCTTGTAGCTATTGAACTCTTGGCTTTGATCTTGCAGTCCAGGATTATAGCATCAGCTCCCAGGAGGCAGGATGGAGGAAGAGACAAAATCAAAATGCGAAAGGGACATGTGCCAGATGTCTTAAAAAGAAGGCTCCTAGAAGCTGCTAAATGATGCTTTTGCTAAATGATATCACTGGCCAGAAGGTAGAGACCTGGCCATCCCCAGTTAAAAGAGGAGCTAAGAAGTACAACTTCCATCCTGGGCAGCCATGTATCTAGCCAAGAATGGGGCTTTATCTCTTCAGGAGTGAGAGTGGTAAGTTGAGGCTGACTGGCAGCCTCTACCATAGATAGGTACTAGCATAATTCCCATTTTAAAGAGGAGAACACTAAAAAAAAAGAAAAAACCCAAACGCTAAGACTTGAATAGGCTAAGTGCTGCTTGAGAACAAGTACTAAAACCAAATTTCCAAACCAAGCAGCCTGCCTCAGAAGTCTCATATTCTTAACAAAGGTCTCCCTAGCTGGCTAGTATGCAGGCCTTCATAAAGGTGCTGCAGGTGCCACCTCCAAACAGCACAGAAATAGGTTCTGGTGAAGGAAGCAGCCATGGGCTTCCAATCTAGTGACTTTCAGAATAATAACATTTCTCAACAAAATTTTCAGACAAAGTTTGAGAAAATGGGGGAAGGAAGCTATGATCCATCAACAGATGAACAGATACACAAAGTGTGCTCTATCCATACAATGGAATATAATTCGGCCATGAAAGGAAATTAAGTATGCTACAACATGCTATAGCACACGAGAGTATGCTCAAGTGTACCACGGCACACTGATGCACACTGTGACATGGGTGAACACTGAAAACATTATGTAAAGTGAAAGAGGCCAGTCACAAAGGACCATGTATGATAGGACTCCATTTATGTGAAATACCCAAACTAGGCAAATCCACAGAGACAGTGGAGCTGGAGGAATGGGGTTGGGGAGTGACTGCTGATGGGTACAGGGTTTCTTTTTGGGTGATGAAAATATTCTAAAATTGATAATAGTGATGGTGGCACAACTCAAAATATATAAAAGCCATTGAAGTACACACTTAATGGATGAATTGTATGGTTTGTGAATGATATCTAAATACAGCTGTTGACAACATAAAAAGCTCAAGGTGACACTGTAAGAGGAAAGTTAGCCCAAGGCGGTCCCTTGATGTACACATGAGCATTTCATATGCTTACAGAAACATTTCATGCATCAATCACCTGGTGTGGAAGAGTGCCACGGTAAATCACAAGAAGGGCAGTTGCTGCGATAAAGATTAAGAAAAGAAGGAAAAAAAGAGTTACGCCATCCAGGAATGAAGGATGAATGAACTTTCCTTTTAAATGGTTACAATGTGCTTATCTTTGTTCTAGACTGATTAGTCATCCTTGACCTGTTTCATGATTCAGCACAAGACCAAACATCCTGCCCTTGCACTGGAAATAACTTGAAAAAGGAGCTTTCTCTGTGTTGCCTTGGTCTGACAGCACACATGTGCCACGCCCTCCCCTCTGCTTGGCCTGCCCTCAGCTGGGGAAGGATCACTTAGCTTTCTGCATGTAGAATCAGAGACCTCAGAGAGCCAACTGATCCATCTCCTATTTTACAGGTTAAGCAACCAAATCATCCTAGTGTTCAGGGACTTTTCCAAAGTGATGAATTAGGGGTGAGGAGAGCAGATCTCTTGAACTCCCAGGCCAAGACACTTTACCTCATACCATGCTCATTCCCAAAACAGCAACAGAGAAAAGCTGTGGAAATGGTCGAAGGTTAAGAAACTCATGTTTACTGTAAGTATTCTCAATATTTGACAAACAAAAACATTATCCTGGAACAGGAACAAACATTTATGTGTGAGTATTCATTCTGGTATCTAATGAGGAAAAACTCTTGTATGCCAGGTCAGCTCTTGGGCTGTCCTGCAGTGTGGAGATTCTGAGGGGGCAAAGGGAAAATGGAGAGAATGGCATGTTTACAATCATCAGGAGATGATATTCAGGGAGAGGGAAATGAGAGTAGAAGAGAAAATCTTTCAGGGGTCAAAGAATATTGAAAGGAATAGTGATGGGAATAAAAAACTGTTTTAAAGAGGTTGGCTGGGTATTAAGAACACACTAGCCTCTTTTCCATTTCAATAAGAAATTGAGTAAAGAATTCAAATACTTTTTATAATCTTTTGGCCAACATATTGCTCCCTGGACCATAACACTCTTTCCAAATGCAGCCTTGATGTGCCCTACAATTTATTCAAGGTATAATGATAATAAAATTAATCCATCAAAGCCATCTACATAGTAATTCAGGAAAAGAGTGTTCTCAGAATTTCTTTTAATATGCATTTTTTTCTGCCAGTTATTTCAGTATATGACTTGACAACTAGGAGTGAGTATGTTGAGAACAAAGAAGTTCTTACTCATCTTTGTATCCCCAAGTACCTAACATTGCTTTTACATAGGTGAGAGAATTGTCAATAATTATTCAATTAACAATAACTATCTGAACTTTCTTTCTCCAATGTGAAAAAGAGAAGGGAAAGCAATGCCTTGATCCATGTGGCAGAGCTGATAGCTATCCCTCAGGATTTATTCTCTCCTTATTACATAGTAACACATGTTTAATTAAGGCCTTGGCTGTCTCTCTGAAGACATTACCCAGTCTCCTCGGCAAATAAGTATGGCCACATGACTAAATCATGGTAAACAGAATGGAGCAGCAATGATATGTGCAAATTCAGGAATGCCTTGAAGAGAAAAAGGCTGCCTTCCTTTCCCCTCTATCACCCTCCTCTGGTTAGAGTAAGGACACGATGGAAGAAGCCAGAGCAGCTGTCTTCACTGGGAGGCGGAAGCTGTGTGTCAAGGATGGCAGAGCAACAAGACAGAAGGAAGCTGGGTCCTTTTTATGGTAAAGTTGTAAGCTTCTAGACTTGATAAGTGAGAGAGAAATAAACTATTTTGTTTAAACCATCGAGATTTCCATCTTCTCTATTGTAGAGACCAAACCAATTATATTCTCAGTGAGATTTTCCAGATTTAAAATGTGAAAGCAGCTTACTCATTTCCTTCCTAACAATTGGGTTTTCCCCACCTACTGAATGATATTTTTGTCACCAGGTTTGGGTCGAACCCCATAACTAGCAGTTAGATATATCCTATTCAGTTCTCAGGGAACTTGAGGGGTTTTCTCCTCTCTTTAATTTTTTTCTAAAGAAACTTCCCTCTTCTATTACGCATGAGGGAGGCTGATGTAAAACTTAAAAAGCATTATCCTAAAAGTAGAAAATTGCATACAATTGGCCCATGTAGTAGTAGGGGTTAGCAAGCTGAAAATTTCTAGGGCAGGCCAGCAGCCTGGGAATTCAGGTAAGAATTGATGTTGTAGTCTTGAGTCTGAATTCTGCAGGACAGCAAACTAGAAATTTAGGAAAAGTGATGATGCCCACCCATATTTTGTAGGGTAATCTGTTTTACTTCATGTTGACTTGTTTTAAATGTTAATCATATCTAAAAAATACCTTCATGGCAACACTGAAACTAGCATTTCAAAAAACAACTACTCACCACCAGCCAAGTTGACTCATAGAGTTAACGACCATATGGTCCTTCCTGCATCATGAGTTGTCAGGAAGGCATCTTCTTGCAGATTTTGTTTATTGTTTCGTCTCCAGCACCTACATTGTGCTAGGCACAAAATAAATATTTAGTCAGTGCATGATGTGTTAGCACTTTGAAACTATGGGGAATTGTACCTACTAGGCTCTGACCATTGTAGTTTGGAAGAATGTATATTTTGAGCCCCTTGCAGTCTGACTCAGTCACACCTTAAACTCTCCATTAAACTAACATGCTAGCCCAGTAATTGTACTTCCAGAAATTATCCCCATAGATATGCTCACACAGATTCAAGCTGACTTGAAAACAGTATGGAGGTGGGAATGAGATGTTTTATTGCATATCCACGCAGACTTGGGTGATTTTGAACCACATGAGTATATTGCTAATGTAAGAATTAGATTTTTTTTTGAGAGGGTATCTCTCATATTTATTGATCAAATGGCTGTTAACAACAATAAAATTCTGTATAGGGGACTCAATGCTCAATGCACAATCATTAATCCACCCCAAGCCTAATTCTCGTCAGTCTCCAATCTTCTGAAGCATAAAGAACAAGTTCTTACATGGTGAACAAGTTCTTACATAGTGAATAAGTTCTTACATGGTGAACAGTGCGAGGGCAGTCATCACAGAAACTTTCAGTTTTGATCACATATTATGAACTATAAACAATTAGGTCAAATACGAATATTCGTTTGATTTTTATACTTGATTTATATGTGAATCCCACATTTCTCCCTTATTATTATTATTTTTTTTTAATAAAATGCTGAAGTGGTAGGTAGATGCAAGATAAAGGTAAAAAAACATAGTTTAGTGCTGTAAGAGAGCAAATTTAGATGATCAGGTGTGTGCCTGTAGACTAAGTGTTAATCCAAGCTAGACAAGGGCAATAAAACATCCACGGATGCAGAAGATTTCTCTCAAAACAGGAGGGTTGAGGTTCTAAGCCTCACGTCTGTTGATCCCCAATTCCTCACCTGATGGCCCCCCTGCAACTGTGCCAGTCTTAGGTTGTTCCTCCCTTGAGGAATCTTACCCATCTCTGGCTAACCAGTCATCTTCCAGGGCCATACAGGGAAATGTAAAATTGGTAAGTTGAGAGAGAGGCAATACTGTTTGAAAAGGTTAGCTTTTTACTTCTTTGCAGATTTATGCCCTGTGGCCTTTATGCCCAGTATTTGTCTTGAGGTATTTTTACCATTTGGAAGAATTATGATATTCGGTAAATTCCATATGAGGCACAAATTCTATTTAAGGGTTGTAATTAGGAAGGAAGAAGAAAAGCTATAGGAGTAGCAGATGGAAGATAACATGAGAAGATTGATTATTTCTTTGACATATCTTCTTGTAGAGTAACTTAAGCATGTATAGGTTTTAAACTACTAATTAAATTGCATACACACATTAACATAATAGGAATACAGTTACATAACCAAAGCAGACCTATAATTACCAGCCATCTCCAGTGAAACCAAGAAAACCAGTTAGGCACCCTAGGCATTTGTGAAAATTTATCTATGATACGGTGGATATTGTCCAACTGAACTTGAACAGTCTGAGAGAAATCAAATTAAAACAACCCATTCCTGGGGACTGTTCACATCCCATATGTTCTTTTAACAGTAGATAGTCTATAGTTGTAAGATTTTGGAGCGCTACAACTTGCACTTCTCCTAATTCGTGGTTGAGTTCCCACAGTATAGATACAGTCAAATTTGTTGTTTTACTGTATGCACAGACCAGCTTAGATGTCTCCTTCTTCATTCCAATGGCAAGTCCAGGAACCAGTGGGATGAATGCAGCTACAACTGCAGCATCGCCTGGATCTTTGTTGAGGTTTTTTTTGATGATCATCTTCTGGTATGACTGTTCCAGAGAGTGCTGATGTTGGAAGTTCTTCTTCATACGGTATCTTAATTCATATTCTGGGTAGCCAAATTAGGCTTTGATCCTCTGTATAAACACAAACAGACCCTTTGCCCACACTTTGATATGCCCTTTATACCATTGTGTAGAAATCATTGGAGGTCACCACACAGGAACTGCTTTTTTTTTTTTAAGAGAATGGAATATTATCAGAAAAATGTACCTCCATAGCCGATCATCTGACACCCTTTAAGTGATCAAAATTAAGGATATTTAAAGCATGCCTTTAAGTGATCACAATTAAGGATGTTTAAAGCATGCATTAATTGTTGACTTACAGTTAGTTTTATCCTATCAGGGAGTAATCCCGCTTTTCTATCTTTTTTTTATCATTAATCTACACTTACATGAAGAATATTATGTTTACTAGGCTCTCCCCTATACCAGATCCTCCCTATAAACCCCTTCAGTCACTGTCCATCAGCATAGCAAAATGTTGTAGAATCACTACTTGTCTTCTCTGTGTTGTACAGCCCTCCCCTTTCTCCCTCCCCCCATTATGCATGCTAATCTTAATATCCACCTTCTTCCCCCCCCTTATCCCTCCCTACCTACCTATCCTCCCCAGTCCCTTTCCCTTTGGTACCTGTTAGTCCATTCTTGGATTCTGTGATTCCACTGCTGTTTTGTTCCTTCAGTTTTTCCTTTGTTCTTATACTCCACAGATGAGTGAAATCATTCAGTATTTCTCTTTCTCCACTTGACTTATTTCACTGAGCATAATACCCTCCAGCTCCATCCATGTTGCTGCAAATGGTAGAATTTGCCCTCTTCTTATGGCTGAGTACTATTCCATTATGTATATGTACCACATCTTCTTTATCCATTCATCTACCGATGGACATTTAGGTTGCTTCCAATTCTTGGCTATTGTAAATAGTGCTGCAGTAAACATAGGGGTGCATCTGCCTTTCTCAAACTTGATTGCTGCATTCTTAGGGTCAATTCCTAGGAGTGGAATTCCTGAGTCAAATGGTAAGTCTGTTTTGAGCATTTTGATGAACCTCCATAATGCTTTCCACAATGGTTGAACTAATTTACATTCCCACCAGCAGTGTAAGAGGGTTCACCTTTCTCCACAGCCTCGCCAACATTTGTTGTTGTTTGTCTTTTGGATGGCAGCCATCCTTACTGGTGTGAGGTAATTTCTCACTGTAGTTTTAATTTGCATTTCTCTGATAATTAGCGATGTGGAGCATCTTTCCATGTGTCTGTTGGCCATCTCTTTTCTTTTTTGGAGAACTGTCTGTTCAGTTCCTCTGCACATTTTTTAATTGGGTTATTTGTTTTTGTTTGTTGAGGCATGTGAGCTCTTTATATATTCTGGATGTCAAGCCTTTATCGGATCTCTCATTTACAAATATATTCTCCATACTGTAGGGTTCCTTTTTGTTCTATTGATGGTGTCTTTTGCTGTACAGAAGCTTTTCAGCTTAATATAGTCCCACTTGTTCATTTTTGCTGTTGTTTTCCTTGCCCGGGGAGATATGTTCAAGAAGAGGTCACTCATGTTTATGTCTAAAAGGTTTTTGCCTATGTTTTTTTCTAAGAGTTTTATGGTTTCATGACTTACATTCAGGTCTTTGATCCATTTTGAATTTACTTTTTGTATGGGGTTAGACAATGATCCAGTTTCATTCTCCTACATGTATCTGTCCAGTTTTGCCAGCACCATCTGTTGAAGAGACTGGCATTTCACCATTGTATGTCCATGGCTCCTTTATCAAAAATTAATTGACCACATATGTTTGGGTTAATGTCTGGAGTCTCTAATCTGTTCTACTGGTCTGTGGCTCTGTTCTTGTGCCAGTACCAAATTGTCTTGATTACTATGGCTTTGTAGTAGAGCCTGAAGTTGGGGAGTGAGATCCCCCCTACTTTATTCGTCTTTCTCAGGATTGCTTTGGCTATTCGGGGTCTTTGGTGTTTCCATATGAATTTTTGAATTATTTGTTCCAGTTCATTGAAGAATGTTGCTGGTAATTTGATAGGGATTGCATCAAATCTGTATATTGCTTTGGGCAGGATGGCCATTTTGATGATATTAATTCTTCCTAGCCATGAGCATGGGATGAGTTTCCATTTGTTAGTGTCCCCTTTAATTTCTCTTAAGAGTGACTTGTAGTTTTCAGGGTATAGGTCTCTCACTTCTTTGGTTAGGTTTATTCCTAGGTATTTTATTCTTTTTGATGCAGTTGTGAATGGAATTGTTTTCCTGATTTCTCTTTCTATTGGTTCATTGTTAGTGTATAGGAAAGCCACAGATCTGTGTGTGTTAATTTTGTATCCTGCAACTTTGCTGTATTCCGATATAGGTTCTAGTAGTTTTGAAGTGGAGTCTTTAGGGTTTTTTATGTACAATATCATATCATCTGCAAATAGTGACAGTTTAACTTCTTCTTTACCAATCTGGATTCCTTGTATTTCTTTGTTTTGTCTGATTGCCATGGTTAGAACCTCCAGTACTATGTTAAATAACAGTGGGGAGAGTGGCCATCCCTGTCTAGTTCCTGATCTCAGAGGAAAAGCTTTCAGCTTCTTGCTGTTCAGTATAATGTTGGCTGTGGGTTTATCATATATGGCCTTTATTATGTTGAGGTACTTTCCATTTTGCTGAGAGTTTTTATCATGAATGGATGTTAAATTTTTTCAAATGCTTTTTCAGCATCTATGGAGATGATCATGTGGTTTTTGTCTTTCTTTTTATTGATGTGGTGAATGATGTTGATGGATTTTCAAATGTTGTACCATCCTTGCTTCCCTGGGCTGAATCCCACTTGGTCATGGTGTATGATCCTTTTGATATACTGTTGAATTCTGTTTGCTAATATTTTATTGAGTATTTTTGCATCTACATTCATCAGGGAGATTTGTCTGTAATTTTCTTTTTTGGTGGGGTCTTTGCCTAGTTTTGGTATTAGGGTGATGTTGGCTTCATAGAATGAATTTGGGAGTATTCCCTCCTCTTCTATTTTTTGGAAAACTTGAAGGATAATGGGTATAATGTCTTCTCTGTGTGTCTGATAAAATTCTGAGGTAAATCCGTCTGGCCCCGGGGTTTTGTTCTTGGGTAGTTTTTTGATTACCGTTTCAATTTCTTTGCTTGTAATTGGTTTGTGTAACTTTTGTGTTTCTTCCTTGGTCAGTCTTGGAAGGTTGTATTTTTCTAGGAAGTTGTCCATTTCTTCTAAGTTTTCCAGCTTGTTGGCATATACGTTTTCATAGTAGTCTTTAATAATTCTTTGTATTTCTGTGGAGTCTGTCGTGATTTTTCCATTCTCATTTCTGATTCTGTTGATTTGTGTTGATTCTCTTTTTCTCTTAATAAGTTTGGCTAGAGGTTTATCTATTTTGTTTATTTTCTCAAAGAACCAGCTCTTGGTTTCACTGATTTTTTCTATTGTTTTATTCTTCTCAATTTTGTTTATTTCTTCTCTGATCTTTATTATGTCCCTCCTTCTGCTGACTTTGGGCCTCATTTGTTCTTCTTTTTCCAGTTTCTATAATTGTGATGTTAGACTATTCATTTCGGATTGTTCTTCCTTCTTCAAGTGTGCCTGGATCGCTATATACTTTCCTCTTAAGACTGTTTTTGCTGCGTCCCACAGAAGTTGGGGCTTTGTGTTGTTGTTGTCATTTGTTTCTATATATTCCTTGATCTCTATTTTGATTTGTTCATTGATCATTGATTATTTAGATGCATGTTGTTAAGCCTCCATGTGTTTGTGAGCCTTTTTGTTTTCTTTGTAGAATTTATTTCTAGTTTTATACCTTTGTGGTCTGAAAAATTGGTTGGTAGAATTTCAATGTTTTGGAATTTACTGAGGCTCTTTTTGTGGGCTAATATGTGGTCTATTCTGGAGAATGTTCCATGTGCACTTGAGAAGAATGTATATCCTGTTGCTTTTGGATGTAGAGTTCTATAGATGTCTATTAGGTCCATCTGTTCTAGTGTGTTGTTCAGTGCCTCTGTGTCCTTACTTATTTTCTGCCTGGTGGATCTATCTTTTGGGATGAGTGGTGTGTTGAAGTCTCCTAAAGTGTATGCATTGCAGTCTATTTCCCCCTTTAGTTCTGTTAGTATTTGTTTTACATATGCTGGTGCTCCTGTGTTGGGTGCATATATATTTAGAATGGTGATATCCTCTTGTTGGACTGAGCCCTTTATCATTATGTAGTGTCCTTCTTTATCTCTTGTTACTTTCTTTGTTTTGAAGTCTATTTTGTCTGATATTAGTACTGCAACCCCTGCTTTCTACTCACTGTTGTTTGCCTGAAATATGTTTTTCCATCCCTTGACTTTTAGTCTGTGCATGTCTTTGGGTTTGAGGTGAGTTTCTTGTAAGCAGCATATAGATGGGTCTTGCTTTTTTATCCATTCTATTACTCTGTGTCTTTTGATTGGTGCATTAAGTCCATTTACATTTAGGGTGACTATTGAGAGATATGTACTTATTGCCATTGCAGGCTTTAAATTCTTGGTTACCAAAGGTTCAAGGTTAGCCTCTTTAGTATCTAACTGCCTAACTTAGCTCGCTTATTGAGCTGTTATATACACTGTCTAGAGATACTTTTCTTCTCTCCCTTCTTATTCCTCCTCCTTCTTTCTTCATATGTTGGGTGTTTCGTTCTGTGCTCTTTTTAGGAGTGCTCCCATCTAGAGCAGTCCCTGTAAGATGCCCTGTAGAGGTGGTTTGTGGGAAGCAAATTCCCTCAGCTTTTGCTTGTCTGGGAATTGTTTAATCCCGCCATCATATTTAAATGATAGTCGTGCTGGATACAGTATCCTTGGTTCAAGGCCCTTCTGTTTCATTGCATTAAATATATCATGCCATTCTCTTCTGGCCTGTAGGGTTTCTGTCAATATGTCTGATGATAGCCTGGTGGGTTTTCCTTTATAGGTGACCTTTTTCTCTCTAGCTGCCTTTAAAACTCTTTCCTTGTCCTTGGTCCTTGCCATTTTTATTATTATGTGTCTTGGTGTTGTCCTCCTTGGATCCTTTCTGTTGGGGGTTCTGTGTATTTCTGTGGTCTGTTCAATTATTTCCTCCCCCATTTTGGGGAATTTTTCAGCAATTATTTTTCAAAGACACTTTCTATCCCTTTTCCTCTCTCTTCTTCTTCTGGTACCCCTATAATACGGATATGTGTTCCTTTTGGATTGGTCACACAGTTCTCTTAGTATTGTTTCATTCCTGGAGATCCTTTTATCTCTCTCTATGTGAGCTTCTATATGTTCCTGTTCTCTGGTTTCTATTCCTTCAGTGGCCTCTTGCATCTTATCCATTCTGCTTATAAATCCTTCCAGGGTTTGTTTCACTTCTGTAAACTCCTTCCTGGCATCAGTGATCTCCCTCTGGGCTTCATCCCATTGCTCTTGCATTTTTCTCTGCATCTCCGTCAGCATGTTCATGATTTTTATTTTGAATTATTTTTCAGGAAGACTGGTTAGGTCTGACTCCTTCTCAGGTGTTGACTCTGTGATCTTTGTCTGTCTGCCTGTAGTTTTGCTTTTTCATGGTGATAGAGATAGTTTGCAGAGCTGGTATGAGTGACGGTTGGAGGAGCTTTCCTTCTTGTTGGTTTGTGGCCTTCCTCTCCCCCTTCACTAGGCACTGGGTTCTCACAGGTCTGGATGTTGTCCTGTGTCCTCTGGTCTCTATTTTAGGAATAGTTGTCTTTGTTATATTTTCATAGATATATGTGGTTTGGGGAGGAGATTTCCGCTGCTCTACTCACGCCGCCATCTTGGCTCTGCCTCCAAGAATTAGATTTTTAAAAAAGAAATCTATTACTTGATTTTAAAAAAGTGAACAAGCAAACAAATGGCTTTTTCTTTTTTTTTTTTTTCTATTTTCTAAACTTTTACCCACTTTTGAACTTTATATCATCTCTTCTGGGGTTGAGCATGACTACCTGGTGCAAAGAGAGGTTTTGAGCAAACCTCTCAATACAATTCAGGCTCTATTTCCATAAAGGGTGGTCCTGGTCCTAAATTTTAGATTTGGTGATGATTCCAGAGGTTCTACTCTGGAAGAAGAAAAGAAAGACAGAAAGAAAAGGGTTAGTTCACAGAATATTCCAGGAAATTGAGCTGCATCAGAAGCAGCAGGTAAAGTTTTTTGAGGGGATGGCCAAAACACATCAGCCCAAACGCCATAAAAGTTCAAAAAATCCCAAGTTATTTAGACTTTTGGAAGACAGAATTCCAATCCCTTTTTTTTTTTTTTTTTTTTTTTTTGCATGGAGCCCATCAGAGCTAAAACAGATGAACCAAGAGATTTTAAAGAAGATTGTAAAAGGTATATCCTTAGAAAACCCAGCTTGTAAATCCAGCCAACTCTCAGTTGGCCAGAGGTTGGCAGTTCCATCTGTGAATCCAGACTAATTCTTCATCTCTTTCAGATCCCTGTTATCTGCTTTTTAAGACTTCACCAACTCCCCCAAACCTAGGAGGAGCAGAAGAAGAAAAATCAAAATAGTTCATCCAGGGATTTGAATTAAAGGGTTTTTTTTCCTCCTCTGTCAGTAAAGTGATATTTCTCTCTAGATCACAATTTCTACCATTTACCATATTTTGTGGTCTGTTTCTTTCTGTATCAGTCAGGTTATGCTAGATTATGCTACAGTAACTAACAACTTCAGAATCTGAAAGCTTAAAATGCAACGACTCATTTCTCAGTCACACAAAGCATATGTAAGTTCTGGCACCTTCCAGGTGGCGGCTGTCTTTGGTGTCGCACCAGCACATCACCACCTACTTATGATCACAGTAGGGGGGAAGAGAGGACATGGAGAGCCATGCCAGCTCATCCTTTCTTTCTATATTTTTTATTTTCTGGCATTCTTTTATTTTAGTTTAATACAAGAACTATTTTTCTTTTTTTTAATTGAGATATCGTTGACCTATAACATTGTACTAGTTTCAGGTATGCCACATAATGATTCTGCATTTGTGTATATTGGGAAATGTTCACCACAATAGGCCTAGTTACCACCCATCACCATACATAGCTGTGCATTTTTTTCTTGAGAACTTTTAGCATCTTTCAAATACACAATATAGTGATATTAACGATAGCCACACACCAATTCTTAAGCAATTCCACCCAAAAGTGACTTATACCTCTTCCACTCACATTTCATTGGCCAAAAAAATTACATGGAAGGTCCATCTTCATAGGCTGGGGAAACACAGTCTGAGTATTTGCCTAAAGTAAGGGAAGCAGGAATAGTGATGGGCAGCACTGGTGTCTTCCACACCTGCTCTGCTCCTAAATATGAAAGCCTTGTTATTATTGGGTTTTTACTTGGATTTTTGAGACCCCCAAGGCAGGTAGGGAATTCTGTCCAGATACCTGCATGCAGGAGTGCTTGACTGAATTAGCTTATGAAACAAAGTCTGGCCACCCATCCTGTCCATCCTCGGATTCCAGTTACTCTGTGAAAGCCACCCTGCCGATGCTGAGTCGCCCCCTCTGGGCTCGGCAATAGAGCTCCGTTTTAATGAGCCATTCTCATTCCTTTCTTCGTTCTTCCTTACGAGTAATGCCAAGCATCTCTAAAGCTAAAGAACCTTTTGTGACTTTGGAACCAAGTTTCAGAATGTCTCAACTGATAAGACCATTAAAAAGCACTTCCATTTCAAACACAGGACATTACACATGAGAAATTTGAGGTAGCATTCGTTTATTTTTTATTAGTACAAGGACAATTTTTCTCTTTAATTATTTTTAAATTGAGATATAATTGACACAAAACATTATACTAGTTCCAGGTGTACAACATGATTCTACATTTGTATATATTGATTTATACATTTGTACAAAGCATTTGTTCAAAATCACAAAGCTTATACATGGGTATTGACTTAAGTGACTAAATGTGTGGTAATTTGTTACACAGCAATAGAAAAGAAAACGAAGTTAGTCTCCTGAAAGCATTGATATTTTAACTAGGCTCAGACTAAGGCTGAGAGCATTAAAAGCAGCAGAAAGATCTTGATATCCCTGTCACTTCCATATGTGATTTGAAATAAAATGGAAGTTTTTGTAGTTACATATGGTTTATACATATATAAGGAAAATTAATTCCTTAGAGATTTTCTGATTTCAAGAACCTGGATCTTTCTATTAGAATCAGACTTTTCTCCTTTCTCTCTCTTTACTAGATAATCCACTATTGATTTTTAAGATAAGGAGGCTTGAATGAAAGAGTAAATGTCTAACTATGGAATTTCAATAATCAGTATAGGAAAAGCTAATTATGGATTTCAGGAATTCAGATATCATGAATGGGGGGAAAGGGACCCTTCCCTGGGTTCAGAAACCACCCCAATCGCAGTCACCATCCCAGTCAGCAGCTGCCTCCCCTGGGTGGCCTGATTTTGTGGCAGCAGGTGTGAGCAGATGGTCCCTTGACCTCCACATTGGGTTCAGTCCCTCCTGCTGTGTTGTTTTGACTGATGTTTCTACTGCCATCCCCTCTAGCTATGTCAGGAAACTATGCTGTACCCAACAGAATCAGCAGATGCCCCTTGACAGAGGTGAAACCACATGCAGGTTGCCTCTGAGATGGAAGAAATCAGTGAGGCGGTGGACTTCCCCAGGCCTGTGGCTGCCAGGCTCAGCTGTGTGCCACCAGCAGGCATGCATTACAGATCCACCCACCAGCCTCCCACCCCCTACAACATCCCCCTTCAGGGCAACCACTGTCACCACCTCACAGACACTGTTTACAGAGTGACTACTGGGGAAGTGGCACGGGAGAGAGACAGAGGGAGCAGGTGTTCATGCCTGGGTTACAGAGCAGATTCAGGCCCCCAAAATAGAAACTCAGTTCTACACACTGTGCGCATCAGCAGAAGCCAGTCCGCCACCCCAAAAGCAGCCTATAGAGAGAGAGTAAGAGCAATGGCCTTGACAGGCTGCCTCTGAATCCCACTGTATCATTTGCTACCTGTGACCCTGAGCCAGTTACCGACCGTCCATAAAATGGGGGTAACCAGAGGAGCTCTTCTTGTGGCTTCTTTGGAGAATCAGCAAGTTCACACACACAAAGAGTGTGTGGTCCAGTGTCTGGCAGGTAGCAAGTACTCAGAACTCCAAGGCACTCTTTCCAGCCTTTGATGACCTTGTTCTCACCATGGAAGGAAAGAACAACCTTTCTCCAACCCCCTTCCCACTCTTGCCAACACCCCCAGCAAGAGCCTTGATCTTGTTCAACCCTATCCAGACCCATTTCCCTTGCTTACAGGATAAAGGTAGGCTCCAGAGTTGAAGTTTACTCTTGTGCCTGGAGGAAGCAGTTTGACATGGCACCAGTCACCCTGTGTTTTGACTCAATTACAGCTCATTACCTCAGCGCCCAGGGGCTGCCTCCAGTGAGACAGGCAGTGGGTTTGGGCAACTGGTGTGGATGTTTTTCTTAATTTGGAACCAGACACAATGGCTTCTCTTAAGCAATAGAACCACAGCCCTGATAGCTCTCAATTGGGAGGAGATTTGCACTGAGTATGAAGAGAGATGGTACCTCTATCCCACTCCAAGTTTCCCAGAGTCTGCTGGGAGGTGGACATGGCTGGCCCAATCTAGCATAAATGTTCAACCCCTGAGTACCAAAACCCCTCTGGAGAGAGGAAACCACAGATCCTCTCCTGACTGTGGCAGTTAATGACACACCCAGGCCAGCACCCCAAGCTACACCAACAACAAAACACTAAGTTGAAAAAAGAAGAAACAGAGACAAAGGCTCATGGCTTTAAGTTACATGGCCTTAATTTAAACAGATGTCCAACAAGCTCTTTTCACCAAAGTAGAGAGTCCAGGAGGGTGATGGAACCACAACCACAACCAACTTCTGCAGCCAATTTGCAAAGCTGCAGCATCCTGCAAAGAGATTACTTAGTAGGTCTTTAAATCCACAGTTCAAAAGTTACAGTCCCTCAGGCAACTTTCTAACTTATTCTTCAAAGGGACTTTCCCCTCTGAGCCCCTCTGCTCAGGATCAGATGAAAATAGAAATAAGGGAGTCCAGTGAACTCTTTGGTCTCCACAGGGCAGTCCAAATGGCCCAAATGCACTCCAAAATCTACGAGTAAAGTCTGTCACTCCAAGACACTGATGGAAAACTCAGATTCCAAAAACCTCCATGGGTAAGACAAAACAGCAGATATATTATCTGAGCAATATTAAGTCAGAGAACTTGCTTCCCTATTTCGTTTTCCATGTAGAATCATCATCTAAGGTCTAAACGTCATGGTTAGAACTTGCAGAGTCCTTTATTCTGAAATGCACTGGTGCTGTTTGTCCACGGAGTGGTAGTAATATGCTCTTTCCCAAAGGAAGCAGCAGCAAGAACGGAAATGTAATTTATTTTTTATTGCTGAGTTGGGCTTTTTGAAATGATTTTTGCAGACGTATCTTTAATAGATTTTCAGACATATTTTATTTGTTGAAAAATTTCCATGCCCTTGCATAATTTCAATTATTCAGTGGAAACCACAGTTTGGGGAATTGTCTCCAGCCACTTTTTCAGCTCTTTGAATAAGCCATATTTATAAGTTGAATTGATTACTTTGCCAATTTGCAGGTTAGTTTGGATGAACGGGACTTAGGAGGGAGCATGCTGCAGATCCCTTTTCCTCCTGCAGTCACACAGCAGCCCATGATTCTTCGGAGCAGCCTGAAGTCTGGCCTCACAGGGCCCTGACAAAGAGATGTAGGAGAGGGAGGGCGTCATCCCGGGCACCATGTCACTGAAGATGCACTCAGCCACAAGCCGCAGAGGCCTGTTTATTCACAATGCAGGCACACTGGAGATGGGCAGCCCCTGGCCTTGGTTCAGCGGGTGGACCATACCCCCAGCCAATGTCTTGGCATGTTTTTTGTCCAAAGATGGCTGCTTCAAGTCAGTTCATCATATCCGTGAATAGTGAAAGGAGAAGGCCCACTTCAGCATCGTCTGTCTCTTTTATTAGAATATCAAAACATTTTCCAGAAGCCTCTAGCTGATGTCCACTTACCTTCACTACCACTCTCCAAGCCACCGTCATGCCACTCCATTACCTTCCAGTTTGTCTCCACCTTCTTCCTCTTACCCCATTCTGTCTTTTCTCAATATAGCAACCAGTGTGAGCACATGCAAGTAAAAATAACAAATGCCACCCTGCTCTGAATCAGTAGCTTCCCAGCACGCTCACAGAAACATCCAAACTCCTCGGCAGGGTTTATGAGGCCTGCGCATCTGGCTATCTCGTTTCCTCTCTGATCTCCCCTGCACTGCACAATCCTTGCCCACTCCACTCCAGCCACACCAGCTCCCACTGTTTTAATAAAGACAGACTTCCCCCACTCATTCTCACCTCCTGTTCTGTCTGCCTGGCATGGTTTCACCCCATAATTACACAGTGGGCTCCCTCACCTCCTTCAGCCTTTGCTCACATTTCAGCTTTGCAGCAAGACCTTCCCTAACCACCCTATTCATAATGTCAACTTCCCTTCCTCCACTCCCTGCTGTGTTTTAGTTTGGGCATAGCATTATCTAACATATATGTCTATTTATCTTTTCTTATCTGTCTTCCCCAGTGAGGCAGATAAATAGTGCCTGGCACATAATAGAGGACACATACCACTGCTGAATAATGCATGGAAGCATGGAAGAATGAAGGGAACAGAACTGGTCTGCATGGCCTCAACTAGCAAGGATTTGGTACTCTGGCATTAGAGAAAGAGCCAATCAGGGGAAAGGGGATTAGGAATGACTTTTGAGTGGTCAGTAAAATGTGCCATATGGATCTGCCCACCCTTGTCCATTAAGACAAATTCCCAATCTTCAACTACTTATAAATGATTACAGTAAAACTGCTCAAATTAATTCTGATTGTTCCTATTAGGTGAGGATACCAAAGGTTGATTAGAGTATCAGATGGAGAGAGAAAGTAAAAAGTAAAATAAAAAGAAGTCAGAAATATTGATAGACACTTTAAGTGTTATTTACTTCTTTAAATACTGAAGACAACCCTGGAGACATCAACTTATCCGGCCACAGACTTGCAGCTGGGATATGAGGCTACAGGTTTTAGCCTACAGGTCTTTTGTTCCTCCCATACCAGGTATCTCCTGATGAACACATTCCTGATGCCCTGATATTTGTATCAGCAGCTGAGAACATATCTTCTAGAAGGCCAGGGACTCTGGCATCCTCGTCTGCTACCTTGGCCACTTATTTGGCCTGAAAAGGGTAGGAAACAATAAAAAAGGCCTTTCTAACCCCAGCAGGCAAATTATAAGCATGATTTTGGGAAGTCTGGCAAGGCTTCCCCTGCCCCCAGTCTAAAATATGCCTCACCACTTCGAAGCTGTTGCTCAAGATTCTTTCAACCAAAGGTAAAGTTTTCATGAATGCAGATGCTGACTGAACATGTCTAGCCTCACAAAATTCTCTTGACATTATTTTGATTTTTATTCATTTATTTATTTATTTTGCTATTTCACTGTTTGTTCACCTGTCACGGGCTTCTCATATGTTGTCCTTTCTAGAGTGTAAGCAACTGAAGAAGAAGCTAGGTCTACGCACCTGGCGTGGCACTTTTCCCCATTGGTCAGTGTTAAATAAGCACTCATTGGCTGACTGTAAAGTAGAAGATACAAACCTCCAGGGGACTGTATTGTCCTGGGATAGTTGTGTCTGTGGCTGTAGAGAAGGCCTGAGGCTGAGGCACACACACCTCCATTGCCATCCTGGTTCTGTCATTATCACCCCTTAGTTCTTGGACAGTTGACTTCACCTCCCAGAGTTCCAGGTTCCACACCTGTAAAATGGACACAACAGCTGCCCACTGGTTTATTAAGAAGAATAAGCCAGCATGACTGTAAAGGCGACAGTGCCAGGCCCATTCTGGTCCCTGAGTCAGAATAGAATTAATTACCTCACTTACGGCCAGCAATTAGTTGATGGGGCAGGCAGGGGGGAAGCTCCTGTTAGAAAGAGCCGCAGAGAGCAACTCCTTCCTTTACAAAATCACTTGAAATTGTACGCTATGAATGCTATTGAATTCTTAGCCTCTGGTATGGATGCTATGCATGGCCAGTATGTATGTCTATCTATCCTTGCACATTATCTTGTGGGTGAGCTGCTACTACATAAAATATTGTGACCATGGCCCTTTCTCCAAATTTGGCTGTTTAGCCAGCTGTTCCATTTGTTTCCTTGCTACCCTGTCATCAAAGGACCAGAGGCAGGGGTAACACCTGGGAGCTTGTTAGACATGCAGAAATTCCAGCTGCATCTCAAGCTTACTGAATCAGGGCAAGATGTCCAGCAAATTGTATGCACTTAAAATTTGAGAAGACTGAGCTGCGCGTTTTTGTTTCTCAGTTTTAAGGATGAGTGCCACCTGGGAACTTGGCTATCATTCCTTTCCACTGTTCACACATTTTTTGCTAAGAACATGTTGAGCTTTCACACCGTGCTAGGCCATGGGATTCGAGGATGAACCAGACACACAGTTCTTGGCTCTGTGACTCATGTCTCCCATCACTGAGCCCTCGCTGTGTGTCCCGCTGTTTGTGGGACAGCTGGACACACAGTATTAAACAGGGATCTGCTGAGAAGTGGAGCTGCAGAGTCTGAGAGCTCGGCAGGAAGGGCGGATGGGAGCGAAGAGGTCAGAAATGGTGTAAAATGTGCCCAAGTCTGCAGTGATTCTGTAGACAGCGATCATGAATCGTGCACTATGAGGGTGTCCAGAGGAAAGGAAGCATTCAACTCTACCCTTCTCTCCAGAAGAGAACTTCTCCGGCATCTGCCCTTCTGTGAACACCCAAGAATCTGCAAAGCCTCCATCAGTTTTCTGGTCCCCCGGCTCAATTCCAAGTGAGCTGAATCTCCCTTTGTCTGGGTCTCTGGGGGAGTGTGAGTTTTCTTACTTTGGGAGAGCACGGGTAGACACGTCAGCATGTTTCCAGAGACCAAATCAACTCAGTCTCCATCCCAGCAGCCCTCAGACACGCTGCGTGGTGAATTGCAGTGAAATCTCAATCAGAACATTCAACCAGCAGAATTCATCTCCTCTGTTTCTACAATTGCAATTGCACTCACTTCATTAGTCAGATTCCTTCAGCACCTAGTGTTTAACATAAGCGGGGGAGGAAGGTGGATAAAGGGGCATAATAATTCTCAATCACAATATAAGTTGATCACAGGGACTGTTGAACCACTGTGATGTGCATTTGAAACCAACATAAGATCGTATGCGAATGATACTTGAATTTTAAAAAAAGCAACAGAGAAACTGACATGTAAACAGGTAATTGGTCAAAATTTTCCCATCGCTCCCATTGCTTTGCTCATGGAAATTATTTCACAAAAGCCTAGCCTCCCAGGCTCTGTGTCCTGCATTGGTCAGCTCTTCTCACCCACCGTCTCCTTGCTTTCTGCACACCAGCCATAGGGCTGCTCCCTCCTCTTCAGGGACCTTTACCTGGACCCTTCTTCCCATCTCCCACCTCCTTCACCCCTCTTTTTGCCTAGGAAACTCCTATTCGCCATTCAGTCTCAGCTCAGTGTCACCCCTCAGGGAACCTTCCAGATGCCCAGCAGCCTGTGTAACCTGGGCCCCTGCCCTGTGCTTCTGGAGCTTTCTCCTCTTTGCACTTTGCTCACTCAATCCTTAGAGTGTGCACCTCTTTCCTGACTGACACAGACTTTATTCCCTAGATGACAGGAATCTGAAAATTTTCAAGCAAGAGAGAGATAAGATGAAACCTTCCGGAAAATTAATGCAGCAGCTGGGAGCAGAGTCTATTAAGCAAAGGAGGAGCTTGCTGGCACCGAAGAGACTGGCATGATTATCTTTTAAGTGCCAGGCCTGAGGCTGTTTTTAAAATATTACCTTATTTGTTTTTCAGTACACACACACACACACACACACACACACACACACATATATATATATGTGGGGAAGGTGTTGCTTCCCCACCTTGTATCCAAAGACATGAAGCTCAAGGAGTTTAATGACTTGCTTCAAGGCCACACGTTTGGTGTGCCCAGGCCCACCTGGCCTCCCTGGGAAGTCACTGTGGAAGTTCCTTTATGGGAAGATATGGAAAGGAAAAGAACTAAGTTGGCAAAAGTTAGAAGGAAACATTGACAGATTTGATTGTCTGTGGGGACTGCACTGTGAGAGACGAGCTTGTCTAAGATGACCAGAGTTCTTCCTTCTGGAAGCATCTCTGATCCCCTCCAGTGGGTTCCCTGGGCACCCTGTGTGTCCACCCATCAGAGCACTTTCTGTAGTTTTATAATTCCCAGTCTGCTTGCCTCTCTATCTCACCAAGGCTGTGGGATTCACTGCTGGCCCTCACAGTGAGGCAGACAGCCTGTAAGTGTTCCCTGGAGATTTGTTTGGTGACTGGAGGTGACAAATGAACACAGGACCTTAGTGAGTATGGGCCAAGTGAGATGCCAAGGACAGATCCACAGGAGAGGAGTGCTTGGAGCAGAACGGCGCACATCAGCCAGCCACAGCAGTGGGGCAGCACTCTGAATTCGCCCTTGTGACTAAATTCCAGTGAAGAAGAGGCCCAGCTCGGTGCATCCAATGCTAGCTTTACAATCAATCATGCCGCAACTGCAGACCCAGAGGATCTCCTTAGTGACTTGTTAGGATATTTGGCACCTGAAAAACAATTTATGCCTCAATCGGTAAAACTTTAGTGACTTGAAGGGTTGGTTTCCCTTGAAAATTTGCAAGGATGCTCTACAGACAGACAGAATCCGTACTTTGACCTCAAACTTGCTCTCTTCCTCATCTGTGGAAGGGCCAGAGAGCCCTGCCTATGATCGCCACTTTGTAATCCCACTAGAAGTTGCAAAAATTCCTCCTCACATTCTAGCAGAGTCTCAATATCTCCCACATGTCTCCATATCCCCTCTAGTCAACATCTTAATTACCTCCCAAAGAAGCCATGGCAGTCCCCTTCTTCTAATATGCTTCCAATATTCCTTCCCTCCTACTTCCTCCCTCCACACTATTCATAGATACATTTCTCTAAACACGAGCCAGAACTAAGATTAGAAAGCACTGCTCCTTAAACTGGCATTATGACTCCCCCATGCTATGACTGTCACCTCCCTCCTGCACTGAACTCCCACTGAGCATGTTCACAGGCCACAGTCAGGCCAGTTCCTAGCTCCTCCTATACCGTGTCCTCTGCTTTCCAGCCATACTGTCACTCCCCATCCATGATACCTTTTTCCAAGGACCCTGTCAAAATCCTACTGGCCTTCCTGAATTTGCTCAAATGCCACCTCCTCTCTGAAGCTGATCCCAGTTCTCCCAGTGAGAACTAACCCTCTCTTTATATATTCCCATAGTACCTCCGTTTTCATCAATCATGAAAATTTTTCAAAAGATTGTCTCATATTGTAGTTCGTTCCATGGGAGGTTCTGAAACAGCCCCATTGCATGATGGTCTCATTTTGTCTGTCACAGTGAAGCTCCATTGGTAAACAGCAATATACCAATGTTTAGCACTTCAGAGGGTTGTTGTAGTGATCTTTGCAAACTAAAAGTTTCTATATTTAATAGCCCTAATAAAAACTCTTAGCATATCAAAGGAATTTTTTGGAAAACAAAAAAATTAGCCTTGGAAATTTTCACAATTTGGTAACTTTGTCAAGCTCAATAAATACTGTTTTCTTTCTTCTTACACGTCTTCCAGGGAAAGCTTTGAAATAGTAAAACTTCCCCTCTAATGAGTGGAAATAACAGCGATTTGCAAAATTTTTCTCTTTTCTTCCCTCTCCTCTTTCAAGTCAGAAAGAGAGTCTTGAGGGTTGCCAGTTCAAGGACTCATTATCAACTGTTTCCACTGTCTTGGATAATTCTCAACTAACAAGAATATGATAGCATCTCCACATTTAATAAGCTCTCTTCCCCCTCCAGAAAGGGCACCAGCAAAACTTCTCAAAAGCGATTGTTTATATACACTCAATCTCTAGTTTCTCACTGCCTATTCTCTATCTTTTAATTAAATTTATGTTTATATTTGCACTAAATGTAAATTCATGTATGGATAAATTATGAGAAAATTTAAAGTAATCATGTGGGGAAACTGCTTAGACCTGATAAACTACATTTCCCAGCTTCCCTTGAAGGGTAAATGCTTAAGGATGAACACAAAGGGTTTTGTTTGGTGTATAACACACATCACTCTTACAATGAAATATGAGTGGTGATGGTATGTCCTACTTACTGACATGGACTACTGACCTCCCCCTTCCCACAAGTACCTTCCTCTATGCTCTTGCCTCTTCCTGCAAGATTGAATGGCAAAGACCAGAGCAACCTTGGAAACCAAGTTCTGAAAATAACAAAGCTAATAGTAGTTTTGGTCCAAAAACACCTGTGGAGATACACTGACTGTTAACCTTTTTTTAGCCCCCAGACTATGACAAAAGTAAGAAAGAAACCTCTATTAAGTGTAAGCCACTAAGAAATTGACTTCCAGATGACAGCATGAGTGTCACTGACCCTTTTCACACTAAAACTGATTAAAATTATTTTTTTTAATAAAACAATCATTCAAAGCCTTTGGAAATGGTCCTAAGGGTAAAAAGCAAGTGAAGAAGCATTTATTCAAGAAACTCTATGAAATTAGGTAAGAAATGGGGGACTCTGTGTTATCTGAGCCAACACTGCCCTTTCCTCTCCCTCCCTCCCAGCTCAGTACTTGCAGAGTCCTCCCCAGACCGATGCAACCAAGCACTCAGGACTCCTTCTTGGGAGCAGTTTCTCAGTGCTTCTTATTGTGCCTTCAGGGCCTTGTTGCCAAGGCTAAGTCTTGGACAAACCCAGTGAAGAAGTGGAGGTTCCCTTCCTCCACCTAATCCCACTCATGGGACAGAAACTCTACTTTGGATGTGACACACTGACAGTGCTGAGGTCCTGATAGACCTTGCTTCAGCTCAGGAGTCAGTAGTTCCACACCAGTAGAGGCGATCCGAGAGGACCCCAGGCTGCTGCCTCCTAAACGCATGCCGAACTCCTAGAGTGGGAGTGTGCTGATCTAAGAGAAACTCACTATTATCCCTCCCTCCAGCTTCAAAATCCCAGTTAAGGGATTTTTGCCTTGGGGAAGAAGCAAATCATAAAACAGATAGCTCCTAATCTCTTCCCACAGGAACTGACTTCATTTGCAACAGAGTGTGTAGAAATTCAAGCCTAACAGTGCTCTCAAGAACCATGGGGGTTATAGTGAAAGGCGGCTGGGAGTAGATTCAGAGATCAGTGAAGATATAACCTAGACTATAGGCTGGCTAGTTTGCAGGAGATGAGTGGGGAATAAGACAACTGGGAGGACTTACTAGGATCAGAACAAATATCAAGCACTGATCTCAAAAACTATTCCTATGAAGGAACCACAATTTAACCAGATTAGTTTGTAGAGGAATGTGCCCCAGAGTGCTGTTGGGAAGACTAGAGCAATCAGCTGGTAATTCATGGCATTTAACAGCTATGTGTGGAAAAAGTGGAAGAAAGCTCTACCCGTACCACTATCATCCTAGGCTGACACCGGGCACACCATAGCTGCACCTCCCTGAGGAGCAACACTGAAGACCTAAAACTGTAGAAAAAGTAGGTAAATAATACTTCACTAAAATAATCCAGGCAGTCCCTAACAAGCAAATAATAATAACAAGCCTAGGCAGGGTGTGAGGAAGAGAACCAACACCCAGAGTTGCTGTGATATATATTATCTTAAATATCTAGTTTCCCATAAAAAAAATTACAAAGATTGCAAGGAAATGGGAAAGGAAAACCAATACACTAGGGAAAAAAAGCTACCAAAGCAACCAGACATCAGATTAAACAGAGAAAGCTTTCAAATTACCCATTATAAATATGTTCATGAAGTAAAGGAAAGCACGATTAAAGAAGTAAAGGAAGGTATGATAACAATATCTCATCTAATATATAGTATCAATAAGAATATGGGAATTATAAAAGAATGGAAATTCTGGAGCTGAAAAGTACAATAACTGAAAGACAGAGAGAAGACTCAAATTACTGGAGATGAAGGAGGGGACATTATTACCAACCCTACAGAAATAAATTGAATTAAAAAAGAATACATGAACAATTGTAAGACAAGTTAGACAACTTAGATGAAATGAAAAAATTCTAGAAAGACACAAACTACCTAAACTGATTCAAGAAGAAGTAGACAATCTGAATAGACCTATAATAAGTGAAGAGATCAGATTAGTAATCAAAATACTACCTACAAAGAAAAGGCAGGCCTTGATGGCTTTACCACTGAGTTCTACCCATTATTTAAATTAGAATGCTAATTCTTTACAAACTCTTCCAAAAAATAAGAGAGAATACTTTGCAACCTATTTTACAAGGCCAGTATTATCTTGATAACAAAACCAGATAGACAACACAATTAAAGAAAACTGTTAGGGGTAGAGTTTGTTCTCCACAGTTCTGATCCCCACCATAACAAAGAATTGAAGGCAGAGACACAGCAGTGAAGCAAAATGAAAGATTTATGGAATACACTCTAAGGGAAGAGTAGGCCAGAGTCAAGGCAGACAAAGGCAGGCTACCTACTGTGAGACTTCTTTTCACAGGGTCTTGGCAGAACAGAGAAGTCCTTCACTGACTATCTTTGGCCTTGGAAGCCTGGTCTAATTTCCTTAAAAAAAAACACACATGAGCTGCTCTCTGATGGTTCCTGTGCTTGTCTTTGGATGTTTTGTTTTCTCTTATCTGGGGAGAGTCTGTGCCTGGAGACTTCTTCTTTGGGTATGTTGTTTTTTCTTGCCTGGGGAATGTTTGGACATTCCAAGTAACTCCCAGTCCTTGAAACTTCAGCTAATTAAGTCTGTGAGTCTTTTCTGGCTCTCTGGTTTTATTTGGTTGACTTTTTGAGTTCCTTTTAGTGGCCTTAACTAGCTTTATTTTCTCTCCACCCCAGTCATACCTACTTTCCTGCCTAACAAAACTACAGACCAATATTTCTTATGCATACGGTTGCAAAAATCCTCAACAAAAATGCAAGCAAACCAAATTCAGCAACATATAAAAGGGATTATATAGTGAGACCAAGTGGGATTTATCCCAGGGATGCAAGATTAGTTTAACATTGGAAAATCAATTAATGTAATTCATTACATCAATAGACTACAAACAAAAACTACCTGATCATCCCAGTAGACACATAAAAATATTCTTTTTGACAAAAACCAACACTTTTTGAGGATAAAAACACTCAACAGAGAATAGAAGAGAATTTCCTCAACATGAAAAATGCCATCTATGACAAGCCCAGAGCTAACACCATACTTAACTGGTGAAAATCTGAAAGCCTTTCCCCTGAGAACAGGAACAAGACAGGATGCCTATTTATGCCACTCTTCAACCTTATACCAGATGTTCTAGCCAAGGCATTTACCCCATTTGGGCTACTGTAACAAAAATGTTCATAGACCAGGTGGCTTAAACAACAAATATTTATTTCTCACATTTCTGGAGGTTGGGAAGTCCAGGATCAGGGCACCGGAAGATTCTGTCTGGTGAGAACCTGCTTCTTGGTTTAATGACCAATCTTCCCACTGTGTCCTCACATGACAGAAGGGAAAAGGGAGCTCTCCAAGAGTCTCTTTTATAAGGCTTTCCTTTCAACTTGACTGCCTACCAAAGGCCCCACCTTCTAAAACCATCATAATCAAGGTTAGGGTTGTGGGTAAAATTGTCATATTTCCAGAATCTTTCAAGGAGCTTTACTACATCTGCATATCAATAGGTTTCCAAGGGGTGGAGAGAAGTGGTTCATCTACATATCAATAGGTAATTAATTACAAGGGCGTGAACCAGAAAGGTTTTGTGGGGCTCTCTTCTGCTGCAGTCTGGTCAAGAGAGAGACAGGATGACTGCTTCTAAGAAATAAATGATTTTCTTAACTTAATTTCTCCCTTTGACTGATTTTGGTTTAAAGGTATTTTGCCCCAGGATTTTCCCCCCAGAGGTACAGGGTTTAAACATGTGACTCTGGGGGAAAAACATTCAGTCAATAACAGCACTTCATTAAAAAAAAAAAAAGAAATAAAAGGGAACCAGATTGGAAAGGAAGAAGTAAAACTATCTCTATTCACAGATAACATGGTCTTGTATTACAAAATCCTAATGAGTCCACTAAAAAACTTATTAGAACTATTAAATGGGTTAGGCAAAGTTGTAGGAACAAAAGCCCAACACACAAAAATCAATTGTATTTTTATACACTTGCAACAAATTATAAAAAATGGTATTATGAAAACAATTCCATTTACAATGGTATTAAAATGAATAAAATAGGAATACATTTAATAAAAGAAGTGCAAACTTTGTATGATGAAAATTACAAAACATTGTTAAAAGAAATTAAAGAAGCTTTCAATTGATAAACATGCTGTATTTATAGATGAGAAGACTTAACATGATCAAGATGGCGATAATCCTCAAACCAATCTACAGATTCAGCCCAATAGTTTTCGAAAGCCTAGCTGACTTCTTTGTGGAAATTGACAAGCCAATTCTAAATTCATATTTAATTGCAAGGAGCCCAATGAAATTCAGAAAAAAGGAGGACAAATAAGAGAAGTCACACTTCCCAGATTTGAAACTTAGCACAAAGCAATGGTAATCAGGACAGAGTGGTTCTGGCACAAAGATAGGCATATAAATCAATAGAACAGAACTGAGAATCCAGAAATAAACCTATATATCAATGGCCAACCAATTTTCCATAGGATTACCAAGACCATTCAAGGGGGAAAGAATAGTCTTTTCAACAAATGGCACTTGGACAACTGGATAGCCACCTGCAAAAGAATGAAACACAAAATGAATCAAAGATATAAATTAAGAACTATAATTATAAAATGCTTAGAAGAAAACAGAAGTAAATCTTCATGACTTGGGATTTCACAAAGGATTCTTAGAGATGACCCAAAAAATACAAGTAATAAGAGATAAAATAGATAAATTGGAAGGGGGCGGAGCCAAGATGGCGGCGTGAGTAGAGCAGTGGAAATCTCCTCCCAAAAACACATAGAGCTATGAAAATATAACAAAGAAAAATCTTCCTAAAATAGAGACCACAGGACACAGGACAACATCCAGACCACATCCACACCTGCAAGAACCCAGCGCCTTGTGAAGGGGGTAAGATACAAGCCCCAGCCCGGCGGGACCCGAGCGCCCCTCCCCCCGGCTCCCGGCGGGTGGAGAGAAACCGGAGCGGTTTTTTTTTTTTTTTTTTTTTTTTTGGCGAGCGCTTTTTGGAAGCCTTAGAGGGACGGGCCCCCATTGCTGGGGAGGCAGGGTGGCGGGACCGGTGAGGAGGTGCCTGGGAACGGCGCCGGAGGACAAAGAATATCCCGCGTTTCTCCCTGCGAGACCTGGGGGCGGGTGCCTGAGACCAGTGCCTGAGGACGGAGGAGGTCGCGCGTTTTTCCCCCTTTTTTTTTTTTTCTCTTTTTGGCGAGCGCTTTTTGGAAGCCTTGAAGGGACGGGGACCCCAGTGCTAGGGAGGCACGGTGGCGGGACTGGTGAGCGGGTGGCTGGGACCGGCGCCTGAGGACAAAGAATATCCCCCGTTTTTCCCTGCGGGACCGGTGGGCGGGTGCCTGAGACCGGCACTTGAGGGCAGAGGAAATCGCGCGTTTTTCCCCTTTTTTTTTTCTCTTTTCTGCGAGTGCTTTTTGGAAGCCTAAAAGGGACAGGGACCCCGGTGCTAGGGAGGCAGGGTGGCGGGACTGGTGAGCGGGTGCCTGGGACCGGCACCTGAGGACAAAGAATATCCCGCATTTTTCCCTGTGGGACCGGTGGGTGGGTGCCGGAGACCAGCACCTGAGGACGGAAGAAATCGCGCGTTTTTCCCCTTTTTTTTCTCTCTTTTTGCCGAGTGCTTTTTGGAAGCCTTGAAGGGACAGGGACCCCGGTGCTAGGGAGGCAGGGCGGCGGGACTGGTGAGCGGGTGCGTGGGACCAGTGCCTGAGGACAAAGAATATTGAGCGTTCCTTCCCTGCGGGACCGGTGGGTGGGTGCTTTTTGGAAGCCTTGAAAGGACAGGGACCCTGGTGCTAGGGAGACAGGGCAGCAGGACCAGTGAGCGGGTGCCTGGGACCGGCACCTGAGGACAAAAAAAAAAAAAAAAAAAAATCGCTTGTTTTTTCCTTTTTTTTTTTCTCTTTGTTTCTGTTCCCTCTCTCATTGTTGCTGCTGTTGTTTTGGTTTGGAGAGTGCTTTTTGGAAATCCTAAAGGGGCAGGACAGGTCACTTAGACCAGAAGCAGGGAATCTGGGGATCTCTGGGCACTCTAACCCCCTGGGCAGCAGGGAGCACAGAGGCCCCTTACGGAGATAAATAGTCTCCTGGCTGCTCCCCATCCAACGGGGCTCCACCATTTTGGAGGAACAGCCCCAGCCAAGCCAAGCCCACAGCAACAGCGGAGATAAACCCCAAAGCAACTGGGCAGGAAGCAGAAGCCCTGTCTGCGCACAGCTGCCCAGCACAAACCACTAGAGGTCGCTATTCTCCCAGGAAAAGGCTACAAAACAACAAGAAGGGAAGCTCTTCCAGCGGTCACTTGTACCAGCTCTGCAAACTATCTCTATCACCATGAAAAGGCAAAACTACAGGCAGACAAAGATCACAGAGACAACACCTGAGAAGGAGACAGACCTAACTAGTCTTCCTGAAAAAGAATTCAAAATAAAAATCATGAACATGCTGACAGAGATGCAGAAAAAAATGCAAGAGCAATGGGATGAGATGCAGAGAAAAATGCAAGAGCACTGGGATGAAGTCCGGAAGGAGATCACAGATGTCAGGAAAGAGATCACAGAAGTGAAACAATCCCTGGAAGGATTTATAAGCAGAATGGATAAGATGCAAGAGGCCATTGAAGGAATAGAAGCCAGAGAACAGGAACGTATAGAAGCTGACATAGAGAGAGATAAAAGGATCTCCAGGAATGAAACAACACTAAGAGAAATATGTGACCAATACAAAAGGAAAAACATTTGTATTATAGGGATACCAGAAGAGGAAGAAAGAGGAAAAGGGATAGAAAGTGTCTTTGAAGAAATAATTGCTGAAAACTTCCCCAAACTGGGGGAGGAAATAATCGAACAGACCATGGAATTATACAGAACCCCCAACAGAAAGGATCCAAGGAGGACAACACCAAGACACATAATAATTAAAATGGCAAGGATCAAGGACAAGGAAAGAGTTTTAAAGGCAGCTAGAGAGAAAAAGGTCACCTATAAAGGAAAACCAATCAGGCTAACATCAGACTTCTCAACAGAAACCCTACAGGCCAGAAGAGAATGGCATGATATACTTAATGCAATGAAACAAAAGGGCCTTGAACCAAGGATACTGTATCCAGCACGACTATCATTTAAATATGATGGTGGGATCAAACAATTCCCAGACAAGCAAAAGCTGAGGGAATTGGCTTCCCACAAACCACTTCTACAGGGCATCCTACAGGGACTGCTCTAGATGGGAGCACCCCTAAAAAGAGCACAGAACAAAACACACAACATATGAAGAATGGAGGAGGAGGAATAAGAAGGGAGAGAAGAAAAGACTCTCCAGACAGTGTATATAACAGCTCAATAAGCGAGCTAAGTTAGGCAGTAAGATACTAAAGAAGCTAACCTTGAACCTTTGGTAACCACGAATCTAAAGCCTGCAATGGCAATAAGTACATATCTTTCAATAGTCACCCTAAATGTAAATGGACTTAATGCACCAATCAAAAGACATAGAGTAATAGAATGGATAAAAAAGCAAGACCCATCTATATGCTGCTTACAAGAAACTCACCTTAAACCCAAAGATAAGCATAGACTAAAAGTCAAGGGATGGAAAAACATATTTCAGGCAAACAACAGTGAGAAGAAAGCAGGGGTTGCAGTACTAATATCAGACAAAATAGACTTCAAAACAAAGAAAGTAACAAGAGATAAAGAAGGCCACTACATAATGATAAAGGGCTTAGTCCAACAAGAGGATATAACCATTCTAAATATATATGCACCCAATACAGGAGCACCAGCATATGTGAAGCAAATACTAACAGAACTAAAGAGGGAAATAGACTGCAATGCATTCATTGTAGGAGACTTCAACACACCACTCACCCCAAAGGATAGATCCACCGGGCAGAAAATAAGTAAAGACACACAGGCACTGAACAACACACTAGAACAGATGGACCTAATAGACATCTATAGAACTTTACATCCAAAAGCAACAGGATATACATTCTTCTCAAGTGCACATGGAACATTCTCCAGAATAGACCACATACTAGCTCACAAAAAGAGCCTCAGTAAATTCCACAATATTGAAATTCTACCAACCAATGTTTCAGACCACAAAGGTATGAAAGTAGAAATAAATTCTACAAAGAAAACAAAAAGGCTCACAAACACATGGAGGCTTAACAACATGCTACTAAATAATCAATGGATCAATGAACAAATCAAAATAGAGATCAAGGAATATATAGAAACAAATGACAACAACAACACTAAGCCCCAACTTCTGTGGGATGCAGCGAAAGCAGTCTTAAGAGGAAAGTATATAGCAATCCAGGCACACTTGAAGAAGGAAGAACAATCCCAAATGAATAGTCTAACATCACAACTATTAAAACTGGAAAAAGAAGAACAAATGAGGCCTAAAGTCAGCAGAAGGAGGGACATAATAAAGATCAGAGAAGAAATAAACAAAATTGAGAAGAATAAAACAATAGCAAAAATCAAAGAAACCAAGAGCTGGTTCTTTGAGAAAATAAACAAAATAGATAAGCCTCTAGCCCAACTTATTAAGAGAAAAAGAGAGTCAACACAAATCAACATAATCAGAAATGAGAATGGAAAAATCACGACAGACTCCACAGAAATACAAAGAATTATTAAAGACTACTATGAAAACCTATATGCCAACAAACTGGAAAACCTAGAAGAAATGGACAACTTCCTAGAAAAATACAACCTCCCAAGACTGACCAAGGAAGAAACACAAAAGTTAAACAAACCAATTACAAGCAAAGAAATTGAAACAGTAATCAAAAAACTACCCAAGAACAAAACCCCGGGGCCAGACGGATTTACCTCGGAATTTTATCAGACACACAGAGAAGACATAATACCCATTCTCCTTAAAGTGTTCCACAAAATAGAAGAAGAGGGAATACTCCCAAACTCATTCTATGAAGCCAACATCACCCTAATACCAAAACCAGGAAAAGACCCCACCAAAAAAGAAAATTACAGACCAATATCCCTGATGAATGTAGATGCAAAAATACTCAATAAAATATTAGCAAACAGAATTCAACAGTATATCAAAAGGATCATACACCATGACCAAGTGGGGTTCATCCCAGGGATGCAAGGATGGTACAACATTCGAAAATCCATCAACATCATCCACCACATCAACAAAAAGAAAGACAAAAACCACATGATCATCTCCATAGATGCTGAAAAAGCATTTGACAAAATTCAACATCCATTCATGATAAAAACTCTCAGCAAAATGGGAATAGAGGGCAAGTACCTCAACATAATAAAGGCCATATATGATAAACCCACAGCCAGCATTATACTGAACAGCGAGAAGCTGAAAGCATTTCCACTGAGATCGGGAACCAGACAGGGATGCCCACTCTCCCCACTGTTATTTAACATAGTACTGGAGGTCCTAGCCACGGCAATCAGACAAAACAAAGAAATACAAGGAATCCAGATTGGTAAAGAAGAAGTTAAACTGTCACTATTTGCAGATGATATGATACTGTACATAAAAAACCCTAAAGACTCCACTCCAAAACTACTAGAACTGATATCGGAATACAGCAAAGTTGCAGGATACAAAATCAACACACAGAAATCTGTAGCTTTCCTATACACTAACAACGAATCAATAGAAAGAGAAATCAGGAAAACAATTCCATTCACCATTGCATCAAAAAGAATAAAATACCTAGGAATAAACCTAACCAAGGAAGTGAAAGACTTATACTCTGAAAACTACAAGTCACTCTTAAGAGAAATTAAAGGGGACACTAATAAATGGAAACTCATCCCATGCTCATGGCTAGGAAGAATTAATATCGTCAAAATGGCCATCCTGCCGAAAGCAATATACAAATTTGATGCAATCCCTCTCAAATTACCAGCAACATTCTTCAATGAATTGGAACAAATAATTCAAAAATTCATATGGAAACACCAAAGACCCCGAATAGCCAAAGCAATCCTGAAAAAGAAGAATAAAGTAGGGGGGATCTCACTCCCCAACTTCAAGCTCTACTACAAAGCCATAGTAATCAAGACAATTTGGTACTGGCACAAGAACAGAGCCACAGACCAGTGGAACAGATTAGAGACCCCAGAAATTAACCCAAACATATATGGTCAATTAATATTTGATAAAGGAGCCATGGACATACAATGGCAAAATGACAGTCTCTTCAACAGATGGTGCTGGCAAAACTGGACAGCTACATGTAGGAGAATGAAACTGGACCATTGTCTAACCCCATATACAAAGGTAAACTCAAAATGGATCAAAGACCTGAATGTAAGTCACGAAACCATTAAACTCTTGGAAAAAAACATAGGCAAAAACCTCTTAGATATAAACATGAGTGATCTCTTCTTGAACATATCTCCCCGGGCAAGGAAAACAACAGCAAAAATGAGCAAGTGGGACTACATTAAGCTGAAAAGCTTCTGTACAGCGAAAGACACCATCAATAGAACAAAAAGGAACCCTACAGTATGGGAGAATATATTTGAAAATGACAGATCTGATAAAGGCTTGACGTCCAGAATATATAAAGAGCTCACACGCCTCAACAAACAAAAAACAAATAACCCAATTAAAAAATGGGCAGAGGAACTGAACAGACAGTTCTCCAAAAAAGAAATACAGATGGCCAAGAGACACATGAAAAGATGCTCCACATCGCTAATTATCAGAGAAATGCAAATTAAAACTACAATGAGGTATCACCTCACACCAGTAAGGATAGCTGCCATCCAAAAGACAAACAACAACAAATGTTGGCGAGGCTGTGGAGAAAGGGGAACCCTCCTACACTGCTGGTGGGAATGTAAATTAGTTCAACCATTGTGGAAAGCAGTATGGAGGTGCATCAAAATGCTCAAAACAGACCTACCATTTGACCCAGGAATTCCACTCCTAGGAATTTACCCTAAGAACGCAGCAATCAAGTTTGAGAAAGACAGATGCACTCCTATGTTTATCGCAGCACTATTTACAATAGCCAAGAATTGGAAGCAACCTAAATGTCCATCTGTAGATGAATGGATAAAGAAGATGTGGTACATATACACAATGGAATACTACTCAGCCATAAGAAGTGGAAAAATCCAACCATTTGCAGCAACATGGATGGAGCTGGAGAGTATTATGCTCAGTGAAATAAGCCAAGCGGAGAAAGAGAAATACCAAATGATTTCACCCATCTGAGGAGTATAGGAACAAAGGAAAAACTGAAGGAACAAAACAGCAGCAGAATTACAGAACCCAAAAATGGACTAACAGGTACCAAAGGGAAAGGAACTGGGGAGGATGGATGAGCAGAGAGGGATAAGGGGGGGGAAGAACAAGGGTGGTATTAAGATTAGCATGCATGAGGAGGAGGAAGAAAGGGGAGGGTGGGCTGCACAACACAGAGAGGACAAGTAGTGACTCTACCACATTTTGCTAAGCTGATGGACAGTAACCGTAATGTGGTTGTTAGGGGGGACCTGATATAGGGGAGAGCATAGTAAACATAGTATTCTTCAGGTAAGTGTAGATTAAAAATTTAAAAAAAAAAAGAAAGAAAGAAAGAAAAGGGGGATTACTCCTTAACAGGATAAAACTATTGGTAAATCAAAGATCAACGCATGCTTTAAATATCCTTAATGTTGATCACTTAAAGGGTGTCAGATGATCAGCTATGGAGGTACTCTTTTCTGATAATATTCCTTTCTCTTAATTAAAAAAAAAAAAAGAAAGCAGTTCCTGTGTGCTGACCTCCAATGAGTTCTGCACAGTGGTATAGAGGGCATGTCAAAGTGTGGGCAAAGGGTCTGTTTGTTTCTACGCAGAAGATCAAGGCCTAGCTTGGATACCCAGAAAATGAACTAAGATGCGATATGAGGAGGAGCTTCCGGCATCAGCACTCTCTGGAGGACTTGTGCCGGGGGATGATCATCAAAAAGCCTCCACAGGGATCCGGACGATGCTGCGGTTGTGGCTGCATCCAGCCCACCGTCTCCTGGACTTGCCATAAGAAGGAGGAGGGAGATGTCTAGGCTGGCATGTGCATACAGTGAGACAACGAATTTGACTGGATCTGTACTGTTGGAACTCAACCAGGAGTTGGGAGGGGTACAAGTTGTAGCACCCCAAAATCTCATGACTATAGACTATCTATGGTTAAAAGAACATATGGGATGTGAACAGATCCCAGAAATGGGCTGCTTTAATTTGTCTGATGGTTCAAGTACAGTTGGACAATATCCATCATATCATAGATAAATTTTCACAAATGCCTAGGGTGCCTAAATGGTTTTCTTGGCTTCACTGGAGATGGCTGGTAATTATAGATTTGCTTTGTTTATGTCACCGTATTCCTATTATGTTAATATGTGTGTGCAAATTAGTTAGTAGTTTAAAACCTATACATACTTAAGGTACTATACAAGAAGATATGTCAAAGAAATAATCAATCCTCCCAAGTTTCCTTCATATGCTACATCTATAGCTTTTCTTCTTCCTTCCTAATTACAAACCTTAAATAGAATTCGTGCCTCATATCGAATTTACCGAGTATCATAATTCCTCCAGGTGGTAAAGATACCTCGAGACAAGTGCTGGGCATAGAAGCCACAGGGCATAAATCTGCAAAGAAGTAAAAAGCTAACCTTTGCAAACAATATGGCTTCTCTCTCACTTACCAACTTTACATTTCCCTGTATGGCCCCGGAAGATGACTGGTTAGCCAGAGACGGGTAAGACTCCTCAAGGGAGGAACAACCTAAGACAGGCCCAGTCGCAGGGGGGCCATCAGGTGAGAATTTGGGGATCAACAGAGGTGAGGCTCAGAACCTCACCCCCCCTGCTTTGAGAGAAATCTTCTGCATCCGTGGATGTCTTGCTGCCCTTGTCTAGCCTGGATTAATACTTAGTCCATAGGCACACACCTGATCATCTGATCATCTATATTTGCCTTCTTACAGCACTAAACTATGTTTTCTACCTTTATCTTGCATCTACCTACCACTTCAGCATTTTATTAAAAATAAAAATAATAATAATAATAGGAGAAATGTGGGATCAACATATAAATCAAGTACAAAAATCAAATGAATATTCATATTTGACCTGATGGTTTATAGGTCATATTGCATGATCAAAACCGAAAGTTTCTGTGATGAATGCCCTTGTACTGTTCACCATGTAAGAATTTATTCACTCTGTAAGAATTCGTTCACCATGTAAGAACTTGTTCGTTATGCTTCAGAAGATTGGAGACTGACGAGAGTTAGGCTTGAGATGGATTAATGATTGTACATTGAGCATTGACCCCCCTATACTGAATTTTATTGTTGTTAACAACCATTTGATCAATAAATATGAGAGATGCCCTCTCAAAAAAAAAAAAAAAAAATAAGAATTATAAGGAGCTGATTGCCATGGTCACGTCTGGGAAGAAGAACAACTCCATAGGTACTTATATTCATTTTATGCTCACACTAAGTAAAGTACTTTTGTAATAAAAATACTATGTTGATAGGGTAAATATATTACTTTCATAATAAAAATGTAAATTAAATAAAGTCATGGAAAGACAAAAAAAAAAAAGATAAATTGGACTTCATCAAAATTAAAAACTTTTGTGTTTTAAACACATTATTTATCATTAAGATAAATTAAGAAAGGATATCATAAGAAAGTGAAAAGACAACCTACAGAATGGGAGAAAATATTTTTCAAATAATATATCTATAAAGGGATTTGTATCTAGGATATATAAAGATTATAAAGAGCTCTTATTCAATAATAAAGAGACACTAACTCAATTTAAAAATGGACAAAGGATTAATGAGAATTTCCCCAATGAATATAACAAATGGCCAGTAAGAATATGGAAAGATGTTTGACATCGTTAGTCATCAAGGAAATACAAATCAAAACCACAATGACATACTTCTTCATACCCATTAGGATGGCTATGATCAAAAAGTCATATAACAAGTGTTGATGAAAAAGTAGAGAAATTGGAACCTTCATACACAGCTGGTGGGAATTTAAAGTGGTGAAGTCACTTTGGAAAACAGTCTGGCAATTTCTCAACCAAGTATAAAAAGTGACAATATGAGCCACCAATTCTATTCCTAGGTATATACCTGCACAAAAACTTGTATATGAATGTTTATAACAGCACTGTAATAGGTAATAAAGGTAGAAACAACCCAAATGTGCATCAGCTGATGAAATGACCAAAATAATAGTATGTCCATACAACAGAATATTACTGTACCATAAAAAGGAACTACCAATTACATAAAAAGGAAGTACTGATACTTGCCATAATAGGGACAGACCTTGAAAACATCATGCTAAGTGAAAGAAGTCAGTCACAAGAGATCACATAGTCCATGACTCCATTCAGATGAAATTTCAAGAAAAGATAAATGTACAGAGACAGAAAGTAGATCAATGGTTTATTGTCAGGAGATTGGCAATATGGGAATAGGAGGATGATAACTGAAAGGTATAGGGTTTCTTCTTGAGGTACTGAAAATACTTGAAAAATCACTGTGGTGATAACTGTACATACCTGTGAATATGCTAAAACAAACATTGAATTATGTATTTAAATAAGATAATTGTATAGTATGTGAATTATATCTCAATAAAGCTGTTTTTAAAAGTTTGAGCCATTGACTATTGGAGTCAATTTGCTACAACAGTTCAGTCTATCCTAACTAGTACAGCCCATAACCTCACAATCCAGTGACATGCTTATTTTGATGTATATCCTGTGTACTTTGTTTTGCATGAATATAATTTTAAAAAAAAACTACTATTCTTTAATGTGCATTTTTCACTTAATTAATTGTAACTATCCATGTCAATACATATGCCTCTTTTTCATTTCATTTAATACCCAGCACTAAAAATGTTCTGTTTTACTATAGTTTAAAAACTTGGGTTTAATGAACAGTTAAGCTTTCTTTTTCTTTCAATTGTTATTTTATCATGGCAATGTCAATTTTTTAACTGTTTTGGTTTTTGCTCATCTTTTTGTTGCTTTGCTTTACATTCTGAAAAAATTTCTGTAACTTTACATAACAATTCTTTTAGCATATTTTACATTTCCAACCTTCCTTCTTTTCCTCTAAGTGTTCCTTCCTTATAGCACCTATTGTTTTTCATGACTGTGAAATCTTCTCTTACATCTCTGAAGATGTTCATTATAGGATTTTGAAGTTTTTATCTGATCTCTACATTGCTTTCTCTGGGTTCTTTTTTTTTTCTGTTTGTTGGTTTTGTCCTCTGTCTTTCATCATAGGGCCTTCTTCTCAATACATTCCTTCATTGGCTTTCTGCTCATGTTTAAAAGTGAGACACTACGCAGGAGTCACTGTATGTAAGAGCGAGCACTCTAGTCAGAGTGTGGGTATTTGCCTCCTACCTTGTGGTCCCTCAAATGCCAGCAGTGGAGTTCTCTTACCCTACCCTGTACAGTTTCTGCAGAAATCCTCCAGGCTTCCTGACTGCACACTTAGGTATGGCTGCCACCATTCTGGCTGCTGGCAGAGGAAAGAGAGCTGGAGGTCACCCCTCTCAGTATGCAGAGTTTCTTGACCCTCCTTTTTTCTCCCCTTGCCTATTCCTAACCATGGCTGTTTAGCCATCCCCAAGCCCAGAGCATGTCCCTCTAGTCTCTTCCTAGGGCACCTTTCTCTCTTCAGCCACATTGATCAGTTTTCCATCCTGACCTCTGCAATGTTCAAATCCTCAATGGCCTCTACCTTCCTGAATCCAAAGGATGATTTTCTGTCCTCATCTTACTCAGCTTCTCAGAAGAATTCAACATAATTTAATTTGGTATTTGCTCTTTCTAGAAATTCCTTACTTATTCTGTAACAAGAGATCTCTCTGCTACCCCGCCACAATCTTTTATAAATGTAAAATAAACATGTCACTCTCCTGCTTAGAACATATTAGAGCTTCTCATCACACTTTGAAAGTATACAGTTTCCTTACCATGGCCCACAAGGCTGCACGTGGTGTCTCCCTGCCTACCCCTCCTGCCCATCTCTGATCATCTCTGTGCATTCACTCTGGCCCTGGCACTGTCACCTTTTGTGACTCAAACACATCAACTTTGTCCCTTGTGAGAGTCATGCACTTGTGCTCTTCTCCGTCAAGCTCACTTCCCTCAGAGCTTCCACGGCTGGCTCCTTCTCATTATTCACTTTGCTGCTCAGACATCACCTCTGAATTCAAGGATGCATCCCTAAAACCATTACCCTGCTACACTTACTATATTCTAGTGCCATCACGGCATTTGTAATCATGTGATATTATCTTGATTACTTTTTATTCATTTTGTATATGAAACCCCTAGAAGAATGGATATCCCACTAGGACAAAGTTGTGTGTTCTTTTGCTCGCAAGTGCCATTAAATAGTGCCTGGCACATAGATCTTTGATAAGTGTTCACTGAGTGAATAAGTGAAGTGGTTATGCAGCCATGTGCTGAGCTCTCCATGGGAAATCACTGCAATACAGTTCAGTAAAGGATCCATTATCAGCTCAATCTACCACCTAAATGTAACTCTTCCCAACAGAAAAGATTTAAATTCCCCTCGACCACTATGGTTCGCAGAATGACCTGTCACCTGACAGAGGATGGGATGTCTACTTAGAAAGACAGAGGACACATCTCACAGAGGCACTTCTCATCTGTAGAAAAGCAGACAACTAGCAAGCGGTAAAATCTTCCAAGGAAATTAGTTAAGAAAAATTCAATATATTAAGACAAAACTTTGGACAAGTTCACATGTGAAGAGTAAGAATTTAGTGCAGATAATTACAACATGTGATAAACAGAAAAATATCCAAAATCATCTAAAAGATGGATTGCTCTCTTGGACCCACTGGTTATAGGTCCTACCCACTTTATTAGGGTGAAAGAATTAGAAGTTGCCATCAGAATTTTCTATAAATATTTTCACTTTCAAATTTTATAAATATATATGGTGAACTGTATAGAGGTATCAATAAAATGGTGATGGGTGAGTCACTCTCAAATTCTGACTTACAGGATATCTCTCAATATTTCATATATAGAGTACACAAGCAGGTAGACGTTAACTATGATGTCCTAAAAATATCATCTTTTTTGACCCCACACCTCTCCTTTAAGGAAGTTAACTGAAGGAAATAATTAAGAATGCGAATTAATTTTTGCTTATAAGGATAGTCATTACAATATTATTTATAATAACAACCTAAATGTCCAACAAGAGACTGTTTAAAGCCATTTAAAAAATTATTCTGCAGATAAATATTTATTGGCATAGAGTGAGTTCATTAGGTTCAAAAGCAGGTTACACAGTAATATGAACCCACTATATATATATAATATTATGTATGCAAATATGAGAGAGAGCTTGAAGGGGCTTGGAAGGACCTTAGCTAAACTGAGATTTTAAAAGCAGTTTCTCTCCTTACTAATACTATGGAAGTAATATTATGGAAGGTCTTTTTTTACACTTTTTTCTTTATCCTAAGCTAAATTTTCTTGTTTTCCTATAATGAATATCACTACTGTTGCAATATGAAAAGAAGTTATAAAATGTTGATCAGAACTTCATTGGTGCTGAGAATGGGCACAGCCACAAACACTGTTCACAGTGTTTCATGAAGTTCACTCTACCTGAAGGTGCCGTATATCACATGCACACTAATGACACAAAGCCAGGTGACTGATGCAGTCCAGTCGACGCCTCCAGTTTGGGTCTCCCTTGGCCATTTCATCTAACATCCATCCGATCTGTAACCACCAGGAAACTCCTACCCATGCTTCTCCCTTTAGCCTTCTCATCAGAACTTCCTTTCTTTCTCACTGGCTCCTTGTCTCACTCACCTCCGGCCACCTTAACAAAATACCAGAGACGTGGTGGATTAAACAGCAGACATTTATTTCTTACTGTTCTGGAGGCTAGAAGCCCAAGATCAACGTGCCCACTGATTCAGTTCCTGGTGAAGGGTCTTTACTTGGCTTGCAGAAGTCACCTTTCCCCTGTCTTCATATGGCCCTACTCAGTGCATGTATGTGCATTTCTTATAAGGCTACTAATCCCATCCAGAGGGCCCCACCCTCATGACCTAATATAACACTAATTCTCTCCCAAAGGCCCCATCTCCAAATACCATCACTTTGGGGTTATGTCTTCAACATATAAATGGGGGAGGGAGATCAGGGCAGAGAACACAGTCTGTAAAACTCCTCCTCACCTTTTCATATGAATGTGTTCCAATGCCATTTCCTGACACCCTACACAATTTCTACCATTCACACACATTGATGGTTTCCATCCCATCTTCTTTTCATCTCAAATTTGTCCCAAAGAGATTCAAATTCCAATTCCAAACTTAAATCTCCCCCAAGTCTCACACACAGCTCAAACTCACATGCCCCAAATGTCCACCCTTCGCCAATCCTGCTTCTTCCATAAGGGTCACCACTGCGGTGGATGCACAGCATGACCGCCCAGCCATTCATCTGAGCCAGAGACTGGGAGCAGGCCTGGCTTCGTCCCTTCCCCTGCAGTGGAAAGCACACATTCTGTATCATAAGCCCTGGCAGCTCCTGCCCATAGAAAACCACAAAGCACCTAAAAGGAGTTCAGGCCCTGACACAGTGGCAGAGAAAAGGAGAAATCGCTCAGTCCAGAATCTCAAGACGCAGACTTCAGACCTTAGTGTGAGAAGTGACTTTCTATGGGTGGAACTGTCAGTGGTTCCTGGAGCTGATGTGGCTGAGGCCACAAACCCAGCCCCAGACCTCCCTGACCTGGTGGACATCTCAATTAAGTGGACTACCAACACCTCCACAGCACGAGACACCTCTAACAGCAAGGGAGGTGATAGGAGGCCTTCATGCTCATATCACAAATGACATATTGTCTGTTTATGGGAGGCTTTGTGAGCAAATCAAAGTAAAAGCTACCTTGAACTGAGTTAAAGTCCTCCTTCTCACTGGATTTGGCCTAACCAGCATTGGCCCTGTAGATTTCTAGAACATGTCGCAGATTTCCATTTTCTGCTCCTCTTTTTAGCTCATGTTCTAGCCACTTCTCTCCCCAATCAGGGCTGACCTTCTAGTTTTCTCCTTCACTCGAATCGTTCCCAGACTCCCACCTATCACCCACACTGCCCCAGGAACAGTCTTTCCCACAAGCAAAACTAACACAGTTCACCCACTGAAAATAGGTAGAGAGGTAACCTTTACGACCTGGCTCCTGCTTGCCTGCTTACGTCTCCACACTTCATTTTGCTTATTCCTGCCAAATTTGCTGTTCCTGAACAAGCCATGCTTCTTCTGTCACCTCCAATCCCTTGCACAGTCATCAGTCATTCACCTCCAACGGGTTTCCTATTTCCCAAGCTCCCAACTCCTGTCCCTCTTGACTGCTTCCCTGGGAGCCCTCCCCAGCACATCCCCAGAGAGTTCAGGCTCCTCTCCACTAGCTCCCATTGCACCTTACATAGCCTCCTGAGTATCCAGACCCTGCAGTATTTTGTAGTAAATGTTTGCTCTCACCTAGAGAACAGGCATGGAGTCTTTTCACCTTTCTTCTGACATGTATTTTTGGGCTTAGACAGAAATGTTTAATAAGTATTTTTGAATGAGTTAATTAATAAAACAAAGAAAAAACCAAAGGCTAAATGGCATCAATGACAACAGATACTACTTCTAGGGTTATAACACGTTTCACAAGATTTAGAATCCTTGTGACCTTGGATAGGGAACATGGGGATTGCAAGAAGAAAAAGATGAAGGAAGTTATTTGTGGCACATGGAAATCAAGACAGCCAGGGTAATCCGAAGATGGAAAGACAGAAGATGCAAGCCCGAAGAAATCTGTAAGCTTCTGTAATATTGATCTGGTGATTTCCAATAGCCATCAGGAAACACTAGAGTTCAAACTCATCTTTCCTTAGCAAATAAACTCCAAAAGGTGACTCCTGGAACAAACCCCACTGAAAGCAACCTTCTGTTTATCAGGGTCTCTGAGGTGTGACCTCCTAGGCAGCCACTGCAGCTTTCTGCCATTTATCTTTTTCCTCTTGAATCAAATCCATGGATGCTACAGTTCTCAACCTGCAGAGATGGAAAGGGCCTTTTTATTAATGGACTTGATCAGTGTCTGCTCTTGTCTAACCACAGCATTCTCCTCTATGTTTCATAGTGCACACCCACAGAGCACCATTCCCCTTTTATTACAGGCATGGAAGAATGTGATGGCTTGCCAGACAGCAAAGTAATTTATGAAAAATGTATTTTTAAAAGGAGGACATATTAAATCTTGAAAAGAATTCATTGCCTGTTGCTATTTTAATTTTAAAGAGGCTATGCAAATAATTAAATGTCAGGTCATATTGATTGAAACCATCAAATTTAGGAGAGTATAGATACTATATAACCCCAGAGTCCTGGGGATTTTTAAATCAGATTTACCGGGGCACTGAAACATATTTTACTTTTGACATGAAATAACAGTATCGATTGGGTTAAAAATGAGCCAATTTCCAAAACCTCTCCCTGCTACACATGTTTCCATACATACCCCAATTCTTTAAAAAGAAATAAAAAGAAATCGAGATGAATTCATAACTATATGTAAGCACTAAATCCCTCTTTGGTTTTTTATTTTTCTCAAGCCTCTCCTGCCTCATGCTAGCTTGTCTCAACTGTTGACTTCCAGGAGAAGATATTTGAAGACAGCCAGTATTCAGAACTAAGGTAACAGATGCTGCTAACCTTAACCTTAGGAAAGTTTAATTTGGATGTTTACCTGAACTTTGTTCATGGCTTTGTACATTTGAGTATTAATTAGTCACACCACAGTGTGTTGTGTACTGTGTACTATGTAGTGTGTACTATGATGCACCTATTCCAGATTAACAAGAAAGTCAAAATTCCCTTTAAAATGATATTGACTGGCCAGTGAATACATGTTTAGTGTGCAAAGAATTGTGCACTATTGTTAAAAGTTCTGCAATGAATAAGACACAATCATACTCATGACGAAAGAATTTAACAGCAGAGAATGTTCCTTTCGCCTTTTAAATTCTTAATTGGTAATTAAAGGAAATTCTTATTTCCAGAGTACCCAATAACTGGTCACCAGAGACAGCCCAGAATGTAGCTGAATGTCAGGAGGAAACCAGTTTTCCATCCAAGATTGGTTGGCCCATAACGAAGTTTAAAAGTGACGTGGTCACCTGTCTGTCCATTGCCAGTGGCAGACATTACTAATCAATCACAGCATTTGGCCATCTATTCCACAAGTATTTATGGAGTGTTTCCTACAGGTCAGCACTCTAATAAGCACAGCAGACACTTCCGGGGACAAGATACACCAAGTCCCTGCCCTCTTAGAGTTCACATTCAGTGGGAGAAGAGATAATATGCAAGAAAGATCTTTTCAGATGATAAGTGCTAGGCAGGTAGTTCAGCAAGGAGATAGATATGGCTGAGGGGATGGGGGAGGAATTTAGCTAGGGTGGAAAGAGTTCTCTCATTAAAAGTCACATTTGGGGAGAAACTTGACCAGTGAGAGAGGGTCAGCCATGTAAAGATCTATCTGACGGACTCTCCTCAACACAGCACCCTAGGCAGTCATTAACAGTTAACTACTGATTGGCTGTGCTGTGTGACCCCTGTGCAAGGCATGCTGGGGGATGTAGAAAAATTTAGGGTAAAAGGCATTTGGTGTAGTTATGGGAACACATTTAACATCAAACAACACAAGATTCTGAAATACAGCATCTTGGAATGCTTGGATTCTAGTCTTCCTTTTCCTAATCATGGCTTTTTCCTCAGTAAAATAAGGGTGGACCAAATGATCTATAAAATTCCTCTTAGAACCTTTGGTGAATAATTCTAATGACAAAGTGAAGTAGGCTTTTAGACAATTGGGAAGTAGGCTAAAGTAAACAAATCTTTTAATGAATGAGGTCACTTGAGCAGTCAGAGGAGAAATAAAATGTAGCTGTAGCTTCTTGGAGGCCTCTTGGTGATCTCAGAAAAAGCCACCATCAGCCCTGGTTTTTCAAATAGCTTCACCTGTCACAATCCAAAGCTATTTAGACCTTGAATTCTGGATGAAAACTGAGTGGTGTGGTCTTCTCAGACATACACATTTAAAGTCATCAGCTTCCAACATGTCACCTGGCCATCTCAGAGCACAAAGGGCTACTCAAAAACAAATCATCATGTTGTGGGATAAGGAGGAAAGACTTAACAGGGACTCACAGAAAGAATCCACCTTTCACTGCTACCTGCCAACAGGAGGGTCAACACAGAAGTCCTGTATAAGGGAATTAGAGGCGTGCATGGTAATGATGGATCTGGATCAAGATTTAATGATTTATTTCAAAAATTTCTGATCTTGCTTCACAAGAGCATTAAAAACAGTCTCCAAGTGCATGAAAATGTCCCCTTTTTTACAGGCAGTAGGTCAAGTTTAGGATATCAGCCATAATACAAATATTTATGGTACTGTGATATTATGAGTTTAGACAACAAATGATTAAAATTCATTTTGTGGGTACAAAGTGCTACATAAATGCTTACTCTCCAGAGAGACCTCAACTTAGCGTTTCTGATTCCATTTGGACTTCTCTTTATCCAAATCACACAGGGTACCTGTTCTGTTTGTAAATACTTCATGTTCCACGCATGTCTCTTCACTGTTCCCCCTGCTGCTAATGGATGCTGACTTGGCTCTTGCCATCCAGGCAGACTAAGGGATCCAGGACAAGCCAGGCATGGTGTTGTCTGTAACTTATAATTCACAAAACAGCCCTGCCGATTTCCTATTGCTCTGTTTTTCCATGCTCTAAAGTAAACATGGAACTATCTCTGTGACCTAGTCCCAGAGCACAGGGACAGATGGCTTCAGGGGAGGGTGCCCTCCCAGAGAAGAGCTCCTGCTATCAATTAGCACATGGGGCCCACCAACTGCTCATCAGCCAAACTAGAGCCCCTACCCCTCAGCCAGCCACTGAACAGGAGAATGATCAAAGGCTTGCATTCTCTGGGAACATACAAGACAGAGCAGGGTGTCATCTTCTCTATCTCCCTGTCTGAAGCAACAGCTCTGAAGGCATTGACCCCACCTGGCCTTGGCCTGCACGCTAGACCCCATAGGGCCAGGCTGGAGCCTTACTGACCGGAGAATTTGTGTTTGATAATAGATCACAGCAGTGATACCACCTCATCTTCCTGGCCCTCAATCTTCTTATCTATCAAATGAAGGTTTGCCTCTGTCCCTTAAGCTTTTAACACCAAGGTAGCTTGTTTGGTGGGTAAGCCTCGGTTCAAATCCTATCTTTGACGTATCCTGTCTGTGCAACCTGGCCTCAATTAACTGGTCTGTTTAATGCAATAATGCCTACCTCATAAGGTAAACTGTAAGAAACAAATTAATTAAGCATTCAAGTGCTCTTGTTCACTGCAGTGAGCATTTTACCTTACAGAGAAAGAGACCTCCTACATTTCCATCCTGCATCACTCCCTCCCCCAAGGACTTGCTCACTAAACACTGGGTCAGTTACTTGTTGGACTGAAGATGAGAACAAAATTAGACCTACAGTGTAGCCCAAACCATGTTTGAATGAAGTTTTTTGAGACCATCCTGTTGAAGATGGAGGTCCAAGGCTAAGCATATCCCCCCACTTGTGAAATGTAGTTAGAGCACACAGGCATGCAACATGAAAGATCTGTGTAAAGAGACAGGGAGAATCAGGTACCTAGCAGTGACTGTTAAGTGCATATGTATCTCTTCCACTATCTTTGTGGCTTAAGATAACAACCATATTATTATATCTCCTGATTCTGTGGGTCAGTGATTCAGGCCAATTAGCTGGGGCATGTTTCAACTCCACATGCCATCAACTAAGGTCAGTGCCATTTAGATGGTGAATGGGCTGGACTGGAGGGTCCAAGGCAACTTCACTCATAGTTTGGGGGCCTTGGCCAACATGGCAGGCAGGCTGGGCTCAGCCTGACCCCTGGAGCACCTGTACATAGCTGTGCCAACATGGTGATCCCAGGGGAGCCAGCCTTCTTAGATGGTAAGCTGGGGCTTGGAGAGAGTAACCAAGACACCAGGGCAGGAGCTGCATGGCTTCTGCTCACTTGGCCTTGGACATCATGCGGTGGCACTCTAACCGCATAATGCTGGTCTAGTGATTCTGTTGGACCTCTGAGGCTGGCCCACATTCCAGGGGACAAGTAGCAAAGAATTGCAACCACATTTAATCTGTCTCAACCTAAGCCTCAGGTCTGCTGTTCAGAACCAGATGTGGGTACCCTGTTCCATCCTTTTATCCTTCTCAGTGTCCCTGCCAAACTACTGTTTTCCTGCTGACATATGGAGGAGAAACCAATCTTCACCAGAAAGGACAAGACAACTGGGCAGCTAAAAGCCTGCGTCCCTTTGCAGTTGGTAGCTACTGTGCAAGAGGGACCCAAAGCTTGGCAGAGTTCCCAGGGTCCCCAAGCTCTCTTTCCATCAATATTTAGCATCCAGGGTCTTACAACAACAAAAGGTTAATTTTCCTTATGCGGCCTTCATGGGGCTGCTGCGGCCTTGTTCTGCGTCATCCTTACTCCGGCATCAAGACGAAGAAAGCGGCCTCTAGCTACAGCAGTCGGTTGTCATGGCAGGAGGAAAGTGAGCACAGTGATGCTTAGCCCTTCTGCTCGGGGATGGCTCCTGTCACCTCTGACACTCACATGTCATTAGTCAAAGCAAGTCAAAGGTCACACTGGATTCAGCAGAGCTGGAAGGTAGAACCCTCCCCTACCAGGAAAGACCCTGCAAAGAAGGACTGCAGAGAAGGACGGCACAATATTTGGAGAACGTTAATATAATCCACCGCAATCTGTTCCCTGGATACCACATGAGCTTAGGTGTAGCCCTGGTATTTGAAAGGAAGGAGGCCACTTCGTTGCATAATACGATAGAAAACTAAGAGCATTAGGATGTGATTTGAGAAGAAGAGATGGACAGAAAACAGGTAAAGCACGACCACAGCCATAGGGAATTTCTCGTCCACTTGGAAAATAAAATAAGAAAAAATGATGGTAGAGAGTAGTCCCGGGGGTACAGAAGTCACTGTGGGTTTGGAGTAGGCATGGGAGGACTTCATGGAAAAGGAGGCTTGCCTGACCTGGAGATGGCCACATAGGTATTTAGAATACCCGTATTCGGGGACACTCGGTCGGAGGACCAGATTTGTCTGCACTGGACGGGGTGGGGGCGTCTCGCCAGAGCTGTGAGCAGGAAAGCCCTGGGGGGAGATGGCACTGCCACGTGTCCTCTGCACTGTTGCTTTCCAGCCCCATTAGCCCACGCGGGCCCAGATCCCGGGGCAGAGCGGGAGGTAAAGCAGGTGGCCAGCAGGACCCCAGCTCATGGGAATGCTTTTGTGCTGCGAGATGGATTGCATTCCCTGTGCAGATGGCAGTCCCCTCCTGAGCCTATGGCAGGCAGGAGGTAAGGCCATGAGGTGAAGTGAATGCAACAACAGGGGGAGGGGGAGTGCGGAGGGCAGTTGACATTTCAACCTGCAAATCCGAACTTCTTGTTAACTTTTGAGATGTAAACGCTACAGGAAATATCCTTGGTAGCAAGGGTCTGGCTCTCTTATCTTCATTGTCCTCACCCCACAGGAACTCACCTCAGCACATGGTGGGTGTTGAATAAATACAGAATGTAATTGATGGAACAGGGCTCTAAGTATAGGTGAGACCAAGTAGGCAGCTACAGTAACTTCTTTTAGCCACCAGGGGGCAGCATGGCATCTTGAACTGTAGACAGTGATGGAGACCAGAATTAGGGTGGATGTGATTCTCAAAACCAATCGGTACTGGGATGGCAGTCTCTGCCAATGTTTTCCTGGACCCACAGAAAAGAAAGACAGTCATTTTTCCCCATAAACCTATATTCATCCAATTTAAAGGAATATCCTTGATTCTGAGATTGTCTTTCCCAATGTTTCATCATTAAAACATCATTTCTTTTCCGAGATGATGCTAACTGTATGTGGTAGGTGTTTAGTTTTGTTTGTTAATTAACTTTCTTATTTAATCAAATAAATGATGGCAACCTTCTGGTATTCCGAAATGTTTTTAGAAAATTACTTCTTAGGTTAGTGAACTCAAAATTCAGAGACCTATTAGTGTTGAATGTCAGAAGCAGACAGGGTCAATGCAAAGAAAAGACTGTAGATAAACCTCACCTTGGCGTTCCCCAGGTCTTCTTCCCTGCCACCCACTGCTGCTGCTTTTCTGACCACCCCTGCCTGGACAACGGGCCAGCTCAGGGTCCTTCTGCTCTCTCCTGACCTGACTTCTCCCTTTTGCTTAAACCCATTCTTGGGAAAAAAATCTGTTGTCAGTAGCTTAGACCTCAGTGAGAATTTAAATCACTCCTTTTCCTCCCAGGAAAGTCTGTCTTCCAGGTCTTATCTCTTATTCCAGAAGGCAGGTGTGTACGGCCAGTTTAAGGGATTTAGGCATCTTCAGAGGAAGGTACGAGAGTGAAAGAGTTGGCAAGGTGTTGAAATAAGGGCACCCAAGTGGCTTCAGAACCCACTCCAGTCTATTAGGGAGGCCAGAGCCTCTCCCTCACAGCCTCCCAATGCAGGCAGACCAAGTCTTTAGACAGAGTGGCTCCAAATGCATATTCTTCGTTCACCTTTCTGGAAAGTCACAGGCCACACCCCTAAGTCCCTATGGTACTCCAGTCCTGATGATAGAGATCCTTCTGTCCACTGGACCAGAGCATCTGGGCAAGAGACAATGCCCCAAATCATAAGCAGCCTGCATTGGTCACAAACCAGGAAGTACTGTCCATAGTGCACTGTGGAATACAGTAGCATTTTTAGCAAAGACTACACCAGATCAACAGGCCTGCACTGAGCCCTGCCATGGGGTCACCATGCCAGTATTACCTGGGGCACAAGAACTCTAAGCTGCAGTGGAGCTGCCATCAAAACTACTCCAAAAATATTGCCAGAGTTCTAAAGGAGATGACAAAGGATTTGGGAGACTTGGAATGGCTTCCTAAGCTGGGCCTGGACTAATGAGTAGGATTTGATGGAAACAGGAAAGGAGGACCTAGTCAGCAAAGATGAACCTGACCTAAGGGCTCAAGGAGGAAGTACAAGGTTGTGTTCAGGGCACATGGCCCAGCTCAGTTTTGTCACATATCAGACATGTAGCAGGAAAACATGGAAGCGATAATAAGTAGTATGAGGACTTGGTAAGCAGGCAGAAGTGAGCTTGAATCCCACAGCGAACCACTCAGTGGCCTTGGCTGAGTCTCAGCCAAGTCAGTCCCTAAGTCAGTCCTAAGTCCCTAAGTCTCGGCTCCTTGACCGTCAAATGTGGACAACGGCCCTCCTGCTTCAGAGACTTAAATAAGAGAATGGGTATGTAATGGATATTAAATTTCAGTCCACAAACCCAAGCAGTAAAACATTTTAAGTAATTCTTCTTTTTTTGCACTCGATTTCTGTTTCAGGCCTCATTCTTCCTGACGTTAGAAGGACTCCCGCTGCAGACACTAGTGCCAACGTGGGCCCCTTGGTGCGAAGCCTCTCTCTGCACTGCCATCTACAGGGACCTCCCTCCCCGCACCTGCTCCTCAGGTGTGACTCACACTAACTGCTCTCCATCATCCTCATTCCCATCTGGATTCGTTTGCCAGGACTGCCAAACTGAGGCACCAGCTGGGTGGTTTAAAATAACAGAAGTTTATCTTCCCACAGTTCCGGGGGCTTCAGTCTGAAGTCCAGGTGTCAGCAGCACCAGGCTCCTTCCACGGCTCTGGGAAGAGCCCTTCCTTGCCTCTTCGCTTGTGGCACCTGCGGGCAGTCCTGGGCCTTCTGTGGCTGGTGGCTGCATCCCTCCAGTCTCTGCCTCCAGCTTCCTTGTGTGTGTGCAGCTCTGTGTCCAAATTTCCCTTTTTTTATAAGGATACTAAACCATTGGATTAGGGCCCACCTTAATCCAGTATTGATGCTGGGGTTCTTGTTCACGAAGCCAAAAAATGAGCTTCACAAACACTCAAGGTAGGAGAGCAAGGTACAGGCTTTTATTTAGAAATAAAGTGAGAGAATAGAACTCCTGGCTCACACCAGAAGGGGACAAGAGAGCCCGTAGTGGTGCGTTGTCTAGGGGGTTTTATAGGCAGCTGAGGATTTTTCAAGAACATGAAAAAAACTTAGGGGTGTGAACTTGTTAAGTGGTCTCTGAATATTTAGAATTAACTTAACACAAGCAACTTCCTCTGATGATTTCTCCCTGAGATACCAGCATCTTGGTCTAGGGGCATATGAAACAAGGTCACCTGCTCAGCTCCCCAAGGTGGGCTGAGGCATTGTTTGCTAAAGAGTAAGTTAAAAATTTCTAACGTCTTAACTTCTTGGGTATTAAAATGCAATCTTATCTTTAAGGTGGAATCCTTTTTGCCTTTTACTGTGTTGTTTATGCCTGGGCTTACTTGCTAAATTAGTTGCCCAGTTTGCAAAATCACTTCATCAGATCTGAAGGAGGAAAGACAGTACATAGGCCTGGGCCTTTTAGTATGCTAAAGTGAACCTTACACATGATTATAAATGGTCAGCATAATAAAACATGTGCTACTCTTCTTAATCTGGGGAACATTAACTGATTTCACTGAAGAATGATTCTAGAGCTCAATGCTTAATATAGAGTTTTAGCAGGGGGGTTTCCTTGCATGTAGTTACATTGCTCTGACTGCAAATATCTCGCCCTGGCCCCTCCGGAGGTCCTCACCCTACTCTGACTACTTCCACGGTCCCTATCTCAGTATGATAACCCTGAAAAGACTATTTCCAAATCAGGTCACATGGTGAGACCCCACGTGGGCGTGAATTTAGAAGGGACACTGGAGCTGGTTCTCTGAGAGCACCTGTGGGCCCAGACTGCCCCAGCTGGCTCCGTGCCTCTGCAGGGCCCCTGCATCTCTCCGGTGCTCCGCTCTGGGATGAAGGTCTAGCCCTCTCCTCTCTGACATCTTCACCCCCTTTCATGTTCTCCCCAGCAAAGGGGGCTCAGGGCCCTCACCCCAAGGTCCCACAGAGTAGCCCTCCCCTGGGAGCTGAGCTGAAGGTGGATGGAGCAAAGTGGCCTCTCTGCACAGAGGCCCACCGGCACCCAATTTGTCCTCACCCACAACCACTCACTTCTCTCTCCCCAGCCTGGGAAAGTTGAGTTTAATTACCACAAATAAATACATTTTCTGTTCTTCTAAATCTATTGGCTAACATTTAAACTTCTGGAAAACTCAGAAGCCAAGAAAAGAGCCTTTTCCTCCAGAAGTTTGCCTGTCTTGACATATGTCTTTCTGGCTAAATCAAGATTAAAGGGGATCTGGTAAGAAAATGTCAGCAATAAGATGATTTATAATTTGGAAATATTATCCCACTGCCCCAAATTACCCAGCTTGCTGAGTGTGAAGGTCAAGCACTGCACTGCGTACATTCCAGGCAACTAAGATGACCGACCATCCGGGTTTGCTTTACTCACAGTGCCGCAAGCAGGAGAGTGCCCAGCAGTCCAGGACACAGTGGTTGCCCTATGCTCAACATGAACTACGTTCCCCAGGCCAAGAATGCTAAACAGCCCCGGGAGGTTACAGCTCAGACCTTAGCATCCAAGTTGTTGAACAAATGAGGAAGTCTCTCCAACAAAGGCTTTCTTTTACGGGGCAAACGGTCAGAATTTTGGAGCACTGCCGCAGTGCTGTGCAGGCCCAGCAGGCATTTAGCAACTGATAACACAGAGGCATCACTGAGGACTTTTATAACCAGGCCCTCCCAGGAGCTAACCTCCCAGTCCTCTTCCCTAGGACTCTGCTCCACACATCTGCAGCGTGTCTCTCTCCACCACAGACAGGCCTCTTCAAATTCTGTTCCCTATTCTTGAAAATAAAAACAAGGAGGGGTCTCCCTACCCCCACTCACTGGAGGTTGGTTCTTACTGGCTCTCCTTCCTCTCATGGTTGCCGGGGCAGGTGTCTGATTCTGTAGCTTGTCTGTAGGATGGAAAAACAACGTGGATTTCCACAACCTGAAACCTAATTTCTGGTAGAAAGGTACCATCTGGTGGATATTTGGGAGACTGCTCACATCCTGTGTTCGGAAATGAACATCGAGGGCAGTTTCTCTAGCAGCATATGCCAATGGAAATATTACTCCGAGATGGAAGGAGAGCTTGGCATTCAAATATGGGCTGATTCCCTTAAATTAGTATTTGCCATATACAGACAGTTGTTTTTAGAACCAACCAGAAGCATCTAGAAAAGGCTTCCTTGTCCTCTGGCCTTCTGTATCCAGTTTACAAGTAATTCAAACAGCTATTCATTGACTGTTCTCTTCCTCCCAAAGTGTAATTCTTGCTTCTCTTTCCATTGGACATTTGTCTATGAGTTGTATCTTCAGAAATCAAGGCCTTCCTCATTCAAAAGCCTTCTTCCAAAGTCCACCCCCCATTAGACAGATTCACACACTGTCTTTGATCCTTTGCGGGGGTCCTCTCCCCAGTTCAGCACAGTACCCTCTTCTGTGACTCTGCACCCCTTTCAAGAGTGGGGGTTCTGCCATGTTTGTGTGACAAGTCCCCTGCCACAGTTGGTCGAACAGAAATGACCAGCTTACTCAGGGGTCAGTCAGATTCTTGCTCTCTTGAAATTTGGTCTTTGATATCCATATTCAGAAACCACGAACAGGTATGCCTAGGTCTGGGGTGAGGTGGACTACGGCACTGAGGTGTGGCTGCCACCCTCATGTGCACAGGAACAGAAGCAAGACTGGCAGGCCAAGAGCAGAGCACACTGCAGAGACCTTTCTGCATGTGTTCCAGAGCATTCCATTTCCCAGGCTGCATGCTGACCCTTGGACTTCATTCAGTGCACTGTATCCAGCAGTGAACTCCGCTTTGCTCCTGAATCAGACTCTGGTGTTTACTTACAGGTAGATGCCCACATGCACACACAGACATGATGAAGATCTGTCAGTAGATCCTGACACTGGGGCTGGCAGACCTCTGAGGTCACCTGGTAGATCAATGACCCAGGGACATCACAGAAGTGAAAAGTCACTTGTAGTCAAAAACATCCTGGGATTCCATACTCTGTATAATATCTGGGGTCAACAGGAAGATAAACCAACCTCCCCTGGGGACTGTTTAAAAGGTTCTTGCAAGGGAGGTGGCTACATCTCTGCCCCTGCTGAAGAGCGGTTTCCCTCCAATCATTGTTCATGATGCAAACAGCTTGGGGGAGGATGTGATGGTTATGGAGGAAGGAGACACTCAGTCTGCATCAGAACAATCAGAGCCACTGTGGGTGACAGGTGAGCATCCAGAGTGTTTCCATTACTAGTTTGATATTTACTGCTCAGAAAAATATTTTCTTTCAAAATATGACTGCTCATCAACAATGCCCCTGGCCACCCAAGAGCTCTGATGAAGCTGGTCAATGAGATGAATGCTGTTTCCATGCCTGCTAACACAGCATCCATTCTGCAGCCCATGGACCAAGAAGTTATTTTGACTTTCAGGTCTTATTAATGAAGAAAACATTTTAGCCTATAGCTACCATAGATATTGATTCCTCTGATGGATCTTGACAAAATAAGTTGAAACCCTTCTGGAAAGCATTCACTTTCTAGATAACATTAGGAACATTCATGATTCGTGGGAAGAGGTCAAAATATCAATATGAACAGGAATTTGGAAGAAGTTATTCCAGGCCTCATGGGTGACTTTGAGGGGTTCAAGACTTCAGTGAGGAAGTCACTGCAGGTGTGGTAGAAATAGCAAGAGAGTGGCTGCAATCTCATGATAAGACTTGAATGGATGAGGAGCTGCTTCTTAGGGATGAGCAAAGAAAGTGATTTCTTGAAATGGAATCTGCCCCTAGTGAAGATGCTGTGAAGATTGTTGAATGACAACAAAGGATTTAGAATATTACATACACTTAGTTGATAAAACAAATGGTATGAGAGGACTGACTCCAACTTTGAAAGAAGTTCTGTGGGTAAAATGCTATCAAACAGCATCATATCCAACAGAGGAATCCTTTGTGAAAAGAACAGTCAATCGACGTGGCAAACTTCACTGTGGTCTTTGAGAAGTTGCCACAGCCACCGAGCCTTTAGCGGACACCACCCTGATCAGTCGCCAGACATCACCATCAAGCCAAGGCTCTCCTCCAGCTAAGAGATGACAGCTGAAAGTCCGATGATGGTTAGCTTTTTTAGCAATAAAGTATTTTTTAAATTACGGTATGTACATTTTTTAGGCATAATGCTATTGCATATAAACATAACTTTAACATGGCACTGAGAGACCAAAAAATTCAGTTGACTCACTTAATTGTGATATTCATTGTATTACAGTGGCCTGGAACCAAGCCTGCAGTATCTCTGAGGTCTGCCCGTATACCTAAATCACCTAGAGTAATAAGTGTTCTTTAATCTTAGTTATTAGTAACACTGTTAGTACTATTAATAGTAGCATTTTAGTATATCATTATTACTGTAATTCATAGTATTGTTGCTATTGTTAGTGTTAGTACTAGTACTATTATTAATCCCTGAGAACCAAATAACTGAGTGACCTTGACCTTGAACAACCCACTTCATCTTGCTGAGAAGTGGCTTCAATTTCAATTTCCTCATCTATTAATTGAGGGGATTGTCTAGTGTCCCTTCCAGCCCCAGAATTTTGCTTCTCTCATCCTCTACATGTCATCCAAGACCTATCCATCAACACATATTACCATATTCTTGTATGACAGCTGTAATTTTGGTCTCATTATTGCATAAGCCCCTTCCTTGAGCCTTCTGCCCTGTCTTTGGCTTATTTCCCTCCCTTAACCTTCCTTTTACAAGATTTCAGCATTCACTTCCCTGTGCATGTGAGATTTCAGTTCTGCAGATGCTCTTGACCTGGAGAGCTCTATCTCCACCTGCCTGTGGACATTTCCAGTGTTACCTTCCATGCATCCCTCAAAATCAGCAGGTGCCGAACTGAACTCATTGTTGCCCTATTCCTATTTCTGTTATTGGCACTGACAACCGTCCTCACCCCAGCCCCATCACAGCGTTGCCACCCAGGCTGACAGGCTCAGGGTGGTCCTTCTACACCTCAGCCCACGCCAAACGGACCCAACTCCATTGCTGCCCCCTCTGTGCTCGCTTTCTCCCAACCCCTCCCTCTGGTCTGCCCCCAGGCTCTACTCTTCAGGGGATGGCCACAGCAGGCTAACTGGCTGAGACACTGATCTGTGTGTGTCCATGTTGCCTCTTCCCTCCAGTTGGGCATGAACACAGCCGAACACTGTGCTGCCCTGGCCTTCAGTGAAAGCCTCTCTGGTTTTGTTGGAGAAAGCATGCATAATGCCTTTGAGGGCAACAAGTAAAGAGGGTGTTTTTGCTTTTTTTTTTTTAAGGAAAGAGGGGAGACAGGGACTTAGAAAATAAAAGTGGAATACTATTCACCAACAAAAAAGTAATACTAAGCAAAAAAAAAAGGAATACATATTACTATACACAATATGGATGGTTTCACAGACTCTTCAGCGAAAGAAGCTGAAGGATTATGTTTATATGCGCTCTTGGAACTGGCACACTCTGTGGGGACATAACTCAGAAAAGTGGCTGCCTTGGGGCAGGGGAGGAATGGACTGGGAGAGGACACTAGGGAACTTTCTGGAGTGAAAGGAATATTGTGTATCTTGACTGGGATGTGGTCATACAGGTATTCCATTTATACAAACACATAAAACTCTACATTTCACTGAATGCCAAGTTTAAAAAGAGGTCAGAGCCTGAGGGAGGGTGACAGGAGTGATTACTGAGTATTGTTGGAATGTCCCCCAGGAAGAGACACTGTGACTGTCGGAGGAGACAGCTCATGGTGTCGGCAGGGAACCTGGGCCTTGGGCTCCACAGGTCTCAGATGTAGTAGAGCATCCCGGTCCCTAATCCATGGGAGGCCACCAGGCTTTACAATAATCAGTGCATCCATGATGGAGTGGAGGTTAGGGGCCCTTCCCAAGCCTCCCAGGCACCTGGGAATATTTCCGAATGGGAGATCATCTTTGGGAAGGAAGGAGTGCTGAATAATGATTCAGAATGAATTTCCTATCAGCCCAGAAGAATGAAACTGGAAATTCAACCTGAAGAAAATAAAGAAATGGGCATTTCTTGCATGCCAGACTTGGTGGTCTAGAGGGATACCTCCTGCAAATGTAAAGCCGCTCATTTTTCTATCAATTCTTCTCATCTGACAAATTAGTCCTTCTAAATCACAGCTGGAGTCATGTTTTCTCTAGTTAAAATATCCAATGATTCCACATTCCTTAGGGAAAACAAAAGTCTATATCCATCAGCCTGAAATTCAGGGGCTTCATCAATCTGTCTACCTTCCCAAAGCCACTCAGTAAGGACAGTGAGAGGGTCACTACGTAAGAAAAGACTATTGACACCAGTCAGAGGAATTAAGTTTTAAACTGTTGTCCGGTTGCTAGGAAGTCACACTCTCCAAGACCACTCTTGCTGCACACACCACTTGGCCAATAGTCAGACAGTGAACACATTTTAGTACTTACCCAAATATAATTACAAGTGTAAATCTCTAAAAAATTGGGATTTGTTCCAGTCATGCTTTTCATAATAGCCACACACAGTAAAGCCTCATGTGAGCTTGGGGAGTGAGCCAAGCCCAGGATCGGAACGAAACAGACTGGGCTTGAATTCCTCTGCTCTGGCTGCAGCAGCCATTGCTGGTTGCATATCCAACAACCCAATGTGCACACACACCACCCACTCCCAACAGCCAGTTTTATTTCCATAAGCCACACCAGTCCACTGGGTCTCTCACTGAGCCAATCATTGAGAGCCGTGCAACTTAGGATGGACGTGAGCTGCCATTTGGCTACTGAGACCTAAGGACAACTCTGCTGGGAGGCTGGGAGGGGATGTCTCCTCTGCTGCTGGATTTAATTACTGTCAGGATGAGAGGCCTGAAGCAGCAGCTGTTATCTGTCAACCATGGGAGGAGACAGCCTGAGGCCAGAGCCTCCATGCAGAGACTGGCACAACACAAAGGTGGGGAAGACCAGGCCCCTAATTTAGTGGACCACTGAATCAATCAGTCCCTGAGCTGTTACCTACAGACTGCTTCAAAGTAAGGTGATGTTCTTATTTGTTTAATTAATTCACTTAAATTGGATTTTTTTGTTAATTGTATCCAAAAGGATCTGTTATCCTTGCTAAGCTTCAATTGTCTCCAAATATAGCTAGGAATGCCCAATTCATGAAATGGTTGGTAGGATTAAATGTATATAAAACAGTTAGCTAGGAATGCCCAATTCATGAAATGGTTGGTAGGATTAAATGTATATAAAACATTGCCTGGCATGCAACAGGTGCTCAATAGATAGTGATTATAGCTTCAAGTACTTGGCAGCCTCATTTTACAGGTAGCAAAAAATAAACTCTTCTAAGTACTTGCTTTTAACCACTTTAAAACCAATCCAATTTATTGAACAGAATTTAATCTTTGTGGAAGAATTATCAAAATTGGTACTTAGGATCATGACTGGGAGCCTTAGATATTTTTCATTTTAACATGGTGCATGCAGGCCCTGGCCCGCTTAGCAAGAGAGAATTTCCTGATGTGTGGAGATGTCTGTGTCTTTTCCTCCAGTGGCCGTCTGGATGGTCTCAGTGTTGGAGGCCTGGAAGATAAGTGAGATGGGGATCTGCAGTTCATCGGGGCTGCCCTGCATGAGTGAGTCTCTCAGGGGCCTCGGGGCATGATGCCTGCAGACAGAGGCACAGAGGGCTCTCCCAGCAGGCTCAGCACTGTGCAGAGCCCGGGCTGGCTGCACTGTCAGCAGAGCCTCCCTACCACTTGCCTATCTGGACACAGTGAATTGGAGGTTGGGAACTGGATTGGTAGCAACAACTCATGAGAAGAAGACAGTTAGCAGGTGCTGGTCAAGGCAAGAAGGCAGAGGGCAGGCCTGGGCCTTTTGCCCTAAGCTGGTGGACCATCCCTGCCCACATTGAGCTGTGGTCAAGAACAGGAACTGTGAAATGACTTGAGATGCAATGATTAACATTACACATTTTAAAAACCTGATTAGACCACAAAAGTTAGATCACAATGCACTCTAACAGAGCCGACTGGGATTCCCTCCCTTTGGTTCCGTCACCTGCTTCAGCTGAGGGTGGGGCCAGGGATAAGACTGTCGCAGGTGCATACTCACTGACGTGATCCTGCTTCATCACACCACTTGGTGAGCCCAGAGGAATGTGAGAACAGGATTACGGGTAAGTCCCTCGTCACTGGCTCAAAATCTAATATACTGATATTCATCAGGGACCAAATACCAGATAACAGAGCTTTCAGAACTGCATGAGAAGGAGCTCAGACTAATACAGAATGTGGACTTTCATCAAATCCTTTCTGGTTACTCAAAATTTTTCTCTATTGCTTCCTACCTCTCCTGGGTTGATAAATACCTGTATACCTAAGTTTCAAGTAAGTAAAAGTGTTACTTTAGACAGAGGTTGATCGATGATACAGATTCCCTTCCAGCCAGTGAGAGCCAGTTTTCCATTCTTCTACCAATCCTACACATAAAGGCTGACGCCCACCTTGATGGCAAATGAGTAAACTGAGACTGCTTTTTCGATGCTGGTATGTTCAGATCTTTTCATGTCTTCAGTGATTCTTCTGAGCTGCTTTTAATTAATGGTTCGTTTCATGGTGACTCAGCCAAAGTGGTAGATGAACAAAAGTAAACGAGCAAAGGTCTGAAAGACAAACCTTTTGGGGTGAGGAATTGTGGGTGTCTGCACATTTTCAACTGCAAATGATCTTAGAGTGATATCTGACCATTTATCACCTCTTTGAGTTCCTGTGCATCTACTTCATCTCTAATGATGCTGCTAAGGTGGGGGGAGGGGAAGCTTATCTACACATTATGACAAACACAGCAGCTATCCATTGACATTTATGTGACTGCAGACAAATGGAGCTATAGGAAGCTTCAATTGCCCAGTGCCTCATTGCCTAAGGGTAATTTGTGTTATATTGGGCAGGGGTGGAACTGTGATAAAGAGGATAGCATAATCTGTTGGGTTTCAAACTTGGGGAGTCTCAAGGAAACAGCTAAGACATGAATCTTCTTTGATTCAATGTGGAAAGTATTTCCTTAACATCTACTAAATGCATAACATGTAAAACTCCACGACATGGAATTTTAAGCACACACTCTACCCTCCAGGAAGAGATATTACTTCATGGAAGAAAAGTATCTACACACAAAACCATTAAAAGTGAAAAAACAGGATACAGGGATATATGTAATGTAAATATTTTATAAATACATCACACACATATCTTTACAGTTAAATTGAGAATTGTCAAAATAGAAAACATCAATTTGGTTTACTTGGTCTTGTATCTGTAATATCAAACTGTTAAAAAGTGACATCTAATAAATTAATGCAACTGCCTTCTTCAAGTGTTCCTCAACTCTCAATTACAACCAGTTTCCCTATCTTTTTGTTCTTGTACTTGGAATACACTTCTTTCCTAGCCCAATCAGCCTAAGTGTTCCAGGAGCAAACTGAGTGTCTGACAAAGGCAAGTTTATTGACCCATTACTATAGAGACTGCCCGTAGAAGAAATGTAGAAATGTTAAGATCTGGGGAAAGGGTGAAATTTAAATAAATTAGCATTGTGTGTAAAGAGTGAACATCAGATCTGGATTGCAAATAGGACTTAGGGTCCCGTGCCCTTAGAAACTACAAAGTTTAGATGTGGAATGTTGTGGCCCAAAAACCTGTATCTGAAGCTTTGCACCTCATTTAGAAATCAAGGCAACTTCTATGTGTCCAATTATGTAAAAGTGCGGTATTTCATTCTTACTGATACAGTTTGAAATAGCAAAATTCCTGATAGTCTACGATTTTAGAAAAAAGTTTCTCGGTAAGGGAGTTGTGGACCGTTTCAGCTGCAGTATGTCCTTGTGAAGAATATTGTTGCCTGTTAACACTGCAGCTGGCTTTATCTGTGTCCGAGGAAGGACAAAGCAGATTTATATTTTCTCAGTCTGAGCTAACTTTTACTTTCTCACCTCCACTACAACGTAAAACACACTGCCCTGTGTTTTGGTAAATTCAGGGCTGTCTTCCAAGCTAGGTTATAAATGCAAAGAGTTCTGTATCCCCACCAAGGTGTAGCACTGTCTCTTAGGTGGTGGATGCTCAAAAATATTTTTTGGACTGAATTTGATTACCAACAGAGCAGTATTTCAAGCTCGTTAAAGAGGGGGCACATCAGGCCCCAGCAAAACTAAGACCAGTCCAAGTCCAGGAGCAAGGCAGGGAGCTTTTCTACAGCAAAACACCTCCTTACTTGCAAAACTGAAGGCAGGCCATTCTTCCTCAGCTGCAAGAAACGTTTAACAGGATTTCAGTAGAAATGCACTCAACAAAGTTGTGCCTACAAGGGGAACTTTCAAAGGAAACAGGCTGCTATGTACACAGGTTAGCCTTCTGTGTAAATCCTGCTTACATGAACAATATGGTACTTTCAAACCTACATCTTTTCAGATTTTGCTCTTACAAATGAACAGTAATCACCTTTTTCTCTTATCCTTCGCTAGGCATACATTAATTACTTAAGAAGGCATGGCTTACCAAGTTTTTATTGCTCAAATAATGTATGTTCAATCATGTCAACTAAAATATATCATCATTAAATAATCACCTCCATTATAGAGAACATACTGAAATCATTTGTAGTGGGAAACTACCCCCACGGTACCCTTTAAGTAAAGGGCTTTTGTGTCATAGGAACACTTTCCACTCTCTCACCATGAAATACTAACATGCTGCAAGGAGCTGTGTGTAAATTGGTGTGGTGGGTATAAGCTAGAGGACAGACAGTACAAAAAGCTATTCTTTACAAAACCTAAAGACCAGAATATCTACACATTTAGTAATTTTAGGATAAACTTGGTAGGATTTGGTGTGCACATGATTTTCCATCTGACAAAGCAGTTTTGCTGTGTGCCAAACTGCAGACCAGAGTCCATCAGTCAACATTTGGATTACTAAATGAAAACCATTCTTAAAGAACATTCCTTACAGTATGACACATCTTGTTTACCAGCCACATCATCTCTGGCCCTGATCTCAGGACAGACACATAAAACAAAAATTCAAAAGCAGAAATGATGACAAGTGTCAACAGTGCTTCTCCATTTAAAAAGTTGCTTTGTTTTCATTCAACACGTGGAGCTCCCTCTTGAGACCAGGAGCAACATGATGCGTGTAGTAACTACAGTTGTGCCTTCGACCCAGGGGTCTCCTGCCTGGTGTAATAGGAAAGCTCCCTCACTCTATTTCAAGGCTACCTAACATACTGATGCACTGTCAAAACAGTGCATGGCATTTATTCCATATTTTCAAAACGTTCGCATTTAACTTCAGGCAGCTTTGATCTCAATCTGAAGTGCCATCTCCCATACAAGAGCCGTGGGTGGGAACAGGGAGGGGGAATTCTCAGTTAACTTTAGGCGTGGGCTGTCCAAGTCCAGGTTTTATCCAGTTCAGGTTTCCAAGTTTCATGAGGATGCTCCAGGAGGCTATAACAGCACATAAGGGAAAGAAAAATGCTTGCTTGCTTGATAAAGAATGACTTCAGTTCATCTCTTTGCTACTTAGGCAAAAATGTCGCACTTCCACTTATTGAAGAGCTTTAATCACTTCTTTCTGCTACTGTTACTCATTCCGTAGACAATTACAGGCCCATGCTGGAATGCTGCTTGAGAATGGGAAGTGAGCTAACTAAGAACGTAGGTGGCACAGCCCACAACAAATGGGTCTCCGAACACAATAAATTATCAGTTCTTTTTATAATGACTTTGATAAGTATGAAGTTACTGAGATTTTCTGAGGGAAATAACTAACCTACTTAAATTATTAGAAATACAGATCAAAGGAGCATGTATCGTGAGTAAATGTTAGAATATAAAACTGAAATCAGAATCCTCTCCCACGCTAAAGATTAAATATTTCAGGATTGGGATACCTATGGTTAGCTCTGTGCTGCAACAGTAGAGCAACTGTCCAAACCAATCCCCGCTATCACCTCAGGTTGCTTGATAATGTAAAACATACCACTTACTGAGTTTGAGATCACATGTTTGCAAAACAGGAAAATTTCTTTTTTCTGGGTAAGAAGACGTCATTTACAATATACATATTAACAAAGGAAGAATGCAGAACCTAAATTGATGGGTGCTTTAATCTCTGTAATGAATTAAAGGCAATTATCATGTCCATATAATTTAGCATTAAGGGAAGGAAATCAGTCTTACTTTTCTTTGTTATCTTTGTAATTAACTTTGCGTGGTTCTGGTGATCTAGCACTAATGAGAAACTGTACAAAGTCTAACCTTACAGAAACACAGAATACTAGCAAATACTGTTAAAAAGGCACTTTAAGGTTGAAAAAAGCTTGGAATGTTACCCAATCCCTTACCTTTTATGGTTCTCCTTAATTTAAGAATATAAATGGCTGTGGTTCTGATAATGAAATTTTAATGTACTTTGTCGTGCCTTGGACACTCTTTTAAAGTTCTAGGATGCAAAAACCATATCTATTCTGCTATTGTCTCCCCAGCATCTTTTTTCTTATGTAGATTTTTAAAATTAAGGTATCATTGATATACTCTTATGAAGGTTTCACATGAAAAGCATTGTGGTTACTGCATTCACCCATTTTATAAAGGCCCCCCAATGCCCCATTGAAATCACTGTCCATTAGTATACTAAGATGCCAGTCACTACTTGTCTTCTCTGTGCTACACTGTTCTTCCCCGTCACCCCCCTACACCATGTATACTAAACGTAATACCCCTTAATACCCTTCTCCCTCCCTCCCCACCTACCTTCCCCCACCCCTCCCCTTTGGTAACCACTAGTCCCTTCTTGGGAGTCTGAGTCTGCTGCTGTTTCATTCCTTCAGTTTTGCTTCATTGTTATACTCCACAAATGAGGGAAATCATTTGGTACTTGTCCGACTTCACCTGGCTTATTTCACTGAGCATCATACCCTCTAGCTCCATCCATGTTGCAAATGGCAGTATTTTCTTCTTATGACTGAATAGTATTCTATTGTGTATATATACTTCTTTATCCATTCATTTACTGATGGACACTCAGGTTGCTTCCCTATCTTGGCTGTTGTTAATTTGTTAATAGTGCTGCAATAAACATAGGGGTGCATATGTCTTTTTGAATCTGAGAACTTGTTTTCTTTGGGTAAATTCCTAGGAGTGGAATTCCTAGGTCAAATGGTATTTCTATTTTTATTTTTTGAGGAACCTCCATACTGCTTTCCATAATGGTTGAACTAGTTTACATTCCCACCAACAGTGTAGCAGGGTTCCCTTTTCTCAGCATCATTGCCAGCATTTGTTGTTCCTAGTCTTTTCTATGTTGGCTATCCTAATTGGTGTGAGGTGATACCTCATTGTGATTTTAATTTGCATTTCCCTGATATTTAGCAATGTAGAGCATCTTTTCATGTGCCTGTTGGCCATCTGAATTTCTTCTTCTAGTAAGTGTCTATCCATATTCTCCACCCATTTTTTGACAGGGTTATTTGCTTTTTGGGTGCTGAGGCATGTGACTTCCTTATAATTTTGGATGTTAACCCCTTGTCGGATATGTAGTTTATGAATACATTCTTCCATACTGTAGGATGTCTTTTTGTTCTGATAGTGTTCGTTTTTGCTTTTGTTTCCCTATCTCTCCAGCATCTTGAAGTGTTTAGCATAATGTTCCAAATTAATATTGCTGAATAAATCACACAGTGAATTACTATTGCAACCTAAGGAACAGCCTTGTTTTTAATGAAATCATGGGTATTTTGCTGAAAATGACATCCTTTAAATAGGAAAATGAAACGTTTCCCATAATGCAGATCCAATTTGCTTTTGAGAGCAGCAAATTTAGTATACTCATTTATGAAAGAGGGGAGAAAAGAGAGACCTCTAGTGGACAGAGCGAGTCTAAACTACAAAGCCACAACTGCCCTCCACCTCCTGCTGAACGTCTTTGAGTCATTTGTCTTCTCTGTGAAATAGCTCAAAAGCAAGTAGTTATTTCAATCTCAGAAATACTTGAATGCTAATGATTGGACAAGTCGTCTTCTATGTGGGTTTAATACGCCATTTCCTTCTTTCTTCTTGGGGAAGAAAAAGTCCTTAAAACCATTTCATTCGTGCTTCCAAGTGCCCTATGGAATGATGTCCAGGGTTGCAACTTTCATTTCTGAAGGTGAAGAAAGAGAACCAACAAGTAGGAAAAGATAGTACTGCTCAGATCAAATATTTGAGATCTATCAGTGGCAGGTGAATCCACAGACATACAATTCAAATGTACTCTGAACGTGAGATCCATTAGCAATACTTTTTCTTGAAGTTATTAAAATATACATATATAGGAGTTGAACCACTTTTTCAAAATGGGCCATCTTCAAAGGGATGCATTTTTAAAAGACAGCTAGCTATAAATGGATGTGTAAAGAGAATTTGTGCCAAATACGTGACCTATTTTAAAAATAGACATCACTCTGCTTATATCATGGACATTCTTTTTAATTACTGGATCAAAACAGTGATAGAATCAGAAATAACATTTCCACCAGTCCTTTTTGGTCCACATAACTTTACTCAACAAATATTTGAGCATTTGCATCAGCCAACAACTTTATAACATTAATACAGACTTCACTTCATTGTAGCCTAACAATGCTTTGCAAGTCTTAAAGCCAGTTGAGGTACTTTCTAATTCATAAAAATCCACTTATGCCACTGGCAAGTTTAACTTTTGGTATTAGTGAAATCTGAAATAAGGAACACGAACTTAGCCAATGTGGACATACATGGACAAAATGTGCAGGAGCTTAAATATACCATGTGGCCTAGATCAGGCCAGTTTATAAAGTTCCAATGGTTGTTCCGTATGTGGAATGTATTTTTTTCCCTTCTTTTTAAAGATCATTATTGGCTCATAACATCCAATTCAGCCTCAAATATTCATGCTGTTTTAGGCTCTTGCTATTAGCTTAGCACTTTAGCCTGGTATATAGGCATCATGCATGATTTGGTAAACTTGTTTAGGCCATTTGATACCTCCCTCATCAGCAGCATCTAGCACAATGTTGATAGTAGCTTTCTTTCAAAATATGGGTCAGAGAGACTAAGCAAAGTTGTGAAATAAATTTTGAAATAAACATTTAATATATGCTATTCAGTATACAAATAAAACCATCATTACCAACAAGTTCTATTCTGCCACTAATTATGTGGTCTTTGCCAAGTCACTTAAATCCGTGCCTTCATCTGCAAAATGTGAATCAGATTGGACCAAACTGAAAATTCCAATTTTTGATGTCAATGGCGTGCATGTGTGGTTTCGACCTTAACTGCATCAATTAAGTTTTTCAGTCAGTGTCTGAGGGCTGCAGACAGCCTCCAATCTTATTCCCCCACTCTTCTAACTGGCTTACAGTTCCATGCTCACCTTTCACCCCAGTTACTGATTATTACTCAAGCTATTTTTTCCATACTTAAAGTATCTTCCTCTCTTAGCTCTTGATCTACCAAAACATTACCAATTTTCAAGGTCTTGGGAAAGAGAAATCAGTCTATTCCAGCAGAACCTGCCTTGTAAAGTACTTGTTATCTCATGAATGTACATGATATTCTAACTGAACATTATGGCACCAAAAACAAGCCTCATATTATCTTATTGTCCAACCCTCTAAACAGTGGACTAAGAATTCGTTTGGGAAAGACTGCATGTACTCCCAACAAGAGAAAGGATGTACTGTTCCAATTCCACTATCAATTTTCTAATGAACTTCCAAGTGAGAGTAACAATCTGTTGTACCACTGACACTTATTCATTGAAAATGGAGGGAATTTTGAAGTTATCATCTCTAAATTAACTGTTTTACAATGGGATTTGGGTAAGATAGAATCAAAATTGATCAATAAAAACCAGAACTAGAAATCACTAGAGTTTCTACTGTTGTTGAATGTTATAAAATATTCAGGGCATCGTACAGTGCTCTTTAAGCGCACCATCATTTACACTGTGGAGATTTCAAAGTGATACTAAGACCTAGTTAAAGAACTACTGAAGATCTACTTCAGAAAACGTATTATCACTTAATAATCCCCCAGTTCTATGTAGAATGTCAGTTTTATTTAAGGCAAATACTAGAAAAGAAAAATGTAATAATTCAGTCTTACATTTTTGATACATACAGGTACTTTTAAAGGATCAAAAATTGCATATTCAAGTAATTTAAAGTTTTAATTTCAAAATGAAAAATGGCTTTTATTCACTCATTCACTCATCTACCAAACACATTTACTTAACCACTACTATGTACCAGGCCATATTTAAGGCACTAGAGGTAACAAGTGAGTTAAGACAGATCCTACTGTGTACTTTTCTTCAACTACTGTTGGATCTAACATACATTATTTTAAGTAAGAATTTTGGACATACTAACAAGACTGATTTTAAACCATAGCCACACTTTATATCTTTAAACTTTCACCCTCCCTAGCTGAGTTTTCTCCCTCAAAACATCCACCATCTTTATGAAGAGAAATTCAAAGCTTAGTACTAAGATCTCTCAGAAAGCCCACTGCTCTGAGTGACTGTTTACTACTACACTAGTCTCTAAGCTCAAGGCAGAATGTTTTATTCATCTTTACGCACAATGCTTGACACAAAGTATGTAGTCAAGAAATGAATCTAGGAGTGGAGGCCCAAAACTTGAGCAGTATTTAGGTAGAATAAATCAGCTGTAGTATTTAAACAGAAGTGAGATTGTTTTGATGACTCAGGATCTTAGTTTTAATTTAATGTATAAAAGTCACAAAAGCAATGGAACACTGAAAACCATTAAAGAATCATGTGTTAAATCAAAATATCAGAACAATTTTTTGTTCTAATTTTCAATATTCTGACTTTTCAGTAACTATTTTTTTCTAAATCATTCATTTCTATTTTTGTTCCTTTTTTTACTATTCCTCTGTTCATTGAAACAGTGTTAACAGAATTCTCAATTCAAATAGGTGTTACATAATTTCAGTTTCCAAGTATCCAATGAATCAGTTAAAACTGGGTTATGGCATGGAGAATATCAAAGACAACCACAGATTTAATTTATTTTTGTTAAGATTCCATCAAGACCATGCACTTTATATTAAAGGTTCTGGTACACTGAAAAACAAGTTATGTGGAAGAAGGGTGAACACTTTCATAGTATTGAAGAGTTTTCAACAGTGAATAGCAGAAATCCTTTTTCTGAACACTTTGCAGATCCTCCAGGCACATCTAAAATTCTTGTTTAAAGTCCAGTTACATGTCTTATGGATCTTATTAAAAAACAAAGTATGGATTTTCAGGACTTAGTATGAAAGTTCCCCATTACTTCTCAATAACAACTGTGTCGTTGACCAACTGTATGGACTGTGCTAATACACTGAAGTATGACCTAAGACACAGGATTCAATCCAAGTAGGTGATGCTTCACTACCAGAGTTTGCATATATCTATCTGAGTTTGTGTATTATTTTAGCTAATACATTTAGTGTCCATTAACCTAAGTTGGGAATCTGGATACTCATAGTTAGAGAGGCTGCAGAGGGCTAGCCAATGTACTCATGCCTTGTAATGAACTTCAAGAGGTCAGGGAACAAGAGATGACAGTAGGCAAAGCTGGGCTGGTAAGAAAAGCAGAAATACCCTGGACTTTATAACTGACAGACTAGTCCTGTATTTAGAGGAACAGAGCATGCTTTATAATGGTAAAAATAAACTTTTACAACATATACAATTTCCTCAGTTATGTTACAAGCACACTGTTACTATCTTAAGGGTTATCTAAAAGAAGAAATTTTCTGTTTATATATTCTTCCAGGACTTCTCTGTAGAGGCAAAGAATAAAGAATGTAATAGCCTATAATTCCTATACTTCCCATTATTATTTCTGAAGATATTTCTAGAAACAACTGCAAGAACAGTTACTTCAAATCTGTTGATGTAGCTTTGAAAACAAACCAAAAGTTGTACTGGGGAACCAATATGCTTTGTCTCTAATCAGAAAGATAGATCAGAAAAAGTGATTGTTTACAGTATATGCCACTTACTAATAATGTTTAAGGGTTAAGTTGTGAATACATGCTTACTATAAGGAATAGACCTCAAGTGAGATAACCACCATCTATTTTATTTCTGTCCATTAATATTTCCAAATTTTGATAAAAGCCCTGCCAATTAAAAAGGAGACATTAGATAACATCATAACTACCACAAATGAATCCACTGAAAAGGCTAGGTTATATTCTTACAATTAATAAAATTTGCATCATTAATCCAAAATAACACCACCACCTTATATTTAAATTGAATTAAGGTCCAGAAAGTTCAAAGAATTTATCCAAGATCATACAAATATACTTTCCACGTTTTAATGATAACAACAAAGATATCAAACTGAAGGAGTTGTATCATCAATTTGTAAAGCAAGAATGAACACTTCAGTCACTGGACTCAGTTTGGTGTTTTTCCAATGTACCATGCTCATGCAACCTGATATCAACCAGTGTTAAAAATCTGAATTCATCTTGGCCAACCTCTGTAATATACAACCAAAGGTGCTCTCAACTAAAGAAATGATATACAATGACAAGAGAGATGTAAAAAAGAGCACTGTCTCTATCATACTATAACTCACTCCTATAATAAAATAAGAACAAAAAGGATATTAGGAAACATACAAGGAAGGCTGGAGTCTTATTTCCCCAAGTTAAGTATAAGCTAAATGGAAAACTTCTAACCTCCAAATTTGCATATCAAACAGTAAGAACATCTTTATATAATTATGCATAAGATTATAATCTACAGCTCTGTAAGCTTGTGTTTTGAGTTTATTCATTTACTGTTCAATCATCCTAGATGGAAAAGGCATACTTATTTTATGACAATGCTAGTAATTCTTATTGGACCAGAAGGATGAAATCTTTAATGCTTATCAATTTAGTTCTGTATCAAAAGATCTTTGAAAAAGCAAAGTGCAGAACAGTACATACAGTAAGCTATTTGTATAAAATGAGGGAGCTATATTCATTTCTATAGGCACAGAATTCATTTCTGTAGGCACAGAATAAAAATATTTACAAGACCTTTCTAACAGTGTAATGAGAAAATGAGGTTAGGGTGGGAAAGGAACCTACTTTCACTACCTACTTTTTGGTGCTTTTAAACATTTTTTTTTACAATGTTTATGAAATACTTTTTCAAGTAAAAGTAGATGTCTGATACTACTATGACTATAAGACATAGTTCTTTACTCCCACAGTCAAAGAATTAAGATTCACATAAATGATGAATATACTTTTAAATACCCAGGTTCACTCTAAATAAAAACTATAGTTCATTCCCCAATTCTTTCTTTATATTAAAGACAAACAGCACAACACTTAAATAGTTCTTTAACTTTTAGTTAGGGTTATACTTACTCCTATGTGATGTTTTTATGGATAATGAAGTTGAAGTATTCACTGGTATTACTGCCTAAATTCTAAAAAGCCTATAAAACATCTCTTAATTTAGTCTTTTATAAATAACTGGTAAAATAACAAGTTCACAAGAAGATTCTACGACATGCATCAGAGATTTAAATGAATCCCACACTCCAGCAGAGACAGAAATCATATAAAATGCATAAGCGCAAAGTAAAATGAAACTGCTTCCTAAAAAATAAAAACATTAGAAAAGGTAATTCAGTTTTAATTTATTTTCATCACTTTTTCTTCATGATCCAGATATTTTAAAATGCAAAGAAAACGAACTTTCCATGATATGTCAGGGACTGGCACTAAAAAAATTTTCAGACTGCAAATGAGTTATACAAATGAAAGTAACAAATGGAGATCCAGTTATCAAAATGAAAGCACTCAACATACTAAAAGTTCACAATTATTTGTTTAAAAGCACATAAAAAAGTCAGCTTGCTAACCAATTTGTGATTTTTAAAGAACTATTGCAGAGGTTTGAAGAAAAAAGATTAGTTAACTTATAAAGAGATTAAAGAGCTTGAAACAAGTATTTAAAGAAATTTGTGTCTTTATTAGAATGGTGTTAGGCTTTAAATATACCAATTTGGTAATCAAATTATTTGTTTTTTAATAAGAAATGACACTACAGAACTGCAATACTGGTCCAACAGCCTTGTCTTTACTTTTCCTTTCAAGCGAGAAACAGAATGTGAGTAATCAGAAAGCACAAGCAGGCATCAGTTAATCCAAGATACTAGCTTCTTAGTTCCAAAAAGCACTTGCAAAGAAAACCACTGGGAGGTGCTCAGGGAGCTGGGAGATGGAAGCAATTCATAATAACTGGAATCCCATGAGTGCTGTGTGTACGCCAAGTCTCTTGAGGCTATTTTTTAAATTTATCCTTTACTTGGTCACCTTTTTTTCCCTCAAATACTAGTTTTTCTTCAACTTTTTTTCCTCAAAGTATAAAAAGTATGAAATATAAACAAGCTCTTGCACTGTACACTTAGAAGTGCACAATTCAAGCATTATAGAGCTATCTACATACTGATAAATCCCATCAAATCTTGAATAATTCAATAATATACAAAATATCAGGGCACAGAAAGAACTAAAACCCACTTCTTTTTGTTACACATAAGATTAAAATATTCAGTCTAAAGAAAAAACAATCATTTTGGCTCTCCTCTAACATTTGCATGTTGATATACTTATTAAAATATTCCTGTATAATTATGTTTGGTCTTATTATTTCAAGTCAGGTTTAAAACCTCAAAACCAGCCATCCAGACAAACAGGTAATCAGAAAGACTATTTCTTCCCCACGTCCCTAACCCCAATAGCTATGAAGTCAATTTTACGACATGACTCCAAACACTGGATTGTGACGACAAATGCTAGGTCCAATTTCTTCATAATCCTTTTTGGTGTGGCATACTTGGTAGAACTCAGGCTGAAAATAAAAAGTACATATTTTTATACAGGTCAAAAATCTACCCTTTTTGGATATGCTCTAAAATAGACTTGTTACATCTAAAATGTTTATTACTAGTCCATCCAGGGTACCTGAACAAAGCTTAGAAATTCTAGCAATCATAACTTAAAATTAGTTATAAATTTTTATCAGAACTGAAAAGGAGCAAGCACTTAACTCATGTCCCTCCATTCCCCCTCCTCAAAACCTATTCTCATAGGTTTTTCAAATTTGGAGGAAAAGAAAGGTTGATTCTCAACTGCTCAGACTATTCTGCTGAGGCTTTCCCATATTATAAAGATCAATAATCTTTATAAAGCAGCTTTAATACAAAGTATAGATAAATTACTCTTAGTTATGCTCAGAAACTTCTAGATCAACCTACTCTCCTCACTTAAGGTCTGGTATAAGACAGACTATATTCCATGCTCTGTTACCTCATTTCTCAAAGGGCAAAATTACAAACTCAACTAGGTTATATAGCACAATTTAGACAACTAAAATTAAGGAAGAAAATAACTTTTTAATGGTTTTAAGTTGAAGTCTGTATAGTTTTCAATAATTTAGATAAAAGCCCCTTTATTTTATTTGATACTTTGTGCACTATAAGACATGGCAGCAAAATTTGCTAGGCTGATCATACTAAAATACCTTTTAAAAGGGCTTTAAGATGTTTTGGTTTGGGAGAGGGTTCTTAGAACAATTCCCTTTACTCAGTTTAGAACATACTTATGCAGTGAAATGTAATTCTTATCTTAGTGCTTATAAATATCTGTACAGAAAGAAATAATGACCTTCTGATATCTGTTGCTATGATAATTAAGAGTTTTCCCTATAAATTTTAAAACTCTAAAAAAAAGTCTGCAAGAAAAATATGAACATTAAACTTCCACTTTAAAAAATACTGTGTATATACACATCTAATTTTAAAACTTTCCCTTGAAATATATAGATTAAAATGTAAAGAAATTTCCCTCCTTCTATACTGTGCAAGTAAGATGTAAGCATTTTTCTAACCAACTAAGAGGAAAATGTGTGCCTTGGCAAAAAAAAAAAAATTTTAAAGTAAGCTTCATCTCACCGTGGAAGCCAGCATCGATCCTCCAAACCAAACTGCATATCGCTGCATGTGGTGTGTAATGACTTGTACATCAATAGGTTTTGGCTAAAAACAGACATAGTAAGATCAGTTAAAAGTAAATTTCAAATTAACAGATTCTGTATCATTTAAAGTTAAATGTACATAGACAAAAATGTAATGTTTTGAATATTCAAAAATAAATTTAAAACTTTAAAAGAGGCAGGAGGTGCACAAGAAACAATACAAAAGAAACAAATCAAATTAATTTTATTTTATTAAGAAACATAACAACACTGAAGTGGAGGAAAGAACTAACCCAAGTAACATGTGAACACAATATTACAATTAGGCTCTAAGGCTTAATAATAATACTAAACAAAGATTCAAGTAGATTAACAGTTCTGAAACTACTATATAGGTATTCCACAATTGAGCAGAAACATAAATACACTGCAGATAATAGAAGCCAGGTTTCCCCCTGTCAGAAGGTATTAGAAATATGGAAATGTAGAAGGCTCTAAAGAACTTAACAGTACTCTGAAACTGACAATATCAGTATGAATAGTTTATTTATATAGACGTACACACACACACACACCACCCCTAGCTCTGACCACCAGGAAGGCCTAGAAGCAGTGACCCCCAGTAACAAAGAATACACCTACTGTCTAAAACTGGTGTTCCTAATAGCATTCTCACTACATTTTGCTAACCAACTAACTAAAAAGAACAAGGTGTGCCTTGGCGAAAAAACTGAAAAGGCCGATTCCAAGAGTGGAGAAGAGAAAGTACAAGATGGGCATGGAGTAGCTTGCTGTGCTAGAAAGAAGGGCTTGAAGAATACTGAGGCCCCATCAAAAGGACATTAAAGCTACTTTTGAGTGGGTTTCACAGGCCAAATCTGAGAATGGAGCATAAAAATTAGTGACATTAATGGTATTAACGATGTTGATATTTTATCACAATATTAATGATATACAGCCTAAAGAATAATACGAGAAATCAGGAATTCATAGAGATATTACTGAATGAATGAATGAAGGAGAAGGAGGGAAAATTTCCTTACAGTAAAATGGACTAAAAAAACAAAGAAGGTATGACAGAATTTGCTAAATACCATTTAGACAATACCACGGTAATAACTATTTTAGGAAAGGAAACCAGTGTTGAAAGTTTGATGAGAAACAGGTTTAGTTACATAGTATGCAAGTATCTACCCGTAAGATTCTTATTATATGTAATAAAAATAGTAATAACCTCATAGTAGAGAAACCTGACAAACACAGTTTTAACAAAGTGATCAAACGAATCATATCAGGTGTCTAGTGATACAACGCACTAGAAAGGATATAGTAAGTAGCACTTCTGTGGTATTACTGTCAAAGGTGCATAATGAGAACCTAATATCTGACAACCCCAAACTGAGAAGATCTATACTCTTTAAAGACATTACAGTTATAAATGACAAAAAGACTACTTATTCCAGATTGAAGAGACACAGTTCAAAAATGTGATCCTGGATTGGATCCTAGACTAGAAGAAAGTATTTTTTCTTCTTTTGCTATAAAGATAATAATGGGAGAATTGGTGAAATGTGAATCAGTTCTATAACTAGATAATATATTATATCAAGGTTAATTTTCTGATTTTGATAATTGTAATGTCCTGTTTTTAGGAATATGCACTACAATATTTAGGAGTAATGGGTTTCCGTATTTGCAATTAGCTCTCAAACAGTTGGAAAAATACAATTTTTGCAAGTGTAGGTATATGTGTTTATTCATACATATTTTTATAGAAATAGAATAAAGCAAATATAAAATGCTAACACTTGGGGAATCTAGGTAAGCAATACATAGGAATTCCTTCTACTAGACTGCAACTCTTCTGTAAGTATGAAATTATTTCAAAGTAACTTTTTAAACTTCCATACCATATAAAGATATGGTTTTTTTTGTTATTAAGAATTAGATTGAAAGGGAGTAAAGCTAGATTTAGATACAGAACTAAAAAGATCTATAAAAAAATGTTTATATGGTAAAATAAAGGAAAGGAGGCAAGAGTCCTGCAATATACAGGGTTTTAAATCCTGTTATCATTAGGTATGTCAATACAGTGCTGGATCACTGGAAAAACAAAATCCAAAATCCCTCATTTCTCATTTAGAAATGTACAAGAAGCTTAAAAATATGCTAAACATTTTTACTTTATTGAAATACTAAACTCAAAAACAGTATTTTATTTCACAAATCTGTAACAAGTCATTATAAACTAAACTTATTAAAACATTTAACTGTTAACTGCATTCCAAAGGATAATTTTTAAGATAATCAAAATTTACGGACTGAAAGTCAGCTGTCATGCAACTTCTCAGCAAGCAGGAAATCCTAGAAGGCTACATTTTACATTTAAGTAATTCTGAATGACTAGTAGCCCTCACTGTTGGTATTTTCCAACTTAAATAAAAATGTAAATAAAACGTATTCTCTGAATCAATGTTCTGATTCTACAATAACTCTACAATAAACAAGGAAACTCTACAATGAAACACCAATTCACTGAAAATTTGTCTCACAAATATAGAGAGCAGACACCTGAGATTTTAAAATTAATTTTGATTTTTCAACAGCTAGCCCAAAAGGCTAGGATATACAATCTGTTAAACCACCAATTTGATTTCACACTATGAGGCTACTATGGGGGAGGCTGGAGACACCCTGCGAAAGCAGGCTTGACCATGCAACATCAGCTTCTCTCCCACAATTCTGGTTTACTTCCCTGCTACAGGGGTATTAAAAATTCTGTGGATCCATACACTACTATTACTGGAGTATGCAAAGAACCACTATATATGTAAATTATCTGTGATGGAGATCAAAAAATTTCTCATGGCTATAACTAAGAATATTTTCCAGAAACACAGGTAGTATCCTAGAGAAATCAAATGACCAAAAGTCATAGATGTGAATCTATAATATTAATCATTTTCCATTAGAATACCCAACAGGTTCGTCCTAATTTCCTGAATAAAAGCAAAAGTTGGCAGACATTTCCCATCCCCATTATAACAATTGAGGTACCTTCAACCTTCCACTGATAATTGAGAAAACCTACCTTCAATCTACCACCACTCAATTCTTCACTTAATTTCAGCCTGGCATCTACAGTTCTTTTCAAATCTCTCTGCAAGCGACGTCCAAAGTCCCTGAACATGGTTGAACCTCCAGAGAGGACAATATTCTATATTAGTGGAGACAAATAAATGGCTTTTATTCAGAGAAAGCAGAGAAATTTTAGAGACATAAGAAACTACTAAAATCTTGTACTCTTTTGAGTTTTTAAATTTAGTATTCAACAAAGGACAGAAAATAAAGTTTCCTTATATTATGACAATTTTGCTGCGAATACTGACCTTGTAGAGAGGGCGTCTGACATCAATAGGACAATTCTGAATTACTTCATCTACAACTTCTGAGATAGGTTGAGTAAAGTCTGGATTAGCAAACTGAAAAGTAAAGTTGGATATATGACAGAGATTAGATCACAACTGATTTAAATATCTCAATAAAAAATTAAGAAAGTTTTCAGTTCAAAATCAAAGACTTAGAAACCGTAACTTCTAGTCTCTGATTCAAATTAAAGACACTGAAATTAAGAGATTTCAGAAGAAATCAAATTAAAATGATAATATATACCATTTCATTACCATCAGAATAGGTATTAAAAAAAATTTAAAGCCACACATAAACTATGAGGTGGCAAAGATCTGCATAAATGACCTGTTTACACTGCTGATGAGAACAGACACTGATGTTACACTTTGGAGAACATTTGGAAATATCTAAAACAATTTTAAATGTACACACTACTAACTTCTTTTCTTAGAACAAACCACAAAGGACTCCCCCACACATGTGCTGTTACATAAAAGCATATTCAAGGCAGTTTTGTTTCTAAGAGTAAAATCAACCCAAAAGCTCATTCCAGGGTATGAAATAAAATGTACAATCAATACTCATTATTCATGGATTCTTTATTTGCAAATTTGCTTACTTGCTAATATTTATTTGTTATCCCATAATCAATACTCATAGTGCTTTCAGTCACTCATGGGCATGCCCATGTGCAAAGCTGTAAAAATTTGACTTGACTGACACACATTCACAGCTAAGGTCAAACAAGACAACATTCTGCATTTATACTATGTGTATTCTTTTACAGATCTATTTAGTGCCACAGTACATTTTTGTGGGTTATTTTGCAGTTTAAAATGGTCCCAAGCATAGTGCTTAACTGCTATCTACTGTTTCTAAGCATAAGATTAGGCATGTATAAATTTCTCCAGTTTTTAAAATTAATTTTAAGTTATTTAGAGACTGAGCATACAATGAAGAGATATAACATTACTTAAGTGATAAGCTGTAATGATACAAAATATTTTAATTTAGATAAAGTACAAAAAATTGAGACAGGATTAAAGATGGCGGCGAGAGAGGTGAGACAGAAACCTCCTCCCAAAACCACATATAATACGAAAATATAGCAATACATCAAATCCTGAAAGAGCAACAGGAAAGAAAGCTGTGCCAGACTGCATACACCTGGGGAAACCAGCAGACCTCAAGGAAAAGGGTAAAGTACCAAAGCCGTGATCCGGCAGGATCCAAGCCCTTCCCCAACCCCAGCTCACCAGAGGGAAGAAGAGAAACAGAGTGGGGAGGGAGTAGAGGCCTAGGACAGCAGAACAGCCAGCCATGGATATCTGCTTTGGGAGCACAAACCTACATTGCATGGTGCTCTGGAGATTAGTGGGGTTGGAAAGCTAAGACAGGTGGAATTCTTGGAGAGCTTGAGATTCCAGTTGCTTGTGGAAAACAGGGATCCACATCCAGACACTCTGAGACAAAAGAAAGGTGGGAAGTCTGAGAGACTTCCTAACAGCGAGAGGGGGCTGCTAAAGAGGCAAGGACTGCACAGAGCTTACTGCTCAGGAGAAAGAACAGGTAGACAAAATTGTCCAGGCACACTCTGCCCAGCAGGTTGGGAACTTTAAGAGCTTCAGGTGCTCCATCCCCCTGAGCTGGCTATGCAGGTCCGAAGCCCCCCACTGCAATACCAGCCTGCTGCACCTTCCTCACCAGCACCAGCTCGCAAATCAGCCACCTCCACCACTGTGCCAGGCCAGCCAGAAGGCAGTACCACCTACAGCAGCTACAAGTGCAAAGCACAGAGGCTTCTCTGCATACTTGGCCCACTGGCCCTGTCAGTGGAGACAGGCATTCCAACTGGGATGCAGGAAAGGCCTCCTTTCCTCCCTACAGGCACCAGTGCTGCTTGCCTGGGACCCCCACCATCGCTCCAGGGGCTGAGCAGCTCCACAGAGTACAGCTTCCGGGCACTAGAGGGCACCATCTATAAATATGAAAGGTCAAAGGGATCTGGTTCAAACCAAAATCCCACAACCACCACAAAGAGGGCCAAGTGAAACTGAACTCATCAATCTTCCTGAAAGAGATTTCAAAATAAAAAGCATAAACATGCTAATGGAGCTACAGAAAAATATTCAAGAACTCAGGGAGGAATTCAGGAATGAGATACAAATGTTCAAGAATACAGTATCTAAAATGAAACATACAAGAAGGGGATTTAAAAGCAGATTAGATGAAGCAGAGTAGATAGTAAATGAAATAGAAATTAGAGAACAGGAATACAAAGAAGCTGAGGCACAGAGAGAAAAAAGGATCTCTAGGAATGAAAGAATATTGAGAGAACTGTGTGACCCATCCAAAAGGAAAAATATTTACATTATAGGGATAAAAGAGGAAGAAGAGAGAGAAAAAAGGGATAGAAAGTGTCTTTGAGGAGATAATTGCTGAAAACTTCCCCAATCTGGGGAAAGAGATAGTCTCTCAGGCCATGGAGGTGCACAGATCTCCCAACACAAGGGACCCAAGGAAGACAACACCAAGACATATAATAACTAAAATGGCAAAGATCAAGGATAAAGACAGAGTATTAAAAGCTGCCAGAAAAAGATCACATACATAGGAAAACCTATTAGGCTATCAGAATTCTCAGCAGAAACCTTACAGGCCAGAATAGAGTGTCATAATATATTCAATGCAATGAAGCAGAAGGGCCTCAAACCAAGAATACTCTACCTGGCAAGATTATCATTTACATTTGAAGGAGGGATTAAACAATTTCCAGATAAGCAAAAGCTGAGAGAATTTACCATCCACAAACTTGTCTCTACAGCATATTTTGGAGGTACTGCTATAAATGGAAGTGTTTCTAAGGCTGAATAGCTGTCACCAGAGGAAATAAAACCACAGTAAAGAAAGTAGACCAATTAATTACTAAGCAAATGCGAAATCAAACCAACCACTCCCAAAGTCAGTCAAGGCATAGACAAAAAGTACAGAGCATGATACCTAATACATAAAGAATGGAGGAAGAAAAGGGAGGAAAAAAAAAACCTTTAGATTGTATTTATAATAGCACACTAAGCAAATTAAATTAAGCTGTTACATAGTAAGGAAGTTACCCTTGAACCTTTGGTAACCATGAATCTAAAGCCTACAATGGCAGTAAGTACTAATCTACTGATAATCACCTAAATGTAAATGGTCTGAATGTAACAATCAGAAGACAGGATCATTGAATGGATAAACGAGACCCATCTATACGCTGCCTGAAAGAGACTCACTTCAATTCAAACCCAAAGACATATACATGGACTAAAAGTGAAGGGATGGAGAAAGATACTTCATGCAAATAATAGGGCAGGAGTTGCAGTACTTGTAGGGCTGGAGTACTTGTATAGACTTCAAAACAAAGTCACAAGAGACAAAGAAGGAAATTATTACTAACAAAGATTCTAATGACCTCTACTGCTGCAGTCTCAGAAAAAAGAAACTGGCAGCCAAAATGTATCTATCTGAAGCATGCTGATAAGTATACATAAGAAACCCTAACAGGGATATACACAGTGGGTACAGAAATGTGTCTCATGCTGAGCCTTGAGAACCCAACCCACGGACTAGCGTATGTTTTACCTGTTAGGGGTGGTCCATACTGTATTCTATGGAAAATGGGAGACTATAGCTCCACTTGGCTGGCTGACTGACTATGCCATTTAAAGGGAGGCTAAGATTAGAGGCAGGGAATGGCTTTGTTGATGATTAACTCAAGTGAGCAGCACAACAAACTGGATCCTGAAAACTTTTTTCCATGATTACATTAATTATCTTGAACCACAACCTTTCTAGGCTTTAGCTTGTGAAATCTCTAAACAACCTTCAGTTCTCAAAACATTATGCTTTCATGATCCTATAATGATACTTAAACTTGAGAACCTCTCATTGGCTTAAAAGAGACTTAATCCCCAAAATCTGGACAAGGAACATTAACAATTTGATAAAAATTAGGCTGTATAATATTCATTTTTTAAAGTGCTATCTTGTTGGGGGGGGGCATGGGGAGGGCTGTGCAACACAGAGAAGACAAGTAGTGATTCTACAGCATCTTACTACGCTGATGGACAGTGACTGTAATGGGGTTTGTGAGGGGGACTTGGTGATGGGGGGAGTCTAGTAAACATAATGTTCCTCATGTAACTGTAGATTAATTATACCAAAAAAAAAAGTTCTATCTCTTGGCTACTAACATTTAATAATGGATGTAACTGTGGAGTCACTGTGTTGTATACATGAAACCAACATAATACTGTATATCAGCCATACTTCAACAGAAAATACAAATATAAAATAAAAGTGCTTTCTTATCAAATTATTAATATAGACCTTACAAATTCTCTACACTGTTCTTTGTAAGCCATACTCTTCATTATTTACCTAAAACAATAACATCTTTATGAGATTAATTGTCCCATTAATATACACATATGATTACCTGTCCCATTAATTCTTTCCCATATTTAAGACAGTTTATCTGCTATACCATGACCAAGTAAAAAAGGCAAGGAAAGGGTCATTTATTCCTGTGCTATGCCCTTCTCATAGCAGTTTTTAATCAGAAATACAAAAAAGAAAGAATTTACAGAACCTTGAAATATTCACATACACTGGATTCACCCACAGTTAACTGATTTAGAAAAAATGAAGTCTGATTTGAAGATATCCTTTGAAAAAGCTCAGGAACTACTGTGCTACAGAACTCCAGGGAAGAATAAGTAGAACAATATACAGTAAAGTAGCAAGCAATGAATATTTAGTGAAGAAATGAAGGAAAAAAGAAAAATTAACAGTAAACAAATGAACAATAAATTTTTATAAGTTATTCAGTACTTGAATACTTATTGGCTCAACCCAGGTTCCCTACTAAGAAAGTTTTAGGTCTTTTCTTTCATTTTCAGCAAAAGGATTAGTCCTGCCTCTAACTGCTCTCAGATTAGGTCATAATATATTGCCAAGTAGCTATCAAGGAAGGAGTATCTTCTCTCTCTCCTGAAAAATGTATAAAGAATACACCCAAGTAAACATATCTGCCCAAATAGCTAAGGAAAATTTAATTTCCTTAAAAAAAGTGCCAAACCCATTCCTTATAAAATCAGTTCAAGTACTTGTGATCAATTTAGCAATTCAAAAATAAATATCCTTACTCTTTTATATATTTTATCTTCAGTGTTCAAGTTCAGATACCTACACTTTCACTTAACCAAAACAAAAACAGAAAAAACCTTTCAAATGACAGAGGAACTATGACACAGAGATACCTAAAACTACAGGAGAAAGAATCTTAAAATTCACCCAGGAAGTGACACAGTAAGATCATGCAATATAAAAACAGGTTATTCTCAGAAAACATGGTGAATTCAACATATATGATATATATGTAATTTTGTTCTTTCTATTAAAAGGACCAATAAAGAGAATATTTTTTAAAAAAAGGTATAATCCCAGCATGCATAACGTGGGGTGGGAGGGCGGGGCACAGAGAAGACAAGTAGTGACTCTATAGTATCTTACTATGCTGATGTAATGGGGTATGTGGTGGGAACTTGATAATGGGGGGAATCTAGTAACCACAATGGTGCTCACGTGATTGTATACTGATGATACCACAATAAAAAAAAGAAAAGGTATAATCCCAAAGTTAGAGAGACCAGAATAGCAAGAAATAACCACAAAATGTAGTAAACTGGAAAGCAGACAGACAACGCACTCCCTATAAAACACTTAACAAGGCATCAATAGGGAAAGCCAAGAACCAAGCTGTTTTGTCTCACAAATCCCCCAAAGAACTGGCTGCACCTGTAGCAGTGAAACTGAGGTAGACAGGCAGGAAGACTGGGTTGAAAGCCTTTCTGAGAAGCACTTGAAGACCTTGTCTTGCCAATGGGTTTCAGCCCTGGGCAAGTTCACTATGGATTCAATGTGACCAAAGAAATGACAGTAAAACGTTCTTGGGATGAAAGGGTTTATATCCAACTTTACTTCCGACATGGCAGGTCAGTCACTAGAATCCTGTCCACTCAGAGCAAGTCTACATGCAACAAGCCAGTCTCCTGCCTCTGGGCCTCTACCTGCACAGCCGTCCCAGTCTCTTTCCTTGGTGCTGCCACCACTCCAGCCTCTGCTCTACTCCCCTGCAGCCTTGCAGCCATGCAGCCATGCCACTGTTTCGCACAGAGCACTGGGTGGAGCTCTTTCATATAGAGTCAATAATGATGCATCACCCAGACGTGTGTAGTGAGCCAGCCAACAAGGGCCAGGTGAAAATACTGGCCATAGAAACCTTCACCTTATTCACAACCCAAATCACCCTTCCCCTGCCAAAGAAGTCTACTAAATGCCTCCTCCTCCTCATCCAAGTAGAAAAATGGCTAATCTGTTCTCCTAAGGGAAGAAACTAGACAGTTTCAAGATTCTTAGACACAGCTGAAAGGGATAAAAGAAGGGGAATTACAAGTGAAGGTATGCAGCCTAATGCTGACATAAATGCCAATCCTCTTACCCCATTTGGCTACTAACCTTAATCTTCTTCTAAGTCTTCTCTTTAAGTACATTCTGGGAACTGTCATACCCAAAATGACATGAAGAAATACACACAGGGCATTCCTCCAAAGAAAACGCCATAGTCAACAAGCCCTCCCCACAAAGCTCAGATTTCCAATCAGGTTTTCATTTGTCCCCTTCTTAAATGAGTGGTCCCAGAAGGTCTCCAGCATGACAAATACAGGAATCAGAACAAAGAGAAAAGGAAACTTGGAAGAAACAGACTGCGGATAAAGTGAAGGTTCCTGTGGCCAGGATTCTCACCTCGCCCTGGTTGCCTAGCTCACTACACACATGTGGACAATGAGTCATTATTGACTCTATATAAAAGCTCTGCCCAGTGCTCTCAGTGACATGGTGGCATGGCTGTAAGGCTGCAGGAGAAGAGAGATGAGACTGGAGTGGTGGCAGCACCGAGGACAGAAACTGAGATGGCTGCGCAGATAGAGAGGCCCAGAGGCAGAGACCGGCTTGCTGCATGCAGAGTTGGCTGAGTGGACAGGATTCTAGTGATTGACTTGCCACCGTGGAAATAAAGTTGGGTAGAACCTTTCACCCCAAGAATGTTCTACTGTCATTTCTTTCGTTACAATGAATCCATAGTGAACTTGCCCGAGGTTGAAACCCATTGGCAAGACAATTGGCAATAGTCGGCAGGGTTCATTGGTGACCAAGGATAAAAGAACAGGCTGCCCTCATGAAAGGAGGGTTTCAGCAAGCTGTACCTATGGACAGGGAGACATTCGAGTGTCCCCCAGTGGACATGTGGTACTACTGTAAAGGGGTGGATGACTGGGTTCTACCCCAAAAGAAAATTTGTTGCTGACTGAAATGGCATCACTACTAAATGCTGTGGAGATAGTAAAGGCCTAAGAGGAGGCAGCATGAGAAGGAGTAGAGGCCCAAGGAGAAGGAGCAGAGGCCCAAGAAAAAGCAGCAAGCAGGCTGCCAGGTGCCGTGGGGCAGGTGAAGAATGTAGTGGAGCCATCAGTCCCAGAAATAGAGGAGCAGAGGTTTGATGAACAGGTGGGAGTGGAGGCCCTGCTGGTGCTGGAGGAGGCAGCCCCTCCTTGGTTGAGACCCCACCTGGTTGAAAGCTGGTGGAAGGCCAGAAGGACTCAGCAAATGCGGGTTCTTTCAGGAGAAGTGCAGCCCCCTCCTCAGGTTGTGGAGCACTCCATGCTCTGCTTCTATCCTCAGGCTCAAGTACAAAAGGAAATATGGTCTGCCTCTCAAAGGAAGAATTTAAAAGGCCCTGTGAATGTTACAAGGACCCAGATGTGGGTTGGTTTGAAAAGGCAGGAGCAAACAGAAGGAAACTGGATGACTGGAGCTGTGGCAACAGTTGAGATGGGAGCAGCAGTTCCAGCTGCTGAGGATGAAACAGAAGGCAGAGATAAAGTAACAAGACCAGCCTGTGTGTCTGCAAGACTTTCTGCTGGAGAGGCTAGAGAGGGTGGGTATTGTAAGACCCAACGACAGTTCTTTTTGTTAACTCATTTGAGTAGAACTGGTTTCAATACAGCCAGGACGACCACTCGGTGTCAATGGATCTCCTCATGCTTGAGGGTTATTATAATTTGTCGTAAGTTTTATCTGTATGTTGTATTGTTATTATGGAATTTGGTTACAATGCTCCAGATTTCTTGCATAGGGACCATTGCAGAGGATTGAGGGCATACAGACTGAGAGGCAAGAATCTGGAGGAGTGGAGTGTGGATAAGTGAAGGTTCCTATGGACAGGATTCTCATCTGGCCCTGGCTGGCTAGCTCACACTACACATGTGTGGGCAATGTGTCATTATTGACACTATATAAAGAGTCCTGCACAGTGCTCTGTGCAAAATGGTGGCATGGCTGCAGGGTTGCAAGAAAGCAGAGGCTGGAGTGGTGGCAGTGCCAAGGACACAGGCCCAGAGGACGGCTGTGTGGGCCGAGAGGCCCAAAGGCAGAGACCAGCTTGCTGCACGCAGACTAGCTCTGAGTAGATGGGATTCTTGTGATTGACCTGCCACCATGGGAATAAAGTTGGGTATAACCCTTTCACCCCAAGAACATTCCACTGTCATTTCTTTGGTCTCATTGAATCCATAGCGAACTTCTCCGGGGCTGAAACCAGTTGCAAGACAAAAGGTTCTGAAACTTTCATCTCCCATGCACCCTATTTATTGGGGATCCTACTGGCAGATTATCTGCACCAAAATAAAAAAGTGGACAAGAAGAACAAGAAACATATGGGATAAAAGAAAGAGAGTTGTAACACAAAAGAGAGGCAAAGGGAATCCCCAGAATGATGATGAAGGAACATGAAAACTCTTTTTATCAGATGCAGAAGTAAACAGGTTCAGAGTGGGACATACAAGATAGTCTGAAAAATTAATCTAATAAAAAAATCGTATGTATCTAAAAATTCTGAGAACACAATTACAAAACTGGTGGAGAGAGATTAGAGTTAAATTAATGACAATTATTTTAAAACTAAGGAAACAACTTATGAATGACTCCATGGAAAACAAAATATAGGACAGAAATATTTCACAGTAAACTATGCTCAAATCTGAATAAAATTTGTGTTCACAAAAGGAGGGAGCACACTCAATTTTTGTCTTACTGAAATCACAATATAACTATTGTGACAGAAGGATATGGAAAGGTACTGTTTGGTTGGGACAAAAGAAGGAAAGAGAAGGCAGTACTCTCCCCTTTCACAGCTGAAAACTGATAGAAATGCCTAAGGCTAAAAAAAAACTTGAAGTTGCAATGTAACCAAAGTTTACCTCTGAAAAAAAAAAAAGAGAGCTAACCATTCAGATCATTCCTAGTTTTAGCTAGAATTTAAATAACTAGGACTTCTGAACAATGTGCATAGACATAACTGATGTTTTTTAAAAAACTTAAATTAAAAAAAAACAGATTTTTCAAAGAAATTACGAGGAAAAGAAACTATAGAAGAAAAAAAAAGATGTTTCAAAACTTTAAAACTTAAGAAAACTTGGTATAATCAGACAACAAAGATTACTCTATATCAGTTAGAAAATATTATATATGGAACATAAGCAGCAAGATAAATTTTCACCCAGACAAGTATCCCTTCCCTAAGCAGTATGATATAGCCAAAACACATTTTATTTACATACCTAATATTTCAAGGTTTTTAAGACAGTCAAGACATTATTAGCTAAGGAGGTCTGTAAATTTGTAAAAAAAACTGCATGTATTCCACTCATATGCTTTCTCCTTTGAAACCCGAAATACCTCCTATCTTCTAGTCTATTATCTCTCTTGTGGGAATGACAATATTTACCTAGGACTTTGGCTCAGGACCTTTCAAAATCCTCTAATGCCTGTCATCAGTTTGGGGTTTTAATATCTCTCTCCAACATTTCAACTTCAAAACAACTGATATTCCTTAACTCAAGTGACCTTTAATCTACCTCTACTTCAGCCACTCACACATACATGGCCCTACAGGGAAATTTGCCAACTTCTAGCTACAAGCAGTTGTCTCTGTCTTTGTCCTCTTGAATCCCCACTGAAATGATGGAAGGAATTTCAAAGAAAAGGCAAATGCCCAAGGACAAAGAGGAGGCAAGAAAACGACGACAAAATACTTCAACCCTGTTTGAAAACCAAAAAATGAATGCTGCATCCTAAGTGCTTCCAGAGGGGCATACTGGTAAGAAGTGAAGCCATTCATCCCTCTGGAATGATCAAAAGTCCCAGAAATTAAAGATGTAAATAAAGGAACAAGGCTTTAAAAATAGAAATTGTTAAAATTCTCTACATGGAATAGTGAGACCTCCATGAGTAATTCAAAGAATAAACAGAAAATGATACAAATGAAGAGATGAAGCAGAAGTTTTTAGGAAAAGTTTAAGAGAAAAAAATTACCACATTATAGTGCTGCCTCAAAAGTAAATAACATTCACAGGTTAACGCTATTAATTTAGCCAATAATTATAACATTAATATATAAACAGGCTAAGGGAAAAGAGGGCCTATGGGGAAAAAAACAACTAACGTAAAAGGAGATGAGCAGATAATTTATGTTGATATATCAAGAAACAGCAGTACCAGCAGAGTATTTGAAAATCTGGAGGTAATTATCAAGAGCAATGGCTAAGTAAGAGCTGGTGGCTGCTGTGTAGACCACAAAAAAGGTAAGGACTAGGAAGTGAGAGCTACCATTTTTGTTTTAAAACTGTAAGTATCGTTTGACTTTTAGAACTATGTGCATATATATTCTTTTAATTCTTATTCTAAAAATTGCCAAGAAAATGTGCTGTCTGAAATCTTAGAATCCCCACAGTGTACACACTGCCTGACCACAAAGCCTTACCTTTCTGGTCCTCACTCCTTTGCTCCCAATTTACAAATCTATGCCAATTCATCATTATCTCCAATTCTTGCCTCCATCATTCACTATCTCCAAATAATCCAGCTTTCAGATTCCCTTTCTTCTTTATCATGCAGTACTTTAACCTTTGTCTTATCAAAAAGCTTTTACCCCACACTGCCTGGGGGAACAAACACTATTGTAAAACTGTAAGTCTGGGGTAACTAACTTCAGTGAATGCCTCATTGCTTTAATACTGTTACCATCTCAACTCCCAAATATTGATTATGGAAGTCACTATTGTCTCCTCACTCTCAACCTTATTTCCAGTCCCTTTTCTGAACACAACTGCTTGATTCCACTTGATGAAAATAAAATCTGTGAACTATGATCCTGAACTTCCTCAGCTACCTGCTGCATACTGCTCTACACCTCCCAGGTTCATATTTTCCTGTATCCAAACTGAATGCCTTACTGTTAACACTGGAGTGACCTCTCTTAAAAATAAAAACTAATTTCAGCCTTCCTTATTTTTGACTTCTTACCAGTCCTGAATAGCAGCTAGCTGCATGCTTTTCTTTCAAAGCCACCTCCCAGGATGCCCACACCGTCAATTTCATTGGTGCAACAAGTTGCCTCAATCTTACCAATCCACAGACATTCATCCCCTTTATCACCAACAACCTGAGTGCTAAAAACCCATGAGAACTTCTCAAGTTTCCTCTAGTACTGTAGCTACTGGCCCTATTTAACCTCCCTCCCTCAAACATTCCCTTCTCTCAATGTTAACACCACAACCCCTTAACTTGACTTCTCCCTTTCTGTATTCTTCAGTATTTTTTGCAAGCTCCTATCCACTGTGCCTATCCACAAAGTATCAGGGTTTACTTAGGGCCCCCATTCTTCCTCTTCTACCCATTCCACATCCTCTCCCTGGCCAATCTCTTCCTTTGCCCAATACATTATGATATCACATCTATTCTCACTTTAGGACATACAGATCAGTTTAAAACCCTGAGAATCCAACTGTTCATTTTAGAACCTTTTTAAAGATGCATAAACCCATCTCCTGTTTATACCTCATCCATTCTTCCCTTCAGTATGCCTAATTTCAGTGCACAGTACATGTAGTTGCTCAAGTCATAAATGTGGAAATCTTCCCAGAGACTTTATTCTTATTCCTTTCAGACCTAAGAAATCAGTAGTTCATGATGATCCTATTCTTTTCCTCTCAGCTCCTTTCTCCTTCTTACTGGCCTACTGATATTATTTATCTTCCAGAAAACTGCAATAAACTTACCTGTTTCCAACACAATTCACACCTCCCTTCCAATCTATCCAAACCAGTACAGCCAGAGTGACCTTTCAAATACTGTTCATAGATTTGTGTCAGTTGCATGTTGAATATTGCTGCAAGACTAAAGAATCCAGTAAACTCTTTTGTATTACATACTAGTCCCTCATGTACACCCATCTGGATCCATCTCCTACCACTCTCTTCCTTTATACTTCTCTTATCTGGCTTTCCCATATCTCATATCTCTACCCAGCTTATCTTCTCTACTAGAAATATATTCCTCTAACATACCTACCTGCCTGACAAATATCCATTCATATTTTAAGTCTCAGTTCAACCGTTACCTCCTCTAAGAAGTTTTCCTGGTTCTCCAAAGCCAACTTAGATGCTCTTTGTTCCTATGCCCTCACCAGATACATGCATTCATTAAACAACTATACCTGTTTAGATATTCATCTCTTTTATTCTTTAAGCTCCAAAAGCAAGATAAAACTTCTCCTGTTTGAATATTCCATGCTCAAATGTGAAACCATGAAAACTGTATTCAATTAATATTTGCTGTGTAAATAAACAGTAGTAAAAAATAACTGCTGTTAATGCTGAATAAGCAGAGTTGGTATTTAATGTTAATAAAGTCATTATATTAATAAAGCTAAATTTCTTACAGTAGAAAATTTTTCATTATAAAAAACCATATTTCATTAATTTAATACAATCTGTATGTTGCCAACATTACATGAGACAGAAGACTATTTTGCTAATAGTTAAGTATTTTGTTATTATAGTTATTGAAGACTCTTCAAATAATGGTCATTTAACATGATAGGAAAGAGGGGGGCTGTTCCCAGAACCTTTCCCAAAATATGTGATTATAAATTTCAAGAGCTCCCCTCTTTTCATGACCACACATAAGCCATAAGCATTACAAGTTTCATTTTTCTAAATGTATAAAAAAATATCAATTACTTAGCCTGTTTTAACAAAGGCAACTTAGTATAAAAAACAAAGTTACTGAGATAAACTTCCTCTCAATAACTTATAGATTATTTTCTGCTTAATAACTTCTAAACAATTCCACCTAAAAGGAACTTACCTCTGGATGAAAAAATATTTCAGGTCCCAAGAATCTTTCATAACCAACATCAATGGAAAATTCTTTCTTTGAGATGGCATTGATTCCAGTGTACTGTTTAATCCACTTTGATCCATCTGTGTCATACTTATTAAATTCTTTTACTAAATCTGGGCAGACATAACTATAGCGCTCCTAGAAAAACAAAGAAATGTGTAATTTTTTCCTGTTTAAGAAGTATAGAAGGATGGCATATTTTCAGTATACTAGAATCAAATGAAAAAATATCTTCAAAAAATAACAGTAGGAAATAAAGTTGAAGAAAATTATGTTATTAGGACATTTTATGTACAGTACAAACAGCTCATCTCCTACACATAACTCCTGGCTTCATATATAAACAGAATAAGATTGACAAACTAAAGAGTCAATTTCTACTATTTCAATGTATTTCATGAAATATTCATTAATGTCATCCAACATTTTATACTGTGTTAGGAACTAGTGGAGTTTGTATTATACAGAGGAGAAAGCACAAAATAAAGAATTGAAAAATAAATAATAGTTAATGCCACAAGTTAATATAGATCCTCAATACTTATCTGGAACAAAAATGAGTACTTCTAAGTAACTGAGCAAAAGAAAAAAGGCTGAATAAAAACAAACTTTCTTTTTCACTATACTACATGCAAGGTTAAATTGTTACACATTTAACAGTATGTCCTAAGTAAAAAATTTTCATCAAAAATGCAGTTCAAACTGACATTGTTTGCAATTTACAGACTCCTGATTACCAGTTTCTTTTTTTTTAAAGAAAAATAAATTTCACATATTTTTACACATCAAGGATTATATCCAAGATACATGCAAATATTACTGATAATCAAAGGATATAATAGGAAAGAATACTGAAAAACAAAGGAGGATCTGATTGTGCTATACTGAATCTTCTTTCTCCAAACTTTGGAAGTAGGAATTAAAAGGAAATTATGATATTTTAAAGACATTTGGACTGAGCATCAGTACTGTGTCTAAAATAGATTTACATCTTTAGTGTCCTTGTTATTTTTCTAAACTCCACAGACTTCCCAAAGTTGAAACAGTAGTGTTATTAATTTTTTTTACACACTTAATTCTGATGCCATTAACTTGGGGCAAGTTTTGGCAACCATTTAGTAATAATATGCCTTTACTATCTAGTAAGTAGCAAATTCATTTTCATTCTTAACCTCTGATGAGCAAAGAAAACCCTATAATCATGCAAAGACAGGAAAATAAATAGAAGTTATTTTTGCCAAAGCGGTTTTGCTTCTACACATTCAAAATGTGGGAGACCCACTGAAATTTTTTAAGTATGATGGCAAATGATAAATTTAAAAAGCAAAGCTAAGTATATAATACTTAGGAAGGAAGCACTGATATAATAAAGATCTATGTAGCATACAAATTATTAGAATACCTTACACAACTCACATTTTTCTTCTATTTGCCATATCACTTGAGCAAACCATCATCAATAGTCTACAGCCAAATGAGTCCAAATACATAAAAGAATTTTTATGACAGAAAACTGTTAGGATTAAAATAAAGAATTCTGTGAATAAATTGACATGTGAGGACACTGACATGGGCTAATTATTGGTTTTTATTAAAGAGGGTAATCATAAAAATGTATGTTAAAGACAATTAGTATAAATGTTCCTACAAGTTAGGCCTCTTACATGTGAAATGTGGAGACAAAAGGCAAAACGTTGATAATCCCCAAAAATTTCCTTCCAAAAACTCAGAGACTTATATATAATTAAAAGCAACAATTTGTAGCTGCTAATAAGTAATGTTTTTCACTTTAGAGTTTTTCATGTTAACATTTTAATTTCTAAATGAATTATACTCTCATCATTACTTTTTACCTTTACTGCCTTAGCAGTTTCCAAAGATTGCTCTGGAGGGATTCCTACTTCTCGGTCTCTCAGCAATTGCTGAATAAAATATGTTATATCTCGTCCTGCAATTGGAATGTGCTTGATACAGCTGCCAATCACATACCCTTCAGCCTAGACAGAAAAAACAAAGTTTCAAATTTACTTTCAATATTTTCAAAGTTAATATAGCCTAAATAATTAACTGTTAAAGACCCAATTTCTCAGGTTAGTGTTACTTCTTTTCTCAAATACTGCTTTATCCCAGGAGAATTCTTATAGTCTTTATTCCTCAACTGCATTCCTCTCCGTTTACTTATCACAGAATACAGATACTATGAACAAAAATTGCCAGCAACTTAGGTTTATTCTCCCACTGATAAAAGTTTACAATCAAGACTAAAATAACTTAACAGAGAAATAATAAATTTCAGAAGTATCACATTTTAGAAAACAGCAAGTTCAGAGAGGATATTATTTTTAAATATTTTATTATAATTTCAGTAAATTTCAGTAAAGAAATTAGATTGCATTGTAGGAACTTTGATCACTAATCCATAAATCACTAGCTATCACTTTCTAATCAAAATAATAAGTACCAATTTCACAAGCCTGAGGCATTCTATACACACACCATCATGATGCCAAATAATTAAATTCCACAGAATGAATTCATAAATTTACTAATACAGGTCAGAAGTACAGAAAGTAATGAAGCAAAATTAAATTTTATTAACAAAGAACATTAGGGATGTCCTCATCTGGGCATGACAGAATAATAGATATTGGCATTATTCTCTCACCTTAAAGACAAAACAGGATAAATTACATGAAATAAAGGTTTTCAGACACCAGGCACTGAGCAAGAATTCTCAGAAGAATACTGCCTCAATATTGGGAACAAAGTTACCAAAGGGAAAGGGACTGGGGAGGATGTGTGGGAAGGGAGGGATAAGGGCAGGGAAAAAGAAAGGGGGCATTACAATTAGCATGTATAATGTGGGGGGCAGCATGGGGAGGGCTGTACGACACAGAGAAGACAAGTAGTGATTCCACAGCATTTTACTACGCTGATGGACAGTGACTGTAATGGGGATTATGGGAGGGACTTGGTGAAGGAGGGAGCCTAGTAAACATAATGTTCTGCATGTAATTGTAGATTAATGATAACAAAATTAGAAATATATATATAGGGAACAAAGTAGGCTTAGGCAAAATGCAGTTCTGGACTTGCTTAATAACGTTTAAAAGGACTCCCTGGAAGGATCAAACTGATTTTTAATAATTTAACTGTGTCCCAGAAAAAAAAAGACAAAAAATATATTTAAAGTAGTCCAAAGACCCAGGATATAACAATGTGAATATATAGTACCCAATCAAATATTATAAGCAATCAAGGAAGCAGGAAAGTACAACCTTTAACCAGGAGAAACAGCAATCAATAGAGAAACAAACATCAAAGATAGCAACATTAGTAGACAAGGATACTTAAAACAGCTACTACATACTCCATATGATCAAGATCAATGGAAACATGAATAAAAAGATACAAAAAGACCTAAACAGAACTTCTAAGGAGAGAAAAGGAAGTATCTGTAATTAAAAATACATTGTATATGAATACAAAATATTAGACAAGAAAAAAAAGTGAATTTGAGACATAAGAACTATCCAGTCACAGAGAAGGAAAAAAATGAAAAGAACAGTGAACTATGAGACAACTTCAAGCAGCCTAATCTATATATAATTGGAGTCCCCAAAGTTAAGGAGGGACAGAAAGATATGTAAAGAAAGAATGGACACAAACTTTCAGATATGATGAATGCTACAAATCCCTAAACCCAAGCAGCCAATGAACCTCAAGGACTTTAAAGAAACAAAAAACATTATAAGCCAAAAGATACTAGAGCTATATCTTTAAAATACTGAAAGGAAAACTGTCAACCTCAAATTCTATACCAAGTAAAAATATCTTTCAAAAATGAAGGCAAAATAGATGGAAATCTGGACCTTCAAAAAGGAATAAAAATAACTGTTTGTTATGGGCTGACTTGTGCCTACCCTTCCCAAACTTATTACACTAAGGTGCTGACTCTCAATAGCTCAGAATGTGACTGTATTTGAAGACAGGGTTTTTACAGAGGTAATTAAGTTAAAACAAGGTGATTAGAATAGGTCCTATTTTGATATGACTAATGTTCTTAAAAGAGGAGGCAATTAAGGTGCCAACACAGAGGAAGACCATCTGAAAACACATGGAGAATAAGGCCATCTACAAGCCAAAGAAAGAGGTGTCACAAAAAAATCAACCCTGCCAACAAACACCTTAATGTCAGACTTTATAGCCTCCATATCTGTGAAAAAATTAATTTTCTACTGTTAAGACACTCAGTATTGTGGTACTCTATTACGGCATCCCTAGCAAAACTAATACTTAAAACAAATGAAGAGTGTATACATTGAGTTTATAATTTGTAGAAGTAAAATGAATGACAATGACAGTATAGGCTAGAAGTACAGTGTTGTACAGTTCTTATGAAACAGAATACTGTTAGTAGTTTGACTGTAATAAGTTAAATGTTTACTATAAACGCTAGAGCAACAACCACTAAAAAACAAATGACATAACAAAGAAGTTTTCAAATACTACTCCTAATACGTCATAAAGAACATAAAATAAAATTATTTAAAAAATACTCCATTAATTCAAAAGAGAGCAGGAAAACAAAGAAAAACAAACCAGGAACAGGAATGCCCAATTCTTAATATCGTAACCAAAATTCATTCTTTTTCATGTTGATAACTTCTATTTGCAAATTACCTATTCTAATATTAATTGTCAAGATACTAACTCTAATTACTGCTTAGTTGTATAAATGTTAAGAAAAGACTGGAGTCAGGCAGAACCAATTCAAATCCTAGACCCACAATCTATTACTTGATGATCCTAGGCAACTCACCTATTTGTATTTTATAAATAAGTAAGCCAAAGTCCTCAAAGGATAATATACTCTATGTCATAGATTCTGAGGTTTAAATGAGACTTTCAAATGAAAATCTTAAGAATCTTTATGCAACACTAAGAAAAATATGTTGCCAACTATAAAAAGCCATTAAATTTTGTATACATCCTAATTTCTAAGATAAAATATCCTCTAATGGTGAACTAAAACATGATTTAGCCATACAATGAAGTATTATTTAGCAATAATAATAAATGAAGTACTATACATGCTACAACATGGATACTCTTGAAAACATTTGGCTACACCAAAGAAGCCAGTCACAAAAGGCCACAGATGCATGATTCCATTTTTAAGACATGACCAGAGCAGGCAATCTAGAGAGACAGGAAGTAGATTAGTAGTTGCCACTAATTAATGGTTGCCCATTAGTGGGCCTAATGTAATCAAGGGAAGAGTACCTGTTAGAGTACAGGATTTCTTTTTAGAGTCATAAAAATGTTCTAAAAATGACTGTGGTGATGGATGCTCTCTGTGAACATATTAAAAAAAAACAAAACACTGAATTGTAAAGTCTAAATGGGTAAATTGTATGCTGTGTGGATTTTGTCCTAAGAAAGCTGTATTTTAAAAAGGGCAGTTAATAATCAAATCCTTATGACGTCAGGAGGGTGGATTATGACATCTAATCCAAAAGCAGTCACCCTGAGGATACAATCCTCAACAGAGGTTGTCTGACACATTAAAAATAGGAATGATAATACTGAAGAAATAAAATTCAAAATTATTTCATTCCTTACATGAAACTCAACATAATATAAAAATTATTTTAAAAGGTAAGCCTTTCTGTATATACTCATCTAATAATAATTAGCATGAATTCCAGTATCAATCTGAATTTACTAGGCACAGTAAAAAACCTATTTTGTCATCAAGAATCAGAAGCTTTGTGCTTGGCACAAGGCCTTGGAAGAAAATCCTTTCTGATGCATTTTTCTTAATATGATTTACTAAATCCAAACCATAAAGCACAATCATAACTTAAGCTTTTTACTCAAAGAACTAATTCCCCAAAAGTCATCAATGGTCATGTGCTTACAAGTACTACTTAACCAATGCATCAGTCTGAAATCTGTTAATTTGTAAGAGACACTAGCAACCAGCTGACACACACACACAGATACATCCAAACTGGAAAACAGAATTCCACATTTAAGAAAAGAAGAGCATTATATACCTCCATTTCAGATATTCCAATTCATCATTTCCTAGTTATTAATTAGAAAACTATTTCTAATAATTTTGTAATTACTTTATAATTGCAACAAAAACCTACAGCAAAAGGAAGATTGTGGATAATTTGTTTATAAAATTTTAATAGCTATTTGAGCAAACTATAGCTACAGCTGAACAAAGGGGCCAATTACAACAAATATTTAAAGTGTAATATTTTAAGTTTTTAAAAAGTAATATTAATTCATATAATTCAGCTTTGCCAAATGTGTTATTTAATGTCCTCTTCAACAATTTTAAAATATCCTTACCACAGGAATGACATGAGTGACACCGTCTCCACTGTCTATTACCGTACCAGTCAATGTCCGTTCTCCTACTTGTCTTGAGGTCCAGGATGCAGCTAAGGCAAGAACAGCCTTGAACAAAAAGAAGTAAGAATTAGTAGAAAAAAATATTTACTGGATGGAGTACTTTATTCAACTTTAAATGTGTATCTTTGATAAGAAAATACACAAAACTATATTATGCAATAAAACTGTTCACATCCCATGTTTTAAGACATATTTATAAACTTTTCATATTACAGTGAGGGCCATTTTTCTCCTAAAGCCAAAAAACTTGGATGACTAACATGAGAAAGTACAGTATTAAGACTGCCAAAACCTGAACTATGTGCATAAGGGCTACCCTATTACAAAGTACAAAGTAAGGGAAAGTAAGGTAGAGAAAGAAGCACACAAGCACCCAGTCACCCGAATTATTCAATACAGAGATGGTTGCAAACGAGTGTCACTCTTACAAAAGTAGCTCTTAATTTTCTAAGAGCAACATGCATTGAAGAATATGTAACAAATTATTTAACCACAGAAAAAGCTACTACACACTTCCAAATACTGTAATTTAATTCAGAAACAAAGTTGGTGAAATATTTTTCTGTGAAAAATTTTGGCATAATCAAAAAAGTACAATTCTTTTTCTGAAAAAAAGCTTAGAAAATAAATCAACACAGCTAATTTTTAAAAACTAAATTTCATATTATATAAAGTAAGATATATGACTAATGATTAAAAACAGCTAAACTAGCTTTATTTTACCTATGTGTAATATAATAGATAAAAGAAACCTAGAAAAATATCTAGGCCATCCTATTTTAATACAGGATGACATAAACATTGTGGGTTAACAAAACTATTCATTAGTTTATATACTTATTAAGCACTGTGATAATGCCAGGTGTACATTTGCTATGGAATTAAAAAACAAGAGGTCATCAGCTCCGATCTTAATAGGTAGGAGAGAAGCTGTTCCATACAGATATAAATATATACAAATTCGGTGCAATAAAGAATCACAGGGATTTATGATACTCATGATAGGGAGGGCAACAAGGAAAGGGTGGCAAAATATACCCAGTAATAGGTTCAGTCAAAAAAAATATGAAGAAAGGATACAACAAATACTATAATTTCAAGTTTTTGCTATAGTATATTTCCGTATTTCTATGAAAGACCTTGATTTTTCCAAAAAGCATAAGCTTACTTCAACATTTATCTCTTGCTGACTAAATAAATTTCATTACCTATATGATTTTTTAAATTATAAATTCAGTAGAGAACTATGATATGCTTTATGGTTATGAAAAAATGTATTTTAAGAGTTAATATATTTCAAGTGAATTTAAGAGTGAATTAACATGAAAATGGAATTAAGCTGATCATGACTTTGAATTTGCTTACCTGCACAGCAATGTACAAGCCAGGAACATTGAAGGACTCAAACATTATTTCAGCAGTATATTCCCTGTTTTCTGGAGTATTTAGTGGAGGTTCAGTCTATTAAATTGAATAACATTTTAAATAGACAACATCAGATCATTTTGGTAACTTTATAGACAATTATTAAATTATTAAATGAGAAATAATTTATTTCAAACACTGCATTTGAAAGTCATTAAACCAAAGATAGATACAGACCAAAGAAAAACTATAAAGAATTCAGAGATCTACACATGTGAAAAAGTTATTTGCATAAAAAATATACATAGAAAAATTTACATATATATACACAAATTAAGTACAATAAATATTACAGGGATTTATAATACACTACAACAATATATACATTTCTGTGCCATACCACTCAAAAGGATTAAACACTGAGAAAGAGACGGAGGGAGAGAGAAAGGGAAGAGAGCGAGTCAAATCACCTTGTAAACAGGCAAGACATCCAAGCAAACATACCAATGGTATTTGCTAGTAGAACCCTCATTTAACAGGATCTGTATACAGATCCTGATCTGTATACAATTATATAAATAAGTCTTGATTATATATATGTATGGCATGGCTTTCTGGAAAATGTTATGTAACTGTTAAAGAGTATAAAATGGGGATGTTTACAGTTCTCTTCAGTTTTGTGTGACTACATAAACCTTTTAGAAACCTGTGTGTTAAATCTGGGCCAGAACATATCCTAATGAGGTAAAAAAAAGACCCAGGAAATGGCACTCACAATCCTGAAGTTCATGTTTTGCCTGTGCCTTATGACTACTTAAATTAAATTATTAAAGCTTGAAATTTCGGTAAGACCTGTGTGTGATTTTTTAGGAGTTTTAGTTGACAGTTCTTTTTGTTATGTCAAATACTTAAGCTTGAAAGGCAAAATTTTAAACTTACAAATACAGAAGAATTGTGTGACCTTAAGGTAAGGAACAATTCCTTTTTAAAGGGCAAAAATTACAAAAGGAAAGACTAATAAAACTTGAATTCATTACAAATTAAATCTTTTATAATTTTAAAAGACATTATAAAATTTTTTTTTAAATTTGTACTTTAATAGCTAAACTACCTGATCTGTTTATCTCCTTAAACTTATTTAGAAGTTTTGAAATTATGTTCAAGAGTTTGGAAATAATTTAATGATAAATACATACAAAATTATTGTATACATATATACATATAATACAGGCAAAGTAAAAAAAATCAATGCAGTTTAATTATAAACTCCAAGAAAAACCCAAGTTCTACATAAAATATCATCATAAGACCTCACAAAGAAAATACACAAATAGCTAATAAGCACATGAAAAAGCACTCAACATCATTAGTCACCAGGAAAATGCAAATTAAAAGCAAAATGAAAAATCTTACACACCCACCAGAATGGCTAAAATTAAAAAGACTGACACACCAAATGTTGGCTAGAATGTAGAGCGAACAGATCACTAACACACTGTTGGTGGGTGTAAAAAAAGGTACAGCCTCTTGGAAATAGTTCTGAAAATTTCCCTACAAAGCCAATCATGCACCTACACTTTGACACAGCAATTTCGTATCTAGGGATTTACACAAGAGAAATGAAAACATATGCCCACAAAATGACTTGTATAAAAATGTTCACAATAGCCCAAATATTCACAGTAGTCAAAAATGAAACAGTCTGGGTGATCATCAACAGGAAAATGGATACTGAGGTATATTTATAAAATGGAGTATGACTAAGAAAAGAAAAAGGCAACCAATACTAGTATATGCAGCAACATGTATGACTCTCAAGATTATACTAAAGAGAAGTCTTTGGTCAAAGGGCAAATCTTGCATGATTCCATTTATATGAAACTTATACACAGGCAAAACTAATCTGTGCTGGAAAAACTCAGAATAGTGGTTGCTTCTAGGGAGCAGAGGCAGGGAATAACTAGGAAAGGACATCAGAAAGCTATCCAGGCAGATAATAATGTCCTCTATCTTGATTAGGGTTTAGATTACACAGATGCATGCATCTTTAAAACCAGGGGATGGGCAAACTACACCATGCATCTTGTATGCCAAATCCAGCCCACCATTTGTACAATTTTATCAGAACACAGCCATCCCAATTCATTTATGTGTCTATGGCTGCTTTCCTGCTACACTTGCAGAGCTGAATAACTGTGACAGAGAGGGTTGTCACAAAAGCCAAAAGTATTTGTCATCAGGTTCTTTAGAGAAAGTATGCCAACACCTGGTCAAAACCCATACATGGTAGAGCTAACATCTGTGTACCTGACAACATGTTAAATTTATGTAAAAGAAAAAAACTGCAAACAAATAATGCACTTTACTTGATGTGTGTCCTAAAGTATTTAGGAGTGAAATGATTCCATTTAAAACTCATTCTGAAGAAATTAAAAAAATAAGGTGGAGTGATGGATGGATAACCCAATAAATGTCATACAACAATTACAGTGTTAAAAATTAATTGTTGGGTCTAGGTTTTGGGTATGTGGATGCTCACTGTAAAGTTCTTTCAACTTTATTTAAGAAATCATAATAAAATATAGAATATTGATTTAACCAATAGTTATAACTATATTGTGGGGAGGGAAAAAAGAGGCATTTTGTGTTAAGGGAAAGGAGATAAAAGGAAAAGAAGTATTCCTCATCTTTCCACTAGGAATTTAGTAGGTAGTGTCTAAAAGAAAAACAAAGAAGAAATAGAAGAAACACATTTAAGTTTACAACTATTAGGAAAAACTTTTAAAAAATTTAAACTATTTGCTTCTGGGAATACAAATCTAAGGTTCAGACAGGGAAGGAAGGAAAATGCAACTTTTTTGTTTTAAATCTTACAGCATTTGATTTTTTTTAAGCAGAACCTGCACTGCTTTGGAAAAATAAGAACAAAGTCTAAAAATTTAATTATATTGTATTTTTGTTACCAAGAATTACTAATGAAATAATAATCAGACTAGTTATAAAAAGAGAAAATGCCACATTTCCAACATTTTCCTGACCCTTTAGTGTTCCTATCATAGTATTACAAATTAGTTATAATAAGAACTTCTTAAGTGCCTGAACTTTGGTGCTTCAGCATATTACTACTTATCTGGAACCCAGAACAGGGTAGTCTTAAAGATGAGCTTTATAATAACTCTTTCAGACATATGTTTAATAAACAATAAATACGTCCTAGTGAGTACAGATGTTGGTTAACACATTATTAAATTCCTTCAAAAATGTCTTCAGTGAAATTATCATTTGTGCTTACCAAAAGAAAATAATGATCTTCAGGTTCTGCCCTTAAATATTTAAAGATCACCTGCTCCATAAACCTTTCCATCAAGTCCCAATCTTCAACTATACCATGGCGGATTGGCCACTATTAAGACAAAACACAAAACACAAATTAATCTTATTCATACCAAAATAATAAAACTACCATATTTAAAACCCCATGGAATATTAGATCACTAGTGGACAGTATGTCAGGACAGCATTTCTAAGATACAGTAATAATACTGTAGGTCATTCTTAGGAGATGCATACTTAACTATTCAGAGATAAATGAAATTATTTCTAAAACATATTTCAGATGATTCAATTAAATGTAATGCAAGTATGTCAAATGTTAAGAATTGTTTATCATTCTTTCTGGATCTCTGAAAATTTTATAATAATACAAAAATTAACCCATTAAAATTCAGCCTATGAAAATTACAGTTAATAAGCTTTCTTAATTTTTAATATAATAGCTCTTTCATGAGAAATACTTTATTTATTTATAAATGAATAAATGAATGTTTATTGTGTGCCTAATATACAAAACACAATTGGTAAGCATATAACAAGAACCATAAATCAAGCAAGTTTAATATGAAAATTTGTACATATTTTTGTAGAACCATGCTTCTAAAACTAAGTACTGCAGCAAATTCACAAAGACACCAAAGAATTTTAGTGTTTCTATGAACAGAGTGATATTCAAAATCAGTTCAACACTGCATCTACTACTTCAAGCCAGTTCAGATACCATTCGATTTTACTATATTCCTTTCAATAGCATCACTTCTTGGAGAAGCTGGGTTGCTGTATGCTATGATAAATCCAAGCAACTCCACGAAAAAAACATAAAAAAGTAAGAAGTTAGAGAGGCAACATGCAATCTAATTCCAGATGTAAAAATCTATGAAGTACCTAACAGGCACATGCATCCTAAAAGTAACTGTGATTATTTAAAAATGAAATAAAAATGTTCTCATTTCAAATAAATGTCTTTTTTTTCCCAAATGGTACTAAGTTGCTTAAGACCTAACTGTTAGGTCTTTCCTCTGGTCTAGGTGGCACTGTAAAAAATCTTACTGAGACACCAAGAGCGCCAAGAAGTTTGTGTCTGCAATAAAATATAGTCCCACAACACATAAAACTAACAAAAGATTCATATTCCAAAAAAACGAAGAATTCCTTAAGCAAGCAAATTGAAGATTTAGTCAAAAAACATATATATATATATACATACACATAATATATATATACATGCATGTATATACACATATAAAACAGAAAAGGAAACAAATATATTCCCATGCATACAATCAGTACCTAAGCTGAGTAGATTCATGAATGAATAAACATCCTGTAGTCATTTATTTAATAATTAAAGCTCTCATACATAATCCCTAACACCCACATCTCATCCTAGCCTTCTAGATACCTTTTTAAGGCTTAATAGTTAAAGTAACTTCTCAATTTGAATTAGGGAAGGAAAAAAATGTACCTTACTGAATCATTCATTTTATAACATTACTAAACCTATCTCAATGTTCTAAGTGTTACGTAATCATTCCCAAGTCAACTATTACTGTGCACCTACTGTGAATTACTAGCAAAAAAGCTAAGGACATGAACATCCTGCCCACAGAAGCTCAGTCTAGTGAAAAGAAATAGACACAAATATTACAGCCTAAGTTTTTAAAGAAATTTTACCTGGACAATATGATCAGCTTGGCTTCTACGGGAAAATAGGGAGGCTCTTACATGACTAAGGAGGTTATATCTAAGCTGGATTTCTTAAAGAAGCAACCCTGTCATTTTTTGTGTTTTCTTGGGATGGGGTGGGGGGACATGTAAATAGAGAATAGACAAATATATATACAAACACTATATAACATACAAACAATACAGTTATAAATGATTAATGTGTATGCCAAAGGACTAGGAGAAGGATGTAGAGAGATAAACAGTTCTAGATGGAGGGGACCAGATTCTCAAAAACTGTATTTGCCTCATGTTAGGGTTTTACCCTGTAAGAAACAGAGCATCAGGAGAAATTTCTAAACAGGGGAATAAGAACAGCTTTGATTTTTAGGAGGATTATTACAGCAGCACTGGGAAAGCTGAAATGAATCTTAAAAGAACCAACCAAGAGAGAATAAGTGTCCCAACTGTGGTATGAATTGTTAGGCCAGATTCAAAATTTCTGTCAAGAAGAATGAGAAAATACTCAAAAGAGATCAATAGGTTTCTACCTCTGAAGTCAGGATGGAAAGGGTCTATCAATCAAGACACAAAAGTTGTGTTTTTTTTCTTGTCTTGGAATAAGCAAGGTTGGAGTACATATATAATGAACTTTGTTTGGAATATATTAAATTTGAAAGCCAGTTAGCTGACAGTAGATAGCTGGAAATGTGGTCAAGAAACTAGAAACAGAGATTTAGGTTGTGGTTGTAGACAAAAGAATTGTTGAGATCATCCAGGCAAAGTCTTTAATAAAGAAATAAAATACACAGTACCTGGGAAATACTGAAACTTGAGTATTGGGCAAAGAAGAAGGAACTAGTGGCAACAGAAAAACAAAAAATGGTAGCAAATAAAAAAGAATAGTCCTATTAGGAAGAGGACCAGCAGAGTAATCCTATGAAAGACAAATCAAGAAGGATGAAGACTGTTACATACAACTGGATTTAACAAAGAGCTTAACAAATTATTTGAGACTAAATAAGAAGTTTAGTTTTAAAAGGAAGTAGTAAAATAAAACAACAGCTAAAAGGCTGAGGAAAGAAGTTAAGAATAAAGATTGAGAGAAGTTTTGTTACTTTGGCTGGTCTGTTTGAAGCATCTGAAGTCCAAAAATGTGTTTGAGAACAGAATCAGTGCAGAGGAACTCTGACCTTTCAGATCACTGACAATATTTATCATCTTTGAAGATTTCTATTTTGGCCACAGGTTAGATCTTAGTGTCATTACCATGGTGTGACGGCAGTGGGATAGAAAAAAATGGAAACTGCAGGTGTGTATCACCTCATACACACTCACTTAACTTTCATCCTGGAAACCTTCATGCATTAAAGTAGACAAAGGAATAAAATGAACTCCCAAATTCTCATTCATCATAGAGCTTCAGCAGTTATCAACTTATGGTAAACCTTGCTTTATCTATATTCCTGGCCCCTGCCCACTGGATTATTTTAAAGTAAATCCCAGATATTATTTCACCTACAAATACTTACCTCCTTCAAGATTTGCTCTATATCTTGTTTATGACTATAGTCTTAATTTTTTAAATTACATAATTAAGACATCTATTTTACTGTATAGAAATTATACTTCAATAAAAAGGGAGGGAAGAAGAATGGAAAGGAATGAGAAAGGAAAAAAGAAAGAGGCAGGGGAGAAAGGACCACTTCCAGATGACATGAGTCTCAAAAAGGAGTGTGAGTCTGCATAAGGACAGAAGGGAAGTGTTTCTAGATGTGACAGCCGAGGTAAAAGAAAGGCAATCACATTGACGGTTCTGAGACCTACAAGGGATGGGAAAGTAAATACTGCTCACTTGAATAGCCTAAACTTTTCCTCTTGGGGAAAAAGCTAAGCAGAGTTAAAGAAAGGTTGGGAGAGCCCACAGGGAAGAAGAAAATCCATTGTCAAGAAGTTGAGGGCATTAGACCTGTAACTGAAATTCCAGATGGCACAATCATTGAATAAACTACTTTTTTGAAAGAAAATGTTATTCATTTACACAAATCATAAAAATATACCTTTGTTGCATATGTAGGTTTTTCTATTGCTTCATCACCAATGAAGAAGTCTAGGTCATCAACACCTTTCATCACCCTCCTTTGAGCTTGATCACCCACTTTTGCTGACTCCTTAATAGCAATACCTTTAAAATCAAAGTTATTTATACATGTCAAAATTTATTATTTTCAAGCATGACAATTTGTAACAGTATCTTTTCCATTATAAAGTGTTATTAAATAAAGCACAAGCATATTTCAGTTGTCAAACTAAAGCACAAAGATCATAGCAAACCAATGACAAAATTCACTTAGTATATAATGAAATCTCAACTTCCACCCAAAGACAAGGCCTCAAATGTAAAAAGCCAAAAAAACAAGAAGTACTGCTGTGGAAATGCTTCAGTTATATATTTTTTTAACTATGTAAGATCTATTATTTGAATAAAATTACAATACCATCAAGTCAATATATACTTGATGGACAAAGAAAAAATTGAAAAATATTAACAAATGAAAACAGAACTTCAAGGAAAAAAATGTCTTAAAGCCTTCTGCATATTCCCATCCTATTTGCACTAATTATAACGGACTAGAAATTTAAATATAACACTGGCATGGGCTCTGTTAAACTTAAATCATATCTACAAAAGGAATTTTTAAATCTTAAGGTAAAATCCACAACAACCCTCTTGAATATTTCAGAAATCCAGCATGTAGTTGTAGACCTAAAACTTGTTATATATTTCTTAATTGTTTTAAATGCCTGAATCCTTCAAGTTAAGCAGTCCTTCATTCAAAATAATTATCTGCATACACTTAAGTTGATCTGGCATTCAATTGTTACACTTTCACTTAATAACAACTGTATCCTTAATAAAGTGGGTAGAAATTATTAAAAGAAATTCTTAATCCACAGTCTATTCCTTCTAAATGTTAGAAAGATTTTCTAGAAATGTATTTGTAATGTACACAGGCATCCAGATGGCTTACTCTAAGTTTCTTGGAAAACAAAGACACATGAAAATAACCTTAAACTGTATCCACAGGCTTTCCAGATCAAATACCCATGCTCATCAGAGGCAATGACTGTATCTGCTGATTATGAACACTGCACCTACAGCATTAAACTAGCTAGGTGAAAAAAACTCAAAATCAAAAACCTTCTTTCAGTAGCAGGCAAATGAATTTTTCACACACTGCAACTTCTCATCTGAAAGACAATGAAAACTAAAACTGCCTATATTTTGGCAGAGATCCTAAGGTTCAAAAGATCAAGATTACATGAGCCTCCAACAGACTTAACAGCTACTTTAAGAATATAAGCAAAACCAAATTTTGCAAAGACTAAAGTTAACACAACAGTAATCTCCTTAGGTAAACCACGTTTAATCACAACATAATACCTTATAAAAGATTACAAACTGAGATTTCAAAACCAGCATTTTTTTTTTTGTATCATTAATCTACAATTACATGAAGAACATTATGTTTACTAGGCTCCCCCCTTCACAAAGTCCCCCCAACATACCCCATTACAGTCACTGTCCAGCATAGTAAGATGCTATAGAATCACTACTTGTCTTCTCTGTGTTACACAGCCCTCCCCATGCCCCCCCCCCACATTATACATGCTAATCATAATGCCCCCTTTCTTTTTCCCCACCCTTATCCCTCCCTTCCCACCCATCCTCCCCAGTCCCTTTCCCTTTGGTAACTGTTAGTCCATTCTTGGGTTCTGTGAGTCTGCTGCTGTTTGTACCTTCAGTTTTTCTTTGTTCTTATACTCCACATATGAGTGAAATCATTAGGTACTTGTCTTTCTCTGCCTGGCTTATTTCACTGAGCATAATAGCCTCTAGGTCCATCCATGTTGGAGCAAATGGTAGGATTTGTTTTCTTCTTATGGCTGAATAATATTCCATTGTGTATATGTACCACATCTTCTTTATCCATTCATCTACTGACAGACACTTAGGTTGCTTCCATTTCTTGGCTATTGTAAATAGTGCCATGATAAACACAGGGGTGCATCTGTCTTTTTAAAACGTGGCTGCTGCTTTCTTAGGGTAAATTCCTAGAAGTGGAGTTCCTGGGTCAAATGGTATTTCTATTTTGAGCATTTTGAGGAACCTCCATACTGCTTTCCACAATGGTTGAACTAATTTACATTCCCACCAGCAGTGCAGAAGGGTTCCCCTTTCTCCACAACCTCGTCAACATTTGTTTTTGTTTGTCTTTTGGATGGTGGTGATCCTCACTGGTGTGAGGTGAGATCTCATTGTGAAAACCAGCATTTTTATAGGAGTTGAACTGTGCCCCCCTCCATAAAAAGATATGTTCAAGTCCTAACCCCCAGTAACCTCAGAATGTGACCTTATTTGGAAATAGGGTCTTTAGAGTTAAAATGAAATTATTAGGGTGGGCTCTAAACCAATATGCCTAGTATCCTTATAAAAAGGGGAAATCTGGACACAGACAGCCACACGCAGAAGGGAAACAAAGGGAGATGAAAAACCATGTGACTGGAATATTGCATATACAAGCCAAGGAATGCCAAGGACAGTCAGCAAACACCAGATGCTCCAAGACGCAAGGAAGGTTTCTTCCTAAGATCCGTCAGCAAGATCATGCCCTGCTAACACCCTGATTTTGGATTTCTAACCTCCAGAACTGTAAGGTTCTGTTGTTTTAAGCCACCAAGTTTTGGGTACAATGGCCTAACATTAAATTCAAATATAACTAAAGTCAAGCACTAGTCCACAAAAGTATTTATTTATTAGTCAGCAACAGAGCCAATATCTGTCATCAAATTCTTAAATAAGCAACAAATTAGTAAAACATTGATATATAAATGTGGGGAAAAAGTAACAAAAGCAAACTTGCTTTCACTGTAAAAAACAAATGTGCATGAGTAAAACATAAGGAAAAGTCAGCAGTACCACCACACTAAGACCACTATACTCATGTGAATGAGCACTTACATCAGCATCACCTAAATCCATTCTAGGTATTTATTAAAGAATTAGATTTAGGTAGTAGCCTAAGTTGTTATATAATTAGTTTCTAGAAAAATACACCAAAAGTATACTAGAAGTGTAAAAGTCAAACAGGTTTGTTTCCAGAGTGAAAAAAAATACATAAAATCTCCCCTTTTAGGTACAATTTTGTTGGCATATTTTTCATATTTCACACATTAATTCTGTTCTTGCTTTACAAATGACAAAACATTTGACCTGTTCATGTCCAGTGAGTGCCTAGTTGAGAGTAAAGCTGTAGTTTTTGATAAAACTACTAATTTCTGCCTTCTCAATTTCACTGATTCTGAAACTTAAGCTGCTTTCACTACTCTCGTGTTTATTTTTCCATTTCCTTATTTTCATAAACTAGTAAGAATACACAAAAACACCTAGTCACAAAAATACTAATGTGCAAAAAATAGTGACATTCCCTAAAATAAACTGTCTAAAATTCAGCACCACAAAACAATGGCTATCATCTGATACGTAAAGTCTTAATTTGGCAATTGGACGAGTGGATCAGAGGTACAAAAGGTGAACTGTTTTAAAGTGAAAATATAGAAATAGGTCCATCAAGACCAGATACATACCAACCCAACAAAGAAAAGTACTAACAAACCATGAAGAGTGTTTCTTTAAAACTACTGAAAGTTGATGTTCAGGTAAAATTAACAAAAATAGGAGAGAACAAAAACACTGCTGAGTATGGGTAAAAGACATTAGAAAACAGCTGAAGATATTAGTTAACATCGCTAAAGATCAGATGCTGTTATTTTAAAATATGGGCTCATAAGTAAGCAATGGTTAGAAGTGCAGAAATGAGGCCACACTTAGAACTTAGCAAGCCATGATTTTAAAGGACTAAATTTTACAGTGTCAGAAACAATTATTTTTTTTACTTCAATTATCAAGAAAAATATCTTTAAATCAGCTTACTGTGGCTTAAAATAAATACTCACAGGAAGGGATGATAAACTGTGGTTCTGTATTTCCAGCATATCCTAGTTTTGTGTACCTGCAAACAAAAAGAATTTTGTAAGAATTTCACTAATAATTTAGCTATTATGAATTTAATTCTCAGATTTCCATTTGTTATGAAGTGAGATTCCATTACAAGTAAGTAATACACAACATTTCACAGTTTTAATTCATTTAAGCATCTCTACTTACAAAGTTACATAGAAATTATAGACACCCAGAGCTTTTAACCAGAAATTTCACTTCTAAAAATTGATCCTAAAGGGATTTCAGGTATATGTGAAATAACATGTAACAAGGCCATTTGCTACAATCTTGCTTATAACAGCAAAACTGGAAATAACCTAAATAACCATCAAATGAGGAACTAGTTAAAAATGCTAAATTTATTATATGGAATATTACATAGCTATTAAAAAATAAACTGAAGAAGTTCTTTATGTACTGGCAAGGAACAATCTCCAAAATGTGTTGTTAACTCAACAGAAACAAAGTACAGAATGATGTTAAAGTATATTTGTATGAAGTAAAGGAGAGGAGTAAGAACATATATAAAGTAGTTTTGATTGTACAGACACAGAATACACTCTGGAAGAGTATGAAGAAAAGCAGTAATTTAGGTTATCTCCAGGGAAGGAACTGAATAGGTGATGGGCAGGCATGAGAAGAATTTTTATTGCATATTGTTTCATACCTTTTGAATGCATTACTATTCAAAAATAACCATACTTCTAAAAATGTTTTGCCACAGTGGATTCAGCCTATATTCTTATGCTAACAAAATAATAACAACAATAATTATCAGAAACTACAAAAGCTGACTTGACAAGCAGCATTCTGGGAGCTACTTAAGAAACAGCTGGATACTTTTTGGCTATTAACTATGAGCAGTATTTAAAGAAAAAGTGACAATATCTCATATTCTATACTGAAACCCACTGCTAAACAGTAGGCAGGTAATTTCTGTGAAATTCTCAGATTCTATTATCTGTACAAATTTTTTTTCTAATATAAAAGGGGGTGGGAGGAATCATTCTTTTGGGGATATTTTAGCCCCAAAACTAAGTTCAAGAATTAAGAGTACCAAAGAGACTAAATAATTAAAATAAGGAGAAAACACAGAAACTGTTCAAAATGTGATGTTGCTCTACTGACTAAACCACGTTTTAAAAATATGTAAACAAAACTTCTTTGCAAGGCATACACAAGAGCCCCTTAGTATTTAGACTGACAACCTCTCCAGTGGTCTTGATACCACACCAGACTTCCCAGCCATAAAACTGCTGATGATTTCTGAGGAGACCAACTCATTTCATGCTCCAAAGCCACCATTAATACTGTTCCAACTACAGGAGATGCTCTTTTCAATGGTGAATGCAATTGCTAAACTCTAACTCATTCTGCAAAATTCAAGTTAATGTCACTGCCCTCTTAGGAAAACTTTCATTACCTCCCAGATAGCTGATTACCTCTGCCCTTGTCAGTACACGTATTATTCCCTCATCTGTAAAACTGTGTTGATTCCCTCATCTGTAGAAGTAAAGAGAAGTAACTAAAGGGTAAAGCATTAAGCCTACACACTCAATACATGTCAACTTTTTTCATCCATTCTCTCTAAATTCTTCCAATAATTAAAGGCCATTGCAGATACTTGAACTTTTAAATGTTTATAGTTATGACACAAATTATACCTAAACCTATAAACCAAAGTCAATCTATAGATTTTTAGATTATAACTTCTACTGCCAAATATTTTTCATTCTTCCAAATTCCAAGAGTTTTTTATTAACGTGAAACTCTCAAGTCTGATAGAGCAGAATTCCTAGCCATAGTGGAGCCATAATATGGATGTCAGCAAGATCGAACAGCTTGTACTCCCTGGTCTGGGGACAGAAATATTAGAACTAATTACTCAAATGCACAATATTACCATTAACCAATAGGAATAACTGTTCCCACTGAATTCACTGACACTAATTGTAATCTTCCTGAAATAAGAGTGTAGTATCAATTAAAACAGTGCCTGAAAAATCAGAGGCTACAGTGGCACTAAGACAGAAATTTATGGATTTAAGAGGCTCAAGAAAATCCAAGTAGAGTACAAAGAAAACCATATGTACGCACATCATGATCAAAGCAAAAATTAAAAAATCTTGAAAGCAGCCAGAGAAAAGTGACCCAAGTAACAGGAAACAAAAATTCAAATTACTACCACCTTTCTTATGAGATGCTATGGAGGCCAGAAGACAATGGAATAACATCTTTAAATTCTGAAGGCGGTAGGGAAATAGTCACAACCCAGAAATCTACAGAAGACAAGAACATCCTTCAACAATGAAAATAATATAGAAATACTGTTTAGATAAAAGAAAACCCAATGCTATCAAACCCGTGCTAAAGAAAGTTCTTCATCCAGAAGGGAAATGATGGCAGAAGGAAACTAAGGTACGAATGAAGAATATCAGAAATGATGAACAGCTAAGTAAATGTAAAAGGCCATTTTTTATGATTAATTTTTTAACCTACTTGTGACTATATCAAGCAAAAATCATATTATCTTGTGGGGTTATAATGTATGCAGAAATAACATCTATAGCACCTACAATATAAAGGACAGTGGAGTAGGAGGAGTGGGCAAGAGAATTAATAAACCTACAGAGATGCAAGGTTCCTACATTTACATGAAATTTTAAATTAACTCTAAGTAAACAGTGAATAGTAACTTTTCTTAAAGATGGATATTGTAATCACTAAAGCAATCACTTAAAAATATAGAGGTATAATTAAAAAGGTAAAATGTAATTTTAAAATATACTCAAATTAATTCAAAAGAAGGCAGGAAAAAGGGAAAAAGAACAGAGAACAAATTTTTTTAAATAAGTAAATAAGGTAGCATATCTAAATGCAACCGTATTCATTATTACAGTAAATGTAAAGGACTAAACTCTTGATTAAAAGAGATAAATTGTTTTTAAGAGAGCAAGACCCAAGTATGTTTTCTGCATACTATACACTTTAAATATGAAGACAGAAAATGAAAAATGATGTATGGAAAGCAAATAGTTAAGTTTAAGAAGGCTGGAGTGGGTATTGATATCAGATAAAACTATTCTTTAAGAATAATATCAGCGATAAAGAGAGATTTTCTAATAATAACAAGGTAAATTCATCAAGAAGGCATACAGTCTTAAATATGTATGTGTCTATTAACAGTTTCAACAAACCTGAAATGTTTCAGAATTAAATGCTAACATCATACACTTAACAGCAAGAAATTTTGTCACCCATCTCTCAGCAATCAATAAAACTATACCACCTCAAAAAACCAAAAGTCAGGATCAATACTAATAATCATTTTGACCTTATATATACAGAATATTTACTCAAAAACTGCAGAATATGAATTCTCACTAAGTACATATACTTTGAGGTGGACCATGGGATCAGCAACTATATATATAGTCCACCAAAGGCCAAATACCTGTCTGTGGTCAGTTTTGGCATCATCACTCAATTTAAAATGGTTTTTAAATTTTTGAAGGAGGAACAAGGAGGGAAAGTGGTTAGAAGGAGAGGGGAGTAGGGGGTAAGGGGAAAGTAGCAGCAAGGACAAAGATCAAATGTGGCCCACAAACCCTAATTTTTACTATCTGGCCTTTTACAGAAAAAGTGTGTCAATCCCTGACCTAGACCATATGCTAAGCCATAAAACAAGTCTCAATAAAAAAAAGTAAAATCATAAATACAATGTTCTGTGTAAAGGAATTAAATTACAAATAAAAGCAGTAAGATACCTAGGAAAACCCCAAACATCTGGAAATTCAATATACTTCTAACCATAATCCATGAGCCAAAGAAGAAATCACAAGGGAAATTAGAAAATATTTCAAGTTGACTAATAGTGAAAATAAAAACACCCCAATTTTTGGGATGCAGCTAAAGCAGTGATTAAGGTGAAATTTACAACTTTAAATGCTTTTGTTAGAAAAAACAGAAAGGTCTAAAATCAATGACCTAAGATTCCCCCTTAAGGTATAAAAAGGAAAGTCAATCTAAAGTAAATATAAGAAAGTAAATAGTAAACACAAGAGTAGAAATCAAGTTAATAGAAAATAGAGAAAATTAAGAAGCTACAAAGTTGGTTTTTTTGAAAAGAGCTGGGCTGATCAAGAAAAAGTAGTGAAGAAATAGCCAACATAAAGAATGGAAAAACTGGTTAACCCTCTAGACCATACAGCCATGAAAAGGACAGAAAGAGTATGATAAACTAGCATGCCAAACATATTAAATAATCTAGATGTGATGGGCAAATTCTTTCAAAAATACAATTTACCAAAACCAACACATAATTTTTTAAAAATGTACTTCAATAACCTCATAGCCATCAAAAAAATTATCAGTAACTTTTCCAGAAAACAAACTCAGCCCAGATAGTTTCACTGATAAATTCTATTACACATTTAAGAATTAACGCTAATTTTATATAAATTCTTTCAGAAAATAGAAGAGGAAACCCATCCCACATCCTTTGATGGGAACAGCACAATTCTATTATCAAAATCAGATAAGACATTCCAAATAAAGAAAATGGCAGACCAATACTCATCATAAATATAGATGCAAAAATATCCTTAAAAAAAAAAAACAACTATAAAATATGCAAAAAGGATAATACATCATAACTAAGTGGGGCTTAGCCCAGAAATCCAAGCTTGGTTTAACAATAGAAAAATTAAGCCTCTGCTTTTTTAGAACACCTCAGTGAATTTCACTGGTTTGAAGTGTACTCCTCAACATGTTATGGCAGTCAGATCCCTATCTACCTTCCCAGATTCATGTAAATAACCCACTTCAATTTCATAATACTGAGCTCCTGCAATATGCTCTGATAAACTTAAAGCAAAAAGAATCACTCCCTTTAAAACCGTGATAATTATAGTTAGGAAGAGCAAACATAAATCCAAGCACTTAAATAATATCAATGCTCAGCCTTCTTTTCATTGCTGTTTTGTTTTATTTTATCCTAATCCTGTCTTTCCTCACAAGCCCTTTTCAAACCTTTCGCTTTCATCACTCCTTTTGGACATACCTGATTTTCATAGTATGATTCCTAGGAAAAATCAGTAGAGTCCTAATGCCTTCTAATTTTCTGTTCCTTAATAAATGGTGTGTGTTTGTGTATCTGTATTTTTAATATCGCTTAAATTATATTTTGCTACCTTGAAATATCACAAAAATACTTTCAAATCTTTCCTTTAATGTCTGTTCTAAAGAGGGAAATCAAATTTTGTAAATACTCTGAAATCTTGGATACTTTCGTATCAAAAATCTTTTTGTGATGCTACTTGTAAGCAAAAATTTACACATACATGTAGAGTAGAAATAAAGTACAGGTCAAGAACAATTCTATTATCTAATGCAGACATTTTCTCTTCTGAAAGTCTACACAAAAAAACAGTAAACTGACTATCTAAAGATAGAAGGATGGAGAGAAGGGAGAATTTTGTTTTTTAAATTTTCACTGTTCTGTGTTAAATGGTCTAAACATACACATATATCACACTTTTTAAAATAACTTTCGAATAGGTAACATCAGCCCAAGTTTAAAATGTTAACAAATAATATATCGAAGAAGTACTAAAGTAAGTTTCCCTACCATGCCTATCCTCTAGCCACCCACTTGCCAGCCAAGAGTCAATTACTTATGGACATGCATATATTACTTTAATTTAAAACATTTCATTGGGTTGTCTGTACAGTCAAATTATGAATACCCTTTACTTCTTTATACTTTTCTATACTTAAAAAGTGTCACTTTCTAAATAGTTTTTAAAAAGAGATCATAAAATGAAAAAGGCAAAGCTATGCTAAGTTGCCTTAAGGTTATAAAACTCTTAAGGCAATGTATTTTGAAAAACTAAACCAAAATGTTCCATTGTGGCCCAAGGAAGCAAGTTAAATATTCAGAAAATCTCCCTGGACAATGACAGCAATGAAAAAAAACCCTACAATACTGCTTTTGGTCAGTAAGGAAAGAAAAGGGCTTGGAAATTGATTAGAGAAGGGAATATGGGACAGAACTCAAAAGCACTTTCAAAATTATCAAATAGTCAGCAACTAAAAGAATAATAGTGGAAATAATAAAAAGTAATAAAGTCAGAAGAGAGGGAAGGCCTAGAATGAGAGAAATTAAAGGTAAAAAACAAATGAGTTTTATACAAAAAATAGCTAATCTATCACGATCCTAACCACCTTTGTGGAGCAGGGAAGTAGATTTCAGGATAGTCATCAATAATGCTCCTTTACTCATAAAAAAACAGAAAGATGAAACAAATGTAATAAAATTTTAGCAGATATCAATTCTGATAAAAAAGGGTATGTTATATTATTCACTGTACTTTTATATAAGAAATTACTTCATTAATAGAAAACGTATTTTTAAATAGTAAAAAACCAGTTATGAGTATAATGTAAAAACCATTAGCATTCGTTATGTTGGAGATAATTTCTAATTCTGCAAATTCAAATGTTTACTTATTAAAAGCGTGTAGTTAACAGAAAAGTACTTTTACTTATTTAATATACTGGCTCACAGTTCGTTTGCTTTGAAAGACATCTCACAGCAAAAACCTATTTGAACATTACAGTAAGTTACTGATATTGAACCACTAAATGGGAACAGAATATTTAAAAAAAAATCGTACTGAACTAGGAAAAAAAGCTCCAACAAAAGTCACTGCAGAAAAGAACAAACATGTACTGAGTTTTTTGTGCTGATATAGTATATGACCCTACAGCTTATGTCAGGGAGAAATAGCACTAGGATTTTAACTTTCAATTCAACAATTTTAAACCATGTAGCAAAATGAGCATATAATTCACCAGTTAGAACATTAGAATGGAAAGAACCTTAATGATCTAGTACAACCCATTTACAAAATGTCTTGGTATTGTCCACGGAAAAAACCTTAATGATCTAGTATAACCCATTTACAAAATGTCTTGGTATTGTCCACCAGTAATTTAAAGTTCAAATAATTTTCTACCTCTGTATGAATGACAGCTTCTGCCCTTACTGTATCATGAGAAAAAAGTACACTATAGTTATTTAAAACAGTAAGCATATAATTATCAAGTTTTAAATAAAAAATAGAGATCTACAAATGAATCTGAATACCTACTTTTGCAATACCTCGATTCTCAGTTTAGCGATAGTTTTCTTCATACTTTCAGTATTAGAAACTCTTTGAACAAGAATGGCTAATTCACAAGCAATTTTAGCTTTAAAGATAACTAGCAATTGTTCAGAAAGTGTTTCCAAGTCCCTCCCAAGTTCTCATTACATTAAAGTCAATGTTTAACCTGACACAAAAAGACTGATAACCTGCGGAGTGGAAGAACCTGAACTCATCTAGGTCATCACAACATTCTACCTGTCCTTTTTAGCCTAAAAATTAAAACCTAACTCCTTTTCACTCATGAGTAGGAAAAAGCATGGACCTCAGAATCAAAAACTCATGAGTGAAATGTTTGTTCTATCACTTATTGTCCCATGATCATAGACTTTATTACAAATGATAAAGTATAAAACTGAATTCACAAGGATATCCTAAAGATTAAAATAAGGTTAACAGTGGGTGCACTCAGTAAGTATTCAGTAAACATTTCCTTCCCCAGATCATTTCTTTGTCCACAGGCCTCCTTATATTCCTTTGGCCATTCTGGTAATTATTCTTTCAAAGACTCTTGGTAATCTTTCTCCAAACTCACTGCTACTACACCACTCCAACTATCTATCATTAAATATGTGGATTACAGCAGTCAATACTTGTCCCATGAAAGAAGCCAGTCACAAACAGCCATACTGCGGAACTCTGTGTGGAACTCCCTGTACATGAAATGGGCAGGAAAGGCAAATCCATACAGACAGAAATTAAATTAGTGGCTCCCAAGGGTCAAGGGCAGGGAGATTGAAGAGTTGAATGCTGATGGATAAGGAATTTTTTGGGGGAATAATGAAAATGTTCTAAAATTGATTGTTGAAATGGTTGCATAACCTTGTGAATATACTAAAAATCATTCAATTATACACTTTAAAAGGGTAAATTTTATGGTATCTGAATTATATCTCATTGAGCTATTTAAATAAACTACTAGACTCACATTAATACAGCATACATTTAACTTATCAATCTCTGCTTAATAATCTACACAATCTAGTTTGCTCATCAAATTAATTCCAAACAACTGTGCCTCCATTAAAGTTCTTCTGAAATAAGACAGGATATAAATAAACTACTTACTGTCCCACAGTTCCCAATAAGAATATTGAATTCCAGGTAGGGCAATCTCTTAACTGATCCCTCCCTCAAATACTTTGAAACTCCTTCCTGACTCCCCTTCATCATTAAAACATTAGTGGGCATTAATGAACACTATTCACAAGGCCGTAATCTGGAGAGAAAGTGAACAAAGAAGACATCCTGCCATCACAGAGCTTTCAATTTAGCTTACATATCTTACATTGACAAAGTCTTCCCTCTCTTCCATTTATCATAACCTATTTATGCTTTTCTAAGGATTTGATCAAGTTAGGCTCCTCCATAAACCATCCTCCAAATACTACAGCCTTTATTAATCTCCCTAATTAAGTACTAATACGCCATCCTTAATTATTTTACGTACATCATTTTCATCTCTGGAAATAAACCTCATACTTGAGGTATAAAATCAGGCCATAAGCATTCTACATATACCATACTGTTAGCACAGAACTGAGAACACTTTAAGAGTGAAATAAGTAATCAATTACTTTCAGTACTCTTATATAACTATGGCTGCCATTAATTGTTTATTATATGTCAATTTTTGCTATTGCTTTACATTATCTCTAATCTTTTATCATACCCTGAAAAATGGATGTCCGATCTGTTTATACATTGGGAAAATGCAGCTCAGAGAAGAATCCACTTCAAAGAAATGGTAAAGCTAAATTTGAACTCAAGTATCTATCAGTCTGGAAGTCAATGCTTTTTTGTAGTCTCCCTTAAGCATGAGAGGTTATGTCCAAAATAAAACCAGAGAAAAAGCAGTACATTTTATCATGCTAGCTATGTGATCCTTGGCAAATAATTTACACTGTGTCACAGTTTCTTCTGTAAAAGAGAAAGACCTTATAGGATTTGGTATCAAATGAATTAATGCATGTAAAGCAACGAGAACAGTGACTGACACATAGGATGTAGTATGCACTATGTAACTGTTGGCTATTATAATAATCATCATAATCTACCAAAATGAAGACATCAGATATGTCCTACTCTAATAAGCCTGGTTTTATATGACAGATTATGGCATCATACTACCTACAACATAAGTAACAAAGCTAGTGTAGAATTTAAGAATTTTCAGACCTTCATAATCCGGCTCCAACATATCTTTTTAATTTAACAAGCACTAAGTAAGTACCTACCATGTATCAGACTCTTTAAATACTTTCCTATACCATACCAAACCTACATACCCAAATTCAACCTTTACTTTTCTCACTTTTGTGTCTTCCTACTGTCCACTCACCTACCACACTAAGTCTTATTTCTGCCTAGCAATACTTGACTTATTCTTACAGGTCTACCTCAGTTGTTATCTCTACCAGAAAGCCTTTTTTTTGGCCTTCCCTAGAAAATGTAAATTTCCCTTCATCTACGATTTTTAAAACTTCCATTTATAGCTGCATAGCATTTACTATATTGTCATAATTGCGTACATGTGAACTACCTAAATGCAGGCACCATTTTCTATTTATCTTTATATTCTCCCACAACAAAATAATTACCAAAGTATTCATTTGCAGAGATGATGCTTAAAAGGTATTTACTGAAAACTTATTTCTCCAACTATAAACTAAGTAGATGCATAAGCTATGTCCTCTCTTTCTAGTTTTATTCATATAAAAATAATTGTGAACAGTTATTTTAACTATAAACAAACTAGATGCATAAGCTATTTCCTCCCTAGTTTTTTTTTTAATTTGTATTATCTTCTGGAAAAAAGAATGCAGCTCAAGTTCTTTAAATTACAATTCTGGTATACTATTAAAAAAAAAACACCTTAAAGAGATAATCTGTCATATCATCACTACATTATCAAATAGGTCCTATTTTCCAAAATATTCCATAATCCCCAAATCACTAGACTGTTACTACCTCTGTTCTCATGAAAAATCCCCCATTATTTACATCACCATCAATTTTTTTCTTACTGAAGTATAATTGATACATAATATTATATTAGTTTCAGGTATACAACAGTGGTTCAGTAATTATATATGAAATGCTCACCATGGTAAGTATAGTTACCATGTCACCAATACAAAGACATTATAACATAACTGACTACATCCCCTATGCTGTACTTTTTTTATCCCCATGACTTATTTATTTTATAATTGGACATCTGGATCCAAAGAAAATCATTAATTCAAAGAAACTGCACCCCTATGTTATTGCAGTATTATTTATAATAACCAAAACATGAAAGCAACCTAAATTGTTCATAAGTGTTCATGACAGATGAATGGATAAAGATGTGGTACCTATACACAATGGAATATTATTCAGCCATAAAAAAGAGTGGACTCTTGCCATTTGTGGCAACATGGACCTAAAGGGTATTATGCTAAGTGAAACGTCAGAGAAAGACAAATACTGTATGATTTCACTTCTATGTGGAATTTTAAAAATTAAGACAAATGAACAAACAAAATAGAAATATAAATAGAGAACTGGTGGATGACATGGTGAGGGGGTTGGGGACACAGCCAAATAGGTAAAAGGGATGAAGACGTACAAACTATCATCAATTATTCTTTTTAAAAAACTGCTCTTTCACATGTTTAGATTAACACTGTGTGAAACTCACAAGGGTTTTTGCACTTCTGGAAAAGAATGTGTTAATTCAAACTGCTAGTTAGTAAAGCATCAAGCACTTAGCAAAATGAAATGAAGAACTTAAGGCATCATAAAGAAAAATAGGCAACATACTTCCTTATCTTTCCCCTACAGTGTATATTCATTCTTTTCTGTGATAATCTAATCCCCATTCCTATTTTAAAGGACCCACCAATGATTAAGTCTTGGCAGGAGCACATACCTTTATAGGAGGGAACAGATACTCACTCATCCCAGTCCTGTCAGCTACTTTGTATCACATGACCTACGTCTATCTGAGCTTAGGATATAACTTAAAATCTTGACTGAGCTGACAACAAGATGATGAGATGGTTAAAATACAAATTGCTAGTGTCCACTTCCAATGTCCTGCAGACTTCCTGCACCATGACTTTGATGACAGACTCTTGCTACGTGGTCTCCCTTTTTCTCTACTGTTCCAGCCTGGTTCTCATAGGGATTTCAGTGATCTTCACTACAGCCTTCCAGTAACTCCTTTGCTTATATTAGCAGAGTTATTTTGTTGTTTGCATCCAAGATTTCCCCCTGACTACGAGTTACATCTCTCTATTTATGTCTCACAGCCTTCCTACCAAATTTAAATCCTGTCTTACTTCAAAAAAATAAAAAAATCAAAGTTTTGTTTTTTTAAACAACTTGCCTGCCAGCGAGGGAAGTTTAAACAAGCAAGGCAGGTCCCTCTGAGACATTTTTGGAAGCAATAAAATTCTCAACTAGTCTCTCTGACGAGTAACAGAATAACAAAGGAAAGGCAGAAAAAAAGCTCAGAAGTCTCTTTCCTTTGCTCTGTCACCTCTATTATGAAGTAAAAATTTTAAGTAAGTACTGTCAAACAGGTAACACAAGCTTTTACTAAAACTGTCTAGTTTTCAGATAAGTGCATCTCAATTCATTATGTACTCCACACATGACGATCTCTTTAATTCAGTTTTAAAAAACAAACCTACAAATGGGTTTCCCTTAATCTAAATATTCATTATTTTGAGAGTCAAATACAAAATACTAAGTCCTCTGAGTCTAATAAAGAAATTTCTTTTTTATAGTCACATTCTTAAATTCTTCTTATTCTGAAGTTCAACTGTTCTCTTGTTTTATGCAGTCATTAATGAGAATGGGATGAATTTTTTAACATATTATTCATTTTCCATTTGCACCTCCAGTAATACAGATACTTTATTCTGAAGTTACATGTACTAAACATTTCCTTAATTGAGCTGTCCTGAACTGACCAGCAATTTTCAGTTTTATCAAGTCAGATACAATATATGTCCTTGCACTACTCAAACAGCTAATAAATAATCCTGTCATTTAACTTACATGTGTTCCAGGTTAATCAAACCAATGAAGTGGTCACTACGTTCTCCCTATATATTTCATATTTCTACTAAAATATAGCAGCTCTAAAATTTTTTTTAGAGAGATTTACTTTTCTACAGATTTATTTGTTTAATTATGTATGTTTAAATTCGAACACTCTACAAAGACTGAATTAAGAAGTTAACCACCTTAGTTGAATATATCCCAACTGGAGGCAGTTTAGCAGTGGACTCTGGGATCAGACTGCCTAAGGACTCAAATTCTAGATCTACTACTTAACTGTTAACTGTATCCACTATTTACTTAAGCAAGAATTAAGCTCTCTATATTTCAGTTTCCTCACCTTTAAAATGGTAATTATATAATAGTACCCACTTTGTAGGTTTCTGAAAAGGTTGCAATTATTTCAAAAACAAAACTCTTAAAGGGCCTGGAAATGTCTGTTGTGTGCACATCCCACATAAGTCTCTAAATAACTGAATTCCAAACACTAAAATAAATGTCTAAGATTTAAATGTATGGAAAAAAATGTATATTCCTTTATAAAGAAGAGTCATTTTTATGGAAATAGTTTCTGAACTTGGTTTAAAATGTTACGTTGAGGAACATAAAATTAGTTTTTCATTTGTGCCATGTAGTATGTATCTGTACTGCAATAAAAACACTACAGAATTCTGATGCATATGTTGCACCAGGCCTCAACCTGAACCACTTAACTATGAGTAATATAACATACATTATGGTATTTCAACTACTGAGAAGAAATTTCAACTACTGTTAACACATAAATGTGAATGCCTAAGAAAACTTGAGAGAATTCAACAGTGCTATCAATTAATAACTAGGAACACTCCTGAAAGACATTTCTCAACTCTGTACCTGTTTCATTTGTAAAGGCAGAATTAAATTATTTCTCAGAGTCTTTTTCAACTCCATAATTCTATGTGAGTTAATAGGCACTTCCCTTAATTCACTAAATTTCACAATTACACACTAAATGCTATTTTTGTAGCACCCAAGTAAATGAATTTTAAAAATGCTTAGAGAACACAATTTTACTAAGCTCTGAAACTTCTAGTAAGCAAATACTTGTGTTTTATCATAGACCAATACTAAAACTATAGTTCATATTTTTACAGTTTCAAAACCAACCTGAAACTGTAAGGTATTTTACAATGCAGTTCCCCTTCTTAAGACTTTTACCCCTTTGTTAATCAACCCCCTCATTCACACTAAATATTGTAACTGAAAATGTCTTAAAGACACCCTTCTCAAGATACTGCATTTTCATAAAGGTAAAGAAGACTTGAAGGAGAAATGTTAAAAGGCAGAATGTTCAGCATCAGAACAGATGAAGGAAATACTCTTGGAGGTATTCGGAGTAGGGAGGAGAGAAGGAGAGGAGGAGGAGAGGGGGGAAAAGAATTTATCTACTACACAAATTCAAGGCTGTTCCTTCCATGATTGCAAGGAGTATGTAAGAATGACTTGAGGTTAAATCCACTTTGGAAAGGTTTTGAAAAAACTTTGAAAGAAAATTATTAAAACACCATAGAATGGTCCTTTGGAAAAAAACAATTATTTGTCTTTTTGCTCTGGTATTAATCATGTAGATATCTTTCATATATTTTAATGATACAAAGGCCAATGTAAAGATATAAAACAACCAGCACACTAAATAATATTTATCACTGTTGTATTTTGAAGAAAAATTTTAAAACATTAATACAATAACATCACCTTGAGCTGCACTGTCACTTCAAAATTCATGAACTTATAAGAGCTTGGTGAGCTATCAAGCATGTTAATATAGTGTTGGTATCATGCAACTGCTCTGCTCTTGCCTCTTTATGTCAGTGGCTATTACACAGATCAGTAGTATCATAAAAGAGGGTAAAGTGCCAACAGAATTACAGGTGAGCACCCAAATGCCTTTACTTTGGGAATTCCGTTTTAGAAAACACACTGCTTGAAGCTCCATTTCAACCATTCCACATTTCTGCCTCTAATCCAAGCATTAGCTGTTTCTACATGTTGGCGGAAGGGGAGCAGGCTAGACACAGAGAACACTGCGGAGGGAAAGTTAGCCTTACCTTGAGCTAGGCCTTGCATTGAGATAGGAGACTGGCTGTCAGTATTAGCTGATCACTCACGACTTCAAGCCACGTGCTCACACTTTTCACTGCGTTGCTCAAGAAGCCAGATCACATATCCCCAGATTTTTTAAAGGAACATTAATATTGAGTCTTGTTTTCTCTTTAAATTTTCATTTTATTAGTTTCAATTTATAAATTGACTGCCAAATCTCCACCTTCATTCCTGAAGTTCATTCAGTATTTTTAACTTCCCTAGAACATTTCCAATGATGGATCATCATTGCAAATTCAATAACAAATTCCAGTTTTACTCAGCTTCTTAAAACTAACTCCCTTATTGTGCTACTCAAAATCAAAACCTTGAAATCTTTATTGATGCCTATTTACAATCGACTACAATCAATTGCCAAGACCTGGTCATATCTCCATCTCAAATCAACAAAAACATTTTGACTATGCAAAGAACTGTGGTAGACAAATTACTGCATGAGATAAGGAAATAAGCATAAGAATTATGATTAGCATGTATAATGTGGGGGAGGGGGACATGGGCAGGGCTGTACAACACAGAGAAGTAGTGACTCTACAGCATCTTACTATGCTGGACAGTGACTGTAATGGGGTATGTGGGGGGACTTGGTGATGGGGGGACTCTAGTAAACAATGCTCCTCATGTAACTGTAGATTAATGATACCAAAAATTTTTTTTAAATGTATAAAAAAAAAAAAAAGAAAATAAGCAGAAGACACAGCTCTTTTCCTAAGAACAAACAAAACAAACAAAAATATCCGTAAGTTATATATTGATATCCATGTTTACAGATGGGAAAGATAAGACATGCAATTTGAAGTACATAAAGTCAGATAGCTAGCTAATAAATGGTAGATTTTGAATTCAAATCAGCTCTAACTACAAAGCCCTTGCTAACCATAAACAATGCAAAACAACATAATAGCCAGAAAAAAGGTACAAAAGAAGCAATCCCAAATTTATTTCTTCTGTTCCATTCCCACTGCCAATACCCTATTTCAAAATTTCTGCAAATCTGGTATTGAGAGGGCCACTTAAACATCATCTAGGAAACCTATTTAAATAAATATTTCTAGGCCCAACCCTGGAGATTCTGAGTCGCTGGTATGGCATGTTTCTGATGCACTTTTTTTTAACCATATCCCTTACTCTTGTTCATTCATTCATTCATTCAACAGATTTGAGTACTTAACATGCACCAAGTCCCATACCTTCATCCCAAAGAACTCTTCTACACCTGATCCTATTGCATTCCATTCTGCAAGTATTCTACAGGCCTTATTTTCAACATTTCACTCCTGTACTAGAGGATTTTTATTTTCTCTCAAATAAAATTATTTTGGAACAAAACTTTGCTGACATATAATGAACACTTGCTATACAGTAAGTGCTCAATAAATTTAAGTTCCTTTTCTTAATACACAATCTAGATCTGCAGTATGTTATTAAAATCCTTAAAAGGAGAGCTCAGATCCTACCTTTACTAAAACTCCCTTGACCCTTCCTGAACACAATAATCTCTTTCCTTACAACCTATAGAACAGCTATTACTGTCAGAAAAGTACGTATCTTAACATTTGATTAAATTCAGTCTTCTACCATCCTCTAATTTTTTAATGATATTTAGCCCTTGACTCATTAAAATTTTTGAGAGCAGACTGTATTAACTTTTTCATTATAATTCCAAGAGTACCTAGCCTGCTACATAAGTATATATTAAGGCTTGATTTGACCACTTTTTCTACTTACGCAAGTAATCCTTAAATTACCAATACTGCTTTCTGTCTTTATGAATTGTCTCAATACCCAAGCAATTCAAAATTATCAAAGGCTCATCCCGTACCTATGGAGACTTTATATAATGCAATGGCTCTACCACACTCATTTGCTACAATACCTTGCACAAGCAGTTTAACCTCTCTAAACCTAAGTTTCCCGTCTGTAAAACGAAGATAAATACTTCTCAAGTTGACATGAAAAGTACATGAGATACTATAGCGTATTTAGTATAGGACCTAATACACGTAATTCTTGATAAACGTCAGCTGTTAGCATTTCCTGATAAAACCTAAAGAGTAAATAATCCCTAGAGATTACATTTAAACAAAGTGACATTAAAGTAAATCTAGGAATCCACATATCCAGGGAAAAAAAATCTAAATCAAGTCAGAAAGATCTGCACAGAAAGCTTTCTCTAATTAATTAAATCAAATGTGGAAGGCTAGATTTTTTAATAAGATAACTTTAAACAAGAATAGAGTTAACCTTACTAATAATACAAAGCAACATGCATAGTTCTGAAAGGGGGCTTAGAAGTCCCCATGGTGTAACAAAAAGAGCACAAGGTTAAAATACAGGAAAGCCTCAGTCCATACAGCATCTCTTACCCTTGCTAACAACATGACATTTAAAAAGTAATTTAAAATCTCTAGTGCTATTTTCTCTCTATAAAATGAGGTAAAAATAGCTGTCACAAGATTAAATAAGGTAATAAAAAGCCTGGCCAGCAGGTTCTCTACTAGTGGATTGTTCCCTTCTGTGCTTAAAAATAAAATTTCTGAACTGTGTTTTATAATAAGACTGGAGAGTTCATCAGATACACAATCCAAAGTCAATATTTCAACACAGAATTTGCAGGCAGGAAAAGAGATTGGCAGAAAAGGAAAGGAAAACAGAAAAGATTTTAGTTAAGTCTAAATAAGAATCTGACTTCTCAACAGGAGCATGTCTGTTATGCTTGCTTCAAACAGCATGCAAAACCTGACCCATGAAAGGAGTAAGAAATTTAATGAATGTTTTTTAGTAACAAGATACTGTGACTGTTTCTGCCCTTGGAGATGACTGGAGAAACAGCATTATTAATTATTATATATGCCAACTCATGTAAGAAACATGAACTTCCCCCACCCAGTCAGCTTTTCCCCACTGCTCTCAAGATCATTCTATCTATATTAATAGCTGGAATGTGGCCACAAGACAAACTCTTCATATATCAACTCCAACAAAATATTTATGCTCCTATTTAAAAACTGCTAAGAAGCTTAACTCAATTAAGAAAATTCCTTCATTCATTCTAGATCTGAATATATCAAAGAGTTCTAAAATAAGGCTATATTAATAGTAACCTCTATCATAATCAATGGAATTTACCAATGCAGTATTTATCAAGAAAAAAGATAATGGGGAAAACGAAATTTCACAACACAAAACTATCTATCCCAGCTACACCATAATAAAAGTACATAAGGAATTCCCTTATTTGGCTTGAATGTTGAAGAAATGAATGAAAATATACAAAAAGTAATTTAAGATAATCTTCACTTTACAAGTGTTAAAATGTTTTAAAAAATGTTTTTCTCATCACTGGTAGCAGGTTTGAGTTCTTTAATTTAGTTCTTAAACACCCAGCTCTATCAATGTACAGACCAAAAAAGTGTGTAGATATATTATCAATACAAAAGTATTTTTTTCTAAATTCTTTTCAAAAGGAGTTTTCTTTTATGACCTGAGCTTAGGTGATTCCTTATCTTATGTTGAGAAAATGCATCTTTGATGGAGGAACTCTAATTTTAAACACTGGAATTAATATTAATGTTTGCTAACTTTTACAGCTTTTCTTATCTAAGACCTCCAAATTTCACAGATAGCCACTTATTTCAGTCACCTTTTGCCTAACTTACATAATGGAATGGAATGAGCACCCTGATGCAGGTTATAATTTTTAACTTACATTTAGTGGGTAGTTGTAATTAGAAACCTGAAAGATGAATGCATTTTCTAAAGCATAAAGGAACGCATAAACAAATTAATGGGTGCAAAATTTGCATCTGGGAACCAGAGTATTCTGAAACATAAAACTCCCCATATTAAGATCGTTCTTAAATAATGCTTATCATAGGCCCAATCTAAATGAGCTATCCTTTGTGTGCTAACAAAGCTGAAGGTGTAACTTTCCAGAAGCTGCATTAATAGTCAACAAGAAAGATCAAAAAGCCTTTTGAACACCAAAATAAATGGGCCTCTAAAGGTGGAATTTCAGATTGTGACAGTCAGTAAATGAAAGTGAGGGTCAATGGAGACTCCTCATCAGTTCCATTCAAATCATAATGAGTGCCCAGTTAACCTCTCCTTGCCAGGTAAAAATAATATAATAACTGAAATACTAAAACAAACATACCCTAAATAAAAATTGAACCCCTCTCCCCACACCTCCTGGTCACTCATCATTTGTTTTAAATTCAAGGTTGCCCTACCACGAGGTCACTTGAGGACAGTTAACCTCAATGAAATACCTAGTACACTAATTTAAAAATAACCAAAACTATATTTCAAAGCGGAAAAATGAAGTGAGAAAAAGTAGCATCCTACTTAAGATGTGACTATGCTGTTTATTATGGCAACAATTACACTAATTTTATTGACAACACAATAATACATAAAATACTACGTAGTAGCATTTTTCACGTCAAAAAAACTCATCTGAAAATTCCTTCTCAGTCAGGCAAATTCTAACTTTAAAACTGGCCGTAAACATGAAACTACTCACCAATTAGAATAAGAAGGAAGAGAAATAAAATCCTGGTTCAGAGAAACGAAATTAGATTAAGAAGAAAAAAAAAACTGTAATAAGCTGTCCATCAAAAAAATTAATAAATAAAGAGAAGTTCCAAGACTAAACTAGGCTGGTGTTACCCAAGGGAAAATATTAATAAATCGGTTGTTTCCCTCTGCATGGCTCGGATTTTAGAAACTGCCACACTCGCACAAAGTTATGAGCATGATGATTAGAGAAATTTTACAGAAAGCAAATAAGAGTGAGGTACACACCATCCCTTAAGTAACAAAAGTTTGCTGAACTATAAAAGGGGAGGGAGGGAGGCTGTCAACCTACCTCTCACAAACCCCCACCCCAAGCACACAAAAATTCAGAGTACTTTGGCAATTACAGATGTAATCATGTACCAGCACCGGACTCACAGAAAACACTTCTAATATTGCAACGTAGTCATTCTACATTAAAATATACTATATTTTCTACGTAAGAAAGAAGGGTACTAAAACTAAACATACTACTTAAGATGTCACCACGTCAGTTATTAGGGCGACTAAAATGCCTCTTAATACAAAAGGAACGACCAACTTTCTATTCTGTATTTCAGTAAACCACACTACAGTTTAATGACTATCAACTCCTTGAAAAGCAAACATGTCCCTTTATAACTGTACTTTTCTTTCTCACTTTAAGATCCCGTCACAGAATGAACATATATAACTTAAATCACTGTATTTTCCCCTGTGCTTTCTTTCCATCCTCCCTTTCCGTGGAACACAAATGTATTTTTTTAGGATCACATAAATCGATACTTAACACCAGTAACTCAGTCTATTTGAAATGTGCTAAATTTTTAAAGTTCTATTAAGATGAGTTCAGGTTGGAAACGAAAAACTACCTTATAAGGGTATAAAAGACTGAAAGCAGGAAGCGGCTTTGACAAAACTAAGGAAGTTGCAGCGCGCTTGCTCACTGGGGGACTTTTTTTAAGGCAAGAGAAGTAACACATGACATCTTTCTCAAATTAAAATGTGACTTGGTTCGCCGGTTAAACGCAGTGAGAGATGGAAAAGACCTGGAGTCGAAAAGGAAGAGGAGGTGGGTGGTTAAATGAAAGCCCCGATCTAGGTTCCCATTTTCAGTCTTATTCTTCCCCTTCCCCACCCACACCCCGGGCAGTGTTGTCACAGCAATCTTGCAAAAACCTAAAAGGAGCGCTTCTCTTTTCTCGCTTCACTGCCAAGCCAGTCCACACGCTCGAACCCCTTGGTCCTATGATACCCCGGGCAGGAAGGGGCGCGAAGGGAAAGGGGCGCCGGGTGCTCCAGGATCATCAGCCACCCCCACCGCGACCACCGGCCCGGGGGTGCGACTGTGCCCGCTTCTCTCCGGCCGGCGCTGCCCCCCGAGAGCGGGAAAGGCCGGGGGTCGCGTGGAGAAAGCCACTCGGCGGGTTTCCCGGCCTCACGCCCACGTCCCGATCCCAGGGGATGAAGCGAGGGTAGAAGGGCGGCCCTGGCTGCCGGCCCCACCCCTTGCAACCCGGCGTGACTGGGACTGACACCGCCGGCGGCAGTACCTCGCCACCCCATTCATCGCCTGGCCTCCTCCCTCCCCCGCCATTTTCTTACCTCCGCCTCAGTTTCCCCACGCCCGCCCGTGAGCCCCCTTACCCTGTGCCACAGTCCACCACACAGGCCGGCAGCCGTCCCGCCATCTTCCTCCTCGCCTGCTGCTGCCGCCGCTGCCTTCTGCTCCGTGCTGATTGGGGCTGGGGGTTGGTGGCGGGAGATAGAAGCTATCCGACCATCCACAGCCGGGCCTCCCTCTACGTCCGTGGGGGAGCCGGGACGCCGAAGCAGTAGCGAGAAAGCAGCAGGCTCGGTCAGCGGCTACCACTTCCGCAACCCAGGCAGGCAGACAGTCCCCGCCCTGCCCCGCCGCGGCCTCCTCCCCTCTCTCCCTTCCTCCTCCCTCCTGCCCCCACCCTACAACTTCTTCCCCTCACGCCGCCGTAACCCGCATAGCCAAGATGGCCGCCGAAGCCGACGCCCCGGCCAGGCCAAGCCCAGGCCGCGAGCGCTCCCGCTTCCGGCTCCGAGCGGGCGGGGCGCGAGGGCATGCGCACTGAGGCGCTGCCGCCGGCCGCCGCTCCATCCCGGCGTTGCGGAACTCCACCTCGGGTTTTTCCAGCGGGTAGGGGCGGGGAAGTCGGCCTGAGCTTCCAGTTTTCCCTCTGAAGCTGGACGGCAGTTTTAGTTTCAATTACTTCTGTACAAGGTTGAGGGAGGAGTGACCCGCTTCCCGCCGCCACGAGTATCCTCCAGTGCCCAGGGGTAAACGGCCTAACTGAGAACGTTGTCAGCGGCACACAACCATTCTTGTAACTTGGAGCGTCTGACGTTCTGGGTGGGAAAGAGCGATCGATACCAGACCGAGGGTGAGCAGTGGGAGCACGGAAGACAAAGGCTTGCGCCGCGGCTCTTCTGCCTTTGCGCGGAGGTTTTATTCATTTACACTTGTGCAAATGTTACAACATTGCACATTACAAGTGTCACAGCATTGTTTAGATTCTAGGCCTCACAGTGGGCAGGACTGCCTGCATTGAGTACTCCTGGGAGTACATTCTATGTACACACTTAGGTCTTTATTCAAGGCTATTGAATGACAAAGGTTTCCTCTGCAGTAGTTTTTAAGACTACTATTTTACTAGCAATATTATACCAAGTCTTAAGGATAAAAGGTTTTAATTTAAAAAAAAAGTTTAAAACCGGAAAGCCTAGAACAATGGTTTTCAAATTTAGGTGTGCATCCTAATTACCTGGAAGGCTTGTTGAAACTGATTGCTTGTGGGCCACGCCCGCAGAGTTCTCTGATGAGGTGGCCTGAAGCAGGGCCTGGTAAGGTGCATTTCTAACAAGTTCCCAGATGATCATCAGGGACCTCACCTGGGGAACCTGGTTAAAAGCTTTCCCTTCGCGGCCTATCTTTGGATAAACCATACAGTGCTTATATGAGTCTGAAATGAAAATATTTTCCCTAAGAAAGGATGTCTTATGCACGCCAGATCACACAGGGTATTGTTAGACCAGCCTGGGGATGCAATATGGGTTTTTTAATTCATTTGACATAAATATTGCTCACCTACTCTTATTGTGGCAGGACCTGTGCTGACCCTGAATATTAAGTGAAGACAAAATAAAATCTCTACTCAGAATTCACAGGTACTGGGGAAATATATAAATTGTGTTAAAAGAGCAATAGAAAGCAGAGAGAAGGGTTGCATGAGAAATGGGGTGAGGGGTGGGAGAACAGGAGGGAGGTGGAATACAGGGAAGGGTTATCTGACAAAGTGGCACTTAAAAGCTGAGGCCTGAAGGACAGTAGGAAATGGGGGAAGGGTGAAAAGGAAGGGAGCCCTCCAGAACAGAGAACAGCAAGCAAGAGTCAAGAACCTGAGGTGGGAAAGAGCTTGGCTTCTTCCAAAAATTGGAAGACCAGCCAAATGTTCAAAGGGAAGTAAGCCAGGGAAGATTCAATGGGAGGTGAAGCCCGAGAGATAAGAATCAACAATGCAAAGATTTGTAGGCTAATGTAAGCATCTTAAAGTTTAGCCCAAAAGCAACTTGGAATCCATCAAAGAGATTTAAGCAAGGAAATGTGGCTGCGTTGCAGGGACTGGATCCCACAAAGTAAAGTGAAATGAGTGGTCTTCTGTCATACATTGTGTTCTGTATGTAGTTCATAGACAGACATATAAGGCATAGTGTCCAGATGCAATCAGATATGTGCACAGGAGACTCACTTAGGGGTATTATTGTTGTCATTAGTGCCCAGCATATCCACAGCTACTCACAGAAAATAAATAATCCGTCAGAGGAGACTTTTCCTCAGAGATTGTTTTCCAAAAAGTCAGACAAGTGGTTCTTCGTTCAGAGGCATAGTTGTTTTTTCCCTGCATTTTAAAAGATACTACATGGGGATTCTTTGTCTTTGAAGTGTTTTCCATTATCAGGTATTTAAGGTCATTTGAAGAGCAGATGCCTGAACAGTGCCCCTGATAGAAGAGAAGGATGTGGCTTGGTTGGGGGAGAGCGAAGGTTGTTTCCAGCATTACAGATCAAAGTCAGAGATAAAGGGATCCTACCAAAAGAATCCTGATGATAAAGGTTACAAACTTGAACAAGTCAGTCAGAGAAGCCCACACTAGTAGATCCTTAACTAGCTGCCCACATGCTTGCCTTGGGTAGGTTGTCATGGAAGTAGTGACGTCAAGGGTTAGAAATTGGAATGCTGCCAGGGTCCAGGCAGGTGACATGATGAGTGAAGAGCACCAAGAATAGGGTATGGCAACGTGGAGAACCGCTTCCCCACAGTAGGCCATAGAAAACTGTTACTATGCAGGAATGCAGGCCGGGTGTTGCGAGAACCTCCCTTTTTTCAAGAAAAGCCAGAAATTTGTGTTTTTATCTGTTGGTAACTAATTCGCTGTAGACTACTGAGCCTGTGGGTTGCCAGTTTTCAACTTTGATTTCAAGGGCTGTTTAATGTTTACTTGTGTGTTGTAGTCAAATATGAAGCTCTTGTCAGTACTATATCTCATAGGCATAAGAAAACCTTTCACCATAGTCCCTCACATAGGCAAAACTTTCCTTTGTCTATAAAAGCTGTCACTGTTAGAAGAATCTGGAAGCTTCCAATACTTGTTGGAAGTATTATATGTGCTTATTCCTCATAATTTGTCTACCCAAACAGTTGGCTTGCTTAAGATCCCTTCTACTTCCTGCTTGCTACATGCCATATTGGTCAGCCTCTGCATGACTGTGGTAGCTCAGCCTTGCTTGGCTTTGCACAGTCTTCAGATACACATCCGGCCAAAGTATTTCTGACCATCCTGCTTGCATATGCACCTTCCCTGCTGCAAATACAGAGAAGCAGAGAATATCAGAGCCTCTTAGAGAATCTTGTTGGATATGAAAAGGAAAGCAGTGATGGATGAGGTTTGTTTGACTGCCCTACATCCATTCTTCCCTAAAAGCACCCTGATTTTCTTTTAGTTCAAGTTAACCAGGTCTTGGTTCTTGTCTGTTTCCAAGCCTGGTCTCCAACCTTTCAAGCATTTGTGAGTCTCGCAATATTCTTCTAATCAATCTCCTTTTGGTGAGTTCCATCAATTGCATCAAATTTAAGAACCCTAATGATAGAAGCCCAGAAAGTTTAAGTGACTTTCCTAGTATCTTAGAGAAACTAGGGAACAAAATCCAGACCAAAGCCGAGTTCTGACCTCATTTCAGAACTGTTTAGCTGTAATGTCACAAGTGTTGTTTAATTTTGATTGTTATAGTGGTTACCAGTTACCATGAAATTTCCTAGCTTTTTCCTCTGCTTTAAGGCCAACTGAGCCAATGAGCATATGTCTCTGGATCTTAAAAGTATCTAGGAAATTCATATGTCACTCAGTCTCCATTATTTTAAAATGGTAAAAAATTTTTTAAAGGAGCTTAGGTTGCAAGGATGACTGTTTACAAATTGGCAGACCAATCAAGTCCACAGACAGCATTAATTAAGGGCAGATAGATAAATGGTCACAATGTCCAGGCAGCCTAGTGGTCAGAGGGGGTGGCAGTGAGCTATGTCTTCTCCCATCTTAAGTTGTGTGATCATAGACAACCAACTAACTTAGTTGTAAGAGAGAGTCCTGAACTTTGAAGCCAGAGGCTTGAGCTGAGGATGAGCTCTTTAAATTAGTGTTTCTCCATCTGTAAAATTGCAGAAATACCTAACCAATGGGATTGTCATAAAGCTTGAACTTTAAAAAAGCATATTGTAAATTATACAATGGTCTTGTGGTCATATCAAGAGGTATATGGTTTAATTATAAAGTAATGACTCTTACTTATTACTTAAATGTACACACTGAAACATCCAAAAACTTGTCTTCCTTGTCACAGAAGTTATCTTGAGGTCTTTGTGCTTATTCATTTAATGCTCTCATTGTGCAAAATATTTAGAAGGTCACCTTCAGACTTGCCTTTGTAGTCTGTGGCACATGCCTTTAAATATCTTCATTGGTGACAAATCTTGGCCTTTTTGGGTAAATTTCATTTTTGGAATTAGCCAAAAGTCATTTTTTCCAAGGCAAGTCCAGTGAATAAAACAGCTGACCAACAATGGCTGTTTTTTTGTGAAAAGCTTTGTGTGACTATAAAGTAATAAAACTGATTTTCATAGGTGAAACTGCTTCTGACCATGAACTTCTAAAAAGACGTTCCAGAAAGATTTTGCACAATGGCCACATCCCACAAATAAAAATATTTAAATTCATTATAGTTTAATTTCAATTGAAGATATATTTCATATAGTACTAACATCTGTACAGTGTTTGAAATGAGGAGAGATTCTATGAGATTTCACCCTAGTCTCCCCAACCTCCTGTGAAATGTGGATAATTTATTTGAAATGTAACTCAATTTGAAAGAAAATAAAAGGCTATACACACATATCATATTATATATAGGCCATATAAACAAATATAGAGCAAATTCCAGGTGGACTGTGAATCTTCAGTATAGAACAAAATCCATACTATTCAGTGTAGTCTGCTAAGCTCTCTGTGTTCTGGTGCCTGCCTCCCTTTCCAACTTGTCTCCTCCTTTCCCTGATGCATTAGCCACATCAGCCTTATTGTTTTTCACACACACCAAAGCCATTCCTTCCTGCCTCTTCTCTTCTAATCATTAGTTATTCATGAATGAGTTTAAATCTCACCTCCTCAGAGAAGCCTTTCCTGACCACCCATGCCAAAGTAACCTGTTTCACTCTGCCATGTCCCGAAGTTTTAAGTCTGTACTACCTTGTTATTGGTTCATTTGTTTATTGCCTCCCTCTCCTGACTAGAAAACATCCCCACTAGAATATGAAGAAGACCCAGCTCATTATAAGAGCTCAACAAACATTAGTTGAGTGAATGAGTCAAAGGATAAAAACAAAACTGTAAATATATAAAGGAAAATTTAGAAAAATATTTGCATGATCTCAAAGTGGGAGACTTTCTTTAAGTAGAAACCCATAGCCATTAATTGAAAGATTTGGTTGCAAGACCAATTTCCATTGACTAAAGATTTCTTTAGAAATTATAGATTAGAAGAAAACGGTTACAACACATATGACAAAAGTTATTATGTCTAGTTAAAAATGCAAATAATGCGATAGAAACATTGGCAAAAGGTATTAACACAAGCTCCATACAGAGGAATTTAAATGAACAATTAATATGGGAAAAGAGGTGGTAGTAGAAGCACAAATTAAACAATGACAGATACTGCCTTTAAACTTCCTAAACATTTAAAAAGAAAAACACTAATAGGAAAAAAAATAACGAATGAGTGAAGGAAAATGGACATGTAGTGAACACAGTTCCCTGAGAATATAAATTGCTGCAACCTCCTACAAAGTTAACTGTCAATATCTATTAAAACTTGAAGTTTGTAAAAATTAGCCTTAGGAATCCATTTTGTTGAACTCTAAAATAAAGGTACTGATGTTGAAAGGAGAGATTATAATCATGACTAATTATTTAAAAGTTTGAGGAATTAGAAATACATTCTCCAATTGAAGGACTCTGGGACCAGGCAAATAAAGTTTTTTTTTAACTTAGAAGGGGAAGCTTCTTGAGGGGCACTCATAATCTCCTATATGTTTGTATTAACTTGTAGGGATTGGTAGCAAAGAATGATACGTGTGCTTTCTCCTTAATAATGGTACCTGTATTTTATTCACGTGCCTATGTGCCTAGCCAAAAGACCTCATTCCTCAATCTCATTTGCAACTAGATGTGGCTGTGTGATTAAGTTATGGCCAATGAAAGATTTGTAGTTGAGTGGAACTTCTGGAAAATATCTTTAGCAAAGGCTGACTCAGGAATAGCACCATCTTGTATTTTTGCCCTTCCCTTTTCTTTCTGCCTGAAATACAGATAAAATGGATGACTAACTGACCTTTAAGACTTGAAGCTATGTCCTAAGGAAGGTGGAGCAGAAAAATAGGACAAGCTTCAGGTCCCTTATGACCCTGATGTGCTGTCTTAACCCTTGACCACCCACCTTTGGATTTATTTTACATAAGAGAAAAAGCCACTATAATTTGGCATTTTAGTTATATGCAGCTGAATCTGATTCTAATTGATAATACCATGATAAAGTGTTCAATGCAAAAAATTTAAGTTGCCAAGTAGTATCACAAGGATACAAACACAAATGCTTATAGGTGATTGGCTGATAATATAGAAAAGTATAAATAATAGGGAATGGAGAGGACCAAGGCCATGTGGAAAGCCCGTACAGCGTTAGTAATATTGCCATGCAGACATGTAGACCCAAATGTACCAGTTTTTCATGTTAAATTTTTCCCAATGTCTTGCAAATGGACTAGACTTTGGGCCCTTAGTTTGTGTGATTTGTAGTGTGATCTATTATTTAGAAAAATGGGGGGAGTAAATGAAGGAGAAAGTAAGGTTATTTTCTTATATATAAATAAAGGAAAAGTAATTTATTTAATGTAAATTAAAATCAGTATACATTAATTTTATAATTTAAAAAAATCTAGCAAGGTAGAAGGAAAATTGCTGAGAAGTTACCCAAACTAGAAATCCACTACAAATGCACAACAGAATCATAGAAAGTCTTCAGGATAATTCAGTCTGAGCAAGTTCAGTCTTTTCAGGAACGGGTCATTAAGTATTAATACCTAACACTAAAAATTACAGATTTGAGATGGGAACACAAACATACTGTAGGTTACAGTGACTTTTACTAGGTGGAGATGAATTGGAAATCATATGTAAACATGCACTTGCTAGTTGAAGAAAAAAATGTTCCAGGAAACGGTACCTTGATTATTTTTTTAAGTAAGAGATATAAATAAGTGCATTCTTAGTTCTTTGAAATTACAGTGTGGCCCAATGTGTACATTGTATCCAGTTTAACACATCATGTTGTTTTTAAAACCAGTTCTAGTTTTAGAGCAGCTCATACTTTAAAATATTTGTTGATTTTTCCTACTTTTGTGTCAGGCATTACTAACCCCTCCAAAACACGTATTTTAAAAATGTTCAGGCTTCTCATTTCCATCTAAAACTGCATTTGGTTCCAGTTTGGTGAGAAGAAACCAGATAGAGTACATTTTTTCTGACCCATCTATTTTCATCCTTTGGTAAATTTGACAACCTATGACAGTTCTTGCATTTCTGGAACAAACCTCCCAATTATAGGAGAAGCTAATAATGATAATATGATCAATAATAAATTATTTAATTTGGGGGGATACCCAAAATAAAGTTTATCAAACTTTCTTCTCCTTTTTCCCCCCGCCCCAATCCCGACCCTGAGCATTTATGCCAAGGGAATTATCCTTCAGCAGCAGTCAATGGATCTAACATTGTGTCAATGCTTTCTCTCATAGAATAATAGCTTTGCAGAAGGAAACTCTTATACCTCCCCAGTTTTAACAAATGAAGAAACTGAGTTAGAGTTAAGTGACTTATTTGAGATCTCACAACAAACTAGTAAAGTACTGCTACTTAAATATATCTCTAGAGATTCATAGACTATAAAAGCTCTATTGAAAGCCCGCATAATTCATGTGCAATAGAACACATTCAAAAATACTATAAAATCTGCTATAATGTCCTGTGGTCAAGGCATTTGCAGTAAATGAGAGAAACCAAACTCAAACCAGCTTGAGAATAAAAAGGAATTTTTTCTTTAGAGAGAGGGGAGCTCAAGTTGTAAATTCCAAGGTGTAAATTGGGTTCAAGTGTAGCTAGATACAAAGGCTCAAAAATAATCAGAATCTGCCTCTCTTTCTTTTGGCTTTGCTTGACACTGTGTTGGCTTCATTCTCAGGCAGCTTTAGTCACACAGCTGAAAAATGGCTGATGTTCCAAGTTTATCACCCGCAGGGCAGAGTACATCTTTCTCAGTGGCCCAAAGGAATTCGGAATAACTCTCCTTGGCTGGCTTGGATCAGGAGGACTTCCTGACCACTTTATTGTGACTCTAGTTGGCCAAGCATGGGTCGCATACCCTTCCTTCTCCCCATCAGTCCCACCAGAGAGAACCACATGGAAAGCAAGAGAAGGCAGGATAGTCACAAAGGGAAAAAAAACATGTTTATTATCCAAAGAGAGATAATGAATGTAAGGCAAGCAAAAGTGAAGTCCACTAAATTTATATTCAATGGTTAACTGATACAAACAAGTTAATTTCTTGTGGAGGGAGCTCATGATATTTTTATTAAAAAAAAAATACTACCAATGCTAAAGAAGAGGATACTCTAAAAGCAGAAAAAATAGAAACACACTAAAAATTATTCTGACTTTGCCAAAAAAATCTTTTTTGTATGTGTGTTTATATTGCCAATCCATAAACAAACATAAAGGCAAATGAAAGCTAAAAACGTTGGACATCTACCAACCATTACATTAATTTAAATGTTTAATGATTCCCTCAATCCTGCACTCAGAAAGCAATCATTATATTTTTATAGTAGCACTCTTTTGGTTTCCATTTCATCTGAAATGCTGATGACTTGTATTAGCTTCACTGACTAGTAGTCTGTTAGAAGGTATATAATTATTCAGTCCATAAAGAGTACTGGCTTCATGCACAGCCAGTTTTTATCATAGTGTAACTGAACTCTGCTCTTCATTTATCCATTTGTTCATTTACTTATGTTATGTGCCAGTTATGAAGCAGGAACAAGGCTGGAGACTAAGAGATGAGTAATTTGCAGCCCCACCTCTAGAAGAAGTCAAAGTACAAGAAGGGAACAGACAAGTAAAAATTAAAGTACACCATGAAGAGGGATTTGCACAGGGCTTGAGAAGCTGAGGACGACCCACAGTGTATTCAGCTGACGGACCTGGGAAAGATTCAAAGAAGAAAGTTCAGGAGACACTTTCCAGGGTGGAAAAGGAGGTGAAAGGCAATTCTGGAGAGAAAAACATGTGCAGTGACACAGAGGCTTGAAGGAACTGTGGGAGTTTCAGGAATGAGTTACAGCTGTGGCTGAGATACAGGGTGTGTGCAGGGGAAGGGTCAATGTGAGTGACTGTGTGCTAAGTTTGGACTTTATCCTGCAGTTCCAGAACCCAGGTCCTCCAACTAGGACCAGACTGACAGTAAAGAACCATCTGGAGAACTTGTTAAAAGTACAGAATGCCCAGGCCCCACTTCTAGAAATATTGGCTCAGGAGGAATCTGTTTTTTTTTTAAAGTTCCCCATGTGATTCTGGAGCACATCCAACTTTGAAAACCACTGCATGTAGGCACTGGGGATCCATCAGAGGGTACTGGGAAAGAGAATGACTTGCTTTGGAAAGAGCTCTTTTGCCAGTGGAGAGTTGCAGTAGAGCCAGTCAAAACAAGGTATGGAGAGATGTGATGGAGACTATTGGGATGGAGCAATTAAGAAAAGGGAGCACCTGAATATCAGAGGTAGCAGAGAAAGCAAATACTCAGAGTTCAATAAATGAAATCTGCAAGACAGGTGATCTGTTTGATGTGGGAAGTGTGGCACTCATAGATTCTAGTTTGTAAGGGGTACCCTTGAGAACTGGGAGTGAGAGGAAGGTGGGAAGTGTGGCTGTGTGTACAGCAGTGTGATGTTAGCTCAGGGTGGGAGACCAGCTGGAGCTGGCTTGGGCTGGAGGACAAGGCTTGGGACTAGGCTACCCAAGGTCCAGAGGCTCAGATCTGTGAATCCTGAGTTTGAAAACTTGCTGGTGACTCCTTGCCTGGGGCCATCTCCCTTCTTTGTGCCACATATTGTCCCTGCCAGTAGTTAACCCTCATAGCTCCCCAAAGCAGGAAATTATATGAGTCCATGTTCTCAGAGCCTTACTTGGTGCCTGTACATATTTGATGCTCACAGTTCGAAGTGAGTGAATTTTATTAATTACCTAGATAATATAATTATAGCTACAACAGCCTCATTATATCTTTGTAGTCTGGGCCTTTGTGTGTGTGTGTATGTGTGTGTGTTTATATAAACTTGTCTTTATTTTTAATTAAAGTATAATTAATATACAATATTACAATGGTTGCAGGTATTTAACAGTGATTAGACAATTGTAGACATTGCAAAATGCTCACCATAATGAGTGTGGTTACTTTCTGTCACAAAGTAATTACAATATTATTGACTGTATTTCCTTTGCTGCACTTTTCATTCCCATGACTTATGTATTTTATAATTGGAACTTTGTACTTCTTTATCTCCTTCACCTATTTTGCTTGTCCCCCCCAACTGCTCTCCCAGATGGCAACCACCAGTTTGTTCTCTGTATTTATGAGTCTGTTTCTGTAGAAAGTTGTATTTCTATAATTCTCCATGCTTTTTTCATTACTTTCCAAAGTGTACATTTTTATGATGAATAAGAGTATGCAAAATATATTGCTTTCTTCTAAACATTAATTATTGCAAGATGCCTGTGTAATTAGTGAACCAGGCATCTTCTACAGATAATAGATTCCACCAGAAAGGGCTTGATTAATAAAACATTATTTGAAAATTTTTCAACCTAATTAACTAAAGACAACGAATAATTTTTAATACAGTTGTCCAAATAAGCATATACGGATCCACAGAGATTAATTTTAAGTAGAGTGGTATGATCACTTTAAAGTATCTTTTTTTCTTATGTTCCTACATGAAGTAAATGAGAGGCTTTACTCAAGCCCCAAGGAGTCACTGAAGTGAAAAATAAACAAATAATAGAAGGGTAGAAAATTATAACGTGAGAGTGACATCACTTTTTATGTACATGCTTTCCTTCTGTTCACTGTTAGTATGATTCCTTTTTTATTTATGACCCATTATTTTTACCATCCTTATTGTAGATAACTGCCCTCTGAATATGGAACAGAAACACCCTACTTACAGGGTTTCAAATTAACAGAAAACTCAAATAGTTACAATTTATCTTTATAGTCTACTTTCATGACAAAAAACAATGACAAAGAAGCAACTGCTATCAGTGATTTCAAAGTACAATTTCCAAGCAGATGTGGGAATTAACTGTGGATAACCAAAACATTTAAAATGACAGATACTAGCAAACACTAAGAGTGTGTTTGAATTCTGATTTCTACATTTGAAACTGGTTATTTGGCATGAATTCTTACATTTAGATAATTAATTGTATCTCTTTCTTTGTTCCTGGTGTGTGTTCATGTTCTGTTCCCTTGATATGGTCTAATTATTGTGAACATCTATAACTCCTGCTTCTCCTGATCTCCAGGAAACTGTTCTATGCTTCCCAGTTTATAGTTTATGATATGCATGTGCTAGTCTCTTACATTGACTCAGCTCTTGTTTATGACCCTGTGTTCTGTGTGTATATACAATATCAATCACACCTTACTAGTGTGACCCATCCCCTGGTTTTGGCTTCTCTGACCTGTTTTGACCTCGGGCTACCCTAAACCCAATATAATATACTGCTCCAGCCTCAGCGTGCTGGTCATTTGCCTACTTGCTTTCAGAGCCTTTCATTCTTTGCCCTACTTTTGTCCTGTTGAAGGAAGCTGATTCCTGCCAACTCCATTTGTAGACTCATTTGCCCAGGCCCAAAGGAATTGGGACAATGAAAGATAAAAAGATTAAGTAGCAACACTGGCAGAAGAGAAGCCAAGGTATTTCTCCCCTTCTCTAATTCAGGAAGTTTCTCCCACAGTGGCTACTAGTCCTCTGTGGTTCCCATTCAAGGTCCAGCCAGGGACAGTGGCACCAGGGCTCTGTTAACCCAGCTCCTCTGTTGGATTCTCCAAACCCAGGGATGGAGTGTAGAGGCTTCCTGCTATTGCTACTCTCTGAAGTGCCTCTCTTTCCCCAGCTTGGTTTTCTAACACCTTTGTAACTAGTCCCTGGTATTAAATTCCCTCAACTGAACTACATCACTTGGGCTCTGATTGCTGACTGACCCCATCTCATACCCTGAGGGAACAATACCTGACAAGTTGTTAGGCAAAGAAGAAAACCATTGCCATCATCACAGAAGAATTTCTAGAGATATTACAAAGCTTACATCCCAAAATGTCCAACAGAGATATAAAGTAACTAATGAATATGTTGTTGAAAATACATAATACAAGCAAACAGTTCTTGGATTTTTTTCAAAGCTACTTTAATTTAGTTCTTATCTTCATTCATTAGTAATCTCCCATCAATAGGGAAACCATGGGGTATGGAGCAGAGTGAACAAAGAATCCTGCCCACACAGATCCCAAAATAAATCCAAGTACATTTGCCGGCACAAAAGGAAAAAAAGATGCAATCAGCACCCAAAGTAGGAAACAAAACACATTTAACACTGTTAATGTTAAGTAACAATAAAGACCTCTGAAGATCTCTGCTGCTCTTCTCTCAGAACTTAATCTCTGCATTAATTTGATTTTCCCGTGACACAAAGCAGTCAAGCTTATTGCATGGAAAAGTCCAGGACGTTTGTCAGTGGCCTGAACGGACTCATCCTTTGAAATGGGTCATACTTTTGTACTCTGATGAAGTTTAAGGTGGTAGTTTCATGATCTTGGGTAGAATTCAGTTAATCATGTGTAGCTTCTAAGCATATCTTTTTCTGGTTTTGTGGAGATGGAACAGAACTAGAAGCCACAAAGGGGACTGGTGTTTTTCTTCAAGCAGTGATAGGCCACATGTTAGTTTCCTGGGGCTTCTGTAACAAAGTACAGCAAACCAGTGGCTTAAACAACAAAAACATATTGTCTCATAATTCTAGAGGCTAAAAGTCTGAGACTGAGGAATTCACAGAGTTGCCTCCCTCTGAAAGCTGAGGGGGAAGGGTCCGTTCCAGGCTTGTGTTTTAGGTTCAGGTGGTTTCCTGGCAATCTTCAGGGTTCTTTGGCTTGCAAAAGCCTCATTCTGATCTCTTCCTCCTTCACAGGCATTCTCCCTGTGTGTGTGTGTTTCTGTGTCTGCATTTCCCTTTCATAAGGACACATTTTGGATTAGTGCCTACTCTGATGATCTCATTTTAAACTTGGTTACCCCTATAAAGACCCTGTCGCTAAATAAAGTTACATTCTGGGTACTAGGGGTTAGGATTCCAACGTGTCCTTTTGATAGGGACACAACCCCGTACCTGATTAGCTCAGTATCATCTGTTCTAAACTCTTTTTTCCACACACATGTACCCATTTTTTGCCACCAAAGCTTTCCAGCAGAACCTGTGGTCAGGAAAATATGTGGCAAACTCATTCACACTGACAGATAATTGGCTAAAATTGTCTTTATCGTATTTGTAAAGTACAATAGTCTAAAAACATAAAGCAATGATAAGAAACCAATAAAGTTTAATATGCTGTTCCAGGAGGGCCTAGAACTATCCACAGGTTCATGAATCACAAGGAATTAATGCCCATTCCTCACTATAATATAATTGGTAGCAACAGTTGGAGTTATGAGTAAAAACTTGCTAAACAGCCCTTGGTTTTCATTTTAATTAAGACTGCATTTTCTAGTTATGACAAAGTAAGGTTGAATTCCATGTTGTTGATACAAGGCTATGCGCTCATACCTCCCTACTACAGATTACTGTAAATTTCTTTGTTAACTCTAATAGAAAATGTCAACATTCCTGAATGAACTGCAAACTTGATAGCTGCTGTAAGGTTGGAGGCACTAGAGACAGGGGTGAGCAAGTCGGACACTGATGACGTGCCAAAGTCTCCGGCTGCCGCCCCCTCCCAACCTGAAAAATGTGCCTTAGGCTAGCCAATCCTCGCGCCGCTGTAAATCTATGCTCTGCCTCCCCCTACCTTCTTTAAAAAACTCCCCACCTGTCTAGTTGCGCGTGACTTCTCCAGCCTGTGTTTCAGACTGGTGAACCTCGCCCAGGATTGCACTCAAATAAACTGCCTGGTCCTTTGTTGCCTCTCGTCGCCTGCTTATTTCGGTTAGAATTTATCTTACACTTGGTGCCGAAAAAACCCAGGAAGGGGCGTGAGCACAGGGCCCCGACCGGCCATCGGCAGCCCTACCCCCTCCTTCCCCAACCTGGAACCTCAGCCTGCTCTCCGCTGTGTGGAGTATTTTCCCGTGAGTCCCTCAGTTTCCCCCAGTCTGTTTCGCTTCCTAACCCCTTTTCACCTGGTCTGTTCGAAATTGTTGCTACATCCAGGTTGGAGCATCCGGCCCATCCGCTGCGGGCATCTGGGATACCCGCCCCTGGCCCTGCAGTGTGGGAGACGTCCCTCACCCAGGCTCCCAGGCCGTCTCCCCTGACTTGGCGCGCTTGGGACGCTGGGCACTCCTCTCAGCAGGATTAGTTGGGAGGGTGATGAAGACATGGGGAACCAGCCCTCGAAAGCAGAGGCTCAGACCCCACTGCAGTGTCTCATTTCTAATTTGGCTACTCTATATTTGTCCCGGGAAGTTCACAAACAGAAGCTAGTCTTTCTTTGCTCTGAGGCTGGGCCTCACTATCCCTTGGACAATCAATCTCGCTGGCCCCCTGAGGGAACTTTCAATTTTGGCCTCCTCACTGACTTAACTAATTATTGCCATCGGAGCAGAAGGTGGAATGAAATCCCATATGTGCAGGCTTTTGGCCTGCTCCTGCCCAGACCTTTATGTTAAGTGTTCAACGACCCAGGTTCTCCTGGCCCCATCTCCAGTTAAGGATTGTCAGCCTCTTACTCTGCCCAGTCCTTCTTCCTTTTCAGATCCACCAGACGACCTTAGTCTCCCACCTCTCTCAGCTCGCTAACCCCACCCCTTTCTGCCACCATCTTTAAGTTCTTTGTCCTCCCCTGTGTTGCTGCCATCTTAAAGTCCTACATTCTCAACCATGCCGTCTTCCTGCTCCTCTCTTCCGGTGGCTGCACCACCCCTCCCCCTCTCCTTCCGCCTTCACCGCCCTCTTCCCCCATGGGAACACACTCCTCCCGCCCTCCAGTTCCGGAAGCCACAGACAAGACTGCTTCCAGCACAGACCTGCCTCCTTTGTCTCCTGACCCTACATCCCTCCCCACACCTGCCATTTTGTAAGTGGTCTGGTGTGGTGGTTGGGAGTGGGTGAGCTGGGCGTAGCAAGTGAACATCTTAGTGATTGTGTATTGCAGTGTGTGTGCCTGCCTGCAGCCTGAAAATTTTTGTGGTGACCTAGAGTCTTAAAGTTTTGCCAAGTTAAGTAGACATATTTTGTGCTTAGAGATTATGCTGTAAAGCACATGGTGTCAGGAATTATAAAGTGTGTTCATGAATTTGTTAATCTAAAGAATGCTGGTGCAATGGTTTACAATAGCTCACTTCTTAGTGTTCACTGAAAATTAAAGTTCCTAATAGTTTTGAGGTCTAATTAAAGCTATTTAAAGAAGAAAACATCTCTACTTGCTAAAAGGATGTATGTTTTAATAAGAGAAAGTATAAAGAATGGAAATTCATTTTGTTGAGGGTAAAAGAAGGTAATTGTTCTAAAGTATAGCTATTTATTTAAAGAGGGAGAACACTGAATGTAAAAGGAAGTTGTAAAAAGTTAGAAGAATTGATGTGGTCATGCTATATAAAATTAAAGCAAAAGAGTCACAATATCAAGTACACAGCAAAATTAGAATTCTGTTTTCAGTTAAAAAGAAAGTTTTCTTAACTGTTAGTCTGCTCTTAATGTTGAAAGATTGCAAAAAGTTCTCTAATTGTTTTGTCAAAACAGTTTCTCATGCTTAAAGTCTCAATGAGTTATCTGAATATTTAAGATAATGAGATCTTAATATGAAAAAACTAAAAGCTAAGCTTTGCTAACAACTGTGTAACCTTCTGTATTTGCCTTTAAAATCTTTTATTGTCATTCTAGTTAAATAGATAAGTATTGTTTCATAGTAACTTATGATTCTATTTAAACAAATGCCTTTAAAAAACTTTAACAGCTTCCCAAAATCAAATTCAAAAAAGTACTTTTACCTCTGTTATCTCTGATATTTTCCAGAGGGCCCCTAGAACATGTCTGAAGAACTTTTTTCTCATTAGAGAAAGTATTTAGCCCTGCCTCTTAGTCATCCCCAACTGAGCTCACTCATCATCTTAGCCAATATAAGTTGTAGCCCTGAGGCCTCCACAGACCCTCCTGTACCATCGACCGGCGTTAACCCGATAATCTGAGACACCTCTACTCCTATAGTGTCGAGCTATCATGCTCCGGTCCTCATCCACCTCAAAGACCCATCCTCCTCTCCTTCTAGACCCCAGTTTCCTATTTTCCAAGCCCATCGCAAGGGCATCTTACCTATCATTAACTATCTTCTTTCCCAAAGGCTTCTGGTACCAACTAATTCTCCCTGTAACACTCCAATCCTTCCAGTCAAGAAGCCATCGGGGGCCTACCAGCTTGTTCAAGACCTGCATATAATCAAAGAGGCTGTAGTCCCTCTTCACCCAGTCATTGCTAACCCTTATACTCTCTTATCTCAAGTTCCCCTGGACACCTCTCCTACCTACCTTACTTCTCATTCCTAACAAAGATACCCCCCTTGTCCCGCCCAATGCTCATCTTTCCATTCTTTCATCCAGGCTGCCTGCTACGAACAAGCCTCAGTCTGTCTCTCATCGTCCGGAATACAGTACTAGACGGGGCAAAACCTGAGTGACCATGCTAGATATATCTGTCCTGAGAGACGAAGACAACATATCTGCTAGAACCTCCAGTCACCGATAGAGAGGTCAGACAGTAGAAGTGCACAAGACCATGTGGGTACATCAGTACTTCCTCTTCCCTCCAAGCCACCTCTGGCCTCCCACCAGCCTCAACGCTACCCACACCGCCCCTCCTCAGCTGGAAGTAGCCAGATCAAGTCAGCACCCATTATAACCAAAAGGCTGGAATGTAAGGTTGGAGGCACCAGAGGGAGGGGTGAGCACATCAGACACTGATGACGTGCCAAAGTCCCCAGCTGCTGCCCTCTCCCAACCTGAAAAATGTGCCTTAGGCTAGCCAATCCTCGCGCTGCTGTAAATCTATGCTCTGCCTCCCCCTACCTTCTTTAAAAACTCCCTGCCTGTCTAGTTGTGCACGACTTCTCCAGCCTGTGTTTCAGACTGGTGAACCTCACCCAGGATTGCGCTCAAATAAACTGCCTGGCCCTTTATTGCCTCTCATCACCTGCTCATTTCGGTTAGAATTTATCTTACAGCTGCTGCCATATTATCTGTTTCGTAAGTGGTCCAAAATCTATGAAGTTGGCAAGTATAAGTCTGGGGAGAGGAAATATGGGAGCAAAATAACTCTAAAAACTGAAATGAGTCAAAGAGAGAAAGTTTAAAATCTGTTTATTGCTTCCAAACTGCAGTCCGGGCTCTTCTGTCTTTCCTGCTCCAGCAGAAGCAAAAAACCGACCCTCCCCCTCACTTCTCAGGTACAGATGAGCCCTCTGTTGCCCAGGTAATTACCTATTCATATGGAGATGAACTTCTCTCCACCCGAGGAATGATGCAAATGCATTAAAGCCATACTTCTTTCCATCTCTGAACCCCTATTGATATGCAGATGTACTAAAGCCAAGAGACATATTCTGGAAATATTACAATTTTATCCACAGCAAGGTACTTAAAACACTCAAATGACCAATGGCTTGAAGTCCAAGCCCTTCAACAATGCCTCCATCCATAGCATTAGGAGCCATTTTTGTACCCAATGGAAGATTTATTGGGAAAGAAAAACCCAAGAGTAAATTTTTTTTAATATGTTTTTTAAAACTCAATAATTTTTTTTTTAACTCAAAGAAAAACTTAAGTTGACACTAGGAACTAGAAAGTAAGGTAGGACAAGTTGAATTTATGTGATGTGTTCTAAAATACAGTTGATTCTTGTTATTCACAGTAGCTGTTTCTATAAAATCTCTGCCAACACTGAATTAGCAGATACCGAGCCATTGCTCCTAGGGGAAATAAAAGGTTAGGTACCCGTGAGCCTCTACTTACATTTTGTCAACTTAACACTAACCCTGTTTTATGTGTGTTTCTGTTTAAAGACACATTACTGAATTTACATTGTTGGTTCACTAACGTTGAGCTCACAGCCAACAGCACTGTATATTTCTTTGTTAACTCTAATAAAAAAATGTCAACATTCCTGAATGGCTGAACAAAGCTTATCTAACATGCATGTTTTCTCCCCAAGGCACATCACATCCTTCTTGTGCTTAGGAACAGTAGACAGCCCTTCAGCCCTGTTCTGGGAGGCCATTTTCAGAAGCAAAATCACCCATAAAACACACAAAAATCTTTAAAAAAGTAGCACTAAATAGACCACAGAAATGATTCTTTTACAGCATGAGAGCTGAAACAAGGCAAAATGTTACCTGGTCCGACCTCAGCTGGAAACGTGTAATCAACAACTTTTTTGCCACTCTACTCATGTCTGAGAATGACCATGAAAGTGCCATGGATATTGCTTTTGGGGTTACAAATAAATTTTAAGTGAGGATGAGAATTGCACAAATACAGAAGCCATGAATAATGAAGCACTTTAACTCAGTTTCTGCTACCCATATACCCTCCCCCCGCAAAAATTGGCTTTATTTGCCTAACAAAATAGATATTTACATTTAAGGTCCACATTTGTAATGTGAGGCCTCAGAAGGGTAATTAATGTCCAGAGCCTGCTACTGATTTCCTGAGTGACCTTAGGCAAAGGGACTGAATTTCTGTGGGTCTCGGCTTCTTACTCATAAGTTGATAGTCTTGAACTACAGCCATATATAGATACACATAAGTACAGATATTTTTAAAACTATATTTAGAACTGTAACAACACAGTTTAATGTGTTTAACATCAGGAAAATACATAAGAAATAGTATTCTAGACAATGATGTGATTTTTTACTGCATTTCTTTCCACACCTTCTGGTCTTAGAGCCATGAAAACAGATTAACTATTTTAAAAATATAACTTTATAAAGAAAAAAATAAGAAACTTCAAGAAAAAGGAAGAGAAGGAAGAGGGCGAGAAAAGGAGAAAAAGGAAAAGAGGAAGAGGAAGAAAGAGAAGTCCCACTAGGCTCGTGTATGGGAGGGGGGCAGATATTTTAAGCTCAAATTATAGTATGACTATTAGACCCCACACCCACAGGGTTTTTTTTACATGTCTTTTTATAAATCATGTACTTACTGAGCATTTACTGAATACCAGTGACAGTACCAGGATATTATTCTCTTTAGTTTTTCTTTATGCCTATGAAGTATGTATTAGGTTGAATCACATGCAATTGTCAATGTTCAACAAATTTTGACCACAAAAATGTCAGCTTCATGTATTAAACTTAATGTTAACATTCCCATTCCAATGATAAGGAACCCAGGGTTCACAAAAACTGAGTAATTGCCCCGTGGCACACACAGCTTGAAAGACACTTCTGATCTGAACTTAGATCTATTTCCACTGAGCTGTGGATATGAATTTCAAGCTATAAAAGTAAATGTACAAGAAAGTTTACCTTCCTTTTCCTATATGTGACCTCAAATGCCACCAAGCTGTAGAGATTTGACATCAATTAAGTTGAGATTTTCTCCTATTATCACTTCCCACCCATTCCCTAGATTCGAGTCTGGCAGGTGCATCCAGCCAGTCATTTCTTCTACCTCTGCTCCTTGCTGGCAGGGAATGGGAATTCGGGGGTCTCATTGCCTTTACCTCTGCTTATGGGGCACAGACCGGGATATACCTCATGGGTCACTTCTCTGGATCTGCCTAGCTCACTCACCACTAGTTTCTTCACTGGTTCTCCTGGATCCAGACCCTTACTCATCTCAGAAAGCAGAAAAGTCTGGCTCTGACATACTGTCCACAATCCAAGACTTGAGAACTTTCAAGGTATTGGCATTGAAATTTCAACAGCTTGATCTTTTGCCTTCAATAGACTCCATTCTTAAACTCTCCCTGTTTGTGGTTTCAAAGTCAAAAGAATCAGGAATTAGGTCTGTGCTTTCTTCCATTCTTTCCTTGAGGCAGTAAAGGCAAAATAATTAGTAGACTGAAGAGTGAGGGGAGCAGTAGGGATAACAGGAAAGAACAGATGGGAAAGAGGAAAACACCAGTTAATGTTCCAAATCCTGTCCTGACACATACATTTGTAGTTCTTTTCTCAACACAGCTTTGCAGGTAGCCCTCAAACTTGAAGATGTCCACAAATTGTCCACTGGAGTTGCATAGACCCCACTTTACCAGAAGAATACTAGTCTGGATGAATGGGGACAGGTTAACCCATACAGTGGCACTGATTTTCATTTGTGAGCACAGATTGACATAAGAGCTTGCCATCTCACGGAATAGGAGGAAATTTTTTTTGGTGAATAAAACTGAAATTTCTTTTTCAACCTAGAGTTGAATAGCAACCTGGCATTGTTTGAGCAGCAAAGTCCATTGTGATTGCACCTCTGTGGCCCTTTTGCTTTACCAGTGAAGCAGTTTTTTTAAACAGAGATGGGGCGCCAGGCCAGTATTTAGGCAAGACTCATATAAGACAGAAATCCATCAAAATGACATGGCTGATCAGAGAGGAGAGTCCAGCAAACTGTACTGTGATGCTGCATCTAAATTGCAAAGGAGAGGAGGGCTGGGGAGAACTGTAATTAGAGGCATTTTGAGCTCTCTCGTAGGAGGAATAGCTAAATAGTCTATATTTGAAATTGTAGTGGGAGCCTGAAGTTCTAAGGTGGTGGGGATAGAGTAAGATGACAAACAGAAGGGAAGAATAAAAGGAAGAAGACACAATGTGCTTTAGGCTCTTGGGAAATGTATTTGATCAGATACCTCGAAGAATCAGAGAAACAGTTCGCGGAGAAAGGCACAATAAAATAACATTTCCCCTAAGTCCAATGAGAGATGGAGGCTGGAGATAAAAAGAATGAGAGATGACAGGAGAAGGTTTGACAGGATGGTAACAGCTGAAATGGAAGCAGCTTGAATATTCCAAGGGATAAAATAAAAATTGATTTTTTTAAGTAAAAATATTTCACTGTACAAGATCTCTAGGTATGCCATTAATGCTTAATTTAGAGTACACAACTTTATCATGCTCACTATGTATTTTTCTAAAAATGAAAGTGCTATCTAGCCTTCTAGGCCACAGTTCATAGTATGATTATGGAGCCTCATATAGTTCCAGAGGCTTTTTTTTCCTGAAGACTGGTTTTGTTCTCTCCCTGGTCCTGCCAAACTGAGAAAATACGCCTACAGGAAGGAGCAACTCTCAAAACTGCTCTAGTTCTTAAAGGAGGGGCAAAAATACAAATGCTTCAAGTTTCTCTTATAAAAGCTTTCTTCTATAAATAATCCCTCACAGTTGTATAGCACTTTATGCTTTTAAGGCACTTTCAGATGCATTACCTCATTTGAATTTCAGTAAATTCTACCACAAAGGGCATTTTCTGTATCATGTGTTTTGCATACTGCCTTTTTCACCATCAAAACCAATAAAACATTATAGACATGGTTAATTCGTTTCTTATACCCTAAATCCTCTCAATCTTTCACTGTTTTCACTTAGTTTTTCCTTTCTTTCCTTCTGACTAGAGAGCATTTTATGCTTCTAATCAGTTCTCTTGACTCTCCAAATCTCTAGACTTTCACTTAGCAAAGTAGCATAAGACTTCAAAGACCTAGAAAAACTCCAGATTGGCATAGATATCTGGCTCCCTATGTCATCGCTATCTGCCAGGCCATTCATTGGTAGTCTGAAATCCACTGTGGCCTTATAGAGGCAGTTGAAGAACATCAGAGGCTATCAACTGAAGTCTTAAAGCCAGACTAGACCTGGCTTTGAACCCTGGATTTAACACTTAATGGCTGTATGACACCCACCACTAAGTAGTGATATCCACTTAATATCATTTGTAAAGTATCTAAGTGCAGTGGAGTTCCTGTCATATGGTAGATATTGAATAAATTTCCATTCCTCTCCCTTGCCTCTTAGAAGGACTGTTGAGGAGTGGAGTCACCCACAGTTTATGTGACAGGGCTGGGGCTTGATCTTGACTGAAGTAAAGAGGGGAACTCTCCCCTTAATTCCCAGGGTAATTGTGCACTGCAAAACTCTGACCACCCACCAAGCCTGCTGAAACCAGGGCACCCGCTGGCACCCAAGCAGACATAATCCTTATTGGGCAGGTCATAAAGCATCTGCATCCCATAATCCTAAAACAGCCCAAATGCATACCATAATTCCTAAGACCACCCTAGTCAGCCCCGTAATTAACACAACTGCAGATAGTGCAGCCAACGAATATAACCTGACCTTTCACTTTGCTAATATGGGACAGAAACAGTTTAAGTGTTTGGGCTTTAAAAATCTACCCTCTTTCTCCTCTCCTAAATCATCCTTGCAGGGCTCTAGACCCATGCCTCTTCTGGGTCAAGTTCCCTGCTTTTCAACTCAGCACTCAGTCTTAGGTCTCCAAGTGTCTTTATTTCTTCTTTAATAGTGTTTGGGAAGAATTAGTGTCATAGCCTCTGTGGAAGAGACTTGGCCTTTATTCCCCTAGGGAAGAAAGTAAAAGTCTCTGTGAACATAACATGACAGATGTCAGTTCTGTGCGTAACAGAAAGAACAAAATTGGGAGAGCTGTACTGGAAGGTGGGAAAAAGTTGCTTCAATAGTACAGCTGATCTCCTCATGGACAGTGGCTGGCTTCAGTGCAGTCCTACTGAGTACATATATTAGCCAAAGACTGCATTAGATGCCAGAGACATGAGGAAGAATACAACATGGTCCTTAGCCTATGGACTTCAAAGCCTAGTGGTGAAGGACAAATGAAATACAGTGCAACACATCAGGATTATAACTGATGCTAAAAAAAACTCAAAATGAAAAGTACTCTGGGGTCATAAGGGGGACTGGTCAACTCTACTGGGGGCAAGACAAAGCTTCACATAAAAGTACTAATACTAATTAGGATCTCTCTGTGGATTCTAGCCAGCAATTGCTTTGTGAAAATGAAATAAACTATGGAGTTCGTTGACATTTCCAATCTGTCCTAATTCTTCTATTTTTGGGTAGTGATCTTTTCAATTTATACACAAATTTATATTTTAAAAATGTGTATATGCATATAATCTATATGTATATGTGTATATATATGTATGCACATATATACATTAGAAATACCATGCTTGCTTTTGTGACTCTTGCTTCTGCCATTCTGTCATACATCCAAGTGTTTAAATTTGCTGAAGCTATGCTTATTCTACACTGTAGATATAAATGGTGACTCCTAAATAAGCTAAAACGTGGGTCAGCATGCATTACTATATATAGCATATTATATTTATTAAATTAGATATAGATATAAAATTTAAATATATATACCTCTTTTGACAGTAATCCCCAAAGCACCATCCTTTCTTTGCAAGACTTCCATCCTTATTTTCTGCTGTGTATTTTCTTCACCATGCATGTTGTAGTCTGCTAGCAACATGCAGCCTATAACCCAACAACATGCCCCAGGATCCCTTAAAAGAAATACTAGGAGAGGCCTAATATTGTGGTCTCAGTATACAGGCCCTCTTCTCACTTTCCAAGCTCCATGCAATCCTGCAGCTTCCAAATATGTGTGCACTTTGGAAAGTGCTGGTGTCTTTATTTCAAGGAGATGCTCTGTGCCCTGCACTGCTCTTTTGATAGCCCTCAGAAGTATTTTCTCTAGACAGTATATTTGCTGGAGTTCTCATTTTCAACCTGTCTGAAACTCTCTCTCCTTGAGCTATGTCTGAGCCATACTGATCCAAGGAAAAAGGAGTTATCCTGCTCACATTTTAACAAGAAAAGAGCTGGAAGTAGTGTAACCTGATAAGATTCCTTAACTGGACCAAGGACTCTACTTTCAGTGCAGTTTCAGTAAGCACCCTCCCTTGCCACTGCTACTCCATCATTCCATACCCACTCTGGGGAAGGGGGCAGCTTTGGTTGAAGCTTACTTCAAATCCCTCTATATACAGACCACAAGAGCACTTTGCACATAATAATGCATTATACATAGTATTATTGCAATTATGTTAGAAACAGCAACCCATTAAAGATTAAAGTCTTTCTGCGTAGATCACACCCATCCCTTGTAAAAATTAAAGTCTACTTAGTAATAAAAATATTTATGCCCTACATTTATTTCCTCTGCCTCCCATCTTTTTAACTTTGTACTTTCCTTTATCACCATTTATATGAACTAATCTGGGACTAAGTTATCTTGTCCCTTGGAGTCATTAAGAGGTTACCCATGTGACTGCAGAGGGTCCAAAGAAGACTTCAGCTTTTCAGGAATATTCCTTAATTTAAAAAAAAAATGAACAAACACTGATTAATTCTCGGTATATGTGTATTTTCAACCATTTTTTCTGCATTTGTATATGTTTCAAATTTTAAAATTAACTCTCTTCCCCCTGCCCTGAGCAGAACTGCACACCTGCTAAAATATACATAATTACTGTATAAGAAACAGGGACCCAATTCTGCTGAATCCACTGGTTCCTAAAGCTAACTTCTAAATCTCCCACATTTACCTCTTTTATTTTTTAAAAATGTTCATTTTCTAATTTTTCTTAGCACCCCCTCCCCTGTTTATGCTGAGAACATCCACTGCTTTTAGGAGCATATTTATGATAGTAGGCAACTGAAAACAATAGATCCTAGATGCAGACACTGAGAATATTAGGTCCAATGACTGAAATTGTGTCAGTGTAAATGTTAAATTTAAAAAATGTCACACTGAATTGTATATTATACTGTGATTAAATCTAGGTAAGTATTGTTAGATACTATGTGTATGTAGAGAGAGGTAGATAAAATTGGGAAGGGGGATGAAGAAACAAAAACTTCATGTGCAGGAATACAGGAATTAAAGTGACTTTTTAAAAAATCCCTTGTAAAAATTAAAGTCTACTTAGTAATAAAAAAATTAATGCCGTACATTAATGCCATTGAGCTTTCCTCTGCCTCCCATCTCTTTAACTTTGTACTTTCTTTTATGACTCTTGTTTCTGCTGCTCTGCCATGTGTTCAAGTGTTTAAGTGCTGCATGCTATGCTTCTTCTGTCATACATTCTAGCTATAAGTGGTGGTTTCTTCTGCATAAGTTGAAAATGGGATCAGGACACAGATCTCCGTCCCTTCCTTAAATTTCATTTCTCTGATGTGTGATCTGTACTGCTAAGCACCATAAGGATCAGCTTTGCCGTATGCATGTTCCCTGAAGCTCTCTTCCTACCCACCCTGTGAATGTGGTGAGGACACTGTGCTATGGAATGTTTTCTTCAATTTCAGCCCTTCATCTCTTTGCATGGATGGCCCAATATTAAATCTGTCCTGGTGCAAAATTAAAAATCACCTTCCTGATTCTCTCCTTTGGTGTATCCCATAATTGCTCTTAAGCCACCAAGCTAATATTTTTTTACCCTTTAATAGTATACTTTAGGTTTTGTGAGTCATGCTTCTGGTATGTTTTGCTTGCTTTGCAGTAAGAATAACCACAAAATCTTAGAATTTAGGAACATTAGTGCTCCCCAATTCCCAGTAGCTTCCTTTTTACTTCTGAAAATGTCACTGTTAATATATAATCTATGTGAGCATATATATAAACATATATATGGATGCCAACATGTGTCAAAAATATAAAATCATGTGTTAGAATGATGAACACTAAATTAATAAGAAAGATTTTAATATAATAATGAGCACCAGGATTGAAGAGAAATAGTGTCAATCATTAGTATAAGGGTCTTCAATAGACTGACAAAGGTTTCTTCTTAAAAGGGAAGAAAGTATGTTACAATGCTAAGATTTGATAAAGCTGAGTAGCGGATCCATGTGCTTTCCAGTATTAGTCTCTATTATTGTCTTATTATTTATAGTTTTTATTATTGTATGTGTGCATGAACTATTTCATAATTTTTTAAAATGTCGTTATTAAAATTCCTTATTCCATTATGCTGTTCATTTGAATCTTTTAATTGAAATCTTGCAGAAAGCAGCAGTGAGAGAATTTTCAAAGTGGAAGGGGAGGGGACTGAACAAAACGGGGAGTTGAGAGATGTAGGTTATGTTAGTGGGACAGGAAACATACATATATTGAGAAAGTTACAAAGAGGAACTTAAATATTATGTAAAATTACAACAGAGGAATTAAAAATAGTGAGACATTCATATTGAGAGGGGGAGGGTGTGGGTGAACTAAACACTTTTCTGTCAGAATGGGAAGGAAGTCCACAGATAAAGTCTATTTCATATAAAGACATGACGATATGACTGTGTCATCCAGAGATACGGAAGTAACCACCCATAAGAATTTTAAAAACTGTAGCTGTTAAGAAGTTGAAAGTGATTACTTGTCAACTGTGGGTCTAGGATTTGGGTGGAAAGCAAGGGGTGGGGTAGGGTTTGGATGTGGCAGCAAAGCATTCTTATCTTCTGCATTCAGCCCTTCTGCACCACTGATTGTTTTGTAAATGTGCACACACACTGCTTTGATTAAAAAATTATTTAAAGGATAGCACGATAGTAAGACCATCAGACCAAGAAAATGTCCCTCTCTTCAATAATTTGATCACTTAGTATTACTTCTTAAGGAATAATGCCTGCTTGCTACTAAATTACTGACATCTTCATTCTTTAACTGGCATCCTAGAATTATCCCTTATTTTTCTTTCTTTCTTTTCTTTCTTTTAATTCTAAAAGAAAAACATTTCTTTAAATGTTTTTAGAAAAACATAATTTTAGAAATGTTTTCTCTGCACATTATAAATTTTTTAACTATCCATTTGCAGAAAGTTTCTTTCTGATAGACTATTAAGGGAAACAAGGAAGGTGCCCCCAGTTCAAACAGTTGAAAACCTGCCTCTGACAAATGCATACAGAGATAGAAAGCTGAGCCAGGAGCTGGAGGGATGGGGACTAGAGCACAGCTGCTAATGGCTTTTTTCAGAGGAGTGGGGGAGACGAAAATATTTTGGCTAAGAGAATGGCAATGGTCACGCATCTTTGTGAATATACTAAAATGACTGAATTCTACACATTAGGAGCGGGTTTTATAGTATGTGAAATATATTTCAACAAAAAATCCCTATGAAAAATGCAGGAAGGGAGTAAACTAAAATGATAGTCATTGTGTTATACTTGAGGGGTATTTTCTCCTATCTTCTACTGCCCTAAAGTTTTGGTGAGGTGCTATTACTTGCATAATTTCAGAAATATTTTAAAGTAGCATCATTAGCCTCAGTGTGTGGTACTATCTTCACGTGTCTAATTTTTTCTTCTAATTTCATAATATTTTTAATTTTCTCATCCACTCTAGAGTGCATAATTGTCCACGTTTGAATCTATTTCCTTGATAGCTTTGAATTTGGCGCTCCTCTCATTCTTGTTTAACCTTTTCCTTTTCATTGTCATGATGCTTCCAAATCTTTACTTGTAATTTGCTCTTTTCTGTATTTTTGTTTTTTAATGCTTGCCTTGAGAGCTCCCCTGAAACACATATAAATGCCTTAACCTGTTCCTTTGATCAGTTGCCTCTTTCTAAACTAGTACCATGCTGTTAATTTTGATATTTGCTGTAACACATCCCATCTTCTTGCAGTATCTTTTAAATGAACAAATAAACCAAAAAAATATCATAAATAAATAAAACTTGCCCTCAATGATGTTAAATGACTTGCTCAAATTCATGTATCATTTAAAGATAGAATTCAGAGAATAATCTCAGTGTCTTGAGTTTGGATCATTTGTTCATTTTATGTCACAGATTTTTATTGAGCACCTGCTATATGCCAGAAGCTGTTCCAGCTACTCAGAATCCTGCAGTGAAAGAAACAAAAAAAATTTTCATGGAACTAACACATATTCAACATTATTATTTATTTTCAAATAGATATATCCTTGATATACCCTCTAATAAATTACCCAATTTTTGAGAAATAAACTTTAGTTATAAATTCAGCATAATTAAAAGAGTTGGAATTTAATACTTTATATTTCACAGCCTCTTCTTGCATATAAATTTTTTAAACTAAAGTTTTATTTATCTTGTTTTTAATGCAAAGTAGTCTTCTTCCAGGTTTAATTTCTAAAATCTTCTTGTAGAGAATTCATTGTCAAAGGGTTTCAAACTTTGTAAGGAAAATTAGTTTAGAGAAATCAAGGTCACAATTAAATGAGAAAAAAATGCGTATTTTCCTTAAACATTTATTAAAATAAAATAATAAATCTAGTACACATTATGCATCTGAAATTAGTGATTAACTTCACCATTTCTTGCTTTGGGAGTCCTTTTCAGAACTTTTTAAAATGAATTTTTAGCAAGATGCACTATTATTTTATTTTATAGCACATAGTATTCATGATGAGTCTTTTTTTCTCCCCCTTAGTTCTAATCACTACATTTTGTGACTTGAAGTTTTAGACTCCTACTAGCTAGTCCCAAAACGATCTCAGAGAAAGAATTTGACAAGAGTTAAATAATTATACATTTGGGCTCTGTAGTGGTACGGATCTTGATTCAGACTCAGCTTTGCCACAGAATCGTTGTACCTTGGGCAAGTGAGGTCCTTCTCTAAAGTTAGGCTTCTCCATCTATAAACTGGTGAAAATAATAATAGTGCTTCATAGATTCTTGGGGAAATTTCATAAGCTAGAACATGTGAAGTTAACAGCCTAGTGCTTGTCATATAACAAGTGTTAAATAAGTGTTAGCCAATATTAATATTGAGATGTTTGTCAATATCCTCTTACTACAAAGAATGATGGTTTGTTTGGATGATGGAAGTAGGGGTAGTATAAGGATAGTCATGGAAGCAAGGACTTTAAGAACCTCATGGGAACCTCAGGAAAATCTATGGGGTCAGGCCTCGTGGACACTGGCAGTCACTGAGGAAACTAGTGACATTCAAGGAAGAGTGGCTGATCTGAGTCATCTTGTTGCTGTGGCAAGTTGAAGTATACCATAACATTGCAGTGACCTAGCAGCCTTTCCTCTGCACTGTACCATTCTTATTTCTACTCTCATACCAGTTTTTTGACTCTCCTATGAATACCTTCTGATTTCAGTTTACCATAGTTTCCATTTGTTCACAGCCACTCACTCATTTTTTCTGGTAACTCAAAGCTTCAACTTATTCATAACTTGTCAGTTCCATGTCAAATTTTTAGAAGACAGTGGCTGCTTCACCTGAAAATAGCCCTATTTGAACAGAGGTTCTATGCCAAACCAATTCATAAGGCCTTAAACCCATCTAAGAATTGGTTGCTTTGCTGTTACATGCTGAATTGGGAGAACTGGGGGATGAACAATTGATTAGTGAAGGATAGAAGGGCTCATATGATATAGAAGGTGACTGCATCTCAGGAGGAGTTACAGGCCTTCTGGTTTCCCCAAAAGAGGCCATGTGCAAGCCATACCTTGTTTAAATTATATCTAATCTATCCAACATAGCCAAAAAGGAATGTATCAATTTTCTCCCCTCCATTCATCATTATTTTTTTATTTCTGGTTGCTTTCAAACTTGGCACAAAATGGGGAAATTACTTGTTTGGAGGATCTAAGAAAGGAATAAAAAATAGATTCCAAAGCCCAGTCTTTTCTTCCCATATTATGTTGTTTCTTGTTTTAAAAGTGTACCCTATTTCTTTCCTTTCTAATCTCTATAAACCATGGCTCCAACTTTGAGTGATCTAATGCTATCTCAATAACATGTTTCTGAATTCAAAAATACATCAAGAGGATCATACACCATGATCAAGTGGGATTCATCTCAGGGATGCAAGGATGGTACAACATTCGAAAATCCATCAACATCATCCACCACATAAACAAAAAGAAGGACATTAAGCACATGAACATCTCCATAGATACTGGAAGAGCATTTGACAAAAATTCAACATACATTCATGATAAAAACTCTCAACAAAATGGGTATAGAGGGCAAGTACCTCAACATAATAAAGGCTATATATGACAAACCCACAGCCAACATCACAGTTAATAGCGAGAAGCTGAAAGCTTTTCACCTAAGATTGGGAAAAAGACAGGGATGCCCACTTTCCCCACTGTTATTCAACATAGTACTGGAGGTCCTAGCCACAGCAATTAGGCAAAACAAAGAAATACAAGGCATCCAAATTGGTAAAGAAGGAGTCAAACTGTCACTATTTGCAGGTGACATGATATTGTACATTAAAAACCCTAAAGACTCCACTCCAAAACTACTAGAACTAATATCTGAATTCAGCAAAGTTGTGGATAAAAAATTAATACACAGAAATCTGTTGCTTTCCTATGCACTAATGATGAACTATCAGAAAGAGAAATCAGGAAAACAATTCCATTCACAATTACATCAAAAAGAATGAAATACCTAGGAATAAACCTAACCAAAGAAGTGAAAGACTCATCACCTGAAAACTACAAAACACTCTTGAGAGAAATTAAAGAGGACACTAACAAATGGAAACTCATCCCATGCTCTTGGCTAGGAAGAATTAATATTGTCAAAATGGCCATCCTGCATAAAGCAATCTACAGATTCAGTGCAATCCTGTCAAAATACCAACAGCATTCTTCAGTGAATTGGAACAAATAGTTCTAAAATTCATACGGAACCACAAAAGATCCTGAATAGTCAAATCAATCCTGAGAAGGAAGAATAAAGTAGGGGGATCTCATTTCCCAACTTCAAGCTCTACTACAAAGCTATAGTAATCAAGACAATTTGGTACTGGCACAAGAACAGATCCACAGACCAGTGGAACAGAATAGAGAGTCCAGATATTAACCCAAACATATATGGTCAATTAAATATACAATAAAGGAGCCTTGGATATACAATGGTGAAATGACAGCCTCTTCAACAGCTGGTGTTGGCAAAACTGGACAGCTACATGTAAGAGAGTGAAACTGGATCATTGTCTAGCCCCATACATGAAAGTAAATTAGAAATAGATCAAAGACCTGAATGTAAGTCAGGAAACCATAAAACTCTTAGAAAAAAACATAGGCAAAAATCTCTTGGACATAAACATGAGCAACTTTTTCATGAACATATCTCCCCAGGCAAGGGAAACAAAGGCAAAAATGAACAAGTGGGACTATATCAAGCTGAAAACCTTCTGAACAGCAAAGATACCATCAGTAGAACAAAAAGATATCCTACAGTATGGGAGAATATATTCATAAATGACATATCTGATAATGGGTTAATATCCAAAATATATAAAGAGCTCATGCACCTCAACAAACAAAAAGCAAATAATCCAATTAAAAAATGGGCACAGGATCTGAACAGACATGTCTCCAAAGAAGAAATTCAGATGGCCAACAGGCACATGAAAAGATGCTCCACATTGCTAATCATCAGAGACATGCAAATAAAGAGCAAAATGAGATATCATCTCACACCAGTAAGGATGGCCACCATCCAAAAGACAAACAACAACAAATGTTGGTGAGGATGTGGAGAAAGGGGAACCCTCCTACACTGCTGGTGGGAATGTAAATTAGTTCAGCCATGTGGAAAGCAGTAGGGAGGTTTCTCAAAAAACTAAAAATAGAAATATCATTTGACCCAGGAATTCCACTCCTAGGAATTTACCCTAAGAATGCAGCAGCCCAGTTTGAAATAGACATACGCACTCCTATGTTTATCGCAGCACTATTTACAATAGCCAAGAAATGGAAGCAACCTAAGTGTCCATCAGTAGATGAATGTAAAGAAGATGTGGTACATATACACAATGGAATATTATTCAGCCATAAAAAGAAAACAAATCCTACCATTTGCAACAACATGGATGGAGCTAGAGGGTATTATGCTCAGTGAAATAAGCCAGGCAGAGAAAGACAAGTACCAAATGATTTCACTCATATGTGGAGTATAAGAACAAAGAAAAAAAATTAAGGAACAAAACAACAGCAGAATCACAGAACCCATGAATGGTCTAACAGTTACCAAAGGGAAAGGGACTGTGGAGGATGGGTGGGAAGGGATGGACAAGGGTGGAAAAGGGGCATTACGATTAGCTGACTAATGTAGCAGGGGGCATGGGAGGGCTGTACAACACAGGGAAGACAAGTAGTGATTCTATAGCATCTTACTACGCTGATGGACAGTGACTGTAATGGGGTATGTGGTGGGGACTTGATGGTGGGGGGAATCCAGTCACCAAATGTTGCTCAGGCAATTGAAGATTAATGACACCAAAAGAAGAAAAAAAAAGAAAAAAGAACCTGTTTCTGGTTTATATAACACTTGGCCCATATGTGTACAATTTATTTTTAGCTCCTTTAGACTTCCTTTGAACTCCTTTTACTTCCTTAGATTCTTAACGTTTTACTTCCTTTAATCTCAGGACTCATGTTACTTACCCTTCCTATATTCTTCTGTCTTCTATAGCTTAGGCACCCTCCGTGGTGCTTCTCAGTGCCTTTGGGCTTTACTGCCATGGATTTCCCTGGAAATCCTTTCCTTCCCCTTCTTCCTTGCCTCTTTATCATTGTGCTTTTGAAGTTTTCTCCTCAAAGCAAGGGTATATCTGCTGGAGTAAGTAATCTTGGTACTCTTTCCTCAACAAAGACTCATCTTGGCAATCACTGCCCTTTTTTCATTTATTTTTATCTCCACCATTTCCTAAAATTCATCTTCTTGTTTTTATCATCTCTTCTATTGCCTTCTTTATCTCCCTGTTCTCCTACAGAATCAGTTAATTCCAGTACTTTGCTTGTCGTTTGTTCTCAGTAAGTGCACTTGACAGCTTAGTCAATATTCTCCCACTTCAGATTCTGCTAAATTCAAACTAGCTTAATGCTCAGACAAAATGTTTTTAGTCAATCCCTAAAAATATATTCCCTTTTGGAAGTGGTCCCGTTTAGTCAGATTATCAAGAACCCAATTAGGCGGGTGCAGGGGGGAACATGTTTGAGGTTGACCCTGTAGGGGCTGAAACCAACTCTACAGCTTGGATGGGATCACTTCAGGAAGAGGCCCTTAGTACAACAGTGGCCAGAAAGCAGGTGATGGTGTCCATTTAATTGACAAGGTGAGTTTGGGGCGAAGTATAGTCCCAAGCTGCAAATCAGGCTTTTGTTGGTTGGGCAGGGGGAAAGCATGCTCAATGGACAGCACTTTAGGTGAGTCTGAGGGAGAAACTCTGCCTCAGTGCTCAGCTGGTCAAGAAACTCCTTTTAGTCAATTCTTCAGTGTCAGGGTGCACAGTAAGAACAATGACCTAAGGATAAGATTTCCTCTTCCTAAATGGAAAAAACCCTCCCAGGCCCAGTGAGTGTAGCCTTGCCAAGATCTTAAGTTTCTACCTCACCAGTCTTTTAATACTGGGGCCTCAATTCCCCTGCCTCTGGGCTATGATACATGTCCCCAATACTTCTAGTGGCCCCTAGAGAGCTCAGGACTCCAGGCCTCCTCCCATCTGGCCACATCTGAATTTCTAACCATGTTTCCTCACAAAGCAACATGGAACTTTCTCTTTGCAACAAGACCCTTGGCCATTATTGTCTTACTTTCTCAACTCTGGCCATCCAAAATAATTTCTAAAGTTTTTTTTAGCTTGTTAAGCATGTACTATATGTTAAGCACTATAGTAAATACTTCAGAAACATCTTTTCATAACAACCTCCTGAGATAGTACACTACTTTTCTATTACTGATAATTCTATAACATATTATCACAAATTTCATAGCTTAAAGCAACACTGATTTATTTTCTCACCGTTTCTGTGGGTCAGAATCCCAGGTATGGATTACCTGGTCCTCAGGGTCTCATAGACTGAAACCAAGGTGTTGGCTGGGACTGCAATCCTATCTGAGGCTCAGGTCCTCTCCCAAGTTGACTGGTTGTTGGCAGAGTTCAATTCCTTGCAGCAAGATGACCAATGTCCAAATTTTCTTGCTAGCTCTCAGCCAGGGATGACTTCCAACTCCAAGAGGGACACCCTCTGGTTCTTGCCCCTTGGCTCCTTCTCTCACAGGCTGTTTGATTCCTTCTGCTGCAGTAGGAGAATGTCTGTGAGGCTTTACCTTCTTCTAAACGCTTACCTGATCAAGTCAGACTCACCCTGAATTCTCTCTCTTTTTAATTAACTCCTAGGCAATTGATGAATAACCTAATTGCAGGATTGACATCCTATCATATTCACTGGCAGCACCCAACACTCAGGGGAAGACGCATGCATACTGCACAGCAGACACCTTGAGACCATCTTGGAATTCTGTCCACCACGTGGAGGTACCACTGTGAGCCCTGTCGTACAGAAGTGAAGCACAGTCACGCAGCTTATAAGTAGCAGAGTTGGAGTAGAATTTCAAGCATTTTGATTCTAAAACCAGTGTTCTGACCCAATGTACTAGACCACCTTTATTATCTCCACTGCTGCCTAAAACATTGTCCTTATCCCTATTTCTGCCTGCAAAATTGCATATGTTCCATCTGTCAAAGTTCAACATAATTTTCATGTTCCTCACCAAGTCTCTCTGATTAACCAAGCTTGATGTTGACCTCCACTAACCACTGTCTCTTATATGTTTTCCAAGCACTATATCAGTTAAATGTTTACAGGATTCAATACATATCAAGAACTAATGTTCTGTACTTATGCTAGAAATATATTGACTGCTTTTAAAACTGACCAGTAATTGTAAAACTTAGTATAAAGAACATTTTATTCCCAGGGAAAACCTAGGAAAAATCAGAAACAAAAAGAACTGAAAGGTGTACTTTGTTTCCACCCCCTCAAAAAGATATAACAAATGATATGCCCTTAGACCAAGGGATACCCTATGTTGGAAGAGTAAAGTGTCTTTTGAAAATTGGACCAACAGGTTGTGACATCAGTGCAACTGTGAACTCCAGATAAAGCTAAATGTGTCCAGGAGGAGTCTTGCTTTCCAATACAGAGTTTCTTGAACTTGAGTACATCAGAATCACCTGAGGGCTTGTTAAAATACAGATTGCTGGACTCCATCCCCAGAGTTTCTGTTCAGTAGGTCTGTAGTGGGGCCTGAGAATTTGCATTCCTAACAAGCTGCCAGGTGGTATCGATGCTGCTAGCTTGAGGACCACAATGATAAACACTATCCCGGAGGAAAGAACCAATAGTCAGCAAGTATAGAATAGTCAGTTTTAGCTAGGGATCTGGAGGAATCTTTTTAAAAGGCATCATTAGTCTGCAACAATGCATGGGCTCTTTCATGAAGAAGAGAACATTCCATGACTAGAAATAAGCAGACATTAAATGACTGCCCATTGAGGATATTGTAAACATGATTACTGCAATAAGCAATGGTGTCCTGGGTCCAATCTACGAAGCCAGGATTGATCCGGCAATATTAGTAGGGTAGGGAGAGGGTCATGGGGTTTTGCCAGGACACAGCCATCAGAAAGAGAAGCGTAGGCACTGAGGCTTGGTATTACCTGGAAGAGAGTTTTAAATTTTACCCACCAAGAGAGAAATGAAAGCAAAGATTAGACTAGGGCTAGGAATAACCAGACGTGCATCTTTCTAGAAAGGATTATGTGGCTCATACTTGAAGGGTAGATAGAAATGAGAAATCAAAACAGAAGAAAGAACAGCAAGGCACTTCAGGATGGTAATCCACAAATGCTGGGCATCCTACAAAGAGGCCCTATTGTACAAGTCTGGTCAAATATTTCCAGATTGGGAGGAGGGGTGGAAACTGGATGATGAAGAGAGATCACTGAGCAGAACAGAACTGTACTGGTATTGCTTCTCAGACCTAGTTGATCATCAGTCACCAAAGGGTAGCTTTCCAAAACCCCAGATCTGAGTCCCAGCGAGTTTAGGGTCAGCAACGGAGGGTCACTGGCAGTAGGCAGAGACAGGAATCTCTAATCCCCAGGAACTGTTGGGTATGGAATTCACTAGCCCTGACAATCACTATCAACATTAATGGTTGGTAGGTATCCCTAAAGCTGTTTCACAACAGGAGACTTGGGCCTTTGCGGTATTAATCCTTAAGCAATTCTATCCAGACCTCTTGATGGGAACAAATTTATTTTTACAGATAGGCCACTGAGCGAACCAAAGCACTTCACTTTTATCTTTTTTCTGCGTTGGGCTGCCATGCAGCAATTTCATTCTATTTTCATTAAAAATATTTTGAAAGACTTCTGCTTTTAATACAAATGGTTTGAGAACAGTTGGGTAGAAGCAGGAATGTCAGCCTTTGAGCCTTATGGACCAGGATTTGAATCCCAGCATAACCACTTATCTTACAGTAAGCTTGGATGGGTTGCTTAACTTCTCTGAGTTGGTTTCCTTATCTGTATATGGTGAACACGTAGCCACACTTGGAGATGGTTCCGAACTCTTTGAGGTCATGGCTGTATTCCTAGTTGTTGGCCCTTAGTAGTTGCTCATAAACATTTCTGAATGAGCTAATTCATATGTAAGCAGTCTAGCAAAGCCCCTGCTTAATAAAAAGAACTTGATATTATTGCTGCAAATTTTTTTCCTTTCCTTTTTCTTTTATCATGCTCAAAATAACACATGTATTTGCACCTCAAATTTTAGAAAAATAATCATTTGAGGACGTATGGGATTTATGCAGGGTACAATTGAGAGGTGACCAAAGGGAGTTTATTTTGACCTGTAACTTTTATAATTTTTGTAAGGAAAATATATTCACATATTATTTTTCACTTCAGGGAAAAAAATAGAAAAAATTAAAGTAGTAGACCCAAAGTCTGTCTGATGTCATCCCACAAATGATCTGTCAATAAGCTAAGGGGTTCTTATTTGATTTTTCTTGTAATTTCTGTAAGAAAATTGTAATATTTTGTAACTCTTATAATACTGGACTTATAAGTCTGCATATACACACCCACACACACTCCAGACCCTCAGCTTTCCATCTAATTAGTGTATTTCCCTTCCTATTAGACAAACTTATGCCTTGAACTACATAACCCTTTTCTGCTAAGATATACATATATCTCTTCTTATTCAACAGTTGCCCCATTCTCTGTCATCTAAACCCCATATCTTATCATGTTAAGAACAATTCTGATTCATTTAAGCCTTTTATGTTATCTCATGAAGGATTCTTGTTACCACATCTCTTTTTTTCTGTGGTGAACACAGAATGTGGTACTGTTTGCAGCCTGAGCATAGAGTGACCCCTTGACCCTTCGCTGTCCCGGAGCTCCCCATCTGACAGCTCTCCCGCAGGTTTCTGCTAGGCTGGCAGGACCCTCCAGGTTGGGCCTCACTAGACCTAGGGGTCTCTTCCAGCCACGTGTAGACTTCTCAGTTCCTCTAGTGGACGATAAACTCCTTGGGAGTGGAGCCTAAGCCTTTGAACTCTTTCTTTCCCAACTGTGCCCTGGTGATATGGGAAATGTTCCTATTGAATGAATAAAACTGGAGTTTTGATCTTGTATTCTATTTTAATTGACTCAGTCACTAATTTTTATCTACAAAAAATGAAGTTATGGGCAAGAAACCACAACTTCCCATTTTTGTAACAAGTTATTTCCAATTGTCTAGCTATTTTTCAAGGTTATCTGTAACTTCTGATCAAGTTTTTTAAATGTGAATGTTCTAACTTCTCGTGGTTTTGTGCTCAAACCTGTCCTGAGTTCCTGTCTGAATGCCCTTCGTTTTCCCCATCTATTAGTTTGGTTAAAGACATCTTTAGCTTCTGTTCTTGCAGAATATATTGATTTTATAGCTCATTGGATGTAAGTATTGGAGAAATTTCAGCATCTCATCCAGAGGCTTTGGTTTTGGTTTTGGTGTTGATTAGAAAAGACCACTGGCTTTGGGAAGACCTGGGTTTGAATCCTGCATCAACTGTTTAGTATTTGTATGGCTGTGGACTAATTATGTCACTTTTCTAAGCCATATTTTCTCATTCATAATATTAAAAGAAAAAAACTGCTCATATGTAATAATTATGAGGCTCAAATGTGAAAGTGATGTTAAGGACTTAGTCATAGCCAGCCCACAGATAGTGCCTAATAAATAGTATCTATTATTATTATCAAGGTGGATAATGTGGACTTTATTCATTCATCTGTTCATCCATTCATCCAGTTGGTATAGTGCACCTAATATACAGCACAGCCACTTCCCTAAGCCCCACAGGAAAACCAAAATGATTGAGACATCTTCCTGCTTTTACTAAATGAACATATATGTGTGTGGGTGTGTGTTTGAGGACACACACACATGACTCCTTTCAGATTCCTGCACCCAATTCCAGTGCATGTGTGCCTTCCCATGCACACCACAAAGCAATTCTCAAATAGGGTGTCCGAGTGCTTAACTCAATTCTGACGCTCTCTGCCCAGAGACGACACCAGAATCCCCAGGTGAAAGACTCTGTCCTACAACACTGCTCTCCACCCACCACTCCAGATGCCAGTCACAAGCCACAGGCTGTTCCTTCTGCTTCTGACCAAACAGCTACAAAATGGAGATTCCAACAACCTCCCCCTTACGTTTGATTAATTTACTAGAGAGGCTCACAGAGCTCAGGAAAACTTGTTTGACAATGTCTTTAACTATGCAAACCATGGTGATGTAAATTATAATACCGGCAGTATCCAGGCTTTTTTGCATTAATCATTTAACCAACAAGTTCTTATTAATATTCTCAATACTCAATACGCTGAAGGACTCAGAAGTACTGTACACAAAGCAGTCCTTATAAGAAATTTCTATGGGGCTATAGTTCATATGTAACAAAAAAGGGCTATATATAATTAGGATATCAACGTAGACAATTGTGGACTACAAATCAGTGATTCTTTGCCTACTCTCAGCTCACACACATCCAAGGGCCTAAGATTCCTGGGGACACTCTGGTTAATCATGGTTGTGCCAACATCTACTTTACCCCTACCACTCTTGCTCAACAGGATTGAATGAGCAGATGTAATGTAAAAACAGAGATAGCTCTGAACTCAATCTTTTTTTGCATATTCAGCAATTTCAGCCTTTTCACTGCTATCAGGTACAAAGGATTTGGCTGAGCTTGAGAAACAGAGTCAGGAAAGGGTCATGAGCTCAAATGCCTGCAGGGAGAGGTGAGCTGAATCTGAGAACCCACAGGGAGCCTTTGGTGACAGCCTGGACGCACAGGATTGCACCTGTCTTGTCAATGGGACTGTGCTCACATCGTTGTAGCGAATCACAGAACCTGCATTGCCAGCTCTTCTGGTGTCTCAAAAAACACAGACACCTGCAATTTTATGTGAAATCTCTGGATTTTAATGTTGATTCAAACAATTTAAAACAGTATGAGACAAATCTAACACTGCACTTGGTAAGACCTACAAGCTGTCAGTTTATGAACAAACTTACAGACCAAGCTTTTTTGATTGTATACATTGTCAGTACGAAAAAGTTCAACATGTAATTCAGAATATAACTTATCAATGATAAATGCATACTTAGCATATACAAATTCAATGTTAATAAGGCCTTCTTTCTTTTAGCAAAAAAGTAAATCTAAACAGATGTTCTCCCATTTCCCTTCTTCCCCCACAGTGTAGTGCCATGGGGATCACTGGCTGGACTCTGCAGGCCGTAGAAGCTTGGAGGAGAGGTCGTGGAACCCAGAGAAGTGAAAAGTGAGCCTCTCCTTTCACATCTGACTTCCTAGTTCCCTTCCCCAAGCAGCCACTATAAAGAGTTGGGTTTTTTTTTTTCCTGTGTATGTTTTTCATTATTTATTAATCTATTCAAAAGAAATTCATTAATAGCTACTATGCACCAGGCCCTGTTTTAGGTGTTTGGAGATGAATACAAAAAGCAAAACAGACAAATATGGCTTCTTTGATGGGACTTTACATTCTGTTGGGGAGACAGCTAATAAACAATTAAGTATATAATTAAGTGGCAAGGAATGATAAGTCCTATGAAGTAAAATAAATCAAGGTGAGGTGATAAACAGTGGTAGGTGGTGTGTGGGGAGGGAAGGGGCAGAGAGAGGGACTAGGAAAGGTCTCTCTGAGGAGATGACATTTGGGTAAAGAGAGATCTGAGTGAGAGGCTAGCTTCAAAGTGTCAGGAAAAGCCCTCTAGGCAGAGAGGCCATGCATTGCAAAGACCCTGAGGAAAGAATGAACTAGAACAAGATGAGCATGAGGCCAGAACCAGATCACATGGAGCTGTGGAGCCCTGGTGAGGAAGATAGTTTTATTCCACCTGTTGAAAGAAAAAACTTTAAGGGTTCTGAACAGAGGGGTGCTATAACTTAATATTGCTTTTAACTAGATTCCTTGGGCTGCCGTGTGGAGGCTAAACTGCAGGATGGAAGCAGGGAGGCCAGTCATGTAATGAGAAGACAACTGACCTCATGCAGGCAAAGGTGATGGCTTTCCTTTGAAAGAGCAATGGAGGGCTGGGATGTGGCTGGAATTGGGATTTATTTGGAAGGTAGCCTCAACAGAGTTTGCTGACGAATTATTCTATGCAGATCAAGTATGTATTTATAGTTGCCACTCCCTCCATTTTTAAAATATAAGTGATAGCTTACTATACAAATTATTCTGCATCTTGCTTTTTGTCACTTAATTATTAGACAGATTATTGCATAGCAGTCTGGATTAAAGACACCCATCACTACTTTTCTGTCTTTTTTCTTTTGCTTTATATTTGTATTCAAGTTAACATGCACATAGTTTGAAGACAAGTATTTCCTTAAGATTTACTGTGAAGCACATCAGGTCCTCATCCCCTCATTTATCATTTCCTCCTTTTCAGAGGCAACAGTTATACCTCTTTTACCAGTTTTGGTATTTGTGTCCATTTTTCTAGATAATATTCTTCCATTGTTCCTTCTTGACTTTCTGGTTTTAGGCATGATCTTTTGATTTTTCCACTTAGGAAGAGGGAGGAGAGAAGGGGTTTCCTTCCACTCTCTTTTACCCTGTCTGCCTCACTATCTGTACCCACTTTTTGCACCTCATTTTCCCCCTGAAATGGCCAACTTGTAATTTTGGCTAGTTCAATATTTAGTGTTAACTGGCTGATTTATGATTAAATAAACACTAATTACCACTAAGTTTGTTGTAAACTATGGTTATTATTTTTATTTGCCAAACAATATTTTGTTATCATGAGTTAATAATTGCCTATTTTTTATATTTGCTTAGTTATCTTTATATTTATAATGAATTCAACACTAAACACTTTGATAATTTTCTAAATCTTCTCTCAACATGTTCTTCTCTCAACACATCAGGTACATTTTACCAACTTCATCTTCTTAAATAATTTTCTTCTGGAAACTTCTGATAAGCTCTATGGTATACTGCTTACTAAAATGGGCAGCAAACTTCCCTTTCTTGTATCCATGCTTCCTTGCTCTGTGACTTTGAGTACACTTTCCGCTTTGATTCTAAACTTAACCACATGATTTGCTTTGGCCAACAGAATGTTAGCAAACATAACACAGCAGAGGTTTGAAAAGTCCTGTGATTTGGGTTCTTGGAGCCCAGCTGCCATGTGCAGAGCAAGGTTCATCTGCTGGTTTAGGAGAGAAACATAGCTCAGACATCACAGTGGCCTCCCAGCCACTACTAAGTCATCTGTCAGACATGTGAGTACTGCCACCTGGAACCAGTCATCCCCAGCTCAACTGCAAACTGACCACAGACAAAACAAGTAAGCTCAACTGAGATCAGCCAGAAGAACTGCCCAGGAAATGCAAGCTAAAGATGGCTATGTTAAGCCACTGCATTTTGGGTTGATGCATTATGCACCACTAGATAGTTGATGCAAGGTGCAATGTGAGCTGGTTTGCTCTGGGGCATGACTACTATCCTGGGACTCTCTACATCATCATCCTGGGGCTTTACTTTTTGTGTATATTGGATATCTTGTTCCCAGTAACCCACACCTCTCTCTTGCTTGGTTTCATCTCTTGCCTGGTGACTAACCAAGAAAAGGTATATGAGAAGTAAATTGTTTAAGATCTTGAATGTTTGAAAATGTCTTTTGAAAAATTCTCATATACAATGAGAATTGGTTGGTATAGAATTCTAGCTTGTTAATTATTTTCTTTCAGAATTTTGGAAGTCTTTCTCAATTGCTTTGTAGCTTTAATGCAGCTGTTCATAAGTTAAAAATTAATCTAGGTCAAAGGTTGATAAGACCACCAGTCAGTATCTTAAAGGACAAAGCTAAATTTACTGCTCTTCAGAGTAAGAGAGACCTTTGCTGCTCAGGCACAGCCTCTCCAAGCAGAGAAGATTGCTGAGCTTGACTAGTTTTGGGGAAGCTTGGGGTGTAGGAACTTTCAGAGGCTTTAGTTAGTTGCTATCATCTGTAGAATTGCAGTCCCTTGGGTGTGTATATTGGAGTAAGTTCATCTTTGACTGGCTGACATCAGGACTCGTGCTGATTGGTTGGCTCACAAAGGCAAGTTCAGGAAAGGAAGTTGCCTTTGATTGACTGAGTTTGAAACCAGTTTTAATGGCCACTTATTACCATGACTATAGAGTATAGCCTTCACCTAAGTTTTTGAGAACATTTTTATTCTTGCTAATTACTGATCCTATGTATGTGATCTGATATTTTTTCTCCTTGATATAGTCTTGCAGGATCTTCTCTTTGTCTTTAGTGTTTGAAATTTCACAGTGTTGGTGCACTGGCCTCTGTTTTTCCTTGGTAAATGTTTTAGTCTGGAAACTCAAATCATTAACATTTTCTCCTCCTCACTTTCCCTATTTTCTCTTTCTGTTTTTTTTTTAATGTTAATATCCTTTGATGAATTTCCTAATCATCTTTAGTTCTTTATCTCCCATTTTCCAACTCCTTTTCTTTTTGCTGATAGAATTTCTCAACTTCACATCCCAAACTTTCTCTTGAAACTTTTTGTTTTTGCTATTGTTTTTAATTTCCAAGACCTTCTTTATGTTTTGGGGACACTCTATTTATTTACTTGTTTATTTGGGGGTAGAATCCTTTTCTCATTTCATGAGTTTTGACATTTATTTTTATTTCTTCATGGGTTTTGATGTTTATTTTTATTTCTTCAAAAATCCTTTTTTTTGTTTTGCTTTATTCTCTATCTTCTAGGTTAAAGGCTTTCCTCAGGTATCTCTTAGTCTCTGTATCTGACAATACTTTTTTTCTTTTGATATCATTAATGTACAATTACTTGAACAACATTATGGTTACTAGACTCCCCCCTATTATCAAGTCCCCCCACATACCCCATTACAGTCACTGTCTATCAGCATAGTAAGATGCTATAGAATCATTACTTGTCTTCTCTGTATATACTGCTTTCCCCATGTCCCCACCCCCCTACATTATGTGTGCTAATCAGAATGCCCTATTTTCCCCTTATCCCTGCCTTCCCACCCATCCTTCCCAGTCCCTTTCCCTTTGGTAACTGTTAGTCCATTCTTGGGTTCTGTGAGTCTGCTGCTGTTTTGTTCCTTCAGTTTTTTCTTTGTTCTTATACTCCACATATGAGTGAAATCATTTGATACTTGTCTTTCTCTGCCTGGCTTATTTCACTGAGCATAACACCCTCTAGCTCCATCCATGTTGTTGCAAATGGTAGAATTTGTTTTCTTCTTATGGCTGAATAATATTCCATTGTGTATATGTACCACATCTTCTTTATCCATTCATCTACTGATGGACACTTAGGTTGCTTCCAATTCTTGGCTATTGTAAATACTGCTGCGATTAACATAGGGGGGCATATGTCTTTTTCAAACTGGGCTGCTGCATTCTTAGGGTAAATTCCTAAGAGTGGAATTTTGGGGTCAAATGGTATTTCTATTTTGAGTTTTTTGAGGAATATCCATACTGCTTTCCACAATGGTTGAACTAATTTACATTCCCACCAGCAGTGTAGGAGGGTTCCCCTTTCTCCACATCCTCACCAGCATTTGTTGTTGTTTGTCTTTTGGATGGTGGCGATCCTTACTGGTGTGAGGTGATATCTCATTGTGGTTTTAATTTGCATTTCCCTGATGATTAGCGGTGTGGAGCATCTTTTCAGGTCTCTGTTGGCCATCTGAATTTCTTCTTTGGAGAAGTGTCTGTTCAAATCCTCTGCCCATTTTTTAATTGGATTATTTGCTTTTTATTTGTTGAGGTGTATGAGCTCTTTATATATTTTGGATGTCAACCCTTTATCAGATCTGTCATTTATGAATATATTCTCCCATACTGTAGGATGCCTTTTTGTTCTACTGATGGTATCCTTTGCTGTACAGAAGCTTTTTAGTTTGATATAGTCCCACTTGTTCATTTTTGCTTTTGTTTCCCTTGCCCAGGTGTATATAACAGTATTTAAGGGTGAAATTATGAAACACTGGCTACAAGCTCTGAAGAGATGAGAGACAGGCTGGTCTGATGTGAGCTTTACTATAGAGGCATCAGGGTGGGCTTGCTAAGGAGGGACTTCTGACGTCAGTGTCTTTCCACTGTCATGTCTTTCATCATGGATTAATCTTATTTCCCAGAAGACTCTTCCAGTCTTCCAGTGTCCTGCAAGGAGGGTGAATGTCTAGCTTTCAGTGTCTTGGACTCAGAACAGAGAAAGACAGATGAGGCATGTTTTATCTCTAAAGCTAATACACATACAATCATTTAATCTCCTATTGTTAGCACAGTTTCCTCATCCTCAGCCATACTGCTTTTCCTCCATGCAGAACATCTATTTTCCTTCATTCTGAAAATAAGCCATCATTCTGGATGTTCAGGAAGGGACAGTTTCAGGGATGTTGCACATCTCTGGGGAGAAGCCTTTCTTCTAAAACAGACTTCCCAACAATCCTCCTCTGTAAGTCCATACCCCTTTTACCCTTACGTCCACGAGGACCAGCTACCATTAGTTTCTAAGTCTGGATGTTCTGTAAATCAGATTAGTTATTAGCTTTCTCTACTACTTGTTGGATTCAATTTTTTTAGCTCTGCTTATTCTATCATTATATGTTCATCTGCTTTCCAGCCTCCAAAATGATCTCTTCTTCAGCTCTCTCTATTCATGGAATTTAAGCTTTAAAATATCCCTTCATTGGCTGTGTTTACAGGGTTTCAGGAAGGCAAGAAGGTAGAAATGCATGTTAAATCCCCCATCTTTATACAGAACATGCATTTCATTTTCTATTTATGTGAAGTATGTTAATGGATTCATAATTGAATTTAGTTTATAATTTATTTGCGTTAGAGCTAAAACTGGTTTATGAAAGATGGCTCCAATTACAATAAGCTTAAAGCAATGCTTTCCTCTTTAACAATACAGAAAAGAAAAAATAATTTGACACTAACCCAGTGAAGGGGGACACGTAATTATAAATCAAGACTAATATGCCTGGCAATATTCTTTCCACGCATTTGTATGCCCTTGCTAAAATGCATATTGCTTAAGAACATTAATAAGAAAATTCCTATGTCTGTGCAGGCTTGTGGGAGAAGTGTAGTCATGCATAATATTACACTAAAATCTGCCAAGACCATGTATGCTGTGAAATTCATAATTTTAGTTTTCATTCCACACAGTGACACAAAGCTGGAAACATATGTGTTCATGAATCTTTGTCAATTTAATCACTTTTCCCTGTTGCACCAGAAGTTTAATATAGGCTCCTTAACAACCTATCACTAGAGTAATCGGCTTACTAATCATATGATAAATCACACCTGGGTAAATTAATGTTGCTCTGTAAGTTAATGTTGCTCTGTTAATTGCAGCCATTTTTTCCAAAGCTCTGCTATTCTGCAGCCTTTTGGGGATGACTGGCTTCCTTACCCAGAACCAAGCCAGACAACACCGCACTGTAACACTGTAAAACAAAGACAAGCAGGTAAATACATGTAGGCAGTTATTCCTTCTCTCTCTGAAACGGCTCCATACTCTCTGCCTGAATCCATGACCCACTCTCCCGACCTTAAGAAAGTCTTCCCTTGATTCTGCCACCCCTTGAAAGTTGGTTTGTCCTTCCAGTGATCTTTCCTCATGTCCATCCTCTTCCATCCCAAAACAGTATCTGCTCAGATTACTCAGACCCTCTTTATTAGAAGATAACTTATAAAATAACTCAAACATAAGTAGGAAATCTTGATTTCTTACCTCAAACCCAAAGCTTCCCTCCTTTAACAGTATCCTAGTTGGTAATAATAAAAGCTTATATTGAAAAGTTACTTATTTATACCAAGTACTTTATATATATTAACTCTTCTCACCATCACAATAATCCTGTGAAATGCAGTCCATTATTAAACTCAGTTTTATAAATAAGAAAACTGAGTCCAGGGAGTAATGTAATTTGCTCCAGGAAAAACAGTGGCATGTATACATGGATACATGGATACATGTATATCCATGAATGTGAATGGTACCACCATACACCCCATTACCCAAGCTGGACACACAGGAATCAGTATTAATTTCTCTCTTTCCTTTTCTCTTCACATTCTTACCATCTTAGGCTAAGCTACCACAGTTTCTCACCTGCACCACTATATAAGCCTGCCAGCTATTCCCATTCATGTCCTTTATAGACTGTTCTCCATATAGCTAACATGGAAATTTGATAAACACACAACTATAATGAGAGATTTTGACAAACTCCTTTAAAAAACTGACTTCATGCAGTCAAAATAGTGTTGCAGATAAAGATGTATCCTTATTGTGTGGATAACATAATTAATGAGGCAAATCTGATGGATGTATGTGGAGCACTGCACATACATACAAAAAATAGAGATTACACAGTCTTTTCAACAACACTTGGAACGTTTTCAAAAACTATGTCCTAGGCCACAAAGTGAGTCTTAACAAATACCAAAACATCATTATCATACAGACCACAATCTTTATCACAATAGGATAAAATTACAAATAAGTCACAAGAACAGAGTCAACCTCTCTGTGTTGTTTTTCCCTTACTCTTTTGCCTATAAAGGAAACTACAGTTCCCAGGCTCTGGCATTCTCTTAGGCTCTGACATTGACAGTACTGGCCTCCGGTTGAGAGGCAGAAGAGGAAAAGTCAGGGCATTGCTTGCTTCCTACAGATTGCCATTCTTGGCTTCCAGCTTCGGTTGGGCAGTGCCCACTTTGGCTCCAACTCATTCCAGAGGACTCCAGCTTTAAGCTTGAGTAAAGCTGCCTCCTCCCACTGTCCCTTCATACCCAGGAGTGGTAATGACCTCCTTCTGTTCCTAATCTCTGGGTTACCTCAATCCATTATCCCTGGAATCAATTCTCTGCATTAAATTCCCCTCCAGTTGAATCTGTCTACCCATCTACCATCTATCTAGCATCATCCAAACATGTAACTCCATGGAGACTATGTGACTCCAAACATTTAGAAATGAGTTAATATTGAGAAATGAGCAACAACAAAAACTACTCATCAACATTTTGTGTTCTAGGTAAGGTATTTCTTACAGGGAAATTTTTATCTTAAAAAGAAAGATGTGATGGTGACCTTCCTTCTTTTGGCTAACTTGTTTGTGTCATATTCACCAGTTTCACTTTTTTCACTTCTTTCATGAATTCTGTATTTCTTGATTTTTGGAGCATCTTTAGCTCTGTTAATAGTACTATCCTGCCTTCCTGCAGTCAAAATAGTCGTATGGATGAAGATGTTTCTTCATTGTGTAAGTAACACAATTAGTGAACCAAATCCAATGGACGTACTTGGAAACAATACTGTCATACCCCATGCCTGCCTCAGGCATTAACTTTATTCTGGTTGTTATACTCTAGAATTTATATCTCTTGCCCTGGCTTCTCTCCTGAACTCCATTCCAATGTTTACAATTACGTGCTGAACATTTCCACTTTACATTTGCAGAACACCGAACTTAACATGCCTAAAACTGAATTCATCATCCTGTTCCCCACCCTCTAGAATCTGCTGTTCTTATTAATCTGCCTTACTGTCACTTTCCAAAATATCCCTCCTTGAAAACTTGGATACAGGGCAGGGATTGCATCCCTTCCATAGTAATGGCTTTTGTTCCAACCACAGAGCCTGACATGTAACAGGTATGCAGTAAGCATTCTCTGTACCATTGAAAGACTCCGCCCTTTTTCTAATTCCATATCCTTTCCTATTTTTTGTAGCTCTTTAATGCCCTCTCAGAGAATTCTCTTTTTCCTGTCTTTGTTGTGACTAACTATCCTCTGGACCAGTCACCTGGAGAGGAAGTACGGCAGGCCGAAACTCTGAGAGTTAAGTTGTAACTAATCTCACAGTAGTGTTTAACAAAAGCCATATTAAAGGCAAAATGCTTCCTAGTTAGCAAGAAGAGTGAGACCTGACTGCAAGGTTCTGGAAGCTGTTAACATAACCAAGAAAAGGTGTGTTGATCAGATAGGAAGTTGGCATGCGGAAAACTCCGCAAAACCTAATGGTGCCCACAGAGCCCGGGCAGCTGTGGTCGGGATGCTCCCTGTCCGGTGCTCAGCCACCACTGGTGGTGGATGTGGACCAGCTGGTGTTGGATTTAACTCCTCTAGAAACAAACCTAGCCAACCTCCAAGTTTCTGGCAGTCCCACAACTATTCCTTCAATTATCCAGGCTCAGAATGTAAAAATTACCACTGACTTTTGTTCCCCTCTGTTTTCCATATCTACTTGATCAATCCTTTTTGATGCTTACTCTTTTTCACTCTCTTTTTTTAAACCCCTGCCTCCTCCCTGCCAACCACAATTTATCAGGTGGTTATGAAATACATCCAGATCAGGCCTTCAGTGAGATCTCTTTGCCTCTTTCCACCCCTCGGAGAATGCTCCCCACGGTGCCAGAGTCCTCCTCCTCCTCGGGCTGCCTGACGTCATGTAATGACATAAGACACAGGAGTGTACAAAGTTCCCAGTCGCCTTACCATCCTTGTATTTAAAATGGGCTCCACCTCCATCAGTGGTCCTCACCTACACCACTGTGGGTGTCAATCAGGGGGGTTCTCTGCCCTCCCCAAACATATTATGCTCATATTTGCCCCCACCACAGCCCCTGGCTTTGCACTTAGGGTGCCCAAATCAGAGCCCTACTTCAAAGTCCCATTTCCTCCTCAAAACCTTTGCTGGTGTCCCTGGCTTACACTGAGTCATCCTTTCCCCAGCCTTCCTTCGGCCTGAGGACATGTAGGCAAGGTGGTTTACCATGAATAATGAGACTTGCATTTGAGGTCCTCCTACTTAAACAGTGACTCCCAAGACTGTGTCCCTGATTTTTATTTGTACTTTAATGTTTTTCTCTTAAAGATATTCCAAGTTGTAAGAGCCTTGGGTCCCACATAATCTGGATTTGCCCCTGCTTTAGGCATTTAATTGTATTCTTTCCCTTAAGTTTTTTCTAGTTGATTAATGTGTGACTAACTTGTTTTCTCAACTTAGTATGAGCTTCTTGCTCTGCAGTGTTACACAGTGTATAGTGTGGGAGTGAACAGGGTCGTTGGTCCCTCTTACCTAGATCTGTGAGAGTCCCACAGACCTATATTCAAGAGTCACCCCTGCGGTTTCCTAACTCTGTGGCAAGTTTTAATTCTTGATTTTATTGAGTCTCCGTTTTATCTGTTATGTGGATATGATTATGGTGAGGGATGTGTTACGACTTTCAGAGGCCGAAGGGACTTTTGCCCTTGTGGACTCCTTACTCAATAAAAAATTACAAATTTTGTTTTATGATTGTTTTGGTATAAAGACTAATATAATCTAGGAAGGATCATACTATTTTTTGAAAGATTATATAAGACTAGAAGAGAGAAGGCCAGAAAAGCATTTAGCAATTTACCTGGCACAAATTCAGCATCCAATAAATGCTAGCTATTATCACCAGGCAAAGGGCTTAACTCAGTATCTGGCATGTAGTTAAGTGTCCAACGAATAGTAACTAGTCAAAAACAAACAAACAAAAGGTAGTAAGAATAACTATATTTTTAAGATTTATTTTGCTTATCCTTTTTTCTTCATGATATGTTTTTCTTGTTTTTTGCTTTGATTTATTTGCTGTTGGTTCTTTGTTTTGAAGAAAAGAAAGGCCCAAATTAAAGGACATTCTTCAAAATAACTGGCTGAGATTCTTCAAAAGAGTTAATGTCTTCAGAAGAAAGAAAGATTGAAAAACTATTCATGCTATTTTCCTGATACTGATAATTGAATATTCATTAGTCTGAAATTTTGTTAAAGTAATTAGTTATTAAATAAATGTAGATAATTTAGAAACACTCTGATCCATTTACCACTATAATGTAAATTGATATGATTCCCCTGAAGAATAATTTGATACCTTTCAAAAGCAAAAGTCTACATGCCCTTTGACCCAGAAATTCCACTTCTATGTAATTTTCCTAAAGAGATGGTTCCATATGTGGGATGGTGAAAATAAAATAGTATATTCATTGCAGGTATTCATTGTAAGGGGAAACTTTCAAAACAATATATGTGACCATCAGTAATGGGAATGCTTCAATAAATTATGATACACTCATACAATAGAGTAAAATGAACATAATACACTGCTCTAAATGTACTTTTCTGAAAAGACTTTCAAGAGAAGGGAAGTTAAAAGAGTAAAGAATAGAACACTGGGCAGAATATGCCCCATTTCTATGTGAGGAATATGTATGTGTATATTTTCACATATATTCATTGATTTTATATGCATCTATTTATACATTATATGTATATTATCTATATTTTATACTTCTATTTATTTTTACATATATATTTTTAGTACATTGATATTTGTATGTATTTGCAAATACCTTGAAAAGCTCTGTAATAATGTCTGAGAAAATTGTTGGCTTCCGAGAGGAGCCTGCATTGTTCAGAGACAGATGATGAGTGAGACCAAAGGTATATACCATTTTGTGTTTTTTCTCCTTTGTGCAACATGCAGATATTACCTATTAAAAAATATTAAAGAGTAAAGACCATGTAGAGTGTTAAAGGGCCAATCTGAAATCAATTGAAAGGAGCGAACATTTGTTAATGACAAGAGTGCAAGCAGATGGAGAAGGAACTTGTACTGAACATTCTCCAAATATAGAAATTGTCTCCTTTTTTTTCCAAAAGGAAGAGGAACAATAGGGCAGGGAACTGGAGAGAGTCAGACAAACATGGCATGTTCAAAAAGCTGTTCCTAGCTTAAAGGTTATCTTTTTACAGAGTGACAATGATCACCTGACCCATTTCTGCTTTTTTTCAAAACTAAAGTGGTTAATTTTATGGTATCTGAATTAAACCTCAATTTAAAAAATATAATTTTTAGGAAGTTAATGACAATACACAGCCATACCATGGAATACTACACAGCAATAAAAAGAAAGGAAGTATTGATACAAACACCGACTCAGACAAATTATAAAGGCATTGAGCTAACTGAAAGAAGCCACTCTCAAGAGGTTACATGCTATAAGATTCCATTTCCATGACATTCTCAAAGATGAAACTGTAGGGAAGAAGAACAGATTAGTGATTTCCAAGGGCTAGGAATGTGTGACTCTGAAGGGTTCACAGGATGGAGTTTTAGGGGGTGAGGGAATATATGTTCTGTAACCTGACCATAGTGGTAGTTGCATGAGCTACAACTGTCTTTAAATTCATTAAACATTAAATCTAAAGAAAATCAAACTTACTGTAGAAAAATTTTTAAAAAATATTTTTAATGTTAAAACACACACATGTGAGGGTCCTTGCCAGAGCATATTTCCAAGGTAGAATCCATAATTTTGGAATTTAAAATTATAAATTTACCAATGGTCAACCAAATTTTGTATACCAAGAGTCAGCAAGGCTCTGTTGGTGATTCAATTTCATGGCCACAATTATCCTGATAACCATGATAACCTGAACCCTCTCCATGATACTTTCAGAAAGAGTCAGGGAGTAATCCCAGCCTCATCTTTATAGGAACACAGTAGTTACATACAGTAATCGCTCTCCCATGTGATGAGCCAGTCAGGTAGACATTCGTGGATGGTCACACCCAGTGACAGACACTCTTTTACAGTTCATTTTCACAGCATACCAGAGATGCTGGTATGAGGATGTCACAACTGAAGTGAAGAACCAGAGATTCTGGGGCAGTGTCAGGTCTAGAAAAGCAATTCTGGCCAAGTGTCTTTCCCCACAGCTGCTTAGCAAGTTCTAAGGTAGAGAGGAAAATCAAGTGAAACAGGCTTTCCTGAAGACAAGGTGTGAAATGCCAGATGCCTTCTTTGCTCCTGGTGGTGACACTATTTGTTGATTGGAACTATCATACATTCTCCCCACATCTCACCTAGCAGTCAAAAGTTAGCTATCTTCTTGGAGACGTAAATAGAGCAAAAACACCTACCTATCATTGTTTTATTTCCCCTGCTAGTGTTGTTTCACAGTCTGTTAGTTTTATACATTGGTCCCAGACTTCATCCCAAATAACCTTACAAAAAGCCACAGGGTACAGAGCAGTATGGGCTGATAGTTCTTCCCTCCACTAAGGAAGAACCTGTCCTAAAGAGTACTTTGTGGTTGAAAGGGAGAGCTGTGGAATCAAAAGTCTTGATTTGGAATCCCAACTCTGAAATATATTAGCTGTGTGACCTTAAGTAAGTAACAACTTTTCTGGCCTCAGTTTCCTCTCTGTTAATTGTTCTAAAAGGAACTCATTGAACTTGGGTGATAAGTTTAAATTTGTTAATGCATCTAGTACCAGATCTGATGTATACTCAGGAAGTGTGAGCTCTTTTCATATGCTAGGCCATACACATGCATGTGGACATGAAGGGGTAGGAACATCCATGTAGGTGCTTAAATCCTTTTTGGTGCCCAGTTCCTTTACTCTGCTTAGGATGACCTACAACATTCCCTGGGCAACTCTGCCTGCTTCCCTGCTAAGCTGGTTCCATTCCCTTCTGTCCTTTGCTGATCGGCCATTCAATCTAGTAAACTCAACATCTGGGAGATATTAGTGATGTTCTTTGACTTCCCAATTTAGCAACTGATGACTTAAGAAGTGCCCTTCAGGCTGAGGGCAGCTGGAGCCATCCAGTAGCCTTCCAGTAATACCTTTTTCCACATGGGTCAGTCCTACAGCCTGATCTGTGACCCCTGTGTGAGTTGGCCACCTTACACTGGTGGATGGTTGACTGGTGGATAGGTGAGGCCACCCTTCCCAGGCTCTAGGGTCCTTATGCACTTTTATGACACCCATCTTTCTGCTTACCTTCCTTTCCTTCCCCTTCCCTCCCAGAGAAGAGTGGAACAGGGCTCATCAAAGCTTTATAGGAATAGTGCCAATAAAGAATTTGAGGAGCTGGACTTGGTCTGGAGATGAATCATTAGTAAAGATTGGCTGTGTGCTCTGGGAGCCCCTAGGCAGCCACTGCCTCCATTGTTGTTTAAGATTTATTGCTTCCTCCTAATCTTCAAGCTGCTATCTTGTTGATTTTAGGAAGACTGGGGAAAATGCCCTATAAATATTTATTTTCTGTCACATAATCTATTTACTGTCTGGCTTGAAAGTTCAAGTTTTATGTTTCTTTTATAAATTATGAATAAAAAATAAAAATTGTCACCACTGCTTTCAGGCCAAACATATGCTATTGTGCAATGATGTATTACGTACAAGAAGATCACACAAATTGGAAAGGCCAGTCTTGGAAGAATCTGACACAGTAGAATGATAAAACAGTGTTAAAAATGGAGCTATGCATGAAAATAGAATCCATAAGTCCTCAGAACCTGTGGATATATTATGATACAAAGCAAGAGGAAATTAAGGTTGCAGAAGGAATTAGGGTTGCCAACGAGTTGTTGTTAAAATACAGAGATTATTCTGAACTATCTGAGTGAGCCCAGTGTAATGACAGAGATCTTTTAAAGTGGAAAAGAGAGGCAGTTGAGATTAGGGAGAAATTTGAAGGTGCTCTGTAGAATGAACCCCGTCTCTTTATCTATCTCAAACTAGTCCTCTGTTGTTCTCTCTGCCTTCATAGCTTAACTTCTTGAAAGGATTTTCCATGTTCTCTGCCTGGATTTCCTACTTCTCCTCCATGACTTAATTTACAGTGCCTGACTTTGCCTCCGTGTTCTACTTAAATTGTTCTGTAGGTGACCAGTTACCTCCTTGTAGCTAAATCCAGTGACCATCTTTCAGGTGGTCTCTTGTAAACTCCTGGGAACCCCACTGTCCTGAGATGCTTTCATCCACCCTTGACTTTTGTGGTCCCATATTCTGCTGTTTCTCCTCCCACCTCTCTGGCTGATCCTTTTCAGTCCTTTCTAAGGTCAAGATTTCCTCTGCCTGTCCTGTGAATGATGTTTATTATGATAGACAGTCTTCTACATACTCTTTTCAAAATCATCTACATCCAAAACCTCAGAGAGAAAGCATGTATTGATGACACCTAAATTTATGCCTGTAGCCCAAACTTTGCTCCCGAGCTTTGGACCTTTATACCCATTTTTCCTCTTGGAACCTGTACATGGTTTTTTCACAAACATCTTCAACTATGATTTGGGTGCAAATAGTTTATTTTAGAGGGCAATGATCAGAAGAGATCATAAGAGGCATTCTAAGGGAATAAGCAGTGAGACAGAGAATGAAGGAAAGCTAACACAGAGTGTGTTAATGAGCAGGTTATTGCTGTTGGCAACTGGGTTCAGTCTTACTGGAGACCCTCTGAGATACAGGATGGAAGACATCTCAGAACTGATGCAAAGAGGGACAATAAGGCTGAGGTGTTTATTTGTCTATACCATCCCTCACAGTTGATAGTCACCACTGGTCCATTAACTCCCTGGAGCTTGAGGTCTGACAGCATGTGCCCTGCAGGCAAGCTTACTCTAGTAGCCAAAGAATGAGCTCAGGCAGGGAGATGCAGAAGCTATCTTCAGGTGCAGGAACTATTTGCAGGCAACTTCAGTAGTAGGCCAAGGGGATACAAGTGAACAGGTCATCAATAGTATCTACTTACACTTCAAATCAACCTATCCCAGACTCAATTCAAGAAGTTAACCTCCATGCCTGCTCTTCTTCCAGGGTCTGGGTCTCCTGTTTCAATAAATGACTCCATGATCAACCTACTGTTTAAGCCAGAGACTTGAGCAATTGCAATGTCATGCTAAATTCCTCCCTTTCCAACACCATCCATATCATGTCTGTCATCCAGTCTTGTCAATTCTAACTTACAAATTTTTCTTAAATCTGCCCATCTTATGCATTCCACAGCCAATACATAATCACAGGTGACCATAATCTCTTATATGGATGCCTGCATAACCCCCACACTGGTCTTTCTATCTCCTATCTCCAGACATTACTCCCAATCTACTTTCAACATGGCAATCAGAGTGGACTCCAGGAACAGATGTAATCATGCCACTTCCCTGCTAATGAACTCTTTGATTACTATTTATAGGAAATAAAGACCATACTTGCGAACCTGTTTTGCTAGACTTCCCATGGCCTTGCATCTGCTTACGCTTTTAACCTCATGGCTCATTGCTTTCCTATTTAGTTGTTCCCTAAAACTCCATCTCTCTCTCTCTCTGTACCTTCACACAGACTTTCTCAGTCAGTCAGTTCTGTTACTGTTAAGTGCATTGTTTTCTCGGTCATTGTCTTCTTGAAGGAAAGAATTCAATCAAAAAACAGATTTAAAACAGTCTTACACGGCAGGAGTTTAACAAGCAAAGTGAAAGTACACTCTGGAAAGCAATGAAGAGCAGACTGCCTGAAAACCAGAAACAACCGCACTGTTAGGGTAGGGTTGGTTTTTTAAATTGTGGAAAGTCATTCCCTGCATCTTACATCATTCTGTTGAGATGTTGATTGACAGTTTCAGGTTATATAACCTTCCAAGTGTTCAGGAACTTACCCATAAGTACCTAAGCAAAGCGCAAGGGAGTGTGGGCGGGGGGACAAAACTACAATGTAAATTTATTATAATTTTGATATAATGAACACTGAGGTAACCCTAGGTCTCCTCCTGGGTCTTAGTGTGCAAGCAGCCAACCTGTGTTGTTGGTCTAGAAGCCCTGTTGGGCTTTTTACATCTTGTTTGGCCCTGATAAGGCAGGAAACTGAACTATAAACAGGAGGAGGTTTGGGTGTGGTCTGCCATCTTGTGACAAGAGTGTTGGTGGAGTGGAGGGGGATCCTGTCCAGGACAGAGCAGACTCTTCATGTCTGCCTAGCCTTCCTGACAACTCACAGTAACAAGTCTCATCTTTCAGGGAGTCTTCCCTGATTTCCCTTGCTGTAAGATTCCCATAACACCCTGTAACTCCAGGGAGAGGAAATCCTGGGGCAAAATACCTCTAAAACCAAAATCAGTCAAAGGGAGAAATAAAGTTTAAAACCAGTTTATTGCTTACAAACTGCAGTCTGGGGCCATCTCTTTCCTGCTCAGGCAGAAGAAAGCAATATCTCCCCCTAACCTCTCAGGTTCAGATAAGCCCTTGGTTGCCCAGGTACTTACCCACTGATATGGAGATGAACTACCTTTATCCTTCCCTGAGGAACACCTGTTGATATGCAGATGCACTAAAGCCAGGCAAGATATTCTGCAAATATTACAATTTTACCCACAAACCCTTTATGTCCTATGGGAATTTCACACTGAATTTTAAGTTGCTCACTGCTAGATCTACCTCCCTTTCCCAAGACTGAGAGCTCTCTTCCGTGAGGGTCAATGTCAGCTTTGATCATATCTGTCTTTGGCATACAGCACTATCTGGCACATAGGTAGGGGTGAGGTGGGGAGGAAAATATTTCTCCTTCAGTGGTAGGCCAAAGGGAAATGAGCAGGTCACCAGTAGTGTCCACTATCCTCCTCAAATCAACCTATCCCTAACTGAATTCAGGTACTTACCCTCCAAGCCTGCTCTTCCTCCAGGGTTTCCTGTTTCAGTAAATGACTCTGTGATCATCCTAGTGTCCAAGCCAGAGACCTGAGGAATCTCAATGTCATGCTAAATTCCTCCTTTTCCTATACCATCCATATCACATCTGTCACCCAAGCAAAAGCCATAAATATGTAAATTTGCCTGGCCATCAGCTCTTTTCCAAATGCCTGAAATCTGAGAACCTAAAGCAGCTTCTGTATTTAAGTGCCACACGGCAAAGAAAGGCCTCTCTTTGAACTCAGTGGGCCAGGAGAAAAGTGTGCCATCAACAGACTTATCTCCCACCTGCTGCTGGAGGAATTTATCACAACTCTGAAGAGTATCCGAGAAGATATATTTCCCGGAAAAATCAAACTGATCTTTCCAGAGCCACTGCTTTTGATAACCCAGTACAATTGGTCTATTCATCTTTCTGGTACTGATTTTTTCCTCCTCAAAGCGCTTGATTCATTTTCCTTAGCTGACATGTAATCCAGAAATAATAGAGGTCAGTTTAATATAACTCATATCCAAAACGGGAAAGTGCCAACACCCTGAAAGAAAAGCTCTGCATTAAGTATTCCCAAAAATAATTCTCAGCAAAACAGGGGGTTATAGAAAGGCCTATTCAGTTGTAGATGATATTTCTTTTTGTTGTTTATTATAAATGCATATCCCCAATAGAAAGAGTTAAGTTTGAAAACGCCACTCTGGTATGCTCTTTGTAATTACATCCCAGGATTCAAATTTGAAAATATTTTCTAGTCCTGTTTTCTAATGAAGTTTTACTTAGAGATGCCAAAATTTGAACCAATCCATAAAAACCCAAAACTCCCACTGTGTGTCACATTCAGTCAGAGCAGATGAGTGGAGCCCCAGTGTACGTGTTAACATGACTGAGAAACAAACTTTGTTGTTTCAGCCACTAGGACACGGGGGCTCTTTGTTGCTTTGGAAGATGTGACAATTTCCTGCCAGCTCTCTGAGTTCAAAACCAGTTGTGAAGTGGACACAAGAATCAGACAGTTGGAGAATAAAATACTCAGTCATGGTACTCAAAGGGATACTCTGGAGAATTGACCATAGATAATCACCAAAATCTGATTCTCTGAATCGACCCTACCCATCCCAAAATTTGAGTGTCTCCGTTGTCAGGCCAGATCCTGGCACTGAAAGCATACCTCATAAAGAAACAGAATGAGATACCCTTGAGGAGAGGTAGGGGAGACGAATAAAGCACAGGGGCTGAGCTGAGTGTGCGTTTTCTGTTCCCCACTCCCTCGTCAGATGAAGCACTAATAACTTCTGCCAAGGAGGTGTTCCCATGCTTTCCCTTCCTGAGAAAAGGAACTTCTTACCCTGGAGTGGAAAAGCTTGCAGTTGAAATAATGGGACACTGATCCAATTAAGCCTAAGAGCAAGAGCTGAAGGGACTGACAGGGCCTTCCTTCACCTGAGATTAGTTTTGTAGATACTGAATACATGTAATGCAGCATCTGTGCTGGGAGATAGTGCAGGGCCACCTATCTTCATGGAAAGCAGAGTTCTGTACTGTTCCTAGGATTCGAGATGCTGGGTCAGATAAACCTTTTCTGGGTGACATTCTGAGCTCTAAGGCCAGATCTGAAGGAGAAAAAGTCCTAAAGGGCAACCTGGAAGAGGAATGTGAAAGATAAAAAGTACTATTATTTTGAAAGAGGCCTCTGGCCTGATTATAGGCCCATCAGCTTCAAGGACTCTAGTAGCTGGTGGTAGAACTCATCCTTGCCCCCATTTACCTGTTTCAACCACTGCTTCCTTCATTTACCGAAGGAGTGATGTTAAAACACCATCTATTCATTTAAATTGGGTTTTTACTGTAGGCTTCATTATATAAGTAGTGTGGGATTTGGCTCTAGTTCAAGACAAAGAAATGTATTGCTAAGGAAATGGGACAATCCTGAAGTCAAGCAGTCTTAAGCTAGAGAAGCACAGTGTAGTGACACCTTGGAAAAAACAACCAACTAATCCTATGATTGCCATGTGGGATGTCAGTTGAGTAACAAACATGTGTTTGACTTCCAAAACAGCAAATTGCCTTTGGCCTCTGCCAGGCTGTAAAACAGACATACACACACACTTGATATATAGGTAGACAGATGGAAGAAGAAAGAAAATAGGAAGGGAACAAAGAAAGGAAGGAAGATAGGAAGGAGTGTTTCTCCTCCTTTTAACAAATTTATACAGCATATAACAAATTGAGTCATTTTTTTTTGGTCAAATGCCTTTTCTATGTGTAACCTTTAAGAAACCACAAAGTCATCATGTGAGAAGGAAGAGTCTGGCATTGCCTCTTAAATTATAATTATCTTCTTTGCATGAATGTTGGAGAAAAGGTTTTCCTATTAGTTGATTTTTATAAAATAGTCTGCTTCAACTGATCCTAAGACCTTACTTGGATGAACTGTATAGAAGATAAGCAACTGTCAGGGTAGGCCTGCATCATTGTTATTGCTATTGAAACTCACTTTGTTTTGCATTAAACTTTTCTACTATTTGTTCATTTCCTTTATAGTTGCTTGTTTACCATGTAGGAACCCAAATAAAATTCCTACAAAAGTATATTTTGGACCTACTTTTAGATGGCTGGTTTTTCTTTCTGAGGTTCCACAAACTCAAAACATTCGTGTTTCTCATTGCAGAAGAAACTATAGGTTTTCTTAAATGTTGGTAGCTGATTTTGAGTGGATATTATTTTTTCCCTAGAGGAAAGAAGTAGTTTAGTTTTGGTGAATAAAATGATAATCCTCTTATGTTATATTGCATCATTCTGATAAGTTAGATTCCTGTTCAGGTATAGTTCATAAATTTTATCAAATGGATGTTTCAGAGAGCTATGATTAGCTTCTAGGAAATTTTTAGCCAGAGATGCATATAGCAACTTGAAAGACTCCTTCATTAATGAATACCTTTTATCAATAAATTTAATTTCAGGTTACAATTTATTAGTTCTTTGGTTTCAACTCATTGGCAAGCATCCTATTTATAGTATACATTTTGCTGTGTAAATTTCCAGCTTAACTCCAATATGTGAGTGAGACAGAATCCCACCAGTGAGATGTTTTCTGGTGCTTTTAAACCTGAATTATGATTTGCTGCCTTGGATTGTTTCTAAACTCTGGTCATTCTTCCAAGGTGGGTAAGGACAGCAGTGAACCCCAGGATCCCAGAGAAAAGATGAGAGTCCATTTTCTATAGCAAAAGAGATTGTAATAATTTCTTCCCACGGTGGATTGTTTATCACAAGAATAAATATGGACAACCACTTTCCATGGGCCATTTGCTGTAGCTGGTGGTCCTAATTTGCCTGGCACTGAGTGGGTTAATGGGATGGTGGAAAATGATAGATTTTCAGTGTTGAAACTAGTAAAGTTCTGGCTAAACCAGGGTAATTTGATCACCATAGGTAGTTCTAAATACTGAAAGATTGCAATCCCTGATTTGGAGAATTCCGAGGTCTGACTACCATATTGGAAACATTGTAGATGTGCAAATGCTGCTCCTTGGCCCAAGTGTGCCCTGAAATGACATAGTGAGACTGTAGCTATTCATGGCCCATAGAGGGTCAGGGTCTCCCCTCAAAGGTATAACTTTCTTAACTGTGACCATGTGACTAAGAGATGCATTTTTGGAGTTAGGGTCCAGCCCTGCAGACCATGTAGGTTGCCTTTTCCTCTTTAAGGCTTTAATAGATTGCTGAAATATAAAAATTAACATTCTCAGCTATCTACTATTTAAATAAGAGTTGCCTTCCTTTTTATTTTTAAACAGATTTATTTATACATAATTCACACACTATATAGTTCACTCATATAAATACAAATCAATGTCATTAGTATATTCATGGAGTGTTGCAACTACCATCATGATCTAAGAGAGAACATTTGCATTATTCCCAAAAGAAACTCTGTAACTATTAGCAGCCACTCCCCACATCTCCCTCCTTCCAGCCTTGGCAACCTCTAATCTACTTTCTGTGTCTATGAATTTGCTTATTCTGGATATTTTGGAATCATAATCTGTCTGGCCTTTTGAGTCTGTTTTCTTTCAATTAGCATAAGTTTTCAAAGTTTATTTGTGCATTAGTATTTCATTCCTTTTATAGCTGAATAACATCCCATTGTATGTAAATATCACATCCATTGATGGACATTTTGGTTGCTTCCACTTTCTGGCTATTATGAACAAATGGTGCTATGAACATTCATGTAAAAGCTTTTGGGTGAACATGTTTTCAGTTCTGTTGTACATACTTATGAGTGGAATTGCTTGGTCATATGGTAACTCTGTATTTAACCTTTTGAAGAACTTCCAGACTGTTTTTCAAAATGGCTACAACATTTGACATTCCTACCAGCAATGAATGAAGGTCCTAATTTATTGACATCCTCACTAAGATTTGTTATTTTTCTCTACTTTTATTTTAGGAATCCTAGTGAGTATAAAGTGTTACCTCATTATGGTTTTGATTTACATTTTCCTGATGTCTAATGATTTGAGCACCTTTTCACATGTTTACTGCCCATTTGTATATCTTCTTTGGAGAAATGTCTATTTAGGGCATCTTTTTTTTAGCTGAATCAATCAAATGAAAAACAAAACAAAAAGTGAACTAAGTTTCTAGCTGCAGGGTAGATAGACTTTAGACTTTAGGTTCCCTGAGGATCCCCTTTTCTTTTACTTCTGAAATAAATTAATCTTCTTACAACAGTCATTTTCAAGGGACTTACCTCTGGCTCAGGTGCTGCTCTACAGTGAGGTGTTAAATAGATCCAAGTCCTCCCTCAGCAGCTCTGCTCAACTATCGTGATAGGTGAGATTTAGAGTTTCTGAAGAACTGGTAGGATGCCAATCATCCTGGCTCTTGACCCCTCACTCATTGGTCAGTCCAAGCATGCAATACAATTATTCCCACTGTGACAGTTCAGCAAGAAGAGACTGGTCAAGTCAGCTCTGGGCTGGATATAAAAAAGCAGATGATGCTTATTGTTTGTCATTGCAACATTCTTTGGTTGCATTTGGAGCTGGTAGGAATAGAGACAACTGTGTTATCTGGGAGAGGCAATATTTTTTAAGCCATTCTTGTCCATCAGTCCCTGTGATTTAGTTTATCAGCTCAGTGGAAAGCATTACAGAGTACTAAGCTAAAAAGTTTTCATGTGTAGTGAGGAAGAAAAGCCCTAGAATACCGAGTGGTGGATAAGCCCTATTGGAGAAAGCTTTAAGATCCCTAGAATGTCATAAAAATACTGGGGCACATTTCAAGGGAAACAGGATGCAGGGGAATTGTGGCCATTGCTGATTTTATTACTCACTCAGAATGCAGGCTAATAGAGGTCTTGTCAGATGCTCCTTTACCATTTGTTCTTGCTCAGAAAAAGGTTGAGTAGGAAGAAACTGCTTATAGAGACAGCAGACTTGTGGGATTGATACATCAGCAGCAGACAAAACCTTTATTTAGAGTTCATCAATCCAAGAGTCCTTCAGTTTGTAGTATCCTGGAGATTAGAAGATGAGAGAACTCCAGGAATTTCCCCTGAAGCTGAATTCCTCTGGAACAAGACAGACTAAGCCTTGGGGCAGCTCCATAACCTCTTTGAAGAGATGGTTGTCTTTTCAGTTCATCGGTATTTGTTTCCTCGCTCTTCCAAACACAGTGCAAGGTGAACCCTGTAAACATAAAACTCTAACTGTAACAACAATGATAACCATTGATTTTCCTAGGAATTCTTCTCTAATTTGCTTTCCATTTCTCTGTTGATATCCTGAAAACCTTAAGGAAAAGCAACCTACATACTAGATGGTAGGATTTTGTTTCTATCTGCACAGGGCCTTCAGATGGTGAAATTAACAGACACTTCACAAAAGAAGACATACAGATGGCAAATAGTCATATGAAAAGATGTTCTATATCATTTGTCATCAGGGAAATGCAAATTAAAACAAAAATGAGGTAACGGTACACATCTATTAGAATTTCCAAACTCCAGAATGCTGACAACAAATGCTGATGAGGATGTGGAGCAGTGGAAACTCTTATTCATTGCTGGTGGGAATGCCACCAGCATATGATAAAGCCACTTTGGAAGACAGTTTGGAGGTTTCTTATAAAATTAATAGGCACTTATTATTTGATCCAGAAATTATACTCCTTGGTGTTTACTCAAAGGAGCTAAAAATTTGTGTCTACTCAAAAACCTGCATTCAGAAGTTTATAGCAGATTTATTTATAATTGCCAAAACCTGGAGCAACCAAGATGTCCTCAGTAGTTAAATGAATAAATAAAATGTGGTATATCCAGACAACAGAGTATTATTCCCTGCCAAAAAGAAATGAGCAATGAAGCCATGAAAATATATGGAGGAAATTTAAATGCATATTACTAAGTGAAAAAAGCCAATCCGAAAAGTACACATGATTCTGATATGATGTTTTGGAAGAGAAAAAACTGTGAGGACAATAAAAGATCACTTGTTGCCAGGGCATAGAGGGGAGGAAGGGATGAGTAGGCAGAGCATAGAGGACTTTGAGGGCAGTGAAACTACTCTGGTGGTACTACAGTGGTGGATACAGGTCATTATAAATTTGTCCAGACACAGAATGCACAATATCAAGAGTGACCCCTAAGGTAAACCATGGACTCTGGGAGACATGTGCCTCTGGTGGGGGATGTTGATCCCTGGAGAGGCTCTGCGTGTGTGGGGCTCAACTTGCTATGTACCTAACACTGCTCTAAAAACTTAGGCCTACTAAAAACACACAAAATCAAAGGTCAAACTCTTACCCTTGTGAAGTTAACTGTAGGCACAACGAAGAGCTGGGAGAAAGAGAAAGCTTTCTGACTAAGCTGTTTAAAGTAACAAGCCAAAAATCAGATAAGCCTTCAATCACTTACTGCAATGGAATAAACAAGAGTCAAAAACTGGAGAATGCACAGACTGCCTGCCCTCATTCCCCCATGAACTGGCACACCAGCGAGCCAGTGGGGCCAGAGGGACCAGCGCAGACATAGGAGTATATAGTAGTTTTATGGACTCGGGGGGGGGGGGGGGTTGGGTCTGGAGGATGGGAGAGGGTTGGAGAGGTAAAGTACTGGTGTGGAGTCAGTAGGGAAAGTGTCTTCGAGGATCACCCCACTTCTGCCCTGTAGGGAGGTCTCAGCAGAAACAGCTAAAGATCTCTGCCCAAGGCTTCAGATAAGAAACCTAGGAATGAAGGCCCTGGGCTGGGAGTGCCATATGTGGCAGAACTTCTGGCCAGGGCTCCAGTTCCTCGACTGCCGCTCCCTTCAGAGACTGCTGACTGGATCCGAGACTGATGTGGGGAGGGCAGTTTTGCCCTGTGAGGCCTGTCAGGTAAAGGCCTATGGTCAGGACTGAAAAATCACACATACGTTTTTAACCAGGAGCTTGACTCCACAATCACGTTCTAGACAGTAAATAGGATAAGTACATAAAATATACTATATTAAGTACATAAAATATATGCTATATTAGATAGTGGTAAGCGCTGATTGACTAACTGAAGCAGAGAGGTAGGTAGAAGGGACATGAGAGTTTGGGGATGGGGAGGTGATAGCAATTTTAGACAAGGGGACTCAAAGGAGGCCCCACTGAACAGGCAGCATTATGTGCAGCCTTCAGGAATTGAGCCTTGCAAATACCTGGGAGAAGAGCAGTTTGTGCAGAGGAACAGAAGGTATGAATTGCCTGAGGTGGAAGCCTTGTGGTATGCTGGAGGAGGCCCATTTGCCTAGGGTGGAGAGAGCAAGGGGAGATGAGTAGGAGATGGAGTCATGGGACCGAGAGCTAATGAGGGACCCGATCCTGCTGGCCCCATAGCCTCTGTACGAATTTGGATTTTTTTTCTCTGAGTGAGATGAGAAGCTGCTGGGGATTTTGAACAGAGGAATGATATGATTGGACTTTAGCTACCCACCTGAGAATAGGTTTAGGAGAGGGGAGGAGGGGATGTTAAGGGCAGAAGCAGAGAGACCTGTTAGGAGGCTACTGTTATAATCTAGATGATAGTGGCTTGGACCAAGGTGGTGGAAATGGAAGTAGGGAGAAGTGGTGGGATTTGGGATACATTTGAAACGCATTTTATCTATTCCTAACTCACATTTTTTCCTTCATATTTTAACATATCTGAAATCAGTGCACCTTGTTATCAGAGTGGCATCTTATGATTGCTATCAGCCAGGTGGCAGTCCTAATGTTGTTTAGTGAGCTATAAACCTTCCAGCCATATCTCCTGGTCAGTGCTAACATCCATCCAGAGATAGAGATATTGTGACAAATTCTGATTTTAGGTAACTGAATTTTGAAGTTTAATATTTTTGCCCCAAAACACATTGTAAGTGTGCCTTCTCCACTTAACAATATAGTTATTTGTGGCCTTCATCCTTTTGTACCTGGACATTAAGTTCCTCCAGGTTTCTCCAGTCTCTCACCTCCAAAAAGCACCGCTGACTGGTGCCAGAGTTATTATCCTGAAAATCGAAGTTGAGCATGTTGCTCAGTGAGTACAAGTCTCTGATGTTGTATGGTGGCTACAGAATTCTTTTCACATTCTTCAGCTCCATACAAGACCCTCGCTATTTGCCTTCCACCTATTTCTCCAGCTTTACTTCCCACTGCTCCCAAACTTGTATTTCTTACTGAAGCTGCATTGAATTTTGTTTCCTGTGCCATCAGAACTTTGTTCCAGCTGTACACGTTTACACCTGTTTTCTCTGCCTTTCTCCCAACTTCTGCTCATCTTTCAAGCTCCACTTCAGATGTCACCTCCTTTTTGTAGCTTTTTGACTCCCCGAGCAGATTTGATTATTCATCTTCTCACAACACATGCTGCATCAAAATGCAGATTATCTGTTACCCATCTCTCTCCCAGAAGGCTATGAGTGGGGAATCTCATTTATTTTTGCCACACAAAAACCCCTGAACATAGCAATAGACTTGGAACAGAGCAGGTATGCAATATTTGTAACAATCTGTTTCTATTTTGTTGGATTTCATGAACCATAGTTCCTTCTTTTGCAAAATATCAGTGATAATAGAACCTATCTCTTAAAGGTGTCTTTGGAGTTTTGAAGATTACGTGAGATAATGCATACATACACCAGGTACAGAAACCAGTGCTTGATAAGTAAGTACTCAATAAATATTTTCTCTTTTAAATGTTTGTATTGCATTGTGAATAATATTACTATTACATTTTTAATTATCATAATATATATTTAACCCCATTTGAAAACTGTAACATCTATTTTTAAACCTTAGGATGAGATTTGTCCCATCACAGAAACTTGTAGTGTGTTCAACAGAAAAAAAAAAAAGAAAGAAAAAAAAGCAGTGAAAGGAGAAGATAACCCCATTTTATTTCTCTCTTGGTGACAAAGTGCTAGGATCTGTGATTATTTGAAGGTTCTAAATATAGAGCACTGATGACCCAAAAGCTCTTCTCAAATTTCATTTTTTTCTAATAGCTTCTGAAAAAAATACTCCCAAGAGTGTCAACTCATAGTGTCAATTTAGGTAGTTTATGCAATTTACAGTAGTGTATTGCATTTTATCACATTGACTTTAACTTTCATGAGCTGATTCATGTCCATTCTGCTTTGATCATGGTAAAGGTATCATCCAATTACTTATTCAGTCTCTTTGCTAAAATAGAAATCAGGGATTAATGCATTGCTTAAGTCACCAAAACAGATATCATTGGGTCTCTTACTTCTGCTAAGATGTGTGGTTCTGAACAATACTTTGATGTGAAATTCCTTCTATGATTTAGGAATTTTCCTGATTACTGCATTGATGCTGATGAATTTTAATACATGATTATTAAATTCACCAAAGGATTTTAAATAAAATTCCTCATAAAAATTCATCTTGGTTGGTGTGCTACTATTCTTGATACTTACAATGGCGCTGCTCTCCCTTTGCTCTTTTTCTTGTTTGAGATATTGAGAAACTATAGAATTTATTGGGTAAGTGAGAGTTTACACGTGCATAATTTGCAAATTACATAAGATGTGAAATACACTTGAGGAATACGTTTCTAATTTCCCCCTTCCTCCCTCTCCTTCTTACTGGTGACCTTAATTCACACTTCATGAGAAATAGAAGCAAACAGGGGCTCTCATCTCCGTTCTATTGCATCTGCAGCCTCTTGCATCAGGACCCACTTTCTGTCTTTCAGCATGTTACTATGGGAGGCATGTCCATGCTCCTGGCTCAAGCCAACCCTTCCCTTACGCTCTGTATCTCATTCCTTTTCACCTTCTCAAGAACCTTACTCCTGCAATAGACCCCCTCTCCTGCATTATCAGTCTCCCTGTCTGTGGAGGATTGTTTTCCTCAGCCAACAAATCTGCTCTTGACCTCTCAATCCTGTCTAGGTGCTGTTGCCCCCTTCTCCTGCTCCCTGACAGCAAAACAAATAAATACATGGGCTTCCCCACTACATCATCTGTTTTCTTTTTCAGTCCATTTCAATTAGACCGTTGTGTCCCCCACTATATCTGAAACTCTAAATGATCATCAGTGACCTCCATATCACCAAATGCAATGGCCACTTCTTACCTTCATCTTACTCAACATCTCTGTGGCATTTCTTCCAAGTGACCACTCTCTCCCCTTGAAACTCTCTTTTTCTTGGCTTTTATGGTACCCCACTCCCCTGATTTATTTTTTGTATCACTGCCTGTTATCTATAGGCTGATAATTCCCAAATAAATATATACAGATCTAACCCTCCCCAGGATCCCAACTTGTCTATCTAAATACAGGCACACCTTGTTTTACTGCACTTTGCTTTATTGCGTTTCACAGATACTGTGTTTTCAACAAATGGAAGGTTTGTGGCAATGCTGCGCTGAGAAAGTTTATCTGCACCATTTTGCCAACAGCATTTGCTTACTTCATGTCTCTATGTCACATTTTGGTAATTGTCTCAGTATTTCAAGTGTTTGTACTATTTTTATATGTGTTAAAGTGATCTGGTATCAGTGATGTTTGATATTGTACTGTTTTGGGTTGTCACAAGCTGTGTACATATAAGATGACAGACTTAATCAATAGATGTAGTATGTGTTCTGACTGACTAGCTGTTTCTCCATCTCTTTCCTTCCCAGTGGGCCTCCCTATTCCTTGAGACACAACCACATTGAAATTAGAAAAATTAATAACTCTACATGGTCTCTAAATGTTCAAGTGAAAGGAAAAGTCACACATCTCTAGCTTTCAACCAAACGGTAGAAATTATCAAGTTTGGTGAGGAAGGCATGTCAAAAACCAAAATAGGCCAAAAGCTAGGCCTCTTGGGCCAGTTAGCCGAGTTGTGAATGGAAAGAAAAAGTTCTTCAAAGAAATTAAAGGTGCTACTCCAGTGAATACATTAATGATAAAGAACTGAAACAGGAAGGTGGAGCCAACATGGCGGCGTGAGTAGGACAGTGGGAATTTCCTCCCAAAAACATACATATTTTTGAAAATACAACAAATACAACTAATCCTAAAAGAGAGATCAGAAGACACAGGACAACAGTGAGACTACATCCACATGTGCGAGAGCCCAGCGCCTGATGAAAGGGGTAAGATACAAGCCCCAGCCCAGTGCGACCCGAGCGCCCCTCACCACAGCTCCCGGCGGCGGGAGGAGAAGAGTCGGAGCAAGGAGGGAGAGGGAGCCCAGGACTGATAAACACCCAGCCCTAGCCATCCGCACCAGAGAGCAGACACAGTGCATGCATGGAGGGCTGGAAACTAGGGAAACAGGGCAGCAAGACGTCTGAGCAGGTTTCAAAGCTGATGCCCCTGTGACAAAGAAAAGCACGTGCTTTTTGAAAGTCTTAAAGGGACAGGGATGCAACAGCTGGATGAAAACAACACAAGTCACAGTCCAGCAGCTGGAAATTACAGGGAAAACCGGGTGCACTAACCCCCTGGGCAACAGCTCTGAGACCCCTCATGGAGGTAAACAGCCAAACAGCCCCCCATCCATTATGCCTCCGGGGCGCGGTGGAAAGCCAAGCCCTCAGCAAGGGAGCTTCCTCCATACTGGCTGGGCAAGACGCAAAGTCCCAGTCTACACGCAATTACCCAACACAAGCCACTACGGGTCGCAGTTGTCCCAGTAAAGAAAGGCCAGTAGCAAGTGAAAAGTTTGGCCCTCCCACCTGACAGTCAATAGCACCTGTCAACATGAAAAGGCAAAAAAATATGATCCAGACAAGACTAACCCAGACAGCCTCGGCATCTGCTACATCTTCCCCTGAGAAGGAACCTGGGGAGATAGATTTAGCCAGTGTTCCTGAAAAAGAATTCAAAACAAAAGTCATAACCATGCTGATGGACTTGCAGAGAAATATGCAAGAACTAAGGAAGGAGAATACAAAAATAAAACAAGCTCTGGAAGGACTTCAAAACAGAATGGACAAGATGCAAGAGACCATTAATGGACTAGAAAACAGAGAACAGGAACGCAGAGAAGCTGATGCAGAGAGAGATAAAAGGATCTCCAGGAATGAAAGAATTCTAAGAGAGCTGAGTGACCAATTGAAACAGAACAATATCCGCATTATAGGGGTACCAGAAGAAGAAGAGAGAGAAAAAGGGATAGAAAGAGTGTCTTTGAAGAAATAATTGCTGAAAACTTCCCCAAACTAGGGGAGGAAATGGCCTCTCAGACCACAGAGGTACACAGAACTCCCATGACAAGGGATCCAAGGAGGGCAACACCAAGACACAAAATAATTAAATGGCAAAGATCAAAGACAAGGACAAAGTATTAAAGGCAGCCAGAGAGAAAAAAAAGGTTACCTACAAAGGAAAACCCATCAGGCTATCAGACTTCTCAACAGAAACCCTACAGGCCAGAAGAGAATGGATGATATACTTAATGCAATGAAACAGAAGGGCCTCAAACCAAGAATAATGTATTCAGCATGATTATCATTTAAATATGAAGGAGGGATTAAACAATTCCCAGATAAGCAAAAGTTGAGGGAATTTGCCTCCCACAAACCACCTCTACAGGGCATCTTACAGGGACTGCTCTAGATGGGAGCACTCCTAAAAAGAGCACAGAACAAAACACCCAACATATGAAGAAGGGAGGAGGAGGAATAAGAAGGGAGAGAAATAAAGAATCATCAGACTGTGTTTATAATAGCTCAACAAGCGAGTTAAGTTAGACAGTAAGATAGTAAAGAAGCTAACCCTGAACCTTTGGTAACCACAAACTTAAAGCCTGCAATGGCAATAAGTACATACCTTTCAATCATCACCTTAAATGTAAATGGACTGAATGCATCAATCGAAAGACACAGAGTAATAGAATGGATAAAAAAGCAAGATCCATCCATATGCTGCTTACAAGAGACTCACCTCAAACTCAAAGACATGCACAGACTTAAAGTCAAGGGGTGGAAAAAGATATTTCATGCAAACAACAGAGAGAAGAAAGCAGGTGTTGCAATACTAGTATCAGACAAAACAGACTTCAAAATAAAGAAAGTAACAAAAGATAAAAAAGGACATTACATAATGATAAAGGGCTCAGTCCAACAAGAGGATATAACCATTATGAATATATATGCACCCAATACAGGAGCACCAACATATCTGAAACAAATACTAACAGAACTAAAGGAGGAAATAGAATACAATGCATTCATTCTGGGAGAATTCCAAACACCACTCACTCCAAAGGACAGATCCACCAGACAAAAAATAAGTAAGGACACAGAGGTACTGAACAACACAGTAGAACAGATGGACCTAATAGACATTTACAGAACTCTACATCCAAAAGCAACAGGATACACATTCTTCTCAAGTACACATGGAACATTCTCCAGAATAGACCACACACTAGGCCACAAAAAGAGCCTCAGTAAATTCCAAAAGATTGAAATCCTACCAATGAACTTTTCATACCACAAAGGCATAAAACTAGAAATAAACTGTACAAAGAAAGCAAAAAGGCTCACAAACACATGGAGGCTTAATCACACGCTCCTAAATAATCAATGGATCAATGACCAAATCAAAATGGAGATCCAGCAATATATGAAAACAAATGACAACAACACAAAGCCCCAATTACTGTGGGATACAGCAAAAGCAGTCTTAAGAGGAAAGTCTGTAGCAATCCAGGCATATTTAAAAAAGGAAGAACAATCCCAAATGAATGGTCTAATGTCACAATTATTGAAATTGGGAAAAGAAGAACAAATGAGGCCTAGGTCAGCAAAAGGAGGGACATAACAAAGGTCAGAGAAGAAATAAATAAAATTGAGAAGAATAAAACAATAGCAAAAATCAATGAAACCAACAGTTGGTTCTTTGAGAAAATAAACAAAATAGATAAGCCTCTAGCCAGACTTATTAAGAGGAAAAGAGAGTCAACACAAATCAACAGAATCAGAAATGAGAAAGGAAAAATCACGACAGACCTCACAGAAATACAAAGAATTATTAGAGAGTACTGTGAAAACCTATATGCTCACAAGCTGGGAAGCCTAGGAGAAATGGACAACTTCCTAGAAAAATACAACCTTCCAAGACTGACCCAGAAAGAAACAGAAAATCTTAACAGACCAATTACCAGTAAAGAAATTGAAGCAGTAATAAAAAAACTACCAATGAACAAAACCCCAGGCCAGATGGATTCACCTCGGAATTTTATCAGACATACAGGGAAGACATAATACCCATTCTCCTTAAAGTTTTCCAAAAAATAGAAGAGGGAATACTCCCAAACTCATTCTATGAAGCCAACATCACCCTAATACCAAAACCAGGCAAAGACCCCACCAAAAAAGAAAACTACAGTCCAATATCCCTGATGAACGTAGATGCAAAAATACTCAACAAAATGTTAGCAAACAGAATTCAAAAATACATCAAAAGGATCGTACACCATGATGAAGTGGCATTCATCCCAGGGATGCAAGGATGGTACAACATACGAAAATCCTTCAACATCATCCACCACATCAACAAAAAGAAAGACAAAAACCACATGATCATCTCCATAGATGCTGAAAAAGCATTTGACAAAATTCAACATCCATTAATGATAAAAACTCTCAGCAAAATTGGAATAGAGGGCAAGTACCTCAACATAATAAAGGCCATTTATGATAAACCCACAGCCAACATTATACAGAACAGAGAGAAGCTAAAAGCTTTTCCTCTGAGATCAGGAACTAGACAGGGATTCCCACTCTCCCCACTGTTATTTAACATAGTACTGGAGGTCCTAGCCACGGCAATCAGACAAAACAAAGAAATACAAGGAATCCAGATTGGTAAAGAAGAAGTTAAACTGTCACTATTTGCAGATGACATGATATTGTACATAAAAAACCCTGAAGACTCCACCCCAAAACTACTAGAACTGACATCAGAATACAGCAAAGTTGCAGGATACAAAATTAACACACAGAAATCTGTGGCTTTCCCATATACTAACAATGAATCAACAGAAAAAGAAATCAGGAAAACAACTCCATTCACAATTGGATCAAAAAGAATAAAATACCTAGGAATAAACCTAACCAAAGAAGTGAAAGACTTATACTCTGAAAACTACAAGTCACTCTTAAGAGAAATTAAAGGGGACAATAACAAATGGAAAATCATCCCATGCTCATGGCTAGGAAGAATTAATATCATCAAAATGGCCATCCTGCCCAAAGCAATATACAGATTTGATGCAATTCCTATCAAACTACCAGCAAAATTCTTCAATGAACTGGAAAAAATAATTCAAAAATTCATATGAAAACACCAAAGACCTCGAATAGCCAAAGCAATCCTGAGAAAGAAGAATAAAGTAGGGGGGATCTCACTCCCCAACTTCAAGCTCTACTATAAAGCCATAGTAATCAAGACAATTTGGTACTGGCACAAGAACAGAGCCACAGACCAGTGGAACAGACAAGAGACTCCAGACATTAACCCAAACATATATGGTCAATTAATATTTGATAAAGGAGCCATGGACATACAATAGCGAAATGACAGTCTCTTCAACAGATGGTGCTGGCAAAACTGGACAGCTACATGTAGGAGAATGAAACTGGACCATTGTCTGACCCCATATACAAAAGTAAACTCAAAATGGATCAAAGACCTGAATGTAAGTCATGAAACCATTAAACTCTTGGAAAGAAACATAGGCAGAAACCTCTTAGACATAAACATGAGTGACCTCTTCTTGAACATATCTCCCCGGACAAGGAAAACAACAGCAAAAATGAACAAGTGGGACTATGTTAAGCTGAAAATCTTCTGTACAGCTAAAGACACCATCAATAGAACAAAAAGGAACCCTACAGTATGGGAGAATATATTTGAAAATGACAGATCCGATAAAGGCTTGACGTCCAGAATATATAAAGAGCTCACACGCCTCAACAAACAAAAAACAAATAACCCAATTAAAAAATGGGCAGAGGAACTGAACAGATAGTTCTCCAAAAAGAAATACAGATGGCCAACAGACACATGGAAAGATGCTCCACATTGCTAATTATCAGAGAAATACAAATTAAAACTACAATCATGTATCACCTCACACCAGTAAGGATGGCTGCCATCCAAAAGACAAACAACAACAAATGTTGGCGAGGCTGTGGAGAAAGGGAAACCCTCCTACACTGCTGGTGGGAATGTAAATTAGTTCAACCATTGTGGAAAGCAGTATGGAGGTTCATCAAAATGCTCAAAACAGACCTACCATTTGACCCAGGAATTCCACTCCTAGGAATTTACCCTAAGAATGCAGCAATCAAGTTTGAGAAAGACAGATGCACCCCTATGTTTATCGCAGCACTATTTACAATAGCCAAGAATTGGAAGCAACCTAAATGTCCATCGGTAGATGAATGGATAAAGAAGATGTGGTACATATACACAATGGAATACTACTCAGCCATAAGAAGAGGGCAAATCCTACCATTTGCAGCAACATGGATGGAGCTGGAGGGTATTATGCTCAGTGAAATAAGCAAAGCGGAGAAAGAGAAATACCAAATGATTTCATTCATCTGTGGAGTATAAGAACAAAGGAAAACTGAAGGAACAAAACAGCAGTGGAATCACAGAACCCAAGAATGGACTAATAGGTATCAAAGGGAAAGGGACTCGGGAGGATGGGTGGGTAGGGAGGGATAAAGGGGGGGAAGAAGAAGGGGGGCATTAAGATTAGCATGCATAATTGGGGGGTGGGAGAAAGGGGAGGGCTGTACAACACAGAGAAGACAAGTAGTGATTCTACAACATTTTGCTATGCTGTTGGACAGTGACTGTAAAGGGGTGTATAGGGAGGACCTGGTATAGGGGAGAGCCTAGTAAACATAATATTCTTCATGTAGGTGTAGATTAATGATAACCAAAAAAAAAGAAAGAAAAGGGGGATTACTCTCTGATAGGATAAAACTAACTGTAAATCAACGATTAATGCATGCTTTAAATATCCTTAATTTTGATCACTTAAAGGGTGTCAGATGATCGGCTATGGAGGTACATTTTTCTGATAATATTCCTTTCTCTTAAAAAGAAAAAAAAGCAGTTCCTTTGTGGTGACCTCCAATGAGTTCTACACAATGGTATAAAGGGCATATCAAAGTGTGGGCAAAGGGCCTGTTTTTGTTTATACAGAGGATCAAAGCCTAATTTGGCTACCCGGAAAATGAACTAAGATACGATATGAAGAAGAACTTCCAACATCAGCACTCTCTGGAAGACTCATACCAGAAGATGATCATCAAAAAACCTCGACAAAGATCCATGCGATGTGGCAGTTGTAGCTGCATTCATCCCACTGGTTCCTGGACTTGCCATTGGAATGAAGAAAGAGATATCTAAGCTGGCTTGTGCATACAGTAAAACAACAAATTTGACTGGATCTATACTGTTGGAACTAAACCAAGAATTAGGAGAAGTTGAAGTTGTAGCACTCCAAAATCTTACAACTATAGACTATCTACTGTTAAAAGAACATATGGGATGTGAACAGTTCCCAGGAATGGGTTGTTTTAATTTGTCTGATTTCTCTCAGACTGTTCAAGTACAGTTGGACAATATCCATCATATCATAGATAAATTTTCACAAATGCCTAGGATGCCTAACTGGTTTTCTTGGTTTCACTGGAGAAGGCTGGTAATTATAGATCTGCTTTGGTTATATAACTGTTTTCCTATTATGTTAATGTGTGTGTGTAATTTAACTAGTAGTTTAAAACCTATACATTCTTAAGTTCCTCTACAAGAAGATATGTCAAAGAAATAATCAATATTCCCATGTTTTCTTCCACCTGCTACTTCTATAGCTTTTCTTCTTCCTTCCTAATTACAACCCTTAAATAGAATTCGTGCCTCATGTCGAATTTACCAAGTATCATAATTCCTCCAAGTGGTAAAGATACCTCAAGACAAATGCTGGGCATAGAAGCCACAGGGCATAAATCTGCAAAGAAGTTAAAAGCTAACCTTTTCAAACAATATGGCTTCTCTCTCACTTACCAACTTTACATTTCCCTGTATGGCCCCAGAAGATGACTGGTTAGCTATAGACGGGTAAGATTCCTCAAGGGAGGAACAACCTAAGACAGACACAGTCGCAGGGGGGCCATCAGGTGAGAAATTGCGGATCAACAGAGGTGAGGCTTAGAACCCCACCCCCACCCCCCTGTTTTGAGAGAAATCTTCTGCATCCGTGGATGTTTTATTGCCCTTGTCTAGCTTGGATTAACATATAGTCTACAGGCACACACCTGATCATCTACATTTGCTCTCTTACAACACTAAACTATGTTTTCTACCTTTGTCTTGCATCTACCTATCACTTCAGCATTTTATTAAAAATAATAATAATAATAATAATAATAATAATATAAATAAAGGGAGAAATGTGGGATCCCCATATAAATCAAGTATAAAAATCAAACAAATATTCATATTTGACCTGATTGTTTATAGTTCATAATGCGTGATCAAACCGAAAGTTTCTGTGATGACTGCCCTTGTACTGTTCACCATGTAAGAACTTATTCACTATGTAAGAATTTGTTCACCATGTAAGAACTTATTCGTTATGCTTCAGAAGATTGGAGACTGACGAGAATTAGGCTTGGGGTGGATTAATGATTGTGCATTGAGCATTGACTCCCCTATACAGAATTTTATTGTTGTTAACAACCATTTGATCAATAAATATGAGAGATGCCCTCTCAAAAAAAAAAAAAAAAGAACTGTAACAGCCCTATTGCTAATATGAAGATAGTTTTCAGTCTGAATAGAAGATCAAACCAGGCCACGACATTCCCTAAAGCCAAAGCCTAATCCAGAGCAAGTCCCTAACTCATAATTCTGTGAAGGCTTAGTAAGGTGAGGAAAAGCAGAAGAAAAGCTGGCAGCTAACAGAAGTTGGTTCATGAGGTTTAAGGAAAGAAACTATATAACAGAAGAGTGCAAGGTGAAGTAGCCAGTGCTGATGTCAAAGCTGTAGCGAGTTATCCAGGTCTGGCTACGATCATTAGTGATGGTTTTCAGATTTTCAGTGTGGCTAAACAGCCTTCTATTGTAAGAAGAGGCCATCTAAGTCCTTCATAGCTGGACAAGAAAAGTCAATGCGTGGCTTCAAAGCTTCAAAGGACAGGCTGAGTTTCTTATTAGGGATTAATGCACCTGGTAACTTTAAGTTGAAGCCAATGCTCAATGACTATTACAAAAATCTTAAGACCCTTAAGAATTATGTGAAATCTGGAAGTAGAAGTGAAGCATGGAGAATATAGCCAATGATTCTGTAACATCTTCCTGTGTTGACAGACAGTTAACTGCACTAGTTGGGGTGAGGAGTAAGTAATGTGGTAACTGTCGAACTACTGTGTTGTATACTTGAAACCAATATAATATTGTATATCAACTCTACTTCAATTAAATGCAATTAAGTACTTCAATTAAATAAAAGAATTATGTGATATCTACTCTGCCTATGCTGCATGAAAGGAACAAAGCTTGTATGATAGCACATGTACTTACAACATGGCTTTCTGACTATTTTAGAGATTGTTGAGACCTACTGCTCAGAAAAAGATTTCTTTCAAAATATGACTGCTGATTGACAATGCACCTGGTCACCCAAGAGCTCTGATGGAGATGGACCAGATTAATGTTGTTTTCATGCCCACTGACACAACAGCCATTCTGTAGCCCATTGATCAAGAGGTAACTTCCACTTCCAAGTCTTAGTATTTAAGAAACAAATTTTGTAATGTTATAGCTGCCATAGATAGTGATTCCTCTCGCAGACCTGGGCAAATCAAATTGAAAACCTCCTGGAAAGGATTCACCTTCTAGATGCCATTATGAACATTCATGATTCATGGGAAGAGGTCAAATATAAACATGAGCAGGAGTTTGGAAAAAGTTGATTCCAGCCCTCATGGATGATTTGGAGGGATTTAAGACTTCAGTGGAGGAATTCACTGCAGATGTGGTGGAAGTAGCAAGAGAACTAGGATAGAATTGGCCTGAAGATGTGACCGAATGACTACAACTCATGATATAACTTGAGTGGATGAGGAGTTGCTTCTTAAAGATTTGCAAAGAAAGTGGTTTCTTTGAGATGGAATCTACTTCTAGTAAAGATGCTGTTAAGACTGTTGAAATGACAACAAAGGAGTTAGAATATTACATAAACCTAGTTGATAAGGCAGTGACAGGGTTTGAGAGGATTGACTCCAATTTCAAAAGAAGTTCTACTTTGGCTAGAATGCTATCAAACAGCATTGCATGCTACAAAGAAATCATCTGTGAAAGGAACACTCATGAATGTGCAAACTTCATTGTTCTTTTTTGTATTAAGATATCATTGATATATACAATCTTATGAAGGTTTCACATAAGCAATATTGTAGTCACTACATTCACCCATATTATTGAGTCCCCCCTGATACATCCTAACACAGCCACTAGACATCAGTGTAGCAAGATGCCACAGAGTCACTACTTGTCTTCTCTGTGCTGCGCTCTCTTCCCTGTGACCCCCCAACACCATGTATGCCAATCATAATGGCCCTCGATCTCCTTCTCCCTCCCTCCCCACCCACCCTCCCAACCTGTCCCCTTTGGTAACTTCTACTCCCTTCTTGGAGTCTGAGTCTGCTGCTGTTCTTTTCCTTCATTTTTGCTTTGTTACTATACTCCACAAATAAGTGAAATCGTTTGGTACTTGTCTTTCTCTGCCTGGCTTATTTCACTGAGCATAATGATTTCACTGATCTAGATACATCCATGTTGTTGCAAATGGTAGGATTTGTTTTCTTCTTATGGCTGAATAATATTCTCTTGTGTGTATGTACCACATCTTCTTTATCCATTCATCTACTGATGGACAGTTAGGTTGCTTCCATATATTGGCTGTTGTAAATAGTGCTGTAATAAACATAGGTGTGCACATGTCTTTTTGAATCTGAGAACTTGTATTCTTTTAGTAAATTCTTAAGAGTGGAATTTCTGGGTCAAATGGTATTTCTATTTTTAGTTTTTTGAGGAACCTCCATATTGCTTTCAACAGTGGTTTGCCAATTTACATTCCCACCAACAGTGTAGGAGGGTTGCCTTTTCTCAGCATCCTCACCAGCATTTGTTTTTCCTAGTTTTCTGGATGTCGGCAATCCTGACTGGTGTGAGGTGATATCTTATTGTGGTTTTAATTTGCATTTCCCTAATAATTATCAATGTGGAGCATCTTTTCAGGTAGTTCATCTAATTTCTTCTTTGGAGAAGTGTCTGTTCAGATCCTCTGCCTATTTTTTAATCAGGTTATTTACTTTTTGGGTGTTGAGGCATGTGAGTTATTTATATATTTGCATGTTAACCCTTTGTCGTATATGTAGTTTATGAATATTTTCTTCTATGCTGTAGGATGCCTTTTTGTTCTACTGATGGTGTCCTTTGTTGTACAGGAGCTTTTTACTTTGATATAGTCCCATTTGTTGATTTTTGCTTTCATTTCCCTTGCCCAAGAAGATACATGTGTTCAGAAAAAAAAAAAGTTGCTCATGTTTATATTTAAGAGATTTTTGCCTATGTTTTCTTCTAAGAGTTTTATGGTTTCATGTCTTACCTTCAGGTCTTTGATCCATTTCAAGTTTACTTTTGTGTATGAAGCTAGACAATAATACAGTTTCATTCTCTTGCATGTAGCTATCCAGTTTTTCTGACACCAGTTGTGGAAGAGGCTGTCATGTCCCCATTGTATATCCATGACTCCATTATTGTATATTAATTGACCGTATATGCTTGGGTTTGTATCTGGACTCTCTATTCTGTTCGATTGGTCTAGGGGTCTGTTCTTTTGCCATTACCAAATTGTCTTGATCACTGTGGCTTTGTAGTAGAGCTTGAAGTTGAGAAGTGAGATCCCCCCTGCTTTATTCTTCCTTCTCAAGATTGCTTTGGCTATTCGGGGTCTTTTGTCATTTCATATGAATTTTAGAACTATTTGTTCTAGTTGAAGAATGCAGTTGGTATTTTGATAGGGATTGCATTGAATCTGTAGATTACTTTAGGTAGGATGTCCATTTTGACAATATTAATTCTTCCTGCCCATGAGCATGGGACGTATTTCCATTTATTAATGTCCTCTTTAATTTCTCTCAAGAGTGTCTTGTAACTTTCAGGTCTTTCACTTCCTTGGTTAGGTTTATTCCTAGGTATTTTATTCTTTTTGATGCAATTATAAATGGAATTGTTTTCCTGATTTCCCTTTCTGCAGGTTCATTGTTATTACATAGGAATGCAACAGATTTCTGTGTATTAATTTTGTATCCTGCAACTTTGCTGAATTCATATATTAGATCTAGTAGTTTTGGAGTGTAGTCTTTAGTATTTTATGTACAATATCATGTCATCTTCTGAGTTCAGATATTAAATGTAGTAATTTTGGAGTGGATTCTTTAGTGTTTTTTATGTACAATATCATGTCATCTGCAAACAGGGACAGCTTAACTTCTTCCTTACCAATCTGGATGCCTTTTATTTCTTTGTGTTGTCTGATTGCCATGGCTAGGACCTCCAGTACTATGTTGAGTAAAAGTGGGCAGAGTGGGCTTTCTTGTCTTGTTCTTAGATGAAAAGCTTTCAGCTTTTCACTTTTAAGTGTCATGTTGGCTGTGAGTTTGTCATATATGGCCTTTATTATGTCAACATACTTGCCCTCTATATCCATTTTATTGAGAGTTTTCATCATGAATGGATGTTGAATTTTTGTCGAATGCTTTTTCAGCATCTATGGAGATGATTATGTGATTTCTGTCCTTTTTTACATTGATATGGTGGATGATGATAGATTTTCAAATGTTATACCATCCTTGTATCCCTGGAATGAGTCCTACTTGATCATGATGGATGATCTTTTCAATGTATTTTTTAATATGGTTTGCTAATATTTTGTTGAGTATTTTTAAATCTATGTTCATCATGGATATTGGCCTGTAATTTTCTTTTTAGTGGTGTCCTTGCCTAGATTTGGTATTAGATTGATGCTGGTCTCATAGAATGAGTTTAGAGTTATTCCCTCTTCTTCTACTTTTTTGAAAACTTCATGGAGGATGGGTATTAGATCTTCACTAAATGTTTGATAAAATTCAGCAGTGAAGCCATCTGATTTAGGAGTTTTGTTCTTAGGTAGTTTTTTTGATAACCAATTGATTTTATTTGCTGATAATTGGTCTGTTCATATTCTCTGTTTCTTCCTGGGCCAGTCTTAGAAAGTTGTATTTTTCTAGAAAGGTGTCCATTTCTTCTAGGCTATCCAGTATGTTAGCATATAATTTTTCATAGTAGTCTCTAATAATTCTTTGTATTTCTGTGATGTCTGTAGTGATTTTTCCTTTCTCATTTCTGATTGGGTTTATGTGTGTAGACTCTCTTCTTTCCTTGATCATTCTGGCCAGGGGTATATCAATTTTTTTAAATTTTCTCAGTGAAGCACCTCCTAGTTTCATTGATTCTTTCTATTGTTGTATTCTTCTCAGTTTTATTTTTTTCTGCTCTGATCTTTATTATGTCCCTTCTTCTACTGTCTTTGGGCCTCATTATTCATCTTTTTCTAGTTTCATTAATTGTGAGTTTAGACTGTTCATTTTGGATTGTTCATCTTTCCAGAGGTAAGCCTGTATGGCAATATACTTCCCTCTTAGCACCGTATTTACTGCATCCCACAGATTTTGCAGTGTTGAGTTATTCTTTTCATTTTTCTCCAGATATTACTTGATTTCTGTTTTTATTTGGTCATTGATCCATTGATTATTTGGGAGCATGTTGTTAAGCCTCCATGTGTTTGTGGGCTTTTTCATTTTCTTTGAATAACTTATTTCTTGTTCCATACCTTTGTGATCTGAGAAGCTGGTTGGGTCAATTTCAATTTTTTTGAACTTACTGAGGCTGTTTTTGTGTCCTAGAATGTGATCTATTCTTGAAAATGTTCCACATGCGCTTGAGAAGAATGTGTATCCTGCTGCTTTTGTGTGGAATGTTCTGTAGATATTTGTTAGGTCCATCTGTTTTAATGTGTTGTTCAGTGCCTATTTCTCCTTACTTATTTTCTCCCTGGTGGATCTGTCCTTTGGAGTGAGTGGTATGTTGAAGTCTCTGAAAATGAATGCATTGCATTTGACTTCCCCCTTTAATTCTGTTAGTATTTGTTTCACATATGTAGGTGCTCCTATGTTGGATGCCTAGATATTTATAATGGTTATATCCTCTTGTTGGACTGACCCCTTTATTATTATGTAATGTCCCTCTTTGACTCATATGACTTTCTTTCTTTTGAAGTCTATTTTGTCTGATACAAGTACTACAACTTCTGCTTTTTTCTCCCTATTATTTGCATGAAATATCTTTTTCTATCCCTTTACTTTTATTCTCTGTCAGTCTTTGGGTTTGAAGTGAGTCTCTTGTAGGCAACATATAGATGGGTCTTTTTTTTTTAAATTTATTCTGTAACTATGTCTTTTGATTGGTGCATTCAATCCATTTACATTTAGGGTGATTGTTAATAAATATGTACATATTGTCATTACAGTTTTTAGATTTGTGGTTACCAAATGTTCAAGGGTAGCTTCTTTACTTTCTAACAGTCTCTTAGTATGCTATTTCAAACATAATCAAAAGGTCTTTTTTTCCCCTCCTTTCTTTTTCTTCCTCCTCCACTCTTTTTATGTTAGTTGTCATATTCTGTACTCTTTGTGTATCCCTTGACTGTCTTTGTGTGTCATTGATTTAGTTTTGCATTTACTTAGTAGTTAATTGGTCTACTTCCTTTACTGTGGTTTTATTTTCTCTGGTGACAGTTATTTAACCTTAGCAGCACTTCCATCTAGAGCAGTACATCAAAAATACACTGTAGAGACAGTTTGTGGGAGGTAAATTTCCTCAACATGTACTTATCTCGAAATTGTTTAATCCCTGTTTCAAATTTAAATGATAATCTTGCTGGATAGAGTATTCTTGGTTCAAGGCCCTTCTGTTTCATTGCATTGAATATGTCATTCCATTCCCTTCTGGCCTTTAAGGTTTCTGCTGAGAAGTCTGATGATTGCCTGATGGGTTTTCCTTTGTAGGTGATCTTTTTCTCTCTCTGGATGCTTTTAATACTCTGTCCTTGTCTTCGATCTTTGCCATTTTAATTATTATATGTCTTGGTGTTGTCCTCCTTGGGTCCCTTGTGCTGGGAGATCTGTGGACTTCCATGGCCTGAGAGACTATTTCCTTCCCCAGATTGTGGAAGTTTTCAGCAATTATTTATTCAAGGACACTTTCTATCCCTTTTTCTTCTGGTACTCCTATAATGTGAATATTGTTCTATTTGGATTGGTCACACGTTTCTCTTAATATTCTTTTCATTCCTAGAGATCCTTTTTTCTCTCTGTGCCTTGGCTTCTTTATATTCCTCTTCTCTAATTTCTTTTTCATTTACCATCTCCTCTACCACATCTGATCTGCTTTTAAATCCCTTCATTCTATGTTTCATTTCAGATACTATATTTTTAAAAGTTTCTGTCTCTTTCTTGACATCCTCCCTGAGGTTTTGAATATTTTTCTGTAGCTCCATGAGCATGTTTATGATTTTTATTTTGAAATCTTATCACAAATATTGGTGTTTTTAGTTTCACTTAGCCCTCTTTCTGGTGTTTGTGAGATTTTGTTTCATACCAGATTCTTTTGCTGTTTCATATTTGTATTGATTACTCTGGAATAATAACTTTGTGTAGACAGCACCCTCTAGTGCCTTGAAGCTCTACCCTCTGGAGCTGCCCAGCACCTGGAGCAATGGCGGGGGTCACAGGTGAGTGGTGCCAGTGCCTGTTGGGAGAAAAGACCTCTTTCCTGCCTCCCAGCTGCAGTGCCTGCATCTACTGCCAGGGCCAGTGGGCCAAGCATGTAGGGAGGAGCCTTTGCATTATGCCCCTGTAGCTGCTGTAGGTAGAGCTACCCTATATGTGGCCTAGCACAATGATAAGGAAAGCAGGTTTGCAAACTGATGCTTGCTTGGAGGAAGGAGTGGTGGGCTTTGTATCACTGTGGGGTGCCTTGGCCATGTTACCAGCCAGGGGGATGGAGCTCTTAAATGTTCCCAACCTGCACGGCCGAGTGTGCTGGGTCAATTTTGTCCACCTGTCCTTTCTACTGAGCAGCAAGCCCTGTACAATCCTTACACCTTTAGCAGCCCTATTGCTGTTGGAAAGTTTTTTAAACTGCCTGCCTTTCTTTTGCCCCAGATTGGCCAAATGTGGGTAGCTGTTCTCCACAAGCAGCTGGTATCTCAGTCTTTCTGAGCTTTCTGCCTGTCTTTGCTTTCCTACCCCACTAATCTCAAGAGAACCATGTAATGTGGGTTCATGCTCCTGAAGCAGATCTCCAAGTCTGGGTGTTCAGCCGCCCTAGGCTTCTACCCTCTCTCTGCTCTGTTTTCCTTCTTCTAACCAGTGAGCTGGGGTTGGGGAGAGCTTGGGTCCTGCCAGTTCATGGCTTTGCTACTTTACTCTCTTCTGTGAGGTCTTCTCTTTCCCCAGATGTAGTCAGTCTGTCACAGTCTTCTTTCCGTTTGCTCCTGGTCACTTGGGATTCATTGTATTTGCTGTATTTTCATATTATATGTGGCTTTGGGAGGTTTCTGTCTCACTTCTCACGCCACCATCATTTAGAGGTCATCCATTGTTCTTATTTTAAGAAATTGCCACAGCCACCCCAACCTTCAGCAACCCTGGTTATTCAGAAGGCATTCACATTGAGGCAAGACCCTCCACCAACAAAAAGATTATGACTAGCTGAAAGCTCAGATGTTGGTTAGGATTTTGTAATAATAAAGTATTTTTTGTAGATGTATGTACATTGTTTTTTAGGCATTGCTATTGCACACTAAATAGACTACAGTATATTGTAAACATAACTTTTATTTTCACTGGGAAAGCAAAAAGTTCATTTGACTTTCTTTTCTGTAATATTCTTTTTTTTAAGTGGTCTGGAACCACTGTATCTTTTTTTTTAGTGGTCTGGAACCACTGTGAGAAACCCGCAGTATCTCCAAGGTATGCCTGTACAATTTGGCATCTCCACTTGAATGTCTAATGAGCATCACGTTGTTTATAGCTGTTTACCTTTACATGTAAATAAATACGCAATTAGAATCCCGCTGTTCACTCTGTCTGATACTCTCTCCTTCATCCTTTCTCTTTATTTTCTGCCTGTTTTCTGAAATGAGCTCCCAGTAGATGAGATCCCTTGGTGACTCCCATTAGTTTTCCTTTGTAGTAATCAGCACACTTATAGCCAATTTGTCAACTGTATGATTATTTGTTTAATGTCCGTCTTGCCCTGTTAGCCTCTAAGATCCCTGAACCCAGAGATTTTCTGTGTTGTTCACTATTTCCTCAGGACCCAACACAGTGTCTTGCACATATTAGGAGCTCAAATAAACGTATTTATTTCTTACTTTGTACATCTAGGTTGTTTCTTGCTCTTCACCATTGTAAACAATTCTACAATGAACATTTGTAGCTAAGTCTTTGGCATATCTTCAATCATGTATTGAGGAAAAACCTCTAGATATAGAATCACTGGTTTTATAGTGAGATGCACATTTTCAAGGTTTTAGTTAAAGTGTAGTGGTCTGCAAAATGGCCACAGTTAAATTCTCCCTTCTCTGTACAAGCAAGGCACTTATCCATTGAAAGGTGATGTCTCCTTCGTTATCCTTGAATGATCTTATCCTTTGACCTTTCAAATGAGGTGAACGTAGGATCACAAAAAAAAAGTGTAAGATGTCTGATAAAATTAGAATGCCAAATAAACAGAAAAATGGGACATACTTATAGTAAAAAATCACCTGCTATTTGTTTGACATTCAAATTTAACTGGGCATCCTATATTTTTACTTGCTAAATCTGGCAAGTTTCAAGCCTACAAGAGACCTGGCAGCTTCTACTTGCCCTGTGGATGCCAGATACCATGCTGTTAAAAACTTCAGCTAGACTCTGAATGAAGAGAGGTCATCTAGAGAAGCTAAGGAGGTTGAGAGGTCATTTTGGATGTTCCAGCCCCAGCTGGACTCCTAGTCTCAGTAGGAGAGGCTCTAACATGTGTACAGATAGATTTCATAATTGTTACAGAACTGTTCTCCCTGTTGAATGGGAGTGTCTACTGTGTTTTTTCCTGTCCCTTTCTCACCATTGTATGCCTGGTAGGGATGGGAGAGTGGGAGGAAGTTGGGGAGGGGAGAAAATGGTTCCCAGCTCTGCAGATCCAGAGAAGCTGTGTCCATATATGGACATGATGAACTTTGAGCCTGAGGTATATTGGCAGGTGGCAAATTGTTGTTGCTCTCTGCAGGTGGAAGGAATATAGATAATTTGTGGCCAGCTGGCAGACTGTGGTGGTTAAATATGGCTGGAAATTCTTTGCCATTCTTCTGGTCAAGAGGTAGAGTCTGTTTCCTTCCCACAGTGACTCTGGACTGGCCTTGTGACTTGCTTGGATAAATAGAATGTGGTGGATGTAAAGCTGAATGACATCAGGAAATAGTATTCTGGAAAAATCAGTTGTATGGAAAATATTGGTAAGGTTCTGGTTTATAGCATTTGCCAGTTTCTATTGTGTAAATTCTCCCACCATGGCTGGTTTCAAACTACCAATGTGGTATCTCTGAACATAGAATCAAGAAGAGAAATGCATAACTGGTTCTCATGAACCTGTATAAATGGGCTCTTGCCTGTCACCACTTCAGACCTAATCCATGAACTTCCACTTTTGCTTCCTTGGAATCCAGCTGACATGATGGATCCTTGGGCTAGGTTCCTGAATGATGAGAGGCCAAATGCAAAGAAAAGATCCCATGAAGAAAAACAGAAGCCTTGGGCATTCTATCCCTAGCTGAGCTCCCAGCTGAGTACAGCTGCATGAGTGTCCCTGACCAACATTACACGGAGCACAAGGCCACCTAGCCAACTCACAGAAATGTGAGGAATAACACCTGTGTGGATTAAGCCACTATATCTTGGAATGGTTTAGTAGCCAGCAATAGGTAACTGAACACATACATTTCCAAGTAGTCATTAAAAAAGTTGCTTCACGTTTTACTCTCATTAGGAACGTATGAGAATGCCTTGTTCTTTGCACACTATCCCGCACATAACCTGGAGATAAGTTTAAAAAAAAATGTTGCAGTTTAATTTGCATTGTTTAAAAATGAGTTTAAACCTTTTATCACATGTTTATATTGGCCATGAATTATCTATACTTTCTGCTCATTTTTCTATTGATTTGTGAGGGCTTTTTATATTTTAATAATAATAACAGCAAATGGGGGATATTTTACAATATATGTGGATATCTAGTTTGCTTTTATTCTCTTTGTAGAAAAAAGTTCAAACTATTTATATAAAACTAGTACCTGACTAGGCAGTTTTCTAAGGGTTTCTTATAACATGATCATATCCAGTTTTGGTTTGTTTATTTGTTTTTAGTGTTCCTTAAATTATTCCAATTTTTCCCTGAATTTTCTTACAAGTGGTTTTCTTCAGATGAAATCTTCAGCTGAAAACCAGTATAAAATACACCCCCTCCATTCCCCTCACCATCCCCATGTGAAAGGCACTGGCCTGGGCCACTGCACAAGGTTAATTCTTCAGCCATCCTTATGTTAAACTCTATGGGAAGTCTTTGGATAAACAGTGCAGTTATATTTCATACCAATTTAAATTCTGTAAATTTGAAACAGCATGAATAAAAATATTACTAGTTTTCATGAATTTCAGATATAAACTCTTCCAAAACTAAAAAAATACTTAAAACTGTATTGTATTCAGAACAAAAAAAGAGCATTAATGGCAAAACTAGGGAAATCTGAATAAAATCTTGAGTTTAGTTAATAGTACCCATGTTGACGTCTTAGTTTTGACAAGTGTACTCTGGTAATAGTAGAGTTAACATTAGAGGAAACTGGGTGAAATGTATGTGGAAATTCCCTGTACTACTTTTGAAAAACTTTTCTTTAAACTTAATATTATTTCCAAATGAAAGGAATATTAATTTTTATTTTATACAAGCATTTAAAAATCTACTCTCAGAAATACTCATTATAGGTTATATTTTCTGAGAATGCTATTCTTTACATTATATTGACTGCCCTGGGGGAATAATCTTTCTAGGATTATGCAAGTTTTGAATTATGTGAGGTTATTTTATCCCATGAATGTAATTCACTGCTATGTGAATTATACATTTACATCCCTTTGGAAAACACTGAAATAGGAACAAGTGAAAATTTAAGCCTGAGTCAAGAGCTAAAAGAAATCCCTCCTTTCAATAAAAAACAAAAAAAGACTAAAACTGTCTTCCAGGTTCTGACAGCAGAATTGTGATAGGAAAGCCTTATCATTCTGTGTGATCTTTGGACAAGTATGTAATTAAAGGCCTGGTTTTAAGTGTGGAATCTGTAAACATGGGTCCCCATATAGGGCTTTGTCTAACTCCATGGGGCAGAAATGTAAGCACATGAATCCAAATCTTACAGGCACAATAATAAATCTTCATTAGAAATTTGGCTTTTGCCCATGCAGTTGGTAGGATCCCTCTCCCCCAACTCCTTCTGTGTTCTTTTCCATTACAGCAAGTGTAATGGGAGTGGGGAATTTTAGCTTGTCATCATATCAGATTCATCTGTTGGATTCTTTACAGGTAAAATATATCTTTTTATAGATGTCACAGTTGTAAAAGAAATTTCAATGATTTAAATTCTAGATGCTTCAGGATGTAGAGTTCCTACTGTTCTCCTCTCTACTTAGAGTGTGTATCTTGAAATCCTGCAATACACTCCTCTATGCCTTGTTTCTTACAATAGCCTCTCTCTGACATTGAGTGGCCTATGGATAAACAGTTAACTTTTACCTTTAGCAATTACATCAACCAAAATAATAAAACAGATCCATGGTAGGGGAGGTGGATCATCAGGCAGATATTATTAATCTCATTTCCATTTTGTAAGTGAATAATCTCATGCAAGAAATATTTGAGTAACTTGTGTTCATGGGAGTATCTTTGGACTTAGGTCTGGAATGAAGTGCAGTTATATTTCACAGTAATTTAAATTAGTAAATTTGAAACAGTAAGCAATGAAAAATACTATTGAAGTCTCACTTTATGCACACACATTTAAATAACATGAATAATCCACAGTAAAAATTGTGTATTGTATATTAAAGCATAAATTTGATATGATGCATGTGTTACAGTAGCCTAGTTTTATGTGCACTGAGATTGTTAGTTCTTGCATTACATTTATTCATAAGGGAAAAAGAGTGAGGTTTTCAGGAGTCATTCCCAGCACAGCTTTCCAGTGGCTTGGATGATCCACCTCCCCTACCATGAATCTGTTTTATTATTGTGGCTGATGTGATTGCTAGTGGTAAAAGTTGTTAACTGCTTAATCCTGTGCCAGGTACTGTGTCAAGTACATGTGTACCAAACAGTGTATATTACTCCATTATGTGGGAGGCCAATATGATTAATATCATTTCCATTCTATAAGTGAACAATCTCATGCTAGGCATATTTAAGAAAACTTGTGTCCAAGGGGATATCTTTGGACTTAGGTCTGGAATGAAAATTTCTTTCTCTGCCTGTTCCAAGACGTTTGCTAACCAACTCAGTATAAAATATTTGCCATACTTCCCTCTGTTATTTCAGCTCTGTGGAAAGGGAGGCAGGTCTTTGTTTCTGTGATCACAGTCTTCCAGAATTAAGTTTTGATTAGCTTCCTTGTTTGTAGGTTATTCATCTGCCAGTTTGGAAGGCAGCCCCACTCTATTGACTAAATACAAAAAAACCAGTAGAGTAAACCACTTTACCTCTGGAATTGTTCAAAACTGGAGATGCTGGTTAGCCTTCTTTTGTTTGCTTGCTTAGATTTGCTTGTTTCTTTGCAAGTTTGAACTTTTCTACATCAATTAATATTGCTCAAAGTCTTTTTTGAAGGGGTGCCACTTACTACTTTTTTAAACAACATTATCTGTAATCATTATTTTTCTTCCTTCATAGGAGTAATTGATATTGTTGATTGTATGAGTAATTGATATTGTTGATTGTAAAATGACAATGAATAGCATTTTTTTTCTGCAAACCTTTCTACTTCAAGATTTTTAAAAATCTACTCATCTTGGACAGTTTGGTTTCAGTTTATCTGAGGCAGTCCATGGCCTATGGTGTAATTTCCTTCCCAAATATTTCAGTTCAGGGAGGCAAAGTAACCCCAAGACGGGGAAGAAATTAAATCTTTTCAATGTTTTCCTATCTTTGAATATAGTTAAACACCTGGAATGGAGGACAGGAAATTGAGCTGGAATTCAGACTCTCATACTCCATGCAGTTTTTTATATCTTCTGTTTAGAAAAGTGTAGTCATTTTCATAATTTCCTACTACCAAAGAACTAAAGTTGTGTACCATTTCTATAACATGCTTTGCAGAGCCTTCATTATTAATTCATTTTCTGTCATTCAACTAACAGTGAGCCTCACAAAGGCAGGGCCTTTGTCACAGAAGTCTGCCTGACACATAGCAGGAATTAAGTTCATTTTCAATGACTTAAATACAGTTCAATAATTGAGAGCTCATTAAAGAAGCTTTAGATGAATTAAAGAAAGATGTGGAAAACAGCAAAATAGAAGGAGCACTGGAAGAGGAGTCAAAAAGGGTGGGTTCTACTTACAGTTTTACTATCAACTGGTGAAGTATATAACTTTGTCCAAGTCCCTAAACCACTCTAAAAGTCTTTTTCTCTCTAATTAAATTCTTTGAATAGTATCTTTTGCTTCACCTTACTTTCTGAATATTCATTCTCTGATGGAATACTAAGGTAGGATACACTGAAACAGTCTATATCTGATTACATCAGCCTATTTCTTAACTTATTAAGGCTTCTGATTTATATTACATATGTACTACTATTGAATTTTAAAATTTACATTGTATTGAATGTCATTTGTTAAGTCAAATCCAATATCTTTTTTTAAAAAAAATATTTCCCCAAGGCTTTCCATATCTATGATTATACGCACATATTTACTTTAAATGACTTCATATTGTTCCATTACTAATTTAAGGGCTGCTCAACTGGGGAGGCTCATTGTTGTTGGAAGGCTATACCCAGTGGGAGAGGGTTGACTCAGATCCACCCTACAAATCAAAGAAGCCATTTGCGAGTCAGACTGTCTACCTAGGAGTTACAGTTGTTAAGCAGGCAAAGGAGAGACAATATCCCTTTTGGGAGTCAGCAGTTCTTATCTTGATGATCACCTGAAAAGGGCAAAGGCAGAGGACAAGTTGGATCCTGTTGCTAGAGAGGCACAGCGTGTCTATTCTAAACTTAGAAGATGAGGTAACTGGGACTCTTAATAGCTGCAATTCCAACAAGTGCATTCCTAAAAAAGACAAAACATCTAGGCAAAGAGAAGCAGACTTTGATAATTCTTTTATTTATATCTCATTTATAACCTATTTTGAGGGAGACCCTGTGCTCCAGATCAATGTTTTCCAAACTTATTTGTAAGTTTATGAACTGTAAAATATAAGAAATAGACTTTCAGTGTATCCCCGTACGCCTGCACATACACGTGCAAACAGCGTATGCACACACACACCACACATACACACACAGACATCAAACTGAAGCTAAGTTTCTTGAAAATAATGTCTACCCTAACTGCAGTTAAGCCATCTGATATTTTTCTATTTTCTATGCTATTTCATTTTTTTAAAAGGTACTTGTTATCACCAAATTAGTGTTATGATCCTCCAGATTGGAAAAAAACAGTGCTCTATATGCTTTCAGGAGATTCAAAGAGAAATTATAGCCCATGACCAACAGAGAGAAACAGACAATCAATAGACAGCCAATTATAATAAATGTTACTTGGTTGCTGGCACCACTGGATACCCACATGCAAAAGAATGAAATTGGACCACTATCTATACCATACATAAAAATTAACTAAAAATGCATGGAAGACCTAAATGTAAGAGGTAAAACCATTGAACTCTTAGAAAACAATATAGAGATAAATCTTTATGACCTTTGAATAGTCAGTGGTTTCTCAGTAAAGACACCTAAAATACAAGAAGCAAGGACAAAAATAGATTTCATTGGACTTCAAGTTTTTTAAATTAAACACTTTTGTGCTTCAAAGAATAACATAAAGAAAATGAAAAGACAACCCACAGAACAGATTGAAATATATATCTGATAAGGGACATGAACCTAGAATATATAAAGAACTCTACAACTCAGTATCAAAATGACAACTCAACTCAAATAAGCACCATAAAGGTAAGGATTTTCATCTGTTTTTACTTGTTTGTTGATTTTCATTAGTTTCAAGACCTAGAATTTTGGTTCATGATAGACACTCAGTAAATGAAAAGATGAGCTAATAAAATCCCTATTTGGGGCACATGCTAAAGACCTTTTATTGCTCAAGTGTTAACTATCCCTTAGACTTAGAAAGTTTACTGAAGACTTGTCTGCTAGGTCCTGCTATACAAAGATGCAATTCTTACTCTCCATGTGGTAAACAAAGAATGGCAATACAATATTAATAAGGCTGTAATACGGGTCTTTACAGAGACAGGAGCAGCTGGAGCAAGGGAAGAAAAGGAGGGGATAGATAATGTCTGAGGGCTTAACAGAGAAAGAATGATTAAGATTTCTCCAGTTTGGGCTGGGGTTATCAGTCCAGGAGAGCAGAAGACGTAAAAGAATCAGCATTTGTGTTTAGTACAATGCAGTTTATTTGAAGTCCAACTAAGAAATTTTGATTATTTGGATAAGAAATAGTAAATGGTCAGAAATGAAGTTATAGGGTAAAGAGTGGTAAATGTTGACGGACTTTGTCTGATATTTTAGAGTTTGACCTCTCTATCAAGGGGTTGACAAGCTACTACTTTTGTTTTTATTTTAGGGGAATGACACTTGTTTTCTTTTTTGAGATGATCAGCAAGTTGTGGCTACAGAGGGGACAGAAAACAGGCTAAGGAAAAAAACAAAGTTTATATTACAAGTCCTAGGAATAGGAGGCATAGCATGCCATTCAGGGCCACATGGAAAAGACCAGGCCGATCAGTAGGCAGGCAGAAGTCAGGAGTGAGGGGTAGGTTTAAGCCATGGCCTTTTGTGGGGTTCCCATGGGAAAGGCCAAGACAGGACAGGGTAAACACTTAGCACTGCCTAATTTGAATACTTTTGGTGATCTCTAAGATATTGCAGTGGACATTAGTTGCCTGAAACCCTGGAAAGAATAAGGCAGGGGAAGATTGCCTCCTGGGGTACACAGGCCAGACAGAGGAGACATAGCTCTACACTGGTTAGTTTGTACATGAAGGACATGGTCCCCACTGGGCCTTTGCTCCCTGAGAACTGGGTAGCCCAGGGAAGGGCAGTGTCTTCCCAGCCAAAAAAGCTTTTTAAGATGTCAAAATATCATTTAAATTTTAAAATTACCTTTAGTTCCTCTACCTAGATATAAGTACTGGTGACATTTTAGTGTTTTTCCTTTCTGGAGATTTTTTTTTATACATACAGATAGGTGCATATAGATACACATTTAAAAAAATAATAATAATTGGGATCAAACTATATACATTATATTACTATTTGCTGTTTTCCTTCAACAATGTATTATTACCACTTTCTTATATCATAATATTATTTTAATTATCTCAAAAATCCTTTGTCTGAAATACCACAATTTATTTAAATTATTCACTAGTATGGATGTTTTTTGTCACCTACAGTGTTACCTACAAAAAGAAAAGTATATTGTGCATTTATGTATATTTGTGTTTGTATATATATAATATATGTGTGTCTTCTAGTAAGGTGGAATGCTACTTAGCTTAGGTAACTATATTGGAGTAACTAGTTGCTTTAATAAATGAAAACTAAAATTCCAATGGCTTAACATAATAGAGTTTTCTTTTTTGATCCTGTAGCTGTCCAGTGAGGGATTCCTGGTCGGGGATGACTTTCCTCAATGGAGTGATTTAAGGATTCAGGCTCTACCATCTCGTGGCTAGGAATTATCTAGTGCCTCATCATTGAATCCATCTGGTGGGGATACAGGGAAAAGATAAGCATGATGGAGGCACAATTTCACATTTCATCAGGTGGAACTCAGTCACGTGGTTGATTGAACTACAAGGGAATATGGGAAATATAGTCAGGAATTGCTGCCATGGTGACCAAAATGGATAAACCTAGGTAGATTAATACAGCAGGTTCATGGAATAAAAAACCCCGTGCTGACTTTATTGACAGAAGAGACCAGTTACAGTCATTAGCAATGACATTTCCATGTGCACATTGAAGTTGAAATTTTGTATTTTAATTAGGGCAATTTAACTTCTCTGAAGGCTTTCCACCCAGGTATTTGCAAATAAATAAGACTTTTTTATACTAATTTTATACTTAAGAATGCCTTCCCTTTCAATATATTACATTTATGTGATAATGAAAAGATGTTAAATGCCTAGTTAAAATAATTAATCCTGTGTAGAACATGACTTTTTATTTGACAACACTCAGTTCATTTATCTACTGTGATGCCTAGAATAATACTCAGGCAGGTAAATTGTCAGGTTCATTGAACATCTATGAAGGCTGTCCTTAGATTTCTTAGACATGTTTCCTTTTGTTCTCTTGTAGAAGACAACCCATTGCTTGACAATGATATATTTAAGGCCAACTTGTCAAAGTTTGAATGGCTTTATATTTTTCCTCCTTTTGCATTAAGTGAAAGTTAAATAGTATGTCAATATGATTGTTAAATAATCTTGGAAATACCTTTCAGGAGATCTGGTGAGATTTTCATAGAATTTGCAACATAAAACCTACTCTTCCCAGAGAAGAGATTCTTAGCTTCAGCATATTCTGGTTACATTGGAAGACTTAGGAAGAATGGAGTACAATTTCAAGAAACAAAACATTGATTCTTTCTCTAACAATCTCTTGCTTCACTTATTATGCCATTTTGTATACCCAAGCTGAACTATGGTAGACAGAGAAAAGATAGCTTAGCCTTCCTTCAGATCTTTAAGTGTGTCAAATAGAAGGAGCTACTTAAATTCAAAGCATGATTTTGAATTATTCTGTGGCGCATGGTAATATATGTGCATTAAATGCCATGGTGTTCTTTGAGAACTTTGTTATTATTTTGTGAGCAACAACAGTGTTGCTCAACAATGGAATAGACATTAATATTTGCTTCATTGAAAGCAAAGGAAGCTCTGATAATAAACTCTTTAATAGGATTATTGCTTGAACATTTAACAATAGGTAAAGAGAAGAGTTGACCCCCACTGGGAAACATGGAGCTGGTATTACACTATTACTAATGGAGAAAGAGTCTAATCATGGCTTTCAGATCTTCAACAAACATGCTGAGCAGCCATGCACCAACAAGCTCCATAAATATGAATAGACAGTTGGAATAAGGTTAGAATAAGAAAGATAGAGAAAGACAAATGGAAATGAGGTGAGAAAGAATGTACTAAGATATTTTAATGCTTTTTGAGGGCTAAATGAGGTTAAAAGAAAAAAAAGTCCTTCCCAAAATTACTGCTGAGATGTTAAAAACAAACCTTTTCATCTTCTTATCTTGGTTGCAAGCCTCTCATTCTTTTCTCCTCAAAAAAATGTTTCATTTCTGGCACTTTAAACCAAACAGGCTCTTGATATACATAAGCGGCCCACTCTACATACATTCCACAAAATAGTTACCTCTCCTCAAATCCTTGTTGTTGTTATTAATACAGCCCTTGGCATGCCTTCTGCTGTAATATTTTATCTTGAAATTCCTACATGTATCTTATACTCCTTTCAATATTTGTTCTAATATCTCCTTGCAATAAGGCCTTCTTTGACCACCTATATAAAAATAGCACTCTCTCCCCACTATGACATCATGCATAGTCCCCATTTCCTTGCCTTATTTTCCTTCATTGGTGTTATACTGTGATACACATCAGACTGAATTATTTTACAAAAGTTATGCCTTAACTGCTTAGCAGGATTCCTGAAAGCACAAACTTCTATCTGGACCTGTCTTGAGTGTTACCTGGGATTGAAAATTCTTTTATATTTTAAATGGTTAAGGACTTTCAGTGATTGCTAATAAGCAGTTACACACTGAGGAGAGCTATGTAACAAGAATGCATTAACACTATGAAACCCTTCAGCTTTACACTGAAACACATCATAAAACCAATTCTGAGATTAGTTTTATGATGTGTTTAAAACCATATTTCATGCTTTGTGATTTTGAAAGATGCCTTAGAGCTTCTTGGCTTGGTATTTGTGGCTTTTCCTCATAAATTTAATAATCTGTATCTGTTCACTCTCTTCCTGTTCTGCAAGCTGTAATTATGCATCCCTCTCTTTGGTTTAATTGTCTAGACCAGAACTAGAATGTAGCACTCTGGTAGCTATCTGTTATTACGGTTTTCAAAGCACAAGTTGAGTCTTATATCCTCAGCCTGATCTGATGATTCCCTGATGATCCTTCTCTGACTTTTAATTTTCTTCCTTCATCCAGCAAATATTTATTGAATGCCTATGATGAGACAGACACTATTTTCAGCCTTGCAGATACAGCAGTAAACAAAACAAATGCCTCTTCTCAAGGAGCCTACATTTAAGCATGGGATATGGAGAACAAACAAATATAAAATAATGTCAGGTGCTCATAAATACCAATGAAGGAAAATAAGGCAAGGAAATGGGGACTATGCATGATGTCATAGTGGGAAGAGAGTGCTATTTTTATATAGGTGGTCAAAGAAGGCCTTATTGCAAGGAGATATTAGAGCAAATATTGAAAGGAGTATAAGATACATGTAGGAATTTCAAGATAAAATATTACAGCAGAAGGCATGCCAAGGGCTGTATTAGCTACCTTTTGCTGCCAGATGAGTTATTCCAAAACTCAGTGGCTTAAAATAACAATAAATATTTAATATCAGTTTCTGTGGGCCAAGAATTTGAAAATGACTTAACTGGGTGGTTCTGGCTCAGGGTCTCTTGAGAGGTTGGCATCAAGATGTCAGAGAAGACTATAGTCTCTGAAGGCTTGTTGGGAGCTTGGAGATCCAGTTCCAGAATGGCTCACTCACATGGTACTCTGTTGGTGGGAGATCTCAGGATCCCCCCAACATGGACCACTCTGTTGTGTCCTTCTTGAGTATCCTTATGACATGTGGCTGGCTGGATAGCTACAGGCACTGCATACATCTCCCTAAAGATGACAACCTGAAACAAAATGTAGAACTCTGGCTCACAAAAAGCCATCTTTGCCAAGACTTCTTGTTTAATGGCCATACCCATTCAAGAAAGGCATTCTCGGGTCCATGGACTGGAGTGTGCACACCTGAAGCATTGGCCCCTGTGCCCTCCTGAAGTTGTATATTCATTCCTTCTAACTGGTCCCTGATAGTGGAGGCTCAAATGTACCCTGGCAGAGGCAGCTGAGAAGGTGGTGACTGCTTTAATGGGTCATTGCATATTCTAGGAGATATTTTCCATGGTTGCACTGGTGACGGTTTTTGAGGTTGAGTGGGCTGGACTCACTATGCTGATGACCAACTTGCAGTCAAGAGCGGAGCTTGATGGCTATTGGCTTTTCTCCCTGAATCTGTCTTTCTCTACTCTCCTTTTCAACTCTTCTTTCAACTGCTATTTCTTTTGCATTCTTATTTTCCTAAGAGAGAGTGTTTTTCACTCTGTTTTCTAATATAGATTTCTAAGATAGATTGTCCCAGTTGGGTTGATTTTGGAGCAAGGCCACCTCAACCTACAAACTGGCTGCCTTTGGTCAGTGAACCAGTTTTTGTTTCATTTCAGCTCTGGTCACATGATACAAAGCATGTCAAGATACATTAAAGGACCCACCTTTTGTTACTCTGCTCAGAAAGAACCAGGATCCTGTGAGGTATTTAGAGTGTTAATCTCTTGTTACACAGGGCTTCCAGCTTCTCTCTCAGAGGGTGGGTTCAGGATAGCAAAATAGAAACAGGCATATTCTTGTACATTAAGGTGTTGAATTAATAAATGCATTTTTGATGAGATTTGTGAAGATTGTTAATAGATAGTAGGGCCTTGATGTGTGTAAGATAAAATGAAAGAGCTGGAAATATCTAATGATATTACTGTGGAACAATAATTATCCCCCAAACCCTCTTTTAAATCAATTTAATATGTACACATGATCTTTGAATGAGAACAGAAGTAGCAAAAGACTTAAAGGTCTAGAATACCACAGAAATGATCGTCCTCAAGAGAAGCAATAAGATGCTGCCCCACTGAACCATTCTTTATACTGTGCTTGTGATCTTCCAGCTGTGTCTTTTGTTTGTTACAGCTCATACTGCTGTTTCTGTATTTATCAATGCTAGACATTATCAGATTTGTGTTATGGTATGTGGGAATTGAGTCCCCTTAGCCTTTCTTTTGATTGGGGAATTATGTTAAATTCAACCATCCTTAAAGAACTTCAAATATTAAATTTCTATAAGCCATTAAAACTTTAATATGCATGAGCCTTCAAGTCTTTCCATATTCAACAGCTAGTTTAGAAAGTTTGACATCCACATAGAAAATAAGCCTAGCAGAGAGACACAGTGTAGAGATGAGAGGAAAATATGGTGATTTCTACTCTTTCATCTGATTGTTTTGGTGTTTACTACCAAATCTCTAAACAACCTGTCACAATTTTGGACATAGTCACAAGATCATAGTTAACTGTAATAGCGGGTGGAAATATAGTTGTTAGCTGGTCACATCACTCTGAATAAAATCTTGGTTTATGGGAATGGAAGGAGAGAGAGCCAATTGAATAAGTGACCAGTAGTCACTTCCATGTCTGTGCAATTAAAAATGTTTTTCCTATTTTTAAAAATAATGGCATCTGATTTTTTAAAAGAAAAATGTTGGAGAATGCTAAAGAGATTAGAAAATGAAGATTCCTTTTTTAAACAAAATAACTCTAGATTTCCTTTAAGGAAAACATTTTTTGCATATGTAGAATACTACTCCTAGTTATATACTTATAGAGAGCTATAACACTTCAAAGTTGTTTCCGAGAATGTTATATAAGTTGATGGTCCTCACAGTCCTGGATGGTAGATTGGTAGGACAGAGATTGTGACCTTTATTATACAGATGATGAAACCCAGTAACAGAAAGAGTAAGTGTCTTCCCCAGGGTCACATGGCAATACGTTCTAATTCATTCTCTGGTTTTCCCATGTCAGCATAATGTGAGCATTGTAGAAAGCAGACTCTTCCTGAAGGGCCTTAGCCTGTGTTGGAATAGGGAAGAAAGTTGGGATGGTGAGTGCATACATGGCAAATGTCAAAGTCATTTGTCTTCTTCAGATGGTCTTCCTCTGACTCACTGCATATTTGCCAAATAAGGCTGGAATCTGTCCACCTGCTATTTGAGACTCCCATTCACTGTGGTGTAGCAATAAATCTTGGCATCAAATCCTGTTGTACAGGTACTGTGTGCTTTTGGGGATCCTTCATAAGGCACAGCACCAACATTGTAGTTATGGGCATTTGGCCATGTAATTAGTAATGTAAATGTTCAGGGCCTGGCCTCTCTGTTTTTATACATAAAGAGAGATCAACGAAGATCAAATTATTAAGAGTGCAGATTGTTCAATAATAGACCCAGTGAATATGAAAGTAAGTGGTTATGCAGAGTTTAGGGAAACTAAAAATACTGTGTACATTTTACATATTCAAGAGCCCTGCAATTCCTGTTTTCATTTAGTTGATCACTTGAGTTGCATTTGCATTAGAGACCTTTTGGATGACAGATCCAAAAAAGAACCAGTTCAGTCATAGTATTATGTCTAAAGGAAAATGTTTCCTAAAGCATGTCAATTTTTAACCAAAAACACCTAACCTTTTACTTGGAAGAATTTTACCACTGTAACTATTTAAAAGTAAATTTTAAAGCCACACATCAAGCACCCAAATGACATTTGTGCTATACTAGGTTTTTGACCACTAAACTAAAATTATTGACAATTTTCAAATATAAGACATCAGTAAATTCATACCATAAACACAATTGCACACCAGTAATCTAAGGAAATGAATCTTTGTCCTTCCAGTTCTAAATACATATGTTCCTATATACAACAGCAATTTATTTAGTCTCTCAATGTTTAATATCAGTAAGAATACACCAAACACATAGTGCCAGAGGTATTTCCAGTGGTCTTTTCTTTCATGTTACATAGCTCTTGTATAAAATAAAACTTAGCCTCTTTAAAAATAACTTTCTTTTTATGGATAATTTCAAACATATATGAAAATAGGATAATACAATAGACACCCATGCACCTATCACCCAGCTCCAACAATGATACCTTTATCCCCTCCTCGTTCCAATTACTTTGAAGTAAATCCCAGACATCCTGCCTTTCATCTGTAAATATTTTTAAAATCTAAAAGATAAGGGATGTCCCTTAAAAAATATAACCCCTATGGTAGATTATAGATGACCCCATATTTTTTACCACTCCTTCCATTGAGAGGTAGAGCCTAATTGCCTAATCACCAATCATCTTTATTATTTCATAATTTTTAAAATATTTTGTTTTATGCAAGATCTAAAAAAGGCCCATACATGGCCATTGATTTTTTATCTTGAATCTCAGTTGGCCCTAGTGATTTGCTTGACCAGTAGTATGTGGCAGAAGTATCTTGCTGGTCTCTATCAAGGTTAGGTCTTAAGAAGTCTTGCAGCTTCTATTTGGGTCTCTTGGGACACATTCTCTGAGAGCTCTGAACTCCCATGTAAAGTCTGACAGCTTTGAAACCGCCACTCTGAACAGGCCATACATAGGTGCCCTGATCAAAAGTCTCAACTGAGCCCAGCTTGCTGTTCTTCCTCTGTAAGGCACCAGAAATACAAATAAAATCATCTTGGACCCTCCTGATTTGCCCATTTGCCAACTGAATGCCACTGAGTGATTTCAGATGGTGCCACATGGATCAGAAGAATGATACAGCTGAGGCTTGTACAGATTCCTGACCCCCAAAGTTGTAAAAGAATTTAATAGAAGAAAATCATTCTAAAATTCATATGTAACCACAAAAGACCCTGAATATCCAAAGCAATCCTGAGAAGGAAGAATAAAGCAGGGGAGATCATGCTTCCCAACTTCAAGCTCTACTACAAAGCCACAGTAATCAAGACAATTTGGTACTGGCCCAAGAACAGACCCATAGACCAATGGAACAGACTAGAGAGCCCTGATATAAACCCAAACATATATGGGCAATTAATATATGATAAAGGAGCCGTGGACAGACAATGGGGAAATGACAGCCTCTTCAACAACTGGTGTTGGCAAAACTGGACAGCTACATGCAAGAGAATGAAACTGGATTATTGTTTAACCCCAAGCACAAAAGTAAACTCAAAATGGATCAAAGACCTGAATGTAAGTCATGAAACCATAAAACTCTTAGAAGACAACATAGGCAAAAATCTCCTGAAACATAAGCATGAGCAACTTCTTCCTGAATGCATCTCCTCAAGCAAGGGAAACAAAAGCAAAAATGAACTCATGGGGCTACATCAAACTAAAAAATTTCTGTATGGCAAAGGACACCATCAACAGAACAAAAAGGCATCCTACAGTATGGAAGAATATATTTGTAAGTGACATATCCTACAAGGGGTTAACGTCCAAAATATATTAAGAACTTACACACCTCAACAACCAAAAAGCAAATAACCCAATTAAAAAATGGGCAGAGGATATGAAAAGAAAGTTCTCCAAAGAAGAAATTCAGATGGCCAACAGACACATGAGAAGATGCTCCACATCTCTAATCACCAGAGAAATGCAAATTAAAACCACAATGAGATATCACCTCACACCAGTAAGGATGGCCAGCATCGAAAAGACTAAGAACAACAAATGCTGGCAAGGATGCGGAGAAAGGGGAACCCTCCTACACTGCTGGTGGGAATGTAAGCTAGTTCAGCCATTGTGGAAAGCAGTATGGATGTTCCTCAAAAAACTCAAAATAGAAATACCATTTGACCTGGGAATCTCACTCCTTGGAATTTACCCAAAGAAACCAACTTCTCACATTCAAAAAGACATATGCACCCCTATGTTTATTGCAGCACTTTTTACAATAGCCAAGATATGGAAGCAACCTAAGTGTCCATCAGTAGATGAATGGATAAAGAAGATGTATTACATATACACAATGGAATACTATTCAGCCATAAGAAAGAAACAAATCCTATCATTTGTAACAATATGGATGGAGCTGGAGGATATTGTGCTCAGTGAAATAAGCCATGCAGAGAAAGACAAGTGCCAAATGATTTCCCTCATTTGTGGAATATAACAATGAGGCAAAATTGAAGGAACAAAATAGCAGCAGACTCAGAGAGACTCCAAGGGACTAGTGGTTACCAAAGGGGAGGGGTGTGGGAGGGCGGGTGGGGAGGGAGGGAGGGAGAAGGGGATTGTGGGGTATTATGTTTAGTACACATGGTGTGGGGGATCACGGGAAGAACAGTGTAGCACAGAGAAAGCACGTAGTAGATCTTTGGCATCTTACTACACTGATGGATAGTGACTGCATTGGGGTATGGGTGGAGACTCAATAATATGGGTAAATGTAGTAACCACATTGTTTTTTCATGTGAAACCTTCATAAGAGTGTATGCCAATAACACCTTAATAAACAAAAATATTTAATACAATGTTTGAAGTCACTAAGTTTGGGGTTATTTATTATGCTGCCATAGACAAATGGGGAACAATCATGAGACTATTATCACTCCTAAAATAATTAGCAATAATTCCGTAAAATATAAACTTTCCAGTGTCCAAATCACAAATCACCTTTATTACCTCATAATGTTTTAAATGTTTTGTTTTAACCAAGATCGAAATAAGGTCCATACATGACAATTAATTTTTATATCTCTAAATTTCTTTGAATCTATTAGTTACCTCTTCCTTTTAAATTATTTTTTTTAAGAAACTGGATTATTGTCCTCAGAGTTTCCCACAATGTCGATTTTAGTATTGCTTAATATGCTCTCCTATCAGCTGAGTTTTCTGTAAATTGGTTCTTAGATCTAGAGGCTTGATCAGTTTCAGGTTTGATGTGTGGGCAAGGTTGTCTCATAGGTCGTGGCGTATGCTTCCATCAGGAGGCATGTAATATCAGGTCATCTCTGGTTTTGTGATATCAGCAGTCATTGACAATCATTGCCTTGATCCATTAGTTAATTTGGGTTTGCAAACTGGATATTGTATCAGTTAGCTATTACTATATAAGAAAGGACCAAGGAATTTCAGTAGCATATAATAGCAAATATTTATTTAGCTTGTTTACCATTGCTTTCACTTCATCTTGTTCACCAAAGCAAGTCATATGGCCAAAGGGACGCTGAAGTCATGCCTTCAGGAGGAGTGAAGAGTCAGGCTCCAGGCCAAAATCCTGTGTGTGACCTTTCAGGAGTGACCATAAGCAACTACAGGGCTTTTTCTGGCAAGCCTCACAGGAAGAAGCTGTGCTCCCTCCCCCTGCTAGAATTGGTGCAAGATACATTACAGACTCTGGAGATGCAGTTAAGGACTGAGGCCCTCCTCCCCCACCAGCCATGTTCTTACACATATCTACATTCCTAGCCCTGGAGCCTCCATTCGGAGTTCTTACTAATGGGGACCTCAGCTTGGGCACTTCCCAGGTGTATCCTCCAAGACCTCCTTATCAGGGCTTGGGCTGAGGCATTTCCCTCCACTTTGACTCAGCATTTTGTACTCTGATCCCTTCTTTCTTTCCTTCTTACCAGTTCCCCGGTCATGACAAGGCAGAGAAGTCTTTTGTTCAGGGTCCTTTAGAGATGTAATGATTTCCCCATCTGCAATGCATCCACCTGACCCTAGTCTAGTGCTATTCCATGGGGAGCACTGGAACACTAGGGAGCTGGTGCCCTTATCTTTTGCCTCTTGCATGCATTGTTGCAGAAAGTGAAAAAGGCTTTATTGTTGATTTTAGTTTGGCTGTTGTCCTAATTGGCTGTTGTCCACCTTGACACCTGGTGGCTCGGAAGGAGGGCATCGCAAAATTACATAGAAAAGGGAGTGGATGCTGCAAGGAGCAAAGAATTGGTTCAGTAACATGAGTGATATTCCATTATTATTCTTTCCTCATTAATGAGCCAGAATACTTCTCTAAAGGGAAATTTACTCATTTTTCAAAATAGTTGACACCTAGAAATTTGTGAAAAGTAATAAATGAGTTTTGTAAGATTTTTGAAAATTAAAAATAGATTTCACACATGTTTTGTAATTCAAAATTGATTGCAATTACTATTATGATTTTGCTCCAGTAATCCCATATTTTGCTAGTAGGAACTCTGTGATGTGCACCTGAATGCATATTGTAAGTACATATTATCCTGGATCATAGTCTAATTCTCCCTGCCTTTACCTTGTTTCCCCAGCTTGACTGTATAATCAGGGAATATATTTTATTTTTCTCAAACAAATATGTATTGAATACATACATGTGCAAGTCCTGTGCTGTAGCACTGAAGATAGAGAAGAATCCTATTCATTAAGAATTTGTTACTGGTCTAAATAATTGGAGAAGAATCAGTTCCTTGATGTAGAAGACTTAAAAATTTAATCCTTAAGAGTAGAATTTCAGCCTATGTAATTGTCCAGTAGACAAGATATTTTTTAGTCAGTTTCATTCCCGGTCATCTCAGATGACCCCTTGTGTTCAGGCACTACACCACCTACGATGTGTAATGCCAAAGGAGTGGATCTCCACCCAACTGTTCATCTGTTTCTCTATGCTCTCATATTCCTGGCCATTAAGAGCAGTGATGGGCACACAGTCATTTTAGAGTGGGTGGGTTTGGGAAAATTTATCTGAGGAGAAGACTGGGAACAACTCAAGAACATGTTCCAGGGAAAGGGAATGGCAAATGCAAAGGTTCTGTGGCAGGAAGGGCTAGGGATGATGGTGGGGCTACAGGAAATGGTGTGGCTGCAAACCTGTGAGGTGAAGGAAATGGCAGGAGATGTAGGTAGGAGTCAGTGTATTTAGGGCTTTGTAAGCCTCAATAAGAATACTCGATTGTTCAGTGGGATGGGAACTCTAGGCTGGTTTTGAGTATGGGAGTGATGTGATTTGATTTCTTTCTTTGGATCATTCTAAGTGCAGTTTGGAAAAAAGACCATATAGGGCAAGCATTGAGGCAGATCCATAGGGGCACAGTTTTGGTAGTCAAGGTGACCGGTGGATGCAGTTTGGACTATGATATGGGGGTGGAGTTTGTGGAGAGTGGCTAAACTCAAGATATACTCTGAAGGTGGAGCTGGCAGAACTTGTTGATATACTTGGGCGTGAAGAAAAGAGGTGAATAAAGATTAACATTGCCCCACCCCCCAGGGGGACTGGTAGTCCCATTCACTGAGATGGTGGAAGTCTGGGAAAGGAGGAGATTTGGCACCCACTAATATTTGTTGAATGATCTAATGCATCAAATAATCAATAGCACTGCAAAACTGGGAATGATGAGTAGGCTATTTCTTTACTATAATGAGATGGTAAGAATATATAACAGTTGGGAACTACTCTAGATGATCATAGTCTCTAGGGTTTCAGGTATTAGGGGTATAGAAGCCTTTGAAGAAATACAGAGTATTTAGGAGTGCCACAGCAGAAGAAAAACAAGTGGTCTAAAGGACTAAAGGTCAAAAATTTTTAAGGGCTTGAGGTAAGGGATGGAAAAAAGACAATTAGACATTTTCCCCCAAGGCCTCTGACTTTTACCTTGACCATCTTCCTCCATTTATCTACTGCTTTAGAGATTCAAAGGGGAATGGAAAAGTAAATCTGTCCTTGACATCAGAGGAATAAACAATGGACACCATTTCTTTAGCTAGAACAGGGAGGGAGAGAATCTCTCCATCCCAGTAGGCTTTCATACAAATGCAAGTTTGGGATATGCTGTCTAAGAAGAAAAGTAGAACACTTCCTTAATTGGCTTAATTCCATCTCTAATATGAGCCTTACTGTAGCCATGTAAGTAAGTCATGTTTATAGCAGATGGCAAAGGTATAATTTCCATTCAAAGAACCTGTCTTTCACTCTTTTTTTCTGTATGCATTCAAGCAACTGCCAAACCTAAGTTAATTTGCATTTTAAACTATTTATTTTGAAAACTTTAAACTTATAAAACAATTGCCAGGAATTGTATGATGAACTCTCATACACTCTTCCTCTAGATTCTCTAATTGTTAGCATTCTGGTATATTTACTTTATTATCTTCTCATTATATCTATATATCCATACATATGTATATACACATATATTATTATTACTACTATTTGTGTTGTTGAACTGTTTAAGTGTAAAGTGCATTCTCTTATATAACCAAACTGACCAAATCCAGTAAATATAACTTTGATACCATATTACTATCTGATGAGTAGTCCATATTCAAATTGCACAGTTCTCTCAACAATAGCCTTTTATAGCCTATTTTTCTTCTGATCCATTGCATTGTTTGTCATCTTATGACACATATGATGTTCACCCTCTCTTCCTATCTTTATAATTGAAACCTTTATGTTAAGAAATGGGTCTCTCCTTATTAAAGTCACTAAGCACCAATTATTTAGCACCTGTTAAGTGGTTAGCATTATATTAGGCCATGGGAGGATATAAAAGAACTAGAGAAGAAATTTCCTATGGTGTCATCTCTTAGGAAGATAATATTTCCATTAATGAAGAGAGTAGACAATAGCTTCAAAGCCATACATAGTCAAGTGTGAAATAAGGTGTATGTAAGTGCTCAAGGAATTTAGAGAAGGAAGGGAGAGAGAGAGAAGCACTTCATGGTCGGGGTTAGCCTCCAACTGTTTCGCTCTGCATTTCTCTACTGGATACTGAAGTAGGAGGTAATCTGATCATGAAAGGTTTTTAAACTTCCCATGTGATTCTACTCTGGTCCCTAGGTTAAAAATCATTATAATAGAACCTGAAAACATAACAGTAAGCAAAGCCAGCTGTTCATCCTTGTGCATTCTTCTGATGTTGGCTGGACCTATTTCTGTTTGCAGATTTGAAATGTCTGCATTAACCTCAAAACACTTCATTCTAAGTGAGGATTCCCAGTAGATGGAATCCACCTGGGAGGATTTAGCTTATGGTTCAGTAGATTGGTGAGTAAGATATTTCTACTCATTAGATGAAGGTATCTCAATCTCAGCACTACTGACATCTTTGTGTTGGGGCTCCTTTTGGCACTCTGGACATTCTTTGTTAGGGGGCTGTCCTGTGCATTAAAGGTGTTTAGCAGCATCCTTTGCCTCTACCTGTTAAGTACCAGTAGCACCTCCCCCAGAATGACAACCAAAAAATATCTCCAGACGTTGCCATATGTCATTTCCAAAATCAGCCTATTGACAATCACTGCATTAGACTGAGTTCCTTAGGGATAGGGGCCATTTCTGATTTTCCTGTTATTGTATGGCAAGCACCATACCTGGCACAGAGAAGGTATGTTATAAAAAGCAAGCTAATGAATCAAAGCATGACATTTCTGCTGATTTGCTCCATATCCTTGCTATGTTTATACTGAGTTATCTCCACTACAGATTTTCCCAGGGATTGAACAAGGAAGGGTTGGGTTCACTATGTAATCTTTATGATGAAACTACATTTCAGCCAAAGTTTAAAGCCCTAGTTGGCCCATTTGTAAAGCATAGACAGATAAATCCAACACAGTAAGTACTTACAGATCTTCCCCATTTATGATGGGGTTACCTCCCTATAAACCATTGCAAGTTAAAATATCCTTAATCAAAATGCATTTAATACAGCTAACCTCCCAAACACCATCACTTAGCCTAGCCTACCTTACACATGCTCAGAACACTGACATTACTCTGCAGTTGGACATGATCATCTAATACAAAGCCTATTTTGTAATAACTTATTGAATACTGTATGTATACTGAACTGAAAGTGAAAAACAGAATGGCTGTATGGATACAAAGTGGTTGTATCAGTTGTTGACGTCTGTCACGCAGCTCACTGCCACTGCCCAGCATCGCAAGAGAGGATCCTGCCACCTATGGCTGCCCTGCACAGAATCACAAGTTTGTCATACCAGAGATCTCTAGCCCAGGAAAAGATCCAAATTCAAAGTGAGGTTTCTACTGAATGCATATCTCCTTCATACCATCATAAAGCTGAAAAATCAAAAGTCAAACTGGTAATAAGGTGGGGACTGTGGGTAGTTTCAGAAGACTTATTCATTTATTTAAGGGAAAAGATCACTGACAGTTTAAGTCTGGCAGGGAAGACAAAACTCACTGAAAACAGGAAAAGCCTGTGTGGAAGAGAGACTGGTTTAAAAGCCCCTGAGGGAGTGACTGACTTGGTTTGTAAGAAAATTGAAGGACCAATCATGCTAAACTATCAAAGACTCCCTCTTAGCTGCAACAAATGTACATTGTGAAAAACAATCACAATGTATTTTTTCAGACAAGAGAGGCGTGGGAAAATTGTGTTTGCAAAATCACCACATTTAAAATACTATCTGAATCTGGTGTGGGATGTTGGTAGAGGGGGAGGCTGTGTGCTGTGGTTGGGGAGCCGGGGATGTATAGGAACTCTATACTTTTCACTCTTGCTGTGAACCTAAAACTACACTAAAAAAATAGTCTATTAAAATTATTTTAACATTGGCTAAGATACTGATGCTGAGTAGTTCTCTGTTAGGGACAGTTCATCCCTCTATGTTGCCCTAGTGGATACAGTCACTCTTAAGAAACCCAGTATGGCTCCTTCCTATGGGGTTCATTTCTGGTCCTTGAGAAACTCATCTTCATTTGCTCCTCCTGGAAGTATAGGCCATTTCCCTCTGAAATCTCTTCTTATCCTGCAGTCAGTGCAGTGAGCCTCCTGTGGGCTCTAGTGGAGTCCTCTCACCCTCAGACTCAGGCATCAATCCTTGTGATCTCTAAACTTGAGAGAACGTGTTCCAAGACCTTGGAATGCTCACTTGAGGTGCCTGCCTCCCACCTTGCTTGGCTTGAGGAGGGGAGAAGCACACCTCCCAAATCCCTGTGGAGATGCTAATGGGAATATTTAGATCACATGACAATGCTCTTCAAACAAATTTTGACTCCTCTAGTGGATTCTTAGTCTACATATACAGCCTGAATACGAGTGGTATGCTGATGGGAAAATTGGATTAGGACATCTCCTCCATAAGTCCCTATAGTCTAAGACATCAACTTAGAATGTGACTGTCTTTGATACCTACTGTTTGTTCTGTGTTTGGGGGCTTTTGCTTAAAGCAGGAGACAACAGGAAGTTGTCACATCTAACCACCTGCTATATGTACCACAGCTTCAGTCTGAAAATTTTCAAATTTTCTCACTTGGGAGTTGAGGCAACCTAGGCTATACAGGAGCCACATGGGCTGAGGAGGAGTTTCAGAGACTCTGAGACTCAGACTGGGTTGTTTACTTAGTGCCTAGAAGCAGATGGGAGCTTGGATGTTGGTGCAAATGATAAGAGAGGAAAAGAGGCAAGTTGTATTAGGTAAGTAGTATTGGGTGTTAAGTATCAGGAGCAGAGCACAGCCAAAGATGGGAGATAAGAGAACAAGTTGGAAGCTGAGGAGGTCAAGATCATGTTGGGAAGTGGATGTGGCTATCAGTCAGCTCCTCATTACCATGCTCTAGCCTGCTGGCATGGGCTGCTCAGCTGGTTGAAGTCCCAGGGTGGACATGGACAGTGACACTGAAAATTCCTCAGGATCAGTTAGATGGGCCTTTTATTTTTTTATTATTTTTTTAAATTTAAATTTAAATTTTAATTTTTTTTGAGAGGGCATCTCATATTTATTGATCAAATGGTTGTTAACAACAATAAAATTCAGTATAGGGGGGTCAATGCTCAATGTACAATCATTAATCCATCTCAAGCCTAACTCTCGTCAGTCTCCAATCTTCTGAAGCATAACGAACAAGTTCTTACATGGTGAACGAATTCTTACATAGTGAATAAATTCTTACATGGTGAACAGTACAAGGGCATTCATCACAGAGACTTTCGGTTTTGATCACGCATTATGAACTATAAACAATCAGGTCAAATATGAATATTCGTTTGATTTTTGTACTTGATTTATATGTTGATCCCACATTTCTCCCTTTATTATTATTATTATTTTTATTTTTAATAAAATGCTGAAGTGGTAGGTAGATGCAAGATAAAGGTAGAAAACATAGTTTAGTGTTGTAAGAGAGCAATTGTAGATGATCAGGTGTGTGCCTGTAGACTATGTGCTATTCCGAGCTAGACAAGGGCAATAAACCATCCACGGATGCAGAAGATTTCTCTCAAAGCAGGGGGAATGAGGTTCTGAGCCTCACCTCTGTTGGCCCCCCTGCGACTGTGCCTGTCTTAGGTTGTTCCTCCCTTGAGGAATCTTACCCGTCTCTGGCTAACCAGTCATCTTCCGGGGCCATACAGGGAAATGTAAAGTTGGTAAGTGGGAGAGAAGCCATATTGTTTGAAAAGGTTAGCTTTTTACTTCTTTGCAGATTTATGCCCTGTGGCTTCTATGCCCAGCACTTGTCTCAAGGTATCTTTACCATCTGGAGGAATTATGATACTCGGTAACTTCGATATGAGGCACGAATTCTATTTAAGGGTTGTAATTAGGAAGGAAGAAGAAAAGCTATAGAGGTAGCATATGGAAGAAAACATGGGAGGATTGATTATTTCTTTGACATATCTTCTTGTAGAGTACCTTAAGTATGTATAGGTTTTAAACTACTAACTAATTTGCACACACATATTAACATAATAGGAATACAGTGACATAAACAAAGCAAATCTATAATTACCATCAATCGCCAGTGAAGCCAAGAAAACCATTTAGGCACCCTAGGCATTTGTGAAAATTTGTCTATGATATGATGGATATTGTCCAACTGTACTTGAACAGTCTGAGAAAGATCAGACAAATTAAAGCAGCCCATTTCTGGGATCTGTTCACCTCCCATATGTTCTTTTAACCGTAGATAGTCTATAGTCAGAAGATTTTGGAGTGCTACAACTTGCACCCCTCCCAACTCCTGGTTGAGTTCCAACAGTACAGATCCGGTCAAATTCGTTGTCTCACTGTATGCACATGCCAGCCTAGACATCTCCCTCCTCATTCCAATGGCAAGTCCAGGAAACGGTGAGGTGGACGCAGCCACAACCACAGCATCGCCCGGATCCCTGTGGAGGCTTTTTGATGATCATCCCCCAGCACGAGTCCTCCAGAGAGTGCTGATGCCGGAAGCTCCTCCTCATATCGTATCTTGGTTCATTTTCTGGGTATCCAAGCTAGGGCCTTTTATTTTTTATCTAGTTCCTTGCTAAGCATGCTTTCAAAAGTTACAATATAAAAGGAAATAGTATTTAAGTGAGAACATTTTCAAAATGAGCATCAATTTGGTGTACAACACAGTACAGAGCACTAAGGGGATACGAGGAAAAGTGCATTTGGTTTCAGTATTCTTTATCTTAGCAATACTCTAATTAGTTAAGCAGTTTTGTCTGTAACATGATTTCCATGAAGGCAGACTCTACCTCTTATGCAGTGTCCCCACAATACCACCACACTGGTAGACATCAAGTGCACACTCAATAATTTGTGATTTACTAAAAGTGGTTCTCTCTTATTTAAGAGCACCTAGGTTTCATCACATACAAAATAAAAGTCCAAATTTTGACCTAGTTTTCAGAGCAGGCTGCAGCTTTCTCAGAACTTGCTTCATCTGTCTTATTTCCCATTGCTTCTCTACATACGTGCTGTGCTCTGCCAAATCAGTGTTAGAACTTCCTCTGGACACACCTTTTTCTGTCGCTCATCTGGGGGACCAGAATATGCCACTCCAAAATATGCCACTTTGGCATAAGGATTATTCTGAGCTTCAGGTAAATAGAGAACCAATAAATGGAGAAAGAAGCCTTCCTGAGCCTTTCCTTATCTGACTAAAAGCAGAAACTTCTGAAAAATGAAGACAGCCATGAATCCCCCTCTCTGGGGAACTTTTACGGCCATGAAAAAGTTGGAAGTTTATGGCACTTAAAGAGAGCATTCAAAGGTCTTGGCACATGCTCTCTTGAATTTAAGGAGCATGAGGACTGGTGCCTAAGTCTGAGAGTGAAAGGATGAAGCTAGAGCCCACAGAAGGCTCGATACTCTGAGTGCAGGATAAGAAATGCCAAGATGGACCTCCACAAACAAACCCATATTCCATCAGTTTCCCTCACATATTTACTTTTCCACACATTGTTGCTCTTGAAAGCCTAAAGGTCTTTTCCTTTATTTTGTTACTTCTCTACAAATAATTGCTGTTTTGTTAAGATGCTATATTACCCAAGTTCTAACCACCCCTTTGAGTTACTCTTCATTGAGGTCTCTCCCAAATGATGCGTGCTGTACTCCTTAATACACTGCCTCCAGTTAATCTGTCTTTTGTCGCTTTAATTTTACAGAGCCCTAGCAGGCTAAAAGGAAAAAGAATTCCCTACACTCATATTCTTTTACTTTCAGAAAAAAATCATTTCTCTCCCTAGCCCTATCAAAATCTCACCCATCCTTAAAATGAAGTTCAGATTCCACTGTTTCTAAAGCCTTCTCTGTCTACATCTACCTGAAGAGATCACGCCCTTGGAACTCTGGTCCACACCCTCAAGGGCATGGTGAATGACCATCGATAGGCACTGTCTCAAGATACCTATTCTGTGATGTTGGAAACTTTTATTCAAATCTGTTATTTTGCTCCTCTAACCTGCCTATAGATTCTTTGAAATAGAGAACTCAAAGGCATGCAATAAACCCATAGTATCTTAGATATCTCAGAAACTTTCAAATGTATAACTTCCACTATCACATTTGATTTATCCCATAAAATTCAGTAAGGGTCACATTCAAAAGAAGTATTCTATGTAATTTTTTAAAAAATTGTGAACCTCAATCCATTAAACCATGTTTTAGAAGCAAATAAAATTTATTGAGCTATGTGCCCAGCATTCTGATAGGTACTGCAGAGAATATGATAACACACAGTATACTTTTGCAAGAGACAGAATATACTAAGGGACAATGGCCAGAACATATATAACATATAGAACATAGAACTCTGACCCACAACTTCTGCAGTAATCTGTCCAGAAAGGCAACCACAATTTCTCTGGCCAGGATGTGATCAGTAACTTTCAGTTTCCTTAGATTTTATTTTTTTATTTTTTTATTTTGGTATGGTTAATATACAGTCACATGAGCACCATTGTGGTTACTAGATTCTCCCCATTATCAAGTCCCCACCACATACCCCATTACAGTCAGTGTCCATCAGTGTAGTAAGATGCTATAGAGTCTCTACTTGTCTTCTCTGTGCTATACTGCCTTCTCAGATTCCTTAGTTTTGCTCCATTTCCAAATGAGTACCATCTAGAGAAAGGCAAACACTCACCCATAACAAACCAAGTATGATGCCTTACTTCTAGTCTTTCTCTAGCTTCTCCATCCCAACAACCTCCAATCCAGTTATACTTGAAGGCTTTGTTTTTTGCTAAAGCTTTTTCATGCCCCTGCCCGCTTTTGAGTATGCCAAATACAAACAATGGTGGCTTACTGCCCTACTGTATATAGAAAACTCTGAACAAGTATCCTTTGCTTATTCTCATTGGGTGTTCATTTATTTGGGACTTACAGAATTATTATAGATTGTTTCAACTATTAACTAATAATATAGTCATTCGTAATTTTACTAGGACTTGAACCAGAATTGTGATCTTTGAGACTGGTGTACAGGAGAGTTAGATAGTAACTGTTCTATGCACACACACATGCAAATTTGATTTCATATTCATATTGTGGTATATGTACTTTACTGGGGAAATTATATTCTCTACATTTGGAATATTTTTTTGAAGGTATCAAACAATAATTGTCTGATGAGTCATAAGAGTCTTCTATAGAGAGATCTCAAAAGGACTTGAAGAGTGATCAGTTTTGAAGAGTAAAATGTAAATTAATAAACGATCAACCTTTTAATTCTGGGAGACTAGAATAATGGTGGTATCAAGAAATGAAGACATGAGGAAGGAATTAAGTATAAGAAAAATCCTTGTTCTTGTGGAACTTATACTTGAAAATGTAGACAGTTAGAATTTGGTGGGGATGAAAAGGTAAAGATAATTTACTTATAAGACTTATTCACCACATAGAGATAAGAGTTCAATTTATAAGATCAGAAGGCAGTTTTCCAAGACTTCGAAATTACTGAGCTCGGATTTAGCTTTGGGCAAGATATATACATGGGGACAAAAGAAAGGAATGCCTGAGGACAGGATGTGCTACCACACGGAAACCACACCAGATTCCGCTATCATGGAACAGTCCCGTGGAATTTCCTTTAAATAGTACTCACAAAAAATGTTAGGGAGGATTAACCTAGTTGAAGACAATTGGCCTTGAATTACTTTACTTATCACAGTATCACAGCATTGTATTTGAGCAGGTACTCTTTAGCAGGAAATAGGCAGTAATAATGGTTAATTTGTATTTACATTAATTTACAAGGTATTATCATTTGCATTATTTAATTAAGAAATAGGTAACATGGCCACATATTTTTTATAGATGGAGAACTGGGGAAAAATTAAATAGAATAATCCTCAAGATTACAAATCGCAGTCAGATTTAGAACCCAGTTTTCCTGACCCTTAGATCCTGAGAGGTATTTATACTGTACTATTTTTTCAGTCTATGTACCATATATATAGCATAAAACATAGCTTACTGTGAGCCTGCAACCCTAAAGAACATTAAAGAAAGAAATAATAAAGCCAGTGCTGGAATATATTGATTAATAATCTGCAACTAAATTTTCCCCACATACTAATTTCAAGTAGATAAACCCTAGCCAGACTTTCAAGAAAAAAAGAGTCTATACACATTAACAAAGTTAAATGAGAAAGGAAAAATCACTGCTGACACCACAGAAATACAAAGAATTATGAGAGAATACTATGAAAAATTATGTGCTAACAAACTAGATAACCTAGAAGAAATGGACAACTTTCTAGAAAAATAGAACCTTCCAAAGCTGACCCAGGAAGAAACAGAAAATATGAATAGACCAATTATCACCAACAAAATTGAACTGGTAATCAAAAAACTACCTAAGAACAAAACGCTGGGACCATATAGTTTCACTGCTGAATTTTATCAAACATTTAGTGAAGACCTAATACCCATCCTCCTTAAAGTTTTCCAAAAAGTAGAAGGGAATACTCCCAAACTCATTCTACAAGGCATGCATCACTGTACTACCTAAACCAGGCAAAGACACCACAAAAAAAAAAAAGAAAATTACAGACCAATATCCCTGATGAACATAGATGCAAAAATACTCAACAAAATATTAGCAAACCAAAATCAAAAGTACATCAAAAAGATAATCCATTATGACAAAGTAGGATTTATTCCAGGGATGCAAGGATGGTACAACATTCGAAAATCCATCAACATCATTCATCACATCAACAAAAAGAAGGACAAGAACCACATGATCATCTCTATAGATGCTGAAAAAGCATTTGACAAAATTCAACATCCACTCATTATAAAAAACCTCAACAAAATGGTTATAGAGGGCAAGTACCTCAACATAATAAAGGCCATATACAACAAACCCACAGCCAAGATTATACTTAACAGCGAGAAGCTGAAAGCTTTTGCTTTAAGATTGGGAACAACACAAGGATGCCCACTCTCCCCACTTTTATTCAACATAGTTCTGCAGGTCCTAATCACAGCAATCAGACAACACAAAGAAATAAAAGGCATCCAGATAGGTAAAGAAGAAGTTAAACTGGCCCTGTTTGCAGATGAAATGATATTGTACATAAAAAACCCTAAAGAATACACTCCTAAACTGCTAGATCTAATATCTGAATGGAGCAAAGTTGCAGGATACAAAATTAATACACAGAAATCTGTTGCATTCCTATATACTAACAATGAAATAGCAGAAAGAGAAATCAGGAAAACAATTCCATTCACAAATGCATCAAAAAGAATAAAAAACCTAGAAATAAACCTAACTAAGGAAGTGAAAGACCTATACTCCGAAAACTACAAGACACTCATGAGAGAAATTAAAGATGCAATAAATAGAAACATATCCCATGCTCATGGATAGGAAGAATTAATATTGTCAAAATGACCATCATGCCTAAAGCAATCTACGAATTCAATGCAATTCCTATCAAAATATCAATAGCATTCTTCAATGAACTAGAGAAAATAGTTCAAAAATTCATATAGAACCACAAAAGACCCCGAATAGCCAAAGCAATCCTGAGAAGGAAGAATAAAGCTGGGGGGATCTCACTTCCCAACTTCAAGCTCTACTACAAAGCCACAGTAATCAAGACAATTTGATATTGGCATAAAAACAGACGCATGGACCAATCGATCATACTTGAGAGCCCAGATATAAACCCAAGCATATATGGTCAATTAATATATGATAAAGGAGCCATGGACATACAATGGGGAAATGACAGCCTCTTCAACAGCTGGTGTTGGCAAAACTGGACAGCTACATGCAAGAGAATGAAACTGGATTATTGTTTAACTGCAGACACAAAAGTAAACTCAAAATGGATCAAAGATCTAAATGTAAGTCATAAAACCATAAAACTCATAGAAAAAAACATAGGCAAAAATCTCTTAAATATAAACATGAGCAACTTTTTCCTGAACACATCTCCTTGGGCAAGGGAAACAAAATATAAAATGAACAAATGGGACTACATCATACTAAAAAGCTTCTGTAGCGCAAAGGACACCAATCAGTAGAACAAAAAGGCATCCTACAGTATGGGAGAATATATTTGTAAATGACATATCTGACAAGGGGTTAACATCCAAAATATATAAAGAACTCACATGCCTCAACACTCAAAAAGCAAATAACCATATTTAAAAAATGGTCAGAGGATATGAACAGACATTTCTCCAAAGAAGAAATTCAGACAGCCGAGAGGCACATGAAAAGATGCTCCACATCACTAATTATCAGGGAAATGAAAATTAAAACTACAATGAGATACCATCTCACACCAGTTAGGAGGGCCAACACAGAAAAGACTGGAACAACAAATGCTGGTGAGGATGTGGAGAAAGGGGAGCCCTCCTAAATTGCTAGTGGGAATGTAAAGTAATTCAACCATTGTGGAAAGCAGTATGGATGTTCCTCAAAAAACTAAATAGAAATACCATTTGACCCAGGAATTGCACTCTTAGGAATTTACCCTAAGAATGCAGGAGCCCAGTTTCAAAAAGACATATGCACCCCTATGTTTATCACAGCACTATTTACAATAGCCAAGAAATGGAAGCAACCTAAGTGTCCATCAGTAGATGAATGGATAAAGAGTGGTACATATACACAATAGAATATTATACAGCCATAAGAAGTAAACAAATTCTACCATTTGCAACAACATGGATGGAGCTAGAGGGTATTATGCTCAGTGAAATAAGCCAGGCAGAGAAAGGTAAGTATCAAATGACTTCACTCATCTGTGGAGCATAAGAACAAAGCAAAAACTGAAGGAACGAAACAGCAGCAGAACCCAAGAATGGACTAACGGTTGCCAAAGGGAAAGGGACTGGGGACGATGGGTGGGAAGGGAGGGACAAGGGGGAAAAAGGGGCATTACGATTAGCACACATAATGTAGGGGGGACACGGGGAAGACAGTATAGCACAGAGAAGACAAGTAGTGACTCCATAGCATCTTACTATGCTGATGGACAGTGACTGTAATGGGATATGTGGTGGAGACTTTTTAAGTCGGGGGAATCTAGTAATCACAATGTTGCTCATGTGATTGTATATTAATGATACCAAAATAAAAATAAATAAATGCATTGGTGGTAGACAGCACGATTTAAATTAAAGAACTCAAGTCTTTTTGTTTTCTAAGTACAAATCAGGACATTTAGCCAAGCCCGTTTTTTATGGGCTATTCAAAAGATAGTGAAAAAAACATAGTTTTAATAATGACTAACATTTGAGGAGCTCTTACTATATGATATGAATTAATCTAAATAAACCCTTCATATTTGTAAACTGTAATTCTGGTATATATATTTTAAAAAATTAGATGAATCTGGTACCGTTAATTTTTTAGATCAGCGCCAGGGGTGTGAAGTAGCTTTCCCTGCGGACACAACTCTCATCTACACCAAAAAGTTTCCAGAAAGCAAAGGTTCTCCCAAGCCACTTTATTTTTTGGTCTCCCAAGAAAGGGACATCGAGCGTTTCGCGGCCCAGCTCTGAGAAATGGGAGTAAGTAGCTTTTGTTCTGGCGCGGGGCCACCTAGTGGCTCCCTCACCACCCTCATCCTTCGCTCCGCTCCTGCCACCTACGCCCGCTTCCGTTTTCCTCCACCGAGCCCTGCTTCACTTCTCCCGGCCTCCGCTCCTCCCTAAGTCACTACCCAGACTCCTAGCTCAGTGCTCTAAACCCGGCAACACCTAGCCGGACGCGACTGTCTCCCTGGAGACACGCCCACTCCGAACCGCCGTCGCGCCGACGTGACGTAACCCGCGCGCCGCGACGGCGGGCTGACGGGCGGGGCTTCTTGGAAGGCTGGCCGGCTGGGAGGCCGGCCGGGGGCGGGGTCTAGTCTACGGTCCAAGCTCCGGGCCTCCGCGGCCATCGTTTCCTGCGCCGTCGGTTCCCCTCGCGGGCTCCACGCCCTCCCGGGCCGAGTGGAGCTGGGTGGCGTCGACAGCCTCGCCCCGAGGGGCACCGCGGCTGCAGGGGCTGGCCTTCCAGCGCAACGCAATGTCAGGCGTCGCGTCAGCTCTGTGAGTCCGAGGCCGCGGCCGTGGCGCGGGGCGGCGGCGGGTCCGGGCCTGATCCGCTCATGGTGCCGCCACGACACCATCGCGGGGCAGGAAGGCCAGGTAGGCAAGCAGGGGAGGGAGCCAGAACCGGGGCCGGGTGCCCTCGAACAGCCCCACCTCCAGCCCTTGGTGACAGCTGAGGTGCCTTGAAGGAACCAGTACGGTCTCTAGAAGGGGAGGGGTCCTGAAGGCTGACAGGGGCGTGCGAGGCAGTAGTGGAAGCTGCTCTAGCGCCGCCGCCTCTGGGTTTATCGCACTTCCACTCCGGGCGAGGCGTCACGGGCTTCACTTTTTTTTTTTCTTCCAAAAAAAGGAGAAGGAATCTCTCTAACAGCTGTTTTTCCCGCCCGCTTCCTTAATTACTACTATTCGATCTACAGCAACTAGATGTGACGGGGGGCGGTGAGGTGTGGGCCGTGGAGTATCCTTTCCCTTTACCACGTGAGGTGATGGAAATGTACCTCCAAGACTCACAACAAAATCACTAACCTCAAAAAATCAAACTCTGCCGGAGGAGGTGAGGGACACAAAAGACCCTTGGAAAACTAGGCTCGCGTCTAGGCACTGGCCCCGGGGATGGATTTATATTTTCTTTGATGCTGAATTTGTGCCAATTCAAGTTGCAACTAAAAGGATTTTGTTGTTTCAGACAGTTTTCCTGTATATTTTAGGGAGGGAGAGGCGAATGGAGTTCTGTATTTAGGAAACTCGCAGGAGCTATCTTCCAGTAAACTCTTCTTAATTATGCAGTTTGCTGAATTTATTTCCTGTGCCATGTACTTTACTGTGAGCATAATCTGAAGTCTACAATGGGTAACACGAGAGTTTAGAGAAAAGTGTTGATTGTATTGAACACACTTGATATTTTACTTTCATTTACGTTCATTTTTGAAGATGATTAAACATGTGATGAATCTTATTTTGAGTGGTCGATGTTTCCATAGGCAACATTTTGGGCTTGTTTTTAGGTGTGCTGAGTGCTTCACCTCCTTTTAGACTCAGATCTGCCAAGTTTTTAGGCATCGCTCTTGAAGATCTCAGAAAGGCCTTTAATATAAGGTAAATGTAATAACTTTTTATTTACTGCGTGACTTTCAAACTAAACCTTAGCTAACAAATGCTAGATGTTTCTGTTACACTAATTTTCTCACTTTTTTATGGTAATTTTTCAAAAATCCTCTCTAATGTGATCTGTATTTTCTAAAAAACAGACTGCAGATGGTGTGTGTATTTATCATGAACCGAATGAATTCCCAGAGCAGTGGTTTTGCTCAGCGCAGACGAATGGTTCTTGGAATTGTTATTCTCCTACTTGTTGATGTGATATGGGTCGCATCCTCAGAACTTACTTCGGTATGTAATTCTTATTTAGGAATGATGTTGCATTAGAGTAATGTTACTGTTAATCTCCAGTATCTCTAGTCATTATTATCCTGCTTCCTTAAAGCAGTATTTCTAATGTTGTTGAATTATTTATATTTTCTTTGATCCTGAATTTGTGCCAGTTCAAGTTGCAGCTAAAAGGATACCCTTTTTGTTGTTTCAGACAGTTTTCCTGTATATTTTAGGGAAGGTTATTTAAAAAGCTGGACTATATGGGTATTTTCTTAAGCAAGTGTTTCTGTTGTCTTTTCCCTGAATTCAATTTCTTTTGCTATAAATACTGTTTTCTAGTGGAACAACCATTTAGGATGCAAAACCATTTGGTACCAGTTAGCGGAAAGTAAAAATGCTTTTGAACACATGAGTGAAAGTCATCAGAGTTTTCATGTACATGTCACTATTGTGAACATGCGTGGCTACATGCATATTTGTATGTTTGTTCATTCAAGCATTGTGAGTACAAGGTGATTGGTTTCAGTTAAATTTTATTTTGTCTTTATCAGGGACCTTTGATAGTGTATTATTTTGAGTTCACAAGCTAGTTTTTCTTTCTACTTGTAAGGTTACTTTGATTAAATGATCTCTAAAAAGACAAGCAATTTTATTTTCAGAAACTACTGCTTTACAATTTACATGTTGCAACCTTAAGGCTAATAAAAGGAAACTAGCTTTTATTACATGAATTTAAGTGTCAAAAGAAATAGTGTGGTAACTGTTGGTCATCTCACATGATAGCTGAGTAGTAAATAGTTGATAATGTCATTGTATCTAATGAATCAGTATACTTTTAGCTTTTTGGAATTAGGCTCTGGAATACAAAAGGACATTTTTTCACTCTTCTATAACCTTTTTTTTAGATTACCATTTTTTATTTTAGCCACAAAGAAATCTCTTTAATGTTGACAGGGAAATAAGCCTACCTTTAAATTTTTATTTTAGTTTTCAATAAATAGTTTGGTTTTTATTTATCAGGTAATGAAATTCAGGACAAAAGATGACCTGATCAAATTATAATTTAGTAATCCATATCTAAGCAAAGTTAAAAAGAAAAACTTGTTCCTATTTTTGAACAAAGTAAAATCTGTTAGGGAGTATTTTATAATTTTTGTTTTCCAACAGTGTATGTAATGTGCCTAATTATTGAGCAAATATGCTCATCAAGCTTTTGAAATAAATTACTTTTCAAAAAGAAAATCTTATGGAAATTTTCTGGCATACAAATTGGAGAGAATGGTATAATGAATCTTCATGTACCTAATAGTTACCAAATTTTGTCAATCTTATCAACCTCTCCCCAAACATTTTTATTCTGGAGTATTTTAAAGTATATTCTAGCCATTTGACATGTCACTTACAGATTCTTTAATATTCACCTCAAACTGAAAAGGACTTTTCTAAAAATATAATCAATCATACCATTAATTTATCTAACACAATTAATTGTAATTTCTTAAAATAATCTTTTACCTAGTCCAAATTCAAATTTATCTTTTAAGTCATATTTATTCAAGTATTTCCCTTTTCCCCTTATCATGCTATTGATTTGTTAGAGAAACTGGATCACTTTTCTTGTAGGATGTATAACGCTGTGCTAGTCTATTCAGGCTGCTATGAAAAGACCATCTAGACTGGGTGGCTCAAACAACAGACATTTATTTCTCACAGTCTGGGGCTGGAAAGTCCACGATGAAGTCTTTGGCAGATTTGGTGTCTGGTGAGGACCCACTTCTGGGATTTCATGCGGCCATCTTGTAGTGGCAACCTCACAAGGCAAAAGAGGCAGGAGAGCTCTCTCGGGTCTCTTTATAAAAGCACTAATTCCTTTCACGAGGCTTCTATCAACATGACCTAATCATCTCCCAAAGGCCCCACTCACAGTACATCACTTTGGGGATTAGGATTTTAGCATATGAATTTTTGGGGTACCCAAACATTCAGTCCATAATATACTCATTCTGGATTTGGCTAATTGCTTCCTTGAGGTGTCACTTAACTTGTTCTTCTTTTTCTCTTCATTCCTGTAAAATGGTAATTAGGTATAAAGTCTTGATTTGATTCAGGTTCAGTTTTGGGAAAAAATACCTTGGTGGTACTGGGTACTTCCTATAACATCACAATATGATGCACGTAATGGCTGCACATCTTGCTTAGGGTGATGCCAATCCAAACACTATAAAGTTCTTCATCAACCTTTGGGTAATAGTGGGATATACCTATGATTTTTGTCAAGACAGAGTATTACACAGGGGTTGTAAAACGTTTTTTCTAAGGGTCATTCTTTCAGCAATTATTAGCTGGAATCCTTTAAAAGAGCTTTTCTGTTAACTGCTGTTTGGTTATCTTGAACCTTGGTTCTAATAAGAAAGGTTGGATAAGTCTTGATTCTTTTCCTTTATTCATTTTACAGTAATATTGCTTAGCAACCTCCAGTAGTAACCATTGGATATCATTATACATTCCTGGACTTTTTTGGACTTTTGTATCTTTGATGTGTTTAAAACAATTGTAGTTATTCCTTTTGATGCTTAAGCCCTATCTTTGACCAGTGGGAGCCCTTTCAGTTGACTGTAGGGTCCTTTCAGTATGACCGCATTAATGTTTAGCATCCCTTTGCTTTCTGGCACAAGGTGCCCCAGGCTTGTCTGGTACTTTACCTGCTGTATACTTGGATCTGGCCATTTCTTTAAGAACCCATGGTTTCTTTTGGTGCAAAATGCTATGGACCACCATCTGGATTCTAGAGGTGCTCATTCCTCCTGTGTTGTCATTTTTTCTAGGCCTTTCAGTGTACCTAACAATTTTGTTTTTAAGGAATCAAAAATCTTAAGTTCATGTTGATTTTTCCAGTTTAAATAAAGATTACAGGTTTTTGTATAACTTCCTAATAACATTCAAAGTCATGCAGTTTTATCCAGCCTCTCCTCATGCTGTTTCTTCTCTTTGGGCTATTTTTAGCCCTTTACATACAGCTCATGAATAGCTTCTCTTGAGGAAACTTTGATAACCTTCAAAATGGTCTGTCTGCCTTTGGTACTCCCATGGTCACCCCATATACCTCTATTGTAGTACTTAGCACATGTACTGGGTATTCTTCATATATATCTCCTCTCAAGAAAGTCTGTCTTAGTTTGCCTTAGCCCCTAGCATAGTACTGCTGCACAATAGGTAGGTTTTTAATGAATGCTGAACAATATTTTTGTTCAGGTTTTGTTTGGGAATATTATCCTTTTATGCAAGCAAATACAATATTAAGAAATGACTCTTAAAATATTTTTGTAGTTTCTTTTGATCTTTCCTTTCCAAGTGAACTTATTGAGTTAAAAATCATCTAATGCTTTATTTTATGGGAGCTGAGTAACAAGGTTTAAAATCATCTCATAGTTTATGTAACTTTTTCCTCCACAGTATGTTTTTACTCAGTACAACAAACCATTCTTCAGCACCTTTGCAAAAACATCTATGTTTGTTCTATACCTTTTGGGCTTTATTATTTGGAAACCATGGAGACAACAGTGTACAAGAGGATTTCGAGGAAAGCATGCTGCTTTTGTAAGTTTTAAATTTTAAGTGTTTATTGGACATGTGTTTTTTTTTTCAAAGTTTAAAAATGGATTAATTTCTTGGAAGGACAGTTAGATTTTAACTTACTTAAGTGAGTGAAGATACCATGATAATAAGAACCTACTCTTGTCCAAATTTTTAACTTTATTCTTCCAGTTAAGTTGGTATCAGAATATCCTATAAGGCATCAAAGTTACATAATCACTTTGTTTCCCTTACCTCATAACATGCTGAGTTGTTAAAAATTATTGAACTAGTTCAAACCAATCAATGTGGAGAAGTGAAAGTGGGGAATAAGAAATATATCTGGATGAGTATAATTAGTTGTATAGTTGAATGTAGAAACAAAGTAATTCAAAATATATTGAAAATAGCACATTTTAGGGGATGTTTCAGATGTTTGGCTAACCAAATTATATTATTTCATTAGTGTAACATAACATGCTGATTCATAGTGTTGAAAGAAATGACAGTGTATATAATGATGTATTTTCCTTGTAGAAGTAGAAACAGAATTTTTGAGAATGAAGAATATAAAACTGTCTTTTACATTAATCCTTTTTCTCTTAAAATTGTGATTATATATGTAACACCAAATTTACCATTTTAACCATTTTTTCTGTATGTTTTATTGTAGTAAAATATATCTAAATAAAATATACCATTTAACCATTTTTAAATGCATTGTTCAGTAGCATTAAATACATTCACTTTGCTGTGCAACGATTACCACTGTCCATCTCCAGAACTTTTTCATCATCCCAAACAGAAACTCTGTACCCATTAAACAATAACTCCTATTCTCCTCTCCTCTCAGCATCTGGTACCCCCTTTACTCTCTGTTTCTGTTAATCTCTTTCTTTCATGTGTACTATTTTTTGTGGTTTAAAATAGTATTGTTTCTTTTCTTATCTAATGAATGAGTACATTCTATTTTTTACTTTGCAGAAGTAATACACGTGTATTATGGAAATACATATATACTGTAGTTTTAATGTAGTATTAATGTAGGAATGTTATATGTTTATAATATATGTATGTTGTTAAAAACTTAGAAAATACAGAAGAACAGAAAGAAGAAAATAGTAAATTCTGGTGTGTGACTATTCTGTCACTTGCCAATAGTGGAGAGTGTGGCATTGGGCAAGTTGTTTAGTATCTTGAAACTTCAAGCAGAGTAGTAAGTAAAAGCCTGCTTAGACAGCACTGGCAGGGTTCTCCAAGTAGGGTTCAGTTCCTGAGACCCATTTAGGGGATTCTTGAAGTCAACACTGTTACCATGATAATATGATGTTTTTGTCCTTTTTGTTAACCCACCCCTTCTTTCCCTGCTAGTCTGAAATGTTACAATAGTATTGTGAAAAGTCATGAGTTTTAGAGTTAGACTAAGGTTTGAATCCTGGCTCTGTTACTTAGATGAGACCTCTCAGCCTCAATTTCTTCATCAATAATATGAAATTGATAAAACCTACCTTGTGCAGTTGAATACTTGGCGTTAGCTGCTATTACTACTACTAATAGTTGTACTCTCAGAGGTCTGCTCTGGATTTTTATGCTATTCCTATGAGCTGCTACTAATACTTGTCTTACTTTATTACATGAGTTTAACTGAATTATATGTCCCACTGTCTCTAGTTTGCAGATGCTGAAGGTTACTTTGCTGCTTGCACAACAGATACAACTATGAATAGTTCTTTGGTAAGTGCTGTTTTTCTTGTCAGGAGTGGAGCCGGGGGGAGTTGAGCCATGGTGGGAAGAACTAAAATAGCTTTGTAGCACCACAACTATATTAGGATATAGATATATCTCAATATTGGGTGCTCTCCATGAGAACTGTAATTTGGTAGTTGCCTGGGGCCTAGAAATAAGCAATTCAGCCATCTCTGGGGAGAAGGGGAAGGGGAAATTGATTAAGGAGTGAAAAAAATAAAGAACATCCTTGTCCTTTGTTTCTTACCAACTTTTTCACTTCATGTTCACTATTATTATCACTTAGAAACAAATGTATTTGTTTGACATTGAGAATATAAAAGCAGATTGTTCATTTTTTCCACAAGTTTTTAAGAACACCTGGTATGTGTTAAACCCTTGTTCTAGGCTTTGGAAATACACTGTATTTTCTAGTGTGTGAGAATGTGTGTTTGGGGAGGGGAAGAGACAAGTAATAAACAAAAAAGTAATTGACATAGTTACTTATTTTAAGCATTTATAATCTATTTGGAGAAAGAGAATGCAACATTCTGTTCTTCTTACATCATCACCAAGTCATCTCTTTGAAATATTCCAAATGTTGCATTCCATCTGAGAAAAGTTTTAAAGTTATTCTAGAATTTAATACCAGTTTGTGGAGCACTAGCTTGGTGAGCTTATTGACAGTACAATTTTTTGTTTGTTTGGTTTCTAGAACTACAGTTACATGCAGGGTAGGTATATACTTATTTGTTCATTGTGTGTTGTGAAGAGTTTATGAAGCTTAGAGAAAATGTCTTTTTTTCTCTTGGATCTTAAGCATCAACAAGATTACTATCAGTTGTCTCCATCAGTATAGATAGCAGCCTACTCTTCCAACTACTCTTCTACTAAGTTTTACTATCATCATTAAGATGATTATGTCAAATAGTTCTAGGCTAAATGCTATAATGAGGAGTTCAATTTAACAGAGACAATGTCTATTTCCATATCCTATTGTCTCTTCAATTACTGAATATTTTCCTTGGCAGAGTTCTATACTAGAAGTTAAATGAGAAATTAAAGAAATAAAAAACCTATTTTATGTTAATTTAAGAAACAGACCAGTTGGAAAATTTTGTCTTAAATATAGATCATCTGAAGAATGTTTGTAAAAACAATTGAGGAATTTAGAACTACTTAAAAATGTAGACCTTTAGAGCATGGTTAGGTAAACCTGGCTTTAATTCTCTTGTCTACCACTTGACTGTTTTCTATCTCAGCTTCTAGAGAGTTCCTTTAAAATACCATTTTATAAGGTTGTTGCAAGGACTAATGAGAAATGTATGCTTAACTGCTCTGACTTGGTGCCAGGATGTAGTAAGAACTTACGAGTAGTAGCTGTTTTTTCTTATCTGTTAATCCTATAAAGGCTTTTATGGGATTTTTTTTCTAATCTTAAGTAATAAAAGGACACAATTTGACAAATATATATATATATATGTTATATACTTATTTGTTCATTGTGTGCTTTTTTCTTTAGACTATATGACCACTGGGGACAGAGACTCTGTCTTGTATTACCAGGATCTAGAACAGCTCCTGACATAGTAGGAGCTCGATATGTATTTGTTAAAAGAGTAAATGAAAAGGAGTAGGAGATAATCGATTAGCTGAACAGAGAGGTCTATTTTTATGATATTTTAAATGTTAAACATCAGAATCTACCAATGCTGTTCTGATACATTTCTAAACTTTAAACTGAAACTGATTCTTTTCTGTCATTGTACCTGTGTGGATCATTTGTTTCCCCTTTAAGTCTTAAAAATGCATTTTGGGAAAATTATGCTATATAACATGGTGGTAAACAGCCATGTTTTGAGTGGCATTCATGTCTACATAGCATCCATTTAAATTTTAGCTAATATGTCAGCTGTTATACTTGGCGTTTATATTTGTTGCTATTTCTGTTACATTCCAGAGTGAACCTCTATATGTTCCTGTTAAATTTCATGATCTTCCAAGTGAAAAACCTGAGAACACAAACATACATACTGAAAAAAGTAAGCAAACTTAGAATTTTATAACTTAAAAAATGGGTGGACATTTTAGCTTCAGTCAAGCCACCCCCAAATTAGTAATTCTGGATAGTGGGTTGACTGGGATTACCTGGCAATACTTCTTTTCCATGTGGTGTTGGCTTGGCCTGTAGTCTTCTGGAAGTTTTTATTAATTTAACTAGAAATAATTTCCAAATACCAGAAATCTCTGTGGTTTCATTACATATATATTTTTAAACAAACAATATCATATCCTCTTAAATGAATTACGGGAGTTTTGCTGGTTCTGTGAATTGAGTAAAAGAATGCCAGCTTCAATGTAAGGTACAGTGTTTATCCATAATACTCTCTTACTCTCTTGCAAGTAATGGACCTTATAGAGGAATGTTCTGCATGCTTGACCAGGAAAATAATTCTTATAAATTGGGTATCCAGGAAGAAAAGTCCAAATAAAGTTTTCTATGAATAATACAATAATAATCATATTATAAACCTGAGCCAGGCAGTTGTGTATGTACACAATTGCAGAACTGTTGTTGGAATGTTGGTCCCAGTTCAAAAACTTTGGAACATTTTTATATATGCAAACATTTTTCCTGTTAACTCTTGAATAAGCAAAAATGCCCTGGGTTTTCTTTGTCCATCACAGATGGATTAAAAAATACACATTTATTAGTATATATTAAAGCTTTTGACTTTAGTTGGATGCAAGGGAAAATTTTTAATTATTTTGTGCTATGCTTTTCCTTCTAAGCTCCCAAAAAGTCCCGTGTAAGGTTCAGTAACATCATGGAGATTCGACAGCTTCCATCAAGCCATGCGTTGGAAGCTAAGTTGTCTCGCATGTCATATCCTACTGTGAAAGAACAAGAATCTTTGCTCAAAACTGTGGGGAAACTTACTGCAACTCAAGTAGCAAAAATTAGCTTTTTTTTTTGCTTTGTGGTAGGTGTTCTCTTTTTTTTAACTTGAATTTTAAGGCAGTGTACATACCAACAACATACTATTGACGTACAAGACTATTAGGCTGCTTAATCATGACTTGACATTCCGCTGTCTGGCATCATTGCTTGTCATACAGCAAAGAATGCTATGATGTATACAAGGGCTAATAAACGTCCAATAAGAGCTTATTGTATGTATTGATTTCATCAAATGAATATTTTTGCAGTTTTATGTTAAATTTATGTAAATGTCAAATATTTTATTAAATACTCAGAGTAAAAATTTCTGCAGAATTTCTTGTATTGACAGCTTCTCTATTATTTAGAAACTGAAAAATTGTCTAAAGATTTCCCAAAGCAATAAAGTATAGCAATCAGAGGGAATATACTATTTTGGGCTAAGCTAGGAGTAGGGATTGTCTGAGTTAGTGTAAACTCTGAAGTTTAGAATTTTAAAACTGAATTTCAGTATTCCTTCATTTATACCTTTGAAAGTAGTCTAATCCAAGGTTGTTTAGCATGAGATTTTAAGATACAAATTTATGCTGAGCTTTCTTAAACAATAGGTATTGTTTGCAATGCTAATGTCAATATTATTAGCCTTGCCATGAGGTTTTTTTACTTCACAATTTTGCCTCTCATACTTACTGCTTAGTCAGTCCATTTTTCTCTCCTCTGCCTGAATAATCTCTGAGTGATACCCTGATTAATATATTCAACAGTGCAAATCAAAAAGTCTTTAGGACTTGTAGTATAATTACATATGTAATAAAATCAAAGGCTCATATATTTGGAGTATGCCAAGGGCTAATAAATGTCCAATTTATTAGTTGTGACTTCTGTTTGCTTATTTGAAATGAACATAAGGCAAGACTAAAATTAATTACATGTTACCTAATTTCTAAAGGAGATTCGAGGTGGAGCATAATAAAAACACCTATTTAGTAAGAGTAAAAAACAAAAGGGAAAAGTTAGAGCCAGACTAAACAGGTAATGTGTGTGTGTGTTGGAAGAGGAGGGTTTGAAAGCTGGCTGTGGAAGGAGATGATTATATTAGTAACTATGATTTAAAGTAAGAAACCTACTTGAGGTGGGCACACAATTCATCTCTAGGCAAAATAGCAGAAAGGAAAAAAGGAAAACCTCCTGAGTTACACAGCTTATTGTTAAAAGGAAATACCTCTTTTCTTTGGATGAAGCAAACTTTTTCCTAACCTAAAACTCAGAAAATGTATTACTATGTTCTTATATAATAAAGCAGTATTCTGTATAGCAGATTTACAGATAAATGTGTGCAGATAATAGCTTTTTAAATCTTTGAGGAAATATACATACCATAAAATTTAACACTTTAACCCATTTTTAAGTGCATAGTTCAGTGTCATTAAGTATATTGACGTTTTGCTACCATTACTATCCATCAGCAGAACTTACCTCATCTTGCAAAACTGCAGCTCTGTACCCATGAAATGATGAGTCCCTTTTCACACATCGTGCAGCCCTTTCAGCCACCATTATGCTTTCTGTCTCTATGAATTTGCCTACTCTAAGTATCTCTTATGAGTGGAATCATACAATATTTTACTTTTTGTGACTGGCTTATTTCTCTTAGCATAATATCTCCAAGATTTATCCTTGTAGCATGTGTCAGAATTTCCTTCCTTTTTAAGGGTGAGTACTATTCCAGTGTACGGATGTATCACACTTTGTTTATCCACTCATCTGTTGATGTACACTTGGGTTGTTCCACTTTTAATAATCTTTAAAAAAAATCAATCTTAAATAAGTTAAAAGAACAGAGAGTTATATTAGTCTTTAGTAAAGGTATTTTTGTAGAAAGTCAGAGTAATATAGCCCAGGCATATAGCTTTTTGGAAACCTAACTTAATGCTAAGCTTCAGTAAGATTCAATAGAAATATAGTGTGAGTTTCAAATGCAGGTTACATATGTATTTTTTATTTTTCTACTAACTACAGTAAGAAAAAAGAGAAAAGTGCATTTTAATACTATATTTTTATTTAACCCACTACATGTAAAATATTTCAGTGTTATCAATATAAAATCATTGATGAGGTAGCTTACATTTTTTATACTATAATCTTCTAAACATTTCAATTCAATCACTCTATTTCAACTTCTAACTCATTTCAATTTCAGTTTTTATTTCAATTTAAATTGCTAAACATTTCAATTCAGACTAGCCACATTTCAGTTTCTCAGTAGTCACATGTGGCTAGTGGCCAATGTATTGGGCAGTGCAGGTCAAAGGAGTTAATAATTACCATAGTATGCCAATTCTTGAATATCTTATGTCTCATTAGGACTTATGGTGTTTTAATTTCTTCCTATAAAATATACAGGTCACTTAGGCTTTACCAAAAATGCCTTTTATGATAATTTTGAAATGAATTAGCACTCATGAAATACTGTAGAAATTATTTATGATAGATTAATAGTAAGTGTATACTCACTCAACTCTAATTATAAGGGAAAAAATTGTAAGGATAATCTTTATTGAAGGATAATTGAAATGGGTCTTCTGTGATAGGGTGCCATGGGTTTGAGAGCCAGAGAATGGAGAAAGGTGGAGAATAGAAAGGTCTTTTTGGAAAGAGTTCATAGCTAATGATGAATTCTTATAATCTTTGAATGACTGCCATTTAAGTGATACATTTTTATTTATCTTGCATTGTAAGAGACCAGTGAGACTGGAAAATGAGCACAGTATTTACGTATAAAAGTGGTAAGAAAAGTGGGTCAAGAAAACTAATTATCACCTTATATGCATTATTATATCTCCAGAAGATAATTAAGGGCAGAATCTTCTACTTCTTTTCTAGCACTTCAACTCTAAGCAGATTGCGACTCCTATTGCCATATATGTTTGTTGCCCATAAAGGTTTGATATTTCATCAGTTGCTACCTCATTTTCTTGTCCAGAAAGTCAAGTAACATAGAAAGTCAAGTAGCATTTCTAGGAAGTCAGAGGGACTACAGATAGAGTCAGAATCACTTTGCCATAGTTTCGCTCCGTCTTTACTCTTGAGTACCATGTAGACTGAATGGAGACTACTGGACTCTCAGCTGTTACCTTCTAGCACTTCTCTAAGATCATGTGTCTAGGCTGCTCCTTTGAAACGTAAATGCTAATAATTATACCACTCACTCAACTACAAGGTCTGAGAGAGATCAAGAGATGTCCATTTCTTAATAAAGAAAACTCATTCTTCAGTGGAATATGATTATCTAATCAATCTAAGTAACAGAGAGGCCAAAAACAGACAAGCAGATAATTTACTTTGACACAGCAATCTGGTATATGCACATTAGTGATACTCATGCACATATGCACCAGGAGGCATGCTAGAATGTCCACAGTAGCATTGTTGGAAATAGTCAAAAAGTGTCCATCCACAGAAAAATAGATGAGTTATGATAATATGCATTAGAATATCTGATAGCAGTGAAAATAAATGAACTTTGTGGACACATATACACCCTCAGACTTTGGCAAAAGAAAAATCTTATTTCTTATACCTTAAGGTAGGCACAGGGTTGAGAATATAATATCCTGGCCTAGATGAACAAAAGAAAACAAAAGAAAAAAATTCTTATGCCTGGAAAACTTCTGTTAATTAATATCCAGAATTATGAGAACTCTTTGTATTGTGTCAAACTGAGAATCAAAGAAGCAATCAAAATTAGCCCGTAAATTCACAATTGTCATTGGACATTTTTAAATTTCCAAGTGAACATATAGCCTTTTATCTCTCAGCCTGCCTAGCTGCTTTGATCTATCCCCATAGGCATCATCTTATCTAATATATTTCTCATCAGGTTATATTCATCTGTACATATTTTAACATTTGAGAATTTTCCCAAATTTAAATTTGATTTAGATAAGTTTAATAGAATGCTTACATTGCTTGGATAAGGCAAATTTTAAAGTTGGTTTGGTATTCAATTTTACCCTCATTTAAAAGCATGAATGTTGATTTTTAGATAAGTATTGTTAATTTCTTAAGGGAAATTGGAAAACAGAGATCTTAGGTCTAATTATAAATGTCCTCTTTTTGGGTCTGTGATTTTTTTCAACACAAAGCAGCATTTATAACCTCATGATGAAATATTTAGGGAGAGAAAAAAATGTTATAAATTGTAATGACAGATATAAATATATAGTTCATTAGGTTTCACTTTGTTTTCTTTTTCTTTAGTGGTTTTTGGCAAATTTGTCCTATCAAGAAGCACTTTCAGACACACAAGTCGCTATAGTTAATATTTTGTCCTCAACTTCTGGTAAGAAATTTGTTTTCAAAACCTACATTAGAAATCAAGACCTATTTTTGATACATATATTCAAATACACACATTTTTATCTTGTTATAAATTACTACATTTGTTCTAATGTACATTAGTGTATTGTAACAGTTTTTATAGTTTTGTGTCACAGCCTTGTGCTATTTACATTCCTTCAATTACAGTATTTTTTATATAATAATAAAAGTTTTATAGGCTGGCTTTTTATTATTACAGTTGTCCTTCCTTTTACATATTCTTCCTACAGACCTTTTTCTAGACCCTTGGGCTAAATGTATTTGCTTACTTCAGAAACATAATTTGTCCTATGAAAGGTGTTTTATTTTAAAAATTGACTCACCTTCCAAATTTGGAAGAGAAAAAAGTATATTTGAAGTATAAAAATAACTTTAGCACACATGGTTGATTATGATGAGGTAAGAATATTATTCTGCTCAATTTAGCTCTCTTACTAGTTTCAAAATAAATAGGACCATCCTTGATCTATACTGTTAGAATAAACATGATTCAGTTTAGAGGCTGTTTTTGACAGTATCTAAGCTAATGTATCTTTTTTTCATCTTTTCTCCCCATAGGACTTTTTACCTTAATCCTTGCTGCAGTGTTTCCAAGTAACAGTGGAGATAGATTTACTCTCTCTAAACTGTTAGCAGTAATTTTAAGGTAAGAAGATACATAACTGGTTCACTCTGCTTAAAAATAAGATGTTTAAAAAATTTCTAGTAGTGACCTAGTGACATAGGATAATTTATGTTATATAGGCAAAGATAGTTTATATTATATAGAATAAAAGAAAGTTTTAAGTGGACATTGGCTACTCGCCCTTGTAGCACATCCTTGCCTAGTTTTCCAAACCTTCCGGGAAGGGTAACTGGAATAAGGGCCCTAAGGCAGCTTTGGTTCCACTTCATGTGACTTTAGACCCTGCTAAGCATTCTATTGATGTTCACATTTAACTTGGCAACTTATGCTTCATAACCTCCCAAGTTCCTATTTCCTTTTCCTAAATCAGATTCTACATTTTGTTTTTCTTTTGGTTTTTCGCTTCTCCTACTTCTAGAAATCAAGCATGCTGTCTTCTTTGATTGTCTCAGCCTTAAGTAATCTTTAAGTATAATTCATCTGCAATTTTATATTACTGTATAACATCAGTATTGTTAATAATTACATTTCCATCTTTTATTTTTATTTGACTTTGTGTATGTTTGTCTTCCCTTCCCTACTGACTTATAAACCCTTGAAGGCCAAACCCTTGTTTTGTACTTATTTGTGTCACCAAAGGGCTACCCTATGTTTTGTACTTATTTGTGTCACCAAAGGGCTACCATAGGGCTTTGTTCTCTGACAGTACTAAAAAAAGATGTGTTGATTTTGATAAAGCGTTTTGTGAGGGAAAATTAGAAATCAGAGAAGGTAGCAGAAAGATTTAATGGAGAGAGTAGTGTTTCTTAGCTGTCAGAGCTGGGTTTGAATCAGTGTTCTGCTTTTTGCCTCTGTAAGTTCCCTTATACTCTCTAGGTAAAGGAGTTCTTAGATAAAAAAATGATGAGAGTAACATCTACTTTACAGTCTTGTTTAAAATTTGGAATGAATGTATATAAAGGGTGATTATCATAGAATTTGGTACTCAGTAATCCTGTAAGTGGTAGCTCTTTATTATTAAGTGTTTTCCTCTTTTAGATAAAAAGGTTAAGTTGACCATGTGGTTTCCATGGGTAGTCTGGTTGACCCAGCTTGTTTATTATTTAGCCTTTATGGCCACTGGAAATTTATTCTTTTGCATGATTGGCTAATGTTCTAGCCAAACATATTTTTGTATTAGGGAAATACAATGTATTTGTATTTTGGAAGTAAATGAGGGTTTATTCAACTTTATTCAGAATTTCTGCTAATTTCTAACTTCTCTTTGCACTATCTTCTTTCTTTTAAATTGAAGAGTAACTGACACACAATATATTAGTTTTAGGTGTGCAGCATAGTGATTCAACATTTATATGCATTAGGAAGTGACCACCACTATAAATCTAGTTACCATCTGTCACCATACAAAGTTGTTGCATATTATTAATTATATTCCCTATGCTGTACATTGCACCCCCATGTCTTACTTGTTTAGTAATTGGAAGTTTGTACCTTTTATGTCCTTCCCTATTTTGCCCATCCTCCCAATGCCCTCCACTCATACAAGCACCAGATTGTTCTCTATGTCTGTGAGTCTGTTTCTGCTTTGGATTTTTTTTGTTCACTTATTTTTTATATTCCACATACAAATAAAATCATGTAGTATTTGTCTTTATCTAACTTAGCATAATACCCTCTAGATCCATCCATGTTGCTGCAGATATCAAGATTTCATTTCTCTTATGGCTGAGTAATACTCCATTGTATATTTGTTCTATATCTTCTTTATCCATTCATCTATTAATACATACTTGGGTTGCTTCCATAACTTGGCTATTGTAAATAATGCTGCAGTGAACTTAGGGGTGCATATATCTTTTCAAATTGATGTTTTCTTTTCTTCATATAAATACCCAGTAGTGGAATTACTGGATCATATGATAGTTATATTTTTAATTTTTGGGGAAACTCTATACAGAGGAAACTCCAACCAAAGTGGCAGTGCCATTTTGTTTGTGCTATCTTAATAAAGAAAGGTTTGAAAAAGAAGGAAATGGATATAAAACGCTGAGGATGGATATATTTTGACATAGTACAGTAAAATAGATCTAGAATATGGGTTGGCAAACTAAGACGAGCTGGCTTTCTGTTTTTGTAAATAAAGTTTTATTGGAACACAGCCACTCTCATTTACCACATATTGTCTGTGGTTGGTTTAGTACTGCAATGGCACAGTTTGGTTGGAATAGAAACCATATAGTGCATTAGCCTTAAATATTTGTCTCTTTGAGGAAAAGTGCTTGACCTGTAGTCTAGAAACATAGATTAGATTTTTTTTGTATATTTATTGTATGTTCTTAAGAATACTATATTAAACATTATTTAATACTTTTTTTGAAATGGCCTTATACAGTGAGACTCAGCTTCTGAGGTTATTAAAAGAATCTGACATTGCAGTAGTCTTGAAGGAAATCTGATAAGCTAAAAGGTCTTATTTCATCAACTGAGATACAACAGAGAGGATGGCCTCAATCTAAACTACCTGGAATCTAATTCCACCTCCTATCATTACTAGTTTTGCTATCTTGGGCAAATTTCTTGGCTCTCTGTATCACAGTTTCCTCATCTGTAAATTGGGAATAATAATAGGGTTTGTCTCAAAGAATTATTATGAAGGTTAAATGAGTTAAAGCTTCTAAAATGCTTGGAATAATGTTTGGTGGACCATAGGTGCCCAATATTTTTAGCCTTTATTTTTATCATCTAAATGTAATTAAAATATCTGGTTTCTAGTGTATTGTGGGTGCTCAGTAAATAATAGCTAAATCTGAATTTGAGCAATGATTAATTAGCTGGAAATTCTGATGATTTAATTAAAAGATATGATATTTAATGTAAGGACTAGATTTGACTTGTGATGGTATAATTCCATAAAGGGAAAAAAAAGTTCATTTTAAATATTCCTTTCCCAGTGTGACCTGATTTTTCTAATCAGTAGGTGAAAGAATTAGACTGATTTTCTTTTAAATCAGCAGTATTTCATATGCTTGAAAAATATATGCAACTTATAAGATGCATAGAAATAATAAGCTCCATGAGGACAGCAACCATATCTGTCTTGTTCATTGCTGTAACCCAGTGCTTAGCTCAATAAATAACAATTGAATGAATGGACTCTGATTTCTCTACATCATTAATTCAATCTTATTTTTATCCATTAAGATAATGGGATTATTTAAATATTTGAAAATAGTTTTACTGTTAATTTAGGTTTTACTAATAAGCAAGCATAAATGCCATTGCAAGGTTTATATGAGTTTAATATATTCCAAAAGTAAGATTCAAAGAGGGATGGCAAGTTGTTTAATTCTTCCCTCATTGAAAGGCAGTAGATCGCATAGTAGGTTATTAAACACTGGACTCTGGAAGCAGACTGCTTGCATTTTAATCCCAGATATTGTATTTCGGTCAGGTTACTTCATTTCTTTGTGCATTAGTTTTCTCATGTAAAACAGGAATGGTAATACTAATATGTTCTTTTTAAGGTAATACTGTACATTTTATGAGAATTAAATGAGAATAGCAATTTACCACTTACACTATACTGATACTATTGCTAGAAATTAATGAAATCGCTAAATTATTTGACTGTTTTAATTTTATCCAAATTTGAGATTAGTTTTGATTGATTACTTGTAAATAATTTGTATCTTCGCCATTAGCCTTTTTAAGGAATTTAGTGTTTTGCTCGTCAGTAATGCTGTTATTCTCATAGCATTGGAGGTATTGTGCTGGTAAACCTGTCAGGGTCTGAAGAGTCTGCTGGAAGAGATACAATAGGTAAGTATCTGATTCTGCATTCTTTCTGTTAGGATAAACAAGAAAGTTTTGTGCTTACCGTCATGTGTGTCTATGTGCATGCACATACACACACAGAAGGTGGGCAACCAGTTGGGCCTTTTTTATTTTCACTTTCCTTTGGAAATAATGTAGAAACAGTTCAAAAACAGTTCACAAAATTCTCATATAGCTTTCACCCAGATTTTCCGTTAACTGTGTGCATGATTGTAGTATAGTTACCAAAACCAGGAATTAACATTGATTATAATAATTACTAGTCTGTATATCCTTTTCAAATTCTACCTTTTTTTCCACTTGTGTGTTTTTTTTCTGGTCTAAGACCACTGATTGCATTTAGTTGTCATATCTCCATAGTTTTTTTTAATCTGGAACTCTCCCTCAGTCATTAGTCTTTTGCAACCTTAACCCTTTTGAAAGATACTGTCCACTTTTGTAGAGTGTCTCTCATGGGTTTATATGATACTTCCTTATGGTTAAATTTGTGTTGTGCATTATTGGTAAGAATACCATGGAAGTGATACTGTCTCCTGATCAGCACATCATATCAAAAGGCACATGATGTTGATTTGTCACATTACTAATAACATTAATTTTAAGGTGGTGTGTGCCAGGTTGCTCCAGTATAGTTACTAAATTTCCCCTTATAAGTAATAAGCCTCTTATAGGAAGATATTGTGAAACTAACAAGTATCCTGTTCCTATTATACTTGAATCCACTAATTTTGTCATTCATTTGTGATTCTTGCAGTTATTAATATGGTGAACATTTGGTTTTTGATCCATTGTTTAGGTTAAGAAAAACAAAGGTAATCAGAACCCAGTGTAATGACTTCCCGCTGGATCCTTTAGGTATTTGACATTGAATAGAACAATGCATTCTAAACTACCCCAGGTTACTGCCCAGTAAGTTGTGTCTTGAACTGCATCACCTCTTTCTCACGCAGAGCAGCTTTGTACATGTTAAACAATATATGTGTTTGTTATGTATGTGTGAGATTTTGTTGATAGGCTTTCCCTTTGCTTTAAAAAAAAATTTTAAGATAATTTAAGAAATAGATCTAGTAAAAGTTTGAACTTTAGGATTATTCATTAAAGTATTGAATGTGTTCACTTGGCAGACAGCATGTTATTTTGCTGTTTTTAAAGGTTAAATGTTTTTGAGAAAGAGTTAATGCATTAAAGAGAATCAGTGTTTGTTATGTTTGTGCTGTGAACCTTGTGTTATGTTAGATATTTCGGAACATTAAAAAATATAAATTGTGTGTTTGCAGTTTTTAAGTTCTTGATTGTAATCTTTATATGAGATTTGCAAAGTGAAGCCACTAGATAATAAAATAACACAGTATTTAACAATAGTAAATATTAAATTGTCCAAAAAAGAAGACAAGTAGGATGGACATTGAGTGGAGAAGAAAGAGGATCCTTTATGTCAGAGATGGGACTTTAACATAGCTTTGAAGATGGTAGTAGAATATATATGGAATATATATTAAAAAAGATGTACAGTGATGGGAAGAACTGTATAAGCAACAGCTTAGAGATGGGGAGATTTGTTAACTTGGACACTGTTGGGTGTGAAAATTGTTTATGCAGAGGATGATAGGAAATATGTATTTCAAAATGAAAAAACAGTGTTGCTTATATGTGAATTTTACTATTATGTATATCAAGTATTTGACGAGCTCTTTGAGGTGGATGTTTTTACATTTATTTGTTTGCACTTTAAACTCCTCCCCTATACTCTTGGGAGACATTGATGGGGTGAGCTATACTTCATCTTTTCATATTCATGTACTCATTTTTTAAAATAGTATCTGATATATTGTTAGATTTTAAATAAGTGTGTGCTGAATGAGTTAATGAGCAAGTGCTTTAAATGATTATGTTGATTTTTACAGGTTCCATTTGGTCTCTTGTTGGAGCCATGCTCTATGCTGTCTATATTGTTATGATTAAGAGAAAAGTAGACAGAGAAGATAAGTTGGATATTCCAATGTTCTTTGGTAAGAATATGTTTAACTTGTGAGACTGTTGACTCTGAATGAACAGTTTTGGTTTTTGGGGGGAATAGGAAAGAACTCTTCTTCCCCCTCCTTATGATTCTTTAAACCATCAGATTTTAAAGATTTTTGAAGCCCAATCTCAATGTTTTTCTCTTCCCTATGCTGCATAGTGTGTACCTGTGAGGGAATGCACACTGCCTCAATGTGAGATAAAGAAATGCCTTCTAATGCCTTTTTCATGTTAATGTCTTCAGCCGGGAAACAGCTATTCCCCTCACTTATATGACAGAATTAGGCTGCTGTAAACATGTGAGAGGATACCTGTTGTATTGCACATTTTGCCATTTTTGAATTGTGGGAAGCATGGAATTGGGGAAATTGCCCCCAAATGATAAGTAAAATACTATTCTAGTTTATGTCCTTATTTTCATTAAAAATTATGGGCTATTTACAATAGCCAAGATATGGAAGCAACCTAAGTGTCCCTTGATAGATGAATGGGTAAAGAAGATGGGATATACACCCACAGACACACACAGTGTAATATTACTATAAAAAAGAATGAAATCTTACTGTTTTACGACAACATGGATGGACTTTGAAGGTATGCTAAGTGAAGTAAGTCAGAGAGAGAAAGGCAAATACCTTATGATTTATTTTATTACTAGATGCCTTAAATTGGATTTGCTAGAGGCAGGGTATAAGATGAATTTGGTATGGGTGATTTATTGAGGAGGTGCTCTGCAGGAAGAACTGGCAAGGGAATGGGAGAAGCAGGGGAAAGAAGGGGAAAGCTCCACATGGTCTCAGGTACAGTTAATATTTGACCCAGTTCATGGCACATGGGGCAGGAGGAAGAGGGGAAGCAGGAGCAGGTAATATGTCTATGTACACCTCAGAGATTTCCTGGCCTTGAGCCTTTAGGATTTCAGTCATGAGGACTGGCCTTGTGAATCCCACACCATCATTAGTTAGCTGCAGGAGTGTCAGATGAGCAGGGGCGGGAACTTCCTGGGAAAGGCTGAGACTTGTTTGTTCTCCAAGACAGGTCTTCAGAGAAAGTGGGTGTGAGTCTTTAGCAGCAGACAGAGTGGGTGCTTCAGTCCTGTTAAAATTTAAATAGGCGTCATAAAAACTAGTTTATTGTTTAGCAACAAATATAAAATATGTATCTACTGTAATTTATGAAAGCTCTATAGTTACCTCATGGATGTGGTAGTGGATATCTGATGTTAACTGTAAAAAGTACAATAAAAATCACTATAAAATTGTAATTTTTTTCTTTATAGTCTTTACAATCACATGTATATAATCATATATAAACTTGATTTCTGTAATCATAGCTAGCCTTTATTAGCTGTTTACTCTGTGCCAAGTACTGTGCTACATTTTTTAAAAATGTTCCATCTTCCCAGTAACCCATTTAAATACTATTTTATACTTACAGATTGGAAAACTGAGTCTTAAAAGAGGTTTTGCACCCTGCCTAAGTTTACACTGTTAGTAAATGGTAGAGCTGGGATCAGAACCTAGGGCAATCAGACTGCAGAACACATACTTCTAACTGTTAAATGTTATAGCTTTCATTTACAGTAGTCAGTCTGTGCTTAGTTCATATGTCAAATAGCTATTTGTGTATGTATGTTATCTCACCAGCTAGCGTAGGAGCTCTGGAAGGGCCAGAACCTTCCTCTAGATGTTTTAGACGTAAAAATAAGTTAAATCAGAGAGCAAACCGTCTAATTCCTTATAATTGATTTAGGCTGAATATACAAATGTACACACATGCACCAATTATTACTTTAAGGTCTAGGGCACTGTATTACTAGAAGCTCAGGTTAACAACCCTTCTTTTTCAATTGTTTTTAAGTTGTTTATTGCATAGTGGTTGCTCCATGTAGTGTGAATAATTGAGCTTTGAAGACTCAGTTATCACCAGTTGCTTGATACATTTTTTCTGATAGTGAGCTGTCCACAAGACTGACTTTGAAAAATAAACAGAGGTCCCAATTAAGGAAACCTGTTGGAGCCCTTTATGCAAAATCTAATGTTTTCTGGTTATAGAGCTATAAGTTTGGAAAATTTAAATAAATCACAATTACTAATTTTTGTCTCTTTTATACATATTTAGGTTTTGTAGGTCTGTTTAATCTGCTGCTCTTGTGGCCAGGTTTCTTTTTACTTCATTATACTGGATTTGAGGACTTTGAGTTTCCCAATAAAGTAGTATTAATGTGCATTATTATTAATGGCCTTATTGGAACAGTTCTCTCAGAGTTCCTGTGGTTGTGGTATGTACTATTACCTATGATTTATTAGTCATCAATTTATGGACTTTGGATAGTTTAAGCATTTATATTTCTTCTGTCTTCTAATGGCCCCTTCTGTACACCTTCCCACCCCATACACTTAACAGTTTAATACAGTAATGCCATTAGAGCAAGAACTTTGTTTTTGTTTTTTAACTTCTCTGTACCCGTTATATGGAAGAGTGCCTTACATATAGAAGGAGCTCAATAAATACTTGTTGAATCATTATGAATGATCTAAATTTGTGAGAGTGTTTTAGAAAGTAGGGTGTCATACAAATGAAATGTGTCATTATCTAATGGACATCCAAGCTTATGAGAAGTATATATGTCCTAAATATGAAAAATGTAAGTTCTAAGTGAGAATATAGGGTACTTTCCTTACATGCTTATTTAAGAGACTTTGGAATGTATGTGTGGTTGTTCATGGACTTTTTGTTTTGTTTATTCTGGGGAGTTTTCATATGGGTGAGCCAGATAAGGAAACCCTAACCTCTGATTCATTTGAGATGTTAACATACTTTAAAATGTTATTATATCAAATATGTTGGTGATGTGTGGTAACAGTTTGAAAACAGAATCATGTATGGAGTTTAAGAAACCTTTCAAATATAGAGCTTGATACTTAGTCCTGTTTCCATCTGATAGGAACTTAAAATGAAACACAAGTTGTACTTAAACTACTAAATTAGTTTTATTGTATGCCAATTAAGGCTAGTGACTAGTTTTTCCTTGCAAAACTGCAACAAAAATATCCATTTCCATGTAGTCTTCCTTAATGCTCTGCCAATACTTCTGTTCCCTCTCCAGTTAAGAAAATATCTCTGTTTTCTTGATGTCTTCCACACTTGCTTCCTTTCATTTAGTACTTAAAGATTTATTGTAGAATTTATATACTTAACCTTTGCTGATCTAAAACTCTTTGATATCAGAATCCATTAAGTGACTCATTTTTCTATCTTTCATTAAGTATTTTAGGTAATTTTTTTAATAAAAAAATTTTTTAACCAAAAACTTACATATTTTATTTTATATATTACAATATGTCATACACTCTTTTCTTATCACTTTTATTATTTATCTTTCCTCTTGATTTAGTTCTGGGCAGATAGAACTACTTACTGCAGGTGTTTTGATTGAACTTAGTTGAACTATGAGGAATTATTGTTCTTCAGCCATTTTTTACTACAGTTTCATATGGTTCAATCCAATGAACCATATATTTTAAATAATCATGCACTTACTGTATTTCAATACATTTATATTCTCTAGTTCTCTAGGTTTAGTTTAAATTAGAAGTGTCAAAGCAAGGAGTTTGTCCATATTTGAAATAAATAATTCACATCTTCTTCAGGTATTATGCTAGAGAAAGGTTTAGTATGGTCCTTATTACATTGTTATTACATTGAGACTCATAATAAACATGGACTGTACCCCCTACAAATATTAGTGCTCATCTTTATTGAACACTAGGAATATGTTTAATAAACATGCAAAAGTTTCAGTATGTTCACTAGAATTTACTGTAGACTTTGGGGATGATCAAACATAAGCTGTGACATGTAGTCTGTTATGCAAGCTTTTTGAGTTTGCTCCCTTGGAAAATTTTGTACTTAAAGTAATAGTGAATAACATGTTTGGAATATTTTATTCTCTTTTTATTTGATGTTTTTAAAATTACAAGAATAAATATGTACAAAAGAGTTTACAATGAAAAGGAAATCTATCTCCCTTTATACCATATTTCCATTCCTTTTCCTAGAGGCAACTACCATTAACTGCTAAACCTTTTACAAAATTTTCTGTACATATAGAGGTGTGTTAACAATCTCTTAATTTCCCCCCAGTTTGTTTTATTTTTAATACACAAGCAGGAGCATACTATGGATATTGTTCCATATCTTTTTTCCACACAAATTGCCTTGTAAATTTTTACGTATCCACACTTCGATTCAATCAATTTTTTAAAAGCCTGAGTCACTTCTGATCCACTATGTTCTAAGCCCTTATTACATACCAGTCCTATTGAGAAACATTTTAGGCTTCCAGTCTTTTGCTTTGCAAATAATACAGCACTGAATATCCTTATATATGTCTTTGCATATATGTGTAAGGGTATTATAGGATAAATGCTGAGTTCAACGTGTGGACTTTAGATTTTGACAGAGAATTGTAAAGTCCTTCTCCACAGAGGGAACACAGTTTGTATTCTCAACTGTGTGTATTAGTGTTTATTGTGGAGTAATTAAATTGGACACTCAAAGTCATACATTAGGAGACAAAGCTGTGTTCATCCTTACCTAGTGTAGATTTTTCAATACTTCAAGAAGGTTTATTTTTCAGATATACTTCTACACTCAAGCGTTTTAAGAGTACTTATGGTGACAACTTAGTAGCAGTAAGTGAATCAATAATGAAACAAACATATCCCTTAAATGCTAGGTGTTGTTGGTAACAAAACCAAGATAAAAAGTATATCTCTATATATTTTTTATCTTTTTAAATCATAAAAAAATAAAAATTTAAATCAGAAATCATAATCTTTGATGATTCTTTTTAGGGAAGCAAGGTTATTGTATGTTTAAGCATAAATAGAACAGTGAACTTCAGTATATTTAATCAAGTGCTGAGTAGTAAACTACAGATTTAAAAGTGCAGTAGTGAATTTTTTTTGCACATTAAACAAGTGTACTTGTCACTTGTTGCTTATTTAAAAAATTTTTAAGTGCACTGTTCAGTCCATATACTGTACTAATAGTACAAATGTTAGAAGATAGAGTCCAGTCCTCTGTCTCAGCATTTCCTGGAGCATATCTCTGAAATGCTAATACATGAAAATAGGATTTAGCTATCAACTAATTGGGAAAAGCTGTTAAATCAAACAGGTTTTTAAAATACTTCGTCTCAGACTTTTTGTAATTGTACTTTGTATTATAAGTCTCTAAGAACATATGCTGTATTGAAAAAAAAAATATTTGACCCCTGAACCCTCTTTTCACAGAGTTGTTCATGAGAAGTGGAAACCACTAGTACTTGCGTTCTTGTTACTTGCGTCATCCTTAGTGGACTGATTGTCCAGCCTCTGTCGAATACTTTGAGTGACACTTTGTCAAGAGATAGTCTCTCTTATTGCAGGACAGCATTATTAATTCTAACAAATACTGAAGTAGAATTTACTAGCCTATAATTTCCAGGGGTCTGTAGTCCTAATTATACACATTATAGTTTTATCTTGGCCTATAACTCATTTTCTTCTTTAACACCCACGTTAGTAGTCTTTATAAATGGCTTATCTGGTTGGTATAAATGCTTGCCTTCCTGAATCATTTCCTTCAACTAAACAAAATTATATGCAGATTGATATTTCAGAATTTGATACCAAGATTGGAAGTTCAAGGTGAAAATAAAATGAAGAACTTACATGTTGGTTAGGATGATTCCTAGAAAAATGAAAAGCTACAGGAAATATCCTTAAAAAATACTTAGCTCTTTCTTTTCAATACTAGCTACCAAAAGAGCAACACACATCTGAGGACTAATTTTAGTTTTCATGAGGGTGAGATAGTTTTTGCTTTGTTGGCAGACTCACATGTTGGCTTATCACTTTCTTAAAAGTGTACATTGTGTGAGGTATTGTACTTCAATTTTAATAAAGTTTGCTTTGCTAGCTAAGTATCATCACCAAACTATATGAACTTTTCTGATAGTTTTATAGAAAAATGTTAATGAAATATAAAGCTGTACATTCAGAGTAAGTATCTGTAAGCAGATCTTGAAAATAGCTTGAAGTATTTTAAAATTTTTGCACCAGTATATTTGGAATTTTAGTGTTTGAAGATAAACTTTGAGTCATCCTTGTAACTTTATTATTTATGTCTGAGTCCATCCTAAGTTTTTTTTTTGCTCCTGATTTTTCATACCTATATTGTAGGATAGTCTTTGATCAGTCTTTTTTCCTTTGGTTCATTTACTTTTTCAATATAGAAATGCCTGTTTTCTTTTTTTCCTTTTTAGGGGCTGCTTCCTTACCTCATCATTGATAGGCACACTTGCACTAAGTCTTACAATACCTCTGTCCATAATAGCTGACATGTGTATGCAAAAGGTAAGGCAAACTATTTATTAGATATTTTAGGTATATTACTAAAACAGATGTAATGAAAGTTAATAAGGGATGTGAATAAATTGTAAAGGATCTGACCATGAATAACACTTGATACTTTTTTCTCCTGAGGTGCTTTACTATATAGAGATAAAGAAAGTGTCAAAGGATTGGATATCTTGCTTTTTTAGCTTTTCAACTTTTTTCTTAATTTCTTAGTTAAGAGTAGTATCTTTATATGCAGTTCCCCAGTTTTGGAAATTATCTTGTTCCAGATGTCTTTTGGTAAGTCGGTGGTATGGAATAGGGGATATATTTTATCATATAAATAGTAGTGTTTTGATTTCTAAGATAAACTACAAAGATTGCCTAACACTATGCGAATACTTATAGACTATATGTGAGCCGCACAAGTAGTGTTTCTCGGCAAACGCTCATTTCCATTGGGACTTAGGGCACAGGCTTTTCTCTAAAGTTATGGCTGAATTCAGGGATTCTTGCAATAAATATTGGTAATGATAACTAGACAGTAAAGAGGATCTGGAGTGTCCTTCCCAGCAGCCAAAGGGAGAAGTTTCTTCAGTACTCCCAGGGGTAGCAGAGAAAAGAGGTGTGCCATTGCCTAATGCTGAAGATGTAGGGTAGTCACTTATCACTTAGTTGAATATTTGTAAGCTTTTAAATCTATTAAGTAAAAAATTGTGTGTGTGGTGGTGGTGGGGTGAGGTTAGTTTAATAAAATTTGAAGAGGAAATACTTGAAAATCCAAAGGCTTATGATGTGTAGAAGTTATAATCAGATTTTTAAAGCTTTTTAAGTCTTTGTGCAGTTTGTGAGAATATTTAGAAAATATTCTCTGGTAGGTTTTAAAAGATGGATTTAAAAAACGATTCTGTGCTAATATTTAATTTTGTCTTATGGTCCAGTAAACTCTTATTTATTTGTCATGATTAAAAATGGAGATCTTTTCCTTAATTGAGAATTATGTCATATACCATGCACTTTTCAAACAGTGCAAATATTGTAAAATATATGTAACACTAATACTATACATCATTAGATTCTTTATAGTTTTAAATAATATCCAGGTCCTTCTACATCTCAGGGTCATAATCTTGACTGTCAATTAAAATTATTCTAGTAAAACTGGGAAATGCTGCTTATTGGATGATTTTGATAGCCTGCTGTGTAAATGTACTTTGCTGGACTGATATTTTGAAAATAGCTTTTGCAAATTTGAAAAAGTAAAATTGAGTTAATTTTAGGAGCTGTCACAAGGGATCTAGTTTAATAAATGTGTGATTTGTTCGCAAAAATTTTAAGGTGAAGGCAAAACACAAGAAAAGGGAAAATACGTGTATGTGTAATTTATTAGAAAAACACAACCAGTCTTCACATCTAGAACTAAGCGGCTAGCTAAATGAGTAGGCTGGGCCTTTGGTGGGGATAGGGTAGGAAGATGCCGTCTAGAGAAGGGAGCAGGGTGTACCTTAGAGCTGTCACAGAAACATGATAGGAGAAACCTACTTGCATGGGAGTTTTTAATTATAGTACACAACCATATTTATATATAGTTTCTGAAATTTTAGCATTTATCAACATTATTGTGCTTAAAACAAATTATTTTAGCCTATTTATAATTGATATTTTATATAATAGAAAGCATCTACCATTATATTCAGATTTATATTCAGCAATTACACAATTTTTTGTCTATGTAGGAAATTTTCTTCGCTAATAGTGTCTTCATCTTAAAAAATTCTCTTCATAGCTTGTTGGAAATCAAATTAGAAGTTTTTTGTTTGGCAGCACACAAATAACTGCACTGTTAAAAGTGGGCTTTAAAAGTCATCTAGTGTTTTACCTATCTTTATAAAGTTTGCTTTCATTCAGTTATAAAATATAGTTGGTTGAATACTCATGAAATCATTGTATCAACTCTACATTTTAAACTCTCATCAGTCATAAGTTTGTCATACTTTTCTGGTCTTGGGTCATTAAAATGCATCATAATTTCTCTAGATTATTAATTATCCTGGCAAATATTCCAAGAATATTACACCACTAATTTGATAACAGTGTGGAAGCTTTTTAGTTTCTCTTGCCTTCTGCTCTTTCCTGGGTGTTCTTATGGTTACTCAGCCTCTGTGTGTGTGTGTGTGTGTGTGTGTGTGTGTGTGTGTGTGTGTGTGTGTGTGTGTGTGTGTGTGTGTGTGTGTGTGTGTGTGTGTGCGCGCGCACCATATAAGCAGGATGTATGTGTTAAAAGTTGTCAGTGATTATTCTTGTGTTTCATGTGAGTCCCTCATAGGAGCATTATTCTCACAAAACCCCTTTACTCTGACTAATGGTGCTATGATATGGAATAGCATATGTTTTGCACCAGAGGGAATCTTGCCTGTGATTCTTTTCTGATGAAGTTACAAAAATAGATGCAAAATACTTTTTCAAACAGTACAGTTAACTGACTTAGAAAAATAGATAAAGCCCCTAAAAGTTTAAAAATACAACATACATTTTCATGCAGAGAACATTTAAAAATATTTTGTATGGTAACCAAGACTAACCTGGGCAGGAGATACCCAGCAAACTATTTTTTATGTAGACCAAACACAGAATGTTGTTCTGTAATAAATCTGTAGCACACAGGTTATCCATTTAGGTTTACCAAATACTTCCTTGGAGTAGGATCCAATAATGGGAGGAAACCCAGGTGAATTTTGGTACAGTTACTTCCAATAAAATTACTGCAGTCACATTACTGTCATGTCCCAAAGACTTTTACAGTCTGAAACACCCAAATCTAATGTAGAAATACAGGAAGAAAAATGTCCCAGTCAGCATTTTTCATGTCAAGGTCCCATGCCAGAAAACAGCCTCCTGTAGAGCCAGGCAGGTAACATAAGCACCATGACTGGGGCTGTTTAGAAACCAGTTTCTAAAACTGACACTCTTTGGGCCTATTTATGCTTAGCAAGTAATGATATTATTTTTAGAAGCACTACTTCTAGTATAACCTCACTGCTCAGAGTATGATCAGGAAACCTCAACAATGTTTGCAAAAGTTAAAATCACCACTAGGATTACTCCTCTTGCATCTGCACTGATAGGAAACCTCTTCTTTTGTTGGTACCAGAGTCATGATGGGTACAGATTTATTTCTCAAGTAGGCAGTTACATAAGCTAGGGCTCTACAAGTCTAAGGTGAAATTACTTTGTTAGATGGCAGCCCTCTAAAACCACTTTTTTTAGTCTGAAGAAAAATAAAGGATACATTTCACCGTCAATTCAAAAACTATAATACAACGAAGTTTCAGTATTTAAATAAAAATCTGCACATCATGGTCCAAAAGTTTTTAAAGCCTGGAAATTAAAGTATGACACAATTAACTGCATACATGCAAATTAAAGCACAACACAATTAACTGCATGATTCAGCTAGCCCTCTCTACCCCATGACTGTAATCAGATGCGAGGAGCAGTTGTCAGACACTAAAGGAGAGAACTTTGGAATCGGAGGGAGCAGGGGAGTGAGTGTTGTGGCAAAGGTAGACCCTGGGCACAGGGAGATAAGTCAGAGGGGAGAGGAGTCCAAGACAGACATTTCTTCCAACTCCTGTCAAGGACTGGCCCTCTAGCCAAGTCAGGAAGGCATCATCCTCTTCCAGTCTCTCCTCTTCCTCTAGTTCTCCTGCCCTTAACTCCCTGTCCTTGGATATAAACAAGTAATGTTAACTCTAATGGTGCACAGTCAATTAAGCCACATTAGCTTGAGAACCTGGTAATTTTTAAATTTCCAGGCCTTTAAAAACATTTGGAGTTTCAAGTTACCAACAAAATTTTTTAAATGTGCCATTAATAAGCTGCCTTTGCTACTGTTCTAATGTAACCATCTTTGGTTTGTTTTGGGGCTGAGTCATGAAAAAGGATTTCTATCACTAAAAATAAAGGGAGAAAAGTGAGAACCCTTTTGAGGTTCTACTATGTGAAATATCAGAAATGATGAAAGTATAACCCTAGCTCAGAAATGTAATTTCATTCTTTGCAGACTTAATTAAAGCCAACAAGATTTAAAGTCAAAAGGCAGTAACATTCTAGATGGCATGTAGAAACCTGCTTTCTTGTTCTTAAATGATCTACGTAAACATACGGAACTCCTGACAAGGACCAAAAGATAAGCTTAAAACATGAATTGTGGAATTTTTTAGCTGTTACATAGAGGGTTTTTCTTTGCTTGTGATTACAAACCTTTAATAAAAAAAAAAAAACCTAAGGCAAGCACAGATTTTCTCTGTTTTAAAGATAGGAGTTGCTATTTTCATCACTCTCTTGAAAGCAAACCATCAGTGTGTTGCAGCCAAGTCCCAGTGGTCATGCAGTGGGAGCTTCTTTGACAAGTGTTTTTAATCCTTAGTTGGATCTAGATGGCAAAGGTAAACTAGTGAAAGGGAAAAATGTTTTTTTTGGTAACTTTATGGTATCTTACTCTTGATAAAATTATGGATTAGAAGGTCAGACCTGGTGATGGCTGAGAGCTCTTCTCCAGCTCACATTTCTTAGTAAAAGCATTCTTCTTTGTAGTCTTTATTTTACTTAGTTGTGATTTCCTTTTGAATATTTTTCAATTGTTACTAGGTAACCAACTTAGTTTAAAGAGTCAGGATTAGAATTTGTTACAAATTAGTAATAAAAGGCTTATAAAAGTTGCACTGTAGAGTTTTAATCTGTTTTTAGTAATCTTCAGAAAATAGCCATGCATAGTAACATCACAGCTGATCATACTGTTCTTAAAATGTGAGTTTTTAAAAATAACTTCAGAAACTGAAAGGTATGGATCAGCTTGAAAATAGGCAGTAATCAGTAGAGGAGAAATGGCCAACATGTTGTGTGAGACGAAAGCTTAAAGTTTCATAGTTCTGCTCTCATACATACTATGTGTAATAAAAGAAAAGCATGCCTCCTGGCTTTCCTTAGGCAGTTTTGCAGCAGATCAGTATTTTTGTTGGTAACTTAAGTGAATCACATAAGTCTTGAATACTTATATTTAATAATAATATACTTAATAATATATTTCCAATGCTTAAGTACTATCTTTCTGGTATTTTAATTTATTCCTACAAGTTTTCACAAATGGGAAACTTACATTAAAGAGGAAAACTGCCTTAATGATAACTGTGGGGTTTTTATTTTTATTTTTAGGTGCAGTTTTCTTGGTTATTTTTTGCAGGCGCTATTCCTGTATTTTTTTCATTTTTTATTGCAACTCTCCTGTGCCATTATAATAATTGGGATCCTGTGATGGTGGGAATCAGAAGAATTTTTGCCTTTATATGCAGAAAACATCGAATTCAGAGGTAGGTTTATTGCCAATATAAATTTTTAAAAAATAATATTTGCTAAATAAGCTAGGAATCATATCACACTAGCCTAGCTTTTAGAGATTTTGTTAAGAATTATTGAAAGATTATAACTTATATATGTATTATGCCAGATAAAATAAACTCTTCAGACTCTGGGTGATAAGATAGTTTGTTCACAACTACTTTAAAAATGTTCTGATTCACAGGTAAAACCAAAGTGCTATTGCTTTACAATGAAGAATTTAAGTGTAGAAAACTAACTTAATTGGCTTGAACAAAATTTATAATGACATAACATTGCCTCAAATTTTCTTTTTCAATTTCTTTTTAAGAGAGTTTTGACCTCTCAGCTTCGAAGAGCCAGTGAAACAGATAATTTTCAAATCACTCAAAGCTTTCTTTAACTCCTTAACTGTTGCCTTTTTTTAAGGGTTCCAGAAGACAGTGAGCAATGTGAGAGTCTCATTCCTATGCATGGTGTTTCTCAGGAAGATGGAGCTAATTAGCTGTTGTCTGTAGTCCAGGTTTGTATGTTAGTTGGCATTAGTGTTGAATAAGGATAATTTCTGTAATGCTCAAATACATAACTGATTTTCCATAATTAGTTGTTTGATAGGCAACACAGCCTAAAGGCTGAGGGAGTCAAACTCTGGAGTCAAACTTTTGGGTTCAAGTTCCAACTTCTTCATGTACTAGCTGTGCAACCTTTATGCAAGGTTCTAACCTTTCTGTTAGTGTTTTCTTACTTGTGAAATAGGAGTACAATGGATCCTCCCTCATAAAATGTTAGAAGTATTAACTGTTTGATAAGTTTAAAGTACATAAGTGCCTGACTCAAATTAAGTGATCCCAAGTTTTAACTATTAATTTTATTCATGCCAAGGACCATTGTTTTACTTAATGATATACTTTAGAAAGGTATAAAAATATAAAGTGAGTATAAAAGTAAGAAAAGATGTATTGCTGTGGTATATATATGGCCTCTTCTTTATGGATGTGTGTGTATTGTCCATGACTGGCACAATGTATATCCTAATTCACTGACTGCTTTTTCACTTAAGAATATTTCAAGAATATTTATCAATTTTTTCTAATTTTAAGAAGTATTATCTTTTATACTTCTGACATGACAAAAGAATACATGATATTTTGTGTTTCACTGAATGAATGCATGAAATACATCCAACATATATCTTTAGCATGTACAAAGTGATGATGTATTTATTTAGAATGAGAGATAACAATAAATTACTGAACTGCTGGAGATTCAGGTCCCTTTCTTCTGAGACAACTTTGGGCAATTGAAATGTTTCCTAATTGTAACTGGGCTTCCCCTCTTCACAGGAACAACTCCTGTCAACTCCTTGCACTTTCATTGGCTTTGAAGCTTAAGTTTTATTATCTGCATGATAAAATCACCTCTAGCCCAAGGCTAATTGTCTTGGTTTTGTATTTTCCTTTGGTCATTTTTTATTCTAGTTTTTACTGCTATGATGGTTGTACATGCACATTGTTCAAAGAGTTGAAGACTTTTTGTACAATGCAGTTGGCCCCTTCCCTGCACTTCCAACCTGCTTTCATTCTGTTTCCACTGTGACGAATCCCTCTAAACTCTTAGCCATTTGTTCTGATATTTTCCTCCCTATCTCTAAGTACTGTGCTTACACTTCTATTTCTTGACTTCCTGGGTTTAGGCATCTTCAGCTGGGTTTCCCACTGTGGTAGATGAGGATAGATTAATTCCTAGTTTCCCCCTCTTCCCTCACCACCCTATGTGCCTGCTTTCCAATCCTGTATCATTCCTACCTCCTTGCCATCCCAGTATAGACATTGCATAATTTTGGACAAATGTATAATGAGTGTTTACTTTGTTCTGGGCTACATAAATGTTGCATTTACCTGAGCCATGTAGGATTGTGCCTGAAATTTTCCCACTCCAGAGATCCTCTGTTACTACCCCTTTCAGGGAGTAAACGTCAAAGCTTTGGGGGAAAAAGGAACTTAACCAGCTCTGAAAAGTGAAGGGAGGGCATCTGAGTGTATAACTGCTGTTTCTGTAAACTTTGTATCAATCTTCCCGTTTTTATTGTTTCTTCACCCCTCCTTATAGAGCTATCTGGTTGTATTTCTCACTGCTAGCTAAGAGTTAGCTGCTTTTTTCTTGTTTCTGCTCTTCTCTTTGTTCATGTGGTTTATTCCTTTACAAAAAAAGTCCCTTTATTGTCTTTTTACAGAGGGTTTGGGGACAGAGCAGAACTAACTATGTATTTATTTGCCATCTTTAAATTTTTTACATAATAAAAATGATTAAAGTTGTAGTATATGCATTTTGCCTCCCCACTGGGCTATACACTATTCCCTTACTCACACTCATACCCACTCCCACCCAGGCAAGGATTTGGTACTTTTTTTAGAAGTGAGATAAAGGGAAGATAATAAAGACTGAAGAAGATGAACTATGAGAGAGTGAAGTAGGACAGGGTGGGCAGGAGTCTTTGTTTCAGCAGGGGTAGTAGTGGAATATACCATGAATGCAACTATTATTATATGATCTTGAAATAGTATTGGATGTCAGCTTTTGACATTCATGAGTTCTAGTACTCACATCAAATTCAAGTATACAGTTATTAAATATATATACTGGGTTTGATGTATATTTCAATGCTGAGATAATTTTTTAAAACATGAACTTTAGAAAATTAAAGCTATGACAATTGTAATCTGATTTTGTGTTTGTTTTTGTTTTTAGCTTGATGATGGAACATTATAGAGCGGAGAGACAATCTCTGGCAAGTTTTTATAGAGAAATGTTTCAGTGCCTAGTCTGAAAAAAAAACAGTTTCAGTTCTTTGAAACTTTAAAATATATTTTCCTCGTATCTGTTTTCTTCATTTTCATAATGAAATACTTTGTTATGTAGCTGTGTACATAATCACTAGAGTTGAAGGAATTTCCAGTCTGCAGTCTATGTAAAGGACCAACCTGCCTTACACATCTCAAGGAATTCAGCTTATGAAATAATTTAAACTAATCAAGGAATAAAAACCTAATGTTCTGGAGATTTTATTTTCACATATTATTTGTTAAATGCTGGACTATATTATGAAAATGTTTTCAAGAAATCATTTAAGTATATAAATCAGTGTTTCTTACATGTAAAATGCTAAAATAAGCTGCCTATAATAGGTATGGATTATATTTTTGAGTTTTATTGAATATTGCAAATAACATAGAACAAATGTTTAATTTATGCACTAACTATGTTCATGCAAATTTAGTGAGACTTTAAAAAGATTATTTGGGAAAATATCTGGTTCACTTACACTACATATACTGTGTTATTCTTTCATAGCATTAGGTGCCTTGTATTTTAAATCTGTGACAAACTATGATAAATTTTTAAAGGGGAAGTATTGTAAAATGAAGAATTATGTATTTCTAAAGGCTGTATTGCTGTAAATTTAATTGATAAAGCTCTGCTTAATTAGAGTTTTGAAGAAATACTCTCTCTTCAATTAAGACGTTTTCATAATGGAATGATTTAAATTGAAGTGACAAAGAGTATTATTAAAATAAAATGTTTATATATATGTATTTGTGTGTTATAGATCTATTGATTGGTTTCTGATTTTTTTAATACATAAATATGCCAAATTACTCTAGACTGGATTCCTCTTCTTTAAATAATTACAGTTTTCCTAAATAAAGTTTTAGTGATTATGACACCAAAGAAGGAAGGTCAAGAAATTCTGCCTTAAAAATTACATTTGAATTTTTCCTCTATCAAGCTTAAACTAAACATAAAATTTTTCTAATTGCAACTTGTAAACTGAGGTCTTACATGTACTTATTGTACAAATACTCCTGAACTCTATTCACTGTAGATGTCAGTGGGTGGACATAGGCCTCAGGTTCATCCAGGCTTTTGATTAATCAGAACCCATTTCCTTGTCAAGTTTTGTAAGAATAGTTTAATTTCTCTTCAAAATTTCTTAACAAATCTGGTTTTTAAAAATTCTCTATGGAGTATTTAGCTTCAATTCATCCTACCTTCTTAAAAAACTTTGGTGTTACCATGAGTCTAAAATGAAATTTAGCTATTTTTCTGCTTGTCCCAAGAACTCTTGTACTATATTAAAAGATTGTTTGTTTATAATATTAAGTTAAAAAAGCTGTTCTGTTTGGTGCCACCCAAAATTCTTGTTAAGCTGAAAGTAATACTAATTTTGATAGCCTGACACAAGATAAAAACACGTAAAGAATGTGGACTTCTAAGTAATTTTCTTTTACAAAGAACTTAATGATGTAACATTTTGATTACTCAAAGACTAATTTTTGTTGTTTATCAACTAAATATCCTAGATATCTCTACTTTCTGTTGTTTTTTGCTGTTTGACAGTTTACCAGAACCTTCGGCAATTTACTGGGTAAAGCAGTTGAAATAATGGAGGTGCAATTCAAATTTTAAATTATTCTGTAAAAATGGCTAAAAAACAGATTGAACATAAGAGTGTTTTGGTTGTTCATGTGCTTTGTGTTCACGTCATGTAGGTCACGTGTTTTCACTCAGGATGCTGACAGTAGTAAACCTTAGTTAACATGCTGGATAGATGTTGAGGAGGTCTTCACAAGGCTGCTGATTTTTAATCAAAGAACAACCTATTTAGAAGGTGCACCATTAAATAGGTTAACTGAAGGTATGAATTACTGCTGCTTTTCTCACCCACCTATTGTTTTCTCTCAGGTTTCATTTATCGGAATTATTTTTGCATTCAAATACTGTAGCCATGGTGAGAGCAGTTGAGGACTTCCTTTCTGTACCTTTCTAGTTAAGGTTTCATCTTCTTCAGAAATAAAGTTATGGGGGATTACTTCCTTTCTGGGATTACCCAGAAATCTCAGTATCGGGCCCCACATTACAGGGCTTTAGAAATGTTGGGAGAGATTACATTCAAGTAGCTGCTGATGTCCTTCCTTTGTAGAACAATGTTGACGCATGATTATATTTTTCTAAATATAAAGACCAAATAGGGATTTCCAATACCAAATACCTTCTTACAGGGATCTCGAATGTTTTTCTTCCCAAATATAATTTAAGCCCCATTATTGTATAATGTTTCAAATTATGATCTTAATTGAAGGAAGTCTGCTATTCTGTCAGAAAGACCTTTTGTTAGATGAACTTCAGACTCTACTATAACAAAACTGAAAAATGAGGCAGCCTTAAAAGTGCTTAGATGAATGCTTTCTGGAGCCTTTAAAAGCCATTAGGTATATGTAATGCAGCTATACTTGTTCCTTTAAATAAATTTTAATTTTTAAAAAAATTGATATATTGACTTCCATCAGCCTGACTTAATTAATTCCTTACATTAAACTGATTTTCCCCCAGCAACTGCCAAATAAAATTCCTTGTTTCTATAGAAGTGAGCTCACAAGGTAAAATGTGAATGCTCTCAAAGGTATTATAGCTATGTTTCAGGAAGAATGCTAATGCCCACTTTACTGTCAATCATGCATAGCCAATTTGGGGTTGCAAGGTATGACATCTCTGGAAGCCAAGGTTTTTCCTAAGGCTGTGTGGCAAGGTCTGTAGCACTAATCCTCAGTGTGCTGTTTGAAGAAACAGAGTATCTTCAAAGGGTAAAGTAGGAATTAATTAGAAAATGTTTTTTCCAGAACCATATTAGCAAGTAAATAAAATGTTATTTTTATTTTAAGCAATTCTAGTTACAATCCTTCATTTCTCCCTACTTTTGAAATATTCTTTATTACTGAATAACATTTTAGAAGGATGTTTTACCAATGGGTTTCAGCATGAAAACAAGTTCACTATGGATTCAATGAGACCAAAAAAATGACAGTGGAACATTCTTGTGGTGAAAGGGTTCATACCCAACTTTATTCCCATGGTGGCAGGGCAGTCACTAGAATCCCATCCACTCAGAGCAAGTCTGCATACAGCAAACTTGTCTCTGCCAAATCTCAGTCTCACAGTATGAGGTTTTTTAGTTTGCAGAATTTGAAATTAAGGTTCTATTTTAGTTAGTCATATTATGTCAAAAATTTCATTTAGACAAATTGAGGTACATTTTTTTACATAGACTTAACAACTTTTAGATTACCCACATTTCCTTTTTTTTTTTTATCAGCCTCATCCATTTGTACAAAAATAGTTTAGCATTTCATAGTTCATGTACTGTATGTACACAGGAAATTTTCCTTTATAATCTTAAGTGACTTTAATAATTCAAGTGGGGACAGAAAGGAATTATAAACTAGAAACAAATAATGACCCTTGGGAATTTGCTGTTACATTAACATGAAGCTTTTATGTTTTGCCATCAGGCATAAAGATTGCATAATTGAAATTTTATTTTAACTGCTATTAGATTACCTTATTTTCATTCTAATTTATTGGTTATCTAAATAAATAGTGATTTATATATCTTAATGAGCATCATTTAATAATACCCCATTTAAAAAATAATGCTTCCTATAAAATGTGCAATATTTTCCTATATGTGATATATGTTAACTATTACAATGGCAAATAATGAACTCATTGACATATTTAAGGAAAATTAAATAGGAATCTTACTGCTCCCTGGTGAGGCATACTTGCCCTAATGCTATTTTGAAATGGCAAACTATCCACTGAGAACATTTCGAAATTTTGAAACTCAGAAATTTTGAGATTTTGGTAACATGAATGTGATTTTATTTATGAGTTGGGGATTTGGGGTGGAGAGACACTAATTTGAGGGCAAAATTTCCTTCATGATATTTTAAAATTGGAAAAGAAAAACTTTCAAATGGGAACTTTTAAATTAAAACTTCCAGATTGAAGCCTTTAACAAGGTACTTCATGAAATTTTTAGTTTTTAATTTAACTTTACATGTAATTTCTTTCTGAAGAGCTACTTTTATTAACTTTACCTTAAATCCTTGTATGCTAAGCATTCAGTATTTCTGAACTTGGTTTTCCTATACCTAGTTTTGAATGTGGCAAGTAATAATAAAGTCCATCAGCTAAGAATATCCATTAATTTCAGTGGGTCCTTGCAAACCAGGCAGATTTCAAGTCTTATTTTTGACACAAGGTGAAAATGGTTCTCTGGAATATTTTTTTTGTTTGTTCATTTTTTAAGAAACAGTGTATTAAATCTGGGATCCTGTATTAAGGTATCATTAATATACAGTCACATGTGGAACATTGTGGTTACTAGATTCCTCCCATTATCAAGTCCCCACCGCATACCCCATTAGAGTCACTGGCCATCAGCATCGTAAGATGTTATAGAGTCACTACTTGTCTTCTCTGTGCTATAGTGGCTTCCCCATCACTACTTGTCTTCTCTGTGCTATAGTGGCTTCCCCTTGCCCACCCACTACATAATGTGTGCTAATCATAATGCCACTTAATCCCCTTATCCCTCCCTTCCCATCCACCCTCCCCAGCCCCTTTCCATTTGGTAACTGTTAGTCCATTCTTGGGTTCTGTGAGTCTGCTGCTGTTTTGTTCCTTCAGTTTTTGCTTTGTTGTGGTACTCCACAGATGAGTGAAATCATTTAATACTTGTCTTTCTCCACCTGGATTATTTCACTGAGCATAATACTGTCTAGCTCCATCCATGTTGTTGCAAATGATAGGACTTGTTTTCTTCTTAATGGCTGAATAATATTCCATTGTGTATATGTACCACATCTTCTTTATCCATTCATCTAATGATGGAACTTAGGTTGCTTCCATTTCTTGGCTATTGTAAATAGTGCTGCAATAAACATAGGGGTCCATATGTCTTTTTGAATCTGGGGTCCTGTATTCTTAGGGTAAATTCCTAGGAGTGAAATTCCTGGGTCAAATGGTATTTCTATTTTTAGTTTTTTGAGGAACATCCATACTGCTTTCCACAATCGTTGAACTAATTTGCATTCCCATCAGCAGTGTAGGAGGGTCCCCCTTTCTCCACATCTTTGCCAGCATTTGTTGTTGTGTGTCTTTTGGATGTTGGCAATCCTAACTGGTGTAAGGTGATACCTCATTGTGGTTTTAATTTGCATTTCCCTGATTATTAGTGATGTGGAGCATCTTTTCATGTGCCTGTTGGCCATCTGAATTTCTTCTTTGGAGAAGTGTCTGTTCAGATCCTCTGCCCATTTCTTAATCAGGATATTTGTTTTTTGGTGGTTGAGGCATGTGAGCTATTTATATTTTTTGGATGTCAACCCCTTATCAGATATGTCATTTATGAATACATTCTCCCATACTGTAGGATGCCTTTTTGTTCTACTGATGGTATCTTTTGCTATACAGAAGATTTTTGGTTTGATGTAGTCCCATTTGTTCATGTTTGCTTTTGTTTCCCTTGCCAGGGGAGATATGTTCATGAAAGAGTTGCTCATGTTTATATTCAAGAGAGTTTTGCCTATGTTCTAAGAGTTTTATGGTTTCATGACTTAAATTCAGGTCTCTGATCCATTTTGAGTTTACTTTTGTGTATGGAGTTAGACAGTAATCCAGGTTCATTCCTTTACATGTATTTGTCCAGTTTTGCCAACACCAGTTGTAGAAGACGCGTCATTTCCTCATTGTATATCCATGGCTACTTTATTGTATATGAATTGACCATATTTGCTTGGGTTAATATCTGGACTCTATTCTGTCCCATTGTTCTATGGGTCTTTTCTTCTTCCAGTACCAAATTGTACTGATTACTATGGCTTTGTAGTACAGCCTGAACTTGGGGAGCGTAATCCCTCCAGCTTTATTCTTCCTTCTCAGGTTTGCCTTGACTATTTGGGGTCTTTTGTGGCTCCATATAAATTTTAGAACTATTTGTTCCAGTTTGTTGAGGAACGCTGTTGGTATTTTGATAGGGATTGCATTGAATCTGTAGATTGCTTTCAGCAGGATGGCCATTTTGACAATATTAATACTTCTGACCCAAGAGCATGGGATGAATTTCCATTTATTAGTGTCCTCTTTAATTTCTCTCGAGAGTGTCTTGTAGTTTTCAGGATATAGGTCTTTCACTTCCTTCATTAGGTTTATTCCTAGGTATTTTATTCTTTTTGATGCAATTGTGGATGGAATTGTTTTCCTGATTTCTCTTTCTGTTAGTTCATCATTACTGTATAGGAATGCAACAGATTTCTGTGTATTAATTTTGTATTCTGCAACTTTGCTGAATTCAGATATTAGATCTCGGAGTTTTAGAGTGGATTTTTTAGGGCTTTTTATGTGCAATATCATATCATCTGCAAACAGTGACAGTTTAACCTCTTCCTTCCAATCTGGATCTCTTTTGTTTCTTTGTGTTGTCTAATTGCCCAGGTGAGGGCCTCCAGAACTATGTTGAATAAAAGTGGGGAGAGTAGGCATCCTTGTCTTGTTGTCCATCTTAAAGGAAAAGCTTTCAGCTTCCCACTGTTAAGTATGATGTTCACTGTGGGTTTGTCATATATAGCCTTTATTATGTTGAGGTACTTGCCCTCTATACCTATTTTGTTGAGAGTTTTTATCATGAATGGGTGTTGAATTTTGTCAAATGCTTTTTCAGCATCTATGGAAATGATCATGTGATTTTTTCTTTCTTTTTATTGATACAGTGGATGATGTTGATGGATTTTCAAATGTACCGTCCTTGCATACCTGGGATGAATCCCACTTGATCATGATGTATGATCCTTTGATGTATTTTTGAATTCAGTTTTGTAATATTTTGTTGAGTATTTTTGCATCTATGTTCATCAGGGATATTGGTCTGTGTTTTCTTTTATTGTGGTGTTTTGCCTGGTTTTGATTTTAGAGTGATGCTGCCTTCGTAGAATGAGTTTGGAAGTATTCCCTCCTCTTCTTTTTTTTGGAAAACTTTAAGGAGAATGGGTATTATGTGTTCTGTAAATGTCTGATAACATTCAGCGGTGAATTCATCTGGTCCAGAAATTTTTGTTCTTGGGTAGTTTTTGATTACTGATTCAGTTTCATTGCTGGTAATTGGTTTGTTCATATTTTGTTTCTTTCTGGATCAGTCTTGGCAGGTTGTATATTTCTAGAAAGTTGTCCATTTCTTCTAGGTTATCCAGTTTGTTAGCATATAATTTTTCATAGTATTCTCTCATAATTCTTTGTATTTCTGTGGTGTTGTTAGTTATTTTTCCTTTCTCATTTCTGATTCTGTTTATGTGTGTAGATTCTCTTTTTTGCTTGATAAGTCTGGCTATGGGTTTACCTATTTTGTTTATTTTCTCGAAGAACTACATCTTAGTTTCATTAATTTTTTTGTATTTTATTCTTCTCAGTTTTATTTATTTATTCTCTCATATTTATTATGTCCCTCCTTCTACTAAGTTTGGACCTCATTTATTCTTCTTTATCCAGTTTCAGTAATTGTGATTTTAGACTGTTCATTTGAGATTGTTCTTCCTTCTTTAAGTAACCTGGATTGCTATATACTTTCCTCTTAGAACTGCCTTCACTTCGTCCCACAGAAGTTGAGGCATTGTGCTGTTGTTTTTATTTGTTTCCATATATTGCTAAACCATTTTAATTTGGTCATTGATCCACTGATTATTTAGGAGCATGTTGTTAAGCCTCCATGTGTTTGTGAGCCTTTTTGTTTTCTTTGTAAAATTACTAGTTTCATATGTTTGTGATCTGAGATGTTGGTTGGTACAATTTCTATCTTTTTGAATTTGTTGATGCTCTTTTTGTGCCCTAGTATGTGGCCTATTCTGGAAAATGTTCCATGTGTACTTGAGAAGAATGTGTATCCTCCTGCTTTTTGGTGAAGTGTTCTATAGATGTCTGTTAGATCCATCTGTTGTATGTGTTGTTCAGTGTCTCTGTCTCCTTCCTTATTTTCTGTATGGTTGATCTGTTATTTGAGTGAGTGGAATGTTGAAGTCTCCTAAAATGAATGCATTGCATTTTATTTCCCCCTTTAATTCTCTATTTCTTTCACCTATGTCAGTGCTCCTATGTTGGGTGCATCTATGTTTTTAATTGTTATATCCTCCTGTTGGACTGACCCCTTTATCATTATTTAATGTCCTTCTTTGTCTCTTGTAACTTTCTTTATTTTGAAGTCTATTTTGTCTGATAAAAGTACTGCAACACCTGATTTTTTCTCCCTATTGTTTGCATGAAATATCTTTTTCCATCCCTTCACTTTTAGTTTGTGTATGTCTTTGGGTTTAAAGTGAGTCTCTTGTAGGCAGTATATAAATGCATCTTGCTTTTTTGTCCATTCTGTAACTCTGTGTCTTTTGATTAGCACATTCAGTCCATTTAAATTTAGGGTGATTATCAATAGACATGTACTTATTGCCATTGCAGGCTTTAGATTTGTGGTTACAAATGTTCAAGGGTAGCTTCTTTACTATCTAGCAGTCTACCTTAACTCACTTATTATGCTATTATAAACAGTCTGAAGATACTTTTTCTCTCCCTTCTCCACTCTTTGTATATTAGGTGTCATATTCTGTACTCTTTGTGTATCCCTTCACTGACTTTGGGTAGCTGATTTAATTTTGCATATGGTTGTCTACTTCCTTGGCTGTGGTTTTATTTTCTCTAATGACAGCTATTTAACCTTAGGAGCACTTACATCTTGAACAGTCCCATTAAAATACACTGTAGAGATGGTTTGTGGGAGGTAGATTCCCTCAACTTTTGCTTATCTGGAAATTGTTTAATCCCTCCTTCAAATTTAAATGATAATCTTTCCAGGTAGATTATTCTTGGTTTGAGGCCCTTCTATTTCATTGTATTAAATATATCATGCCACTCCCTTCTGGCCCGTAAGGTTTCTGCTGAGAAGTCTGATGATAGCCTGATAGGTTTTCCTTTGTAGGTTATCTTTTTCTCTCTCTGGCTGCTTTTAATACTCAGTCATTGTCCTTGATCTTTGTCATTCTAATTATTATATGTCTTGGTGTTGTCCTCCTTGGGTCTCTTGTATTGGGAGATCTGTAGACTTCCATGGCCTGAGAGACTATTTCCTTCCCCAAATTGGGGAAGTTTTCAGCAACTATTTCTTCAAAACACTTTCTATCCCTTTTTCTTTCTCTTCTTCTGGTACCTCTGTAATGCAAATATTGTTCCATTTGGATTGGTCACACAGTTCTCTTAATATTCTTTCATTCCTAAAGATCCTTTTTCCTCTCTCTGCCTCAGCTTCTCTGTATTCCTGTTCTGTGATTTCTGTTTCATTCACTGCCTCCTCTACCTCCCCTAATCTGCTTTTAAATCCCTCCATTTTTTGTTTCATTTCAGTTATCTCCCTCCTGAATTCATCCCTTCAGTCTTGAATATGTTTCTGTACCTCCATTAGCATGCTTACGATTTTTATTTTGAATTCTTTTTTTCAGGAAGATTGGTGATTTCAGTTTCACCGAGTCCTCTTTCTGATGTTTGAGGAATTTTGGATTGAGCAAGGTTCTTGTGCCTTTTTATTGTCCTGGAGTGATGGGAGTGGTCACTGGTGAGTGGCGTGGGTGTCAGCTGGGATGACAAAATCCCTTCCTACTTACCGGTCACCATGCCTGTCTCCACTATCTGTGCTGGTTAATCACATGCAGGAAGCACCCTCTGGGTTAATCCGCTAATGTGCCATGGGTGGGGTGGCCCTTGGAATGGCCTAGGGCAATGGCGGGTGTCGCAGGCGATTGGTGTGGGCTCTGCCACAATAACAAAGTCCGTTTGTGCCTCCTGTGCTCAGTCCCCGTCTCCGCTGTCTGTGCCAGTTACCCATGCACAGGGAGAGCCTCTGGGTCTGGGCTGGTTAGCTGTGCACAGAGAGAAACCTCTGCATTAAGCTGTGTAGTTGCTATAGGTGGGGCTGCCCTCTGGCTGGTCTGCAACAATGGTGGAGAAAGCCAGTTTGCATGAAGGTGCTGGTGGGAAGAAAGAGTGGCCGGCTGCTTAGCACCATGAGGGGCGTCGGGGCTTCATTGCCAACCAGGGGAAGAGTGCGCCTGAAGCTCCTGAAAGTTCATAGTCTGCTGGCCTATGAGTGCCAGGATGATTTTGTCCACCTGTTCCTTCTCCTAATCCCTTGCCCTTTTAGCAACCCTCTGACTGTTGAGAGGTCCCTTAAAACGCCTGCTTTTCTTTTGTCCCAAGGCAGCTGGTTGTGGGAACCTGTTCACAGTCTTAGTCTCAGACTTTGCTTTTCAGCCCCTCTAATCTCCAGAGCACCATGCAATGTGGGTTTGTGCTCCCGGGGTAGATTTCTAGGGGTGGGTACTTAGCAGTCCTGTGCTTCCACTCCCTCCCCACTCTGATTTTTTTGCTCCCGCCAGTGAGCTGGGGTTGGGGGAGTGCTCGGGTCCTGCCAAGTCATGGCTTTTTACCTTACCCTTGTCTGTGAGATGTTAACTTCTCCCACATGTAGACTGGCTAATGTACTGTTACTTCTGTACATGTGGGAAGAGAGGTAGTGAAGCTGTATATATGGTTTTGGGAGGAGATTTCCACCACACTACTCATATCACCATCTTTTCTCTCACACCAGTTCTTTGGATCTTATACCAGTATTTGCTTATGTGGAGTAGCTTTCACTATTTTTTTTCTTGTGAAATAAACTCAGTGTCAATCAGACCATCTAACATCAAAGCAAAATTTTATTGCAGGCTATCCTTGTTTTAATTATTCTGGCATAAAGAATAACACATTAAGTTATTTAGACCTTTGTAGTAGCTTAGTGTAAGATTATATATACTTTAATATGCATGCCCCCAGTAAAGTTCAGAGAGATAATATGCTAAAGAACCTGTGGCTCTCAAACTTGAGTGTGTATCAGCATCACCCAGAGGGCTTGCTGGCCCCCATCCCTCCACACACCATTTCTGATTCAGTGGGTCTGGGGGAAATCCTGGGAATTTGCATTTCTAACAAGTTTGCCCAGGTAATGCCCCTGGCTCCTGGTGGTGGGGCCATACTTGTGAATCATTACCCTCAGGAGAGAGCAATAACTTGGAAGTTAGATTACCCGGTTCCTCATTAGCTGGTGTATTTGGGGGGGTATTATTTAATCCAGTTTAAGCCTACATTTCCTGACCTGTGAAATGGAAATTGATGCTACCCACCTGGGACTGTGGGAAGAGAGGTAGTGAAGCTGGCAGTTGCCAGCCCTGTGAGCCTGGATGCTCATTGTCCCCAGCTCAGCCCTCTGCTCACTGTTCTCAGTGGAAAGTGAGACACTAAACTCTGCATCTTGTAAATTCCTCTCAGCTCCCAAATTCTGGGATTGTAAACATTCTCTAGTTAAATAGACAATGCCAAACAACATATGTGTACTTCAGGCTTTAGAGACAGTAGCAGTAATAGTGGTAGTGCATAGGCCATGTTCCATTTTTGCTTTTGTCAGGGCACAGGAGTTTTCAGTCAGATTTATAAAGCAGCATTGAAGAAGTTATATTTGAGCAAAGTTTGAATCCATGATAGTTTCATGGAGGCTGAGTATATCAGATAAGTAGTCTCACTTTTCTAAGTGATTGGCCTTATTAGATTAGAGTCTCCACTACATTGCCTCCTATAATGCATGTTCAAAAATATGTCATTTTCACTACCTGATTGATGTTAAGACATTGAATAAGCTGCAGAACAAATCCAAGCTAAAGTGTGAGCATATGACTTTTATAGCATGTAATAATTCAGTGTTTTATTTAAAAATAATCACTAGTGTATCCACTATTATGAATTTATAATCTTAAAAACTACAGGTGCCAGAAATACTGAGCTAAAATACTATCATATTTTGTCATTTTCAAATTAAAAATAATTTTATAATTTTTAAATTATATTTTAAATATGATTAAAGTTATCATTTTAAATTCATTTACAATCTAAACTGTTATATTTTATCATTTTAAATTAAATTGCAAACTATTGTACAATAGTTTGTAAAATATTACAACTCAGATCCTTTTGCCTTTCCCCCACCATCTTAATCTGCTATAATGTAAATATGGAGAAGAATATATGCAATAGAAAGCACATATAACCAGTTGGTTGAGGTTTGGAGATATAGTTGGAACTTGAATGAAGAATTTGCATCCATCCAGAACTGTCTCCTTAAACTAGTGACTGCTGGACAAGAGCATGGGATCCTGGGTGGAGGCTTTCCCCACACATGGGAGACTACAACTGCACTTGAAATAGTAAGGCTAACAACCTGAGCAGAAAGATGCTAGAAAGAATGCAAACAGGATTTTGAAAATGTGAGTTCCCTTTATTAGTATAACATGAAATATCTGATAATGACAAAAATAAAATCAAATGCCAGGAAACAGTATAGGGTAAAGTTCAATATATATATTTAGTTTGAATTTCTTTATTAGTCACTCTGGTAAATCCTTGTGAAGATTTGTTTTGCAACCAAGATATTCCCTGTACTATAATTTTATAGTATCCTCTTCATCCCCTTTGGCTGATAAAGATGACATTATCAGGTCTTAGTGTACTGTGATTTTTATTTTTACATAGACAAGAGCACATCATTCTGACCAAGTTGCGCACTGTGTTGAGTAATTAGCAGCTATGTGCAAATACTCCTAGGGAAGTAAGAGTGTAGAAATCATTTCACATATAAGTCAGCTCATATACCAGACCCAGAAGGCCAGAGATAATGAAAGGGTATTTTGGAAAGATGAATGTGTATGTAAATTAAGGAAAGTCTTTTAGATATATTTTCCTTGGTGTGGATAATTTAATGCAGATATTTTTACCTCAAATGTGTTATTAAACTTCATGATTAATCTACTTAATTAAGATCTTTCAGATCCTGAAATATTTAAACTCTAAGCAATTACAAAATTAATTCTAATTACTACTTACATTACTGTTATAATTTGGTGCCAAAGCTGTCTTGGTTTTAGAGGCATTTTGAAACATTGCTTATTTTTATACTATATAATTTTTTTGGTATCATTAATCTACAATTACATTAAGAACATTATGTTTACTAGGCTCCCCCCTTCAACAAGTCCCACCCACATACCCCTTCACAGTCACTGTCCATCAGTGTAGTAAGATGCTGTAAAATCACTACTTGTCTTCTCTGTGTTGTAGAGCCCGCCCTCTACCCCCCCACACACATTATACATGCTAATTGTAATGCCTCCTTTCTTTCTCCCCACCCTTATCCCTCCCTTCCCACCCATCCTCCCCAGTCCCTTTCCCTCTGGTAACTGTTAGTCCATTCGTGGGTTCTGTGATTCTGCTGTTTTGTTCCTTCAGTTTTTCTTTGTTCTTATACTCCACATATGAGTGAAATCATTTGGTACTTGTCTTTCTCTGCCTGGCTTATTTCACTGAGCATAATACCCTCTAGCTCCACCCATGTTGCTGCAAATGGTAGGGTTTGTTTTCTTCTTATGGCTTCTTATGGCTGAATAATATTCCACTGTATTCACAGTGTATATGTACCACATCTTATATAATTTGAGGAAGATTATTTTATAGACTATTAATAACCTAATGTAAAATACATATGATTTAATGCATTTTCATAGAAAATCATTTGTGTATTCTACTTAACATATGTGTTTTTTATTTCAGTAAAAATATATAAAAAGTTCAGATCTATCCTTATACAAACAAGTATTTGATTTCTAAAGTTTCCATTTATTAAAACACTTCCATTAATTCATTCTTTCATGCCCAATCTCTAAGGTATAATCTCAGGGATTGATAAAGGAGTTATTCCTGTGGAAAAACATGGTTCAATTTTGAGAGACCAAACTTTAAATAAGCACAGTGAGTTCATCTTATTCATATTAAGATCTAAAGCCAACATAAATGCTGAAATTTTTGAATAATCACATTACTCTTGGAAAGGTTCCATGTAGGAGACTACATTCCATCTCATGAAAATACCCTTTCTAGTTTTTCCTCCGGAATCAGGATAGCTCATTATCTTACTGGATATAATAGCAGTTAGGGTCCCACCAAGAAAACTACTCTTGTCTGGTCTGGTAATAAAAAAGCTGAGAGGACAAACAAGCTTAAGACTATGGGACTGTTAGAGCAAAGGGAGGAAGTAGGGCAAAGCCAGGGTCACCCACAGGAAACTGAAGAATAGCAGCCTTACAGATGATGCAGCTGGAGGCAAAGAAGGCAAAGAAATACTCTTGCTTTTCTTTCTGCCATAGACTCCCATTGGCAGAACCTGACTGGAAGCTAGTGGCCACACGGAGCTTGGGAAATACAGCCTTTGGGTTTCAACTCCTTCAAGTTAGAGAGGGGAGGTCCTGCAGGCCCAGAATTGACATAAGCACCAAGTAGCTGGCTTGCATTTGGAAGGCCAGATTGTATGGAAAACACCTGTCTTCAAACAATAGAATCACAGCCTGTGAAGATGTCACAGTATAATAAATACTCGAACCAAGATTGGTTCTGTGATTCCAGAAAGAAGAATTTAGCAAAAATGCCTGCCTTGACTTCTATTTATCATTCCCATCCCTCTCCCTCTACTTACTTCCCACCTCTCTCCTATCTCCTCCCCTCAAACTGGGCTAAAGGGAAATGTGAGTGACAGTATTGCTTTTTTAAAAACCAACATAAAAATAGAGCATGAAAAAAATTTTCAGTGCCTGTGAGGAAAAGAGATAAAGCATTCAGGATCATGTATTCATGAAAGTGTTCGGCAAAAGGAAGTAAAAAAAATTTATTAAAACCCTCATGAAAGAGTGAATCTTAAGGAGATAGTGTCCTCAAAACCTGGTTATGACTACTTAAAACTTATTTCTTCACCTACCAGAAGCCAATCATTTGTCAACCACAACCTGTAGTGATAAAAATTTTAAATGAGTTCACTAATCTTGGGATCACTGTTTCACAACTGGAAGGGCCTGTAGAGAATATCTAGTGACAAAATTAGGGTGACCATGTATCCCAGTTTGCTAAGGAAAGTCCCAGTTTACATCTGTTATAATCAAAATAGTACTATTTTATACTATGTTATATACACCTGATATAGTCACAGTGTGCTTTCTCACTCAAGTGTCACAGTTTAGATAATAAATATGACCACTCTTTCATACCCCATGTTTCCTGACATCAAGGTTGCTGACAACTTTTCAATTTTCTGATTCCCAATCTATTGTTCTTTATACTAGACTAATGTGCTTCCATAAAGGAATCAATATTGATGAGCAACTAATCTTGGGTCTTTTGATCAGGAGGTTGAGTCCTACCTTGAATCCATTTTCCTCCTGTAGTGGATTGCTAGGGTTCTTGATGGAGGTAAGTGAAGAACCACATTATCAGGCTTTCTCTATTGGCTCAGATTTTCCTTCCTAAGGCCATAACCCAGGTGTTATCATAAAACAAAAGTTAACAAGCAAATACTTTTCTTCTTTTTTTTCCCAGCTTTATTGAAGTATAATTGACAAAATGAATTGTAATATATTTAAAGTGTACAATGTGGTGATTCAATATATGTATATATTGTGGAAGGATTCCCACCAAGTTAATGAAAATATCTATCACCTTCATAGTTTGTTTGTTTGATGTGAATGGTTAATATCTAGTCTTTTAGCAAATTTCAACTATATGATAAAGTATTATCATGTATAGCAACCATGCTATAAGATCCTTAGACCTTATCAATCTTGTAACTGAAAGCTGGCACTCTTACCAGTCTCTCCCCATTTCCTCCACCAACCAGCCCTTGGCAATCACCATTCTGTTTCTGAGTTTGACTTTTTCTTTTCTTTTTAGATTCCACATACAAGTGATACCATGCAGTTTTTGTCTGCGTTCTGTCTGGCTTATTTCATTTAGTATAATGTCCTCCAAATTCATCCATATTGTCACACATGCAAGATTTCCTTTTATCAGTCTGAATAATATTTCATTGTGTGTGTGTGTGTGTGTGTGTCTATACATATATCACAACTTTTTTATATGTTGGCAGACATTAGGTTGCTCCCATACATTATCTGTTGTGAATAATGCTGCAGTGGACATGGGAATACATATATCTCTTTGAGATAGTATTTTTTTAGGATATGTACCCAGAAGTGGGATTGCTGGATCATATAGTAATTCTATTTTTAATCTCTTGAGGAACCTTTCTACTGTTTTCCATAGTGTCTATCTGAGTTTACATTCCCACCAACAGTGTACAGAGGTTCTCATTCCTCCACATTATTGTCAGCTTTTGTTATCTCTTGTCTTTGATTATAGCCATTCTACAGGTATGAGGGTGATATCTCATTGTAGTTATCATTCATTTCCCTGATTAGTAGTGTTATGTATGTTTTCATAGGCCTGTTGGCTATTTGTATGTTTGGAAGAATGTCTATTCAGGTCTTTTGCCCATTTTTAAATTAAGGCATTTGGTTTTCTTGCTCTTGAGTTTTATGAGTTCCTTATATATTTTGGATATTAATTCCTTTTTGAATATATGACTTGCAAATATTTTCTTCCATTCCTTGGGTTACCATTATATATATATAGTTTTTGGTATCATTAATCTACAATTACATGAGGAACATTATGTTTACTAGACTCCCCCCATCACCAAGTTCCCCCCACACATACCACATTGCAGTCACTGTCCATCAGAATAGTAAGATGCTGTAGAATCACTACCTGTCCTCTCCGTGCTGTACAGCCCTCCCTATGCCCCCCACCCCACATTATGCAAGCTAATCATAATGCCCCCTTTCTTTTCCCCCTGCCTTAGCCCTCCCTTCCCACCTGTCCTCCCTGGTCCCTTTCCCTTTGGTAACTGTAAGTCCATTCTTGGGTTCTGTGAGTCTCCTGCTGTTTTGCCGCTTCAGTTTTTTCTTTGTTCTTATACTTCACAGATGAGTGAAATCATCTGATACTTGTCTTCCACTGCCTGGCTTATTTCACTGAGCATAACACCCTCTAGCTCCATCCATGTTGTTGCAAATGGCAGAATTTGTTTTTTTCTTATGGCTGAATAATATTCCATTGTGTAAATGTACCACATCTTCTTTATCCATTCATCTACTGATGGACACTTAGGTTGTTTCCATTTCTTGGCTATTGTAAATACTTCTGCGATAAACATAGGAGTGCATATGTCTTTTTCAAACTGGGCTGCTGCATTCTTAGGGTAAATTCCTAGGAATGGAATTCCTGGGTCAAATGCTATTTCTATTTTGAGCATTTTGAGGAATCTTCATACTGTTTTCCACAATGGTTGAACTAATTTACATTAACACCAGCAGTGTAGGAGGGTTCCCCTTTCTCCACATCCTTGCCAGCATTTGTTGTTGTTTGTCTTTTGGATGGTGGTGATCCTTACTGGTGTGAGGTGATATTTCATTGTGGTTTTAATTTGCACTTCTCTGATGACAAGTGATGTGGAGCATCTTTTCATGTGTCTGTTGGCCATTTGAATTTCTTCTTTGGAGAAGTGTCTGTTCAGTTCCTGTGACCATTTTTTGATTGGATTATTTGCTTTTTGTTTGTTGAGGTGTGTGAGCTCTTTATATATTTTGGATGTCAACCTTTTATCAGATCTGTCATTTACGAATATATTCTCCCATACTGTAGGATGCCTTTTTGTTCTATTGGTGGTATCCTTCCCTGTACAGAAGCTTTTCAGTTTGATGTAGTCCCACTTGTTCATTTTTGCTTTTGTTTTCCTTGCCCAGGGAGATATGTTCATGAAGAAGTCGCTCATGTTTCTGACAAAGAGATTTTTGCCTATGTTTTTTTCTAAGAGTTTTATGGTTTCATGACTTACATTCAGGTTTTTGATTCATTTTGAATTTACTTTTGTGTATGGGGTTAGACAATGATCCAGTTTCATTCTCTTACATGTAGCTGTCCAGTTTTGCCAGCACCAGCTGTTGAAGAGGCTGTCATTTCCCCATTATATGTCCATGGCTTCTTTATCATATATTAATTGACCATATATGTTTGAGTTAGTATCTGGACTCTCTATTCTGTTCCACTGGTGTGTGGGTCTGTTCTTGTGCCAGTATCAAATTGTCTTGATTACTGTGGCTTTGTAGTAGAACTCGAAGTTGGGAAGCAAGCTCACTCTGCTTTATTCTTCCTTCTCAGGATTGCTTTGGCTATTCGGGGTCTTTTGTGGTTCCATATGAGTTTTAAAACTATTTGTTACAGTTCATTGAAGAATGTTGTTGGTATTTTGATAGGCATTGCATAGAATCTGTAGATTGCTTTAGGCAGGATGGCCATTTTGACGATATTAATTCTTCCTAGCTAAGAGCATGGAATGAGCATCCATTTTTTATGTCCTCTTTAATTTCTCTTAAGAGTGCCTTGTAGTTTTCAGGGTATAGGTCCTTCACTTCCTTGATTAGGTTTATTCCTAGGTATTTTATTCTTTCTGATGCAATTGTGAATGGAATTGTTTTCCTGATTTCTCCTTCTGTTAGTTCATCATTAGTGTATAGGAAAGCAACAGATTTCTGTGTGTTAATTTTGTATCCTGCAACTTTGCTGAATTCAGATATTAGTTCTAGTAGTTTTGGAGTGGAGTCTTTAGGGTTTTTAATGTACAATATCATGTCATCTGCAAATAGTGACAGTTTGACTTCTTCTTTACCAATCTGGATGTCTTGTATTTCTTTGTTTTGTCTAATTGTCATGGCTAGGACTTCCAGTACTTTGTTGAATAAAAGTTGAAAGAGTGGGCATCCCTGTCTTGTTCCTGATCTTAGAGAGGAAAACCTCTCAGCTTCTCACTGTTAAGTATGATGTTGGCTGTGGGTTTGTTGTATATGGCCTTTATTATGTTGAGGTACTTGTCCTCTATACCCATTTTGTTAAGAGTTTTTACCATGAATGGATGTTGAATTTTGTCAAATGCTTTTTCAGCATCTATGGAAATGATCATGTGGTTTTTATCCTTCTTTTTGTTGCTGTGGTGGATGATGTTGATGCATTTTCTAATGTTGTACCATCATGGCATCCCTGAGATGATTCCCATTTGATCATGGTGTATGATCCTCTTGAAATATTTTTGAATTCAGTTTGCTAATATTTTGTTGAGTATTTTTGTATCTATGTTAATCAGTTATATTGGTCTATAATTTTCTTTTTTGGTGGGGTCTTTGCCTGGTTTTGGTATTAGAGTGATGCTAGCTTCATAGAATCATTTCAGAAGTATTCCCTCCTCTTCTATTTTTTTGGGAAACGATAAGGAGAATGCATTTTATGTCTTCTCTATATGTCTGATGAAATTCACCAGTGAATCCATCTGGCCCAGGACTTTTGTTCTTGAGTAGTTTTAGGTTTACCGATTCAATTTCTTTGCTGGTAATTGGTCTGTTCGGATTTTCAGTTTCTTCCTTGGTCAGTTTTGGAAGGTTATATTTTTCTAGGAAATTGTCAATTTCTTCTAGGTTTTCCAGCTTGTTAGCATGTTGATTTTCTTAGTATTCTCTAATATTTTTTGTATTTCTGTGGGGTCCATCATGATTTTTCCTTTCTCATTTCTGATTCTGTTGATGTGTGTAGATTCTCTTTTTCTCTTAAAAAGTCTGGCTAGGGACTTATCTATTTTGTTTATTTTTCCAAAGAACCAGCTCTTGGTTTCATTGATTTTTTTCTATTGTTTTATTGTTCTTAATTTTATTTATTTCTTCTCTGATCTTTATTATCTCCCTCCTTCTGCTGACTTTGGGCCTCATTTGTTCTTCTTTTTCCAGTTTCAATAATTGTGACTTTAGACTATTCATTTGGGATTGTTCTTCCTTCTTTAAATAGTCCTGGATTGATGTATACTTTCCTCTTAGAACTGCCTTTGCTGCATCCCACAGAAGTTGGGGCTTTGTGCTGTTGTTTTCATTTGTCTCCATATATTGCTTGATCTCTGTTTTAATTTGGTCATTGATCCATTGATTATTTAGGAGTGTGTGGTTAAGCCTCCATGTGTTTGTGAGCCTTTTTGTTTTCTTTGTACAATTTATTTCTAGTTTTATGCCTTTGTAGTCTGAGAAGCTGGTTGGTAGAATTTCAATCTTTTTAAATATACTGTGGCTCTTTTGTGGGCTAATATATGGTCTATTCTGTAGAATGTTCCATGTGCACTTGAGAAGAATGCGTATCCTGCTGCTTTTGAGTGTAGAGGTCTGTAGATGTCTCTTAAGTCCATCTGTTCTAGTGTGTTGTTCAGTGCCTCTGTCTCCTTACTTATTTTCTGTCTGGTGGATCTGTCCTTTGGAGTGAGTGGTGTGTTGAAGTCTCCTAAAATGAATGCATTGCATTCTATTTCCTCCTTTAATTCTGTTAGTATTTGTTTCACATATGTTGGTGCTCCTGTGTTGGGTGCATATATATTTATAATGGTTATATCCTCTTGTTGGACTGACCCCTTTATCATTATGTAATGTCCTTCTTTATCTCTTGTTACTTTCTTTGTTTTGAATTCTATTTTGTCTGATACAAGTACTGCAACACCTTCTTTTTTCTCCCTATTGTTTGCGTGAAACATGTTTTTCCATCCCCTGACTTTAATCTGTGTATATCTTTGGGTTTGAGGTGAGTCTTTTGTAAGCAACATATAGATGGGTCTTGCTTTTATCCCTTCTATTACTCTGTGTCTTTTGATTGGCACATTCAATCCATTTACATTTAGGGTGATTATTGAAAGATATCTACTTATTGCCATTGGAAGCTTTAGATTCATGGTTACCAAAGGTTCAAGGGTAGCTTCTTTACTGTCTAGCCATCTAACTTAACTCTCTTATTAAGCTATTATAAGACAGTCTGATGATTCTTTATTTCTCTCCCTTCTTATTCATCTGCCTTCATTTTTTATATGTTAGGTGTTTTATTCTGTACTCTTTTGTGCTTCCTTTGACTGCTTTTGTTAATAGTTGATTTTATTTTTTGCATTTAGTTAGCATTTGGTTGGTCTGCTTTCTTTGGTTTGATTTTATTTTCTCTGGTGACATCCATTTAGCCTTAGGAATGCTTCCATCTAGAGCAGTCCCTGTAAAATACCTTGTAGAGGTGGTTTGTGGGAGGCAAATTCCCTCAACTTTTGTTTGTCTGGGAATTGTTTAATCCCTCCTTCATATTTAAATGCTAATCATGCTGGATACAGTATTCTTGGTTCAAGGCCATTCTGTTTCACTGCATTAAATATATCATGCCATTCTCTTCTGGCCTGTAAGGTTTCTATTGAGAAGTCTGATGATAGCCTGACGGGTTTTCCTTTGTAGGTGATCTTTTTTTCTCTCTCTGGCTGCCTTTAATACTCTGTCCTTGTCTTTGATATTTGCCATTTTAATTATTATATGTCTTGGTATTGTCCTCCTTGGGTCCTTTGTGTTGGGAGTTCTGTGGGCTTCCATGGTCTGAGAGACTATTTCCTCCCCCAGTTTGGGGAAGTTTTCAGCAATTATTTCTTCAAAGACACTTTCTCTCCCTTTTTCTCTTCTTCTTCTGGTACTCCTATTATGCAAATATTGTTCTGTTTGTATTGGTCACACAGTTGTCTTGATGTTCTTTCATTCCTAGAGATCCTTTTATCTCTCTATGCCTCAGCTTCTCTGTATTCCTGTTCTCTGATTTGTGTTCCATTAAGGGCCTCTGGTACCTCATCCAGTCTGCTCTTAAGTCCTTCCAGAGATAGATTTATTTCTATATTCTCCTTCCCTACTTGCTCCTTTAGCTCTTGCATATTTTATCTGCAGGTCCATCAGCATGGTTATGACTTTATTTTGAATTCTTTTTCAGGAATATTGGTTAAATTTATCTCCCCAGGCCCTCTCTTCAGGGTTGTCGGGGTAATTCTGGACTGTACCAAATTCTTCTTCCTTTTCATGGCAATAGAGGTAGCTGTAGGCAGGTAGTGCATGTGTCAGCTGGGAGAACAAAGTCCTTTCCTATTTGCTGGTTGGCTCACCCTTCTCCTCTGCCTGTGTTGGTTACCTGTACTCCTGGAGAAGCTTCCTGATTAATCTCCTAAGCTGCCATTGGCAGGGTTGCTGTCAGGTAGCCCAGAGCCCTGTGGGGAGTGTCAGGCCCCCAGTTATGCTCTCCTGTGAGAGTGGCGCCCGTTCGCACCTTGCCCCAGTTTCTTCTTTCTGTGCCAGACAGCTGTGCATTGGTGGTGGCCTTTGGGTCTGGCCCAGGTGGCTGCACACCGGGAGGAGATTTTGGGTGGCTGCTGGGGTCATGGCCACTCCTGGACTGCTCCACCACTGCCACAGGCTCGTGCGGCTGCTCCTGGGCTGCTTCGCCACTGCCTCATGCATGCGCGGCTGCTGTCTGGCTACTAGGTTGCTGTGTTGGGGGCTGCATGGCTGGGCAAACAACTTCCAGGCTGCTTATCTCTTTGAGGGGATTCAGGGCTGTGTTGCCACTTGGGGGGCTGGGGCACCTGATGTTCCTCAGGATTCCCACCTGCTGGGCTGAGTGTGCTGGGATGCTTCCGTCCAGCTGTTAGGCCCCTGTCCCTTTAAGACTTTTAAAAAGCTCTCGCTTTTCTTTTGTCTTAGGGGAGCCTGTTGCAGGGACCTGCTTGCAGATTTTGCTTTTCCATTTCTCTAATATCCAGTACACCATGCAGCGTGTGTCTGCGCTCCTGGTGCAGATTACTAGGGCTGGTTATTTAGCAGTCCTGGGCTTTCACTCCGTCCCTGCTCTGACTCCTTTCCTCCTGCTGGGGAGCTGTGGTGGGGGGAGCACTTGGGTCCCTCGGGCCATGGCTTCTATCTTACCCTCTTCATGAAATGCTGAGTTCCTGCAGATGTAGATGTAGCCTGGCTGTTGTACTGTACCCACTCGTCTCTCTTTTAGGAATAGTTGTATTTTTTGTATTTTCAAGAATATATATGGTTTTGGGAGGAGATTTCTGTTGCCCTACTCACACCACCACTTGGCTCCTCCCTCTACCATTATATTTTGTTGATATTTTTCTTTGCTGTGTAGAAGCTTTTTATTTTGTATATTTTGGTATAAAATCCTTTATTTATTTTGTCCTTGTATATATACTTGTTTATTTTGGCTTTGTTGCCTCATCCAAAATATCATTACCAAGACCAATGTCAAGGAGCTTATCCTCTGTGTTTTCTTTCATTTTAATGGTTTCAGATTTATGCTCAAGTTTTTAATTTACTTAAAGAAGTTAATTTTTGTGTTTGATATAAGATAGGAGTCCAATTTCATTCTTTTACATGTGGAATCCAGTTATTCCAACACCATTTATTAACAAGACTATGTTTTCTCCATTGTGTATTCTTGGTGCCTTTGTCAAAAAGTAATTGACCATATACGTGTGATTTTATTTTGAGGCTCTTAATTTTCCATTCATCTATGGGCCTGTTTTTATGCCAATACCACACTGTTTTGATTACTATGCCTTATAATATAGTTTGAAATCAGGAAATGTGATGCCTCCAGCTTTGCTCTTGTTAGTCTACATTGCTTTCAGCATCTTTTTTGGTTTCAAGCAAATTTAGGATTGATTTTTCTGTTTCTGTGAAAAATGACATTGGGACTTTGATTGAGATTGCACTGAATCTGTAGATCACTTTGGGCAATAAGGATGATTAATTATTTTAATCCATGAATACAGAATGTCTTTCCATTTATTTGTATCTTCTTCAATTTTTTTATAAATGCTTTGTAGTTTTCAGTGTATAAATTATTCCTTCTGTGGGTAAATTTATTCCTAAGTATTTTATCATTTCTTATACTATTATAAATGGGGTTGTTTTATTTTCTCTTTCTGATAGTTCATAGTTAGTGTATAAAAACATAACTCATTTTTGTATATTGATTTTGTATCTGAAACTACTGAATGTGTTAATCAACTCTAACAGGCTTTTGGTGGAGTCTTTAGGGTCTTCTATACTTAAGGTCATGCCATCTGCAAACAGAGACAATTTTACTTCCTTCCTGATTTGTATGTTTTTTTTCTTGACTAATTGCTCTGTCTAGGACATCCAGTATAGAAGTGGCAAGAACAGGCATCGTTGTCTTGTTTATAGTCTTAGAGGAAAAGCTTTTAGCTTTTCACTGTTGAGTATGGAGTTATTATTGGACTTATCATATATGGCCTATATAAGGTTAAGGTACATTCATTCTATACTTGTTGAGAGTTTTTATTATGAATGGGAGTTGAATTTTGTCAAATGTTTTCTCTGTAACTATTGAGATGAGCGTATGGTTTTTGTCCTTCATTCTGTTAATGTGGTTGATTGGTGTATGTTGAACCATCCTTGTATCCCATGGATAAATCCTACTTGATAATGGTGTGATCCTCTTAATGTGCTATTGAATTCATTGTGCTAGTATTTTGTTGTGGACTTTTGCATTCATGTCTACAAAGGATATTGGCCTGTAATTTTCTTTCCTTGCAATGTCCTTGTCTGGCTTTAGTACCAGGGTAATATTGACCCCCCATAAGTGGAGTTTTGGAATGTTGTCTCCTCTTCGATTTTTTAGAAGAGTTTGAGATGAATTGGTATTCTTTAAATATTTGTTAAAATTCATCAGTGAAGCCATCTTATCCTGGAATTTTCTTTGTTGGTAGTTCTTATTACTGATTCCATTTCTTTATTAGTAATTGGTCTATTCATATTATCTATTTCTTCATGATTCAGTCTTGGCAGGTTGTATGGTTAAGAATTTTTACATTTCTTTCAGGTTATCCAATTTATTGCTATATAATTGTTCATAGTTGTCTCTTATGATGCTTATTATTTCTGTAGTATCAGTTGTAATGTTTCCTTTCATTGCTGATTTTATTTGAGTCTTCTTTTTTTCTTAGTCTTGCTAAAGGTTTATCAATTTTATCTTTACAAAAATCCAGCTCTTAATTTTACTGAACTTTTTTGTTGTATTTCTAATTTTTATTTTATTTATTTCTGCCATGAACTTTATTTCCTTTCTTGTGGAGGGCCAGAAGCAGTATCACCCAGAAGTGATATCACCCTGAAAGTGACATTACTGGATCTGGGCACCAAGAAGTGATACCACTGGAAGTGACATCACCAGAAGCAGAAGTGACACAAGATATGAGATCAGCCCAGAAGTGATATCATTGGGAGCCTGTCTATATAAGCTGTGTTCAGAAATAAAATTGTGTTACTTGTCCACTACCAGCGGTCAGTGGACCTCCTGATCCCGACTTTGGTTTCCATGTCTTTCTTATATCTTTCTCTGTGTTTCCCTTAATCTCCTCATCCACTCCTCTCAGGTTTAGCTGGTTTGTGGAGCTGGTCTCTGCACTTCCTTCTACTAACTTTGGGGACAGTTTGTTCTTTTGGTTCCTTGAAGAGTAAAATTAGGTGTTTATTTGCTTTTGCTTTTCTTAATGCAGATGTTTATTGCTATAAAATTCCCTCTTAAAAACGCTTTTGCTGCATCCCATAAATTACCATTTCATTTTTTTCAAGATGTTTTTTTATTTCCCTTTTGATTTATTCTTTGACCCATTGGTTTTTTCAGGAGCATTTTGTTTAATATCCACATATTTGAGAATTTTTCAGTCTTCCTCTTGGTACTTATTGCTGCTTTCATATTACAGTAGTCAGAAAAGATGCTTGATATGATTTCAATCTTCTGACGTTTGTTAACGCTTGTTTTGTGGCCTATCCTGGGGAATATTCTTGAGAATAATGTGTATTCTGCTATTGGGTAGAATGTTCTTTATATGCCTTTTATGCCCATATAGTCTAACTGTAGTTTAAGTCTACTATTTCCTTATTGATATTCTGTCTGGACATCTATCCATTGTTGAAAGTGGGATATTGAAGTCCCCCACTATTCTTGTAATGATATCTATTTCTCACATCAGATTTGTTAATATTTGCTTTATATATTAAGGTGCTCAGAACAATTTAGAATTGTTATATCTTTTTGATGAGTTGACCCTTTATCAATATATGTGACCTTTGTCTTTGGTTGAAGTTTTTAATTTAAAGTCTATTTTGTCTAATATATGTATAGTCACCCTGTTCTCCTTTTGGTTTCTTGCCTGGAATATCTTTTTGCCATCCATTAACATTCGATCTTTGTGTACCCTTACTGCATCTTTTTAGGTGGCATATAGTTGGGTCTTATTTTTTGTTATCCATTCAGTCACTCTGTGTCCTTTGATTGGAGAATTTCGTGCATTTACATATAAAATAATTGTTAATACACATGGACCTACTATTGCTGTTCATTGTTTTCTAGCAGTTCTGTAGTTCCTTTGCTCCTTTATGTCTCCCTTGCTCCCTTCCTTCATGATTTGATGATTTCCTGCAGTGGGATGCTTTGAATCCTTTCTTCATATCTTATATGTACCTACTATAGGTTTTGTGTATCTACTATAGCTTTGTGGTTACTTTGAGGCTTACATAAAACATGTAACAGTCTAAAGTGACAACTTCAAATGCATACAGAAACTCTGTATTTTTACAGTCTCCACAGTTTATGTTTTTGATGTCACAATTTATGTCTCAAAATTGTGTCCATTAACATATTATTGTAGTTAATACTTTTTTCTTCTAACCTTTTTATAAGAATTATTAGTGATTTATATGCCATCATTACAAAATTAGATTCTGAATTTAATGATATATTTATGTTTACCAGTGAGTTTTATACTTTGAAATGTTTCTAATTCACATCTTTTCAATTCAGCTTAAAGAATTCCCTTTAACATTTCTTGTAAGGCCAATCTAGTGGTGATGAACTCCTTCAGATTTGGTGTTCCTGGGAAATCTTTATCTCTTTTTCATTCCTGACAGATAAATTTGCTAGGTAGAGTATTCTGGGTTGGCAACTTCTTTTCTTTCTGCACTTTGAATATGTCATACTACTTCCTTCTGGCCTGTAAGATCTCTGCTGGCCATAATCTTATGAGGGTTTTCTTGTATATAACAAGTCACTTCTCGTGCTGCTTTTAAGATTCTTTATCAGACTTTTACTTAATTACAATATGTCTTGGTTTGAGTCTCCATGGACTTACCTGATAATTTATGGACTTTTGGGATGTCTGTTTTTTCAGGTTTTCAGCCATTATTTCTTCAAATGCATTTTCTGTTTCATTCTCTCTCTCTTTTCTTTCTGGGACCCCTATGATGTGAATGTTGATCTGCTTGATGTCTCATAAACCCCTTAAGCTATTTTCACTCTTTTTTCTTACTGATGCTCTGATTGGGTGATTTACACTGCTGTCTTCAAGTTCATTGATCCTTTATTTCACTTGATTTAATTTGGTGATGAGACCTCTATTAAATTTTTCACTTCGGTTATTATATTCTTCAGCCCTATGATTTCTATTTGGTACTTTAAAAATATTTTTATCTCTGTTGAAATTCTCACTTTATTCATGCATTGCTCTCCCAACCCAAGTGAGAATCTTTATAACTGCTATTTTGAAATTTTTGTCAGATCAGAAATATTTGTCACTTATCTCCATTTCATTAAGGAAAGTTTCTGGATATATGTCTTGTTCTTTTGTTTGTTAAATATTCCCATGTTTCTTCATTTCCTTGACTTTTCCTTGGTATTTGTACATTAGATAAAACATGTAGGAGATGAACAATTTTACTTAGCTCCTGTTTGCCTCTCAAACTTTGGTGATTGTCCAAGCCACCATCTTTTTTCACAGCAGCTTCTAGTTGGTCAGGGTATGCTCCAAACCTGATCAGTATCTCAAAGGTGTAGAAAATGCTTAAATGCCCATTCAGGCTCTCCAAGAAATACTAATTGCCTGCACCTTCAGCTCCCTGATACAGGCTAATTGGGAACCTGAACTTCAGGCAGTAGTAGGGAAAGTCCAGACAAGATGTATGCTTTCTAGTACCAGAGAAACCAAGAGCTGGGTGTTTCTGCTTACTCTGTGTTGTCTCAGAGGGTAAGTCACTCGCAGTGACTGGGTACCCATATAGCATCACCTTTTTTGTGTGTGTGTGTGTGATCTAGGGGACTGGTGAATGCTGAACCCCATCAGTTCCTAGAGCTAGTGTTTTGTGAACCAGTCCCTCAGAGGTGGCAGCCATACATCAGTTGGGCTACTAGATGTGTGAACAAACTCTTTCCAGGGAGAAGCCGGAGACTTGGTTATACTGTTGTAGTGAGCCAGGGTGGCCTCCTGTCTGGCCACCTTGGTGATGTCCTCTATATGTCATTCTTAAGGGGCAAAATCTCTTCTTTGGGACCATCCAGTGCTTATTCTCATCTGAGCACCTCTGTCTGAGTCTTGCCGAACACCACAAATATTTTATTTTAAATTGGCATTGAGAAGAAACACCTAGAATCAAATCTAGCCACATAGTCTCAAATCAACCCAGGAGGTAAGAAAATCTAAAATATACAAGTTTGGCAAGCACCTTTGTGTCCCTAATAACCAAAAAGTACTTTTACCTTCATCCTGTGCTCCTTACATAAAGATTAAAGAAAAAGTTTTAATAGGTAATCCACTGTACCTTCAAGCAGAAAATAGGTAACAATGCTTCTGTTAAATGACCAACTACAGCACCATCTCTAAGTGTCTTGCACAATGCTTAGAGATTTTGCCCCTACAAATCCTCATAACAAATAGAATCCTTATTCTTGATGGTGAATATCTAACTCCTTTTTCACCTCTGTCCAGCTCCTATTAACATAATACCTCTGAAAGACCTCTGACCCAATCAAAATACAAGTCCTAAAAAAATTAATATGACTTTGGAGGGGGGAAGGTGAATCTTAAAATTGCTTCAATAAGGGAGCAGTTTTCAAGTCCTGGGCCAGAAAACATTTCTGATGTATATCCTAAAAGAATACAAATAATCAGGCCTGTGTAGAGAATGATAAGTTATGCAAGCATAGGCAAAGAGCCTCACAAAGAATGTACTCAGAAAGCAGTGTGGAAAGTGTTTTGGGGTGCTTTAAAATCAGTTTGAAAAGTTCTGTAAATATGGTGGAAAGGAAAAGAAGACATATTGAGCAATGAACGGCATTAGTCTGAACTGCACTAAACCCAGTCTGAAAAAAATCCCAGAAGTTCAACTAAAAGTACACTGAAGCACTTCATCAAAATAGGAACATAACTATGAGACCTTTTCTTGTAGGTGCATTTCATTCAAAACTATTAATCCTGCTTTCTTGGATAATGTTGAGAAACAACTCAGTCTTGAATGTATTTGTGTGAGTCTGAATTTTTAAGTCAGATAATTTTTTTCTTGACATTTATTTTAGATGGATTATATAAGTATACTTGTGTGAAACTGTTTTTCACTTCACAATCTGCTTGAAATTAGTATCCCACAAGATTAACTGAATGGGTGTTGCAAAGCAATACAAAACATGAAAACAAAAGCTGAGATTCCATTGTTGAATAAATTGGAAAACATGTTCACATGTTCTTTCACTGCAAGTTCATGTGAAATATTTAATGTCTCCTATAGACAATGACTTCCTAAAGGGGATGAGTTTCAACCTGCAATTTTCTTCAAACTTATTTGATCACTGATTTCCCCCTCCATACATCCTTGATTTTATGCTAAATATATATCCATATATGTAGAAATGCTTCCATTCCACAGAAAATGATTCGAAAATGCTGATATCTAAGATGACTGATGACTGACAAGGAGTCAGGAATCTTTATGTATATTTTGTACTTTTTGGAATTTTTGGTAGAATAAATGTTTCCCCTCCTGAGATAATGAAGAGGCTGAATGGACTACATGTTTTCCTAGCACAGATGGCCAATTTGAGGTGCTTTGGCAAGCAACTTTGTGTCCCTAATAACAAAAAAGTACTTTTATCTTCATCTTGTAAAACATCAGACAGCATGAAATTGATAAGCAGTTCAAAAATAATGTCTCTTATCCTTTTGAAATTACATTCAGAAAAACCTGAAGATGCTTTGTAATTACTGCCGTAATGTTTCAGAGGTTATTAGATTAATAGGAGCTGGACAGAAGTAGAAAAGGAGTTAGATGTTCATCATCAGGAATAAGGATTCTATTTGCTGTGAGGCAGCAGCATTTAGCCATTGGGTTTGGTAAGTATATTTGTTCTGAAGTCAGAATTAGATTTGTTGAATTTTAAACATAGGGAAGTACATTTTCCTGAAGATAAGAATATATACATTAGCTAATGTGGACTGTAATTGTAAAAGTTGCCCCTAGCATATGGAATGTGACAGTAGAAATAATAACTATGATACATTGTTTTTATTTGGTTAAGTTTTGCTTCAGACCTGTTGGGTTCAACAAGGGAGAGAAAGAGATGAAGGTCAAGATCTGGTTATTTTTGCAGATGACTACAACACACACACACATACACACACACGCAGACAAAGAAGGTTCATTAAACTTTGAGCTATATTCCATTTGGCAGGAAGCTTTGCTATTAGAAATAATTCTACTTTCATATTAACTTTGCTTCTTCATTGAGCATGTTAATCATCTTTTAAAGTTTACCTTTAGAAACATCATAAATACATTAAACAGCATTAATTGAAAGTACTAATTTAATTCAAGTACTTGTGTGGAAACCTACTGTTTGCAAAGCTTCAGTGAATACATGGATAAATAAAATAACATTTCTAGGGAAAATGGAAGTTCCTATGGCCAGGATCCTCACCTGATCCTAAACTACTTGGTGATGTAATTGGCATAATGTGTAATTGTAAATGGCCTACTGTACACAGTAGGCCAATGCTTACACACCCATTGGCAATGAGCCATTATTGTCAGTGTTACTGAATAAAGAGCTCTGCCCAGTGTTCTTCCCATATGCAGAGATGGAGATGGACTGCAAACACCTCAGAGGCAGATGTGATTTCCAGGGCTTGACCTGTTACGGTGAGAATAAAACTTAGTAAAAGCCCTTAATAACATACCAGTGAAAGGCAGGAAGAATTTTCTTTAGAGCCATTAGTAGTAGAGAGCCCTTATGGAGCGGGAAGAGCCCCTATATCCAAAGATGCATGGTACATAGATGGCGCCAGCTGTGGGCAGTCCCTGAAATGGAGGTCTAAGACTGAGACATTATGGATGGAAGAGTCATACTGTATTTCACTGGTATATGTCGCTGCCCCCAGTAAGCATTGTAGTTCCTCAGTAGTAGAGAGGGCACTACACTGCTGTAGATATGTGCCCCAATTGGCCAGTGTATGTGTCTGTGCCATGCCACTCTGTGGTTTTGGGTCTAGTCTCACACCCTGCCCATAATGGCATAGGTGGTTATTACTTTTATCAGGGCCATTCTGGTGATGGACTCCATAGCCAGCAAGGTGTGGTACATGGCATCCAATATGAGGGGAAGAGCAGTCAATTGGCAGAGTTGTGGGCAGTGTGGCTTTTGATCAGCCAGGAGCCCACTCCAATAGTTGTCTGCACTGACAGCTGGGCTGTCTATCGAGGCTTGACTCTGTGGCTACTGATAGAGTACTATGCCAACCTGTTGGTTGGTGACTGACCCCTTTGGGGGCAAGAACTATGGCAAGACTTATGGGCCTGTGGTCAGACTAAAACAGTTACAGTATACCATCTGATAGTCCATTTGCCGCTGGCATCCCCAGGAAACAATGAAGTAGAGGAGTTGTCCCAAATACATTAGATGGAAGAAAAGCCTTCCTCTGATGTGGCCCAATGGTTACATCGCTTGTTGCATGTGGGGCAGAAGACAATGTGGGCTGTAGCCCATCAGTGGAGCCTACCTTTAACCTTTGAAGAAGTCAGAAGAACCTGGAAGGGGGTTCATTGTGTGTTCTAAAAAGGACTTACACTGAGTCCCACAGCAACCTGGGACAATAGCTAAGGGACTGATGCCCCTTCTCAGGTGGCAGATAGATGATATTGGGCCTCTGCCAGTGTCAGAAGGTTATTGCTATGTCATGAATTGTGTGGACACAGCTACTGAACTTCTGATTGCTTTTCTTGTATGTTGCAAAGACCAGCAAATGACCAAAAGAGGCCTAGAGCATCTCTTTGCAACCTATGGCTGACCACAGGCAAATGAGAGTGATCAGGGTACCCACTTTACTGGACATGTACTACAAGAATGGATGCAATAATTAGGGATAAAGTGGAAGTTTCATATACTAGGGCAGACATAATAGGTACAGTGGTTTGTTAAAATCTGGTCTGAAGTCAGACACCAGTAGTCTTTGGGGCTGACTTATGGACAGTGCTATGGCATTTGAATGAGAAGCCCAGAAGAGGGCATTAAGCCCCATGGACATGCAAACACACATTGCTGCCTCACCTATACAATTGCAAATACAAACCAGGGAGGAATTGTTGAAGCCAGGGTTTGGCCACCAGAATAGTATCTTGCTGTCAGCACTGACTACGGTAAACCCCAGAGACTCTGTTTAGTGGATGTGATCTTTGACATTTTGACACATGGACTACTGATGATGGCCCTCCTGGGACCTTGGGGACAAGGCCTGGAGGCTGGCCTCTTATGTAGTCCTGCGGCAGAGTTGTCCCTGAAGATCATTGTAGTGTACCCTAAATCGCCAGAAGATAAGGGCATCTTACCATGGAGTTTTGTTTTATCTTTACGGCTGGTACATGCACCTCCAGTAGCACTATATATAGACTCCTCAGTAACCCCCATGGGGAGAGGGGTAAAGGTATGGTATACTAGACCCAAATGGGTCCCCCTTCCTGCCACAGTCCCATCACAGGACCACTCTCTTGCATGCATCCTACCTGATGGGCAAGATTTGCCTATGTTGGCATCTTTAAAACATGTGTCTTAAAGCCTTTAAGGTTAATCTCCTCTAAGGTCTTTGTGGATTGGGCACACATTCTACCAAAAACTGCTATTTGCTAGGTATTCATGGAGCTCCCTATTAGCACCATTACTGGCATCCCATGGAAAGTGCAAATTATGAACTGGGACAGGTTTGAATACAGTTGGAATGACTACTTGGTGGCAATTGATTTCCTCAGGCTTGAGGATTATTATAATTTTTGTTATCTGTTGAGGATTATTATAATTTTTGTTATCTGTATCATATTTTTGTTATTATCTCTATGTTGTTATCCTGTTGCTGCTGTGGAATCTGGTTACAATGCTCCAGCTTTCTTGTACAGGGACCATCGTGGAAGATTCAGGGCACATAGATTGTGAGGCAAGAATCCTGGAGGGGTGGACTGTAGGGAAAATGGAAGTTCCTATGGCCATGATCCTCACCTGACCCTAAACTAGTTGATGATGTAATTGGCCTACTGCTAGGCCACTGCTTACATACCTGTTGGCGATGAGCCACTATTGTTGGTGTTTCCATGTAAAGAGCTCTGCCCAGTGCTGTGCCTGGAGGCAGAAGTGGAGACAGATTGCAAATGCCCCAGAGGCAGTGACTCCAGCACTTGACCTGCCACCATGAGAATAAAGCTTGGTGTAAACCCTTTTACCCCTAACATTCCCTTGTTGCTATTCAGTTTCATTGAATCCAGAGTGAACTTGCCCTGGGAGGCAATCCCCCTCAGGTGAGAAAGTCTTTAATCTCAAGGAGTTTATGATTGTTTTGGGAGAATTGATAAGAAAGTACAAAACAACAATGAACAGGTTACAGTTACAGCAGTTCCCATTAGAGAGGGCTGACAGGAAGGGGTAAATTCCTAGCACATAAAGGGATGAGAAAAGGCTTTACACGGATAGTGGCATTTGACATGGACTTTGAAGGCTGAAGTCCAATTTTGAAAGGTGTGCTTAGTAGGCAGGAGATAGACAACAAACAATTGAAGAGAGCTGGAAAATTGGGGGAGTATTTGAGAAAAAGCAAGTCATCTAGTTTAGCTGAAGTTAGAGTAAGTGTAACTGAGTAAAGGGAAACAGAGGTAGAAAAGCAATTTGTGAAAGACTGTATCCGTCAGCACAGGCACAGTGACACTGCAGTGACAAAGGACTCTCCAAACTCAGGACTTCACCAGGCTTATTTCTTACTTGCCTCATGTTCCCTCTATGGGCTCCTGGCAGCTCTGCCCCTGGCATCTTTGCTCTGGGCCCAGATTGAAGAACCTTCCCTGCCTGGGATATCACCAGTTCTGGCTGAGGGAGGAGAATATGGCATACCTATACAAGGGCTCTCATGGTATCTGCTTGGCAGTGCATGTGCTGTTCCTGCTCACATTTCACTGACCAAAGCAGATCATGTGGCCAAACCTGCCATCCGTGCAGGAAGGGGTATAAAATCCTCTTACAGGAAGGGACAGCAGATATTTTGAGCCATTTACCAAAAGCCTTGGAAATCAGCATGAGTCTTTTGCACTTAACTCTTTAAGTGTTTAGAAGGCTTGGCAAGTTTCTGGACAAGAGCATACGGTTTGGTTAAAAATCAGGGTGGCTATTTGTGGATAAAATGAGAGTTTCTGTGGCCAGGATTCTCACCTGGCTGTGGCTGACTAGCTCATAGCACACCTGTGGGCAATACATGACTGTTGATTCTATAAAAAGAGCTCTGCCCAGTGCTCTGGGCGTGACACAGTGGCAGGGCTGCAAGGCTGCAGGAGAGCAGAGCAGAGGCTGGAGTGGTGGCAGTGCCGAAGACAGAGGCCTAGAGGATGGCTGTGTGGGATGACTGTGTGGACAGAGGAGCCCAGAGGACAGTTGCGCAGACAGAGGGGCCCAGAGGCAGAGACCAGCTTGCTACATGCAGACTCGCTCTGAGTGAATGGGATTTTAGTGACTGACCTGCCACCTGGAAATAAAGTTGGGCATAACCCTTTCACTCCAAGAATGTTTTGCTGTCGATTTCTTTGGTCACACTGAGTCCATAGCAAACCTGCCCGGGGCTGAAACACATTGGCAAGACAATTGGTGAAAGTCAGCAGGATTCATTGTTGACCAAGGAAAAAGACAGGTTGCCCTTATGGGAGGGGTGCTTCAGTGGCTGCCCCTGTGAATGGGGAGACACTGGATCATCCCCCAGTGGGTATGTGGTCTGAGGTGGCTTGCCTCCTAGAGGACTGGGCCCCACCCCAGGAATGGAGGCAAGTGGAGGTGACACCTGAGGCTGCAGGGGTGGCCCTTGGTATAATAAGTAGATCCTTTGAGAAGCAGACTGCCCAGGAGGCAGCAGGGACTGTGGGTTGGCTGCTTCTCACAGTTTTAAAAAGTCTACAGAGGAGACCCAAGAAATGGCAGCATGAGAACGTGAGCTGCAAACCTCTGTGGGTTCCCTGAGGAAGGAGATGGCCTGGATGCGGGAGGAGGCAGCACGAGAGCACCGGCAGTGAGGTGCCATTGGAAACAAGACGGCAGCGCTGCCAGGTGTTCTGAAGGAGGAAGAGGCCATCAAGGAAAAAGGCGAACTCTTGAGGGAAGGACAGGCAGAGGTGGTGCGAGAATGTCAGCTGCAAAGCACTGAGGTGAAGGTAAGAGACCTTCTGAAGACTGAGCAGGCATTGTTGCGAGGCACAGTAGCAGAGGAGGCACTCGGGAGGGGAGAGAAAGGTGCCATCAGCCCCAGAAATGGAGGAGCTGGGGAAGGATGAAGGGGTGGTGCTGGAGGCACTGGCCCCTCCTGTATTGAAAGCATGCCCAGTGGTTGTAAAGAAAATAAAGACCCAGCAGCTGAAAGTTCCCCAAGGAGAGGAGCAGCCCCCGCCCCAGGTGGTGGAGCACTCTATGGTCTGCCCCTATGCTCAGGCTGAGTTAGGGGCTGTGGGACTCAGGGGTGGATGGAATTGTTCTGTCAGGATCAGAGATGGGAAAGCTGTCTTCCCTGACAGTGCATCCCGCCTTGAGGCAGCAATTACAAAATACGAGGTGACATGTACAGTAGCTGAAGCAACGAGAACCCGGAAAGAAATAAGACCTGTTACTCACAGGAGGAATTTGAGAAGCCTTGCGAGGGTTACAAGGACCCAGATGTGGGTTGATTTGATACGGGCAGGAGTAGATGGAAGGAAATTAGATGGGAAGCCAAATCGGATCTTACTGGAGCTATGGCAGCAACTGAAACCAGAGCAGCAGTTCCAGCCATTAAGACCAAAGAGGCAGAGGTCAGAGACAGAGCCATGAGTCTGACCTGTGTGCCTGCAAGACCTTTTGCTGGAGAGGCTGGAGAACAATGTTCGAGCTTCCTTGCACAGGGACCATTGCAGAGGATTAAGGGCACATAGATTGAGAGGAGAGAATCTTGGAGGGGTGGAGTGTGAATAAAATGAGAGTTCCGGTGGCCAGGATTCTCACCTGGCCCTGGTTGACTGGCTCACTGCACACCTGTGGGCAATACATGGCTGTGGACTCTATAAAAAGAACTTCGCCCAGTGCTCTGCATGCGACACGGTGGCAGGGCTGCAAGGCTGCAGGAGAGCAGAGCAGAGGCTGGAGTGGTGGCAGCGCTGAGGAGAGAGGCCCAGAGGACAGCTGTGTGGGATGGCTGTGCAGAGAGGCCTGGAGGATGGATGTGCTGGACAACTGTGCAGAGAGGCCTGGAGGACAGCTGTGTGGACAGAGGGGCCCAGAGGCAGAGACCGGCTTGCTGCATGCAGACTCACTCTGAGTGAATGGGATTTTACTGACTGACCTGCCACCTGGAAAGAAAGTTGGGTATAACCCTTTCACCCCAAGAACGTTTTGCTGTCGATTTCTTTGGTCATACTGAATCCATAGCGAACTTGCCCAGGGCTGAAACCCATTAGCAAGATACTGTTACGTGTGTGTGTGTGTATGTACATGCATGTAGGAATTCTCTAGGTTACTTGTTATAAATGTAGGTTCCAGGGTTCCAGAAGGTCTGTGTTTAAGCAAGCAGTCAGGTGAATAGTATATTTCTGATCCACACACTTCATTTGAAGAATAATTTCTGGAGTAAGGAATGAGCAGGGAGTGAGCAAGCCCAGGTGAGATGGGACAGGGAGTGAGGAAATAGCAGGTTGTCTGTGGATGTGAGGCTGAGGTGCACTGTAGGAACACAGTCAGTGGCCATGCAGAGGCAGACAGACTGACAGAGAACAGGTAGAACTAGGATTGCTGACAGGAAGAGGGATGTGACATAAACAGCCAGAGAACAGAGCACCCCAAAGGAGCAAATCTTCGGAGATCAGATATCAAGGAATCTTGATCTTCAGTGAGAAGTAGGAGGCAAGTCCATCTGATACAAGAAGCTGTTGAGCGCTTAGGAGAGCAGAGGTAATAATCAGCCAGTCTCAGGAAATGCAATGCTTTTAGAGCTGGTACTGTAAAGTGTTGACAGAACACACCACTTACATTTGTTTTTGCATGCGGCCGGCAGGGGGCGCTGTGGTAGCACATTTGCGGATAATTCGGCTCACCTTCCCAGACCAATTAATGCCCGCGCCTGTTGAACCGGGTTACTAACCCAACCTACAGAGCAGTATTTTGGGAACTTCATTTATAACTTTCATAGCTCTGAACCTTCGCAGAAGGAACTTTAAATGTTTCTTTTTAATTATTAAAGCATGTAGGTTTTTTTGAACTGCCAATTCCTGTAGTCAAAAAGAAATTAATTTCATGGAGTTTAGGGGAATTATTACCCGTTTATTGACTTCACTTGAGGGGTAGAGTGGTGATTAGAAGAGAGAGGAGGAAAGACTGAGGAAAGAGAAATGTGTATCTGTAGCCCGACTCGCAGATGGGGCGTCTATGGGTCACAGCATATGGGCATAGGGCATTTGGTTACATGCTGTTGGCCGATGGCCTTCCAGAGAGACTGTGACAATTTACTTTGGCACTAATAATGCACGAGTGTCTTCTTTCTCTCCTCTCCTCTCCCCCCTCCCTTCTCCTTCCCCTCCCCTCCTCTCCCCTCCTCGCCTCCCTCCTTCCTTCCTTTCTTGTATAATCATAAAACAATTTTATTCCTTTGAGCAAACCCACTTGGTGGATGGGTTCCATCTTTCTGGAAAACAATCTCTGGTAGACGCAGAATCTTTTCACTCATAAGTCTTCTCATTACCCCTGGTTTCTCTCACATGCACACAAAGCAGTTTGATTACAGTAAGTAAAAAATCCTCTTGTGTGATAATTAAAAATCTAAACTTTTTCTCCAGTAGTCTGAGCCTGCAATAAGAAAGGTGAGTAAGATGGCTTCTCCATTTCCCTGTTTTGAGATTTTCTTTCCCAGGCCCTGTGCTGGGCTTTCTCAGGCAAGGTGGGAGCAGGGAAGAATTTTTTTTAATGGACACATAATTTTATTACAGTGTGATAGAGGTAATAATACTGTGTGCAGTTGTTTTTTCTAAGTTTTTAAAAGTGAAGTATAGTTGACATACAATATAATATTAATTTCAGGTGTATAACAGTGTGAGTCACCACTTTATATACATTACTGAATACTCACCAGGGTAAGTCTAGTCACCATCTGTCACCATATTATTACAATATTATAGACTATATTCCCTATGATGTACTTTGTATCCTCTGGACTTATTTTATGATTAGAAGTGTGTACCTTTTAATCATGAAGGTCTTATTTATTAACACCTCTGAGAACCCACCTTATGAGTAAACTTTAATATTTGCCATTCTGGCAGAGGAGGTACAGGATCTGGGGTGGTTTTAACTTGTATATCTCTCTTGTGAGAAGTTGGGCACTTTTTCACATTTAAATTGTATTTCTACATTTTTTTTTCCTGTGAACTGTATCTTCATAACCTTTCCCCAATGGGTTACTAGTCTTTTACTTATTGATTTGTAGGACCTCTTTTTATGGGTCAGTCTAAAGGTTTAGTTAACAATAGAATAAATAAATTGTGCTTTTCCACAGATGCATGACAAAGTGCCTTCAGAGCCCTCCCTGCCTACCTGCTCACTGGACCCACAAATCACATAACTTTTGGGCTTGGGTCTTAAACTACTGCTTTAAATCACCTTTGGGTAGGCTGCTGTGTAGAATAGTTTATCCCAAGAATGCCAGATTTCTTTCATTTAATAGTTCATTTTAGGATGGAGGAAAGCCAAGAGTTAAATGCTAACAAGTCAGGTGAATGTAGTGGTTGGCACATTTTTACTGGTCTAAAATTACCAAATGTTAGGTGGCAGGTGGTGCTCCCAGATTCCACATGCTTCAAGTGGAACATTTAAAAGAATGTCCTGGACATGCTGGGCTGGTAACTGTCAAGATTCAACTGGCTCTTGGGTGAGGTAATCATAAATCATTGATATACCCTTCACTTCTGGGCATTCATCCCTTAGTAATGAGATCACACATTTGTTTTGTAACAGCTTGAGATATAATTCATGTGCCACACAATTTGCCTATTTAAAGCATACCAGTCAGTGGTTTTAGTGCACTGAGTCATGTGACAATCATCTTAGTCAGTTCTAGAATGTTCTCTTTACTCCCAATTTTCATCCACCCCCTTGCTGTTACCTCCACTCCCTCAGCCTCCCCAGCCCTAGGCAACCATGGATCTACTTTCTGTGTCTGTATGTTTATCTATTCAGGATGATTCATATAAATGGCATCATATTACTAACTATGTGGTTGTTGTGACTGACTTCTTTCACTTACATTGTTGTCCAGTTTCATCCATGTTATTCCTTCATTCCTTTCTATGGCCAAGTAGTCCGTGCTATAGATATGATCCATTTTGTTTATCCATTAATTAGTTGATGGACATTTGGGTTGTTTCCACCTCTTGGCTATTCTGAATAATGCTGTGGGGGCTATTTGTGTAAGAGTTTTTGTGTGGACATGCATTTCCATTTCTCTTGCATATATACCTGGGAGTAGAACTGTTAGATCATGTGGTAAATTAAGGACCTCTGTTTTCTACAGTAGCTGCACCATTTTACATTTTCAGCAGCAGTGTCTAATTTCTCTACATTCTCTCCAATACTTGTTTTATCCATTTTTAATGTGTGGTTTTTTTTTCATTATAGCCATGTTCACAGGTTGAAGTATTATCTCATTATGGTTTTTTAAATTTGTTTTTAGGGTCTGTGTTCTACATTTTATTGTAAAATATGCATAACATGAAATTTACCATTGTAGCCATTTCAAATGGGCAGTTCAGTGGTACTGAGTCGGCTCACATGATGGTGCATCCCTGTGGCTTTGATTTGCGTCTCCCCAGTGACTCACAATACTGAGCATCTTTTCTTGTGATTTTGGCCATTGTGTATATCTCCTTTGGAGAAATTTCTACCAAGTTCTTTACTCATTTGTTAATTGGGTGATTTGTCTTTTTGTTGTTGAATTATAACAGTACCTTATATATTCTAGATACTAGATCTTAACCAGATACATGTATGGTTGGCAAATATTTTTCTCATCCTATGGGTTGTTTTTTCACTTTTTTAATAGTTTCCTCTGATGCACAGAAGTTCTAAATTTTGATGCTTGACTTATTTGTTTTATAATTTTATTTGCTTTTGGCATCACATCTAGGAATCTACTGCCAATTTTAAGATCATGAGGATTTACCCCTTATGTTCTATGAGTTGTATAGATTGGGTCTTACATTTAAGTTTTGTTTAATTTTGAGTTAATTGCTATTGTATGAGGTAAAAGTATATCCTTTTCAAATATTCCATGCTGTATGTTAAGAAGTAAGGCAACCCCATGAAAGGCAATTAGGCATATTCATTACAAATGTATATCCCCTCCAATTCCACTTCTAGGTATTTACCCTTCAGAAACATGCTAATGATGTATGTATACATTTATTTATTGTGCTTTTTTTTAATGCAAAGCATTGTAAATAACCCAAATGTCTATGGATATAAATGGCTGAATTCTGAAACAAATGGAATACTATGAAGCCATGAAAAAGAACGAAGCTCTCCGTGCTGATTTGTCTCTTTAAAAAATATCATTCAGTAAAGAGAAAAACAAAGTTTAGAGCAGAATACTTTTGTGAGCAAAAAATTAGACAATAAGTATCTATATGAATATTTATTATATTCACATAAAGAAGCTCTCTCTGCAAGGATTCATGAGAAATAAAAATAGATTTCCATAGGAAGAAGAGACACAGTTCATAAAGCAGGTGAGGAAGAGTCGTTCCTTTCTACATTTGATTTACTGTTTTTAAAAGATGGTAATGTGTCACGAACAATTGGATAAATGTATCTCAAAAATTAGCAAGTACCTTCCAAAGAGATAAAAGGAGGACAAGGGTAAGAAAGCTATGTTATCATGGGCACTGCACATTTTTTCCTCCTGGTTGAAATACAAGTATTTTCTTACCTGGTTTTCTTTTAACTACCAACATACTAAATACAGTCACACCATTGCTGACTGAGTGTAGGGCAGTGGTCTGTGGCCATGAAACAGAGCAGCAGATTGGTCCTCAGGATGCTGAACAAATGGCCCTGAGCTCATTTGTACAGTCATGAGCCAACATCACAAGAGAAGATTTATACATCAAGGGGTCTACAAGCCTCTACTAGAACCTTTCTCACTGAAAAAACACAAACTTGTATGAATACATCATTTCATCATTTTACCAGTAAGGATCTCAAAACTAATTACTTACATTCCTGTCCCTAGGCAATGGGCTATAGGTGTCCTTGGAAAGAATAACCCTCCCTAGCATGTTCACAACTATCTCTTAGCCTGGAGAAACCAGACAGAGATGAAAACCTCACCACTGATGCTCTATCCAGTTTGGAGAGCTTGTTCTTGCTTTAAACACTTCTAAAGTTGTCTTTTGGCAGTTTTTTCTCAGACCTTTGGAAAACAGTTGCTGCCACAGCCTGCTTGTTCTGAAAGAGTGCTCTCCTCTCCAATGTAAAATTCTCCATTAAAAGTACATTTCCTCTCTCTGACTCCTGTGGTTGGCACTACAGCAGGAGCGACACTGGTCTCAGACATGTGAGCTGGAGGCAGGAAATCTCAAGTCACACAATGGTCGCCATGCGCCTTTCACCCTTTCAGTGTGTATGAGACCAGATCTGTGCTCACAAGCAGGTCTGATGGATGCTGCAGATGGGGCTCTGTGAACAAATGTCATAAGTTCAAAAGGTGGAGACACACAGTAAAGAAGGGGGGGGGGCTAATTCCTTCTGTTTTTATCCTCCTTTGAGTATGAACCCAAAATATCTACACAGTAAGTGGGAAACCATAAAGAATCACAGTCCTCAGAGAAGGGATTGGGGAAGGGGGGTGGGGTGGGGAGAAGAAAACACTGGTATCGTACAATCAAACTTGAGAAAGGAAAAGAATGCCAGCAAAAAGAAAGAAAGTCCTCTTCCAACCCTGGTTAAAGATAGGTCTCCATGAAGACAAACTCTAGAATGGAACTGAGTCACCAGGAAAACTCTCAACAAATGAATGGATTCTTTAAAAGACTGCAGGTGAGTGAGCCCTATTGTAAGTATGAATCTGAAAGGAAAGCTGGCCTCCTCCCGGCAGGAGCACTGGACGCCCTCTAGCGCCCCCACGCGGCAGTGAGGGCAGAGACAAGCAGGAGATCTTGAAGTTTTGGCTTGCTGCTGCTCAACATCTCCTCTCACAGTGCTCTGTGAAGGGAAAGGAGCCATTGCAAACCAGGTGGCGGTGGGACTCTCCATTTTGAAAGACGGAGTGAGCTTCAGATGGAAGTGAGGCTCCTGTGTCGTGGTTGGTGCAAGATCCAGCATGCATCATTTCCACTTCAGCAGGGAGGAGAATCATACTTTCCATTTGATTGTTTTAAAAAGCCCATTCATTAAAACTCTACCTTTGGGACCGGTTTACCAACTGCATTCCATCCTCTGCATTTGAAACCTTAGGGACAACTTGAAAATATTTCTTCACTCTGTAATTCCAAAAGTCACTAAAATGTAGCTACTTCTTTCTTGGCAGAGTTATACTTTCCTTTTCATTTTTGCAAAAGACTTAAAAGGGAGAGTAAAGGAAGTCTAGTTTCAACTTCTGGCATTGCTGGCTTCCTCTTTAATAAGAAAGCATCAGCCTCTTTTTAAGTCTCTGGGGATGCAAGCTCCCCTCTTCCAAAAACGAGTCCAGCCCCATTGTGGGATAACTCTCTGGCACAATGTCCTTGCATTTTGCTGACATTTGCTTAGTAAAAAAGCTTGGTGTTGCTCCACTGAGCAAGACCCTTCTTCTTCCTCATGAGGGCCCTCCAGATAGAGAAGATGGCTCTCATCTTATGTCCACCCTGTGGGCTCTTTACAGCCTGGGCACGCCATGGCTTTCCCTAGGATTGGGGCCCCACCTGCCATGCTGGACTTGAAGCTGCCAGTCGGACCTGCAGCCAGTCTTGTACCTCGCTGTTAGGTTTATCCAAAAGCAGCTTCACCTATGTTGATCACTTGTTGAAAAGTCACCACAGGATTCCTGTTTTATTTAAACTGATTTCAAGCTAACTCCCAGGCTTTTTGCTTCCCCTGGGACCAGCCCTAATTGGTCTATGAAACTTTGTGTCTCTATTTCCCAGTAAAGCCATTTTCCTCCGGTGAGCCAGCCTGTGCAATGGTTTCCCCACTCACTCTGCCCATCAATCGCTTTCCTGGTGGCATCTCATCTGGCACGCTGTGAGGTGACTTCTCCAAATTCACAAAATCTGTGTGAGCTTCTCTGTAAAGACAGCCATGGGTAATGTTGGCTTACAGTGATGTGACGTGTATTTTGAGGTCATGCTCATAAGTGGACATGTCAGGTCAGGTCTCTAGGGAAAAAACTCTGAAATGAAGATTTGTGGAAGTTTATGGGGAGTATTCTTAGATACAGCTTCTGGGAGGAAATAAGGGAACCAAGGCTGCATAGAGGAAAAAATATGATTTGTGATACAGTTTCCACAGAGGCTTCAGCCAAATCATGGGGCACCCTGGAGAAGGGACGGGCCTTCAGAGTTGTCTGCCACTGAGGCAGGGGCCAGCCTTTGTACTGCTGTAGGGACCACCTATTAGATGTGGGTGCCCCAGGCAGGTGCATAACTTTGAGCAGGCAGCTTCGTTCTGCAGCTTCATTCTCTCCTGAATCTTCAAACACAATACTCCAAGCAGTGAGGAATATGGTTGCCTCAGCTCTGAGGCAGAATCTAGGTGGTGATCCATAGTGTGTCTGCACCATACAATTTGTAACAACCTAGCTTGCCCTTGCCTAGATGACATGAGTGTCAAGTGACGCCAATGTACCCCCTGGTAAGAACCATGCTTCTATCCCTTCAGGGTCGCTGTAGGGCCAAGGGCCAGGATGCTCTTCATTACTTAACATAGTAGTGCATACTGAGGGGGGTACAGGAGGATATGGGTCAGAGTAGCTCAGTAGGGCTAAAACTGGAAATGCTATTACTGTATGCCTGCCCTTGGGGTGTAGTGTTTGCCTTAAAAATTAGGAAGCTCCTACAATTTGTGAGAACAAAATGTCTGAATATAATCCAGTTAGTTCCAGACTTTGGAATGTTGATCAGATTAATTTTATTAGCAGCATTACTGTGTATAGTATATTTACTGGCATACTATATACAGAAAAATACACAGATCCTAAGACATCCCTTACTGGCATACTATATACAGAAAAATACACAGATCCAAGTAAAATAAGCTTTTACTTGGTCAGTACACACATATATCTAACAGCCAGATCAAGAAAGAGAACTTCATCAAGCCTCAGAGGTCTCCATGCACTCCTTACGGTCTGTGGCTCCAGAAGGGGGACCTCCATCCTGAACTCAGTACGATTAGTCAGCTTGCTCTTGATGTTTCTGTAAGTGGATTGTACAGTGTGTCATTTTCTTTGGCAGGCTTCTTTTTCTCAACTGTGTTTTTCCTCCTTCACAACACTAGTATACACAGCAGTAATAGTATATGGTGGTAATAGTACAACTCCTTTCGGGTTCCTGGACCTGATTCCAACATGTGTGTTGAGGGTGGGACGTGGGGAGGTCTTCCCATATACACAACACCAAGCAATTCTCAGTCACCAGAAGGGTATCTGAGAACTCAGCTCTGATGCTATCTGCCCTCTGCCTGGAAACAACACCAGATTACCCTGGGTTAAGGGCTCCATCTTACAAGACTGCCCTCTACCCCCTACTCCAGACGCTGGCCACAGGACCCAGGCAGTTTCCTGTGCTTCTGACCTACCGGCTACAGATTGGAGGTTCCCACAACCTCCCCTTTAGGTTCGATTAATTTTCTAGAGTGACTCACAGAACTCAGGAAAACACTTATGTTTACCAGTTTAATAAAGGATACAAATTAACAACCAGATGAAGAGATACACAGGGAAAGGCCCCGAATAAAGGAGCTTCTATCATGGTGCATCCTGGGGCCTGGCTCAGTGGCACAGGGAAGCATTCTGGTCTGCAAGCCTGAACACTCTCTCCCAGAGAGAAGCAGGATCCAAGAGAGTGACAAGCTCTCCTCAGGGGTTTTAGTGAGGGCTTCCTTGCACAGTAATGATTGACTGAATTATTGGCCATTGGCTGATTCAACCTCCAGGGTCCAAAGTCTCTCATTAATATGTCAAAACACTGATATCATTTTTAAGACTCTAGTGTTTTCAGGAACTGTGGGTAAAGACCAAATACACCTGGTCATTCAGATGACCAACTATGTATTTCTTATGATTCATTATAGCGCATCAGTGTTGTTTGTGAGAGTGTTCCACATTGTATGTGCACTAGAGAGCCATTCATTGTCATCACTGCATAATATTCCTTTATAGGTATGCCACATTCCTCTACATAAGGACGTTTGGTTATTTATAGTTTGGACCTATTATGGATAATGAAGTCATGTACATCTTGTACCTATGATTCAGTGAACAAGTACATGCACTTCTGTTGCCTATATCCCGGGGAACAGAACGGCTGAACTCTGTATACATATGATTCATTTTATTAGATATTATTAGTTTTTCAAAATTTACCGCTCACTAGTAGTGCATGAGAATGCTGAAGTCTTTTGCCCATCTTTCTATTGGGTTATCTGGTGTGAATAAAGTGAAGATGCCTATGGCCAGGATCCTCACCTGATGATGTAACTGGCAACTGCTAGGCTACTGCTTCCACACCCATAGACAATAAGCTATTATTGACTGAGTCACTACATAAAGAGCTCTGCCCAGTGCTCTGCACAGAGGCAGAGAAAAAGGAGGATTACAGACCTGCAGACTGTTGGATACAGACGTAATCCTAGTGCTCGACCTATCACCAGGAGAGCAAGCCAGGTAATAAATGCTTTCACCTGAAGAATGTTCCATGGTCATTCTTCGGTCTCACTGAATTCATAGTGAACTTGCCCAGGGCTGGAACCCATTGGCAAGACAATTGGTGATGTCAGTAGGATTCATTGTTGTCCGAGGAAAAGAATAGGCTGCCTTTATGGGAGGGGTGCTTCGGCAGGCTGCCCCTATGAATGGGGAGACAGTCGATTGTAACCCAGTAGATATGTAGTCTGAGGTGGCTTGCCTCCTAGAGGTCTAGGCCCCACCCCTAGACTGGAGGCAGGTGGAGGTGACACCTGAGGCAGTAGGAGGCCCTTGGTATAGTAGGTAGGTCCTTTGAGAAACAGAGTGCCCATGAGGCAGCGGGGGCTGTATGTTGGCTGCTTCTCACAGTATTTAAAATGTCTACAGATGAGAAGAACATGCTCCTGAAAGAGACACAAGAAATGGCAGCTTGAGAACGTGAGCTGCAAACCACTGAGGATTCATTGAAGAATTAAATGGCATTGATACAAGAGGAGGCAGAACAAGAATGCTGGCTGAAGGTGCTCTTGAGGAGGTAGAAAATTTGTTGGTGACTTAAATAGTGTCACTACAAGGTACAGTGGAAGAGGTAAAGGCCATGAAGGAAAAGGATGGATAACTGCAAAAATCACAAGAAGAGGCAGTGCGAGAACATGAGCTGCGAGGTCCAGGGAAGGAGGTAAAAGATTCCTTACTGAATGAGACAGCAGCGCTGCCAGGTGCTGTGAAGGAGGCAAAGGCCATGAGGAGGATATACTTCTGAGGGAAGCACAGGAAGAGGCGGCATGAGAACGCCAGCTGCGAGGCATTGAGGTGAAGGTAAGAGACCTTCTGAAGACTGAGCTAGCATTGCTGCGAGGCACAGTAGAAAAGGTAAAGGATGTAGCAGAGGAGGCACTCAGGGGAGGGGAGAGAAAGTTGCCATCAGCCCTGGAAATGGAGGAGCTGGGGAAGGATGAAGCCCCTCCTCTATTGAACTGTATGTCCAGTAGTTGTAAAGAAAATAAAGACACAGCAACCGAGAGGTCCTCCAGGAGAGATGCAGCCCCCTTCCCAGGTCATGGAGCACTCTACACTCCACCCCTATACTCAGGCTACTGGTAGATTTCGGTTCCTGGTTCCAGCAGAAGCCCTCGGCGTCAATATCAGCTTGGCTTCCTGCATCTGTAGGATTTAGGGGTGGATGGAATTGTTCTGTCTGGATCAGAGATGGGAAAGCTGGCTTCCCTGACAGTTGTTCCTGCCTTGAGGCAGCAATTACAAAATGCATATCAGATCCCAGGAAATCACTCCCTCCTTGATTAGCTTATGGCTGTACTTTGTGCTGTGTGGCCCAATCAGGGTGATTTACCAACCTACCTTGCTAGATGGCAGACACATGCTGAGCTCCAACAGGTGTTATAGGAGCTAGGCATAAAAAATGCCATCTATAGTCCAGAGAATTATGGCCCAGATGAGGAGCCTTTTACTGCAGGGATGAGAAATGTGCTTTAAATGGCTCCCACATCCCTCTTTGGGCCTCTAGTGGCCATTCTTGCCCCTCACTTAGGGCAACCCATAAGTGAGGTTATCTGTACAGTAGCAGACTTAAAAGAGGCTGAAGTAATGAGAGCACAGAAAGAAATGAGGTCTGCTACTTAGAAGAAGAATTTAAAGGGCCCCATGAAGGTTACAAGGACCCAGATGTGGGTTGATTTAATATGGGCAGGAGCAGACAGAAGGAAATTAAATGAGAAGTCAAATGGAATATGACTGGAGCTGTGTCAACAACTGAAACCAGAGCAGCAGTTCCAGGCATTAAGAGCAAAGAGGCAGAGGCCAGAGACAGAGCCACAAGTCTGGCCTGTGTGTTTGCAAGACTTCCTGCTGAAGAGTGAGCCAACCTCACTTGAACGCACACAGGAAGGTGATTGGGGAACATAGTCTGACTGAGAGAAAGGTTGAGTTACCTGCCCTGAGGGACCATGGAGGACTGGGGCTATCCATTGGTCCCCAGTGAACATACAATGTGTCATGGCTCTGGTGGACACAGGGGCTGAATGTTCACTGATTTATGGTAACCCTGAGTGGTTTCCCAGGACCCCATCTGTAATATCCACTACAGATGGACATGCAGTAAGGCTATCAGAACAAAACAAGCCCAAACCCCTTTGGGAATAGGGCATCTCTCTCATCCCTGAATATATTTTGGGGATTGATATTCTGTAGTTTCTATGGTTACAGACTACTGCAGGTGAGTTCAGACTGAGAATATATATAGTGAAGGCAGTTCTGAGGGGACATGCTAAGCATCTGCCAATACTTTTACTTGTTCCTCGTGTGTGACTAACACCAAACAGTACAAATTGCCTGGAGGGCATAAATTGGAGAAACCCTCCAGGATTGGAAAAGGTGGGTATTATAAAGCCCACCCATAGTCCTTTCAATTCCCTAGTGTGGCCAGTAAAAAAAACAGATGGCTCCTGGTTGTATGACCATGGATTATAGAGAATTGAATGTCATATCCCCTATACATGCTGCCATCCCCTCTATTGCAGACCTGATGGATACCCTCAGCCATGAGCTAGGAACATACCATTATGTTGCAGATCTTGCTAATGCCTTCTTTTCCATTGACATTGAGCAGGAAAGTCAGCAACAGTTTGCCTTCATATGGGAAGGACAGCAATGGACTTTCACTGTTCTTCCACTGGGATACCTCCGCAGCCCCACCATCTGTCATGGACTCGTAGCCCAGCATTTAACAGCATGGGAGAAATGGCCAATGGTGAGACTGTACCATTATATTGATGATATAATTCTCATGTCTGATTCTCTTTCAGATCTAGAAGTTGCAGCACCTAGATTGCTGCAGCATCTACAGGAGAAAGGATGGGCTGTGAACAGTACCAAGGTTCAGGGATCTAGTTTGTCAGGTAAGACTAACCTGACCCCCAAGACAAATTCTTGGGGGTCAGGTAAGACTAAAGTGATACCAGAAGCAGTCATAAAGTCTAGGCCTTTCCTATCCCTACAACTGTGGTGTTGTTACAGGAGTTTCTGGGTCTTCTAGGCTACTGAACAGTGTTTATCCCACACTTGATACAAATTCTGAAGCCCTTATACTAGTTGGTACAAAAGGGCATCAGGTGGGACTGGGATGAAACACATGTATCTGCCTTTACTACAGCAAAACAGGCAGTCAAGGTCATGCAGTCCTTGAGTGTGATAGACCTATCAAGGCCCTGTGAGCTGGATGTCCATGTGACTGAAGACAGTTGTGGCTGGGGTCTCTGGCAGTGGCTTGAATGAACTCGCCAACCTATTGGATTCTGGTCACAACTCTTGAAAGGGGCAGAGGTAGGATACACTTTGATAGAAAAATAATGGCTGCTGTGTATCATGCCTTGTTGGCTACAGAACCCATCACTGGAATGGTCTTGATAATGATAACAATCAACTATCCCATTGTGGGATGGGTATGAGACTGGACCCAAAAGCTAAGGAATGGTGTGGCACAAATGCCTGCACTGACCAAGTGGGGTACTTACCTTCAGCAGCATAGCGCCCTCTCTAGTAGCCCCTTGAGTGAAGAACTCCAACACTTACTGGTGTCAATGACATATACTAGTGAAAAGCAGGAGGAATTTACTTTAGAGCCATTAGTAGCAGAGAGTCCTTATCGGGAGGGAAGAGCCTCATCCCCAAAGGTACATGGTACACAGATGGCTCCAGGTGTGGGCAGCCCCAACAATGGATGGCTGTAGCTTTCCATCCTAACACTTAGACAATCTGGATGGAAGATGGTGAGGGGAAGAGCAGTCAATGGGCAAAGTTGTGGGCAGTGTGGCTTCTGATCAGCCAGAAGCCCTCCCCAATAGTTGTTTGCACTAACAGCTGGGCTGTCTACCAGGGCTTGCCAACTAGTTGGTTGGTGACTGACCCCTTTGGGGGCAAGAACTGTGGCAAGACTTATGGGTCTGTGCTCAGACCAAAGCAGTTACAGTATATCATGTGACAGGTCATTTGCCACTGGCATCCCCAGGAAATGATGAAGCAGGTAAATTGACCCAGGTACATTGCCTACAAGGAAAGCCTGCCTCTGATATAGCCCAAGGGTTAAATCAGTGTTTGTTGCATGTGGGGCAAAAGACAATGTGGGCTGTAGCCTGTTGTTGGGGTTTGCCTTTGACTTTGAAGAATTCAGCAGAGCCCGGCAGGAGTGCATTGTATGCTCTAAAATGGACTTACACTGAGTTCTATGGGACAATAGCTAAGGGATTGATACCCCTCATCAGGTGTCAGATAGACTACATTGGGCCTCTGCCCATGTCAGAAGGGTACCATGACTTGTGTGGACACAACTACTGGACTTCTGGTTGCTTTTCCTATATGCTATGCAGACCAACAGATGACCAAAAGAGGCATGGAGTGTCTCTTTGCCACCTATGGCTGACCACAGGTGATTGAGAGTGATCAGGGCACCCATTTTACTGGATATGCACTGCAAGAATGGGTGTGACAGTTGGGAATCAAATGGAAGTTTCATGTACCATACAATCCTACCACAGCAGGCATGATAGAGAGGTACAATGGTTTGTTAAAATCTGGACTGAAGTCAGATACCAATAGTCTGCAGGGATGGTCAGTCCACTTATGGACAGTGCTACAGCATTTGAACAAGAAACCCCTAAAGGGAGTCCCCAGCCCCATAGACATGTTAACGCATATTTCTGCCTCCCCTATACATCTGCAAGTACAAACCAAGGAAGAATCATTGAGGCTGAGGTTTGGCCACCAGAATAATATCTTGCTGCTAGCACCAGCTACACGAAACACTGAAGACTCCATTGAATGGACATGGCCTTGGACATTTCAACACATGGACAAATGATGGCTGATCCTCCTGGCACTTTAGGGACAAGGCCTGGAAGATGGCCTCCTGTGTATTCTTGGTGTAACAGCAGAGTGGCCCCCAAAGATCACAGTAGTATATCCTGATTGGCCAGAAGGTAGGAGGAGCATCTTACCGGGTAGTTTGTTTTATCATTATGGCCAGTGCATGTACCTCCAGTAGCACTATATATAGACCCTTCAGTAACCCCCACAGGGAGAGGAGTAAAAGTATGGTATACTGGACCTGGACGGGACCCCCTTCCTGCTACCATCCTATCACAGGACCACTCTCTTGCATGCATCCTACCTGATGGACAAGATTTGCCTATGTTGGTGTCATTAAAACCTTTGTCTTATCACTCTTAAGGTCTTTGTGGATTGGGCACATACCCTAGTTAAAAACCTGCTACTCGCTGGGGTGCATGGAGCTCCCTATCCATACCACTACTAAGTGTGAGTCATGAACTCATCTGAGTAGAACTAGTTTTGAATATAGCTGAAATAACCTCCTCAGGCTATGATTATTATAATTTTTGTTACCTGTATCAAAATTTTGTGGTATCTTAATTTTTATTATTATTTCTCTGTTTCTGTTATCCTTTGTTGCTGTTGTGGAATCTGGTTTCAGTGCTCTAGCTTTCTCACACAAGGACCATTGTGGAAAATTGAGAGCATGTAAATTGTGAGGTGAGAATCCTGGAGGGGTGGAGTGTGGATAAAGTGAGGGTTCTTATTGCCAGGATCCTCACCTGAACCTAAACTACTTCGTGATGTAAGAGCCTTCTGCTAGGCTACTGCTTCCACACCTGTAGGCAATTAGCTGTTAACGACTGAGTACTATATAAAGAGTTCTACCTAGTGCTTTATGTGGAGGCAGAGATGAAGGAGGATTACAGACGTAATTCTTGTGCTTGACCTAGTGCTTGACCTAGTGCTTGCTGGGAGAACAATAAACCCTTTCACCCCAAAAACGTTCCATTGTCATTCCTCAGTCTCACTGAGTCCATAGTGAACTTGCCCAGGGCTGAAACCCATTGGCAAGACACTGGGCAGAGGTCTCTTTGTGGAATGATGTCATGAATATATATTTATTGATATGTAAAGATGCCCATGATAGAGTAAGAGGAAAATTAAGGTCAGAATGGTTATTATAATACAGCTTGTTTAATATAATCATATTTTTATTTATAATTACATAAACTTGAAGGCTAATGCACTAAAATATGAACCATAATTCTCTGGGAAAATATGGAAAATTTTAACTTTCTACTTTACAGATATCCTTGTTATTTTTTTCTAAATTTGTTTTAGTAATAAGCATGGATTACTTTTATAATCTGGAAAAACAATGAAGCTATTTTCATTTGGAAACAAATAACCAAACCCAAAATGTAACAAGAGTTTGTCAGCCTATGCTGGTGTGGCTCAGCCATCAGCCTCTTCCCACCTGGAATACTAAGGGGCACTAAGGAAACTGTCCTCTCTGGGCCTGCTTTGAAACTTTTGGTCTGAAGAAGAGACTAAAAATGAACAGCTTTTATTGCTAGCAGTCATGGGCTCCCTCACACCCTGCTGAGCCCTGCCATAAAGAGTGGCTAATTACTTAAATTGCCTTTCTTTGTGGGAGTGGACCTTCCCAGTGCCTTCGACAGGGCTTATTTGGTCTGATTACTGGAATCTTGCTGTTAGCCTGGATGAAGAAAGCACATCATTACCCTGTGAAAATGTAATGCCTTTGTTTACGTTTTGCAAGGCAAACAGCCTTACTTGTAGCCCTACATAACAAAAACCAGGACTGAGGAATACTGGACACCTGCCTCCCTCTCTCCCTTCCCCATGTGGTTGTGTTTGCTTACTAACCCAACCTGCCTACTAACAAACATGTAACTAATTTTTTTTGAAATAACTTCAAATTCATACAAAAGTTGTGAGTATAGTGCAAAGAACTCTTTTTTTCTTCCCAAACCATGGGAAAGTGAGTGGCCCACATGATTCACCATCAAGTCAAATATTTTAGCAGTTTCTACAAAGAAGGCCTCTCCTGCTTAACCACAGAACAACTATTGAATGGGAAAATTAACATCCATACATTGCCACCATCCAAATTCAGGTTTTTTCGGTTGTCCCAGTAATGCAGTTTATAGCAAGAATATCCAGTTAGAAGTATGCACTGCATGTAGTAACTGAGTTTTTGATGATTATATTGAAAACCTGTGCCTCTTTAAAATCTGAGCAGCTGTTGACCAGGCTTTCCTGTCCCCTCCCAGCTGCCCTCCTCTGGCCAGCCTGCCCGCAGGGAGGAATGAGGCTCAGGTGGTGGGTGCCAGCTTTCTGGGGCACAGGTACAGGAAGAGGTCAGGCTCAGCCCTCAGCATCGGGGTGGAGACAGTGGTGTGGACCAGAGTATCCTCCAGGGATGGGGCAGAGCCCAGAGAGTGCCAACTAAGCCCCACATAAAATCCCCCATCTCTACCCTTTAATTTTCTTCATGAACTTCTTCTGTCATCTCCACTTCCCTGCCCCTTTGACGTTCCTCTTCACCTCACCCTTTATTTTCACAAATTTTTTCCATAATTTTACCAAATTTCTGCATTTCCTTCAAAATTTCTTCCTTAAAAAAGCCAGGCAACTATTAAAAGTTGTTATCTATTGGAAGGTGGGGGGTGGGGAAAAAGACTTGCTCTATAACAGCTTTTTTATATAGTCTTCTTTGAAAAAATCATAATAATGTATTGCCTATTTAAAAAGACAATACGTACAAACAAACCCAAACCAAAATGGTCCATTGTGCATTCCAGGTGCATTTATTTATACTCTAAATTTATTTTAAGGAGGCTAGGCAAAAGGGCAAAACCTAACAAGTTTTCTATCTTTATTATCTAGAAAATACTACAGCTTCAGCTGCTTTGTTGCCTCATGCCTACCTGTGTTTCTGTGTGGTTGGCCATCACTGCCTCTGCACTGGAAGGTGAGTCTCAGAGGCATTGGAGAATTTTTTCTCCTTTAAATTCCATAGCTATCTCTGTCTAACCCTTCCTCCTCTGGCCCCTGGGGTATAGGCATTCTACAAGGTTCTGTTCTGGCCTGCTTGCTCTTAAGATACTCTCTCATGAGCAACTTCAGTCCCATGGTTTGAACTCTGCATGATTTCCAAATCTGCATGCTTCAAATTGACATCTGCCTGAACTCCAGGATTGCATTTCCAATTGCCTATCAAACTTATTAGTGATATTTTACACCCTTAGAGCAGCTCAGCCTACCAATTTCTGATGTGAAAACTTGTACTTTTGATTCCTTCCTTTCCTTCATTCTCCCTTTTCTAAACATTAGCAAATCATCAGTTATTCCTTTAAAATGCTACTTTTATCTTTGTTCCTACATCACTTTCTTCTTCAATATTTAATAAACATATTTGTTTTTATTATGTGTTTTACATCTATTTCAATTTTTTGTATTTTTCCACTTTTAATTAGTTTAAAGGCTTTATTGAAATAAAATTGACATGCAAAAAAATTCACCTAAGGTAAGTGTACCTTTCAATTATTTTTACAAATGTAGAGAGCTGTACAACCATCCAACTTTAAGACATTTTTATTAACTCAAAAATTTCCCCTATATCCATTTGCAGTTATTTCTCATTTCCACCTTCAGGCTCAGACAACCACTGGCTAATTTTTTTTCTATATAATTGCCTTTTCTAGAAATTTCATATAAATGTAACCATGCAAATATGTTGTCTTTGTACCCAGCTTCTTTCATTGAACATAATGATTTTGAGGTTTATACACGTTGTATCAGTACATTGTTCCTTTTTAGTGCTAAATAGCATTCCATTGTAAAGATGTACCACCTATGTTTTATTCACCAGTTGATGAACATTTGGGTAATTTCCAGTTTTTGCTTTTTGTGAATCATGTTAATTCAAACATTCACATGTAAGTCTTTATGTAGACATAGTCCTTAATTTTTTTTCAGTAGATAGTTTGAAGTAGAATTACTGGATCATTTAAGTATATGTTCAACTTTTTAAGACACTTTCAAACATTTTAGAATCTCACCAACACTTGGTGTTGTCAGTCTCTTAATAATAGATATTGTAGTGTGTGGGTAATGGGTGGTACCTTATAGCGACTTTAATTTGCATTTTCCTAATGATTAATGATGTTAAGCCATTCATATTTTTTGGGGGGTAATAAAATCTAAAACCTTTTGCACATTTTTAAATTGCCTTCTTAAATACTAAGCAGGAATCTTTGATCTGGATACAAATCCTTTATCAAATACATGATTTGCAAATATTTTCTCCAAGTGTATCATTTGTCTTTTTATCTTCTTGATGGTATTTTTTGAAGAGCAAAAGTTTTAAATTTTGTTGAAATGCAATTAGTCATGTTTGTAGTCAAATGTAAAATTTTTTTGCCCTAACCCAAGGCTACAAAGATTTTCTTCTGTTTTCTTTTAGAAGTTTTATAATTTTTATCTTTACTAAAGCCTATGGTCCATGTTAAGTTAATTTTTGTGAATAGTGTGAGATATGGGTCTAAATTCATTTTATTTGCATGTGCATATTCAGTTGTATTAGTGCTGCTGAAAAAAAACATGTTTTCTGCTGGATTGTTTTGGCATCCTGGTCAAAAATTGTCTGTTAAGTGTGGGGTGTATTTCTGTATTCTTTATTCTGTTACATTGATCAAGATCTCAGTTCTTATACCAATACCACACTTAATTGATTACCGTGTTTTATAGTGAATTTTGAAATGAAGTAATGTGAACCCTTCAATTTTGTTTTTCTTTTTTGAATTTATATTGGCTAGTCTAGGTCTTTTGCATTTCCATGTATGTTTTAGGACCAACTTGCTAGTTTCTGTAAATACAGTCCTGCTGGGATTTTGATGGGGATTGCATTTGAATCTATGGATCAATTTGGATAGAATTGGCATCTTAACAATACAGAATTTTTGAACATATGAACATGGTATGTTTCTACATTTATTTAGATCTTTTAGAAGCATTGTTTTAAAGTTCTCAGTGTATGGGTCTTACTTTTATTTGTTAATATTTCCCTGAGTGTTTTATTCTTTTTATTACTATCACAAATGGGACTTTTTTCTTAATTTCAACTTAGACTGTTGCTAGCATGTAGAGATACTATTATTTTTATATGTTGATCTTATATCCTGCCACCTTCATCAACTTACTCTTCACTTACAGTTGATATTTTTTATAGATTTGATCAGATTTTCTACATGCATCTTCTGCGAATGAAGACAGTTTTGCTACATTCTGGTCTGGATACCTTTTATTTCTTCTAGCCTATTCCTGGATAAAGGTTGCAGTAACATTTTGAAAAGAACTGGTAAGAATGGACTTCCTTGTCTTGTTCTTGATCTTAAGTGGCAAACTTTCAGTCTTTAATCATTGGATTCAACACAGCTGTATTTTTTCTTTTCAGAAGCTTTTTATCAGATTGAGGAAGTTCTGCTTTTTTGTCCAGTTTGTGGAGATGTTGGTTTTTTCATCATGGATGGGTGTTGCATTTTGTCAGATGTTTTTCCTGTAGCTATGGAGATGATCATGTGATTTTTGTCCTTCATTCTATTAATATGGTATATAATACTAATTTACTTACAGGTGTCAAGTCAATCTTTTTTTCCTGAGGTAATGCCAACTTGATCATGGTGTGTAATTAAAAATGTATCTTTATGTATTCAGTTTGCTAACATTACCTTAAAAGAGTTTTTGTATTGATTTTCATAAAGGATATTGGTCTGTATTGGTTTTCTCTACTTCTGATATCTTTGTCTTGCTTTGGTATCTTGGTGATAATGCTGGAAGGTGTTTGTTCTTCACCTGTTGTAATGGACTGAATTATGTTCCTTCTCCAAATTCATATGTTGAAGTGCTAACCACCAGTACAGAATGTGACCTTATTTGGCTGTAGGGTCAGTTCTAATCTAATATGACTGATGTTCTTATAAGAAAGGGAAATTTGGACACAGAAACAGAGGGAAGACAATGTGGAGACACAGGGAGAAAAGGGCCACCTGTAAGTCCAGGAGAGGGCTCTAGAACAGATCCTGTCCTCACGGCCCCCAGAAGGAATGAACCCTGCTGACACCTTGATCTTGTGCTTCTAGCCTCCAGGCCTATGAGACAGGACATTCTGTTTAAGCCATCCAGTTTGGGGTGCTTTGTTATGGCAGCCCAAGCAAACTAATACATTTTCTGAAAGAGTTTGTGTAGGATTAATAATGTTTCTTCCTTAAATAGTTGATAAAATTTACCAGTAAAATCTTCTGAACCTGAGCTTATCTTTGTGGGATGATTTCTAAATACTAATTCAGTTTTTTGTTATTGCTATTTTCAGATTTTTAATTTCTTATTGAATCAGTTTTGGTCATTTTTGTCTTTCTAGGAATTTATCTATTTCACCTAAATTGTGTAATTTGCTGGCATTAGGTTGTTAATAATATCTCCTTATAATCCTTTCATTTTCTATGCAGAATCAGTAGTTACATTCCCTTTTCATTCCTGATTTTGATTATTTATATTTTAGTTATTTTTTCCTTTGTCACTCTAGTAAAAGGTTTATCAAATTTATTCACCTTTTCAAAGAATCAGTTTTTAACTTTGTTATTTTTTTCTCTATTTTTATTTTATTGATTTCCACTCTGCTCTTTTTTCTTTCTTCCCACATACTTATTTTGGGTTTGAATGGCTCTTTTTTTTTTACCTTCTTGAGGTGCAAGCTTAGATGATTGATTATGAATCTTTTCTCTTCTAATTTAAGAATTTTAATGCTATAAATTTTCTTGTAAACATTGCATTAGCTGCACTCACACATTTTAGTAAGTTTGGTTTTGCTTTCACTCAGTTTGAAATATTTTCTAATTAACCTTGTGATTTCTTCTTTGACTCATGGGTTATTTAGAATTGTGTTTTTCAAAATGTTGAGTTTCTAAAATTTCTTTCTTCTTTTGATTTCTAACATAGTTCTGTCATGTTTGGAGAATATATTTTCTATGATTTTAATCCTTTTTAGTTTACTTAGATTTGTCTTATGATTTAACAGATGATCTATCCTGGAAAATGTTTCATGTGGTCTTGGAACCATTGTGTGATCTTCTATTGTTGAAGGGAATATTCTATGTGTGTTAGGTATAGTTGGTTGATAATTATTCATCTACTATATCCTTATTAACTTTATTTTTAGTTTAATTGCTGAGAGAAGAGATTTAATCTCCAACTACAATTACTGAACTATTTCCATTCTGTCAATATTTACTACAAGCATTTGGCACTCTGTTGTTAGATGCCTATATATTTATAATTGCTATAGGTTCCTGATCTTTTTATCATTAGATGATGTCCCTTTTTACCTTTAGTAATATTTGTTCTCTTGATTTCTGTTTTTTTCTAATGTTAACATAGGTACTCCAGCTATATATAACTGTTTGCATTATATATATATATATATTTATACACACACAAATATATATACTATTCTTATATTTGCAATGTATTTGTGTCTTTAAAGTATTTTTCTTAAAGACAGAACATAGTCAGAATTTGCTTTTTATTTATTTTGACAATGATTGCCTTTTGATTAGAGTGTTTAATCCATTCACACTTAATTTAATTATTGGTATAGTTGAATTTACATCTGCCATTCTGCTTTTACTTTCTGTATGACTCGTATCATTTTTGTTACTTTATTCCTCTTGTGCTGCCTTCTTTTATGTTAAACAAGTATATTTAGGATGCCCCTTTAATTTCTAAGTTATTTATTAACTATTTTTAAATTTTTTCTTAGTGATGCTCTAGATTAAAATATATATCTAAACTTATTACAACCTGCTATGGTTTGATGATGACAATTCTGGTAAAATATAGCAACTTTGTTTAATATACTGTATTTCTTCCTCCCTCTTTTGTGCTATTATTGCCATATATATTGTATCTATATGTCACAAATTCAGCAGCACCACATAATAATTATTTCTTGATGCAATTTCTTTTTAAAAGAAATTCAGAGGAGGGAAGAGAACCGTGTCTATGCAGTTTTCTATGTTTACCCACATATTTATAATTTTTATTGCTCTTCATTTCTTTCTATGAATTCAGGTTACTCTCTGGTGTCATTTTCTTTCAGCCTAAAGCCTGAAAGCCTCCCTTTAGCATTTCTTATGGGGAAGTTCTGATTGCTATACACCCTCTCAGTTTTTGTTTATCTTTGAATGAATCTATTTGCTCTTCATTTTTGAAAGATAGTTTTGTTAGATATATTGTCAACACTAGTTTTCTTTCAACTCTTTGATTATGTCAGTCTGCTGCTTTTTTGGCCTCCACTTTTTTCCAATGGCAAGTTCAGTTGATATACATGTTATTGTTCTCTTGTACCTGACAGTTGTTTTCCCTTAGTGCAGTCCAGATTTTCTTAGTTTCTTTGGGTTTTAGCTGTTTGACTATGAAGTGTGAGTCTCTTTGTGCTTATTTTACTTAGGCTTGTTGGAACCTGCCAATCAATATTCTTTCAGTATGTTTGGGAAGTTTTCAAGAATTATTATTTCAGTTTTTTTCCTGTTTTTTCTCCTTCTCTCCTGTAGGACTCCCATTACATATATGTTGGTATTCTTAATGTTGTCCCAAGGGTCTTTGTAGATCTCATTTTCCTTCAATGTTTTTTCTCTGTGTTCTTCTGAAAGGCTAATTTCTATCAATCTATCTTTAGGTTTATAGAATTTCTTCTTCTGTTATCTCACAACCGCCCTCAAGCCCATTTTTCATATTAGTATGCTTCTTAACTCTAATTTTGATTAGATTCTTTTTATAGTTTATATTTCTCTATTAATATTCCCTATTTTCAATTGTTGTTATGTTTTTCTTTAATTCTTTTAACATAGTTTCCTTTAATTCTTTGTGCATCCTTGTAATAGTTGCTTTGCTGTATTTGTTAGTTCCAACATCTGGGCATGGACAGAATTAATTTCTATTGACTGCCTTTATGCCTGAATTTGGTCATACTTTTCTATTACTTTGTTTCATAATTTTTGTTGAAAACTGACATTATAGAAAATGTTGAAACTCTAGATTCTAATTTTCACCCTGAGGTTCTCTTGTCTTTGTTTCCTTTTGTAACTTTCCTGTACTTACACCAGAGAATCGATCTCCTTTGTGGTATGTGGCCACTGATATCTCTGCTTTGCTTTTTTACACGTTTTATTTTTTAATCCTAACTTCTTAGGGATCACCTGTGTCTGCATAGCTTGGTGGTCACCCAATGGGTTAGGCAGAAATTGTGCTCAAATACGTCTGTAAAAATTCCACTGTCTGCTGATGGGTCTGTTTGTGGGTTAAGGAGTGCATTCAAAGTTCAGTCAGTTCTCAGATCCATCATGGCTTTTACTTTACATTAAGCTCTCTCAACTCTACCCTGCATGTGTGTGTAGTTTCCTAGGTAGTCAAGAATGTGTGAAGTATTTAGCTCTTCTACAGCTTTCTCATTCTAAGCTCTCTCCATAAGTTCTGGGCTGTTCTGCCACTTGCCCCAAATAGGACCACAACCCCAGGTAGCAGAGCTACAGGTTTTCTCCATTTCCTTTTTTTTTTTGGTACCAGCTTTGCTACTTTAACAACACTACCTGTGAGAGTTTTTGCTCAGCCCCAAATCAAATCTGCCCCCAAGGCTGCTGATTCTGTTAGCCAGTACTGCCCTACTAGTAAAGCCTACTGTTATTGCCAACTGAGCTGGGTGAGGGATCAGAGTGCCCCAGGCAAGAAGCCTCAGACTCCTGCTGTTCTTACAGGAAGTTTGAGTAGGTTTTCATGAATACACACTTTCCAGTTACTTATTTTTTGGGGATAGGATCTTCCAACCTTTTCAGGCCTCCATATCTAGAAATATCATCTCTAGTATGTTTGTAGGGCTTTTTTTTTTTAAACATTTAAACCTTTAATCCTCCTGGAATTTTACTTTTGTTTATAGTTTGAGATAGGGATCTAACTTAATTTTTCACCCAAATGAACAAACAATTTTCTAAACAACTTTTGGCTGATTGAACCCATACCCAGTCTCAGCTAGTTTGTATATAATTTTTGAATGAGACTAATGTTGTTTAAGTATGTGTATGTGTATACTTGTGCAGCTGTGGAAGGAAATGACACGTAGGTCCAAAATAAACTGAATTATCTTAATATGTCAAGATAAAATGTAAGAATCCATATGTGATAGATGAAATTAATCTGCAGAAAACTTCCCAGAAATTACTGATATTTGTTTAGACTAGATTTGGAGCTGCGTCCTGTCTGAATTTGGCCCATGTATGACTCTGTGTACTTGGCTTTTACATCCTGTCTACATCTTTTCCTGTATCTAAACTCAGTTCAACTTTTTTTTTTAGCTTTTCTACTATCATCGTATACTTTAGACAATAATGCAGGGCCCTTAGTGGAAGGACATCTAACAGTTCCTCCTCAGCTAACTGAGTTATGGGTTATTTGCTCAAGCAGGAGGAATCACGTACAACCTGATTTTGATACTCAGGTTGCACTGGGCCTTCTCTACACTTTGATCGGCATGCATGTTTTTCCATGGACCCAGAGCCAGTACATGGAAGTATTTTTTCTCTAGAGAGAATAAGAGGATAGATTTACACTGGCACCTTTGCTCTTCTTATTTAGCTGTTTTAAGAACACATGGTGTCTACTTGAAGTGCCCCAATCCATTCCTATTATCATGGTTCGGACTTACAGAGCATCCAGAAGAGGCCAAAGGCTGAAAAAGTGTGGGTGGCTGTTCAGGCATTTCCCAAATAAGTTCTTGATTGTACTTTTTGAATGAAGTTGGTGTTGGTTGCTGATGTGGATGAAAATGAGATGTTGGTGCCACTGTATATTAAATACGGGATATGGCTTTCTTGGTCTAACACACTGCTTTTTTCCAAAAATATCGGGATAAAAAATTGTACAAATCAAGCTGCAATAGGAGAGATCACTTAACTGTTTAAGTCTTCCCAGAGGTAACACATATTACAATGAGATTTGTAAATATATTATTATATGAAGTCACAGATTTTCCCAAATCTTACTATGTTATTATCTTAGACATCATAAATTTTTGTTGTAACTATTAACTAATTAAATAGACTTTGTTCAAACTTATGTACTGATTATCATATCACTAATTCTGAGTTTAAGCTAAGTTTGTCAAATATTTATATTATAAATTTTATAAGGAAAATAAACTATTGGTAAGGATCCTTCACTAGAGGATATTCAAAAGATGCCTGCAGAATGAGGTAAGGCCATCTCCTTCTATAGCAATTCTTTGTTCACGTTCTTCAGGATATTCCTAAGCACCATGACTCAACATGAGGATATGTCCTGAATGGAAAATGGGCTTTGTCTTTTAGGCATGCAAGTCATCTTCACAATAGAGACAATGGAGATAAAGCACTGACCATATATAACATATATGCAATGATAGTTATCAACATCATCATCACTATTATCATAAGATTATTATCTTTTGATATGGCTAATGTGAATTTATTTGTAAGGACATAAGGCACCCCTAAATGAAATTATAGGACCAGGTTTTTCACTCTGACAGACCCTAATGCCTGGGCACTAGCTTGGCTGTATGGCAGCTTGGCTGCACCTGGAAGCACCAGCTGGCTTGTATTCATTCACTGTCATTGCAGCCAGCTACCTACTACTATGTGGTGTGCGGGGAGATACGAGGCCTCTGAGGGGAGCATCTCTGATGCTGTTTATTTAGGTTAGAGGAACATCTGTGGCTACTATGTGGTCAGCATTGTAAGGGGTAGTGCTCAGTCTTTGAGGTTTGGATCCAGCCCCATGATTTCCCAGCTGTGTGAACTTGGCAAGTTGCTTCAGGTCTCAGACAGCCCAGTCTCACCTGTAGAACAGGGATGATGATACTGTGCAGAATTTTTGTGAAAATTGGAGATAATATATTGGAAATTCTCAGTACTCTGTAAGTGCTCCATATGGTAGATGTTATTTAAATACATTAGTGGCATCCATTAATATCTCCTATCTTGAAAGTTTTATGTGAAGATTAAAATAAAAGATATATATGTAAAGTACCCTGTACATAATAGACCCTTAACAACTGGTAGACTTTTATGTAATTTTCAAGACTACAGTGACTTACTGGGCTTTTTAAAGTGTACCTCTCAGTTAAGAGGCTTATGTTCATCTTGGATCTAGTGCTAATTTGCTGTGTGCTCTTAAGAAAAATCCTCTGGGCCTTAGTTTCCTTACTTGAAAATTAGATATTTGGATAAATGAGAAACTAAAACGTCCCTTTTTATAGTGAAAAGTGTGCTTTCTTATGTCTTGTAACATCAGAGCTTGGGGATACTGGAGAACATCCCAGAAGTCCAGCTAACAGTAAGAAGTTAACATCATTAACTTCGTAAAATGAATGAATTCATTACAAATGAAAGTAGAAGCAAAATGGTTTATGCACAACCCAGTCAATTCACTGAAATACATTTCTGTGCTCCTGAGTCCCAGAGAAAACTGTGCAGGCTTTTCTGAGTACTTCCAAAAGAGATTTTTAATGGAGTTTTAAATGATTTGCTTCATTCTCTCATCAAACACTTGGCATACTTTAAATTTAGAAGTAGCCTTTACTCCCGCTGTTAAAAAGGAGAGAAGACAGTACCTCAGCCTTCTTTATAGCAATATTAGAGAGCAGTCTGAATCCCCCTGCTGTTTTCATTTTTGTGTGTGTGTGAAATATTTTTTATTAAGGTATCACTGACATACAATCTTATAAAGGTTTTATGTGAGCAACATTGTGCTTATTACATTCACCCATACAAGACCCCCCCACACACCCCATTGCAGTCACTGTCCATCATCATAGTAAGATGCTATAGAGTCACTACTTCTCTGTGGTGCCTACCCTGTGCACCCCCTTTCATTATGTGCATTAATCATAATGCCCCTTAATCCCCTTCTTCCTCCTTCCCCACCCCCGTCCCTACCCCCTTAATAAGCACTAGTCCATTCTTGGAGTCTATGAGTCTGTTACTGTTTTGTTCCTTCAGTTTTGCTTCATTGTGGTGCTCCACAAATGAGTGAAATCATTTGGTACTTGTCTTTCTCCACCTGGCTGATTTCACTGAGCAAAATACCCTCTAGCTCCATCCATATTGTTGCAAATGGTAGGATTTGTTTTCTTCTCATGGCTGACTAGTACTCCACTGTGTATATGTACCACATCTTCTTTATCCATTCATCTACTGATGGACACTTAGGTTGCTTCCATAACTTAACTATTGTAAATAGTGCTGTGATAAAAGTAGGGCTTCATATGTCTTTTTGAATCTGTGATCTTTACTTCTTTGGGTAAATTCCAAGGTGTGGCATTCCTTAGTCAAATGGTATTTCTATTTTTAGTTTTTTGAGGAACCTCCATATTGCTTTCCACAATGGTTGAACTAATTTACATACCCACCAGCAGTGTAGGATGGTTCCCTTTTCTCCACATCCTTGCCAGCATTTGTTGTTGTCTGTCTTTTTGATGTTGGCCATCCTGACTGGTGTGACATGATATTTTATTGTGGTTTTAATTTACATTTCCTTGATGATTAGTGATGTAGAGCATCTTTTCATGTGCCCATTGGCCATCTGAATTTCTTCTTTGGTGAACTGTCTGTTCAGATACTCTGCCCATTTTTAAATTGGGTTATTTGTTTTTTGGGTGTTGAAGTCTGTGAGTTATTTATATACTTAGTATATTAACCCCTTATTGGATATGTTATTATGAATGTATTTTCCCATATTGTAGGATGCCTTTTTGTTCTACTGATGGTGTCCTTTGCTGTACAAAAGCTTTTTAGTTTGATGTAGTCCCATTTGTTCATTTTTGCTTTTGTTTGCCTTGCCCAAGGAGATGTGTCAGGAAAAAATTGCTCATGTTTATATTTAAGAGATTTTTGCCCATGTTTTCTTCTAAGAGTTTTATGGTTTCATGACTTACATTCAGGTCTTTGATCCAATTCAAGTTTAATTTGTGTATGGAGTTAGACAATAATCCAGTTTCATTCTCTTATATGTAGCTGTCCAGTTTTGACAACACCAGTTGTTGAAGAGGATGTCATTTCTCTATTGTATATCCATGACTGTTTGTTGTGTATTAATTGACCATATATGCTTGGGTTTATATCTGAGCTCTTATTCTGTTTCACTGATCTATTGGTCTGTTCTTGTGACAGTACCAAATTATCTTGATTACTGTAGCTTTGTAGTAGAGTTTGAAGTTGGGGAGCATAATCCCCCCAGATTTATTCTTCCTTCTCAGGATTGCTTTAGCTATTCAGGGTCTTTTGTGGTTCCATATGAATTTCAAAACTGTTTGTTTGTTGAAGAATGCTGTTGTTATTTTGATAGGAATTGCATTGAATCTGTATATTGCTTTAGGCCAGATGGCCATTTTAACAATATTAATTCTTTCTATCCATGAGCATGGGATGTATTTCCATTCATTAGTGTCCTCTTTAATTTCTCTTAAAAGTGTCTTGTAATTCTCAGAGTATAGGTCTTTCACTTCCTTCATTAGGTTTGTTCCTAGGTATTTTATTATTTTCTTGATGCAATTGTAAATGGAATTGTTTTCCTGATTTCTCTTTCTGCTAGTTCATCATTAGTATCTAAAAATGCAACAAATTCTGTGTATTAATTTTATATCCTGCAACTTTTCTGAATTGAGTTATTAGTTCTAGTAGTTTTGGGGTGGGTTCTTTAGGGTTTTTTATGTACAACATCATGTCAACAGCAAACAGTAATAGTTTAACTTCTTCCCTACCAATCTGAATGGATTTTATTTATTTGTGTTGTCTGATTGCCATGGCTAGGACCTCCAGTACTATGTTGAACAGAAGTGGGGAGAGTGGGCATCTTTGTTTTCTTCCTAATCTTAGAGGGAAGCTTTCAGCTTTTTGCTGTTAAGTATGATGTTGGCTGTGGGTTTGTCATATATGACCTTTATTATGTTGAGGTACTTGCCATCTATACCCATTTTGTTGAGGGTTTTTATCATGAATGGATGTTGAATTTTGTCAAATGCTTTTTTGGCATCTATGGAGATGATCATGTGGTTTTTGTCCTTTTGACATGGTATATGATGTTGATGGATTTTCAAATATTGTACCATCCTTTTATCCCTGGAATAAATCCCACTTGATCATGATGGATGATCTTTTTGATGTTTTTTTGAATTTGGTTTGCTAATATTTGGTTGAGTATTTTTGTATCTATGTTCATCAGGGATATTGGTCTGTAGTTTTCCTTTTTTGTGGTGTCTTTGCCTGGTTTTGGTATTAGAGTGATGCTGGCCTCATAGAATGAGTTTGGGAGTATTCCTTCCTCTTCTACTTTTTGGAAAACTTTAAGGAGGATGGGTATTATGGTTTCTCTAAATGTTTGATAAAATTCAGCAGTGAAGCCATCTGGTCCAGGGTTTTTTTTCTTAGGTAGTTTTTTGATTACCAGTTTAATTTCATTGTTGGTAATTGGTCTGTTCAGATTTTCTGTTTCTTCCTGGGTCAGTCTTAGAAGGTTGTATTTTTCTAGAAAGTTGAACATTTCCTCTGGGTTATCCAATTTGTTAGCATATAATTTTTCATAGTATTCTCTAATCTAATAATTCTTTGTATTTCTGTGGTGTCTGTAGTGATTTTTCCTTTCTCATTTCTGATTCTGTTTATGTGTGTAGACTTTTTTCTTAAGTAAACCCCTAGCCAGACTTATAACTTTTTGTATTTTCTTAAAGAACCAGCTCCTAGTTTCATTGATTCTTTCTATTGTTTTATTCTTCTCAGTTTTATTTTTTTCTGCTCTAATCTTTAATATGTCCCTCCTTCTACTGACTTTGGGCCTCATTTGTTCTTCTTTTTCTAGTTTCATTAATTGTTTGTTTAGACTGCTCATTTGGGATTGATCTTCTTTTTTGAGATAAGCCTGTATCCCACAGATTTTGAGGTGTTGAATTGTTGTTTTCCTTTTTCTCCAAATATTGCTTGATCTGTTTTTATTTGGATATTGACCCACAGATTATTTAGGAGCATGTTGTTATGCCTCCCTCTGTTTATGGGCTTTTTTGTTTCCTTTGCATAATTTACTTCTAGTTTCATACCTTTGTGATCTGAGAAGCTGGTTACAATTTCAATCCTTCTGATTTTACTGAGGCTCTTTTTGTGGCCTAGATTGTGATCTATTCTTGAAAATGTTCCATGCACACTTGAGAAGAATGTGTATCCTGCTGCTTTTGGGTGGAGTGTCCTATAGATGTCTGTTCTAATGTGTTCTAATGTGTTGTTCAGTGCCCCTGTCTCCTTACTTATTTTCTATCTGGTTGATCTATCCTTTGGAGTGAGTGATGTGTTGAAGTCTCCTAAAAGGAATGCATTGTATTCTGTTTCCCACTTTAAGTCTGTTAGTATTTGTTTCACATATGTAGGTGCTTCTGTGTTGGGTGCATTGATATTTATATTGTTAATATCATCTTGTTGGACTGGCACCTTTATCCCCTTCTTTGTCTCTTATGCCTTTCTTTGTTTTGAAGTCTATTTTGTCTAATACAAGTACTGCAACTCCTGCTTTTTACTCCCTATTAGTTGCATGAAGTATCTTTTTCCATCCCTTCACTTTTAGTCTGTGTGTCTTTGGGTTTGAAGTGAGTCTCTTGTAGGCAGCATATGGATGGATCTTGTTTTGTTACCCATTCTGTAACTGTACATCTTTGATTGGTGCATTCAGTCCATTTACATTTAGGGTGATTATTGAAAGATATCTACTTATTGCCATTGCAGGCTTTAGATTCTTGTTTACCAAAGGTTCAAGGGCAGCTTCTTTACTATCTAACAGTCTAACTTTACTAACTTTTTATGCTATTTCAAGCACAACTTAAAGGTTCTTTTTTTTTTCCTCCCTTCTTTTTCTTCCTGCTCCACTCTTTATGTATTAGGTGTCATGTTCTGTACTCTTTTGTATGCCTTGACTGACTATGTGGGTATTTAATTTTGCATTTGGTCAGTATTTAGTTGGTCTACTTCCTTTGCTGTGGTTGTATTTTCTCTGGTGACAGCTATTTAGCCTTAGGCACACTTCCATCTAGAGTAGTCCCTTTAAAATACACTGTAGAGATGGTTTGTGGGAGGTAAATTCCCTCAACTTTTGCTCATCTGGGAATTGTTTAATCTCTCCTTCAAATTTAAATAGTAATCTTGCCAGGTAGACTATTCTTGGTTTGGGGCCCTTCTGTTTCATTGTATTAAATATATCATGCCATTCTCTTCTGGCCTGTAAGGTTTCTATTGAGAAGTCTGATGATAGCCTGATGGGTTTTCCTTTGTAGGTGATCTTTTTTCTCTCTCTGGCTGCCTTTAATACTCTGTCCTTGTCTTTGATATTTGCCATTTTAATTATTATATGTCTTGGTATTGTCCTCCTTGGGTCCCTTGTGTTGGGAGTTCTGTGGGCTTCCATGGTCTGAGAGACTATTTCCTCCCCCAGTTTGGGGAAGTTTTCAGCAATTATTTCTTCAAAGACACTTTCTCTCCCTTTTTCTCTTCTTCTTCTGGTACTCCTATTATGCAAATATTGTTCTGTTTGTATTGGTCAGACAGTTGTCTTGATATTCTTTCATTCTTAGAGATCCTTTTATTTCTCTGTGCCTCAGCCTCTTTGTATTCCTGTTCTCTAATTTCTATTTCATTTACCCTCTCACCCAATCTGCTTTTAAAACAATCCCTCCATTTTATGTTTCATTTCAGGTAGTGTATTCTTCAACAATTTTATCTTATTCCTGAATTCCAACCTGAGTTCTAGAATATTTTTCTGTACATCTGTGAGCATGTTTATAATTTTCATTTTGAAATCTTTATCAGGAAGATTTGTGATTTCACATTCATTTAGCCCTCTTTCTGTTGTTTGAGGGATTTTTTTAATACCATGTTCTTTTGCCATTTCATATTACTAATGATTACTATGGAATAATAACTTTGTGTAGGCAGCACACTCTAGTGCCCAGAAGGTCTACTCTCTGGAGCTGCCCAGCACCTGGAGTGATGGCCAGGGTCTCAGGTGAGTGGTGCTGCTGCCTGCTGGTAGGAAAGAGCTCTTTCCTGCTTCCAGGCTGCAGTACCTGCCTCCACTGCCAGTGGCAGTGGGCTGAGCATGCAGTGAGGAGCCTCTATGCTATGCCACTGTAGCTGCCATAGGCAGGGCTGCCCTCCACCTGGCCTTATGAAATGGCTGGGGCAGCAGGTTTGAAAGCTGGTGCTAGCCAGGAGGAAGGAGCAGCAGGCTGTATATTGCGGAGGGGGCCTCAGGGCTGCATTCCCATCCAGGGGGATGGAGTGTGTGAAGCTCCTGAAAGTTCACAATCTGCTGGAATGATTTTTTCCACCTGTCCTTTCTCCTAAGTATCAAGTTCTGTGTAATCCTTGCCCCTTTAGCAGCCCTCTCACTGTTGGGATGTATCTCAAAGTGCCCACCTTTCTTTTGTCCCAGAGCGGTTGGTTGTGGGTACCTGTTTGCCACAAGCAGCTTGAATCTTAGTCTCTCTGAGTATTACCCCTGTGTTTACTTTCCAACCCCACTAATCTCCAGAGCACCATGTTATGTGGGTTCATGCTCCCAGAGCAGATCTAAAAGTGTGGGTATTTGTCATTCCTGGGCTTCTGCTCCCTCCCCACTCCATTTCTCTTCCTCCTGCAGGTGAGCTGGGGTGAGGGGAGGGCTCAAGTCCCGCCAGATCGCGTCTTTGCTACCTTACCCTTTTCTGTGAGGTCTTCTCTTTTCCCCAGTTGCAGGCCATCTGTTGCAATCTTCTTTCCAGTTGCTCTTTCAGGATTAATTGTATTTGCTGTATTTTCATGTTATATGTGATTCTGGGAGGAAGTTTCTGTCTCACTTCTCATGCTGCCATCTTGTTTAATCTTCATTTTTTTATTTTTATGAAAACACCTTTTTGCCAGTCAAAAGATCAAGTTTACCTTGAAAGAACCTTTCCTTTAATTAAAAAAAATTAATGACATGCTCTTCAAGGCATTTCTTTGAATTACATGTTAGTGTTGGTGAGGCAGTAGTGAACGTAAAAGCTTCTCCACTCTGGGGATTTGGGAATGGACGTTATGATGAATGGATTATGTAGATGCCTTAGCCAGCAGATCTATTCCTCATGACTTACTTATTTGTTTTTGTATGCTCAGTGCCTGGCACATAGTAGCTGCTGAAATTTGTTGAACAAATAAATGAATAAATGGTCTCCAATGAGATTAGCATATATCATCTTGAGGGTCTTAATGGTAGATCCTGTTTAGAATAGAGATTCACTGGACACGACACCTGGCTTTTGGGAAATTGGCTTTGGGAGTAATTAGGGAAGGGGAGAGGCTGGCTTAGCCTCTGTGGGGACCTCTTCTTTCAAATGGAGGACAGGATGGAGTAGTGGGGAGAACAGGTTAGCAACCCATGGCTGTGGTCTTTGGCACTCAGTCTCCAGCCCAAGTAAGGCCTGGTGCTGCTCCATCAGTGGTTTGGTATAGGTGTGCATGTGTTGTGGGAGCCAGGTGGGAATAGCTAAGCCCTGCTGAGCTATTGGGAAGAAGCAGAGGTTGAAGAAGGAAAAAGTCTGAGCCTAAAAATGCCTTTTTAATGTGGGATGGAGCAAGTGAATGATCCTTGAACTCTCATTTGGGACTTGATGCTGCCTTCTGTACTAGTCACTTTCCATACTAAAGGTGTTCCTTCCCTTCTAGATGACCAAGATCCTCACTTTACCCTTAGGGTGTACATTGCTCATGGCAGTGAAAGAGAACCAGACAGAGTCTGCGTGGTATGAAGTGGAAGGAAGAATATTGGGCAAGAAGTCATGACTCAACTGGTAAGCTGTGTGGCTTTAAGCAAATTGCTTAACCTTGCTGGGACTCTGTAACAACATCTGTAAGGAGAAGAGTTTGGATTAGGCAATTTTTTTGACTCAGCAACATACACTGTGCTAGGTGCCAGGCATGAGGCCAACAGTAGGAGTCTGGAGGGGACTCAGTGCTGATTCACACACAATGTGGTTCTCATTCTCTCTGATAAAGACTGAAAGAGACATTAATAAAAAATTTCAATAGGTAAAGAGAAGGAAGTGACTAATTCTGTTTGTTAAGGCTTGGGAGCTGACATTTGAAAAGTAGAAATTCACCAGAAACTTATTAATTCTGTTATCATTCATTAATTCCAGAAATGTTGGCTGACTGCCTTCTATATACAAAGAATGGGTAAACAGTCACAAAGGAAGACAAGGTCTTCACTCTCATTAGGTTTAATCTAAGCTGGTGGCAGGAGAGGCTGGGAAGGAGGACACTCAGTTGTCCAATATATCTACAGTGTAGGTTGGGTCCCCATTGTACAACGAGATAACAGAGGCCTGCAGGAATAAAACCACTTGCCTAGCTCATGTAATAAGAAATAATAAGTTCTCAAAACTACTTGTCTGTCTTCAGAGCTCCAGTGTTTAACTAGGATGCAATTCTGTGGGGAGGGGGGGGGATCCACAAGGCCGCTGGGTGGACATTTGTTTTGCCTGCTGCCAAGCATCTCTTCTGGGGGTAAGAGCTTATCTGTTTTCCTGTGGAGACATGACCCCTTCCACTCTCAAGTCATGTCTTTAAATTGGAGTTGTCATCCTTCCCCAAACAGGCTGCAGAGGTGAGGTCCTGACTCAGGCTTGGCCTGTCAGCACACATCCTCTGGACGCAGCGATGGCCCCTGGGGATGGGCACATGAACATGACATGCTGCACCAAGTGGAGCCAATGCCTGGGCTTTTGCTGGAAATAATGAAAAAGAGTCTTATTCTCACCCCTGGAATCACTAAACTGCAGACTGTAAGCCCAGAGCAGTGGAGGTCATTTTGCTCCCATCAGGGGTGTGGGGGGAGGGCCCCTGCCTGAGAACGAAGCTGACAGTCAGCTCAGAGAAACATTTTCCTGACAACATGATTTGAGCACTTGAATTGAATTTTGCCTGAGATGGGCACTATTCCTGTACTTTCAGTTCTGTTAGTTTTCACTTCTTTTGTCCTCTTAAAGTAGTCTGGGTTACTATCACTTGCATCCAGAGTCCTGAAGAATACAGCAAGTGGAGAACTGAAGAGCATATGGAGAATTTTTATTTCTCTTTCTATTATGTTCATCTCAGCACCTGCAAAAGTCTCCATCAACCTCACCTAAACTTTGTTCTCGGAGGGTAATAGGATGCAGTCTTTGTATGAGTCTTTTGCCTCTGCTGTCCCAGAACTCTGGTGCTGGGATCATCTATTTCTGCACCCTGAGTGACACCAGGCTTCACACATCTGGATATGGGTTGCACAGCCTCCCTCTTGACTGCTAACCAGCACCCCTCTTCTGTCCATTCTGCGGCCTCTGCCACCCAGCTCTGGCTCCTTTTCTCATCCTGCTGGGACCTCAGACACAACTCCATCTGACTCTGGGGATGTCACATTAAGAGTCTGTGGGATGTTAGAATTAGGGTTGGTAGCAGTGTGGATGGAGGTTGAGGATGACCAGAGGGGACAGCTTCTCCTCTGGACCTAGTTTGTAGTAAAATCCTTTCAGGCTCTAAATCCCAGAAGTTCACCCCTGGACAGCCTGCCTGATGCAGCTCTGGTCCAGCCTGACCAGCACAGCTTGGAGAGGAGTCTCAGCTGTTAAAGAGAAATTAGTCTTACCCCTGTTAAAATGGTAATATTCAGGATTACTGCAATAGGGGTCAACTCAGTTGCAAGAGAAGAGGGAGGCTGAACTTTACTCTGAATACAAAGACCGGTAGGGATTTATAACCAACAAGAGAGTGAAAGGGTCAGGGGATGGAAAATTACTGAGAACACACATCAAGGGTGGGGGCTTCTTACTAAACTGACCTAATAGAATTCTTGCCAAAGGAAGGCCAAGGACTTATAAATCAAAGGTGGGGGGAGGAAGTTGATCCAGTATCAAGGGTGATCAGATATCAAGGGCGGGGGATGATTAGCATGATTTTTTGCTAAGACTAGGTTAGGCAGGCCCAGGACAGGGCTCAAGGATGGGGCCTGGTCAAGAAAGGGCATAGAGGGCCTAACTAAAGGGTGGAGGAGGAGAGAGTCTTTGTCACAGCTATGACCGAGGATGGTGTGCCATCCTCCTCCTGGCCATCAGAAGATCTCTCCTCTTCCGGCAGAGTCTGGGGTTGAAGACACAGCAAATGCTTCACTGTGGATACCTGGAATTATGTTTGGAGGCGCCTGTGTCTAGAGCCCTCTGTAAAAGAGACACCAACCTCCATATTTAAGCAGAGACTTTTAACTCTACCTCTAGATGGTATTGGACTTCTGAATTGCATGGCCCTGTGATTCTCATCACTCAACAAATGCCTCAGAAAAACCTCTGGCATTTGGTCCCCATTAACAAAGCACTTTTAACTTGAGGCCATAAATGAGCTCACACACTGGGCCTCTTAGACACTCAATCCATCAGCCATCTCTTTCTCCCTTGGTCCCTGCCAACCTTGTGCATCTAGTGTGGCACACCAGTGGTGGATCAAGTCCCCTCTCCTACCGTTATCAGGGCTCAACCCTGAGACCTGTCTCAGCTGTTGTTAAGAAAGAGCTTCACAAAACATCTTTGATAACCACTGCAATGCCTGCCTGAAGACACAGGTCTGAGCTCTGGGGGCCTCCATGGTGGCATTTAGGTTGGACCAAGATCTCCCTGTAAATTCACTCCAGAAGCCTGACATCCCTTTCTAGGAATAAAGCCATCCTTTTCAGAAACTCTCCGTGGAGCCAGCTGCAGATACGCCTCCATGAAGCCTGGGAAGAAGTCTGCTGGAAGCTGAGATTTAGGGAGAGTGAATGAGTCCTGGGAAGAAGGAATCCAGCAAGGCAAGCCCTGTTTTTTAGCAGGGCCTGATAATAGTAAGACAGTAGGATTCCAAGGATAACACTCTGATACCCACCCTGAAACCAGTTGTAGGAAAAAAGCTCCATGTGACCTGAAAATCCCTATCATGCTGAATCTCTGAACCCTACAGTATTTAGAGTACTGTGCATCCTTACTGAGTTAGGATATAATCATTAGGGTGGGGTTTCTTTCACAGCAGACCCTACTGAACATTTCTGAGACTAGTGACACCCTCAAGCTGCACCCTCGACTGGACCAGAGGTCAAGGCCAGCGTGGGGAGCAGCCTCCCCGTGGAGAAGGACAGAGCTGCTGCCATGTGGTGCCTTCTCAGTGACACAGACTCACTGGGAGAGGGAGGCAGCCAGGCTTGCTCCTGTAAGACCACCTCTGGGGATTCCAGGAATGTGTGAAGCAGAGGAGAAAAACTCTGCAAGAATTGAAGTCTTGACTGTGCGAATGGCCACTTGGAGCTAGGGAGATGCGGGTGTAAATGGTGGTGTGATCCTATTGGGAAGTCTGCGGGTGGGAGGGGGTCCTGAGGAGTCTATTAATTCTTGGCGCAGTGGGAATTTGCACCAGGTCTAAGATGCAAACAGTTTCTCCTTTGCATCATTCTCGGAGGCCCTCATACCTGAAGGGATGGCACTGGGATTGCAAGCAGACTGTGCTGAGTTCCTGAGCTCTGGAGAGGGGCTGAAGCAGTCAGGAAGGGGGACCTTTATTGGACCCTTCAGAGCCATGTGGCCTGCGGTGTTCTAGGTATACCTGCAGGAGTGACACACAAAATACTGGGCAAAGTGCTCAGAGCCACAGGGGACAGCTGACTTCTCCTGGATGTGTTTGGGAGCAGAACATTAACTGGACCAGCAGGAAGAAGACCCTGTTGTAAATGTCAGGGGTGCTCTAATTTATTTTCCTCCCTGGTCTCTCAGGAAAACCCCATTATTAACTTCTCTACCAAGGCCTAAAAGACCTCTATTAAAATGCAAATGAGATTTGCTAAGGACATCCCATGAGCCTTTCCCAACAATTAACGCCTTGGTTCCCCCTCCTTTCTTAGAGGGAATTAGCCCACAGAGAGGGGGACCTACCAGCATTTTGATGACAGAGGTGAGAAAATAACCTCAGCCTGGTGCAGCCAGGAATGTAGATGAGTCAGGGAAGCCAGGGGAGCATGGGTTTCCAAAAAGGAAAGGGAATGACTTTTTGGGGGATGCAGAAGAAAGATGAAAGGGAAATTCAGACCAATTTCACAGTTCTCAGTTTTACTTGGGGTAGAAATTTTCCACGTTACTTAGCACCTGTGTTAATAAAAGCATGGCCGACCCACTGAGAAATCACCTATTCCATTCAGAAATACATATTTTCAAGAGTATCGGAAGTCCAAGTACACATGCCCCCTGCACCCTTCACCCCAAAGTCAGTCCCTCTTAGCCCTTTCAGATTAAGAAGTGTGGTCTCCTAGCTGCCCCAGTCTGCCTCCCTAACTGCAGGACTTCAGCTTTAAACAAAAGGTCTTCTGGGGGCGCCTCACATAGAATCTCTGGCCTACTAGCCAACTACAGCAGGTGACATATTGTAGACATACCTCACTTTATAAACAATGTGAGGAATGTTGATCTTTCAGCCATAAATTAATTTATTTCAATGATCTATTATTTCAGTTGTTTTCATTTCATAGAATTATTGCTTATTAATTTAGACTTAACCCTTTGAGTTTTCTGAGCTTCCAATGTTTTCCATGAATGGGCATGTCCCCTAGTGGCGAGCAGTGGGACTACAGGTTTTATTTCTCTTAAGCGCTTGCTTAGTCATTGGCATGATCTTGAAAGTCTCTGCTGCTGAGTGGTTTATGGAAGAAAAGTAAGGTATGTTGCAGACATTCCAAGGTGACTTTTTTTTCCCCTTCATCTCAGGACATCTAAATTGATTCTCCAATTGATTCTTAATGCTACCAAGGCAGATCAAATGCTTAATGCTTAAAGCTGGCATATTAATTTTATATCAAATTTACAATAGGGTGATCATGCTCTGTATAACATTTTTGTAGAACACTGGGACCCTTTGGATAATCAATCTATTAGGTTCGTTTATGATTGTTCTATAAGGATAGATGCATAGTTTTACTCTCTTAAAATTGTAGACATTTATAGTTACTGTATATTGCTGGTCATATCTGTAATTTACTTGATGTCAATTTCTTGGCCAGAGTGCTACCCTCTCTTGCCTTCACATCAGACTTCTCTCTGTCTGACTGAATTCTGTTTTCTAGCATTAAGGTGAAATCAGGGACTTTCTAGACAATCAGACCAAATTGAGATCTCCCAAAATACGTGAATATTGTTAAAAAAAAATTCAACTGAGTAAATTTTGAAGATCTTATTGGCCTTATTCACTAATTCATGAATTGGGTAGCATCCTACATGGCAAATAAAAAGGAACTCTGAGGAGCTGTACAAAATACGTTTTATAGGCAGAAGTGCAGCAGGAACAAGGAAGTTATACTAGGTAAAACGGTGATTTGGTTATTGCAAGATTACTTTCCTTTAAGGGATGACAGGGATTTATCAGGTAGGTTAACTAACTACTGCTGATCAGGTGATTCCTGACTGACTGGTTTAAGATTTCATTTCTAGGAGACCTGAAACTGTGAGTTAAGTCTCAGTTTGATGATGTGGGCTTAGCATGTGTGACTCCATTTTGGGTGTGTTGCCTTGTTTTTAACAGTATGAATACATTTTAAGCAATGAAAACCAAGAAACTAATGTTTTTAAGACATTCTTATCACAGAGCATGAACAAATCTTAAAATGCAACTCTACCCTCAGCCTTTGGAATCCATTTTCTGTGCCCAGGGAGACAGGAAGAAGGCTGTGGCCAACAGAGAGAGCCACCTTTACCTGCATACTTTGATGTTCCTAGGCTTCTTTTATTTTGTTTGGCATGACTTCTTCTATTCTCTTTCAAAAAATGGCTTGTGGGTGTGGCTAGCAAAAAGAAACAAACAAGCAGGCTTGGCTGAAACCTTAAAGTCACAGTGAACCCACTCCCAAATATGGGTTGTTTCTGTGAGTATTGTTAAAAAAAACAATAGTCTGAGCTTTGTTTCTGTTTTATTTTCTCATCATATTACCTCAACAAGGATGCATTTCCATAAGACAATGGCAGTAAGAAGCCTTTATTCATCCTGAATCAGGATGGGCCTTGAAGATCCCTGGAACATGGATGCCATTGCCTAACATGGTAGCTCTGGGGGTTCATGCAGCCGGTGACAGTTCTGAAATGGTGCAGGCCCACAGTAGAGGCTAAATCAAGGGCTGATATTTAACCATGCAAAAAAAAGCCAAAATAGGTTCATCTTTTCCTTGAAGTTTGGTTTGATGCCGGGAGATTTTCATGGTGCCAGAAACCACATGCTGGGCTGTAACTGAGCATAGTAATTGCCCAGCAGGCTGCAAAGGCATCCTACAGAATCCCATTAATTTCTTGATTGGGCTTTAAAAGAATGGTGCTGCCCACAGGGCCAGGAAAACTTGTGTTTAGTCTGCCTGGTCTTCAAATGAACAAATGTTGGCTGTCCAGCTGGCTGATGTTTCCTTCTAACTCTGGGGCCCTGATCCATCATCCAAGGCTCTGTTGCCAACACACTGTCTTAGATGTTTGTGGTGTGCCTTCTTGGCCTCCAAGAGTTCCGACAAGAACACTGAAATGGGCAATGGAAGGATTCACGTGAGTGGTTCACATGCATACCAGATACCTCCAAAACACAAAATAGGCCTTTTGTAATTATCTGGTTATTTCAGGTGGGAGGTTTGGAAAGTCTAGATTATTTGGGTAATTGCTTTTTCCTTTTTGTTCAATGTCCATTTGTTTAATGGCCCAAACTTCAGAAATGCCACCCAGAAGGCCTTCTGCATCCAGGATTCTGCTTTTTCCCCTGTCATTGTGTGGGAGACTATCTGGGAATGTGACCATGCACTCCTAAATATCACCCCTAAAGGTTAGGTATATTTCCCAAAGATAACTGAATCATGCTAAAATGGCTCCAATTGTTAGTATTAAAAAAATCTTTCCAAATTGTTTGTGTCTGGTGTCCTGCCTTCATAAATATAATGTGAGGCATAGAAGTTAATTTTTGCTGATTAAATGTATCCAGAATTCCCGGGTGATTGTTTTGATCATTAAAACTCACAGTTTGGGCTGGCATAATAACTAGAATGAAAACTAGGTTGAATGCATACCATCCCCAGGATTTTCTTTGGAAGAGACATGTTTTAAACAATTAAGTCTACTTATTAAACTACATTTTCAGTTCGATTTATCTTTCTTCTTTTAATAGAACAGTGCCAAATCTCCAGTTCACTAAGGGTCTCTATCATGTGCATTATCATAAATTTAAATGTCACTGAATTGTCAAGTCAGTTACAGAAAAGTCAAAAGGCTGAGTCACTACAATGCATCCTTCAACTGCAGGGAATTAATTCCTGTACTTCAGCAAGAAGTACTTCACCTCTGCCCTGGTGGTGGTGCTTGGGGAGGATTTCCTTCTTGCCCACTTGCAGATGGAGTGTCTACTGTGCTATAGATTCAGTAGGCTACCAAATCATTATTTGTATGGAAAAATACACTTGGAGTTCCAGCTCTTAATTTATGATATTGGGAGCCCATCTCTGTCTCAGATTCATAAGGTGGCAAGAAGAGATTCCAGTGTGTTGCACATCTCCCATGCCCTGCCCTACCCTTCATCTGGCCTACTGCTGGACTGTACATATACTGGCTTATCATGTTCCTGGAGAGTGGGGGGCTCTCTATTCAGCAGCCAAGTCCACACCCTCTGTGATTAAATGATCTTCTTCTGTAATTAAGTGTATGATTAAATGCTCTTTGTGTGCTGGAAATATTTTCCTCTAGTATGGTATTGGTGGTTAATGCTATTCCTGGTGACTTTTATTATATAGCTGTTAAAAAAATATTATGAAATCTGATTATTCAAAATTTCTCCTTTACAGATTCTGGGTTCCATGTCTTCTTTTGGAAAGACTACTCAAACTAAGATAATTAAATGAGTAGGAGGGAATAAAAATAACTTTTTTCTGCATGGATTCCTATTGCTGTGTAACAAACTACCGCTAGCTGAAAGCAGACCTAAAGAACATGGATTAATTCCTCAGTTTCCCTGTGTCAGGAGTCTGGGCATGCCTTAGCAGGCTCCTCTGTGCAGGGTCTCCCAGGGCTCCAATCCAGATGTTGCCTGGGGCTGGGGTCTCTTCTGGGCTCAGTGTCCTCTTCCAGGCTCCCACGGCACAACGCACTTCCTTGGAGCTGTGGAACTCATGGGAACTTGCTCTTTCAAGGCCAGTAGGAAAGCTTCTGAGGCATCAAGTCTCTGACCTCTAGATTCTCTTCCTGAGGTTTACCTGATTAGGTTGGGCCCACCTAGGGTAATTTCTCTTTTGATTAACTCAAAGTCACTGGTTAGTGTCCCTAATTGTAACTGCAAGACCCCTTTGCCTTTGTCACTTAACAGAAGCTCACTGTAGGAGTGACATCCATCATATTCGCAGGTCCCATGCACACTCAAGGGGAGGAAATTGTATGGGGTTTGTATACCAGGCCTTAGGAATCATAAGTGTCATCTTGGAATTCTGTCTACTACACTATTTTTGTAGGTTTTAGAAGAAGGCTTAGAATTTAAATCATTTGTATATGGTAGTAGATTGGTATAAGAATTTCTTTATAATCCAGAAATCTGTTATAATTATATAATTATAATTTTATAATCTGTTATAAATTCTCCTAAAAACCCTCCTATTCTGCAAAATCACACATTCAAAATGACAGGCTTTATGGAAAAAAAGTAAAGTCAGGGAAGACCACTTAAAAGCTAAGCTGCTTTGTAGCCAGAGGACTAAAAAGACAAAATGAATCCTCATAAAGCTACAGGCATAGTTGAAAAGACAGTTTAAAGTCCCAATAAATAATGATATATAACAGAAAATATAGAACTCTACCTAACAAATCAAAAAATGAGTGTAGCCTGATACGGAGTAAGAACAGGTTGAGGCTGCTAAACACAACAATAATAGAAAGTGTGCAAAGATTGGGGGGACCTCATAATGAGCATGTTACCAAACGAGGCCAAGAGAAAAATGTGGAATAGGCAGCGTGTCCAGAACTGTCTCCCTTGCAGACTGCACACTGCACTGCTTTAGCATGTGTGGTGGTCAGTTGCTATTGCTTGATTGCAATACTTTTAACTTGCTGGGAAACATGGACTATGAAAATGACCTCCATGTTACATTCTTTATTTACCAACAACATTTGAGCTAACATGTGTTACAGAAACTCATGTTGTAGCAGAAGAGACTGTAAATAATTAAAATTTCTCCTCTATTATTACAACACTATTTATTGAATAATCTATCATTTCTTCTCTGGTGATTTTCTAAATTTTGGTTTTTATCTTATTTCTATTTTAAATTTTGCTTCAAAGTGTACATGTACATAGTCCAGCGGTTATTTTTTTCTGGCTACACAATAAACATTTGGACAAAATTATTAGCAAGCAGCACAACATAGTTCATACAACCGACTTGGCATGCTCAGTGAAATCCCAGGTCTGTGTTTCTCAAGATGCTTCAGCCTTCGCATAAAAGTTTACAACATTCAGGCAACTGCAACCATACCCTGAAGGCATAATTGTTAACTTTATTGCCTTCATTAGTTAATTAAAATCCTCCAAGATCAATCCAGATCTCACTCTAACCCTAAGCACCATTCAAATAGGTTTCAATGTACAATTTACCAGATCTCTGCCCTGTTTCTAAGGAAGGGGAATATTCCCAAATATTTAGGCAATTAACATACATCAAATACCAATGTCAACAAAATCCCATTTCTAACATCTGCTTTGTGAGAATATCAGTTATATTATAGGAATACCTTCTGAAGGGTGTTAGGTAGCTGCTTTGGAGGGAGACGTTTCTGATGACATACTAGCTCATCACTCCTAGAATGTAAATTCTTGTTAACATATTGAGATAAAAAAACAACAAGAATGCAAACTCCATGAAGGCAAGGATTTTTGTCTTTTTTGTTCACTGATGTACTTGGCCCATAATAAGTGCTCAAATATTTGTTGAAAGAGTAAATATGCTGACTTTGCTGAAGTATTGAAGTTACAGACATAAACATTTTTGGCCACAAGTATTCTTAATACAATCACCATAAAAAAAAAAAGGTTTGAAACACAGAGTCCAATTGTAGGGAGTTCAAGAGCTTAAAGGGAGGAGAGGGGAGGCATCCAGGTAAAATAATCTGCATGCTAGCTTAACCATGTTGGATATTATGTATTTTCCCTAGAATTGCATCAATCTGGCAACAATTGACAGAGGTCCACTTAATCTGAAAATTAAACTGGTACTTACAGCCAGTACATTGTGGGTCTGCATTTTCTGTTTAGCTTTTTTAACTCTTTTTCTTAAAATTATCCCCTTGCTTTTGAGTACTCTGTCTTTAAGTACTTCACCTTATTATTTCACCAGACTATTTGCATTATGCTTAACCGTGGCCAACACTTAATGAGATAGTTGAAATGCTTGCTTCATGGAAAAGAAAATGGTGGCAGATACACAAGGACTGGCTATGTTTTTGAAATAAGTCTCCGAGAACTACTGGACTAGTCCAGCTGCTGGGAATGAGGCACAGTGGCAACTCGTGCACAATGGAGATGGGTGCGGCAGAAGGTGGTCAGGGTGGCGGAAGGTGGTGGGGATAAAGACATTACTTTATTTCTTAATGAATACACAAAACTTTTACATATACTTTTTTATGTAGTCAGCCCCTGTAAAGCCATCACATATTTGAAAAAGTTTTTCAACATGAATCACAGAATCTAGTTTTAAGAACTTAATTATGAGTGGTTAATCATTACCCATTTAATATACTCCCCCAAAACAATAATGTGTAAAATGAAAGGAAGGTCCTCAGAGTTTGTTTGAAATCCTGTCTGTTCTTTGTTCAAGAAGTGTGTGGTCACTTTCAGAATCCACTCCAGGGCTCAACTTAATTTAGACATCAGGCAAACCACTCAGTGCAAAAGGTATTCAAAGAACACAACCACCAGGTTGGAGGGTGAACAGCTGGAAATGCAACGAGTAGGAGCATTTTAGAAGCTGGTCTGGCCAGGACTGAGATGGCACGTGGTGGCCGTGCTGCCTCCCAGCTTCACCCAAGCCCAGCCGCTGGGGGCATCCCCACCACCTTCCGCCACCCTGACCACCTTCTGCCGCACCCATCTCCATTGTGCACGAGTTGCCACCGTGCCTCATTCCCAGCAGCTAGACTAGTCCAGTAGTTCTTGGAGACTTATTTCAAAAACATAGCCAGTCCTTGTGTATCTGCCACCATTTTCTTTTCCATGAAGCAAGCATTTCAACTATCTCAGTTGATTCTTTTGTTATCTACCTTTGTATCTCTAAATCACATGCTTATATTGCTCTTTCTTGATCTTTTTTTCAGTTTCGGCTATTATCTGTTGACTTCCCATTAGGGAAGGTAAAGATTTAGCTCATGTTCACTCTTCTGCCCCTGTCACACCAAACCACCCATCCATTCATCCTCACAATACAATTCTATTAAAATTTTTTTAGCTACCTAAAGGATTTGCATTCATATGGCTATGTAAGTGCCAATCATACCCAATCAATGAACAACTAGTGATTATTTTTTCTCTTTTGCCGAATGTATTGCCTAGAGTTTATAAGTGACTTAAAAATTGGATTAATTTTCATGTATACATTTACAGAACCCTAAAGTTTCCCCTAGGTATGTGAGTCTCTTTTGATACAGTAGGCATTCTATTAAGTCAAACTTCTTTAAGAATTTGCCTGGGTCCCTCTGACCTTCTTTATTCTGGATTGGCTATTTTCTAACTTTGGCTGACCTCTTTCAAGATATCATTCTGAAACTTCCTTTCATCAGTATCTTGACTGTGTACACCTGAAACTGTTTTAATTTACCCAGACACTTGATTGAGAATTTGGGTATAGAATAGTAGGTTGGAAATATTTTTTCTCAGCATTGTGAAAGCTTTGACCCATCATCTTGCTTCAGCAATTATGTTGAGAAATCCATGCCCTTCTGAATCTTGTATCCAGATCACTTGTAGAAACTAGCATGTAAAATTTTCTTTCTGGAACTTCAGGATCTCTTTGGTATTGCAGAATTTTGTGGTGCTGGTATCTTACTGTGATGCCATTTTCAGTCTTTATGCTTGGCATTTGGTAAGTCCCTTCAATACAGAAACACATATCTATTTGTTCTTAGAAATCTTCTGAATTTTTTGATTGGACATTTTTCTTCTTTCCATTTTCTTTATTCTCTCATTCTGGGAACTCCAGCATTCAAATGTTGGACCAGCTCAACTGGTCTTTTCATTGTCTCTTTGCTATCTTCTGGGATACTTAACTTTTCTCTCTGAGCTTCTATTTATTTCTGTATCACTGGTAATTAGTGTTTATTTTTTCCTCAGTACACGTTTACCTCTCCCTCATTTGTGGCACAGCACGGACTGACTCCTGTCTTAGTGATTGGTGCCATTTCCAAATACTTCTGGTTTTCTCTCCTTCTGGGCATATGGTTCCCTTGCAGTTAAGTGGGCAACTTGCTCGGTCTTGGCTGATGTGTTGTGAATGGAAGTGATGTGTGTTACTTTCAGGATGCAGAATTGAATTGCCAGTGCTACATTTTTCAGAGCTCTCTTTTCTTCTACTATAGTGATCAACAGTGCTCCAGATAGGGATTGCCCCTTCAGTCTGGTCCCACAGTATAGACAATATTGAGCAGAGCCTCCAGTGGACAATAATAGACAAAAACAAAGCATGAAGACGCTGGGATTGTTTCTTAACAGAGCAAATGCAACCCATCCTGAAACAACCTCAGTTCCAAAGGCGGGGTGGGGGCGGGAGGGCAGGTGCTGGAATTTCCCTCTCGCTAGTGATTTGTTCAGGTATATGGGCCTGAGAGAACCAGCTTTCCTCTTGTCATCTTTTTTTCCTAAATTGACTCCTTCATACTTAAGGAACAGAGTTTGACAGTGGAGGGAGGACTCCTTTCTGTCCATCTGTCCCTTTCTAGTTCATCTATTGAGAACATAAATGCTACAATGGGGATAAATCATCCTTAAAATTTAAAACTCAGCAGATATTATAGATGACAGACTGAGAAACAGAATCCTTGATGAACCTGTTGAACAACTGGATCAACCATCCCTAGACTGTTGTTTAGATTTAAAGCTCTGAAGGGAGCCATGTCTTCACTGCTTGAGCCACTTTGAGATTGGTTTCTTTTTAGAATGTACAGTCCAAAACATTCTAGCTGATATGTGAATAATAAGACCAGCCTTGCAGTTGGAGAGCTAATTAAGATAAGGTGCCTATATAGTAATCATTCAGTAAATTCATGTATTTCTTTATTTTGTGCCTTCTGTTTTTAAAATTAGCCTGGTCCATTAAACTCATGAAAGGTAAGAAGTTACAGATTAAAGTTAGCAAATGATGTCACTCTTTTCACATCAAACTCCTGTGATTGGCTAAGCATTATTTTGTATTATTTGTTTATGTTTGTTTAATTACACTCACCCTGTTCCAAAAAGCATTTTGATGTAAAATTTGATTAGCACAGCCTTAGAGTTTGGAAGCATTTGCCTAAAGCAAAACCACAAAGAAATCACTAGCATAGTAATTATAGTAAGTATCAAAATTCTTAGGGTGCTGAAGGTGCAAAATTCTTAGTTGACTGAAGGCCATCTTCCCATTTCCAAGTTTACCATTTTGTACTTACTTTTAGACCCATTTCAAAGCTACACCTGTGACAGAGGGGAAATGCCTGCTCAAAGTCACACCTTAAATGGACATGTGACATAATGAGTGAGAGCAGGGGTCAGCAAGCTCTAGCCTGTGGGCCACATCCAGCTACTGGTTGTGGTGCTGCCAGAGAAATAAGAATGGTTTTTATATTTTAAAAGAATTGCAAAAGACAAAAATAAAATAAAATATAAATTAAGATACAGACTACATGTGGTCACAAAGCCAAAAATATTTAGTATCTGACCCTTTACAGGAAAATTTTTCCAACTACTTGTTAAGAGCCCAAGATACAGAACTAGACAGGCCTGAGTGAATCCTAGTGAGACTCATTAAGTTGCTTACCATCTCTGAGCCTCAATTTCCTCATCTGTAAAATGAGGATACTGTCCTAACTTTTCAGGCTTGGTGTAAGGATTGAATGAAGTTGGGTTTGTAGAGCCCTCACAGAGCCAGGTAAGGATTCACCATAAAATCTTACTTAAATTTATGGTTTTTGAGCAAAACCCCCTGGTACCCCCTAGGGCAGACTGTTCCATCCATGCTGGAGCTGCAAAGGCGTCGCTGTCTCCTGTGTGTTGACGGTGCCGAGCCTCTCTCCTCCCTCTGCTCCCAGCTATAATCAGGCAATCATTTTTTCCCTAGCACCTAATCAAACAATTTTGCCATTTCACATTTATACACTCATATGTTACAGACTATTCTGTGAAACTCATATATTTCCATTAAGAGATGATAATAAACTCTAGTACTGCAAGTTTTTCCAAGTTCATGATTGATGACAGTGTGATATAGGGCCCAGCGGCTCTCCTTGCCAGCTCAGGTGAGAATCTGCTTGGGGCAATTGCCGGGCCTCTCTGCCGTGCCTTCCAATACCCATCAACACCCTGCCTGCCCAGAGCCATCTGGGAATGACCCCTCGCCCAGGGGCAGTTGCAGAGTAAATAGCCTCGGTTTGTGGTATCTTTCTCCCTCTTCTTCCAGTGCAACTCTGGAGGTGGAGTATTCAGGCAGAAGGCAAGTTATGATCATAATCCAGAGGGTCTGGAAATTTCATTGCCTTTATTTTTATGTGGTTCAGTGGTAGCAAAGGATGAAAACTCTGTGGGTTCAGTCTTCCTCTCCTCTTTTGTTTGTAAAAATTGGCTCTGGAGTCAGTGTCCTGCCTCTCCGACAAACAGAGAACCCCCATGGAGGTCTGTTCCCAGAGCTGGGATGTGACGCCAGCTGAGAGAAGCCAGAAGGGTCAGGATCCCACCATGGGGCCAGGAGGTCGCCCTGCCACCGTGGCACCACAGCCTCAGTGGGAGCGGGATGTGGCCATGCCTGGAAGTGCGCCCAGCTCGGCCTCTCTTTAGAAGTCAACACTTGACATTAGACCCCCTCCTACAAGGCAAGAATACAAGAAGCTGGACAAAAGGGAGTGGCTCAGAGAATGTCATGGCCACATTCATGTGGGGAGGGAGCCCAGCACCAAGACTGTGTGGGAGGCAACTGCCCATTTCTGCCCATATGCATGCAGTGAAAGCTCAGGGCAGCTTTGAGAGGTGAAGGGCTGGGCGACTTGGAGCAGGGGAGAAGGCAGTCTGTGAGGGTGGGTGCTGTTCAGCTCTGATTTAGAAGGGATGGCTTCACCGGGGCAGGGGTGCTTGTTGCCCTTCCAGTGACACCTGCGTGGGGCTCGTGTTGGGGGCCCACCTCTCCTCCAAGAATAGGACTGCTGTTGTCACCTTTAATCTGTCTGAGTAATGAGGGACTCACGAGGGGGCCAGCCTCACAGCCCAGCTGAGGGCATTTATGTCTTGTAAGATAAATTCTAGCCAGAATAAGCAGGCGAAGAGAGGCAACAAAGGGCCAGGTAATTTATTTAAATACCCCCAGGTGAGGTTCTGTGGCCTTCTTGTCAGAGGCCAGAGAAGTCACACCCGGTCAGGGAGGTGGGGGGCTTATAAGGGATTTGGAGGGGGAGGAGTGGGCAAGCTATCCTAGGGGGTGTGGAGGGGTATGGTTGGCTAAAGGTGACATAATAGACAACTAGAAACTTTTTTCTTTCCAAGAGGGAGGAGGCTGACATCCGGATCTTAGTTGGCACATCAGGATGGAATTCAGGAAGAGCTGTCCCCTTTCCATATACGGCACGGACTTTGGGGTCTGGTCTGTTCTCCCCCTATGGCATCTCTCTGTTCTGTTTGCATGTCCTTGTTTTTCCTTTCTCCAGCCTAACATGTCTGACACTGACCTTTGCCAACTGATGCAAACTCAGTTCTCAGGCAGCCCAGGGATGTTTAGAGGTGGTATAGGGTGACAGAAACTGACTGGAACTGGGGGGTTAATCAGATGTGCCTCCTTGTATCCTTAAACTAAGGTTCTTTATCTGAAAGGCATTTCAAATGCATTGTTTTCCTTTCTCCTATTAGATTTTTCACTCATTTGTGTGCCAAGTTACACAGCCGTAAGGTGGGTACCAACCTGCCAAAACAGTTAATAATCTACTTTGCCTCAGCTTTCTGCACTTAGAAGAGAAGAGAGAAGATTTACCTCTTGGTCTCCATCGCAAAACCTTGCCACTGCTCCTAGGAAGACAGTGAGCAGAATGAGAATGGGAGAGCCTCAGATTGCTTTTTCTAGAAAAAGCATCAAGGACAGCAGACACCGGTCAAGGCCCTAAGAGGAATGCCAGCCCTGCCTGCCCCAGAGAGCCGCCATCTTGCTTGGAGCTCCTCCCCTCAAAGGTCCTAAACCCTAAGTTAGAGGACACTGTTGTTTTTAGCTCGCAAATATTTAGGATTCCCCGGGTTACCTTTCCCTCCAGTCTCTTCTTCTGAGAGGTTGAGAGCTGATGCCCAGTGGAAGGGTAGGAGTCAAAAAAGTAAGTTTCCTCAACTTCAAAACTGAGCAATTCCATCCAGTCCTTAGATTCTTTTCTCTCCTCTCCTGTCCCTTTTGTTTTTTTCCACAGCCTACTGGAAGAATAGTGTGCTGCTTCTTGCTCTAGAACTCACTGAGATGATTTACCATTGGGGGAGGGGATGTTTCACCTGAAATGTAAGTGACTGATGACCCGCCTTTGAAGCCTTGAACAGAAAGAACAGAAGTGTACTCCCTGGGTGCGGACATCTTGGGACTGCTCCTGCTTCATCCAACAGTGATACTGGAATTAATGGAGAGAGCTGCAAAAGGGAACATTTGATGGACTCCTTTTCTCCTAATTAGCCTTATCGGTTCCCTCTGTGAAATGTAGTAACGTATTTGTCTTTTTGATGCAGAATTAGATCATGTTCAAACATATGGCATCACAAACCCAAGATGCTTTAAAGGAAGGTAGAGCATGAACCACCCTTCTGACACTCTTCTTATGGTTTTCAAATGCATTAAAATGGACTTCAGATTATCTGCAGGCCTTGTTAAACACAGATTGCTGGGGCCTGAGGATTTGCATCTCTAGCAAATTCCCAGCTCTTGCTAATGCAGAGACACAGGGATCACACTTTGAGAACTAGAGCATTCAAAGGATTGTGGGTTCTCACCTCAATTTCCTTTCTCAACCAAGGCCATTGAGTGCTTTGTTCTCTTAAGAGCTTCTGAAAACATTTCCAAAGGGCATATCTTTTCTTTTCATTAATGTAAGAACTAATGTAAATACCAACTTTGCTGGCCAGGATGTAGCTGCACTGAGCCTGCCTGGACTGGGGACATGGCTGGCAAACAGACCCTGCCAATAGGATGGCTTCTAGAAGAGTAAGGAAAGGATGGTGTGCTTATTGTTTTCCCAGCCAAAGCTGGGATGTCCTGGTAACTCGGGATTATTTTCTTCTTGCCATGCATGCCCAAAGGAACTTTCTTTGTCTGGCACATTCCAGGAGAGGCGTCCCGTAGGAGGGGAGTGAGGACTCTTGGGCTCTGCCAAAAGCTCTGGAGTTGAATTTTCCTATCACAACTGGTTGCTTTCAGTTCTTCAGCGCTTCCTATGTTCTTCTTAGAATCTTCGGTGTTCTTTCATAGGCAAGTAAGAACATACAAAATGCAAACTACTTTAGCCATAAAAGGAAAGTACCTCAGCTTACATAACTGGACAGGCCAGGGGAAAGCTGCCAAGCTGATTTCAAATGAGATCTCCACGCATCTCTGCTCTGTCTTATTTGGCACCATGACCTGTCACCTGAGCACCCACCATGAGCAAAGAGGTGTCCAGAAACCAGAAAGAAAAAATAATGGGTGGTCTATGTAATGTTTATCCCTTTATCATAAAGGTTTATCTCTCCTGAATTCTAACCATCCAAAGTCTGTAACCCTTTCATTGCCACCACCCACAAAGCCTCCCCTGGCAAGAAGTAAGGTCTCTTTCTCTGAGCGCCAGCAGCAGTTTACTTGTGCGACATGGTGTAGTTCCATCAAACCCCCTGGCTCTGCTGCGTACTGCCTGAGCTCTTGCAGGCCGTCTGTCTTCCCAGAGTAGTTACTGCAGCTCTCTGTGCCCTAATTTTCACATCATAAAATGAGCATAGTAAGTATTCAACTCCTAGAGTCCTGAGGTGAACAACAGTAACGATTAAAAGTGCTGGGACAGCCTCTGGTGCAGAGAAAGTCTCCAACAAATGTTTCCCTTTGTAAGGGAAACTCACACTACCTCCTTTCCACTTTGCATTAATATTTTTGATTAGAGAACTCTACATCTCCCTTTTCACAGGCTGGACCCCCTTGGCTATAAAAAATGTCCTGACCCACAACTGCAGAAGATTTTGTCACTGTCGTAGTGTCTGATGGCATCTCATGATTGCCAGCCATGCCCTGACTCACATTTGGTTGGAGAAGAATTTCTTGATGGGCATGTTGACCTCTATCTTCTCCAGGCTCCTCCCGTAATGACTGCCAGACCATGATGAGCAGCTAGACTTCTTTTAAACAAGAGACATCTTAGGTTGGCCTTTTCAGGGTTCATCTTTCCATCCCCAGATGTTTTAATATATCATATTTACTGCCAAAAATAAGATTTAAAAAACTTTGAGGAATCCAAGCATTCCAATGTTGGTGCTGGCAGGTTCTTTAAGTGCCTCCAAATTCTTGTATCCAAATGTCAGAATATGAATTTTTATGTTACATCTCACATATAATTAAAGGAAAGATAAATGCCTTCCTGAGAATTCATCCTGACATGGAAATCTGAAACCACTGTGCACTGTTGGTAGGAATGTGAAATGGTACAGTTGCCATGGAAAACAGTGTGGCGATTCTTCAAAAAAATTAGCTTAGATTTAGTATGTGATCTCATAATTCCATTTCTGGATATATATACCAAAGAACTAAAAGTAGGATCTCCAAGAGGTATTTGTCCATCATGTTTATAGCAGCTTTAATCGCAGTAGTCAAAAAGTGGAAGTAACCCAAGTGTCTGTAAACAAATAAATGGATAAAAAAATGTGGTATCACTGTATGGTGGAATACTATTCAGCCTTAGAAAGGAAGGGCACATTCCAGGAGAGGGGTCCTGTAGGAGGGACCTGCTACAACATGGATGAACCTTGAGAACATTATGCTAAGTGAAATAGGCCAGTCACAGAAAGACAAACTGTATGATTCCACTCATATGAGAAACCTAGTGCAGTCAATTCATGGAGACAGAAAGTAGAATGGTGGTTCCTAGGGGCTGGCGGGAGAGGAAATGGGGAGTTGTCTAATGAGCATAGAGTTTCAGTTTGTCAAGATGAAGAGAGTTCTGGAGATTGGTTGCACAATATGAATGTACTTAACCCTACTGAACAGTACACCTAAAAATGGTTAAGATGGTAAACTGTACGTTTCTATGTATTTTACTGCAATTAAGAAAAAAAATTCATCCTCACACTCTGGTTTGAGAAATAGTATCTTAAAAACGAATCTCTCACTATATGGAAATCTTTCCCTTGCTGATTACTGCTGTTAAAGAGAAGTTTTCTTATTCTAACTGGAAAAGGAGAATTTTTAAAGATTGTCATTGAAGCAAAAACACAAAGTAGTTTTCTATCAAGAGGGCTATGCACATTGTCATTAAGAGAAAACACAGACTGCAATGGAGAGAATTCAAAGCATTTGCTGGGGAAAACAAAGGAAACAAAGGCAGGCAGCTCAGGTACAGAAAGGACAATTTAAAGCTGTTGGCACTGGCAACAGTAATGGGCTCCCCCTGAATGTCCTGTTTTAGAACTTAGAAAAAAAGCAAAGGAGTGGTGTCAGAGCCTTCACCCCGCCCTACGCTGTCCACACCATTCACTCCAAGTCAGTGTGACACTGGCTTTCCATATCCAGTATGAGTTTCAAGCCTCTATGAAATGTGCATTCATCATTTATGTACATTTCCTATCTTCCCCACTAGATAATATTCTTGAGGACAGGATCCCTATCTGATTTAAACCAAACAAGACTATTCCTTTTATTCTGTTTAGGTAATAAACTGAGATTGATTTTAAAGCTATGTCAACATGGCATATTGTCAGAGAGTCTTTTAAGAATGTATGTTTCTGATAGAACCTGAAGAGCAAATTTGGGGATATGGAAAAGGGAGACATGTCTGAAGGAATTGGCAGGGTGGTGAAGTTAATGCTGGGAGCTGCTTTGAAAGACTGAATCTAGGAACAAGGAAGAATGTGTTTATTTGGTGTTACAAACATTCCCTTCCAGAGGCAGTCCAGCATATTTTTTACTGTAAATTGTCAAAACACTAGACTTTCTTTAAAATGTAGGCAACAAACAGGATTGTCAAGAAATCTGTCATTTCTTCTCTTCTTGATCAGTAGGAGTCGGTATCTGTCAGGCACCCGGGTGTGTCAGGTATACATATGCAGTCCAGCTTCTGCACCTGTGCTCAAGTGCCTCCAAAACTGCTCTCCACAATGTCCCAGTAAGCTTCTAGCAGCAAAATCCTATGGATATTTTTAATACCTTAGCCCAGGGATTGGCAAACTTCTTCTATAAAGGGCCAGATAGTAAATACTCTAGGCTTGTGGGCCATATGGTTTCTGTTGCAGCTACTCAACCCTGCCATTATAGTGGGAAAGCAGTCAGAGATGAGACATAGATGAATGAGTACGAATGTGTTCCAATAAAACTTTATGGCACTGAAATTTGAATTTCATATATTTTAATTTTTTTAAAGCACTTAAATATGTAAAAAACACTCTCAGCCTGTGGGCCATACAAAAACAGGTGGTGGGATGGATTTGGCCTGCAGGTCACAGTTTGCTGACCCCTGTCTTCAAGCTCTCCAGCTCATTCTAACGTGCAGCCAGTGTTGAGAACCCCTAGCCTATATGGGAGTTTCTTGAAGCATAGACCTAATTTACATTGCATCCCCATATGGTAGGTAGGTGTTGATATGGGTCAATTTATCTTTTTGGATTCCCTGTATCTCCTTCCTAATGGGTATTTATTGAAATGGTTAATAAACAAAGATAACTAGAGAGTGAGGCTGGTCATGATTGTTAAAGATGAGGCATGGACAGCAGCAGGTGCCTCTGGGATTCAAGGGAGGCAGAGGTGTTGGGAGGCTCTGTGTCAGCCATGGAGGCGCACCATTCAGACCTCACTTCAAGGGAACCTGCTGTGGGGAGGGTAGCTGGCCGACAGTCATCAGCTGCTGTACTTTTGGGTTCACACTGAAGACACGCTCTTTCCTGGCTGCTCCCAGCCAATACTGAGCATGACTGGAGCCCCAGAGCTGGGCTATTCCTGCTCCGTACAGAACCCTTCTGAGGGCCAGTCTTTGCCCTGAGGCTTTGTACCAGCCCAGCGAGGCTGTGGCAGAACAGCTGCTTCCATCCCATTTACAGCTGTCCGTCCTGCTCCATGGTCTGCAGGCTCCCCAGCTAGACCTGATCCCTCTCCCCTTTATCCTCCACAGGTTTGTCCTCCAATGAATCTCTTCTCAGAGGACCTGGATTGATGCAAGGGACACTCAGGGAGGAGGTTTGTAAAAAGTAGGTAGATCGCCTGTTATCTCAAGTTTAGAATTGCTTTTCTTTCTCTCATCTTCTCCTTATTTCTCAGAGGAGAGGATCAACAGAGTGGGCAAATGGCTATGCTGATTTTAATGGAACTGATGAAAGAATTGCAGTCAAGTGTGAAATTTCTTCTTGAGCTCACAGGTATTCTTCCCTTGTGACAGGTAATTCCTTAGGGAACTTTTATGTTGCACTCATAGCTTTGAGTAAAAATTAATCCCCGTTCCGTGCCATTGTGCTACAAGGCCTGGAGTTGCTGTTTCCTGAGGCAGGAGGGAAGCTCCTGAATGGGAGGACCAGGCTGCGCTCAGTATTCTGGGCATTCTCCAGCTGGTGCCTGCTTGTCAGCGTCAGTGATGGGGATGAGGATGAAAAGCTGAGGGATGGGGTGAGCGGGCAGAGTGGACCTTCCCCAGCTTGTGTGGTCTTCGCTGCCATTCTGTTGAGTTTATTTGAGGATGGATACTAATGTTAAGCTCCTCTCTGGGTCGAAGTGATGGGCAGGAACCAGACAAAAGCATCAGAAATCTGCCAAGTACCTAAGGTCTGGTGCTGGACTTCCATCCCCAAAGACGGCTAATGGGGACGTGGGACCAGAGAGAACTGGGCAGCAGGGCCAGCTGGGAGAACACAGAGGACAGAGGGAGGGAGGCCACGGGACTCATCTGACCTGCCCCACCCCAGGCGTTGGCACTCAGACGCAGAGTGACGGACTGTTTCCAGCTCTTATTTTCCAGTGTGGGGAGGGCTGCAGTGTGGCTCTTACTGGGCCAGGCTCTGAGCGGGGTACAGCTTGCAGATGTCTCCCCGGGGCCTGCAGTGAGCCGCAGGCATGGCAGGAGCTGGCAGGATCTAGCAAGTAGCTCCTGGGACTAACTGACTTGGGCTCAGGGTGGGCTGGGGGTCACTAGCAGCTTCTGGCTTATGTGATGCAAATACCAAGAAACCCCAGGAAATGGGAGCCTCTTCCCTGATAGTTTCAGTCAAAGTCCTCAGTAGGGGACTGATTGCCCAGGTCTGGGTCATGTGTCCAAACTGTGTCAGAGAGACCCTATGTGGAAGGGGCTCTTAAGCTAGAAAGTGGGGTAGTATTTCTGAAGAGGGATGGGGGAAACAGTAGCAACTATTCCTGTCTATACCTGATCAGAAAGCACACGGATTGGGAAGGTAGTTGTTCAAAGTTCATGTAAACAGCCAGGAATGGGAAGAGCTGCGGGCAGGGGCAGGAGAGCAGCTAATAGAAAGTTGATGGCAGCTAGCACGTACTGAGTGGAGTATCAGCTGCACGGCTTCCACTTACAGCGAAAGCTTATGCTACAAACTTAAGAGCCGACAGGCTGAAGGAGGAGTGGTCCCAGGCCTCCGAAGTGAGCAGCGTGATGTAGTCTCCTGGGACCTGTCTCCCGCTTGCCATCTCTGTTCCCCAGCCTCGGCAGAGTCGTAGGATGGCCATAGCAGCCAAATCTCACTGCCGGCACAACCCAACCCAGGGCTTCTCTTCCTTGAGTCCCTCCCCTTTTCAGATTGTGGTCGATACACCTAACATAAAATTTTCCACCTTAACTTTTTATATATTCTTTTATTGAGGTATAGTTGACATTCTATTAGTTTCAGGTATACATTAACCATTTTTAAGTGGGCAGTTCAGTGGCATTAAGTACATTCATATTGTGCACCCATTACCACCATCCATCTGCAGAGTTCTTCTCATCATGTAAAACCAAAACTTTGTCCCCACTAAACAGTGACTTTCCTTCCCCTCTCTCCCCCAGCGCTGGCAACCACCATCTGCTTTCGGTCTTAGTGATTTTGACTACTCAAGGCACTCAGATAAGGGACATTTTACAGTGTTTGTCTTTCTGTTCCACCTATTTCTGTATGATCCGTGAGCTAAGAATGATTTTTACATTTATAAATGGTTGCATTTTAAATGGCTATATAAATACCTACCTAATATCCTCAAATTTTGTGTCTTGGCTTGTAAAGCCTAAAATATTTCCTGTCTACCTTTCACAGAAAGCAGGCCAATCTCTGGGCTAGATCACTGGCTTGCAGTCTATGCTCTGGTGCCAACATATCTCTGGTCAGAATGGAGGGAGAGGAGCAGGCGTTAGGGCTCTGGGGTCCCCTCCCACCCTGCACCCTGGACTCCAGCTTCGCCAGTGGGGTTTATCTGCTTTGCATAATTGCAGGGTCCACATCAGCCCTCGTGGAGAGTCAGTGTTCTCAGCCAAAACCTTGGAAAACCTCTGGACTAAATGTTTTCCGAAGTTCCTCATAGATCCAACATCCCAAAGTCTTCCCTTCCCAGAGAATTCTACTCAGAGAATTAGTGCCAGAATTCCTCTGAAGATGTTTAGTCATTTGATGTTAAAAAAAAATTGGAGGTAATATACCAAATGGAGCAAATATTAACTTTGTAAAAGCAGGAAAAAATCTTTTTAAAGTGAAGGGGACTGGGATATGCCTTCCCCAAATATGCCACTTTGGCAAGACAATTATTTTGAACTGAAGGCATTTGAGTTTCTAAAATCCGTTATCTGCCTAAAAGCAGAGTCTCCCTGAAGAACCCAGTTGTCATGCATGTCCTCCCAGGAATCATCTCCAGTCTCCTCTTTGGAAGAAAAGCCGGCGCCAAACCCAGGCAGATACCATCACTGTCAGAGAACTGTCAGACCCCCCCCCCCACCTGTTCTCCCGAGGGCCCACTGAACTTTAAAGAAAGCCATTTGTGCTTCCATATGTGCCCTTCCTGCTTACCCCTTCTAAGAAGTCCTTCATTCTCCTAGAAGCACCCCTGTGGGCCTCCGCATTCCTTCTAAGATGATAGTGCAGGGCAGGAAATACCTGTTTCCTCTACCCTCCTAAATTCTCTGTTGGAGCCCCTGTAACAAAAGGCAGATTAATGAGGGAAAAGCATATTTATTTAATGTTAAGTTTTATGTGACACAGGACACTTCATAAGGAAATGAAGACCTAGAAATGGTTAAACCTGAGCATTTCTATGTTTGATGAAGAGCCAACAGTTGTGGGAAAATGTAATAAGACAAAACAGGGTCTGAGATAAGCATAGTAAAGGGGGAAAACAGCAAGGCCTGTTTTAGATCCCCTGGGGTGTCTTGGAGAGAAGGGTGCCCCTTTTGTCCATATGGAGAGGGCACCTCTCTCAGGGTTTTATGAGCTGCTTCAGGGAAAGGTCAGCAAGTCTTTCCGCTTTCCTGAAGATTCCTCTAGTTTAAAATATTCAATAATTCAAGGATCAGGGGATGGGGTGTCCTGAACCCCATCAGTACATAAACTCAAATCTCACCCCTCACTTGGGTATTCACTTCCTTCTGTGATGCTCCAATCATGTAAAGTGAAAAATCAAAAAAATTCCCAAGCCTTTTCTTCTGTTGCTTTGTCTGGTGTCAATGTAATTCACAGGTCCCTCAGCCACTGAACTTAGGAGGGTAAAGGAAGTGTCCCATCTCCCACAGAAGTAAAGTGGATGCTAAAATATCCTCCTGGGAGGTATGTTGAAAAATTCCCTACAAAAGAGAGCATATTTTGAGAAAAATTTGAAAATTGCAAAATATCTTTAAAGAGAGCTGGACTCAAGTTTTGGCATAGACGCACCTTCTGCCCCCCCACCCCTCACCATGCCTGGGTGCTACATCTGTGTGCAGGCCTCTGGAAAGGGTTAGTAGAGTGACAAGGCAAAAAAAATTTTTTGAAATGTGCTAAATGAAGTGACATAAGGGCCAGGGAATGAGAGAGACGAGAATATAGCCAACAGCTTCAGGCCATGGCTGACCAGAAACTCCACCTTCCTGGATGAAGTCATTTCAACAAACATCTAGAAGGTCCCCAGAACTACCTCATCCCCCTTGCATCAACAACCAATCCACGAGCCTTCTCTATGGATTAAGTACACAGCTATGGACTTTCCCCCTTCGAGTTAATCTGCCTCCCTTAACTGTAGCCAACGTGAATTTAAAGAACTTTCTTATCTTGAAACCGCTCATAAACGTCCCTGGTCACTTAAGTCTAGCAGACAAGTTGTTGCCATCCACTGGCCTTAGTGCTGGAGAAGCAGAAATTTCCGGTCCCAGGACAGTCCTTATTCTGCTGCATCGGTGAAGGCTTGATAAATAAACCCTTCTGTTTCAGAGATCTCTCCATCTCTAGAGTTTTTGATTTGTCAAGAGTTTAGGAAAGTGTGATTAGGGTTATCAGGGTGATTAATCTCTCTAAGAAGAGATGAAAAAATTTCACTTTTACAAAGGAAGTGGATGTTCACATCCCACATATGTTTTTTTTTCCCCTTAAGAGTGAAACTTTCACTTTATTGAGTGGCTTTCATTTTATTTATGAATTTACTTGCCTGTAATTTCTGACTACTTTAGTGGGCTGACAAAGCCCCCCCCCCACCACCACCCCGCCATTCACACTCAATTTATCTGCATAATAGTCTCATTTACAATTGATGAATGCACCAAGGGAGCCATCACTGGGCTGTCCTTTTGACTTCTGTCTGCCATCAAGCCCATTTGTGAGTTGCCAGGTAACGGAAGAGTGGGAGGGATTTCTCTAGATAATAAAACCCAGGCTTTCAAATACTTGAATGGCAGCACTTCAACTCTTATCAAAAAAGCAGCATTATGCCAGAAGCTCCTCACAATAAAATTTTGTACCAAAATTAATTAAAGAAAGGCTAGATAATCCCATTCCAAGGCATTCCAATGGAAGTAATTTCAGATACATAGTGCACTATTGGCTTTTCCACTTAGCTTCCAAATGAAACATTCAGGATATTTAGTACCATTCACATTAATCGGCGAAACCATCAGATCCTCAGGCTGAAGAGATAGACTTCCAGGAGGGTGGCACGGAAGGTCTGTGTGAAGTGTGGTGGTCATTACACTATTAAAATTTAAGTTGAGGAAGCTATGGGTCCACTCACTATCTTTCTCAAAGGAGTACTTTTGGGAAAGAATACAATAGGAGCTGATGTAAAAGGAAACGCATTCACCAGACACTTGTTAAAATGGTAAGGAAGACTTTATTCAAGACTATTGTAATATAGAGCAACTCAATTGTAATTGGGGAGAGAGTCTAAGCTCAACTCTGAACCCAGCAAAGACAGCTCGGGATTTGTAGCCACTGACCCAGAGAGGGCATCAGGGAATGGAAAATTATGAAGTGCAGGCATCAAAGGTAGGGGGATTGTTGCTAAACTGGCCTCACAGGATTCTCAAAGACAGCCAAGGACTTAGACATCAAGGGTGGAGCTGAGAGACTCCACCAGGTATCAGCAGCTGCGAGATGGCCTAGCAGGATGCTTGCTTGCACTGGGCTCATCAAGAAAGGACAAGAAAGCCAAGGTCAAGGCCTGGTTGGGAAGAGGGCTCAGAGGTGAGCCTTTGTCATTGCTCTTTAGCTGTTTTGTGATGGAATAATAGAAAGTGGGCTCCTGAGGAACTGGCAGATAAACATGAGCACCAGGGAGAATGCTCATGAAAGACAGTTAGTTATGAGAAAGGGAGTAGAACAGACCACTGAGGCCTCACCTTCTGGCAGACTTTCTTACCTCAAAGTCCCTGCCACTTGCATAAATTGTGTGGCCAGGCCTACAGACGCCTGTGACCACACCTCAACAAACCTGGGCTCAGAGCCTCAGGTCAGTTATTGTCAGTATTATCTGGCCAAAGCTGTGCCTCCTTTTACTTTGCTCACCACGGGGGAGACTGGCTGAGCTGCCTTGGTCCCTGTGCCAGCAGGAGGCATGTACAAGTTCCAGGGAAAGCAGAGGTCTGCCATCAGGCCCTCCTAACACCAGCATTCACAGCAGTGTCCCTGCTGTTCGGCCTGTCCTATCCTTCTGTTCTGCAAATCTCCTCTGCCCTGTTTCTCTGTCATTTGTTCAATTACCTAGTTCTTTCTTCCTGAGTCTAGTTTATTCAGTTTGTCTTTGCTGGTCCAGCATCAGTCTGCCAATACTGTTGTGAATATGTATCTGAAGACCATAAGCTCTAAAATCTGGTGTGGTCCCTTTCAAAAGCCCACAAATGCCCTGATGCCCTATTCTTACAATTTCCTCATCAATAATGCACAAGAGGGGCATTAAATGATGAATTCACCATGCTGAAATGAAATTATGACTTGGAGAGATGCTATAGAGGACAGGTCACATAAAGTCCAGTGGAAGGCAAGTGAATGTTGCATCTTTACCGCGGCCCTCAGAGCTTGAGACTGAGAGTGGTGGGCTGGCTGCTCTGCCGTCGTGTGAGGCTGTTGCAATGTATTATTAATATGTTGAGTATCAGTCTAACAGCCCACTTGGGAAGTCAGTCTGGCTTGCTTCCTGCAGCAGCAGTGGAGAACAGAGAGCGTCAGTGGCTCCAGCAGCTCAAGGAGCAGCCCTGGGCTCCCTTCATCCTCCAGTGGAGACCCACGCCCGGTTTGGAGAGACATTTGACAGCCCCGACCTTTTTCCCTCCAGTATGTCCTGCTTGCCTCCCTGGTTCTGACCCCTGGCCTAGCATTGACCTTCAGGAAGATAACTCCAGCCTACACAAGGGGTTTAAGCTTCTGATCCCTCTTGATCACTGTCCTTTCTCCTGGATTCACGTTCTTCTGTGCCTGTCGTGTGTGTCTCTGAAATCATGTGATGTTTATTTATAACTCTCTAAACCTCTGGCTGCTAGAGGTAAACTTCCCTTTCTGTTGGGAATTTCATTATTCAACACTCTAGTCTTCCTCCCCACTGCCCCTCTCATGCCAAAAACTTTCAAAGAATGGAAGAGAGCTCTTCCTCGAAGAAAATGAGGGAGCTGCTCCAGCCCAAGCTCGTGGGCAGCTCTGGCCCATTTGATTCCCTCTGTTTCCTGCAGTCTTGGCTTGACGCCCTGAAGGTCCTGTGTGCCAGGGTAGGGGTGAGTTGGTGTTGGCGTCCACTGTAGTGAGAAGACTGGAGGGCGAGAAGCCTTGTTGTGCTCCCCGCCTGAGCCCCTGCTCATTTGCAGGCTTTAATTACCAACTCTTATCAATGGATTCTACAAAAGGCTTTGATTCACTCCATGTTGCTTTCTTCTAATTTCCTTATAAGAATGCTGGCTGAAAGTGTCAGTCATTCATGAAATTGGCTTCTGACACGGCACGTGTCATTTTCTCTGGCCTGAGGACTTGGCATTTATGCTCCTTCTGGCTACCACCTTCTGCAGCTCCTTTTGTAAGATCAGCATTCTCATCCCTCACACTAGTGATCAAAAAGGGGGCTTTTACACTCTTCCTGTCTTCCAATTTATCCATCATGATTGGAAAATGGAGTCCCTCCTCAGTAGCACGGGCATATTTCCTTTGTAATATTAAACTTCCCCCATTAGTAATTGATTCCTGCCCAGTGTTGTGAATGCTGCACAAAGATAGGAAGTGCCATAATAAATGAATTCGACCTAGATGGCTACAGTGTAGAACCAGCTCTTGGTGTCTTCATACAAGGATGTGTGGAAAGATGTGCATTTGGCACAGATGTGCTCACACTTTAGTCCAAAGTGAGACACAGGTGAAGAAATGGGTTGAGGTTGGTGGTGTGTGGGGCCAGTGTCCTTGGAAAGTACCCTCACTTACCAGTAACTTCAGAGCTAAAGGAGCAGCAGAATTCATTGTTTTCAGGTGCTAATTTCTTTTCACGGCTAGAGCAAGAGTTCAAACACTGTTATCTGTAAGGATCCCTAGCTTGTAGCTGAGATCCTAGAGGGCATGCTAAGTGTTATACTTTCAAAAATTTAGAAATGTATGGATATGTTTGGAAAGTCCAATGGAGTTTCATATATATAGAGGACAAAGGGGCCTTATAGGAAGCAATCTATCCTAAGGGAGAAAGAGGACAAGCAATCAAACTGGGTCTAAGACAATAGCTTCAGGAGGAAGGGGGAGGGAGTTTTCTGTTTTTTTGGAAATAGCTTTATTGGGATATAATTCACATGCTTTATGATTTTATTATTTATTTATTTTTTATTAAGGTATCATTGATATACATTCTTATGAAGGTTTTACGTGGAAAACACTGTGGTTACTGACATTCACCCATATTATGGAGTCCCCTCCATACCCTATTGAAGTCACTGTCCATCAGTGTAGTAAGATGCCACACAGTCACTATTTGTCTTCTCTGTGCTACACTGTTTTCCCCGTGACCCCACACACACCATGTGTACTAATCATAATATCCCTCGGTCCCCTTCTCCCTCCCTCCCCACCCACCATCCCACACCCCTCCCCTTTGGTAACCGCTAGTTCCTTCTTGGAGTCTGTGAGTCTGCCAATGTTTTGTTCCTTCAATTTTTGTTTTTGTCTTTTTTTTGCAAGTTCCTTTCATTTTCTTTTTTTGTAATTTTTTATTAAAGTATGATTGACATACACTTTTATGAAGGTTTTACATGAAAAAACAATGTGGTTCCTACATTTACCCATATTATCAAGTCCCCACCCATACCCCAATGTAGTCACTGTCCATCAGTGCAGCAAGATGCCATAGATTCACTATGTGCCTTCTCTTTGCTACATTGTTCTCCCTGTGGTCCCCCACACCATGTGTCCTAAACATAATACCCCTCAATCCCCTTCTCCCTCCCTCCCCATCCGCCCTCCCGCACCCCTCCCCCTTGGTAACCACTAGTTCTCTTGGAGTCTCTGAGTCTGCTGCTATTTTGTTCCATCAGTTTTGCTTCGTTGTTACACTCCACAAATGAGGGAGATCATTTGGTACTTGTCTTTCTCTGCCTGGCTTATTTCACTGAGGATAATATCCTCCAGCTCCATCCAGGTTGTCACAAATGGTAGGATTTGTTTTCTTCTCATGGCTGAATAGTATTCCATTGTGTGTATGTACCACATCTTCTTTATCCATTCATCTACTGATGGACACTTAGGTTGCTTGAATTTCCTGGCTATTGTAAATAGTTCACATGCTTTACAATTTAGCTACTTAAAGCTACAATTCAATGGTTTTTAGTATATTCACAGAGTTACATAGCTATCACCACAATGAAATTTAGAAAGTTTTCATCACCTGAAAAAAGAAAGTTTGTCCCTGTTAGCCATCACCCTATAATACCCCAAATTCCTGTAGTGGTGGAAAACACTAATCTTTCTGTCTCTATGAATTTGCCTGTTCTGGACGTTTCATATAAATGCAGCCATACAATATGTGACCTATTGTGCCTGATATCTTACATTTATTGTAATGTTTTCAAGGTTCATTCATGTTGTATGTATCAGCACTTCATTACTTTTCACAGCTGAATTATATTCTAGTGTGTGATGATACCACAATTTATTCACCCATTCGTCAGTTGATTGGGTCAGCAATTTGGTTTTTTTTTACTCTTTTGGCTCTCATGAAAAAGCTGCTATAAACATTCATATACAAATTTTTGCATGGACATATTTCTTCTGATATATACTTAGAAATAGAACTGCTTAATCATTTGATAACTGGGAGGAAAAAATTTGAGTAGAGCATATGTGCCTCTCAGATTGTTCTCTGACTCCCTGTGAGACTCATGCTGAATCTTAGAAAGAGGAAATTCAAACAAAAGGAAATAGAAAGTCATGACATAGCAGTCCTGCAAGCCGTGGTGAGCACAGGTATCCTGAGCAGTGGACTTGTTTTGCATGTGGTCAGTGAGTGGGGGGCAGTAGGACATGAAGAACTGGCTGAGTACCAGGACAAAACGTGAGCAGAAGGCACACAGTACTTGCTTATGTAGTGTGTTGGCCAGCTTACCCCAGATAGGCAGCTGGCAAGCATGGAGCTCTATGAGGCCAGCAGCAGGTGGGGAAGAAATGGAGATGCCCAGGAGTAGCTCTAAGGACTGCCCAGACCCATATGTAAAAACACCCACGTGGGGCTTCCCAGATGTGGAGGAGGAATATGAGTTGAAAGAAGTTGTTCTTGGAGAAGGAGAAGGTACAGGTTCCATGAGTGTAGTTCTGCAACAGAGCTGTGTGTGTGTGTTGGGGGTGGGGGTGGGGTAGTTGCTTAGAGGGCTGGCAGTTTCTAGACACAGGGCTTGCAGCCTAGGTGAAGCCTGCGGTGTCTCTGGCATGCCTACAAGAACCATCAGAACTGAAGGGACCATGAGAATCAGGACCGTGGCTCTCTCTGTGGTCATCTTTGCCATCATATTCCACTCTCCTACCTCTGTTTTTGACTCTGTAAGTCCCTGAAACCTTGGCATTGTTCTGGTATTGGGGAGAATCCTCAGGACGACTAAGGCAGGATTTCTCACCAGTCTTGTGGCAAAGTAGTAATGGATAGGACTTGTTGATTGGTAGAAAGTGAGAAGATGTGACATTTCTCATACTCTTCAGTTTATGTACTGGGATTTTCATTGGCTACTGATCCAAAGGAGGAAATGTGAGTGATGTATTCCAGGGGACAATGAATAGATCTGCTGTTGGAGTGGAGCATTCACATAGGAAATAAAGCAATTGAGGTTGTAAAAGTAAATTAGAGATTGACAGTGAAGGGCTGTGGATTTCATGAAAGAATGTAGACTTTATTCTGTACCCATGGACAGGTATTTGAGCCTATGTCCTGGGCAGGACCCCGACAGAGGCTTCTCTCCTCCTCTGTCTAGGAGTCTATAAGTTGCCCGAGCTCCTGTGTTCTCAACAAGGAAATTCAGGACAGTGAGATGACGACTTATTTTGGAATTCAGTGTTATGGCCAAATAAGAAGATGCTAAATGCTCAACATCATTAGCTATCAGGAAATGCACTCAAAACCGCAATGAGTTACCATTTCCCACCAACTAGAATGACTATAATAAAAAAAAGACAGAGGATAACAAATGTTGGCCAGGATATGGAGAAATTGGAACCCACTCTGTTAGTGATATGTAATATGTTTCAGCTGCTTTGGAAAAGTTTGGTGGTTCCTCAAAAAATTAAACATAGAGTTACTATATGACTAACTTCTAGATGACCACCAAAGAGAAATGGAAACATAGTTCACAAAAACTTTTACATGAAATGTTTATAGTAGCACTATTCATAATAGCTAAAAAGTAGAAACAACCCAAATGTCATTCAACTGATGAATGGATAAACACAACATTACCACATGATCCATACAATGGAGTATTATTCAGCTATAAACATGAATGAAATGCTGATCCATGCCACAGCATGGGTGAACCTGAAGTCATTATGCTAAGTGAAAGATGCGGACACAAAAGATCATATATTATTTGATGTTGTTTATATGAAATGTCCAGAATAAACAAATCCACAGAGAGAGAAAGTGAATTTGTGGTTGCCAGGAGCTGAGGGGAGGGGAAAGGAGAATTGGGACTGACTGCTAATGAGTTATTTTTGGGCTGATGACAGTGTTCTGGAATTAGAGCGTTGTGATGTTTGCACAACCTTTTCACTATACTAAAATGCACTGAATTATATATCAAAGAAAATTGAAAAACAATGTTATAGCTAGGAGGGAACTCATAACTCCTCTGATCAGGATATGTGGTAGACAAACCAATTGTCCTGGTTTGTCTGGGACTGAGAAGGTTCCTGGGATGTGGGGCCATCACTCCTAAAACTGGGAAAGTCCTGGTCAGACTGGATGACATGGTCCCCTAGTGTGTGCTGAGGCAGTGCTCAGGAATGGCAATAAAGACAGACCAAGTTCACATTTAACAGAGCAATTTCTCATTCACAATGCATTTGGCCTTGACAATCACCTTATGAAGCAGGTAAGGCAGGTTTTACTTACGTACTTACATAAAAATATTTACTTGTTCCTTAATTTTACTTACAATTTTATTTATTTCCTGCTCATTGACAAGGAACTGGACTGATGCTCTAATGGACTAAGAGACTTGCCTGAGGTTGTATGGAAAATAAATGGCAGGGCTGGAAATCAAGTCTGAGCTTCATGATTCCAAGTCCAGGTATGTTCTACATGTGAGTCATAGTTTGTACATATAGGTGGTGCTGGTAAACACATGCCTTGCTGGTTCCATCAAGGGCCATTTGACTTCTGAATTCAAGGGTGCCTCCCTCCTCCTTTCTTTCTACCCCTAAAGGCTGCATCCTGTGGAAACTGTCCTACATGGTACTGGCACTCAGCATCATCTCCCAGGCCATCTTCCCTGTTCCTCTGAACTCTCTAGAGGCAGGACTGTATCTTAGTCATCTCTGTTCTTAACTCCCATTACCTTGCCTGGTACATGGCTGGAGCTCAGTAACCCTCTGTTGAAGGAAATCTGGCTTCTTTTCCAAAGAACAAAGGAATGTTTGGGGAATGAATTATCTGGGGAAATGAACTCCCAGATAAGAAAAACTACTATTCCTAATCTCTGTTACCCAGTTATTGTTACCACCCTTCCTGGCTAAATAGTCCCTCTTTTGGCCTTTCATAGGCCCCATTTTCTGAATTGCTTGCTGGTGGAGCTGGCATAATCTGTCTGCTGCTTTTCGAAATGTGTTGTAAGCACACTCCAAAGGTCAAACCAAGCCAAAATTTCTGTAGTGATTTTGTGGCCTTGTCTGTGGCTGGCCACCTCGGTCAAAGTCCAGTTGTATCCAAACTGAGTGGGTAAGAAAGAGACAGCTTTCCTGGTATTTGGAATTCCTTGGGTTACACGACAAAGGGCATCATATTTTCAGGGCCAAAGGCTCCAGCAAGTTCCCAAGGGAAGAACTGTGAAGTAAGGCACCAGCCTTCCAGCCTGGTCTGTCTGCTGGGAAGTTATGTAAACTTCTTGAGCCTCTGAGTGTTTCCTTACCTTTCACATAGGTAATTACAGTTTCCCTACTTACTTCATAGGATGTTTGTGACTTTCAGATTAGGTAATTATTAATGGTTTCTCAACTGAGTTCCATAGAGGCTTAGGATTGTACCGCAGTTCCTTAGGAAAAGAGATGCTCCTTCAATCTGTTTATTTGCTTTCCATGTCGAGGTGTTGTATGCATTATTCTTTAAAAATGTTTGCTGCACATTCCTGGACAAGATTCTATTTCCCTGCTTTGGGAATGCCAGGCTTGGTCATGAGATTTTCTCTGGCTAAGGAAATGATAGTAGAAATGACATGTGTTACTTCTCAGCAGAAGTTTTAAAAGCCAGGGGAGGATGTCTATATTCTTGTCTATAATGTCTTTTCCCTCTTGTGAGACAAGCAGTGCTCTGGAAAGAGGCTTATCCATTAACCATCATCCTGAAATAAAGATATGAAGCTGAATCTCAGCTAACTTGTCATGGGTATGAAGCATGAATGAGAAGCAAACCTTAGTTGTAAGCCCCTGGAATGTTGGGATCATTTGTTACTACAGCATAACCATGCCTATCCTGACTGATACAGGTGACAATTAAAATTATTATTTAAAAAATTGGTTTTGTTGCCAAAAAATGGTTAGAAAATCGCTGTAATATATAATAGCTGACAGTAAACTCCTTGATAAGACAGACTTTGTCTTAATGTATACTATTGTTTTTTGTTTACTCTATGCCTAGTCTGGTGCCTGATACAGTGTCTGGGTAATAGTAGGCTTTTATTAAATATTTATTGAATGAATTAAATGAAAGTGGTTTTGAAAAAAAATAGTATCTTCAGGAAAGATGTTATTGTTACCATCAACAGCTTCTACTGTACCCATTCTTTCCCTGTAAGTCCTGCAAGATGTGTTAATCAAAATCAATATAGTCCACACTAAAGTACCACTATAATTATTGTTCTTTCCTTTGTCTAACAGGAAATTTTTTCTTGTCTGTCAAACATTCTAATATTGAAAGTGCAACTGAAAAATAGGAGGAGACAAGCAGAGTAGCCTATGAATTGTTCTCCATAATATCAGTTCCCCATGGTACTATCTTGAATTAGAACCAGTTATGGTCTAGTTAACTGCATTGGGCCGTACTGTCCACAATGGGGCAGACCCACACCTTGAACTAATCATTAAGGTCGTTGGGAGCTCGGGAGACAGGCCCAGCTTTAGGGGCTGGTGTAAGGCTGGAATGTAAAGCAGTCCTATGGGCCAACAGCAAAGGCAATGAGTGGTGCAGTTCATGCAGTAAGGATTGTGAAGCTGCAGAAAGGGTGAGCCAGAAGGCAGGCAGGCATCCCACCAGGCAGCTAGATTATTGCTCCAGGATGCCAAAGGAGGCAATACTGGCAAGTCCAGGAAGACATTAAACAGCAGGGAAGTCTGTCATCAGTCTTTTCCCTAGAATGGCTTCCAGTTTAGGGACAGTTGGGTAGGGTGAGGGTACTGCTTCCAAAAGTAAGACAGGATTCCATATCCAGGAGAGCTGGGAAGGGGACAAGACAGGACTCAGGATGCAGATTTCAGAAATGAGGCAAAGGGAAGGGCTGAGGGTTAGATCAAAACAAAGGATGATTTGATGTCAAATCCTGGAGTATGGAAGTAGAAGCCTGAGAGCATGGGTGGGGCTCAAATGTCCTAGGAGCCTGACTATGGAGCAGGTGGGTAGAAACCATGAACCAGGAAGCACCTAGCACAGATTTATCCGTTTCAGCACAGGAGATGGAGCTGTTAAGCAAACCGATGATCCAGCTAACACAATGCAATGGATCTACCTCCCCAAGGACAGTTATAAGTATGGGTTTTAGAAATGTGTGTGAGCACACAGAAATACATGTGCACACATAGAGGAATCTAGTAGCTTCACCTTACATTTGTTTTGCTTGCCCCCATTATCCCACAAACATACCAAATGCCATATGAAAGTTCCCTCAGCCCTCAGGAGCCAGCTCTCCCATGGTTTATTAAGTGGTGACTGTCTTTATATGTTTCATTCTTTTCTCTTGTCCTTCTTTTAAAAAATGGTTTGGGCCATTCAAAACACAGCAATTCAACCCCAACAGGTCCCCACGAAGGGAGAAAGGCGAGAGGGAAAATGTAAGGCCCTTGCTGCCTGGTCTGAACTTCCCATTGACTGTTACCCATGTTTTATCCTTTCTATCAAAGTCCTTGTTTACAAAGTCATGCAGAATGCCCCGTTTTCAGCCTTTGGCATGGAACTGCAATTAGAATGTTACCTTTGACCTGCCCCATTAGTGCCATTTTTCTGTTGTGGTTCATGACTTAACACTATTTATACCCACCACATAATTCTGCATTGCCTAATCAGATCACGTCACAGGAATGACATGTGATTTCCTCCTCCTCCCCCACACCATTTAAAAAGTAAACATGAAAACCCAGCATTTAACTTGGGCTCTAGGACTCCTCAGAACCTGGGAAATCTAAGGGCTGGTACTTTTGTTTCTTGAAGGGCAAAAAGCTGTTACCTTTTAGGGTAGAGTAATCAAACTCCGGCCTATAGGCTGCTTCCATACTGTTGAACTATTTTCTTGGCACAACATGAAAGACTTGAGTATTCTAGCTCTTTCTGGATTTTTTTTCTCCCACAGTCAGCTGAACCTGACTCTGGTAGCCCCTTTTTTGATAGATAGGGGTTCTCTATAGTCCCCACTCCTCCCAGTTGCCTCTTGCCAGCCACATCATCTGCTTATGCTTACCTGCCTAGGTACTGGAGGAGGCTCAGTTTGTGAGTTTATGAGTTAAAGTCTGAGTTAAAACTACTTTATGGGACTTAATGGGTGGTGGACTGATCATTCTGTTAGCTTTTTAATCCCAAAAATCCAGAACTAGGGTGACCATAACTTTCCTCTCCTTGTCCTTCTCACATGTCTTCTGATTCTCCTGTGTTTTCTATGTCTTTCTTTCCCTGACTGATACATCTCCATTGTTATGCTCTGGACTCCTGCCTCTCTCTCTGGGTCTTCTTCCTGAAACAGCTCATGCACCCCTCTGGTCCCCAAACGACTCTTGGCTGATGACTCCCACATTTGTCTCTAGCCTCATCTCTTCTGTCAAGGTCCCATTCTGGGATTAAACCTAGAGGCTTTCCTGTGAGGCAGCTCTGAGTCAAATCCTGGGTAGCAGGGAGACCTTGGGCAAACTTTGCATCCCACTGAGCCACCATCCCTATGGAGTAGGTCCAGTACAACTTCTCACAGTGGTTGAAAGTATTAAAAGTAATTTGTAGGACATGCTTGGCACTTGTTTTCTAAACCCAAGGCCACTGGGTGACAAAGACCTATTCTCTCCACACTGTCATGCTACCTCAGTCCCAGAAGCTCTGGTCTTCAGAAGTGACAGTTTACATGAGGTCATCAGTGTTGTCTCCCTTACAGCAACCAGGGATGAGGCTCACCAGGGAGTCAGGGATGGATGAGCAGGCAGACCACCCTGAAAAATGGGACAAGATAGAATTGGCTGACAAGACAGGTTGCTCATGACCTTTGCAGGAGTCTGGAAGTGCCAAGACTGGTAAACTTGCCTGGTGGCACCCAACAGTCATGTCACATTAAATTTAAGTCATTTATTTCCATCATTAGCAGCAAAGTAAGCAAACGAATGCTCTGGAGCTTCCTCCAGCAGAAAAACAAAAGCAGGGGAGCAGAGAGCATCAGTGGTGACCCGGAGGCCTCCTCCGCCAGCTCTCACATTGCTTCCAGCAGCACGGTTTTCTCCTCAGTAATGGCTTACAGGCATTTTTGGGGAAGTTTTATTTTATGTTTTGGTATACTCTACTCTTGTACTCTTTTTTTCCCCCAAAGCCTCATAGAAGTGAGAGGGTGTTGACGCGGAGGAGGGAGAGCAAGGAAAGTGAGATCTGATATGCTTCTGAGACTGGGTTTGGCGCATTGTGTCAACTATTCCATTTTCTGTTACTTGGACTTACATGTATAAGGAATATGAAGATCAGAGTTGATGATATAATTGATCGTAGAAATAGAAAGTCATAAAATTCTGTACTATATCTGATCTTTCCATTCTACAAATAAAGAAGTCACATGGGTGGTCAGTGATAAACAGGGCAAGGGTCAGATCTTCTTACTCCCCTCATACCAGTCCCCCTGGGAGTGAGACACAGGAACATTTCATTTAGGAACCTGCCAAAGGGTCAGAGGAAATTGGTGAAGGTTAATTGTGCAAAAAAAGAAAATTTTGCTTTTTGTACAAAGAAAGAAAATTCCATCTTCTCTGTATATGAACCAATATATATGTTCTGAGCCCAGTGAAATATGCAGGTACTAAGACCCATACTGATTTTCTTTTTGATCAAAAGATGCAAAAGAGGAAACTATTTCTTCTGCTTATTGGATATTGTCATGTCTGCATTAGGTGCCTGCAGCTGAGAGCCATGTACGGAAGGAGTGCTGAGCCGCACTCTGAGCTAGCAGCAGAGAAAGATGGAAGGAATCCAGGTTTCAGTGAGGGAGGACACGAACCATTCCTGGAAGTGAGAGGCTGCCAGATTTCTTTTTATGTGATATAGTAATTTTTCCTCATTTTTAGACACAATGCAGTCAGAGGTTTTGTGTTCTACTAGTGAAGGCACCCCAAGGAGACGCTGAGCCTCTGACACATCAGCTGCTTCAGGCAAAGTACAGTGGCATGTTGGAGCTGGTTCACACCAGCCAACTGTTGGCATCTCTTCCCAACTCTGAATTCAATGACATCACAGTGATAGCTTATAGGATGTCATGTTGGATGTTTGAAATAAGTCATGATGGGAACATTTATACCATACAAATTGGCAAATACTACAAATCAGGCTTGTTTGGTTTTTTTGAGAGCTGGTTTACTAGCACATCACTGGTAAAAATGAAACCATGCAAAATCATTAAAAGCATTAGACATAATATGTCTAAAGCATCAATTAATGTGCTTGCCAGAGATGATGGGATTTAATAGATGGTGGCTGTTTTTGTTATGTATATAATAATATAATTACCCAAGTCAACAAAAAAGATTATAAAACAAGTAGTAATGATTTCCCAGCACAGGTGTGTGTGTGTGATAGGTGTTAGAAATACATTCCAAAGGTTTGAAACAAAACCTTAGTCCAGCTCTTTGATGGCCTAGCCTTTTGTTTTCCAGAATATTCCACTTCCACTGTGGACTAATACTGAAGAGCTATGGTGTCAGATTTAGGCTCAAGATGTGGTGAGTGAGCCGGCCAGATCACCTGCCTGAAAGAGTGGCTGGGTGCCATAAAATCACTGGTGTCATGATGCTGGACAAGAGTCACGACTCTGCCTGTCTAAGAAGAGGGAAATTGACTTCTGAAGTGGGGTGTGTAGGTGCCTTATTTTGGGTTTCCTGAAAAACTTACTGTGATGAAGATTTGTATGAGGAACAGGACCTGTGGAAGAGAAAAGGAAGCACACTGGGCAGGGGGGTTGCTAGACTGTGATCCCACACAGGGATCTGAAGGTGGGATAGTCCTTTAGAGTTGATTCCAAATGCGGCAAGGACCAGTCACTGAATGTGAACTGTGAACTGTCCCTGGGGAAGAGGCACTGCCATGCCACTGCCTTGGCTGAAGTGAATCCCAGAGAGGATGCAGCTGCAGCCAACCTATCACCAGTCAACACTCTCGGTACCTTGGTTCTGAAGGGCACCTGGGTAGGCATAATGGCATCCTCTACAGTAGGACTGGGGTACTTCCCAACAGTGTTTCTTTCTTTGATCCCTCTTGCATCTCAGACTAAGTCTCACTAATAAAGCCAATCCATTGTTTTCATTTATTGGGCCCCCAAATTTAAAAGCATACCCAGTTAAAATCTCATCTCTCCTCATTGACTTCTGTAATAATCCATCCATGCTGTTTATTTTCCTTGCAACAGTATCAACCAAAAGATATTGGTTGCAAGCAACAGAAACCAACTATGAATAATTTAGATATTAAAGGACTTTATGGAAAGGCTGGCTGATAGCTTATAGAATCAAGAGAAAACCAGGAGAAAAGCCAAGGGAGGAAAGACAGCAGAAATAACCATGATGGGATTATGCAATTATACACCCTGCTGGCTCTTAACCCACTCACCCACTGTTCAGAACCTCTCCTAAATATTGACCCTGCTGTAACTTCCCCTGTGGCATTCAATGCAGTTACCACTCTTATTATACGGCTGCCACTGCACACCTACTGCAGTGGTATCTTTTTAGGTATCTGTCACTCATTTGAAGTTCAGAATCCTTTGGTGAGCCCTCAGTTGTCTGAGCTGAGGCCATGAACCCATACCATCAGTGCCAGAGGGTGGGAAGATGGGTGATCTTTCTGTTAGGACTGGGTGTGCCCTGCCCACCACCAAGATTCTCACTAGAGAAAAGGTTCATGTGCTGAGTAAGAACAAAACCTGATAGACATCCACTGCCCAAAGGCTCTGTACTAAGCAAATCATATTCTTGCCCTATTGATGTGTGTTTTTCTCTGGTGGTGGTCTAAGGAGTCCCAGGTCTTTCACTCGGACCTCTACAAATAGTTAGTGACTGCTCAGTGTGAAATGCACACTCATTTCTCTCAAAGAGAAGAGAAAATTCTATTTCCTTCCATTAGCTGTGTTGACACATATATGTGAAAGGTTTCTTGATTCTTAAACAGACTATTCCAAGCCACTGATGAAAAGTGGATTTAGTGTTAGGTAACACTTGAGCTACTACTGGATCTGGGAAGACAGGCAAGAAACAGGGTGGCTCCATCTATGGTTGTCTTTCAAATTGTAGTCATCTTTCTCCTGTGACTCACATGGTTTTTTGTTACTTGGCATCCTTACATCTTCCCTGGCTTGGTCCATTCCCTCCTTTAGAGATCTGGTTCAGATTCTGAAGGAATAATCTCATTGATTTGGCTCATTTATTATTCCTCCATTGGTCAGAGGGCCTCAAGGATCTTTGGCCAGGCTAAGGAATGAGTCTGGTGTGCACCCAATTTACTCAATGACTGTTCATCCACACATAAAGGACCACCTATAGCTACTTCCCTGAACATTTCAATTGTAATGGGCTGTTAAGTGTGATAGGCACTGTGTCTGATATTTCAGGGTCTTCTAGGTGTGACCTAACTCCCCTCCCAGTTCTTAGGAAGTCATTCTCACTTTTCAGGAAATAAAGGGAATATTTGTTAGCAAGTGTTACAATTTTGTGTTTACTATTACATATTTCTATAGCTCATCTCATTGAATACTTATATCATTTCCCTGAGATAATCATTATTCTTAATTTTTTTAATTGAAGTATCTACAATAAAATGCATAAATCTTAGTGTGTAGCTCAATGAATTTTAAGATGTGTATACAGAGGAGGAGCCAAGATGGCAGCGTAAGTAGAGCAGCAGAAATCTCCTCCCAAAACCACATATATTTTTGAAAATACAACAAATACAACTATTCCTAAAAGAGAGACCAGAAGATACAGTACAACAGTAAGGCTACATCTACACCTGCGAGAACTCAGTGCCTCATGAAGGGGGTATGATACAAGCCTTGGCCCAGTGGGACCCAAGCGCTCCTCCCACCCCAGCCCACTGGTGGGAGGAAAAGAGTTGGAGCAGGGAGGGAGTGGGAGCCCAGGACTGCTAAATACCCAGCCCTAGTCATCCACACCAGGAGCACAGACACACAGGGCATGGTGTGCTGGATATTAGGGAAACAGAACAGTAAAACCTGCGAGCAGGTCCCCACAGCCGGTGTCCCTGGGACAAAAGAAAAGCAAGTGCTTTTTGAAAGTCTTAAAGGGACAGGGGCTTCACAGTTGGACGGAACCATCCTGGTACACTCGGCCCAGCAGGCTGGGAATCCTGGGGAACTTTGGGTACTCTAAACCCCTGAGCAGCAGTGCAGCTCTGAAGCCACTCATGGTGGTAAACAGCCTCCCATCCATTCCCCCTCTGGAGTGGCCCTGCCATAGCAAGGGAGCAGCCTGAAAGTGGCTGCACCCACAGCAGCCACCCAGAGCCTCCTCCGCAGCTGCCAGGGTCAGACTCAGGGGCCCTGCCAGTGCACGGCAGCCAACTACAGACAGAGGAAGCCGGGACAGGGCATGAAGGGTCACTGTTCTTGAAGGAGAGCACACCCAACATGCCTGCCACACCCCTCAGTGCTCTGGGCTAACCCGATCACTTCCCCGCCTGTGGCAGCTCAGGAAATAACACTGGAAGCTGCTCCCCATGTGCAGGTAACTGGCACAGGCATCAGAGAAGGGCAAGGTGACCAGCAAGTAGGAAGGGACATTGTTCTCCCAGCTGACACATGCGCCAACTACCTGTGACTACCTCTATCACCATGAAAAGGCAGAAGAATTTGACCCAGTCCAGAATTACCCAGAAAACCCCTAAGACAGAGCCTGGGGAGATATATTTAACCAATGTTCCTGAAAAAGAATTCAAAATAAAGGTCACAACTATGCTGATGGACCTGCAGAGAAATATGCAAGAGCTAAAGGATCAAGAGAGGAGGGAGAATACAGAAATAAAACAGTCTCTGGAAGAACTTAAGAGCAGACTTGATGAGGTGCAAAAGGCCATTAATGAAATAGAAATCAGAGAACAGGAACACAGAGAAGTGGAGGCAGAGAGAGATAAAAGGATCTCCAGGATGAAAGAATATTAAGAGAACTGTGTGACCAAGCCAATCAGAACAATATTTGCATTATAAGGGTACCAGAAGAAGAAGAGAGAGAGAAGAAGAGATATAAAGTGTCACTGAAGAAATAATTGCTGAAAACTTCCCCAAACTGGGGGAGGAAATAGTCTCACAGACAATGGAAGCACACAGATCCCCCAAAACAAGGGACCCAATGAGGACAAACCTAATACACATAATAATTAAAATGGCAAATATCAAGGACAAGGACAGACTATTAAAGGCAGCCAGAAAGAGAAAAAAGGTCACCTACAAAGGAAAATCCATCATGCGATCATCAGACTTCTCAACAGAAACCTTATAGGCGAGAAGAGAATGCATGATATATTTAATGCAATGAAGCAGAAGGGCCTTGAACCAAGAATACTGTATACAGCACGATTATAATTTAAATATAAAGGTGGGATTAAACAATTCTCAGACAAGCAAAAGTTGAGGGAATTTGCCTCCCACAAATCACCTCTACATGATATTTTAAAGGGACTGCTCTAGATGGAAGCACTCCTAAGGCTGAATAGATGTCACCAGAGAAAATAAAACCACACCAAAGAAATCAGACCAACCAAATACTAACTAAAGGCAAAAAATAAAATCAACTACTCACAAAAGCAGTCAAAGGAAACACAAAAGAGTACAGAATAAAACAACTAACATATAAAGAATGGATGAGGAGGAATAAGAAGGGAGAAAAATAAAGAATCATCTGACTGTGTTTATAATAGCTTAATAAGAGAGTTAAGTTAGATGGCTAGATAGTAAAGAAGCTAACCTTGAACCTTTGGTAACCATGATTCTAAAGCCTGTAATGGCAATAAGAACATATCTTTCAATAATCACCCTAAATGTAAATGGGCTGAATGTACCAATCAAAAGACACAGAGTAATAGAAGGGATAAAAAAGCAAAACCCATCTATATGCTGCTTACAAGAGACTCACCTCAAACCCAAAGACATACACAGACTAAAAGTCAAGGGATGGAAAAAGATATTCCATGCAAACAATAGGGAGAAAAAAACAGGTGTTACAGTACTAGTATCAGACAAAATAGACTTGAAAACAAAGAAAGTAACAAGAGATAAAGAAGGACATTACATAATAATAAAGGGGTCAGTCCAACACGAGGATATAGCCATTATAAATATATATGCACCCAACACAGGAGCACCAACATATGTGAAACAAATACTAACAGAATTAAAGGAGGAAATAGAATGCAATGCATTCATTTTAGGAGACTTCAACACACCACTCACTCCAAAGGACAGATCCACCAGACAGAAAATAAGTAAGGAGACAGAGGCACTGAACAACACACTAGAAGAGATGGACTTAACAGACATCTACAGACCTCTACACTCAAAAGCAGCAGGATATGCATTCTTCTCAAGTGTACATGGAACATTCTACAGAATAGACCATATATTAGCCCACAAAAGAGCCACAGTATATTCAAAAAGATTGAAATTCTACCAACCAGCTTCTCAGACTACAAAGACATAAAACTAGAAATAAATTGTACAAAGAAAACAAAAAGGCTCACAAACACATGGAGGCTTAACAACATGCTCCTAAATAATCAATGGATCAATGACCAAATTAAAATAGAAATCAAGTAATATGTGAAGACAAATGACAAGAACAACACAAAGCCCCAACTTCTGTGGGATGCAGTGAAGGCAGTTCTAAGAGGAAAGTATATAGTAATCCAGGCCTATTTAAAGAAGGAAGAACAATACCAAATGAATAGTTTAAAGTCACAATTATTGAAATTGGAAAAAGAAGAACAAATGAGGCCCAAAGTCAGCAGAAGGAGGGACATATTAAAGATCAGAGAAGAAATAAATAAAATTGAGAAGAATAAAACAATAGAAAAAAATCAATGAAACCAAGAGCTGGTACTTTGAGAAAATAAACTAAATAGATAAGCCCCTAGCCAGACTTATTAAGAGAAAAAGAGAAACTACACACATCAACAGAATCAGAAACAAGGAAGGAAAAAATCATGATAGACCCCACAGAAATACAAAGAATCATTAGAGAATACTATGAGAAACTATATGCTGACAAGCAGGAAAATCTAGAAGTAATGGACAACTTCCTAGAAAGATATAACCTTCCAAGACTGATCAAGGAAGAAACAGAAAATCTAAACAGACCAATTACCAGCAAAGAAATTGAATCAGTAATCAAAAAACTACCCAAGAGCAAAACCGCCAGGCAAGATGGATTTACCATGGAATTTTATCAGACATACAGAGAAAACATAATACCTGTTCTCCTTAAAATTTTCCAAAAAATAGAAGAGGAGGGAATACTTCCAAACTCATTCTATGAAGCCAACATCACCCTAATACCAAAACCAGGCAAAGACACCACAAAAAAATAAAATTACAAAGAATATCCCTGATTAACATAGATTCAAAAATACTCAACAAAATATTAGCAAACTGAATTCAAAAATACATCAAGAGGATCATACACCATGACCAAGTGGGATTCATCTCAGGGATGCAAGGATGGTACAACATTTGACATCCATCAACATCATCTACCACATCAACAAAAAGGATAAGAACCACATGATAATCTCCATAGATGCTGAAGAGGATTTGACAAAATTCAACATCCATTCATGATAAAAACTCTCAACAAAATGGGCACAGAGAGCAAGTACCTCAACATAATAAAGGCCATATATGATAAACCCACAGCCAACATCATACTGAACAGCGAGAAGCTGAAAGCTTTTCCTCTGAGATTGGGAACAAGACAGGGATGCCCACTCTCTCAACTGTTATTCAACATAGTACTGGGGGTCCTAGCCACAGCAATCAGACAAAACAAAGAAACACAATGCATCCAGATTGGTAAAGAAGAAGTCAAACATCACTATTTGCAGATGACATGATATTGTACATAAAAAACCCTAAAGACTCCACTTCAAACTACTAGAACTAATATCTGAATTCAGCAAAGTTGCAGGATACAAAATTAAAATACAGAAATCTATTGCTTTCCTATACACTAACAATGAACTAGCAGAAAGAGAAATCAATAAATCAATTCCATTCACAATTGCATCAAAAAGAATAAAATACCTAGGAATAAATCTAAACAAGGAAGTGAAAGACCTATACCCTGAAAACTACAAGACAATTTTAAGAGAAATTAAAGAGGACACTAACAATGGAAACTCATCCCATGCTCCTGGCTAGGAAGAATTAATATTGTCAAAATGGCCATCCTACTTAAAGCAATCTACAGATTCAATGCATTCCCTATTAAAATACCAACAGCATTCTTCAATGAACTGGAACAAATAGTTCAAAAATTCATATGGAAACACCAAAGAATAGCAAAAGCAATCCTGAGAAGAAAGAATAAAATGGGGGGTGGATTTTGCTCCCCAACTTCAAGCTCTACTACAAAGCCACAGTAATCAAGGCAATTTCGTACTGGCACAAGAACAGACCCACAGACCAGTGGAACAGGATAGAGAGTCCAGATATTAACCCAAACATATACAGTAAATTAATATATGATAAAGGAGCCATGGACATACAATGGGGAAATGACAGCCTCTTCAACAGCTGGTGTTGGCAAAACTGAACAGCTACATGTAAGAGAATGAAACTGGATTATTGTCTAACCCCATACACAAAAGTAAATTAGAAATGGATCGAAGACCTGACGCCATACACAAAAGTAAATTTGAAATGGATCAAAGACCTGAATGTAAGCCATGAAACCATAAAACTCTTAGAAAAAAACATAGGCAAAAATCTCTTGGACATAAACATGTGCAACTTCTTCATGAACATATTTCCCCAGGCAAGAGAAATGAAAGCAAAAATGAACAAGTGGGACTATATCAAGCTGAAAAGCTTCTGTACAGCAAAGGACACCACCAGTAGAATGAAGAGGGATCCTACAGTATTGGAGAATATATTCATAAATGATAGATCCCATAAAGGGTTGACATCCAAAATATATAAAGAGCTCATGCACCTCAACAAACAAAAAACAAATAATACAATTTAAAGATGGGCAGAGGAGCTGAACAGACAGTTCTCTAAAGAAGAAATTCAGATGGCCAACAGACACATGAAAAGATGCTCCACATCGCTAGTCATCAGAGAAATGCAAATTAAAACCACAATGAGATATCACCTCACACCAGTAAGGATCACCACCATCCAAAAGACAAACAACAACTAGTGTTGGTGAGGTTGTGGAGAAAGGGGAACCCTCCTACACTGTTGATGGGAATGTAAATTAGTTCAACCATTGTGGAAAGCAGTATGGAGGTTCCTCAGAATACTTAAAATATAAATATCATTTGACCCGGGAATTCCACTTCTAGGAATTTACCCTAAGAACACAGCAATCAAGTTTGAGAAAGACAGATGCACCTCTATGTTTATCGCAGCACTATTTACAATAGCCAAGAATTGGAAGCAACCTAAATGTCCATCAATAGATGAATGGATAAAGAAGATGTGGTACATATACACAATGGAATACTACTCAGCCATAAGAAGAGGGCAAATCCTACCATTTGCAGCAACATGGATGGAGCTTGAGGGTATTATGCTCAGTGAAATAAGCCAAGCAGAGAAGACAAGTATCAAATGATTTCACTCATATGTTGAGTATAAGAACAAAGAAAAAAACTGAAGGAACAAAACAGCAGCAGAATCACAGAACCCACGAATGGACTAACATTTCCCAAAGGGAAAGGGACTGGGGAGGATGTGTGGGAAGGGAGGGATAAAGGGGGAAAAAAGAAAGGGGGCATTACGATTAGCATGTATAATGTGGCAGGGGGGCTTGGGGAGGGCTGTGTAACACAGAGAAGACAAGTAGTGATTCTACAGCATCTTACTACACTGATGGTCAGTGACTGTAATGGGGTTTGTGGGGGGGACTTGGTGATTGAGGGAGTCTAGTAAACATAATGTTCTTCATGTAGTTGTTGATTAATGATACCAAAATAAAAAAAAATAGCAAAAACAGAAATATATGCATGTGCATGTGTATGTATATATACATACCAAAAGATTGGTAAAAATGTTTAATGATAGTTATCTGTGAATGATGAGATCTGGGGGAGATTTTACTCTATTTATGTACTGCTTGAATTGTAATAATATGTAAATGTGACCTTTGGGATTAAAATAAAAGGCTGTTTGATAAAGAAAGAAAGATGTGTATACATTCATGTAACCATCACCCAGATCAAGATATCAAACATTGTCAACTCCTATTTTATATATGATGCCATTGAGGATCACAGCAATTATGAACCCAAGATGAGAAGATGGAGCTGGACTTCAAACCCAGAGGAGTCTTGCTTCAAACTTGTGCTCCTCCCTACCCCAGGATACCTCTGCTGACACATTATCACAATGCCAAGATGTTCCTTCCTAGTTATCAATGGCTTTTTGATGAAAGCTTCAAATTAGGAACTTTTCCCATGGGGAACAGTTTAAAAGTGAAGTAGAATAAGGTAAGGGGAAGATGAAGGACTGGAGAAAAAGGTGTTCACCTGCTGAGCTGAGGCTGCTATGTACCATCTTCTTCAACAGCTGGCCCTTCAGATGGCTTGAAAATAGCCTTATTACCAAGCAGTGGGGCATTGCTCCTGAGTGATGAACAGAAACTAACTTTGCACAGCCCAAGGTGGGCACTCCCCAAGAATTTTTGCTGTGTTTGTCCAAAACCATTTCACAGATAATTATAGCTATCAGGTGCCTCCAATCAAAATCTCCCACCATCTGTAATTCAAAAATTAAATTTTAGAGGTAGAACTTTAAGCACTCTTTTGTAATGGCCTCACAGAAAGGAAAATTGGATCTGTTTGGAAAATTCAGTTGATTAATGCCTAGCTCTTCTTCTTCTACCCATATGCTCTGTGGGGGTTGGTAGGGATGGATATTGTAGAACCTAGAAAGTTGTTGGAAAGGGATGTGGGAATATGTACTTTACGTTGAGGACATAGTATGGCCTATAATGTTAGTTCCTTTCTAGTTCTTTTTCCTTCAGCCTTCAGTGCCAATCATAACTTTTAGTGTCTCGAGGAAGTCTTACTCGATTAAACAAGCTCAACAGAGGTGATTCTGCCTCCCTACCTCACCCAGCTCCATATTTTACAAACTCTGTGCCCTGTGGGCAGAGCTCACTGTTCTGTAATTATTAGGGTGGGGTTAGGCAAAGGAATATTAGGGGATTTAAATAAAGGAAAATTGTTTGCTGTCACATACATGTTGAAGCCCTACTTAGTTACTCTAGTGTTCACAATGCTAGACTATTATATGCCTTTTTCTTAAATAGCACTCATGTTTGTTGACCATCCAGGTGATGCATCAGTTACTTTCACATACATAAACATGACAGGGCCAGTCAGGTGGGGAACGTAGGATCTACACCCTGGTTCCTGGGGCTTCACCATCCAAGTGAAGCCCATAGTCCTTCCACAATCCTTCCTTTGCACCTTCCCCAGCCCCAAACGCCCCTCATTTCTAGAATTTAAGTTCCACATTGCTAAGGATATACTTATTCTTTTGCTCTTTACTGTTTTGCTCAATGCTGGATTTTGTTAAGTTATATTCATCCCCCATTCTCATAGATCTTGTAGCATGTTTTTGAATTTATTTTTCTTCTTGCTGGAATACCTTCTCCAAGGCTCTTCTTAAAAAGAATCATTTTATGGTAAATCTTTTGAGGACTTGAATGTCTAAAAATGTCTTCACAGTGTACTCAGTATAAATAATGTTTTGATTAGATATAAAATCCTAAATCCAATTAGAAAATGGGCAAAAGACAGGAAGAGACATTATAGTGAAGATTATTTATGGATGGCAAATAAGCACCTGAAAAGATGTTCAGCATCACTAGACACTGAGAAACTGTCAGGTAAGACCATGATGAAATAGCCCTACATACCTAGAGTAGCTAAAATAAGAGATAATGACAATATCAAATGTTAGTGAGTATATGAAGAAACTAGATCTCTCATACATTTGTGGTTGGGCTATTAAACAGCCATTGTAGTATACAGTTCAGCAGTTTCTAATTAAGTCACAAGATCTAGAAATTGTACTCCTCAGATAAACAAACATAAATGCCCAAATAAAAACCTGTGCATGAATTTTCATAGCAGTTTTATTTGTAGTAGTCAAAAACTGAGAGCAACCAAAATGTGAATCATGAAACAAATCATGGTACATCAATACCACAGAATACTTCTCAGCAATGAAAAAGAATAAATTATTGACATACAACAACTTAAATGGATCTTAAGCACATTATACTGAGTGGGATAAAAAAAGAAGACAACTTCAAAAGGTCACACAGAGTACAACTTCTTTTATATAACATGCTCAACGTGACAAAATTATCAAGGTAAAGAACACATTAGTGCTTGTCAGAGGTTAGGGATGGTGGAGGGGAGGGTGGATGTGACCAGAAAGTGAAGGATGAGGGCAATCTTTGTGGTGATAAAACAGTTCTGCATCAATGGAGTAGTGGTGTTCTATGAATCTACACATGATACAATGGTATAGAGTTATTTTTTTTTATGATCCATTATTTGGACACACCATATTCAGAGAAAATTCTAAGGCCTAAGTTATTTTCTTTTCACATTTTGAAAATATTACCCAGACATCTTTCTTCTGGAGATGTTGGTGTGAAGTGTGATGTCAAACTGATTTTGTGCATTTGTAAATAATCAACTCTTTTTTTAACCTTAGATTTCCTTCTAAATGTGGCTAGGTAGGTGTTGAATAATGAAAAACTTACCTGGTCTTTGCCCTGGATTTCTGGCATAGAACTTCTGAAATCCTTGGAATTTCTTATCTTAATTATTCTAATGAGGTGACTCATTGCGGGCCCCTAGAATGTGTCAATTTGGGTGCTTGTCAGCAGAAGGACCATCCAGGTCATTAGAGGGTTAGGATTTTAAGCTAGCCAGAACTCCAGGGAGGGGACAGGTAGCTGGAGATTGAGTTCAAGCCTGCGGCCAATGATTTAATCAACCATGCCTAGAAAATGAAATCCCAATAAAAACTCTGGATACCAAGCTCAGTGGCATGTTGTGTTGTTGAGTGAATCAATGCGCCAGGAGAGTCATGTGTTCTGGCTCTGCAGGGAGATGGCACAGCAGCGGTGTGTTCAGGACTCCCAGACCTCATCCTACCTATCTTTTCATTTGTCTCTTCTTGAGCTGTGTCCTTTGTAATAAAACTGAAATTATAAGCATGGTTCTTACTTGAGTTCCATGAGTCATTTTTCCAAATTATTGAAACTGAGATTACTGTGGAACCCTCACATATGCAGCCAGTCAGAAGTACATGTGGCTGGGGGACCACCTGAACTTGCAGCTGGTATCTGAAGTGAAGACAGTCCTGTGGAGGACTGAAGTCCTAATTTGTGAGTTCTGCACTAAGTCTAGAAGGTTAGTGCCAAAATTGAATTGCAGTACACTCCATTTGGGTCCGAATAATGAGATTTTCTTTGTCACTTTTTGCAGTGATGTTTACTTGACTTTTTTCATTCTAGTGACTTTCCATCTTTTATTTTGGGATGTTCTTGTTCAATTTCTTTCTTACCAGTTTGGATGCCTTCTATTTCTTTTTAAAAACCTGATTGCTGTGACTAGGATCTAGGCTATTCTTATGAATTATTCCTTCAAATATTTCCAATCTTCTATTTTTTCTTTCCTCCTGCAACTCCTATTCTAGGCCCTGAGAGCCATACATGAGGTATATTGGGCGATTGTCTTTGAGTCAATAACTGGTGGGGAATGAAGAGAGTAGAATTGGGCATAAGGAGAAGTTGAGCTCTGAGGTGGTCACAACAAAGGACTCAGCTGATCTCATTGAGAGTTGGGTGGCCTTTCAGAATTGTCCTCAATTAGGGCAAGAGTGTTGGTGTCTCTATATCTACTAATCAGTAGATCTAGGCTATCCCCAAAAGGGATTATGATTTTGGATAGAGCAGCCCTTCGTCCAAGGATGGTTCTTGGAGAGGCACTCAGCTGAGCTTAGTCACCAGTCCTCCTATCAAGAGACCATTGAGGAAACGTACTTGGGTATTTGGGTCAGAAGTTGGCAAACTAGAGCCCATTGGATAAATCCAGCCCACTGCCTGGTTTTGTAAATAAAGTTTACAAGGGTTCTTCCTGTGTGTGTGTGTGTGTGTTTCTTCACATATTCTTCCCTCTATTCATGTTGTCTTTGTCTCTTCTCCTGTTCTTATTAGGGCACCAGCCATATTGAATCAGGGCCCACCCTAATGATTTCACTGTATGTGACTATTTCCTAATAAAGTCACATTCACCAGTACTAGGTGTTAGGACATCAACGTGTCTTTGGGGGAGGGGCCATAATTCAACCCATAATAACCGGAAAACGTCTTATGTAATTTAAGGGAACTTCTGCATACTGAAGCCTCACATCCATGCTGCAGGTGGGGTGGTGAAGCAGCTCTTTCCCACTGTCAGGTATGAGAGCTGAGCAGGCAGGAGCTGCATAGGTGATTCTCTTGTCTGTTGCTTTAGTGGCCAAAGACCAGGAAATAGCATAGATTTCTCCCAGTACCTGACTACTGCAGTCCCTAGAGTTCCTTAAGCTTATCTACTAACCATGGTGGCAGGCTTATAAAAGTTTTGTGACATCCTTTAAACAACAAAAAGGGAGAAAATTCAACAGCCAGTGAGCTGCTTGTGGCAGAGCCAAATGACTCACTACCCACAGCACCCTACAGGTCTTAAGGAATCCTTATCATCTTGCCACCAATACTTCTAATTATTTTCTAAAGGAATTTTATTCCCAGAGGATCCATTTTTTTAAAAGAAACATTATCACCCCAAAAGTTAACTCCTGATGGCTTTTAACTGAGCTGAATCTCCACAGATATGCTGGTTGGTGTTTAAATATTGGCTTTCCATAAAGAAAAGATGTGGAAAGAAGCCCTGATTTCTAGTTTTTGCCCATTTCTGTGATGTGGTGTAAATACTCCTACTGTGATCAATTTCAAGGGACTTATGCAAAGTCCCTGAACTGTGAGTTGGGAAGAGATATGTACAGTCAGTTCTTGAGGGTCTGTATGCAGTTCTCCAGTACATCACTGAGTGTCTCAACATAAGGAAAGGAGTATGACAAGGGGCATCCAGGACAGTGTTTCTGGAGGAGAACGGATTTAAAATGAGCCTTGAGGTGCTGCCTTTATCAATATACATGCTCATCAGGTTGGCATTTTCCCTCTGTCTCTCTCTGAGGGTAGCCTATGAGGTTCCTGAGGGCAGAAAACGTATCTTATTTACTGTAATGTCCCTACAGTAGGCATTTCATAAGTGTTTGTTGAATGAAAGAATAAATGAATGAATTGAAAAATAAATAAATGGAGAGGGCAGGGCATTTTGGATGCGGAAACATTCACAGTGAGGGCAGAACGCTGGAGGAAGAATGCACAGAAGGTTTTGAGTTTGGTCAGCAATCCATCCTCTATTCAAGTATAGAGGAGTATAGTGGTGGGAGGTGGGGTGTTGCAGTTAATATGGCTACATAACACACCACCCCAAAACTTAATGCCTTCAAACACCAATGTGTTTATTTTGAACATGAATCTAGAACTCATACAGGGCTCAGAAGGGTCAGCTCATGTGCACTGCTCTTGGCAACAGCTGTGGTGGCTTGAAGGCTGGGGATGTAATCACTGGATCACTCATTCATCTGTCTGGTGACTGGGCCGGGATGCCTCATACATCTGGGGATTGATGTAGCAGGCATCCTTGGACACTCTACTTCTATGGGGTCTCTCTGTGAGGTCTCTCCAGCACAGCAGCCTCAAGACAACTGTGTTTCTTGCTAGCCCAGGGCTCCCAAGATGTGTATCCTGAAGAGAATGTGTATCCAGGAGGAAGCTGTGTACCCTTGCTGACCTAGTCTTGTAACTTACACAGCAGCACTATGCCAGGCTTTATTGGTCAAAGTAATCACAAGTCCCCACTCAGATTCAGGGAGAGGAAACCCAGGCCTCACCTCTCAGTGGGAAAGTGTCAGTCATGGTGTAATAAGAGCATGTGGGGTGGTACACATACATTTATCTCATATATACATGTTGGAGTGACCTGTGGCTACCTTAGGGGAAGAAAACATGGTAGATGTCAGCCACACATGGTAGATGTAAGGTTGGAAAGTTGGGTAAAGGAAGGTTGGAACAGGTCTTTAATGTCATACTAAAGGGTTTGTTCTTTTCCTCTCCTGGGAATGATTTATGCACGGGTTGCTGATTATCTTCCAGGGTTTCATATGTGTAGGTTCATCTTCCTCAACAAGCTTGTAAGATCAACAGGCAGCAGTGATTGTGTCTTACTGTCTTGCCAATGGGTTTCAGCCCCAGACAAGTTCACTATGGATTCAATGAGACCAAAGAAATGACAGTAAAATGTTCTTGGGGTGAAAGGGTTTATACCCAACTTTATTTCCAGGTGGCAGGTCAGTCACTAGAGTCCCATCACTCAGAGCAAGTCTGCATGTAGCAAGCTGGTCTCTGCCTCTGGGCTTCTCTACCCCCGCAGCCATCTCAGTTTCTGTCCTCGGCACTGCCACCACTACAGTCTCAGCTCTGCTCTCCTGCAGCCTTGCAGCCATGCCACCATGTCACACAGAGCACTGGGAGGAGCTCTTTATATAGAGTCAATAACAACATATAGCCCACATGTGTGTAGTGAGCTAGCCAACCAGGGCCAGGTGAGAATCCTGGCCACAGGAACCTTCACTTTATCCACACTTATGTACCTTTTAAAGATAACTTCCTTAAATTGTTCAGGGCTTTGCCTTTGATGGCTGCCCAGTACATGAACCACAAGTGCCTGTCTGCCTGAGCAAGCACTGATATGGCCGATCAGATCAGACTGGACATGCTTCTTGCTTATCTCCCAGCTGGCACAAACCCATATGTTCTAGCACATTGAGCTGGTTATAATGAGGTGGCCCATGAAGGGATACACTGGTGACAACACTGAGTATCAAAATTGGCAGAGTACATCTAGATTGACTCTGGGCTTATTTTCCAATCATTCAAAGAAGAGGGAAACCTACAATGTTGAGTCTTGCAAAACATGTAACACCTGATGCTGATTCCATCTGTCAAGGAATGCTGGATCAAGACTAAATGCAATTTTCATAGTCCTGGACCCCAAGCCTCTAGTTGCTTCCATTCAAAGCCTAGGTCTCTCTCTGAAGGGTCTCCATCCAGTCTTTTGAAATTTGAGAGATGAGGACAAAATTGGCTTTGATTCTTTTTTTCTGAGACAGAAATGGGGAGGCGTGGAGAAAGTGAAGATTCCTATTGCCAGGATTCTCACCTGACCCTGGTCGGCTTGTTTATGCACACGTGTGGGCAATACGTTGTTATTGACTCTATATAAAGAGCTCCGTCTAGTGCTCTGGGCTGCTGCATAGCTGCATGGCTGCAGGACAGCAGAGACTAGAGTGGTGGCAACACTGAAGACAGAGACTGGTGTGGCTGTCGGGGCAGAGAGGCCCAGAGGCCAAGACCAGGTTGCTGCATGCAGACTCACTCTGAGTGGATGGGATTCCAGTGATTGACCTGCCACCACGGGAATAAAGTTGGGTATAAACCCTTTTACCCCAAGACTGTTTCACTGTCATTTTTTTGGTCTCACTAAATCCATAGTGAACTTGGGGCTGAAACCCAATGGCAAGACAGGAGGGTCTGTTACTTGAGTTTTAGATCAGTGTCCTCTGTCCCTGTCCTCCATTTTCCCTGACTTCTTTTTGTGAACAATGGGAGATTTGTTTATTGCCATAAGACAGTTGTCAGAAGGAATCACAAGAGAGTTTGTTCTTCCTCATATTTGTCAAACTTCAGATATTTCCCAATGGAGAGAAGATGGTTGTAAAAACAGGTGGGACACATTATAAATAATACAAAGTCTTTCCTTTTGTTCCCAGGTTGAAATGGATTGTGTTCATAAGCTTGGAACTCAGAACAAATAATATCCCAAGAATAACAGTGCTGGCCAGCCCCTCAAGTGCACATTTCATCCGTAATATAAGCTGAGACATTGACCAGCAGACAGGTTAGTTCAGCTTAAATTCTTGAGGCAGCTATCTTAGGCTGGCCCTCCTTCCACAGCTGTTTTCCTTTATATTTCCGAGTTCAACCAGTAGGTGCCTCATTCACTGCAAACTCTAACACTAAAGGCAATGAGGATCTGACAGCTGGGAGCATAGGGTGGCCAGTACTAAGTATTGTCATTTGTAGGACAGGGTTTGTCTGCATTTTACAAAATAAGGAACTGCAGCTCTTGAGTAGCCACTTCAGGTCGGAAATTGTGTTTTTCACTGGTTTGTTGGCATACTTGGCTTTTTACTGCACCAAAGGGTTTTACAACGAAGTCTGCATCTCAAAGTAGGGAGTGGCTGGGATGGGGTACTTGTTTGGAAGCCTGTGAAATAGGCTGATTAACTCCACCAGCACACACACGATGTTACTGTGGCTCTAGTCATGCTTGTGATCCCTCTTAGAGTGGCCATTTTATTTTGCACTCAGAAAAAGCATCGCAAGGCCACAAAATATGTGTGTGCTGGTCTGTTGCCACCTGACTGCCATAGTTCTGCATACCACTCAAAGCTCATATTTAATGCAGATAAAGTTGGAGGATGTAGAGTCTCTGTTGTCTAGTAAATTCTCATGTTGCATGGACTGTTTGAAAATAGGGACTCCTGCTGCATGAAATACCTGCCTATTATGAAGATTCCCTATGTGTCATATGTGCATCCTCAGTTTTCAGAGACTAGGAGTTTTGTCTCTCCTGGGAGGGCAGATGCCACTCTTTGGTATCTGTAACATTTACTGCCACCACTGTTAACTTGGCTGTCTCATGAGAGCTAACAATTTATGTGCTTCTCTCTGTTGATTTAATTTGAGTGGGATTCAGTAAAATGGACTTAACACACTAAAAAAAAAAAGGTGTCCCTAGCTCACACCATAATGGTACCCAGAGTGTTTAGGATGTGCCTCAGGACTTTGCTAGGATGCCAGTTCAACAGTATGAACAGCAGCAGCTAGTGGACTGTGGAATGACATTTGTGACAGTTAACTCCTACATAGCACACTCCCCATGCCTGGCATTGTTCCAAGTGCTGCTTCACTATACCAGGCCATTTGTTTCTGTAGCAACCTTTTGAGTGGATGCTGTTACTGATCACCAGGCTTTCAGATGGGGAGGCTGAGGCATCGAGATAAGAGAAGTGCCCACGGTCCCCAGCTAGAGAGCAGCAAATTCAAACCCAAGAAGTTACGTTGCAGAGTCTGTGCTGTCACCCACTGCACTATGTTGTCCCTTAGACAAGAGCTAATACATATATGGGTATATCCTATCTGCCAGACACCTTGTATGTAAATTCAGTCCTTGGAACGGACCCAGGAGATAAGCACTATTGTTATCTGCATTACAGATGAGGAAACTAAGGAGAAAGAAGCTGTATGGACGGGTCCAGATGCAAATTCAAGGGTTCTAGCCTCTGACTCCATTGTTTTAATCATCACGCTATAGCATTCTCAGAAGAGTCTAGATGAATAGGATGTCAAGCCTGAATCAATTTGTCTAAGTTTACATAGCAAGAAGTGTTGGATCATAGACTACTTTATAAGGAAACATCATCACTGAAATTTCCATCAAAGCTGAATAATCACCATATCCTTTAATAGTCACTGGGACTGGAGACATGCAGGGTTTTTCCATAAGTGAGCCGGGAAGATAGTGCTGCAAGAAAAGATAGTGTATTCTTTGCATGGAGTATTTCAAGATAAGGAGATTAAGGCCCAGGGGTATTTGTTTCCTCAAAAGGGTTTAGGTATGGAGAAGCATGGAAAGCTGAGGCCAGGCTGTTTTCCTGTGCTGTGAGCATGCAGTGTGCAGGGCACGCAGCTGAGAACAGCCAGGTTGTAGGCATTTTCTTGTCCTTGTCGGCTTGCAGCAACTCTGCAAAGACACAGCATAGAAGAAACAGGGATGAGTGCACAGGTTCTTGGCTCCCACTGCATGCCCTGGACTGAATGGCCACTCTGCTCTGGGAGGCTGTCCACCTCCCAGGAATGAAGAGCCGAACTCGTAACATGGAGACTCCCCAAAATGAGTAGTCCATTCAGTGAGTTCAAATATCCAAGTTAAACGAAGAAAAAAGATATATGCTGAACTAAAATCATAATTCATCAGCTTGCCCAAGCCAATGGGCCACTTTTTCTTATTTATTTATTTAGGTTTTATGAAGGAATCATTGATATACATTCTTATGAAGGTTTCACATGGAGAACATTGTGGTTACTACATTCACTCATATTATCAAGTCGCCCCCCCATACCCCACTGAAGTCACTGTCCATCAGTGTAGTAAGATGCCACACAGTCACTACTTGTGGTCTCTGTGCTATACTGCCTTCCTTGTAACACCCCTACATTGTATGTGCTAATCATAAATCCCCTCAATCCCCTCAATCCTCTTCTCCTAACCTGCCCACCTGCCCTCCCCAGCCCCTTCCCTTTGGTAACCACCTGTCCCTTCTTGGAGTCTGTGAATCTGTAGCTGTTTTGTTCCTTCATTTTTGCTTCATTGTTATACTTCACAAATGAGCGAAAATTTGGTACTTGTCTTTCTCCGCCTGGCTTATTTCACTGAACATAATACCCTCTAGCTCCATCCATGCTGTTGCAAATGGTAGGATTTGTTTTCTTCTCATGGCTGAATAGTATTCCATTGTTTATAGGTACCACATCTTTATCCATTCATCCACTGATGGACAACTAGGTTGCTTCTATTCTTGGCTATTGTAAATAGTGCTGCAATAAACATAGCCTATGTCTGTTTGAATCTTTCTCGGGGTAAATTCCTAGGAGTGGATTTCTAGGGTCAAATGATATTTCTATTTTTAGTTTTTTGAGGAACCTCCATATTGCTTTCCACAGTGGTTGAACTAATTTACATTCCCACCAGCAGTGTATGAGGGTTCCCCTTTCTCCACATGCTCACCACCATTTGCTGTTCCTAGTCTTTTTTATGTTGGCCATCCTAACTGGCATGAGATGGTATTTCATTGTGGTTTTAATTTGCATTTTCCTGATAATTAGCGATATGGAGCATCTTTTCATGTGCTTGTTGGCCATCTGAATTTCTTCTTTGGAGAAATGTCTGTTCATATCCTTGCCCATTTTTTAATAGGGTTATTTGCTTTTTGGGTGTTGAGGCATGAGAGTTATTTATATATTTTGGATGTTAACCCCTTGTCAGACATGTCATTTACAAATATATTCTCTAATACTGTAGGATGCCCTTTTGTTCTGCTGATGGTGTCCTTTGCTGTACAGAAGATTTTTTGTTTGATGTAGTCCCATGAGTTCATTTTTGCTTTTGCTTCCCTTGCCCAAGGAGATGCATTCAGGAAAAAGTTGCTCATGTTTTTTTCAAGAGATTTTTGCCTATGTTGTCTTCTAAGAGTTTTATGGTTTCATGACTTACATTCAGGTCTTTGATCCATTTTGAGTTTACTTTTGTGTTTGGGGTTAAACAATAATCCAGTTTCATTCTCTTACATGTATCTGTCCAGTTTTGCCAACACCAGTTGTTGAAGAGGCTGTCATTTCCCCATTGTCTGTCCACGGCTCCTTTATCATATGTTAATTGCCCATATATGTTTGGGTTTATATCAGGGCTCTCTAGTCTGTACCATTGATCTATGGGTCTGTTCTTGGACCAGTACCAAATTGTCTTGATTACTGTGGCTTTGTAGTAGAGCTTGAGGTTGGGAAGCAAGATCCCCCCTGCTTTATTCTTCCTTCTCAGGATTGCTTTGGATATTCAGGGTCTTTTGTGGTTCCATATGAATTTTAGAACAATTTTCTCTAGTTTGTTGAAGAGAAGAATGCCATTGGTATTTTGATAGGGATTGTACTGAATGTAGATTGTTTTAGGCAGTATAGCCATTTTGACAATATTAATTCTTCCTATCCATGAGCACAGGATGTATTTCCATTTATTCTATCTTCTTTAATTTCTCTCATTAGTGTCTTGTAGTTCTCAGGGTATAGGTCTTTCACTTCCTTGGTTAGGTTTATTCCTAGGTATTTTATGCTTTTTGATGCAATTGTGAAAGGAATTGTTTTCTTGATTTCTCTTTCTGCTAGTTCATTGTTAGTGTATAGAAATGGAACAGATTTCTGTGTATTGATTTTGAATTCTGCAACTTTGCTGAATTCAGTTATTAGTTCTAGTAGTTTTGGGGTAAGTTCTTTAGGGTTTTTTATGTACAATATCATGTCATCTGCAAACAGAGACAGTTTAACTTCTTCCTTACCAATCTGGATGCCTTTTATTTCTTTGTGTTTTCTGATTGCTGTGGTTAGGACCTCCAGAACTATGTTGAATAAAAGTGGGGAGAGTGGGCATCTTTTTCTTGGACCCAATCTTAAAGGATAAGCATTTAGCTTCTCACTGTTAAGTATGATGTTGGCTGTGGGTTTGTCATATATGGCCTTTATTATGTTGAGGTACTTGCCCTCTGTACCCATTTTGTTGAGAGTTTTTATCATGAATGGATGTTAAATTTTGTCAAGTGCTTTTTCAGCATCTATTGAGATGATCATGTGGTTTTTGTCCTTTTTTTTGATGTTGTGGTGTATGATGTTGATGGATTTTCAAATATTGTACCATCCTTTTGTCCCTAAAATAAATCCTACTTGATCATGATGGATGATCGTTTTGATGTATTTTTGAAATTGGTTTGCTAAAATTTTGTTGAATATTTTTGCATCTATGTTCATCAGGGATATTGGTCTGTAATTTTCTTTTTTTGTGGTATCTTTGCCTGGTTTTGATGCTGACCTTACAGAATGAGTTTGGAAGTTCTCCCCGCTCTTCTACTTTTTGGAAAACTTTAAGGAGAATGGGTACTAGGTCTTCACTAAATGTTCGATAAATTTCAGCAGTGAAGCCATCTGATCCAGGGGTTTTGTATTTAGGTAGTTTTTTATTACCAATTCAATTTCATTGATGGTTTCTGTTTTATCTGGGTCAGCCTTGGAAGGCTGTATTTTTCTAGAAAGTTGTCCATTTCTTCTAGGTTATCCAGTTTGTTAGTATATAATTTTTCATGGTATTCTCTCATAATTCTTTGTATTTTTGCGGTGTTGGTAGTGATTTTTCCTTTCTCATTTCTGATTCTGTTTATGGGTGTAGACCCTCTTTTTCTGGCTAGGGGTTTGATAAGTCTGGCTAGGGGTTTATCTATTTTGTTTACTTTCTCGAAGAACCAGCTCTTGCTTTCATTGATTCTTTCTACTGTTTTATTCTTCTCAATGTTATTTATTTCTGCTCTAATCTTTATTATGTCCCTCCTATTGACAATTGACCTCATTTGTTCCTCTTTTTCTAATTTCATTAATTGTGAGTTTAGACTGTTCATTTGGGATTGTTCTTCTTTCCTGAGGTAAGCCTGTATTGTAATATATTTCTATCTTAGCACAGCTGTCGCTGCATCCCACAGATTTTGAGGTGTTCGGTTATTGTTGTCATTTGTCTCCATATACTGCTTGATCTGTTTTTATTTGGTCATTGGTCCATTGATTCTTTAGAGCATGTTGTGAAGCCTCCATGTGTTTGTGAGTGTTTTTGTTTCCTTTGCATAATTTATTTCTAGTTTCATACCTTTGTGATCTGAGAAGCTGGTTGGTACAATTTCAATCCTTCTGATTTTACCGAGGCTCTTTTTGTGGCCTAGTATCTGATCTATTCTGTAAAATGTTCATGTGCACTTGAGAAGAATGTGTATCCTTCTGCTTTTGGGTGGAGTGTTCAATAGATGTCCGTTAGGTCCATCTGTTCTAACGTGTTGTTCAGTGCCTCTATCTCCTTACTTATTTTTTGTCTGTTTGATCTGTCCTTTGGAGTGAGTGGAATGTTGAAGACTTCTAAAGTGAATGAATTGCATTCTATTTCATCCTTTAATTTTGTTAGTATTTGTTTCACATATGTAGTTGCTCCTGTGTTGGGTGCATAGAAATTTATAATGGTTATATCCTCCTGTTGAACTGACCTCTTTATCATGATGTAATATCCTTCTTTGTCTCTTGTGACTTCCTTTGTTTTGAAGCCTATTTTGTCTGGTACAAGTCCTGCAACTTCTGCTTTTTTCTCCCTATTAGTTGCATGAAATATCTTTTTCCATCCCTTCACTTTTAGTCTGTGTATGTCTTTGGGTTTGAAGTGAGTCTCCTGTAGGCAGCATATAGACAGATCTTATTTTTTTTTATCCATTCTGTAACTCTATGTCTTTTAATTGGTGCCTTCAAACCATTTACATTTAGGGTGATTATTGATAGGTATGTGCTTATTGCCACTGGAGGCTTTACATTAGTGGTTACCAAAGGTCCAATGGTAACTTCCTTACTATCTAAGAGTCTAAATTAACTCACTTAGTAGGCTATTACAAACACAGTCTAAAGCTTCTTTTTTTATCCTCGTTTTTCCTCCTCTTCCATTGTTTATATATTAGGTATTACGTTCTGTACTCTTTGTCTATCCCTTGATTGTCGTTGGGGATAGTTTATTTGATTTTGCATCTGCTTGGTAATTTATTGGTCTACTTTATTTACTGCGGTTTTATTTCCTCGGGTGACAGCTATTTAGCCTTAGGAACACTTCCATCTATAGTAGTCCCTCCAAAATAGACTGTAGAGATGGTTTGTGGGAGGTAAATTCTCTCAGCTTTTGCTTATCTGGAAATTGTTTAATCCCTCCTTCAAATTTAAATGATACTCTTGCTGGGTGGAGTGTTCTTGGTTTGAGGCCCTCTACTTCATTGCATCAAATATATCATGCTATTCTATTCTGGCCTGTAATGTTTCTGCTGAGAAGTCTGATGATAGCCTGGTGGGTTTTCTTTCTCTGGATGCTTTTAATACTGTCTTTATCCTTGATCTTTGCCATTTTGTTATGTCTTGGTGTTGTCCTCCTTGGGTCTGTTGTGTTGGGGGATCTGTGCACCTCCTGGCCTGATAGACTATCTCCTTCCCCAGATTGGGGAAGTTCTCAGCAATTACCTCCTCAAAGACACTTTCTATCCCTTTTTCTCTCTCTTTTTGTTCTGGTACCCCTATAGTGCAAATATTGTTCCGTTTAGATTGGTCACACAGTTCTCTCAATTTTCTTTCATTTCTAGAGATCCATTTTTTCTCTCCGTGCCTCAGCTTCTTTGTATTCCTGTTCTCTGATTTCTATTTCATTTACCATCTCCTCTACTTCATCTAATCTGCTTTTAAATCCCTCCATTGTATGTTCCATTTCAGACACTGTATTCTTCAACATTTGTATCTCATTCTTGAATTCCTCCCTGAATTCTTGAATATTTTTCTGTAGGTCCGGGAGCATGTTTTGATTTTTATTTTGAAATATCTTTCAGGAAGATTGATGAGTTCAGTTTCACTTGGCCCTCTTTCTGGTGTTTGTGGGATTTTTGTTTGAACCAAGTTCCTTTGATGTTTCATATTTGTATATGGCTCCCTCTAGTGCCCAGAAGCTCCTCTCTCTGAAGCTATTCAGCCCCTGGTGCAATGGTGGGGGTTGTAGGAAAGAGCTTTTTCCTTCTTCCCAGGTGCAGTGCCTTCCTCCACTGCTAGGGCCAGTTGGTTGAGCACACCTAGAGAAGCCTCTAAACTTTGCACTTGTAGTTGCCATAGGCAGGGCCACCATCTGCCTGGCCTGGCACAATGGTAGATGTAGCCAGTTTGTGAGCTGGTGCTGGATGGGAGGAAGTTGCAGCAGGCTGTGTTTTTCAGTGGGAGGTCTTGTAGCTGCATAGCCTTCCAGGGGGATGGAGTGCCTGAAGCTCCTGAAAGTACCCAACCTGCTTGGTGAGTGCACTGGGACAGTTTTGTCCACCTGTCTTTTCTCCTGAGCAGCAAGCTCTGGGCAATCCTTGCCCCTTTAGCAGCTCTCTCAATGTTAGGTAGTCTCTCAGAATGCCTGCCTTTCTTTTGTCCCAGAGTGGCTGAATGTGGATCCCTGCTTTCCAAAAATGGCTGGAATCTCAGTCTTTCCAAGTATTTCACCTGTCTTAGCTTTCCAATTGCACTGATTTCCAGAGCACCATGTAATGCAGTTTCATGCTCCCAGAGAAGAGTTCCAGGGCTGAGTGTTCAGCAGTCCTGGGCCTCCACTCCCTCCCTACCCCATTTCTCTTCCTTAGAGTAGGGGAAGGCCCTCCAAATCACAGCTTTGGTACTTTACTCTTTTCCTTGAGATCTGCTGTTTTCTCCAGGTGTAGGTAATCTGCTGCAGCCTTCTTTCCTGTTGCTCTTTCAGAGTTAGATGTATTTGCTATATTTTCATATTATATGTGGTTTTGGGAGGAGGTTTCTGTCTCATCTCTCACGCCACCATCTTTAAGCTGATTCCCATGGGACACTTTTTCTTAACTGCTTTTGCTAGATAGGGAAATAAAGGGAACCTCACCTATAAAATGTCTTTAAAAAAGAGATTATGATTCCCCAGAAGAAATATGGAGCCTCTCAGTGAGGGATCACCTAAGGATCGAGGTGGCACAACATTCCATTGGTTCCCTGAGAAGGACCATCAACCCTTTGAATTTGTGAAGCCAGAAGCTTCCACAAAGACATACCATTTTACACAAGGCCCTCTCAACCTTGTTCTTATGGTCCAGCAAGCTGGATCCTGAGGCTGTTTGCCAGCTGGCATTCCAGGGGTTAAGGAAGCAAGGAGGAAGTCTCCAGGTTACTTCAGTGTGTCTTCAGGGTCCAACTTGTCATTGCCTCTACACTTATCTAAACAGTGAGTGAAGCAAGGAATGTGGACAATCAGGTTGCAGGCTCCTGGCTATGGATCAAGTGCTGGGTAGACTGGAGAAGAGGCACCTGATGGGTGATTTACAGATATAAATAAGAATAATGCAGCTCAACTTGCTGGGCTATTCTGAGCACTGAACAAGCATGGTGTCTGGTCACAGTAAGTGTTTAATGATGGGAGCTGTTGTTGTCACCGTGAGAATGATCTGGCTGCAGCACTGTCATCCCACTAGGTGAAAAGTAGGGTTGACTCATCTGATTCAGCTGTTTATATGGGTAATCTTCCCTTTTAAAGAGTTTTGTTTTATAATATTATGAAATACAGACATTGAGTCCATAAGACATAAAAAACTACATAATAAAAAATCATAAAGCAAAGCTTCATGCAATTACTATCATATAATTACTGCCCATGTCAAGAAATAGAATATTGTCAGGACTCAAAAGCCACCATCTTCATCCCTTACATGTTTTCCAGATCACACATCTCCCCACACCCACAAGAGGTGACTCCCATCCTTCCATGGGAATGACATCTTTGGTTTATAAATGAATAGCTTTGTAATGTATATATCCCCATATAATATATATATATATACACACACATACATATATGTTTATATATATGCCCAAATATTATTTTGTCTGTTTAAATGTTATATAAATGGACTCTAGTATTCTTTTGCATTTTGATTCTTACATATACACTATGGTTGTAAGATTCAACCACTTTGTTTTTGTAGCTGTAGTGTATAGTTTTCATGGCTATATAGTGGTTCTTTATATGAATATGCATTTTGTTATCTATTCTGTGGATGGACATTTAGATGTTTTTTACATTGGGATAATTATTGACAATGTTAATACACATACTTATATATGTATTCTGGTGTCATGAGCAGTAGGTTATACACTTAGGAGTGAAACTGCTGAGTCAAAGGATATACACATTTCTCTCAATTTATTAGACACTGCCAAACTATTCTATAAAGTTGTTGCTCCATCTTGCACACCCATATCAATGTACAAGAGTCACTGTTACTCCACAGCTTTGCAGACAGATGGTATTGATCATCTTTAAATGTTAGTCAGTTTGGTAGGTGTGTAGTTGCATTTAATTGTGGTTTTAGTTTATATTCCCCCAACTACTATAGAGGTTGTATAGCTTTTCATTGTTTATTGTCCATCTGGATTCATCCTTTGTGAAGTGTCTATTTATCTCTTTGGCTCATTTTAAAAATTGGATTGTCTGTCTTCTTTCTTAACAGATTTTATCTAAATGGTACTTGACTGTCCCAGGGAGAATATATGGAGAAGAGTGGTGTCCTGGAACTCACCAGAGATGATTGTTAAAATTTCAGGGGTTTTACAAGTAGATTGTTAAAGTATGGGTAGCTTGAAACCTGCCATGGTGGGAGTATTTGCACCACGGATATTGGCAAATGCTACAAATCAAGGCATTACCCACTTCCCAGCCCAGAGAATCAGTGAACTACTACACCAATAGAAAAGACCATCTCTTCTGTCCTGCCCACAGTGCCATCTCTGTCAGAAATCCAGACCATATACATGTGGATTTTAATCTTTGATCCACTTGGAATTATATTATAATAAAGTATATAAGTATCCAACTTTCCCCTTTTTTTTAAAGATGGCTAACCTATTGTCCCAATACCAATTATTGAACAATTGATCTTTCCCTAGTGATTAGAAGTGTCACCAGTATCATAAATGAAATTCCTGTATTTTTTTCTTGGACTTTCTCTTTTGTTTAATCATCTATTTATAGATTCACTGTTTCATAGAAATATCATGTGAGCCACAAATGCAAGCCACAAATTTAAGCATAAAGTATAATGTAGGCCATTAAAAAAATTTTAGAGGTGAAATGATTTTTAATGTATTTTATTTAACCTATTATAGTCATTATATCATTTCAACATGAAATCAATATATACAAACAATTACATTTACCGTCTTTTTTTCATATGAAGTATTTGAAATGTGGTATATATATTATACCTATGACACATCTCAGTTTGGACTGGCCGTATTTCAAGTGTGACTAGCCCACAGGCTAGTGGCTACCATATTAAATAGCTCGATTCAATGTCTTTATCAAGGCAGGTGTAGTGCAGCCTTAGTGCTGTGGCTAGTTTAGTCCTCTTACTAAGGTCTGACCCTCCCCTATTGGCTCAGTGATGTCTCTTCACTCATTGGTTGGAGCTGCAGTGTCTCCCAGCTCTAAGTGACTTTGGGAATTGTTTGGCTTACATCCCCCAGGCACTTGTTTTTTCCTCAGTGGTTAAACTTTGCCCAGCTTCTGAGGGCTTATTTGCACATTTGCACATGTCCACTAGTATTGAACCAAAGACTCAGGAAAACCTTTGTACAGATTTCTGAAATGTTTTCTCAGTATCATGCCTTCCTTTCTAGCACTGCTCTGTAAAGTCCAGCAGCCTCCACCTCCTGAATGCCCGTCTGTCTCCTCCACTCTTTAAGATGGCTGTGCCCTGCTTGGAGTCCCCTCCTGCCCGCATGGTCTCCAGGGGACTCCAGGCAGCAAGACTGGGTGATCCTCAGAAAACCTCATTAGTTTCTTTTCTCTGAGGATCATAGTCTGTGCTGAGGTGGGCAGGGTTTGGGGAAGGTGGCAGGCTACTAGTCTGGTACTAGTTACTTTTCATGGCCAGAAGCAGAAGTCTTACTTTGTGAAATAGTGTAACTATTTGGGTTCATTTATTAGTTTTGCTGTTTAGTTCTTCAATAATTAATTTTGTTTTTATGAATCTCTTATCATTGTCCTTTATTTTTTTGTAACTTCATTTATTTCTATTCTTTCATGTTTATTGGAGTAAATGTTTAGGGCTATGAGTTTTTCTCTGAGGACTCTTTTAGCTACTTCCCAGAAGAGCAGGATGTGACATGTAGAATTTTTGTGGTCATTATTCTCTATAAATTTTTCAATTCTGATTTTGGCTCTCTCTTTGACCAAGAATTGTTCCAGATATTTAAAAAAAATTGTGATGGTGGAGTTTTATGTTTCAGTTTTCTGGTTCTATTATTACCTTTTAGCTACAATGCATTATAAATAAAGTTATCCACACTGTTTAAAATTTTTTCTTTGTGGTTTAGTATAGTCACTGTGTTTTTACCATGAACCTTTGTAAATAGGATGTTACTCACTTTTTAGGGTATAAATTGTTGATTGACTTTAAGTGGATAAATGTTAATTTAAGCATACAAGATAAATTTAAATTTATAAAAAGATGGCTGTGTGTGTGTGTGTGTGTGTGTATGTGTTACTTGGGATGCCAGTATAAGATTTTATTTTAAAACTGAAATGTAGTATAAATTGTTAAACAAGTAAGAGCCTCCTGATATCTGTATGTTAAGATACATAGAATAATCAGAAGGAAAAGTCTTCCATTTCTGAGTTAGTAAATTCTCTGACTTTCCCAAACCCAATGGGAGCTATTTGCTCTTCTTGTTCTTTATAAAGGTAACAAATTCTAGTCATTACAGATTGGAATCAGGTTAGAGCCAAAACTCTAGCTAATTAATTTAGTCAGAAGATGGGCTTAAAAAGATCTCAGGTCTTTCCAAATAAGTTAATAGTTATTTCATATAAATTTCTCTGGTGCTCATATGATGAGATAATGCTAAATAAGGCAGATTCTAAATCACATGTGTGAGAAAAGAACAGCATTTCATCTGCTTTGCAATCCATCTCAACAATCATTTATGTAAAGAGCAAAATGATTAGTTAATATCTCTAAACAGGATAAGTTTTAACTTCTTGCTATAATTTCTTCATAAATTCTGTATTATACTAAAAAAGATAAAAATATCTAGGAAAATAATGAAGAGGCTAGGCTATCAGATACTTGTTGTTCTCCTCCAGAGTAATTCCTTAAATTATATACTTAAATCTATGTGTGTTATACTCTATGTGGATGTATTAATTAGATCACTATACAGAATAAATAACAGTAAAATATTATAAAATAATTCCATTGCAAAATATGTCAGCACTTATTTAATGTAATTACTAACTTAAAATGGAGATGTTCAGTGAGAACTTTGATATTTTGTTCATTAAAAGAAAAGGCACCATGTATTATTTGCAAAAGCCAAGATATGGAAGCAACCAAAGTGTCCGTCGATAGGTGAATGGATAAAGAAGATGGGGTACATAAACGCAATGGAACATTATTCAGCTATTAAAAAGAAAGAAATCCTGCCATTTGCAACAACATGGATGGGGATGGATCCAGAGGGTATTATGCTAAGTGAAATAGCCAGGTGGAGCAGACAAATGCCGTATTATTTCACTTATTTGTGGAATATAAAAACAGAACTAAATGAACAAAATAGCAGTAGACTCACAGACACTGAGAAGTGATTGGTGGTTACCATGGGGGAGGGGTTGGGATGGAAGGGTGGGGAGGGTGTATGGGATAAAAGGGAAAAAATTCTCAATCATAATATAAATTGGTCATGGAGATAGTAGTACAGCATGGAGAATATAGCCAATGATTCTGTAGCATCTTTCTATGTTGATAGTAACTACACTAGTGGGAGTGAGGATTTAATAATATGGGTAACTATTGAACAACTGTGTTGTATAACTGAAACAAATATAAGATTGTACATAAATGATACTTAAAAAAAAAAAGGTAACACTGCCCATCAAAAAAAAAAAATGAAATTCAGTGCTTAAGAAAGTGTGAAAGCCACTAGCCTAGTTGACTTCAAAGGTCACCTAGAATGGGTAAATTGTGAATATAAATTTGTGTAGACTCTAGAGTGGCCCTGAGTAGAGCTGACTGATATCAAAGGGTACCTGAAGTGTTCTTTCCTCTTGCTTTTCATCCCTTTTCTTTTTCCCTTGTATACAATATGCTAATAAAAAAATCTAGATTACACAGTCACAGGCCAGGTGCTGTATCAGTCTGTTATCAATAAGTAAGAGCACTTTAAGCAGTTTTTAATTGGTCTTAGGAAAAGCAAAGGTGAAGTGAAAATTTAATTCTCTTGGACCCTTGTTCAAAATATATTTTTCCATTTTTACTGTAAAGAATGAATTTTAATTAGCTTGATTCATTCTCACGATTTGGCCATGCATTTGTAATCTTTGTTCACACTTTAGGAAAGAAAAATTTGATGAAAGGAATTGGACAATGGAAATCTTGTCTAAGCAGAACAAATTGGAATTACCAAATATATTGCAGGATGACTGGCATGCTGCAGCTGGGGAGAGAAGCATCAGGGCTTCTGACTAAAGAGAATCCCTTTATCCAGAATGCCAGCCTGGCAGAAGTCTTGTCCTTAAGAGAGATAGCATCCCAGGGTGAGTGGGAAGTGCTTTAGGGCCAGGAAGACCTGGGTTTGAATCCTGACTCTGACCCTTTCTGGTAGGTCACTTAATTACCCTGATCCTCAATTTCCTCATCTGTAAAATGGGCTAATAATATCCTCCTTGTAGGCTTATGAAGACTGGGAGAAATCTATTATGTGAAAATGCATGGTACATAGCAGGGACTCAGAGAATGCTCCAGAGGGGCATCTCAGAGGAAGGATCTGTGGCTGGGCTGAGGAATTTGTGAGGTTCCTAACCTGTTTTTCTCTTAAGAAAGAAGTGGGCAGGGAAGGGATGCTGCTGCTGGTGTGCGGAGGGGTGGGAGGGCTGTTCTGAGAACTTTGTCTTCTTAGTTACTCTGGGACAGCAAACACCTGGGGGCGTCTGAGTAAATCCGTAGTTCTGAAAGCACCAGGAGTCCACTCTTACCCCATGAGTGTTATAGGACAGCTGTAAGGCCATGACGGTCATTTAGCTCAGCACAGTGCACTGATAAGGAAATGAGGAGTTTCCCGCCAGCAAGTGGGTGCCTAGCACACATCACATGGTCCTAGTGGCCCAGTGAGCTGTAGAGAGGGGTCAGAGAGAAAGGTACAGTTCTTGGCTAAGGAATTTACAGTTTAACAGAGACAAGAGCTACAGACATGAATGATGCTAATTGTAAAAGATCCAGTGGCCGTAGAGCTTTTTTCTTTTTTTCTTTTTCTGAGACAGTGTCAAAATCAAATATACCCTGAGTTCCTCAAAGCATGAATTCAGCGTTGGGTTAAGAAAATACAGTCCCCATATCATTATGTGCATCATTCAGGACTCATTTCCTTAGCACACACCACACTTACAGAATTCCTACCCTGTTAGGAGTGTAGACTCAGAATTTTATAAATTTGGGCAAATTTCAAGTCTCTCACTCACTGTTTCCTGCCTTTGGGAAGCACCTGTTCTCTGGACACTCCAGTTACCTCCTCTAACATGACCACATTACCTGGCTGTCGCTACCATCATTAAAGGATATCTCACAGCACAGGGCCTGTGCGAGGCCCCTAGGATGGACAGATAAAGGGGATCTGTTTTCTTCCCTTCAAGACAGTGGCTCTCCACCTGCGGCGATCTTGTTCCCTCTGAGGACCTCTGGCAGGTCACCCTGGGGGGTGAGGCAGTAGGGCTCTACATTCTTCAGTGCATTGGGCAGCCTCCCTCCCCCTCCTCCTCCTCACACCATTCCCTGTTATTTTGGAATTAGGAGATGAAATGGGCCCATTAGAGGTTCCTTCTCTCTAATGAAAATGTATGATTCTTAATGACATTTTTACACTGTGGCCCTGTGGGGATGCCTGGCAGCCGCCTCCTGCTGTCCTGACGCTCACTCTCTCCGGAGGGCACGCTCCCCACCAGGGGCATCCTGGAGGGTTGTGACATCCTCATCCATATACATGTCCCCAATTAAAGACTTCCCGCCGCTACCGGGAGGGGGCCTGAGCGGTGGAGTGAAACTGAAAAGGGGGACCCCACGCTCCTCGGGTCTCTCCGCTGGAAGGCGAGGAAGGGCCCTGCGAAAAACACCGGAAGAGGGGCGTGCTCTGGGGACAGGCAGGACTTTTATGGGGATTCTGTTGGACTGTTTGGGGCCCACTCTGCGGTTCACGGCGAACACCCGAGGGCCCGAAGGCAGGGCACCAAGGAGGCGGGCGCTGCACCGCGGTCCTCCACGGCAGCGCGGCCAGCTGGCTGGCTGGGGAGGAGGGCGCGCAGATCCAGGCGCCCCCAAACTGGCGGTGGCCTAATCTTTGAAGGGACCACTGGGTAGCTGCGGGAGTGGATGCAGGGCAGGAGAGGGGGAGTTTGTCTTTCCCTGGCTCAACCCTGGACTCCAAGCCCGGGAGCGCACCTCCGCTTCCTCCCGCGTTGCTCCTCGCTGGGATGCGCTTCGCGGCAGCTGGCGACAGCTGGCTGAGCGGTGGCCGCGTGGGCGGCAGGGGAGGTGGGGCCACCCGTCGCCCGGTGCTCCCGAGGCATGATCTGATTACTGGACCCTGCCTGTGTGCTGAGTCAAACGCCGCCACTGGGCTGGGTCTGCAGCCGGGCCGCAGAGCACAATCAGCTGTAGTTAATGATTAATCGCTGGCCACGCCGCCTCCAGCAGCCCGGGCGCGGGTGCTCTCAGAGCGTGGGTTGGGGCCGGCAATCGCCAGGCAGCCTGGAGCAGAGCAGAGGGCTGCACGGCAGAGCGTACGCGGCCAAGGACTAGGAGCGCTGGCGCCCTGTGGGCTGCGGGACTCACGCCGGGCGGGAAGCCTAGACCCTCTTCCTTCCGCGCTCTCCCCGCCCTGCTCGCTCCCACACCCCAAACCCCACCCCCGAGCCTCAATCTCGGCTGGGTTGGGCTGCTCCAGGAAGTTTCCGTGAAAGCACCTGAAATATTAAGTTAACCTTTTCCAAGTGAGCTCCAGTGAGAGAAAGCTCTGCGCCCATTCTGCTGAGTCGAGCTGAGAACGCTGGGTTCTGCTGGGAAGAAGAAGGGAAGTTGAGAAAGTCTTTGAACCTCATGGCTTCACACAGCGGCCCTGCCAGTGACTGCTCCTATGTCATCGATCACAGTCATGTCCCCGAGTTCGAGGTGGCCACCTGGATCAAAATCACCCTCATCCTGGTGTACCTGCTCATCTTCATGGTGGGCATTCTGGGAAACAGTGTCACTATTCGGGTGACCCAGGTACTGCAGAAGAAAGGCTACTTGCAGAAGGAAGTGACAGATCACATGGTGAGCCTGGCTTGCTCGGACATCTTGGTCTTCCTCATTGGCATGCCCATGGAGTTTTACAGCATCGTCTGGAACCCCTTGACCACGCCCAGCAATGCCCTGGCCTGTAAGCTCCACACTTTCCTGTTTGAGGCCTGCAGCTATGCCACGCTGCTGCACGTGCTGACGCTCAGCTTCGAGCGCTATGTCGCCATCTGTCACCCCTTCAGGTATAAGGCTGTGTCAGGGCCCTGCCAGGTGAAGTTGTTGATCGCCTTCGTCTGGGTCACCTCCGCCCTGGTGGCCCTGCCTTTGCTTTTTGCCATGGGAGTTGAGTACCCGCTGCTGAACGTGCCCAGCCACCGGGGTCTCCCTTGCAACCACTCCCGTAACCGTCACCACGAGCAACCTGAGACCTCCAACATGTCCATCTGTACCAACCTCTCCAGCCGCTGGACTGTGTTTCAGTCTAGCATCTTCAGCGCCTTCCTCATCTACCTGGTGGTCCTGGTCTCCGTGGCCTTCATGTGCTGGAATATGATGCAGGTGCTCATGAGGAGCAAGCAGGGCACGCTGGCCGGGAAGGGGCCAGAGCCGCAGCTGAGGAAGCTGGAGAGCAAGGAGACCAGGACGGCCAGGAGGCAGACCATCGTCTTCCTGAGTGAGTCCTGGGAGGAGGGCAAATGCGAGCAGTGACCCGCCGCCGCTGTCCTCCCAGCCAGAAGTGTTGCCTTAAAAGTGTAAACTGAATTTCTGAAGGCTGCAGAGGCATTGATCTGAGCCTCTGTATATTTCTTCTCTGTGGTTTGGGGTCTTAGGTTATGGTGAAAACACTGGACCAGGATCAGGAAGTCTGGGCATGTTGCAGAACCACTGCTCTGTGGCCTCTGTCAAGTCACAAAATGTCTTGGGTAAAATGGAGATAGTAACACTGAGAAATGTGAGGGTCAAATTAGGTAATGCTGTCGAGGTGAAAGTCCTTTTGAGAAGGACAAGTTCTGCAGAGATAAAAGGGAGCATTCTTATCTAGCCCGTGTACCCTGGAGAATCTTTCTCAGGCAGTTGGATTTTGTTCCTGTCTTCCTTCTCTGGAGGAGCAAGGCAGTCAGGAACACCTACACTCCGGGCTGTATTGTATTTCCCAAGAGTGACCCCCTACCTAAGTCTTAAGAAACTGGAGCTCTCAGACTTGCTTTCCCCAGGGTAGTGCTTGAGTTTCTGCTGTGGTGGGTCTGTTCCTTAGCAGAGCTGAGAAACATGGCAGGGACTGCAGGCCTGTTTGTCTGATTCCTGAAATCACAGATTCCTGGAGGGTCATCCAAAATACCCAATTCCCTGCAGAGTTGCCATTTGTTTTGCAAACTTTTGTTGTTATGCAAATATTTAAAGTCAGATCTTCTGTGTAGGAAGGAAGGAGCCCACAGTCTAAACCCCTGCAAGGCCTTCAGAAGCCCGCCTGGTGGCTGCCCTCTGGGAGACGGGGCTTCAATGGAAAAACAAAGTTTACATGAGCAAAGGGTTTTAAAAATATTTTTTAGCAGAAATGAGAAAAAGATATTGTGGTTGTGTGAGTCAAGAGGGAGTTAGTAAAACAAATGTTTCCCCTTCTCCCCTCTCCCCTTTCCAGTGTGGCATAAGGAAAAAAATCATGGTGCTGTTTGTTTTGGTGTGAGAAACCTGAGAAACAGGTTCCTGGGCCAGGATAGACATGAAAGAAAATTTGGAGGCACTCAAAGAAATGGCAAGAACCTGGTCCTATCTCAATCCTCCCCTCCGCTTCTGGTGTGTCTGTACAGCTGACTTGATTTTGCTCTGTGTCTGTGCAAAATGAGAGGAGGGACTTTGCAGTTTTTGCTGCCTACTCTACATCAGGGGCCATGCTAGGCGATTTATATTTCCATTTCATAGAGGAGGAATTTGAGGCTTGGAGAAGATCTAATTCAAATGCACGTTGAGTGCGGCTCCCAGATTCTCACCTTGCTCCTTAGGGCAAGGACGTGAGTGGCTGGCTGGGGCTTTCACAGGCTCCTGGTGACGGGAAAATGAGATCAAGTGGGGTTTGACAGGGACAGTGCTACCTGGATTGGTCTGGTGGTGTCGCTGACTCCTGCGGCAGGCTTGCTGGAAGCTGCTGTAGCAGGTAAGGTCATCTGGGGACTAAGGAAGGGCACCCAGCCCAATTCAGTCTCTCTCACCCACTGCTTGCTGCTCAAACGATTCCAGGAAGAAATGAACACTGGATTTGCTTGGACATCTACTGGAAGGCTAGTTCTCCCTTCCCCCATATACCCTTAGGCATATCTTAAACTTTGAGCAGAAATTTAAACTTCAGTGTGAAAGAATTTCCTATTTTGTTTTTGTTGTTGAATGCAGTCCCCTACCTGCCACTGTCATTGAGAAATTAAGGCTGCATTCGACCAAGGAAAAGTCATTAATTTATCTTTGTTTTCTATTGGACCATCTCTGTGTTTTCATGTTTCTCCCAATAGATGTCTCTTTTCCTCTCAGCAGATATCGTTCCAAGTTAAAGTCAGTCTCCATTTTGTAGCATAAAGTCAGAATGCCGTAGACTTTTACTTAGTGATGGATAGGATCTTGGAGATCATCTCACCCAGCTGGTAGTGGCCTGGAATGAGTTTGTTCTCCCTGCTGCGCTCATTCCTTCTTTTAGTTCTCCCCACCCCTTTCCTATAACAACTATATATTAATCTCCCACTGTGTTCCCTGCATAAAGATTGTTGAATGGCAATCAGGTGCTCAATGTGCGATAGTGTCTTGGGGGAATTACCATTGGTATTTAGCTTATTTCCTCTGCAGAGGTTTTCAAAGCAGTTCTTGCTAAAGTACCCCTCTCCCAGTGAATTTCAAAGAGCTTTTAAAAATAGGAACCTCACTAATTAACTCAAGTTAGGAAATAAATTAATGGAGTGAAGAGGGAGAAATCATGGCCTGCATCGTCAGATTAATACAATGCAATTTAGTTTGTGGGTTTCATAAAACTTCTGCTTTGGGGCATTTTTAACCCAGAACAAATGAATATATAAATTGTTTACAAATCGCTGAATTTAATAGAGTGATTTAGCTGTCTTTTTAGCATTTCAGTTAACAGATGTATCAAAGCAAATATTTGCTCATTTCAAACATTTGCATTTAATGTGAAATGTAAATGACGACATAACACAAGATGTCTTTGGAGCTCGAGGCAATAAAAAACCAATTAAGGATGTGCCCCCGCCCCCTTGTTGTTAAAAATGCTAACTTCTGCATAACAGAAGCAAAATCCATGTCTACCCAAGATGAGGAAGCCTATGTGGAAAATATTATTTTTTCTTTCTGCAGCTTTTGCTGTTGTGCGTCAGTTCAGGCAAGGTGCCGGGCTGGTGAATAATGAAAATAAATGGGGAACTTTGGGAAAGATGTTGGATGCCTCCTAGATCTCAAGCAATTTGCAGGAGAAAGCAAATATTGTGAAAGTGCACATTCCTGAAAACGTGAGTGTCTCTTCTTGCCTCCTGTCAGCTCAGTGAGAAATCAGTACAGGACTTACTTCCTTTTTGCAAGGTTACAGCTACCATGGCCTTGGTAATACTTGTTCAATGCCAGAACAGAGGTTGTTGGTCTGGATTCCTGCCTTTTCTGGAGGAAAGGAACAGGTGCATTTGGCTCTTTATTCCTGAGATACTGATGTGTAAAAAGAACCTGCCTTTCAAGAGATTTTTTCAAGTCCTCCCTCTCATTTTACTGAACTCTCACTTGGAGTTATTTTCAGTGTGTGTGGCAGGTAGGTCCATGGACCCCCGTGTTTGTGTCTATTGCACATGTGGCTTGCTGTCAAATATCCACTCTAAGTGGAACCACAGAGGAGTTTACAAGAAGTACAGTTTAGTAACTTTCAAGAGGCTAAAGTGATTGGGATTAGGTTATAGCTGCTTCCTCAGGGCAGTAACTGTCTTTCAACTATGGTGATGAAAAAAAGTTTGACAGATAATCATGATATTACAAAATTAAAGAAACATCATGAAAGATTTAGAACTCTCTAATAATTTCACTCCTTTGCATTCTGAATTGCTCTCCTGAGCCACAGGGAAAGGGGAATTGCATGTAGTGGTAGGAACTGTACTTCAGCTTGGGTTGCTCATGGGATTATATCTTAAATATTCTTGGATGCTTGAATACAGCATCCATCATATGCATTTGGATGGGAAAAAGATTGAGAGTTGCTGTAGTGGAAAAAATGCTAAAAAGAAGGTTGATGTATATTTAGATATTTGTGGAGTGGGCCAGAGAACAGCAGAGCGGAGGAAACCAGAATCACATCCTCTGGGTTTTTAAGCCCCAGGTTTAGAGGTCAAGTCACGTGTCTGCAGAGGACAGCGAGAGAATGTGATCTCTCTGAGATGTTAAAGGGGGCCCTCCTGATCTGAGGGTAATCAGTACCTGGAAAGAACTCTTAAAGTTAGCTCCTTAAAACTGAGTCTGAGATTTCATGTAAAAAGAGGTCTGCCTGGGACTTCATTGTGAAAAGTGAAAGAGAAAGTTATGAAATTTATCTTATATTTTATAAAACACAGGTTGTAATTATATGTTAATTCTTAAAACTTTTCAGAATGAAGCAAGTGTGGCTTTTTGAGTATGTACTTTTCTGACGAAAATGTGCGATAGCCTTTGTGTTTGATCTTGCAAGACTATAAAGAGGGCTTTCTCCCAGGTTTCTCTTCTTTGCAATTTAAATCTTCACTGATGCACCTGTCCTGGCTTCATTCTTGTCAGTTTTACATTCTCTCAGGATTAAGGGGTCTAATCCGGCCAGACCTTCAGGTGTCAGTGGGTTGGCATCTGATGCATCTGTTTCCAAAGCCCTCCTTCTAGTGACTTCATGATATCCTGCGTCCTGTGTCAAGCTGTCTCACAAAATATAATTAATTGAGAAACAAATCCTTGTATATCAACTGATTACATGGAAATGGATACCTAAAATACTTCCGAAGTGCCAACAGAATTTTAAATAGTTGCTTTTTCTTGTCTAGTTTAAATACTGATCTTCCAATCACGTTTATGTCTTTCATTTTCTTAGAGATGGCCTTTTCTGTGGTATAAAGGGCTATGTCATCTCAGTTTCTTAAGGAAATCACCATAATTAAATTAGTGACTTTTTTTTAGTGTAAGATATTATTTTGACTCAAATGTTTGGATATTTCAGAAGTTTTGTCTCAAGTGTTTAGGTTACAACCTCTATTCTGGAAGAGAATTTATTGGTGTGGATGTGGCCATAACAAATGGTGTTTCATGTTCATTTTTCTATTTGTGATGGCTGTCATAAATTGCAAGTGTCCTGTGATCAGCCTGGCAGACAAATATAACAATGCTGCCTTATTTTTATAATCAAGCTGTCTCAAAGATTTCATTTCTCTGTTGGAGAGATGCATAGTTCCCATGGAAGGGAATATTGGTGTCCCAGTCCCCATGCATTAGCAAGCCTGTTCGTTCATCTTAGTTGCATGCCTCATGGGGCTGCCAATGTGTAATAAGGCAGTAGAGACCTCAGTTGAGCAAAGCATTCAGTTTATTAATACTAAAACCACTCAAAATAAAAGCAGGTACAAGTAGAGACAGCACAGAGGAAGAATATTTAATTAGGAGTCAAGGAGCCCCACCCTGCGCCGCTGGACAAGGCCCCCTGACCCACCACTTGGATAGCACTGTCGTCTCTCACTGCCTTTTCCTTCTGTTCAGTCTGCAACCCTGGGACAACCCAAGTGACGCTCGATCTCTGCTCCCTGGGTGCTTAGCTCTGGAGAGAAGAGGGGTCATTGCTGTGCTGTAAGTTCTTATAAACAAATAAGTGCTCCCTCACCTGGGCCCTGCTGCCTAGTGTGCACCTTCCTCTGGAGCATCTGCAAAGAGCATGAGCTCCTGGAAGGCCTTTCCTGCTTTGTTTCCGGCAAGTCTACTCGCTGAAGGATGTGTCATCGCTGAAGGAATGTCTCTATCTACTCTGGCCCTTGTCTTGGCTGCCCATCATGCTGCAGCCACTCGGAACTCATTGATGCCTCCATTCCCACCCATCAGCGGCTTCCCATGACTCTTATGCTAAAGAGCAACATTCTTAACATAAAGACCCTCTTGTCCGCTGCCTCTCCAACTTTATGGAGTGCAGATCTCCCCTTGAATGACATACCTCAGGATGCCATGACAAAATGCCACAGGCTGCGTGGCTTAAACAACAGGCTTTTATTTTCTCACAGTTCTGGAAGCTTAGAAGTCTGAGATAGAGGTGCTGGCAGAGTTGGTTGTTGGGGAGACGTCTTCCTTGGCTTGTAAATGCCTGCCTTCTTGCTGAGGCCTCACGTGGCTTTTCCTCTGTGTGCGTGCAGAGAGAGAGATCCTTGGTATTTCTTCCTCTTCTTAACAGGACACCTGTCCTGTCGGACTACAGCCCCACCATTCTGACCTCATTTAACCTTAATTACCTCCCTGAAGGCCCTCTCTCCATTACTGTCACATTCAGGATTAGGGCTTCAGCATACGAACTGGGAGGACACAATTCAGTCCCTAAACATCCCTTAACTGCTCTGCCCCACTGGGCCCCACCAGTTCCTCCATTGGCCCGCGGCCGGGTTCTCTCCTGCCACCTGGCTCTGGCACCTTTTGTTTCCTCTGGCTGAAATGCTTTTCTGCCTTATTCTGTGCTCTGCCTGCCCTCCGCCAGTCCCTTCACCAGGTTAACATCTTCAGCCTTCCCCCTGGAAGCCCAGCCCAGGCCCCACGACTTGATTAAACCTCCCTTGAAACAAGACTTAAGTTATAATACATTTAATTGTGAGATCATTCGACTGATGTCTGTCTGCCTTCCAATTCCTCGAGAGCAGGAGCTCTCCCTGATTCTGCTCAGCACTGCACCTCCACCCTAGCATGCATGGGACCTGCACGTGGCAGATGTTCAATGAATGTTTGCTGACTGAGTAAATGAGGAAACTAGTCTCAGCTTGGAAGGGAAACAATGTTCTATTTTCTCTTGGGTGTGCAGTCCTACAGAAATTTATTGTTCCTCCGTTTTCTACTTAGTCTCAACCTAAAGATGTTCTGTTTAAAAGTGATCTGATTTCTCCCAGAGCTCCAGGCCATCACAGAGGACACTGAAGATTTTATTTCCCTTGAGCAAAGGAGCCGTCTGTGTTAATCAGACCCTGAATATCAGCTCTTACCATATGTACCTGCCAGAAGTAACCATGAAATGAAATTGATTAGGGTGGTGGTTAACAGCCCTTGTTAAACTCTGTTTAACAAGATGTTAATACAATGAGACAACTCTAGAGATTATTTCTTAGTGAGCCCTTTTGCCACATTAAACAAGAGGGCACTCAGAGTATGAGTAGGGGATGCAGTGGGGACAATGTTTTAAAAATAGCCAACCAATATGTTTTCATTTCCCTCGAAAGTGGTATTCACTTGCAGCCATCTCCTTCAATCTGGGCCAGGAGCTTACCACCCTGGGGAAAGAGAAAGCAGGTACTGACTAGTACAGAGGTATTGCTGATCCATTTTGAGCACAGAAGCTGGATTTCTTGACCTCCTTAGCTGGGCAACTGTCCCAAAAGCCAGGCTTTGTAAAGGGTGTAAAAGGATTTGCCCAACCCCATAGCTCTTCCTTTGCTGTATCCGAGCCCAGCCTGGTGGACAAGAGCAGCCACCACACAGGTGGCTCCAGACAAGGCCACAGCTAAGGGGTTGGAAGCTCCTCCCTGGAAGCCCCTGGAGGGTTTTAAGGAGGAAGGCAGGGTCACACTGTAGTGCTGAGCCTGGGGTGACACCTTTTTCTCATTGCAGTTGGAGTCAAAATACAGGCCTTGGAATGTTCCCAGAATGAGAGAGACAACCCTTCATTGGGACACAGTCCTGAAACAGTGGCTGAAGCCAGCTAATTCTTCCTGCTGTTAGCCAGACCTCAGGCTCTTGGCCTTGTGCTGCTGCTGCTGTCAGCTCTCCATGGCCAGAGGATGACTCTGCTTCCAGTTAGCCCCTCATGTCCTCCAGGCCTATGGGCCCCAGCAGCCCCAACACTGTGTAGGCTCTGGTCAGGAGGCAGCTCCAGGGAGCTGAGCTAGGCCACAGCTCTAAGTTCTCTCTTCAGGACAATTTCAAGTCCCCACTTCTTCCTTGAAGCTCCCTGCGATCAGAGAACTTGCATGCGCCTGTTTCTTTAACCTTCCCTACTGGGCTGGGGACATAGTGGGTGTGTGCTGCTTTGAGGGTTCAGAAATAGAAATCCTGGACAATGGCTGCTGCTTCTGGAAAGGAGGGAACCACACAAAATATGACCCTCGGGAAGTCACTCAGGCCTTATCTGCCTTCCTCCTCTCCTGCCCTGTGATAGACAAAGATCTGAGATGACTCCTGAAATTTCTGAAGCCTTCGGTACATACACACCTTCTCCCACTTATTCAATCAAACGCCAAGCAAGCTGTTGCAGTAAAAGGATTTTGCCAAAGTAATTAAGGTCTCAAATCTGTTGACCTTAAGACAGGGAGATTATGTACATGGGCTTCATCAAACCGCCTGATCCTTTAAATCTGGGTCTAGAGGACAGAGACAGGAGAAGTCAGAGATTCAAAGCATAGGAGGAGTTAGATGTGGGAGAAAATCTCCATTGTTGGTTTTGAAAATTCTGGGGTCCTCTGAAAGGGAATGTAGGTAGCTCCTAGCTGCTGAGAGCCACTAAGGAAATGGGGACTTGAATAAGCTCAGGTGAATTTCTCCCCAGATCCTCCAGAAAAGAACTCACCCTGGCCAGTATGTTAAGATAGTGAGCAGAGAGCTCAGCCATGCTTTGTCTGGTATTCTGATCTACAGAACTGTGAGCTAATGAATAGAAGTTGTTTTAAGCCACGAAATTGGTATTAACTTGTGAAGTCACAATAGAAAGCTAATACATTCTGTGAACTCTGGGGCCTCCAAGTAAATACATGTCCTATCTTAGTTATATCTTCCAGGAGAGGCCCAATCTCTAGAGGCATCTCTTCAAAAAATCCCATGTTCCAAGAACTATACCTATGGTCCAGCCATTCGCTGATTCACCAACCACTTGTTCAGCCCCTGCTCTGTGCTCAGTGGTTAGGAAGTTTACCGACTTCCAGGTCACCATGGAATTTTCCGTGGACTTTCACAGTCTTGTTTAGGCTTGAGTCCCACTGACTGGATTTTTGGAATCATGGACACCTCAGTTGTCAGGAAGTGAGAGGAAGATGGTAGTGGATTGACTGAATCATCATAGTTTTTGTAGCTCTTTTCCTCAAAGCCCGGCACTTAGTAGGTGCTAAATAAATGGCGAATGAATGAATGTCTGGGCAGCTCTGGTGCTTCCCAGAGCCCTCATCGCAGAGGAGAGACTGCCTACATCCTTGTCATTTAGTTCCAAATGGAAAAGGCAGGGAGGAAGTTAACCCCAGTGCTGAAAGTAAGCCTGAGTAAGAAAGAGGTGTCCTGGCTGACAAACTTTACCATTTTCTGATGTTAGGGTTCCTGCCAATTGAGAAATTTGACAAAATTTCCTGTTTGCACTTTCTGTGTCTAAGCTCCATCCTGGCAGCCAGAGGCTTTTGCAATGTCTCATCATGCTGCTCTACTCCTCTCGGGGGCGGCTGGGTAGTCGGAGAGCTGTGGTGTTACCAGAACCTGACAGACAGGGATCAGGAGGCAAGGCTGCAGCATCAAATTGCTGTGCTACTTGTTAAATGTCTAACTGGCTGTGACATCAAAGACATGCAGAAAGGCCAAGTAAGCCCAGTTGAGAGCATGGGGTTCACTGAACTCAGAGAAAAGCCATCCTCTTTCTCTAGTGAAGGGAAATTACCTTAGACATAAAACCCTAAGGATGGGGTGTTTGGCATGAGCGGAAGTCATTTGGTCTTTGACTTTATGTATTATTATTCTTTGGAAGACATGATATATTCAGCAGAAACGAAGCTTTCCAGGAAATTTATGGGTTTACTTCTGTTGCATTTCTGAAGGATTAAATATCATGTTGAAATGACAGCTGCACATTTTTTATATTTAAAGGACGGCTGATAGGTTGTCAGTGTTTTTCAAATTCAACTTTGTCTTGACGGGAGGCAAATGGGAGGCCTTGGTGGTTGAAGGTTGCTTTCCAGAGGATGAAGGAAATGTATATAGAAGCAGGCTGTTCCCTTTCTTGAGCCTGGAGTTTTCCTCACTATTGAATCTCTTGAAGGCCCACTTCCTCCAGGAAGCCTTCCTGGACTGGCTTTACCTGGCTCTTCCAGGGTAAATCTTTGTGTTTCTTTTTGGTGGTACTTTCATCAGGATTTTTGAAAGCATAAAATGTGCATGATCTTATTGGGACTGTAGTGATCAGGATACAAGGGTTCTCCCCTTCAAGGAGCTTCATATTTCTTTAGTTGGAGCATCAAAGTATGGAGGTTGAGCCTTGTAGAAGGAAGCTTAAAAATACCCTTGATGAAGGCTGGGGGCTAATGGCTGTTTATGAAGTAAGCTGGTTCTGGGTTGCAAAATTTTAATATTTACAAGAAAATTCAAGGGGGCTTATGAGATGCCCAGAAAATGAGGCATTTGGTTCTTCATTTGAAGTGGTGGTTCTGTTCCTCATGCTTCCTGTTGCTCTCCCTGCTCTAGGATTATGCTCCCAAGGCTGGCCAGACATGGGGACCACCCAGCCCAGGCACCAGCCTTTATATTTCATCTCTCTTCTTTCTAACATCACCGTCAGGAGGGCAGAATTAAATCCATTTTTCAGAATTGCTCAAGGCCATGCCCCACTGAGATCTGACCTGGGATCTGACTCCAAAGTCCGTGTTGCTTCCCTAAACAGAGGGCGATGTGGTCCTGCTGGGGAATTGTGAGTGGCAGGGGTGGGGAGGGAAGAGACCATGATGCCAAGTCTGGTGGTGTTCTGGTCTTGCTTCTAGGTTCCCTTACAGCTTTTGAGTACTCTTCTGATGTTTGGAGGATTTCCCTCCTTTTGAGTCCTGCTTCCCCAGGGGAGTGAGTGGTCAGAACTTGTTTTCCCAGCACCCTTGAAAGTGGGGTACAGCATGGGACCTGGGCTGCATCAATCACCTGCACTGACCTGACAGTCTCATTCAGAAGAGAGTGATGGAAAGGAAAGCAGCCACATGGAGTCTTCTTGGGGACAGTGCCAGTGTCTGACAAAGCAGCATCGAAAGCAAAAACAAGAGGACCAGGGTGGCGCCCCCAGCCAGCGGTTGGCAGAGCTTCTGCAGCAGGGTCTGCATGGACTTGGCTGGTGGGAGATCTGATGGATTCTTGGTTGCAGATCCTGTTCTCTGGCTCTCCCAGGAATTGTGTGAAAAAGCCAGCAGCCTCATTTCCAGTTTAAAGTGAATGGGCTTGGTGTTTGCATGAAGAACTCTGTATGTCCACATAATAGGTAATAGGACAGTTGGACTGGAGTGAGGGACCCAGAGGGGAGCAGTGAATAGTGAATCTAGATTGCAAAGTAGATTAGGGCAAACATGGAGGCAGTTGATAACTTGCCTAAAGCATTTGGACTACACAGTGGAGGCACTGGGGAACCACAGAAGACTTTTGACCAGAGGAGTGGCAAGAAGGACTGCAAGAAGACAGATGGCCATGGTATGGTGTGTGTTGCAGGTAGGCAGGCAGTGTGAGGAGCATAGACATGGAGGGGGTGCTGGCCCATGGGTTCTGATGATGGCGAATGATAGGTTTGGCTGTGAAGGGCCATGAGAGGTGGTAGCTGTCAACCCTGCTATTTGTAGAATCACCTGTGGAGTGTTAAACCATACCTCACTCCAGTTATTTTGGGATGCAGTCCTGCTATCTGTATTATTTAAGCTCTGTAGGTGATTCCAGTGGAGAGGCCAGGCCTGATAGCAGGGGAAGAGGAAGTTGGAAAGGCAGGCTGGGCCTGGCCGTGAAGACCTGGAATTAGGTGGCTGTATGAAGGTTCTTTGACAGCAAGCTGCAAAACTCCTCCTGACTTACTAAGAGAAAAGGAATTTTCTGGAAGTGTGAAGAGTAGCTCACAAAGTCAGAGGAAAGGCTAAGAACCAGACTGTTCAGGGATCTAGGGGGAAGGACAGCTGCCTGGCCTCCACTATCAAGAAGATGAGCTTCAGACATTCTCCCATCTTTGCTGTCACTCCATTCTGGGTCACAGTCCCAGAGGCAAGACTCACTGGCTTGGTGAGGCTGGGAGTAGGGCAGCATGATGAACAGTGCCAGCAGACTCCAGGCAGGGAGAGGTCCCCAGGGACAGCTGAGGCTGTACCTGGGAAGCCTGTGACACAGCCAGGAGCATACACAGAAGGCCCCCCTCCAGGGCTCTTATGGGACTTGACGAATAGCACCATCATTTTGAGTTCCTTCACTCTAGAATTTCCCCCAGCTCGGCTCTTGTGGGTTATCTTCCTGTGTCCTTTCCCTTGCTGGGTCCTTGGTGAGGTTTCCCAGGGGTCAGGTCATCTTAGTGTGTAAACCAGTTAGAAGGACAGGGGAGGAGGACCCAGCAGAGAGCACCCGCTGTGCTCTCCCCCACCGTCCCAAATGCCGTTATCAGGAGGCCGGTTAATGTCAAACCCACAGGGTCTATTTCCTTTCTGGGAACCTGACTCATTCACCCAGGTCACTGGCCAGGTATTGGATTGTGGCTTTGCATCACCACAAATCAGTTTCTGTTTGGACCGTGGCCTGGGGAACGAAAGTCTTGGCTGTGCCTCAGGGTCAGGTGCACCCACTGCTTTCTCTGGCATCGTCCAGTTATATCTTAATATAATATTAGCCTTGAGCCAGGACTTCTTGTTTCGTATGTAAAATACCACCTTTGAAGTCAGGAATATTTATGAGGCAACATAGGGTATACATGAGGTGAATTTATTGCCTTCTGGAAATTCAAAACGTTATTTGGGAGAGAAGAAACAGTCCTTTGTGAAGAGTTTTGTTTAGAAATGTTTTAGCTTCATGTTGAAATGCTGATTAATCTTTGATTTTTATGTCAGCTGGAATCTGTCACTGGGGTGATTTCTGTTCTCTCCCTGCAAGTTGAGATGCAAGGAGGCTGTTCTCCAGACCCTTTCCTCATGGACTCGTCGTGGTGGTGATTCCTGAGTGGGAGTCGTGTACACTCCAAGCCTTCCCTTTGGAGCCTGCCATGAGCTGTATGTGCTGAGAATAGGTGTGTGTGTGGGGGGGATTATGACCATATGGGCTTCTCAGTCTGCAGACAGGGCCTGAAGTATGTAAGTACTCTGTCCTGAGTGATGTGAGTGATGGCAGGTGGGGTGCATCACTTTCCTGTGGCTCCTTTAACAAATGACTGCAGGCTTGGTGGCTTGATACAATAGAAATGCATGCTCCCACAGTTCCAGAGGCCAGAAGTAAGTAATAAGTTTCACTGGGCTGAAATCAAGGTGTCAGCACGGTCGCACAACCTCTGGAGGCTTTGGGGGAGAATCCCTCCCTTGGGTCTCCCAGGTTCTGATTGCTGCCTGTATTCCTCAGTTTCTGGCTGCATCACTGCAATCTACAAGGCTAGTGTCTCCAAACTTCTCCCCACTCTATCTTCGTATCATCTTCTCCTGTGTGTGTATCCAACCTCGCTTTGCCTCCCTCTTGTAAGTATGCACCGGACGGAATTTAACGCCAGTGCTGGTAATTCAGGATCATCTCTTCATCTCAAGATCCCTAGCTTAATCACATATGCAAAGACCCTTTTCCCCTTTAAGGTAACATATCCATATTCTAGGGACTAGGACCTGATATTTTGGGGGGACATTTTTCAGCCTACTAGAGGTGGCAAAGGGATGCCAAAAGGCATAAATTTAATGTGGCATGTGAACAGTCTCCTGACCTACAAAGGAACACTGTGGAACAGCACAACAGGCATATATTCTATCCCCTTTGCCACACAAGTGTGGGTGACCTTGGGCAAAACAGCTCAGAACTTCAGTTTGATTATCTCTACATGGATGTACGGTGTCCTCAGAGGCTGATTTGAGCTTCAGTGGGAAGTAGATGGAGGCCTCTAGTGCAGTGCCTGGCATGAAGGAGGTCCTCAATAAAAGCTAGTTTGCTACAATGACCTTGCCATATCACAGGAAGAATTCTGATTGAGGATTCAAGAGAACTTTGTTTTAGTCCTTGCTGGACAAGTGGTGTATCATCTTGTGCCAATCTCAATTTATTTTGAGGGACCCGGAAGGGGATGAACTTGAGGTTTCTATCTTAAAATTCTCCATTAGAAATAACACAAAAAAGGGATCTGAGTTCTAGTCTTAATAAGCACTCCATGGGTAGTAAGTCTGTGAAGTGTCCTCTTTATTTTAAAGATGCATGTACATTTGCATTTTATTCCATCATATATCATTTCCTGATGTAATATAAAAATGTTTTTGAGCTCCTTTTCAGGATAAAGGTGGCAGCCCAGGAAAGGTGATTCTTGATGGCTTTGAGGAGCCTCTGGAATCTTATCCCAGATGGTGAGGTGTACACTCAGAAGCAACCTGAGTTCCCGATAATTCTGAAGTTGTTTGACTTTGATCTTTATTCTGTGAGAAGTAGCACAACAAGAGCAAGAGCAGCTCCAGACTCTGGGAGCCCATTGTGGGTGGGAACTTGTGATAAATGAATATGCTGATGGTTTCTTCATGTACCTGGAAGGCCAGGGCATTATTGACCTTGGCAATCGATACATCAAAATGAATTTTTGGAAGAGTGTCATCAAGCAGAGCTTTATTTCCAAAAACACAAAAAACTCTGCCCCAAGGAGAGTCAGATGACTTTCATTGTGAAATAAACAAAGTTGATGGCTTAGGCATTACTTATGTCATGCTAGTCAGATCTGAGATATAGGCACTGTGGTAACCAATTGTTCCCAGAATCCACATTCTCAATGCCCATTAAAACTTGCAGTGCTGAAATCATATTCTTTCCACTTTGCCCATTTTAATAATAATAATGAGAACGTTAAAATGACATTTTGAATTTATACTGCACTTGTCTGCGAGGTGCTCTGAGCACTTTACAGACAGTAAGGATTGATGAATCCTTATCACAAAGTGGGGAAATGTTGGTAGTGTAAGAATAGAAATAGGTTAGCATAAGCATAGCCATCTTAAAGGCCTAGAAGCCATTTTCTGAGTATGTGACTTAGAAAGAAAAACTGGAACTGGGTAAGGCCTTGAAAAACAAGTTAATCATGAGCACCGGGTGGTAGGCAGCTGTGACCCTTGGTCAGCTAACCTTGGTCAGTAAATCTTACATACCAAGCTTATCGTGCAGAACCTCCCTAACCATTGAGGAGTAGTCTTACCCTGCCCTTGCTTAACCCCAGGATATATGTCTTGCAAGAATAATGTATAGTTATAGAAAATTGCTATGAGTTAAGTGCTTTGAAATTGCTATATAAACCCTTGGCTCTGAGTGCTCGGGGTCCTTGTTGAGACCCGCTGCATCGGGCTGACTTGGACCCCAACTAGTTGGCTGAATAAAGACTTTGCTTGAATTTACATCTCTATGCCTGTATAGTTTGTTCTCTGGGGAAGCCTCGGAAGCCTGCACCCTAACAGTAGCAGGTAATATTTGTAATTATATTCAACTAGTAAGGAGCCCCCTGGGCTGGAAAAAATTTTGGTGGTATGAGATGGTGTTGCCTTGTGGATGGAAGAGGTGGAAACTTCTGGATGTGCTTTGGCGGTCTGCTTTGTCCATTTCCCTCTGCCTCAGTTTCCATCAGTTAAATGGGATAACAGTAGTATATCCTCTCCTGCAGTGGGGCTCTGTGGATGATTGGGAGTACTGATTATGTTAGCTAGCTTTTCAGTTTTTGAGATTTTGCCATGCGCGTGGTGCTCCAAGAGCCTTCATATATTCATTTATTCAGTTCTCAGAAAAACCCTATGAGGTGGATATCATTATTTACTATAGTTCACAAAAAAGAAGATTAGAATACAGAGAGTTTAAGGAGCCTGCCTAAGGTAACACAGCAATTAAGTGGCAGAGGTGGATTTGACCCCGGTGTTACTTACCACTGGTGGTCTTACCACTTCTTTAGAACTGCTTGAACTTTTAAATCACAACATAGTGCGCGAGCGCGCGCACACACACACACACACACACAGAAGTTTCATTGAACAGCATTCACTCTTCCTTACCTGAGAAGGTGAAATACATTTTGGTATTTTCTAGTCATTTCTTCATAAAAATGCCAGCCTTGAGCCACTACATTAATTTTATGATCATGAATAAGTCCTGACCCACGGTTTGAAAGCTTTGTGTTATACCATGCTCCCTGGATGCTCATGGGAGAGAAATGTGGGGAGTGTGTGTGGTGGGAGGGTCCGAGAGTACTGGAGGAGACTAGAGGGCAGGTGAGGCCCTGGCTCTGCCCACACAGCATCTGTCACTGGCGGGGTGACAGTTTTGTGTCTGAAAGTACATATGGGGCCTTAGGGTAAGAGCAAGCAGCGACCACCTCAACCCTGTCTCCTACCTTCAGTGTCTTTGTAGCCTGCATGTCTGCACATCTGGACTTCATCCCTAAGTCTAACTGAGGTATTTACCAAGCAACCAGTACCAGTTGGGTCTATAGTTATCAGGTCCTATGTGGTAAGCATGAGGCATGGTTCCTGACTTCCAGAAAACTGCAAGCCCTCAGGGAAGGCAGACAGACAGGCTAAGGGAACCAGGGCAGATGGGCCGAGTAAGCAGCTAGCCTTCACCTGGTAAGGAGACCTTGGGCGACACCCCTGACCTCTTGGAGCCTTCCTGTCTGGCTGCAATTGCAGCCTGAGTGAGATATGTGGGCAAGAATGTTTGGTGAAGCCTACAGTATGAGGAGGAGGTTGGGGGCTGTCGTTACAGCAGCGTGGCCACATGCTGAGGACCTGGTGCGTCAGGGAGTACCGGGGCTTAGAGAAGAGGGTGGATGTGCTAGAGTAGTCTGTGATGACTTCCTGAAGGAGACAGCGTTCGAGCTTAATTTGAAGGGGTGTTTTCAGTTCCTGGCCAGAAGGATCATGGTTGCACTCAAGGGGTGAAGTTAGACACACAAGGTCCAACCGATTGTGTGTGATCCATGCTTATGTACAATCAAGTCATAGCTCTGACTCAAGTAGGAGGATCCTGAGCCACTTTTATGAGTTTTACATACATTGATAGCTTGAGGTCAGTGGCAGACAACCACTGAATTTGCTCAGGCCAGGGGTCAGCAAACTGCACACATATTACTCACAATACCTGTAACATAAGCATGGTTTTTACATTTTTAAAGAATTGCAGGGAAAAAAAAGGATGTGTGACAGTGACTATATGGCCCTATAAAGCCTAAAATATTTACTGTCTGGCTCTTTAAAGAAAAAACCTGCCAACCTGAGCTTTAGGCTGTGAAGTGCATGACCTTTGTTACATGTTGAAAGCCCTACTTAGTTCTGAGTCACATGTTAGCCATTCTCTCTGTCCTTCTGTCACATCCTAAGGGCACACACACAGTGTCTACAGGTTGTAGAGAAGGGAAAAATATGCACACAATTGCTCATTTCCTTGCTACATAGCTGTCAGGAATTCCCCTGCTTTCCTCTCTTGGCACATTAATATGTAGCACCCAGCATGTATATATTTAGTTTTTTGACATTGGCACATCAGTGATTAGTGCCACATGCCAAAAGGCGGGGCTACAGCCATGATGCCATTTATAACAACTTTCATAAAAATAGTCCCCCATGGTGCAGCTTTCTATTTTTCTAACATAAATAACCTGAAAGGCCAAATTGCAAACATGATTTCTCTTCATGCTCTACCTGGCCATTTGTAATAAGTATGCAATGTGAAATTTGATCTAAATAAGCAGTTAAACCTGGAAAATCACAGTGTAGTCAAGCCCACCATTTACTTTAAAAATCAAGAGAAAACAAAAGGTGAGTGGCTACTCTTTTTTTTTTTTAAGTAATGGTATCTTGATGACAAGCTAATGTGGAGCTCAAAATAAAGGTATTGTGTGTAGAAATCACCTTTCAGACATACCGAGGCAATATGCCAGGAGGCTCTTGGCAAATGGCTCTGAAAGGAGGGCAGATTACTGTAACAGCTCCTTTGAAAATATAGAGTTGTTCCATACAGGCCGCCTGCTCTCCTTGACAATGGTGGGACTTTTGTTACAGGAAGATTAGGTGTCTTTGGACAGATTTGAGATTATCCTTATCTTTTCCATATAGCAAAGTGTTACCACTCAGAACAGAGTTGAAGGGACATCCTGATTGAATACCTTCCAGAAAAAGGGTAGTTTTAGGAGAAACACTTTACTTTGCTTCACATGATTGTTTTGGGTTCATTCCTGAAGAGGTTCCATTTCCATACAGGCTTAGATGGCTCTGGAGAGAAATGTGATTTAAAAAAAAAAAATCCTGGGGAATGGAGAGTATTCACCCATTTTCCTGATGTTTCAAGCAATTCTCACACTGCATAGCCTAGAGGTGGAGGTGGCCAGGACATGTTTTGTTTGCTTAACACAATGTTTGTTTGTTAAAGAATCTGAATACACAGCTCATACTGTCTGTTTGCCGCAGGCACCTTGCTTCACCTGCACTGGGCAGTTTCACACATTTGTACGCGAAAGAACTGAAGTTTGGGTGCCTGGTCAGGGCTTGTGGGCTGCACCAAAATATGGCGCCTGCTTGCACCTTTCCTGTGCCATCAGCTTGTGAGTACAGAACACCAGCCGCAAAGGTCTAGTGACAGCTCCGAGTGCTGATGGCAGCCCATGAACCCCAGCCTTCTCCAGATGGCAGTCCCTTTCTGGCTGCTGCCATCACTGGAAGAAACATTGGCTAAAGGGCTGTGACAGTTTTCTGACAGTGGTTATTGCAGTGAGTACTGTTGGGACAGAAAGTTCTGGAAAACCCCTTCCACCTGCCCCATGGTAGCCTGAACTGTGGTTCGTGACTAGATTGGGCCAAAAGGTATGAAGAGTCTGGACTCTGGAGCTGTACTACTGGGTTCCCGTCATTTTTTGCCTCTTCTGAGGGGTCTGAACTTTTTGTGGGTCAAGTTTGTCCTCCTTGGTTCTTGGCCCTGCTGAAATGAAGAATTGAAAGGCAGAGACACAGTAGTAAAGGAGAGCGAGAGTTTAATTTGAATAAACTCCAAGGGAGGAGCAGACCAGCAGACAAAGGCCTCCATCCATTAGGTGGAAGGCCTATATATTGCTTTCTGGTGGGGAGGTGCCCCTTTGACAAGGTGGGGTCATTTGATTGACTGGTCCATCTATATAGCCATCCCTCTCAGTGAGCATGTCCTTTCCCACGATGAGGCGTGGTTTGGGCAGTTCTTAGGTCTGTTCGATTGCACCCCCATTGGGATCTGGTTGGAACTGGTTTGGCCTGGCCCCAAAAGGCAAGGAAGTTATCTCCCCAGAAAGCCTTTGTTGTCTTCACATGGGAACCCTCTGTCTGGGCAGAGTTTGGGTGGTTTTATCCTTAAACCTTACCTTCCTCCTTCCCTAGCTGCTCATGTCTATCTTTCCACCTGATAAACTAAGAGGCTTCTCGGCTTCTTATGTGAGGGGCACAGTGACTTAGGTGATAGACTGATAGAAGACAGGGGAATGGCACCTGGAGATGCCCTTGACATTCATTTCAAGTCCAGGAGCGGGCATGTAAATGCTAACTTGTGCTTGGATTAATGATTTGATGGACACAAGAAAGAGATCCACCAGTTAACACAGCTTAATGACCACTGACATCAGGGTCACGGGAAGGAAGGAATTAATGGTGAGCACAGCTAAAACACTTCAGAGCATTTTAGCATGTCCTGATTGAGACTTTTTCAGTCACAGAGATTTTTAAAAGTTAATGGTAGCATTGTCATTAAAAATAAAAAAAAAGGAGACTAAAGTGGTTCAGTTGCAGCTGGCACCAGGATGGAGATGAGACACATGTGCCCTTTTTAAGGGCAGCCTTTCAACAACTCCAGGGGGATGGGAGAGCTCCAGATTGTTCCATCTGGCCTGCCCTCCTCTGTCCTCCTGAAGGACATCGTTCTCTGCTTTTTGTCTATGGGAGCAAAGGCCTTAGCAAACAGAAATTACTATTTAAATTAAAAGGTGGGCTGACCTATAGCTCATAAGATGCCTACCTTGAGGGATATTACTATTCTCTGTTCCTTGATTCTTTCAGAAAATAAGCATAATATTCCTGTTTCATGCTGTCCTATGCTCTAGGCCCAAAGTCAGGGGGAGACCCCCATCATGTGCTCCCAAAGACCTTCCAGTGTATGGGTAACTAACCAGGAGGCAAGCCCCAGTGAGGTATGGTGTTCCAAAGTTAGTTTATAATCTCTTGGTTTAGAAACTGGTTCCTTTTTCCATGAAGATTGCTTGCATTTTTTTCAGACAACAAATATGTATTGAATGCCTATCATGAAAGGAACAGAAAATACCAGGATGAATAAGGCTTTGAATGCCCTTCAAGTCAGGGAGACACCTGTCCTTAACAAACCAGAGGAATGAAATGCCAGGGTGGCACTGCACACTGGAAGGGGCTATGTAGGAGTACCAGGAAGGGCTCGAACACATGGGGCAATGAATACACCTCAGTTTCTTAGTTCCTTTTCTTCCTCTTCTTCATCGGCTCCAAGTTTCCATTTCTTCAATTCCAGCTGTTGTGTTAGGTGTTGGTAGGAAAGTAACTTGTTTAATTTAAATTTACATGTGACTAGGATGTATGGGAATGGGGTTGTCAGTAACTAACTCTTAATGATCTAAAACTCAGATTCTCCAAGACTTGGCCCCAGAAAGTCTTCCGGCAGAAGGGATCATCGTACCATGTGTTCTGACTCAAGCTCATGAATTTTACCTGCTTCTTGAGATTACTTTGCTTCAGTCCCCATCAAACCTACTCCAAGGGGCTTTCTTCTTCAGGGTGTGGTTCTCTCTGATTTGGAAACTAGGTTCTAAAGTCAGTTGAAAAGGCCTGTGTTGCTACAGTTGCCCCTGAAAGTCAGAAAGGCACCACATGGAAATCCAATTACCCTCCTCCAGTAAGTCCTACCTAACCACTTTTCCTTCTTTGCTGAGACAGATCATGCCATTGTTTGGTTGGAAAGCAGGCAAAATAGTTGGATAGAAGAAACAGAAAAATACGGATCTAGAAACACTAAAATTGTACTCAGAGTGGTGATCACTTATGCTTTTAGAGGCAGGTGGTGGCAGGGGCCCATTGAGACAAGTGTACATTCCCACGTCCCATTTCAAACTCACTCTGTGCTTCAGTGGTGAGGAGATTCTGCCATTCGGAATCTGGTTCCCAGCCCATAACTTTAAACATCTGCTGGGTCTTTCTGTCTGAGCCTGTGCCCTGTGTCACACACACACACACACACACACTCACACTCTCTCACTCACTCACTCACTCACTCACTCACTCACTCACTCACTCACTCACTCACTCAGTAAAAGCAGACACTCTGCCATTTGGAATCTGGTTCCCAGCCCATAACTTTAAACATCCACTTTCTTGACTGCAACTGGCACTGCTGGGGCACCAGGAAATGCTTCCCCACATCCCTTGCCCTGTGTCCTTGGAACAAACGTGAGCACATGTGACTGCCGTGAAGGTCTGGGGACCTGCTATTTGCAGGCGGTGGAGTTAGATGCTGCCTTGGAGTGCAGGGAGGACTGGAGCAGCAGGCATGCGTAGGGAGGAGGGAAAAATGAATTAATTATCTTGTCAAGTTCTTCCTGTCAGATGGCAGAGATGCCAGAGTCTTGTATTGATGAGTACTGGTTTCCCATTCATACTAAGTGCTCTTCTTCTCTTTTTGTTCCAATGTGTGATTCCAAAGGGACTCACAGATTCCCATTAGTTGTATAGAGTAACTAAGAAACATTTTTTGATATTAAAAATTTCATATCACTCTGCACTCTGTGTAGTTTTAGGTAATTGACTCTTTTCATTGGCACCTGGATTCACATTGACTGCAATTAGGGATAGCCTTGTTTTTAAACTAATTAGATTTAATTTAGTCTAAAACATAAAATCAGCTTCATTTAAATAATCCCAATTTAAATTGTTGGTATGTATTCAATATAATTAAAATTTTGCCTTCTAATTTTGGTAGAAAATTTGAAGTTTTATATTAACTAAAATTTTTATTTTTGATGGCAAATATGTTCAAATTTTATATACGAAATACAATCAAATTTTTTAAATGATTTAGATCCCTATTGTCAATAGAGTACACACAATATTAAGACACTTGATTTTTAACAACATAATTAGTGCTTTTGCTGAAATGAAGGGAAGATAAATTTACGAAACAAATGTGTAATTAATGAATTATTTATACTTTTATTATATCACTCATTTAACATCGCAAGAGTTCTAACAGAACACACAGACACGTAGAATGATCAACAAATATGTTTTTTTATATTTTACTTCTAGTTGTATAGAAAACATAACTTCAGACACATTTAAAATTATGTGTTTATGAAGTTTTACTTGTCAAGGAAGGAGGATAGAACACATTTTATTGACTGATTTGGTAGTTTGATTTGTAACTTGTAAATATTTGTGTGGGCCTCCATCAATACTCTTGTACTGATGCCAAGTGAGAATAACCCAGATTATTCAATTGTTCTCTAGTTTCACCAGCAAATATTTGAATTCTGTTAGTTTCTAGCATATCGGGTTATGAGGTTCTACTTGAACATTGTGACTGAATTGTCATCCATTTGTGAGAATCTGGATTAGACCTACATGTGCAATTCAGAGAGGGTGTTTTGCAGTTCCTTCTGAAAACTTGTTAGACCTGGTTATTGTTTCAAAGCTCAGCACTGCTGGAATGCCCAAGCCATCAGCTGGGAGTGCTGTGAGGGAGGAGAGGATGGCTTAGTAGCTCCAGTTTCTTTCACTTTGCTATAATTTAGTTCAGAATAGCTGGGGCCCTTCCAGATTAGAATAAACTGAAAAATCAGAAAAGATCCAGTGAACAAATGTTGAGTCACTCCTTATTAAAGCAAAAACATTTTTTGAGTGGGTGACATTTCCTGTTTACCCAGAACCAGATGACTTGCATCCTGCTCCTAGGTTAGAGCTCTTGCGTCCATCTGGTGCCTCCAGCAGTCCCACTCCCCATTTCCCTTTTAAAATGGGAAGATATTGCAATAGTTCATATTGAAAATGAGAAAATAGTCTTTTAAAATCATTCATGAGTCACTATTCTGACACAACTGTTTTCTCATTTACATAGTGACTTACACACACACATGCATCATTCCAGTCAGCATGTAGGTATTATTTATATTCTGCTTTTTTGTCTCAAATGTTATATCATATTTCTTTTCTGCATTCCTGAAGTCTCCATAGTTTCCAGTTTTAGACTCTGTATAATACAGCAGAATGATTTTAAATGCCTGTATTGTTACATGGAAATTTGAGAGCAAAAGAAGGGACTGGTTTATACCCCTTAGAGGCTTTGAGTTTTTATGAGTCCTGTGGCATCCAAATCACTCCTTAAAACCCCTGCTGATTTCAGCTTGGCAAGGAAAATGATTTGATAATCAAAAGTTTAATTACTGCATGTATTCGAGTTAGCGTATTTATTTTTGGTCAATTTTATGATATGATAGACCGAGCCTTCCTATATAAAGCCTCCATATAATTGATGTGTACAGGACATTTAGGACTGTTTTCAGGTCTTTTCTTTCATTGTTTCATGAGGCACTTAAACTGTATAAGAGATTTATTGTTGTGTCTTTGCTTCTGTGACAAATTGTTGGTCATACCTGTGATTTATTTTTCACTAATTCATTCACATAGAACAACCTTGAAATGTAATTCTCAAATACAACGTTCACCCTGTGGGGAAATGAGGTCTGCCCTATGATGATATGCCTTCTAGAAACTTCTAGGTTAAAAAATAGCTACTGCTGATATTTGTATCAGGTACTGGTCAAGGATGACCCCCTGTCCTGATGAGAGGTGAAGGTCGGTGGTCAAGGGGAGCCTCAGGGGGACACAGGAGACAGGCGTAGCCCACTAGCACAAGCATTCAGTCGCAGTGATCAGCACAGGAAAGTCTGGAGGAGGGATGGCAAGCCAGGAGTGCTGGGGGCTGTTTTGAGGAAGGGTATGGAGTACAGAGCTAAGAGAAGCCCATAGGCAAGTCTTGAAATAAAAGGGAAGAGACAGTTAGTGGATTAAAGTAGATTTTTAATTCATATTTTCAAAATTCTCTCACTTGGTGTTGAGACCTCTAACTGGAGCAGTGCGTAAATTTATTGGGCATCTGTACTAACTGCCCAGTGCAGTATGGACATACTTCACTCACCCTTTCATTCTGGTGTCCACTGATGAGCATCCTCTATGTACTGGCGTGTGCTGGGCCCCAGAGCCACAAATCTAGTAAGATATGACCTTTACCTTCTGTTTACCTGTAGTTTAATGGGATAGCTATCCAGACACATAAAGCAGATGTTTCCTAAAATGAAGACCCAAAATGCTAAAACAGAGCAAGGTGGGGTGCCAGGAAGCACTCATTTGCTCAGCATATCTGTTGAGTTTCTGTTGTGCACCAGGTGCCATGGTAGGTGCTTGGGGCACAGGAGAAAACAAAGTGGGTAGAAATCCTCCTGGAACTTGCAGCCCAGTGATGTCAGAATTCCCCCAGAGAGAGGATGTGTTAACTTCTGCCTGGGTTCTGGAAAACTTCCTGGAGATGTTGCCAAGGATGAGTTTAAAGGGAAGTAGGAGTGTAGTAGCAGGACTGAAGGTAGGGTGGGGGCAGAAATGCAGTGGAGTAGGGGGCAGGAATGGGAGAGGGAAGGAATGGAATGGAGTGGGGGCAGTAATAGGTGGGGGGAAGAGGCAGGATAGAGGAGTGGGGTGAGGGCAGAGAGGGAGGTGGAGTGGTAGAGGAGTGGATGTTTATCCAGTACAGTGTGTGAAACGGCACCCGGATGCTAGGCAACATGGTTAGGCCTGAACGAATCTTCCATTGGTGAGGAAGTAACCCAAGCCCGGTCCCCAGGGGTATGTGATGATGTTGGGCCCACAAGGTATGAAACACTATGCACTGTGTGGCCTGGTCAAAAGTGGTGCTGGATTTTGCAGCTTTGTCTATAAATTGTTCATCTGCAGAATCCCAGGAGCTAGGCTATTGCTGCAACCTCTAATGTGGTCTCTCTATACTTCAGTCATCACACCTGCCTATCATTCCTGTCATTCATTCAATATTTACTAGCACCTCCTGGGTCCAGGGCATGGTCAATTCTGCCCATACAGAGATAATGGTAATTTAAAGCCAAAATCTGTCCTCCTAAGGCCTCATAGCTTTTAGGAGACAAAAGTAAGTTTGTACAATACCGAGGAGTTCAGAGCTTTTTCAGGCATAGACAACAAATCTGAGCGGAACATAGAGGAGCAGGCTAGCATTTTCAGCAGACCTTTGTTGCTGACGTGTTGTTTTAATTTTCTTAATGCTTCAGATATTTCCTTCATTCTTGACTGTTATTTTTGCTGAGGACTGATTCCCACTCTCTTGTTTGTGGAGATCCTCAGCTGCTGGTCTGACTGCAGTCCAGGTTCACAAATTTCCCAAAAGGCTTGATTATAACGATTAACTAAGTATGTGTCCCAAACAGACTGCAAGCTGCTTGAGGACAGGGAGTCTCTATCAGAGCCTTAACTGAGCACATTTCAGGTGTTCCAAAGTATTTTTGCAGAAATGGAGGCATTAGAGAATTCATGAAAAAAATCTGTAGAATGTCAGAGTAAAAGAGTCAGGCTTAGCTTTTTGATAAAGCTGTTAAGCCTTTGATTCCTTCTGTTGCATGCCAGCTCTCCAGATATCAGCAACACAATGCAATGGGGGCATGAGATAAAGCTGAGTTTACTGTTTGTGCAGTAAAGGAGAACAGCACCTTGCCAGCTTAGGTGGCATCTAAGAGCAAGAAGGCATGGTTGGAATTTTCTGGAATTGGAAGTTTGGCTTAAGGCAAATCTAGGTCTTTCAGTGTGTGTTGGGGTTGGGGAGCTAAATTAGGATGGGTATGAATCCTAATATAACAGCTTCGGATCGGTGGAAACATCAAGGCAAGGATCTTTGAGGCAAGTGATCCAAAAAAGTTTAAGGTGTTCAACTGTCGGTTGACAAATGCTTTCTCTGAAAGAGTTGATGAGTCCTTCAGGAAGTTCCTATGATGAACAAGTTATTTGCTTGAGCAAGAGTCTCCTGGAATAGTGAAATCACGCTAATGTAGACAGTAAATTGTATGTAGTCTCGCTAGCTTTGTATCTCATTGGTTAACCAACCAGGAGGAAGTAATTGATGGCAAGAAGACAAAAAGGAAAGCTTTATCTAAAGTTTTGTTTGTGAGTCTGGATTTTTGCTGAGGTATGTCCAGAGGTCAAGGAGGCCTTCTGTCCATGAAATGTGCTGCATGGACAGGATGAGATTTGTTGACAGGTCGCTGGGTGCTGCTCTCTTGGGTCTTGTCACATGTCTATGGTACCTCACTTTCTGTCTTAACTCACAGCTAATGCCAGGCTTACTGCAAGTCAGTCATGCAATGAGTATCTATTTTCCTTTGACATTTATCCTTCTGGAAGATATTTACTAATGCAGAGAACCATCAGATGAAAATGTCTAATAACTGGAGGACACTTTATTTCATCATTCATTAGGTCAGATAACAGCACTCCTCTTTCCTTTTATGCCAACAGTCCCCAACTCTAAGTATACTGTGAGAATCATTAATTTCTTTAATTATGGGGCAGAATCTCACCCAAGAAAGCTGAAATTGGATTTTCCCCGCTTCTGTCCAGGCAGTGCAGCCCCAGATGCCTTTTTGGTATCCTCCATGGGGAAATGGGAGGTCAATCCCTGGTTATATGGGGTGATTCAAATTTCAGGAAAAAGTAAGTCTACCTCTCCCAGCCACTTTTCTGCAAATCCCTGCAGGCTGTTTGCAAACTTCAGCTTTTCAAATATCACTACAGATGGTATTAAACCCTCTGCTAGCAGTCTGGGTTGAACACGGAATAGTTGAAATAAGTGATTGAGTTTCTGAGTGAAAGCAGGTGGGCAGAGGCTGTAGCCAGAGCTGCCATCCATACACACAAGGTTTCTACAAACCTCCTTCTCCCAGAAAAAATCTGGCTTTTTCTTAACGGAGCAGTTTGAACTTCCATTTGGTTATCTTCAAGGGATTCTCATCAGCCCTTTTTTGTTGTTTTTACTTTTCAAAAACATTCCATTTCACTTCTGATTATCTTTGTTCTCAGTTGCACTGAGAGCAGGTATATTTTTAATGAAGTAATGGTCCATTTTTTTAAAAGTGTTTTTCAGTGGCCCTAGATGATTGGCATTTATTATCATTTCTGTCTGCCTTGTGCCTAGAATATAAAGGAACCTTGGAATTATTTTCTCTTCTTCCTAGAGGCCCTTCTCTAGGTCTCAATTCTTTTTCTCCTTTTCCCTCCCCATACCCCCTAGAGCTTCCCCCCCCCCCACCAAACCTTCTAGCATCTTCTGGTATAATCCTATAGACGTACTCTTTAGGGCAGAAGTGGCTGGGAAAAGAAAGCAAGGGAGACAGGATCATTTGGCAGCTGGTGGCTGTGTGGCATGAAGCTATCAAGGCTCTCCTTGCCCTTTGTCAGTTTCAACATCCTTTGGTCATGGCCCAGGTCCGAGAATGGTTAAGCAAGAGCTGATGTGACAGCCTCCGGAGCTGAGGTTTGCAGGAGTTTTCTGGGATCAAACCCATCTGATAGGTGTCTGGATGGAGCTCCTCAATCCCTAAGCGCTAAGGCCGCTGCTGCTGATCCTCATAAGATTCATGCAAAGCAGACGGTGGCCACTAGCATCGTGTTTTCTGCTGTTAGCCTCTTGTGTTTGTGTTTCATAGAATCACAAAGTAAATTGGGTTGACCTCCATTTTTCTGCTGGTACCCACTTTGTAATGGACATGTGATTATAGGAGCTCAGCTGTGAGGCTTGTGCATTTTTCTGCCGTGTTAACCTTCTGCACTTCTACTTCTTCCCTGTATTGTTGGGATCACTTATGCCTGGGATTCATGCAGATTTGGCAGGAAAGCCCACATGAAGTATATGGAACAATGCTGGGCACAGGGCAGTCTCTCCACAGTTGTTCATGCCTCCCTTCTGGCTGGGGCTGCAGGAAACTGCTAGGTTCTAGTAGGTACCTAGAGAATAGATGCCAAATTGAATGCCACTGGAGACGAAACAAGAGAGCTGTCTGTGTTGTGTTTGAACTTCCCTCTCCTTTCCCAGCCAGCTGAGCTAACATAAGATCAATAACAGTCAACCATTTCCTTTTAATTGGTATCTGCAATTTTGAGGCTTCAAACAGCTCCAGCAGGCTGCAGGGTTTAGTTTTTAGTTTGCTTATAAAACACTTTGGAACCAATTTAGTGGAAGGTGCCTGAGTTTTCTTTAACAATCTGACTCTTTGCCATATGTGTGCTTGATTTTCTCTGATTTTCAGCCCACATTCCAGTTTTTTCCAGTGTTCACAGATAGAGACCAAAAGAAAAGGACTGGTGAAACCATGAGTTGCTCCAGAGAGCTTGAACAGAGACAATGAGGACACAGGCCAGGGCACCCAGAGGCTGTTTCTCAGAGTGAGGCAGTGGGAAGCATGGGGGCAAACAGAGCAGGTTCCATGCTTGGAGGGGGTGTTTGTGCATGCATGCATGTGTGGGCAGTGAGGGCATTCAAATGTACGGAGGTGAGTAAAACACTCCCTGATTGTGGAGAGGGAAACCAGGCTACCTAAATTAGTTCAGGCTGATTAGCTCAGGCTAAATTCTAATGTTGCTAGGTCCTTATCTGCTTCTGGACCTTTGCCCTTGCTGTTCCATCTTCATGGAGTGCTTTGCCCTTTGGTATTCACAGGCTCACCCATATTTTCTCTCTGGCCTCTGGTACCTTCTCATTGCTACCATCCCGTTACTCCCTAGCCCCACCCCTCTTTATTTTTCTTCATAGTTCTCACCACCACTTGGCCTTATTTTGCATGGCTATCTGTTTACAATAGGTCTCCACATCATTAAAGTCTGTAAGCTCCATGAGGACAGAACCCGGTCCATTTTGCTCATCATTGTCCAGCTCTCAGCACCAGCACATATAATGTACTCAGTATTTGTTGAATGAATGAATAAGTGAATAGGTAAATGGTTTGAGTGTTGTGGGTAGCAGGCAGCAAGGTGAGAGGTGTGTGGCACAGGATTGACAGGAAATGGGAAGGAAAGCTGTCAGATTTACATTCTCTCAGTACAGTCCTCCCTTTCCTTCTGTTGCTCACTATTTCAGTGGTTTACTATTTTTCTTAGGATTTACCTTTGTGCTATTAAATAAATGTTTATCAGCATTTAATGAAATCCTTTCACCTCCTAGCTATAGGAGATAATGCTGTAGTTTGTTCCTCCTTCCTCTTCTGTTAGTTATATCAGGCTTTATAACATTAATTCCATTTCTAGTCATAAATCCCAACTGGTGTCAGTCTTATTCCTCCATTTAAATAGATTCAGTGTTCCTTCTTGAGCTTTGCTGTTGTTTTCCATTCATCTCTTGGGTGGCTGGAAATTTCTTTAGGATAGATTCATGGGAACCAATTCCCCTAAATTCTTGCATGTTCAAAATGTTGGTTTGTTGCCATTATAATGAATGATAGTTTCTCTGGATATAAAATTCTTGAGTCATACCTTGTTTACTGAGACTAAATACAAAGGTCTCATTACCCTGCTGTCTCCTAACAGTTAATGATGCAACATGAAAGTCAAAGCCATTCTCTTTTCACCTTCTTCGTAAGTGTGGGGTGCCTGGCTGCCCAAAGATTCTTTCTTTATCTTTGAAGTCTTATAGATGTACCAGATCATGTTCCTCAGTTTTTTTTCTGGATACTCTGTGGCTTTCAATATATCCAAGTCTTCTATTTCTGGGAAGGTTTATTGAATCATATTTTTACATATACTTTTATGTCCTTTGCCAATCTTCTTTTTCTATCATTTTTCTCTTTAATCTTGTTAAGCTATTCATATATTTTCATTTCACTTTTTTTTTCTCATTTTTCCTGTCATTATCCTTTCTTTTCTGCTTATGTTCTTAGGAGTGTAAATGTTTTCCTGTGTTGCTTTCAATTACGATTTTATTTCTAAAATAGCTTAATTTTATTTTTAACATTTCAGTTTTTCCCAGATTTCTGCTAGCTTATCCTTGAAATTCTTCTGTGGCTTATGACATTGTTCATGAGCTCTTATATATCTACTTGCTTGTGTGTGTTTGAGTGTGATTGCTTCACTGAGTTTTTAAAAATTCATGCAGTATGATTTCACTTTTTTGTGGAATCTAAAAACAAAACAAAATGAACAAAATAACAGTAGATTCATAGGCACTGAGAAGTGACTGCTGATTATGATGGGAGAGGGGTTGGGGTGGGTGAGTGGGAGGGGGATGGGATTAAGAGGCACAAAATCTCAATCTTAATATAAACTAGTCATGTCGATGAAAGTACAGCATAGAGAATATAGTCAATAATAGTGTAACATCTCTCTATGTTGACAAATAGTAACTGTACTAGTTGGAGTGAGCATTTAATAATGTATATAACTGTCAAATCACTATGTTGTGTACTTGAAACCAATGTAATATTTTATATCAACTATCAATAAAAATATATCAAAAAATAAATAAAAATCCATGGCAAAGTATTTAGTCACTTTTTTTTTATATCCTCTCCATGGCAATATTTTATGGCAAATATTTGCCATCATTTTTCCTGTTCTTTTCCTTGTAATTTTTTAAAGATAGAGCCCTATTAATTTCTTTTTAATGTCTTAGTTTTGAATTAGATGAATTTTCTTCTCCACAGACCAGCTATTTATAATTTGTAGGAGGCTTGTATAAGGCAGAGATCAGTATTCAAAGAGGGATTTTCCTTCACTCAGAGTTCTGTGTGAGTCCTTTTCGTCTTCCGATGAAGAACAGCAATTGTAAGCTGTTGGCAGTGTCAAATCTCTCTCCTCCCCTGTTGTGTGGACAGACTGCTTTCTGCATGCATGACATGTCTGTGTGGCTTCTAATACAACCCACCCTCATCTGCTTGGAAAAAACTGGGTCCAGGGAAGCTCACGCTGACAGCATTTTGCTACCTATTCCATCACATTGTTCAGGACCAGGAACTTTGAGTCTCCGCCCCTTGGTGTGCTCCTCACCATACAGTGCACCTTTCTTGCTCCTTCTGAAGTGGCAGCCTGGGGGTGTCCTCTCTCTCGGCTTCTGGTCTCCATTCTTATTGTGTCCACAGTCCATGTCTTCTGGGTTCATCAAAGGTAGAATTTGTGTCTTGGTTCCAGGTTATGTTGAAAGGGAAGAATGAATTGCATTATACCATCTCTTTATATGTATGTAAACTTATTTAACTAAATTATAGGATACTGGGCCATGGTTTGGAGCATGAGTGCTCCATGTCCCCTCGAGTGCTGGCACAAGTCATTCTGTGCGACAGACACTACATGCATGCGTAGGGACTATGATTCCCTTACTCCTATGTTCTGCTGTGACATTTAGAATACTTGCATTATGCCTCATGAATTCTGAGTCTGTATATTTTTTTCCTAGAAATTCTTCTTACTGAATCAGGTAGCTGTGTGCTTGGCATGTATCATACATGATGTATACATAGTCATAAAGATTTTATAACACAAACACCGCCACTGATAAAGAATGTGGGTAACTACTCTCCTTGAATTTAGATGGCATTGGTCAATGTCAACAGAAAGAACTCAACTTTTAGTTGTCTCGAGGATTATGTAGGTCAGTGCTCCTTTGAAAACCACACTTCCTTTCAGAGTGTCAGACCGAGAAGTAAAAGGGGCTCACGAGGTCAATTATTCTCAAGAATAATTCTCAACCCTCTTTCAGTAGAGGCATTTCAATATCCAGGATTGTAGGGGAGACAGTTTCAAAAACAAACAAAAATCTTTCCTGTGATCCTGATAAAACCTCCTAGCAATACATCCCTCCACCCACCCCCAGACTCCTAAAGATTACTGACTCAGTTCAACAAACATGCTTTAACTGTAGGAAGCGGTCGCAGAGAAGGATGTGAAACTGTTCAAGGTAACACATTTCCTGTGTGTTTCTACCAACATGCTTTGCTGCTCTTGCCCTTCATATCATAATCCTTGCCTTTATATCATAATCCACAGAACACAGATGGACAATTTCTCTGATAGATGGATCTGATGCATCTGAAGGTCAGCTCCTGCTAAAGTGAGGCTTGGTGTCTAGCCTGAGAGAGTGGAAAATGGGCATTTGACACCAATCAATGAGCCTGTGCTCAAGTTGAGATGTTCAAATACGATAAAGAGCTAGAGAAGCTAAAATGGTAATTCAAACCAGAGCAGCCTATTTGACCTCGGCCCACTTTGAGACTCAATGGAATAAACCATTGCTTCTCCAAATAAGAAAAAAAGGGGATGGAAAGGTTAATTTCCAATTTCTGGGAAGGTATGCCTAAAATATGATGGATTTGAAAACTCTGCCAACAATTTCTCTTTCACGTCCTTTTTATTCCTTACCTTTGTGTTCTCTGTTGCTGAAATACTAGTCTCTCAAATTTCAAATCCCAATCAGGCAACCACTACTATAACCCCAAATGAAAGAGACATGTTAACTACAGAGCACAGCCACCTTGGCCAGGGGCTTGTTGGGGTTAACGCTTGGGGTGTATGGATCGGCAAAAGCCAACAGCAGGTTGCCAGGGACATCCTGGAACCCATTGGCACAGCCTGTGCATACCTGGCAGGGAAGTACACTTGGGGAAGCTTTGATGGAGCATCTGAAATGCTTGGCCTGTACTGGGTTTTGTATGGTGAGCTGGGATGTATGAGAAACAGAGAGGGTCCTGACCTGCCAAGAAAATCTCAAAGCCATCTGGCTCCTTCAATGACTCTTTCCCTAGAATAATAACATAGGTACCTTGTAGGTGTTACCCTCATTCTAAAGATGAAGAAAATGAGATGCCGATGAATGAGGTGACTTGTCTGTAGTTACTAAAGTCATTCCTGATGGAGCTCAGTCAAGACCCCTTAATGCTGGGCTCTCACCTCACAGTCCTTCCCACAGTGTATCACAGTGTTCTCTGTTGCTGTATTAGTGCTGGTAGATGTTTCCTAAGTACTTGCTAAAGCCTAGCATCATGTTCAAGGTAATGCCATATAAAAAGTTGTTGTAACATTGATTCCAGCCTATGAGGAGCTTACTTTAAAATATCAATGAGTACATTTTTAATTTCAAAAGTGACATCCCACTTTTCAGAAAATTTGGGAAATAACAAGAACAAGAAATACTTAGAATAATCTCAGCCTGCTAACACAACTGCTATAATCATTTTGGTCTATGGCCTTCTGGTCATTTTCCTCATACATTTAGCTTTTTTAAAAATCTAGTGAAAACTATATTGCACATGCAGTTTCATTTCTTGCTGTTTCCACAGAGCTTTTTGTTATAAGTGATTTCCCCCATAACCACTTTTATGCAGTAGGATATTTGCAAAGAGTTTAATCATAAAGCATTTACTAACCATAGCATTAAAGCATTTTATTGTATTAATTCAATAAATGTCTGTTAAGCAACTGTTTCCAGGCTCTCCTGACAGCCATTGCCACAGCGAGTCGCTGTGACATTCCAACTGATCGGAACGTCTGAAACAACATCAGTTAGTGGGAGCCCCAGGCTTTTTTTCTGGCCTTCCTACTTTAGTGGGCCACTGGTGGCACAGACCACGTTCAGGCTGGCTGGGGCCAAGGTGCAAGGCCCATCCACCCTTTCCTTCTGTAATTCATCCTCCTGCTTTCATCACCTCTTCACCCTCTGGTTCCTGCCCTGGGACTATGGGGATGGCCAAACACACGGTCCCTGACACATGAGGGATGACATCAACAACACTCTGTGGTCCCATCAATTCACAGCCCAGGCAAGGAGGATACCCACCCTGCTGAGCCTCACAGGGCTTGCTCTCAGGAGTGGAGGGAACCACAGGGCTGTGGGAGGCGGGCTTTGTGATATCAGGAGGGTGTGGTGCCCTGGTTCTTGTGGGAGGATGTGATTGGCTTGTTTGAATTATTTTGTAGATTGGCACAAAATTGAAACCTGACTCAGGGATAGCCAGTAATTGCATTTGGCCTGTTTGATAAAAAGAGGACTGTTTGGTGAGAAAAGCACCATGTAGCCTTAATTTTAGATTTTATACCCCAGGGACATAAACTGCTTCCCCTCCCTCCCTGCCCTTCCGTTTTCTCCAACTCTTTCCTCCTGTGTTTGTTTGTTTGTCTAATACTCTGGGTTTGCTGACTTATCTTTTAGAGGCTGTAGTGGTAAGGAATAGTATAGACTAATACAGGCAGCCTGGGACTAAGTCTAGCTGGGAGGTGTTAAGCAAATCAGTTCCCCTCTTTGGGCCTGGGTTTCCTTATTTGTGACAGGGAGAGGACCGAAAGAAAACTGGGGTTGTTACGAAGAGTGAGAGTTAATGTATGTGAAGCTTTCAGAACAGCACCTGATGTGTGCTATGTAAGTACTATTACTATTTTTACTTGGGTTCAGTTTAAAGGTTGGTTGTTAAGTTAATAATATTATTCTGCTCTTTTCAGTTTTTCTTTCTATCCCTTTTTTCCAAGGCTAAAGTTAGCATAGATTTCCGGAAATTGTACTGTCCACTCATTCATTCATTTGTAAATTCATCCATCTCTTCATCTGTTCAGTTAACAAGTATTTAAGAGCCTCTGCTTGTGTCAGGCAGTCAGGTGAGGGCATCCACGGAAGGACAAAACGGATGGACAAACCTCAGGAGCCGAGGCTTACATCCCATTGGAGGGGCAGCTGGGGTGGAAGACAGGCAAGTAAATAAACGGAAAGGTAACATGACTAGCAATAAGGGCTCCGAAGGAAGAAAAAGGATGAGGAGGCCGGCTGAGGGGCAGTTCGTTCCCTTGTGCAAGGCAGCTGGGAGAAGGTAGGGCTTCTCTTTTATTCCAGGGGTGGTCTGAGGTCCCCAGAGGGCCATAGATTCTGTTTCCTTTCTTGTTTGGTGATAGTGACAATACTTACTGTCTTCCAAAGAGGGTGTGTGTTTCCTTTGTCTTCTCTGACATCCTCCCTCCCACCTGCCAAGAAGGATTTTCTCATGTTAACCCAGTTCATGCACTGATTTTGGTCTAGAATCAAGAAAACAGACAAAGACAGGGACACAGAGGTAAGGAGAGAAGGAGAAGGAACTACTCGGAGAAGTTAAGCTCAGTTTATAAAATGAGAAGCTGTGCAGGCATGCAGAGATGCTCAAGAAAAACAGCCCTGCTGTTATTTATCAGTTATTTGTTGCTGCATAAATAACCGCTCCAAAATTTTCTAGCTTAAAACAACAAATGATTTGTTATTTCTCACAGTCCTGTAGGTTGCCAGCTAATTCCTCTGCTGGTTTTGCAGGGGCTCCCTCATTCCACTGAAGTATGGGTAGAGCTGGAAGATCCCAAATGGGTTCATGAGTCTAGAAGTTGGTAATGTCTGCAGCCTGGGGCACCTTTGTTCTCCTCTTCCAGGAAGCCACACCAGCTTTCCATATGGGATCTCAGGGCAACATTCCAAGATGGTGAAGGCAGAAATTGCAAGGCTTCTGGAGTAAGGCCGTGGAACCCATAGTGTCACTTCTACCACATTCTATTGGTTAAAGGAATTCACAAGGCCACCTCTGTTTCTAGCTGGTGATATAGATGTTAAATAAAATATCACATTGTTCTTGTTATTGAAGCTATGTTATTCAAAAGCAAGTGCTATGCGAGGATATCTATGAGGAGTGATGTCCAGAGCCAAATCATCAGTTGGATTGATTTTCCTCTTGGTTAAGTTGACATATGGCTAGACAAGGCCTTTGGTGTTCAGTTGTGCAGAAAAGTTTCATGTAGCAAATCTGTTGCTGTGCCCTTAGAAGGGCCTGCATGCAGGTGAGTCTTTGGCTGGCAGCTGGGAACTTGGAATTCAGGAGCGTTCCTACTTCCCTGTTGAGGATGGTTTACTGTGTCTAGACTACTTGTGCAAACAAAATGGTTGATGCTGAACACCTGTTTTTTCCTGTGGGAATCTGGAATTTTGGTAGGTTAGGCAGACGTAGCCCTGTGACTAGCCGCCCACTAGCGATGTTGGGCACTGAGTCTTTGATTAGCTTCCATGGGCAGAAACATGGCACCTGCTGCTGCATTTTGTTGCTGGTGGATGTGGGCTCTGGTGAACTCTTCTGGGACAGAGAGAACAGAGGAAGCCTGTACATTGATTCCACTAGATCCTGTCCAGGCTGTGTGTCCTCCCTACATCACTGTGATAAATCATAGCCATGTGTGTAACTATATGCCGAGGTCCAGTGAGTCCTTCTGGCAAATCTCCTAACCAAGGTGTGGTCTTGGGGAGTCCTGACGCTTCAGTCTTATTCACTGGTGGACTTATTTTCTAAGAAGATGGAAGCCAATTCCCTGACTATAGGGCAATACCAGTGAACCAGGGGGGCTTTACCATCTGGACAGGAAGTGATGTCACATTTCCCTGGAGCCAGGAGGTCCTAACAGGCCTGATAGCTATAGCCTGTGTTTTGAAAAGACGATCTGACTTGCTTATTAGCAGGAGCTGTTTGGATTTGTGAGCATAATTTACTTAATTGGTAATAAATAGGTAATTTGAAATTTGTGGAAGTGATTGACTGCCTTGCAAAGCATCTTCCACTGAATGAGAAGGTACTGATGAGACAAAATGAAAACAAAAACAAAACATAAAAGAAGCTGACTTTCCCATGGCCAGAATTGGACAGTCACCTGGAACAAACCTGTAGGAACAGATCACTGGGCCTGTCCCTAAAGAGGTCCTCTTTGTCTCCTGCTTCCCAACCAGGTGACAGCCATCACCCAGTCTGCTGCGGCCCACTGGCTGCTGGGACATGTAACTGCAAGAGAGGGAAGTCAGCCACGGGCCCCAGGCCCCGCCTCCCTGTGCCATGGCTCTGCATGTCATACTGCTGGTGCTGCCAGTGAAGGTGGCTGTGAGGGCAGCCCTGCTATTGGCTCTCACCCTTACTGTGCTGCAACCATTGGTGTTTCCTGGGAAGTCCCTGGTGGCAAAGAGCCTGGTGGCCGAGAAATTGTATGAATTTCCCTCAGCAGTTTTAAGGTTGAGTCCATCTAGCTTTTGAAGAGCATGACTTAGTGTTTGCAAATGGGAAGAGTGTTGTAAAAAAAGATGAAAATAGGACTGAATTTAACAGATTTGGAGTCACTTTCTTACCCTGCTTAATAGCTATATGACTTTAGGTAGATTAATTAACCTCTCTTATCCTAAAAGTCATAATTGACTTATCTGATCCTTAGTGTCAAAAACTCAGAGCAGATGTACAAGAAGAATGAGATAGTGTGTATGATGCATCTAAATTGGTGCCTAAAATAAAGTAAATGCCTCTTAAAATTGGAGTCCCTTTCAGGTGATAGGAATCTAAGTGATATGTTTTCTTCTTGTTTGTGTGTACAATATTGGCCAAATGTTTTATAATGGACAAGAATTTCCTTTATAATGAGAAAAAGAGGACTTTAAAAAGTTTTAAATTTAAAGTTCATCTCCTTGCAATGCCTCACAGCCTCTCCCGAGTGACCCCCCATACCTGGTACTCTGGACCTTGGGTCTCTGAGTAGTCATTGTGCATGAACATCACAGAGGCTTGGAAAGGTCCATTTCTTAACTGAGTAACTGAAGAACTAAGTATTTGTCACTGACATAGGTACAGTACCTCAAATATTTTCTATTTTTCAGTAATCATAGTTTGAAGATTTTTTTCATACAGAATCATTTTCTCTTAGCAGGGTTGCTACCAGGGTATTAGCAAAGAGGGGGCAAAGACTATTCTTTCTGTGGGAATGTCCTTTTTTCCAACTTTGTTTAATCTGTGGTTCAGTTGTTTCCCTTCTAGTCAGTAATGAAGTGCACTTTGTATGAAGGGGCAGGGAGGGCTTTGGAGCTCTGGACACCCTGTAGGGCCAGGGATGACTGAGCTGTGTGGAGTTGGCTAGGAGAATCTAGGAGGGGCCAGGCTTCTGGGAGGCCCCTCCCCTACAGGGTGGGTCAAAGAGACCAGCCTGGCCCCCAGGCTGATGGGTCTGGACCCCTCCCAGGAAGCTCAGCACACAGGCAGAGCTCTGCATGAGGACTCAACTCTGGTATTCAAGTCAACAAAAGCTTAGATGAAGCAGGACTGGTAGAGGATTTCAGGGCTATGTTGTGACCAAAAACTTTCAGAGAGTAGAGAGCGGTGTCCACATTCAGACAATGCCTCTCGACAGTTTCCTTGGGCTAAGCACATCCTGATTTGCTCTATTATTATGTTTAGGTATGTAGGAATTCTCCCTCCCACCTTAGACTATGGACTCCCTCCTCCTGCATGGCAAGGCTGACCAATATTTTTATGTTTTATAATTTTTTACATCTTGTAAAATACCTGCCAAAAAATGGTGCTTATGTATATTTACTAATTGATAATGATGCCCAAGTAGGAGTGGGAGAAACCTTAAGTGAGGGCAAACATGCCAAGACTTTTCCTCCAAATCTCTTTTGGAGCCAAGTGGAGCCATTATAGCATCTCTGCCTTTGTGGGAAGCCCAAGAGGAGTGAGTAGGTTCAGAGGGCAGATGTTGAGTCCTAGCAGGGCATTGGCCACTGGGGGACATTAGACGCTTCAGACAGAATCTCTCCATGGTCAAGCTGGTGAGATATGGGTATTGCCTGTGAAGGTTTAATGGGTAATAAAGGCAATGTATAATTTAGCACAGAGCTGTATAGGACTGAAGTTAGCAGAGGTAGGGAATGCAGATGGCCCAGAACAGTTAGGAAGGTTTCCCGCAGGAGGCCAGAAGGAAACCAGGATCAGGTGGTGTTTACATAGATTGATTCTTCACACGTCTTTAGAGTGAACTTCCTTCCACTTCTCTTAAGCCTCAGGTCATTTCCCAGGAGAATGTAGATAATTTACTAAGTAGCCCTGAACCAATAAACTCTAGCTGTTAAATTCTACCCATTTCTTACCCTCCCATTGTATCTTGCACTGTGTCTGCCCTTTCTCACAGCCTCAGCCCCTGGTGTACTCTCCCCACAAGGCCTGTCTCCCAACACTCAGCCTAATGCTTGGCATGGTGGGAGGATTCTTTTCTTCCCTAAATAAAGCCAGTCCATGCACAAGCACCACAAAATAAACCAATTTGCAAAATTAAGTTCCACCCAACCAACACTTATCAAGTACCTAGGGTTTCTTTATGTGTATACAACCCTGAGCAGCAGTGAAGTTTCCTACCCTCAAAGTGCTTACCTTCTAGACTAGGAAAAAAAATAACTGTCTTGCAAGATACAATGTGAGGGGAAGTTACAACAAAAAAGGACAAGATTGATCTGTGTAGGGGAAGGCTTCATGAAAGTGGAAGGATCGGGGTTAGTCCCTGAGGAGCACGTGAAGGTTACAAACACGGCAACACAAGCTGGCAGGAGAGGGGTGCATGTACCATCTGGAGGGCACGCTGTGAATGGAGACCCAGAGGAGACAGGCGCAGGGAATAGTCCAGTGTGGCTGAGGCTAGGGGTGTGTCAGGCTGGAATGAGGAAGGGCCTTAGAAGTCATAACTTATCCTTGAGCAGAATTTTGTGCAGAAAAGGATGTGAACTTTGTTCTGGTTGTTCTGCCATATGCTTGGCCTTTGTGTGAAATGGGAGAGGGCAGGGTTGTGAACTGAGGGTGGGTGGTGACCAGCCTGTGCAGGGCAGGCCAGGGGTCTTTCTGTCTGGCAGCACCCTGGGCAGGCAGTAATGAAGGCTGCAAGTGGGGCAGTGACAGTGGGCTTGAAGGCGGGGCAGGCGAGAGGGAAGGTGGGAGGGCTTTAGGTAAGATAACACCATCACTTAGGCAGTCATTTCAGGATTGCAGGAATCTAATGCTTTTTCCCACAAGGAGAATGCTACCCTTGAGATTTGGCAAATGAGGGCAAGAGTCTGCCTTGCTGGAAAAGTGTTTAATTGCTTCAAAGGCCTTGGGAGCATGTCTGGGACTGTGGGTGTCTCAGCTTCCCGTGAACTGTGCAGTTCTCCCTGGGTGCATCCCCGAGATGGTGCCACCCCCTCGCCCCAGTGTGTGTGTGGCCAGAGGCCCATTCCATGCCCGGCAGGCAGTCCCCACAGATGCAAGGGAAAGAGGAGCCTCCCCCACCCCCGTTTTTATTTTAGGGCACTTTACAGCCACTACTGACAGATCCTATTCAAGTAAAAATAGTGGCTGGGGGCAACGCATGCATAATTTCCCTCCATTTAGTGATTCCTACATCATGGGGTCTGCATGATTTCTCTTCATTTAATTAAAGGTTATATTGCAAATTGTTATCCTTGGGAGTATGGGTATATATACAGGGCATGCTTTTGGAATACATTACAGGATCATTCCCTTTGCCCTTCATTACCTCTGCAGGCCATGTGAAATTGAAGAGCAAGTAACACATTTTAGGAAGAGGCAGAGAGACTGGGGCCTTAGCTTCCTTTGGCTTTAATAAGGCAGTGAGTGTGTGAATGTAAATGACCCACTGGCTATGCTGGTGAGGTACAGGAGCGAGGGCTGAAAAGCTAAGGGGAGGGATTTCTGCATCCCAGGCAGTGAGCTCAGGTGGCTTGAGGAGAGCCCACACCTCTACCTGGAGAGCCTGAATCTGGCAGCTGGTTCTGCCTTTGAAACATGCAGGGGACCCCATACAGTTCATGGGAGCCTCTTATGGCAGCAGCTAGAGACGAGGCCCACTTACATGCTGGCTGGAGGCAAGTCACCATGTAACTTTCCCTTTCCAATCTCCCTCTCCAGATGTAGCTGCAACTCCCAAAGTTTGTGTGCATGAGGAAAATACCAGAAGGTGGACGCTGTTATGGCAAAGTTGCCTGCTCTTGGAGCACATGACAAAAGTCTGTAAAGTTCAGAGAACGCAGGTCTTTAAGTACTGGGAAGTGGTGGGGGAGGGGGCTGAAAGCAAGCAGTGACCACATGAGACCCGTGGCTTCTTACCACTCACCTCCGCATGGGCAAGGGCTGTAAAGAGTGGACCTGGCTGCCTCCAGTCTAGGATGCACTGTTCCTGAGTTTGAGGGACAGGTGTTAGTACCTTTGCACCCTGTGCTTTCTCACGGTTGCCGAGCATCTCTATAGAAAGGAGGTGGGGCTGCTGTCCTGCTAGCAGCAGGGGTGGGAGCACTCTGAAGGCAGGCAGGGGTGAATATTAAGTTGTACAGTTGGGGTAGCCAAAAGTGACATCAAAACAAAGTCTTGACCTCAAGGGGATCAACTCCTGACAGAGTTAGTGATGAAGACATCTGGGGGAACTATTCTGGGCAGAGGGTGCCACCACAGATACTGGCACTGCTAAGGCAGGAGTGTATCTGGGTGATGGAGGAACAGAAAGCGTGAGACAGGAGCAGAGTGGGCAGGAGGAGAGGTCTGAGAGGTGGGACTGGAGACAGACTACAAAGTTCTTCTCTGGCCTCTGTAAGGACTTTGGCTTCTCCTCTGAGTAAAATTGGGAGCCATTGTGGGTATTGGGTAGTGGAGTGACAGATATGTATGGATCCAGCTATGTGAAGGAAGCACAGGGAAGGGACATCTTTTCTAGCCCAGGAAGAGGAGACAGGGTGAGGGAAGGGTTCCTGGAGGAGGTATCAGCACTTGGCCTGGGTTTTAAATTATGAGCTGACTCATGACCCCCTCACACCCTGACCCCCAAATTCCTTTGGCATCTGTCAGCAAGGCAGTAGTTGGGCTTTCTCTCTGGATTTGTAGGCTGCTGTGGTGGGCCTGCTTGCCTGTGATTTGTCAGGGGGGTATGTCCTAGCTCTTCATGTAGGACTCATTCCATGCCTGATCCTTAAGGTGCTATCCCTGGCTCGGAATCCAATTCCCATGCACTGCCTCCTGGCAGATCAGGACCCACACAGGTGTCTCACCTAGCTTGGTTTCTTTACATGCTAATGCTTCCTTGAGGGCTGCAATCACAGGACATGAGAGTAGGGTGGGGGATAGGAAGTGAGGAGGGAAGGAGGCAAAGGAGAAACAAGGTCGTGTGTTAGCAAGGAGGCTATGGCATCACAGGAAAATATAGCTCCTTTCTTGGTCCCATGAGATGTCTCTGGACTGGCTGCACAGAATCACCAGGAGAGTCCATCAGGGAGAAGAGGAAGGCAAGAAAATGTATTTCTTGGCTCCTGACTGTCTCCTATTCTTCATCGGTAAAACTTATCTCATGGGTATTTCCTGTCCTCTCCTCTCTTCGGGTCTATTGGCAGGAGTAGTCCAAAGTGTTATAATTCTAAGCACAGTGGAATCCTTACTGGGACCTCTTGCTGGGTGTGACCTCCCTTGGGACTTGATAGAGCCCAAATGGGGACTGGAAGCACAGAGTCCATACATGGGCCAGGGCAGTGTTGGGTGAGGGGGCCTCTCCTACTTCCATCACTTGGTTTCTGGATCAGTTCATTGTCGCTGTTGGGAACATAGTGTTAGGTATCAGCCATGGGTTCAATACCTGTACCACCTGTTTGAAAGGTAGCATCAAGCCCTGCAACCGTTTTGCTATGAGTTGGTGCTTTAACTGAAGTCTGAACAGGATGCTCAGCCATTCTGTCAGGCAGACTGCCTCTGGAATGGCAAAGATTCATTAACCCATGGTCATTGTGGTGCTTTTGTTCTACGTGGGTCCTTTGGTCTAAGAGAGTGCTATTTGGATAACCATCAATAGACCAGGCATTTTATAAGCACTTGCTTGGGATTTCTGACAGAAGCATTGCCAGCAGGATGGGCACTGTATCTATGTCAGTGAGCAACATAGTCATGAGGATGAATTGATGCCCCTTCAGGTGTTAAAGGGGCTCAATGAAATCAGCTGGCTACCAGGCTAGTCTCTGCAAGGAATCACGCCATATTGAGCACTCAGCATCTGTCTGTGCTGCTGACAAAGTGGGCACTCAGCAGTGGCAGAAGCCTTGGTGAGAAGGACCCCAAGATTTGGGCCAATGCATAGACTCCATCTCTGGATAGGTACCCCAGGACTGAGGAGAGAAGCCAGCTCACCTCTGCTAACATCAGCTTGTCTAACTGGGCTCTGAAAACCTTCCTTGGGGTGCATTCCTTCTCATGGGCATTCAGGTGAAATACAAAAATTTACAAACCTTTTGAATACTTCTGTCAGTCCTTCCAGACCTCCTTTGTATTATTCCTCCCAGCTCCTAATCTACTGGCCAAGCTATTACCACTTCCAGAAGTTTACATCTGTACGAAGGGCTCTTTTCCCCTCATGCCATGTGGATGTCTAAGTGCATACACACACCTTTGTCGCTGCCACTCCTGAGTGGGCAGTATGGTAGCAGCAGGCAATTTCCAATGCCACCATCTCCTGAAATTCACCTGTGAACCAGGCTGAGTCCGTTCCTCCTCTATCAGTTAGTTGCAGAGATTCCCCCATGGATATGGGTTGGCAAAGAGGTGTTGTTACCACAGAAGTGAGTGTGGTGGTGATCACCTGATCATGGAATTTACCTTTTCATGCCATTTACTTATGCCTCCTAGATCTACTTGAATCTAGGTCCAGCTGTACCACTGTAGCCCTATAATGGATTGCTACTACACCATCTTGGCCTTATAACAAATAATGACAGATATACTAAATGGACATAGGAAGTCCATATACACTTAGCTCATGATGGGCAGCTCAGGTCCCACAGTCACTGAGAGTTCTAAGGTCAGATGTTAGTTTCTGCTAAGAGTCAGTAGCACCCAAGAAGCTATTTTTTACTTGATTTATATGTTGATCCCACATTTCTCCTATTATTATTATTATTTTTATTTTTAATAAAATGCTGAAGTGGTAGGTAGATGCAAGATAAAGGTAGAAAACATAGTTTAGTGCTGTAAGAAGGCAAATGTAGATGATCAGATGATCAGGTGTGTGCCTATGGACTAAGTATTAATCCAGGCTAGACAAGGGCAGCAAGACATCCACGGATGCAGAAGATTTCTCTCAAAGCAGGGGGGGTGAGGTTCTGAGCCTCACCTCTGTTGATCCCCAAATTCTCACCTGATGGCCCCCCTGCGACTGTGCCTGTCTTAGGTTGTTCCTCCCTTGAGGAATCTTACCCGTCTCTGGCTAACCAGTCATCTTCCGGGGCCATACAGGGAAATGTAAAGTTGGTAAGTGAGAGAGAAGCCATATTGTTTGCAAAGGTTAGCTTTTTACTTCTTTGCAGATTTATGCCCTGTGGCTTCTATGCCCAGCACTTGTCTCGAGGTATCTTTACCACCTGGAGGAATTATGATACTCGGTAAATTCGATATGAGGCACGAATTCTATTTAAAGTTTGTAATTAGGAAGGAAGAAGAAAAGCTATAGATGTAGCATATGAAGGAAACTTGGGAGGATTGATTATTTCTTTGACATATCTTCTTGTATAGTACCTTAAGTATGTATAGGTTTTAAACTACTAACTAATTTGCACACACATATTGACATAATAGGAATACGGTGACATAAACAAAGCAAATCTATAATTACCAGCCATCTCCAGTGAAGCCAAGAAAACCATTTAGGCACCCTAGGCATTTGTGAAAATTTATCTATGATATGATGGATATTTTCCAACTGTACTTGAACCATCAGACAAATTAAAGCAGCCCATTTCTGGGATCTGTTCACATCCCATATGTTCTTTTAACCCAAGAAGCTATTTTTTAAACACAGATGGGCAGCTCAGGTCCCACAGTCACTGAGAGTTCTAAGGTCAGATGTTAGTTTCTGCTAAGAGTCAGTAGCACCCAAGAAGCTATTTTTTAAACACAGCAATTCTTTGCTTCAGAGGACATGATCTTGCTTAAGAACAATACAAGTCTGCACTGCAAATCCCAGACTGGAACCAGCCCGGCATCCTTATCCATCATGGATCCCTCCTGCACTATCCAGCTTGCTATAGCACACAGTTCAACTGGCAGGTCAGCTTGTACCACACTGAATCTGCTACAGAGTCTTCTCTTCCTCTGGCAGCCTTCTGAGTCACCAGATAAAATAAATTTGAGTTTTTCCAAGTATGCTACGTGCCACATTAAGATCCAAAGAACTCTAACAGGGGCAGGGGCTGTGCAGCTTTCCCAGGAATAGGTGTACAGGTGTACCAATTTCTCCTTTACTAGAGGGATGTTGAGGAATGCACTGGGCCACTGGAACCTCTAGAAACATCACTGATTTGGCAGGCCCCCAGTATTTTTGCAGTCCATACCCCATCCTCCAACACGTGTGTACCCCCTTATTGAAGTGTCTAAGGCACATGCTGCTCCCTGCTCCCCAGTGCAATTAGTATGATATTAGCAAAATAGTGGACTGATATGCGGTTCTGCAGAATGTCCAGTTCCCTGAAGACTAGATTATGATGAGAGGATTAACAAGCCCTAAAGCTATTATGGTGAAGGTGTGCTATAGTCCAAATGACTTTTGATTCTGTCTCTAATGGGTATCAAGAGAGAAAAAGAGTTGACTCAGTGGCAACATACTAAGTACTGGAGTCCATGTTGACCTGCATTAGTAAAGATCTTCCATGTAGCCCACCAGTTGGTACTGGTGCTACTGTTTGGTTAATTTTACAGCAACCTGTGGTCATCTTCTATGATCCATCTGAATTCTGCCGAGTCCAGTCAGGTGAGTTGGGAGATATGACAGGGACTGCTCTCCCTGCCTCTTTCAAGTCTTCAGTTAATCTTTTCAGTTCCTCTAGGAATGCAGTATGGCTTCCAAATTATTATCTTGGCAGAAAAGGTGGTGGCCTCAGGAGACTGCATTTGGCCCTTATTGCCATAATGGCTCCTCCTCCAGAAGTCAGGGGACAAATGGGAGGGTCTTGCATGCCACTAAGTGTATCTATTCCAATTACACACTGAGTCACTGGGGAAATGGACTCCTTAGATCCAGTGACGTAGGCTACAGCTGTGCTTATCACGTAGCTTCTTAGGTCCTTTGATATTAGTGTCAATTCAAGACCCTATATTTAACAGTTTCTGAAATTTCCAAATTTTCCCCTTCCTTAAAGGCTGAATTACCCTTGTAAATGGTCACAAGTCTCTTATGGGGAAGAATCAGAGCTCTGTCTTCTGCATTCACTTACAGAATTGTAGAATTCTTCCGCGAGGAGACCTAGCCTCCTCTCCAGTCTGCCTCCTCCTACCCCTCTTGGCTGCCAGACCAGTACCCAGTGCCAGGACTCACCACAGTGGGAGCAGGGCTCAGAGGGATCCTAGGAGGTAAAGACTGTAATCGAAGGAATTGTCAGACTTCGCTAATAAATACTTTGGGTGTAGAATTTTGAGTCTGTGAACTGACTTAAATCTGGAAAACAGGGGAGAGGACTGTGATTTTCTAGTGTGGTTGGTGGCAGGCCTCTGCTCACTGTTCTTGTTTTCATCACTGTGTGTGTGCGCATACATGTGTTTGTACAAAGCAGCAGCCTAGTCAGCTTCCCATCTCTCTCGCCCCTTGGAACACCACGATCATGCCCCATCACCACAGATCACTGTCGGTCCAGGTACCCCAGTGCTACTCCAGCCTTGCTGCACATTATGCTAATTGCATCCAACTTGCCTCTTGTTGTTAAGTGGGGCTTCCTGGCCTTAGCCATTCGGGGATCCCAACATTCCCTTAATACACAAATCTTGGTTCCATGGCAGCACAGTCACAGCCTCCTGCCTACAGAGGGCACCACCATAACTCATCTCAGTGACTCTTGGGTCCCCTCCACTTACCTGTTGCCTCACGGAAGAAAGTGTCCTTTGAGCTCTCCCAGAGATTTTAATCATATGGAGGAGTCTCAGGCTTTATGGAGTAAATCCATTCTAACAGTACCACCTCTCAGCGTCTTCCTACTCTGTCTTCAGAACTGTGAAAAGAGTTCCAGTGTCTTCTCATCTACTGTAAGCCATCCGTATGCCCATGTTTCTAGGAGTCATCCCAGCATTAAGTTAGGATCGGCTCCAGGTGTCCTTATCAGCTCACTAAATCCTGAGTCTGAGATGAGTGCCCTCATGTCAATCACCATCCCTTCTCTGTCCAACCCTGCCCTGTGGTCTGTCACCACCAAGTTCACATCTATACATATGCAAAGTCCTACAGTTCCCTTGCAGTCTAGTCTGTTGATTCCTAGAATATGGCCTGTTTATGCCTCTCATGCTTTGGTATGTCCTGGCTCTAGAGATCATGAGGGGCAGAGGGGGGAGGATCTTGGGGAGAACAAACAGCATTTTGCCACGTACCTGTTTCAGGTAAGATCAGGACATGGTCTCTATGCAAGTTGATAGGAAAGGAAGGGGGGAACTATTTTCCTCTGGCAATAGGGAGAGGCTTCTTCTGCTGGCCCAGGGGGTCCAAGATTCTCAGACTTAACCACAGAATGTTCTCATTCCAGGTGTCATGGTCCCACTCTTACCCACTAGGACTCTGTTTTTGACAAAGGAGATATGTTGAGGCTGAACATCTAATCTCTGCAAATCTGCCACATGTAAAAATCATGTGCTGGGCCTGCTTTTTGGCACAGTCCACCCTGCAGTTGCAGGAGATGGAAGTCTTCCTTTAAAATGCCAGGGAGTCTTAACACTTTGAAAACATGCTTCAAACTGGCAATTAGATGCCTTGATTTAATTTTCTTTTTGCAAGACCTCAAATGCCTCCCAGAATAACCATTTCACACTGCCACCTTTTTAGTAATCATTGCCCCTATTAATCAAATGCTGTGGTCCCTGACCTTCCCGTGTCTTGTGCCTTACCACAGTCTACTGCAGGTGCCAGCCTTCCAGATGGTGATGCCACCAGATGGCAGGGATTATTGCCAGCCCGTTTATCACCAGCAAGGGCCTTTTGTCACACAGGTGGGTGTCAAGAACTATGAGCATTAAAATACTCTAGTTGTAAGCTAACAACTTAGCCTGACACATTTCATGGATGCTGGCAGAAGACAGAGTAGGGCATGTGGTCTGTAACAGAGACTCATGGAGACCTGTCTCCAACAGAAGGCATTCCAACTTCAAAGTCTTAGACTCCTCTGTCTAAGGTCGGCTGGTCTCCAATTTTTCTAGCTCAAGGTCCCTAGAAAACAAAACCTGAGACAAAGTTTATGCCTTAAAGTTTTATGAGAAATACAACTTCAGGGCACTGAAAATGTGGAGGGGTAGGGAAAGGAAGCAAGGTAGGAATGGAGAGAAAATATGCGCTGCTCTATCAAGCTGGCCATGGTATCACAAACAAAACCAAGCAAATGTAAAGCAGTGAGTTTTTCAGTTGTGTACGACGGGCTGTCCTGCCTTAGAACAATTGTTGTGGGGAGGAAGGGACAGGTTGAAGCTGCCAATTCCATTCCACAGGGACATTCAGTATCTCTTCCCAGTTGGTGCGCCGGCCTCTTGGGAAGCAACTTAGGACACTCTGCATCTGACACTGGCTGTGGTTGGAAGATCCACACCTCTGTGTCCTCTCCTACCTCTGATTCTCAGGATGTGCCACTTCTGTTTTCTCATGGACCCAAGAGGAATAACAACTATATTGCCTAGTTTGAAAGATTGCTTTGAGAGAGGAAAGAAATTTGAAAGAGCCTAAGTGCTGTAGAAAAGCCAGTTATTATTTATTTCAAGATTTCTTGAACTTGAATCAGAGGAGGAAGAGGGAGGACGTGAACAGGACTTTGCAGCCCAGGTAGGAGGTACCTGGATAAGGGCCCAGGAAGGGCTTCTCAGGTACAGCATCTGGTGGGAGCAAAGGAGAGAGATGTGAGTTGGTATGAAGCAGGGCTTGGCAAACGTGGCCCAAGGGCCAAAAGCTGGCTCTCCACCTCTTTTCATAAAAACATTGTATTGGAACATAGCCACACACACTCATTTATGTGTTGTCTTTGGCTGTTTTTATACCACGGTAGCAGAAATGAGTAGTTGCCTCAGAGCCCATATAGCCTGCAAAAGCCTGAAATAGTTACTCTCTGGACCCTTACAAACCCTTGATTTAAAAGAAAATACCAAGTATAAGATGATGTAGCTAATTAATCCATGTGAATTGCCTTTCTCTGTTCATCTACTTTGTCTCACAAAGAATTGATGGCAAAATTCATAAATACTGATTAGATGTCTTACTCTTTAGAAAGGTATTTGAGACCATGATTTACCAAATAGTTAATCCAGACATGTTTATAAATTTAAAATTATGACTGTAATCAACAAAGAATTGGAGGTGGTTTATTCTTTCCCCTTAACACTAACCTTATTAATAACTGAGAAACTGTATTATACATAATTGGGTATAGGATCAACTATTTGAAATCTGATTATTCTAGAAAATCTGGATTGATTAGGACACAGATTTACAGAAACTCTTAAAAAAAGAAACCCATAAACTATACAATACAAAGACTGTGTTTCTACAGACCTTGAGCTCAAGTGTGAAATATTTCCTAGATTCCTTGAGAGGAGAAATCATATCTTATGTGACTTGGAATCCCAAATCTCTGGCAAAATGTCTGGCAAATAGAAGGAATTTAATAAAAGCTTGCTGAATAAATGAAGTGTTTGGAATAGTGCTTGGCACAGGGCATGTTCTTGGTAAATGTTTGTTGAATTATCTGGCAAAATTATTCATTCATTCATTCAAGTGAGAAGTGTCAGGCCACGGAACACAGACCATTGCTAGACCCAGGCTGAAGATCTTTGTAGGGTACACACAAATAATTTAAAATCTCCATCTCATTTATTGGTCAGAGTGTTGGACAGCCATTGGTTGTCCCCAGATACTGGATGAGCTACCCAATCAATGCTATCTAACAAGAACAGCCATGTGGCAAAGATAGAGAGCTCAGTTGGGAGGGGACTCATGGCTATGCTGCTTTAAGGCCAATTAACTTGACATCTTCCAGTAAATCTAAATGAAATGCATTCTTGTGAATTCTAATTTTAAGCGAGTCTAATTGAACTTGAGAGAGAAGCTACTGTTTAGTGAGTAAAATGAAAATGGAGTAATTGAACATTTTTTTCAGAATTGTATTTGAAATGTGCTCCATCAAATGTTGTTTCAGAACCCAAATGACCAGCTGCACATGGTTAATATTTGGAAAGGAAGGAGTACTGAATGTCAGCCTGTAGCCACTACGAGGGAAAATGCAACAGCCAGCTATTCAGTTATTTGACGTGGGCTCTACTTAGCATTCAAAGAAATTTTTTAAGTTGGAAGTTAAATAATGTGGTCAACAGAATAGGAATGAGTCTGCATGACTGAAAAATAAAAACTAAAATTCTTCCCCACTGCCATCTCTGCCTCTCCCTAACATATACAAAAAGGGAGGAGCCCTATTGATTTGTATTGTAGACATTCTGATGGGCTTAACCAATGGATTGCACATTAAAAGGTTGAGTCCTTTATTCAATAACTGTTTATTGAAAGTCTATAGTGTTCCAGGCACTATAGATAGTACTGGTGGGTATGATTGAGATAGATGATTGAACACAGACTCTATGTCCTCAAGGAACTTTCTGTTCAGTAAGTGAGATGAGACTAGAGAATAAATCAGTATAGAAAAAGTAAATGTGGTGCATATCATGAGGGCAAGTGTTGAGTGCTTCTGACTGTGGAAACAAAGAACCCCTCTTAGGGGAGCTGGTATTTCAGCCACCAATATTTGCAGGGAGAAAATAAAGCATGGGACCTGTTTGGAAGATGATGAGGCATTTAATGGGGCGAGGTGAAACATTCATGGAATAAGATAGTATGAAACAAGATGGATGTTGTGCAATTATGGAAGGCCTTAATGGTTTTATACTTTCTTGCTTAGGAAGCCTCCAAGAAGAGCAGGGGTTTGATCAGAAATAGGAAACAAAAATATAGCTGTAACACTTAGCTTCACAGGAGAAATGAGACTGAAAACCACAGTAAAATGCCACCTCATACCCACCAGTACAGCTACTATTTATATTAAAAACAACAATAACAACAAAAAATGGAAAATAACAAGTGTTGACAAGGATATGGAAAAATGAGCTCTTCTGCACTTTTGGTGGGAATATAAAATGGTGCAACTACAGCTAACACTGATGTATAATATATAGGAAAGTTAAGAGTAAATCCTAGGAGTTCTCATCACAATGAGAACATTTTTTTCTTCATTCTTTTTTCTTTCTTTTTTTATTGTATCTATGTAAGAAAATGGATGTTAGATGAACCTATTGTGATAATCATTTTATAATATATGTAAATCAAGCCATCCTGCTCTACACCTTGAGCTTACACAGTGAAGTATGTTAATTATTTCTTAATAAATCTAGAAAAACATAGTGAAACCACTATGGAGCTTCCTCAAAAAATTAAAAATTGAATTACCACATTAAAAATTGAATTACCATATACGCCTACTTCTGCGTATATAACCAAAAGAATTGAAAGCAGGGCTTGAAGAGATATTTGTACTCCTGTGTTCATAGCATCACTATTCACAATAGCCAAGAGGGGGAAGCAATCAAAATGTCCATTGATGAATGAATGGAGAAAACAATGGTATTATACATACAACAAAACATTATTCAGCCTTAAAAGGTCAGGAAATCCTGTCACATTATATAACATGGCTGAACCTTGACGACTTTTTGTTAAGGAAATAAGCCAGTCACAATAAGACAAATCCTGTGTGATTCTACTTACAAGATTTCTACAGTAGCCAAATTCATAGAAACAGGAAGTAGAACAGTGGTTACCAGGGATTGGAGCAGTGGGGGAAAGGGGAGAGTTGTGTAATGGGGATAGAGCTAGATATGCAAGATGAAAAAGTTCTGGAGATCTTTTTCACAACAATGTGAATGTGTGTAATATTACTGAATATGTGTACACTTAAAAATGGTTAAGATGGTAAATTTTACATTACGTATTTTTTACCACAATAGAAAAAAGAATATGGATGTAGCTTTGTAGGGTAAATGGGACTGGGGGTGGAAGGGAGAGGAAATGTGACGTCAGTCTGGAGGCTGCTGCTTTGGCCTCTGCGAGGTGACTAGGGCAGGACAGCAGGAGAGGTGAGAGGTGAAGGGCACACTTTGCCGGATCTGCACTGGCTGGTGCTGGGTTGAGGTAACAGGAGTCAGAGGTGCCTTGGAGGTTCCCCTCCTGTGCTGCCTGAGAAACTGGTGGAGCCTTTCCCAGAAGTAGGGACCTGTGTGGGGAAATGAGGAGTTTGGGTTTGGATTAATTCTGACTGTAGCTTGTGGTCGATTGTGCTGGAGCCACTCTGGTTACCCTCTTTTAAGAGCTGTTGAAAACTATTTTTTTTTTTTTTTTTACATTTTCTCTCTTTTCTTCGCGTTTGATCTTCAGCTTCTTAGTTGGCCTTTCTCAATGATTGATTCCTACCTCTTCAAATTAAGGGTGGGCTGCACATTGTAGAATGTGGATGTCAGATAAATTCTTTCACCAAATCCCTCAATGTGAAATTAAATGTGAGGTTTCCTTTCTTTCTCTTTTATTCTTTTTTTTTTCTTTTTAAAAATGTCCCATCCCTTTCATTAGAAACTTTATTTCCAAACTGGTCAGAGGCACACAATACCCTTCCCTTATTTCCATGGTGTCTCATCCGTCTAAGCTGGAAGCAGCCTCAGAGGTGAGCTTCTTTCTGTACCTCAGGCATTTCACAGGGACCAGCGGTTTACAAATGTATTCATGTCTGTGTGCTATAAGGTCACCACCTCCAGATTCCCAGAGTGGTGGCAGTAGCAGATTCGTAATTCCAAATCTATGTTTTCACAGCCGAGAGAATTCTGTTGAGGATGGAAAAGGAGAGCAGTGAAATTGCCTGATGTCACCCAGGCAGGGAATGGTCTACACAGATCATCACCTATTTGAGAATTGCAAAGGCTCTTTTTAATGTTTGTGGCACCAGGGGTTTATTTCCCAAGAACAGAACTTGGGGTTGTAATGGGATGCAATTTTGTGGGCTTTATCGTGTCACCTGTGTCAGAAGGAATTTTTATTACTGATATTTGTGGGCAAATGGTTGTGAATGCTGAAGTGAAGTTGAGCTTTGTCTAACACATTGCATAAATATCTCAGCCCTGCAAGGCTCAAATTCTTAGCAAATTCACCTCGGGCTTTGGAGAACAGGTTACATCTTGAGACCAGTGTTTTAAAAACTATGTTTGATTGTAAGAAACTGTAAATAACTTGTTTTTGAAATTACAAATATAATACATTTTCATTATAGAAATTTTGTACAATATAGATAAATAAAAATAACCCAAATTCCCACCACCTGGGAATAACTCCTGTTTTTAGCATTGTGTCTTTATGCTAGTATTGTGTGTTGGTGGGGGGGAGTGGGGGAGGGTATCTGTGTGTGCATGTGTGTGTGTGTATTTTTAATGGGGCCATACTGTGTATATTGGCTTGCAATTTGATTTTTTCCATTAATATAGCAAGTGTGTCTTTCCATATGATTGAATTTTCTCTTTTAATATCTTTTTTAATTTTAAAGAGTATATGTAGTTTTTATTTCATAAACCCTTGCTGGACCTAAGATTGCTTCCATTTTGCTCTATTGGTTTACACCTGTTCTCCCCTGGCTCAATGACTAATAGCATTTCTTTTTATCTCAAAAGTGCCCTAGTTTGGGTAACAAAGAATATGGCCACCCTAAAAAATAATTAAGAGAAACTGAAAACAGTGTTATAAGTTAATTTTCATGCATATCTCTTCATATTTCTTTAGCATAAACCCTTTAAAAATAGAATGTCCATGTCAAATGGCACACACTTTTAGAGGCACTGGATGTATATCAACAAATTGCCTTTGAAATGTTAAAAAGAACCCTATAACTTTGGCCAGCACTAATCTGCCTGCTAAATATACATGTATGTCTCTAGATATGTACTTTCTGTTGACCTTTTCAAAGTCATTTTGATCTTTACCAAGTAGGAAATAAGCATAGATACTGTGGAATATGAGGTGTTGGGAGTGGAGGGAGGAAGAGAGAAAGTGTAGAAAACCTTGGAGGTACATGGAGAATAGAGAGGTTGTAATCCCACAGCTATATGGTGGTGAGCAAGCTGTTTTCAGGGCCTTGATGTTAGTCATCATTATCATCGAAGGGCAGCTCCATCTACAGAGCGCTGAACACTATTGATAAAGTATTTCCTTCTTAAAGCAACTCTGCAAATAAGTATTATTCTATAGAAGAGGAATTTGAGTTGTTGAACAAGTACAGAGATGTTGAGTCAGTACACACAGCTAGTAAGCTGCAGAACTGGCCCTGGAACCCAGGGTGTGCTGCCTCCAACACCTGATTTCCTTCCATTTAGCTGTACTTCCTCTCTTGGTTCTCTTATGACCCTGATAATCTAGATTTCCTCAGTTTTTTCCATCAAACACAAAATATGGACAAGGAGAGAGGTTGATAAAGGGAGCCCAAGGTCCAAGCTCCCTGTGCTGGGAGGTTGCTGTGCACAGTTCTCTCTAGGCAAACTCAAAAACCCACTGCACTTTAAGGGCTACCAGAACATCTTTATAGGTTGCTAGCATAGAACAACTTTCTTGTTAACTCTTTAATAGTCTAATAAAGAGGCAAGATGATGGGGAGAGAAAGTGCTGAGGTCATTGTTTGGCTTCCTTCATTATATGGTTCAATTATTCTCCCATTAGAGGGCAAATTGATTGGTAGAACAGACAGAACAGAGGCCATCGGGGGAAAAAAATTCAAATATGCCTTTGGAAATTACAAGCAAACATTTATGAGACTCAGACTTCACAACAGGTTGAAGATTTTGAAGCAGAGCATTAACTGGATTTATGTGAGGAGTAATATAACATTGACTTATTTTATTGCATTTTGATGAAATATCTCCCATGGAAAATTATCCTCCATTTACCGTCATTTTCAAGTTAAATATTATATTAGAAAGGAGCCACTGAATTGGGATGTACAGAAAATGTTCTAAATGGGACCCTGATATGGGGCAAAGTTGAAGGGAAACAATAAAATAGAAGTCAGGTTTTCTTTGGATGCAGTTCCTATCCAAAGGCCTTCATGCCACTGCTCAGCCTTGGATAAGAACACTGTACCCCCATGTCCCAGCGGCAGCTTGCCCTCCCCAGGCCTTGCTCGTGACCCTGTCAGGAAGTGCTTCCCTGCAGAGGAAAGCTTGTAATTACAGAATGTGGGCCAAGGGAGACAGTCTCCTCTAAACCCCCTCGTGCACAGAGAAGGGAAGCTGAGCATGTCTCTAGACAGACGACTTGCAGCTCCTTCTCCTGGTGTTGTTTATGATTCTGTGATTTATAAGGTATATATTTTTGGTCATTCAGACGATTGACAATTTGTCTTCCACTTATCTATGGTCTTCATCCACAGTTCCTGGTTCACAGCTCCCAACACCTTGGGAATTTCTTAAATGTTGAGAGTGGTAAATGTGTCTTTTGTTCTGTTAACAAGGTGACTTTTGGGCCCCACCCAAGGTTGGGGGCTGGTTTCCAGGAGAGCCAACCCTGTAGTGAGAGTAATGGATCACTTCCTCCCCGGACCTCTGGGGAGGGGAGAGGGGCTGGAGAGTGACCCGGTTACCAAGGCCAGTGATCCAATCAGCCATGCCTACATAATGAAGCCTTCATCAACCCATAAGGACGGGCTCAGAGAGCTTCTGGGTTGGTGAACATGTTCTGACGTGGGAGAGTGGCACCCTTGGAAAGAGCAGGGAAGCTCTGCACCCTTCCTTGAATACCTTGTCCTCTGCATCTCTTCCGCTGGTTGTTCTCAGTTATATCCTTTTATAATAAACTGGTAATCTAGTAAAGTAAAATGTTCTGAGTTCTGTGAGCCACTCAGCAGATTAATCAAACTGAAGGAGGAAGCTGTGAGAAAGTCTGATTTATAGCCCTTCAGTCAGAAATACAGGTAACAACCTAGACTTGGGACTGGCATCTGAAGTGGGGAGGAGCAGTCTTGTAGGAATCTGATAATATCTCTGGGTAGATGATGTGAGAATTCAGTTGAACTCTTAGACACCTTGCTGGTATCTGTGACTTGCATGTTGGTGTGGGGACCCAGCCCCCAAATGTTGGAATTGGATCCAGAACATATTTATTGATTTTCCTTAAACAATGATTCTGCATTGACCTTTGCCAGTGAACCAACCAAGTGGGAGTCAGTGCTCAGTCCTTTTTCCTGCTCATATGCCTCTATTTGTGGCCTGGCAATTAGCTGATTAAGACCTTCATATTTGATTTAAGTCCTTTTCTTCCTCTTAGAGTAATGGATTCAAGGATTTCTGTTCACTCATTTTGTCCTAGTATCCATAGGTTTTTATATTCACTGTATCTCTGGTGCCCCTAAACTCCTCATTAATAAGATGTCTCTGGCATGCCTTTCCCTCCCAAGATCCAGAATCACAGATCAATCCTTTTTAAAAAAAAAAAAAAATTCACTGTATTTCCTTGGGTGAGACATAGAATGGAATTGCACAGATAGATACGTGGTGGCTTTTAGGGGCAGACATGTAGCTCCGGTGACAGCAGGACAGTTCCAAAATGGGGCAGGATCTTTTATGCATGGCATTTATTCATTTTTATGTTTTTGTTATAATGATTATTTTACCAATGTCTGTATCTAAACCAAGAGTATCACAATTTTTATTCTGCTACCTTTATTTGAGCTGCCAACTTCCTCCTGTTATTCATGTGCAACATCCTTATAAGCAGATGTGACAAGCGATACTGCATATTACCACATTCATCTACATATTCTGGTAATCTGTTGCTGTATAACATACCACTCTGAAACTCAAGGCCTTAACACAACCATGATTTGTTATTTCTCCTGAGTCTACAGCTTGAGCAGGGCTTGGCTGGCTATTTTTCTGCCCCTTCATGGAGCCACTGCTTTTAGCCAGCAGCGGTCAGATGGCAATGTGGGGAGGTCTCACGTGTCTGGTGCTGCAGGCTCCTCCGTGTGTCTTCTCCATGGGCTAGCTTGGCCTTCCGCACAGCACGGTGGTCTCAGTATAGTTGGGTTTCTTAGAGGATGGCTAGCTTCCAAGAGCACAAAAGTGGAAGTTGCCAGTCCTTCTTAGGGCTTCTGCCTAGAGTTGGCACAACATCACTTCTGTATATTGTATTGATCAGAACAAGTAAGAGGCTAGACCAGATGTAAAGGGAGGGAAAGTAGGCTGTAAGTTTGAATGAGGTACAACAGTGGTCATATTTGGAAACTAACACATATATTGATGTATACTCCTGCTCAGAATCTTTGGAAACACCAGTATTTTGACACCAAGCTGTGAACATCTTTTGGAGGCCAGCCAACCTATATTTTCAAGGCTCCCAATTTTATCACCCCAGATTTCTTATTATAAGTAGTTTATGAATCAGATAGAATCAAAACAGTTTATGACACTGCTTGTTTCTCCTCCAGTGTTTTATTTTGCTTTAACAGAATTGAACCTTGTCCACATGCCCTGTAAGAAGAAATAGTGTTAAGTGCTTAGTGACTGTTTAAACTAACCTACAGAGTTTTCTTAACATACAACATTTAGTTTGCAAGAACATCCCGACATGGTGCATGGCAGTATTTGAAAGCTCAGACTTAGGAAACAGATTGACTGAGTTTGAATATGAACCCTGTCACATGTGAGCTGTATGACTTTGAGTAACTTTCTTAAGCTCTTTGTGACTCCATTTCTTTATCTATAAAAAAAGGACATAATAATACAACCATATAGGGTTGTTATAAAGAGTGTGGGCAGAGCAGTGGTAGACATATAAGTAGCATACAGGATGTGCCAACTGTTGCCATTGTTATGATACAGGTTGATCAGCATTGGACATTCAGGGCAGGACATGCATGGGACATTGGAGCAGCCAAGGTACAAGGTCAGCTCTCAGGCATCAGTGGAACAGCATGGGTTCTGGCCAACACCTATGTCTGTCCCCTTTGCCCCATCTAGCTCACTGGCAGGTGCATGGCCCAAATGTCAGGAGTCTGGGCTGCCCTCTATGTTGCTGTCATTTCCATGTAGTGATGGGTTGCTGCTGTATCCCTTCCAGAAGTCTCTTCCATTGCTCAGGCTGCTGTTGGCAGGTCTCATGGGTACAGGACTAATGTCAGTCCCTTGGTGTTATACCAGAGCCCAGTAACAGGCTGGCACATGGCGTGCAGAAAGATATCAAACCCTTGGCCATTGCTGGCAGTGCTTTACTGCAGGATCTGCTTGCTGTTCAGTCTTTTCCTCCATCGGGTAACACCAAGGCTCCAGAGTGCATCCAAAAATCACCTGAATTCTAGCCCTGCTTTCTCTCCCAGGGCATGCAGCACAAGCCTCAAAAGGGCCTTGTGGTTCTGGAGAGCTGCTTCCTAGCACAGGAGTTACATACAGCCTAGCTGGGTACTTTGGTCAGAGGCTACTGCAAAATTTGCAGATTGGAGGTGGCTGGGTAAATGCTGTCTGGGGAATGCAAATAGTACAGTAGCTGCCCTCTTCTTAGTCAATGGATCAGAGTGTAGGAGTTTTTCCTGACCTTGATGGGAATGTCTCCACCCAGACCCACACGCTTAACCCCAAGGAGCTGAGTAAATGATGCAGGCCTTTGATCGTCTCTGAGTTAATGACCCATGTTCAGTCCCTTAGGCTGCTCTCTGACACTAAGAGTGTGCCGTGAGTGCTGTTTCACCTTCACTCATGATCACCGGTGTGTTGCACTAGTTACAGGCATGTGGCCAGCTCCAGAGGCCTATATTCCAGTGAGCATGCCTGTGGCCATTTGCAGGATGTTAACATGTCTCTGGGGCTGCATGGTAGAGAGGATTCTATGTCTTACTTATCCAGCTGTTTAGCAGACTAGAAACTTTGACAGCAAGTTTTCTGCTTTAAAAGAGGCAAAAAGTGCTGGCTAAACCACTTAAAAATATTTCAGAAGGCATTGATGAGCAGGCAAAAAGTAAAGAAGCTTAGAGTCCACAGACTAACTGAAGTGGGAAGCAGACAAGGGGTTGTGACCCCCGTATGGACATTTACCAGATTAGGTGAAGTTGACCACTGGTTTGTAAAATGGGAGACAGACAGAAAAGGCCCAAATGGGAAGTCCAATTGGTCTATCCAAAATGAGAATTCTAATGAGAGACTCTGACAGTTCCAATCTGCATTAAGTGAGGAACCCAAATACCTCTACCACCTGAGTAGGATGGAGTAGAAACAAGCCTCAGGGGATGGCAAGGAACATGGATGTCTCAAATCTTGATTTGGGACAGAAGGGAAACATATTCACCCAAGTGTGCATACTGAATGCTCTCACATCGGTGTGTAGCCTGAACTCACATTGTACCAATGGCTTGAAAAAATCTCAGGTGGAAAATTGAGTTTCAAGCTGAAGTCCAGGTTGGCTATGTCTCAGGTACCTGGCAGAAGGGAACACCTTCTCTGGAGGAATTCACCTGTAACCCAGCCATCAAGGAATTCTCACAGAGAGTGTTCTGGGAAAAAATGAGCTTATACTTGGGGGGGAAAAAAAATGACAAAACCACATGTGGAAGAAAAGCACTAAAAGTGAGATCCTGAAACAAAATGGGCAGCTAAAGCATAGCCACGGTGACTTCAGACAGCGGCATTATGGGGCATCGATTGTAAAATAATAAGTTTAAAATAATAAAGTGACAAAAAATACAAAAGGAACATGGGATTTGAAATGATCAGGCAGATTTGACAAAGAACCAAATAAAAGTTTTTGAGATGAAAATTAGCCAGAAGTTAACTATCATATTTAACAGATTTAACAGCCAATTAGACATAGCTGAAAAGAAGTTAGTCAGCTGGAATAAATTTAAAGAAATTATTCACAATGCAGTCCAGAGAGGTGAAGAGATGGAGAAATGAGAAGTTAGGAACCATGGGGCATAGAGTGAGAATTTCAGAAGGAGAAAAGGGAATATTAGTAAAGAGGTACTACTGAAAAATATAATGGCTGAGACTTTGCCAAAACTGATTAAATTAAGCAGATTCAGGAAATTCATTAAATCTCAAGAAGGTCAAATAAAAACACCCATACCTAGACACATCCAGTAACAATGTAATACCAAAGACAAATAAAATAAAAACAGCTAGAGGAAAAAAAATGTAACTTTCTAAAAATCAGCCCATTTTTAGGTCCTATTTGCTTTCCATATTGGCCAGCAGGGAAACTGAAGAATAAGTGGATAAATTATTTCTCTCTTTTGGCCTTTCTTGATTGTGTGGCTAATTTCATAATTTTCCCAGAGGACTTTTGATGAGCATTTTATGGTGCTCCATGGACTTGACTTTCGCTAATCACGGTGACATGAATGTCTGGGCGAGGGGCACGTTTATTTGAATCAGTAGTCATTAAGAGCATTGTTACTGGGTGGATCAAATCCTCATTCTAATTATTTGCATGTCCTCTCTTCATATGTGTACTACGATACAAGAAATTTTGCCATGTTAGGAGTGCTATATATTTCATCAATTTTTAATACAAATATAAGCCTAATCTGTAACTGGAAACTGAAAAGCTACTTCAGAGGGTAGAAAAGGCTCAGACCCAAATTCCCTTTGGACATAGGCCCAGGAGTGTGGAGGCAGGGGGTTAGCCCTAGGGCTGAATGTCTTCACACGTGGTCCCCTAGATGCCTTGATTATAGGTGTCTGTCTGTCTTTGCTCTCTCCTGCTTTCTGTCCCTCCCAACCAGCAAGCCTAGCTCACGGGGGTGCAGGGCCGTCCCTCCAGCTCAGAGGAACCAAAGGAATGCATCCTAAGAGGGAGAGAGAGAGGGAAATGGAAGGTTGCAGGGGAAGGAGGCAGCCTATTAATGCTTGTATACTTTTCTTTGCTTCACCCAAACTTTGGAGGCAGCCAGGAGACAGAAAGGAAGGAGAGAAGAGGGCATTGTAAGGAAAAACGCACTGAGAATTGGATATTTTTCATAATGTGAAGAAATATAGTTTTCAAGCCAAATCTTGCTTCTCCTTGGAAATCTCTGCATTCAGACTGAAGGGTTTTTAATATTTATCATATATTTAATGGACTTCTATTACATTCCAGGCACTATTCCAGACAATAGGGGGGTATCATAGTGAAAAAGATAGACAACAGTTCCGACCTCACGGAGCTGACAGTCTAGTGGCGGAGCCCGAGCACAAGCAGATAGAATATAGAGTTGGCCAGTTACTGGTAAATGCTGCAGAGAAGAATGCATGAAGAGAAACAGGAGTGGAGAGGCTGGAGGAGGAAGGGTGGCTGTTCTCAGGATGTTCAGGGGAGGCCCCAGAGGCAAGTTGCCATGAGCAGAGGCCTGCTGGAGGTGAGGGAGCGTGGTTTTACGGTGGGGGGTTTACTTCCACAGGCCACGTAGCCCCTCTTCAGCCAAGGAGGAGCTGCCCGGAGGGCAGGCCCCCAGCTCCAGGATGTTTGGGGAGGTCCCAAACATCCACCCCAGGGTAGGAAAGTGGACACAGAGGTGTGAGGGCTGGGAAGGCCTGTGAAGGGCCAGGACCCTGAAAACCAGGCCCTTGAACTGAATTCGTAACTGAGCGCCAGCTCAAGTGTGAACTGCAGCTAGACGGAACTGCTGTAATTTGCGAACCTTGAACCAACCTGAGCCCCAAATTAATCTTTTTTTTCTATTGAGCTGAGCACCCAACCAAGGATTTTTCAAAAGAGCAACACCTAGTAAGTCAGTTTGAACCAGAACCAAGCCTATTCATTTTCTAGAAGTATTGAACTACAACAATATGGGAATATTAAAGTATCTTTCAAACTAAACCAGAATTGAACTGATCATTCACAAGTGTCTGGCTTGAGATGGAAAAAAATCTTTTTGGAGAGCCAATTCTGTGTATATTAAATGTCTGAGAGCCAGCCTTCTTCACCACTAAATTATACTGCCCTGTGGCCTCTTTTTAAATTATAATCCTGGGCTTAATTCTTGTATTTGACTTTTCATTGTTACATTTTGTTTGCCCGCTTATTCAATATTTTCTTGATGGTGGAAGCCACATTTTGTACTGCACAGAGATCTTAGCGCAATTCCTGGCACACGACAGGTGTGCGGGTGGGTCCGTGTGTGTGTGGTGCGTGAGGAGGGGTGGGCTAGTGGCACAAAACGACCAAGAGCTTGAAACTTATTTTGCAAGCCAGAGGAAGCCCTGGAAGGATTTTAAGCAGGGGATGAGGAGCCCATATTTGACTTTTTGGTAGATCACACTGTGAGGCAGCGGTGTGGAGAAGGGGGAGGAATGGAGGCAGGGGATTGGCTAAGAAGTGGTTCTAGTCATCTGGTGAGAAGGGGTAAAAGCAGTGGTGGGGTGTGGGCCCTGACGTCAGAAAATGTCTAGATTGGAGTGCTGGCTTCACATTTCCTTGCTTTGTGATGTGGGACAAGCCACACAGCTTCTCTGTGCCTCCGTCCTCTCCCCTGTGGAATGTGGAGGCTAATAATTCTTACTCTGTTTGTGTTTATGAAGTTTCCATGACATATTATGGGTAAAATATAGAGCACTTGAAACAGTACCTGACAACAGTAAGCACTCAATTATCACTAGCGGGCATGAAGAGAAAGTGATAATAAATAGGAGGTACATGCAGGCAGTAGAATCAACAAGATGGATATAGGGAAGGGTGAGGAGGAGGAGTTAGGATGAGTCTGAAGTTTCTGATATGGGCAGTTAAGTAGATGGTGGCCACATGAGTGTAGGGAATTTGTGAGAGGAACCAGTTTGGAAAGACAAAATTTGAACATGTTGAGTGGGAGGGAGGTAACTTGACCTCCCAGGTCTGAGTATCAGCAGAGCAGTCTAGGCTGTAACTAGATACAGACATGAGAGTCATTTGTAGAGACCTTGGGTGTGTCAAATTCACCAAGGAGAGGATGTGAAGTGAGAAGACAACATTCAGGGGCAGGTCAATACTTAAGAAGCAAATTAAAGGTGAAGCCACAGAACTGATGGCGAAAGGGTGACTGAAGAGGCAGGGGCAGAAAATCAGGGACAAACAAGGGTCACAGAAGCCCTGCAGAAGGGAATTCCAAGGAGAGAATGATCAACAGTAACATATATGCCACTACTTCCAATCAAATAAGGACTGAAAGTGTTTCTATGGCAACGTGGCATCATTGGCCCTGTAGCTAATGTGGTTTCTCTGGACTTGGGGTGGGGGAGGAAGGTTACAGGTGCTGAGGAGCAGCTGGTGGGTGGAGAGTGGAGAAAACATGAATGGTAGCTCTTTCAAGAATCATAGTCGTAAAGAGGTGAGGCAAGATGCAGGTCATATTAGAGTTACTTTCCCAGAATCAGGTCTCAGATGCTCAGGCTAGGCTGGGGGACATTACAGAAAAGGTACAAATCTTTACCTGGCTGAAATCTCTGCATCCTTCTGGGGAAGCCCTTCCCTGAACGTCCTGTCTCGGGAACTCCTCTCCTAGTTGAACCAATATGACATGAACACATCTGTTGTCTCTCTCTTCTAGGAAAATCCAAGGTCTGTGAGGGCAGGTATCTTCCCTTGTGCCCTCTTCTGTTTCCCCTCACTAAGTGAGGCCAGGCATTAATTCTGTTACTCACTCTGTCACCCAGGGCACCCAGCAGAGAAACTTCCCTCAGGCCTTAATTCCAGATGTGATTTTCCCTGAACAATGAAATCATTTCATCACATAAGATACTATGCTTTATTTCCCTCTGATCATATTCCTGTCTTTGAGGACCTGAGTTCAATTTGCATCCCATTTTAGCAGATGATAGCACATTCAGGAACATGTGTTTGTGTAAATTCATTCAGCACATCCCTAGCTTCAGCCTATTTTTCTTCTGTTTTCCATTCCCCTGATTTCCTCATCCCCTAATATTTATTTTCTTACCCTTTATCATTCCCTAATATTTATTTTCTTATCCTGTATCTAATTTCTTATTCATTTTCCAAGCTTCTTCAAATATTTCTTGAAACAAAGTGAGCTTATACATCAATAATGGGATAATAGGATGGTAACTAGAAGAAACTGTGCAATTAGTTCTTGAGACTTAAGAGAAGTGAAATGGGGAAGAGGGGATGTGATCCACAGCTCTTTTGGGTTCCCAAGAGATTATAGCCTTGTTGGAGATAAATCAGACACTAGGAAGAGAATAATAACCATAATATAATATAAGAATACAAGAGCATGTCACTATAAATGGCTCAAGTGAGGAGGTATATGGGTATCAGAAAGATCATCATATGTGATTGGAGGATCACATCACATATGTTCTAGAAGACTTCATGGAGGACGGGACAAACAGCCTTGAAGAAGGAATTGCATCTGAATACCACAAATAACCTCACATTAGCTGGGAAAGAGCTGAGAATGGCAGTAGCCGTGGAGCCAGGTGGCTGGACATCTGGATCAACCTCTGCTGGGAAGGAGGCTCCAGCTGGAATTAGGGTGCTTGGCCACATAGGTCTGTTTGTGGACCTCCATTTGGAAGCTGCCAGGTGGGTCTCGGCCAAGGTCAGAACGGGACGGTACCTGTTCTCTCTTGCTTGGTTGCTTGACCTGCCTTTCCTGGCCAAGCTTTTGGGTTAAGCATGTTCATCCCTGCCTGTTCTGATCTGCTTTCTTTTCTGACCTCTGTCAGTAGAGGGGCCAGGCTGGACTGAAATTCTCCTTAAGGGGCACAGAGCACACCTTCCTTGCCGACTCATCAGTCAGCAATAAATGGAACTTCTTGACAGTTTTAAATTTCCTGCCAGGGAGCAGCTGGTGAGTGTTCCTCCAGAGAAGCAGTCTTGGAGAAGTTTTATCAGTATCTGGCTGGAGAATACATTTTCTCTCTCTCCTCCCCTCCCTACCTTTACCCCACCTCCCCCTTCCCCTCCCCTGTCCATCTTATCTTTTAAAGACTTTGCTCCTCTTCTGTCCCTAGACACTGAAAATTAATCTGGGGACAAGGGAAAGCTTTCTCTGCACAGCCTACTGAGTTACTCATTACAGTCTTTAAGATTCAAAGAGCAGCCCTCTTTTTCAAGGTTCTTTTAATGAGCCATTTCAGCATCGGACTTCCAATTTTCACCCCCGCCAGACAGCAGCCCGTGAGAAGGCCTGGGAAACCAGTCTTGCTTCCAGAGACTTGCCGCTGTTGGGCTGCAGGAGCAATGTAATTATTCCCCATTGGTGATCTATGAAAGTGCAGATGGCGTGCAGGGTCCGGATGCTGTTTTGCTCACCATCTTTCCCCTCACTGAAACATTTTGGTTTATGCTCCTTCATTTCAGAAACCAAGGGTAAGGCCTGGCTCAGCGTGTTTGCTAATCTCTCCTGCTGGACAGGTTAATATCAGAGTACAATGTCATAAATTTCATATATGGAACCTATAATTACTTATTTACCCAGGCATATGAAGACACATTTTAGCCTCCAGCGGGAAAATGTGTTAATCAGAACTCCCTTTCCTGCTGCAGAAAGCACACAGTCCAAAAAATCAGATACCTTAAAGCAAAGGCAGCAGCCTGAAAAATACCCTGGTGATAATTTTATTAGTGATCACCAACAAGGCGGTTAAACAAGTGTAGATGTCATCTTGGGAGGAGATTTTAGGCCTTTGACAAGCTCAGTCAGCCCCTCTACCAAACCCTTTATGCTTTCTCTCCACTTGTACCTGGTCCCGCGTCTGTTTGAGATTAGAAGTATTTCTGACATGCTGTGCAAATATATGCAAATTCGTTGTGAGTTCTTGTCGGCTCCACTTTGCCCACTGTGGCTGGGCTGCCTTTGCTGCGTTGGGCTGCTGGCCTCCTGAAATCGCAGCCATATGGTGTGCACGCCCGGTGCCAGGAGCCATTAGCAGCCTTGATGAATTAGATTAGGGATCGCTGAGGGCTCCACAGTGTTCATGAATAAACCGGAGCTTTCACAGTGTGGAGTAGCACAAGGCAACGTCAAAGGTAGAAGGGAAAAAGCTGACTTGCACTGATTTTTAAAATAGCTGGTTTGGTTTCTGAGGTTTGCACTTGTTTTTTATGCAGCCATGGTAGGAATTTGCTATCTTGACAGGAACAATTCTTTCATCATGTCATTGTTCAGGTGTCTCTTTCAAAGCTGGTGATCACAGCCTGGTGTATGAGTAGTTAGACATAGAGACCTATGTACACATATACATTAAGAGTGTTATCATCAAAAGGTCAACATCTTTTTTGCATATGAATTCCAAATAACCAACATGTGGCTTCTACAATGGGCATCCTCCAAAGCAATTGGAAATTGTCTTTGATTGTCCTGAGGTTGTCTTGGGTCTTCCTGCTCTCCTTTTGTCTGATGTCTTTCCTCTCTTCACTTACCTCCATCCTCTTCTTTGGGGCTGAAGAGTGGGTTCTGGTTAAGGTGGGAGAGGCCAAAGGAAAAAAACATGTGAGCAGCTAGAAGAGAATGTCAAGAACCCACGTGACTACTGCTACCGTCAAACTCAACTCTTCTTAAACCAGCCCTCATTGAAAGCAGAGGATCCTTTACTGGAATCTGAAATCTTACCTTTCTTGAGCATAAATCACTAGATAAACAGTAAAAACATGAATTTTGTACTCCTTTAGAGCTTTTATGTAATTGTCATAACTAATTAAGAATTATAATTACTTCCCACCTTGGAACAAAACTCTAACAATCTATTTTGCGAGCCATAGTCTGGACTGAATATGAATCAATTATTGCTTTTTTTTTTCTTAAGGAATCATTGATACACAATTTTATGAAGGTTTCATGTGAGCAATATTGTGGTTACTACATTCAACCATATTATCGAGTCCCCCACACCCCACCATAGTCACTGTCCATCAGCATAGCAAGATGCTAAAGAGTCACTACTTTTCTGTGCTACACTGTCTTCCCTGTGACCCCCCACACATACCATGTGTGCCAATCATAATGTCGCTGAATCCCCTTCTCCCTCCCTCCCCACCCGCCCTCTACAACCCCTCCCCTTTGTTAACCGCTAGTCCCTTCTTGTAGTCTGTGAGTCTGCTGCTGTTTTGTTTCTTCAGTTTTGATTTATTGTTATTGTTATATTCCACAAATGAGTGAAATCATTTGGTACTTGTCTTTCTCCACCTGGCTTATTCACTAAGCATAATACCCTCTAGCTCCATCCATGTTGTTGCAAATGGTAGGATTTGTTTTCTTCTTATGGCAGAATAATATTCCATTGTGTATATGAACCACATATTCTTTATCCATTCATCTACTGATGGATACTTAGGTTGCTTCCATATCTTGACTACTGTAAATAGTACTGCAGTAAACATAGGGGTACTTATGTCTTTTTGAATCTGGGATCTTCTTTTCTTTGGGTAAATTCCTAGGGTCAAATGGTATTTCTGTTTTTAGTGTTTTGAGGAACCTCCATGTTGCTTTCCACAATGGTTGAACTAGTTTGTTTACATTCCCACCAGACTAAAGGAGGGTTCCTCTTTCTCCACATACTCACCAGCATTTGTTGTTGTTTGTCTTTTGGATGCTCGCCATCCTAACTTGTGTGAGGTGATATCTCATTGTGGTTTTAATTTGCATTTCCCAGATAATTAACGATGAGGAGCATCTTTTCATGTGCCTGTTGGCCATCTGAATTTCTTCTTTGGAGAAGTGTCTGTTCAGACCCTCCACCCATTCTTTAATAGGATTATTTGCTTTTTGGGTGTTGAGGCATGTGAGCTCTTTATATATTTTGGCATATATTTTGTGTGTTGAGGCATGTGAGCTCTTTATATATTCAACCCCTTGTCAGATATGTCATTTACAAATATATTCTCCCATACTGTAGGATGCGTTTTTGTTCTACCGATGGTATCCTTTACTGTACAGAAGCTTTTAGTTTGATGTAGTCCCATTTGTTCATTTTTTCATTTGTTTCCCTTGCCAAGGGCCTCTCCATTGTATGTTTCATTATGGATACTGTGTTTCTCAAAGTTTCTCTCTGTTTCTGGAAGTCCTTCCTGAGGTCTTGAATATTTTTCTGTAGTTCTGTGAGCATGTTTATGATTTTTATTTTGAAATCTTTATCAGGAAGATTGGTGATTTCAGTTTCACTTAGCCTCTTTCTGGTGTTTGTTGTATTTTGGTTTGTATCAGGTTCTTTTGCCATTTCATATTTGTAATGATAACTATGTAATAATAACTTTGTATAGGCGGCACACTCTAGTGCCCAGGAGTTCTACTCTCTGGAGCTGCCCAGCACCTGGAGGGATGGTGGGAGTCACAGGCAAGTAGTGCTAGTGCCTGCCGGGAGGAAAGAGCTCCTTCCTGCTTCCTCCACTGCCAGGGCCAGTGGGCCTAGCGCACAGGGAGGAGCCTGTCTGTCATGACCCTGTAGCTGCTGTAGGTGGGGCCAACCTTTGGCTGGCCTGACACACTGGCAGGGGGAGCAGGTTTGTGAACCAATGCTGGATGGAAAGAGTGGCAGGGTGCGTATTTCAGTGGGGCACCTTGGCACATGTCACCAGCCAGGGGGATGGAGGGCCTAAAGATTCTCAAAGTTCCCAACCTGCTGGGCTGAGTTTTCTGGGATGATTTTGTTCCCATGTCCTTTCTCCTGAGCAGCAAGCTCTGTGTTATCCTTGCCCCTTTACCAGCCCTCTTGCTGTTTGGAAGTCTTTAAAAATGCCCACGTTTCTTTTGTCCTCGAGTGGCCAGTTGTGTGTACTTATTCTCCACAAACAGCTGGAATCTCAGTCTCTCTGAGTATTCTACCTGTCTTAGCTTTCCAAGCTCATTAATCTCCAGAGCACCATGTAATGCAGGTTCATGCTCCCGGAGCAGATCTCCAGGGCTAGGTGTGGTGTTCAGGAGTCCTAGGCTTCTACCCCTTGCTCACTCCATTTCTCTTCCTCTCATTGGTGAGCTAGGGTTGGGGGAGGGCTTGGGTTTGTGGCTTTGCTACTTTACTGTTTTCCGTGAGATCTTCTCTTTATACCAGATGTGGGCTGTCTGTCGCAGTCTTTTTCTGGTTGCTCTTTCAGGGTGAGTTGTATTTGCTTTATTTTGGTATTGTGTATGGTTTTGGGAGGAGGTTTCTGTCTCACTTCTCATGCTGCCATCTTTCCATTACAACCTGAATCACTTCTCGTTGCTACTCACCTTGAAGCTGCCCAAATAAGAAGCACATCTTCACCCCTGCATGTGGAGTGTCTGCTCTAATAACTTACTAATGGTTATTGAGAAACAGGTACCCTGCAAATGTCTAAAAGAGAAGAGATTGTTTTGAAGGGCTCAGCATTATCCAGGGAATATATTAATAAAAATTCCTCTAAACTATGTCCTGTTAAAATGCATAGCTCTTACCTAGAAAATGACCTATATTCTGGGTCCCTAAAATTGGCTCCAACCTGACTTTATCAATTTAGCAGCATCTCTTAGGCTTACTCTTCAATTACAGGTGACACTTGTGTCCAATTTTTCACATTAAACTGATGCATGTTTCTTTAGCAACTGACAGTCTAAAACCATCATTCGTTTCCTCTTGCTGACACATCTAAATATGCATTCCATGCATCTCTTAATTGGCAACAAATGTCTCTCAATGGAACTTTGGTTTCCATTACCTGTGAAGGAAAGAGCAAGCCATTCCCAACTGGTGTCAGTTGATTCCAAGTTGGGCCCTAGTTCTAGAAGCTTTGGGTGGTGATTGCCTCTCTTTTGGGTCCTCAAATACATCTTGTACTTGAAGCCTTCAAGAGAGACCATCTATCCCGTATAGCTCTGACATGCTCATTCAGGTACCCCTTATGCACTCTTAGAATAACTTGTCTCTCCCGATGGGCTCTGACAGAGATTCCCCCCAGACTGACTTTAGGGCTCTCTCATCCTTCTCAATTTTAGCTCTGATAATGACAACTTGTGTGGCCTATTTTCTTTGTATTTCTGCATAAAATAAAATTAAAGAAATCATTTAATGGCACATATAACATTCTAGCACAATTTAAAACATATATATAGTTATTGATTTCATTTGCTGAAATGTTTAAAATAATGTTTTCTTGGTATAAAAGAAAACCAGTTGAAGTGTTCCAAGGGTCCCCTGAAGTGAACTTTGTGTACACTGGCTAAATAGCCTGTATAGTGAGATCACCTCAACATGCCTCTCCACACTTGGTGAAATACTGTCCAGCTGTTTGATATGCTAATAAATAGGTATGTAAATAGGAAATAATTTTATTTATATATTTCCATGAGATATAAATGAGTAAGGAATAATATTATGTAGTGCTCAGCAAAATGTGAGGTGTGGGGCACACCAAGAGTATGCTATACTGGATAAGACCTTAAGGTCTTAGCAGCTGGGAGTCTAAAGATAAGGAAAGATAAGGACAGAAGTCCCTGTCATGCTTCTTGGCAGGGCATAGGTCTCAAGAATAATAGGTAATGTTTCTGAGTGCTTACTGAGATCAGTGCTGCTCTGAGCATTTTATATGTGTTTGTTGATTTCACTGTAGGTACTGAGGACTGGAAAGGTTAAGAATTTGCCCCAGCAGATGAAAGATAGAAAGTCCCAGGGTCAGGGTTTGAATCCTAGTAGTCTGCATGCAATTCTGACACTATCTGGAATTGGATCCAATTTATCAGGTTAAAGACACAGTCCCCTTCAAGCATGCTCTCACGTCAGACACTAGCCCCAAGTGTAGAGGGTCCCAGGCCACCCAAATCTCTGACCAGATGGCTAAAGTTCTGGTGTTCTGATGACCTTCTCAGGTTCAATAATTCACTAGAATAACTCATAGAATTCAGGGAAGCTGTATATGATGATTAAAATCTTATAATGAAGGATACAGTTTAGGACCAGACAAGAGAAGAGATGCATAGGACTGGGAGGGTTGCAAACATGAGGCTTGTGTAAACTCAGCATGTGTCCTCCTGGACAATTAGGAGTCTCCACTGAGACTCTACTGAGCTTTTGGTCCAGAGTTTTGTTGGGGTTTCATTATGCAGAAATGAATGGTTGAATCATTGACCATGCAATTCAATTTAATCTGTGTCCCCACCCCCCACTCCTTCCAGTAAGGAGGTCAGGCTGATATCACTTGGCTCTAAGCCCCAACCTACTAATCACATGTTTGGTCCTTCACATGGCCATTCTCATCCTGAAACTATCAGGAGCCAAGAGCCACCTCATTAAAATAAACTCAGGTGTGATCTGAGGGGACTCATCTTGAATAATGGAGGCATTCCTGTTACTCAGGGGAATCCCAAGGGTTTAAACACTCTCTCCCAGGAGCCAGGGACAAAGGCCAGCCAATTTTTTTTTAAATCTACATTATTAAATACTCAAATGCTTTTATTAAATGCCAAATTCTTTATTATACAGCACAGTCTAACTCAAGAGCCTCATCACACTCAGAAAGGACTCTCATCTCCTTTCTCTCCCTAAGCCTTCCATTAAGCCTATACAGTGTACCCCTGGCTAAACACAAGCATTGCTATGGGGGTCTTGCCTGGCTGGGTGGGTAAGTAGAAGGGCTGCCCTCTGAGAACTGGAGGCTGAATGCTCAGGTCCTATTAAGTTTCCTAATTAGAAGATGAATATTTGCCCTGCAAAGACAGGAAGCTACTCATCTGGGCAGCAAACATTTCCACACATTCAAAGGCCACACCCACCTGCTACAGAGGCTTTTCCCAGAGACCAAATGCAGCATCATGTTAAGTGCAGTAAATATCATATTTCTATGTTATGGCAGGCAGTGGTGGGCTTTTACCTGCTGTCAATGGCTGAGAGCCCAGGAGAGGCCCCTGGTGTACCATTTTACAGACAGAAGTGCTGGTGAAGGAGGTTGGGGTCACAGGCAGCCTGGGACTCAGAGGTGCCTGCTCACAGGTTGTGTCCCCATGGCCCACCAGTCCATGCACCTTGGGTCATGGAACCCGGAGGTCTGCAGGTGCAGGACTGTGGGGCTTGGATGAGCCCTTAAATTCACAGGCTCCTCAGTTTCCCAGGAGCAGGGAGGCAGACATGGAGGGAAGGCCTTCCAGAGACCCAGACTGACCAGGCTGCACAGGCAGGAGGCAGGAATTAGAAGCTGCTGGGGAGGATCAGAGTGGGAAAATTGGAATCTTTCCTGACCACTCCATCTTCTCTTCAGCATGACTAATCCCTTCAAACCTGGCCTCCACCTGCCTCGGGGGAGGTAGTAAGGCTCTCACCCCACTGATGGGGAGTGGGTAATGAGCAGCTTAATACATGCCACCCAGATGCACAAAAATCCCCAAATTTTCTGATTGTTAAAATAGCATATGAGCATTAGAGAGGAAAGGGAAGTACAGAGCAGGAAAAAAATCCCTGAACACTTCTCATTCTATACCTCAAAATAACCACTTGATAAAATTGGAATTTTTTCCATCTATAACAAATGCCACCCTAACCCCAAACACCACACACATGCATCCACATCCACATATGTGTGCACACACACTAGCACATGTAAATATACACACTACCATGTATGTCTACATTTGTGTGTCCACTTTTTGTGCACACATGCATTCACATGTCCCCTCTTATCTGATGGCTTATTGTCTGAATTCAGGAAACAAATAGATTCAAAATGGAGACATACTTTAAGCAGATTTGAAGAATTTACTTACGTGTTATTGTAACTATGTTTTCATTCCTCAACACTCCTTGAAAAAAAAATTTTGGATGGTTGTGGCTTTGAGCCAATCCCTTAATTGCTCTGCCTCATAGGTTTTTCATCTGTAAATAGGCATACTGATTCTGAACTCACAAAACTGGCTGATGTAAACAAGACAGCAGTTGAGGAGGTGCTGGCACTTTGTGGGTGGCACGGCAGGTACTTATTGCTTCTCCCTGACTCTGTCCCCAGGGGTTCTGACAGTTTACCCCAGCCACACCTTGGTTCCTCTGTCCACAGACCCCCTCCCAGGTCCTGAAGCATCTGGATGGGAAATGCTGGGCAAGACTCTCCAGGGGCTGTTTGCATTGGGTGCAAGGAGGACTGGTCTCCATTTCCCAACCAGTGACATTAATTTTTAAAAATCCATATCCCCCAACTCTGACTGAGGCCCTGTGGGGCCATTGGTGTGGATCAAATGAATGGGCTCATAGTCAAGTCAGTTGGTCATGATGTTTGTACACATAGTCCTGATAGGTTGCTTGAATTTTGATTCTTTGTAAATTAGCCACTGTGGTGGCTTAGAATGCTCTGTGTTGAATTCTTTTTGTTCTTGGTTTCATTTTGTTTACTACTACAATAGATCTGATAAAATGGATAAGCAACATTGATGTTGAAATAGATGAAATGAATCAAGTGCATACACATGATGATAATTCTTCAAATGTGCCTCAAGATGATCCTTATCTGACTGTACATTGCGTTCATTTCATCACCACACATACATAGTGCATCAGGGTAGCTCCTCAGCTCCAAAAGCTACTGCTACAAAGAGAAAATCGAACAGTGATTATAGCCAACTGGACTTTTTACTTATTTAGAATAAAGAGTATCTTTACTCAATATGTGTTGTTTGAAGATATGTTTTTTCAAAATTCTAAAAAATAAGACTCTTTTATCTCATTATCTAAAAGGAAAACACAGAAATTATAAAAATTAATGAGTTCACTTTTAAAGTGCATGTTGCAAGAATTACCTGCATCTCATCATGAAAGCAGGGTTTGTTTCAGCAATGGCAACACATTTTAACATATTCAGTCTCCAAATTGAACCTGATGTATTATAACACTTTGGAACTATTGTCAGTAAGTTATATTTTTCTTATATAATTAATCTGGAGTAAATTAAACTGAGTGCATCACTTGGTAAATGGGAAAAAGTACAAGTTCAATGATATATTCTGAATATTATTGAGTACAATTAGAAATAAAATTTATAATGCATTCTTTAATACTATGCTGATCTGAATGAGTGATTTTAAATTTAAAATCAATTCTGCATGATAGTCTAAACAAAAATGACAAGATTGGTTTTTAAAATTCTAGAAGAGGTTGGCAAGATCAGTATGTCAGGATTCACAGAGACAGAACATGAAGTGCTAGAGGAGGATTCTGGGACTCTTCCGATGAGCCTGTGGACTGACAGGTCAGAGCATTGTCACGTACATGAGGGGGCAGTGAATAATGTTTCCTAAAGTAGTTGTGTTAGGGTCAGGGGGCCATTTGCTGTCTTGGCAAATAACAGCAATTATTTAGTGCTTACTGTGTACCAGGTATTACTAATAAAGAATTTCTTAGTATTAGACATTTAATTCTTCCAGCCAGTCTGTGAGGCAGTCTGTAAAATGTCATCCCACTTTACAGATGAGGAAACTGAGAGCACAGTCCAAGCAAAGTGATGACTCAACCCCAGGCTGCCTGACTCCAGGCCATACATCGAACCACTGTGCTATGTGCTTATCACAAAGCAAAGCACAGGGACTCATGGTCACAAAGCACAGGGACTCATGGTGGACTATCTCATGGTGGTGGCTTGTCATTTTTCCTCATCTGCAACCCCCAGACCCCAGTCTGAAGTCCAACACCCTGTCCTTGCCAGGTGTAAGAAGCTGGTCCTGTGTTAGTCTGGCTCCATCTTTCTTCTTCCAAAGGAATTACACTGTAACTTGGCTCTTTTGATGTCTGGGACAGATTGTGTGACTCAGGGTAATTATATTACTTCTTCATTCTGTGGTTATACACATGTAAACTTTGCAGGAGCTGCTGACCTGTAAGGGAATCTAAATATTAGGATATTATGATATTAGGATAATTATCGAATCATTTTCTGGGAGAAGAGACCTCGGTTAACTGGGGCTGGCTCAGCACACTACCCCCGCATAGCCTGGGGAAGAGTGAAGTGACTCTGGAAGAGACACTCATGCAGAGACAAAGTAACCCCAAAGGATGAGAGTAGGGCATGACCCCCTCCTTCCTGGCATCCTCTAATGGCCTCTCAGTACACCTCATTCTCTCCATAGAGATGTGTGCTGGCTGTCCTTGGGGATATGGTTTGTCTTTGTGGAAGTACCGTGGGTAGAGCAGAGGTCAGGAGCTCTAGCTTAGGAGTCAGATTGGAATGTACTCTGCTCTTTATCAGCTCTGTGACCTCAGGCAAGTAACCTGACCTCTCTGAGCCCTATGACCTCATCTGTACTCTAGGGTTAACAGGAGTTTTTCACCTAGTAGAGCTGTTGTGAAGATTAAGTGAAGTTATGATTATAAAGTACCTACTAGTGCCTGGCTGCACAAAGAGCACCATCACGCACTATGGACACTGCTCTTAGTTGCTTGTTGTCTCTCTCTAATATGTACATACACTATAACACACATACACATATATGTATGAATGATGCATGCATGTAGTTCCTCTTTTTTATCCCTCTGGGTACCTAAGAAATATAGTCTTGCCAATTACTATTTTCATTCAGTTGCTATGTAACAAGCTACCTCAAATCCTACTGGTTAAAAAAAACACCATTTTATTATCTCAGTGATGCTCTGGGTTGACTGGGCTCAGCTGGGCAGTTCTGCTCCACATGAAGTCAGGTGGGGCTGCACTCAGCAAGGAGCTCAGTGCAGCTTGTTCTGTCCAAGATGGACCCACCACATGGCTACACCTCTGTGTGACCTTCGTGTCACCTATGGCTGGGTTCCAAGAAGCATCCCAGGAGTAAGCATTCATAAAATCCCAGGCAGAAGCTGTAAGACTTCATAGGATTCAGCCTGGGATGTCAGGCAGTTCTGAATGTGTTGGCCAAACAAGTCAGTAAAAACCCTAGAGCCAGGGAACATGCATTCTCCTCGCTCTTTGGCTGGGGCTCTCTCATGCATGTCTGAAGAAAGGGACAGGTTTCCCCACATTGGGCTGAATGTGTCTACATCCCTCCCATCTGCCCTCTCCTTGAGACGTGGCTCCAAGTCTTTGATACCCACCTGATTTATTCCCTCCGGCTTTGCCCCCCTCTGTCGCTCATGTCCCCAGAGTGGTCTCAGGCTCCCCCCAGCACATCTGCTCAGAGTCTAGCACATATGGGTGGAAGGGGAATCCTCTTTACACTGGGAAGAGACTGTGATCTCCTTTTCTGGGCTGGACCCCAGTTATATAAATGCCACAGAAATTTAGAAAAGTATTTGTTTCTTGAAAATGTCTGGCAGTCAAGATTAATGACCCAACTTTAAAAACAAAAATCCTGTTTTGGTGACAGTAAAACCTGAACAACTCTTTCTTTCTCTTTGAGTTCTTCTCCAACCATTTCAATACAAGTATACCTCAGAGATATTGCACATTTAGTTCCCAACCACTGCATTAAAATGATTATCTTACTAAAGTGAGTCAAAGGAATTTTTTGGTTTCTCAGTGCATATAAAAGTTATGTTTACACCATACTGTAGTCTACTAAGTGTGCAATAGCATTATGTCTAAAATAACAAAGGGCATGTTAATTTAAAAAATACGCTTGCTAGAAATGCCAACCATCAACTGAGCTTTCAATGGGTTGTAATTGTTTTGCTGGTAGAGAGTTCTTGCTTTGATGTGGGTAGCTGCTGACTGATCAGGGTGGTGGTTGCTGAAGGCTGGGGTGGCTGTGGCAATTTCTTAAAATAAGACAATGATGAAGTTCACATCAGTTGACTCTTCTGTTTGAACAATTTCTCTGTAGCATGCAATGCTGTTTGATAGCATTTTACCCACAGTAGATCATCTTTCAGAACTGGAGTCAGTCCTCTCAAACCCTACCACTGCTTTATAAACTAAGTTTATGTAATATTCTAAATCCTTTATTGTTGTTTCAAGGATCTTTACAACATCCTCACTGGGAGTGGATTCCATCTCAAGAAACCACTTTCTTTTCTCATCCGTAAAAAGCAACTCCTCATCCATTCCTGTTTGATAATGAGATTATAGCCATTCAGTCTTCAGGCGCCACATCTAATTCTAGTTCTTGCTATTTCTACCACATCTGCAGTACTTTGTCCACCGAAGTCTTGAGCCCTTCAAAGTCCTCTATGAGGGTTGGAATCAATTTATTCCAAACTCCTGTTAATGCTGATATTTGACCTCTTCCCATGAACCATGAATGTTCTTAGAAACATCTAGAATGATGAATCCTTTCCAGAAGGGTTCAAATTTACTTTCCCCAGATCCATTGGAGGAATCACTGGCTATGGCAGCTATAACCTTATGAAATGTATTTCTTTAATAATAAAACTTGAAGTTGAAATTACTCCTTGATCCATGGGCTGCAGAGTGAATGTTGGGTTAGTGGTCATGAAAACAGCATTTATCTCATTGTCCATCTCCATCCGAGCTCTTGGGTAACCAGGGGCATCATCAGTGAGCCGTCATATTTTGAATCTTTTTTCTGAGTAGTAGGTCTCAATAGTGGGCTTAAAATATTCAGTAAACCATGTTGTAAACAGACGTGCTGTCATCCTGGCTTTGTTCCTCCATGTGTAGAGTGCAGGCTGAGTAGGTTGAGCATGGTACTGAAGGGGTCTAGAATTTTCAAAATGGCCAATAGACATTGGCTTCAACTTAAAAATAGTCAGCTGTGTTAGCCCTAACACTCTATGGTCACCCTCTCCTGTCAAGCTTTGAAACCGGCATTAACTTATCCTCTCCAGCTGTAGAAGTCCTAGATGCATCTTCTTCCAATAGAAGGCTGTTTCATCTACATTGAAAATCTGAAAACTTTCATTAATGATCTCAGCTAGACCTGGATAACCTGATGCAACTTCTACATTAGCACTTGCTGCTTCACCTTGTACTGTTCTGTTATGGAGATGGCTTCTTCCCTTAAGCCTCATGAACCAACCTCTGCTAGGTTCCAACATTTCCTCTGCAGCTTCCTCACCTCTCAGCCCTCATAGAATTGAAGAGGAAATTAGGGTCTGGCCCTGGATTAAGCTTTGGCTTAAGGGAATGTTGTATCTTGTTTGATATTCTTTCCAGACCACTAATACTCTCTCCATATCAGCAGTAAGGCTGTTTTGCTTTTTTGTCATTTGTGCATTCACTGGAGTAGCACTTTTAATTTCCTTCAAGAACTTTCCCTTTACATTCACAGCTTGGCCGAGCTTTCAGTGCACCTTGGCTTTCGACGGTGCCTTCCTCATGAAGCTTAGTGACTGAAAGTGAGAGATGTGCAACTCTTGCTTGAACACTTGGAGGCCATATAGGGTTATTAATTGGTCTGACTTCAATATTGTTGTGTCTCAGGGAATAGGGAGGCCTGAGGAGAGGGAGAAAGGTGGGGACAGCTAATTGGTGGACAGTTAGGAACACACAACGTGTGTTGATTAAGTTTGCTGTCTTACATGGGTATGGTTCGTGGAGTCCCAGAAAAATTGCAGTAGTAACACCAAGGTCATTGATCACAGATCAACATAATACATTTAATGAAAAGGTTGAAATATTGCAAGAATTACCAAAATATGACATGGAGACACAAAGTGAACATATGCTATTGGAAGATGGTGCTGATAGACTTGCTCAATTCACAGTTGCCACAAACCTTCAATTTGTAGGAAAATGCAGTAACTGTGAAGCTCTATGAAGTGCAGTAAAGCAATGAAAGGAGTTATGCCTGTACCCTAGCTCTATCACCCACAGTGCTTACACTCCCAGCCCACAGGTCACAGGGCAGAAAAGCTACCTCTGGCTGCTGTGGAAATGCAAAGGAAATGCAACATGAAAGGTAGAGCCCCCCAAACACATTCCCTAAGTAGTAGTTATGTTTGTGCTGGTCGTTATCTCCCGTTGAGGTCATCCATTCACTTCTCATGGCAGGTACCAGCTCTGGTTTCTCTATTAACCTGCCAGGGTGACACTTCAGCAAGCCACCAGTGGGAGGTGGTGTTCTGCCAGGGTCCCTACCTCATCCCCAAGGCCCCTTTCAGCCTGCTGCTCCTCATTCTCTGACTGTCACCTGGCTGCGGTGACTGCCTGTGGGCAGTCAGTGAGCAAACGGAACTGCTGACCTGCTGACACTTAGCAAAGCTCTTCTTTCATTTGTTAACTGACTGACCATTTATCCAACTGGAATGTACCTCCCAAGGGCTAGAACTGTCTCTGCTGTGTCCCCAGTGGCTAACACATAGTGTACACTCCGTGTGTGTTGAATATTGAGTGACTCTTGACTCCCTCCCATGGGTCCTCCCCAGGCAACCATCTCCTGTGTGCCTTTCTTAGCACATCCTGTGGCCAGGCCAGGCTACAGAGGCTCAGTCCTGTGCCCACCTCCTTCTCACCAGGCTTGGGTGGGGAGTTAACTTCTCAGCGTGACTCTGAGTGAGAAGTGCACCTTGCTGGAGTTGAGGCAGGGCCTCTGAGAAGGGTGGCACATTTTCTGGCTACTCAGACCTTTGCAGCAGACGATCATCTCTGTGGAACAAGGAGTTGGCTCTGCTCAGACATTAGTAATAGGAGGATGCCTGGAATGGACCAGAATATGGAATCCTACTTCAGGCTGCAGCTGGGCCCCAGTAGGGGCCCCTGGTGTCAAGTATGAGATAGGAAGCTACCTAAAAGTGATGGAGGGTGTTTTGAGGGTGCAGATGACTGACATTTCCTATTCTGAATATCCCCCCACTGCAAACCTTGTAGGATGTCTGGTCGGGGCTCATATAAGACCAAGTATGGGAGGAAGTTCTCCCATTTTTTTACCTGTTCATACTCTGAGAGCCTCTAGGCCAGGTGTTCCCCCATATTACCTACAATTACTTTGTAGAAGAAACTGGTGTGGGTTGTGAGTGATCTGCTGTCTCCACCTGTCTCTCTGTCCTCCTTCCTCCAATGACCTGTGATGGGTCAATGTGACATGACCTTCACACTCTAATGAGCCACCTGAGTGTGGCACCTGGCACAGGTAGACCCACTGTGAATGTTTGTGGAATGAATGAGTGAATGAAAAAAAGTGAAGGGAGGGAGAAAGGATGAGGGAAGGAAGGAAGGAGAATTATTTTATATGGATGATGTCAGTGCTAATTTAGAAGTCCCTAGACTTTTATAATAGCAATAGGTTTAAAATAACCCAGTGCCTTCTGTAGGGGCCTGGTTAATTAACTGCATAATACAATACAATGCAGCAGTTTAAGAAAATGCAGACACTCTCTATGTAGTGATATGAAGAAATTTATAAGATACTAAATATAAAAAAACAAAGTCACTGTCTATGTATTAGACAGCTTATGTGGGGAAAAAAGGAAGGGAAAAATATATATTTACATATACATGTATATATATATACACACATATATACATGAGAGAGACCATGTATTTACATGTGTCATATAAGCAAAAGAAATTCTAAAATAATACACAATACACAAGACCCTAATTAAAATAGTTGCCTTCTTAGGGTGTGGGGAGGCTGGTAGGCAGAGGTGAGAAGACAGGAAAGGAAACTTTTTATCAGATATATATATCTTATATCTTTTATAATTTTTGTACCTGGAAAACGCATTACTCTTTCAAAAAATGCCTTTAAGTCCCTCAAATCGGGGGAACATTCTGGCTGAATTTCCTTTATCTAGTACCCAGCATAGCATGTGACTGAAGTGCTCCCTCAATCATGACAAAATTGATTTCATAATAGAATCTGATCCTTCTCATTCTAGCCAAATCTATCTCATCTGAATCACTGCCCTCCAGTTATGAGAGAGGAAAGAGAAAATGGCTTTGGCTTGAAGGAAATGCTGAAGAGAGACTGATACATCTTTTTACTTCTCAGTTGGGGTGAATTATGTTACTGATGTCCAAATTTGTGGGCAGCTTTTGCCTTAAAAAACATTGTTTACAGGTAAATGTTTTTAACTATATAAAGAATTGGTAAAATTCAGGTATGGATACCATTTGCCCCACTTCTGCAAAGAAGGCAAGTTAGAAACAAGCCTGCTTCAGTGTCTTCTCGGTCTCTTCGTTACATTTCTATCTTTCTTCGGACAAGTATCTGTTCAACATCTCTTATGGGTAAAGCTTTTAAATAAAAAAAGGCAGAGGCATATGTGGGTATGTGGAAACCATTGATATGTACATAGGAGCTTTTTTTTGCTATGTTTGGAGAGAAATGCTAAATTATTGTTGCACTATAAATGTATTGGCATAATGAGTGGCTTATATTCTTTAATAACAATTGGTGATTTCCTGAGTCATTATAATCAGGCTTTAACATATTAACTTGGTGAAGACTTGATCAGTGTCTTTACTGTGAAAATATGACCTGGTACATTCCCATCTATTATAATGTTCTTGGTCAATAATCATAATTTTTATTGTAATTATTGAAAGCTGGCTCCCTCTCCTGTGCAGAGTACTGTGAATGCAGAAGAGGGTGACTGTGCAGGATCAAGGTGTCATCTGTAATAGCACATTCAGCTGGATTCATATCCCTCTTCAATTAGGGGACAATCAAGCTCAAATTAATTTAACTCACAACTACTAATGAGCAACAGCAAAATCAGCTCACTATAAAAATTGTTAATTGGATTTCATTTCCTTCAACTTGCTGTACCTTGGTGCCCTGGGGGATAATGCCAGCTTGAGGCCTGGGGGTGAGGGACCTTGGAATCATCTCACTGCCTCCGTCTTTGGGCTCCATGGCAGCTCTGTCGCCGGTGGACCAACATCTGTTGAGTTGTTAGAGGTCCACAGAGATGGACTTGCTCTGCCTACCCACCCTTGATGACGACCTGTTCATTGAATTCTGTGGTCTAGACTGCTGTCACATATAAATATAGCTTGAGCCACATTTGCAACTTAAAATTTTCTAGTAGCCACATTTAAAAAGTTAAAAAACAAACAATAATGTTGATATATTTTAACTCAATATACCCAAAATATTTTCATTTCAATGTGTAAAAACATAGAAAAATATTAATGAGCTAGTTCACATTCTTCTTTTGTTCTAAGGCATCACTATCTTGTGACATTCACAGCATTTCTCAATTCATTCTGGCCTCAGTTCAATGAGCAATAGGCGGACGTGGCTCGTGGCTGCTGCATGGAGCAGGGTAGGTCTGAATTGAATTTCTTCAGTTGTAACAAGTTTTTATTTTCCCCGTTAGGGTTTGCAGGTTGGGGGTAGGTGGGCACAGGCTTCAAGTGCTCAATGGCACTAAAGGACACATAAAGCATACAAGCAGAAGAAGGTACTACATTTTCATTTTTACTGTTACTCTTAGAAGCCACTGGCAAATTTACAGCCTCTATGAATCGGCTTACAGCTCTGTCACTCTCTACCTTCCACACTAATAAAGACAGAATAGATCCTCGTAAATATCCTGTTTCCTCATTATCAGAGCTGGGCTTCACCAATTGTGGCCTCATAAAAAGAAGTTTTAAGAAAAATATTATTTGTTGCCATGAAAAAAAGTGCACATTTTTTCTGAGCCTGACTCTAGTGCTGCTGCTCTGATATCAAGCAGAGCAGGAAGCATATTGTCAAATATATGTTTGGGGAATAAGGAGCCACTGGGTATTTCCTCTTATTAGCAATATTCCTAAAGAAAGCACCGACTTAAATCCAGGAGAGTGTTTCAGTTGTTTAATATTATAAAAGTTTAATAGGAATTCTGAGGCCTAATGCAAGGGCGTCATTTGCAGAGACACTTGATTCCTGCAAAGCAGGAAACACAGGACATGAGGCTGCACAGCTGGTATTTATGTCACTTGGAGACCCTCACACCCTAATGAAATGGGTGCTGGGGCAAAGCCACCAGATGGCTGCTCCTGTGGATGTTTATGCCACAGATTGGGCAGCTTGCCCACACAGGAGGCCCTCAGATGCCGCTCTGACAGGCTGCAACCTGACGTGATCTCATCCCTGCTATTTCCTCCCTCTTTCGTCTCAGAGTAGCTGTCAGATACCTGACTAGCCTCCTCGTTTCCAGCCACATCCTCCTGAAATGCATCCCCTTTGCAGCCTTCAGACAGGTTTGTCTGAAGTACATGGAAGCCCATCCGCTGCTAAAAATACTTCACTGGCTCCCTATTGCCCTTGGGTCAGAGGCTGTATTTCTTGGCAGTGGCGTACAGGTGTCTGTGATCTGGCCCCTGCTGACTTCCCTCCCCTCTCTCCCTTCTGCTTGCCTTCCTCTTACCTTTATGCCCCTGCATCCCCACAGCTCGTGTCCCTCTAACTGAACGCCTTCTCCTGTTCTCCTCGGCCTCTTCCTCACCAGGAATTTTCATCCACCTCCTTTATGGCTCCATTCAGGCTCCCCCTCCTCCAGGAAGCCGTGTGCATACCTCCTCACTCCACTCCAGGCCGGTTAGAGCTGTAACTCTCAGAACACTGCACACGCATCAATCCCACTGCTGTTTGTGGACTGCCTGCCTCTTACCAAACACCCTGCCTCACTCGTTTTTTGAATCCATGTGCCAAGAGGGCCTGTTGCGTAGCAGGTGCCAGTGGGTGTCTGCTGATGGGCTGGGCCAGTCCCCTGAGGCAGAGGCTTCTGGGCCTGTCTGATTGGCAGATGAGGCATGATGTCTCAGTCAGCTCCAGGGGAGGGTCAGCTATACCCCCTCAAGAGGGCACTGGTGACAAGGTTGACTGTCAGCCCAACGCCTGCTTTACCCTGATGGCAGACAGTGCATGGCAGGAAAAGTGGATCGCTTTGGTTCAGTGTGGTGAGGCCTCAGGACCCCACCGGAATGTAGAGCGTGGAAATGGAGCGCAGGGGAAGGGGAGAGAGCAATGACATCTGAGAGGTCAGGAGTTTAATCTGACAGTGGGAGCAACGGAAGCCTGTTCAGCAGGGAGCGGGTGGGGGAGGGCCAGGTTCACGGGACCAGAGCTCTCAGAGTCCGCTGTGCCCACTGCGCCGTGTGCATCTCTGCCCATCTCTGATGGGGGAGTGCAGCAGATGGGACCAGAGACAGGGACTTGTATCAGTTTATGAGTTGCATTATGTTATGAGTAAAAGAAAATTGAAAGAACAGTGTCTTAAACAAGATTGGGGGGTTACATTTCTCTCATCTAACAAGAAGCCTGGAAATGGGGGCCATTCAGTGCTGGGAAAGATGCCTGGGAAATGTCCCAACAAATTTGGGGTTCTGTTCGTAAAGAAGGAAAGAATGGATATTGGGTGGGCAAGCGGCCTTAACATCTTGACTTTCCAGCATCTTCCTGTGAGGTCCACTTTAAGGTCCTCAGAGCATTGGCCACTCTTTGGAAGTATCTTCTTGTTTACGTATTTCTGGGCCCTGTCCACCACCAGAGTGTAAGCCCTGTGAGGAAAGGCGCTGCATTGCCCTTGTTCAGTCCTGCCCACTTGGCCTCTGACTTACACTGTAGAGATGGGTCTTTTGCACCCTCATGCCTCCAGACCCAGAATAAAAGTCCTTAATGCAATTTCCCAGTTGGGTGTTGGGAAGCATCTCTGAATTGGCCAAGGTCTTTCTGACAATTTACACACAGCTGATTTCACCAGACTGGCGGCCTTCTCTCCAGTTTTGAGACCTTTATCTTTTTTTGCTGTTACTGAATTAGCCAACGTGACATTGGATACTGATTAGCCATTTGTGTAGCAATGTTTTAAAAATTAGCAGAATTCCATTATTTTGCTCTTTTTGTCTAATTTACATTTTACATGTAATATATCTTCATTCATATGAGGGGTACCCTCTCTTATATACCTCTCTAATGGAATAAAGGCTTCTTCCCCCCTCAAATAATTATGAACATTGACGAGTTACATAAATTAATCAGTCACTTTATAATTCAAGCTGAGAATTTTTATCAATTTTCCTTTCCTTTGTGCCTGGTTAATAGTTGCTGGTATAAGTGTGGCTCAGAATGTGGAGCAGAGTTCTGCTATGTCAAGACCCATCCCCATGGCCCTGCACACTGGGGAATGTGGAGTCCCCGCCTCATCGCTGCAGACTGCCCTCAGACCTTCGGTCGGCCCTGTGCCATGATGTGAATGGTCAACACACACGTCCCCACCTGTCAGAAGCCGCTCGCTGCACCCATCCCCATGGCTCCCAGGATGACCAATGGTTCTGCAAACATAGTTCTTCCTCTATAATGAGACACCTCATTTATTTGTTCAGTGGAGGTTCTGGACAGGAGCAACCTCATCCTATTCATCACTGTTTCCCGAGGGCCCCTTGAGGGGGTGGTAGACATCCATAAATGATCATGAAGAACTGAGTAATAATAAAAGCCAACATCTAGCTGAATTATATATGAAAGACCCTGTTCTTAGTTGCTTTAAATATATTGATGCATTTAATCTTTACAACTACCCCATGAAGCAGGTCCTATTACCCTGATTTAAGGGATGACAGAGCTAAACCAGAGAGATACTGAGTAGCCTGCCTAAGAGAACATGGCCAGTCCAGAGAGAGCAAGATTTGGCCCTATGCCTGTGACACCAGAGCCCACCTGCTTACACCCTGCACTGCCCTGCCTTCCAGTATGCGTGGAAGCCACCACCCTACATGGAAGTAGGGCCTCTGTCTGATTCAGGGACCTCCAACTGGGCAAACCAACCTACCCCACCCTCCAGTCCAACAACTGTCTGAGAATAGAAATAAATGCAAATAGCAGAGATGATTTGGACCTGCTTTAATGCCTGAGAACTGCCTGGTAGATGCCAGGTCAGGCTGTTGAGGAGAGAAGTTTCACACTTCTCCTGGCAAGTGTCTTTGCCCACCAGCAGCCCCAGGAAAAGGAGGGGACCTCCATATGGGACAGGGTCCTTTGAAAAACCTGCTAATGAGTGGAGGGTTGGCCTAGGGGGAATGTGGCTCTGCCACCACCTGCCTATGTGACAATTTGCTCAGAGATGTAATTACTCTGCAAAATGCTGGTGCCCCGCAAGTGCTGAGAGGCAGTGTGGCGGAGTGCTCTTGCCAGGCATTTCACAAGCCAGAATTTTTTTAAATGAGAAGGGACTGAAGTTAGGTCTTCACCTATTTATTTTGCCAAGTGAGGACATTAAAAAGGAAAAAAGGAAAGAAAAAGACCATCTCTTGTCATTATCATTTGATAAAAGCACTTTAACTTGCTAAAATATGAGATTATCTTAGACAAAAAAGGAACGATCTATTAAATTCAGCTGGTTAACATGATGAAAAATTCACATTGGTTTTGTTTTGTTCAATATGGCTTGGAACTGTGAAAGTCCTATCAATGAGGGCCAGCTTTTGGAACAAGTATTGCAGAAAAAAGGGGAGGCCAGTCCTAGCCCCACTGCCCACTACTTGTGTGACCTTAGGTAATTTATTTAGCACCTTTGCTCTTTCATTTTCTCCTCTATGAATTGTGAGCTGTTTTCCAGGGACTTTGTGAGGCTTAAATGAAGTGGGTGTTGAGTACCCATTACCTGGGGGAGTTCAGGTCATCCTGAGAGATTTCAGAGCAGTGGTTCTCAAAAAGTGGTCCCCAACAGGCAGCCTCAGCATCACCGGGGAACTTCTGAGAAACGCAGATTCCTGGGCCCTCCACCCAAGACCTGCTGCATCAGACACTGTGGCGGCAGAGCCCAGCAACCTGTACTTTACACACTCCAGGTGAGTCTGAAGCACGCTCAAGTGTGAGAGCTGCCATTGTGGGGAACGCTGCTGCCTCTGTGACGGTGGTGGCTCTGTGGTGGAGCCAGGCTCTGACAGAGCTCCCAGCATTCCTGTGAAGTGGGGACCCAAGAAGGTTCTTGTTTTCCTGGTAATGATCCAGCTTCAGCTGCACTTTCTTCACCAGTGCATCCTCCTGGAATGAGGTTTTACCTGGACAGGTTAATCCCGGGTCACTCGCCTGGCTGTGCCTCTTAGATTCCTCATGGGCGAGCTGGGCCCCCTTTCAGTCTAGCAGGGGGGCATTGCTCTGCTGAGCCCATCCTCTGTCTCTGCCCTCCTTATGCCAGGAGTGGGGGCAAGCTACACCCTGCACTTTGCTATTGGCTGGCTTCTCCCCATTATATATGAAAGGCGCTGTGCTCGGCTCTGTCTGCGGTAGTCCGGTGCTACAGGACACCGTCAGAATCTTTTCCCAAGGTACAGCTTTGACTGGGTCACGTTCCCCAGCAAAATGATTCCTTCACAAGGAATAAATCCAGTCTTTAGCCTGTAACACAAGGGCCTCTAAAATCTAGCACCACACATTGAATTTAAAATAAAATGTAAAGATATAGAAAACACAGAGAATAATATAACACATATTTGAAAGTGACATGTTATAGTATGTTGGCCCCCCTACTTTTTTTTTTTTTTAGTGAAGAAATCATTTACGGATAAAACCTCCTTTCCCCTCACTCCTTAAAACCATCTGTAGGTCATTTTCTTCTGTCAGTTACTTTTTTACACCCTACACTTGAGCCCAGCCATATTCCCAGTGGAAGCTGGCGCCTCCCTGCCTCCGTGCATTGCCCCCATGGGTCCCTGCTGGAATGCCCTCCCTCCCCATGAACTGCCCAATTTGGTGCTTGCTCAAACCCTACTGCTTTCCAGCACCAGTGCAAATGCCACTCCTGCCATAAAGTCCCTGAATTTCCTCTACTCACTTCTCTCATACTTTTTCAGGCCTCCCCACTCTCCTCCTCTGCTAGGATAACTTCTAAATCCCTTTGTTTAGATTAACTAACAGTATTAGCTTGGAGCAGAGTTGAAGGCTCAGCTCAGCCACTGAGTGTGGCATCTTTCATAGACTCAATGCCCTCATCAGTAAAATGGGGATAGTAATGTCTTCCTTATGGACTTGTTGAGAGAAAGTGGGTGTGGCAGCAGCAGGGGTTATAACTCGAAGGATTTTCTGTATAATCACAAGTAAGGGATCATTTATGTTTGTTTAATGCTTGCTGGCTTTTATCACGGTTTACAGTGCCGCATGAGCACATGGGATCTGCCAGAGGGCAGAATGAACCCCTGTGTGATGTGTGACTCATCTTTTATGAGTCCACAGGTCTTGTGCTTTGCACACAGTAAGGGTGGAGGAGTGAGTGGAATTACAGGGATTGTTTCTGCCCCAACTTAGCTCACTCTGTGCTAGGCATGGCACCAGCAGGTCATGGAGGCACAAGCAAGTTCTAGATGTGACCCCCGCCAGGCCAGCTGGGGACATAGGGCATGTGTCCTTAATGAGACACAAGTGTCCCTCAAGTTGTTCATTTACTGTCTGAGCAGCAGCCAGATGGGCAGAGCTGGTGGATTTTTAGGGGGAGCATGTGCAGTCCCTGGGGGCCCCTGAGATAAATACTCCAAGAAAGCAGGCACTGGACATCTCACAGCACCTGGCTTGGAAACAGCACCTCTTCAGTGGCATCTTAAGAAATGGCCTTGGTAGAAAACTGACTAAATATGAACAAAACAGAAAACAAATATGAGCCAAACAAAAAAAAATTCCAGATCCAACAAGTTCTGAAAACTAGAAATTTACCAGAACTAATGTGATATTAGAACCTAGTAAAATCTGATATGAAGCTATTTATGGTGTTTATCAAACCAAGTAGGAAAATTCATGCCTTTTGCTTCAAAGGTGTGTGTGTGTGTGTGTGTGTGTGTGAGAGAGAGAGAGAGAGAGAGAGAGAGAGAGAGAGAGAGAGAGAGAGAGAGAGAGAGAGAGACTGCAGGACACTTTCCCAGAGCCTGCAGGGGATGCTTTATAGCATAAACACAGCCACTGGATTGCTTTCCTAAAATCTTGGAAATTTCAAATTCCTGAACACATCTGGCTGGGCCCCAGCATTTTAGACAAGACTGTGGACCTGTCCAGATTTCCAAGGGAGGGTTCTTCCCCAAGTCAACCCTGCACTGAACAAGTTTTTGTTCCCACAGGCTCCCAGGCACATGGTTTCTTTCACCTGGAAGCAGGCAGCCTTGGTATGCTTGAGATGCAGGCAGGGTGCAGCTCAACCTACAGCTGAGGCTCAAAGCCTCTACTCACTGCAGAAGTCTATTTTTCTTAGTGTTAGAAACGCAGCCTGGGCTGACAGGAAGGGGGGGGCTCAGGGTTACCGCAGGATCCTCTGGGCCTGTACCACCCCCAGGAGTTAAAACACCAGGCTGCTCACCCCTCTCAACACCCACATATTCTGGGTGTTTTTTCTGCCGCCCCATATCACAGTGTGTAGGGAAAATGACCCATTTTCGTGGGGTCTGACTAGGTCCTACTGTCCTACTTTAGCAGTGCTCAGATATTAATGGTGGTAGTGCCTCTGGTTTGTGTCCTAGGTGCTACTTACACTTTAGCAGGGCTGCTTTGTGCTTTAGCCCATAGGGTTGACTAAGAGGACTTTCAAATAACATGCTAGACAATTAGAAAATATTTTGGGGCAGAGGAGTTGTTCTGATTACTTAGTGCTACTTAATCAACTACTTGCAAACCCAGGGGGTGGCTTAAAGCAACCATTTCATTTTGCTCACAATTTTGGGGGTCAGGAATTTGGCGGGGAGGGGAGGGACATTTGGCTGGGTAGGTTTGCTCTGAACCATATGAAATAAGCTGGGGTAGCTGGGTGTCCACTTTGATCACATTCTGTTGGTCACAGTGGTTACAAGGCCTGGCCTGTTTCTGGGGAAGAAAGATAGACCCCACCTTCTGGTGAGACATGGCAGGATCACCTCCCAGGATTACATGGCAGGAGTACATGGAATGTGAAATATGTGACCACTTTTGGAAACTACCGTGGGTGCAGGGTTCTTCCAGGCAGACCAGATGCCCGATGGGGAGGAATCTGTAATCCCAGTCCAAAGTTATGATGGAGGGAACTTGTGGTACAGAGAAGCCAAAACAAGATTGTTTTTCTTTACTTATGTAGTTCAGAGAACAAGGAGCTGGTGTTAGGGGGACTAAGAACTTTGGTGTGCCTACCCCTCACCTAAACCCACCACCCCACCCTCCACATGACTTGCAACTCACCCACCCAGTGCTGGAAAGCCCTCTAACACGTGCAGAAAACCTTTCCTTCCCCTGCAGAATATAAGTTAGTTTTCAGTATTAAGGCCTGCTAAAGCTGATAGCAAGGGCTCCCCACAGAGTTAATTGTGAGAACAGGAAGGCAGCAGGAACCCCAGGCCCTGGAGAATTAAGGAAGGGGAGAAGACACTCCAGGGAGTAGGAAACAGGAAGGACAAGACCCTGCCATCCCCATCTCATGGGGGCTGTGGGGGCTCCTGCTGGGCTAGTGCCGCAGGCTGCTCACCTTACCCCCTACCCAGAGCATCGCCAGCAGGAGGCCCCCATTGCCACACCGACCTCAGAATCGCAGGGGTTTGTGAGCTGGAGGCTAGAGCTTCGTGTTCCTGAAACTCGGCTAGATTGATGGGCACGGCGAGAGACCCACCAAGAAGCATTTTTATTTCGGCGTGTTAACCCAGCCTTTGCCTGGCCACCTGGGCTTGCCGGTTTGTAATTTTGTCACTGCAAATGTGCTATTAAAGGCGACTAGTCCTACTGCCTCTGCTGTGAAACGCCAGCTGAGGGTTTCCAGCTTCCTGGCCGGCTGGAGATCTGGGCTCCTGTGTCCTTTCATTCCAGAACATGGTGTGAAATTGAAATTGAGTTGGGGCTAAATTCTTTTCTCCAGATGAGCTGCTGGGAGAGGAAAAGAATCCCTATAAAACTGGGGATCAGTCCCACAACAGTGTCTCACACAGGTGGCCCACTCCCAGGCCTCCTGTGAATTGTCTGCTTGGTGGCATCTCTGGAGTGACCCTGCCTCTCAGCCCCTCCTGGGGCCCCGCTTTTCTTCTGTGGACCGGGGTCAGCTGAGGAGACATGGGTTTTTTTCCTCTAACAAGCCTGAGCCTGAGTTGGGATGATAGAGCTTACGGAAAATTAAATCATACCATGAATTCCTGGGGCAAAGAAACACATTTCGGATATTCCAGGGTTTTCTAGTACTCCCCACTAACTCTCTCTTTCATCATTGACAACATTCAGCATCCTTGAAAAGCTAAGGAAAATGAGATGAGGGACCAATTCTGTGGACTGAAAACCCAGGGGCTGAGGAAGGAGCTGGAGTGTGGACGACCCCAAAAGCAAAACAGGCAGGGGGTGGGCACTGGGCTTTGGGGCAGGGTGGGGCAGAGAGCTGGAACTTTTTATCTCTTTGATCACAGCAGCCTTCTGTGAAAAGCAGATGCAGTTGGACAGGTGGCTTTTCTTTTTTCCTACTCTGAGATTTGGTGTCCTCATCAGCAAAACGGAGATACTGGGAATATTTACTTTTTAGGGTAGACTGGGAGATTAATGAGATAATCTGTGCACAGACCCAAGAACAATGCCTGGAACAAAGGAAATAATGAATGTTCACGCTCACTGCTACTGTTACTCTCTGGTGCAGGGACAGAGAAGGCAGAGTGAAATGAGCAAAAGGGGGAGCCTGGCAGGAAAGAAAGTCTGCCTGCCAGATGCACATGGAGACCTGGGGTCTGAATCCCTAATCTACCAGCTGCTGAAATGTGACCTTGGCAAATTCTTTAACCTCCCTCAGCCTTGGTTTCCCCTCCTGCAAAACAAGAAGATTGAGTAAGTGATTTCTAAGCCTCTCCTGCTAGAAATGTTATGAAACTTCTGTGAAAAGAATGCAAGATCAATAGGGTTTCCTATCATAGACCTGGAAAGGGAAGGAAGAAATGTGTGTGCAGATGGGAGAGGAGATGTGGAAGCCAGAGGTGGGCTTGGGATCCCAGAAGCTTCTGTGCCACCTTGGGGGTTGTGCATGAATGGTCTGGGGCGAGTGGCCCTGCGTGGGAGTGGACAGAGTTGGCTGTGGTGTTAGCAGGCGGGTGTGTGGTCGGGGGACAGCATGGCTGCTTGGGAAATGTCCTCGGATAAAGACTATGACTACAGGCCCTGTGCAGTTGTTCTGAGATGCTTTTGAAACAGCTTTGATTCATCTGGTCAGGTTGTGTCGCTGCCATTGAGCGCTGAGCACCTCTGTGGGCCCAGGTCCTTCCTTCAGACAGCCCCAGGGAATGAGCTGATGCATTTATTCTTATGCAGTTGTATAGCTGCGACCCCAGGGCAGGACTGAGAGATGGCCCTGAAGACAAAAGGTGATGGAAATGCTGGGTGTGGGGAGTCAGGGACAAGGAGGCTGGCACTCAGGTGGTATGCCCAGCTTAGTCTGGGGAGGGACTGGGCCTTCACAGCTGGAGGGGCCTGTGGCTTCTCCCACCCAACTCTCTTGTTGCCTGGATGGAAAACCAAGTGTGGAGATGTATAAATCTGTATGTTCTGAGATACGTCTGTGTAAGGGTTGTGGCACAGAAACAACCAAGTTTAGTATTTGTTAATACGTGGAATGATGAGAAGTATTTCATCTCATCAAGGGGTGATGAGAAGTAGGGTGGCCTAGTGTCCTGTCCTCTATGTCTGTATCCTATTCTTCCTGTCCCTTGTCCAGCTGTTTCTCTGCATTAAAGCATCCAAAACACCCCAGAGACCCCAAACTCCGAGGTGGCCTTAGGTCATAGAGCAGCACAGGCTGTGGGGAGGGGCTGTCCCACACCTCCGTCTCCTCCTTCCTTTTGGTGATAGGCTCTTTTTGTTAGAGTGAGGAATGGGCCACCTGGTTAGAACCTGCATTTTCCAGCCTCCCATACCTTCCATGGGGCAGGAGACTGAGTCCCAGCCAGGTAGACATGGGCAGGCATGATACAGGCAGCCAAGGGCCCCATCCTTCAAAGGAAGCTGCTTGCCTCGTCACACCACTGCACACCTTTCCGGGGCTGGAGCCCCAGTGGAGTGGGCACTTCAGCTTCCACCTGGCACTTGCGATGACCTTGTAAGGAGGGTGAACCTGCATGACTGTGCAGCAGAGTCACTTTAACCCCTGGTCACCTGCCTGCCTGCTGGGACTTTTTCAGGAGAGAAATCTAAACCTGTTCTGTTTCAGTCCCCTATTTGGCCTTAGGTTAGGTCTTAGCAGTGAAGGGGTGATGGTGCAGGTAGAGAGTAAGAGCAGGAATTTGTAATGGGTGTTGAGAGATGGTGCTATTTAAAATATAGCCTGGTCCAAAGCCTGGGCACTAGTCCCTGGCCTGCCAGCCCAGGAAGTCTAGGGGGTGGGATGGCAGCCGTTACCTGTCGTGTCAGCTCTCATATCTTTGCCCCCTCACCTGCGCTGGGATGTCCTCCGACTCTAACTGTGGGTTGCTCCAGACTCCACAGCAGTCACTGTAAAGCTGATGGCCCTCCCTTGCCTCCCTTTCCCAGAGAAGCAGAGAAGCCAGCCGGGAAACCAGCCTGGCTGTCCACACCAGACTGCAGCCTCACAGCCTCTGAGGAGCTCGTCCTCGGGGAATGTGACGTGATTGCAGACTCCAGTCTCTCTCGGGCTGCTCTGTGCACCACAGGGCTTGAGACCACACCACTGGAGTTTATTCCTGGATTTAGCCATTCTTGTCTTCATAAGCCCCATTAGAAAAGAAGTCCTTCACCCACCCTTATTCACTCAATAAACATGTATTAAGGCTGAAAGTGAATAGATCTGGCTGCAGAGACCCTGAGTTGAAAGGCCCAGACTGCCATAAAACTGTCTCACGATCCTTGGTGCGTGCTGCCTGCATGTGCCTGTGGGCGCATGTGTTCAGCACCCGACCGTGATGACAGTGACAGTCCTCCAGCCTGTGCCTACCAGTCCAGTCGTCTGGAGATCTTGCTAAAATGCAGATTTGGATAGCAGGTTGGCCTGGCCTGGGATCCTGCATTCCTAACAATATCCCAGGGGAAGCAGATGAGGCTGGTCAACAACCATGCTCTGCATAACAAGGGCAGTGAGACTCATGATGACTAAAGTCACCCAGGGCGGGGCTCACACATGAGAAAGGGAGTGACTGAGTTTTCCTGGCCCAAGGCTGGAGGATCAGGGTTTCCCGTGAAGTGTCACATCCATGGCCTCTGAGCCTGACAGGCCATCATCAGTGTTCAGCATGAAGAGCACTTTATCAGACTCTTTACAGTTTTTCTTCCCCATCGGCACTGAGATATAGCCAAGAGTCATTTTTGACTGGGAGTTAGTGTGCAGAGAAAAATGGAAGACATTTATAGCAATAGTCCTCAGACTCAAGTTAGCACCAGAATCTCCCTCAGGAGGGCTTGTGGAAGCCTGCATTGCTGGGCCCCACACTAGAGTGTCTCACTCAGTAGCCTGGGCTGCGGACCAGGAATTTGCATTTGTGACAGGCCCCTGTAAAGCTTGAGAACCACTAGTTTATATCAAGAGGCCCTCTGGGCACACAGGCACGGGGGTAGGGAGTGGTGGTGGGGGGCGTGGTGAACTCTCTGTGCTGGGGGTAATTTCAGGGCATAGGGGGTGGGCAGGGAAACTCAGAGAAGTAGGTTGGGAGGGGTTGCCAGGAGGAGTTTTGTTAAGAAGTGGGGCTGAGACTTGAGTCTTGGCGGGGCATAGCTGGCATGGACAAGACAGACCTGACTGCTGAGCAGAAAGCCGTCTACAAGCCGTCGGCTGCTTTGCAGCCTGGTGTTCCTACTGCAGCACAGTGGAGACACGGTCATCCCAACTGAAATTATTTTTCTTCCTTCCCTCCCCTCTTTCCAAAGCATGCTGCCTTCCAGGCGCCTGGCTATTCAAATGAAGACCCAGTCCCGTCCCACCTGGTCTCAGTGGACACTGGCGCTGTCAACCTCAACAATAAATCAGTTATTTAACTAGCGAAATGAGTTTATTTGGGAGGAGCAGAGGAATTGAAGTTCAGGACAAGCAGGCTACAGCAAACCAAAGGCAAGCCCAAAGAGGCTCAAGGGGAGGCCGGCCTTCATCAGGTTTTAGGAGGAAATTTGAAGAAGGTTGTTTGGACGAAATGTCATTTCAGAAGGACAGAGCTCTAGGTCGTGGGGTTTTCTCACTGGCTGCGGGCGGTGGCTAGTGCGTTCTTGCTGAGACAAGGAGCATTCTTCCTTCTTTTTCTTAAAAGCAGGAGATAAATTTCCTACGTGAAAAGCGTCCTCCCTTGTTAGGATAAGAAGTCTGTTCCTTCCTGCTGGGTCTGCAGGCGGCGGGGAGCCGCATGTGCGGGAGAGCGCCCCCTGCGGGGCTCCTCACTCCAGTTTAAATGAGGTCTTTCCTCATTTTCACAGCACCTGGGGATTTGTTGTCAACTCAGGGGGCGTTGGGGCTTGGGCACAACCTCCGTCTTTAGAGACATTTGGGATGGGATAGTTTCTAGGATGCATCGACCTCATCAGCAAAATAGAGGCATCGCATATAAATATCAAGTGAAGAGGAGATAGGGGATGGCCTAGCTGACATTTTGGCTGCCCTTGGATCCTCTGAAAAGAAGAACCATTAGTGCTTGAATTAATGTTAATTCAATGGAATATTTTCATTAAGTGTGCCTTAGAGCAGCAAGACGATGTGTTTCGGGTCTGCCACTGCCTCTAGCAAGTCACACTGATGGAGGATCACTGGGGTTGCAGTATGAGGGATTTTGCTAATTGCATTGTAAGGGATGTTTGCACATTAACTCAGATGGGATTGTCTCCTAACAGTCCTTTGGGGAGAGTGTTATTTCAGGTGGGGGATGGGAGGACAGGGAATGGAAAAGTAATTGGAATCTGCAAATGGCATTTCCTTGGGCCCTGGACAAAATTGGGTTCCGTGAGTCCAGCAGGGGGCAGCAATGCACAAACATTAATTCTGGTCATGTGAATCCGGAGCTTGAGGTTGTCTCTGAAATAGCAAAAAAGCGAGGGTAGGCTGAGGTGGCTTATAGATGATTTCCTGAACTGACAAAGCAGGGCCTGTCACACCCACCCTGTCCCCCACAAGCGGACTTTTGATTTTTTTCTCAGTATGCTGAAAAGTCAATAAATGTTTAGGTCTGCTGGTTTTTAATTCTGGAAATGTTCTTTTAATCTTTCGGCTGCCTTTGTGTAATTTAGAATTTCTACAGTCTGACTGAAAATTGTAAGTAAACTAGGATTAAGAAATCGGATTTATTAATATAATAGTTCAGTTAATAGGTATTTTTAAATTGTAGTGCTATCCATCTCCTTCCCTGGGTTGAAATTTTATTATAACTGTAATTGATCTGATGCCACACACCAATTTGGGTAACTTATTTGAAGGATATCCATTTGAAAGATGAAGAAATGAGACTGACAAAATGCAACAAAACAAATCTCAAAGAATAGTCAGGTGATTGAGGGATAGAAAAGACCAATTAGTTTGTCCAAATCTAAGACTAGGAAATGTGGCCCATAATATATTTTCTCAGCAATTTGTCAAGTTTGCTTGTAAATGACTTTAATGATAGATGGCTTTGCCTGCTTTGCTATACTGGAAAATTCTGCAGCCTGGCACACTTCTCCTCTGGGAAGCTTCTTGCTTCTTACATCTTGCATAATATTTCTCCCGTCCATCCTCTCCCATTACTCCCCTCCCCAAGGTTAATTTAATCCTGTTGTTCTTAAATGAAACACCCTAAATCATCTTCCTCCCCTTCCCTGTCTTTCTCCTCACTGTTTAAACCCTTCAAGGATGTAATAGTCTGGAAAATATTTCAATCATCATGTCTCCTTTTCAGCTGGCCAATTCCATTTGGTGTGTTCTCTGCGGCTTGGGCTGAAGTGCAATTTTTCACGGCATTGTTTTTAGTTTAAATAACATGCAGTGCACAATTGCTAAAGGTCTGGAACATTCCACTTGGGGTCTTGCCATTAAATAATATTTTGATGGAAAACTAATCCAACTTTCCATAGGAGGAAATGCTCTTGGCTGCCAGCCCTAAATTGGCTATAAATTTAGCTAAAGGTCCATCTGCCTTGGGAGTTAGACCATCTTCTCTGAGCTCAGAGTAGTGCTCTGTATTAAATGTTTAATGGACAGACTTAGTGAATAAATATGTATTTGTAAGTGGTTCATTTAAAAAACAGTCAAGGGGAAGGAATTTAACTTTGCTAAGCCAGCAGATATAATTTTTCTCATTTCTTATACTGTCTTACCACATGTCAGCTCCTTTGTTTGCCACTCTATGACCTTCCGCATATTACTCAACCTTGCTGAGTCTCAGTTTCCTCAATCACAAAATAGGGAAAGCGAGAGCTACTATATAGGTTTGTTGTGAGCATCAACAGTGGTGTGTGGTATTTAGCAGAACACAGAGTAAGTCCCCAAGACATAGCAGTGACTTTTTGCAGTTGTGATTGTTACTACTGCTTCTGTGCAGTCTAAATCTCATGCCTGAATGTCTTTCAGAGCCCTCACATTCTCATTTCTCAACACACATTACTTAGGGAAGCCTTCCCCCTCCCTGTCTCAGACTAGGTCAGGCTCTGTGAGTCACTGTCATTCATTCATGCATATATATACATACCTCCTTCTAAGTGCTCATCCAAACTGCAGTTAAGCAGTGGATCATATTAAGTAGATGCTCATCATTGGTGAAGTTCTAGTCTTGGCTTGGTGGCAAGTTTCCAGGCATTCAGTAGGTGCCTTATAAGTTGCATTCATTTTTTTTGTCTGTATGAAATATTATATTTTAAAAGATATATAGAAGATACATATATTATATTTTAAATATATTGTATTTAAAGAGACTGAAGAAACAGCATAGATTTTGTAATTAATTGTTCCCTGTCTGTATCCCCAGTTAGAATGTAAACTTAATGAGGTGGACTCATCCTGTCCTATAGTGCTTGTGCCTAGAATAGTGTCCTGCCGGTGGTTGAGTGAACAGATGAATGAATGTGAATCCTTCATTCTAGTCAGTTGGACTCTTAACTTTCCCATGAGCAGGGTATATTCAGCCTTTTTCCTACATGTCCACCCTGAAGTCAAGTGCTCTCTTCTTCCTAAATCCCATCCATTCTTCAAGTCTCAGAGTAGCTGACATCTCCTCTTCTCTCCTGAAGAGTTGTGTCAAGTTACCTTCATATCCCAAGCCAGCCTGGGAGCATCTCGAGGGTAGGAATCAGGGCTTTCCCTTTGAGCAGAGCCTAGATTGCCACACACAGAAATGGGCACTCAGAAGGCTGTGTGGGATCTGTCAGACCCTGAAGTCTTTGGTTCAGGGAAGGTCTTATCTTTGGTGCCCAGAGCGTACACACCAGAGCCTGTACATGGTGGGCGTTCGGTGGGGTTTGCTCTGTTTTTTGAGGCTGTGTGTTTACCAGGCTTTGCCTCTCCATACATGGAGGTAGGTTTTGTTAGGAGTCCCAGTGCCTATTTTATTATTTAACATTACTGAAGAGCATCCTCACCTGATTACTTCATCATCTCATTTTGACTGTGGACAATTTTCTTAATTAAGATCTTCAGAATAAGTTTCTAAGATACTTGCCCTAAGAATCTCATGTAACAAGTGGCCTATAACATGACTTCTTTTCAGTTAATTTATGTTGATGCTAAGAGATCAGTATGTCTTTTTGTGGTGCTCACACACACCCTGTTTAATAATCCATTTTACATTTTTAAGGACTTGGGTCAGATGAACTGCCTACATGTCCATTCTGAAAACAGCCTTTCCTTCTTTCTGGAACTGAGGCATTTGTACAAAGACTGTCTCCAGGCTTCTCCAGGAGTGTGTGGGAGTTACTAATGGATTTTCTGAGGTCTTTCTTGAATATTCCTCCACACTACGAATGTAATTTTGTTGATCTGACACCTGAGCACATTGCCTTTTCTTGGATTTCCTGCTACCTCCTGGCTTGCTGAGGATTTCAGTTGTTTTCTAGGACACTGGCTCTACAAGGTCCAATTTGCTGCTCTTTTCATTGCTAGATGAGGCCCATGACCAGTCGGAATTTTAACATTTTGTTTCTTGTTACCTATTAATTGTGCCACACTTTCACCATTAGGGAGCCTGTCCTTTTGTTCTATTTGCTCCAAGTGACATTTGGAACCTTCTTTTTTCTTTAGTTCTCATAAGCCTCCATGAATTTTGGGCTTTTATCTAGATGTGATTCTAATAAGACCTTGACAGATTTTTTAAATTCACCCTGACTTACCTGTCTCTCCTTCCATCCTTTGCCCTTACCTTTGAAGCACCTGAGCTAACCAGAGAGGCGCCTGCATAGCTTTGTGGTTTCCTTTAAAGGTTGGCCCTCTCCTGCCTCTTCTTCCTTCTTGACTCAAGAGTGATCATGTGGTTAGAATTGCATTTTATAAGCAGGAAATTCTAATAACTGTACAGTAGCCTTATTCCATACATCTTCCTCATCCTCCAAAAGCAGCTGCTAAGAGGGTGATGATTGTGTAAGCAAACATGACATTAGTTTTCTCTCCAGCGGGGCTTTTATGGGGAACAGTGGAAAAAATGAGGATGACCGTGTCTCCCTGGAAGGAGACGTAAAGAAGGCAGTGTCCAGGAGCAGTCGGGCGGAGGAGGGAGAGCAATAGCAGGTGCATCTCAGGCCCACCGTCCAAGCATTTGTGCCCTCTGGCCTTCCTCATGGAGGTAGATGGCAGCTGGAATTTGCACTGGGCTGCCCCTGCCAGTAGTGGCTAATCTCTGCTCCCAAAGAGTGAGTCAGTGACATCACTCAGTCTTCCATTTGCCAGAGTCTCACCCACGCCTGTCACCCAGTGGGGCTACCAGATGCTGGTGGGATGGAGTTCTGTGGTCATCTCGCAGGCGATGCCCTGTTGTCTCCAAGCTTCGCTCAGCCACTTTTTCACATACAGGATGTTCCTCTTTCTTGCTCTCTTTTCTCCATTCTTAGTTCTGGATGCTCTGTCTTTTCTTCTCATAAGACCAGATGCTTCTCTGGGCTTCCTCATAGCCAGGATAAGGGTCTCTCAGAATGTGCAAACCTGCATATGGTCCCCAGACCTATGGTCCCTAACCTAAGAACCCTCCTCTTGTTTCCCAGTCTCAGTCTCTTTTTGTCTCCCAAGTAGTTTCAGCTGAGTGATGTTCCTTAATTCTGGCATCAGGAATCACTTCCATGGATGCAATTTTTATATTATTTCTTCCTCTTTCAAACTAAGTACATGAATAAGAAGGCAAGGTGGACGTAAATGTGGGAGGAATGATAAAATTAGAAAATCCCTATTTTGCAGTTCCAGGTGAAATAATTGATGCAGGGAGTGATTGTCAGTGGATGAAGCCAGTAGTTAAGAGGTAGATGGGGAGGAGTCAAGCTGTGTCCTCCTGAACCCACTCATTAATGATGGCATCACTAAGGGGGGAACTGCCAGGCATCATGTGGCTTATGAAATAAAAACCATTTGGCACCACCTAAGAAGTATTCTTGGCAAAATAAGGTTAAGCCTGGATTTAATCAAGTTGCAAAGCTGAGTTCCATTTATTAGAAATATAGGGAACAGACAAACAAACACAATGACACCACAGAGAGGCAAACTGACAAATTCCTAATGCAAGTCATTTACATATGTCACTGCGTCAGTCAAGGGCATAAGACCTCAGAGACCTAACAGCTCAACGTAACCTAATACAATGTGGGTTCTTGTCTGGATCCTGATTTGAGTGAGCCAGCTGTGGACTATATAGTTGAGGACATGTGCAATTATTATTAACCATAGTTACCTTTCCTTCTCTTTTCCTTCTTCTCTCTCCTCTTGGGGATTCATTTTCTAGCCCTTTAATCATTTGGGAGGTTCTTCTCTGTGGCCCCCCTGCTTTCCTTGTTCCTTCACATTGTGGACTTGCCAGTGTTGAGAGCAAGGTGTGATTCCCTTATAGGCTCCCACCAGCCCCACATCTTCTGGCCACTGTCGCTGGACTTGTCCTTTCCTGACGACAGGACTCTCGCCAGCCCTCTGGGAAATCCCAGATACTCACCCTCCTCTGCTCATTTGGGAATGAGTGCTTGGTTGTTTGCATCCTATACTTCCAGAATGCACGGTGTTGTGAAACAATGAAGAAAGTAAATACGTGTATAAACACACGCCCTTTTGGCTGTAAGAAGATGGCTTTTAGGCCCCTTCAAAGATTTCCTGGGAGAGAGCAAAGGTGTGGGGTCGGATGTGGGGTCAAATAGCCTGGTGGGGGCTGGGCGGCCTGGTTGGGTGGTGCTGTCCACAGAGTGCCAGCTTTCCTCACACAAGCTGAGACTCTTGAGGTGAGAGCAGGCAGGGAAGAGGAGAGAGTAGACTGGCATGGTGGGGGTTCAGAGGAGTGGGGTAAAACAGCAGCCATTACTCTGCAACAATGCTGGAATTTGCCAGGTTGTATGATCCAAACTCCCCAGGTAAATGGTCTTCCATTATGGGGAGGCAGGCTTCACCAACTCCTCCCCCACTTCCCTTAGGTAGCCCTCTCTGGGCTTACAGTGCCATGTGCATATTTCTGTGCTGCCCTTATCACCCTGTAATGCAGGATCCACTTGTCTATGTCTTCCACTTGGGCATAGGCTCCTTAGGTCAGGAGGTGCCCCTTTGATTTCTGGTTACCTGGCCCTCAAACTATGCCTGGTGTGGCACCTACATCTCTGAGCAGTGTCTTTGACAGGCTTTGTGCATGTGTGTGGGCCTGTGTGACTCCGTGGGGGAGAGAAAAGGAAGACCTCCTGAAAGCCCACCAAATTGTCTAGTTGAGAGTTCACCACACAGCACAAAACAGACTAAGTCATGGGTAATAAAACCCTGTAGCCTGGACAGTAATGAATGCATGAGCCACCTGACCTCGGGAACTACGGGGAGTGCTATCGGCGGCAGAGTCAATCCTACCTTCGTGAAAGGTCAGAGACAAATGCACAGAACGATCATGCTAGCTTTAAAGAAAGAAAATGGAGAATTAGCTAATGTGGAAAGGATGACTGTGGAGAAAGGTGGAATCTTCCATCCATGGTTGTGCAGTTCTGAAGGGTGGGAGCCTGACTGTGTGGTGACTGAGGCCCTGCACTGCACTGGGGGAAGTGCCCTTCTCCTGGGAAACATCCGGATTCCACGTTCCCTTTGTGGTTTGCCGGGTATGAAGCTGCCACTATCTTTGTTCCAACGTACTTCGAAAAGACAGGACATATTTATGAGCAAATGTGGTGGATTTGTCCTTTCCAACTTACACAAGGCAGCTGAATGTCAACTATTGCAGCTGGAAAACAGTTTGCAAATTAGGAGGACACAGAAGAATTTTGTGAGTTTTTAATATATTTCAGTTCACAGTTTACATAGAATGTCAAATTTGAAGGGGACCCCAGGGTTGTCTAGCTTAACTTGCTCATTGTATAGATAAGAAATGAGGCCTATGGAAGAGCAGTGACCTGCCTATGATAACAATGTTAGTAGTAGCTGGAGCTTGAATTTATGGTTCCTGGTTCATGTATCAGTGACTATTCCATTATACCAAGTTGCATTTCCATCCAGAAGATTATTATAATGCTGATTAATCTGGGTTGTTTTGGTGAATTTTACTAACATTTATCCTAGATTTCATCAAGTGTGATTTTAGAAAGGTGGCTTTGTTAAAACATTAAAAGATCTGTAGCAGTTTCCTGTGGTTTAAGTGGAGGAAGAGTGCCAATGGCAGGTTCTGTGTGCAGTAGGCTTGGTTGTTGTAATGTATTGCCATCAGTGTATTTAGGAATGCTTTTGGCTGCAGGTAACAGAACACCTGACAACCATTGCCTGAATGAATATGGGTTTATTTTACTGACGTAACAAGAAATCTGCATGTAGGAGATTGTGCTTTTAGTTCAGCAGCTCAGTGATGTCAAGACTGATGTCTGCTTCTCTTGGTCTTTCCCTCATGGTCACAAGATGACTGCTGCAGTTCCAGCTATCATGGGTGGGAAAGAGGAAGGGAAGGAGCCAACTGCATTATCTTTGTTACTAAGGGAGAAAATACTTTCTTAGAAATGCCCAAGAAGTCAAATTTTGCTGGCATCTCATTGGCCAGAATTGGTTCCTGATGTGAAGTTGAAAAATGGGGAACAGGATGGCCCTAATTGGCTAAGACCAATCATGATTCATTCTCTGAGGCTGGACATATAACCAGGGTTTTCTAATGCTAAAGAAGAAGAGGGAAATAGCTATGAGTATTTCCTATCACCTTAAAATTGTCAAGGCTCCTCAATTGTATATGATATTTTCAGAGTACAAGCTGATGCAAGGATGGCCAGTGGGATATTTTTTTAGTGTCTGGTTCTGTAATCTTTTTATAACTTTAGTGGAATATTATTTCAGTACCAAAGGCTTATCTGGGAATAACAAAGCAATTCTATTGCCAGACAGTTATAGAGCTCAACCTGTAGAAATAATAAATGGCTGCAACATTTTTTTACATGCACTGTAGTTCAGCTTCTAGCCCTAGGTTAAAGGATAAGTTTTATGAAAAGTTCATTAAAAGTAAGTACTAAACAGGTCTTTAAATCTCCTAACAGAGAAAACATTATTTTTTAGTGTTGCCTGTGCCCTAGAATTCTGTTAAGTCAAATAACTGTGGCATATGAATGACATTTCAGTTTTTAGGGATCACTCAAAAGATATTTGAGCACAACTATGTCCTGGGCTCCCTTGTAGGCACTTGGGATACATTAATGAAGAAATAAGAAAAGAATTCTGGATAGATGGGTGGATAAGGAAATTATGGTATATTCATACATAGAATACTATCCAGCCTTAAAAAAGAGGAAAATTCTGCAATATTTGCAACACGGATGAATCTTGAGGACATTATGCTAAGTGTAGTAAGGCAGCCACAGAGAACAAATACTGCTCTCTATGAGGTATCTAAAACAGGCAAATTCATGGAATCAAAGGTTGGTTGCCCAGGGCTAGAGGAAGGTGAAATGGGAAGTTATTAAACAATAGGCATAAAGTTTCAGTGAAGCAAGATGAATAAATTCTAGAGAGCTCCTGTACAACATTGTACTTATAGTCAACAAAAACTATGTTTTGTATACTTTACATTTGTTAAGAGGGTAGATCTCATGTTAAGTGTTCTAATCACTATGAAATTAAACTTAAAAAGAAAAAGAAAAAACCCTGCTCTTTTGGAGTTTACATTTTGGGGTACAGACCTCAAGGAATATATTAAGTCAGGGTTCTTCAGAGAAACAGAACAATGTGTACACACACACACACACACACACACACACACACACACAGATTTATTTTAAAGAAGTGGCTCATGAAATTGTGGGGTTACCTGGCAAGCCTGAAACGTGCAGGTACTCCTGCAGGCTGAAGACCCAGGTTCGAGTTCACACTGCAGCTTGAGTCTGAAGGCCATCTGGAGGCAGAATTCCTTCTCAGACAGACTGTTTTCCCTTAGAGCCTTCAACTTACTTCACAAGGCCCACCCTTATTATAGAGGGGAATCTGCTTTCCTCCAAGGTTACTGAATTTAAGTGTTAATCTCATTTTAAAAATACCTTCACAAGAGCATGTAGACTGGTATTTGACTAAATATCCAAGAACATGATCTAAGTTGACACATAAAATTAACCATCAGAGGGAACCAGACAATAAGCATTATAAATAAGTGAAGTTTATAATAGTTTAGAAGATATTAAGTGTTATAAAAAATAGAACAAGGGTAAGTTACACTTTAAAATAAGGGAGTCATGGCCTTAGGAAGAATGCTTGAATGTATGTAGAAATATTTTCAAAAGTCTTAAAGGAGCATTTACTACATTTCAACTGTTCAGCCCTTGGGAGAAAGATCAAAACCCAAATGGCATAGAACATCACTAGGTGGACGCGTGAGAAACTGGTAGCAGTGGTGGTCTCCAGTGAAGAGAACTGGTGTCTGAATTTTATACCGTTCAGATTTTGTACAATGGATATATATTAGCTGAAAGTACTGTTACACAAGCTAACACCAAAGGCTTTTCTGAAGACAGTAAGAGTTCCTTGAAGGCCACGTGCTAGATTACAGACAGTTTGGTCCTGAGTCAGGCAGTTCATAGCTCTGCCACTTATTAGCTGGATGGCCTTGCTCATCTGCTCCAAGCTGCAATTTCCTTACTGGGAAAATGGGATAATCATGAGTTTCTGGTGAGGAATGAATGAAGGGGTTTATGAAGTCCCCAGAAACCAAAGGTGATCTTGTCCGTTAGCTTCCTCGGTATGCTGAAGGCCGTCACTGGCATGCAGCCCTGGGTCCTTAACTCTCCACACTGACAGCTAAGATGATGTGTTGTGTGCCCTGTATAACTGGTTTTCACAATCACCACCATACTTCATCAACAGTCACAAACTATTCACTCTGCTTAAAAAGCCAAGAAAGGGCATCAGATATTTAGAAAGAGGACGGACTAAAATGCTGTTCTGGGCCTTAAAGGGGGCTGAAAAAGTTGACTTTGCAGTATTCCTCATATTTCAAAGGATTTTCATGAGCATTTTCCTCCTAGAATTGTGATCTCTTAATAATAAGTAATACTTCTAAAATTTTGCTTTTAGTTCATATGTATCATATCTCCCACATAAGCAGTAAACTTCTTTTTGTAGGAGACCTTGTTTCATACAACTCTGTACCATTCAAATCCCCCACATGTGGCTGCCTTCAAGCACTTTTAGTGACAGTGTGTATTGGTTATCTATCACTGTGTAACAAATTCCCCCAGTCTTGGTGTTTTAATTCAGTGTGCATGGGTCAGGAGTCAGGAGGGGCTTGGTCAGGTGGTTCTGGCCCAGCGTCTCTCAGGGGAGTGCAGTCCTGGGTCAGCTGGTGCTGCCATCCTCTGAGGGCCTGACTGGAGCTCATCCACAGAGCCAGCATGTTGGTGCTGGCTGTGGGCACCTTGGCTCTGTTCTCCTGGGCTTCTCCATGGGGCTGCTTGATTGTTTCCATAGCATGGTGGCTGGGTCCCCCAGAGCAAGCAACTCAGGAAATTAAGATGGAAGCTACAATGCCTTCTGTGATCCATCTTTAGAAGTCACAGGTTAGCATTTCTGAGCACTCTGTTCATCACACAGATGATTCAATATGGGAGGAGGCTGCGTAAAGGCGGGAACACCGGGAGGTGTCTGAAGGCTGTCTTGCAGGCTGACTATAACTCAGATGCTATATATAGCAGACAGTGGTACTTGGTGAGCACCTGATAATTTGTTAATTATATGGTATGACTGTGCATACAATCTTTACATGGTAAAAGCCAAGAGTTTAACTTTTTGGGGAGAGGGTACTCTAGTGTCCCAAAGTGGAGGGTGAGGTGGAGAAATGTGCATTCTAACAAGTTCACAGCTGATTATGATGCTGCACACTGAGAACCACTGATAGAATTTAGAATTTGTATAGAGATGCTGGTGGCTTTCTAAGGAAACCTGTTTCAAAGCAAATACATCCTTCATCTCTTAGAGCTAAATACCAAATGGTTCAATTCAGTAAGCATATCATCTTAAACTTGGGATCTGCCAAATGATACAGAGTTAAAGTAAATGTACAAATTGGAGAAAGCACAAATCTATGGATATGTCTAACTGGAGTGCTGGTCCCCCTCCACCAAAAAAAGAAAAAGCTCTGATTTGTAACTTTTGCCAATAGCCATAGTATAAATGCTCCCACTATGACCAGTTATCACCTGACTCCCCTGTGTGTCACAGCTGGCTCTCCCCAGCTGGCACAAACTAGTGCCAGCATACCACTGGCTACAAGCAAGTTCTCTCCTTGACATGTGTGATGTTGAGAAAGGTGTGTCCCAGGTGAGGTCTGGGGGCCAGGGGACTCTAATAGCCAGTCCTTCGTGCACTGAGGCTGTCAAGTCTTGACTGTTTCCTGCCTAGAGTGTGACTTTCTGAGGTAGCTAAAGTGACAGAATATAACTGTACAGAAAACTCTACGGTGACATAGACAAATGCAAAATGGGACTTTTCAAATTTTCCTCTCTCGCCACCTTGTTCATTTCTAATGACTGCTCCAGGCCTTCTGTTCCAACCAAGTTCATAAAGACTCCTCCTCATCAAAGCCCTGTCTGGCTGGCCTTCCCTCCCTTTGAAAACTCCCCTCTCCCAAGGCTCATTTCCTCAGGGTGGGTGACAAGAGCTCTGTTAGTGAAATTCATAGTTTGAGCTGCCAGGTTGCCCATTAACGGTATAATGTCTGAGGGCCTGTAGAAATCGCAGAGAAAATTCATTTGGCAATTTACCTGGTAAGGGGCTGGTGATATCTATTCACCGCCCTGAACTATGGTTTAGATTTGCAGTTACCATTTAACTTGTAAGCTTCTTGAGGACACAGGTTTTTTTGTGTGTGTGCCTTATAGCAACTACCATGGGCCCTTGAGTAAAATAACACTGAATAAATGTTTAATGAGTACTGATTTGGAATTCTCTCCATCTCAAAAACATCGTCACCCTAGCAGAGAGCTTCAGTTGCCTTAATACTAAAGAGAGTTATTTGGGAATTTCAATTATCATGAGAGATAAGTGGATACAATTTGGGGGCAGGAAGTCATTTCAGGGTATCCTGTAATGCTTTTTTGTCATATCAAGGATGTGTTCTTAGAAAAATAGGACTGGAGCCAATTTAGTGCAAAAAACCCCATAGCTTTTTAGGTAGGAGGAACATGACCCCTCTGAGAGCATCTTCCTTAATAGACTAAGTAGCTGTCAAATTCTGGGTAATTTTCATAGTCTTGCTGAGCCTCAGTTACCTGGTCTGTAAAATGAGACTAATAATAACCACTTTGCAGGTCTTTGGAGAAGATGAAATGAAATCATCTGTGAAAAGGGCTGGGATGGAGCCTCGTGGGGAGTGGACATATGTCAGTCCCCCCCGCCCCACTTCCTTATTAGACACAATCTTAACATACCTGTTCCAGATGCACCCAAGGCCTCATGACTCTGAATCTCTTAACAAATTCTCATTTTTTTGGTGGTCCATGCTTTTATTATTGCTGTGAATTTCTAAATGTTTGCAATTTCTAAGGCAACATTAGTGACACAGAGATCCTTTCTCACACAGTGTGACTTGCAGGTCTTAATGAGCTCTGGGTTGGGGAGAGAGAAGCATCTTGGGTACTAGCATTTCTGGAAATGTTTGGGGTGGTTTGACGGGGAGAAGTTATTTCTACACCTAACTTTAGTAAAAAGATGATGAGTTTGAGATTATATGGGAGTGGATTTCTGTGCTTTCTCTCTACTTCCTGGAGCCCCTGGGTTCCCAGGTTATTTTAGTAGTATAGCAGGTATTAAGCAATAGCAATCAGCCACGAGTCCCAGGTTTAGAGAGGACATTTCCTTTTTAGGGGCAATCTCTGGATAGACAGGGTCAGACCTAGAAGGAGGAAATAAACATTTAACAACTTGCTTGGCAAGTTGCCGCACAAATAATAGGTGTTTCTTGGTCCAATTTAGCTCTGAAAGGTAAAGTGGGGAAATAGTTCCTCTTCAATTGATTAGAAACACATTTATTAAGCACCAACTATGTGCTAAGCCCAGGAAGAGATTTAAAAAAAAATGTCAAAGGTCCTCATTTTCATACCCAGGAATTTACAGAATAGCTTAAAAGGCCATACATGTTTATAATTTAATGGACCTTCCTTGCTATGTTAGAAAACATGTTTTCTACTCAGAAATAAGTAGAAGGGAGTGTCCACACTTGGAAAATTAAGTAATGGGTGAATTTCTGATGTGTTGAAATACTCCATTTCTTTAGAGCCACTTGGGAAAAGAAACTGCCCAAGGTTGGGACCTGAGACTTGAGCTTCATATGGCATATAAAGTAATTTGAAAGATTACTGTAAAATAATTTGAAAGATACGGTTTTTTAAATTTTTATAGAAAACAACAAACCCAATCGTTTCCTAAGTTTTGTGGTAGTATCAGGCAAATGCGAGGTGAGGTGTTTGGGGCTTAATTTATAGCTCTCTCTCTCTCTCTCTCTCTCTCTCTCTCTCTCTCTCTCTCTTTTTTTTAATATAGGCATGACTTTCCCTGTGCAGAAAATGGTCACAATGCAGGGTTAGGACACAGAGCTGGCATTGGGGGCCTGGGTTTACTCAGTGACCTCACAGGCCCCTTATAGAGCACTGGCCTTAGAACAGGTACGGTCCTGGGTGCTGAGAGAGGTGAAAGCCACATGGGGACCCCCAGAGGAAGTGTGTAGAAACACACTGGAGGCGGCACATCCTTCTTCCCAGCAGGGTCTTGGGAGGAGTAAGAAAGAAGGTAGAATTGACACCATCTTCAAGAAGGAGTAGATTTGGCTGAAAGAATGAGAGCCCAGTGTTCCAAGCTGTGTTAATACACACGTCTCACGACGTATTCAAGAGGCAACAAGAAGTGCGGCAGGAAGAGGCTAGAGCAGTGGTTCTCCGATGCGTGTGCACATGCCGTGTACATCAGTGCCAACCCCTTTGGGATTTTGTTGCAGGGACCCTGGGCTGATCCTGCGATAACACATTTCTAACAAGTTCCTGGCTGATGCTCAGGCTGCTGGCTTTGTGTGGGGGCCATAGAGCATGGAGTGTAGGAGTAAAATGGGGCTAGGATGAAGGAAGCGCAGCCTCAGTTGAGAGCTGTGGCTGTAGCTCTTATCCCTCGAATCCACCTTCCACATGCCACTAACATGTTTTTTTTAAAACTCAAATTGGATTATGTTTGGTCCCCTGTTCAGAAATCCTTCAATGACATTCCATCGCCTTTGAAAAAATTTTTTGGTCTGTTATACAAGCCTTTATCGGCCTATTATGCGACTTTTTATGACTGGCCCTGCCTAATTCTGCCCCACCCTCTGGGGATCCTCAAAGGCATCTTCCCCAGGCCGTGTGGACCCACCGTCCTCAGTTTCCTCAGGGCTCTCTGCACGTGCAGACTTAGCTGTGTGTCCCCCACCCCCTGAGAGGCCAGCTCCTCTCTCCCTGTGCTTTAATACCCATGCAGCCTGCCGGGCCCCTGCAGGCTAGGTGAAATGTTCCTTCTCCAACCGCCTGCCCCTAGGCCTCTCCAGAATAGTGCCTTTTCTCTATCTCTACCGTCAGAGTGAGCCACTTGGATGGCAGGGACTATCTCCTGTTTACAGGCACCACAACCCAGTGCACAGTAGGCACTCGAGTGCAGAACGAATTCACCCATCTCTCCCGACGTCTCTCACCTCATAACAAGCTCATGTAGCAAAACAGAAAAACCGAGTTGAAAGCTCATTAATTGTTGGACAAAAACCTTAAATCCACATTATATGCTATTAGGACATTTATCCTTATTACACCAAGGTGAACACGACAGGCGAAGATGCTCACCCTTAAAGCATCAGCATTATTCCATAAAGGCCCGGCAGAGTGTTTGCCGCCACATGGAAGGCAGTCCTGTCTTCTGACCGCAGTGCTATTAAATGCATCCCAGTACATTACATGCCAATGTTCACTCTAATTCCAGACATGAGATTAAGATAGAGCTCATTTTAAAGAGTTAGTCTTCACGAATGCAAACGCCAACACAATGAGGCACCCCAATTGGAACAAGGAGTTTGAAATTAGACCAAATGTTAAGAAGGGGTGATATGTTTACAAATGGATTCATACTTTTACCAAAGATCTATCTGCCACAGCACGCTTGCAAATGGCTGCATCCCTTGAGCATTTAAAATTAGCATCCGACTTACCAAAGTTCACGGCATGTGAAGCTGCCGAGGTGCACACTCTCTAAAGAGCTTCTGCTGGCACATGCCTGCCTGACCCAGTGAGCCAGGGTCTGAGAACTCCCAAGAGCTATTAAAGCAGGTGGGGACCCAGCTCATCAGGGTGGGAGAGGGCCTGAACCTTCCTCCCAAGGTCGCTGGGAGTCTGATCCCCACCAAGGTTACAGAGAGGGTGACCGCCATCAGACTGTGACCTGCCACCAACCTGAAGCTCGGTGCCTCTCTGGCAGCATGTTAGTATCCTGCCTGGAAGACTCTTAAAAATCCCAAGGCACAGGCTTACCCCAGGCCAATCAGACAACTATCTCTGGAAGTGGAATGCTGGCTTTGGTAGTTTTAAAAGCTCCTGGAAAATCCTAATGGGTAGCTTAGGGTATTGATGGTCATTCCTCTAGTTTACTGGTTCTCAAGCTTGACTGCACGGTGGAATCACTTGGGGAGTTCAACAAGTCCCCCACCCCTTGCCTGGGTCCCATCTCCAGACCTACTGTTGTAATTGGCACGTGATGCAGCCTGACATCCACATCATGATTTGTAAAAGCTCCCTGGCTGACCTGATGTAGGGTAGTGTCAGGACCACAGCTGCAGCTCATCCTGCCACAGTCCCTAACAAGTCCCTTTTACCTTGGGGGAAAAAAGCCCAATATTGTCATGAGAAGAGGGGAAACTCAAGCTGTCAAGAACATATTTATCCTTCTGGCTGACCTGAGGTGGCTGAGGTGGGAGGCTCCCCTAGAAAAACCATTATTTTCTGTGCTGGAAGGAAAGTAGCAGCAATTAGTTCATTTATAGATTAAGCTTGTTGACACAGAGGGCCCAGCTGCCTGTATCACTAACTGAGCATCCCCTGAGACAGGTGGCCATTCCTCCCTGGAAACATGCAGAGTGGCATTACAAATAATACACGGATACAACTAATAGACTCAATTATTGTAAATTTCTGGATCATCGCTAATGGCATTTGCCTCTTCTCCTTTTCTCCTGTGTTCAGAGTAATTTTCTTCTTATACATCTCTATTAACATGTCCAGCTTGAGTGAGTGCCCCATCCTGGGAGGGCAGGCCATAGACTTTCCTGTTCTACCTCATCTCTCAGCAGCTTGTGTCAAGTTGCAAGCTATCAGCACCGTCCTGGAAAAAGCCATCCTGGGTTGTCCAAACAAGGTTCTGGGGACATCCCTCTCCATGCAATCTTACAAACTTAACACTTACTGTCTCCAACATGGGGTTATACTCTCCCAACAGTTACATGACTCATGGCTGAGGATTCTCATATGATTTTTTTAAAATTCATTGGTTTACTTGGAACATGGACATAGGATAGTGGTTCTCAACTTTGCCTACATGTTGGAATCACCTGGGGAGCTTTAAAAACTACTGATGCCCATAACTATCCAAAGAGATTCTGATTTAATGGTGGGGGATTGGCCAGGGCAGGGGGATTTTTGTTGAAGCTTTCCAGATGATTCCAGTGTTCAGGTGAGGTTGATGCCACTGATACTTGTCAACAAGAGAGACTGAGAAAAGGGGTGGAAGGACACCCACAGAAAAACCTCTCTCAAGTTGTGTCTTTCTCAGGACTCTCCTAGGAGCCAACAGAGGCATTTGATTCTTTATGAGCACAAAAGACTGGATGAGTTTCCTAGGAGACCAGAAGCAAGGTGAGACCACTGGAAAAAATCTCAGAACCAGGAGTGTTTCTTTGCAGTGTCATTTCATCTCTCCAGGAGTGTTTTCCTGGGGCTGCTGTCCCATTGCTCTCACTGTCCCCTACCCCTACCCCACCAAGGCCCACAAACCTTTTTGCAATGTTGTTTGAGTACCATGGATGCAGGAGAAAAACTCCATACTCTGCTGAGGATGCACCTGGCAGGTGTGAGTGCTTCACAGGACGTTGTGTGATGTGTGAGACCCTGAAGGAGCTTAGGATAAATGCTGGAGCCCCATGCACTGCCATTCCCTTCCAGGGGGACACGCCCAGGGGATCTATGGCCTTTCCTTCCAATCCCCTTTCCATGAAGGTTTTCCTGTCTGCGTTCCCTATCTCCTGAGTCCTTCCTTCCGGACTGGCTGTGCCAGCCACAATCAGTAACCTACCTGGTGCCCATCTCTGTTTGCCTTCTTTCCTACCTGCAGAAGCCAGAATTTCCTTAGGCATCTGGCCCACCACCAGGTGGTAAAACAGCTGGTGTTGATTTATCCAAACAGTGGTTTCTCAACTTGGCTGCACATTAGAAACACCTGAGGAGTTCTCTTAAAATACTGATATTTGGAACCCACTCCCAGAAATTTTTATTTAATTGGTCTGGAGTGGGCATTAAAAGCTCCCTGGTGATTAAAATGTATGGCCAGGATTGAGGATCACTGGTCTAGAATAATCATGGTATTTCAATTCTCCTTGTTAGTGGCTGGTTTAGGATTGGGCCACTGATGCCATTTTGGCCAATGAAACATGAGACTGTAAGGATGGGGGTGAAGGAGAATAATAAGAAAGTTTCCTCCCTTTCAGGAAAAGGTATTCCTTCTCTCTCCTTCATGGTCTTTGGAGTTGTGAGATAGGGATGTGATGCTTGGAGCCACTGCAGCTGCCTTTGGACTGTGAGCACTATAACAGAGGACTTAAATTTCCATGCTGAGAATTGTAGAGTGCCGCATTAAAAAGAACTTAGATCTTAACAATGCCATTCAGCTAACTAAATCAGTTAAACTGGGAAGCTCCCATCCCCTAGGCTTCTTGCTTTGCAGGGTGGCCTCTTCTGCCCCACTTTACAGCAGGTCCCAGCCAGCAGCAGATCATGATCCCAGGGTCTAGGTTTCCAGAGAGGCCTTTGAGGGCATGATGTGCTAGACACACAGCACTTCTGCTGGATGCAAAGCTCCCCCAGCTCTAAGGAAGCCCCCCACCCACCAGACGGGCACCTCCACAACCTGGCCACCTTGCTGGGCAGGCCTTCCGGAGAAGGGCTGGCAAATATATGTCTGCTGCTCAGTGCTCTGTGTGGCGAGTGAGGCACAGTGGAAGTCTTGCTGGAGTCAGGCGGCTTTGGACTTGAATCCTGGATCCTTATTGTGTGAACTGAGTCAGTGAAGCTCTGTGCTCGGTTTTACTATCTGTGCAATGGGGTGAGCGTCTACCTCAAAGAGCTGTTACTGTAGATCATTTAATGGATTTATCTCAGTACCTGGCATGTTGTAAGTTTTTACTTCTAGTAAGTGGCAGTTTTTACTATTTTTGATATATTCACTCTTTTTTTGCTGCAGTGAGCAAGAGGTAAAATAATTGAAAGGGATGAGAAGAGAGGTGGTTGATTTTTGTAGGCCTGACTACTGCTTTCACAGTTTAGAAAGACTGAACGAATTTTTCCTATAGTTCCCACTGCCTGGAATTTATCAAAATAATTTAAGCATGATTTGCCCAGTCACCACAGATGCCAGGTCTGGAGTGGCTGAGCTCTATTTCCAGTGCGGTCAGCTGATGGGTTTGATTGATGTGGGGAGCCCACAACTGTCTGCTACGGGGTATGCAAAGGCAGCTGCTGAGCTGTGGGCTCACACCTTCCCTGGGGCTGCACCCCACTCAGGACAGGCGCTGTGATGGGGAGACGAGGCTGGGGGCCTTCAGGGCCAGGGTTCTCTAGCCATGAGGGTTGAGCATTGAGCCCCATTAGGACACCTACCCTGCCCTAGGGCCTGCTGTCAACCCCACATCACACCTCAAGGCAGGACTGGGGGTGTGGGGAGCACACCACTGTCCCCAGACGGTGCTAAGGCACTTCACTGAGACTCTCAAGACGCCGCACTGCCCTCGTCCCCTCCCTACGTGGCCTGTTCTGTCTTCCTCTGTGTCTGTGGTCCATCTGTGTGTCCTTCTTCCTTCTTCCTATAACATCTTTTCCACCTTCACCCAGGCTCTGGCTGCCCCACTCCATGTCTCTGCTGTCGCTTCTGCCCCTGATTGGACTCTGTCTTCTCCAGGAAGCCCACTTCTGGCACTTCCACGAGCACCTTGCTTCTTGCCACTCTAGGATGTCCCCGCATCCCCACTACCCACCACCATCACTAAGAGTTTACCCTGTCCATTTGGGCTGGATTGCTGCTCCTCCATAGTTTCTCTGCCTGGACATCCTTCTCTCCTGCAATGTACTGCTTTGCTTGTTAGTTCATTTGCCTTCATCCTTGTTTTATTCTTACATTGCCTTCAGTGTCTTTGCCTCTGGCCCATATTTAGTTCCACTTTCCTCTCTTGCCTCTCTGTGGGTCCTGCAGTGTCGCTTTATCAACCTTGCTGCTCCCCAAAACTTTGTCTCTTTCTCATTACTTGTTCTTTTTCCATCCATTTTTAAATATGTTCAGGTGGTTTCTCCTAGCTTTAACAAAGGAGAGAGACAGAGGAGGATACCCTGCCTTCCGTAGGGCCTCTCCACTCCTCCGTAGAGAGGATTGTCTAGGCTCACTGTGTCCCTCCATACCTCTGCTCCTGTTCACCCACAGTAGTGTGGCATCTCCTCTTACTACTTCTGAAACTGCCCTCCCCGAGGGCACAGTGACTGCCTTCTGTTAAAGCCAGAATCTCCCCCTGGCAGTGCCCACTGGGGGAAAGGGTGTGGTTCTGGGCAGTGAGCCTCCGGTAGGATCTCTGTCGGTAAACGTGAGCCTTCCAAGGGCAGGGGCTCTCATCTTCCCACAGCTTAATAATCCTGGTGAACACTTCCTGCAGGCAGACCTTCTAGTGGGTGAGTAATGTGTACTTTGTGAGTGGAAGCTCAAAAATGTTTATTGAATGAAGGAATGAATAAATTTTGCCCAAATCATCTTAATTAGATACTTGAAATTCCCACTTCAACTCCTGTTCTATTCACCAGGTTCCTGGCTTAATTTCCAATTAAGTGATTAAACAAAGGCCGGTTTCCTAGTGTCCAAATCTGGGCTCTCTTCTGAATTAACATCTTGCTTGGACAATTTGAATCTATCCTAGGACTGAGCAGGAGTGGTATGTTTGGGAGTATTTGTTCATAGGAGAGTCACATCTTGACTTGGTATTTAAATTCAGGATGGTTAATATCAGTAGAAATCTGATCATTCTGCTTGTGATCAGGTAAAAACATTTCTTTTGACTCTATAACCCAAGCCCTCTTCTGTAATTTATGAGACTATAAAGGGGTTAAAAAAATGCATCTCAAGATCCTAGAATGAAGATGTTTGCATGGGAAGGAAAACTCTATCAAGACAAGCAGGTAGGCTGGATGGGCAATTAAAATGAACAGTTGGGCATCTTAATCGAAGTTTCATTACCCTTGTCATTGGAAGTAAGTGTCTGTAAATGCAGGCTGGGAAGTGGGGGGTGGGATCCTAACTGGTGGATGGTAGGGGGTCTCTGGAGGCTACTAAGTGCAGGGCCTGGGGGTGGGGTGTGTGGGCAGCACCTAAGTAATGTTGGCAGAGGCCTGGTTTGCAAGCAACTTTTAGTCTCTTTGAGAAAATTAAACTAACCCCATAAAAACCAGAGTATTTACTGTGAGACAGTATAATTAAGTGCTAAATCGTGGCACAGATGCTAAGTGCTAGCAGAGCCCAGATGAGACAATCTATGAGTCCTAGAATAGCCTGCAAACTCTCAGGGACGAGGAAGGGTTTGAGCTGAGTCTTGAGTAATGGGCTCCTCTGACTCGGTGCTGGACCAGCCAAAAAGACAAGTGAGGGCTCGTGGGTAGGTGTCTTAGATTCATAAACAGCCCATCTGTTGTGGGGCCCTGCCAGTGAAACCATTGACCTGGGGGTACCCCCCAGCCTCTCCCTGGCCAGAACTGGATTCCACAAATCCCTGGGGATGCTCATGTGTGTTTCTTACCTTCAGCCTTCCTGGCTACACTGGGGTATCTTCTTCTCCTGACCTGCCCTCCGTGGTGGCAGGAATGGGCTATGCTGGTGACCTCAGATCTTCCAACCCAAGCAGACTCATACTGAGCCTTCTTCCAGTTGCCCTCAAGCCATGCTGGCCACCCATCTCAGCATCTCTTTCTCTCAACCCCTGGTGGTTGTTAAGTTCCTTGTCCATAAGACTCTAGGGCAAGTCCCTGAGGGGCTGGACATGCAATGCTGAGTCCCCACCAGGAGCTCGACTTACTCTTCCTTCTTTTACCAGCTCCAGGCCAACCGTCTAGGTCAAGCTTGGCACCACAATCTCCCAATAGGTTAGTTGTTTTCCCCGAGAGCTTTTATATCCATCCACCTAAACACTCCTCTTCCCCATGGTCCTTTGGAAGAAATCAGAGAGTTGTGATTTGTCTGCCATGGGTCACCAACCCAACCCTGAACCATTTTGGCCAAGGAAATGAAATACCCTCACTGATCAGGACTAGGTTGCATGCCCAGTGGAGCTGGACTCAGGCTGTACTGTATCCCTGAATGAGAGATTCTGTTCTGTTACTAGAAGAAAGAACGCTGTTCAGGCCCAAACTGTTGTCCAGTATAGAGTGAGAAATAATGGCCCTTTTTTCCTGAGAGCCCCCAGCTGTTTTGTCCAATCATTGCTCCACCAGTGCCCACATGTAAGGGTGATGCTCCGACAATTATGCTCCCTCACCCTGCAGAAACGCTCAGAGGCAGGCCTGAGATAGGAAGTCCAATCTAGCCACGTCACAGAGACAGCCTATATTGGAAAATATGGAAAATAAGATCATTTTCAAATATTTTGGAAGATCCCTAGAAGCCCCCATTTCTTCCTGCTCCCTCTGTTTTACTCTCCTCTGTGGTGATAGCTGACCAGAGAAGTTTTGTGATCACCTAGTTCACTGGTTGTTTCTCATTTTGTTAAGTGAAAACCTTGGATTCCCAAATAAGATTAGCAGTCAGGAGGGTTTCAGAGTGATGTGGAGAGAGAGGGCCACGCATTTTCAAGCAGAACATTTGCACAAGGACCGAGTGCCAGCCACCCACAAGGCTGGTAGACAGCACCTCCTCTGGCATGCAGAGACAGGAAGGTAGTCAGAACCACACGCCACTTTCCACTGAGGCAGATGTGGGAGCCAAAGTAGTAACAATGTCTGGATGATAAATTGTTTTTTGCTCTTTCTTTGAATCTCAAGGTATGTCCCCCTGAGTCCCTCACATCTGATGGGTTGATCGACAAATTCAGTGGGCAAGGTGAGGATTCCATATCGGAGAATCTGAGCTGTGTTGGGGGGATTCTCTGAACCTAATTGAATGTGAATGTCAGCTGTCACCGATAGTGGGAACAGGAGATGAAAACTACCTTTAGCAAGGGAACTTTGAGGAACTGAGAGAAAAACCAGTGGGAAGGAAAGGCTCCTGAACTTCAATTCAACATTTTTCAAGCCCCAGCAAGAGTCAATTAAACACCAGGTTTTAATTATTTTTTCAAGTATTTATTGCTATTCTGCAATTAAACTCAAAGCTGGAGAGCTATAAAGTTTTTAATGGGCATTATTTTATACATTCAGTTTTATTATACCATGAACATTGTAAGCCAATGCCATATATTAAAGTCATCATAAATGGATATATAATATTCCAGGATTAGTATCTCTCATACTGCATTTCAACATTCCTCTCTCTTGGATCATTTTGGGTGTTTCCAGTATATTGGAACTGGAAACAAGTTGTTTCAGTTCACATTCCCACAGCAGCGGAGAGCTGTGTTTATTCATTTTTGTCAGCATCAAATATATTATTTTAAAAACCTATTGCCAATTTGATAGGCACAATGGCCTCTCTTTAAATCCCATATCTTTATATCTTTACTAATCAAGATAAATATTATGTTGTGTATTTATTAATCATTTGTATTTCAGTTTCTGAAAATCATCTTTATGCTCTGTACATTTTTCTGGATGACTACTAAAATTTCATGTTAATACATAATATATTTAATATGTTTATATCTGAAGGATATTAAAATGTCCTTTATCAGGTTTGTTGCTAACATCTTGTTTCAGACTTTTATAAAAGATATAACTTAATTTTTCTGATATTGGTATTGATTTTTTTTTTGAAAAGTAGTACATTCTCACGTTCCCAGGTAGGACAGATACTACATAGTGTTCGGCAGTGAAGTACTTCCTCTTCAGTCTTGCCCTCCTGCCTCTTTGCTCCCCTCCTGAAATCACTCATTGTTGCTCATTTAGTGTTTCTAACTTCCTTCTACATATTATGTGTTACACATTTATTAATCTCTATTTTCCTTTTTATACAAATGATAAAATAACATCTGTATTCTATAGCTTTTTTTCTCTTAGATTTTGGAGTTCATTGTCTATCATTACATAAAGAGCTTCCTTATTTTTATAGTGACAGTATTCCACTGAATGATTTATGGTAATTTTTTGATCTACAAAAATCTTCCAAGGTTTTACAGTCATACCAATCTTTTCATTTAGAAATTTATCCATTGATTTTATGCTTAATTCCTTCTCCACACTGTAATCCTTTAAACACTCTTCTGTGTTTTCTGTGTAGTTTTAAATTAGGCATTTTCTTCTAAGATATAGATAACAGGCAATTGTAAGAGAAAGTACCAAGAGATTCCTTGTACCCTTTACCCAATTTCCCTCAGTAGTAACATCTTGCAAAACTATAATAAAATACCACAACTAGGATACTGACATTGGTATTAAAACAGAACATTTCTGTCACCTCAAAGATCTCTCATGTTGCTTCTCAATAGCCACATCCACTTCCATCCCACTTTGCCTGTGCTTGGTCTCTAGCAGGCATTAATTTGCTCTCCATTTCTGTAGTGTTGTCATTTCAAGAGTGGTATATAAATGGAACCATACAGTATGTAATATTTTAGGAATTTTTTTTTTACTCAGCATCATTTTGGAAATTCATACATGTTGGGGCATGTATCAATCATATGTTTCTTTTATTTCCAGAGAGTATTCTATTGTATGGATATACCACAATTTGGTTAACAATTCATCTGACTTATTTCCAGTTTGGGGCTATTTTCAGTAAAGTTGCTGTAAACATTCATGTATAGGTTTTTGTTTGCACATAAGTTTTCATTTCTCTAAGATAAATGCGTAAGAGTTCCACTGCATAAGGATCCAGTTTCCCAATCCTCACCTGCATTTGTTTGTGGTAGTATTTTTTTATTTTAGATATGCTGATAGGTATGTATTGATGTCTCATTATGGTTTTAATTTGCACTTCCCTAAGGGCTAATGACATTGAATCTCTTCCATGCCATCTGTATACCTCTCCATGTCTTTTGGCCATTTTCTCTAATTGGATTGTTTGTGTTTTTACTGTTGAGTTTTAATAGTTCTTTATATATTCTACATACTAGCCCTTTGTTAACTATGTGGTTGGAAAATATTTTTTCCTTGTCTGTAGCTTATCTTTTTGATGAAGGGCAATTCATCATTTTTTCCTTTTGCAGATTGTGCTTTTGGTGTCAAAGCTAAACCAAGCCCAAGATCTTGAAGATTATCTTCTATTTTTCTCTAAAAGTTTTGTAGTTTTACATTTTATATTTAAGTATTTGATCCATTTTGAGTTAATTTTACAGAAGATGTGAACTTTAGGACAGAGTATTTTGGGTTTGGTTTAGTTTTTGTTTAGCCTATGACGTCCATTTGTTCCAGTACCATTTGTTGAAGAGGCTATCTTTCTCCACTGAATTGTGTGTGCACCTTGGCCAAAAGTCAGTTGTGTATTATTTGGATTGATTTACGTTTTTTCTATTTCTCTGTTCCACTGATCTGTGTGACATTATCTCTGCCGGTACTGCATGGTCTTGATTGTTGTAACTGTGTAAGTCTTGAAATCACGTAGATGGATTCTTCCCACTTTATTCTTTAGTGAAATTGTTTTTAGATATTCTAGTTCCTCTCCCTCTCCATATAAATATTAGAATAATCTTATCTATATCAACAAAAACTTTTGTGGAGATTTTGAAAAGAATTACATTAAATCTAGATCAACTTGAGGAGAATGGACATCTGTACTCAGAGTCATCTTACCCAGGAACACAATGTCTCCCCATTTCTTTAGATCTTCTTTGATTTCTTTCATCAGCACATTGTATAGTTTTCAGTGTACAAGTCTTATACAAGTATTTTTAGATTTACATCTAAGTAGTTCCTTTGAGTAATTTTAACTGGCATTGCCTTTCAAATTTTCTTTTCTCATTATTAGTGTGTAAAAGTGTAATTGATTTGTGTGTGTGCCATCCTGTCATGTTGTTGAATTCACTTATTGTACTTTTTTTTCTTTTAATTCCTTGGAATTTTCTATAAAGAAATCATGCCCTCTGCAAATAGGGACAATTTTTCGTCTTCATTTCTAATCTGTGTGCCTTTTATATCCTTGCCTTGCATTATGGCCCTGGGTAGAACTTGCAGCACTTGTTGAGTAAGCACAGTGAGATCAGACATCTTTGCCATGTCCCTCATTTTAGAGGAAAAGCATTAGTTTTTCACCATTAAGTACAATGTTAGCTGTAGACTTTTTGGTAGATTCTATTTATCAAGTTGAGGAAATCCCCCCTATATTTCTCTAAGAGTTTTTATCATGAATGGGTGTTGTATTTTGTTAAATGCCTTTTCTGCATCTAATGATATGATCATGTGATTTTTCTTCCATAGCTTGATATGGTAGATTACACTGATTTTTCAAATATTGAATCAGCCTTGAGTCCATGAAATAAACCTTACTAATCATAGTATGTAATTAAATATATATATATATTGCTGAATTCTATTTGTTAATACTTGGCTAAGGAATCTTATATTTATATACATGACTGATATTAGTCTTTAGTTTTTTGTTCTGTCTTTGTCTAATTTTGACATCAGGAAAATGCTAGCATCACAAAATGAACTGAGAAGTGTGCCTTCCTCTTCTCTGGATGAAATTGCATAGAATTGCTGTTAATTCTTCTTTAACCATTTGGTAGAATTCTTCAGTGAAACTATCTGGACTTGTAGATTTCCTTTACAGAGAGTTTTTAAATTAAGAATTCAATTTCCTTAATAGTTATAGGGTTATTCAAATGATCTATTTCAACTTGGGTGAGTTGTGATATGGTTTCTTGAGGAATTGGTCTATTTCATCTAAGCTGTTAAACATATTGTTTGTAGTACTCTCTTACTATCCCTTTGGCTGCAGGGTCTGCAGTGATATCCCATTTCATTTCTAATGTTGGTAATCTGTCTTTTTTTCTTTGTTAGTCTTGGTAGAGGTGCTTCAATTTTATTGATATTTTCACAGAACCAGCTCTGTTTTGTTTATATTTTTTCTATAGTGTTTCTGTATTCAGTTTCATTTATTCCTGCTCTTATATTTATTTCCTTCTGCTTGCTTTTGGTTTATTTTGCTCTTTTTTTAGGTTCTTAAAGTAGAAGCTTAGGTTATTAATTTGAGACTTTTCCTCTTTTCTAATATATGCTGTTAGTACTATATATTTTCCTCTCAATACTGCTTTAGCTATGTCTCACAAATTTTGATATGCTGTATTTTCATTTTCATTCAGTTCAATCAATGTATTTTTTATTACCCTTAAGACTGCCTTTTTGGTCCACAGATTATATAGACATTCATTGTTGAGTTTCCAAGTGTATGGGGAATTTTCTGTTACCTTTTTGTTGTTGATTTCTAGTTTGATTTTATTTTAGTCAGAGGAAGCCTGTGTAATTCCAGTTCTTTTAAATTTGTTGAGGTTTGTTTTTTGGCTCAGGATATCTGTTATTTTTTATATATGTGCTGTGGGAACTTCTAAAGAAGTATGTTCTGCTGTCATTGTGTAGAGGGTTCTAAAATTTTGATTAGATCCTGTTGATTGATGATGTTATTGAGCTTTCTATATTCATAAATCTTCAGCTCTGTTGTTGGGAGGGGGTGTTGAAGATACCAGCTATAGTTCTGGATTTATATATATTTCTCTTTTCATTTCTGTCAATTTTTGCTTCCCACATTTTGCTGTTGGCTGCTGGTCTTTGGCAGACACGTTAATTAGGAGGTGACCTCCTAGACTTGGTTGATGAAAAATTGAGTTGTCATTGTTATATTTCTGAGCAAACATTTTTTGGAATCTATTGAAAAATTATGTGATTTTCCTTCTAATTTATCTCCAAATAAAATCTTCAGTGTGAAGCACATTTTATTTAGTTGTTCGTAAATGTTAACATTCAAAGTCCCAAGAAGGGAATGAATTGACTGAGTTCTCAGTGAAAAAATTTAGGGTTATGTGATATTGGGATATTGGATGTAAAGTGCCTAAAGTTTCCATCGGCTATTGAAACAGTGGCATGAAGCCAATTTTCCTTATGGATTAAAAAAAAAAATCTATCCCTATTAATTCAGAGCTTTTGAAAATTTAGTTTGACAAAGGCAATGTTAGCAAAATGATTAAAAATCTGGGCTTTAGAGGTAAAGTTTTGGCTTTGAGTTCCTGTTACATTTATAACCTGTGTAGCTTTAGGACTATTAGAGATTTTGTATAAAGTCTCTAGTAGTTTCCTCACTGGTGATAGGGGAGTCCTACTACTAAGCACTCACTAAATGTTTTTTATGCCTTAGTTAGAAAAAAGGGTGGCACTCATGAGTTTGGAATTGGCTTTACTTCTGGCCCTGAAAAGTTTTCCACTGATAGGAACTGTCTGCTTTAAGTTGACACCAATGTGTTCTGTTGATCATAGGGACATTGAGCTGGGAAGTGTATGTGGCTGGGAAGGAGTCTATCCACTCAACCAATTAGTGTTTCTGATCATGGGTCCGAAATTTCACATTTAGAAAGTGAAAACATGTTTCCTTATATACTTAATCCCACTAATTGGCCATGGTGCAGAAAATATTTCTGCCTATTTCTCCTTTTGGCATGCTTCATTGGGCATACCTTGGGGTACACCCATATCCCCAAGACAGGTATTAACACCAAATTCAGTGTGTGGTATCCAAATGCAGCTTTGTAATTATTTCATCTGATCAGAGATGTTGAAAATGAACAGCAAAACTGACTTCTCCTTTAAAGTAGTATGAAGATTTTCTTAAAAAATGGTGAACATTACTGTGCCATTGGTCTAGAGGGACAAAAAGGGTAGCAGTGTTGGGGAAACCTCTGAGACAGAGCAGTTGTTATAAAGACTGAGTATCTTAGCTGTGCAGTGACTTTCTCTCCATGGGTTTCATTTTGTTAAATCATTTTGATTTAACAGGAGGCCAGGAGACCAGAGCATGAAAGGCTAGTTGGCAGGAAACCTCCAAGCCCTCCATCAGGTATTTGTTTCATTTGACACACTATTCAGTTGGAGGTCCTCATAGTGTTATTAAGAAAGGAGTGGCTTTTTTTTAAGTGGGAGAACAATGGCCGTTAAAGTTAATAAAACACCTAATAGGTCCAGGGGTTCCAGAAACCATATGATGGTTTTGTAAGGCCTTAGAGATACTTTAAAATATTACTTAGGGACATAAACAAAACCTTTGGCTGGTGACCTCATCTTTTTCTCCTACATCTCTATTGCTCTCCGTGTGGAAGATCAGGAAACTAGTATCAAATGTCTGAGGCAGACCCCGGCCCCACAGCTCCCAGGCTTGATTCCTAATATTCACAGAGCAATTCGGTTTGGATTACTGGGAGTAAGACCCTGAGGCTCAGGGGCAAAATAGATCAACTCTAAAACTAATAAGAGGGAGCAAAAATATTTAAAGAATCCAGACTGTTTTTCATAGCCACCCACTCCAGGGAAGGAATTACCACCATGGAGAAGCTTGTATTAAGTGGCTAATGAAATACCATGCACCCAGGGCCCACCTTCCTGTAGGGGTGGTTCATTTGTTTGTTTTTTTAATTAGCTATCCAAATAAGAATGTGAGTGAACTCCAGTTTTACTGAGTTCATGCATGCCACAGTTGGGCATTATTTATTGCAGGTGTTTGAAACAACAAAAGATTCAAACAGTTCAGGCAGAGGCCCAGTGGTTAGGAGACAAATCACTGACTGCCTTTGTCTGCAGTTGCTGAAGTCACTTGGCAGACAGCTGAGCAGGTGATCAAGTGACAGGTGTGCTGGGGACAGAGCCAGCCGTTACCATCTGCAGGTAGCCGGGACTGGGGGTGAGTGGAAGCTACAGGTGATGAGTGAAGAGGAGGAGGTGGGTTTCACTTCCTGCTGCTTGTGGGGAGGGAACAAGCAAGAAAAAGGCTCTTCTGAAGATTCTGAATGAAACCAGATTCCTGCCTGAACACCAGAGATCCTAGTGAGTTATGGTGTGTGAAGTCACAATTCTATGAGGAAGAAATTGCACAATGTAACTCTTAAGCTGATTTGCAATTCACCTTTCAGGCAGGGTTGATTTCAATTCTCCATGAAGCCTAGTCTCAGAGCCTCTGCTGGGAGCCAATGACTGCTTGCTGACTCTGTCTCCCACTCAGGTTAGAGCCAGGCAAGGACAAGGCAGATCAAGTGGCAGGGTTTGGTCAGCGCATGTTTAGAGCATCAGAGAGATGAAGGGATTGTCAGTGGTGGTCAAGGTCAAGCTGGCTGAGCAAGCTGGTCTGGTTGTCTGGGAATCCCAGCAGCCGGAGTGATGGCTGGCAGACAGTGCCTCTGGGACATCTTAGCTCTGCCATGGTCTCCCCGCCCCCCCGCTTTCACCCTCACTACTCAAAACAGTACTTGTCCAGGCTATGGTTGCCACCCACTAGTGAGTGGTGAGATCCTTTTGGCAGTTTCCAGTGCTTGCTGTACAGAAGGGAATCTGAATAGAGGATCAGAATTCTTTGCAAGTAGCACAGGAGGTTTCCTGAAGTGTAGTGTAGGTAGGCTGGTGTTTGTGTGCTGGTGGGTGATGGAAAATGCACCCGTCCTGTGGGTTAACATGTTTTAAAGATGCTGCATTTGTCAGCTAGCAGTCACTTCTTCCTACATGAGATTACCACCCTCCCAAAGGCTCCCGCCAGAAAGAAGTGTTGCTAGGCCCCCAAAGCAGGGCACATCTAATCTGCTTCAAAAGAAGAGGCTAGTCTCCCTGTCAGTCAGTTGAGGTTAATGCCTTCATGGTATCCTCTGACTCAGGCTGAATGTTTCTGAGGGAGAGAGCGATGGGGAGAGAGGAGCTTTGGGGACATGCCAGTTGTTTTTTCTGCATAACCACCCCACAACTTCCCACAACTTCATGCCTAATTAAGTATGGATCCATTTTATGATACCGATGAGATTCATGGGTTAAGAATCAGGACAGGGCACAGTAGGGGTGGCTATCTCTGTTCCTTAGTGTCTGAGGCCTCAGGCAGACAGCTTGGCAGGAAGACCTGATGGCCAGAGGTGTCTGGCCCCTGGGGGCTGGGCTCACCAGAAGGTGTCTTTACCCACACATCTGGCTGTGGTGTCCCTTGTCCGGGAAGCCTCAGCTAAGGCTGCTGGCCAGCGCACCACAGTGGGCTCTCCAGGCAGTCTAGTCTTCCTCAGGGCAGGCAGCCCACTTCTCACACAGCAACCCAGGACTCTGAGTAGGTGGTCTGAGAGAAACAGGTGGAAACTATGAGGCCCCTTCTGACCTAGCCTCAGGGGTCCCATCTGTTGCATCCCAAGTTACAAGCAAGCTATGGAGGGGAAAAACAGAGATTATACCTTTCCAGGGAGGGAGTCACCAAGAATTTGTGGGAAAATTGCCACAGGTAGTTGAGGTTTTCCTTTTGAGAGGGGGTTGAGTTTTAGTGGCTCTTGAAAGGAAGGCTGTGCTCGAGGGTAGAGGGACAGTGCCATCAGTCAGGCCAGGGGGCACATGGCTTCTGTGAAGAAGGAAAGGCAAGTGGCGGCTATAATGGAGTCTCTGGGGCCCGAGAGCTACCATCAGAGAACAGTTTATTTTTTAAATGTTACAGGAAAGGCATTCCCTGAAAGGCCAGAGCATGACTCTCTAAGGCAAACAGACTGTCAGAAAGCATTTGGCTAATTATTAGGCAAATCAGTGAAGAACACCCACTGCCGAAGTCCATCCCATGTGCAAGAAACTGAGTATTCTGTACAAAGAGGAAGATTCCGAAGTAGAAGGTGGTGTAGACCACACCTGGAGCTTTACTGCCCTTGCAGAAGAGCCGGAAGAAGCCACCAGAGGAGGGTCTGGAGGTGGGGTCTGGGGTTCACTCTGGTCCTTGGGAAACCAGGTCAGTTGATTCCACCGAAGGGGGTGGGGGTGGGGTGCCCCTGTCTCCGTTTTCCAGAAGAAAACATCTGTACATTTCGTAAAGGGAAGATAAAGGGATTGTGGGATTGAGCCACTTCTGTAGGCTTCTAAGAAATAACACCTTGTTTTGAAAAGTAGACAGTCTCTGATGCACATGAAGCTTTCAGAGGCAATTGGTAGGACACGGGGTCCCTATTACAGACTTACCCAAGTGTTCGCTCTCCCAAACTAAAATGACCCGCTTAATCTAGCTGCATTCATTTGGATTATCTGTGAAATCATGTTTATGGACTTTGAACAATGGGAGAGAGAATTCCTGGAGACTGATTCCCTCAGAACTCAAACACCTCAACAACCTGGACTTGGGGAGAGGGGCGGCCTTTGAGGAGGCCAGGCTGCTCTGACCCCCTCAATCAGGACCCTCGGTGGAGCAGGAAGGCCATTCTCAGACCCTCTAAGAGGAATCCACAAAGAAATCAGTGTCTTTGTACTGCTTTGGCATCTCAGCACTCCCATATTTGGGGAGCTCCCGTGTAAGTAAAAAATAATAAAGCCAGGCCTGCATTTCAGTTAGGATATTGATCCCACCACCACCACTTTGCCTGGCTATTGCTGTACTCACTGTGGACCGTTGGAGAGGAGGCAAGGCCTCTGCTTGCCGGGGTCACTGTTCCCCAGCCTCCCCCCAGGCCCTCCATTCCCTCCCCTCTCCTCCGGGAATGAACCCTTGGAGGGGAGTCACTGCTGCAGGAAGAAGGGGTCCTAGCCTCCTCCAGGCAGCCCCTATCTTGCTGAGGCAGAACTGGTTAGCCACATTGATCGAAGGGCAGGGACCTAGTTTCCTCTGGGCCTCCAGGTGATTCATGTTAATTGCACTCCACATATTTTCCAAAGTCAGCAAGCTGGGCCTTTCTTTGCACTACTCTGCTTTTGAGGACCAGCCAGGACTGCATCCTGCGGTGCCCTCACCATTTCATTTTTTGTGCTTGGAAGCACCTCTCCCCCTCTCCTTAGTCCTCCCCACTTCTCCCACCTACTTGCTGCCTGGCACATGATCCCAAGGCTCTTGGGGGACAGCTGGTGCACGGTGGCCTGGAGCAGGAAGACAGGAGGCGTGGGGCCAGTCATTGTTCTCAGGGTGGTGGAAGATGGGCCAGCAGGATGCTTTCTAATTAGCTCCTGCGGCTCTGGATTTGGAAATGCATTTCAGGGTGCAGTCATACCTCTACTTCTGCTCTCCTGCACCCCCATGAGGCCGGGGCTCCCATGTTGGGCTTCAGTTGCTTTTATTTTAGCGAGGGAGTAAGGGTGGGAGAGGGAGAAATCAATCCATAGCGATCCAGCTCCTCAATGAGTTTTTTAATGCCTCTCTTGGAGAGACCAATTCCACTGCGAAACTTCATTAACACGCCCATTAGTGCTCTCTGATTCACGGCTGCTGCCGTGGGTAGGAAGCTGGTGCCTTGGCTTCAAGAGCAAATCGGCTCAAGCTAATGCATGTTAATAACACTAATGGTGTAGCATTTGGTGTTCCTCAAACAAAGATAGTAAAATATCTGTGCTGTCTCTGCCAACACTTAAAAAAAAGAAGGGAGGGAGCAACCACAAAAAAATAAAGCCATCCACATGCAACATTTATAGGCAGTATTTATAGAGGAAAGCTGTACGTCCGCGACTCCAACAGCAGGATGCCTGCGCACAGACCCTGCTCCCTGCATTATTCTGTCCCACTGCAAAGCCGGCTGGTGCAGAGGTGACCTCGGGCATCTCAGTTTGGAAGAGCACACCAGCTTACAAAACGTTGTTCCTGTCCTGGCATCTCTGTAGGAGAAACTTGATGTACCATCTGTGTCAGCCGTGTTCGGTGGCACCCCTGGGGATTCATCCAGCTGAGGCACCCTTTAAGGGTTCCCTGGAAATCCTATGTGGCCTCAAATGATTTAGCAACTTCAACTTCTGCTTTCTTGATAGACATCAGTCAGGTTGTTTCCGTAGCAAAGCTGCTGTAATTGGCCTAATAAACATCACATTTTATATTTAAACCACAGAATGATAGCCTTCAAACTTATAATTATAAATATTCTAGGGGAATTAATTCAGACATTTATGGCATGGTGCACAGAATGGAAGATCTTGGAAATGAGTGTGGTGCTGGCTGAATTTGTAGATTTGTGCTCATTGTATGGGCTTCTTAATTCATTTCTTCCTCTACCTGCCTTGAAGTGACTTTCAGCCATGTTTCCAGCTTCTTCAGGAAACAGTGGTTAGTTTGGTTCTTTAGATTTTCTATCAAGGTACTGCCTATCTGGAGGGCTGGAAATATCACTGATGTAATTAACTGGTTGCAATGGAAAGTGAGATTTTAAACTGTGGGCATCCCTCCAAATGTGTTGAGACAAAGTTTGTACATTGAATCTGTTTTTCTGGGTTGGAAGTGTTAAATGATTGAAGATATGTCCCACAGTCGAAAAAAATTTAAAATTTTCTGCATTTAAAAGCTTTGGTTCAGGAGGGGTTAGGATGGTCCAAGATGATTTCAATACAGGTTGATCACTGTGGCATTTCACTAGCACTATACCTGCTGAAAATGAGCTGTCAAGTGTTTCAATGAAGTTGTGCTCTAAAAAAAAAAATGGGAAGGGGCTGCTGCAAACAGACAGGAGCATAAAAACCAAAGTCCTATAGCACTTCAGAAGGTCTGCGGCTCAATGTCCATTTCTTCAGTTATTTTTAGCTAACTCTCTGCATAATAGGACAAGAACCAGGATTGTACAAAATAGCTGCCTCATGTCACTGGGCCAGTGTGAAGGGTAACGTCCTTCATGAAAGCATAAGTTGTGTCATTTGGCCTTGAGCTGTTGTAAAATACTTGAAAAAATGTGAACATCTTTGTTTCCTTTTTAGGTTTGTCTTTACCAAATGTTAAAATAAGTTATTTTTTTCTGGCTATGCATTTCCTGGAGATAGAAAACAGAGGGCAGGTTATTATGAACATAAGGAGGTGTGACTAAAGTAATGAATGAAACTCAGCTTTCTCAAGGTTCAGGAAGTTCATGCTCACGGTGCCAAGGGCCCATACCCAGGTCTTTAATTGAGTGTAGCTCACAAAGTATGGGATCTTGGCATCCTATTGCAGACTTCAAGGTTTAGTCTGGGAAAGTAGAACCTGGTGTCTGGAGGAGGGGAGAGGTTGTAATAAGGAAGATGGTGGAGTTCATTAAAGCATAGTGTGGCTAGCACTCTTTGGATCAAAGGCTGAGAGGACTGTCCCGGCTCCTGTCTGAACCCCTTTGTAGGGGAGTTTGCCCCCAACTCAGCTTCTCCCTCCTCAGCAAGCAGCAAGAGTTTTTCTCTGGTGGGAGTAAAGGGTGACTAAAGGGAGACATTTTCTCTTCTCACAACACTTCTGAAACCGAATGTATGAGCTTTCCACACCAAGTAATTCTCCAGTTCGCTGTGTACACCAGCTAGACGTCCTACTATCTAACTCAGTTCAGATACTAACAACCCAGTTAGCACAAACCTCACAGGTCACAGTTTCAGTCCCCCAGGACTGCCTCCCACTTCAGATGCCAGTCACAGCAGGGGGTTCCCAGGTTACCCACACTTCTGTTTAATTTGGTTACAAATCAGGGGTGCTTTTGACCCCTTCCTTAGGTTTGATAATTTGCTGTAACAGTTCCAGAGCTCAGGGAAATACTTTACTTTTCCTGGTTTATTCTGAAGGATATTATAAAAGAAAGAAATGAACAGCCAGGGAAGTGGTACATGGGCAGGTGTGGTAGGGCCCTGAGCTAGGGGCTTCTGTTCCTGTAGAACTGGAGTGGGTCACCTTCCCAGCACATGTATGTGTTCACCAACCCAGAACCTCTCTGATCCTCAAGGTTTAGTGTTTTATGGAGGCGCATGACACGGGCGTGGCTGATTCAATCACTGGTCACTGGTGATTAGCTGGAATCCAGCCCTCCTAACCTTCCCGGAGGTGGGAGGGGCTGACAGTCCCAACTCTCTGGTCACATGGTTGCTGCCATCCCTCTCCCCGCCCTCCCCGCCTCCTCCTTGAGTCACTTATTAGCATGAACTCAGGTTTGGTTGGAAGGGGCTGATTGTGAATAACAAAAGGTACTTCTCTCCTCCTGAGTTTGGAGGAGCAGAGCTGGCTTTCAAGAGGGTTGCTCCTGTTTACAAAACAGTTGCTCAGGAAACTAAAGGTTTTAGAAGCTCTGTTCCAGGAATCAGGATAAAGAACAAATATGTATTTCTTATTATAAGACAATATCATAGTGGCCAAGGGTCTTTTTTCAGTTACTACTGTCACAAACCAAAAATTTTAGAGACTGAATGATCACTGAAATAAAAGGGTTTATTGAGCCTTTATAGATGCCACCAGATAAGGACTGAGTCCTGGCACAGGAAGTTTCTGCTTCACCAGAAGCAAAGCCAGTGAACAGAAACAATTTGTCTGTTAGTCTCAAGTACCCAGGGACATTTATGAGGGGTCTCAAGGAAAGAAAGTTCTTGACATTCACATTGTCTACAGATATGGAAGGTGGACTAGCACAGAGGGGGAAAGTTCTGGGATAGGTGGTCAGTCCCTAGAGAAGGTTTGTGGATTGGTTGCTGATGATGGTCAGACACTGGTCACATGAAGATATGATGCTTGTTGAAATGACTTCATCCAGAAACATGGAGTCTCTGGGTAGCTACAACCTTTGGCTATTGACTGATGACATCCCCTTGTCTCTCTGCCTCATTCATCAGCCCTTATGTCACTTAATTTAGGGCATTTCAGAATTTTTCCCCTGTTAATTGTTAAGATAAACTACCCTAGACTTACTGTCTTAAACTAACAGTAAGTTTTTCTGCTCATGGTTTCTGTGCGTCAAGGCAGAGCACAGGGGGGATGTCTCTGTTCCATGATGCCTGGGACCTCAGCAAGGAAAATGTGGAGGCTTGGGGCTGACTTGAAGGCAGTGGGTTGAGAGAGAGAAATAGCTGCAGGCTGCCATCCTCTCTTGTCTGGGACCTGGGTTGCTGGGACAAGTGACAAGACTACTTGGCTTCTTCACAGCATTGTGGCTTCCTGGGAGTCAGGCGTAAGTCTTCTTACACTGAGGCTCATGTCTTTACACTTCAGTGTTCCGGGGAACAAGGCCCCATCATATTTTATGTGTGACCTTGAAGGTTAAATAGTGTCCCTACTGCCTACTGCCTACTATTAGAAGTAGTTTGACGTCCACCTATGGTGAAGGAGAGGAGGAGGTTGGACTCGTCTTGATGACAAAGTCACATTACAGAAGAGCCCATGGGATGCGAGATATTTTTGCAGCAACTTTTGAAAATACAATAAGCCACAGTCAGGAAGATAGAGGAACCAAGCGAAAGAGACCCAAGGGCAAACAGGACAGGTTCCTGCTCCAGCCTTACCTTAAAACACCTCTGACTTAGACTGTGCAATGCCAAAACAACTGATGGGTTAAGTTGATTAATCTGGTGGATTTTTTTTTAAGTTAGTTATTTGGGGTTTTGTAAATTAAAGACAAATTAATGACTGAGGGCTTTTCACCTTTACCGTGACTGTGCTGTGTTAGGTAGGGCCATGTGGGGAGCCACTGGCCTTATTTGCAACCAAAGCTTAGAGACACTGGGCTTTCTGGCAAGGGTTTCCCCTGCCCCTCTGCCTTCTTGGTTACTAACCAGTTACCTGGCAACCACGTTTCCTCCACATCAACTGCTGAGCCAGGAGGCTCAGTCTTCCTTACCCCAGCACTCAAATCACCCATGGATCACTGGGGACAGGATACATAATGAGATTTTAATTGTCACATAGTATCTGATCTTTTTTTCTGTGTGCATATCTTCTAGGCAGAAATGTAATTTCAATTAATTTTGCTTATCTGATAAAATTTTCATATCCTTTAAGTTAATTTCATTTGAACTAATAGGCAGCAGGCTTCCTTTTGAGTTCCAGCCCAATGTCTTATCCAGAGCAGAGATCTCCTGCACTCCACCACAGCAGAGCGTCGGGGCTGAGCATGTAGACCCGTGCATGTAGAAGTGGCCTCTATTCCTGGAAGGAGGTAGTTTGTAGGGTCTTTGCTCTTGTTATTTTTTAACTTGAAGAGCTTTACTAAAATCTTGCTTGGTTTTATTACTTTCAGCTCAAGATACCCTTATTTCCCACACAAAAGGTGCCCCTCATTGCTTTAAATGTCAGACCCATAAAGACTGAAATTACACATGCCTGGAAGGAGTCCCACCTTTCCTACCGACTTCTGCAGGGTACAGCATCTCCATCTCAGGGACAAGTATGGGTCTTTGTTTTATTAAGGGAAGTGGGCAGGAAGGGGAGACGTTATAACCTAATATGTGGGGAGAAAGGACTGACGTTATTTCTCAGTAACACCTATGCATGTGCCAGCTCTTGTTGAAAAGCTCATTTGTACCACAAATATATATGTCTTTGTAAAAATCAAGCTGCTTCCATTTTATTTTTTCATATGATAGAATTAAACTACCAAATGAGTTTATCATTTGTGCTTGAATGTGGTACTGAGTTCAGGCATGAGTCTGAAGCTGTTGAGAAGCAAAGCCATATGCAGACATGCTGGCAGGTGATGCTTGAAGCATATATTGGCTGAGTGTGGGTTTTCATTGCTAGCATTTTCTAGCAAGTTTATTTCTTATCAGATCAAGAAGAGATATCTAAGAACTATGAATGAAAAGGAAAGGTTTAAGCAGAAGGAAAACCAACTAGTGAGGTTGAACACACACACACACACAGCAGGGCCCCAGAAGACCATCCCTGGGCTCTAGGCCAGCCTGCACTGGTTAGCTGTGTGACCTTAAGCAAGCACTCAGCTCCTGTTCCTACATGGGTGGAAAGAGACTGGCAGCAGGACCCAGTGGACACATGGCCCCCTGATGCCTACCACTTTGAGTCAAAGCCATGTGAACGGGTGTCGCATTGACACTGCAGGGGCAGACACTGAGTCTCTGAGCTAGGGACTTGCCAGATGTCAAGAGATTGTACAAATGTGAAACTTGTTTGATGTCGCCCAAGGTTGAGCACTGTCACTCACCCTTACCGTCAGCATCATGAGGGCGGGTGCATTTCTCAGGGATGGACTCACACCAAACCACCTGGAGAGACTGATACAAGCAAACTCAAGCACCAATTTGATCATTTATGGAATGGAAATGTAGAGTGAGAAACACATCTGTTATGTAAGCCCAGTGTTTGTGTCTACAATCCATGCATTCCAGATGGATAGGCATGCTCAGGAAAAGTACAGCTGTACTCGTCCCTTCACCTGTTGAAGAATATCTTTGTTGTTTCCAGTTTGGGTTAGTCATGAAGTAAAACTGCTAAAAACATTCACCTACCAGCTTATGTGTCAACATAGCTTTTTGGTTCACTTGAGAAGATAGCTGGAGTAGGCTTGCTGGCTAGTGTGGTGGGTGTATGCCGATGTGTGATTGCTTTACAGCCAAACCATCTTCCAAAGTGGCTGCTCCATTTTGCATTCTCACCAGCAACTAACTGTCCTGATAAGTTTGCTTGCTGGACAGGAATTCACTCATCTGTGCCATAAGAAACCATTGAGGACTCACTAAATGCCGAGGGGTATTCTGGAGACTGAGAGCAAAAGAGACAAAAATCCCTGTCATCATGGAGTTTATTGTCCAATTGGTGGGGGAAGGTATGAATAAGTAAATATATATACCACAAGTACTAGGTAGCTAGCATGCCAAATGGTGATTAGGGCTTAAGAGAAAATTAAAACAAGGGAATGTAATTTTAAATAGGATGGTCAGCAAGGGTGTTCTGAGGAAGAGGTATTGAGCAAAGATCTGAAGGAGGTGAGGGGAGAGCCGTGAGTCATTTAGGGAAAGAGCATTCCAGGGAGAGGGCCCGGAGCTGCAAAGCCCCAGATGGCAGCATGCCTGGTCTGAGCGAGCACAGTGAAGCAGAGTCAGGGGGCAGGGCTGGGAGGAAATGAGGTTAGAGAGGAGAGTTGTGGAGGGCAGGCCAGATCCTGGAGGCCCTTGGCAAAGACTGGGTGCTGTTGCTGGAGCTGGAGGGGGAGCCCCTGGCAGCTGGCAGCCGGGGAATGACATGACCTGGTTTGACAAAGGTTTTCAAAGCGTCATTTTGGAAGCTGTGCAAAGAATAGCAGAGCCGAAGTAGAAGCCAGGAGGATGGTTAGAAAGCAAACACCATGTGATGCAATTGAGAGACCTATGGGTTAGGCCCAGGTGGAAGCTGTGGAACAGGGGCAAGTGATCCAATTCTGGAGCTGCTTTGAAATTGATTACTTTAGGATTTCTTAGCACATTGGGTGGGGGATATTGGAGAAATAGAGGTATCCAGGTACCTGGAGCTAGGCCACAAGTCACAGAGTAAGGGATAATCCTCCATAAAACTGTCCTCACTTCAGACACCAGTTAGAAATTCAGGGGTCCCTAGGGTCACCCTCACTTTTGACCAGCTGGCTAGAAATTTGGGGGTTCCTATGACTACTCTAAGGTTTGATAATTCACTAAAAAGACTCTTAGAACTCACTGGAAGCTCTATGTATATGATTACAGTTTTATAATAGCAAAAGGATACAAATTAGTATTTAAAATAGTTGCAGACTGTGTGGGTTCCAAATGCAAAGTCTCATCCTTAGGGATACGCTGCCCTCTATATATATGACAATGCTCAGAGTATCACCACCCAGAGAAGTTTACCGCCTAGTGTCCGGGGCATTTATTTATGGGGTTTCATCATGTAGGCATGATTGTTGGATTCACTGGCCACATGGCTCACCTCTAGCTCCCCTCCTCTCCCTCCGGAGGCCAAGCCGGTATCACATGGCTTAAAGCCCTAGCCCTCTAATCACAAGGTTGGTCCTTCTGGTGTGGCCAGCCCCATCCTGAGTCACTCACAGAGATAGTCCTAGCACTCTAGAAATCCCAAGGGTTTATAGGTTAACTCCAAGGACTTGGGGGCAAAGGCCAGCCACGTTCTCTATTACTCACCAGATAACTTGTAAGTTGTTTGACCTGAACAAGAGGAAGCATGGCATTGCCATTAACTGAGGCGGCTTGAGAATGAGAATCACAGGAAGTAGTTGGGATCCACAGCAGGGACAGGCTTTGGAGACTTTGAATGTGGGACCTCGTGACACTGGAGGATGGACACTTCTCTCCATCTGGCTCTTCAGGAAGCCCACTTCTGTCCTCCAGGCCAGACATTCTCCTTTGCCTAGAAAGTCATCCCTCCTGTCTGCCTCCCTGGCATTTCATACAGGCCCCTTGATTGGAGGTTTTCTGGGTGGTCCCAAACTCTTCTGTCGCATTTTCATAGGTAATCTCTGGGTTGGCACTCCCAGGTATGGCAGACTGCAGCCAGCATGGGTGAGGTTTACTGTTTTAGCAGAGGGTAACCTTCTGGCATTTATTGCCATGTAACTGGGGAATATGTCATACTCACTGTGTGCTGCCTTCAAACTGCCCATAGTGGGGGCACAGTGTTCAGGGACCCTAGCCAGTCATTTCAGTCCACTAGGGGTGTTTGACACAGTTTGTAAAGCAGGAATGTTGGGTTTGATGATCTCCCAGGTTCTTCTTGGTTAAAATGATCTCTAAGTCTACATAGCCTTGTGTTGCCATTGTTTTGTGTGTGTGTGTGTGTGTGTGTGCATGTGTACACACATGTGTGTAAGAGTGCCTGCATCTATATGTCTTGCCTTCCAAATACATTAGTAACAATTTGTGGCAAGGACATTAAGAGGTCCTAGAGCAGAATAGACCTGACTTTGCTTGTTCCCATTTTGTGTTTCTTTCCTATCCCTCTGGGCATAGAAATTGGCACATAGTAAATGCTCCCTCAGTATTAAGTAGTAATGAATTGAAACTTAATTTAAATCTCTTCAAGCCAAACCAAACCCTTTGGGCTCTGGATTCAGAATATTTCAGGTTATAAGTGACGTGTACAATAGCGTCAACTTTCACCTTTATTCTGTGTGTATGGAGAGAGAATATATCTATGTGGGGTGGGAATTTTAAAAGCATGATAGAAAGGTGGATTCCGTCATCAGAGTCTGGCCAGGTTTCGCCCCTTATGTACCAGCACTGCTTCTTGCTGGGAGTTACCTTCACCACTCTGTGCTTTGGTTTCCTCATCTGTAAGATTAAACTAATAACAGTATTTGCCTCATGAGGTTGATTTTGAGGATTAAACAAGTTACTCTTTGCAGAGCACTTGGGAGACTGGAATTGTGCATGGCCCACAGTGAAGCCTGTGTAAGTTGTGGTCATTGTGGTTGTTCAGAGGCAAACTGACTTTCTTTCTGGTCTGAATGGAGTCAGGAACTGGCCAGGTGGGCAGCACACTTCGAGCTGAGACCCTGTGCAGTTAGCACCCCACACTAAGGTTCCTAAGGGCCTAAATTTGGTTCCATCAGGTAGGAGATGAGCCCCCTTTCTGTTTCTTCAGAGCTGCAGCCTGCAGTCCTGGTCCTGCATCACTGGGCAACTGTCGGCAAAGGTGTGTAGAAGACCAGGAGGGATAGCACACACCCTCCCCTCTAACACCCCCCACCAAAAATTACTCAAAGTGCATCACCTACTAATTGTGGGTTCAAGTCATTAAGCACAAAGGGTGGATCCTTCCATTTTTATGAAATAATTCTTTATGTGTGAGGAGATTAGAGAACCAGTTTAGTATCCAGAAGCTTTTACCCCTCATTATGGCCCAATTATCACATTGTGCAATTTTTTTGTTGTGATCAAAGCAAATTTTTGTTCCTGCTGAGACCCTGAGCTATGAGAAGCGGCGCAGCAGCTCCGGTTTTACAGCCGAGGTATAAACCACTGAAACAGGTTTCTAATGAAAATGCTAAAGGAACTTTAATTATAACTGTGCTCTTGGGCTCCCCTGGCAGCCTCTTCTTTTAGATTGTTTTCAGAAAAGGGGAAAAAAATGGAGCTGCTGTTAAGAGTTCATTTTAGGGAGCCTCCATGAACTTGGGGCTTTTTGAAGCAGCCACATCGCCTGACTCCCCATGAAGAAGTAATTGCTCCCAGGTCCTGGGAGCCCTGCTCCCTCTCCCAGGGGGTGTGCTCCCGCCAGAATGCGAGGAGCAGCAGCTTCTGTGTGCTGGAGACTAATGGCATGCAGGAAGGAAAAAGCCCAAGTTGAGCTTAATGAAAACCTGTTTTTTTTGCCCACATTGAGATTTTATTTAAATTGGTTACAAAGTGCTGTTGGCTGGGCTTCTGGGGACAGGTTGCATGTGTGTGCTCAATTTTCTTAGTTTTTGCTGTGAGCATTGCCTGCGGTTTTCTCTTTGGTGCCTTTGTCTCGGAGTTTGTTCTCTTTAGTTCCCTCTCTTTTCCTTTCCTCTGTCCCCTCTCTGTTTTGTAAAGCCCCTGGCAAAGTGGGCCTGGCTCATAGTAAGCAGTCAAAAAATACTGTTATTTTTCTTTTCCTGACACTTGAATCCTTTCTTGGTTTGTTTTCTCTTTGTTTGTCATTCTCCTTCCTTCCTCCTTTCGTCTTCCTCCAGCCTCCTGCGCTATGCCCATCACCATGCCCCCTTTTCTCTGCTCCTCTTCCTCTTCTTGCCCCGCGAGGCTGTCGCACTGTTTCTTGACTTTCACTTAAACTCAGTTTCTTTTCTCTCCCCTTCCCCTCCCTTTCCCCACCTCTCTCCTCTTTTCCTCTTATTTCTACCTCTGTGCTTTCAGTGTCCCTTTGTCTTGATGCATCTTAACCTTGGCTTAGAACATTATAGTTGCTGAAGAAGCTTTTAAAAAATCCTAATGACCAGGCTGAACCCCAGACCAATTAAGTCAGGGTTTGTGGGAATGAAACTCAGGCATCAGTATATTTTAAGCACTCCCCAGTTGATTCCCCTGCATAGCCCAGGCTGAGAAGCATTGCTCTGCTTTTGATTGGAACATGTTTGTTGTGCAAAGCCAGCTTTATGTCGCTGTGGCTTATTAAGGATGTCTCTAGGTGGTGCACTTGATATGCCTCAATCTTGCATTTGGTGAAATGTATTTCCTCTTGTGCTAGTTTCCAGTGTGGGGCCTGTGGTCTTTGTCCTTCCTTTAAGATTGAAAAGAGCCCGGGTCAGAAATGAAGGAGAGGTGACACTGGGTTTGGGTCAGGACAGGAGTAGCTCAGGGGCTTGGGATGGGGCCCGAGCCTCTGCACTCTTTGCCTTATCTGATAAATGTTATGCCTGGTGCAGACAGACAGCAAAGGCATAACCATGGATTGAGGCCTCTAGTTTCTGGACAATTGAGTGGGAAGTTGAGCTTGGTTAGGGACAGTCTGTGTCCCACAGGATAAATGCCCTTCTGGAATGTCAGCTGCTTTACAGAGGTGGGGCAGGAGGTACAGAGAACATGCCTTTTATCGGCAGTCTTGTCAAATGACAGAGTAAAGGTATTTGCTTCATCCTGATGAAATCCCAGAAGAATATCAAGCATTTGCTCAGTGGATTCAAATCACTAGCACTTTGTCAGATAGAGAAGGAAGCAATGGATCCAGAAAGATCTCTTGGAAACCCTGCTCAGTGGGCTGATATTCTGGAGGTTGTACCAGCCTTAGTGTGTGGACCTTGCTAAAAACACTAAAAGGATGGGCGTTTGGTGTGCTTTCTCTGATGGATTTGTCCATTCATTAACCCCTAATAGAACAGTGGAAAAGAATCTGGTAGCTGTAGGGAACTCAAGTCAAAAAGGTAATATAAAAACTATTACAGAACTACCTCTACCAGGTTACAGGGATGGGGAGCTCCAAATACTATGGACCCAGTAGGAAGAAATGTCTCAAATTCAAAGTCCAAAAGAGAGAATCTGCCTGCCCCTGGTGATTCACAAGAAGGGCTCCCATCCCATGCCTGCGGCTAGCACCCAAGCACAGGGCACAGCTTTGGCTTGTTTGACTTCGTTGTTCTGTGCTGAGGCTGCTGCGCATGCAGAGCCCTGCTGAGCTCAGCTGACTCCACCAGTGACAGCTCCTGAGTCTGACCAGCAGCAAGTTGGGGCAACAAGAAGCAAGCAGCAGGCTTCCCAAGGTCTGGGTAGCTGCTTTGTTGTGACATAGCCTCCGGCTCCACGGCAGCACAATGAGTTGATGGTGGCCTGTGTTGGGGCTGAGAATTCACTCTCCTTGTAGAATCTGACCTTACCTTCAGTCAGTATATAGTCACTGACTGATGGATACAGATCAGTTGAAGATTTCTATTACTTCAGGCACATATTTGAATGTATTCATTCAATTAGTTTTGCTTGGGGGTGGTCTGGTGAAGCCTAGTGAAGTGTAGGGCCTCTCAACCCTAACTAGACTTTAGAATTGTCAAGGGGGATTTAAAAAAATAACAATGCCCAGGGCCCATGCCCAAAGTTTCTGACGTGGTTGGTCTGGGGTAGGTTTTTTGTTCTTTAGTGTTTTGTTTTGTTTTTTAAAGCAATTGAGGTGGTTGTTGCTCTTAAAGGCTCCTAATTCTAATGGGAATCAGGCATGCAGACACTGATATAGTGGGCGGAAAGCACATGGAAAGGCCAGGACAACTGAGTTAGGTTTGTTCTAGAATTCAGGTTTTTTGCCCCCTATAAGTAGAACTAGGGAAAGATCAGGCTACGCTCTGTCAGGTGGGTAGATTGAAAGCTTCCTGGAGCATCAGCATTCACCAGGCAGCCTAGAAATCGTGCAGAAGCTCTCAGAGGATTAATGTTGCCTTTTGTGGGGGTGGGAAGGGGCAGGCAGACTCCGTAAGGGATGCTGATCCACATGAGCATTTGAGAGGCACAGCACAGGCACTCCAAGAGGGCCCTGAGAGCTAAACAGCTTAGGCCCCTGTGACTTTACCGAAGCAGCACCATGCTTGTGTGTAGGACCCAGGCTTCTAGCACGATCCCTGTCCTTAAAGAACTAGAACATAACTGGCACAGGTGGGCATGTGGAGAGCATCTGGGCATGGAGAGAGCAGTAAAAAATGATTCAGGCGTGAAATGAAAATAAAAACCCATTAAGGTCAGTTAATAAGGAGGCAGGAAGGCTGAGGGGTGATCTCCACACCAATTTCATGACTCTGCAAGATGGTTTACTGGGGCCTGGTGAGTTGTCCATCTCCGCTGAGAGCGCTTAGGGGGCTGTGTTGTAATAGGAGTGAGGAGGAGGCTCCTGCCCAGGCAGAGAGGACAGTCTGAGAGGGCTGTTTCCAACAGGCTTCCAAAAGGGCTCATTGGTTTTCTCCCTCATGGGACCTTAGAAATACAACTTTTTAGAAAGTGGGAGAAAAGATCTGTCTTGACATGTTTTTCCAGAAGGGATGCCTGGGATGTTTCCCACCCTGTTCTCTCCCTTGGGCTGCCTCTCCCACAGTTTTGGCGAGGCAGATGGCACACACTAGAGTGGTGTCTGTGGCAGGAGAGAGAACTTTTCTCAGTGTGGAATGAGCGCTCTGTTTCTGGACTGCTTGGATTCTAGTCATGGCATCACAAACCAGACTGTGAGCTTGTGGGCAGATCGGTCCAGCCCATGGAGGTCCCAGTGTCCACATCTGGAGAAGTGAAGGAGCTATTTTAGCTGGTCCCCAAGGCTTCACTCAGATAAAAATAAGCTAATTACTCACAGGGAGCAAAACCCAGAGACTGCCCCCTAATGGGATGAAATCTGGGTGTACACGGGTAAGCTGCCCACTGCATTTCTTATGGGCTCAGGACTGCAGGTTGGGCCCTGCTGGGGGCCAGTCAAGGGATCAGGTTGGAGTCCAGCTACAACTTCTAGTCCCAAGCTGGGCAAGCCCTGGCAGCAGTGTCCTTAAGAGGGTGACATTCGAGGTTGCTCCCAGTAACACCATAGGTCTATCCATGGACAAGGTATGGGGAAAGGACCCTTTGTAGATACTAAGCCTGTCTGCCCAGGAATTGTGTTCCTCCACATTTATTCAGTTTCACTGCTGAGTCTTCCCAAATGGGGGAAATCCATACCTGTCTATATGTTGGAGGGTCCTGCCCTCCTGGCTAAGCAGAAGCCCTATCAGGTGGTAATTAAAAAGGGTGTGTGTGTGTGCTCGTGTGTGTGAAATGGTTATTGAAATCCACTGAAGTCAGGAGCTGTTCATCAAAAGCTGGAACTGTTGACATTGTTTCAAATTCTTTTTAATTCCAAGCAGTAAAGGCCACTGATTCATGCAAAGGACAGGGAAAACACTGGTATTTAGGCCTGATTTTTAAACAACACATAGTGATGGTGGTAGAGTGTTGGGTATGGGAAGGGAGAGAGACGGAGAAAACTGTGTGCACACTTGTGAGTGTGTGCATTGTGTAAATGTATATTTGTGGTGAATGTGTAGGTTTCAATAAATCTGCTTCAAAACCCAGACTAGGACTCACCACCTTCCAGAACCTCTTTGCTAACCACACTATAGTCTAAGTCTGCATTCATCCCCTCCCTCGTGTGTGAACTTCATTGCATGTGTGATTTTGCATTTATTCAGAGTCTCAGGCTGTTCTGTGAACATGTGAAATAACATGTCACACAAGAGACATGGGGTCAAGGTTCTGTCCTCTAGCTGTCAGTTCTGTATACCATTTGGCCAGGCACCCGATCCCCTCATTTGCTGCACTCCCTCCTTCTCTCTTTCCATGGCAGACAGCTCATATCCGGGCACATGACAGATATTCCATCAGCCCTTGTCAGAATGACTTAAAAAAAAAAAGCAAGTTCTTTGAACTACTGTAATTCTAAGAACTGCCTATCGGAAGCTATGGTTGTGGGGCATTCATTGTCACCAACAAAAACCTTTGAGTTGTGAGCTATAAAGACATAAAAGACACTGGTCTTGGCAACACAAGAAGCTGAACTAACAGTCCGGGGGCGAGAACACAATCCATACACAGAAGGATCCAATTAAATTCAGCATACAGCTCTGAGCTTGGTGCTGTAGAAATGAAGATGAATATAACTCATCTCTTGAGAGTTTGATGGCAGGGACAGACTTTTAAACAACTAACCATGAAGCAGAAGAACAAGTGCCTCTTATGTACAAGGTTATGTAGAAAGTTTTGTGAACATACAGAAAAGGGACCAAGTCTATCTGGGATGCTTAAGGAAGGGGCATTTGATTGGACTTTGCAGTATAGCTAGGAGTTTGCTAGACAGGGGAGCAATGGAAGAGAATTTTAGGCAAAGAGAACAAAAGATAAGACCTATAAAAATGCATGGTTTTTGGAAACCAGGGAGCAGCTTAATGTAGCAGAAGCTGAAGCTACATGGTTGGGTGGAGTGGGGAGGGGGGGCAATCAATGAAATCATATAATTAACATTTATTAGCCATGCATCAGGTATCACACCCATTAGTCATTTTACACATTAGTCATTTATCTTTAAAACATACATGTAATGTAGGTATTATTTGTCTCATTTACTTTTGGGGAAATTGAGGTACAGTAAATACTTAGAAACTTCCCCAAGATCACATAATTAGTTAGTATAGGATGGGGCTGGGCCATGTCCCAGGTAGCTTGACACCAGACCTTGTGTCCTTCACCACAGTGCTGTTAGCTGGTGAATATTATACAAGTGCTGAGAGATTTCTATGGGTAAGGTTAGGGAGACACGGCTCTGGGGAGAAGGCATCAGAACAAGGTAAATGAAGAGGAGCTGGGAGGGTGGGGTAAGAAGTGGGAGGGCACCCCAGGCAAGGAGGAATGTTGTGATCAAAGACATAGGTGCCGAATGAGTATGTTCTAGGGACACTGGCCTGGCCCACTGGTTTGCTCAGTGGCTCAGTTCTTGGCACAGCCCAAGTTAACAGTCATTGGAAGTCCCCAGAGCATCTCCACTCCAGAAAGGCCCAGGAAATCGTGCTCGGTTTCTCTTTGGGTCCCTTCCTCCTGTCTCACTGGCCTAGGAAGATGGGCCGGGGCATACGAATGTAAGTAGGAAGTCCAAAGGCCAGTCTTCCTCCCTGTTATGTATGGTTTTTAAAGTGTGTCTCCTACCAAGTGCTCTAGGCTGAGAACTGGTGCGATCTGGCAGCGGAACTTAATGAATCCAGCAGTGCTTGCCCCCCATTATGAATCCCTGAGGGGTATTCAGCCTGCTGAGCGGCAGAAGGTTCTAGCTGTACACATTTAAATAAGAGAGACATCAGGGCAGGGTGGCAGAGGCCAAAGGGAGAGTTCTCCCCAAGTGAAATTGAATTTTGTTGGAGTTAAATTGAGATGCTGAGCTGTCTTTTTACAAACATATGTATGCACTCGGCTGTCACTTTCATTTAGTGGCCTTGTCATCTGAGCTGTGGTGGTCTGGCCGAGCCATGGCCTCCCCTGCCTGACAATGTAAAGCTTCACCCTGCAGAGCTGGGAGCCCCATGTGGGGTCGGGGGAATGTGTGGAGGAGCAAGCCAGAAGGAGGTTCTTGTCTGCAACCTGCTGCTTCCCCTATCAGCTTCCTTTCCCCCAATCTGGCCAGGGAACTGCAAACTCAAAATTATGAAATGACATGACACAGAAGAATAAGTATTCCAGCTTCACAGATGGAGGGCAAATAGCTGTGTGGACCTGGGTGAGTCATTGAAGTGTTCTGTGCCTCAGTTTCCTCATTTGTGAAATGAGCTTAAAAGTAATTTTGAACTTCTATTCACCAAGATAGCTAAAAGAAATAGAACATGCTAAGGGCTCAACTCAATACCCAGCTGGAAGTAAGTCTTTAATCAAGGTAAATTTGAAAAAAATTTATGGTAAACAAGCCTGATGCAGAGGCCAAAGGGACAGTGAGTAAGAAGGTGCTTGTATTTCCTGAGCCCTGCCTACCACCACTGCTGATTTCACGCTTTGGGATTCATTAATCACCCTTAGGCATTGTCTCTTTAAGTTTTCTTTTTAAAGGCACATCTACCTGGGAGGGAGCCATGAGCTGGTTACAGTAGAAGTGAGGTGGGGAGTGCTGGGACATCGTGGTGTGGTGGGATGTGAGTTAGGGAGGGCAGGAGAGGTCGATGCACATGGGGAAACTGAGGCAGACTATAGTTCTGCAGAGACAGCGTCCTGGTAGTAGCATCAAAAGGCAGTGGTTACTAGGTAGGGAAGGTGAGAACAAGGACTATCTGGTTCTCCACTTGTGGGTTTGTAAGGTCTTCTGTAGCAGATCATATTGAGTGTCTGGTGAACTGATGATAGGGCTCCAGGCCTTGAGGAAAGTCCTTGGGGCAAAGACTCATGTGATGAGTTTAGGGTGGGCTAGGGAGTGGGTTTTGGGAATGCTTTCTCTCTGTTGTTTACAGTGGTAAGTGCTTTTCCTCATCCAATGACGGCTGTGGATGGAGATGGTACACAAGAGCAGCTGGTGCACTGTCAGGGCGAAGAGGGTGTCTGGCAGAGTCAAGATCCTGGGACTTGAGCCTGGAGTTCTGGCCAAGAAACCCAAAGCCTGTGTCCTTGGGTTTGAGCCCTCAGACAAGTGCCACTGCTCCCTGGGCCTTTGTTCCAGTATGATGCAGGAGCCCAGTGAGAAGCTGGGGCCTCACCCTGGTGACTGAGGCCGCAGAGTGAGCATGCGTGCCTCCTGGGGGGGCCAGGCACTTTCTGTCTTGGTCAACAGCAAGCTGAAGCTCCCGCTGTGGCCTTAGTCCTTCCCCTTCCCCAGGCATCTGGCCTCGAAATGCACCTGAGCTTGTGACCTGGACTAGACTGACTAGGCAATTTCTGAGGTCCCCTTGGGCTCTGCTCTGCCAATATCCTAATGCCTTGCTACTCTATCATCCTGTCTCTCCGCTTTTGTTAACCAAAACGGTCATGTTTAACCATCAGGTCATCTCTGGGATCCTGGAGCTCCAGCTTTCCTTCTGGAACCCCAGAATGTCCTTGGTTGCTGAATGTAGGGCTGGGGCCTAAGGACAGAGGACATTGCCACTTCCTTCCCAAAGCAATGGCTTGCCACCATCAAACCAGTTCAGTGGGACCTTGCTCTGGTCTGGATGTATATTTTCCCTACTAATTCCTTATCTGAGAATTTTGGATTCACCAAGATTCTACAATCACATGAAGCAAGGAAGGCTGGGAGTGATGTGGATACAATCTTCCATGGTGAGAATGAAAAGGTAGCAAGAGAGTTTATGCAAGAAAAAGTGACTTGGGCACCACTTGGTATCTCAAGTATTAGTTTGCTCTGGGCTACAGATTTCGGTGGGTGACAGTAATGGCAAAATTTGCAAGATGTTGGTTGTTTTGCTTTTTTAGAAATTTTAGCTTGTCCTTTTCCTGTCCTTTGCTAAGTTCCTCTATTCATTCATTCATGCTTAATTCATCCTGTATTGAATGAACCCTTGTGTAAAATTTATTGGGCTGACCATAAAGACAATCCCTCACTCTGCCCTGAAGGAGCAGGAAACCCAGAGTTAGAGGGAGGGGAGGGGATGGGGTACCTCTCAGCTTTGCAGGAAAAATTTGCAATTCCATTTCTAATGGCCTCGGGGGCCAGTCTGAGTGGGATTTGCCTTTTAAATTGATGCTTGTCTATAATTTAGAGAACCTTAAGGGAGGATCTCTCCTGCAGTCTAAAGTTATCTTTGAGGTCTGACATCAGCAAGAGGCAAATTTTATCTGGGGAAACAAGCTGCTCATCCAAAGGAGATAACAGCTGTGAGAAAAATTCCCCCAATGCTGGTCCTGTTGACTTACGTTTCAAAGGAGAACAATTTCAACATGGAGTTGCACTTTCCCTTGAGCTGCTGATGCAATAAAATGGCTGTAAGCTGCAAAAATATTTCAGTATGGCATGCATTAAACCTTTCCGAGGTAGTGCTTTGATTTTTAATTTTATGCTCTTGGCAGGCAATCAGGGTCTTTAATAGTATGGATGCCAGAGGGAGAATGTTTCAAAACAGTGAGGATCTTATCATAGTGTGCAATTAATGAATAATTATTAAAACCCAGAAATAGCTGGAAGAGAAGGCAAGAGGTGGCAAAGCAATTCTTTGGTTTGGGGCCTATAATGAAACCTCTGGAGAGGAGAAATATGATATACAGTTCCATGCAATTAAATCTTCCACTTTTCCCCCACTAGGAAGATCAGCAATTTAAAGAGGGCAAAAACTGCCCATCACTTAAAAAGTAAGAGTAAATATGGTTTGCTGACAATAATATATTTGGTTTTATTTTCAGCATTTGAGTTGTAACTGCATTTAAAATAATAAAAACAACAAACACAGTAACCACAATGAAACACCTGCACTTTGAAACCATTTTCTATGAGTGAGCAGCAGAGTTGGGGTGCATTGGAAAGACTGGCTCAAATGGTTACATTGTTGAACAAATTCACTGCAGGGGCTGGCCAGTCCCAGCTGCCATCAAGAGGGCCCCTGCACAGGCTTCTGAACACACATCCCCTGGCTTCTGTCATTTCCAGGCCCAATTTTGTCAGTTCCTTGCTGTCAGTATCTCTTCTCTGTATGCTTCATCCCCACTGTTTCCTTTTTGACTCAGCTCTAGAAAATACTGTCACCTATCAAGTGGCTATTTACAGTTCAAACACCAGCCTGCTGCGTGGTCCTGTCGCCGGCTGGCATTGAGGCACGCTGGTCACTGCTAAGCAGGTACAAATGGCTGCTGCTCCTTGGAACCCCTTAAAACAGCAAAGCTGCCCGACTGGCAGGTGGCGTGACCACAGACAGGGTGTTTATTCATTTCGGAGCCACTCTGCTACTCTGGGGCCCTGCTGGGGTGCCGGGAGCATCTGGGGTCAGCTGACCTTTGAGCAGTCATTAGTCCCCTGGCTGCTGGCTGCTAAGCTGGGCCAGGTCAGAGGAGAGAGGGTGGAATCAGTGAGCGCTTGAGGTGGCGTTTTCATGGCATGAGGTCACTCATTACTGGGGCCTCGGCGCAGACCTGGTGTTTCCTGATTGGTCTCTCAGTGGCATTTCAGGAGACCCGCCAGCATCATGGGGCCAAATAGGCCTTCAAAACAAATAAATAGATAGGGAAACAAATAGGGGTAGAGCATGCTGTTGTCTAGGGCGCCTGTAGAGAGGATGTTTCCCAGTGCATGATGTTGTGCAAAGGTGCCACGAATGTTTTATTGGAATTCAGCTAGGAGGGTATGTGGCAGCAGGTAATGGATTTATGGCCATTCGCTCTTAGAGGTGGGATGATGGCCAAGGGCCCTTAAAGATGAGATGTGCTGTCTCTGCCCAGATCATGGGAGTAGGAGTGGAAGGGAAAGGGTAGAATCATTTCTTCTTGTTAGCCATGCCCCCGCCACTCTTTTCAGGCCAAGTGCCCTCCCTAGTCTGAGTACTGAGAGTTGCTCTTCCCTGTGCACTTAATCTGTGTCGAGCACTGTGCTATGTGCTTCATGGACAGTAGCTCCTGGAAAACCTTGAGAATAGTGGTATTAGCCTCGTTATTACAGTTGGGAAAACTGAGCTCAGAGAGGTGCTTGTATAAGGTCATATAGTTAGGAACCAAGGCCTGCAAATGGGTTTGGAACTTGGGTCTAATTTAACTTCTAAATCAATGGTCTTAAATCATTATTCTAGATGGTTCTCAGGCAGAGATGCAGCCAGCCCCTTGCAGCCTCCCTCCAGCAGGAGGCGCTACTGGTGCACTGAAGGCCAGTGAGCTCTGAATTTCCCATAGGGAGTTTAGCTGTTCCTTCTCATTCCCTCATTAGAGTCCCCCTCCTGGCAGCGTCCCTGTCACCACTCTCTGTTTATGGGCCCTCTATTCTCGCTTTGCCACTGGCACACTGAAACAAGTCTGTTGGTTCCCCTTCCTACCACCCTGACGGGAGGCGCATGCACATCTTCTGTGTCCTTGTTCCAGGGTACCCTCCGGACTCGCTCTGGCTGTGCTAGAGCTGGACTGCCCTCCCAGATTGGCGATTCAGTGCAAGCGCTGTTCCCTTGTTCTGTGGTGCCCCCCCAGCCCTTCACCCTCACCATCTCTACCTGGTGCGTGCCTGTTCACTCCTCAAGGCTCAGTTTAAGCATCACTTGCTGGAAAGTCTTTTCTGACTTTGCTTTTAGTGATGCTATCGTAACTCTTACAGCATTCAGGGTGAGGATCTGGTCTCCTGCCTCCCTCTCTCCATAGAGTATTGAGTGAGTGGGAATACTTGACCTTTTTGGCCATCAGACCCTCTGTCAGGTCCACACAAGAGACTCTAAATGCTTATATGCTCCTTGCGGTTTGTTCTTTTCTTTGCCAACAGGTCCAGAATGGTCTTTACTTCAACACCAAAGCTGTCAAATCATCCAAGTGTTCTAGACAACGTCATCATCCAGGAGCATTCTGTCCCAGTTAAGGGAACGTTAACTGCTGTGACAACAACTGCAGAATGTATCGTGTGGTGGCTGGATAGGAGTTTATTTCTCCTCCATGTAAATCCTAAGTGGATGTTCCTGATAGTTTGGAGTTTTCCCCAGTGATGATTCAGAAATCCAGGATGCTTCCACCCTGGGGCTTTGCCACAGTCAACAGATGGCTCCCAAGAGCTTATGTGAATCAGAAAGGCAGAAGGGGAAAGAACGTGGGATAATGTGTGGGAGACTTCCAGGGCCAGGACTGGATGAGGTGCAGTCACTTTGGCCTTCATTCCTTTGGCTAGATCAAATGGTCACGCCTGATCTCCAGGGAGGCTGAGAAGTGCAGCTACCTGTGGGCCAGTTAGCTAGTCTCTGCCATACTGTTTACCTCACCGTAATACAGTCTGTAGGATTTTGAAGCACCCTATTTCCTATGTTCTGAGTCAGGGCAAAGTGCCCCTTCTGAATACCTTACGGGAGAACACGGTGCAGGAAAATCTGTCACTTTCAACTTGTTCCACTGGTGGCTGCATCCCAGATTTTTCTTTTCTTGCAATGTAAAGGGCTCCAGACAGACTGGATTCTAGATTTATGAGGCCTCTTTCACTTGGCTGTCAAAGATGGCCAACCGTGCCAGGTGGTGAAGATTGATGGCTAAACTGGGAAGTTGAGAGTAACTCAGGTAAAGCTCTCTTTCCCCTCGCTATCTTCTAGAGGCAGTCTATCACTTGATTTAGTTTTATTTCAAGTAACAAAGAAGTGCAAGATTAGGTGAAAAATCAGTAAGCCTCAGAACACTGGGGAGAAACTAAACCATTTGCATATCTCTTCTTGGCTCAATTAAGCTTTTCCATTCATCTCTTGTGATTGTGATGACCGATTTTCTTCTAGGAATTGTTCCAAAGGCTGTTTGAAGCTCTAGTGTACTGATTTGCAAAGCAGGAGCTTCTTCCAGGATACAGCTTAGAGTACCCATCCTCTAAGAAATTTTGTCTGATGATGTCACTCAATCCTCAGAGCACCAACTCTTTGGTGCCCTCAGCAAGTGGGACTTGAATTATATAGTATCAGTTACTGAGATTGACTTGGATTTGTCCTAAAGTAATTCCTTTCTGTGCACATCTATGTGTATGAAATATCTTATATTTCTCTTTCTCAGGGGCAATTAGAAAAGTGTTTGAGGTGTTAGCCTTTATCATGATGAATCAATTGAATGCCCTCATGACCAAAACTGGGCTTCTCATCTACACACATACTTCTTATATTGAAGAATTACTAGCTAAAAAGCAAGCAGATGCGTGACTTCGATGTGATTTCCCTTTGCCCAGAGGCCCATCCTGCTCATGGTTGCTCCAGTGTCTCTCTCCGTCCATCTTGTGCTGCTGTGCCCTGCACTGACTTGCCTAGATCTCCTTGTTAAGCTTCAGAAGCTCAGGCCAGATCGAATTTTGCTCTTAGAAGCAAGACTGAAACACTTTTTTACCTTCCTCAGCTTTCCTTCCTTCCTAGAATCAAATTAAAATTTGCTCCCCATCTCAGGAACTTCCCCTGGACCTGTGCATCTCTTTTCTTCCTGGTTCCTGCTCCTTTGAGCTCCCCATTAGTCTTGGTTGGTTCATCCTTTGCTGACATGAGAGGTGCTTCTTAATTTTCTGACTCTGTGGTTTTAATTAGGTCTTGTTGCTGCAAAGAAACTTTTGCTTCTCCAAGGCATGGGGTGCTCCTCTATGCTTCCTTTTAAAATCTGTCTTTCACTCTTAGATCTGCAATCCTTCTGGAGTTGATTTTTGTGTATGGTTTCAGACTAGGAACAAGATCTATATTTGCCATTTGAAGATCCAGTAGATCAAGCACTATGTATTGAAAACTCCAACCTTTATCTACTGCTCTGAGTTGTCACTTTGTCATAAATCCAGTGACCATACATATGTAAGTGTATTGCTAGATCCACTTTTCTGTTTTGTTGGTCTGTTCTTGTGATAATACCACAGTCTTCAGTATGATAACTTTATAATAGGTTATGATTCCTGGTAGTATAAGTATTATCTTTGTTCCTCATATCAAAGGCTACCTTAGCTATTCTTAGCCCTTTGAATTTCTATATAAATTTTAAAATCAGCTTGTAAATGTCCACAAAATAGCTGTTGGGATTTCAATTGACTAAAATTGATTTGGAGGGAATTTACATTTTTGTAACACTGAGTTTCCTAACCCATGAACATGGTGTAGGCCTTTTTATTTATGCCTTCCTTAATTTCTCTCATTCATGTTCTGTAGTTTTCAGTGTAGGGGTCTTGTCAATATTTTAAAAATTCATTCGTAGGTATCCAATTTTTAAAGATTCTATTGCAAATGGTACCATTTTAAAATTGATGTTTGTATCCAGACACTTGTGAAATTCACTTATTAATTTTAGCAGTTTCTCTACAGCTTTTGGCTTTTCTGTATACAGTCATGTAGTCTGTGAATAGTGAGAGTTTCATTTCTTCCTCTTCAATCAGCTTGCTTTTTATTTCTTGGTTTTTTGTCATTGGTTACCTGCTCCAGCTTTGTCACACTTCAAATAGACACTTGTACAGGGATAACAAACTGTCTGTAAAATTTTTTTAAACTCCCTATTGGGCAAGGTTTTCTATGTGCTGCTATATCTGCCCAGAGGATCTTCCTACATTCATTTTGCTTAGGTAAAACTCATGCACCTTTCGGGTCTCAGTTTAAACTACTTCTTCAGGAAGATTTCACTGATCCCTCTGAGACTGGGTATAGGGTGAGGGAAATTTCCTATCATCTGAAGTGATTAAGCACAGGCCTTAGGACACCAGTATGAAATTGCCTGTTAGTGAATTTGTCTCACCTGCTAAACTATAAGCCCTTCAAGGGCAGAGACTCTACAATGGTCATTGCTATTTCACCCTCACTTAGCAGTGTGCACTATGGCATAAGCACTACATAAATGTGGGCTTATTATCCTCATCCAATCCTAATCCTTGTCTTCATCCTACCCTTCTCCTCATCAGCGTACGCCAGCAGCAGTATCAGGCTCTATGGGAGTTGTTGAGTTATCTGTCTTTTCCCCTAGACCACGATGTCCTCAAGGGTAAGAAGCTGATCTTCTCTGCTTGTATGCCCTGTGTTTCAGTGCTGCCTCTTAAGATACCTAACAAAGGTGTGAGAGAGTGGATGGGTGAATGAATATATGACTGAATTGGTGGATGCGTGGTCCTTGCTAAATGAAACTGGGGTCCATATAGAATGACCTGGCGGCAATTGTTACTCGTCCTGAAGAATTATATGCCTAAAGCCAAAACTAATGCTTTCAGTGTGGATTTCCCTTTGCTCAGAAGCTCCTCTTGCTGTCAGTTCTTCTTGCATCTCTTTCCTCCCATCCAGACTTTCAGTGTCCTGGGTGGCTTTCTTAAATCATCATCTCAAATTCCAGGAGCTGCAGAACACTCAGGCTAGGTACTTTTCTTGCTCCAAGAATCAAGAGCACTTAACTTAATTTTTAAAAATATAAATTTTTTTCTTTCCTTCCCAGAATTAAAGTTTGCTTTCTGTCCTGGGTTCTCTCCCTGTATCCACACATCTCTTCCATTCCTGCTTCTCCTCATTTGCCCCTCTCCCTACTTCAGTCTTGCTGCTTTGCTATTTCAGAACTTGAGAGATGCATTCTTAAATTTTCAGACACTTGTGGATTTAATTCACACCTGTAAAGACCTTGAGAAAGACCTATTTTTCATAATCTGTCATCAGGAGCTAACAAACCAGAGACCTGCACTGCACACATGTGCCAACAGAATGAAGCTCTGCAGGGCACTTCTGTAGAATGCTTCATCTCTAACAGGTAGGTGAGTGCTTCCTTCAGCCTCACCTGAAGGCCGGCCCCTTTTTTGGTGATATTTTCATCTTGCATGCCTTTCTAGAAGGCATCATTCACTTTGCTTTCCCATCCATCTGAAAACTCAATTCTACCCTGCCGAGATGGGCCAGGCAACAGGGACAGCTCCTGCCAGAGTCCGCTTGACTGGGGAGAGTGGGCCTAGGGAGTGTTACTGCCAGCTGGCTAGAGAATTGTAGGGAGGAGGGTAGGCCAATTAACTGGTGTGATCAGGGCCTTGTACATGCAAGCTCTTGCTCTAGGTCTGGTACTCACTAATTAGAACTCCACTCACCCCTAAGTAAACTCATCTCTCCAGCCAGGGTGATCCCTTACTTGTTTTACCCTGAAGCAATATCTCTGTTTAATTCAAATCCTGCTTCTTAAAGGTCCACTTAGAAGCTACTGTTTTTAACTGGGTCAGGACTAGGGTAAGGCAGTCTAGGATGGAAAGTTTAAGGAGGCTCACTCTCAGGTTGTGACCTTTTTATACTTGCTGGTCCTCAGAGTGAGTACATCCTTAAATTTTGTGCTCTAGGCACCCTGTTTTTCTCACCCCTGCCCTAGCCCTGTTTTAAGCAGGAGATCCTTCAAAACATTAATCATGGTGAGATTTGCAGGAATTCAGAAGGTCCCCTCCCCTCCATCACCTTCCCTATAATATTCCTACTGAACCCTGAAAGTTTTCGGCAGTCCATACCTGCCCCGGACCCCTACTCCCAGATACCTGTAGGTTGAGAGTTTGGTATGTGCTGGATTCTGAGCTAGGTCTGTTGTTAATAATTATTTATCAGTTTTCCAAAAACTTTTCAAAGTTGGTGGTGCTGTCCCAGTTTTGCAGATGAGAAAGTAGCTAGAAGAGGTGATTCTTTGCTAAACAGGAAGAGGAGGACCCAGGTCTTGCCCTGGGTCTGTCGGACACCCCAGCATTCTGTACTCATTGAGCTGCCCTTACTCCCGAGAGGGCACCTTTCACCATGCAGGGTGAAGCCATGGGGTTTTTAGTGGCAAGGATTTGAGTGTAGGGGAAGGCAAGTGGTGAGAAGCAAGGGGAGGGAGCACCCTGGGGCCCAGGAAAGGAGTGTAGAGAAGAGATCCTGGAGGTAATGCAAAAGAAGATTGGAGAAACCTCCTTCTCCAGATCTCCTGTTCACAGTAATGGTGCTGGGCCAAGCTGAGCCTCCAGGGGTCCTTTGTCAGGGAGGCCCTCTCTCTGCCCTGCCCTCTGTGCACCTCCCCTCTGCCTGGCAGCAGCCCCAGGCTCATTAGGGCTGGCTAGGCTCTGATATTTGTAGGCAGGGCCTGGAACCAGAGAACAAGCAGCCCCCTAGTCTTCACTCAATGAACTGTCGTTCAGCATTCTCAGTGCCTTGCTTATCCATGTCCTCCCCTCTGGGACACCTTTTCTCCTCCTTTTCAACCAGCAAAAAATCCTGCTTCCCTCTCAAGGCCTATGGTAAGAGTCACTCTCTTCAGCTTCTCACCTTTCCCCTTGTGCAGAAGGACGTAGTTTCTTTCTTTCCTCGGGTCTTCATTGTTCTGGTTTTGCAGGATCTCTGAAGGCAAGTCAGTTTCTGATAAAGCATGAGCTGCATGGAGCAGAGATGAGCCTTGCTTCTGTGTTTCTCTGCAGTGCTCCAGTGGTACTGTGTATAAATCTAGGATTTCTTTATCCACCTTCCCAGAGAATGTCCTTTTTTCCCCAATAAAGTTGTATTAAAGAATCAAAGCATATAGAAATGTAAAAAGTGGACGTGAAAACGCCCTCTCTCCCAGTTCCACTGCCCTGTGTTGCCTCTGATGCCTTCCCTTCCAGAGGTTTCTGCGTACAAACACAAGTGTACAGGCACACATCCATCCATAGACACAGTTGTCTGATTTTCTCCAGTCCCACACTCTTCGAATATGTTTTGTGGATTCCTTTTTTCTACTTTGCAGTGCAATGGAGTCTTGTAGGGTCTACTTCAGTGCATAAAGAAAAAATTGTCTCATTTGTATAACAGCGGCATGTTGGATGTACCATAGTTCTGAAATATTCTCTGTTGCTGGATATTTGGGTTATGATTTTTCTGGCGGTGAACTTCTTTGTACTAAAATAGTTGTACATTTGAGTATTTTTATGGCTTGGCATCTGAGAGATGGAGTTCCTGGGGGAATAACGTGCCTTTGGATTTGGAGGGTATTAAAAACTTGCCTCTGAGGGGGCTGAGCAGGTTTTCTCTCCCAACAGTGAATGGGAGTAGTGCTTCTCCCCACTTCCAAACCTGAACCTCCCTCGTACTCTACAGGCCAATCCTTAAAATCATTGTGAAAGGTGAAAATGAGATTTTACTGTTTTGATTTACATTTCTTTCATATATTGGTAGTTAATTTTTTTTGATATGCTTATTGCCATTAGTATTGCCCATTTGAGTTCTTTGTTCTGTTTTTCTTTTGGACTATTAGTCTTTTGCTATTGATTTCTAAAAGCTCTTTTTATATTAGGTAAATTAGGCATTTGTTCGTCATATGTATATGAAATATTTTCCCCAGTTTATCTCTTCCTTTGTTCTTTGGAACATTATTATTGTTATTTTTAATGAAAGCCTTTCTAATGAAATGCTGTTTAAAAATTCAGATTGTCTTCACTGTAAAATAAGACCATCAGCTTTGAGCTTCAATCTGAGCTCAAACAAATGGCACACAGCTTTCTCTGTGGACTCCTGTAAGTCCCTTAGCCTCTGTGAGCCTCAGGGTCCTCATTGGTTACTTAGGAATAAGGCTGGGAAATCATGGCACAGAGTAAGCATTGACAAATATGGATGGAATTAAGGAGAACCACCTCTGGAAGTCAGAGGTAGGCGCTCTTTGGCTCAATGCTGCCCTGCCCTCCCGCTAATCCCTAGGTTCTTCTCCTTGGTCAGGGGAAGACAACATGTGCCCACCCTTTGCCCACCTTTTGCCCACCCTGGGAAAATCCCGGTGACAATATTCTGACTATCTCCTCTCTGATTAATAGGGAAAGTGGGAAAAGAAGGCATTACCTAGGTTAAATGTCTGTTGCAGCATCCAGGCAATCTGGCTGCCAGACAAAGGTCATCCCTGCATCTACCCATTCACATCACTAGAACTTACTAAGCCCCATCATTTCAGCCTTAGATCAATTTGCTGGGTTTTCATTTAGTTTTCAAGTTGTTTATTCCCTCTTTCACTCAGATGAGTAATTTTAGTGACTGTATTATGATTTCTACTTGTTGCTTTAGAAGCATTGCAAAACATTAAAGTACATTCAGCCTTGAATTGTCACTTAAGATTATTGCAGGAAATTAGGGCTTTCTGGATCATAAATGTGACAGTAGATTGAGAGCACAGCTTCCATTATGACTAAATGGGGACAAAGAAGAAAGAAGTGTTAAGTACACAGCCACTTCTTGTGTGGGCCCCAAGCATCCCAGGGAAATCAAGGCCCTGCTGGAGGATGGGGGCTGCCCTGGACTGGGGCTCTCGGAAGGAAGGGCATGTGCCATCTGGGAGCAAAGGGTGCGCAGAGCCCTCTCCCCACGTGAGAAGCATACTGGATGAGTTGTCATGGGGATGCAGACACTGCAGGCCTGCCTGAGTTTTCTGATCATCCCCCACCTGGCTCCCATCCTCCTCTAGCTTTAGCTTTACCTTGTCTAGCATCGCCCTTGCCCTGCCTTGCAGTGCCTTTAATGGCCAGATCCACTTAAAGCCAGGCTGTCTGCCCACAGCCACTGAAGCCTTATGGAACCTGGCATTTAGAAGGTGGAAAAGAGGCCATGGGCACCAGCAGCCCCTGGGATAGTATGTGGTAGCAGAGGGCACCCTGCCTTTGCTTGTCTCCTTGGTTAGGGGCAGACATCCACCAAGAGTGCCTTCAGGGCTCACTGGGAATCTGCAGGTGTTGCCAGGTTTGTGGTTCACCACAGGAACAGAGCTGCTGATCCCTTGCTGGAGCGCCCCCTGCAGGTGGTGGCCGCAGCCTCAAAAGTCCAGCCTGGGGAACTGGACTCTGACAGGCCTGGGCACAGCACGTGTGTGGCTGGCTTCTGCCCTGAGATGCTGGCTGCTGCATCCACCATGTATATTTTCCAAAGTGCTGGGATCCCCATGCAGGTTCTGCAGCCCAGCATGCTTTCTTCTGGACTTGAGGCCAACTTGGCTTGACACAAAACCACCACGGGGCACTTGCAGATCATCTCGTGGGCAGGGCTCAGGGTTTCCTTGCAGTAGGATTAGGATATGTGTGTCCTCAGCCCCCAGCCATGGTTGCAGCAATTTCAGGCACAAGGCGATTTTCACCAACCATGAAAGATCTGGCAAGCATGAGTATGTCCCTTCTGCAGCAGGCTGCTTATGTGCTTGGTTGCAGTGAGATGGAGCAGGTCTCCACGCCCCAGCACTCCTTTGTACTCCCAGCGGGAAGGGGAAACTAACCCCTTGGCCTCTGGATTCTGAACCCTCACAGCAGGCAACATTAGCCCCATTTTATAGTTGAAGGCTGTGAAGCTCAGAGGCCATGCTGTCCCCAGGCGCACTGTAAAGACTGCTCCACAGTGCCCAGGCCTCTCCTCTTGGGGGACCCATGTACTTCAGTGTCCCTCCTTTACTTTACCCCTGAACCCAATCACTTATTCTGCATCAGGTAGGGAAGGCCTAGAAGAGGGATTTCTGTGTCTGCAGGTGTCTTCCCTGCTACCCTCCCGTGTCTCTCAGCAACAAGTCTGCTTTACTTTGCCCATGCCAAGGTACTTCCCCTCTCACCTGACTTTTCCTTTTTCTTTTTCTGTGACCAGTAGGTCCTACTGAACTCATAAAGCCTTTGCATTTTTGATATATTTGCTCTCCAGGGAGATCTGAAAGGCCTACAAGATATCTCTTCTGCTCCAGGGGTCTTCCTTCGGCCATAGCTGCTACCTGGCCTCAGCCCAGGCCCCCGGAGCCCTGCTCTGAGCTGCCACTGGAAGATTTCCAAGTTTCTGCCTCATGTCCAGAGCTGGCTAGCTGAAAGCTGGTCCCTGAGCTCTGGTGAATTCCCTTAGCTCGTTACCGAAGTGTCGCTCACAGAGCACATTAACAGGAAAAGAAGTGTCATTGGCGCTGCCACACTTGGCTGTGACTTAGAGCTTACAGCTCCCCGCACCCGCGTCCAGAGCTGCCAGAGCCTGGGTCTCAGCAGGCCCGGCAGAAAGGGTCAGCCACCATTTGGATGTGTGTTAAGTGCCGCTCTTATTTTCTGATTGATTCATTCAAAAGAGGCTGCTTTGTCATCCTGAGGCTAGCTCTCCATGTGACAGGCAGTGCCTGAGAACTCTCCTGTCACCTGCAGTCAGGGCACAGGGCCCATCTACTCTAATACTTGCCAAGTAGCAGTTTTGAGGTGCATATCAGGGCAGCTAGGGTGTGTACAGCAAAAGCATGAATATGGTGGAGGCAGAGAGACCCAGGATTAAACCCTGACTGCAGCCTACCTAGCTGGTGTCTTTGCTTTTTATCTATCAAGTGGCTTGAATGACACCTGGCTTCAAAGGTTATTGTTGTAATTGTAAAGCCCCAAGATGAGCCCTGGACAGGTTAATCCATCACAGTCTTTTGGTTCTGTTTCTAGCTGCTTGTCTGTTTCCAGCCCCTTCCATGGGGTACTGGCGTTTGAGAGGCCTTGCACTGAGCTTAGGCTGGAGCTGAATAGGACTGCAAGGGCTGCTCCCCCTTGAACCCTGCTCATGCTTGCTGGCTCCGTCTGGTCCCTGGGGAGGGGAGGGGATGACTCCTGGCTGGGGAGGACTCTGGAAGAGGCTTGCTCAGCCACCCAGCAGGTAGCATGTCCCTGCTGGGCAGAAGAGGAAGCCTAGGCACAGAGTTTCAGTGACATGCCTGAAGCCACACAGGTTGAAGAACCTAGCATCATTGACTCCAAATTCCAGATACTTCCAGGAAATCCTGAGGGACCTAAGAGAAGAGTAAAGAAGGAAGAGTGGGGATCCTGGCGGACAATAAAGTGGTATGGGTACTGCTACCAAAGGTAGGGACAAAGTTAAAGCTTATAAAGAAGCTAAACTATTCCCTCACACCTCTTCCTCATCTGCCCTCCAAAGAGAGCAAGGCAAAATGACTCGGTGCACCAGTGTTGGTCTGGGAATCGGAGTGCAGGAAATTCAGTCCTGGCTTTCCCATTAACTAGCTGTGTGACTTTGGGCAAGCTTTCTAACTTCTCTGGACCTTTTGTTTATTCAGTGAAATGGTTTGATGAAATTCTCTCCTATCTCTTCTAGCTCTGAAAATGTCTGTGATTATTCAAGCAGAGAACCCCAGAGCTTTGTTGTGCCTGCTCTGAGATGGGAAGCCAGCAGCATTAGGAAGGGGGCTTCTCCTTTCTTCAGCCAGAGAAGGCTTTGGAATGGTGGGAAAGCCAGGAGCAGCCTGCCACCTGGTGTTGGGGTAGAGGAGCCACCTGCCTGCCCCCCACTTCACCTGGGCCATGGCAACCCAAGCCTCTTCTACCTCCCAGGGCAGTGCTGAGCTTCCATCTCCATCCCCTGCATAAAAGGGAGCCAGGAATGACCAGGGTGGCTGTCATAGTCGGCTTGGGCTGCCATAACAAAATACCACAGACTGGGGGGCTTAAACAACAGACATTTATTTTCTCACAGTTCTGGAGGCTGGAAGTCGAAGATCAAGAGGTCAGCAAGGCTGGTTTCTTCTTCCCTCCTTGGCTTGCAGACGGCTGATCTTTGCTGTGCGCTCCCATGTCCTTCCCTCTGTCTGTGCTGCCTGGGTCCTGATGTCCTCTTCTAAGGATACCTGGTCATATCAGATTAGGACCCACTGTAATCACCCCATTTTAACATAATTACCTCTTTAAGGATTCTAACTCCCAAAACAGTTGCATTCTGTGGTGCTGAGGGTTAAGCATTCACTGTGACATTTATTGACCATGCTGGAATACGTCTAAAAATATTTTTTGAATTTTGTATTGCAGTATAACAAGCACACTGAAAAGTGTACATATTTACATGTACAGCTTGAACACATTCACACAACCTCACAACCACCCCTGGTCTTCTTGAACTTTTCCCCCCAGGGTGCCCATTATCCTGACTTCTAACACCATCCATTAGCTTTTCCTGTTTTTGTACTTTGCACTTATCAAAGTCATATCATGTGCAATCTTTTGTGTCTGTCCCCTTCTTCAGTGTGGTGTTTGTGAGATGGACCATGTTGTAGGGTTCAGCTGTAGCCTGCATCCCCCTGCTGTACATGTGTGTAGTATCCTATTCTGCAAATATTCTACAATTTATCTCTACATTCTGCCACTGATGAGCTTTTGCATAGTTTCCAGTTTGGGACCATTATAGACAAGTTGCTGTGAACTTTCTTGTACACATCTTTAGGTGGATGTATTTTTGCACTTCTGCCGGTGTGCACCCAGGAGTGGAGTTGCTGGGTCATAAGTATGCATATGTGCAGCCTTAGGGGAGACTGCCAGATAATCTTCCCAGGCAGTCCTGGTTTACACTCCCATGAGCAGTGTGTGAGTGTTCCAGGTGCTCCATATCCTTGCCTTTACATGCTTTTTATTTCTGTATATTTTCATTGTAGTCACTCTGGAGCATGTAGTGATACTACAGTGTGGTTTTAATTTGTATTTCCCTGACGATTCATGATGTGGGACATCTTTGCATTTGTTTTCTGGCCGTTTGGACAGTCTGTTTGGAGAAGTGCCTGTTCAAGTCTTCTGGCCATTTTTTTCCCACTGGATCATCTGCCTTTTTCTTGTCATTTTGTAAGAATGACTTATATATTCTCTGAGAGTCCCTGCTGATTTGGGAACAATTTTGAGAGTAAAAGGCAGGGAGCTAGTAATAACTAAGCTGTAAACCAGGGAGCTAGTAAACCAGGATTATGCTAGGTAAAGTGAGCAAACTCAGATGATCAATACTCAATGTGCTCCAGTTTTAACAAGGTTCAAGAAGGCAAATCTAAAGGCACCCAGGGCTCATGCACGGAAAAAGACCAAAGAACCATGTTTGTTGTACATGGCTTTGCAGGCTCTCAATTCCTTCTTTTCCTGCATCGTTCTGAAGATGTTCACCTTCAGAGCCTAGTATTTGGGATGAATTTTTATTCCCATATGGCGCTGATTCAACACCCAGCTTTCTGTCTCTCCATGATCTGCCTTAGGTTCATTAAACTTTCAACATTTTATGATCCTTTCAGTGTAACCTTTAATGTTATTATTGAAAAAACCAATCTTGAATGCTTAAATGATGTCCCCAAGGCTGCACAGCTGGTTAGTACAGGGCTGGGACTGGAATCCAGGGCTACAGGACTTTCTCAAAAGGCATTCTGCTAAGTCCTTATCATTTAAATCGACACACAAATATCTGACTCCTGTTGAAATGCTAGGGGGTGGAGGGAGGGCACTGACCTGGAAGGCAGAGCCCCAGCCATCGATGGCACTGGGCTCAGCCTCACCTTCTGTTTCCTCATTGGTGAAATCATAAGGCTCCACTAGAATGTCCTCTGCCATCCCTTCCAACTCTGAAGTTCCACATCTAAAGGTATATTGCATGAGGGAATAGAAAGGGATATTGAAGAGAAAGAGAAAGGTTTTTGTAATAGGGAACAAGTGAATAAATATAGATTTCCTATAAAAGGAAATGATTGGCTTGCTTTAATCAGTAAAGAGAAAGGTGAGGAATCCGGCTTCAAGTAGTTCACGTTCCAGGGGCATAAGTGGTGGAGGCCAGCCATCGCTGTCTCACATGCTCTCTTTTGCTTCAAAAGGACAAAAACAACTGTTTATTTTCTGGAGGAAGGGTTCAAGTTATACCTGAGAGAGAGACTGAGCGATGTTCTCCTTGGAGGCAGAAGAATCTCCTCTGTAGGTCACTAAGTTAAAAATATTTTATAATTGGGATTGTTATGGTTGGGAGTAAAATTTTTAAAATATTCAAATCAGCTTAAGCAAAAAAAAAAAAAAAAGTTCATCAAAGTGGAAAGTCACTGGGTAAATCTTTTATTAGGCCTGGCAGGATCCAGACTCAAATAATGTTAGAAATCCATCTCTCTCCCTCTTTCTATGTCTTCATTATGCTCTTCTTTGCATTGGTATCTGTTTGAGGGAAGGCTCCCCCATGTTGGGGCAGACATGGCCACAAGCTCACAGGTTTATATTTTCCTGGTTTAGCAACGCTTGTGGAACATTTCTTTTCTAGTGGTTCCAGCAGATGTCCTGAAGCTGGTTGTGACTGGCCTGCTCTGGGTCCTGTCCTCATCCCTGAATCAGCTTCTGTGACTCTGATGATCCAGTCCTTCAGTATTCTTCCACCTTTTGGGATGGAGACTTGGAGGTACCTCCTGAGCTGAATTTAAGGGATTGAGTCAGGGACAGTCCCAAAGGACTATCTGGGTGCTCTTACTGGAGGAAGGGAGGATTAATTCTAGGCAGGCACAAAAACTGACATCTACTTTACCATCTGTGATATCATGATTTAGAATAAGAAATACTTCTGTGGTTTTGTCCTCATTTCTGGCATAGAGCTCCTAAAGCCTTTGGTATTTCCGAAGTGAGAAGAGAAATCAAGGTGGCTTTTGGAATGAGTTAATCACATCTATGTTATGAAGCCTCCATAAAAACCCAAAAGGATTGGGTTCAGAGAACCTCCAGGTTGGTGAGCATGTGTTGACTTGGGGAGAATGGTGCCCTTGGAAAGGGCATGGAAGCTCTGTGTCCTTCCCTCCATACCTTGCCCTCTGCATCTCTTCTGTCTGGCTGTTCCTGAGTTATATCCTTTTATAAGAAACTGGTAGTCTAGTAAAGTCAAATGTTCTCTGAGTTCTGTGAGCGACTCTAACAAATTAATCAAACCCAAGGTGGGAGTCTTTGAAGCCTCCAATCTATAGTCTGTCAGTGGGAAGCATAGGTGACAACCTGGGCCTGCAACAGGCATCTGAAGTTGGGGTAGGGGTTGGTCTTGTAGGACTGAGCTTAACCTGTGGGTGGGATCTGATGCTACCTTCAGGTAGATAGTGTCAGAATTGAGTTGAGTTGCAGGACACACTGCTGTGATGTTCGTGCAACCCTAGTGTGACTGTGTGAAGAAAACTGTGCTCATGGCAGGATGGTGGCTAAGAAACTACTTTGCTTTTCCCTCAAACCCAGGGTCCTAGGAAACATATAGGAAGGGAAATAACATTTACTAAGTGGCAGTATGCCAAGTTTTGACATGTAATCTCATTTTATATTCCAATCATCCTGGGAGGAAGATAGTAATTTCCGAATTTTGCAGTCAAAGAAAATGATGGTAAGAAAGCTAAGTAACTTCCTCCTCAGGGTCACATTACTAGTCAGCAAAGGAGCCCGGTTCTCAGCCAGTGTCCCGATCCTACTGCAACCACCCCCACTCCACAGTGCTGCCTTCTGGACCAAGCTCCCATGCTTAGAGCGCTCCAAGTCTTAATTGCCAAGGTTGAAGGAGAGAGACTTGGCCTTGGAAAGTGAGAAAGGGTCTGGCTTGGCTCCTGTTGCTTTTCTGGCAGCCAGCCAGCTGAATGGTCTTGAGGGAGGCTCTTGTCTGTCTTGGGCCTCTCTTTCTTCATCTACGATATGGCAGGATGGACAAATCTCTGAGGTGCTCTGAAGCCAAGCATGACCAGAAGGAGAGGGGTGCCTGGCTGTGCCAGCTCTGGCCTAGGCAGCCACATCCTAAGGAGGCTCTAGAATTATATTTTGAGCTTCTGGCCATGCGTAGCTCCAACGTGCACCAGGCCAAGCTGGTCCCTAGCACCCACTGTTCTTCTCACGGTGCTTTTGTTTCCCCACCAGAGGAGCATCTCATGGTGTGGACTCCCTCCTGCCGCATACTTGCACCTTGCTTCTGCCAGCAGCCACCCTTCAGCCTTGCCCTGGGGAGTGCTTAGTCACAGAGGATCTCTTGAGTTCATTGAGCCTGGAGACCTCTGCCCACTCTGCATTCCAGCCCGCCTCCCCTACTGGAACCAGTTTTCTTCAAGGGGCTGTTTGCTCTCCTGCCTCTTTCTCCATGCTCTCCCAGGCTCAGCTCAGAATGCCCATGGGCTTGACACCTGAGAGACCTGCAGATTCTCATGTGATCTCAGGCAGGGCCCTGGCAGCAGGGAGTGAGAATCCTGTTCCTCACCTCCTCGAGGACAGGAGTGGCCTTCCTGAGAAAGAATGGGGCTGTCCTGCTGACTTCCTGCCCTGCCTCTGTCTAACCTGAAGCCACTCTGTTCTGTGCAAATCTTTTTGGGGTGGATTGCAAAAGGTGGTATCTAATTTTTCTCCTGTAAGTTCCAAATCATTTTTCTAAGTACCATCACCCTAAGCAGTAAAGTGATGTATATGTGTGTGTGTGTACAAAGATGCACACTGTCAGTACAGTAGGATTCCAGTTTAGACAAATTTCAGATGGTACTTTGGCATATATTTTAATGGGGTGAACATTTTTTCTTACTTTCAGCAAACATGTATTGAAGCCCTACTGTGCTACACTAGATGTAGCATAGTTGATGGCTGGGATATGGGCTTTTCTCTCCAGGGGCAACAGGGAGCCAGGCATGGAAATTCCTCATTACAATAGAATGTTTGTATTCAAAAATACATCAACATCATCCACCACATCAACAAAAAGAAGGACAAAAACCACATGATCATCTCCATAGATGCTGAAAAAGTATTCAACAAAATTCAACATCCATTCATGATAAAAACTCTCAACAAAATGGGCATAGAGGGCAAATACCTCAACATAATATAGGCCATATATGATAAGCCCACAGCCAACATCACACTGAACAGCGAGAGGCTGAAAGCTTTTCCTCTGAGATCGGGAACAAAACAGGGATGCCCACTCTCCCCACTGTTATTCAACATAGTACTGGAGGTCCTAGCCACAGCAATTAGACAAAACAAAGAAATACAAGGCATCCAGATTGGTAAAGAAGAAGTTAAACTGTCACTATTTGCAGATGATATGATACTGTACATAAAAAACCCTAAGGACTCCACTCCAAAACTACTAGAACTAATATCAGAATTCAGCGAAGTTGCAGGATACAAAATTAACACACAGAAATCTGTGGCTTTCCTATACCCTAACAATGAACTAATAGAAAGAGAAATCAGGAAAACAATTCCATTCACAATAGCATCAAAAAGAATAAAATACCTAGGAATAAACCTAACCAAGGAAGTGGAAGACCTATACCCTGAAAACTACAAGACACTCTTAAGAGAAATTAAAGAGGACACTAACAAATGGAAACTCATCTCATGCTCCTGGCTAGGAAGAATTAATATCATCAAAATGGCCAACCTCTCCAAAGCAATATACAGATTCAATGCAATCCCTATCAAATTACCAACAGCATTCTTCAATGAACTGGAACAAATAGTTCAAAAATTCATATGGAACCACCAAAGACCCTGAATAGCTAAAGCAATCCTGAGAAGGAAGAATAAAGTGGGGAGATCTCGCTCCCCAACTTCAAGCTCTACTACAAAGCCACAGTAATCAAGACAATTTGGTACTGGCACAAAAACAGAGCCACAGACCAGTGGAACAGAATAGAGACTCCAAACATTAACCCAAACACATATGGTCAATTAGTATATGATAAAGGAGCCATGGATATACAATGGGGAAATGACAGTCTCTTCAACAGATGGTGCTGGCAAAACTGGACAGCTACATGTAAGAGAATGAAACTGGATTACTGTCTAACCCCATACACAAAAGTAAATTTGAAACAGATCAAAGACCTGAATGTAAGTCATGAAACCATAAAACTCTTAGAAAAAAATATGGGCAAAAATCTCATGGACATAAACATGAGTGACTTCTTCATGAACATATCTCCCCAGGCAAGGGAAACAAAAGCAAAAATGAACAGGTGGGACTATATCAAGCTGAAAAGCTTCTGTACAGCAAAGGACATCATCAATAGAACAAAAAGGTATCCTACAGTATGGGAGAATATATTCATAAATGACAGATCCGATAAAGGATTGACATCCAAAATATACAAAGAGCTCACACACCTCAACAAACAAAAACCAAATAATCCAATTAAAAAATGGGCAGAGGAGCTGAATAGACAGTTCTCTAAAGAAGAAATTCAGATGGCCAACAGACACATGAAAAGATGCTCCACATTGCTTGTCATCAGAGAAATGCAAATTAAAACCACAATGAGATATCACCTCACACCAGTAAGGATCACCACCATCCAAAAGACAAACAACAACAAATGTTGGCGAGGTTGTGGTAAAAGGGGAACCCTCCTACACTGCCGGTGGGAATGTAAATTAGTTCATCCATTGTGGAAAGCAGTATGGAGGTTCCTCAAAATGCTTAAAATAGAAATACCATTTGACCCAGGAATTCCACTTCTAGGAATTTACACTAAGAATGCAGCAGCCCAGTTTGAAAAAGACAGATGCACCCCGATGTTTATTGCAGCACTATTTACAATAGCCAAGATATGGAAGCAACCTAAATGTCCATCAGTAGATGAATGGATAAAGAAGATGTGGTACATATACACAATGGAATATTATTCAGCCATAAGAAGAAAACAAATCCTACCATTTGCAGCAACATGGACGGAGCTAGAGGGTATTATGCTCAGTGAAATAAGCCAGGCAGAAAAAGACAAGTACCAAATGATTTCACTAATATGTGGAGTATAAGAGCAAAGAAAAACTGAAGGAACAAAACAGCAGCAGAATCACAGAACCCACGAATGGACTAACAGTTACCAAAGGGAAAGGGACTGGGGAGGATGAGTGGGAAGTGAGGGATAAGGGTGGGAAAAAGAAAGGGGGCATTACAATTAGCATGTATAATGTGGAAGGGGTATGGGGCGAGCTATACAACACAGAGAAGATGAGTGATTTTACAGCATCTTACTACGCTGATGGACAGTGTGAAGGGGTATGTTGGGGGAACTTGGTGAAGGGCGGAGCCTAGCAAACATAATGTTCTTCATGTAATTGTAGATTAATGATATAAAAAAAATAGTATGGTTTTGTTGTCATAGAAGCAAGGACATGGTCTGGGGAGGTTCTTTTTCTTCGAATGGTCAGGAAGCCTCTCCCAGAGGAGAGGTTACTTGAGCAGGTGGGAGTTTTCTGAGGCCTGTCTTGGGCAGAGACCTGCTGTGTCCTAGAAATGAGCCACTGAGAAAGCATGGTGCTCAAGAGAGGAGTGAGAAGACTCAGGTGAGAAGGCTTGGAGGAGGCGGTGGTGGGTGGGAAGGGCCTAGATGTGACCCTGAGAAGCTTGGATCCTGGGGCACAGGCCACATGTCAGCTAGGCATCTTTTTAAAATGCAAGTTCTGATCAACAGTTCTGAAGGCCTTGAGAATGTGCGTTTTTAGCAAACCTTCAGGAGCTGCCGTGGACCACTGCATAGCTGGAGCAAAGACAATTAGGTGTCACTGAGGACCTCACATAAGGGAATTATGATCATTCCTTGAATTTGTGTGCCTGGAAATACTAAAACGTCTAAGTATACTGCCTAGTTGAATCTACAGTGTCCCTATGAAATGTGATTCATATCACCCATAATTTTTAGATGAGGATTCTGAAGTGCAGAGAAGTTAAATAGAGTGTTACAGCTGGACAGTCTCAGAAATCTAAGACAACTTGTCATTTTTCAGTCAAAGGAACTTCTACATCATCTTTGAAAACCCAAGTTCTGTGATTTGAACGTGTTTCTCATAGTTATGCCAGTCCTTCAAGACAAAGGTTAGATGAAAATCTTTAGTCCATCCAGGAAAAGGTCCCACACTCAGCTAAGCTCTGGGAGAGTGTGGGACTGCACCTCTGAAAGAGGGGGTTACAAACATGGAGGGATGGTGTCCTCGAATCTGTGAATATTCTTGATTAGAAGATCCCAGGGTTTAGGCTTTCTGTCTTTTACTCCTTTTCTTTGCAACCTAAATCAAATTGTTTCATTGTAATGCATGTCACCCTTTTCATCAGTAAAGACAGGGACAGCAGCTCCTGCCCCCGCTACCTCCCTCTGTGGTGAGGAGCAGCAGATGAGGTCTTCCCGCATGTATGTGCACCTACTACGTGTCAGACGCTGTGCCAGCCACTGCACACAGAAGAGGACCAATCAAGCCCCCAACCCCATATTGCTCACATGGCTGAGAAGGCTGACGTGGGAGGCACATGTTCCAAGTTAAATCCAAGTATATAGAGTGTGGCCAAGAAGTGTGGGACAACACATGGCTCAGACATGAGGTCTTGGAGAGTTTCCTGGAGGAAGTGGTCTTTCAACAGAGAACTGAAATAAGAATTAGCAAGGTAAGGGAAAGGGCCAGGCTAGAGAAGACTTCCTGAAGCAGGAGGCTGTGGCTGTCTTCAGGAAACAAGGAAGGGTCAGGTTTTAGGCAGACATAGCAGGCAGGGAGGTGGTACAAGGAGAGCCAGAGAAATGAGGTCAGACCCTGTGGGACTTGTGAAGGATTTGGGACTTTATTGTAAGGTCAGTAATAAGCCATTGAAAGCCTTTAAGCAAGGAAGTGATACGAGCTTTTTAATTTAATGGTGTGATCCCGGCTTGTGTGGAGAAAGGCTTGGGCAGGAATGATTTTAAACAAAACCAGTGAGGAGCTTCTGCCTAGTCCAGGCTTGATAGGATGGCAGCTCCAATTCAGGATCTCACAGTGGGGATGGCAAGAAGGGGACAGATTTTGGAGGTATACCTGACAGGCTTGGGATCTACTGGATACGGGAGTGAGGGGGTGGACACAGAACAGAATGACTTGCAGGTTTCCAGCTAGAAAAACTCAGCAAGTTACAGTGGAGCCTATTAAGATTGGGAGCAGTGGGGGAACAGCAGGTCTGAGTGAGCGGCTGGTCATTAATCCAGTTTGGACATGTCCGCATTAAAGGTGCAGATGGATTCTACAAGCCACAATGCCAAGGGGGCAGTGGGCTGTAGGGGTCTGGCTGGGGATGACCACCAGGGCTGCCAGCACTGGCTTGGGAACTGTATTCCTAAAGATGGTATCTCAAGTTGCAGGCACAGATGAGGTGCCCAGGGAGAGTGGGTGAGAAGATTGTAGGAGGCTGAGGACTGCATCCAGAGGTGCCCTGCCATGTGATCAGTGGAGAAGGCCACAAAGAAGACAACAGATGAGGAATGGCTTTAAGAATTAAAGCAGGATGTTGGGTTGTTGCACTGGCCTGGGCTCACTGTGGACAGTAATATGCATCTCTGATGTTACTGCTGCATTTGGATAGGACAGATTATACTTTATGTTCCCAAACCTGCAACCCTGTTTCCTCAAAGTTCTTTTCATCCTTTGAGAAGAAAAAACCTTGATAGGGATTTATTCTTATCATGTCATGCAACAGTAATTTCATTTCCAAATGATTAAAAGGGAGGCTTCCTCATCTGATGATTCTTGATTTAAAAAACCCCTATCTTAGAAGCCTGATACCATCTCCTTAACTTTCCTGAGAACTTTACTACTTTCAGTAGAGACCCTCAGCTCTAAATAAAGCGCAGTGTGTCCGACTCCTTCATGAACCCCTTTTGGTAGCACTCCCATTGGCTGATTTTTTTGTTTTTGCCTCCTGTCCAGGATTTGACTTAAGATTGTTCCAGGAATTTCATTGTTAACTTACATGATGTGAAGAGATAATAGGGAACTGAACTCATTTTCTAATTTACTTTGAAACCAAATTCCAGATTGTATTTATGGGGAGGGGAAGAGCCAGCCTATGATGGGTGAGAAGTGGTCAACTCGGAATTTCAGTGAATTTTTATAGGAAAGTATTCTTCCTTGAAACGCTTCTTGTGCATGGGAGTGGGAGTGGGGAAGAGGTTCTTGCTTCCCATAACATGAATCAGATCAAAAGCAGACATTCTGCAGAAATCTAGCCTGCCAGACTCCTATTCAGGGCTAGTTTGCTGCTTTGAATGCCACCAAGCTTCTCTCGTCACAGCAGTTTATTGTGTTCACCTTAAATGTAAAAAGGCCCTTTTGAGATGATGCCTTTCTTGGTCAAAGAGATGTGGTAGAGAAGGGCTTTATTTTTGGACAGCTGGGATTCTGTTCTTCACTGAGACCCACAGAAAAAAGCTTATTTCTGAACTTGTGGCTATGTGAACTGAAATACCTTAATTTAAATTTGGGACTCAGCATGTGATCTTTGATTTCCCAAGGGGCTGGCTCCCCAGCTGAGAGCAGGCTTCTGGTGTTGGGGCAGTGTGTTCAAGAGCAAGGGCTCTGACCCAGGCTGCCGGTGTCTGACTTCTGGCCCTGCCCTTGGCAGCTGTGTGAGTTTGGGCAGGCCACTTTGTACAAGTCCTTGCTCTCTGTACAACAGCAAGGGAATTAAGTAGTGGCCATCTTGTGGGGCTTCGTGGAGGGTTTGGATAAGGTAAGATAGGTGCTTAGAAGAGTATATGAGCTACACGTGCACTATATTAATTTTAGCTGGTATTACCTCCAGCCAGGGGCAGCTAACTGGATTGTGTAAAAAGTAGTGAGAGCTGCCATTCATTGACTGCTCCTATGTTCAGCACTCTATGTGCACAGATCTCCATTAGCTTTTTGTAGAATAACTCCATGAGGTGAATACCATTACTTTATCTGTTTCACAAGCTGTAAGTCCACAGTCACACTGCTGGTAAATAGGGCTGAGATTCAAACCCAGGTCCATCTGACCCCAGTCCCAGCCCTTACACTCTCCACTCTGATGGAGCCCAGGCTGTGGTTACATGGCCATGGGGCACTGGGAGCAGGTGTAGATGTGTGCTGAAGGGTAGAGGATGGAGGGAAGAAGCAAAGGTCAGAGTCACGTGGAGTGAAGGCTTCTGAGTCTAATTGGCTGGATGGTCAGACAGTGACGGAGCCTCTCTGCCCTGGGTCATTCCTCCTGGAGAGGAATTGTATGGGACATGGAGCTGGGGAGGAGGGTTCCCATCTTCCTGGGGTTCGGAATCGTTCCTCTTCGCAGTCCTACTTCTGTCAGTTTCTTCTGTGTGACAGCTTCCACTCCTTGCTCCTGTAGCTCCTTTAAGCCCCAAATACCACATACATGTGTATTATGGGAGGGACCAGCGAGTCCGGGCCTAGGGTAGAGTGGTGGAAGCTCAATTCCCAGGAGTGGAGAGAACTCTGGCCTGGAAAGCAGGAGACATGCGTCCTCATTCTCTCTCTGCTACTGATTAGCAGGATAACCCTCATAAAGTCATGAAATCTTCCTGGCCCTTATCTGTGAGCTTAGGATGAGATGGTATCTGACATCTGGTGGTTCTGGTCAGCCCTCCTGGGGATCTCTGACCTCTGGGAGCTTCCTCCATGCCAGTGAGGATGGTGGTGGTGGTAAGAGTAGTGGGGGAGGAGATGGAGGTGGCGATGAGAGAGGTGGAGGTGGTGGCAGAGGTGGACGTGATCATGGAGGTGCCAATGTCATGGCTAATCATGAGCCCTTGTGTGGCAGCAAGCACTGCACTTTGTGCTTCCCATCCATCGTTTCTTTAATCAGCCCAGCAGCTGTTGTTTCCTCTGTTGTGCAGATAAGAAGCTCACTGCGTGTCCCTTGCTGGCAGGAGTTGTCTAGGTCTGGTGAGCAGAGGTGAGGTGCCAGGGAAAATGTTTTTGGAAAATTTGTGTTGGACCTGGATTGGGACAGGAGTTAATCTGGCCATCCTCATGTTCTGCTCTTAACCCCTCTCCCTCCACAACTGAGTTATGCCCAGATAGAAATGTAGGGTTCTAATTGCAAGATTTCACTCTCCTGAGTCCACACCACATACACCGTGGAAACTGTCTCCACTGCCTTTGCCAGACGTGCCTCTGGCTGCTTCCTCTTCAGTTCTGTTGAGTTCCCCCCCTTTGGCTGCAGACCTTGGCCCCTGGGCTTCGGGTCTTGGCCTGGAGCTTCTCTGACAAACACTTCAGCGTCTTCATGGGGGGCCGTGATTCAGAGGGCCCTTGAGGTGAGTTATCTGGGGACAAGTGAAGGTCCTCCCGGCCTGCTGCCTACTGGCTGGCCTCGGAAGGCACTCCAGAACCCAAGACTCTGCAGCCCCTGTCTACACCTCCGTGGCCCTGTGGGTTCTGGTCTTCCTAGAGTGAGAAGATGAGTCCTTCTTTCAATTCTCACACTCTTCGCTTCTTCCCCTGAGGAAAGGAGATGGAAATCATTTGGGTAGGCAAGACCTGTGCCCTCTGGAGGGAAGCTGGCTTCAGATTGATTCTATGTACATTAGTTGAGTACATGTTAAATGTCCTCCTATTCAGCCCCTCACCTGGGACCTCCAACCCCTCCCACCCTCCCTCCTACAAACATTCGTTGAACAATTACTATGTAAAGATTTTGTATGTGCTGAATGTACAACAGTGAAGATGGAGCATCCTGCTCTCCTGGAATTTATGGCCTAGTTGATTCTGCAGTGTGATGATGACAGGAGAAGGAGTAAATGTGCTTGATGGGAACTGGATATGGCCTTATGGCAACAAGGAAGGCTTCCTGGAGGCGGTGACACTAAGTAGAAACTTGTAGAGTAAGAGCTGGACAAAGCATGGGCAGTCGGGGGGCAGAGGGGTAAAGAGCGGGAGAAGAGAAGGAAGAGCAGCAGGTGGGGAAGGTGTGGTCCAGGCAGAGCTATCAGCATGTGCAGAGGCCTGGAGTCCAGGGAGAACAAGTAGGGGGCCTGATCGCCCCCCTGGGCCTGGCCTGCCTCGGTCACTGGCGGTCAGTGCTCGTGGTCCCTGGGTCCCGGGTCCCATTGCCCAGAGGGGGCCCAGCAAGGACCGTGGGAAGGAGAGCGGCAGGGGGAGGGCTCTGCAGGCACATGTGCTGCCTCCACACTCCTGAAGTGGCCACGTGGCGTGGGCTTGGCTAAGGGCTGCTCCACCCCGGGGCCACCGGGTTCCCTGGGCTCTGAGGGCAGCTCATGGCCAGTGCGGACGCCACAGCCAGGGGCCCTGTTTGGACTCCTGGGCTGCATGAATTTGGGTGCCTCATCCCCCTTCTCTGGGGATTCTGCTGGCTCACCGGTAGACACAGGTTTTTTCTGTGCTAGCATTCTGGGGTTTTAATTCTGTACCATTTGCAGAAAACTAAATTCTATTGGAAACCACAGCCTTTCAGCCATTAATCAGCATTTTCAAGTGGCATGGCCAGTGCGGAGGTGGTATGAGGTGACTCCCAGAATGGGGACCCAGTGATCACATGATTGGCATCATCCCCCCAAATCCCTACCCAGGTTGGGAGGGCAGCAAGGCCACCAGTACCACCACCCCCTCCTGCTCTGATTGTCACTGGGGAAGATGCCTTAGGCTTTACCTGTCTGGCTGAGAAAGTGCCTGGGGCTTTGTAACTATACCACACATGTGGACTTTCCCACCAGTGGGTTCAGAATAGACTTTGCATAGAAAGCCACACAGCTACGTATAATTGAGATCCACATAGAAAAATATTTATTTAGTGGATTCCAGTTGATCATTTCCCATGCATTCACAAAGGAATTCACATGCTAAACCACAATGATGACTCTAAATGCTGCTTACTTGGGGTCCAAGCAGCTGTCCTATAGCTCCCAGACAGGAGAGTTTGTTGTAGAGATAAATATTTGTTATTGCAGTGATTTATACTTTTTCTCGTTGTACAGAAGCTCATAAAAGAGAAAGAGATGGATGTAATGCTTAGCAAAACACAGGCTATTTGGAATCTGGGTCTCTGGCCTCAACACGGTGGATGGAGCCCCACTGGGGACAGAGTCCTTTCCTGGGCTCCATCAGACAGCTGGGGCAAGGACAGGACATCAACCCGTATCTGTCTTCATGGGCAGAAGCAGCCATCTGTGGCCTTTACATCATTTTAAAGCTGTGGCCTGTGCCCTTCTCTGAAAACGAAATCCTGAGAGCTCTATTTTCTTCTCCTAAAGAACATTTCTCAGCAGGAAAGAGGGCAAGGCAGCACATGTGTTTCAACAAATGTCACTGAGCTGACAGGTCACTGGAAAAGTGACTTCAAGGTGTCCAGGCAAGCCCTGGCAGGACAGTGGGACACGGAGCTGGCTCTTGGTGGGGGTGGGGGGTGTCTAGTTAATGGCCAGCACCCATGTCCCTCATAGCCCATCTGTGTTGCTTCCAAAGCCTCCCCATGTTCCTTTGGCAACCCTGGCATTGAGTGGTGACTGCTCTTCTAGGAAGCCACCTGTTAGCTCTTAAGGAACTTGCCCACAGCTGAAGCAGTCACCTTCTCAAAGCCATCCAAGAAAATAATGGGAAGGGAGAAGGTTTGTGCCATCAACATAAGCAAGGGCTGTCCATGGCTTGTTTTGTGGTGCTCTTGAGAAAAGATGGAGGGGAGATGGAGGGAAAAAGAGCAGAGAAAGGAGAGGTGCCGCTGCTTTACATACTGGAGAAACAGGGAAAGGAGGAGGAGGATCAGGCAAAAAGAAGGTGTGGGGAGAAGGGCGAGGGAAGGCAGGCAGAGGGAGAAGGGAGAGGAGGAGGAGGCTCGGAGACGGGGAGACGGGACCGCACATCAGGAATGAGAGGGTGGTTTCTCACTGGCTGTCAGCTCTGACTGCAGACACTTGGCAAAGTGTGACGCTCCACAGGCAAGCCTGTGATGGTGACAGGGTCACAGAGATGCCTGCAGATCTGGCTCCACCTCAGTTTGTGCTCACCCTTGAGTTAGAGTCAGGACCAGCTGGAAGGCTTGTTCATCCCACAGCACTGGCCGCCCTCCCAGGGCCTCTGATACAGTAGGTCTGGGGTGGGGCCTGGGATGTGTATTTCCAACAAGTTCCCAGTGCTGATGCTGCAGTTCCAGGAACACCCCTTGGACAGCCGCCCATGCAGAGGGCAGAGGCTAAACCAAGGCTGGTCCCCATCTGGGCTCCTCGGGTCAGACAAAGTCGTGAATGAGATCAGTGTCTCCACTGGCTGGCAGGAGATTGGCAAACACAAAGATAAACTGCAGAAGCACTAGACCTTTTATAGGATGTATTTGTCTCTTTATTCTGCTAACCATATGCTTGCTTTCCTCTGGCAACTGCTATTTAAATGTCAGTTGACAAGCAGATGCTCGATACTCTACTATATGCAAATTAATTTATTGTCCACAAAACCTGACGGCATGTTTCCCAATTGTCCTCATTTCCCGCTGTCCCTGCCCACCCTTTGTTCTGGCCACACTGAGCCTTGCTGCTCTCAGGAGGTAAGCTGCGGTTGTATTGTTCCATCCGCTGCTCATGCTGTCTTTGCTTGGCTGCCCTTTTCAGGCTAACTTGCCATCCTTTTTCTGACTGTCCCCACTGTGAGAAGGTCCACCAGACCCTCTCTTTGCTGCCACCATCCTCTGCCCAGATGGCTCTCTTGGCACTTTACAAACAGTCCAGGCTGTGGCTGCCTCATCCTACCCGGCTTTTTATCATCAGGGCCTAGGACAGGATCTGTAATAGACCCCAATCACAAAATGTTTGCTGAGTGAATAGATGAAGTCCAGGGAACTTACATCATAGGGGAGAAGAGGGATGGGGAGATACCCAACTTCTGCTCCCTGTAGCCAGGGTTACAGACAAGTTGAAATACTGAGGTAGGAAGAGGAAGGAGCAGCTTTACTAATCACAGAAAACCTCAGTCATTCTCAACATTCCCCTCTGCACCCTGAAGGCTTCAGCAGTTCTGTAAAATGGGACTCCAACTGCAGGTGGACAAGCAAATCTTTTGGATTTCTTTAAATTACACAGAATACCTTTGCTTGGGGAGAGACCAAATTTCTAGTTCTTTTCTGCTCAGTACAAGTTAAGTATTCTCTTCTAGCAAGTATTTATGTAAGATAGATAGATGGATGGATGGACGGACAAATGGATGGACAGACAGATGGAGTCCTTATAGGCTTGGTCACCAGGTCAGGACCTGAAGTCATATTTTGTTTTCCAAACATTCTTCAGCTCCCTTTGCCTGTACTTCACCTTCCTTTTGGGGGGAAAAACCTGTGTTCCACAGCTTTGCCATGTGCCTGTTCTTGAGGGATCTGGTCCTAAAACCGAATCCAGACAGTGTACAGAGAAAGTGTCATGCTGACTTTAGCTGGGGTCCGAGATGGACCTGCCTCCCACTGCATTCAGTGCTCTGGATGGTCAGCCCTTGACTAAAACTTAAACAAAGGGGAAAAAAACCCTACTTAGAAGTGATAGGCTTATTTGTCAACCTAGGTAGAACCCCATACTCTGAGCAGTAAGGCAAGGTAGAGGGAATCCTGTCCCCCCAGGTCTCAGGTGATTCGGTTCGGTCCTTTGTAGGACAAGGGAGTTCTGCAGCCCATTTCCAGAGTGTCTCTCCCTGCTCCGCCACTCCCTCATGACTCTAACTAAGCTGATTTCTGGGGAACAAATTGTTAACTTCAGTTTCAAGGCTAGAAGGGAGAAAATGGAGCAGTGTCGGGGTATGAACACTGCCACGTCCGAGGTGGCATAGCTTAACGCACGTCTGAAGACTCTTCCGAGCAGGCTGACTCAAACATTCATGGGTTGTCAGGCTTCAGTGTGGGATGTTGTTGGACATCTGCATTACCTCTGTTTGTTAAACAACATTACTCTGCCGCAAGTATATCTGTGCCATCGTGTAATGGCTCTTGTCATTTTAATGCAGTGATCAGGGAGGAAAAATGGAAGCACTTTATGTGGAAGAATAGATAAGATATGAAGGTATCTCTTAACCTAGAGTGCAAGGCTGTCTGGGAGGAACAATACAGATCTATCAATAATTCAGTTAAAACAGTTTACCTTCTTTACATGACTGGGTTCAGTCCACTGATCTTCATTCAAGTTCACACCGAAGTTATTTAACTGCAGGCTGCGCTTTATACCATGCAAACCAAAGCATCATAGATTTTCCCAAATGTAATATATAAGTACAAGTTGATTGCAGCCAAACATAAATTTAGTCAAATCTTTAATACACTCTATTAAGGCGTGAATAAGACTTTAAAACTTTGTCTCAGTAACAGAGTAGCTCGGACTAGAGCTAAACCAGCTTTAACAGCCAGAATAAAAAATTACTTTTGCACATGGTATTTATTCTCAACACTATGTCACCTGAAATAACATTTTTTTTTCTAAATGCAAAAGTGAGCAGTTACCCGTCAATACAAAATGACAAATTTTACGAGGAGCTGACTTGGCGCCTCCCTTTCCCCACCAGAGGCTAGCCCGTTACACTGCCCACAGGCACACACCTTGTATTTGCCATTGGCTCTGCCTGTTTGCCCAATGCTCCATTTTCCTAGAGCGAAGTTATCTTTCAAAGCACAGAGGAAAGGCAGCAGCCATTTTCTCCACCTCTTGTTGGGGTGAGGGAAATAGATTGCAACAGCCCTGCTAAGAATTGGCACAACCTGTGTTATTCCAAAATGACTAGGCAAGGGTTTGATGGAGGAATTTAAGAGAAAACTGTGCTTTCAGAAGTGTTTAGGCTTTAGATGACTGGTAGTTCCCTTCTCTGGAAGGCTTGAAGTGAAAAGACTGGACAAACCTGTTCTGCATGGTAGCTGGGAACGCATGCTTGGGAATATGCTCCGGATGCACCTTGCTTGCACCATCAGCATCTTAGGCTGATGGACATAGGCTAGGTGGGCACTGCCTGGGGGCTCCTTGGTTTGCAGGACTCTGTCTGGGTATGTGACTAGAAGGGGACAGTTGGAATGATGGGAAGAGGAGGAAGCAGGGAGCTTCAGAGCTTCACTACTTTGAGGAGGGGCTGTGAAAGACTGCCCTGTGCTGTTGTAGCAACTGGCCTCTTGGGGCTGGTTCCCAACTGAAATGTGCTGACAGAGTAAAAGCACACTGGGTTTCAAACAAAGACTTAGCGTGAGACAAGAATGTAAAACATCTCAAATAGTTTTAGGTTGATTACATGTTGAGACTGCATGTGAAATGGTGATATTACTGGTATGTTGGATTTCCTCTGACTCTTTACTTTTTTAATGTGGCTGTTTGAAATTGTAAATTATGCATGTGGCTTACTTTATATTTCTAGTGGACAGGGATGCTTTATATCCATTTTAAATGGTGGAATTATGGCTCATGTTTACTTTCTTGTGTTTTCTGTGTTTTTCAAGCTGAAAATATGAGAAAGACACATCTTTGAGAAAAAAAACGTATCAGGGATTTGGGAGATTGGAAAGCATGTGTCCTAGTTATAGCCAATGGGCAACTAAATGGAGACACAACTTCCTCAGCTGTAAAATGAAGGTAACAGTTTTGATCTCGCCAGGTTATAGTCAGAAGTGAGAAATGCATAGGAAGCTAGCAGAAACTGTCTAGCACGGAACCTGACACAGGATAAACTCAATAACTGTTTGTTATTATTCTTGGTTATATCTCAAGACCTATCCAATGCCCAGTCTTTAATCTGTGTCCATTTCCAAGTCAGTTCCTCATCGCTCTTGCTCTCCACATTTGTATTTGCTATCATATCTATCTAATTCTACCCTTCTCTTTCTCATTCTTGAAGAGCCTTAGGTCTGGTTCCCTATTTTCTGCTATTTGTTCAGTCTAAGATACCTCCCACTTTGGCTCATTTCAATTTCAGAGCAAAGATGCTCTCCTGGCTAAAACTATAAACCAGGCCACAACTCTTCATCGGCCCATCCTTGCACCATTCCTGGGATGCTGGGTCTTGCTTTTTACTGAATTCTGCTTCTTTTAAAGGACAACTGATTGCAGGCAAAGTGGGGGAAGGTCCAAGAAGAATAAGGATCATGCACATTAGAGATCAATAGAACAGGTGCAAAGACAGGACCACAAAACCTCTCTCTTTCCCCACAACCTTGCCACCATTTCTCACTGCCTTTCTTCAGTTGGCTTTAAAAGCTGTGTTCAACCGATGGTAATGAGTACAAGGCAGTTCTCGTTGCCTTTCTAGATTCTTGCCACCTGAAGCACAACCTCCCACAGTGCAGCCCAGCACACATCTTAAGCCCTGTGCTCAATTTCCATATTCTAGGAAGTCAGTCCTCAGATGAAGAAGGTTGTACTTGTTCTGAAATTCAGTGCAAGGAAGAGAGAAGAATCTAAAACTTTGGGAAGACATGTAGATTCCCTCGGCATGATAAGCTTCCTAGTTCCTTCACAAATAATGAGAGGAACCTTTCAGTCCGAGCTGCATGAGATAAAAACAGAGAAGTAACTTAGGAACACACTTGGAATATGCACAGATAGCTAGAAACACCCAGGCTTCTCGAAGCAATGGAAAAAAAGATATCCCTTATTTTCTATCATGTATTTTTTAATTCAGAAAAATGTTAATATTTGTTCCCATCCAGCAGCTCTAACTGGGTGACTCAGAATATACTCCTGACTTCAGGGGATTCTTTTTTTTTTTTTTGGCCTTTCCAGCAGATCGATATGTTACTTTACCCATTTTATTTTTAGATTTACTGAGTATTCTCAGGATAGCAAACTCCAAGGGAAGAAATAAGCAAATTGGTTTGTATTTCAAGGCTTGGGCAGAGGTTTGATAGGAGAAACCCTTGGAAATTAACAGGGGAGCAGAATGTCCAGGGCCCTCTTTGCTGCCAGCTGGAATTGGTGGGGGATTCATTGTTGGGATAACTGGGTTATTTCAGTGCCAGAGAACACATCCAGGGTCACTCTGCCACCAGGCGAGGGATGCTCAGGCCAGCACATGTGAGAGGGCCAATGCTGGATGCATAATCGTGGGCAGCTTTTACTAAAGAAATATGTACCATTGATCAGAGGAAGGAGGGGATCATCCCCAACTCACTTTCCTGTGCTTTCCTAGAATAGCAGAAGGTTTGAAAATGTGAATGAATTTTATTATTCAAATTTAGGAGAGGGAGAAAGCATTTATGAAATTCCAAAACATGGCTTCAGGAATATTAGCTATTCACACAGGAACTTTTATGTTCTGGTAGCTTGGCTCTCTGGGACAAAGAGCAAATGTTCTGCGGTTTCCTGATCATTTTCTTGGCTGAGGGTGTTTTTTTTTTGGTTCGTCTCTTTTTGGGTGGTGGTAGCAGTGGGTGTTCACTGTGGCTAAGAGCTCATGACACTTGTGATTGATAGCAGTTGTCTGTGGTCTATATAGCATCCTTTTCTGTCAGAGATCACAGAAAGAGCAATGAATATATAAGGCAGAATGAAAATATGTGGGCATGCAGACATATATGTCCATGCAGTCAACTTTTGATCCACTGAGTGGTGTCTCTTTAGGGACTGATCGTTTCAGTGCTACAAAGGCAATGAGCGTGTTGCTGGCTGAACTTGAAGTTTTGTTTTCCGTTGTTTTTAGATAATTGTCTTTCCCCTCCATGAGGATAGAAGAGATGATGTATCTAACACATGTGAAAATAAACAAGTGCTATTGCAGATATGAGCATTATAATTACAGGTATGCACATGTAGTTAATAAGTATGTCCAAAGTACATTCTTGGTGACGACAGTCTATTCCTGATTTTGCTTCCTTCAAAACTGAACACAAAACCAGTGTTACTAAATATGCTTCTTCATTACCAAGGAGCTAACACTGCCATTTGTCTTGCAAATACCATGGGGTCTTCTTTTTAAAATACAAATGTTTCATCTGATACGGCTAGTCTGTATGCATCTATTTCTTTAAAACAAAAATACAAAACTAGATTATTGTACTACATAAAATGCTTTCCGGTTACACAAACAAAAACATATTTTAAATTAACAGGCATCAACAGATGATATAAATAGTGTAAAGCATTTAATGGTCTTTAATACAGTCAACTTCCCCGGCCTTGAAACACTGTTAAATTCTTTTTTGCTAGTGGCAAAAGAAGCTGTCAAGCACAACACCGAAAAATTGGTACCATTTCCTGGTCAGTAAGCACAGAACGGAGGAGCTAAATGTTTTACGGTTTTTATTGTCATTCTCATGCCATTTTGTTTCTCTGCTTCCTCTCGCCTGCTCAGGGCTGATTGTTGTGACCTTGGCCGTCTGCTGGATGCCTAACCAGGTCCGGAGGATCATGGCTGCAGCCAAACCCAAGCACGACTGGACGAGGTCCTACTTCCGGGCGTACATGACCCTCCTCCCCTTCTCGGACACCTTCTTCTACCTGAGCTCCGTCTTCAACCCGCTCCTGTACAACGTGTCCTCGCAGCAGTTCCGCAGCGTGTTCCGGCAGGTGCTCTGCTGTCACCTGACCCTGCGCCACGTCAACCAGGAGAAGCGCCTGCGAGCGGAGGCAGCCTCCACCGCAGACAGTACCCGCTCAGCGCGCCGCGCGCTCATCTCTGTTGCTTCCAGGCGCAGTTCCTCTGCAAGGAGAACTAACAAGGTTTTCTTAAGCACTTTTCAGAGTGAGGACAAACCCGAGCCTCAGCCCCAGCAACTGAGTCTCGAGTCATCAGAGCCCAGCTCGGAGACAAAGCCAGCCAATTCTGCCACAGAGAATGGTTTTCAGGAGCACGAAGTGTGAGTGTCAAGTACAGAAGGCCCACCCTCCACAGAAGCAATGGGTGTCCTCATGCAGCGGTGACCAACCTGTGCCCTTGTCCCAGCCAGGAGTGGACGCCTTGGAAAAGACAGAAGCCCATCTAAGTATCTCCTAAGGGCTGATTCTGCCAGCCTGGCCTTTTGACCCTGGTCTACAGAGAGTGGGGCACACGTTCACTCCACCCCTCCCTTCCCCTTAAGCACACTGAAAATTCAGACTGTACTGACAGAGCTTGCAAAATTGTTGTACACTGAGCTCTTTCATTATTTGGAAAGGAACTGAAAAAGAGAACAGATTCCCCACCCTACCCAGGATAAGAGGACACCCAGAAGAATCTCAAGGAGTAGGGGGTGAGCAAGGGCCAGAAGAACAATGCAGGAGAGGCTGCATCTCTTTCAGCTTCAGCAGTGTGCCAAGAAGAGGGCTAGTTTGAGGAGCAGCATGGTGGTGGGGAGCTGGGGCCGAAGTGCCGAGGCAGGACTGCTCCTTTTCTTGGGCCGTGGCCCATTGCAAAGAGGGGTGTTACAGCAGCTGATGCACACTGAGTTCAGTTTCCCTGGGGAGCAGAAGGATTGGTACCCAGCAGAGGCGATGAGGCAGGCTGCTGACGATGCACAGGACTTGCGGTACATGATTCCTGAAACACAGACCCAAAGGAGCTGGGTTAACCTGTGCTGGCCAAGGACAGCTCCTCCTTCCTCCTCCCCAAGCCTTGGTGGGGCCAGGGAGGTGTTTCAGGTTGTGTCATTGAGTGCCCCCAGAACACATGGTGAAAGGTGGCAGTCATCTCCCTCCGTTTGACAAAAATGTTCCAAAAGATATTTGCTATACCAACACCAGCAAAAAAAGAGCTGTTTCAACAAAAACTGAACTTGAAGTTGGAATTCATGCTGTGTACTAGAACTAGACCCAGCTTTTTATTTACTTTTTTTGGTTCAAACTATCTCATGTCAGGAATCTAGATCTTATCTCTGTTATTACTTTATAAGTGACCACAGAGAGATAGCTTGCAACTATGCATTTATTAAATCCTGGAGTCTCTGAATGTCCAAATCCTAGAGGGAATGAATCAGCACCTTACTGAAGGGACCCTGATATTTTTCCCCAGATTTGAGGGGTCCACTGAGGAAGTGGCCTGGCTGACAGTGTGTCCAGAACAACCTTATTGTCAGGGAACAAGCTTTGCCTTTAAAATATATGCCCATTTGCCTAGCTAACAGCACTGGCACATGCATAGGCACATAAAAGAGCTTTCTGGAAGGGAGCACATGTGGCAGGTCCAAACTACAGCATGGTCAGCAAATCAGGGTATCTTGGATAATCATTTGACTTCTTAACTCTGGAAGCTTACTCAATTCAAATAGCTAAGCTTATTTAAATAGATTCCTGTGTGCCAGGTACTCCAGAGGGCTGTAGTGTACTAGTCCATTTACCACCTACAATAAGCCTAAGGGCAAAAGAGGTTTAGTAACTTGCCCAAGGTCACAGTACTAGAAAGGAGAGCAGCCAGTGAGGCAGAACCTAGTATTCTGGCTCCATGCTATCAAGTCTTTATTGCAGGCAGCAAAAGAGACTGCAAAAAGCTTTTTTTGGTGGGGGGAGGGGCAGGGTGCTTTACTCTGCAGATAGCTTTTGGGGTATGTGTAGCCATTTTGTACCAATGAACTGTATTTGTTTCAGACAAATACATCATGCTAAAGATGGATCTTTAAGTTAATGGATTTAGTGTGTTTGCTGCCCTGCACAGCTGATGAGACACATTCCACCAGCAGCCAAGGTGCCCTCTGACTTCCTGCAGAGAGGGGTGTTTGCAGGCATAGCTTTCATTTGGGCCTCCTTTCTTCCCTTTGATGACTGCTGCTTTGGGTGCTGGAGACACAGTAAAGAATTGAACCTGCTTGAACCTTCCAAGTGGGAGGCAAAGAAATAACTGAAATTTACATTAAAATATGCAATTTTGTATCTTTCTGTGTATTTGCACATTTGTATAGATTGTTAAAATCTGACTGATACAGCTCATGGACAGAGCCAGGTATGAGGTGGAGTGCAGAGGTACCATTTAATTTCTAAGGAACATTCTATATGGCATTGCCCATTTGTACTTTTACTATCTTTTTATTAAAAGCACTAACTCATTTGCCTAATTCAATAAACTTTTTTCCTTAAGCGAATTTTTAAAATTCCCAATATTACGGAATGTATTTTTCACTGTAAAAAAGTTTGGACAGATAAGCATGCTCCTAGAACACCCCTTCTGATCCCAGGTCCTCCTCAGAGGAAGTGTTTTCATTTTATCAGTCTGGGATGTTTGTTTCTATACATTTAAATATGTGCCCATGGAGAAATAAAGTGTCTGTACACACATTTGTTAATGGCATCACATCCTACATGCTGTTCTGCAATTTGCATTCTTGCTTAGTGACATGACATAAAACACTTAGGGATTTCTTTTGAAGACTAACTTTTTCAGGCTAAGGATGAGTGGATAAGGTAGGTTAGATACTTAGATAAATAAGTATGAAGGGACTCTCCCCAATTTTTGTGACTGCCACCCAGGAGACACCTCCAGGTAACCTGGTTCTGATGGCTAGCAGGGCTTGTGGCCTCACAGAACTATATATATTTGCATTCTTTAAAGTTGTTGCCTGAGGGTCTTGCTTCCAATCAGCCTGAGTCTGGGTGCTGAGATGCTCCCGTTTGGGACATTGACTGGTCTTGGCATACCTGCAACTACTAGCAGTTATTAAAAACGTAAGAGGCTGTCACAATCACAAAGGTTTGAGACACAATAAAGAGTAGGGTGGGGTTGAACAGTAAGTTTCGTCTCCCATACACAGCCAGCCCTTCAAGACTGGGAGACATGGCTGTTTAATCAAATGTACAGAAAACAACACAGACTCAGACAAAAGATGAATATGTTCCAAATGAAAGAGCAAGAAAAACTTCAGGAAAAAATTCTTAATGAAATGAAGATAACTAATTTATCTGATAAAGAGTTCAAAGTAATGGACATAAAGATGTTCAACAAACCAGGAAAAGAATGGATAAACGCAGTGAGAACTTCAACAAAGAGATAGAAAATAAAGTATCAAACAGAAGTCACAGAGCTGGCTAACATACTGTCAATCAGAGTAACATTCACAAAAGAGTCCCAGAGGAAGAGACACAGAAAGGAGAAAACTTACTTGAAGAAATAATTGGTGTAAACTTTTCTAACCTAGGAAAGGAAATAGACGTCAAGACCCAGGAGACTCACAAAGTTCCAAATAAGATGAACCCAAAGAGACACATACTGAGACCCCATCAAAAATGAAATGTCAGGAGAGAATCTTAAAAGCAGCAAGAGAAAAATAACTTATTACATAACCTTGTAAGTCTTTTCCACAGAAACTTTGCAGGTCAGAAGGGAGTGATACAATATTCAAAGTGCTGAAATAAAATGAAAATAAAAACAAAACAAAAAACCTCCCAACCAACAATATTCTATTCCAGTAAAATTATCATTCAGAATTGAAGAGTTTCTTGAAATGCAAAAGCTAAATAATTTCATTATCACTAAACCAGCCTTACAAGAAATGTTAAAGTGACTTCTTTAAGTTGAAAAGAAAGGGCATTAATTAATGACAAGAAAACATACAAAAGTATAAGTCTTACTGGTAAAGGTGAACATATAGTAAAGGGAGTGGATTAACCACTTAAAAGCTAGTATAAAGGTTAAAAGACAAAAGTAGCAAAAATAACTAGCTACAATAATTAATTAAGGGGTACACAAGATAACTTAAAAACAGAAAATGAAGGGTGGAGAGTAAAATTATTAAGCTTCAGAATACATCCAAATGTAAGTCATTAGATATACAAAATATGATAAGGAAGCTAGGCATACCACTAAAAGTCATCAAACCACACAGGAAGAGAGCAAGAGAGAAGAAGAAAGGAACAGAGAAACTGCCAAACAACCATAAAATAATTGACAAAATGGCAATAAGTACATACCTATAAATATAAATGGAACAAATTCTCCAATCAAAAGGCACAGAGTGACTAAATGAATTTTTTAAAAGGATCCATTTATATGCTGCCTGTAAGAGATTCAGTTCAGACATAAGGACACATAGAAACTAACAATGAAGGGATAGAAAGAAATATTCTGTGCATATGGAAACCAAAAGAAAGCTGTGGTTGCTTTACTTATATTTAAAGGACTATAACAAGAGACAAAAAAGGTCTTTATATAATGGTAAGGGGTCAATCCTACAAGATGATATAACATTTGTAAATATTTATGCACCTAATGTAAGAGCAACTAAGAATATAAAACAAATAGAAATCAACCTAAAGGGAGAAATACAAAGCAATACAATAATACTAAGGGATGTTAATATCCCCTTTACATCAATGGATAGATCATATAACAGAAAATAAGGAAGTACTGGCTTTGAATGACATGTTAGATCCAATGAACTTAACAGCTACATATAGAACAATACATCCAAAAGCAACAGAATATACATTTTTTTCAGGTGCAAGTGGATCATTCTCCAGGATACAGCATATGTTAGGCCAAAAAATGAGTCTTAAGTTTAAGAAGACTGAAATCATATCAAGCATCTTTTCTGACCACAATGGTATGAAACTAGAGATCAATTATAAGAAGAAAATTGGGAAGTTTACAAATATGTGGAGATTAAATAACATGCACAGACCAACCATGAGTCAAGGAAGGAATCAAAGGCAAAATATGTTGAGTTTCCGTACATTAATAATGAACTCAGAACAAGAAATTGAGAAAACAATCCCACTGAAAATTGAATCAAAAGGATTGAAATACTTAGGGATAAATTTAAGCAAGTTATACTCTGAAAACTCTAAGACATTGAAGAAAGTGAAGATGACACAAATAAATGGAAAGATATTCCCTGCTCATGGATTAGAAGAATTAATATTGTTAAAATATCCACACTAGCCAAAGCAGTCTACATATTCAAAGTAATCCCTGTCAGAATTCCAATGGCATCTTTCACATCAATAGTACAAACTATCCTAAAATTTATATGAAACCACAAAAGACCCTGAATAGCCAAAGCAAGCTTCAGAGAGAACAAGGCTGGAGATATCAGGCTCCCAAATCTCAAACTTTATTATAAAGTTACAGTAAAAATAGTATGGTATTGGCTTAAAAACAGATACTTAAATCAATGGAACAGAGAGCCCAGAAGTAAACCCATACATAGTCATTATTTATGACAAAGGACCCAAATGGAAAAGGAAAAGGAACAATCTCTTCAATAAATGGTGCTGGGAAAAATGGGCAGCCAACATGCAAAAGAATAAAACCACTATCTTACACCATATACAAAAATTAATTAGAAATAGATTAAAGACTTGAGTGTAAAACCTAGGACCATAAAATCCCTAGAAGGAAACATAGGCAGTAAGCTCCTTGACATAGGCTTTGGTGATAATTTTCTGAACTTGACACTAAAAGCAAAGGCAACAAAAGCAAAATGAACAATTGGGACTTCATCAAACCAAAAAGCTTCCATGCAGTGAAGGAAACCATCAACAAAATGAAAGACAACATACTGAATGGGAGAAAACATTTACAAATCATATATATGATAAGGGGCTAATATCCAAAATACATAAATAACTCATATAACTCAACAGCAAATGAACAAACAAAAACAACCCACTCCAATTTTAAAAATGGGCAGAGGAGCTGAACAGATATTTTTCCAAAGTTGTACAGAGGCCAAAGTTGTACATGAAAAGATGCTCTACATCATGAATCATCAGGGAAATGCAAATCAAAACTACAGTGAGATATCACCTCACACCTATCAGAATGGCTATTCTCAAAAAAGAAAACAAATACTAAGTGTTGGTGAGGGCATGGAGAAAAGGGAGCCCCTGTACACTGTTTGTGGGAATTTAAATTGTACAGCTGCTGTGGAAAAACAGTACAGAGGTTCCTCAAAACATCAAAAGTACAACTAACATATCCAGAAATTCCACTTCTAGGTATTTATCTGAAAAAAATGAAAACACTAATATGAAAATATGTGTGCACTCCTATGGTCATTGTAGCATTACACACAATAGCCAAGATACACAGCAACCCAGGTGTTCAGTAATGGATGAATGGATAAAGAAATTGTGGTACATAGAATTCAATGGAATATTACTTAGACATAAAAAAGAATGATATCTTCCCATCTGTGACTACCTGGGTGGATCTTGAGTGCATTATACAAAGGGAAATAAATCAGACAAAGAAAGAAATACACTATATGACCTCAGTTATATATGGAATCTAGAAACAAACAAATAAACAAAAACCAGAAATAAGCTCATAGATACAGAGAACAGATGGGTGGTTACCAGGTGGGGTATTGGGGAGGGTGAGCTGGGTACAGGGAGTCAAAAGGTACAAACTTCCAATTATAAAATACATAGGTCATGGGGATGTAATGTACAGCATGATGGCTGTAGTTAATAAAACTATATTGCATATTTGAAAGTTGCTGAGAGTAGTAGATCTTCAAAGTTCTCATAACAAAAGTTCTGTAACTGTTGATTAATGTTAACTAGACTGTGATCATTTCACTATATATAAATACTGAATCATTATACACATTTGAAACTTATATAGTGTTGCATGTCAATTATACCTTATTAAAAAATAAAATTTTAATGTAAAAGACCTGCAAAAAATAAGACATGCAGTTATGCCAAGATGTACCACAATCTACTTTTGCTGAGACCCTCGTGTCTTTAGTCAAAAACATTTTATCTTCATAAGGGGAGTATATGTGTGTTGGAGGTTGCAGATCTGTGACCTAAAGGTGCAGATTCATGGACTGACACTATAAAAGAGACTTTTTTACAGGAAACACTGAGAGCTCCATGAAGAAATGGGCATTCATTGGACTGAGAAAAGGAAAAAAGGGAAAGAAGAGGTGTGTCAACTGATTGGCTGGCTGCTCCAGGCTAGGGCATGATGTGGGGCTCCAGGGTAGTGAGCATGCCAGAATGACCCATGCATGACCTGTGAGGCTTAGGGAAGCTGCCCTGCTCACAGGCCACTGTGAGCCTCTCATGGAGGAAATCCAAGTTTTGGAGACTAGGGCTGTAGATGCTGTGGGTGAGATCACATAAAGAAGTTTCTAACTGGATGAAAGTAAGTTTGGAGCCAACAGACATCAAAGTTAGTGATGGGCACCTAGCTGTTGTTGGGGCATGGAGGCCTTGATTTTAGAGATGTTCAAGAAGATCAAGAAAAAATGCTCTAGAACTAACTGGTGGCAAAGGTAGAGGAAGCAGGTAAGATATGTTACACTAACAGGAATGAGGAAATTAAATATTAAAAAGGACATTGAGCATTTTGCTCATCTTTTTGATTGAAATCAAAGTGGAGCAATGACTGAGTAAAACTGCCTGTGGGGGACATGGGATGGGCTTGAATGGTAAGGCTGAAACAGTAAGGCTGACCATTTGTATCACCAGCAAATAAGTGGAAATAAACTGCCTCTTCCAGGTCCTCATACAGTGAAGAAAGTGGCTTCTGAGTCCATCTAGGCTATTCAGCAGGTTCAATGAAAATGGGGGGAGGGCCAGGGACAAAGAGCAAGTGATCTTGGGAAACACTGAGAATTTCCCTGGAAGGAGTGTGTGACTCAACACCACACAGGCAGCTGAGGAGCTTTAAGAAAATGCCTCTGGGTTTAAGTGGGAGGAAGTTAGGGTGGCTTGTGATGGTAGAAGTGGTGAAGAAAATCACAGGAGAGATTCTGAAACAGCAAGGGGTGGGCATTGGTAGAGTAACACTTTGGCTGAAAGGAATAGGCAGGTTGTTAGCTGGTGAGGACCAGATCAGATCTATTTGCCAGTTCCATCACTCACATGTTTATCCAGATAAATTCCAAGTGGATCGAAGATTTCATGTTGAAAAAAAAATCCATAGAAGTACTGAATAAAATAGACCATATAAAAATTTTCAAAAAATCTCTGTCTAGTAAAATCACTTTAAATACAAAGATAAATGAAACGTTAGGAAGAAAAACTGTAACTCAAATCACAAAAAGAAAATTACCTTAATATGTAAAAAAGGTTCTCAAGGTCAATAAGGAATAAATGATAACCTATTAGAACAATGGGGAAAGCAAATGAACAGTTCACAGAAAAGGAAATAAAAAGAGCTTTGAAACACATGAAAAAATATTCACTCTCACTCATAATAAAAGGATATACAAATTAAACCTACACTGAGATACCATTATCATTTGGGCAAAAATCAGAGTTTATTTGTACTGTATCATGAGTCTTGGGAATAGGCCCTTTCCCAGATTGTCAGTTACGAGGGTAAATAGGTACAATTCTATGATGGTAACATGGCAACAGTTATCAATATTATGACTGCACATAGTTTTGACCCAACAATTTCACTTTTATGTATTTATCCTATAGACATATTTACATACAGGCAAAATGACTATTAAAAGGTCATTGTAAATTGGTTTGTAGCAGCACAAGAGTGGACAATTACACAGTCCATTACCAGGGGGCCTGGTAAACACCTAGTGGCTCACAAATGCAATGGAATGCTATACAGCTGTAAAAGAGGAATACGCTCCAAGATAATTAGGTAAAAAACATAGCAATGGAAGTTGCTAAAAGAGAAAATAATAAAAGTTCTCATCACAAGAAAAAAATGTGTAACTATGGTGCCGTGATAAACATTAAGTAGACTTATTATAGTAGTCATTTTGCAATCATTCAAATAATGAATCATTGTGTTGTACAACTGAAACTAATATAATGTCAAATGTCAATTACATCTCAGTAAAAAGCAGTCTTCAAGAAAATATTAGAAAACTGAATTCAACAATACATTAGAAGTATCATATGAAAATAAAGTCGGATTTACTCTGGGGATGCAAGGATAGTTCAACATCTGGAAATCTATGGGACACACAACATTAACAAAACAGGATAATTAAATAATCATCTCACTGGATGCAGAAAAAGTGTTTGACAAAATTCAGCATCCATTTATGATAAAAACTCTCAACAAAGTGGGTGTAAAGGGATGTATCTCAACATAATAAAGGCCACATATGACAAGTCCACAAGTAACCTCATACTCAGTGATGAAAGGCTGAAAGCTTTTCCTCTAAAATCAGAACAAGACAAGGATGCCCTCTCTTGCTACCTTTATTCAACATAGTATTGGAAATCCTAGCCAGAGCAATTAGACAAGATAAAGAAAAAAAGACATCCAAATTGGAAAGGAAGAAGAAAAACTGTCACTATCTACAGATGACATATACAGAAGTGATGTTATATACAGAAAACCCTAATGACTCCACCAGAAAAGTGGTAGACTAATAAATGAATTCAGTAAAGTTGCAGGACACAAAATCAATATACATAAATCTGTTGCATTTCTATACATAATAACAAACTGTCAGAGAAATTCAGATTCTGGCCTACCCAGCAGGAAACGCCTAGCATGGTACACACTAGGAACCCCCAAGTGTTCAGCCTTCCTGCCAGGGTGCAACAACTTCCTGGAGCAACACACAGTGGGAACACTCTGTTCATACTGTTTTGGCCTCTGGCCCTCTTGCTAAGGTGCCCCTGCGAAGCACACACGAGGACACCCATGGCCCAAGCCTACACAGCCTCTAGCCAGCCAAAGCAACAAGGTGCACACAGTCTATCCAGTAGACATTTCTACACAAGGCCACTCCTTTAAGACTGGGAGAGGTAGCTGATTTGCCTAATTCATAGAAATAAACAGAAGTCAAACAAAATGAGAAGTCTGAGGAATATGCTCCAAACAAAAAACAGAAATTCAGAAAAACGAACTAAATGACAAAGAGTTTAACAATCTAAAAGATAAAGTGTTAAAAGTAATCTTTATAAATATACTAACCAGACCTGAGAGAAGAGTGGATGAACTCTTCCAGGGAAGGGGTTCAGCAGAAATAGAAAACATACACATGAACCAACCAGAATTGAAGAATATAATAAGTGACATAAAAAATACACTAGAGGGCATTAACATCAGATTAGAGGATGAAGAAGAAGATATCAGTGATCTGGAATATAAGGTAATAAAAACACTCAAGCTGAACAGCAAAGAGAAAAGAGAATTCTAAAAATGAGGATAGGTGGAAGGACCCCTGGGACAACTTCAAACATACTAACATTCGTATTCAAGTAGTTTAGAAGAAGAAGAGAGAAAGAAAGGGGCAGACAATGTATTTGAAGAAATAATAGTTGAAAATGTCCAAACTCTGGAGAAGGAAACAGACATCTAGGTACAAGAAATACAGCAAGCCTCAGACAAGATGAACCCAAGAAGGCCCACATATCATAATTAAATGTTAATGATTAAAGATAAAGAGAGACTCTTAAAAGTAGCAAGTGAAAAGCAATAAATCATGTACAAGGGAAACCCCACAAGGTTATCAGCTAATTTTTCAGCAGAAACTTTAGGGGGCAGATGGAAATGGCACGATAGATTCAAAGTCCTGAAAGGAAATAAACCCCACAACCAAGAATACTCTATCCAGCAAGGTCATCATTCAGAATTGAAAAAGAGAGAGTTTCCCAGACAAACAAAAGTTAAAGTTTACATTCACTACACTGACCTACAAGAAATATTAAAGGGGATCCTTTAAGAGGAAAGGTCATAACTAGAAGAACATTATGGAAGAAAAAGCTTTAACTGGTAAAAGCAAACATACAGTAAAGGTAGTAGATCATTACTTAGAAGGTTGTATGAAGGTTAAAAAACAAAAATAATAAACTCAATTGTATCTAAAAAATTAGTTAAGGGAATCACAAAATTAAAAGATGTAAAATATGACACCATAAAATAAGGAGAGGAGGAATAAAAATATAGTGCTATTAGAATGCATTTCAGTTTAAGCAGCCATCAACTTAATATAGACTGCTATATAATTAGGATGCCATATTTGAATCTGATAGCCAAAAATAAAAAACCTATAAATGGATACAAAAGAATAATTGAGAGCAATCAAAGCACTAAAGATAGTCATTCTCCACAAGGGAAGAAAGCAAGAGAAGAAGAAAGCATCACAAAAGAGATACATAAAATAAGAAAAGAATAAACAAAATGGAAGCATTACTCAATAATTACTATCAATAATTACTCTAAATGTAAAAGATCTAAATTCTCTGATCAAAAGGCACAGGGTGACTGGATTAAAAAGAAAAACAAACAAGACCCATCTATACTGCCTATAAGAGATCAAGACCCAAAGACACATACTCACAGAAAGTGAAGGGCTAGAAAAAGATACTGCAATCAAATGGAAGTGAAAAAAAAAAAGCTGGTGTAGCAGTGCTTATATAAGACAAATTAGACTTAAAACAAAACTGTAACAGGAGATGAAGGACATTACATAATGATAAAGGGTTCAATAGAGCAAGAAGTTATAAAAATTATAAGTATCTATGCACTCAACATAGGAGTAATAAAATATATAAAGCAAATATTAACAAACATACAGGTAGAAATGAACAGTTTTGCAATAATAGTGGAGGACTTTAACCTTTCCCCCACTTACATCAATGTGTAAATCATCCAGACAGCAAATCAATTAGGAAACAGTGGCTTTAAATGACACATTAGTCCAGATGGACTTAACAGATGCATACAGAATACTTCATCCAAAAATAGCAGAGTATATATTATTTTCAAGTGAACGTGGAACATTCCCCATGGAATTTGTCAGGCCAAAGACGAAGAAGTCTCAATAAATTTAAGTAGATTGAAATCATATCAAGCAGCTCTTCTGATTGCAGTGATATGAAACTACAAATCAATTATAAGGGAAAAAAACCACAAATACATGAAGGCTAAATGATGTGCTACTAAACAACCAATGGGTCAGCAAAAAAAATCAAAGAGGAAATTAAAAAATAGCTTGAGACTAATGAAAATAGAAACACAATGTTTCAAAATCTTTGGGACACAGCAAAAGTGCTTCAAAGACTGAAGTTTTCAGTAATACATGCCTTCCTCAAGAAAAAAACAACTTCCAAATAAACAATCTAAGGAACTAGTAAAACAATAAATAACACCCAAAGTTAATAGAAGAAAGGAAATAATAAAGATTGCAGTGGAGATAAAACAGAGACTAAAAAAACAATAGAAAAGATCAATGAAAGGGAGGGATAAGGGGAAAAAGTGGCATTACAATTAACACACAATGTGAGGGGGGGCACAGGGAAGGCAGTATAGCACAGAGAAGATAAGTGGTGAATCCATAGCATCTTACTATGCTGATGGACACTGACTGTAATGGGGTATGTGGTGGAGACTTGATAATGGGGGGGAATCTAGTAAGCACAGTGTTGCTCATGTAATTATATATTAATGATACCAAAATAAAATTAAATTTAAATTTAAAAAAAACTTAAAAAAAAGATCAGTGAAACTAAGATCTGGTTCTTTGAAAAGATAAAGTTGATAAAGCTTTAGCCAGACTCATTGAGAAAAAAATCAAGAGGACTCAAATAAATATCATAAGTGAAAGAGAAGTTATAACTGACAGCACAGAAATAGAAAGGATTATAAAAGATTACTATAAAAAATGGTATATCAATGAATTGCATAACCTAGAAGGTTTAATAGTCCCAATACTGAACCAGGAAGAAACAGAAAATCTGAACAGATGCTTCGGTAGTAATGACATTGAATCGGTAATAAAGGAAACTCCCAACAAACAAAAGTCCAGGACCAGATGACTTCAAACATTTAAAGAAGAGCTAATATCTATTCTTTAATTATTCCAAAAATAGAAGAGGAAGAAATGCTTCCAAGTGCTTTCTATGAGGCCAGCATCACCCTGGTAACAAAACCAGATACTACAAAAAAAGGAAATTATAGACCAATATTCTTGATGAACACAGATGCAGAAATCTTCAGTAAAATATTACCAAACCAAATTTAAAAATACACTAAAAGAATCATTCACCATGACCAAGTAGGATTTATTCCAGGGATGCAAGGATGATTCAGAATCCATATATCAATCAATGTTATCCACCATATTAACAAAAAAAAGGATAAAATCATGTGATCATCTCAATTGATGCTAAGAAAGCATTTGACAAAATTCAATATCCACTCATGATAAAAAAAAGCTCAACAAAGTAGGCATAGAGGGAACATACCTCAATATAATAAAAGCCATATATGACAAACCCACATCTAACCTCATAGTTAATGGTGAAAAGCTGAAATTTTCCTCTAAAATCAGGAACAGACAAGGATGCCTGCTCTGCCACTATCAGAAAACGAAATTGAGAAAACAATCCTATATAAAGTTGCATCAAAATAATAAAATACCTAGGAATAAATCTAAGGAGGTAAAATACCTGTACTCTGAGAACTATATAATGATGAAAGAAATTGAAAATGACACAAATAAATGGAAAGATATCCCATGCTTATGGATTAGAAGAATTAATATTATTAAAATGGCCACACTACCCCCAAAAATCTACAGATTCAATGCAGTATCTATCAAAATACCAATGGCATTTTTCACAGAATGAGAGCAAATAATCCTAAAATTTGTATGGAACCACACACACATGAAAAAGATACCCAAATGGCCAAAGCACTTTGAGAAACAACAACACAGTTTGGGTATCATGCTCTCTGACTTCAAGCTATATTACCAAGCTACAGTGATTAAAACAGTATGGTACTGGCACAAGAACAGACACATAAATCAATGGAACAGAATAGAGACCCCAGAAATAAACCCACACCTATATGGTCAATTAATGTATGAGAAAGGAGGCAAGAATAATCAGTAGGGAAAGGAGAGTCTCTTTAATAAAAGGTATTCGGAGAACTGGACAGTTAGTTATCTGCAAAAGAATTAAACTGGATCTTATACCATTCACAAAAATAAATTCAAAATGGATTAAATACCTAAATGTACACCTGAAATCATAAAACTCTTAGAAGACAACATGGACAGTAAACTCTTGAACACTGACATCAGCAATTTTTTTTGGATATGTCTCCCTAGGCATAAGAAAACACAGGCAAAAATAAACAAGCAGGAACACATCAAACTAAAAAGCTTCTGCACAGCAAAGGAAACCATTGATAAAATGAATAACCCACTGGATGGGAAAATATATTGCAAATGACATATCTGATAAGGGGTTGATATCCAAGATATATAAAGAACTCATACCAACAAAAAAACAAATAATCCAATTAAAAGACAACCTGAATAGAAATTTATCAAAGAAGACACAGAGATGGCCAACAGACGCATGAAAAGATGCTCCATGTCACTAATCATCAGGGAAATGCAAATCAAAACAATGAGATATCACCTCACACAAGCTAGAATGGCTAATATTAAAAAACATAAGTGACAAGTGTTGTGAGGATGTGGAGAAAAGGGAAACCTTACGCACCATTGGTAGGAATGTAAACAAGTACAGCCACTATAGAAAGCAGTACAGAATTTCCTCAAAAAAATGAAAATAGAAACATAATAGGTAGGACCCAGTAATTCCACTTCCAGGTATCTTGCTGAAGAAAACAAAATCAGTAATTCAAAAATATATATGCAGTCTTGTTTACAATAGCCAAGATATGGAAACAACTGATGGATTAATATATACAGAAGATAAAATAGAATATTATTCAGCCCTAAAAAAGAATGCTGCCATTTGTGACGACATGGATGGACCTAGAGGGTATTATGCTGACTGAAATAAGTCAGATAAAGACAAACACTGTATGATTTCACTTACATGTAGAAAAATACAAATGAACCAACAAACAAAACAGACTAATAACAAACTGCTTTTACATAGGGTAACAGACTGGTGGTTACCATAGGGAAGGGGTGTGGGGTGTGGGGAAATGGGTCAAATAGGTGAAGGGGATTAAGAGGTATAAACTTCCAATTATAAAATGAATAGTCACATGAATGAAAAGTGTAGCACAGGGAATATAGTCAATACTATAACTTCATCTGGTGACATGGTAATACACTGGTGGTGAGCATTTTATAATTTATGTAACTGTCGAATTACTATTTTATAAAAAAAATTACTATTTTGTATAACTGAAACCTATATAATATTGTATACCAACTACACTTTAGTAGAATTAAGAAAAATAGATAAAACAATGCCATTTACAATTACACCATGAAGAATAAAATACATAGGAATAAATTTAACCGAGGTGAAAGAGCTGTACACTGAAAACTATAATACACTGATGAAAGAAAATGAAGACACAAATAAATGAAAAGATATTCCATCCTTATAGATTGGAAGAATTAATATTGCTGAAATGTCCCTATTTATACCATACCAAAGCAATATACAGATTTATTAATCCTTCCCTCATTTTGATGGCATTTTTCACAGCACTAGAAGAATACTATAATTTGTATGGAGTCCCAAGAGACCCCTAAATAATCAAAGCATTTTTGAGAAGGAGGAACAAACCAAAGGTGGAGGTATTATGCTCCCTGATTTCAAACCACACTGCAAAGCTATAGTAATTAGTAATATAGTATGTTATTGGCATAAGAACAGACACATAGATAAACAGAGCAGAATACAGAGTCCAGGAATAAACCCACATGTATCTGGCCAGTTAATTTATGACATGGGAGCCAAGAATATATTATGGTGAAAGAATTGTCCCTGATAAATGCTGTTGGAAAACCTGTACAGGTACATGCAAAAGAATGAAACTGGGCCACTGTCTTACACCATACGCAAAAACTAACTCAAAGTGGATTACAGACTTAAATGTAAGACATGAAACCATAAAATATCTAGAAGAAAACATAGGCAATAAACTCCTTGCTATCTTCTTAGTGATGGTATTTTAGATCTGACTTCAAAAGTGAAGTTACCAAAAGCAAAAATAAACAAGTGGGACCACATCAAACAAGCTTCTGAACAGCAAAGGAAATTATCAACAAAATGTAAAAGTAACTGTTTGAATGGGAGAAAATGTTTGCACATCATACATCTGATAAGGGGTTAATATCCAAAATGTATAAAGAACTCATACAACCCAATAGCAACAAAGACCTCACAATCTGGTTTTAAAAAATGGGCAGAGGATCTAAACAGACGTCTTGCCAAAGAAGATGCACAGATAGCCAATAGACATGTGAAAAGATGTTCAATATCACGAATCACCAGGGAAATGAAAATCAAAACCACAAAATATCACTTCACACCTGTTAGAATAGCTATTTTCAGAAAGAAAACAAATAAGGGTGGAGAGAATGTGGAGAAAAGGGACCCCCAGTGCCCTGTTAGTGGGAATGTAAATTGGTGCAGTCACTAAGGAAAACAGTATGGAGGTTTCAAAAACAGTTAAAAATAGAACTACCATATGATTCAGCAATTTCACTTCTGGATACTTATCCCCCTGAAATGAAAACAGTAATTTTAAAAGATATATGCACCCCCATGTTCACTACAGCATTACTTACAATAGCTGAGAGATATAAACAACCTAAGTGTTCATTGATGGATGAATGGATAAAGACAATGTGGAGTGTGTGTATATATATACATAATACATAGACACACAGTAGAATACTACTCAACCATAAAAAAGAATGGTATCTTGCTATCTGCAACACTCTGGGTGGACCTCAAGGGTACTATGCTAAGTGAAATAAGTCATAGACAAACACCCTGTGACCTGAACAACAAGAACAAACCAAGCACATACTTAGAACATATTGCTGTTTGCCAAAGGCAGGACATGGGGGGCAGTGGGTGGAATGAGTGAAGGGAATCAAAAGCTACAAATTTCCAGTTATAAAGTAAGTCCTGGGATGTAATGTATACCTTGGTGACTGTAGTTAATAATATTGTCTTGCATGTTTGAAAGTTGCTCAGGGAGTAGATCCTAAAGTCCTCATCACAAGAAAAAAAATTTGTAGCTATGTATGCTGATGGCTGCTAACTAGTTTTATTTGGGGGATCACTTTGCAATACATAGCAAATTAAAATGAAAAGCAAAGTCTATGTGGACTGTTCCTTCTCTCTTCCCTTCTTCCTTTTTTTTTTCCTTCTACTATTTAACAAATGAGTTCATGCTTACTATATTCCAGATAGTTTTAAGAGCTCTACAAATACTGACTTACCTAATCTTTGCAATAACTCTCACAATAAGCCCCATTTTGCTGACAGGAAAACTGAGGCAGAGCTGTTAAGTAATTTGCTTAAGGGCCGTGTGAGGCAATTAGATGGTAGAGCTGGGATTTGTACTCATGAAGCCTGACTTTAGATCTCTGCTCTTTACCACTCTGCTACATTTCCTACCGTAGTGTAATATGCTTCAAATGGGGGAAAAATTGGTGAAAATTACACATACACATATTTGCATAAAATATTTCTGGAAGAATATATAAGAAAGAGACAATATCAGCTGTCACTGGGGAGGAGTTCTGGGTGGTCATCGGATCTGGACAGAAAAAACTATTGATGCTTTTGCCACTGGAAATCAGAACAATGAAAATGAGGTACTTTTTTTTCTTTTTTAGTCTTCTAAAATAAACAGTTTCCAAAGTGCCATTTAATCAAGGGCACAAGTCCTTTCCTAGCTAGGCCCACCTGAGGGCTCCTGCAAATAAGCATACCCTCAAGAAGAGACCCCCAGATATCACAGAGCCCAAATCTCAGGGTCACAGAGTAGGGGTGCCTGTTGTGTCTGTCTGTCCTTGACCCCCGCTGCCATGAGCTCAGGTCTGGACCCACGAGAGAAGGGGCTGCAAGCAAACCAGAAAGGGCCCCGGCATGGATGGCTGAGGTGGCACACATCGGCACATGGGCAATCTGGGAGGACCCACAATGATTCAAAATGGGCAGGTCCAACAACCCCATTTCTCAGTATTCACCCTTCAAAACTAAGCACACTTTCCAGTGGGCATTCCCTTAGAAGGAAAGCGGGATGCTTATGAAATACAAGGAACAGTCAAAGTGCAAGCTCCACACCGATCTGCCTCAATGTACCAATTATGGAAGTGCTCCACATATTGATCTGATTCCTAATATGTGGACAAAAAAATTTCTAAGTGGTATATGAATATACCACTTACATAAGAAAAAAGCTATAAAGCAATGCAACAGGTGCTCTGGCAGAGTTTCTGTAGGTGTGTGTGTACATAGGTAAGCGTGTAAGTAAAATCCGAGAGAGGCAGGGGTCCAGAGGCCATACGCTGAGCAGAGGTTGTCCCTTTAAGAGCAGGCCCTAGTCAGGAAGACCTTTTGTTTGCAATATTTACATGTTTTACAGTGGGAATACATTCATGGATTGCACCTGTAATGACATTAACAGAAGTGTGAAGTATAAATTGAGTGAGCTGCTCCACTAAGCCCTCGGAGACTTGGACACATAGTGGCACATGGCACTCAGGTGGCGGACTAGGGGCCATGCCACCTTAGCCAGAACACCACCCTCCTCCCAGCACGGGGCCTTCCTGGAATCTCAGACGAGTTTGGTAAGGGCTCCATGGCTCTGCATGGCCTCGGCAGCGCTGTGGGCACGCAGTGGGGGCTGCGCTACAGGCTGCCATGGGGTTGGCTTCCCTGCATCTTCATGGCTGCCCTGGAGCGCTTAGCAGCTGCCCACTGTAGGAGAAGGCAGGTCCAAGGGCAGGAGTGAGAAACCTTTTGGAGACTTCCCCAGATAGCTGAGGGATGCCCTTCCATGCACGACTTTTCTCTTACATCACTTCTAATCCAGTACATATTTTATTACTGAATCTGTATTAGTAGAATGTGGTTACAGCAATTGAATGGTGCCTGATACAGAATAAGCACTCAATAAATATTCATTGAATGAATAAATGAATGAGTGGAACAAAGGGGCCTGGAGGTCCCATGACCGAGGGTGCTCTTCTGACTAGCTGCAACAGAAATTTGCTGCCTAGGCTGGTGGGGCCTGGGTAACAGTTACATAAAGGTAAACAATCTCCAGGCCCCAGTTGCTACAGGCAGGACTGAGAGAGGCTATGACTTGGCAACAGGGATTCTGACCCAGAACTAGCTAGCAGGCTCAGCAGGTTGATGAAGGGCTGCCCATCAAATGTGGCTGGGCCAACCCCAGCTTGGGCCGTCCCCTGCTGCTACAGCACGCAGGGGCACAGAGATGTGTCCTGCCAATGCTAAGTCACTTCTCACAGCTCTAACCTGAAGGCCAGAAGAGTACTTATGGAACACACCACCCACTACCACCAAATTAATCAAGACACCCAGCGCTTAAACTTTAATCCTCTTTAAGTCTTTAGAGAGGTGATGGCCTCATGGGGTCTATGATTCAGAAGGGTTGCTATGCTCGCTTTAAAAATACTACAAATTGTTCTGAGGAAGTCACTCGTATTAATCCGCCTTAGTTAGGGTGTGAATGATAGGCATGCCAAGGAATGAAGGAAAGGGTAAATAAAATACTGAGCTCACTTTCAGGGGAGTTCATTCCACTGGAGCAACTGTACCTGTTCCCTGGGATCTGAGAAATTAGACTTTGAAGAAAATCATGATTCCAAATATTATGCTGAAAACATAAAACATGGAAATAAGGAAAAAGGAATTAGATCCTCTGTACTCTATGCACTGCAATTACATACATATTTGGATTGAAATACAACCAAGTAGATGGTGTGAAAGCATTTCTGTGTCACTGTCTCCTTCCTGTTTTACAGACACTAGAAATGGCCCATCCAAGTTCAGTGAACTATGTGTAAGATACTCAGAAAAAGTGCCCAGTATGCTATTATTATCGTTGTGTTCATTATCTGTCTATGGGGCATTTTCTGATTCATACCCTCAGTTCACATAAATGGCTACTTGTTACGTTTATGCACACCACTGTACCTCTCTAAGAGGAGGCAGTGGCGTCAGTAACTGATGGGTTTGCTGCGACATTTAAAGTGACTGGCTCTTCACCCCCCACAGCTTCTCACACTCTATCCCTATTCCTCTCAGATGCATTTGGGCCCCGTTTTGCAGACATGTTCACTTTGCATTCAGACGGAGGAAGACCAAAGGTGGGCCAGGAAAGGGAGCAGAGAGAGAGAGGAAGAAGTGTGGGCCTTTGTGTGGACACCGGGTGACCCGGCTTGCCCCCTGCAGCGAGCACTCCATCAGGCATCAGGTTTACTTTAAGGGTTAAATGATTGCTTACACAGGGGAAGAGAGAGAGAGATGGTGCTTTCTCTTTGAGTCCAGCTCCTTGTGCCTGCTCCTACCACAGCTGGATCACTACAGCTTGAGCAGACAGAATAAAAGGCACTGGATCAACCCTGCTTCAAGTCTCCAGCCCGGCAGCAGTCGGCTTTGGAGTCCCCACTGAGACACAGCACGGTTTTGAGGCTGGCATTCTGGCCCAGAAGCCTCAAGGCTGACCCGGCTGATGGTAGACACATACAAAACTTTAATGCTCCAAATCACTGGTGGGTGCTACCCCTTTGGCCCAAAATCCTGCTTCATCAAGGTTCTTCCTTGTGCACTTGACCAAAGGGCTGGTCATAAGGGGCACCCACTCCCCAGGCAGGAATGGTGCTAGAACTCCAGCAGGTGAGAATGGCTCAAGCAGCGGTTCTCAGATTCAGTGTGCAGAATTACCAGGGTACTCCTCAAGCACAGATTCCTAGATGATTCTAACACAGGTGGTCTAACCTTCCACACTGCCACTTTGGGGAGGCAGAGAGCATGCAGTCTGTAGATGCACATGGTAATTTAGCCAGAAAGAGGACTTTTCAATACCTGCAGAATGTCATTCTGCATTACACCCTGGCTCCTGCTCTGCATTGCTCTGTGGTAGGGAAGCCTCCAACACCTCTGGAAGTCCACAGCCAGAGAGAGAAGGAGAGATGAGGTGTTTTCTCTTTTGCTTCTCCTGGGCCACATCTGCTCCCTTTCTACCCCACTGTCACAACAGATGTGTCCTCATTAGAGGACAGGCTCCCCTCATGTGCCTGCCCTCCAAGGACTTCAACTGTTGAAGGGGGCTATGTTCACTGTCAGCCACTTAGCTGTTGTGTGAGGTGGCCAGGTTAAAGTCCAGGACACTCCTGGAGGTGACCAGGCAGGTGCTAGTTTGGTTACTGTCCAAGAAGGCAGTTTTGTTCCTCTGTATCTTTAATATCCCACTAGGGTAGTTTTCTATGTATGGAACTTATACTCCATATAATACATTTCTATCTAGGGGTTGGCATACTTTTCTTATGTGTCAGGCTAGATAGTAAATATTTTGTCCATTGCAGGCCAAATGGTCTCAGTCACGTGTGCTCAGTTCTGATATTCTACATGGAAACTGCCATGGACAATATGTGAGCATATGGGTATGGCTGTGACCCTATAAACTTCATTTACAGAAGTAGACTGCATTAGTCTGCTCAGGCTGCCATAACAAAATTCTCCAGACTGGATGGCTTAACAAAAGAAATTTTTGTTTTCACAGTTCTGGAGGCTAGAAATCTAAGATCAATGTACCCACAAATTGGGTTTCTGATGATAACCCTCTTCCTAGCTTCTAGACAGTGATGTCCTCACAGGGCCTCTCCTATGGGGCTGCCAATGGAGCAGCGCCCCACCCTTATGACCTTATCCAACCCTAATTAGCTTTCAAAGGCCCCACCTTCTGGGCTCAGGGTTTCAATATATAAATTTTCAGTGTGTTGGGGGGAGGAAAATTCAGTTGATGACACAAGCATTGGGCCAGGTTTGGCCTGGGGCCCATAATTTGTGACCTCTGTTCTATTCTATCAAAATCCAATCACCTTTACATAATGAAAATTTTCCCTTCCACTCAATCTTTCTTCTCTAGTTACGTGAGAGAAGCTACCAAGAGTTTGGAACATTCGCTTTTTAAAGAATGCCAGAAAGGATCTCTGTGGGTTCTAGGGGTGTCAAAGCTTCTGTATCAAAGGTCCTTGCTAGTTTTATGGTATTTGTAGAACCATATAGCCATATTTTAAAATGTTTTTCAACAGAACTGAAACATAGAACTGAACATAGAACTATGTTCTTTCTATTGCACACAAACCCTGCAGCTGGTGTGGAATCCGCAGGAGTGGGGAGACCCAGGCACAGCTTGGAGGGAGAAGTGAGGAAAACACAGCAAAATTAGAGCTGCTCCCTGATTGTGTCTCCGGTCTGGACAGAATGCAGGTTGGTTGAGTAAAACTAGCAGTTAGGTGGCTTATGGTTCTGTTATTTAACATCAAGGCCTGTAGGAAAACCAGAGCTGACCCTGGGCCCCAAAGTTCTGTATCCATGTGGTTGTCTCCAGGCCTGACTCTCTCTGACGCCCCCTTTCGCTTGAACACGTCTTTATTTTTTGCCACAATAAAAATGCTGCAGGGTAATCTTATCACCCCTTGCCAAAGCCCCACTGATCACTTTTCCATGGTAGCTGAGCTTTGTAAATTAAAAATAAACTACCTCAAGTCAAGGAAGCCGATGTTTCTCAGGCACATCACTGTGGGCTGCACAATGCTCCTCAGTCCTTCTTCCAGTATCTCCCATATAACCAGAAGCCACCAAATTTGTGTAAAAAGCCCTTTCCTCTTCTTCAGTCTTGTTTTCTCACTGGTGGATCCAGAGGATTGGCTGGGCCCCGTTGCTCTTTCATTATCTGCCTTTAAGAAGCGAGAGAGCCTCTTAAGCAGTAGGATAAATATTGATGTGGTAACTTGTTTGCCCTCCAAGCTTCATTGTAATTTTCTAGATGTGCTTTCAGGAATTTTATGGTTTTCTAAAGTCTTCTTAAAAACATCATACCAGACAAGAAAAAAATTAATGATTTTGTTTCTTTCAGAAAACACCATTTTCAATAAATTTATATTGCCAAAGAGAAAACTGGAGAGCGAAAGCAGCAATGTCAGTTATTAAGAAGGTATTCAGTATTATGACAGTCTACTGTTCAGTTTTTTTTAAATGCATTGTTGCTTGGCCTATCAAAGTGATTACTTAGCCTCAAAATGCATTCGTAGTTGCCAGCAAACTCAATGGGAAATTATATTTGCTAAGTTTCAATAACAAACTGAAATTATTAGTCATTTTACCTGATGAAAATCCCCTGGGAAGAATTACTAACAGTGTTGGCATGTAAGGAAAGGCTGGGCTGAGCACCAGAAGATCAGAGTCTTCCATTAAGTTCTTTCATTAAGTTCTGGATCTTGAAGAAGTTGTAGTCTTCTCATTTATGGGCCTCAGTTTCCACATCTATGAATGGGGTAGAGCAAGTAGAAGTAGAAAATGTCCATGTTCATTTTACCTCTGGACAATTGTTTAAACAGTGAAAGAAACATTAACTCTGGAGTCCAATAGACCTAGATTAGAATTCTGAGATAATCCAGTGAACTTCTTGAAGCCTCAGTTTACCCATTTTTGTAATATTTAAGTTATTTTGATAGGTTTTATTATTTAAAGGTCATTACTTTTTTACATGTTTTTTCTATTTTTTTACACTGAAATAAAGTTGATATTTCAATGTAAAAAAAATGGAAAAAACGTAAAAAATGTGCTCAGTTTATCCTTTTTTGCAAAAGGGAGAAAAGGGCGTCCTTGTATACACATCTAACAGTAAAATGGTGAGGATTAAGATGTGAGTGCATGCAAAGACCTGTCCCTGTGCCAGCCCACACTATGTGCCTAAGACACATCGGCTTCCTTGACTTGAGTTGTTTTTAATTAAAAAAACAGAGCTACCATGGAGAAGTGATAAACAGGGCTTAGGGAGGGGAGATGTAAGATGAGCCTGGAGTATCGTATCTTGTGGGGGCAAAAAATAAGGATGTGTTCAAACAAGAATGCAACATGTTGAAGGACACAGAAACTGACCTCCCAGTAGACAGCTATAGAAATCTGAGCAACAAAATAATTATATACTGGGTTAGAACCCATAGAATGAAGTGAACATCCATGAGTTCACATTCACACAAATAAATGCGTAAATAAATATTTGTAGGAGAAGGGCCAGCTCTTCCTTACAGAAGAATTCCAAGCTATCAATGCAGAAGGAATGAGGCATATAGAAATTAAGATTAGAACTCCATAGGAACAGTTGGTGACGGATTGACCGAGAGACGCTGAAATTATTGAGCAATGTTTAAAGAGAAATAGCTATTTATGTAGTTTCAAAGAATTTCCTTATCTATTAATTACAAAGTGAAAAACAGTCACTTTAGTAGAGAAACCCAGGAGACACCATCTTAATCATGTGATTGAAGTTAACATCACCAGAAATTAGACATGCTGACATCACATGCCCTGATGTAATGCATTGAGAAGAAATGGCACATTACCCCCAGGTAAGTAACCTCAACCTGATCATGGGAAAACATCAGACCAAATCAAATTGAGGGCACCTTACAAAGAGCTGACCAGTCCTCTTCAAAAGCATCAAGATCATAAAAGATAAGGAAGGAATGAAGAACTGTCAGGGATTAGAGGAAACTCAGAAGATGACAACAAAATGCAATGTGTGATCCTGGATAGAATTCCAGGAACAAAAGAGGAAAAACTGGTGACATCTAAACACAAGTTGCAGTTTAGTTACCAGTATTGCACCAAAGTTAATTTCTTAGTTTTGATCCTGTATGAGGTCATGCAAGTTATTGGCATCAGCAGAAGCTGAGTGAAAGGTATACGGAAATGGTATTATTTTTGTATCTTTTTTTAAGTCTGAAATTGTTTCAAAGGAAATGTTTTAATAAAAGATATTTGTATGGGTGAGGCACAAGTCTGTATCACTTTTCTATGTTCTAACCAAAAATGCTTTAGTGAACACACCAGCCCACCTTTCATGCTAATGACCAATACCGTGATGCGTGTCTGCGTACGTGACAGACCTAGCGTAAAAAACACCTATGCTATTTCACTTCTTCACTCATGCCTCACAGGCGTTTGGAGACTCCTGAGATGGCCGTCAGTGTGATGGGCTTGAGAGAAGATTACTGGGGGGATGTTTTCTCCCCGAGCTCTATTTCCTTCCATAGAAAGGGACTCGGTGTAACTCCCAGCCTCTTTTAACCTCTATTCCTTCTTCCCCAAGGCAGGTGAAGGGACACATCTGATGGGTAAACTGTGGAAGAATGAGCCAGGCACACATTGCATATCCCCATCCTTTGCCTTCTTCATGGTGAGTGACTCACAGCAAGTAGGTGAGCAGTCCTGCTCCTTAGGACAAGAAACCACCCTCTTGCCTTGTCTGGACTGGGTAACCAGCTAATTTGGAGGTGCTAATCTGGAAGCCCACCTCTCATTGCAAAGCTGTTCCCTACAACTTAGTCTTTCTCAGTAACAATAGTGATATTTTTGGCTTCATCTGACTTGTTCCTTGTTTTATTTCTTAATTTGCTCAGAACCTCGGTAAGAAGAAAGGATGGTGACCATTGGGCACTCTCCCACCTGATTGCATTTGCTCCAGTTTGCACTGTCTTAGAACTTAACTCTAGTTGTAATTCTCTGCAGAGTTGGAAAGCATATTCTAACTATCTACCCCAAATAGCCTCCAGATGTTGAGAATCAGAATAACCATTTAGCACTGTTTTTGCTGGGTGAGTTGAGCTGTAGTGGGGCAGAAAGAGGGTCTGGACTATGGCATACTTTCCCACCCCAATCCCGGATGGATGTACATGGAACTCTGGGCCATCCAAGAGGGTATGGGGCTACAGTTCTGCTATGACCTTCTTGCTATAAGAATGCTTCTAAAATAAGTAATTTACCCGGTTTTCTCACTTTAGCCTCTGCCCCAATGGCCAATTAAAATAGAGGCATAAAGCATGTGTTCTCTCAGCTTTCTGGTCCATCCTGCATTAGTCTTCTCCAATATCCTCCTTTGCCTCTGCTTTCTTTGCTGGTACAAAGATGGAAATTTCTAAAGAGAGACTTTAATAGTCCATTACTTTTCACCCCATGTTATGCAATTTTGTTTTAAAGTTGAACTTCTATGGCAAACTGCTACTTGTGTAAATGCTCATCTGGGACTGAGACTCATCTTCCTCTACTCGAAAAATAACCAACACTTACAGCACCAGAGTTATGATTACATCACAATAAATATTCTATGCAGGACTAGGAACAGCTCCTCAAAGAAAAATGCTTTGAGACACTCAATTAGAATGAACTACATGTATTTACACTGAGTTTTGAAAGAAACTGCGAGGAAAAGATCTTCGATCTGTTCCGAGAATTTTTTTCCCTCTTCAAGAACACCACGTGAGGGATTTTTGACAGTCTTTGTATTCTAACGGACACATCTCAGGAAGAAGAGGCTTGGCTGTATTTGTGCCTTGTTATCGCCCTGATGGGCATCATTTATCAGGCATAAAGCAAGGAGAAGACTTGGAAGGTGGTTTTCTTCTGGACAATTTTGTTTTCTGGCTGTCAAGTACGTTTCCTTGGCTATGGATGTAAATATTTTAAAAGCCCAAGGATTCCTGCCATTTGAGCCACACAAGAATGTTAACAACCCATTCTAAAGGGCAAAAAAAGAAGCTCAAGAGGGGCACCAGGTTCCACACTTGGGACCCTAATGCCATAGGTCCATCTCCGACGGCCGCAGGACTGGAAACTGAAAGTGATGCTAACGATCTGCAGTGACCCCAACAGTGAAAATAAAAGGGTTAAGAGAACAGCCACAACAAAACAAGACACAGCAAGAACGTTTTTTTCTCTCATAATCAGGATGTGTTAACTTCATTATTCAGAAGCCTTTGATTACCCTTTTCAAACGTTTTTTTCTTGGGTTTAATTTTCAAGGCTGTTAACCACTGATGCCAACTTAATTATAGCAAGCAAACAACCCACCCATAATGTATGATGCCAGTTGTCAGTTTCCTTCAGTTTCATGAGGTCTGGACTTCTCTGCTCACTTACAACTTTCAGAGGCAGGAAGGTTCCTGCACAGTCACTTGCTTTTCTTCAGCTGGTGTCTTTGTTTCCCAGTTTGCCATGGGGGATTGAGGGAACAGATATTTATGTCTTATTATCTCAGTATTAACTGTGTCCTTCAATAATTTATGAAGCTGTGCTCTTGCATTTTTAACCTTGAAGTCTTTCTGGGTATTGTTCAGAAATGGCAAGTTTAACATAGTAGGGCCCTAGGATTCATAATCACTTTCTTGCATACAAATTCACATAAGTGCAGGAAAGATAGAGTCCTTTATAACGGCTCCAGTTGGATGAACCAAGAACATCAAAGTATTTAACCCAAATCGTCCTTGTATTTGTTGCCAGAACATGGCATTCTATTCTGTAGAAAATATCCTCACATTAAAATTTAGTTATTCTGCTGTATCTCAGCATCCAGTGAACTAAAATTCTGGAATGTCATGGACATTGTGAATTAAACTTTAGGACATCAAGAGCAAGCATATATTTCTTTCCCTTTTCAAAATGTGATAGTGATTTAGGATCAAAATCCTTTGGCAGTGAATTTCAGTGTGCATTTAGGCAAGAGAGTGGGTGATGTTCAGAAGAGGGAATCATCTCTGTTCTTTGTTCAGGGCCCCTGGAAGGACTATGTTTGAATTCTTCAGGTTGTGTGCATGGATTTCTCAAAAGGTGATCTGGCAGACACTGACAGTTGGCCCCCCAATAGCCATCCTCTGCCTTCTTCCTTACAGCAAGTAGTGGCTGTGAGATGATGTTCTGGCCAATGAGAGAGAAGCAGAATTCTCTTGGGGGCACTGTAGGAGAACTTTCGTTTTCTAATTAAAAGGAAAATCTGCAGATAAAAGCTCCCTGGTGCTATCGTTTCCCTTTAGCTTGAAGTTAGCAGCCACTTTGTGACCAAGAGGCAACAAGGCAGACAAAAAGTGGTCAACATGCTTAGGAAAGTGAATAGGAAAATGGAGAGAACCTGGTTCTTTGATGACATCACTGAGCTGTGGGACAACCACAGGACCAACTACTTCTGTACTATCTTGTTAGGTAAATGATGTCTTTATGGCTTTCTCATTGCTTAGGAGCTATTATAGCCAGAGTTGCTTTGAGCTTCAACATGAGAATAGCACCTTTTATGGCAACAATACTAACGATATTCAATAAATGAGGCAAGAATACAAGCAATCGGTTGGATTTTTAAAGAGCAGTGAAAAGTATAAGTGCAATACAGACATTAGGAGAGCAAAACCATAGTCTTTTTTCCCCTCTACTTTCCTTTGTGGTTGAATCTGGCCAAACTAAATCGTTTAGAAGTACACCCCCCAGCTGAAAGTCAGATTGCCTCTCTTTTGTGAAATGCATCCACTGGTACTTTAAACTTGCATGTCCTGTGCTGGAGAGGCCTGCAGGGAGCAGAGGTTTGCACGGGGAGCAGGGCTATGTGAGGGCATTTGTTTTTTTCCTTTGAAAGTTCATTACCAAGGCAAATCTCCTCAGCGTAACAGAGTTCCAAATAACTTCGACCTTCAGCTGATAGGATTAGTTGGGTGGTGACATGTCCCCAGCTGACTTGACTACCAAGTTGGCTTTGACATGCAGACCCAGGTTTTACAAGGCTTGGCATAGTCTCTCCAGATCTGAACCCACTCTGATGTTAAATGTCTGCTGCTGACTTGCTTTATTCTTTCCCTCCCCACAGCCAAACCTGGGCTGAGCAGAAAGCTGTTGGGCTTTTCAAAAAAAATTAGGAAGCTCTTCACTCTCCAGGGGAGGATCTGCCACTTGCTACCTTTCCCTCTGACAGCAGGAAAATTCTGGGAAGAATCTCAGGCTTTTTTTGAACCTGATATCCCTTTGCACTCCCAGTTTGGATGTCTTCACAGGATGAAAAACTAGTCCACTTGCCTCATCTCTTGTTATTGCTGAACAGATTCTCTGAAGTTCCCAGAGACCCAGTGGCATGCTAGATTTTGCATAAGCAATAAAACAGGGCATAAAACCCATGGCCCAGCGTCACTTAATACACCTGCTTCCGCCGGTGCTCTCTGCAGCAGCCTCAGCGAAGGGCCCCCTAAGCTGCTCCACATTCCTACTCCAGCCAAGCACAGTCGCGCAGTGACAGCAGGCTCACGCCACATGCCTGGCATTGCCGCCGCTGGCACTGTGTCCAGTAGTTCCTCCGCTCCCGCGAACAAGTCCAAGAAACAGAAAAACATAAAAAGCTATTGTCCATGTCCAGTGAGAAATGAAATGCACTGGACCAAGTGTCACAACTTCCTTAAAATAATACAACCCTCCATCACTTTTGCATCTGGATGCCTCTCATGGTTTGCCAAGTCATAAAGCTGGAAATTAACGTCTTGAACCATCACTGCTTTACTCTATTTAGACACATTCCTTTAAAAAAGCAATTTATTACAAACTATTGCGGTTTCACCTTATCTATGGCACTTAATTCAGTTCACTTCCTGCTTTGCTTTGTACTGTTGGAAGCAATCAGAAGACTGTGAGCAATTTATTAATAACAGAACATGCCCTGCAGCTCTGGCCTGAAAATAATTCCTGAATCACAACATAACCAAGAGCCACAGTTTACACCAGAGAGAAAGAATTAATGGCATGTATCATAATTCTTTTGTTTATTTGCAGGCTGATTCAACATGCATTTGGTCGGAGCTCCTAAGTTATAGATGTGGCCTTTTGTGGAGTGCCCAGGGGAGGAAACACATCGTCTTCTACCAGCAATTTTCCTCCCCCGCAAAATACAATCATGTCTATCCTAATGAAAGCTACAAGGCAAGGCAGAATCCAGCTTAGTATTTACTAAGGGAACAACAAAGAAGAAGAGAGATTTCCCACTTTAAAAGGAATAAGTGGTTCTGCAAACATAAAGGCTATAACCAGTGATTGGGTTTTGGGAGAAAAAGGTGAGACTTGAGCTTCACTGAGTATTCACTGTAGATGACCAACTCATGCCGGAGTCCCATCTTCTTAACTAAGATCTCTCCCCAGAACATTTCTCAACCTGCTCCACCCTCTAGCCCTCTCAAGGGAAGAAAGTTTAACCCTCAGGAAAGAAAACACCTTTCTGTGCTATACTCTTCCCATCTGTAAAATTATAAATTAAGCTCCTTTTTAGCCCAAGAGGATCTGGGATCACTAATAAGAACTCCAGGTATCAGGAATAGCCCATCCAGGTGCCTGATACTTCTGTGGTTAACATAAACCAATTCAAGATCCCCTCATGGAAAAGGAGATTAACTCTTTAACAGATGGCAATGGATGGAAAGCTCAGCACTCAGCACCAAGCAGATGCGTGATAAAGATGAACTCCTTTGCCCGGTGGCTCACTGGAATGACTTGCTCTCAGTACGAGATTTTAGTTCAACTCAGCAAATTGGCTAATTAGCCCAAGGAGTTCCAAGGTTCATAACCATGCCCTATCCCACCCCATCTCGTCCCAGCCCACTCTATAAAATTCAGGGGTTTGCCAAATTTGAGCTTTCTCTTCAGATCGCTGCCCAAGAAGAAAGACACACCTCCAAATGGGAAGTGAACTGAATGACCCTTGAAGTGAAAGAAGCCAGTCACGAAAGGCCACATATTATATGATTCCGTTCATAAGAAATATCCAACTAGGCAAATCCACGGAGACAAGAAAGTAAATTAGTGATTCCCAGATTAGTGACTGCTGAAGGGTACAGGGTTTCTTTCTGGGGTGATGAAAATGTCCTAGAATTAAATATAGATATGTATCTGGAAACAGATTATATTCATAGCTCTGTGAATAACCATGAATTGTGTACTTTAAAAGGGTAAATTTTAGGCACATTAATTATACTGCATAAATATATATACTTACATATTTTATAATATATATCTTTATATATGTACAAAGGTATTCAAAAAGCAAAAACAATGACATTATAATGATTGAAAAAAATCCTGGGGAAGGGAAAGGACTTGAATTTTAGTCCCACTGGCTGTGTGTCTTGAGCAAATTGCTGACCTTTGCATCCCAGATTCACTATCTATCAAGTTAGGATATTATCTCACTGTGAACCTTCTAGGCTAGTTATGAGACTTCTGTTGCAAGGAATTAAAGGTTAAATTCAAGGACTCTCTCAGTCCGAGAATGAGGAAATAAGCGTGCACAGTAACTTAATGCTAAGATATCCCTGCCAGCCCCTACAGGCAGGTACTATTAAGGATGGAGCAACTCCTGATGAGTCTTTCGGCAGGATTCTACCTTCAGGACTGATTGCTTAAGATGGTTATACTGACAGCGTTGCTCATTGTCTTGATGCATCTCACAAGAAAACAGGTGGTTTCTACATTTTACAGGGGAGAAAGCTAAGGCTCTGGGACAACACATCACATCTTCAAAGTTACCAAGCATGGGAAGCCTGGAGCATGGGTGTTCTCTCCCCTACTGGAACCAAATAGCCTTTCCACTCAACAACTAAAAACAGGGATCAGGATGTGCAGTCTTTCTGCAAAGTATGCTAATAAACCTTTGCCGTTGGGCGTTTGGGTATTAGAACCTAAGTCAGTCAATCATTCCAGAAGCATGGAAAGAAAAAAGAAGGGTGGGAAGGGAGGAGAGAGAGAGGATGCAGGCTGTAAATTCAGATCTTTTGTTTCAGCAATACATAAGGGAAGGAGATTTCCTTTTCAAAGTTCAAAGGAAACAGTGTTTTGTTTTCATACTTCGTTTCATTTTTCACTTGGGAAAAAACCCCAGCTTTGAAGCCTGTCTGTTTAAACTCATTAGGAAAACCATCAATGAAGGAAGCTTTCATGAAATGGTAGTGGGAGGAATTAGCGTTATGGGAGAGTCGGATCAATCCTCAAACACTTCATCTACTGAGAGGGAGGTCAGCACTGGCTGCTTGTTCAGCTGGAAAAGTTAACATAAACAAATGCTCAGCTTACTGGAGAGTCCAAGAAACTGAAGACATTTGATATGTGCCCAGTAGTCCTCAGCAGCCAGCGGAGCCTGCCACATGAAAGAGAGACAGATGCTTCTTGAGGACTAAGTGAACAAACTGATTGGCAAAATGTCTTGCCCTAAAGAGAAAGGTGTTCTTTTAGTGTCCTGCTGAAAAGGAGGGAGTGATATTGACATGCACTACACAGAATCTTATCCTGTGTAATTTATAACTTTATTGAAGTTGACATGGAAACCTTGTTAGCAGGGCTGCTGTTAATATAGGAGGATATCTTTCCTGACAACTCTTTTTTAAAGTTTTGCAACCTGTTGAAGTCTCCTTGGCAAAATTAAAATACAGTGACTTTTTTTGGACTTTGATTTTTTTACTTTTTTCTTAGAGCACAGTCCACCTGATTCAAAATGGATCTGAGGGTGAGAAAGGACTATAGGTGGGATGTCTAAAAGGTAAATGACAGGACAGTGATGGTAGGAGAAGGAAAGAGATAGGACAGTGGTGGTGAGGGGACCACTGAAAGATTAACATATCACTGGTCTTTCTAACACAGTTGTTCTGGGAAAAAAATGTTAGAAAATGTCTTTTTGCATACGATTTAAGATTAAGTAATTTATGACTTGAACATCAGCAAAGGAGGACTTAATATTTTTATTTTTCTAACAAGGTTTATGTAAGTGTGTATGCAAATATAGACAGGCAAACACAAAAATATACATACACAGATGTGCCATTTTGTGTGTGTGGGTGCACATATGTGCATGTGTGCTCCTTAAAGAATCCTGGTATAAAAGGGACTGTGATATAATATTGATTAGCAGAACTGGCCCTTCTTCCTGCCAAGTCCACCCCAAGGACAAACCAGAGCCTATTGTTTTAAGCTGCGGTGAAATTAAGCAGGACATATACTTGGAGAAATATAGGCCATGGTTGGCTTTTTATTTCTTTCTGCTGTGAGTGGATGACTGATTATTTTAGGGACCATCAGGTCCTCATTTGCTATCCCTTATTTAGCTCATGAAAAAGGTGTAAAATTTACCTATCTGAGGCATGGAGCCATCCCTGTCCAACTTAATGAGCAACTAACCAATCCAAAAGGAAAATAGCCATTACTTATACAGCCATAAATGTAGATGTAACATGGCATATAAATCAGTAACTCTTGTATTGCAAAACAGACAAATAGATTAATGCATGTTGCAATGGATGGGTGAAGAGATCGATTAGGTTACTGATTCAGACCATGAACTTTCTCTCAATATACTGCATTTAACTTTTAAATAAGGTTTAGGAGAACCTGTAACATTTTGCTCACTGACAGAGCTATATTTCATTAAGGGCAGAAATTGGCTAGTCTATAAAAATTAAATTACGCCCCTTTCACTTATCTAGTCAAGAGGAAAAACTCTAATTACAGGATTGCACTGTCAAACAAATGCAAATTCCCATTCTTTATATGCTGGTTTAAAAATTCTTATTGGTGAGGGGCTTCTATTCTGAAATGAAAATCAATGTTTGAAATATTTTGCAGAGTGCAGTGATAAGCAACAGCAAAAGAAATTTCATTATCAAGGGTAGTGGGAAGTAGATGCCAGCTCATTAAGTGCAGAGCTTGTGAGAACAAGTCACTTGTTCTGCAAACATTTAAATATCAATTAGTAAGGACAATGAAAGAAGCCTTTCCTTCCCCACAGCCCAGTCCAAGCCTTATTACTCCAGAAATGACCAGGGGACAAAGAACAGCAGAAAATAATCTCAGCACCTACTAGGAATGCCACTCTAGGGAATAGGAAAGGTTAATTTTAAATATACTTCCCAATTGAAAATTAAATGTACCAGCTTCAAAATTCATAAGAGCTGAGTTTGCAGACTTAATCCAGAAAGGACTAACTAAAGGCCTGGGCATATTGTATTGCTGGTATTTTTTGGATAGGGAATGCCTTTCATTTCAGCTTAATGTCAAACTTGCTTGGATCATTAAAATCTCTTAGTCTGTTTAAAACTCTTGTTTTTTTCTACACTATGAAAAATGGCAGTCCACAAGCACTCAAACTTACAAAATTCTACTAGCAGGTTCCCATAGCCTTCCACCATCCACCTTGTGGCCCATCCACTTAACCAGTTCACTAAGCCTGTTAGGTGAATTTAACAGACATGAAAATCGGCCCAGCCTGTAGCACCTTGCCTGGATTCTCTTTTCAGGCAAACCTGGGGACGTTTTACAATATGCTGTAAGGAACATCAGTGGACCAGGAAGCAGTTGGCTGGTGGACTTGAAACAGACATCTAACTTTTCTAGACCTTGTTTTCCTCCTCTAGGGCACAAGGTTGGTCTAGATTAGCAGTTCCAAATAAGGCATCGAGTGAGGAGTTTATAAAAGCTGCAAGGCCAAGTACACCACAAGCCTCCAAAACTCGCTTCTGCAAGTGGGGACATGAGGCATGTGGATTTGAATAAAACTCCCCCAGGAAGATTCTGATGTTCACCTTCAACTAGGAGTCACTGAACCCTTCCAGATCTAACATGCTAAGACTTCTCAGAACAATATTATTGATCAAATAAAACAATTCTTACTTTGATTCCTAATAGTATCATTTAACAGGCATGACTTTCTTCCTCCAGAGTGGAGAAGCTAACCTTGAAATAGAATTAGGAGCTGGTAGAAACAAGGGCCTCAAAAGAGGGTCACCAGATTTCCTGAGACACTCCACGTAAAGTGCCAAGGACAGTGCCTGATGCACAGGGCTCACACCAGAAGGCAGCTCTCACTGCTGGACGACTGTCCTGAGCTGTGGTTACTTCATCAGCATCAGGCTGGCTCTCCGTCCCCACCAACCCGAGGAGAGCGGGCAGCCTCACTGATCTGCTCTAACAAATACATGGAGATGAAAATGCAAGTGCCTTGGAAGCCACCCTGAACGTTGCCCTTTTGACACAGGATGTACATTTGGCCAGTTTCTACAGGAATCAGGTTCAGAATGCCAATTCCATGTACACAGAACGTTGAGTGCCCCCCTTATAACTGGTTTTTCCATTAACTGTTTCTTAGACTTCACAACTGATTACCTTACTTCAGGCTCTGCCCACCTATTGACCTGTGAGATGCAGCCAGAGGAACCTGGTTTGGAGACAAGGGGCCCACCTTGACTGAGCTAAGAGTAAGTTCAGGCCCAGCACTTACAGACTGTCTGTGCTAAAGGCTCCCACAGATAAGATAGGCATTATAATGCCCGCTCTGCCTTTATTACTGTGTGGTTTGGCGAGATTCAAGCAAGGAGAAAAACAGTACTTTGAAAATGGAGTGTGTGATATTCATCCCAGATCCACTTTAAGAGAGGAAGAAATGTCTCTCAGAAAAAGGACACCTCTTCTGGCTGTCATTTGGCTCATATCTCTTTTCTCTCCTTGTAACCGTATCCCAGCTTGTAAAATATGATGCCCAGGTAGGCAGAGGATTCCGAGGAAGTTCCTGACACGTCCATAGTAAATTCTGCATTTTTCTGGCTCTAAAATACTGCCTGGAAGAAAGGTGCAAATATTTGAAAGAAGCAAAGTGTTCAGAGAGATTCTGACTCAAATCACAGCAGTTCCTCTGGTAAAAGGGCAGTCAATTTTTGCTCCGGTAAAGTGCTCAAGAATGAAACACAAGTAGAAAAGAAACAACTTACCAAAATCATCTATATTCACCTTAGCTCAAGAATCATCGCTAAGTTTTGTTTTGCTTTTTTAATAGCCCGAATCCTTATGGCAAACCAGCACATGCTACTGTTCTTGGGAAGACTTATTCTTGAGGGCAATGATGACTCAGACTTTCCCCGAGAGGTGCTCTGGTGGTAAGAATTCACACCCAGGCCAGTGATGATGTACAAAGAACAGCCCTTAAACTGGCACACACCCCCATCATGGCACAGCAGTGAGCTCTCAGCTTCCCCACAACCGTGTGGCCAGCAGCAAGACATTTCCAGGCCCTTCTCTGTGAAGGACTCACTTTTGCAAGGGGCGGGCTGTAAGACCAGCCCTTGTGTTAATTTGCTAGTGGCTTAGGGGAATCACTTCACAGTTCTAACCTATTTGCCATGCTGTGGGCAGTACACTTCAGCAGACTAGTGAGGGGCAAGGCTTCGGGTCATTCACCAAACTATCTTTTCACTATCCTTAAAATGGCAACAGCCCTGTTGATGGGTTTGACCTTGGAAATGAAGCCACAGTTCACCCATTTCCTCAAAGTTCCAGTTGCCCTTTTAGGGGACTTTGATTTTGGATAAGACTATTGGGAGGGGGTAGGGACTCCCGCCTCAGTGAGAAGACTTTGGTCAGCTGGAGTGAGTAAGTGAAACTGCTCTCCCAACACCCCGTTTCTGCCCTTGCTTGACACCCAGGCCCTCTCCTCAGCCAGCTTGTGGGGCTGGGAACTACATTCCTTTGAAAGAGCTTGGCAATTTGTGCCTGGAATTTGATGCATTAGTTCTAAAATTAAATAAAGATCCCATAGTGTTCTTTAAAGAAATATGGCATGGCTCTATGACAAAACACATTTTTCAAGCTCTGACCTCTGGGCACTTCAACTAGCTTCATATTTCAGGCTGACATCGCTCACAGGCTACGCCCAAGCCTTGCTGTTTATCCGTATACTTTGAACCTCCTGATCAGCTTTTAGCAGAGGGGGTGGGGGGGTCAGGGGAGTAAACAGAGGAGAGCCACTAATTCAAATGCACTTCCCCGCCTGCGTCCCTTGGGGAGAAGCCCTGGCAATTAACTCTAATGAGATTAAAGTAACTTGGAACTCTTCATTTTCTCAGCACTGTAAAAGTAAATCTGTGATAACCAGGGTGTGCATTCCATCAAAGTCAGTCCTGTAGCCTGTGATTTACCGGCCCGCTCCCTCCCACCCCTGGCCGGCTGGAGAGGGGAGGAGCAGGGCTGTCGGAGGCCTACCCGCACTCTGCTCCATGACTTCTTTCTGACACATGTCTTGAACGTTCACTGTGCAGTTCACGATGAACTCGGGGGAGGAGCAGTCGTTGTTCAGCTGGAATTCTTCACACTGGTAACACTGGATCTGCAGCGCAAAGCCTGCGGGACAGACGCAGTCGGGTTCAGATCCAACCCCCACAGGGACCGTACGGAAAGCATGACCCGCTCAAGCCCCTGCACACCGGGCATCTCGACCCCTGGGGTTCTCGGGCTCCGCGCTCTCGGGTCTTTAAGTAAAGCGACGTGGCGGAAACCCGCAGGGGCGGCGCGGACACCCAGGGTCCAGCAGAATGAGGTGTAATTCTGCCCGCTGCCCCCGGACCAACGCTCCAGAAACAAAGAGCACCATAGAAGCGGAAAAGAGAGGGATACAACCCGAGAGCGAAGCTCCAGAGACGTGCAGCAGCTCGTCTTCGCCAAAGGATTCGCCTAATTGTTAAGCGGTTACAAATTACTTAATTACTACTTTAACACCTTTCGCGATTGCATTCCCTGACGCCTTTTTAGTCTTATTTTTGATGTCAGTTTTCCTGCGCTGGGGCTGCTTAGGCTCCCTACGGGACCAGCCGGGACGCCCGGAGGATGTGCCGGCCGCCGACTGCTACTGTGCCCCAAGTCTCCAGCCTGTCCTCGGGACGTTCCTGCAACAGCAGGGGTGGCCGCAGCGTGTGGAAAGGGGCAAGTGTGCACACGCATACACCCGAGCCGCTACACCACAGCCTTTTCTTCCCGGCTTTCAGGGCACCATTTGTCGAGGTTGCCGGTTGCTTACTAGAGAGCAGGACGGAGATGTTTCTGCACCTCTCATCGCTCCAGCCCTGCTGCTCCGCTCGGATCTACTGGCTCTAGTCTATCCCTAACTCCTCCTGCTCCCGGGCGGGTGAGCCCCAGACCGGCGCGTCCGCATCCCAGCCCCACAGCCGCCTGCGCTTGGAGCGCCGCAACCCTGCCTCGCGCGCCCGGAGCCCAGGCTGCCCCACGCGCCGCTCACCTGCCGGCGGCGCCACTAGCAGCGCTTGCCAGAGATGTCTGACAACTTGGCGGGGTTCAGGTGCTCTGGCCCCCTTTCCCTCGCGGAGGCTCGGGCACTGCTCGGGCCCTCCCGCCGCCCCAGGTTCTCGAGACCGTGCCGCCCGAGCACCTGCAGTTGGAGCTGGGGCTCCGCAAACCCGCCGTTCCCGCCTCTCCTCGCGCAGCGCGGGACTCGGATGCTCTCCCATCCACGCCTCTGGGCCCCAGCCGCCGCCGCCACCAAATCCCGCTGGGCCACCCCAGCGCAACGCGCGTCGGGAAGTGGGAGCCCGGGGGCGGAGGGGCCAGCGGGTAGGTCGGGTGCGCGCGCCTGCCCAGGCTGCTAGTCTCTTCGTCTTCTTACCTTGAAGAAAGAACAATCCGCAGAAAGTTGCTGCGACGCCGAGGACCCACATCCTCCCGGAGCCGCGGGGCCGGGCGCGGGCAGGCGCATCAGAGGCGGCGACCGCGGCGGAGGCTGCCCGGGCCGCAGCGGCTGTGGCTGCCGAGGATGCCGGGGCCCGCGCTACGGCCGCCCAGGCCACCGCAGCCCCCGCCCGGAGGAGCCGCAGGTGCCGCCGGCGGCTCCAGCATCGCCCGCGCCCGGGCTCCGGTCTGCGGGGCGCCGCTCCTCTGGCTCGCGCTCCGGGGCAGAGCGCGGCGGCGCCGGAGTTAGCGGCTGAGACTGAAGGAAGTACTGACGCTCCCGAGCACCCAAAAAAGTCTCGCCTCTTCTCCCCACCTCCCACTCCAGGCACCACGTGACGGCTGCCGAGTTGGGGTGGGGGTGGAGGGCGGGGAAGACTGGGACAATCTTTCCCAGTCCCCACCCCTTCCTAGCTCCCTCCTCTCCCGCCTTAGCACATCCCCGGGAATGGGGCGGCAGGGGGAGAGGGAGCGGGGAGTTTTCCGAGATTGGGGAGGCGCAGCAGGTGCCGCCAGGGAGCGGTGGGGGAGGCCTGCTTGCCAGCACAGAGCACGCTCCCCACCTTCCCGGAGCCCGGGCCGGCGGGCGGCCGGAGTCAGATCGCCCAGCCAGGGGGGCTGCGGGCGGGAGCGGGCGCGTTCCCGTGCGCCTGGTTGAGTCGCACACCTGCAGGCTCTCCCGGGTACCCGGTGCAGCCGCGCCTGCTCCTCCTCCAGGAAGCCCCCCTCATTAGTAAGCTTGGCTTCAGCTGCGGCCGGGCGGGCCCTAGACCTGGCTGGCGCGCTGGTCCCGGCAGTCCTTCTTCCTCCGGCCGGCGCGCCCCGCGGGAGGTGTGGTGACAGGGCCCGGGTAGCCCGGTCTAGGAGAGGGTCGCCCCGGGGACAACCGCGCCAGCCTCCAGTAGGAAGCAAAGTCGGGTGAAGAAGGGAGTTGCTCTCTATTATCCCCTGCCTCCGGAAAGCCGGACAGCTTCCTCCTGCTCTCCCCAGAGCCGCGGGTTCCTAGGGCATGTCCTCGCGTCCTCTTCTGCGCGCCGTCCCAGCCCGGGGCCCGGGCGCTGCCCGCCTGGGTCCCCTCCCACCATTTCTCCTCTCCCGGCCGATCGACCCACCTCGAGTTCTCCCGGGGACGCCACTGTGCAGTTCGCCGTCCCCGCGGCCGAGCCTTGCAGCAGGTGGTGCGCGAGCCTGCGGGCGCGTCGCGGGCGCCTTGCCGCCCCCGCCCCCCGCCAGTCTCCCAAGTCCCCTGGGAGCATCCGTCTCTGTGGAAGTAGCTTCATAAGCTTCGCCAGTCCTCACACTGCACCTTGGGCCTTCTCTTGGAGGAAGCTCTCAGGCCGGGACGCTGATTGTTTATTTCCCCCCCTTGCCAGCAGAGCAGGGCTGGAAATGACTTTCTTGTAATTCCTCTGCAAAGATCGTACCACATCTGCCTCAGGCTCCTTTCCCTTTGCTTCTCTCTTCTTTTATATCTAGTCATTAACCTCTCTCGGGGAGACTGAAATGCTTTGACCATTAGTCGCTTGTCTGCAGACTCTGGCCTTATAATTGGCTGAATAACTATCCTGGAGCAAAAGGGCCCGTTTATTGATTCTTTGGGGAATTCATCTTGGAGCACGTGTGTGATTTAAATACCTGGGCCAAAGGGCCCTTGAACGACTTCTTTAAAGTTTTCAAAAGGGTGCGATTGTAATACGACTTTTATTCAGAAATGAATCAAAATAATTAAGTCTGAAAGACAATGACACTTTACATAATTTTCATTTAAGATAAAATTAAAATGTAACAAATTGCACAAATTAACTAAATAACACTGATCATACAATACTCTTAAACAAATATGTACTAAAGTAACCATATAGATCCTAAAAATATTTCTATTATACCTAGTTTACAAGCTCCTGTACAAAAGCACTTATAAATAGTTCACATCTAGAAAAAATACAAATAACCTTTAAAATAGAATTTATCCTTACATATAAACAGACTTTGTAGAAAAAAGGATATTAAAATGTAGGAATTTTTTTAGCACCAACTGTTCCTTTTAAACAGTTCCTTGCAACGTTTAAAAAAGTGAACGTTGCAAACAGGAATTTGCTCTCATTTTTAGATTGCCCGTATTTTAATAAAAAGCAGGAAGATAAAATCAACAATGTTGAGAATCATAGAGCACTGAGTACAAGAGAATGTAGAAAATGCTTGGAGGGAAAACCTGCTATTGAAAATGGAATCAGGTCACTTCTGACCCTTATCCCTTCTGTCACTTACCCCTTCCAACCAGTGTCACACGTCAATACCATTTACCTTTTTCAGTAGGAGCAGAATTACACTTATTACTAGAACTTGAATCTTTCCAGCAACAATTTGGAAATTGTACTAGAATTTAAGTTTATATCCAATTGAAATAGCAAGATAGAGATTACAGTAAGCCATCTGGTTTTTGTCAGGCCCTGGTGTAGCTTTACAGAGTGTACCCACAAACAATCGAAGGACTAGGACACTGAACTGAACACAAACTTTAGTTGGAATTTTTTAAAAATATATTATCAACTTCTAAGATCTAGGACATCGTTTCAAGAGCATGGCACTGATTCAGTTTATTGCTGGCTTTTTTTTTTTTTTGCTACAAATATAATCCCTTTTCCAAAAAATTTACAACTTCTGTACAAGTATTCAAAAAAAAAGTGCAAAATTAAGACTATATTGTCGGTGTGTTTGTTTTCCATTCTCCTGAAGCAGGACAAATGGAGTTGATCTTTCCTGCCCTGTCAAGATAGTAAGCTCCAGGGGGTTGCTTGCTGTGAATCTAACAGTGTAGGCTCTGGTGTTGAAGGAGTTTGTTGTCACTCTGCCTGCTGCCCTGCCACCCCTGTTTCTTAAGTGCTCCATTTCCAGCTCACTAAGGAAACACAAGTCCTTTATACATCATTTGAACCTTGACTTGCACAGGAAGAAAAGCTATCATATAAAGAATCACTCAGAGATTCTAAATTGTCTACCCCAGGCCTATCAGAGCTACTCAAAGATGCCTGTTCATTTCTTTCTTTTTCTTCCTTTTGTTCTTCAACCTTGTTCAGTGAGTTCTTCTCTTTTTCTAATAAAGTCACAGTTTTGCTGTTATAGTTATTGAACGACTCCAGGGATATTTTAGATAATCTATTCTCAGGATCTCCTTTTGTTTCTTCAACTTGTTTCAATTTCTGCAATAAAAAGAGGAAAATATTAGAGACATATTTCATTGAAAAATCAAGTTATTCCACCCAATATTCAATTATTTCCTGTATAAAGTGAAGTTTAAAGGGATAGAGAGAACCTACAAGTCTTTAACAATAATTAAATGTAATAATAAAGGCAATTTTCAGGATAAATCAAGACTCTAATCATTTTACTGAGATAAATAGGTCCCAATTTGCAAACCGGTTAAGTGCCACTTAATTTCATTTTAAATGGATCCATTTGAAATTTGTTCAGGTAAAGTGCCTTATTCTTAAAGTTTCAAGCTCCTCTCTCTTCTTAGTAAGAATTATTAGTTGTCCTGTTTCTAAATATGGGTAGAGATTGAATTTCAGCCAGCATACGGCTATATGAAAAAAAAAAGCATACAGTTCCTCAAATTGCATGAAATTTACACATTAAAATTGTCAGAAGCCTTGTCATGTCTGTATATTGTCCCTTCACAAGTCCTAAGATATTTGAAAGAATATCTTCAGGTCTTTGGTTGTAGATTCTAAAAGGTCCAAGGCCTCAAAAAATAAGTGACAGACCTGCACCTTAGCAACCTCTCCCCCTGAGATTCTAATAATACTGATTCAAACAGGGATATTTATAGGATGCTATCTGTGGTTTCTAGGACTTTATAAAACACTGCAGTCACATGCAATGATTATTGTAGGGAAACCCTGTAAACATGAATATATTCAATTGTTCAAGTAACTCCTAAGGTCTGAGGTAAAAGGAAAGCGAGAAACAGATGCAAAAAGCAGTAAGTGTGGAGAGGTTAAAGCCCATAACCCATTTCTCAGCTTCTTTTCCTCTTTCAGGCAAACGTATCCAAACACAAGGAAGTAGAACCAAGACTTAGACGTGACAATAATAACTACCATTAAGCACCCACCATGTAAAAGATACTGAACATACTTTGTCAATAAGCCTTTTCACAAATCTGCAAGTCACACACCCCCATTTTAAAGACAAGAAAACAAGGCTCAGAGTGACAGTGTTACTTGCCCAAGGTTGCTCAGCAAGTGACACAAAACATGACTAGATTTCCTGTCTGGCTGCCTTCCCTGCCTTAAAGGGGTGCTTATTTCATCATATATCAATCTACTGCAGTATTACTGATGGAGCCAATTTTCAATCTCCAATGGCTACCTTGAAATTAGAGGCAGACTAGGGAATAGATTCCTATTATAGAAAAGTTGCTCCATGATTAGGAAAACACCAGGCAAGAGCCCCTTTATATGTCATGCTAATTTTTAGGCATTTAAAAAAAGACTTATATAGGATAATACTAAAAATACTTGGAAAGAGTGGGATGCACCAAATATGAGTAAAAAGAGGGCATTCAGTGTAATTTCTCTTCACCTGAATATCTTCTCTTTTAGTCTTTATTCAAGAATCACAAGCATTTTCCTTGCGTGTTTCTTGGCAATGTGGATCTCAATTTCCTTCAATAAATACCTATTGGTAAAGCTACCAGGAATCAGGTGGAAGGTTTTGGTGAAAATGATACATGGCTGAATACAACCATGTCCTGTAGGGGGAAGTGGAGGCTGTTGAGGCAGACAGACCTGAGCTTGAATCTTGGCCTTGCCCATTTTGTGGGCCTGTTTTGTGGATGTGTGAGGGCCTGGGAGTATCCCTTCTCAGGTGTAAAGTTGTGATAAGACGTGCCTTTATTTCAGGATTGATGGAAGTATTAGAAATAAAACACCTTCAGACCCTGACACATAGTGGTAGGTGCTCAACAAATGGTACAAATAAGTAACGGTACGTAAGACTCTCATTCTAGGACAGAGGCTCTTACACCGTGCTCTCTAGGCCTGCAGCATTAGCAACTTCACATGGGAGCTTGTTCAAAATGCAGATCTGGAGTCCCACCCAGACTTACCACCTCTGAAAGCCTGAGGCCCAGCAAATATTTTTAACAAGCTCACCAGGTAATTCTGATACATGCTACATTTGAGGACCATGAGTCTAAAAGAACTTGTAATCTTGGAGGGGAGACAGACAGGTGGGTGATAAGTGCAATTCAGTGTTATTAAGGTCAAGAAGAGGAAGGAGTTATTTACTATTACAATATCCACCGTCTATGGGACACAAACAGTGCACCATGTTTTCTAAACATTTCATACTTGGAGGCTCGTTTCTTCAATCAATCTTAAGGCCTAGGTTGGCCAGGGAGGTGATGGAAAGGAAGGTGTTTTGCCTGAGGGTTTCAGTCCCAGGCAAGTTCAGTGTGGATTCAGTGAGATGGAGGAATAACAATGGAACGTTTTTGGGGTGAAAGGGTTTATTACCCAGCTTATTCTCTCAGCAATAGGACAAGCACTAGAATTACTTCTGCATCCAACAGTCTGCAGGTCTGTAATCCATCTCCATCTCTGCCTCTGCCCAGACTGGGCAAAATATGATTCAGTCATTAACAGCTTATTGCCTGTGGGTATGGAAGCAATAGCCTAGCAGCAGGCCAGTTACACCATCAAGTAGTTAAGGGTCAGGTGAGGATTTTGGCCATAGGAACTTCTATTTTCCCCATGAAGGAATTGCCCATTTTAAGAAAAATCACAAGGCCTTCTCAGTCTTCCTTTTATTTTCACAGTTTTGATGAGAGGTGGGTACAGACATTTTTTGACTCTAAGAACATCAGTGCAAGAGTGACAAAAAGGGCCAGGTGGCATTCAGCCTCAGTATTGGGGAACTATAGGGAATGGTGAGGACTGTGGTCAGCACAAGAGCATGTGCCTAGTCCAGAAGCAGGAATAGTTACTTAGATCTAGCTTAGTGCTGTTGTGCAGAAATGTGCACCCAGAGCTTTTGCTTTTAAAGGTTAGGCCATAAATCTGGAATAATATTTGCTGATATTTAAAATTATTATTTTTATTTATTTGCTTAAATTAAGAAAAAACAAAATAATATCCCCCACACCCACGCCACTACGTATGTCAAACCACAATCTTTGTAGAGTCTCAGCTGTTGGCTTGGGTTTTTCCAGCAGTCCTGCCCAAATATTAAGTATGAAAGCACTAAAGTAGCTCATTTTCTTGCTCCATTCAGAAGCATCCAGAACTAGTCTCTGCATTGCCTTGTCACACCTCAAGTATCTTTAAAAATCTGAAGGCACATAACATTTATATTTAAAATACAAGGAGGGATCAAGGCCAAACAGTAATGTGCTAATGGTGTACCTCTCAAATGATAACAAAAATAATGCACAGTACTTTGCAGCAACTGTATAGGAAGGTGCTTTGCAAACTAATCACAGTAATAACAGTTAGCATTTAATTGAATGCCTCTAACGTGCAGACACTCTGCTGAGCACATTGCATGGATTATCTGCTTTCATCCTCGCATCAATTCTATGGGGTAGGTGTCGTTAGTATCTCCATTTACAGGCAATCAAAGCTTGAGGAAGTCAACTAACTTGGTAAGGTCGGATAGCAGTTCACAGTAAAGTCTGGATTTGGACGCAGGCAGCTTGCCTGCAGAGCCCTAACTTTCAACCTCTATCCTGAAAAAGAACTTTACAAATGTATCAGCCTATGTTATCTTTCAGGAGAGCATCTGAAATAAGAATTAAAGAACCATAAAAATAATACTAATGATAATAAACCCAGTAAAGATGAGTATTTGGCAAGGACCGTAGAGGTTCCATAAAACATCTTCATTTCCTTCATACATTGTGCTTCATCACAATTCTGATAAAATTAATATACTACATTTGTCACCTATAGGTGGCAACAGTTGTACAGATCATTTCTTGGTAGGGCTTTTTATTGCATTTGGGAACAAAAGTGGGGCTAAACAGGGCAGGTGAGAATGTATTTTCAAGTTTAAAATTAATAACTTTGCATATTCTTAAAATATTTTCCTATCTTTGGTGTAACCATGGCATTATTAGCAATAATTCAATCAAGGAGATAGTGACATGTTCTCCAGAAATCCCTTGAGAATTACACCCTAATGTAATTCCTTGTAGTCAAATAGTTACTAATCAATCAAACCAATCTGTTATGTGACTAGCTTTGTGTGCATAATCGTGTGGTCTTGATTCTCAGAGGACATTTCACAGAAGGGCTGAATCTTGGAATAATCTTGAATGGAGAATAGAATTAAGACATACAGTAAGTACGAGTGACGCCAGTCTAAGAATTTCCATGTACCGTGGCCCTTTGCATCTGCAGACCATCTGTGGTCTCCTTCAGAGCCCACAGGATGGTCTATATTTTGTCTTTTTAGATTCTGTAATGAACAGAATCACTAAAGACAGAAACACAGATAGAGATGTGCCTCTTCCAAGGGGTTCTAAGAACCCCACGCAGACTCAGGGAAGTATCAGCCCAGTACCTGGATTATAAATAATAAATAGCTCTTATTTCCAAAGAGCTTTCCCATCTATGATCTCACTTGGCTCTTATATCAGCAGGGAAGGTGAAGGAGGTGGGGGTCAGCTGTACTTTACATTGGCTATTTATGGAATTTGTGGTTTACATAAATTCAAATTCAGGTGAAATTAGACCTGGAAATTTGATTTCCTGATTTTCAACACAGAAATGCACACCATTCTCCCCCTCTCCTCTCTGAGTCAACAATAATCCTGGAGTAGAGATCTTGCCTTGACCAATATCATAGGCACTAGAAAGGATAAAATAGCAGGCCAGATGGGCCCATGCCATAAGGAAAAGATGGGAGAATATATAAGGCAATACAGAAAAACTCAAGTAATAAACCAGAAAAAAGTACATGCATGATGATATCAGCTTTCACCTGATACATGTTATTATACATGTGCAGCCAGAAATTCTGCCTATAGCAGGGAAAAAACAAGTAGCAAGTTCATGAAATAGTGCAAGGGATTAGTGCTCTATGATAAAGCCTACTCTTTCATTATTTCAAAGTTTTCGCCTGTTGATTGTATCTTAAAAATATTGGTTGTTATGTCTACTGTAAATGTCAGAAAGAGACTCAAATCTATTTGTGAAGTTCAAAGGCGGCATCATTCCTCAGCTGGGTACTAACATAAAGAGTACTGGAGCTCTTAGCACAAAAAATGTCAACAGTATCTTCATCAGCATAATTTCTTATTTCTCTACTGCTATAGTTGATTCACTGCCAATCCTTTCACGATATGTGGTAGGAAAATAATAGCTACATTTATAGACTTTCTACAATGAATTAGGTTCTGGGTTGAATGCATTGCATCAATTATCTCATTTAATCCTTAGAGCAACCCTAAGAGAGAGCACAATTAACATACCCATTATACACATGGGAAAATACAGAGCTGAGAGGTTTAAGTATTAGGCATATATACATGGCTAATAAGCTAGGGAATCAGAATTTAAGCTAAAGTAGCCAGACAACAGAATTTGGGATTGTGGATAAAGTGAAGGTTCCTGTGACCAGGATTCTCACCCTGGCCCTGGTTGGCTGGCTCACTACACACATGTGGGCAATATGTCATTATTGACTCTATATAAAGAGCCCCGCCCAGTGCTGTGCACAACACAGTGGCATGGATGTAAGGCTTCAGGAGAACAGAGGCTGTGGTGGTGGCAGTGCCGAGGACACAGACTGAGATGGTTGCAGGGATAGAAAGGCCCAGAGGCAGAGACCAGCTTGGTGCACAAAGACTCGCTCTGAGTGGATGAGATTCTAGTGATTGACCTGCCACCGTGGGAATAAAGTTGGGTATAACCCTTTCACCCCAAGAATGTTCTACTGTCATTTCTTTGGTCACACTGAATCCATAGTGAACTTGCCCAGGGCTGAAACCCATTGGCAAGACAGGAATCTTAATCACTATGCACTAGGCCAGATATTTGGAAACCAGTGTCCAATTCCTGGAATTGTGTACTAATCAGCTGTGTGACAACCCCCACCCCCAACATTTGTTTCTTTAAAGTTTTTTTTTAGAATCTTCCTGCTCTATGAAGCTCTGTGATTCTAAAATATTCTTAGTTGGGTGTCTTCTGTGCATCTATCATTGGAATTTGAGGTGGCATAATAAAAAACTCTTCCCTATCTTAGTTCTGAATGAACTAAAGAATAACATAAAAGAAGAAAGGCTGCTGAGAGGCTAAAATACCCAACAGCTTTGCTGTTGAGAAAGCTTATATTGGAGAATGTGGTTTCTATCTGCAAAGAGTGGGCTTCCTAACACTGGTTCTAGAAACTGATGATGAACTTAGTAACAGGGCTGTGGGCAAGTGTCTTCCCATAAAATATACAGGATAAAGGAACAGAACAGAATGTATGCTTCTTACAGCAGCCTGACTCCTGAGAGTCTTCACCTAAGAGACCCTTGCTAACTCCACAAGCCACCCCTCCCTGTCCTGAGAAGTGATGTGGGAGGGGAGTGGGTGATAGGGAGCGCAGAGATGCCAGGAGTGTTATCCTGGAGAGTTCCCTCCACATGGAAACAAACACTGGACCCCCTACCACCACCCAACATTTCTCATTACATACAGATGATATAGATTTTAACTAAGTAGCCATGTATACATTCAGGCCAAGATTCAGGAAACAATTGAAAAAATCAAATTTATAAATGCTTTGCCACTTGGTTGTAATTTTTAAAAAATGCAGGAAAATTCGGAGACTGTGGTGAGCTGGGTTGGGAGGAAAAACCTCTTCATAGATGAAGAAGTGGGAGGTGATTTAGCACACAAGGAAGCAGATAAATCTAATAGAGGAGACAGTCTGGCAAATCTTGGGTGTGGGGGTAAAGTCTAAGGTGTGATTTCCCCATCTCTTTTCTGATGAGCAAATCTTGGGCCCTGGGAAGATGGATTCCGGTTATGTGATTTGCTCTTGTTGTGGGAATGGGGAGGAAATGTTTTAATCCAGGGTCTCTTAGGTGAAGACCTGTGCATGTTGCAAAATCTGCATTAAGTGATATTTGCTGGAGGCAGGCCAACCTCAAGGGGACGATGCGGCTGAAGTCATTCTCTTTTCTCAGAGGCACTAGTTAATCTCTTCTTTAATGCCACCTCTTACTGTATTCCTGGTGGAGCTACTTTCTGAGTGAGACATAAAAATAGATAGATTGACCTTTTGTGAACACTAGAGACTGTTCAGACTTTTCTCAAGAGTTTTGGTGTTAACACTGGTAGTTGGCCGAACTCCAACTTAGGTAATGACCTCCCCCCAGTGCTCAGCTCCCTCTATTACCCTTGCCTGTCTGACAAATTAATGTGACGTATTGGTAACAGAGATCCACTCTCTCCATCCAACCACAAGCCAGGAGGTGTGATTCGGCACTTGGGGGGCACTGCCTGTTTCCTCACTGGGTCCTGGGGAATATTCAGCCATCTCCCCACAAAGTGGTTTCACAAGGTGAAAGAGCAATTTTCAACTGAGATGTGCTGAAATTGTGACTATATTATTAACTATATTGCTGTCCTTTACCAACATCAATGACTTTCAGTGACCTCTGCTGGAACCCCCTGAACCCAGAGGGAAAAAGTGAGCTTACTTTTTGAAAGGAAAAAAAAAAGGAAGCATACAGAAGGTCAGGAGGAAGTTTAGGGTTGCTAGAAACTAACACACCTTGTACAAAGGAAAAGAACTCAGTTGGAGATAAACAATGGCCACAAAGGACATTTAAAGACTAGATCCAAAGGAGAGAAGTAAAGAGAAAACATTATTAAAGAGAGGGCAAATGTTCCAATATATGGAAAATAGGGGCAGATGTGGGGCCAGGTCCCTCAGTGGGAAGTGAAAAAAGGAACACAAAGAAAATCACAAACTTTGCTTATGGCAGAGAAAGCCATCTGGGAAGAGTTCAGGCATGTAATTTTAAGTCTGGATGAATTGTTACATGAATGGGCAAAGGACATGTTTGTGATTTCTGAAAATTCTAACCTTAGTGCCATCACTTGAAATGCCCTTTTTAAACTTGTGTTTTTTTGGAGTTTTGTTTTCTAGGTGGTGGATTGATCCACAAATCTAATTTAAAATGTAGGTTGGTTAACTTACATAATGCATCAGATTTGATCGGTATTGGCCAATTTCTCCAAAAGTAAAATCTGCCCTGCTTTACAGTGACCTCGAATTGGAAGAACAAGCCAGCTAAGTGGTGTCAGCTTGTATAATTAGCTTAACTAAATGGAACATACTTATCTGTGTGGTTAGATTTGAAATAATTCCCTACACTTGCTTAGGTTCTTTGATCTTCCATTTTTAGTCTGTAACATCATTTAGCAAATGTTTTCATGGTTAACTAATTACTATTTACATTTACTTTTGTTAATCTTTCTGGGCCTCCTTATTTCCTAAATTCAACATGCTTAAATTGGAACTTCTTCTCTTTTCTCTAATTCCATATTGTCATTAATAGTAACCAAGTTTTATAATTGATTCTTATTTTAGTTATTCAGAACTGCTGGTTCTGTTTCTACAATTGCTCATCCACAGGGATCTGTCTCTGAATTCCTGGCCTAAATGGCCAAATTATCCTTATGACTCTGAGTTTATACCCATTCTACTATATAAGATCTTTTTGTATCAGTGTGCCACTTCTCAATTAGATTACATACTTCTTGAGGCCATGGACTAGATTTTATTCTTCTTTCTTTTTCAGATTCTGACATGTCTCAGATGTTGATATATATTGCATATCAATAAATGCAGCCACTATTATATCAGTCTTCATTGTATCATTCCTTTGGCGCTCACAGACTTGACTGAGTTTCCTATGTCTGCTTTTCCAGGATGAAGAGATACAGTAAGCTCATTACTTTCAGCTGATCTGTGATAGCATCACTGTTTTGAGTCCCTAGACATACTAGCAGTGGCATGGTCTCTTAGATTCCAGGTTAGCATCAAGAACCAGGGTCACTCTTGGATTTAGGGATGCCTCATTATTGTTTACTTCGGCAAAGGAATTTCCTCTCTCTGGTGAGAGCAGAGACATGTGGACTCATATCCCATAGCCATTGTGGCTCGGCAGTTCTGTTTCAAGCCACCTGACATTTTCCTCTGCACCTCCAGGTAGAGCTGGTCAGCTCTAGGGGTGAGGCAGCAGCTGCTATTGCTTCCTGGAAATCGAGGAGCAATAGCCAGGACAGTAAGCTTTGCAGAGGGCAAAATGATCTGGAAAAGAGCAGGACCATGATAGATGGTATAGACATGGGCTTGACCCTTTTCTTAAATGCTTCCTGCAGGCAGCAAATATTGCCTTGCCTAGTTTAAGCTAGTCTCAGGCAATTTGCTCTAATTCAGATTCCCATCTCAAGTCAGGGGGAAGCTGCACTGGTGATGTGACAGTGTGAACACAACAGTGATGACACCTGGGGGTGGCAACAAGGCTGACTATTCTGATGATAAACCCACGAGCATTATTGTATCAAATGAAGAAATCAAACTTCAGGGAGACTAAATTATAGCTGCCTTAAGACAGAATTCTAGTGCCAGGCAGCCTACAGAGGCTTTTTATTCTCTCTCCACCACCTGTAATATATTCGGTTGGCAAACTGACTCTTGCATTATAAAAGGTATTCCCTTCATGAACCACCCAGGCTGGCTTAATGCCACTTTATGAGGTTTAAGTCAGCCATCCATTACAATAAAAATAAACTTTATTTTTGTCTCACATGCACAGAACAATTTAGTTTTTAAATTAATGTAAAAGTGAAAGGCGCTGAGCTGAGTGAAGTATGTTTTGCCCTGCATAACTGTGTAAACACAACTCAATTGCTATGAAAATTAAATATGGATCAACAAAATCAATAGTTAATTGTGTAACTCAGGGTCCTTCATTTCAGATCTAATCTGTAAAGAAGTTCCGGGGGATGTTTGCTTTTTATTTTCTTAAAATATTATTTAAAACCTTTCTGCCAGGCAAAAGAGTTCACAGGGTCTTTACATTATTTCCGTAAGTTATTTGGCTTGTGAGTAGTCAAGGTCATATTGATTGCTCAGGGTCTCCAGTTTTCATTTTCAAGTTCAGTTTCTTTATCAAGCAAGCAGCCTCATTCTGGGTATCTGGCTTGCACTAATGCCAACCCAATTTGATTACCAAAACAGCCCAACAGAATGGGTGTCTTGGTAGCAGGCATGGATGTGCTAGTTGCACTATCAATTACCCTTTGGTCTATCTCACAATACTGTCCATAGTGTAGGCAGCTCTCCAAACCCCCAATCAGAATATGTTGTGCTGTGAAGATGTACGAAGTCGTGTTACATGGTGAGAGCATGTGGAGTCGAGTGGGGCCTGTATGAATGCATATGATCTCTGCTCTGACATTCTAAAAGGGACCTGGGGAGATAGGGTGGTGCTTTCACAGAACCTGAAAAAACCTCTTCCAGCCTCATTAGCCCAAGTGGATGAGAAGAGAAGGGGACAGGTGGGCCTCCTTTGCAAAGGGAGTAGCATGATAACGTCCAGAAGACCACTGGGGTAAAGGATGGACCGCCTTGACCCTTGTTATATTATAGCAGAGCTAAAAATGTAACGCTTGAACTTCTTTTCCCTTTAAAGTATAGCCTTTCATATAGTAAGTTATGCCTTGTTCTCCCTTACACATTGTTAGAAGCCTTCATTCATTTTAGGGACTGAAGGCAAAATAATTCTTGAAATAATGAATCATTTTTCTTTTGCCAGCTTGTCCAGAAATCTCATGATTATTTTGCTGTTGCAGACAATGACCTTCTCAAAGGAGGCCTATCAGATGCTGAAGATAAATGAGAGGCTTTTTCTCCTGCCTCAAGGAAAACATTGCACAGAGAGAAGATGTTTATGAAAACGTCAATTTGTTCATCCCAGGGTGGGCAGCAGCATGCGCTCCTATGAAACGTAGCAGCACACATGAGTGTATGTGAGACAGTGGCCCCATTCAGCAAGACTCCCTGTCAGTGTCCTTGCGGGGAGACCCACTAATCTCAGAAAGAAATGTTTTGCTGGTAGCAGGCAAGCATACTTAGACCTCTTGACTTGGGAGCAAGTTAACCAAAGCAAAGGAAGGTCTGGTTAATGCCACCTTCCAGTGACCCAGAAAAACAGGGTTCTGATGTACTGGGGCCAGGGCAGTACTTCCTCCAAGCAGCAGATACTCAGGGCATGAAAGACTTTCTTGTGTTCTCCCCAAGGAAGTGAGGTCCTACCAAACTAGGTAGAGAGCTGCAGCAGAAGAGCAACTTGGACATGATTCAAGCACATTGAGGATGCAAGGATTATGGTACCATCTTCTTAGGGTGAGAGTTGTCAGTCCATTCTTTATGGCTCTTGTGCTTAAGTCTGTGGATGGCTGAAGACACAGAGCTTAACTTCGGGGGTAGGTACAAGATCCTTCCCCTAAAGGCCCCTCCAGTCTCCCTAACTGTGTTGAAATTTCTCCCTTTCCCCTTGCATACCTGATGAATGGCCTGGTTCATCTCCCACGGGGCCCCCTGGGAAGGGTCTGACAGAAGCAAAGAGGGATGGCTGGTGTGAACAGGTAGTGGGGACTGTAGTGAATGCAAACACACCTGCCCCATTTAGAGGGGCAGCTACTCCTAATTAACAAACATCTAGGTAGCACTTGTTACTGCCCTAATGACTGGAAAGAAGAACTCTGTAGGGCTACCATTAAACCATTTAATATGTGAGAAAAGGGAGGCATGAGGAGCTGAGTGTCTGGCCCAAGGCCCACAGCTGTGAGGCATCGGGCAGAGCCAATATTCAAATCCAGGAGTCCAGGAACAGAGTTCCTGCTCTGAATCACTATTCCTGCTGCCTGAGTGCCAGCTGAGTTTTATCCTGTGAAGCAGTGGGCTTGTGTTGCCAGAACTTTCGATTTTTCAAGAGAAATGGAAATCTGAAATTCATATATGAAATCTCCCAATGTTTACTTAAAACAAATGTGTGAGCCAAACAAAACCTGCTTGTAATTAATTGGTGACTCCTCCATATTACAGCCAATCAAAACCTAGTGATATTCAAGCAGGGAGCTGTCTGAAGCTACCGTCAAAATGACAACAATTAGACATATGATCCACCCTGGGCAAGTGCATTTTAAACAGACATTAAATATCCTCATAATGCTTCTAAATTCCTTGCTTCTTCCCTCCAAAAAAGATAAACCCAGAAAATCAAAAACATCTGAAAACTTCAAAAGCTACACTTTAAGCATTAGAACTAGCAGGTGACAGAACTTTCTGGTGTTTATAAACTCATATCCAACACATGAGATCCTGCCTGGTCTGTCACCACGTAAACAAGGTAGGTGATCGGAGGATGCTTGTATTCTTAATTTCACATGTATTTTCTATTATTTACTTGTCTGGAATGGGTGGGGGTCAGGGGGCATATCTATTGCTCTTTGACCTACTAAAGCAAAACCTAAACTTCGGGATAGTTTTTCAGAAGAGGGGTGCAAGGTACCAGAGATGATTTTAAATGGGGCCTTTCTTCAGTAAGAGCTTGTGGCTTATTTACATGTAACATAAGGAATAATCAAAGCAGTTTCACGGTGAAGATGCAATGAATTTCTGCAGACTGGCATTGCCCTGTCACTGTTGAGCATACCATTTCTTTCCACAGTTTTTTAATGCATTCGGTTCAGGTTGATATCTAGGAATATGGCAGGTCCAGTAGTTGGTTTTTTTCTGTGTCAAAATGAAAAGCCAGTCGTGGAATGGAAAGATATTTAAAAAAATATAGGATTCTCAATGGAAAGGGGAAGGAGAAGGGAGAGGAGAGAAAGAAAGTTCTCTCTTCCCAGGCAAGCTCAGCAATCAATGGGCTCAACTAAGCAGTCCCTGGTGGCAATGTAGGGACAAGGGTAAAAAAGCAATCTCAAAACTAATCAGGATACAGATGATCCAGGGCTTTAGAGATAAAATTGAAACCACTCAGCAACACCTTGAAAAAAAGCAAGCATGCAGATAGGCATCAGGCACATTATTTAGCCAGGCAGCTGGGGATGGCAGCAGGCTGGATTCCGAGCCCAGGAGGGCAGTCAGTGTCCCATGCTCCAGCTCACCAAGCGGCCTCTCTCTAGAATGAGCTCCCGACCTTTCAGGCTGGTGGTACCCACTCACATCTGGAGACTCGGGTGGAGGAAAATACCTGTGAACCCTTCCTGCCCAGGAGCCTTGGCAGCTGCCCTTTCAGGCCCCCTTTGTCCCATGCAGATGTTCTCATGGTGCTATGGAGCCTTTGCTGTGTGTGTTGGCTGCCAAGGCTCAGTCTCCCATGTAGGCACTGTGACCCCACTTATCTTTACAGTTGTTGTGCCCAGAACATGCCTGACACATAGGGGTCTGTGAATGTTTCTGGAATAAAGGGAGGGTGCTAATTGTATCTATGTATGGTCATCTTTTCTTTTCCTGTAGTTTTTCCTTATTTATCACCCAACACCCTTTATTGTCATCTTTGAAAGTGATTGATTTCCAAGGACAAGATGCTGTTCTGTTTGGTGGGGAACATTTCTTTTTTTCTGAGGGGTGCTTGATGGTCTAATCACCCAGAATACTCTTAAGTTTCCTTTATTTAGAAAGTGGAGATAGTAACTTCCACCGTAAGTACACATGAATATAGATTTTGATTTTCAAAAGAATTTGATTAACATACCACTTTCAGAGAACATACCTATTGACATAAGCCAAGCATCTTGAAATAATCAGCTCAACTAAAGACTGCAAGGTTACAGATGAAAGCACATGGAATAAGTAGGGGTTATGGCATTTAGCAATGGGAACACTATGCACTATGTCAGTGAAGCTTTTTAAACATCCATGTAGTTCTATGTGATGGAAAAAAAATCCTCACTGTGCATAAAATAAAATGGGGAATTGCCTAGAATGAAGGTTCAAAAGTACAGGGGTGGCCTTAAGGAATACTGTATAGTCTTAACAATACGAGGCTTTTGAGAGGTTTGGCCTGGGCTGCGTCCTTGGGTACACAGAGGAGAAATGCAATGTGGCAGAAGCCAAATGATGTAACAGAGCAATTTCCCACACATCAGAAGTGGCACCAGCTACGGTAGTGAGGGTGGAAGTGGGCGGTTGGCGAGGGAGGGAGCGTGTGTGATTATCTTTTCTTCAGCTGTGGAAAGCCAGAGTTTCAGTTAAATGTGAGTGCGCAGGTGTTTCTCTTGCTGCGTTCAGTGTATGTAGTTTCTCTGCCATATCTACAGTTCTCTTCAGTGACGGGAAATACTACTTTTCCTTAAATCAGTGGTGGAGAACTCACTGGCAAGCTGCCTCTTAAATACTCCTGTTGGGTGATATCAAAGGATGATTTTAAATCATGAAACAAAGACCCATCCTCACTGGAAAATGAGTTGGCAAAACATATTTAAATCCAGGCTTACCTAGCATGGACACCTACACACACACACATACACCCTCTTATGCTTTTAGGGGATGGCTACATTTTAAGAAAAGAGATTCATTTTAAGCAAGGAGAAGAGAAAATAATCACCCCTCCCAAAAATGTTCCAATGCATTTGGGTCTCTTGGTGAGGGTCCATAAAGATCTCTCGCTGGGCTGGTGAGGAGAGAGCCGCGCTGAAGTAGCTGCACTTCGTGAGGCCTGAATGTGATTAGGGATCAGGGCTGGGTGCATCAGCCGCTGGGGAACAGTAGGGCTCCTCGCGGCAATTCCGACGTATCTCAAAACACCATTGGCTCCCATCCCATACGGTGATGGGACAGTAACTTAAAGTCTAATTAATCTGTGAATGAGTTATGGCCTAAAAAATATACTGTTTTATAATCAATTTTAAGTGAGTCCCTAACAAAAGATAAGATGAAGAAAAAGCTGGGGTTGGTACATTCTCTTTGCTATGACTGATGATTGTAAGGGGGATAATTTTACAATCTATCACATTTTTGTCATTTCAAAAATCATGCCTCCCAATGTATGCTGTAAATTAATTAAAAAATTTACATATTCATTAAAAATCATATTGAAAACAGCAGGAAGTGAGTCCCAGCTGAATAATAAAGTAACTTGCTATTCCACTGGAGATATAAAACAAAATAAAAAAATTAAATGATTTTTATTTTGAGGTAATAATTACATAAATTGCTCTCTGAATTAGTTAAACCAAGATTTTATATTCACTGGAGGCATCCAAAGAGTATTAAAGATAATCCCCCAAATTCTCATTTTTGGCAGGGAGGATGAAACAAGTCTTATAACATGTAAAAGCCACAGGAGAACAATCAGGGACGTGAAGACCATGGCCCTCAGCCTACTAGGTGTGCATGTGGGAAGACGGCTACAAAGGTACAGACTAGAAAACCTATGGCCTGGCCCTCAGTTGGACAAACACTGACTTTATTTTAAAAACCTCTTTCCAAAGAGATCCTTGACTTTGCAAAGCCTATTTGGCTGAACCTCCCATCCCAAATGGAGGGCTTGCCCCAGTTACAGAACAACTCAGATGTCTGCACTGGCCTTGCCCGCTGTGGGCTGACTTGGGAAATCACTGGGAGGGCATGGGTTGCAATTAAACGGGGAAGCCACACTACGTCTAAGTGAACATGACCATTCACTCTAGACAAGCCTCATGATAGGTCGTCAACTCAAAGATCCAGCGCCATGACAGAACTGCCTGGATCCATTTACAGAAAGATGGGAAGGTCAAAGGGGGCGTGTGGGCCACCAGCACACATGCTGGGATAGTGGGCCATCCCCAGCAGCATGGACACAATATGCTCTCTTCAAATCCTGAGAGGGCAGGGGTACTGAGAGTACTGTTTCCCATGAACGTAGCTTAACCATGGCTCTTCCTTTCCACAGGTGATTCAGGATAGTCTGTTACCATTTTCCTGAAGAAAACAAGAGATCCCTTCATGGAAAACTGTGGGGGAGGGGCTTGGCCCCCACTGCCTGACTGTAGAATTCATCCTTCAGTGCAGATGTGGCTTTTGCTTCCTCCATGCCCGCAGCAGCACTGTCTACCAGTCTCTGTGATCCATCTCTCCTGCACGTGCATAGAGCTTTAGAACCCTTTTTAATTTAGGCCACCTCTGCCCACTGATGGTCCATATCATGAGATGAAGGCAATCTGGCATCCCTGCTTAGCGTGTGTGCATATACACAAGCACACCAAGTGTACACTAAGGGTATATATATATATATCAGAGTATCTGTGTTATTATCTCTTGTATATGTGGCTAATATGAGACATGCATGTTGATGTCTTAGTATATGGAAACTTGATCTCTGACTCCTCTCTCTCATTCCCCACATCCATCAGTCTTCTGAAAAATTGCCTGTTTGTTCTCAGATGCATTCCTCTCCTTTGCCCTGCTTTGTTCTGTATCATAGGAAACTATGTTTCCCAGCCTCCTGCTTTCTTTGACTTCTGGGGAGAAGCCAGGGGAAGGCAATGGCAGAAACCTGGACAGTAAGAGAGTGGCGAAAAAAGGCATTTCCTCCCTTCCCTGTGACCTGTGATGTTCCTGGTAACAGCTGCTGCTTCCCCAGGGCTCTCTCTCCTGCCAGAGCGCCTCTGCCACAGGGCTCTAACTCTCACAGGATGGCCAGCTTCTGGGCTTTAATGTCACCTTCTGCTAGTATCCCTCCATCACTAGGGAATGATTGTTGCTTCCAGCTTCTGCTAATCTCTGGATTGCCTGATTATCCCCTGTTTAGTTTCTCAGTTATTCCATTATCTAAATGATTCCTGTATTAAATTCTTTCCACACAAAGACCTAGAATGGCTCCTGTTTCATGCTAGACCCTGATTAGTAAATCTCCTACTTCTGATTGCTCCACTTTTTAAAACACACCCTAAATCCAGTTATTCCCCACCATTTGTTTTCTGCTACTATATTAGGCCAGGATACCATCATGTTTTGCCTGGATGACCACATGGTTTCCTAAGCTGTCTTGGCACTTCTGTTCCTGCCTCTCAAAGCCGATTCTCTATATAGCAGCCACAGCAGTCAGTCCTTCAAAGCTGAAAATCCCGTCACATCACTCCCCTGTTCAAAGCCCTCCAGTGGTTTCCTGTTGCTGAGAATGAAACCTAAAGCTCCTGCTACAGCCTTTCCTATTGGCTTATTTTCTCTTCCCTACTAAGATACAAATTCCAAAAGACAGGGAGTTTGTCTTTTTTTCTTTTTAACTTTATCTTCAGTGCTGAGATGTTACCTGTTAAATAGTATGAACTCTATAAATATTCTTGCATCCATGAATAAAAAGTGATGAACCTACATCATACTGTGGACAACAAGGGACACAAAGAAATAATTGGTTTGTATTATTGAGAATAAGAACAAACATATAAATACTTTTTTGATTAAATGAAAATACATGTTCAAAATGGAAGCCCAGTGCAAACCAGGGTATTTCTTGGTAGCTGTGACAGAAGCTAAATTAAAGAGTTGACTGTGATGGGGGGAAAGACCTCATGGTTTCATTCTGCACCCTTGTCACGTCCTCCCACCCTCCTTCTCAGGCACCTGTGTTTAGAGCACTTGCAAGTGGTGTGGAAATACTTAGAAATTAACATGTGTCAAAAGGAACCAGAGAGTGTGTGGATAAAGTCCTTTGATTTGCTTGTTTTAATTGTATAAAGTGGAAAATATGTCTGAGGTATCTAGAGTTACTGGCCAGCAGCCACTTCTGGCAGGAATCAGAGCTGGGAATGACCTCTTGTTTAAGGGATACAATATCAACAGATTAGATTCTAAGAACTCGGGAGGTCAATGCTGATTGATTTCTTCCTACTGAAGTCAAAAGTCTTATTAATTCCTCTACCCAGCATCTTCTGCTCTGTGACTTAAGCATTCTTATGGGTTGAAGTGTGTTCCCTAAAATACATGTTGAAATCCTAGCCCCTGGTACCTGTGAAAGTGACTTTATTTGGAAATCTGGTCTTTGCAGATGTAATTAAGATGTAAGTGAAGGTGGGTCATACTGGAATTCGGTGGGTCCTCATCAAACATGACTGATGCTCTTATAAGAAGAGGAGAAGAGGTACGGAGACAGACATGCACAATGGGAAGGAGATGAGAAGACACAGGGAGACACACACACACAGAGTTGAATGCTATGTGAAGACAAACATACAGAGGGCACGCAGCCATGTGATCACAAGACAGACTAGTGCTGTGTAGCAGTAAGACATGCAGCCCTAAGGATTGTCAGCTTCCTCCAGCAGCTGGGAGGGTACCTGTGCCCCCACTGACACCCTGGTTTCAGATTCCAGCTTCCAGAACTGTGGAAGAACACATCACTTGTTTTAAGATCATTATACTGTGGCAGCCCTGGGGACAAATACACATACCCACTAGGATATGCATCAGCATTAACAGGGGTCACTTTAAGACAATAAAATTTCAGGTTTTACAAATATGTATTTATGAAGTTTTTCTAACTGATGAGGAGAAAGCAAGCAAGCTGATTTCTGGTTGTGTTTTCTTTATTGGAATTAAAATGGGGATGCTTAAGATAAAAAAACACTTTTGTTTAATGCTGTGCCACATGCAATTATGAAATCATGGTTACATTAATTCTCCAAAATATTAAAAGATATTTCATTTGAAAAGGAAAGAAAATAATCAGAAAGGAAGCGAGGTATATGCTGGTATCAGGAAACCGTGGAATGCCTGTTTTGTGGAAGTCGCGTTGGGTGCACATTAGTTTGCTGGCTGTGCTAGTCTGTCAGCTATACTGCTCACCTTGTTGGCTCACTCCACGAGGGGTGGAAAATTGTAATCAAAATTTCCTTGCAGATGTGTACTTGGTCTAAGACTCTTTTTTAAAAAGTTGTAGTCCTAAGGTTTTCCTTTCTTTAGAAATAAATTCAAATTCCATTCCCTTTTAAAATTTGAAAATGCTGGATTTAGGCTCAGGATTCTCCTTCCAGCTAGAACTTCTACCCACAATATGGGAGGGGAAATCACCTGGCAGGCTGTGACTATAAATAGCTCAGCTTCCTTCACTTGCTTAGGGATAATGACCAAATAAGGGAGCTACAGTCGAAGTTAAACGTGTGCCAACAGGGGGACCATCTGGCATAATGAACAGAGTTAAGACCAACTCATTTGAAAATTTCTTCTAAAATCAAGTACAATATGAACTGGCTCTTTACGGAGTCCCTGTTGTGTCATGAAAGTTGGGTTGGTCCAGTAAGTTGAGTCAAGGTGCCATCCGCCCATCTGCAGGATGGTCCTCAGTAAAATCGTGGGCCTGTGCTGGTCACATGTGTGCAGGTGATGATGGAAGGAGTCTCTTTGTGGGAAGGAACAGGCCATTTCTTATTTTGTTGGTAAGGAGCAAGATGCTGCAGGATGAACAGCACCTCTGACTTGGAGAGTCTGTTGAGAGTGACCCCTGGCTGGGTGGTGGGAGAAGCGATCTGAGAGGATGGAAATGTCAGCGCCAACAGTGTGTTTATGGGAGGAGGGCCCTCTTGATCCTGGAGCTCCCTTTTATCCTTTCCTTGATTCCTGGCCATGGCTCCCACCTAGTGCCCCATAATCCCTAAATAAATGAGCTCATGACAAAGTCTCAGAGGAAGGGCCCTTACCAAGAGGAAACGTGCCAGTTTCAATTCCAATGGTTTCTTACAACGACCTTTGGTGTATAAGGTAGGAATGAACTGCCAAAAAGGAAGCCAGAGAAATTTAGGGTCTTATAAAATAGTGCCTGTATATGAAGCAGGATACAAGGGTAATTTTTGCCACTCCCGCTATTCCCAGTTTGGCCCGGCCACCATCATGTGCTTTGCATTTCCCCCGTTTGACTCTTAATATTTTACGCACTATCCAATATTACCCCTTCCTTGATCATCTATTATTTTTCATTTCTTTCAACTTTAAAAACCTTTAAAAGAATCTAATTTCAGAGATGGATACCCTTCTTCCTGGTCTTGTTGAATTTCTTTTTCTACTGAAGACTAAATGTGTTTCCAAATACCAACTACACTAGCAGTTAACTTTCATGGGACTATTTCGGCTTCACCCAACCCAAAGCTAATAAATCCTGTTTGTTTTAAAAATTCAATACTCAGTGAAATCAGTTTACAATAAATGTGTTGGTGCATACATTTATTCTAAAGTAGCAAATGTTTATTTACATGGACAGAGTCTGAACAAACCATTGCATTGGCTTTGTATATAAGACTGAGGCCATCATGACCCCACAGAAGAGCAGATTTCATGGCTTCTATTTTCAGTATTAAGTAGATTTCTGTTGGTTAATCCATTCTATGGAGTCTAGTTCTCCTTATGACCATTACAAAAGGCTTGCCAGCATTGAGATGGCTAACTTTTTGTGTGAAGTTAATGCTCTTTTCATCAAAAGCTAATTGGCCCATGGAGAGAGAATGATTATATTGTCACTAATTAAAAACTTCTTGTGTTTATACTTCAAGGCAGAGGCTGCATATATATCATCTCCTCTAACTTCCCACAACTTTATGAAGGTGGATTTTCTTATGCCCTTTACAGAGGAGAGAAACCTGAGGTCAGCAAAGTTAGGGAGTTTAACCAAAGTAGGGACAGAAAGGGCTTTCTAACCAGAGCTCATAGTCTCTTCCTTGGAATTATTATTAGGAAGCTCTTAATCATCTATACTCACTGGCCATGAGTGAAGACAGATTTTTAAAACACTCAGATTGAAGGAGAGAAAAATCAAAATGGAAAAATTCTCTGAGGTTCACCGTTGGCAACTCTTTAACTGATCACATTAACCATCCATAAGTGAGGACACACTAAAGTAATCAAAAGAGAACAAGATAAGCTGCATCTCATGGTGGTTGATGGTCTCATATACCCTAGCTTCGAATGACACTCTCTTAAAGAGCAGTCAGCCCAGAGGAGTGGGTCCTTGGGGTTGCCCATCAGGATGTGTTCTGAGGACGCATGCAGGTCAGGTTAGACCAAGCATGGTGATAAATGCTGCTTAAGTGTACATTGTACTTCGGATATTTTGTTCGTTTAAATTGCAGAGTTGTAGCTTACAAATTGTCCAAACCATCTTTGTCATTCTTTGTTTTTAGGAGTGATGAACCCTCTGAGAGATGTCATATTAGATCATATTTCCTGTTGTGAAAACTTACAGGTTTCTCAAGAAATGAAAGTAATTCTGGGAACACCAACAAAGTAGAAAGAAAAATGGCATCATTGTTTTCTGTTGGGCATTTGTGACCTTTCTAGAGGCTTCCATAGGTCTGCTTAAGGTACCATCTTTTTCCATATCCTGAAGGAAGCTAAGTGTATATATGATGACATTTTTTATTTTGATATAGTTTGATCTATACTCCAGACTAGAAAACTGGGAAATAACTTTTCATTTAAATAAAAGTTGAAACCCTTTGGGAAAGTAAAAGAATTCAAGAAATATAGAGAAATGACTGTTTCCAAGCCAACAGGAGAAAAGGAGAGTCATTTTGGTTTTCAAATTAGTTGTTCAGGGAAAACGTTTTTCTTCCCATCAAACTTTCACTTTTCCTTCTCTAAAATAGATTAATCATAGCTGTGTAGGTTTAGTTTTCTGCCTGCTTGTTAAAATGTGGAAAATATGAACAGGGGCTTCAACCTTTCATGAGTAAATTGTCATTTTGTGCCTTTTATTAGCCTGTATTTCAAACATCGCATTGTGAGTGTTCACTGCTTATTTCTGAGGCTTTCACTGGTGAGGATATGCTAATGGGTATTGCAGACCACATCTTTATGAACTGACAGCGCAATTCCAGGGGACAAAATAGCTTCCAACCATAATTCACTAGCCTGGATGTATTTTGTCAGCCAATGTGATAGGTTTTTGCAGTTCACACATTTTAGGACCTAATCATACACAGACATTTGCTTGTTTTTTCTGCTTTAAAAAGATAAAATTTGTTCTTTCTTATTTATCCTTTTACAGTTTATACTTATCTTTTTAAAAATAAAAATAGCACCATTGTTAAATTACACTGTTTTCAAAATAACCTTTTAGAGCACAAGAGGTGGATATATTTGGCAGACTTTGGTAGGAGTACGGACTGTCTGACTTCGGACAAGTCACTGAACAATTCTAAGGCTCGGTTTTATCATATTTAGGAGGGGAAATAATACAGAATAGCTGGAAAGCAGTATTCCTCAGCATGTGACCCCAGACCAGCAGCTTCAGCAGCACCTAGGAACTAGTTAGAAATGCAAGTTCTCAGGCCCCACTCCAGACATTCAAAACCAAAAACTTTGGGGATGGGGCCCAGCAACCTGTACTAACAAGTCTCCATGTACTTCCAATGCCCATCCAAATTTGAGAGTCACTGCCATTAAGGTCAACCATAACACACAGAGAGGGCTTGTCCACCACATTGCAGAAGCTCAAGAATTGGCACCTATTCTCCTTCTGTTATTATTCCTAGAAGAAAGTCAAGCACAGAGCCAGGTGGTGACAAAGTTAGGAACAGCACCCAGAACTTCTCACTCAGGAAGACGCAAGTGCAGCCCACTTCCCCCGTCTTTGTAAGATGCACATGTGTGTACACATCTGGGTCAGGAGTGCGGAAAGTGTGGTGAAGATCCTGGCTCTTCTGAGCATGGCATAGTCACTCTGACCTGTCTTCCTGCTGGGAGTAGGAGAAGAATAAGAAACAGGCTTTCACCCGATGAGAACTATTTTAGAAATTCCTAAATCACAAGTTACGATCTGCTTAGAATTACAGAGTTTTAGAAGTACAGGTAGATTTAGAGATGATCCATTATGGTTTTCCAAACCGTGCTTTTCAGAGAGTAGTGGGTCTCTTCTCTGGATACATGTTAGAATCTCCAGGGGGATTTTAAGAAAGTTCAGGTTGGGAACCCCCAACCTAGAGGTTCTGATTTAATTGGCCTAGAATTTAGGTAGTTAGAAGCTCCTTAGGTAGGGTTGCCAGATGAAACACAGGACTCCCAGTCAACTTGGACACCTTGATAAATACTGAAAAATTATTTCATTGTTTATACAAAATGCTACTTTAACTGGGTTTCCTGTATTTTTGATAAATACGACAATCCTATTGGAGGATTCAAAGCTGGCTAGGGCTGTGAAACGCTCTTGCAGGGTTTCTACTAAACATCGCTAGAGTGATCTGGAGGTGAGGGAGCAGGGTGCCGTCTATGCCCATCACTCCTGCCTTTTTTTAAACACACTTTTACATTACACACATTTGGTACATGTCAACATTTACATTACAAAACATTTACATTTTTGACTATTTTATATATTGGCTCTCTCTGTAATATTTTGCTTGAAAGAAAAAGTTTTGTTATGACTAAAAAAGATTTGTAAACCTCTGAACTAATCCAATGTCTTCTTCTAGATGAGAAAACTTAAGACCTGGAGAAGGTGGCTCTTAGCTAAACTCTCAAAGCTAACCAATTGCAAAACCAAAGTGTTCCATTAGTTGCTGCTGCAAGGACCCTTCCTTTTGCTAGCTCTCCCTCAGGAACAGGAGGTGCTGTGACCCTACATCTAAAAGTGATGGACATCCACTTAGCAAGTCCAAAAGGTCATGCTAGCCACTGTACTGGTGCTGGGCACAGGCAGTAAGATGCAGTTTCATTTCTCAAGGAGCTGATACGGGGAGGAAAACACTATTGCTGTCTCTAGAAAATAAATGCCACTTACTTCTATGGCTTGTTCCCTCTATAATTTGACTATTCAAAGCACCATTCTTTGATCCTAAAGATAAAAACAGTGAGGTTAGAGGACAGGACTGGGTTTCCCAGAGGCAAATGGAGGGAACCCAGAATCTAAACTGAATTGTCACCTGAAAGTTAAAGGGGTGAAGAATATATGATGACAAATGACATATGGATGATTGTATTGTGCTGTGGTGTGATTCACAATGGCTAGATCTGTCAGACTTATTGATAAATGGCCTTGAATGTTCTCCAATTAAATGAAGTGAATAGAATGTAACAGTTGCAGGGAATAAAGAATGTGTCCTTCCATTTTGGGAAATAAATTGACTCCCATCCAGACGCGGATGGTGATCATTAACAGTGTTTCTGTGTTATAGGAAAAAATAAAATACAAATAGGCATTGGATGGAGTGGAGTTAACGCATCCTCAAAGGACTTCCCAGTGGGTGTCAATTTGGCAGGATTTGTGATGGGCAATGCGGAATGACAGCTGCTTATTGGTGCCACTCTTGGATGCTAAGGGCCCGGAAGATGAAAGTAATTCCAGCTTCTTCTTCCCACTTCCAAGCAAGAGGAAGACATTTTAGTGATCAGTTGGCCTTGGGGAAAGAGGTGGGAGAAGCAAGACTAACAAGCAGTAAACAGGTCAGCCTCGAGCGGCAAGGGAGCTCCTGAGATTCAATTATCTTCCCAGAGGAGTTTGGACCCTGAATCCACACAGTGCCCCAGGCTCACACAATGTGAGGGAAACTGCAGTCTGTTCGCACCCCTTACAGAACACTCATGACTTCTAGGCCCTGATATTTTTTATCGTTGTCCTATCTCTTTCCTACCACCTTCACTCAACCACATTGTCGCCTCCATGTCCTTGACTTCATCCTGGAGGTTACTTTCAGCTGTGACACCCAAGCCTCCCGCAGCTTCCTCCCGGGGTCACTGGGTGTAAGAACCTCAGGGTAGGAATCACTGCCTTACAGAGTGATTTCTAGGATTTATAATCTCAGCCTGTTACCATCTGAAGATGAAAGTTATTTATTGTCTGATTTTTCACAAAGTTGTGAAAAAATTTTAAATAATTGACATACTTGTGTACATCCAAATGAACACTGTTCTTTTCAATGTAGTAACCTTGGAATATATATATGAGTTTATTCTAATAATTTATTTTTGGATTTTTTCTTTTGAAGTTGCCTTCAGAATCAGTTTACCAGGCTCATTACTTCATAGTCATATATTTTGACCAAAAAGTGGTGTTATTGCCTGGAGTCAGCAAATTTGCTTCTGAATGACACTGGGCTGACTTCAAAAGTCAGACTCACTCCCAGTGAATGAAGATATGCAACCCATAAGGGAACACAGACACCATGCTGAAAAATGGGCTCGGTTTTCCTCCTCAGTCACCTGTAATGGACAGACAGGAATGACTGAATGATGGAGTCACTCATTCATTCAGTCATTCAATAAACATTTCTTAAGCACTTATTTTGGGTAAGCACTGTGATAGGTTTTAGGGATACCAAGATAAAATGTGAGGAAACAAGTTATATGATTAAGATCTTTTCCAGTTAAAAAAATGCTCAATTTGTATCTATTTTAAAAGTTCACAGTTTTTAAATCTCCTAAGTATTTTGAGCAGATTCAGCACAATTGACATAAATGTATAATTCCCTGGCACTTGTTTGGGTGTCTAAATTCTGATGTGCTAGTTGAAAAATACAATGATTATTATTTAAAATCATTCCTTATTCATATATAGTCACAACTGTGACAAAGACAGCTGTTCCCCACTATCTAACATGCTATTCTTCCTTTTAATATTTGAACTCCTGGTTTAACTGGGGTCCTGTTTTCCCAGCTACAGACCACAATTCACATGTGTCCTTGGATTTGGTGTGACACTATGACTAAGTTCTGACTAATGGGACCTGAGTGAAGTGAGGTGTGTATCTTCCAAGTCATACCTATAAAAGAGAGAGCTCTGTCCTCCAATTCCTTTTGCTCCATTCCTGGGAGCTGGGATATGGGTGAGGTGCTCGTGAGTCGGCTTTGGCTATGAGGATGAGGATAACGCCCCAGCAGGTGGTGAAGCAGCAAAAGGAATACAAATGTCTGGCTGACCTCATGAAACGGGGCCTGGCAGGAATCACCCTCCTACCTGTGAGCTGTGACTGAGGGAAAGAAACTTCTATCTTAACTGAATTATTGTCTTAGGGTCTAACCTAAGGCTAGTCTATAGCCTTAAGATATATCAGGGCAGAGATATTTCAAGTAAACTGTCTTTTCCCTCTTTGAGCACTCCGAAGAATGTAAATCTTTTCATTCACCTCTTCTTGTACTTGGTCATCCAGATAGAACCCATGCCTGCCTTTTCCAAGAACTTCTCCACCATGAGTGATAAGACTATTCCAACTTTGGTTTCTACGTCTCCTTTAGGAGCTCAGAATGATTCCAGCAAGACTACACTTCTGCTTACCTCCATGACACCACTGTCAGGAAAGAGATGGGGGGCTTAGTGAGAAAGCACTTCAGCTAAGATGACCCTACCCTTGAATTCCATATCATCACTGGCAAAATTGAAGAGGGGCCCCCCAAATCTTCATGATCCTGGAAAGACTCCCCCAACCCATCCTCCTGACTACCTTCTAATATTCACAGTCTTGCCACTATTATTTTCCTTAAGATCTCATGATTAATTTTGTTAATGCCCAGATCTGTGTTTCTATCAGTGACAATAAAGTTAGGATTCTAGAGTCATTCATCATTCCCTGGAAATGCTGAAGGACTCTCACCTTATTTGGGTCTGTATAACCCCCCTTTGGATTCCATTTCTGACCCCTCCCCTACCCCTGTGCTCTTGAAACTAACGGTCCATTCATAGAAAAATTTCCTAGATATCCTCATCCTCTTCCCGGAACATGCGCTTCACCCTCTAGTTTTAAGTGGAATCTGACTCTCCTCTGGGGAGATGGCTCCTCTTGGAGCCCTCTCGAGCGATGGCTGCTCTCTCCCCTACAATGTTCCACCAGTGAGCCTGGAGGTGGAGTAGGTATCCTCCTTTCCCTCCTTGCTGAATCCCTCCCAGGATTGAATTTTATGTCATCTGACTGCCATACACCGCCTGTTCTGGGTAAAATCATCTCTGCATCTCATGGCCTTTTTCTCTAATTCCTCAAAGATTTTACTATCACATTCTCCAATACAGCCCTCCTCATGAATCTTAATGATTTCCACACCATGCAGGTGACCCTCTGACCACCTGGCAGTGACCGCTCTTGTACGGATCTTGTACTTCGCCCACTCCCACCCCCAACAACTCCTCCAGAAGCTCAATTTCAAATTCCCTCTCTCCCAGTTTCCTGGTGTCCTGGCTTGCACCCTCCAATACTTCAACTCAACAATCCTTCATTTGGAATCTACCCATTTTTCATGTTCTTCATGCCCTTCATGTCTACAATTCCATTCTTATCCAGCTTCATCTCCATGGCTCATCACTGTAATCATTTCCTTTCAAACACCCTCTGCTCCACTGCCCCTTCCTTTGTTGCACCACCTGACAAAAACCTAACTTTGTAAAGCCCAGCTCTTGACTAGTTCTCATGCAGGCTGCTGCTTATGGATGCAGAGAAACACAGAGCCCTGCTCACTAGTCTCATTTCAATCACTGTTACTGACTTCAGCTTGGCTATTCTGCTGAATTTCTCCAGTCCATCCCCCTTCCCTCTCTCCTAGACTATATCACACTATCTCTTCTCTCTTTAAAATGTCAACACCTCCTGTCAATACTTACTCTCAGCTGATGACCTTGCTTTCTCTTTTCCTGAGAAAACAGAAGAAATCAGAAGAGAGTTTTCACAAGGTCCCATCTACATCTAACAGTGTCTGTCTTCAATGTATTCTCCTGGCCCCTAGTCACTGTGGATGAATATCATGCTCCCATCTAAGGACAGCCCCTCCCCTTATACTTATCTCCTACACCATCAGTTTTTCTCCCACTTTACTGGATTATTTCCATCAGAATACAGTGTGTCATAATTTATCCTATCTTTAAAAATCTCTCCAGTGACCCCATTTATCAACACTGTTTTATAGCAAAAGTCCTTGAAAGATTTATATATATTTTCTGTCTTTAATTCCTCTCTTCCTACCCTTTCTTGAGCCCTCTGTTATCAGACCACCAATCTACTATTCTCTTGCTATGCCTTCTGGCAAGGTCTCCAATGTCCTCCAGATCACTCCAAAGGTTGATTTTCAGATCTTATATGACCTGACCTATCAGAGTCATTTGACATATTTAATCTCTTTTCCACCTTGAGGACTCTTTCCTAATCATAACCTACATGTACAAGTCTAATCAGGTTTAAAGTTTAAGTTGCTATGCAAAGTCCCAGTGGTATCAAATTCTGAATTAGGAGGTGTGAGAAATACTGGAAGAAAATGAAACAAACAATGAAGAAAAAGGATGACCCAAGAGCTCGTGTTTAAAATTGATGATGCACACATTTTAGCACAGAGCTCTGAAAGCTAAAAAAAATGTTAGAATTCATATAGTCCAACACTCCTATTTTACAATGAGAAGAACAAAGAGGCCTTGAGGAGTGATTTCTCCATTGTTACAGAATGGCAGAGGTTGGACTAACACCTAGGTCCTGTCTTGAAGTGCTTATTCCAGCATCTGGTTTATGCTGCTTTACTTCTGATAGGTATATGTATTTATGTGTACATTAACAAATACTTTAGAAGCATATATGTGTATATATATGTAACTATATATGCACACAATATATATTTATATGTATACACATATAAATATGTCATGCATATATATGTGTGTGTGTATATATTCATGTATATATATTATTTTAAAGATTAATTTTCCTGAGTGAAAAAAGTGTTAGAGAGAGCTCACACACTCCCTCTCTGTCTACTGTTCTCCTCTGATATAGGCATGTGCCCCCACTTGGCTCCCCTGGGATCAAGCCCATCTTCTGCTAAGACAGGGCTGGTACTGAAGCAAAAGGACTATAGGAAGCCCTTGGCTTAGCAGACCACTGGCTAAATATAAGACTCACTGTGCTGTTCTGCTGCTGGCAAGAGGCTGCATCTGGGGATGAGGGGGACTTAGGTTTGGTCCTGGCTAACTCACTGGTGACCTTGGGTGTTTTTCTCATCTGAACAATGAGAAGCTGCATTAGGTAGTCTCAGATCCTCCCTTCTGCGCTGCAGTGCCCTGAGCTAAGGTTCTTTGGGATGCACAATGCTGTCTATGACCTCTTCTCTTAGTCTTTGTTTCTTTTCCATGACCTGTTGCCACCTTATCACTGAGCTTCTTGCCTGCCTAGGCATGTGCTATCTGCTTGTGTATCATAGTCCTCTTAGCTGACATCTTTAGGTGGGATTACTGGACAGTACGATCTCTAGTTTTCACCAAGCCCCTTCCTATCCAATTAGAATCTTGGTTTAGGTGACAGTTAGACGTTCCCAGGGTCTGAGATGACATGAAAGCATGAATGAGCCATGGTCTCATAGTGAGCCAAGGGAGGGACCACAAAAAAAGAAGCACCAGGGAAGAAGATAAGAAAAGAGGAGGGAAGACAAGAAGAATGGCACTATTACACTACAGCAAAATACTTCCTGAAAGTGATTCTGGCTTAAGAGAGTATAAAAAGCCTGTAAGAATATATCGCTTGTAACGAATAAGAGTGTGGCGTTTAATATTAATTAAGAGTCCTTCTCACATCTAAGAAAGTAGGAAAAAGTCAGAAATTGGAGGTAGATACTTTTTTTCTTAAAGCATAAGAAATGCAACATTTGGAAACTCAGCATTCTAAGAATCTCAGATCATGTTATTATTTAATGGTCTCATTTCCTTGAAGTCATTTTTCTATTAGAATATAGATTTTTAAAATTTGGCTTTCAGATTTCCAGAATTGGATTAGTCACAATCTAGTATTCATGACAATTATCATCTTCAGATGAAGTCCTGTCTCATGAATGGTATTTATTTAATATAATATAATGTAATGAATGTCCATGGAACCTTTGCCCAATCCAGAACTAGAATATTTTTAAATTGCTTACATCTACCTATCTGCTCTTCCCATATTACATCCTCCACCTTCCCTACAAAAGTAACCACTATGATAAATCCTGTTGTTATTGTTTCTTGCTTTTAAATTTTTTAGTTTTGTCACATACCTAAGTATGCCTAAACAACCTGTTATTCAGTTGGCTTGTTAGTGAACTGTAAAAACGGGGTATCGTACTGTTGGCATTCTTCTGAGATTTGCTTTATTTATTTGTTATGTTACAAAAATAATTTCATTGAGTTGCTGTGGTTTCCTTTCCACTGTTGCATAATCTTCCACCATGTGACTACATCACAGTTTATTTTTACATTACCCTATTGAGGAACATTCTGGAGGTTTCCAGATATTTGTTGTCTTATTAAACTGTTGTGGCTACTCTAGCACAAACTTACTGGTACCCATGTACTACAGTGTCTCACGGGCATGTTTTCAGCTGTGAAGTCAGTAGGTAAAGGTTAATAAATAAATACAGTCTTCTTCACAAGACAGGGCCAAATTCTTTTCCAAAGTGATTCTGAAAATTACGCTCCCCAAAGAAGTGCAACACAGGAGAGATCCTACAATTTATGTTCTTCTTCAACACAAGGTATTATCAGACTTTTAACATTTTGTCAAATATATATAAAATGGCACTTCAGTGAGGTCTTCATAAAATCTTTCCTGATTATTACTCCAGTTAAGCATCTCTTCATTTTTCATATATATCTACATATATATCTTCATATATATCTACACATACATGCTTCTAAAGTATTTGTTAATATACATATTTCTTCATTACCCATATTTGTTTTCTATTCTTTAAAATCTTTTCTCATGTTGTTGGACCTTTCTTGCTACTCAACTGTTATATTTTTCTTGTTAATCTATAGGAGACCATTCATTATATGTGCAAGTACTAATCTTTGTTGGCTATATATGATGCCAATCTCTTTTGCCAGTTTATAGTCTGGCTTTGAATTTTTTTATAAGATGCCCATTGATGTATAGAAGTTAATTTTAATGTACTTGTAATGCTTTTAGTACCTTTCTCTTCCCTCAGGTCAGAAGGAATTTTTGAAGTTATATTTCTAATTTATTGTTACTGCTGTATAGAGATACATTAAACTTGCTAATATTGATCTTACTTCCAGCCACCTTGCAAAACTTTCCTCTTTTTTCTAGTAGTTTTTCTGTAAATTCTTTTGGGTTCTCTATGAACATATCCTTAATATCTCAACTAAAACAGAGCAACAATGATATAAAATAAAATATTTTAAAAAAATCTCAAAGACCAAAAACACTTGATCACACAAGAGGAAAGAGATAATAGAAACCACAAGCTTACTGGTATCCACGTGGTTTCTTTTATCTCTTTCCTTTTGTGTGATCAAGTGTTTTTTTTATGAAGACAAAAAATGAATAACTGTCCTTGTGAAATATAAGAATAATGAGAGAACATAAGCAATCAAGGTGAAAGGAGGAGATAATAAATAAAAGAGCAGAAATAAATAAATTGTTAAAAACAGGTTCAGCAAAGTTCAAATCAGTTCTTGGGACAGACAAAACTGACAAACCACTGGCAAGACTGATTTAAACAAAAAGGTTAAATAACTAATATTATTATTAATAAAAAGGGGATGTAACTACATATATAGTAGAGTATAAAAAGTGAATAAGGAAATACAATCAGCTGTTTTTGCCAATCAACATTAAAACTTAGACAAAGGGACATATTTCTATAAAAATGTATATAACTTATTAGAACTGATAGAAAATGAAATAGAAACCTGAAAAGTTTTATAACTATTAATGAAATTGAAACAATCATTAATCGTCTTCCCCCCAAAAAATCAGACTCAGATATATTTACAAGTAAGTTTCTCACACATTCAAAGACTACATTGTTCTAACTTACACAACTTCCTAAAAAAGAATAGAAAGAGTAAATACCTCCCACTCATTCTAGGGACTAGTGTTACTTTGATAACAAAGTATAAGAAAGTACAAGATAAGAAAGCACAAGAGATTAATATTGCTGAACCATTTCAAACCATTTAGTGAAATGGGTTACAATAAACAAAATAATAAATAATTGAATGGGTTAATAAATAAATACAGATGTAGAAACTTTTAGCCAAATATTAGATAACTAAATCTATCAGTGTATACAAAATACACTACATGATAGCTAAATTAGGTTTATCCCAAGGATGTAAAGCTGGTTTAATTTTTAAATTTTACAAATACATTTTACTTTGTTAAGAGATTAAAGGTAAAAACTATATGATCATTGCAATAGATTCATGTGTAGTTTTTGATAAAATGTAGTATGAATATATAATTAAATTTAAAAACTAAATAGGATTAAAAGAAAACGTCTCTAATCTGAAAAAGTTTACCTACCAAAAAATAAAAACCAAAAAATATCACAACAAACATCATCGTCCTAAATGGAGAAACACTGGAAGTAGGCCCTTTAAAAACCAGCAACAAGACAAGAATGCCTATCATTACCACTTCAATTCAGCACCAGACTGTTTCTTTTAGAAACACAAGTCCTTCGCATAGATGCTCATGCTAACCTTTCCCTTAAATGTAACTTTAAAAACAGGTATTCTTAGAAAGAAGGTGTAAGGTTGAAGGCACTGGAGGAAGGGGTGAGCGTGTCAGACACTGATGACGTGCCAAAGTCCCTGCTGCTGCTCCCTCCCAACCTGGAAAATGTGCCTTAGGCTAGCCAGTCCTTGCGCCGCTGTAAATCTAAGCTCTGCCTCCCCCTACCTTCTTTAAAAACTCGCTGCCTGTCTACTTTCCGGTGACTTCCCTGGCCTGTGATGGCCAGACCACGGAACCTCGCCTGGGGGCATTCAAATAAATTACTTGGCCCTTTGTTGCCTCTCTTTGCCTGCTTATTTCGGCTAGAATTTATCTTACAGAAGGTATAGTGGGTGCCCTGTAAAGGTGGAACACTCTTCCCAATCCCAAAATCATTATCATGTTTCTTTTTAAAAGTAATGCTCAGCAGCACAGCACATTTTAGCAGTTAATTCAAAAAATGAAAAAAAGGAAAAGTATAATTTGACATAGTTAGTTGTAAATCCAGGAATATTATCCAGGCTAAATGCCCTTTCACTCTGGGACCAAGGAATTAACCTCATTTTACTTTTTCTACTTCAACAAATGCAGAACTTAAAGTGCTGTTTTAGCCCATAATTTTGCTCATCTTATGATCCCACTGGCATTATACTAATAACATTTGAAATTTAACTGTGTCATGTGTATGAACTTTGCACTTGAAGGAGAACTAAAGAGACATTTTATGGCACTGAAATGATAATATTTTAAAAACGTTTTCACTTTTGAGAAAGGGACCAGAAATTCTAGTTCATTTATGCTTTGTTCTGAAAATCCAGCTCAAGTTTTAATGGAGAGTGACTTATTTCAGGACCAATGCCTTTCATTCATTTGACACATATTTAGTAGGTGCCTGTGTGTGTCAGGCACTGTTCTAGGCACTGGTGATATAACAGCGAACAAAAGAAAACATTCAGCCCTTGTGTTGTTTAAATGTCTAGAAACATGTGAAGGTTGCTCAATAATAAGGATAGAACAAAGGTGAGTCCAGGAGGTCCTAGAATAAGGGCTCCCTCTCCCATTTTGTGCTTTCCTTTCTTTCTGAAAACCTCCCCCATTACTCTATTTTAGGTGCAAGAAAGGTGTCTGGATCAATCACCTTCTAGGTCTCTGCCACTGCTCCACATCAGAACTATACCTCACTAAGACTTTCTTGGTAAATTAATTTATAATAATAATAATAACCAGCATTGGAAGAGCAACTTTCAAGGATGCATACTGCATACACTGTTTCATTAAAATTCTGCAACTAGGCAGTATTACTGTCATTTGATGGATGAGAAACCGAGGATCAGAGAAGCTCAGAGATACTACACATTAAGGATATTCATTCAAGTTTTTCTGACTCCAAAGCCTTCACAAATATTTTCCAGTATATCCAGTTGACCTCTGCATTCGTTCATGCATGCATTCGTTCCTTCATTCACTATTTCAGCAAATGATGAGTTAGATATTAAAGAGAATCTGGATTTCATATTGTTTCCTTGAGTGTATGCTGAATCTTGTCTTTATTTGCAATCCATGAGTAACCTTATTTTCCCCAGCTATGTAATACTGTGCAACCCAAATGACACAAAGACCCTCATTTCCTCTTCCCTCACGAGGGTATATTATAGAAAAACTCGATTAAAAAGTTTTAGCTTAGAGTTCTGATTTGTAAAGGTGATCCCCCTATTCACCTACCAATGGGAGAATCCACACAGAGTCTAAAGAAGGCTAGGATAAAGGGGATTCATTCATTCATTCATCAACTAAAATATCTATTGAGTGCCAGGAATTATGAGACTATGGCATTCAAACAAACACACACAAATCCCTATCTTCATGTCATATTCCAGTGATAGTGAAGGCAGAAAGATAACTTGTAGATTCTCTTCCAACACAAAAGCTCTACCTAGGTTATTAGAAATGGGAAATGAAGCAGAAAGAGAGGCAGGCTTTTTGTTTGTTGTTTTTTGGCAAAGGCTGCAGGACAGATTCCAGTTTAAGGGCAGGTCCTGGTACCATCACCTATAAATCCAAGCCTTTTCATCATCTGTGATCTCTGCCAGTCCTCTGCTCACCTCTCAAATATACTGGCACACAGAGATCACCACCACTGCCAGTTGGCACCACCTTTATATTACAAATTACTCTCATAATACTCTATAATCTTCTGTTCTGCTAACTGCCTCTGGGAGAAGACCAGAGAGTCACTGCCCTCTTCTGACCCACTCTTTTACTCCCCAGTTCACTCACTCACCCCCAGGAGATATTTTCTTTTCCTTTATACCCACTCCGGCTTGATTCTTCATGGCTCACCTCAGAAGCCCCTCCAGGAAGACACCCAGACTACCTTACTCCTTTTGCTGGGGACCTGCTAGCAACTGTCAGCAACATTCATTCAGCATTCAATAAGCCCTTCCACAAACTTCCAATAAGCCGTAGCCATGTACTAGAGATTCGGTGTAAAAGGTCACAATTGCTGCTACTAAAAAACAAGAATGGGAGGCAGATGAGGATAATAGCAATTTGATGGTCTAGGTAAGACCAGGGCACTGGATCACAGAGGAGGGACATAAGCCTAGACCTAGAGTTCTGACTTTGAAATGATCTACTCAATTTGAAACAGGGACCTAAGTCTTCATTTGCCACAGGGAGGTGAGACCCTATGATAGTATATGATGTGAAGTCACAGAGAAGGAATGAGGAGGGGACAAGCAGGCTTGGGTATGGGCACCAGACTTTTGGGCACTTACATGCTGCTGGTGCTGTGAGGGGCTTTTTAAACACTGAAGTGTAATCGACACACACTATCCTATTAGTTTCAGGTACATCATCATGATTTGATATATTTATACATTATAAAACGATCTCCAGGGTAAGTCTAGTCACCATCTGTCACCACATAAAGTTATTACAATATTATTGACTATATTCTTATGCTGTACATTTTCTCTCATGACTTACTTATTTTATAATTGCAAGTTTATACCTCTTAATCCCCTTCACCTATTTTGCCTATCTATCTCCCAGTCTCTCCCCATTCTGGTAGCCAACATTTTGTTTCTTGTATTTATGAGTCATTTTGCTTTTTAAATTCCATATACAAGTGAAATCATACTGCATTGTCTTTCTCTGACTTACTACACTTAGCATAATGCCCTCTCTGTCTATTCATGTTGTCACAAAAGGTAAGAGTTCATTCTTTTTTATGGCTGAGTACTATTCCACTGTGTGTGTATGTGTGTGCATGTGTGTGTGTATCTGTCTATCTTTCTGTCTATACCTCCCACATCTTTATCCATTCAGCTTTTGATGGATACTTAGCTGATTTCCCTATCTTGGCTATTGTAAGCAATACTGCCCGAACACAGAGGTGCAGATACGTCAAGTTTCTAACTTCCTCTCTTTACAACTATGCTGTAAGCTCTGTGCGGGCAGGACCAGGTCTCATGCTTACCCCTCTAGTGCTTAACTTGGCGATGATTCATGATGAGTCCCCACCCAAGTAATAACTGAGTCTCTGTAGTCATGACCCAACGAGAGGTTTCACTCGGCCCAAAAGGCCTAAGACCCTTCTCTTGCTCACTTCACTGCCTTTCCTTGGGTATCTTCAGGCCTGCAATACACGCCCTCCAGAATCAGTCAATGCTCAGAAGGGCAGCACACTTTAGGACCCACCCAGAGGACCCTTGACAACAAAGGGCCTTCCTTTACCTGAACATGGTCCTAGGATCTTCTTCATTAATTAGGGCTGATGATGGACACAGAGAACTCCCGCATGTGGAGAGGACAGGCTCAAACTAGCTAGTTAAACCACTGCAGTGGGAGAACCTAGGATCTTTTCATTCTACCCAGCTACCAAATTGCCTCCTTCACAGACGCTCATGAAAAAATTGATTGATCTTCCCTTTTCTAAATTATCTGTTTAAATAAAGCCAACTTGGGACAACTGTATAGACAAATTTAGAAAAAAAGTTGCATCTATATGTGAGGCCAAAAATACCCATACCCAAACTATATGGCTATTGGAAGAAACATGAGTTTTGTTTTTTATTTGTTTTTTATTTTTTAATAACTTTGAAGTGGGGAAGGGTTTGTCATAGAACAAAAGATCAATGAATTTGACCATATGAAAATAAAATCATCTACACTGAAAAGAACACCAGAAGTGGTGTGTCACAAGTAAATGAAAAACTGGAAACATTTGCAAAATGTATCACAAACAAAGGCTTAATCTCCCTAAATTTTAAAAAGCTCTTAGAAATTGATGAAAAGGACTAAAACCCAATAGAAAATTGGGCAAAAGTCACTAACAGATGATTCACAGAGACAGAAACACAGATGACATTTAAATAGATTTAAACAAGAGTTCTCGACCTCACTATTATAATTCAAACCACACCAAATTCAAACCACACTGGAAAATCATTTCTCCTATGTTAGATTAGCTAAACACAAAGGTTTGACCTTAAATTTGTTGGTGAAGACCAGGCACGTCAATCACCACAGGTGGATGTGGAAACGGTACAACTCCTTGGAAGATACATTCACTTTTTCTCAGCAGTCCAATTCTGGGAATCTAACCCATAGAGGACTAGTTAAATTAATTATGACATAGCCACACAACATAATTGTGAAAAAGAATGAGGAGAACTTTTGTATACTGACATGGAATGATCTCCATGATATACTGTTAAGTGGAAGAAAAACAACAGAACCCGATGTGGAACAGAGTATACAGTGTGCTTCCTTTTGTACATGGAATACTCATTTGTATTTGCTTGATCTGCAAAAAGAACAATAAAAATGGTTATCCTGTATGCAGCTGTGGGCACAGAGGCAGGGGAGAGACTGCTGTGATCACAATAATAAAACCATATTCTGAAGAATGATAACCTGAGTGACCTTTGAGAACCTCCCCAATAGGACAGACTGTTGAAAACTGAAGCATGAGGCCTGATGTCCCAGTCACTACAGCATCTGGTCATAGTGCTCCGCCCCCAGGCCTGGGGGCACCAGGAAGACATCTAGCTCAAGACAGGCCAAAACTGGGAAGGAAGGAACTTGCTCAAGATCACTAAGTAAGTTACAGTCCAAGAAGACACCTTATCACTTCAGGCTGGGTAGCTGAGCCCTTCTTCACCTCTCCAAGATTTTGTGGACCCTGTGGGGCAAACAGCAAGGTTGGCACAGCTTCAGGACTTCCCTAAGAACACTGATCCTATAGCCTTTCCTTCCACAGAATTCTTATCAAACTCAGGGAGATACCTGGAGTTTCTGGGGGAGGGATCATCCCAGGTTGAAAAGGGTAGAAGTGATATTATAGCACAGGATAGTCAAACAAACCAAGGAAAAGGGGAGGTTTAAAAAAAGTGGGAAAGATGGAGGTGGAAGAAAATGTCGCTTATGGGGCTTCTAGGGGTTCAGAAGCGGATAAGCAAGCTGACTGGAGGAAGCTGGGCATCAGCCACCGATCTGTGCTGCATAAGATCAAGAGCCAGCATGGCAAGGATGCCGTCTCCTTTTCTAATTCCTTAAACAGTGCACTGGTTTATTCATTCATAATACAATTCCTGGTCCAATTAAAAATGGGACTTTCCCCTACCTGATCTAGTCTCACCATATTTCTGGCTCCCAAGTAATTGAATCTGAAAGCAAGAATGCAGAGTGATAGCTTGGGCTATTGCTACTTACTGGGAAAACAACTGACAAGGAAGGAGAGTGCTGCTGGCGAGGCTGGTTTCTGAGAAGTTTAAATCTGTTCTTTCTCACTTAGACTGAATTTTAACAACAGATACAGACAGTATGATATTTCCCCTAATGAAACTGTTTAACCCTGGCTAATTTAGGAGAGCAGTTTACCTTTCTGAGGCTTTTGCTTCACATTATTTTGGCCCACAGTTTGCAAGGCCCCTGTGATGCCCTCTCTTCCTCTGATACCCTTAACCTTAAATTCCAGGAATTGTGCATCAACACATTTAACATAATACTGCTTCTATTTATTTAGCACTCCGTAGGCTGGAGGCTCTGTCACGTTTATTGTCATATCTGAACTACTCCATGAGAGGAAAGCAAGGTGGGGCAGGTGGGGTTGAGGCTCAGAGAGATTACTATACATCCAGGATCACAAAGTGTATCTTCAGAATCAGGACTAGAACCTAGGTGTCCTAACTCCCAACTCTGGGCACGTCCCGGACATCCGACCAAAGAGCCTTCACTTTTGGTCCCTTAAGTTCTGGGAGGTTCAAAGAGAGCAGCCTGTCCTGTGATTCACTGCATGATGCTTGTGATGTTTTTCTTGTCAAAACTCCTGGCTGCTGGCTAGGAAGGAACCCTGTGTTTTCCTGAGCTCATCTGCTTGGTTGTATAGTTTGTATATGTTTGCAGGTATTTGGCTGGTTGGGGAGGGGCAGCTGGGACGGGAAAAAGTTAGAAATGTATCTTTCTGTATCTTGGAAGTCTGAGAACCAAGCACTCTAAGTAATTGGAATATATCCCTTACTTCCACACCTCAAATATTTGCACATTGCATTCGCATTTTACACTGTAATAATTACTTCCAGAAAGATTTTTCCTGATACTGAGCCTTTTCTTTTCTCTACTTTGCTCATTTCTTTAACAGAGCTCCTTCAACTGACCCCAGCATCTTTGTTCCTGAGATTTGTGTTCATCTTCCAGTCTTAACCATTCAGTGGGAACAGTCTGGCAAGGAGCCCTTTCCAAATGTCATTATGTGCTTTTCAGCCAAATATGAAACTAAGGTCCCCAAGGAAACCCAAACACCTGTTGATGGTTTTTCCTTCATTTTTCATCAAATTGCAATTTACCTACTTCACTAGAGCAGTGTGAGGATTAACTGCCCTTGGGCTGCTTTCATGTCTGTAAAGGATTTCTGCCTCATCAGGGCACATGTTCTCTTAAAGAGACAGAAATGAAATACTAATAAGAGACTTAATGAGTAGCAGCCTCAAATAATCTGTGCCCTGCACTGCCGCTTCACATGGTCTGTGTCTTCCTGACATCCTCTGACAAAGGCGCCAGGAACAGGATTAACAGCCAAGTGTGAAAGGTCCAGACAGGAGCCTGAACTTCCCTCTCCAAGCCCCTTGGAGGATGTGCATCTGAACCAGCCGATTAGGTGGCTGGGCCAGGCCTAGGGCGCCTGCTGGGCAGGCAGGGGAATTTGGCTGCTTTCATATTTTGGCACAAGTATTTGCCAGCTTGTCTGTCCCAAAGAACATTTCAGATGCCTAAGGACTGTGCTTCTCTTGGATACTTCTTGGTCCTGGTGACATTTTGTGCAGAATAACCCTTTGCTGTTGAGGACCATCCTGTGCACACAGGGTGTGCAGCAGTATCCGTGGGCACTACATACCAGAGAGTAGTCCCCCACCTCTAAGTTGTGGCAACTCAAAATGTCTCCAGATATTGTCCAGTGTCCCCGGGGGAAGGTACGATCATCCCGGGTGAGAGCCACTGGGCCAGATGATCCAGTGTGAACACTCACGGTGTTACTCGGATTATGGGCCATGTCCATGTTTGTCACCCTCAAACATGCTCAAGGGACTCTTAGATACCTACCAAGTCACACGTCATTCTGCTATCTCTACATGAGGCTGAGGGGACATACACATTTCACAAATGAAACATGATCCAATTCACTGCATATTTATTTAGTTTTAGATTCACTGCCTAGCCTTCTTTCAGCCCCAGCAGTCCAAGGTTGCTAATGTACACAGCATCAAATGCCATTTTCTCCTCCCCAATATGCCACAACCACCAGAGATTTGTTTTTACTTTGAAATGCTACTTTGCAAGCTCCTGTTCAAACGTTTCTGCTATAACACATTTGAACTCAAGGAGGGTAGGTAGCCCTGGGGGAGCTGTGGTAATGGCGGGTGGGAAAACATCCCTTAAAGAGTGACAAACTCCAGGGGGACATCTCTTCCCTCCATAATGTCTCATTAGGGTCCCCAGACTTGGCCTCCAGCTCCTCTGTATCCCGCAGTCCAATTTAATTGAGCGACGGCCTCGCCACAGCACACTGCTCTTTCGACAGGAGGATTAAACTCATTCTGTCTGTCATGACATTTGCTTTTTTAAGGGCCTCACAACATGCAGCTTAAATAATTAAATGCAGGTCACAATGCAGCCTCCCTTTGCAAGCCTTGTGGAGGGCATGGTTCTTTCTGACGGTTACCTTTTTGACCATGTGATTTCTAGAAGCTAGTGGGGGTTTTTGTTTGTCTTGTTTTATTGTTGTACATGACACGTCTCCCCACTAAAACCCCCAAACCTTGGAAAAGTGCAAGTCCAATCTGAACAGCTGAAAGGGCTGTGGGCTTTCTGACAGTGGGTAAGTGGTGACAAAGAGAAACTTGAGACCCTGGTTCCTGGAAAGGTCTCAGAGCAACCTGCCTGTCATGGTTGGTACTTCCCCAGTCATCCAGGAAAGTATAATGCTAGGAGGCGAATCCCCTGTGTTTTACTGCATGTGTCCATTCAACTCAAGTTGGGATGGGCAAAAAATAAAACAAATCTTTAGAATGACCTATAGAAGTTCCAGGAAGGACTAAAGATAGCCCTTAGCTGTAGTGACCATTTTAAACAATAGATTTCTCCAGGGGAACCTGGAATGACTATAATGAATTTGGATTTAGTTTAACCTAATGCTGATTTTGCACATTACAGAGATTTGTCATCTTTAAGTCATGTGCCACGTGAGTGCTTTAAAATAGATGCAACTTTGTGTGAATTCTCTATAAAATGGCACAATCTGATTGCTCTATTAATAGCTTAAGTCCTTGGCCTTGGGAAGGCAGGGTGGCAGCATTTTTAAAATTCATCATCTCTGCATAATTAGTTGTGAATCTCTACATATTCAAGCTGAGGAATTAACCAGGAACTGGAGCCACTATCCTTCAGTGTCCCTGTTAATAGTGTTCTGCAGTCATCATTTCCTTGTGTTTTTCTAATTACTGCAAAACCAATTGTTTTTAACTCAACCACCCGGCTTTCTGTAATTTATTGAAAGTAATCAGCTTCAAATGAAGAAAATGCACTTCTTGTTTGGGAAATTGGGCTTGATTAGATGAGTATTATCAGGTGGCAGTGGGACCCTGGTTCCAAAGCTTTGATCATTTGACATAATAGTTGTACTTTAAGGGTATGGGACTCCTGAAAGGGAGCTTAAGAGTGTGGGATCTGCAGACCCAAGTGGGCTTTTAATTGGAAAAGTAAATTTATGAAAACTAAAAACGAAATAAGAATTCTGGTTCCTTCCTATGAGGAGTCAACGGTATGGCCTTAGGCAGTAGAATGCAACTGTTTAGAGTAATTGATTATCCCTTCTCTCAGGTGATGTTTTAAGTCTGTACATTTGATTAGAAGCATCTAGGGAGTGGGACTACCTCACTATCCTGCCACCAACTCTCAGTGTCCAGCTTAAACCAAAAAACTAGGTTAGAGGCCAACTCTCTTCTTTGCTTTTATTTTTTTTGCCAACGTTGTTTATCTACTAGCCAGTTCAACTTGGAGATTTCCAGAGAACAAGCATTGGAAGAGCAAAGTTTCTCAATCCTAAATTATCTGTTTCCAGATTGCAAAGGTTATGATGCTTTTCCATCAATAAGAGTGACTCTCTGCGAGTATAACTGCCTAATTGGGAGAGATTATGAAAATTCAGCCAGGGGCCATGGGACCATTTAAAACAAAACAAATTGAAACAGGATTCTGATATGCCTCCAACAGCCCCCATGAACTCATTGCTGAGGAGTAAAAAGCTGAAATTCCACATCCTTGAGAAAAATTGGAAAAATTGATTCATTGGTTTCTTGAGCAGAGCCCCCAGAGAAGGGGAAATGTCCTTATTCAAGGACAGCTCTCTGTAGGTAGCTACTCAGGGTCCTTCTTTCTCTGGAGAAGAAAAGGCCCAAATACATGAGAAGCTAATGAAGGCCTTCATCAGTCCTGTGTTAGCTGTGTTTTTACTGAACACTTACAAAGTTGTTTAACATTTGCAAAATAGGTATGATGTGCTAAATGTAGACCGTGAATGAGAAGTGATCGTGGCATGAAGGACAGATCTGAACATGAAAATAGGTAAGTATAATCTCATGTGGCAAGTGACAGAAATAAATACAGGGCATCCCAGGAGAACAGATGACAGAGTACCTTGGGCATGGCTGATGGAGGACCATCCAGGAAGTGTTCCTGGATAAGGCAAAAGTCTAGACTGAATCTTAAGGACCAAGTAGGAGTTACATGACATGAGGGTTAGAGAAAAAGGGTGTTGCTATTAAAGCCACTCCAGGAAGTGAGGTCACAGGGCAAAGCACCCTAACAGCATCTTGTATTCAGGACGGATGCATGGTTTGCATGGTTTGAGACAGGAGATGGAGAAAAACGAAGTCAGAAAGGTGAAGCCAAGGTGGGCTTTGTGACCCTTGAGAAAAGGAGGAGGTTGGCTTTTGTTGGTGTGAAATGGAGAGTCTTTGAAGAAATTTAAGCAAAGAAACAACATGATGGGACTTGCACTTTGGTGGCAGCACAGATGATGCACTTGAGGGGGATGGGACCGGCAGGGGGTTGACGAGGACAAGGGGTAAAGGGAGGCAGTGGGGCTGTGGGGACCAGATGAATGTGCTCGTGAGGCCCCGTACAAGAGCTCAGGAGGGCAGACGTGAGAAGCATCCGGGAGGGGATCGAGCAGGACCTCAGGACTACCAGAACGTGGAAGGGGGGAGGGAAGAGGCGAGGAAAATGCCTTGCTTCACAGACTGTATTCCTAAAAGAATGGTCAGACCATGAGTTAAGACAGAGCCTGGGAAGCAGAAATGTATAGAGAGAAAAGGAGAGGTTTCAGTTTGGATTATTGCCCTTGAGGTACCTGGCAGGCTCTGTGATGGTGGTGAGCGGCTGGCAGATGAATGAGATGCTTGGGGAGAAGCCTGGCTGGAGGTTGCTACTTGACTTTTTACAAGCCAGGTCCTGTGGGTTCAGCCACGGTGAGACTCCCCTCCATCCCTTCTTCCTGAGATGGGGCTCATAGCTGCAGCTCCACCAGGTCTTGCCCATGCTATGCCCTGTCCCTGGTTGGCACTGCCCCCTTTACTTTGCTGTCTTTGTCATGCCTTCTCGAGGCCCTGCCTGCAGGGAGGGGGCATGGATATCTGTTATGCCCAGCTTGGCAAATTAGAGTGGGAGCTCTGGAAACCAAGTCACCGAATTACTCCCTCTGAAATCTCACCCGCTGGGCTACCCACCCAGCTCCTAAATCCTGCTCTGAACCGCTGACTCTGTGCTAACAGCCTGGACTTTTAAACATATTTCAACATCAAGCTAGAGAAACCAACCTTGAAAGAAAAGACATGTATTTACTTTAGTGTTTTATGAGCCCACAGGCAGGGGTTTAGAAAGTAGGTATCTTTTGCCACATTCAATGTGATTCAAAGAAGCAAGTGGGCATAAGAAACCAGGGAACTTGGGGTCCCAGTGTCTGTGTTTAAAAGGGAGGCTGCAGGCATGCTGTGACCAGCAGGGTGAATGGCTAATGACTGGGCAGAGCCTGTGGCTGGCAGCAGGGGACCCAGGGGGAGGGGGGAGGGAGAGGCCCCCAAGTACCTTCCTAGCAGCCCTGCAGGGCACTGCCACTGCCCATGGGCTGCCTCTACCTGAGGGAAATTTCAGAGATCCAGGGAGAGAAGGCATGTTTGAGAAAGGACACATTTCTGGGGGCCTGCAGAGTGGATAGGTTACAAAACCTTCTTACTTAAAGAGGGAACTAGGTGGCAGGAGGGGTGCAATCTCCTGTTCACAGGCCCATGTGATAAACGCAAAGCAAAATGGTGACATGAAGGGAGAAAAAATCTCTGCTATACATCTAGTGTGTTACTGTTATTTTTTTCTATTTTCTTTTCAGATCAACAGTGCCAACATTTAAAAAGTTAATGATGCTACATTCACCCTAAATGTCCCTTTCCTGGGGTCTGTAAAAGCCAGCACACACCCATAGCCACCCCACTTGTCATATACGCTTCCCCTCCCTGGCAGAACTGCCTTCAGCCAGGTGGGCAGTGGACCAGAGCAAGCAGGTGACAGAGCTCTGGCAACAAGTCCACTTGCAAAGACAGAGGGCAGGCACCTGGCTAGAGGGAGGGGTCTTCTTGCTGGCTGTGTTACTTCCAGCGTTACTCTGCCTAGCTCTCAGCTTCTTACTCCAAGAAGCACCATTTGTCCAGAGCCCAGAGCAATAGAATAAAAGAAGTTCTCTATTTAAGTAGGGATTTGCTCCAGTTGGAGGGAGTGAGATGAGCCAAGAGAGAGTAGAGGGAAAAAGGCGGATCTGCACTTCATTTTGCAGAAGGGTAGGAAAAAAAATGAAAGGAGCAAGTTCTGTTCACCAGGATCCCTCCCTAGCCATCACCTGACGTGTACTCCTCATCGCGCTGCCCGACTCACTGCCCCAAAGCAAGGGCACGGTTTGAGCCCTAAAGTTAAGGCTCCGTCAGAGTTAGGCAGTCATCTCTTTTCTTTTCCCAGATGTTTTCGTTGCCTTACACCACCTCTCCTCCCCTCTCCCACCCATTTCTGCCCACCCCCCACCAGAACCCCAGGGCAGAGGGAGAGGCAGGACCACAGAATAGGGGATTCCTGCCCTTGGACCCTCAGACACCACCCTCCCCAGCTCTCCTCCCTCCCTGCTTGCTCCTGCTCCGTCTCCCGGGATGGTTCTTCCTTTTCTCCCTGACCTCTAAACTTAGAGATGGGAGAGGAGAATGAGGCCCTTCCTCTACCAGCACTCCTGGTCTCATCTGCACCCAGGGCTTCAAATGCCACCTGCATGCTGACACTCAAGTTACCTCTCCAGACATGGCCTGCCCTGCCCAACTGCAGACGCATGCACCCCACGGCCTACCCAACTCTTCCCCTTGCTTCACAGGTATCTCAAACTTAGCATGTCCCCAATTAACTACCAATCCAGCTCCCCAAGCCCACCGTCAACCCTCTCCACTTGAGTCAGCAGAATGCTGTCCATCCCTTCAGGACCCAAACCCTAGGCCACCCTGGCTCTGTCTTTTCTTTCACCCCACCTCCAATCTACCAGTGAATAGTGTTGCATATTTAATTTGGTCTGGAACTATACCATTCTTACTCCCTGTGTTGTATAAGTCACATCTGGCTATTAATATTTAAAATAAAATTAGTTGAAATTTTAAAACGATAGTGAAAAAAGAAATGGACCACGTGAGAACTCTTAGGAAAACCACAGCAAATTTTAAATTAAAAAATTTAGTTCCTTCCTCACATTAGCCGCATTTCAGGTGTTACGGGCCATGCAGGTGTGGCTGGCGGTTATGTGTTGGGCAGCGTGGATCAGAAGGTTTCCATCACTGCAGAGTTCTGTCCGTCAGCACTCTCCTTTCACTGCGACCACCCTGCTCCTAGCCACTAAGGTGGCTGGATGGCTAACAGCCTCTTAGCCTTCACGGCACAGCAGCCAGGGCGATCTTTTAAAATATCTCAGTTCATGCTGTTCCTCTGCTCCAAAGGCTCCCAGGCACGTCTCAGAATGGAGGGCATGGCTCTGGCCCCCTTTCCTTACCTGACCTCATCTCTGCCTTGTTCTCTCTGCCACAGCCACGCTGGCCTCCCGCGGTTCCTGCCTCAGGGCGCTGGCTGGTCCTCTGCTCAGAATGGTCTTCCCCCAGATATTCTCTGCATTCACTCCCACTATTTGTTCAAATCTCTACTCAAACATCACCTGCTCCATGAGGTGCCCCTCACTTCCCCCAACTGTATCCTGCTTCCTTCTGTCTCTCTTATAGCACTTGTCTCCTCTCAATAAACTTACACAACAAACTTACACTCTTACTAGTTTATTATCTCTTGTTTACTGTCTCGCAGGGATCTTTGTGCATTTACTCACTCCTGGAAAGCTGGCCCAGGCAGGCTTTCAATAAATATTTATTAAATAAATGGAGTTTTAGAGCTGGGAGGGGCCTGGAAATCATACTTGGATGGAGCAGTTGAGGGTCAACGGGGTGAGGTTATTCACTTGTGGACCCATGAGGCTTCCTAGTGAAGAACATGGACTAGGAGCCGGCCTGGCCCTAGGCATCTTCACTGGACAAGCGCATGATGAGGAATTCCCCTTCCCCTTTATCTGTCATAACCAGAAGGACATTAATAACCACGGAGAACCAGTGGGGACAAGGGCCTAACTACAATGCCCAGGTATTTGCTACTTCCCTTGTGGTAAGCCTTTGCATAATTCAACCATTGGTCCTGCTTCCCTGATGACTTGTGGAAAGCAAGGAACAACGTGGAGGCCCAGGCTAATGGCTATTCTTGCATGCCCATCTTACTCCAACATGTCACAAATGCCAAGTCTCTCGGAAAACTGGAAACACACGGTTGCGGTTGCTAGTTTTTCCCTAAAGTGACATCTCAATCTTGCTTCAGAAAAAGAAAGTCATGGTTTCATCATGTAATTGCTAAATTAGCATTTTGAGGAAAAGCTGCTTAGTATGAAAACAATGATTCTCCACTGTGTAGTTAAAGTATTTCTGACAATCCAGAGTAGGTCAGGAGAAAAGCAGACCCTAGATCATACTTTTTGTGAGGGGTTCATCTGTCCTCTTGTATCTGTAAGGAAATGCCACCTGAATATACATATGTTTAAATGCCGTAGGGTGATGGTTTTCCCACTGCCAATTCTGACTTAAAAAAATATATAGTGAGGGAGAGTCAGCTTTATACCCAGACATGTTCCTAATGGCCTGGCTCACAAGTCTAGAGCTACACAGCACAATATGAGCAAAGAGCCTGGCAACTCCGTCCATTGCTCATTGGATGATTTGACCTGCCAAAGAATGTAATTAAGAACAAATTTACTTCTAGAGTCATTCCTTCATTACTGAAATAATTCAACTGGAGACTTTTTGGGAGATGCCAGATTTGAAAATAAAATCCTTACAGACTGCACTACAATGTCATGAAGATTATACCAGAAAACAGATTGATGCACATAGACAATCTTCTGCACATACCAGAAAATTAGATCTCAGGAGAGATGTGGAGCCAAGATGTAGGATCAGGGGCAGGTGGGGGGAGGTGGAGCACAGCACAGGCACAGGCACAGGCAGTGGCTTCCCCGAGACAGGGGGGCCTGAGGGTGTCCAGTGTGCTCGTGTGCGTTACCTTGCGTGGCGCTCTTCATGGCTGTTACTAACTTGCCCCTTCCAGCTCCAAAACCATTATTTTCACAGTCCAGGTCACTGTCACTATCACTGCCACCGCTGCCAGAGTACTCACACATTCTGGGTACCTTGTCCTAGATGAGTAACATGAGACTGTTACAATCACTCATGCAAATCAAAATGGGGCAGAATATCCTGTGAGGATGGGAAACAGCTCATATTTGGCTGTCGTGTGCCCAGAACACCATTCCCATGCCCGACCCCAGAACTACTCTGTTTTGTCCATCTTCTTACCTCACGCAAAGCTTGTGCAGTCTGCCCAGTTACCAGGGCTGCAGAGATGGGCCATGAAAATGAAGCCATTGGCCAGACTCTGCCACTGTCCCAGGCAGAGGCAGTGCCTCACAGGATCCCTGCTTTGCATTTCCTACACTTCTCTATGGGGTCTTACTTTCCTCAAGTGCTTTTTATGAGCTGCTGTTTCAAGATGAATGACTTATTTAACTGATCTCATCATTGGCTTTTGAGTATCAGAGAGAATGAAAAAAATCAACCTTGGTAACAAAAGAATAAATGCTTGCCTAATTTATAATCTTCTTCCAGCTCCTGAGAGGACAGGAGCCTTTAGGAAAGTATGCAATTCCTAATCTTTATAATCTTCAAATCTACTGGAAGTGCACGGGCTGTGGGGCTCAGCTCCTCTCTTGCTCACATGCACATAAAATCTGACCCTCAAGGATGTCACTGGGGTGGCAATATTGCCGTGTCAGGCATTGCTGACAGGGATGGTAGTGCACCAACGGTGTCCCCCTTTATGCACAGAAGCAGAATACTGGATCTAAGCAGTTCTGTGAACAGAAATGTAGTTCCTGTGTACAGAATTGGGCGTTTGGGACCCCCTTATGTTTGCAGACTGCTCTGTTATGGCCTATTATTTCCCATTTATCCCAGACAGTTAAGGTCAAAGTATATGGGATGGTTCTTTGGGAGTTAATTTGGTCAGAAATTATTAAAAAAAAAAAATCTTAGGATGTAAGCTCTCTCTGCTGGGGTTATAAATTTGAGTAGTGACTCATTTCCTTCATTCCTTCATTCATTTACAGATGCTTATTGAGTACCTACTGCATGCCAAGTTCTGGGGTGTACTTGGTTCTGCGAGAGTGGAGTGCCATACAAAAGACGCTGGCATTCCAGCAAGGATGATGCCCATGAAGGATGATAAGTCTACTGGCTGTGGTTCCAGGGGGGGCCCAGCATCCAGAGTTCTAGCAGGACCCAAGTAACACTTTGTAGGTATGATAAGATTTTTCTCCTACATTTTTTTCATCCTTCCACTCAACAAACACTAAGGGGACTGGGCACTGTGCTGGAGACTGGAAACAGAAAGCTAACTCGTGCTTCAGATGTTCCCTAGCTGATATTCAGGGTTCCAAGGTCCAAGGCACAGTGGTGACTCTTACTAGTCAGGGTGAGATTTTCCGTGGACAGAGCTGGTGCAGGACAGTGAGGAAGGGAGCTCGAGAGAGGTGTGTGTGTGTTGATGTGTGTGTATGTTGGGCGATGGGTGCCCTGCCATCAGTAGAGGGAACCTCTCCTTCCTGGCCAGCAGTAATTCTTTTTTTATTTTTTAAAGTTTTTTTGGAATTTCCTAAACCCCTTTGGCACTATCACCTCCTGTTGTTTCTGAACTATTTCCCCTCCAACTCTGGTTGTTTTTTAGGAGTTTCTCAACTTTCCAGTTCCCAAAGCCAGCATGGAGTCCTTGGAGTAGTGCTTCTCAAAGTGTTTTCTGTGGACCAGCAGTGTTACCTGGGAATTTGTTAGAAATGCTTGGACCTCAACCCATCTACACCAACCTGGACGTGGAGTGCATGTGGGGTGCAGCAAGAGTTGTAGCCCCCAGCTGATTCTGATGCTCACTGAAGTTTGGGAGCCACTGCTTTGGAGGAGTCCTACCATTTTTAGGTTTAAACTGAGGTGTGATAGAATACTGGCTGCTCCTTTGTCTCTTAGATCCCCATTCCATAGAGGCAGTCATGCTGGGTGTTAGACATGGGATTCAGACATCCCAGCTCCAAGGTAACCTTCCCTTGTTCCCTGAACTTGGTCCAGTACCTCTCTGAAGTTGGTGTCTCTGGGGTAAGTTGAGGCTGTGGGCCCAGAGGATCTCTTTTCCTACTTGTTCGTGGTCCCATTTCTAGAATGAGGTGCTAAAGACTGAAAGAAGGCTTGGCCACACTGGCTGTGGGGGACCTCAGTGTGGGCTAATCTGGGTATTTCTTCATAGTTGGGTAGAAAATCAAGGGGCTCCTAATGCCGGGGTTGGGAAAGCCAAAGGCAGCAGAGGTAGGAAGGGCCAGATGCTCTGGCAATTGATCCATATGTCTTTCTTCCCAACCTCCTCGCTGCCCCACACCACCAAAGACCCTGAAGGGGGCCAGCCCCAGGACAAGCTGACAAGCTCCGTACAGGCTGGAAGAGGTAAATGGGAGGGAGCATGGAAGAGGGTACCAAGGGGCACTCTGAGGGATGACAGCCAGGGCCCTGAGCCATGAGCTTCTCCCTAGGTCCGGTCACACAGTGTGAGGCCTCTGGGCACCACCTCAGGGTAGGTGAAGAACCTGTCGCAAAAATGATAGGCATTGAAAAATGCAGGTCTGACTCCGGCAAGCCACCTGACCACTCCAGGCCTCCATTTATCGTTCCCTAAAAGAAATATAGTTATACCTGTTTTACCTGCCTCGTAGGAACAAGGTAAAGGTTAAAGTAACTTAGAAGATAATGAAAACATACCGTTAAATCATTCTAAGTGGTGCTTTTATGGCTTGGGGGAGTGAATGCCTATTTCACAACATCTGATCAGGGCAGAGCATCCATACCTCATGAATCTGGGTACTGATCCATGGAGGCATCTCAATTTCTTCCTCCTGAGAACCCATGGTGTTACTTAATAATTCAGGGAAAAAGGTGAGTCTTGGGCCCTTTTTTAATTCACTGAAGCAAGGGAAAATTTGATTTAAATTTCCTTCTATCACAAAAGTGTTTCAGGAGACCACTTTTCACAATCAGGATCAACAGGCAGAGGGCACCCTCCTGGTGGCCTCCCCTTACCTGGGTCTCAGCGTTGTCTTCACTGCCCCAGTCTGCAAGCGGCTCCCTTGCCTTGGTGTTGTCAGTATAGTCAAATGATGAGCAAGTCTGAGGCCGTGGCTCTGCTTCATTCTGCTTCTGGGAATTGATTTTTCCTAAATGAGGAAATGCATATGAAATCACAATCAGTTTTCTTCAGCTTTTTGCAAGTTTAGGGAGGGAGGTGAGGGAGACATTCAGAAATAATAGAAAAGTTCCAAGTACGGTGAATGCTGCATTCTCCAGCGCTCTGTCCCTGCACGTCTGAGCTGACACATCCTCCTAACTGTGTGTATCTCTAGAGTATGTCCACCTTGGAGACCCCGAGGTGAACTGTCCTTGGCCATGGGTCCACAAAATGTTGATAGGCTTTTCATGTTAGAAAGGGATCAGTGGGCAAACTGGGCAACACTGGTTATTCCTCAAATAGTGTTATTCATCAAATAATAAACAGGTTTCCTTTTGGGAGGACTTCTCTGATCCTTCACTGTGTTAATGGGAATTGTCATAATTTCCAAAGAGAGGATTCAAATTTGCAGCCTTTCCCAGACACACTTGAGCAGGGAACCCTGATTTTCCTCAAATACCACTAAGGTCATCTTGAATCATGTGATTTGGGAAACTGTGCTTGGAGGCCCTTAAAGATCTTGCAGGGCAGTACCTCTCAAGCTTTACTGTGCATATGCATCAGCTGAGGTTCTGTGAATTGCATATTCTGATTTAGTAGGTCTGGAGTAGGGGCCTGAGATTCTGCATTTCTGACACGTGCCCAGGTCTCCCAGGTGATAATTATGCTGGCCCATGGATCACACTTTGAGTAGCAAGGGTGCAATCAGCAGAGAATGATTAAAGAAAGTTCCTCCATTACCCCCAATAGTAGATCAACCTGCAGTGTTTAGTCCTCCCTCCTGCCAGAAAGGAGAAATGCTGTTATTACCCTCCAGCCTCAACGATGATCAGGGGGACATGCTGTGATAGCCTCTCAGCAGCATTTTGCTTGTGAGCAGAAGTGAAGTAATTGTATTTTCATCAGCAGTGTGAGATTTGTACAATTACTTCCCTTTTTGATTTGGGGATAAGAGGAAAACCAATTCAAATGCATATGTTAAACAGGAAGTATGACTGCTCCAAGTAGGAATAATCCCATTTGTCTTTTGTTTCAGCTAGCTGTCCATCACCTAATTTTAAAAATGAGTAACCAAAGGCCACAAAGGGAAAAAGAAACCTCAGAAAGCAAGCCGTGACTCTGGAACACAGTGACAGTATCATTCTGTGGACAGGAAGCATCAGGATGGGTGACACATAAATGTCCCATAGTGTGCTGACCTCACTCTTACCACATACTATTTTTTTACAACTCCTCATGACAATAAAGACACAAACCTCAGAAAACTGGTGCAGTGAATATTAGCAGCACGATCAGAACAATATCCTTCCTATCCCCTTCTTATAGAACGATTCAAGGCTTGCGGTTTCTATTCAATTTGTTATAATGACAGTGTTTAATCACGGAGTCTTTTCGGCGGCCTGCTGCTGAATTGAGGTCACACATGTGACTATTCAGGCGCAGAGCACATAATCTATAACTAAGATTTTGCCCCTGAATCTCCGGAGGCTGTGCCATTAATTAACAATGCATTTATTTAAAAAATAATATGCATTACAGCGTTTTAAGATGTAGCCTGAGCTTAAAGTGAGCAGAAGTTTGTGATGAAACATTCATGGTCATGAGTATTACTGTATGAGAAAAGAACTCAGCCATGGCAATAAGCCCAATCACACTTATTCAAGGATGTTTAATTAAAAGTCTCTTTTCTAATTTCTCAGAAGCCTATAACATAATCTTTCCTTGTGGCTCCTTTCTATCATCAAATCATAAATGAGAGTCTTTAGAGTTCTATTTCATATGCTTATGCATGTTATAAGTGCAACAAAAGCCATATGAGTTAAAAATTATTTAGTATCATCTTGAGCTGCAATAAATATTTTTAATATTGAGGGAATAATGAAAAAACATTGACCCTTAGCCTGGTCCTATCTTTAATCATGAAAGCTTGTTTCAACTGACCACCATAAAGGATGGTACTTCTCCATGGGAGGCTCATTCCACTTCACTGCAGCTAATGCACAGTCTCTTGCTGGTATAGCAGACTACGTTTTTTTATAGTTCAACATAGAAATATATTGAACAGGATAGGAATATGTCAGAAGACATACATTTCTGGCTAGAGGGCAAACAAAGTTTCAGCTAAATTTATGTCTTGGGTCTAAACTGGTCTATACTCAGAGCTAAGTCTTAAAAGATAAAGCTCACGTGTGAGTGTGTGTGTGTGTGTGTGTGTGTGTGTGTGTTGTGTGTTTTCTTAATTAACATACTGTACTTACACACTCATTTCCTTCTGATGTATTTATACTCAACGTGATATTAAGATAATAACAATATTTCAATTAAAATACACAAAAACAGAACAACAGACCCAGGAAGAAACTGCAAAAAAAGAAAAGAATAGTGTGGATAAAGTGAAGGTTCCTGTGGCCAGGATTCTCACCTGGCCCTGGTTGGCTAGCTCACTACACAGGTGTGGGCAATATGTTGTTACTGACTCTATATAAAGAGCTCTGCCCAGTGGTCTGGGCAGTACGGTGGCACAGATGCAAGGCTGCAGGAGAGCAGAGCAGAGGCTGGAGTGGTGGCAGTGCCGAGGACAGAGGCCCAGAGGACGGCTGTGTGGGCAGAGAGGCCCAGAGGCAGAGACCGGCTTGCTGCATGCAGACTTGCTCTGTGTGGATAGGATTTTAGTGACCTGCCACCATGGGAATAAAGTCAGGTATAACCCTTTCACCCCAAGAATGTTCTACTGTCATTTCTTTAGTCACACTGAATCTATAGTGAACTTGCCTTGGGCTGAAACCCACTGGCAAGTAGACCATGTTAATATTTGTCTTTTTACTCTTTGGTTGAGGACATACAGGGATTTTCATGCATCTGCATTTCCATTTTGCAGAGGTCTCTGCTAACCTTTTGGTTGAAACCTTTTCTGTTTTCCATTTTTGTCAGCAAGTGCCTTATTTTGGTGGGAAAGCAACCTAATTTGGAAGGTAATAGACATTTTACCTGAGGAGGCTGGCTTGGGGAGGCGGCTCTGAAGAGGTCGTGTCCCTCTGGCCATCACGATGGGGTCTGAAGTGGGATGCACAGTGGCGTCATCTGCAGTGCCTTGGCAGTCTGCAGAGGAAGGCACTTCTCGTTCAAGGGTCTGGGCTCCGATGGATGAAGCTGCACAAAGGGCGGGTTGGAGAGACAGGATGGGCCCTGCGTCCTCTGGGGAGTCTGGCTGGCATATATACCGTCCTGCTGAGCGATTTCCAGAGTCTGGGAGTGGGAAGGTTCCGATCCCACTGTCCAATGTCCTCATCTGGCAGTTTGATTCTAGACAGAATAACACAGTGAGTATTAGAGAAGGCTCAAGGATTGTGGGCATTTGGATCTGATCTGGAGGAAAGGGGACATCTAGAAGGAACAAATACTATTGATGCTGTACTCATTTTCCAGGGAGTGACATTAAACACACATTTAATTGAACATGAAAATATTCCCTTCACATAATAAGGTAAGAAAGCTGTTACTGGCAGCAAAAGGGCACAGGTACGTATACCCTGGATAGTTCTCTGGAGTTAGAACAGGAAAAGAACAATTATTAGAAAAAAATACTTCCAATTACCCTTATTTCAATTGGGAATCATCTGACTTCAACTGATTAGGTAAAATTTATTAACTGAAATAAGATGAGAAATGAACATCCATAACAAATTGACATGATGTCCTAACAAAGGTAACTGCATCGCAGGCATGAATTGTCATCCACTGGGCAGTTCACTAAGCCTCTGGCTGCTCAGTCTGACTGTGAGGATAAGTAATTCACGTGTTTTAAGGGCCATCCCCAAAGTGCCTTACCCATGGTAACATCACTTTCTTGTGTGGGTTTCATTTGGCTTGACTGCCATTTGAAGTCTTACTGAGAAGACTATGGAGCCACTTTCTTTCATTCTCATTTTATGTAATGACAAAACTCATCAGCACCCTTTGGATTTCCTGTCACTCCCAGGGATCCCTCTATTCCCTGAAAGAAATCAAGCTTCTATCACCATATGTGCGTGTGACATATTCTGCCTATGTCTCTTCTTCAAAAAATGTTATATACAGCCCAAAATACAATTCTTGAAAAACAATTATTATCTATTTGTATTTCTGAAATGGTGGTAGGGTTTATCCAAGTCAATGCAACAGCTAAGATCTGGTGGTCACCCAAAAAGTCTCCTGCTTATATGACAATCTTAGAATGAAACATCTTAGTCAAGTTTATGTCAGCATCTTATAAATCTAGGATGGGGTAAGAGGCCCACTCAGCCCCATGTTAGGAGTAGTGGAGAATATAAGAGAAATGATGCAATCTTTGTATTAAGAGGCTCAACAGCTAACATTTTCATGGTGCTTTATGGAATAGTGGACTTGGAGTATATCCACCAATAACCACTGTATGAATGCTTGCAAAAGAACTGTAACTCTAGACTTTTCAGGCTCCTATGGGATTGCTGTGATGATAAAAATATGTTCAGTATCAAATCTTCAGAATTTAGAATGACACTTCGCATACAGTGCAATAGCTGAAAGAATGAACTAATGGTGACATATACAAAGTGCTTAGTATGCTTACTAGGTATTAGTGAGAAGGAAACAGTTCAACCTTAAGTACCTTTCTTACACACCATCTCACTGAATGCTGAGAAATCAGTATCTGAATTTCAGAATCTGCCCATTCCCCACTGTTCTCCTCAAAACCTCTTTACTGTAAGTGAGTAGAATTCTGGGAAATTCCTAATGCTAAGGTAAAAACAAAGGAGTGGGGTTGCATACAGAGTGGCTTTATAGATTCTCATAGGTCTGGTTTTGGAAGCAGTAGCAAGATGAAGTCCCTATCAGAAGAGAAACCTCAGTGTCCAAAGGGATATTCAGTAGAGAGATGCAGGTCTCCTTTCTCCATATAGAGCTAATCAGCCATCTCCTGTAGTGCCGGATGTCTGAGGTTGATCATGGACTTGAGGAGCCCTGCATCATATGGCTAGGCTCTGAGATATGCTTTTTATTTTTTCCCCAGGATCACAAGGGCTCAGTTTCAGCCCCACTCATTTCAGGGCCTCTACACGGTCAGGTGTTTTCTCAACTAGTTTTACAGATTATTCATTTTCTCCTCAGTTAAGGGGACTTAATTGTCACAGAATGGTCTTTTTGAGAAATGGTCAGCTGTTTGCATGGGGAGGTGTTACCAGAAGAGCTCGAAAAGAAATACCCCTGCTATTCAGAACTGCGTCCTTTCTTCATTTTAGCTTAGATACACAAAACTCCTCAGACCCAGCATGTCCGTGTGCTGTCCGTGGGGCAATTCTAAATGTTGGAACTATTTCAGCCTCACACAGGGTCAAGCAGATCTTCATCAAAACCAGCCCAGTCTTTGGAGATGGGAATCAGGTTCCTGGGAGGTAACAGCTGTGACGTGTTAGTCCCAACAGCCCCTGGCTGCCTGCCAGGATAATCTACTCCCAGCATTGCCGGGACTGCCAACCCGGAACCGCAGTGCTCAGCGTGCGGGCCATTACAGGCTTTTTTCCTTTTGGGAAAATGAATCACCTAGTTTGGCTGCTTATTAAGAGCTACCAGGAGTTGACTGCTTTCTTTGTATCATCTCTTCATCTTTACAACCTTGTAAGGTAAGAACTATTATTGCCATTTACAAATAAGGAGTCATGTCTCAAGGAGATAAGTAAATTGCCCAAGGCCATATGCTATAAATAAAGAGCTGGGATTTGAATCCAGCCTTGCACAATGGTAAAGATCATCCTCTTCACCACCAAACTGTACTGATTCTCCCAAAATGGATAGGTAAATCCAGAAATAGGGTCTGTTTGGTTAATAGTCATCGAGGCAGCTCTGTGAGCAGAAAGCTCATGGAATGGCTGCTGCTCCCATGAGGCACTGAGCCTCTCTGGAATTGCGCAGGGTCCCATGCTCCCCATCCTGAGGCTGGAGTCTGTCTGACACTGCCAGCATCTGCATGGTTGCTGCCTCCACTAAGGACGCCTACACCACCTGATCTACGGGGCACCGCTGAACTGTAATAGCCCAGTAACCCTTCCTTCTGCCCTGGTGTTTTGCATCCATAGACTTCCCTCCACACCGGGTTTTTTTCTGGCATTTATCTCACCTCTCTGGGCTTGGTGATAGGCATTTGCTTCCAAGGGCAATGTTTTCCTGGCTTTGTCTAAGAACTCTCCTCCAAGTATTTCATGGCTCGAAAAGCACTTAATCCAGTCCCTCAAATGGAGACTCAAAAGCAAAGTGAAACTCTTGGCTGCCTTTCTCAGTAATTCTCTGGGGAAAAGCCCCAGACAGTGAAGCCCAGGAACGTTGGGCTGGCCTGTAACACAAGGGCAGGAAGAGCAAGAAGGGATGTGGGATGGGGGAAACAATGAAAGAAGTCTAAGTCTGGTGCCCTCCTACGGACATACATTTTCTGGCATCCGTCCCTGTAAATTATTTTTCCCTCTTTTTTCTCTTCACATGTTACCATAACAGGCTCTACAGAACAGGACTTTTGGTGTTCCTGAGTTCTCTGATTCTTTGAGAAGTGCACTGACACAAAACCCAGAAGCCACCTGCTATTAAAGCCATTTTTTAATTCTAAAAATTACAGATGACAAATACAGCAAATTTGAAGGACTCATTTGTAAAGTACCTGCGAATGAGTTGTAGATGGTCAGGGACTCAGGCACCCTATGTCAAATTTCACCCTCAAGCAAATTTCTCCAGAATGCATAAACCTTTGGAAATAGAGATTATATTGAAAATGCTGACACTTTCTTTACGTAGTTTCTTTACAGCACTGTAAGTTTCTTGCAGTTCATAAAAATATTGTAACCTGAAAAAGTGTTAGAGACTGTACTTCTGAAGCCAGTTTTTTTCTCAGAGAATTATAAGGACTCATAAAATAATTAAATGGCCATGGTGGGAACAAAGTTCAAAGGGCAAGCCAGCCTTGCATCTCAAATGAGTTGACTCAATCTTGATCTTGACAAGTTAAGTTCACATTCCTGGCTGTGAGAACAGCTGCTAAGAGGCCTTGATAATGAGTTCAAGGTGTGGGTTCCTAGATGGACCGCCAAGTTTCATTCTCTAAGGTCACCAATTACATCTCTGACCTTGGTCAGCCCTCACCTGCTTCTCCTTTTCCCATTTGCCTTCTTTCTATCTCGCTCTCAAGGCTCTCTCACTTATTACCACCACTAAGCCCCGGATGTTTCATGGGATGGCTTAGGGCAGTGCTTCCTAGTCCTTTTAAAGTCCTGACACACGTAGAAAACATATGGTTCTCTGAGGAAAACACCAGCTGCCCCAGCACCACTGGCCCCCTGAGAGCAGAGGGCGCAGCATCTCAGCACCTGGATCCATTCTGGGCATGTCAGCAGCAGAAGGGTGGGGATCTCTTGCTTATAGAATGGACTCAGAACCATCCTATTCACACCTTGAAAACACTATCTTGCATATCTATGGCAGGCAAGGAGACAAATACCATTTTAGTATTAGCAACTGATAAGGGAACTTGTAGGCCCTCCTCTTTTTGGGAAAAATGTGAAGAGTGCTTGTGTTGGGAATATTGTCAGAGCTTCAGTAAAAACGGAAGATACTGTGCTTAAGAGGGAGGTGAGCAGCCAAGAAGGGCAAAATTCTACATGGGATGATGGCAGAGAAAAAATTCTGGAAAAATGTTTCCACCAGGGACTTTTCAACTTTAACTTGGGGTGCACAATGTAAAACTCCCACTCAGCTTGTACTGATCATTAGCCCTTCTGTTCCTTGTACCAGGTGCCTCAGTGGGTGATTTTAATTTCCTTATCTGAAAATTAGGGCATATAACCATCACAGGGGTGCTTTAAGGAGTGGAAACATAGCATAATGCCTGGAACTGGTACATAGCTATTATTCAGAGAAGGGTGGTAATTCTCAAAATAAGTGTTATTGGACTATAAGCATCTTGGGGCAGATTGGGTTGTATTCATCTCCTCCATATTCCCATATAAGCTCATTCCTAATTCCATACTGCCCTTCTCCTACAGTGTGTTGATTACACGTTCATAGAACTGATAATGCTAGGATAGCAGAGGACCTGATTTATTCTCCATCAGCAGCACCCAGCACAGTGCCTGATGCACAGTCTGCTCTTGCCGAGTGTAATGAAAAGAAGAGGTGTATGAAAACCAGTTCTAACCCTTAGGAAGTTATTCCCAAAGTTAAACTGAATATGAACCTTTCCTTTTGCAATCCCAACCTACTGCCTTTTGTTCCAATTCCAGCGACCAAAGGGAACAACAACCCACTTTCTTTTTCTTTGTAGCTTTTTTCACACAGAACCAGACTTCATTAATTCAGATAGCCAGAGGGATAAGATCATTTAGAGTTGTTGAATATTTTAAAGACCAATTTCTTAATACTTCCAAGCCCTAGAGCAGAGGCCAGTGACCAAGTGGAAGAAGAACCCATGGAATGCTGCCTCAGCAGCCAGTTTGGTTCCTGCCACTGCCTCAAAGCGCTGCTGGGCCGGAAAGATGCAGGTGTAGCAAAGCCAGTGCATCATCATAACCTGGGCCTCCTCCTCAGGGGCTCCAGATGCCATGCTGAGTGTTGGCATCCCATTCACCACAGCACCCATAGGAGTATAAGAACGAAGTTCTCAGAGTCAAGTTCCTGGGAGCCATTTGTAGTAAGCAGATGAGATCTCTCTGTAGCTTATATATATTTACACAAAACAGTGAGTAAGTTTCTCTCTTTTGACACAATTTGTTTCTTAATTGGGTTGTTTGTACTTCCTCCAAACTCATTTTATACTATTCCTTTACACTGTAACATTACCTTAAAAATAGCTGCACAGGGAAAAGTTTCTTTCTAGCTGAGTTTCAGTTAATATAAATTTCCAAGTTAGTGGAATCTGAGTTAGCAATGATTTAGAGTGTTTGGGAGATGCCACTAATTTTTTCCTCAGCTTTCCCTTCTACAGACTAGAGTGTCTCAACTTCTCTGCACAGATCCTATCTCACACATCTTTAATTGCTTGAATTTGTAAACCAACACTGTTGGTATTATTAATGTATCTGTCCAAAGAGACTATTTTACAAGATAGGTTTAAGAAAACCTGACTTGAGTGCTAAGTTACTCCTGAATGTTCAGAAGAATAAAGTGGAGTGAAAATAGGCATCAGAGTTGGAAAGACTAGGCTTTAAGACCTGCTTGTCACCTGTTGGCTGTGTGGCAACAAGGGATTTTAAAAACTTCTGACCTCATATAATCAACCTGGCACAGAGCTCATTATACAGTAGGTGCACAGTAAGTTTCCACAGGTGGTAGTCATGTTTCCATGTGAGAACCCCTGTAGGTACGTGCCGCATGCATGTATATGCCATGGAATCCAAGGCAAACCACACCTCCATCTGTGTGGTTAGCATTCTACTGCAACACCTGCATACACTTTGCTGAACACCTGTCCTGGTTACCTCCTAAGCAATTACCTTTCGGCAACCATTTCCTTGGGGGCTAGTTGATCACAATCATTAATAAGCAATTATGAATCCAGAGTGAAATGCTTGGTGTTGGTTGCCAGCTGCCTGATGTTTAGAAAGGACAGAGTCCATTTTTTCAAGAAATTTATTTTCGAGTTGGTGCTCCAAAAGGCTTTTTCATAAGCCTAAGAAATGATATTTACTGATGCTCCTTTGTTCACAGACCTATTACATTCTCAGGGAACATCTCCAAATTAGTAAGCCATGATTTTCAGTTAGCAAAGGTACACATGTCTATCCTACAAGGTTGTACTTGCTTCTGTGCAATAATCTACCCTCTTATAGATTCAAACAAATTACTTCTGTCATCATTTTCTTCCCTCTTCAACATTCATAAATCCTGGGAAAACAGAAAACTTTAAAACACAAACTCTTTATAACTTATGAACTTTGATCGTATCTACAAAAATTTCAGCCAAATGTGCAATGAGGACCCAACATAGTTATGGGCATCTAATACTTATACTATATTACTAATTGGTCTGCTTTCCTATAATGCAAGTGGTTGTGTACCTAAGTCTTTGTATGAGTTTTCTCCAGGTTCCTAAACATCTTTAAGCTATGTGTGGTATTGGCAACAGAAACTTAAACTACAGATGGGAGAACAGATCTCTTTATTTGCACAGCTTTCTCTTTATCTGTATGGCTGAAACAAGCTAAAAAAAACCTTAAGCCTGTTGCCAAAGCCATATCAATTAAATGTAGGTTATTCATTCTAAGTTTACCTCATGGTTTTGTCAAAGTAGTCAAAAAAATAAAATGACTATATTGGCTATTTATTCACAACAATTGGGTAGCTTTTGGCTGTGGCATTAAGATGACCTTCTAGAAGAGTAAATTCAATTCGGTGGCTTTGGAATGCATGAGAATACTCAGCCTCTAAATTCAAACCGGATTTAAGCTTTCTGAGATTTGAAAGGTATATAAGAGAATGTAAATTTGTTTTCTAATCCCTTGTGCTCTCTGAAGAAAAAGGAAGATTGGGACATTGGGGGTCTAGTACAATGCTAAAGAAAATATGAGAAAAACCTAGGGAATTAACATGACAAAAATTAAAGGAAAAAAACAGATAATGAAACTCCTTTGTAGAGATGAAGGACAGTTTTTTAAACCAATATAAAAGATGTGTCACCTCAGGCTGGGCTGGTATGCGGCCAGCCAGTATTTTGTGTATGATAGCATCAGCACATAAAATATTATAGTGGGATATGACTTGAGGATACAAATTGGAAGTAGTTAGAAATGTGTTCCAAATGCCTATGTAGACTATGACTTCATAGAAATCTTTCTTGAATTTATTTACATTTTCAGCTGGTATAATCCCTGAGAAGAAATTTCTTAAATTTGCTGTAAGATGTGTTCCTTCTTGTCACGGAAGGTTACTAATGTAACCTTTTCTAAAGTTCTGGGGATGGCTCCTGGTCTTATATCCCGGGATTTGTCATGCAACTTTCCAAACCCTTCTTGATTTTACATATTTTAATATTTTCTCTATTCTCTTATTCCTTTGTACTGAAAAATCTTGAGATGGTCACATAACTCCTTCAAGTCTTGCTGTGCTACTATGCTTGTCTTATAAAATGATGGCCAGACATGTATGAAACTCTTACTGTGATATATGTAGGCTAATGTGACCATGAGGGTTTAATGGTCAGCATTTGTTTGAACAGGTCAGATGATCTAGGAACAGACTTGGATTCCAGACCCATATGTGCTTTGGGAATCACCACTTCCAGCTCAAAGTCCTTGATTATGAGAGCACAGTGATTGATCCCAGCTCCAAACAAAGCAGCATCACCTCTGCCCACTTTCCTATCCATAGGTCAAGACTTGTCCTCCTTAGTTTAACAACCCACAAAACTTTACTTTCATTAGCAAAACTTTCCAGAGTTCCATAAAAATGTAGAATAGCAATGGTTCCAGCCCTGATCCATGATCACTGTTTTTCTAACTGAAATTTTCCAACTGAAGAAATGCCAAATTCTCTCTCCCTTTGGTTTCCTGTCATCCTTACTTATTCTCTATTCATGAAAAGTAACTCTACCCTTAACTTTTTTCTCCCAATCTAATTTAGCTATATGCTTGTATCTTCTTTTAAGCCCACCTTTGTTCTGGTGCTTATGGAAGGCATGTTAAAGGCCTAAACAAATATTTACTTACTTTCCTTTGTTCACAGACTCATTACATATTCAGATCACATTCCCAAATTAGTAAGTCATGGTCTCTTCTTAGAGAAGGTACAGTGTATTTTCCCCAAAAGGCTATACTTGTATCTTCCCCAAAAGATCTACCCTTTCTGATGTATCCACTCCATCTCTGTCCTGCCAAAACGCAGTGAAAAGTTAAACAATTATCTGGTGAATCTGATAGACACAGATAGCTATTGTGGATTATTCTCTCTAAGTCTCCTTTACTTCATGTCAGTGTTGCTGAATTATATGGACAACTGTCTTTACTTTCCATTTCACCTGCCTGGATAAAATCTGCTTTGATAAGGCAAGTGAGGGAAGGGAGGGAAAAATAAATTGGGGGTGAGGTGCTGCAGAAGAGAGAGATTCAAGACAGCTTTACTTGGTAAGAAGCATATATAAAGAGAGAAGCATGGGGAGAGTCAGACCTCTCAATTTAGCAAAATAAAAATGTATTAAAGATGTTTACAAAAGCTAAAGCATGCACTAGGTATTGTTAATAATATATTTTTTAAATAAAAAATTTACATATTCCTAAAATTATAAGTTATTTTAATTTGTTTATATTTCTGTAACTATATACATTTAATGAAAGGTTCCAGAAAGATAAGAATTTAAAGACCATGATGTTTTTCTCCATTTATCTCTATATTTAATCAGTAGCAATGATTTTTCTAATTGTATGCAAAAAGGAAGAAAGCTCAAGTCTTCATACTTTTAAAAAAAATATTCATTTTAATAATGCCTTACTTGCTTGGTTTAGGATTTTAATTATTTTGGAAGGTAATCTACTTTAAGTGAATATTCAAGAATCATTGTTTTTCTTTTATTTGACTGTAGTTGAAATGTGAATGAAGAGACAGCTGAAGTCGACATGAGCCTGTCTTTAAGCTGCCACTCTTCACTCACCAACAGCCTATGGTTGCTTCTACAGGAAGATCATAAAGAAGAGATGAAACCCAACAGACCAGAGGATAGGAATATGGGTAAAAATACAGAGAGATTTTTGCTTCTGTCCATTAAGAAATTAACTACAACAGGAACTCACATATACTGTTAAGCACTGTTTTCAGATTGGACAATAGGCAGCACAGAATTGATCTCTGAATCAAAGGAAACCAATGAGGTGATCCTACAACCTCACCAGCCGACTGCCTAGTAACAGTTTCCAGATTGAAACACAGAGAGAAAGAACACAGAGTCTGGAGTTCTTGCTGAATTGAAGAGATAAATATAGGTGTTTGAGGGCAGTGGGGTTGGGGTTGGGGTTGGGGGAGGGCAGTGAAGGCAGCTAGAATTTGCAGAGCAGTGTATTGCAAAGAAAGAATATATAGCATATCCTGAACAAGCATGAGATGAAATTTATGAGGTCACATAAACAATTACTATGAAGCAGTTGTTAGTTTCTTGAGCTGAAAATAGGCTGAAAATAGTTTATGTTTCCACCATTCAGAAGAAGCCTTTCAATACATGGACCACAGGATAGAGTCCTAAGAAACATCAAGCCTTAACAGAAAGGCTAAATTGTACCCAGAATAAAGGTTTCCCTGGACTTGTCAAAACAAAATTTAAGAGCAAGACTTGAAAAATAAAACTAATCTGCAAATACTTAAAATACATGGCAGAACAAAATCTGATAGTCTTTATAGGAATCCTGAAATCCAGCATTCAACAATGTAAAATTTACAGTCTCTGGCATCCAGTCAAAAGCCACCAGGCATGCAAAAAAGCAGGAAAATATGATGCATATCCAAGAGAAAAATTAACAAATACAAAAAGGCACAGTAATGAGAGAGAATTAAATTAACAAAAAATGACTTAAGTTATTATACTACTAGAGCAATAAAAACACCCAAGTGGGAATTACAGACAAGAAAAACTACATTTAAATGAAAAAAATAACACTATTTAGGATTAATAACAGATTAATAAAGATATTTAATATAGCAGAAAAAAATCAGTGAATTTGAAGACATAAGAATTTAAGCTATCCAAAATAAACTGCATAAAAAAAGACTTAATGAAATAGATTGTCAATAACCTGGGAGTCAATATTTAGTAGTCTAAATATGTATAATCAGAGTCCCACAAGGAAGTAGAGAAAGGGAAAGAGAAATATTATGTGAAGAAATAACAAAAAAAAATACCACCTTGACAGACACTATAATCCCAAAATATAAGATACTCAATGAACCCCAGCCAAAACTAATGTGGAGAAAACCACACTACATCACAACAGAATCAAATTGCTGAACATCACCGATAAAGACAAATCTTTGAAACTTCAAAAACCGAGAAAAAAGGTATTTTACAGAAGAACAAAGATAAAACCAATAGCAGACTTCATGTGAGATGATATAAGCCAGAAGACAATGGAATAACACCTTTAAAGTACTGAAAGAAAAAAAAATCTATCAACCTTATAAAATTAATTTCAGTTAGTCAACTCTTTAATTATGTTAAAAATCAAGAGAAATAAATACTTTACAAACAAACAAAAGCTGAGAGAGTTCATTACCAGAGAATTTTTAGTATAAGAAATATTAAAGGAATTTTCACAGGCAGATGAAAAATAGATATGAAAAAGTAAATATGAAAAATGGTTGTAGAAAGATGGATATATACAAAATAATGAAGAACACTGGAAATGGTAAAATATATGGTTTATATAAATATTTTTTCTTATTTTTTAATCTTAAAATATAATTAAAACAAATATAACATACTGAAAGATTCCTAATAAATGTAGAAGTGAAATATATAATAATAGCATAAATGGTGGGTTGGGTTATAAGAAAGTAATCTGTATATTATTTAAGATAAACTGCTAAAGTAAAGATGTGATTAAATTACATTTAAATATTAGGTCAGTCACTAAGGGTGAGTGGAGATAAAGTGCAATCATAAAAAGTGTTCAATTTAAAAGAAAGCAGAAAAAGAAGCAAAAATGTAAAGAATAGATGGGACAAGTAGAAAATAAATAATAAGAGGGTAGGTTTAAACCCAATTATCTTTGATAATTACATTAAATGTAAATGGCTTAAGCATCCCAATTAGTAGGCTGAGACTTAAAAAAAGAAGTAAGACCCAATTATATGTTGTCTAAAGAAGTTCACTTTAAATATGTTCATGGGTCAGAAATACAGTATTATTCAGAAGTCAATTCCTCCAAATTGATCTATAGATTCAAAGTAATCCTATCAGGTTTTTTATGGACATTGGCAAACTGATTCTAAAATTATTTGGAAATGCAAACACTTTTCAAAAAGTAAAACAATGTCAGAAGATTGATGCTACCTGAATTCTACTTGGCTACATTAATCAAGAGAATATGAGATTGGTAAGGATTTGCATATAGATCAGAAGAACTGAACAGACATTCTAGATCTAGACTGACACATACATTGTCAATTGGTTCTTGACAGAGATGACAAGGTAATTTAATGGAGGAAAGTTAGTGTTTTGACAGTTTCTGAAAACTCTGAAGAATAATGAACCTCACTCCATTTCCTCACATTGTTTGCAAAATTAATGCATAGACCTAAACATAAGTGTTAAAACTATAAAAGTTCCATAAGAAAACGGGGAAAAATATCTCTATGACCTTGAATTGGGCAATGATTTCTTAAATAGAATTCAAAAACATGAACCATAAAAGAAAAACAAAAAGATTTGATTTAAAAAAACCTTCCTCATCAAAGACACTATTAAGAAAATTATAAAGCAAGGAATAAACTGGGAGGGAGGCAGTAGCAAAAAGTATATCTAATAAAGGATTTTGAATAAAAGGAACTCTTTACTTAGAAAAGGACACACAACTCAATAAAAATTGAGCAAAATTTTGAATGCATACATCACCAGAGATGATGTATGGATGACAAATTAACCCAGGAAAAGATGTTCAGCATCATCAGTCATGAAGAGGATGCAAATTAAAACCACAATGAGCTATCACTGCACACCCATAAAAATGGCTGAAACTAAAACGACCAACAAAAGAAAATGTTGACAAGGATGAGCAGCAAGTGGAACTCTCATTTTTTGTAGGAGTACAGAATGATAAACTACATTGGAAAACAATTTGGCAGTTTCTTGTAAGTTAACATATACTCATTATATACTCTTGCCCAAGAGAAAAGAATATATATGTCCACCCAAAGACTCAAAAGCAGTTCTACGCATAATGGCCCAAAGTGGAAATAACCAAAATATACATCAGCTAGTGAATAAACAAACTGCAGCACATCACATACAATGAAATACTAATCAGCACAAGAAAACCACACAACAACATAGATAGATGCACACAACAACATAGATGGTTCTCAAAAGCATTACACTAGTTGAAAGAGGTCAAACCCAGAAGATATTATACTGTATGATTGATTTCATTTACTTGTAATACGAGAAAAAACAAACAATAGTGTTAGAGAACAGATCAGTGATCATCTGGGGCCAGTGGTCTTGATGAAAAGGGGCATGAGGGAATATTTTGGGGTGATAAATCATTCTGTATCTTAACTGTGGCACTGGTTGTACAACTGTATACATTAATCAAAGCTCATGGAACTGTATACTCAGAATAGGTAAATTTTATTGTTTGTAAATTATACCTCAATATATCTGATTCTAAATATTATCTGCCCAGTCTGCCAGTAAAGGCTTACTGAAATCTGAAAGTACAATCCTGGTCAAAAATGGCTGAAGAGAGGATCTGGGCTTTCCCCAGGTATAATCTTGAATAATTCTTAGAGGCATCAAAGTGATGTTGGCAAGGAAGGGTCTTCAAGAGTCACCAGGAAGCAAAACTGGGGCTATTCCTTAATCTCAGGCCCAGGCAGCATACAAAGGGCTTTGTGTATTCCTTCATGCTTTCAACAACCTTGAAAGTAGCTAACAGTATTCATATTTGACAGGAGGAAAGCAAAGCTCAGAATTGAGGATGGTCACTTGACAAAGTGTAAGTCCACCTTGAAAGCTCAGCCTCTCTCTATCAACTGCTTCCTGACAGGATGGGGTCCCCAGTATCAGAGAGCTTGCCAGGGACTCTGTAGCCCAGTGCTTCTCTAGCTGGGGGATGGTGTACAAACCACTGGATCCCCTGGCTGAGTGCCCCAGACTCTCCTCTGTAGAGAGGGTTCTTAAGGAGCAGAGCCAGTGAAACATGAATGTACAAGCAGCCTAGACATATCCTGTGCAAATGCATTTGACCTTTCTTATACATCATATATCTGCAGCATAACAACATTTGCTGATTGCTTACTACAGCATGTTTTACTTCTATTGAGTCATTATGCAATATGCAGGTGAATACATTTTACATATGATGAAAATGAGGTGTGAGGTTAATAAAGTTGCCCACAGTCATATTTGCTACAAGTAGGAGAACCAGGATTTGGTCCAAATGAAGCACAAAGCTCACAGGCTTGACTGCTACATGATTCCACCATTGTCTTCTGTGTTTAGTTTACCAAGCACTCTGCATCTGTAAGGGTATATTTGGTAGAAAGTAACACACTTTAACTGTACGAATGTATTAGCTCACAGTCCAGGATTAGAGCAAGCTTCTGGGCTGCCTTCCTCTAGGGGCTCTGCCTGAGTTTCCCAGCAGTTCCCTTTGCTCTGCTCCTCCTGTGTCTTGGCTTTATCTTCATGTTGGCAGGAGCTGGCTGTCGTAGCTCCATACCAGCCAGCTATGACCCCCAAGTCTAGAGATTAAGAGAAGCTAACTGTTTATATGATTCTATCCCTCCAACTGAAATTTAGCCAAATGAGGTCACAAGCTCATTTCTGAATCGGTCCATGTCACTAGGGAGAATGCCATTCACTGACTAAGCTTATGCCTGAGGAATGCCATTCCTGCGCCTGTCACTTCCAGGGGAGATGACCATGACTGTCTTAGTCATGCTGTACCCCCGGAGTGGAAACCAGTATTGGAAAGCCAACCATAATGTTTACCACATTCTCCCTTAGTCATTGATTCAACCAAATTTTTCAGCAATACCATGTCTCTCTGATCATCTCCATTGTACAGATGAGAAAACCAGCACACATACACCCCCAGGGACAGGAGAACATATGCAGCAGCCAGGACTCAAAGTCAGGTCTTTAACTCCAAGACCAGAGCACCTTCCACTACCTGGAAAGTACCATGGCCTTTCCCCACTCTCCCTATTTAGATGAAATTCCAAAATATTGTTGAGAATATGTTCATCTTCTTAAGTCTTTCCTCTAGTGTTTATCATTGGGTTTTTTTTCTAATTTAATAACCACTCCATATGGACCCCAGAAGCTGTTTATAACCAAGTCTGGTGATTCTTTTCCTAGTGAAGTTTTATAGCTATAAATTTAAAATAAATACATAGTCTGATGTACCTTAAAACCTAGTTAGTTTGATGTAGGATTTCTTTTTCCTCTTCAGTCTCACTTTCTAAATAATCTCATGTTCAAAGAGACTGTCCTTTTCACATTCGTTTTCCACATCTATCATCAACGTGCTATCAAACCATGCCCCTGGGTTTCCTGACTTTCACCACCTGTATTCCTTCTCCTTAATGGATCTACGAAGAACGTTCTGGCCTTTGGGCTTTGAAAGCAATAGTGTCATAAAAGTAGTATCTTTTTCCTAAAAAAGATATGTGAGAGCAATGACATGGAAAAAAGTCCTCAAATATCTGCTTAGCTACGCAGGGCAGTGTTTCAGCTAGAGTTTCAGCTCTAGTTGAATGGAAATAGAAGACTGGCTGGCAGATGAATGTAGCTTTAGTACCTAGCAGAGCCCTAGGTATGGGTATAAAGGAGTTCCTTGAACTTCAGGACCATCTTCCATTTAAAATGTGCCACCATGAATTTCACCTGCTTTGATTTTCACAAAAATCATGTGGTAAGTTGGAGAAGGCAGAAACCAATACATCCAATTCACAGACTATGGAAACCAAGGCAAAGATTTGCTTCACCGAGAAGGGCCAACATGGTGACTGCAACTTCAGTAAAGTGGTTCCAGGCTCAGTGCTCTTTAAGCTGCATTATTTTGATTCTTGAAAGTTAGGGAAGTTGTATGGAGGATGTGAAGGCTTAGGAATTAGTTTAGCACCCCTGACCCTGGATTTTAGCCTTGGATTTTATATATTTTTGGCCTTCTTTGGTGGTCAGGAGAAGTAAACAAGACTTGACAGAAAATCTGATGAGAGGCTGCAACCATTTTGAACCAAGGCCAACATACAAAAATTCAAGAGATGTTACCAAGAATATATGTTGGTACCCCCTAGGGAAACTGTCACAACTTGGCCTTCCAACAGGAAGATATATTGCATGTTGAAGAACACTGAACGTGCTCTTGATTCTTTAGAAAAAGTGTATCTCCTGAAGATACACTTGAAGACAAGAAGAAAGATGAAAGAGGCATCAAAGACGACTCTCATTTTTCTAAATATGAAGAATTGGGAGTACAGTAACAGGGAGGGCGTCTCCTAAAGCAAGGAGACAAATCAGAGCATGGGGCAAGATCACAATAGGGTAGTAACCATGGTGGTGGGAGTGGTGGAGCTGAATGGAACCACAATGGTAGAGGCATTACTGGAACTATCTGGAGTTCTGCTTGGAGATTTTGTTTGTAAACTTATGGGGAAGTAGAAAGGAAACCTACAACAGATAGCACTGCAGGTGGGATTAAGGAGGAAGCCAACAGCAGGTGAGAGGATTTCAGTATATAAAGGCTGAAAATGTCTCTGGAAAGTGCAAGCAAGGTACAGGACACATCGTGACCCTCCCAGACCTTCCCTCTCCCCAGCTGACTGGGAAAGAGAGATGGAATGGTATGAGGGGAATAATGCAGAGGCTGAGCCAGGTCTCTGTGGGGTACTAAGGATTGTAGTAATATGGACCACGCCCAAGCGTGAAAGGATTTTAATAACTAAATCTGATTAAATGTGTGGGGGAAGGAGAAAGTTTTCTCTGAACCACTCAGTCAACCCATCTGTTTCTGAAGGATTCATCTTAGCTCCTATTCCATATGCCTGCAGAATGTCAGCTTAGAAATGGAATTTATTATCCTTGTAAATAAAAACTCACTAATGGGCACAGTTTATTGTGAAGCAAGGCACATGCCCCACAGCCTCTGTCTGCCCCTAGTCATCATCAGCCAAGCCTTCATCATCCTGGGACACCTCACTCAACTTGGCAGCATTCACATGCTTGATACAAAGTCTGTCTGGATTCAAGGATCCCTGTGCAATTAAGGAAGCAGAAGCAGGCATGCATATGTGGTCTAAGGTGTCACTTTCTCCTATAACAGTTGGTGAACAAGGGCACTTTCTCACTCCATGCACAGTTTCATTACAACATTCTACACAAGTTGTAAATGGAGACTGCATAAATTCAGCATAGCACTCCATCCATTGTGAAATCCCAGACATGCTGTTGGAAGCGAAGAAAGCCATTTAACCCAGGTTTCCTGGCAGCCCAGTCTCCTCGAAGAGCAGAGCAACATGCATACTGCACAGTGCACTAATTGTCACCCATGATTCTGGGCAGCTAGCACAATTATCTGCATGGAAAGCAGCTCCCACTGACTGCAGCAAGAGCATCTCATGAACACTGGATGCCATCATTTTTGCCCTTAGAGAAGCTTTGTTTTAAAACACAAATTCTCTCTAACAGGGATAAGTTACTGTGTAATGAATAAATGTGCTGTGTGCAGGCATGCAGATTTCCAAGGGCCATGGGTCCTTCCTTGTGCACAGGCCTCTCAAATCTGTGATCCCACTGGGAAAGGTGCCCCATCTGCAGTGGGCACGCCCATCCCTGAGGAGGTTTGCATCTCACAGGTATCTGAAGGAGTTCTGATTTTACATTTAGTAGAAGTAGAAATGTCTAGCTTTGTTTGCTCACATAAAACTGGACTACTAGATTGAAAAGCTTTTAATAACTGGGGTTTCACAAGGGCCACCTGCTCACTTGTGTTATATAAGTGGCGATGACATGGGCTGCCTGATATTCAAACCCTGACATCTGCAGTCTCCCACCCTCTGCCCAGTTATTAGGATAAGTGTACCTACTCAGTTTTCCTTGGCTTTGGTGAAGCCATCTGAAGTCTGTAGTCACCTGGACCAATGGCAACAGGTCAACTTCCTTTAACTAGCTGACATTCTAACCATCCTGTTAAAATCTAACTACACATAACTGTGTTACAGTTCTAAAGAGAAACAGAACCGATAGGGTATGTATATATGTGTGTATGTATATGTGTATTATAAGGAATTGGCTCATGCAGTTATGAGGGGTGGCAAGGTCCAAGACCTGCAGGCTGAGTTGGCAAGCTGGAGGCTAAGGAGAAAGATGGTATAGTTCAAGTATGAGACTTGAGGCCTGAGATCCAGGATGACTGATGGTGTAGTTCCAGTCTGAAGACTGGCAGGCCAAAGACCAATGAAGACTCAGTATTTCAGTTCAAAAGTTCAAAGGCAGAAAAATACTGACATCCCAGCTAAAAGCCAGCCAGGCAGGAAGAACTCTCTCATACCTGGGGGAGGGCCACCTTTTTGTTCTATTGGGGCCTTCAACTGATTGGATGAAGCCCATGACATTTAGGAGGGCAATCTGCTTTCTCAGTCCAAGGACTTAAATGCTAATCTCATCTAAAAACTTCCACACAAAAACATTCAGAATAATGTTTGATCAAATATCTCACATTGTGCCCCAATCCAGTTGACATAAAATTAGCCATCACAGTAATGAAGGAGCTGTTGTTTGTGGTACACAGCAATGAATAAAGCCAAATGGGGCTGGCGTTTTCTAATTAAAGCATAATTGTTATACCCCCTTCAAATAAACACATACAAGAGGGCTGTTAAAGATGAACTCAATGGAAACACAGTGCTAATACCTCCCCCGACTCCACCCCAAAGCTGTGAGAGACAGTGCCATTACTTAGGGATGAAATCATTGTTCTAAAACTGCTTTCCTAATATTTTGCTAATGCAGACTCCTCAAACCTTGTAGAAACAGACTGAGCATGATTCACAGCCCTCTTCTGAGATGAGGCAAATGAAGCATCTGGGGGAAGAAATAGCTTGTCTAGCATCATAATATTTGAAAAATGAATGTGCTGCATTTTAAGAATGCAGGATTGCAAGGTTTTTAAAAGAGTATGGTGGAACTCTACATGAAGAAAATGATGGGCATCTTGGTTTTTAAAGAGTTGGCTAAGAAGTAGGCAGAAAGCAGGTGGAATGGGTCCAAGGGGACATTATTTTTAAGAGAGGTAACTTGAGTAGGTGTGCCCTCAAGAAGGCTGCTTACTTTTCGTGACACTTGTCGCTGGCTTGGGATTAGGGGATTCACTGATATTTGCCTGGCATGCTGGACAGAGCTGCTGGAGCATGCCCCTTCCTGGGGACTTGCGCGCCTGGTGAACTTCCAATTGCCAGTTGCCTGGAGGTGACAGTCCCAGGGGCAGGCCTCCACCAGTCGGTGACGGGAGGTAGTGACGAATACCCAGATCCTCACTTCTCAGGTGAGAGAACTCAGACTTGGGTTCTATCCCCTATCCTCTATCCTCACTTAGGAAAGGCTCTATCCTAATCAAGTTCAGAACCCTTATGTCCCCTAGAGTTTTCTGAGGCTAAGTTTCTGTAACCCACAATGGTAGCCAGGGATGGCAGCATGTGTGGGTGACCTCATGCTCTGCTGACACCATCTTGAGTGAGTGCTTAATAACTTTTAAACAAGGGGCCCTGCATTTTATTTTGCACTGCACTATGCAAATTATGTCCTGGTGGTAGCTGGCATGCCCCTTGTTAGCTGGTCTCCTTTCCCTGTCTGGCTTCTTCTATTGGTCTTTGCTATACTTCCTGATTAATTCACTTGTCCTGGAATCTTTTCACCAGGTCTACTTCAGGGAGACCCCAGACTTGACTATTGCAAATGTCATTAAAATCCTGAAAAACTGCATAAGTAATTGACAAAAGCCATCTTACTGTTCAAAAAAAAAGAAAAGAAAAAAGAAACAATAAGGCACATGGCTTTAACAGTCACTAAAAGTAATATCATGGTTCTATCATCTGTCATTACCATGCCATGCTGTAATATCTAAGAGGCTTTATAAGGAAGTCATATCCGACTAAATTTCCTAACTTTGCAGCATCACAGACCAAGTACCCAGGTGAATCCAACATGCAAATATCTCCCTGAAGAAATAGGGCAATAAACAGCAGTGGGGTTGACATTTAAACAACGGCTTTGCAGGCCATCTGTTCGAAAGAAATTGTTTGTCTTTGCCAGCATGTCAAGAAGAGTAAGTTCACATAATTTAGGAACTATTAAGGCATCTAAGTTCTTGATTATTTATGAGGACTGGATTATTTATAGCCATCAAGTTTTTTAAAAATAATGTCCAACAAAGTTTTTGATAAACAGGTTAGGGAAATTGATCTTCTTATAGAGTCCAGTAATGAGGCAAGATATTTGAGGGATTCAGTCTTCAACTAAAATTTAAGGAAAAGAGGTAAGTAAGGATTCTGGTTCAGAATTAGTTCAGCTCATCAAATCCAGAGCCCATGTATTCTCAATTTTTATATCCCTATAGATCAGCGCAATGCCTGTGATGAAGTCAAAGCCTAATAAATAATTAGTAACTGACTGAACTCAGTTTATGGCCGTGCCTTGAGGTTTGAATACCAGAAAATGAAACTGATTCACCCCTGCCTGGGAAGAAGCTATAGGTTTTTCCCATTGTTCCTTTCTTACAGACTGGAATTTACCAAGTGGGTAAAATAGCAGTGTGGGAGGACAGTATAGGAGGAAGAAGGTGGAAGGCAGTGGGTTATAAGCAGGTTCGGTGGGATCCTGCCCAGGGCTGGCAGTTGTATTTGAGAACCATGTATACAGTATGCAGGAAATGCAACACTTGAGAACGGGCAGCAGAAACTGAAAGCCATCTTAGAGTTTCCTCTCCAAGTGTGAGATTTATGGTTGATTACTCCTAAGACCAAATCTATTCATCCTTAAGGCATGTTAGTCTACAGCATGAATCCTGTCAGCAGCTTGTGGTTGAGAACCCAGAAAGGAAAATGAAGTCAACACTACAGTTTAGTCTCACCCTGCTATATGGAGTCCTACCCATAATAGTTTTGTTGTAAAGATGATTTGGACAATGGCCAAGGCGATGGATCATGCAGAGAAAAGTTATCATAGCAGGCCTGAGAATGCTCACCCTTAGGAAAGCATGCTTCCAGGTGGCCCTTCACTGGCACCTGGAAACCTGGATTTTGAGAGGGTTCCCACCACCTAACTGATGAGAGTGGTTCACTGTGCCTGGATTGTTCCTGCAAACCATATGATTTATGCTGAATGCCTACTTTACTTATGTTCCTTCTGGGAATCTGGAATTTTCCTAAGTGCTAAGCAAGATGGTGCTGTGTGACCAGCCCCAGTAAAAGCTCTGGGCTCTGAGTCTCTAATGAGCTTCCCAGGCTGATCCCATTTCCCATGTGTTGCCGTCGCTTGTTGCTGGGGGAGTTCAGTGCACCCTGTGTCTCTACTGGAAGAGGAGTCTAGGAAGGCTGATTATCCCCTGACATCACCCCCTGCATCTGTTCCTTTGCTGGTTTTGCTTTATATCCTTTCACTATAATAAATCATGGCTGTGAGTACAACTGAAAAGAAAAAAAAGACAGAAAGATGAAATCCATAGCTTCCTATACTTCACACATACCTTTCTTAATTGCCGCAACAACAACGAAGACCAACAGTGAGCTTCAGTTTGCGCCTGGCATGGTGTCAATCACTCACATGCAGAAGCTCCACTTAATGCTCTCAACAGTACTTCAAAGCAGGTCTCATTATTATGTGCCTTTGGCAGGTGAGGGAATGGAGGCTTAGGAGGTTCAGGAGCTTACTTAGGACTGTTGCTCTGTTAGGTGGCAAAGGGGACCTGGAGCGTAGGCCTATGTGACTGCAAACCCTAGGCTGGGAGACTGTTGAGGGGTCAGGAGACACACTCTCAAAAATGCACAACTCCAAGCAGACACACAGCGGTGACATTACACCATGGACGAGGTCTAAGTCCCGCCCAAAAATCTCTGGATAAGCTTTACACCTTTTCTAGCTTACTCACATCCTGTTGTTGAAACTCCTGTCTTTCCATAGACTCATGGGACTCTGGGAACTTGACATGGACAGGAATTTTGAAATTCTGGTATACCCCCACTACTACTCCACTCCCTCAGAGTGTGAGAAGTTTGGGCCAGAAAAGAACATATTAGTATAGCTAGAGTAAGTCCTTATCTCGTGAATGAGGAACCAGAGAGATGCAGCATTTTGCACTAAGTCATAAAATCCAAAACTGGACCTTGGACCTCCACCCCATTCATTTCCTCTGTATACTGCCTTTCTCTTTTTAAAAACCAGATTCAATTTTAACACAGCATATAAGAAGCACTTTTATTTTTTAAATTATGAGTTACATAGGAAAAAGACCTCCTGTGTTTAAAGTGGAATTACACACAAATACTTTTGACATGGGGGAAACATTTTGATGAGCGGGTCAGTGGTGAGGGGAAATACCATCTTTGGAAATGCAATCCACTCATTCAGAAGCAGGGCAGCCGACACCTACTCCAAATGTGCTCTTAGACACATAGGATTCCTTCCAAATGTGCTCTGAAGGGAGAACACATGGCTGAGTTTCAAATGGGCAAAAAGTCACCTTAAAGCATATTTCCCTTCCATTTGGGAGTTGATACAATCAGTTTCAGACAGAGACTGTTTATCAAGGTGGCATGAAAGTCTCTCTTCAAATTCCTCCTGCTTTTATAATCAAACAATAACATCTCCAGAGTACAGGTTTTTGCTACATAAGAAACATATTGGAAATTGATTCAATGCTACTGGCTTGGCTGTTACAATGTTTCATAACCTGGTAACCTCTCAGGTTGTTCTCCCTGCTTCTGCTTCCGAAAAGCTTTTAGCTGCGCCAGGGTAGCAAAGCAAAGATAAAGCAAACACCATTGTTTTATCTGATCGTGTGCAAAATGAGTAGAAAGACACTGTACCACTGATTAGATGATTGCTAAATGACTCTTCTCAAATTCCCTCAATGGGCTGATGAAAGAAATTAAGAGTGACATTAGTAAATTATTTTTTCAGACACTACCATTTTCTAAAATGAGGGTTTCTCTTGTAATACAATTGAGCCCTGGTTGCATGTCTATGACTTTTTAAAAAGTGACCAGATCAGCTTCATGTGGTAACAGATTTACTGAGATGCTTTCCTTTCTCTACATCCCATTCTCTTTTTCTCTAGCATACCTCTTGAATAAGAATTCATTCAAGTCAAGGGCACCCTGTTCCCAAGACCACCATTATTCTTTTTTTTCCTCAGTCAAATATTTCATCACACAAGTCAATCTCCACACTTCGCCTGAGCCGTAACCTGATTTGTTATTCTAGCACTTTACACTTCTCTCAAGCTCAGGTATTTCCTCAAACGTGTGGGACTTAATGGATACCTCATTGGGAACCCCTGTGGACTCAGTGTGCAGATCACCTGAACAGAGGTAGTTTTTCATTAGGTATGCATGATTGAGTTCTGCCAGTGGGAACGATGTTTTCCAAGCTTGATTTGGGGCTTCTGAAAGGTTACAAGTTTCTCTCTGGCAAAGGTTTTTCTTTCTTTCTAATCACTGCTGCTTCTCAGTTACCAATTTTTATTGCCTTCAAGCATAAGAAGAGCTGCTGGTCTTAACAGCACTCAAAGCATGGCAGTTCAGCCCATCCACAGTGTCTGGTCAATGCAGCATTATCAGCTGCCACGAGAAACATACAGGAATTAAAATTCAAGAGTTTCCCACAACCTCTGTTTCTAACTTGCTCCTCTGATACCTGATACCCTCCAGAATTGATGATGGTTTATTTTATTTGGTGGTCAGAGCTGTGCCTCTTTATTTTTCTCTCTCTCTTCTCTTGGCTGACCTCTCTACCTGAGACACCAATAACTGGTTAAAAAGTAGGCAGGAAGAGGGTGGGGATGTATGGCATAGATCAGAAGGGTGACACAGTATTTAGTTTTGGAAGAATGCAGCCCACAGATAACATACAATTGTGTACAGACTGAATATATACCCACAAGAGTGTAAATAACAGTTACATTTAAATCATTAGCATCATTAAAGAATATCCACACTTGAACTTAACATCCTTCTGTTGCTACCCCACCATAAGGCACTGTTAAATTTCATGTTACTCCTTAATTTGCTGTGTATTTTTGTTTTTGTATTAAATGTGCATTTTGCCTACATTTATGTATAGGTACACATATAGAGGTGTATTGGTTTATGATATAAAATTTATTACTGTGGATACTAGTCAAAAAAGTTTGTAAGGCACTGCCCTAGAAAAACCCCTGGCAAGTACTATCAGGGAATATATACCACAGAAACCATAGCAACACTGTCATAACAGCGAAAATGGAAAACAACCCAAATGTTCACCAAAAGTTGTTAGGATAAATAAAATTTGAACTATATCTATGCTATGGAATACTATACGGCAGTGAAAATTAGTGAATGGCAGCTACATATACCATCATAGAGTCATTGCAAAAACAATATTGATTGAAAAAAGCCAATTGTAGTAAATACTTACAATATGATTCTATCTGTATAATGAGTGACACTAAGTGACAGAATTGTAAGACTATACAAATAAAAGTGAACAATTTATTCATGATTTGTTGACACATATGGGCTGTTTCCATATCTTGGCTATGGTAAATAATGCTGCAGTGAACATGTGGTGTAGGTATCTTTTTGAGATAATGATTTTATTTCTAAATAGAACTATCATATGATCCCACAATCCCATGTATAGGTATATAATCAAAGGAAATAAAAATCACTATCTTAAGTGTAGACTTCCTTTCATTTATCTTGCTTGGAACTAATTTTGCTTCCTGAATTTGAGGGTTGGTTATTTTCTTCGATTCTGCAAATTTCCCGGAAATTAACTCTTTAAATATTGTGTTTATCTTGTTCATTCTATTCTTTCCTTTAGGAGCTACAAATAGATGTATGTGTATTTTATCACCTTTTACTTGCTGTATTTTAACCTCTCATTCACATTATTTATTGCTTTAGTTCCCTGACACCTTTTCTGTAATTTTTAAAATTCTATATTCCAGTTCAGTAATTCTCTCTTCAGTGGTGATAAATACTACCTAATAACTTATATTTTTTGAAGTTCTATTACGTCCTTTTCTTTGAAATTTGACTGCTTACTTGTTGGTTCCTTCATTAACTTTCATTTCCATTTTTGCTTAAGGACATTCAATATCTTTATTTTATATTCTTTATTGGCTAATTCTCAAGTGTGCAGTCTTCGCAGGATTCATTCTCTTGAATCCTGAAAAGATTTTTTCTGACAAGCAAACTATGCTTGTCAGAAAAAGCATAGTTTGCTTGTTCTGACACTCACTAACGAAGTCATTTCTCCCCTCATATTTTCAGTGATTTTCCATTGTGAGTTTATTTTTCTTATAATTTTATATGTACGTCAAGTTTAGAGTGGGTGACTTGAGAGAGGATTGAGCTGGGTTCTGCCAGATTCCTGGGAGTACTATTAAAAAAAATTTTTCATTATGATACATTTCCAATATTCTCAAGCACTGTAATGTATCCTCATATACCCACTGCCCAGCCTCAAAAACATTAATGTTCTGTCATTCTTATTTCGTTTGTTCCCTTTCCCATTTTATCTGGAGTATTTCAAAGCATAATTTGGACCATATAAAAATTTCAAGCTGGGATTTAGGGACACAAAGACAGAGTGAATTAATTCCCTGATCCACATGAGTGTGAGCTAATGATTCAGAATCTTCAGAGGGGATATTTAAAAAACACTTTTTTTTCAAGCTAGAGTTAAGACTGAGTTGAGGCTGAGTGAGGAGCTTATCCCCATAGCCTTACTCAGCAGGGTGGGTTTGTCACTGTTGCTCTTTTTTCATAAAGTCTAGCTTTATGCTGGGTGGGGAAGGGACGTTTTTGATCTAACATCTCACCCTGCTCAGGTCCCAGACTTTCATATGTCAGCAGTTGAGTGCCTGAACACCAGGCTCCAGGTTGGGTGAGGAACTGTCTCAGTTCATCCAGGTCTAAGGGGTTTCCTAGGGGAGGGACTTTCAGTGCTAACACAAGAATGTCCCAGGCATACACTAGGATAGGAGGTCACCCTAGCTCTAGGTCACCAGAGATAAACAAATACCCGTTGGGCAAATGCTGCTTCACTACTCTGAATCCTATGGATTCAAGCTTTCTTGCTGTCCCCAACCTCTGATGAATTCTTTGTCTGCAGCGCAACCATGCATCTAAAAATAATATGTATATATTTATATTATATTCTATACTTTTAGATGTGGCATTCTGTGACAGGATTTTGAAATTCTAATTTGAAATACTTTCAGATAAAAGGAAGTCTCTGAAGATTCACTTTTTAAAACTGTGCCCACTTGTTAAGTGTATCATATGTCACATAAAAATCTAGATTTTTTGGCTTTTGGTGAAAAATGGAAAGCTAGATAGGGTCAAGCTTATTCTATGGTGACAACTGGAACTGACAAGTAGCTGCTCCCCTAGGATGGGTTGTATTCTCTCCATTCCTCAAAACTCCCATCACTCATATAATACATGCATGTGCGTGTCAAGTGCAGCCTGACTCACTCATGGACCCAGCAGCTTATGTGATTTGCAACTCCTGGTCAATCTACTAAAGGGATCCTTGGTCTCTGGTACCTACAAGGTGACTAAGAAAAGTACCTAGTCATCATTTAGCATTCTTGGGGGTGTTATTTAGCTTTGCTTCACAGGTATGGACTAAGCTGGGTTTGGATGCTGGCTCTCATCCACACTAGCCACATTGCTGAGCAAAGTACATAAGCTTTCAGGATATCCATTTCCTCATCTCAAAGGGTGACCACAGTCCCTGACTTGCAGGGTCAATGTGAGGATAAAACAAGGCAACATACATAAAACACTTCGGCCAGTGCCCAGCATATAGAAAACTCTTAATAAAGAGTAGATATTAGCATAATATATGTTATCATCTTCCTTCAGAATTTCTGTCTCATGGGGCTGCATTCTGGTTCAGAGGCTGAAGTACTCTGCTATTTGACTTTGTTTTGACCCCCACCTATTCCTTACTGTGCCCTTGTAAGTTACCCAGTTTCTTATATTTACTTTAACTAAATTAGTTGCCTTTTAAGAAACTGAAGGGAACTGTACAAAAAAGAAGTCTTTGTATAACTATTTCAGATTCCCTGATTTTGTACTTTATAGCAACAGACCGTGGGAAAAAGTGGGAACAAAGGCAAATGTACTTAATGTGTCCACCCATAACCTGTTCAGTGGGCCCTTTCCCGTTCAAGCACCTGGGTTAATTTCACCACCCTCCCAAAGCTTCATGCCTGCTGCCTCTGCCCTTGGAAGCTGAGCTCCCCATCTGAAGCCACCACATTCCTCTTTCTTAAATGTTAAACCATCCCTTCTTGTGCTTCTCAGTTCCCTGGCAAGAGAATGCACCAGACTCACCAGTTTCCTTTAGAGTCCTGCTGGTGCTGACCCAACAGACGCACTGCATAAAGCAGGCAGTGGTACTCAGCATGTCCCTTTTCTGAGACCAGCTGTATTACATAACAGGCAACTTGAGGACCTTTACCTAAAGGAGTTACCAAAGGGTCGGAAATTCAGATGCATTCTGATAGGCTGCCAGTAGAGATCTTTTGGGGCAGGGAGCTCTTTGGAAACCTTTAAATATTTCTGGATTCATCACAGCACACCTGCCATGAGGAAACAGTATGGTGACTAGCTCATTTAGTTGGTCCCAGGCTAAAGAGAGAAAATGACAATGTGTTTTTATATTAAAAATCTAAATGTGAACATCATAGTGACTGGACAACCACTTATTATGCTGATCTTATTTTAAAAGTCCCCACTGTCTGTGTATTGCCTCTAGAATAAAGTTCATATATCAAACCTTGGCTTTCAAGGTATTTACCACCTGTTCCCATCCTACAGAACAAAGTCTATCTGTATGTACCTTATCCTCAAAATATAGTTTCTACTCTGGCCTAGCTGGTCTTTCACTGACTCCCCTCACCCACAGGGTGCCCCATTCTTATCTCTAGGACTCTGTTCATGCTGTTTCCCTTGCATTGAAGGACATCTCTCTCCCCTTTGCTGAGGAAATCCTATACCTTAGAACAATGGTTCCCAAACTTTGCTTTGTTTTGAGATCAACTGGGCATCTTTAAAAAATTATTATTTAAAAACTTATTCTTGGCTCCCGTGCCTAAACCATGTGATTTAATTCTTATGGGGTGTTATGGGGTGACCTGGGCATCAGCAATTTTAGAGGCTTCCCAAAGGATTCAGATGTATAGCAAAGTTTGGGAACCACTGGTATAAATGGCAGATGCTTTTAAATTTCAATATCTTACTTATCTTGTCTTACCCTTGCGGATGAAAATCAACACTCCCAGCTTCACCAAAGCTGGCTTCACACACAGCTCTGTGCACTCATATATATGCAGAACACACCTCTAACTTATCTGTGATCACACTGTATCAGAATTATGTTTGCTTCTCTGTCTCCCTATTAGACTTAAGTTCAGAGTGCAGGTACTGTCTTATTATTTCCATATCCCCAGCATCTAATGAAGGGTGTGGCTTGTAGGAGATGCTCAATGTAGGCTTGTTGAGCTAAATAGAACTCAACTCTCTCGTGCAATCTATAGGAGTAAATGTTTTATAGGAGTGATGAAGCCATACTTTCAACTCTTTATGTCTATAATGCTTTTTCTCTTCAGGGTTAAAACGGAGGAACAGAGGAGTCACAGACTAGGATTTAGTCTGCTCCCAAATACAGAATCTCCACCAGAGCCTTACCTCATGACTATCTCTGGCAGTTAGAGGAAAGTGCTCACAAGAACCAAGTTGACAGACTGACAAAAACGGAGAACCAGTTCCAAAGAAATGAGCAACAAGGAGGATGACATGTAATGCTCCAAGTGCAGGGCTTGCTACATTGTGGATACTCAATGGGTGGAAATTAACATTGCTATTTGCAGACATTGGTCAGAGGAACCACATGATTCTGTCTCCATGAGTCTATCTTCATGAAAGGTGGAATTTATATTTCAGAATGCCAGATGCAAAGCTCCTCCTTTGGAGTTTGTCACTTGCAGTTATAAATGAGTGAACGCAATGCAGTCACATTGGAAATTTCCTTGGCAAAGCTATTGCTCTATAGTACCTCTTTAGATGTCACTTTGTATGTTTGGAAGTGCAGAAATATTATCATCCTGGGAAGTCTTAATATGAGAACCAAATTATGTAAAATGACTCCATTTTATTCCTCATCCATAGGCATTATTATCTAAGCATTTTCTGTTCAGTGCCAGTCTGTCAGTAGTTGACAGAACATTATCTATCAAAGTTGTTATTGAGAACATTGGTACTTCCCACTTACATTTTGTTTTGATCATCAATAATAGCTCAATTTTTCTACAATTAAGCCTAAATATGCCAGCACACTGTTCAAAATGTGACATTTGACTCAAATAGCCTTTCACCCAAAACACTGTGAAAGTCTGGTCAACTTTCTGAGATAAGCTATAATTTTATTTTTAATATGATTGTCATTCTCTGTACATTAAGTTTCTATATTTTTTTCAAATTTTCTCAGTGGGGATAATTAGAAATATTCTTGAAATAAGACAGATAATTATCAAGGAATTTAACTGATTGGCAGCTACAATACTGGAAGCCCTGGTGCCCTATTAGTTTTAATTTTAGAGAAAGGAAAATTCTACATGCATTGTATTCCACAGAAGATTTATTTGAACCTCTATGTACTTTGTGGGTAACCAATTATATATTATTCATAAATATGGTGGTGGGAAACTAATCCAAATTCAATTCATTTTCTCAAAAAACTTCTCAAGGTTAACTGTGCAAATAGAGAGTAGTGGGAGTAAAGAGCATGCAAAACAGAAACTAAGCATAAGTCATTGAAATTAATTATATCTCTCCCCAAAATTCTGTGAATATATTTTCCTATGGCTTTCTTAAGCAACAGTGAACATTTGTTTATATTCTACCAAGTAGATAACCTTGGTAGGGGGAGGGCAGCAGGTTGAGATTGCTTCAGGTCCTTTAATGTCCATTCTCCCTTTCTTCCAGAGTTTAGACCTCCTTTACTTTCTTGCTAGATAAATAACATCCTGTCTGAAATAATATTTCCCATCCTATGGGACTAAGTACTTGCCAATGGACCATTAGCAGAAGGGATGGGTTGAATGCTGGGAAGTGTTCTGAAGGGGATGAACCATATCCTTTCTCATCCCTTCTTCCTTCCCACTGGCTGGAAAGGGGACCAAAGGGATGGTGTTTCGGCAGCAATCTGGGACCATGAAGTGGGCCTGCAAATGGAAACCGAATGAAGCAGAGGGACAACATAGGAGCAGCCTGGCATTGTCCTGCCAGCCTGGACCACTTCCCTCTCGACTGTTACATGTGCCACAGAGAAATTTCTATTCTCATTTAACCACTGAACTGAAATTAATCCTACAGGTATTAATAATTAGTTAATTATTAGCTAACTTGGATTTGAGAATAATGGTCTGGATAAATCAAACTGTATAACTCATGTATGGATAACAACTGCTAACCAAATTACATTAGGGCTTTAATACAATAAAGTAGGTTTCAGAATTCCTTCCACTCAGATGAGAGAAGCTTCTAGGTGCTTGCTTTCCATGTAACTGAAGTACTTTGTTCAGGAATCTGTGGGACCTTCTACTTCTCTCCTCAAGAACCAGAGCCACATCAGGCTTGACATTCCATTTCTGACACCATGCCAGACCTTCTCTAATCTGCTGGGTAAAGAAGCTGCTGCATTTGCTATCTTCACTGGAATCTGGTACACAGATTCCTTGACAATAACAATGTATTACATGACTCGTTAATGCCTTCTGCCTCTACCAAAGCCCAGGCTGGGCACATTACTCCTGTGGATTAGATGCTTTATGATTAGATGAGAAAACGTTGCAAGAACAAGGTCTATGCATTTTAGAGGGAAAATGGTCCTTGGAGCTGGTGACCCAAATCTTTTCTGCTTGGCTCGTCACAGCTTTGTCTCACCTCTCTGCCTGTAGGGAGACCACTTCTCAAAAGTCAGGGTTATATGATAAAATAACTCTTCCTATCTCCTCCCCATCCCACCACACTGCTTCTTGTGCTATTCACTGTCTGAAGTTGGGTTGGTTACTGTCCTTCCCTCCTCATCCTCTCATTTGTTCAAACTGGTGATACAAACGCCTGAAACCTTAGCTCCCAAGACTTCCTGAGTAGAGGTAACACTTTTCTTAAGTCTTTGTTAAAATGCAGATAAATGACCTGAAAAGGTACCTGCTTGACCTATGTATTACTCCACTGACAGGAGTCAGTTTACCAGATGAACTAGCTCAATTTAGGAGAACAAGGAATGAGGAACTGAGATGCCCAAGAACAATGGCAATCAACTGGTATGTGGTCTGTTAATAAGTCAAAAGGAGCTCTTAATGAGTAGCTTTGATTCTCCTGCATAAGTAACAGACTAGCTGCTAGCTAAGGTCAGTTTGGGGAGGAATAAAGGGGGACAGCAGAGGCAATTCCTGAGGTGGGTGGAGAGCCCCAGGACAACCTTGCAGAGCTAGCCACAGAAAGCCAGACCTCAGGGCCAGGCCACACCTGTGTCATGCTCTCTGGTGGCGCTCTTCCTACAGAAGAGACTAGGAGTACACCCAGCCCTTGGGGAAGAGAAAACATTTCCTTCAACTAACATGTATCCTTCACTTCCCAAGAGTCTACCATGCATCTCTGATTTTCTTGGATATACTTAATTCTGGTCGGCTTTTTCTTCAAACTCCTCAAAAGATATTTTCTCTTCTTTTGCAGAAATGTCCCAGTCTCCACTTAGGAGGTTATTTTTGATACTCTCACTGACTGATGTTTTTAATATGAGACAATGTTATTTGAATTCCTACTGATCATTTAATCCTATTGGATAATAAGTATGATATGTAAGGTGAAACTATTAGCAGGAAAGAACAATTAGAAATGTAGTGCTTGTGAGCATTTGTATTAATCCTTCTAGAAGGCTAAGCTAGTCATTTGCTTGTTCCTTATTAACATAGAAGTCTGACATTTATTGAGGCAATTTTAAAGAAAAAAACTATTATTATTTTACATAATTCATGAATTTTGGATATCAATGTAGAGCAGGTTTAGTTAACAATATCTTCTTGTCTTGTAATTAATTCATAACACTGTGATTAAACCAAGAACACCCTTATCCCTCACTACAGAAATGCAAACATTCAGATTCACAAATTTCCTGATTACTCTTCATTGTCAAAGACATTAGCAGGTTAGAAGAGGAACATATTTAGATTTGCTCAGCTGCTGTGATTACAAATACTTTATGGTTATAAAATATCATGAGGATATGTGACAGTACTTGAGTCGATAAAATGAAGAACATTGGGATTATAGGAGTGCTAAAAATATATTCTCACAGCCAAAGTAACAGTTTGGCTTGTTGAGTCTCATTTAGTCTTGAAATAGGTGAACGTTTTAAAATTTCTGTGGTGGTCTTCCTAACTGGCTAACCCAGGGAACACTCTCTGCCCTGTTCTCCCTGCTACCTTGTGTAATTGAGGCTGGAAAGCAACATAATGGCTTTCCCAGCATCCTCTGCAGCTAGCATCGGTTTTATGATTGGGTCCTCACTGATGACAGATGACACATAAGGCCTCTGGAGTCTGTGGGGAGGGGAACAGTGAAGGAGCTTTCACTCTTCCTTATGTTTTCTGTCTTGGGATGTAGATTGGTTGCTGAGAGTGGCAGGAATCAATTTGCAACCAGAAGCAACAGCATGAGAACAAAGATACAGGGCTTCTGATAACACTGTTGAGCTGCTGCACCTCTCTCATGCCTGCCTTCAGACTGGTCCGCACACAGGGTGAGTAAATGACCCTCTGCTCCAGCAGTGGTGAGGCAGCTTTGCTGCTGCTGTTGTTACTTGGAGCCGCTGGCAGCCTTCTCGTAGTTCTCCACCAGTTTCCAGAGATGAGTTTCCAATTGTGTGAAGCTCAAGTAAGCTCTCTGTGAGAACATGGCCTAAATTTACTTCCATGAGAGTGATCCAAAGCAGAGCTTGCCAACAGGACTTGGTGTGATGATGGAAATTTCCATACATAGCGTTGAGGATATGTGGCCACTGAGCACTTGAAATGTGGCTAGTGCAACTGATGAATGGAATTTTTAATTTTATGTAGTTTTATTCAATTTAAATTGAATCTGAAATCACATGTGGCTATGGGCTATCATGCTGAACAATGCAGATCTGAAGAATTGCTAGCTTATTAGAAAGCACTTATGATTATTGTAGTTCCTTGAAAAATATTCTAATATAAAGCCTCTAACTCTGTGTGTTATTTTACAGGCCCAGGAATCCTCATTATGAAAAAATGATGACTCAGTGGGGCTTTACATAGTGTCACGTCTGAAGGTTGTTAAACAATATTTAACTTGAATATTGGCTAACTACACAGAACTGATAACAATTTAAGCATTTTACATTGACAACTATAATACAGAATGTCTTTTGGGAATGATAATTTCATTCAGACTGTACTCATTCAGCTGTTTAAGATTTTTGTATTCCCAATTACAAATGAAAAGAATAATAGTGGTGTGCCAGTCTCATTAAGCTGTGGGGGTACAAGAACTCTGAGATAACTACAAATTACAGTTTGTAGAAGACTGCTGGGTATGCCTAGAAAATGAAGGGTACCAGCACGGTGCCGAGAGTGAGGTGCTAGAGTTGGTAAGTTAACGTGCTCCAGTGTAAGGACAAGAGCAATGGGTACTGATTATACCAGGAACTGGAAATCTGTGGGGCTGTCATGCTCTAGATCATGGTATTCAGTCATCTACTACAGCAACATGTGGTTTGAAGAAGTGATTCCATCATGCCTTGGTATCCTCTATAAATCTAAATCAGCAGCATGCTTACATTCACATATAATCTTACAGCCCGGGGAACATCTAATAATGCAAGTGTGCAAGGGGGCCCAGAGCTCTTAAAGTTATCACCTTTTCTATCTCCTGACAAGGATCACAGTCACAGACAGCTAGCTACTGCACCACCAGCTGCCTCCCAGCTGCTGGAAACAGGTCAGCAAAGTCCCTTTGTGCTAGGAACCTGAGTTCCTTCAATCTAGGCTTCTGAACAGTTTTAAGAAATAGCTGACAAGCCACTTATTTCAGAGACAGGACTCTCTCTCTATAATCAGGGTTCTGACAGAACTGATGAAGAAAATGAGTTCAAGATTTTTGCACGCTATATCTACCTAATCTACTTCGTTCTTTGTGTAAAACATATTCAATTAAAAAAAACACTCAATTTAAGAAAGCCATTCCCCAACATTTCTCACCAACAGTGGTTGCACAAAGTGCTTCCTGAGAGAATGATAGAACCTGGATCCATTCAAAGTTGACCTTCTCCTCAGAGATAAATTATTTACACTTAGTATTATGTTCATTTTATATTGACAAGTACTTACTTCTCATCAATCTGCCTGGCATTCCTTTGCAAACACCTATGTTTTCTTCCTAGGTTCTGCTTTGACTCACTTACTATGTGGTAGCTTCCAATGTCTAAGAAAATAAAGTTAACCATGTATGAGAGGTTAAAACCCAGTCCTGACAGAGGAGACCATAAGAAATGCTCTTCAGGGACACACAGTATCTGAAAGAAGGTCCTATTTAGAAAATATATCAGTTAAACATGTATCAAGACATGAATTTTTACCTATGATGTGGCTCTGAAATGTGGAATCTGCAACTGTATCTTCTTCATCATCTTGCAGGTTTTCATTAGCTTCTTTTATCTGTAGCAATAAGAAAACACTATAAGTTATTTACTATGCTAAATAGATTGTTTGCAATACTCAATAATGGTACATTCTGTAACCGACATGTGGTGTGTGTATGTATACATATACATATATATTTTCTTGATTCTACTTTTCCTCACTTCATTACAAGTTTATTTACAAGAGCATATTTTTCAGAAATATAACTCAAACTTTGAAAGTGAGGATTTACAGGGTACCTAATTCTGCATAATTTTGGAGATCACAGCTTTGGTTTTTAATACTTAATAAAATCGGTAATACAGAGCTATTAGGAAGAATTAAAGTCTAAGGAAATAGAATTGCTCCAGAGACAGTGACTTCTACCACAAGTTATTTTGATATAAAGAAATACACTTAGATCTCCTGACCCTTTCCAAGAATGTAACTCTCTAAGTAAATGGTATCTTTTATTGTTGTTCTTTTGATATGAAGCATGAGGTGACTATGATGTGTATTTCAGGAACTAGAACAGTGGTATATTTATATAGATTTTTCATGTCAAAAACATTCCCCTTATATTTTAGCTTGAAGCATCCAAATGCTGAACAGTGTAGCACCCATAGAGAGACTCAAATAAAGTCACAGTATTTTACGAATGAGAATTCTAAGATCTAGCAAGTTTCCTTAAACATACTGTAAGTGGCAACAGGAGAGCTAAGCCCATCCCCCCCTTCCCAGTCTAGTAGCAGCAATAGTAACAGTATCATCAGTGATGTCAATGATAGCAATTTAAAAGAACAAACTCTGAAATGTTAGGGAGTGGCCGTTGCTTAAACTCATCACACCTAGGAACTCATGGTGCTCACACCAATCTCCTGGAGGCAGGTGCTACAGTTAGCCTGCTTCTAGAGATGGCCCCTGAAGAAACAGACAAGCAACTGCCCAAGAGGTGGAACCAGGATTCAAACACAGCAAATCTGGCTTTCTGATCTGTGTTCATTTGAGGGAATTTTGTTGTCAAATTTCCATTTGACTATGCCAGTGTAGACTCACCTTCCATATCAAGGCAGATTGTGGCCTCTGGCAGAAAGACCCTAAATAGCTCTTTTAAAGTACGTCTCAGCCAGTCACCTGGGCAGCCACTGATAATGATGTGAACTGTGCAATGAATGTCATGGCATTCTGCTTATTAGCACATAATACATTAGGGGCTGTTGGTGGGTTTGCCCAGTGACTCCAGCTGAATGCCAAGAAACCTTTGGTTTATACTCACAGTGTAAGTCATATGGTTGCATAGTGGCCTTGAGCTAGATTTAGCTTTCTAGTTTTTACCTCTTGTTTTTCATATTTAATAGAAGACCAGTTATTTACATTTTGAGTGCAATTCCAACATTTGAATGTAATTGCTGCTTAATCTGTCCATGCTGATAGCCCAAAGGTGGCACACTCAAGAGGTTATGTGGATAGCTTGAGATTGTTAAACTTGAATATCCAGAGGCCAGGCTTCCTCACTTTCCTTCCCCACCAGTTCTGCAGTTGCTTCCCTGTTTGTTAGTGCTTCCCAAGGAAGAAAGTGATGGAATGGGGGAGAAAGGCTTCTCAACAAGATCTCCTAGTAGTGCACATTTACAGACGGAAGGGAGGAAAAGCGCCATGGGCATCAGCAAGGCTCATGTGTTACTTGTTTTCTTCATAAGGTTCACCCGGCTCAGTAACCTGTTTGCGACAAGACAACCAGAAGACCCCCTGAGGAAGGCATCCTCAAGCACCTGACTTTCTATTGACAACCGAACAAGGACCTTCTATCCTCATCGACAGAAACATCAAGGAAATCAATTTATATTTTCAGCCCATATCAGTTCTTTTGACATGTTCAAACTCCCCCTTTGCTCCCTGTGCCTGTTATGTGGAACAGCATTTCCTTTAAGTTTCTGTAAATTTTTAAACTTAAGGGGATGCTCTGCTAACCTGCTGGAATGTGGGTGAATCATCATCTCTATCAGCCTAAGAGATTCTAAACAAAGAATCCAATAACTTAGAACAAGCTTCTCATCTTACAGATAAAGGAAAAAAGACTCAGAGAGGGTTAGTGATCTATTCAAGGTCACAAAAGATTTCATGTTTAGAGTGGGCACTCCTGACCCCTATTTATTGCAGTAATTCAGTTTTTCAGAGTGTGCCATATTGCTACAACCATCCTTTCCTTTCCAGACTGTCTCAAGAACTACTGTACCTTTGTTGGTGTTTGGCAGTTAGATATGCAGGCAGTATTCTAAGTATACAGGACATATGTCTTTAATTAACAGCAGCAAAATTTTTGTGTGTATGTGTATATATGTATCTTCTCTGCTTCTGTTCCCTATGCCATCTATGGAACTTGACCACTACCTTTCTCCAAGTATCATCTTTAAGAAAGAAAATGCCATTGTGTAGGTTGTCAGCTCCTTGTCAGAACTTTTCTAGGGCTTTCTGTGCTTAACAGCAAATGCTACACATGGCCTCTGGGGATTCATCAGAGGCACTGGGCTTGCAGACAAGGCCCCTAGTTCTTTCAGCTCTCCGGGACTCTCCTGGACCCATGAGAGGCAGATGACCCATGAGAGGAGATTTTGAATTTGAAGGGATGGATGAAGAATCAGCAAAGGAATGGAAAATAGGGGAGTGCCATAGAAGGGCACGCTGGCAGCTCTAATTACCCATACAAATAGATTTCAATGCAAAGTGGTGAGTAATTAAAAAACTCCATTTGCCTATGGAAATGAGGGGCATCATTTATTCTGGCAGCAGATTCCCCTAGCTAATTATGTTTTTCATAGGCTGAAATTAAAATTAATTTTCACCCTCATCACGCAATGGCTGGGTACTGGTGAGAAGATGTGGGAATGGAACCTTCCTGGGGGTACAGGCTAGGCACACCAGGGACAGCCTTCATGTGGCGAAGCATTTCAAAGATAGGGGTGGTCATAGGACAAAGAAGTTTGGCCCAGAAAAGGATGGTGGTTAGAGACTGAGAATTTTCTCAGCCGTTGCTCTATCAGGAGCAGCTATGGATCTTTGTCAGTAACGTCCCATTTGGTAAGAAGTAGCAGGTGACTCCCTGGCAGTGATATGGGCTAGTTTTGGTTAAAGTTTACTGTTGGCACTTCAGACACCATCCAATGGTGCACCTTCAACTCCTATGCATCTTTTGGGATCTGCAATGGTAGTCAAGAGTGCTACCAAATGCCAGTCTATTACAGGTACCCATTAAATGTCATAGTACCCATTACATTCTATTAACCCTTACCATTAGAAAAGGCAGGGAAAAGTGAGCTTACAAAGGACACAGGAAGAAAAGGGAGAAAATAATTTACCACTGACATGTACATACACATAATTTCAGACTTAAGCCCAATATTTGGGGGCATCCTTCATTTGGAATTCTGCATATATTTCTTCTCTGAATCATCTTAACATGAATTGCTTCCAAAGAAAAGAGCATTTGATGTCACAGTTCATTGAAAAGGAACACAATGAACGTAAGCAAGACAGGAAGTGATCTTTGGAAGAAAAACCCCAGAAAGCATTACCTCTAGAAAAGTTAGTCATTTAAAAAACTTTGCAGGAGGACAAAATATGCATGCTTTTCATTAGAATCAAAATGGCATTTAGAACAGAACTGTTCAATTAAGGATGTTGAAATTACAACATTTTCCAGAACTTAATACGATTATAACAGTTTGTGTAATTATTGTACTATTTTGTACTTCTTCATCACCCACACCATTTTAGTGGAATAGCCTTTGATGCTTTTTTATTAGCATATGTGATCTTTCTTCAGACTGTGGTGAAGACACTGGGTAAAGAGAATACTCATAATTTAAATTAAAATACCCATATTAGTATGGCCTCCCTTTCCAGTGTATAAAGAAGGTATATGGTACTTGTTAATTTCGTTAACAATTTTTATTTTGTCCAGTGATAGTTAAATTGAAGCCTGGAGCTGTCTTCTTCTGAGACTTCTCATTTCAGAAAAATTATTTAAAGCCATAGGAAGGAAGGACCTATAACATGTGGGAAGTAGAGTGCATTTTTTTCTGACTTATTTACCTAATATTGATGCAATATTTCCCAGGGATGCCTTTTCCCCTCTTATGATGATTTTATATAATTTAAATAAAAGTACAAAGTAACAGATCCCTGTCTAAATTACACAAAAATTAGAGCTAAGTGGTCTGTAAATGATCCCATAAATGGGGATATAAACCTCTAATTAAGGCTCTGAAAAGAGTAAAATATTTTAATTCAGCAAAGAATTAATGGGACTTTTACACATATTTTAGAATGTGTCTAGCAACCCTGGAAATGGAGATGAAGTTGCTAGTGAACCTATGTGGAAGTCTGCTACCATGAATGGATTTTTTATAAGGTACAAAAATAATCTATTATTATCATCATAGATTAAAATAATTAAAATATCTTAGAACACTCATAACTAAATATAGCCTTAGTATGTAAAGGGCAAGGGTGGAGGTTTAAGATTTTGAACATTGATTTCATTCACAAAAAAGTGTGATGTGTAATGCATAATGTGCAGCTATTATTTATATCCAAAACAGCTACTATAAGAATAATTTGTTGCAATATACTTTAAAATAAGAAGATAGAAAATTTGCCTTAAACTCTTGTATGGAAAAAATCCCTTAATTTAAAAGGTTCATGGGTATTCACATCAATGTGCTATGGTATTAGAATATATTTTATTTTTCATCTAATTTCCTTCTTATATAGGCTGATAACATATAATAAATAAGTTTTCACTGCTATTCTTGTACTAGTCCCAAAGGAGTCTATGGCAATGCCTTTTCTGAAATTACTAATTTTATCCCAATCCATGTTGATGATTATGGAGATGAAACAAAAAATACTGCATTTTACACTGAAAAAAAAAATGACTCCCTGGTCAACTATCCAGGTTAATAATACTCCTCCATATGGAAAAGCTTCCCAGTATGACTAATTAGCTCTTGCAGCTAATAGAAAAATCAGTATATCCCTATTGATTATGTATATTTGGGATGGTAAGGGAACCTTTGTACTTCACAGAAAATAATAAAGAGCATTTCTTGCAGATATTCTGGAAGGGCCAAAGAATACTTTTGACTGCACTGTGAAGGGCTGCAGACAATAGAGGAAAAGCAGGGCCAGTTCCTGTAGCATCAGGAAGTAGTAAGGAAGTAAGAATGAAACTACAAAAGCCAAACAGAGGGTCTCTTTGTTTTTTGTTTTTGGTACTTCCTTACAGTGAAGATATATCCTAAGCTGTCAGAACCACATTAAATGGGGCATAGCTAAATTGAGTGCCTCTGATAAGGGGCTCTGCTGGGATATCAAAGTTTTAGATCAGGTGGATTGAATTTCCGGCATATTGCACATTTCCACACGTTCATTTTCTCTCCTTCCTTTCAGTGACAATACAAGGGCAGCCTTAGATATGCTTGTAATTTGTGGTTTTTATAAAACAGGGACATCTGTGTTTACAAAGAAGGGAGGATACCATGGAAGCCAAGGGCAAATATGGGGGAAAAAGGAGAAGAAAACTTTTGCAAAGAACATAGTCTGCGTAAGAGTTCAGAGAGTTAAAAAAAATACCTTATGGCTTTTCAGATTCAAGAGCTATTTCAAAAAAACAATGTGCATTGTCTCAAAGTATGCCTATGAAACTCTAAGGAACCCTAAACATCAAAAAGTAGTTAAACTAATAATTAATAACTGATAATGCCAATCACGAACATCTTTCAAATCTCCTCAGGTTTTTCCTGAGGAAACAGTAGTAGGTACTATACAGTAAGTGCTTTAAAACTTCCATGGAAGAACAATGAACATCACCAAATCAATTATGCATGAACAGGAAAGATGTAAGGAGACTAAGTGCAATTTCAGGTGATTTTAAAACAGAAATATTACTCAAAACCAGCATACCCAGGAGAAATATAAAAATGCCCTTTTATTAATTTTTTTAAAGGAAAGTACCCCCTGAATTCTGGACTTCATAATTAAAAGACTAAAATGATAATACATCAAGTTCCCAAAAGGATTTCTTAGTCTTAACACCTTCTGTCTTGAGAGGATGAACTGGTACTTACAGCTTGCAGTGAAAATGAAAAATGCTTATATCAAATCATCAAAATAGCCAATATTCTCTTAAATTGTTTAGTACTTAATATTTTCTATAATCATGTTCATTCCTTTTCGTGTTGCTGGAAATGATGGAAACAATCATCAAAACAAATTTCCAGCACAAGAGTGTAATTTGAAGATGATACCAACAGTGTCATTTGTGCATCACTTGCCTGCACTGTGATTACAGGTTCCTCCTGAAAAAGAGGGCTAAAAAACCAACCGCCCTGGAGGGAGCCACGCCCATTCACAATGCAGCTGCCCTCTCTCTCTCTACTAAAGTGGTCACCAGAATTTCTCACTTTTCTCTAACTTTCTCAGTGCACCCCCTTGCCCCCCAATCTCGGGCTCACATATTTTCATCAACAAAGGTAGAAAGAACCCTGCCAGCCAGTCTCAAAGCCTAACACCTTCTAACCAGATGGTGGAGCACTTACCAGTGAGCCTTTTGGTGTTTCCAGATCAGCTTTAGTTTTGATGTTTTTCTTGTGGTTTCCTTGAGGGCTGGTAGAGCTGCAGGTGAGACCCGAGCCCTGGGAGCTGCCCTTTAACACACTCCTGCAGGCAACACTATTTGATCCATTTTCTGTCTGGTGAGCTGCTTTCTTATCAACTCTGTAGGTAGAAAGTGATTCCTCTGATAAATTACATTGTTCTTCCCCAATTGCTCTATTTTCCCCAATCCTTTAATGTTTAAAGTAACCTTCCTGTATCCTTTTGTCTTTAAATCTTTGAGTGATAAGTGTTTCTCAACTGGCCTCTATCAAATCTTCCTCTTATAGTCCAGTAGTGTGTCAATTTAGATTTGATAATGTAATAATTTCTTTTAATTTTATGAACACTTGAGAGATGGGGGCAGGTGGGTGCAAAATAAAAACCACCGAAGAGTGATTGCTAAATACAGTTCTGGCTTAAGATCAGCAGGAAATGTAATTACCTCTGGAAAGTTTATAAGTATATGTTTGCTTGGTACAATCAATGGGACCAGCATAATTTGAAACGTATGTGTAATTTTCTTCCATTTCATGCCATGTGGGTACATTCATGGTTCCCTGTGTAGGTGGAATTTCTATCAACCTTGATAAAATTTACCATTCTTTAATTTCAAAGACCATTGGTTTGTTTAACAAAGTAACATGGTCTAAATTATCATTTTATTGCTAACTTTTATTTCATTGTTTAAATTCTGGCTAATGTATAAAAATCTGCTACTATGAATTTCTGCTTGTATGAAAACCATGCTTGACTGGAATTTAATATGCAGGAAGCAAACAAGTCTTCTTGTGGACAGGCAGTGGGGGGGCACCTCTCAACACTGCCACCCACTTTGCCAATGTTTTACCTGTTCAAAAGTTCTGTCAAAAAGGTATCTTTTGTTGAACCCGTAACAGGGCTGGGTCTGCTTCGCTGTTCAAATGTCATTTGGTGGTAAATGTCCAGTGGCGTTTTCAGATAATTTTTGCTTGGCAAACCACCGTCTGGGCTATCTGCCACGTCGGAGTCCCTGTTAAGCCCATTTTCTATCTCAAACTGTAGTTCGGGATTCTTTCTCTCTTTTTTTCTCTCTGATTTTAGCTGTTTGTTTCCAAACCCCAAACCTTTTGCATCTTTCCTTTCCATTTTGGAGACATCCATTTTCCTGCTACTGAGAGCTGGAAGTCTGCTCCGTCTAAAACCAAACCAGCTGGCAAAGGAAGGCCCGGGCTTCGGCTTTGCCTCCACAGACGTGGACTTTGTTTGCACTTGGCCCTTTTCCACATTTTCCTGAATGCACAACATGACCTTTTCTTCAATTGTGGGTGAGATGGGGGCTTCTGGGCTCACAGCACCAGTCCTGCTTGTGGAATTATCTGGATATCTTCCAGAAGTTTCTAGCTTGGGAGTCCTGCTTGTTTCAGTGTTGGTTGCACACTGTGTCCTCCCTGGACTTTGTAGGACTCGTGGGCAGTCTGCTGGGGTGGGTGGGCATCTGCAGTGGTCGCTGCCTGACTCCTCAGGGACAGCCACACGGGGGCCTCCTCCCTGAGGGCAGGCCTGCTGGTCTTCCATTCCAGCAGGGGCGAGGGGCCCTGCGGATCTCCGAGGGATCCTCCAAGGCAACTTGCGTGGGCTCCGGTGCTGGCTGCCAGGGCTCCCCGTGCTCCCCAGGGGGCTTTGCCTGGAGGAGGGATGCCCCAGGGGCCTCCCGGCACTGGGCGGACTGTCAGGCATGGGGGCAGCAGAGGTCTTGTGCGGAGAGCCTTCCGTGGAAGAGCTCTGCCGGGTGAGGGAACTGCCCCTCTCAGCAGTGGTGGTGATAATCTGAGTTCGGACTTTGCCGGGCCCTTCCATGGGCGGAGTTGGGGGCTTGTCTCCTGAGCGAGTGCTGAAACTCTGGCTGCGGGCTTTGGCTCCGTTCATGCCTAGAGCTGGTTTGGGGTGTGGCTTGTTGGAGGAAAGGGATCTTTTCACAGACCTGTTTTCTAGCCCATCTTTTCCAGCAGCAGCCCCATTTTCCAGTGCCTCTGGGACGGCAGCTTCCAGGAGAAGGCCTTCAGCCAAACTGTCTTGTGCTTGCAGCCCCCGTGGAGTCCCACTGCTTTCACCTACTGTGGCCCCAGGGCTTGCTGTAGCCCCAGAGTCCTCGGGTGGACACTTGCGTACAGCCACAGAGCTTTTAGAGGCTTCATTTAGACTGTCTTTTTCATGTTTCCCTGGCACCGTGGAACTTTTCCTGAGCAACTGGGGAGACTTTGTGAGAACTTTGAGCCCAGCCGGGAGGCGAGCTGTCAGGCCTTTCTCATGAGCATGCAGAAAACCATGTGGGCTGTGGCGGCCTCTGGAGGCTGGTGATGAAGAGGGACTGCTTCCCTGAGCTGGCGGTGACTCACTGACCCCTAACACGGAAGGCCTAGGTGATGTGGAGACGCTGTCCTTCTGTTGTCCTTGTCTCCCTGGGTCTACACTTCCGGAGGACAATGTTTCTGGGGGCTCCTGGGCTGCAGGACAGCTCTTGGGAGTCCGTAACTCTGGGTCCGTGTGTGCAGCCCCAAGTGTTTGGTGAGGTGGGGTTTTGGCGACACCTCTCTTTGGAGAGACCTTTGGGGGCCCCGGGGCCATCATGGCGAATGATCTGGAGGGCGTGTGGGCAGAACATCTGGTTTGAATCCCTGTTTCTGTGGAAGGCAGAGGGTGAGTGAAGATAGGCTTTTTGAAGGCCATTGACGGTTTCTTCCCTGGCACTTCCGTCATGGTCAGATTAGAAGAAATGATAGGAACAGAGGATCCTTTCAGAGGCGGGGCTTTGAATACAGTCCTTGCTGTTTCGCTGGGGACCCTGGCTTGAGGCTTGGCAGATGGTAGCAAACAGTCATAACTGGGCCTGAGTAGGGAGACTGACCTGCCAGGATGGGGTGGGCAGGAAGGCGCCTCCAGCCCGGCCTCTGGCCCAGCATCACAGTGTTTATCCCTGGTGGGGGGCTCTCCATTGTCACCAGGCTCAGGTAGGGGCCTCGACAGTGGCTGTGGTACAGGACCTGGACTCTTGGAGCACTGTGCCCAGTCCCTTCTGCTGGACATTTTGGAGCTGTGAGGAGGTTGGGTGGGGTGTTTTGGAATGTGTGAATCTGGCCGTAAATCAGCAAGGGGTTCCAGGCCCTCAGTCTTCTTGGATTGTAAGAGTTTACTGGGAGCTAGGGTGGGTGATTTTTCAAGAGTCACTGGGCCAGAGGAAGGAACTCTTGTGGCAGTTTCAGCCTCCATTAGTTTTGATTTCTGAGGTGGAGACTTGCCCCTGGCAGGTATTTTTGTCAGGCTTTGCTTCGGATACATACCCATGGACACTGAAGACCTACAGTCACTCTGGCATGACATACTGTGTGTTGGTCTGGCCAACCTTTGCCGCTGAGTATTTTGCGTTAATGTCCTGGGGCTGAAAAATGCAGTGGATGCTGCAACCGCGTTACCTACATTGTCTCTTGGAATGTTCTCAGTTTTCTCTTCAGGTGTTTTTAAGAAAGCATAGTTTCTTGCAGCAGCTCTTGGCTGTAAGTGAGGAATTCCCTGAGGTGAAAGCTCAGTGTGTTCTGCCTTGGGTCCATCAGGGGCCTGACTGATGGAAATGTCGTCTCTGGTAACAGTGAGAACACCTGACTGGTGAGAGCTGAACTCAATGGGCTCGCCATCCTCTGCATCAAATATTACAGTAATACATTCTTCTGAAGAAGTCCTTTTTACAACTCTTTGCTGCTTAATGAAACTGAACGTCTTTGGCCTGCTCTCTATGTGGATGGGCACTTGTTTTCCCTCCTTGTCAGATTTTCCAGATCTTGTGAGGTGATCCAGATTCTCCACAGATTTGTCGGTGTCAGCGGTCAGGGACAAATCTGAAGGGCTTTTCCCATCACTGCTGTCAATGTGCAGCTCATCGAGGGTGTCGTCCTCGGTATCGGAAAGCTGCAGGCCAAGAGCCGGGTGGTCCTGGCCGCATGGATCCCTCTCTCTCTGCGCCTCAGGCATGTGCACACTTGGGCACAGCTTTCTCCCCATGGGACAGGTGCTGGCACAACGGGTCAGCTTTTCAGGCCTCTCCCTGGGGTAAACTGAAGATGTGCCTTCGGGAAAATGTTTTCCACTGAGATTCCAGCCAAACAGACTGTCAGAAACACTGTGGGTTAATTTACAACTGTGCAGCCTGCAGCCCTGGTTTGGAACCACTTGGAGGAATGCTAGGGAGGAAGAGTCCTCCTCGACACCGTGGGAATCTGTGCCACACACAAGTGCCTTGCGGGGCCCCTCGTGATAGGTCTCAGGGGATCTGTGGGGGGCATGCTCCTTGATACTGCTACTCTTAATTCCTGGAGAATATATTCCTTCGTTTGAGTTCATGCAATCTTTATAACCCCATTTGGTTATCACTGATGGGGGTTCCAGTAACACTTTTTGCTTCTGGAGCTTTCTTAGTCCTTCCAAAATGTGGCTTTCCTTGACACGAGATGGAGGTGGTTCATCTGTAGGACTAGCAAAGCCACTTGGGAGCGAAGAGTCAATACTTAGCCTCTTATCCCAGTTTTGTGATGATTGCTAGGAAAGAAAAGTAGAATCAGAAATGACTGAACCATGTGGGTCACAAATATATACAAGGAAAAGCCCATCACTGAATTTACTTTGTTCTAGTGGTTAAGGATTTACATATAAATGCATATATTAATTAGTGTGAATTGTTTCATTAATGATGCAGCAAATCTCTACTTTGTCAGGGCCTGAGCTAAGTAGCATGTGACATAAATTAGTAGAAGATAGGACCCTGCCCTCAAGGAGTATGCAGCCCAGCAGGGAAGGGGAGATTTGGCACAAATAACCGTAAGTCAAGAGAGCAAATGCAAAGGGCAAATGTAGTAGGTTCTGGAGAAGTCCAGAAGGAGACTACACCTCTCTCTGTTTGGAAAAGCCCTTGAGTGAAGGATAGGCCTGCCTTAAATATGGGGAAGCTGATTTCCAAGAAATGGGATGGCAAAGAGCTAAATTGGGAAGATATGCTCAAGGTACACTTAGGGAACAATCCGAAGACAACAGGGCCTCATTGTGCTGTGTGTACGTAAGGTGAAGGGGATAACTGGGAAGGGAATTCATTCCATGTCTTTGTGGTTCCTTCCATTCTAACATTTGATAGTTCTGTGACTTCATGACTTTACTTAACAGGCAGTGAACATCTGAGGAATGCATCTATACATATAGCATCTGGGTATTTGCTGTTACAACCCCACATAAATCATTCGCCTACTAACAAAGAAAGGTTGATTTCCTATCCTTCAACCTCCCCAAGCACTAGCCTTGGAGAAGTGACCCAGAAATGACAGAAAAAAATACTGCATTCTGCACAGACATCCATATTTTTCATAGTATTGTTAACCAGAAATGGAAGGGCAGAGGGGAAGAGTTAACATTATTGAGCATCTGTTGTGTACCAGCCGCTTTCACAGTGCTTTGATTTAATTTCCACAACACCAGGAGGGAGAACTTATCAGTCCTACTGTTCTAGGGAGGAAACTTCAGCATGAGTCAGCAGAGTACACAGTGAAGAAAAAGCTGGAGCAAAGCTTTGAACTCTGGTTTCTTAGACTCTTTCTATGACTTAGTTCCAGAGTGGTGGTGTAGGAATTTGAACCTGGGCAGTCTGCCTCTATAGCCTGCATGCCTAATCATAATGCTATACTTGCTATAGTTGACTTGCTAGAGTCAAGCTTAGCCTCTCTTCCCCCGCTGCACTAGTCAGTGTCATCACAAAGATCATAGGTTATCCCCACACTCCGCTCTTAAATGGAAATTGCAGAGTTCAATCACAAACCAGCTCTCAGGGATATTGGTGGTATTTGAGGGCTGACCTCACGACTTATAAAAAATATGATTAATGGTAAAGAATATCAGAGCGAATCTGGTGGTTTCAGATGTGTGCTCAGTGCCAATCTTGGCTTAGAGTATAGCCCCCGTGTGCATCTCCGCACCAGCAGGACCCCCATCCCATAACTCTGAACACTAACCATATGCTCATATGCAAAGGTTGTAAAAGTGTCAGAAACCTCCAATGGAATCTTGGTCCTTAGTAAGTTGTGAACATTTGCTTTACATCAAAGACATTTTCATAAAAATTCCTCTTGCTAGCAAGAACATATATTGTTTATATTTGTTATATGCTTATATTTTTTTAAGTCAAATTACATATTTTCTTTAGAAAATTCTCCAGGACCAGAAGTTGCTGGGGATAGATGCTGTTTGGTGATGGCCCTTAACCAGCCTTTTCCCCTGCACCTTTAAAAAAACTTTGGAAATCAGAAGAAATCCCATAGTATGTCTTGGTATTATAGACTGAAAGCAGGCTCCCACAGCTTGGGTTTCTAGGTATTTCCACAATCCTGATAGTCATGTTTACAGTGAAGAAAGGAAGCCAGGCAAAAGTATCCTGCAAGAGCTTGAAAAAGGCAGATTTGTTAAATCTATAGAAGATGTGCTCAGCCTCTGCCCACCCACATCCCCTTGCTTCTCCAGAGCCTGCCTATGCCACAGTTTGATACCTCCCAGGGCTGGTGGCTACAAACCAACTAGGCACAAGCTCTATGCCCTGTGAGATTAGCCACATTCTTCTATCAGTTTTCACAGGAGGCTATGGTATTTAATAACTTGAGAAAAGTTTGGAAAAATCTTTAAACTTGAAAAAAAAAAAAAGCACGAATCCCCTCTAGGAGGAAAGGTGCTGGCATTTCCATAGGCAGCTTTATTCTTTCCTGGGAAGAGAGTTGTCCTGGGGAGCAATGGAGCTGGTTGAAAGATGATGCTAGTAAGGTAGGAGCATAGGTTTCATGTTCACACTCCTTTTCTGTGTCTTGAGTGGATAACAGTTTTACACAGTTTTTTTAAAGGGCATTATTGTTCTTAATGGGAACAAATCCATCCCCAAAATTGGAACAATTCTCCAAGTCTTAGGTTGATTCAACAAGGACAACATAGCAGAATGGATAAGAATTAAGTTTCTAGAACCAACTGCCCAGCTCTGACACTGACTAGCTATGAGATCTCGGGCTAGTTACTTCGTGTCTCAGAACCTCAGTTTCCTCACCTGTTAAATGTGGGGAATAGGTGAACCTATTTAAATAGACTATCATGAGCATGAAATTAGGTAATACTTGTGAAGTGCTCACAAAGGTGTGTGGTGCATAGTGATCACCCATGTAGGGCAGGATACCACATTTCATACAGGCTTCCTTTCTCTTTCTACACAAAACAAGATTAAAAAAGACTTGTGAGCCATCAAAGAGCCATTGGTCGTGTATATAGGTATGTCTGTAAATATGTATGCATATATAAATACATATATGTAATGTAAGCTAGTACTGTAATATACAATGTGTATGTATATATATATAAATATAAAATGTTAATATTATATGCACATTTGAATTTGTATTATATGAGTTTATTATGTAAGTTAATACTAAATGAGTACCTGATACATGGTATGAACTATAGAAGTTCCTTAAATAATAAAGATTTAAAATGTCTTTATGGAACTGGGCCTACTTCACCGGGTCCTTGAGAACTGGGCCTGTCTCTGTGAGATATGACAGGCGTGCTCATTTTCTCAGCATGTCTCATGCTGAGACAGACTATACTGAATCTCCAGATGATGGCCACCTGAATGTGTATGGTGCATTCAAGACTCTTATTTCTCCTCTTTCAGGGACAAATTTCTCTAGAAGATCAAGGATTGTTCTAATGGAAAGAATTTTAGCTGTCCTCCCACCTAAAAAAGAAAATAGAAAGGGTGAGAAGGGGGTCTGTGAGGGAAAGAGAAAAGAGGTCTGAGACTGAAAATTGCTAGGCAAGAGGTTCTGGGAGCCAGTGATAGTCACACAGAGGGAACATCGCTGACCATCTTCCCAGTCTGTCTGAGCCAGGCCCCTAGCAGTCATGATTTAGAACTCTGAATATGCGCTTAGAAGGAACAATTTTGATAATGTACCAGGGTCCACACTTTGCAGTAGAAGTCTGAGCCCAAGGGAATAAGCTCTAAATTTAAGCTTTAAATATTTTTCTGAGTTTTTGTTCAGAGTATGACAAAGCTGCTCCCTCACCAATATTTTCTGGCAGTTATAGAATTTTCTAGTTTCTGTGTTTCCAAAATCATAAGTTAAATTTATATGAATGATAGAAAAATGGTCTCTAAATAATCTGATTTGGGGTTTCCATTCTCATATACTCTTTGCTTTTCCTCAACATTTGGAAATTATAAAACCAGCTATTCCAAACACTTGACTTACACTAATGTGCAAAGATGCTTGTTCAAAGCATGAAGGAATCTTCAGTTGTGTGAGTCCACTTTGCAGATGTGAATCATTCTAGCAGTGGGAGTTCTTTTTCACAAAATCCAGGAGAGGAACTCCAGGCATCTAAGGAGGGACATACCTGCCTTAACTGAAGCCATGGTCTCTCTCATCTACCACAGTATTTTCTCTATCAATTTTGCCCTCCAATGTATAGTCACTTAGTAGTTTATGAGGCTATAGAATTGAAGAGAGGAGGCCAAAAAACTACCTGTTATTTTTGAGTGATGAATTCCTACAAAATGAATGACACTTCCAAAACATTTATTCTGTGCACGCTCTCTGTTCTTAGGAAAAAAAAATTCTCCTCGTATTCTCATGGGATGCTAAGTCTGGAATGGCTTGGCAAGAGGCCTTGCTCAGGCTCATTCACAGTGGGTATCACTGTCTCCCTGGGCACCCCAGTGAAGAGAAGGTCCATGAAACTAACTGGAAACGTCTGAGTTGGTCTGAGTGTGGTCAGGTACACCAGGACAGAGCTCCAGGTTCCAACCTGATATAAATCTGTGAACTCAGTGGGCTCCACCAAAGCTCTGAAGGGAAGTGTGTTCCTCTCTCAAGCTCCTTCCCAGGATATTTGCGGTCAAGTCATCAGTCCGCTCCTCACTTGCTACATGATTTCTGGGAAGTAACAACCTTTTGGAGCCAGCTTCCTCATCTCTGTGATGGGGAGGGTAGTATCTCCCTGCAGACTTGCATAAGGAATGAGGGAACAGGTATTCAGCAGATGGTCATTTCCTTCTTAGCCCTCCCTCCCACCATCCACCTTCCGATCAGGACAGGATCCCCTCTTTCTGGTTCACACTGATGCTGATGCCCTGAAAGGTGGCCTTACCCTTTTCCTGAGGTTCTTCCCATCATGCCATGTGCAGGAAGAGCCGCTGGAGTGCTCACTGCAGGTGCTTGACAGAGACAGCTCACTGCTGCTGCAGCTCGTTCGGGGACAGAGAGTGCCAGGGATGACAAGCCCTAAGCTGGGGCATTTCAGAGCAGGGGTTCCTGATTTTGCATTCGGCTGGCATTCCTAAAACGGCAGGACAGCTCTGAGCAAGGACTTTGCTTGGGAAAGAGCAAGTACCAACTCAACAGCATGGTGATGTAGGAGGGAATATAGCAGAATAGTCAGAAGCACAGACTTTGGGGTAAGACAGACTAGGGGGTTCAAATCTTGGCTCTGCCTCTCATAAACATGCTAGGAGAAATGAATCCCTCAGAGCTACATTTCCCTTTTCAAAAATGAACAATGATAATACTGCCTACACCTTACAGGGTTACTGCAAGGCCCAAACGAGGTTCTGGACAAGAAGCACATTCCCCAGTATCTGGCCTCGGTAGGTGCTTGATTATTATGAGCTATCATCATCATCAGGCAGAAGTATCACAGTGAGAGCTTCCCATTTTATCCAGTAGTACTGTTTAAACACTCAGACCAGTATCAAAACATGACTCTAATGCTACGAAAGGAAGAGGACAAGAGTAGCATCTTTGGTTGTGGGGTTCAAGAGTATGAGCAGTAGATTGGGAGTCTAACGACTGGATCTCAGGCTGCATACTGCCACTAGATATGAGATACCCAGCAAAGAAAGCACTTAACTTCCATGGACCTTAATGTCATGTGTAGGGTGGGGCAGTTCTACCAGATCACTCCTATGGCTGGTTCCCCATGGCTCTGACAGCATCATGCTAAGTCAGGAATCAAATGCCCAGGAAGCCAGATGCAGTGGGACACCAAACTCAGGATTCATGAGGTTCTGTTGTAAAGGTTATAGGACTTTTCATATCAATTGGCTGTCCAAATGATAAAGACTCTTAACATCACCTAGATCTGAGTCCCACGTGGAAGATCCAAGTGGTTAAAATTCTAGTGGGTCTGATAAGGCACAGGTGACAAAGCTGTAAACATTTGAGCACATCCTGAAAACCACATGATAGGCCCCTAATGTAACAGATGAAGCTCCATGGACTGGACAGGCTAAATTAATTTAGCATCCTGATCACGAAATGGAATGTCTCCATTACAGTCTCATTCCTGTCTCCTATCTATATAAAGCTTTGTCCCAGAAACTCACTGACAGGGAAGCCATCTGTCTTTGTGTCACTCACAGAATGGCAAAGCCTCCTACTTATGCAATTCATTGGCACTTTATGGGTGCCTCTAGTACCTGAGTACTTATCACTGTTCCTAAATGTGACTCCAACTGATGGTGACTAAGCAGCAGCTTGAGGAAGGCAGGCCACCCTGTTTGCGAGTGCTTGGGGCTCGTACTAACCCCTGCAAGTGCAGAGGGTGTACGGAATTTGTTCTCTAATCAATACCCATATGCCTAGTAATGTTAGATTTCCAATACCGGGCATCTGTCTTGCTAGCCATACTTCATTTTTGCTGTATAACAATCTCTTTAAGTGATCTAAAAATGTCAAGGAATTTTATTCCTCTATTTCCCCCTCTAAAATTTGGCTCCAAATATCACTGAGAAGAGAAACTTATCTTAAAAATTCAGCTTGCAGCAATATCTACTGATTTATAGCCTTGATTATTGCTGGCTATAACTTACTTAAGGGGAGTTCATATTTGTATTTCAACAGATGCCTACCCCCAATGGTCCTATTGCATAGGGGCACTTGGCACTAAAGTTTCAGCCATTGCATACATCTGGAACGTGTCCTGAACAAGCGTCAGAAGTAGGGCGTTATGCTGCTCTCCTACTTGTGTGTCTTTCATTTTTTTTCCATTCTATTCTCTCGTATTTTATTGTTTGAGCAAGCAGGGTGATGGTTTTTATTTAGGACTACCTCTCCTACAACAGATATGTCTACTATCCAGAGAGAGATTGTGTCTGTGTCCTGCGAGGCCCCCCAGATCTAAACTTCTGTAACAGCCCTTTTCACACTCGGCATGGCTTTTGGTTACAGTTTATATTCTGTCTTTTCCCAAGGTACTAAATAAAGCTTGTATGCATTTCTCTCTATCTTTCCTATCTATCCCTTTCCACTATGCCTATCAAAATATATCTATTTTTACAACTCAACTCAATTCCCAGGCCTCTTTTAACAAGGAGGCATCCTTACCCAGTCGTTGCCCATGTGTGCATCTCCTGTATAGATGTGGGAGTAAGATGGCAGGAAATTAGAACTCAGAAGATGAGCTACAGAAGAGCTTCTCCCTTGATCTTGAACTTGAGTGCCCAGATGTGACAGAGGATAGTTCAGGGAGGTAGGGAAGACCCATTATTGTCATGTGGAGACAGTTGGGGTTGGGGATAATTAAGGAGAAGTGTCCTAAGTCACACTTGAATGTGTACACGAATGGGCCAGGATCTTGTCAAATGCAGGTTCTGATTCAATAATTCGAGGTGGGACCTGAGTATTTTTACAAGTTCCCAGGTGCTTCAGTGCTGCTAGCCCAGGACCTGGGCTTTGAGTAGAAAGCCCCTAGAGGAAGCTCTGAGCAGGGAGGGCCACCTCCTCTGTGTCCTGCCTGGTGGCATGCTGTGTCATCTCCCAGTCTGACCAGGGCTGTGTGGAGCAGTACAAAAGGAATGGTCTGAGCCTCCCATGGGCCAGGGCACTGGGAGAGGGTGTGTGTGTCTGTGTCATCATGCTCACAGAGTAATACTTAGCAAAGAAGAAGAAGGGGCCAATCCTCCCTACTGGGAAATTCCTCCTGACTTTTCCCCCACCTTTGACAATTAACATTTGAATTTAATAAGGGACCCAGAATCTCTGATATCATGGCTGCAAAGCAAATTTCTTTTTCCCTCAGTTTCCTTCAGCAGCACAATTATCATGTAGGATTATCTACTGCTGTGACTAACTCTTCAGTGGCTGAGTGCTTAGACTCTGAGGCCATTTGTAGGCTTAAATCCTGGACCTTCCACTTGCTAACTCTTTGACCTTGAGGAAATTACTTAACCCCTTCATGCCTCAGGTTCTTTCTTTGTAAATGGAGAGAATGAAAGCACCTACTACATAAGATCACTGAATTTGAACAGCCCCTGGCATATAATAACGCTTAGCAATTTCTAGGTGTTGCTAGTATTATATAAAAAAAATTTAATATACATGCATCCTGGCTCTTCAACTAAATCATAATTTTAAAGTCTTCCTAGGGGAGGGGACCCTGTATTTACTTCTTGATAAACTAATGTTGTCTGATGCCTTGTACATAGAAACAGTGTTGAGCAATAGCCATAGGCGGGTGCACTGTGTTTCCGGGAACTGTTGATATGAGCTCTGGAGAGACATGCCAGTAGATACCTTTCTCAGTTATCATTCTCCATCTTTCCCATTATTTTCTGTGGCTTTGGCATGGTGTCACATGTTTAAGAAGAACAGGCTGGTACTAAAGCAGCAAAGATCTACAATATTGTTAGAGGTACTGTGTTATTTACATTTCCTCATTTAGTCCTTATCACGTCTCTCAGAGATAGAAAAGAAATAACATTATGCCTATTTTTCAGATGGGGAAACAGGGTCATGGAGGTGTTAATATCTTGCCAAAGATCACCACACCAGTACAACAGTCTGATGTCAGGTCCCAGCCATCACGCTCTAGCACCAGGTAAGGCCCTTGACAATAAGCAGAACTCCTGGACATGAACAGACCACCAAGCATACTACTGGGAAGAGTCATAATTAGCAATAGATAGTGATGATTATTAAAATTCTTTTTTGCCAAGAAAATGTACATTGGCTTCTATCACAACATTATCTTAATGACTATGTGCTTTTCCAAGTGTATTTTTCTCATTGTGTATTTTAGATTACCACCTGAAGCAACTCATATGCTTTAAAATCCTTAGACATGTGATACACAATCTACAACTGTAGTTTAACAAAGGAGAGAGATACAGGGAAAGAATGAAGGCAAGAGTTTCTTGGATAAAAACTGCACACTTAAAAAAATTCCTGACCTTAAGGCCATATTACAGATTGGACACCATTAAAGGTCTTCATGAATGTTTAAAGTGACAGCATTCCACTGAAACTTAATTCCAGTCTTCATCTTTGATATAGACTAACCTAGCTACACTGATAAAATTATACAGTAAAATAAAAAGCCAGTCATCCACAAATGTTCATCTGTCACTGTTTTAGGCCTAACATTTTTTCATTGTATATTTATTTGGCTTTTGTGTTTCTCAAGTTACTTCTTTTAATGTCAATGAAAGTTAAAAGCCAGACTGGTTAAAGTTTTGCCAAGTAAGCACAAAGCTAACCCTAGCTAAAGAAAAAAAAATGTACAGCCCATGAATTTTTAAAAGTTCATACATAATATATCATAAAAGAGGGATGAATAATATGGGATGTGGGCTTTAATAAAAAGCTCCTTGACCATTTCTCAGGGACTTTGAGATGTAATCAATACCCAAAAAGGTATCTTGGGGACAAAGCCAAGATTTATGATATTTTTGCCCAGAGTGACACTTTCTGCTTACTCTATCAGCTGGGGGACATGATATTGAATTTCAGGGAACACAAGAAAGGAAGGCATTTTTAGCTGCCTGACAAAGCCTCAAGGACGCGCTTTACGGTTCACTTGTGACATCATATTTGATGGAAGGAAAATAACAACCTAAACAGGCGTTCTGAAGGGAACAGGGAAACTCACATGCAGCTCAGCACCAGTTTGTGACTGTGTTAGACTTCGGCTGCTTTCCACCTCTGTGAGCAAATCCCCAGATGAAAGATCGAAGATGCGTGAGTGAAGTTTCTAGAAACAAGCAGAAACATTGACTATTGGTGAGTTAATTGTTATTTTGTTTCAAAATCTTGCCTTGGACAGCTAAATCTCAAAAGAGTTGACATTTCTGGATGAAATGATATATCTCCTAACTTGAAAAAGTTTATCCTAGTTTATCAGGGCTCCATATATCCATGTGCAAATCAAGCCTTATAAATAGTAAGCACACTTTCACAGTCTCTCAGTGTTGGAAAATAAGTAATAGGGAAAAAAAAAGTAGCAGTTGGGTAATAAGAGCAGGGAAAATGTAAATAACTCAATATACTTATTGGCTAGTTGGCAAATTAACTTTTGATACTCATATTAAAAAACACCTCCGTGTTAACCTTATTATGTTGAGCAGTGGCTAATATCCAAGCAAATAATTATAAAAGTGGCCTTATTTCTAAACAGCAAGGATCTTGTGAAATCTTCCCTTGGCCACACTTTAACTCAAAGTCATTAATGTCATCTGTTAGGAACAATTAATGCGAATAGAAAATAATTGCATCAGGGATCTGGGGACTTGGAGGATTTTGCACATTAATATTCACATGCTCTTCGTTTATACACTCAATTCTTTATTTCAGCTTTGCTTGGGAGGCCTGCTAAACCAGGGACATTTCACTATATTAATCTTTATCCTAATTACTAAGGCTTTTCTGTGGACATTAAATTTGATCTGTTTAATTGCAAATACAATAAAACTCACGATTTATGTCTAATGTTTCTGCTAGGTTGATGACATTTTGAAAATGGTGCTTATAGCCTGGTTTGTCTTGGTTACCACTTGTGTGACTTCAGACACTCAAAAGTCGAATCCAGTAAGTAAATAATGTAGCTAAGCGTGCCTCCCTCACCTCTGAAGTTTTTCTCTTCTTTTTCCTTGGTGAGGCCTTGCTGCATAGTGATGTTCATTTGGGAAATGTCTGAGAGCCTCTGCCAGTAGTTAATGTTAGGGTCACCTTAGAGTGCAGAGGTCGCCTCATGGGTCACTTCATCCCAGCAGACCTACCATGCCATCAGCAGGGACTGTGAACTCCCCTGAGGTGAGGCACATTTGTTCTGCTCCCCACCTGACTCCTCTCAGGCTGAACTTGTGTGAGGGCCCTATGCACCTGGTTAGCTGGTCACTCAGCAGACATTGTGTCTGAAGGATGAGTGCTGAGGTGGGGCTGTGCTGCACCCCTCTGCGGGGGTGGGGTAAGGCATTCTTTTCTGCTAAAAATTAGTTCTCCCGCTTATCAGTGGCACACCAAATAAATTCTTATTTCACATTTCTTGTGCTTCTCTCACCCTGTTTGTGGAGTTACTTTCACTAGATAAAAACAAGCAGAAACACTGACTAGTAGTGAGTTAATTGTTGTTTCAAATCTTGCCTCGGATAGCTAAATCCCAAAGAGTTGACATTTTCAAGACGTATCTCCTGACTTGAAAACGTTTATCCTAATTTATCAGGGCTCCATATATACATGTGCAAATTAAACCTTATAAATAGTAAGCATACCACATGAGTGGTACGTTATGTGACTTGAGGGAAGAGTCCTTATAGATTAGATATCTGACTTATTTGGCTTATGGTTATATGTACTTCTTATCAAATATGTGATATCATCCTTTGCTTTCTGCATGAACATGTGTATGTATTAACCCATTCTCCCCAAAACATCCTAGAACGGTTAGCTGTTATTTTGAAAATTCTAATTTCACCAAAAGAGCTAAGACATCAGTAGATAATTAGAACCAGGATGTTGTTTCTGCCCAATTTTTATAATCCTTACCTCAAATTCCCTCTAGAATCTGAATTTTCTGGGGGCATTTAATTCCCAGGACCTGTCAGAGTGTGCAATGCTCAGTAAGTACCCAATTGAAGCTTATTGTAGTTCAGAAAGAAAAAAGATGTCTTTATATCCCACCCCTGCACCCACAGATACAGGTTTGAAAGATTGAGCAAGTGCCAAAAGAATAGCATTCCGAGACCTAAGAATACATTTATCAATATGCAAAGAGTCCCAGGAGTTACAAGAAATGACACTCAAGAAAGGAAATGATGATTTTGAGTGGTATATCATGTGACTTGGGGGAAGAGTCCTTATAGATTAGATATCTGACTTACTCGGCTCATGATTGCACTCTCTCCTTATCAAATACATGATGTCATCCTTTGCTTTCTGCATGAATATGTGTATGTATTAACCCATTCTCCCAATGATGTTATACTTCAACAGTTTTTATTCAAATGGTCAGTTTCCTCCATTGAAATTGATGCGGTCAGGTGGCAAAGAGAACAGGTCCTAGGGTGAGGAGCTGGGAGGCCTGAGTTCCAACCCTGTTTAAGGTATAGGTTTTATCGTATCTTGGGAATGTAATTTTACCTTCTGTGTCTCAGGTTACCTGCCTGCCACAGAGGGATGGAAGTGGCTATTTAACCTACCTCACAGGTAGACAGGGGTATTGCTACAGTCACAAAGGATAAGAAGGTGGTGTGCTCAAATTCACAAAGCCTTACGCCAACTAGCTGTCATAATGGGGGGTTGGTGGTTGGTAATTTCTTAAATGCTGAGGTACAGATGAAGCATTTATAGCTGTAGTTTCCATATATGTAAGGAACATAAAAACTGACTTGGAAAGCAGTCTTCTTCTGTGTTATGGCAGCAGGCAGGAAAATGGTAGGTAAATATCTCCTTTTCATGTAATGTCCCTAAATAACCACATGGGCTCACATGCCCATAGATGTTATACTTATAAGAATTTTTATGAAAAGCATATATTTTCATACTTACATATGCATATATAATATATAATACTATAATAAGTATATTTTCAAAGACAGAGTGAAAGCACAAAAGAGAGCAAGTACATGAGTTTTCAAACTGGTGCTGTTACTCTATCTGTGCTTAATTCAGGTCTCAGTGAAAAGCCAGTAGAATGGATACATGGGAAATTCATTTAAAGTTATGGACAGAAAGAGGAAAGAGTATAACTCACAGGAAAACACTGTGGCCTCTTAAAAAAGTCCACCTTGCTTTGTTAGTGAGCAAATTCTCTGTCAAATACATATCTATAGTTCATGTTTACTGTTAGTATCCAACTGGATAAAATCCCTTGCCTGAAATACTTCAAACTTGAAATCTTTAACCTGTGAATCTAGGTGAATCCTAGACTTAGACATGAGTTTCTTTTTAAAAAAATGGGTTAGATTTAAGAGGTAGCAAGAATATTCAGTGTAGTTTGGAACTGACCTCACACCATTACATTCTTGCAGGAACTGAGATTCCACTTGGTCTTAGAAACAGAGACCCCTCTCTCCTCACACACTTCCAAACCAGAGATCGATGAGATCTTTTTGCTCAAGTGCCTCCTTTGATAGTAACATTCTATCTCTCTCTCTGTGCCACACTAGCTTCGTTGTCTCTGGAATAGGCGCCTCTCTTTTTTCAGCTGATGTTTTTGTCCATCTGTCCACGGCACATTCTCCCTGCTCCTGCCCACTTATCTAAAAGCTGCCTGCTATTCAGGACTGCATGCGCCCCACCCCCACCCCCGCCCCGCATAAGGCTGCGCATCATCTCCAGCCCACAGGCTTATGTCATTCCCAGTTTTTGGTCCCTTAACTGAAATGTATGAATTGCTGAATAGCTCCTGTGTGCAGGCTCTATTATCTTAAGAGGACGATCAGTTCTATGAGATTGATGGCTGATAAAGCCCTCCTGTAATATAAGCACTTTGCAGCACACAGGGTAGCCACTCAGTCTGTCCATCAACCACACACATATTCTCAGACAAACAGAGACCATCATATATAAGTTTTCACACATGGACATAAAATGTTTACATCAGTAGGCCAAAATGACCTCTCACACCGAGGACTTCCAGTTTCATGGAGAAAAAGCCGACTTTCTGTCACTATGCAGGGGCAGGGGAGGAGGAATTTGTGAGGTGAGCTCAGGTATGTTGCAATCCATCGAATACCCACCCTGTACCACTGTAAAATACCAAGTTCAGCTGCGGGGACCTGCCAGTGCCAGGAACATGCAGTGGGTCGGTTGTATGTGGTGGATTACCCTGCCTTCCATCAGAACTGTGCACAGTCCTGAATCTGTAATGCAAGACAGAGAAACCTGTCCTCAACAGGCAGTGCCCAGCACCAGCTGGCTGTCCTGTATCTGGCAGATGGAGGTGGAGTGACCCCTTCAGAGGAGTGGAGATCCTACAGCTCTCCAGCTGATGGTGGTGGCGGAAGCCAGAGACCATAGTGTGCTTGAGGCTTTTGGAGCTTGGCTGGAAGGCCAGTTTTCCATTTTCCATTTCTCTCCTCATGCAAGGGCTGCCTTTCGTTAGATACTCAGTGAATGCTTGCTGCACTTAATAGAAGTCTGCCTCTGGGATTTTGCTCAGTATGGAGATGATATCTTAGCTCTAAGACACTGATTGCTGAGGCCAGGAGGACACTGAGACCTTATTTAGTGGCACAAGGTGAAGGGTAAAAAGCAGATCTTCATCTGAGAAATGTGGGCAGCATGGGGAAGCAGGTTGGAAAACATCAAGTGAAATAGGGTGATGGGCAGCTTTTGTATTCACTAATGTACTGAATAAGATTGGAGAAGAATGTGTGAATGTTTTCATGTCAGGATTTCAGAAATTAATGACTCAGTCTGAGATGTAAAGAGGAAAGTACAAAAAGGATCATTTAACCATCACTCCCTTCTCTTCATTCAAATTTGGGGAGAGAATTAATCTAAGACCATAATCATGCATACACTGATTCCCCCCACCCCCGCCATTAAAAGCCAAACACATGTACAAAGAGAAGTTATGAGAGTGAATATGGCACATATCACATTCATGCACTCCACCACCACAAGCAATTTAGGTTCAGCAACAGAAGGTGGACATGAATTAGGGATTTTAATCTGCTCTGCTTCAATATCCTTGATTTACTTAACCTTGGTGATACCTTCAGGATTGATATTCTACCTCGGCCCTGTTTTATATTCTCCAGAGTTGCTTTTCCCTCTTGAGGAAAAGGTCTCTCAGTCAAAGGGGATGGCTTCTATGCCCACGATTCTTGATTTCCTGTTACAGTTGTAAAGTGAGAAGGCCTGTCATTGCCACATGATCTAGTGCTGAATCTTTACCAACCACGTTTCCCTGAATTCTATTCACTCTACGCTCCACCCATTTGAAGGTATGTTTCTACTCTCAAAAGCAGAGGATTGGGGGTCTTTTTGGAATCTGCCCACTCACCACTGGCATCTTTTTTTAAAAAAAATTATTTCCTTTAAAGGTTTGTGTGTTTTTCTGCAAATAATTATAACTCAATAAAAAATGGCCTTTAATTTGAAATCAGATAGGTGGTAGATGTCACAGCACTGAGGAATGAACAAATAGAATAGACAGGGAAAAGAGAGTAGAGCATTTTTTTAAAAGCATTGTTGATGTACAATCTTATATTGGTTTCAAGTATATAACAAATAGTTCAACAGTTACCCTTCTTACTAAAACCTCACCCACCCCAACTAGTACACTAGTATCTGTCAACATAGGAAGATGTTACAGAATCATTGACTATATTCTCAATGCTGTACTACTATCCCCATGACCAACTGATATTATGGTTGAGTACTTTTGCGCCCCTTTATCCTCCTCTACCTCCACACCCAACAACCACAACCCCTCCCCCATAGTAACCATAGTCACTTCTCACTGTCTTTGAGTCTATTGATGTTTTGTTCATTTTGTTTTGCTTTATTTTTATATTCCACAAATAAGTGAAAATCATATGGTATTTTTCTTTCTCCACCTGGATTATTTCCCTTAGCATAATAATCTCTAGATCCATCTATGTTGTTGCAAAGGACAGGTTTCTTTTTTATAGCTGAATAATATTCCACATATATGTAGCACATCTCCTCTACCCATTCATCTGTTGATGTACACTTAGGTTGCTTCTATATGTTGGCTATTGTAAATGATGCAGTAATAAACATAGGGGTGCTTGTATCTTTTTGAATCAGGGATTTTTTTTTTTTTTTTTTGCTTTATAAACATTTTTTTTAAATTTTGTTATCATTAATCTACAATTACAGAAAGAACATTATGTTTACTAGGTTCCCCCCTTCGCCAAGTCCCCCCCACATACCCCTTCACAGTCACTGTCCATCTGCGTAGTAAGATGCTGTAAAATCACTACTTGTCTTCTCTGTATTGCACAGCCCTCCCCGTGCCCCCCATGCACTATACATGCTAATTGTAATGCCCTCTTTCTTTTTCCCCGCCCTTATCCCTCCCTTCCCACCCATCGTCCTCAGTCCCTTTCCCTTTGGTAACTATTAGTCCATTCTTGGGTTCTGTGATTCTGCTGCTGTTTTGTTCCTTCAGTTTTCCTTTGTTCTTATACTCCACATATGAGTGAAATCATTTGGTACTTGTCCTTCTCTGCTTGGCTTATTTCACTGAGCATAATACCCTCTAGCTCCATCCATGTTGTTGCGAATGGTAGGATCTGTTTTTTTCTTATGGCTGCGTAATATTCCATTGTGTATATGTACCACATCTTCTTTATCCATTCATCTACTGATGGACATTTAGGTTGCTTCCATATCTTGGCTATTGTAAACAGTGCAGTGATAAACATAGGGGTGAATCTGTCTTTTTCAAACTGGAGTGCTGCATTCTTATGGTAAATTCCTAGAAGTGGAATTCCTGGGTCAAATGGTATTTCTATTTTGAGTATTCTGAGGAACCTCCAGTGTAGGGTTCCCCTTTCTCCACAACCTCGCCAATATTTGTTGTTGTTTGTCTTTTCGATGATGGCCATCCTTACTGGTGTGAGGTGATATCTCATTGTGGTTTTAATTTGCATTTCTCTGATATTAGCAATGTGGAACATCTTTTCATGTGCCTGTTGGCCATCTGGATTTCTTCTTTAGAGAACTGTCTATTCAGCTCCTCTGCCCATTTTTTAATTGGATTATTTGCTTTTTGTTTGTTGAGACATGTGAGCTCTTTATATATTTTGGATGTCAATCCTTTATCGGATCTGTCATTTATGAATATGTTTTCCCACACTGTAGGGCACCTTTTTGTTCTATTGATGGTGTCCTTTGCTGTACAGAAGCTTTTTAGCTTGATATAGTCCGACTTGTTCATTTTTGCCTTTGTTTCCCTTGCCTAGGGAGACATGTTCATGAAGAAGTCACCCATGTTTATGTCCATGAGATTTTTGTCTATGTTTTTTTTTAAGAGTTTTATGGTCTCATGACTTACATTCAGATCTTTGATCCATTTGGAGTTTACTTTTGTGTATGGGGTTAGACAGTGATTCAGTTTCATTCTCTTACATGTAGCTGTCCAGTTTTGCCAGCACCATCTGTTGAAGAGACTGTATGTCCATGGCTCCTTTATCAAATATCAATTGGCCATATATGTTTGGGTTAATGTCTGGAGTCTCTATTCTGTTCCACTGGTCTGTGGCTCTTTTCTTGTGCCAGTCCCAAATTGTCTTGATTACTATGGCTTTGTAGTAGAGCTTGAAGTTGGGGAGCGAGATCCCCCCCCCACTTTATTCTTCCTTCTCAGGATTGTGTTGGCTATTTGGGGTCTTTGAGGGTTCCATATGAATTTTTGAACTACTTGTTCCAGTTCATTGAAGAATGCTGTTGGTAATTTGATAGGGATTGCATCGAATCTGTATATTGCTTTGGGCAGGATGGCCATTTTGACAATATTAATTCTTCCTAGCCAGGATCATGGGATGAGTTTCCATTTGTTAGTGACCTCTTTAATTTCTGCAGAGCTGATCTTAACTTACAGCTTCCAGAAAGTTTCCTAGAACCCCATTCCTGTTCCTTCAACTCAGCCCCAAGTGGGCCCTGGGCCATGTTTCCATTCTTTTTAATCCCTCTGCAAGGGAAGCAAGTCTGGAGTGGGCTACTATGACAGCCTCTGAATCTTTTGATAAAGCAAACTTTATATGATTTCCTGTGAGTTCACCTTTCTGGATATCCTCTGTTAATAGGGGTAGAAAACATTTGTGGTGGATTTGGTGTATGTTTCGGGACTTGTTCTAAATATGGGTCCGAATTAGACATAACCAGGTGAATGAGCTTTGTTTCTTGTTGGCTAATAACGCAGTTTTCATAGGTATTCATAAGGCTCTGAAAGGAAATTCAAGGAAATTACCCAAAATAGCTTTAAGTCGATTAAGATGATTTTTCTCTGGAAGCTTTACTTGCCAAATTATCTTCCAAAAGAAAAAGAAAACCTCCAAAGTTTTACCTCAGTCACACACCAGACTTACATTTTACTTACATTTCTGCCATACTCACAGATGTGATTTTGCATCAGCCCTTCCAAATCCCATCAGGAGATATTGTGGCAGACCCCTGGTTCACATTTCACAGGTTTCATTCTGTTCCATTAAGAATTTATTACAAAACTGAGTATTATATAACTGCATATTACATAACTGAGTATTAAATGGTCATTTCTCAGATTTATAAAAATTTGAGCCTAGGACAGAATCTTTTTGGATGAAAAATGATGTTTAATTAATTATGCCATTATTTCCATTTTAGGGTGCAAAGATAAAACACAGTATCTGCATTCAGTCATCCTGCTGATGAGACACAGAATATGTCTTTCGAATGTTCTCCTGGAGGCCCTTTAGAAAATACATTTGTCAAGATTTGACCTCACTTCAGAGTCTAAAAATTTTATAGCTATTTTTTTTCAGCCATATACAATGAATGATCCTTGTTGCACTTACTATTTTCCTGACAACCTTTAGACTTGCCTTGCATATCAATCTTTAGGTGCCCTGACTAAATACCATTTTGCTCTGGATGGTGCCTTTGCAAAGGACATGGTTCTATATCCTCTTTTCTACTTCTCTGGGATCCAAGGTTATAAAACACTTTTGAAACAATTCTTCCACAGCTATATTCAAAACCTTCTTCAGGGTCCTTGCTACCATGACAACCTGATTATCTGGTGGCTGCCTAAGGGAAAGTTTGGTTTGGTGACTAGGAAGTTTATCTGGGGCCTCTGCAGCTTAGACTGATGACCGGAGTATCTCAGATCTGTTCCATCTTCCAAAATTCCATTACCAGTGCCCTGAGGACCTGCAGGGTAAGGACTGGCAGGAAGATGGGTGAGTATGAGACAGCAGACTTTGTCCTTGGGAGCCTCCACTCTAATTAGTCCAAGAAGCATTTGAAGTATCTACTATGTACTGAGTCCTGACTATGAACTATGAACAGACTCAAGGAGGTTCATTAGCAGAGCCTCCTAACAATCAGTGAGAAACTCAAACACACAGATGGGAAAAAAAAACATATGAATTCTTAAGGCAGAATATGCAAAAGAGATCATGGCAGAGTAATGGGGACATAAGGAGGTTGAGGGTCATTGTGGTAACACAGTTAAATAGGAATAAGATAATGATTTTGTGCAACAACGTTCAGGCAACAGGGGCTTAGTTCTCACTCTAAAACTCCCAGATCTCTTGGTCTCTATACAAACCAAACCAAAACAAGAATCAGAAGTATTTAACATATAACAACAAAGTGACAGAATGCTGGGAAACAGGACTCAGGGTTAGGGCTCCCAGGCAGGTCACTCACAAGTGGGAGGATGAGTGCTTCACGCTCGTTTGCCTGTGCATAATCCTAAAACTCTCTGAAGCTTCCCTGTCTTCTTCCCTGACTCTGATCTGAAAGAGGAAGTGATTCAGCACAGCCTGAGACTATTCTGGGATCTAAGAGATACAGAAGTGCCTTGAAATTTCCATTTTTATCACTAATTACTTTAACAGGTACTTCAGTAAGTGCTTTCCAACTGCCCCTGCTGTTTTCTAAAACTACCTACACTGCATTTTACATTTTTAATCAAGGTTTATTTATTTATTTTTTTAAGTCTCCTGGATTTCTAAAGCTTTTTACTTTTTACAGGTGGGGGAACAAAATTTCCCTCTGATTTCATGGAAATAAAGGGATTAGGGGAAAAAACCCAAACAACTTGACTTCATATTTTTATTTTTACCCATTTATTGGTAATGGCATTGATGGTCACTGGAGTCCGAAGTACCATTTGGCAGGAAAAAAGGAATTACTTCATGCTTAATTACCTCCTTACTATCTTAATTTAGAGATGAAGAAGTCAAGGTAACTGAGTCTAAGGAAGGTGCCCCAAGCAAGCACAAGACTATATTTTGCAGTAAGTGGTAGCGAGACAGGAGTAGGAGGTGGCTGGCTGAGGCTGACAAAAAGTCTGAACTAGTCTAATAAACGAACAGGAGGCAGTGGGCATTGGCTGAAGCCCGAGTGAGCCAAGATACTGACTGATCTGACCAAGAACAGACCTCTAACTTCACTGAATCTCATTGACTTAGTAAAAATCATACCCACTGGCACCATGGCAGTTTATGATTGTCATGACAGCCCCTCCAGAGGAGCCCTAATAAGGAAAAGTCCACCCCCACCAGAATCTTCCCAGAAAAGTTGTGACTATTCCACCTCTACTTTATACACTCCCTGTATTTCTTTACCAGAGCTAACAAGCCCCCAGGGAGGGGCTTCTCCGCCTCTGGAGCAGTCCACTTCATTTGCCTAAATAACCTGTGCCTCTGCCTCTTAATAAATCTGCCTCCCGCTGTACCAGGCTTGCAGTTGATTTCTATCCCGTGCGGAGCCAAGAACCCTCCACTGTGGTGGAGGCCCGGGGACCTGCTACTTCTCCTGTAACAGTAGAGCAAGATTCTCTCTCAGATTTGTCTTCCTTTTAGTCCTAACTCTTTGTACCACATTCTGCTTGTTTTTTTGAAGGAAGGGAGTTGATATCCTTATTGGATTCTTTGGCTAGGTGACTTGCTTATTTCTGTCTCACTGTTAAACCCATAATTTGGGCCACTCCATCAAGTGAACTATGTTGCCTTGGGAATTTTCCTGCCTGCATCTTTAGAGGCAGATAATGGAAAATAGGAAAAGAAACAAACAGCTATGACAACACCAACAGTAACAATAATAGCTGTGAACATTCATTGAGCACTTTTTAGCACTAAATATGTATTTCACATGTATTATCATTTTAAGTCTTTATCATAATCCACAGTAAAGACGTGATTATCCCCATTTTATAGGTGAAGAAACTGAGGTACAGAGCTACAAATCTTGCCTAAATCCACACAAATAGTATTCAAATCCCAGGCAGTTTGATTGTAGAGTCTGTTCTCTTAATTTCTTCAGTTAAATTTGGTTAATGATAGTTGGTCATAAACAATTAACTAAAACAACAATATAAATTAAGCAAGATGAAGTATATAGGACTACGAAAAAATACCTCTAAGCACAAGGTGATATCTTCCCTTAACTAAACTCACACAGAATTCATTCATTTATTAAAAGACATACTTTTAAAATTATTTCATCATTATTATTGCTGGCAATATTATTGGTATTAATGCCGTTGTTTCCTTCTTAGAACTCTACATTCTTTCCAGGGAAACACAATTGTGTGCATAAAGTTGGCTCTAACCGAAAACAAAACTAAGGAGAAAAGAGCAAACATCACCAGTGGACTTGCTGTATGCCGGGTGCCGTGCTAAGTGCTTCCCTTATTTTTCCCTTATTCAATCCTTACAATCACCTAATGAGGTGGAAACTGCTGTGACTCCCATTTTTCAAATGAGAAAATCAAGGAACAAGAGGAGGGAAGGTACTGCTCAGCCAGGGATCTGAGCCTGGACACGATGTCAGGGCACCTGTTAGGGTATCTTCTCCTCTGCCATCCTGGGTAGGATGATGACACACAGTCCCTGCCATCAGCGTGAGTGTAAGAGGACAGCTACCAGGCACCCTGTGCCTGTGCAATGAAATCCTCCGCGGGGCCCTCTGGGATGGCTTTTGCCGGGACGCAATTGCTAAGGTGAGATTTCACAGACAAGGAACGATTACTCAGTTGAAGGAGCCAATGGAGAAAAAGGGCCCTTCCTGGGCAGAGTGCACACGAAGGTCCGGAGATAAAAGACAGTGTGACATTTTTCTGCAGAAAGTTCAGGGAGACCATAGAGGCCACTTCAGGAGGGGGAATGGAGAGATGTCCCCACCATTAGGAACCTGTCTGTGGCAAGTCTCAGGGAGTAAGCAGCAGGGCTGGGGTTGACTCCCTCCCTCACTCCAAAATACATGCTTTCTCTCCATCCTTTGCCCTCCCCACATTTTCCTGATGCTCAACCTGGCTGTAGACCTCCATTCCCCTTCTCCATGTAAACAAAGAGAAGTCTGTACAAAGAGACCAGGAGCATCCTTGGTAGGCGCTGTGGATGCACACAGCTTCTCTGCCTTCTCAGCCTACTTCTTCCAGAAGGTGGGCATGAGGGCTTTACTCACACTCCAGAACTCTCTAATTGCTAACCCTGAAGACACAGTAGTTAGACACATCTCATCCTCCTTCTGTGAGGCCTAAGTGTCTCATGTGTCATCCGGGTTCCAGCCAAGAAACCTTCCCCAGGCCCTGCTCCATTCTTGCAACTACCACGAGGAAACATTACAACCAAGTGATTATTGCTTAGCACTAGAAGATAATCTCCCAGGGAGAGAAATGCCTTGTCAGTGTTTTGGAGAACTGAAAAAAATTTGCGTAGAATTATTTATAAGATGGCCGCCTCCGTACATGATTAAAGGAAAGATGAGAACACATGGACTCTGGAGTGTGGGAGATAACATAAGCACGGGCCCTTCGCAGGCTGCAGGACCCGCCCTCACAGCAATCCTGACAGGGGAGTAACTGGGCCAGACTGTGGATGGAAACGACTTTTGTGCTGTGTGCTCAGTGGCGTGGTACAACCCAGGGTTCTGGCTCCAACAGGATGAGCTACTGCAGTCCCATTCATTTTACAACATTTCTGAAGACATGGTATGTGCATGCAATTTCCAGCTGAAAGTCTGACCAAGGCCCATCGTTTCTCCTCCCTTGGTAGTTAATACTAAGTTGTGCATCACTGGAGTTCCAGACTGATGACTTTGGTTTGCTTTATAGGGTTTGTTGCCACAATCTGCATCAGTTTCTCGTAGCTTTATCCCCACAGTGGATTTTTTGAATCCACTGTTACTTTACCCCATGGTAGGAAATGCCTGATGGTATTATAAACAAGCAGTTGAAAATTGTTATTTATGTGGCTTCCTAATAGCAATTTGAAATATAGGGCATAAAATTACTAGCTCACGATATTGTTCAGTATTAACAGTGGGAAGGGTAATATGTAAAACAGACATTAAAGGATTAGCTGGAAAACTACATCACACTAAGCTAAATTATTTCTTGGCAAATGGCAGTTTTCAGCTATTATGTAAGATTTATCAAGTCAAGTGGATTTATTTATATTTTTCTATTCATTTGCTAAATAAATTCCATATTTAAATTCCAATTTTTTGAAATTTTGTTGTTGTTTTCAGGCAAATTAGGAGAAGCTGCTCAAAACAGAATCTGGGACAGAAATGACGGCAGCATTTCAAGTCAAAATGCTCCTCGGGTTCCCCAGCAAATCCCCTAGCAAGTTGACTAAAGACTTCACTGTGACATACATACAAGAGGAAAATACGGGGATGTGACATCACAAGCATTTGTATGACAGATCAGGGAGTTACAACTGCATCAGAAAATCCAGCATGAAGGCATATTCTCCACAAGGCAAAAAACCATGTTCCCACTGCTTTTGCTTCAGACTTTACAGGCATGCACACTTTGTTCTGATCAAGCATATTCAGTAAACACTATGAATTTGTGAACCAGGCTCTAAGAAAGAAGGTGTAAGAGCAATTCCTAATCTCCTAGGGTGGAATTGTGAAGTATGAAATGGCTATTTTGAGGCATAAATTCAAATAGCATAATCTCTCTATTTTCTTCTGAGACAGTTGCCAGTTACTATAATCCTAAAATTATTCTGTCTTCTCAAATCCCTAAAGACATTAATTTTCATAAACTGCTGTGATGGAAACTTTTTTAAAAGATGCAAAGTAATGTTTCTCTGAGCTTTCCTTTCATTGTATATCATATGCAGTATTTCCAACCTCAGAGAATACCAAAAGTGAGTTCTTATTTTTCAGGGGAATTGGTTATGGAACTATAAGTAGTTATTAAAAAGAAAAGAAACTCTCTTAGACTAATGTGAGAAACTATGGGAAATTCCAAATTCCCAAGAAGCAATTATCATTGTAAAATTAATGGTCCACTTTAAATACTTGTTATTAATCAGCTGGTTTTAAAGAGAATATATTTTTTTCTGAGGCTGTGATAAATATTTATTCTTGAGTGCCCCATGTTAATAATTCCAGAGGCTGCAAACATTTCTTACACATAAATCTCTACTTTTCTGTTTAGCTGTTTTATATGGGATGGTAAATTTCTTTTCATAAATACTTTTCTATTAATAAAAAACTTAGGAAATAAGATACCCTCTAACATGAGTGCATAGTAGAGTCATTAGGTAAAATGTGAATCACTAACTCAGAAATTCAATTGTGGAGTCATGGAAGATACCATCTAGTCCAGTGAGTCATCAAGTTCTACACTAGGGTGAAGGCCAGGTCCACCGCTGTGGCCATGATTCACTGTATTACCAAATACCACAATTAACTATAATAAAATCAATCCAAATCCTTGATTAACTGACATATTAAAAAGAAAGATGATTATAACTACAAAAACAAGCTTTTAAACATGCAGGGTAAATCCTGGGTTTGGGCTCACAAATTAGCTACCTTTCCTGTTTGCTACATCCCTAACCAGGGAGGAAGGACAGCATGCCGTGCCAGGTGTTACACTGGCTGGGTTCAGATCCTGGTTTCATGTGACATGGGGAAGTTATTTCACCTTTTCAGTGTTCATTTCCTTTATGTATCACAGTAACAATATTAGCTCACAGGGGCTTATTGAAGATTTGATGTTCAAAAGAAGGAACTCAGAATTTGTAAGACTGTGCTAAGAATTCAATTCATTAAGATGCTTGGGGCATAGTAAATATCAGTAAATGTTAGTTATTTTCAGGACCAGTGATAGAATTTGTGGGGCCCAGTCCAGGGGCCCATTTGTAAAACAAGATATTAGGGATTTCCAGATGATGACAGAACACCTTACTTCAAGCACAGGGCCTGCCTACGCCCCTGTGTGAGTGTCCAGGTTCACACCCATAAAGTCAGCCCTGGCTATTATTAATCTGATTATCATTAGATTCTGAAAGACACCCCATAATCAAACAAGGACCTAGTTATGTTCTCTTTGCTAAGCTTACTGAGGTAAGAGTGGACTTGGATTTTTATGTAATTTTCAATAACAGAGTAGCATGATTTCCCCCAGCTCCATCTCTCCTCAGCTGGTGACAGAGCCAAATGTATGCCTGACACTGCAAACCAGAAATAGGTCCTAAAACAGCCTCCTAATATGAGAATCACCTCTACTGAAGAACCAGCCTTTTGGGAGCATGTAAGTGATAACGACAATTTGCAAGACGAGATCCCAGACTCCAGAAAGCATCAACAGCAGGGTGGCCAACAGAATTAGAAAGAATATAACTAGCAAGGGAAGGGGAGGTAAATACTCCCTGGGAAAGTCAGTTTTATCGATTCTGTTGCTTTATAACCAGAATGCTAGGAGCAGCTTGCTCTAAGCTTCTGCTTGTTTGCACTTATTTCCTTATTTCCTTTCTGTACCTATAGGAGGGCTGCCTATGTCCTGGAAGGCGCTCCTGCCTAGATAGGAGATGTGGGGGGATTCCCTCCCTGAGGCAGCAAGATGGCACCAGGTGGAAGTATGCAGAGCTCTGACCTTATTCACAGCCTTACTTCCCACTCACCTGACATTCCTTTCCGACTAGTTAGCAGCTCCACCTGCCTGAACACTCCTCAGGTTTCTAGATGTTGAAATTCACATGCTGATATTTGTCCTCTTAGTACCCATGGTCCTCATCTGATGCTGAATTGAGGACTGGTTCTTAATAAAAACCCAGGGCAGACAATCAATGAAGGTATATAACATGGCTAACGCTGACTTCAGAATTCTACCATGTACAACATATCCCTGACCGTCTCTGAGAACTGACAGTTTTCTTTGCCACTGCCCTGTCTAGACATGGCCTCCCAAAGACACAATAATTAAGACTACTAAGTCTCTCCTGCCCCCCTCCCTTCCTAAACTGCGAAGTCTAACTGGGAATTACTGCCTACTTTAACAAGTGTTTCTACACTGCACCACGTGGTGCTGGTACCACATACCTTACAATATGAAAATCCTTTAACAATTGCTCTGATTAATTTTAGCCCACACACCAAGACAGACTCATGTACCATGGAAGTACTGTAAAGCCTGTTCCTGGTCAATGCAGTCACTGGGAGTCTTCAATTCCTGTTCACATTTACTTCTTGAATCTGTCCCTAGACCCCAGTATCATCTGAAGGAATTAGCCAGTTCTCAGTACGATCTCATTATTGACATTTATGTTGATCGATGTTGGCTCTCAAAGAATTGGAATCTGCAGATCAATTTCCTGATTAGATTCTTTCTCAGTGTTGCTATAATCACTTTATCATACAGGCTGCTGCTATCAAATGCTGCTTTATCACCGTGTAATGCGACAAGCTAAACCAGCTTCTCTAGTGTGCTACAAGAAATAAAAATTCTCCCGGTTTGAAGTCTTACTTTTTCAAATTATAAGAAATTCCCTGATAATTACATTCATATAGAGGTTAATTTGAACTTACTCTCCCTTAAAACTGTGTTCCATGGGAGAATCAATGTTGAATCCTAACAAGAATGTACATGACGCTCCTTGAAACCATTTTCCCTATCCTCTCAGGGAGTTTCAGGTGTCAGATTATAAACAGGTACCATCTGCATGGTGACCTTGGCCAGCTGCATAGAGAAGGTGATAATAACGTCAGTGTCTCTAGTAGGTTCCAAACACCTGGCCAGGTAGCTTTGTATACAGGCACAGAAACAAATCCTCAAGGTGATTCTAGCCCCACAACTGCTCACTAATTGTAAGAGAGCCAAGAAAAAAACCAGTGTGGCTGTGTCCACAGGACCATCCCTACTCCAGAGAACCCGACTCAGCGTACACGCTCCACTAAGAGGAGGTCGGGGATGACGTCCAATATGATACACAATCATCCAAATATTTTCTTAAATCTAATTTTAAACTTTCTATGGGAGGAATGATACCAAAACATTGTCCTTGTGTCTACACAGACTTACAGTTTCTAGGAAATGGAAAATACAGATTCTCAGGGGTTCTTAACATGAAAACTCAGGGAGGCATGGGTAAAATTCAGAGCAGTAGTGAACCTGAGAGGAAGAAAATACATCTTTAGTTTCACTAACCTTGAACTAAAAGTTAGCATTCCCTTAAGTTTTGAATGTAGCCATTAAACTACAGTGGTGTAAACAGGGGCTGACTCTCCCACCAACAGAAATCAGACATCTTCATGTCATATTACAATTGTTGAAAATATCTTTAAATATTGTTTTAGAATTACTATTTAAAAACTAAGCTAGAATGGCCATTCATGCTTGTTATTTCATGCATTAGGAATGAAGCATGTGTATTACTATGCAATACATATTTTTCAATATTTTAGTACCTGAACCTTAATATAATTGGTTTAGTTTATAATCCTGTCTTTTATGCATTTAAAAATATTCTTCCAAGAATACCATAAGCTTCTCTGATCTGAGAAAATGGTCCAAGGCAAAAAATAGGCTTCAGTGACCTCACTGCTCCCAACCCTCCATCCCATTTGGCATATGACATGGAGACCTTCTGTCCTCGCACAGGTGGACTTCAGCCATCCTGAGTCCTGCCGACCATCTCTAGAACCTGGGGGCTCTGGCCCTGGTTGGGTAAGGAATTTCCATAAATTTCAATCTCCACTAAAATAAATGAGCTTTCTTTTCCTCACCAAGCTGAGCTCTACAGCTATGATTGTTATGCATTGTTGCAATCAAGACCTTAATGGCATTTCAGCCCTGTGGTGGGCTCACAGAGAAACTGTTTTCAAACGTCAAAGGCCATTAAAACATGTGCAGATGTCTGGAAAATTAATACTGTTCTCTAACTCTCACCTTTTGCCTATAGGAGGCAAACAGGAGACAAGGCTCAATAGAGATATTAAAGATCAACACATGGTCATAAAGCAAAGAGCTGCCTTTCCAGGGAGTGGCAGTGGTGATGAGCCAGAAATCCAACAGAGCTTTTGAAGAAGCCTTTTTCCTTAGATGTTTTTGTCAAGTCATTCACCTAATTTGCTAAAAATATTAAAGAGATAATGGGAGGGCATGGAAGGTGGAAGGAGAAAGAGATAAGGATAATTGTCCACTATCCTACTTCAATTTGGATGTTCAAGGTCCCGAGTTCTTCAGAGTGGAGGCCATCATATCACATGTCACATGTCATTCATGTGAAGAACCTGGATTTTTCAAGGGTAAGGTTCAAGAAGTTACAGTTTCAGTTCTGAAGTGTTTTAAATTTTGAGAGACTTCAGCCACATTTTGTAAAATTCTCAGTTTAGGGAGGTAGTCTCATAATTAGTTTTAAGGCTTTTATAAAGTTTTTAGAACTATAGTAAATACATTTTTTCCCCTTCCTTCACTTTATTTCCAACAGATTTGATTCTGTAAGTGTCCTAGGTATTCTAGTAAAACATGTAAACAAGGTTGAATTTTTTTTATTCCACAGAATTGAAGATTTAAATTTTTATTAAAGGGTTTCTTTTAGAAAGTTCTTTGGTTTAGAAAGAGAAAAGAAAATTTTCTAAAAGACATTTTTAGCAGTTTTTTTCCCCCCAGATGGATGGAGTTGATCATGGGAAATATCCTGGGAACTCTTAAAATATTATATGGAATCATCTCCCCAGATAGTCCTTCCTAAGAAAACCTGAAAACATTTAGGGATTGTGGGTATAATACATCCTTTAAATTCAAGAATAAGCAGGACTTCATCCATCAGGATTGCACTTTAGAAACAGAAAAATGGACTTTTAGGGGCTTGAACATACAGTGGTTTATTTTCTCACACAGTAGGAAGCCTTAGAGGTAGGTGGTGACTGAGATTTTTGGCATTGTTTGTTATTGCATCACAATGTTGCCTATCCTGACTAATAAAATGAGCCATCATGAAATGCCAGCCAAAAGAATCAAGTGGCAAAAGTAGTCAGAAACAGGGCCTTGTATCAGAAGTCTCCAGACCATATTTAAATTTCAGTGGGTGACAGTGGGATGTTTTCCTTTTAAAGTTCAAAGTAAGTAAGGACAGTCTTAGATTGCATTCAGCTGCATAAAAGAAAAAAAGGAATGAAGAATAAAAGCCCAGAAAGCCTTACAGTGTCTTGAGCTTATAGAGGTTTACATTTCTCACACAGCAAGATGTCCAGAGGTAGGCATTCAAGGACTGGTGTAGTGGTTCACTGACCTCATCAAGGAGCTAAACTCTTCCCATCCTTCTGTTCTGCTCTGCCATCCTTTGTGTCAGGGCTCCTTCCAGGAGGGCTGCTGTATATCCTGGCACTGTCTCCACCTTTTGGGCAGGAATGAAGAATGCCATACCTGTATCTCACCCCCTTAATCAGGAAAGCAAAAGTTGTTGTGTAAGTCCCCTCAGCAGACTTCCATTTACATCTTATAGACCAGGACTAGTCTATGACAACTGTCCTAGGGAAAAGAGAAGCTGAGAAACAGCATATTTGGTGTTCCAGCAGAAGAGGAAAGAAGGATGTTGACTGAGTGTGATGTTTGAGTGCTGCTTATCAAATCGGTTTAATCCTCTCCCCTTCTGGGAATATGTCTGCTTGTGCTTCCTGACTCTTTGCGGTGGTGTGGTGAAGGGGCACATGAGTAGTTCTGGTCAATGAATTGTGGTGGAATGCTCCAGACTAGAGTATTTTTAATAGTGACATGAGCCTCCCAGAGCTCTCTTCTTCCCAACCTGGTGACTAGCAACATCTGAGACGGCGGCTCTCCATCAGTTCTGTCTCCTGAGTGTCTGAGATGTACAAAGTACCCCTGCTGACCCACAAGAGCCACACAAGCTGAGGAAGAGATAAATCTTTGTGTTTGAAGCCACAGAGATTTTGTAGTTGTTTATTACCACAGAGTAAATTAGCCTGTCCTGACTGATTTGAGTCAGTTGGAAATGTCAGCCAGAAGGCACAGTTTGAAAGGCAAAAGAAGTCTCCGGCAGGCCCATGTATTATCAGAGATCTGTTGAACCAATATTGATCAGGCAGGCCTACGTATTAGAGATCTCTGAACCAATATTGATTTTGGAGGGATGATACCCTGAAGCTGACTTTCTCTACTTCAAGTGCAGCTTAGTGGACTTTAATTCATAATGTTATAGCCACCCTTGTACTGCCCACAGGACACAGACAAATTATCCCTCTCTCCCACGTCTCTACAAAGGTGAGCAACTAATGAAACATAGCGTGTTCAAGGTAAGCCACCAAATTTAATATGAACTTCCAGGATGACCACCTACAAAAATGTAATGCAAGATAATGACAGATGGCATAGTTTATGACAAGTCTAGTTAATGATACAGTCCACAGGTCTACATTGCTGAATCTGCCCTTAAGAAGAAGACAAAAAAAAAATGGCAGGGGGGAGGTTTGTGACTAAGAGTTAAATCATTAATGGCCTCTTTAGTTATATTAAGGATCTGATATTATCTCTAAATATAGTATTTCACATCCTCAGCAAAGTTGACAGAAATTCATTCAGTAGTGACAGGGCTTTTCCATATGGAGCCCAAAGCTTCCAGTATCAAACCACTGAAACAGAGGCAAGTCATGTGGGAAAGGAAACAACATTAGTAGAATTCAATACAAAGGAGGTGAATTGCTTGACTAGCTGTTTCAAGTTCCCTTGTTGCTTGCATTTCACTTTAACTACTATCCCTGGTCTTATCATGGATGGGAGAGGCAAGCATGTGGATTTATTCCCCCAAAATGATTGGTTCCCTGAGATATGGCAACACAGAATATTTTGCAACATATTTACATTGCTAAAAGTCACATAACACAACTTCAGTTAGATTTATGTGGCCTGAAATTCATGGAGAGTGAGGTGTGCCACAAAGGGTGCAAAATGGCTACAAGGTAATTGCTGATTCAGTTCCTTCTAGGCTTTCATGCTCTGATTCTCACTTGCAAAGGTCAAAGGCTAGTTTGAAGACAGCAATGGAAGACCAGAAGCCCATTGTCACATAATGCCACACTTCTGTTTTCAATCACTTATTTAAAAGAGGCATGAAATAATTAATTTCTTCCTTTTGTAACATTCAAGGATGGATTGCCATACTTCCACATGAGGAATGTATACATGCCTCATTTTTATTGACTTGTCATCTTCAAGTGCCAATTTTTAAAGCAAAAAATAATATTACATAGGGATATTAATAACAGTTGTAGTTACAGTTGCTTTTAAAGATTTCAATGGATTCCCACTCTACCATAAAAAACATAAACCCTTTCAGTCTTTGAATCATTTCACTTTATGTATTCTTTGGGTATTTCATTTGGGAGTTATGGGGTGTGAAATATGCACCATGATGAGAAAAACAATTAACTAGCACACCTGTTGTTTATGCATGTTCTAGTGAGGAAGGGCCTGCTGGAGCTATTACTTTATTCCACAGTATGGCTCATCCAGGGAGCTATCAGAGGTGACCTGTTGACACAAAATCATACTTTTATGTGTATTACATGCCTCCCACTTGCCCTGATGTTGCAATGATACTTGCTTTTCAAGTCAAAATCATGTTTGTGATTCATAATAACAGTGACATTTTCAGGTTTAATAGAAGAATTAAAATTCAGATTTACTACAGAAGGAGTGAGTAGTGATGGAATTGTAAGAACTGTACAGGAAGTGCCATGCATTGAGTATCTATGATGATGCCCAGGTGAATTGGGGAGTTAATGGTAAAGAAGTGGGGAAGAAATAGGCCATCCTAGGTTTGTTCATGATACAGGAGGAGCAATGTGCTGTTTGCTACCCTTTCATCAGTAGACTATTGGTAGTAGAAGCAGGTAATACATATTTTTAAAAACTGTAACTTCTGCTTGATGAAGCCTATAATAAAAAATATAATTTTGTGGCTTTGCTTAGTTCTCTGGCATGCTAAAGGTAGCTATCTGGTATGGAGGCTTTCTTGAAGCAGTGAACATTCTTGGTAAAATTATAAATAAAGCAAAGTTCAATTCTTGGAGAATTCTGAGATAATTCAGCTTGTATTAAAACCATACCAATAATGCTTTGAGTTTCTATGTAATATGGTGGTAGATCTCTGCTCAGGAAAGCATGAGCACTCTTAGGGGTCCCATGGGACCTGTGAGGTGGTGATGTGTGAAGTACAAGGTCTGACATCCTGGCCTCCAGTCCATGAAACACCAGTAATGCCTCCTGAACAGTGTGTCAACCGACAATATGACCCCAAACAGCTGCTTTTCAAAGTGTAGTACCAGTCCATTCAGAGCTGCTGGTCTTGGAGAACACATTAATGCAACTCTGGGGCCCATAAGCAGACCTTATGGAAAATTTGAGATAAGACTGGTGGAGGCGACAAGTGTTAAATGAACCAAAGAATAAAGTAAAGAAAGCAGGAGTTTCCCTTGTAGCTGAGAGCAGGCGTGAGTTTTAGCTTAGTTCAGATAGTGCCCTACAGCCTTCACTAAAATACTCACTATTTGGCCCTTTACAAAAGAAAAAAGTTTCTGACCCTCAGTCTAGAGTAGGAGGCCTGGAACTCTGTGGGCACCTACAATGCAGTGGGTCTGTGCAGGTGGGGAAAGGCAAGGAAACAGCAGAGGCCAGGGAAGAGGACGTGCTTGTATCTGGGGGCAAACAGTCGCTCCAGGTACTCCTAGAAGTGCCGATACAGAAGAGATGGCTTTTCGTGTGTGAGCAGAAGACCCCTTAGAGAGGGTGGTAAACATCAAGTATGTCTGTCATTCAGCTGAGGACAGAGGTTGGAGGTACAGTCGTATAAAAATAATTACAAAAAAGAATTACAATCACAGTTAAAATGGCTGGGCAGCTGCTGTGTGAGGCCTGAGGCAGGTCCTTCTGTGTCATTTCAACCCTCACAACTTCACTAGAAGTGGATATAGATATCAGTCCCATCTTACAGATGAGGAAACAGAGGTGGAGAAAGGTAAAATAATTTGCTCAAGGTAAAAACCTAGACAGTCTGGCCCCAGAATGCATGCACTTAACTTCTGTGTTATGAAAAATGACTCAATGAGAAGCAGTTATAATTGCACTAAAAAGCTCATAGGATTTCTGAATCTGTGCGGATTCATGAGCCTGAAGTCTATTTACTGATACTTTTCAAATAGGGCCTCTAAGATAGAAAGGTCTAAATGTATTTCAGGTGGGTGTCTGAGATGTGATGGAGCTTCCCCTTCATTTTTACAAATACTTACAATGCCCAAGGCAGATGCCGTGTCTGGTTTTAGTCTGTAGTGGAGACACTATGATATAATGGTTAAAGAACTGGCTTTGAAGTCACACTCAGGTTCAAATCCAAGGTGAAGCATCTACAACGGGGTGATCTTATTTATTATTTGTAAAACAGGAGTATTTCCTCACAGTATTTTAGGGTGATAAATGGAGATACTGCAGGTAAAGCACTGAAGCGGTATATATGGAGCACAGGGGTGCAGAGCAAATAGTCTTTATTACCATGGCTCACCTCACATGCACAGGACATGCATGCATGTGTTCCAGTTTCCGAAGGCAGCCATCTCTCTCAGATGACCCCTCTCTCCTAGGCCTTCTGTCCACTGTTAATCATGTTAGCTTAGCACCTGACAAGACTGAGAAGTAGGTGTTTCCTGTTGGCATCTTCCCGCCTAGGCTTCCCAGGGAGCCCTGCCTGAGATGCCCAGTCCAGCCAGTGCCTTCTCGAACCCACCCTGAGGCCTGGGCAGGCTTGCTCTGGACATTGCTCTCTATGGCAGGCCTGTCTTCTCATTTTGGTTCCAGCAACAGTACAGTATCATCTCAGATGTCAGCTACGAGACTTCCTATTTACAAAGAAATGGGGATGGAAGACTGCGATAGCTAGTAACCAGAGAAAAGCACTTCTGAATATTCCTTTACATTTAATATAACAGTAACAAAGTCCACTCATCAAATGAAGAAAATGTTAACTAGGTTTACTGGTCTAATAGTAATAATGGGTACAGTGCAATTAGTTTCCACTTATTCAAGAATCAAAGTACACAGTATGGCCTTTGAATTCTAGGTTTGCTAACTAAATGCCCTTGGGAAAGTTTGAAGCTCACTTCACTGTCTGTATGAGGAGGGCCACGATGCTTTATGGAGTTCTGGGGGAAATAAATAAGACCATTTATGAAAAGCATCATGTGTGTTCCTCAGGAGATATTCAAGAAGTGATGGCTGTCAGTATTATCTAGAAAAGGGATTTGCAAACCACAACCTATGGGCCAAATCTCTGTTTTTATAAACACAACTTTAAAGGAACACGGTCACACTGTTGGCAGATTACTATATAGATGATTTACACGTTACCAACAGCACTTTGGCCTACAATGGCAGAGGCAGTAGTGCAGACAGATGCCCTACAGCCTTTACTAAATACTCAGTATCTAGACCTTTACAAAAGAAAAAAGTTTTGTGACCCCCTAGTCTAGAGTAGGAGGTCTGGAACTGTAGCAGGCACCACAAGGCTGGCTGAAACCTGCTGTCCGAGGCAGCAGACCTGCAGTGAACCTGACAATCTGCCTTTCTCACATGTTGCCAGGTGACAATGCTGATGCTGCTGGTACAGTATAACATGGCAAACAACCTATCCACAGAAACTTTCCAAATCTCTCCTTTCATCATTTCAACAGGAAACATGCATATCACCAGGTTTGTTCTGTGGCTGTCAGCATACACGAGATGCATTTCACTCTATCTGGTGCTCCAGCCACGTCTTCACATTTCATGACCAGTGATGTTGACTCTCCCTCTCTTAATTCCTACTACAGTTCCAAGACAGATAAAACCCCTGTTTTCTGCTCCTTCTACATACACAAACTAGGTTCAGTTCCTTTCTCCTAAAGGAAGCATAAGAGCATTTCCAGTGTCTGTGTTTCACTTTCCCTCAGCTTCCTTCATCCCTCCACCAAGAGTTTATTGAAACTTCCATTCCCACGCTACCCTTTTCAACTCCTTTCCAAGTTTAAAAACATATCTTTAACAAGATGCATAGAAGTAAAAACAAATAATAGAAAGTTCTTATATGTGGAACTCCCAGTTTGTTTTTGCTTGCTTCTTTGCTTTTGGAAGGGGTGATGGGAGGAGGCTGGGAGACTAGTTTGGCTTGCTGATGCTCCTGGTAATTACGCTAATGTGCTAAGGACTGTAATTGCTTGTAATATCCCCCCCTTGCAATGCTACCAGGAACTCAGGAGAGCAAATGACATTTCAATCTGAAGAAGAAAGGGCCCAGGTGGAATATGGGTTCACAGCAAAAGAGATACTTGAGGGGCATGAGTCACTTCTTAAATCATACCAGAGATACTAGCACAGATGAGCTTATTCCATGCACTGAATGAACACTTGAGCATCCTTAACACTGCTTCCAGCAGAAATGAAAATAATACTGGGATTGACAAGGGTGCATAGTCATCATCTGTTCAGTCACTTCCTCAAGTTGTTCAGTGTTAGAACAAAATACAGTAATTGTCCGAGAATATAAGAGGGGTCAGTGGTATTTAATGGTCTTTTCACTTAAAAAATATGAATATATTCTTATAATAAAAGTACAAATAATGTAGTAGTATATGGAGTAAAAGTGGAAGTAATGTCTCCTGTCTTCATCCCCCCCACCTCCCCAGTTCTATTTCCCAGAAGTAACTATTGTTTATATTTGGTGGGCATCCTTCCAGAACATTCCAGGTGCATGTAATTTACAAATACATACTGCATTAATTATGCTTTTTGTTGTATGTAAATCTGAGGCTTTGACATCCTGGTGCATTGCTGACTCTGGAGAGACAAGATCTCCCAGGGTTAGCCATTTCCTAGACATAGAAAGCAACTTGCCTACCTGCCTTTCATATGCACACTAATCAACATGGATTCCATAACCCTCTCTTACATGCTATTATACTATCACACCATCCCTCTCCCAAATGACCCAAGGGCTATATATCAGACACCTCAGGTCAGCACCTACACCCCAGAGGCTACCTGAATTATTAGCTAATCCTAAACCTGCTTTCCCTGCCTCCCCAGTTCCTTCTGGGATAAACTACGATAAAAGCTTTCGCCCATGTTCTCTTCTCCTTCTGTCTCCTGAGCAGCCCTGGTGCTACACACTATGCAGCCCCCAAGTATGTCTTCCTCTTGGGAACCATAACAGACTATTTTTTTCAATGGCAATGGTTTCCTCGTCTGTTGACTTCACGGTAGCTGAGAAATAATAAAACTTAGACTTTAAAACACATAGTGAAATACATTTTTAAAAACATAAATGGATGACGTAGTTGTTACACAACTTTCTTAAACATAATAGAGTGTTTGGGAAATTTTCTGTGTCAGTAGATGTAGATAAATCCTACTTATTTTTCTTGCTGTGTAGTGTACCATCACATGGAGGAACCATCTTTTATTTACTCTTTTCTCCACTGAGAGCTACTTTGGTTGTTTTCAAGTCACTGGTCTTCTGAACAGTGTTGGAATAAACATCTCAGCAAACCCATATGTGCCCATGTGCAAGTATTTCTGCAGAAGAGCTATCCAGGGCAGGTATTTCTGTGGCTGAGAACATACACACTTAAATTTTCATTATAAACAGCTGAATAGCTTTCCAAAATAAATATGTAGGAATTCATACTCAGCTACATTCACTCATCACATACCAAATACTGAATGCCAGTTTTTAAAATATTTGACAATGTTTGTGACTGCTTCTTTTCATTTCACTGATTACTAATACAGTTGATTATTTATTGGATATTTGGAATCTTTGAATCTTTGCACAGAACCTTTGCTTCTTGAAGATTTTGGTCATTTTTCTATTGGACTAATTGTCCTTATTGGTTTGTAGGAGCTCTTTATATAGTATGAATACTAATATTGAGGTTTTCTTCCCTCCCATTTTTTGTCCCTTAACTTTACGGTATCTTAAGATTTTTCTTCTGCAGACATATTGTTAATCTCAGGAAGACTGGCAAATGAGTGTCTGTGGGGGCTCTCCCTTTGGGGACACTGTGCCTGCCACAGGTCCATAGACCCTGACTCTGCAATAGCATTTTTGTTTATTTGTTTGGTTGGTTTGGTTCTGCATTTAAATATCTGCCTATTTCCTATATGACTTCTGGGTTTTGTGCCTTGCTTAGAAATACCTTACCTATCAGAAGACTATAAAACCATTCTATATATTTTTATTTTTAAAACTTTAGTCCATTTGACATCTATTTTTGCTTTTCTGTGAGTTGGAGCTATAAACTCTTTTCTTGGTAAAATTTTGATGACTGTGTAACATCTCCTCTTGATTTAAAATCTATCATAAACAAAACTTCCATCTAAACATCATTTCTGGAAATACCATTTTATTTCTTTCATCTGTTTTTCTGTTTTTGAGCCCAAAGCATACTTAGTTGGAGCATTTTCATTTGTTTTGAAATTTGGTGAGCAAGTCCCCTGCATACTTTCTTTTTCAGAAAAATTTTTTCAGTTCTTTTCAAAGTATATAAAATAGGCTAATTGGATTTGATTTAGTTTCCATCAATTTGGGGAATACTGTTATTTTTACATTGTTAAATCTTCCCACCCATGGACATTATATCCTTCATATTATGTATCTCTTACTGTCCAATACAATTTGACAATTTGCCTCACATATGATTACAGAGCTCTCAGTGGACTTATTAATAGGTATTTTGTGGTGTTTTTTGTTGATCTTAATTAATTTCCCCCATTAATTAAAAGGGGTCCTGGGGAGCCCCTTGACTTGTGACTATGGTTGGCAGTGGAGTCAGCCCACCTCGTCTCAGTGACAGTTTTGTTTAGAGAGTTTCATAGGAAAGGACTGACTTGGAATGAAAGACAAGGCTCCACAGGGTGTTATTTGTCAATGATCAGACTTATTTTGATCTTTTTCTATATATATATTTTATAAGTTAGAGACTTATATTTGTGTTCACATAGGCTCTTCTTGTCCAGTGTTAAAATCTCGGTTATTCTAGCCTCTTAGAATGAGCTGGAAACTTCCGATCTGAAATAGTTTAAATAATGATAAAAATGATCTATGAATCTTATGTACACTCTTATGAAACTGTTGCTTTGTTTAGGGGGGTGGATCTTTGCCTCTTTAGCTTCTTCTCTTGACACTGGTCTGCTAAGGTTTCTTACCTTCTCCTAAGATGATTTTCCTCTTTTATCTTTCTTAGAACGTTATGCATTCCTTTTTATTGGGATAAAGCTCTCCTTATCTCTAGTTTGGACCATTTTCTAATTCCCAATGTCATTTATTTGCATTTTTATTCTTTTTTCCTACATCAGGCTTGCTCAATATTATTTCTTTCTTGGGGAGGCCTGTGTTGATTTTTTTCACTTCTCTGCCTTTAATGGATGGATTAATTTTTCTTTGTTCCATTTTTCACTCAAATAATTATTATACTCATGATAGCCCTATCTCATTGTTTTCCTTTTAATCTTTAACTGCCAGTTAATTTCATGTTAATTAGTTTTATTTTATCCAAGTGAAATATATAAAACCTTAATCAAATTTTACTAAATGGTTTATAATTACAATACCAAATAGAAGTCTCTAATCCTATCCTTCTCCACCTCTTGGGGCCTATTTTCTATTACCAGGTTTCCCCTCTGATATTTGGTCCCACGTTTTGGAATAATAATCACAGTTATGGCTTATAAAGTACTTACTACATATCAGACACTATTCTAAAAACTTACACACAGAAAAGGAAACCATCAATAAAATGAAAATGCAACCTACTGGATGGGAGAAAATATTTGCAAATCATACATTTGGATAAGGGGCTACTATCCAATATATATAAAGAACTCGTACAACTCAACAGCAAATAAACAGTCTAATTAAAAAATGGGCAGATATGAACATTTTTCTAGATAAGACATGCAAATGGCCAACAGGTACATGAAAATGTGCTCAGCATCCCTAATCATCAGGGAAATGCCAAACAAGACTACAATGAGATATCACCTCACACCTGTCAGAACGACTAGTATCAAAAAGACAAGACATAACAACTGCTAGTGAGGATATGGAGAAAAGGGGGCCTCTGTGCACTGTTCGTGGGAATGTACATTGGTGCAGTCACTGTGGAAAATAGTACGGAGGTTCTTCAAAAAATTTAAAAATAAATGAAACTATCTATGACCCGGCAATTCCATTTTTGGGTATATTCAAAGGAAACAGAATCACTGCCTCAAAGAGACACCTATACTTCCATGTTCATTACAGCATTATTTATAATAGCCATGAAAACATAGACATGGAAACAATGTAAGTGTCCATGATGGATGGATGGATAAAGAAAATGTGGTATGTACATATTTCAGTCTCTTATGGAAGAAAGAAATCCTGCCATTTGCCACAACTTGGATGGACCTCGAGCACAATATATTAAATGAAATAAACATAATGATGGAAAGAAGGGCAAAATATTGTGTGACCTCACTCATATGTGAAATCTAAAAAAAATAATTTCACAGCAACAGAGAACAGATTGGTAGTTGCCGGAACTAGGGTTGGGCAGTGGAGATGGAGGAGGAAATGGGTGAAGGTAGTCAGAAGGTACAAACTAGTTATAAAGATTAATTTTTTAAAAATAATAAAAGTATACATATTTTAAGTCATTTAATTCATGTTATCCTATATTACCAATGGGACAACTGGGGTTCATTCATTAAGAAACTTCTTTCAGGTCATACAGCAAGTAAGTTGCAAAACTGGGATTCAAAACTGGCAGTATAGATCACAAAGTACCACCTCTCAAAATGCTTGGGTAACTAACATGTTTTATGGCTATTTCTTGATTTATTAACTTTAGATATCACCATCATGGTACATAAAGACTAAGCTCTCCCATTATACACTCTTACCTCCTGCCTCCCCTTCCTATCCTCCTAACACAGTAATTCACAATAACTATTTAACCTATAGTGACTAAATCATTATCATGACCATTAATTGCACAGCTAACCAGATACCACACTATTCATTATGAACTATTTCATAATATTTTAAAATAATGACTTTGTCAAAAATAATCCCTAACTTTCTTAGTAGTTTATTTTAAAAAATCCTATTTTATTCTAAAAACCTGTGCTTTCCTTACAATCCTCCAAATACCCATCAATAATATTTTCCACATTCTCAAATATAAAGTTTCCTTTTCTTTTTTTTTAAGTTACGTTTTCTTCCCTAGAGCCCTCTCTGGGCTGGTTGGTCTCAAGCCCACTGTACAATCTTGTGTTTGTTTGCAGGACTGCTCTTCTCCATCATTCTGAGCCTTCTCTTTGTGCTTTCCTGTGTCAAATCCTCTATTAGTTTCATCTTCCCATCTTATCCACATTTTCCCACTTACCACCCTGCAGCAGCTTCTTTAGAAACAGAACACATGCTATTCTTTTGTTTGAATCTTTGTAAGCAGGAAAATATCTTGAGTCTATCCTCATGCTTGATTAATATCTGGTTGGTTACAGTAGGTTGAACACATCATTTCACTGTTAGCTCAACAGCAATGCTACTGACAAGTCTGATGCCATGCAGTTTGTAGTTACTGTTTTGTAACCTGCAAATTGCCCTGTCATGCCTTAGTGACCCCTGGCCACTTCTCTTCTCTCCCAGTACCCTAAAATTTCATAGTATACTTGATGTGGGTATTTCCTAACTCACTGGGCTAGGTATTTATTGACTCTTTCAGTCTGAATGCTTGTGCCTTTCCTTGCTTGGGGATTAGTTTATTCATCTCATAGTTGCCTTCTTTTATTTTCTCTGTTTCTCTTTCTGGAATTCCTTTTAGTCTCCCTCCTGTATTGATCCTTTAATTTCTTTGCTATGGGACTCTAAATTTTCATCTCTAACTTTTTCTCAACTTTATAAATTACTTCTATTTAACCTTGCAATCCTTCTAAGTCTTTTTTTTCATTAAGGTATCATTGATATACACTCTTATTAAGGTTTCACAAGAAAAACAATGTGGTTATTACATTCACCCTAGTACTGAGTTCCCACCCAAACCCCATTGCAGTCACTGTCCATCAGTGCACTAAGATGCCACAGAGTCCCTATTTGTGTTCTCTGAGCTACACTGTCTTCCCCGTCACCCCACACACACCATGTGCACCAATCATGATACTCCACAATCCCCTTCTCCCTCCTTCCCCACCCACCCTCCCCTTTGGTAACCACTAGTCCCTTCTTGGAATCTGTGAGTCTGCTGCTGTTTTGTTCCTTCAGTTTTGCTTCATTGTTATACTCCACAAATGAGAGAAATCATTTCGTATTTGTTTTTCTCTGCCTGACTTATTTCACTGAGCATAATACCCTCTAGCTCCATCCATGTTGTTGCAAATGGTAGGATTTGTTTCTTTCTTATGACAGAATAGTATTTCATTGTGTATATGTACCACCTCTTCTTTATCCATTCATCTACTGATGGACACTTAGGTTGCTTCCATATCTTGGCTATTGCAAATAGTGCTGTGATAAACAAAGGGGTGCCTATGTTTTTCTGAATCTGACTAAGGAATCTGAATCTAACAACCTATGTTGTTTTCTTTGGGTAAATTCCTAGGAGTGGAGTTCCTGGGTCAAATAGTATTTCTATTCTTAGTTTTTTGAGGAACCTCCATACTGCTTTCCACAATGGTTGAACTAGTTTATATCCCCACCAGCAGTGTAGAAGGGTTCCCCCTTCTTAATCTTTTATTTTGGTTACCATAGTTTCATTTCCAAGAATTCTTAAATTTTTATTTTCATAGTTACAATTTATTTACTGATAGATTTAGTGTCTTCCCTCATATTTTTTTCTTTGCAATTTTCTCGTGCTTCTCATTTCTGTTACCTCTGGGGACTTTTTATCCTATTTGTTTAATTTGGTGTCTTTCATTTTTTAATTTGTCCTTAGGTGTCTGGCCATCCTTGATAGCCCATAAATACATGAGAGTGGATTTCTAAAAGCAGATTAAAGTCCCTGGGCATGGGCAGGGCTTACCCCTGGCTGGCCTCACTGAGAAGGTGATGCATTGACTTTCTCACTGGGGAGATTTCCAAATGTCAGAAACTGGAAGCAGTTCGGTTACAACTGAGATGACTATCCAGCCCACTCCTGGACTGGGAGCAGGGTGGTGTCCACCTGCCTGTTGGTGTGGAGAGGCGGACAGAAGAAGCAGAGGTGGGGAGGGCCCACTTTTTGGCCCCATTATCCATTCCAGTCCACCTTTACTGGTGGTATCTCTGAGCATAGAGCCCTTCCTGCTCAATTTCTTCATAGGATGAGCCCTTTATTGCTGCATGGTGTGAGTGGTGATGGGGAAGGGAATCTGGAGGTTTACCACTCTAGATGCAGACACAACTCTCTTCTCCCTGGCACCTGGGGGTCTCTGAGTGTACTCTTCAAGGGTTCTGCAGGGTAATTGCTTCTGTTATTTGCCCAGTGCCAACACTTACATTGTAGCTTCTTCCACTTATTAACTCAGCTCCTGTTACTATACTGGCCTTCCTTTTCTAAAAACTTTTAGAAGTCTCTCATCTGCTTTTGTTTCATCTTCTGTGCTGTAGATGTTCTTACTAATAGACTACCACCCAAGAATTGTTGTACTTATTGATGATCTTAACAGCAATGTATGAGATTTATATTTTCAACAACAGAACATGAGATTTTTTTGTTTCTACCACTTTTAAACATTGTTTCTACCACTTTTAAACACCTATGTTCATTACAAATTGGCTATCACATCCAATCAGTGAAATAAGATAGTCCTCAAGGTAGCAAGCAATGGCACTCTTACAAACATCTTTTATACGTGTTTCAAAGACTACCAAACACACATTACAGAAGAGCTGTCATATCCATCCCTTGAAATAACACTGCATGTAATTTACAGCACGTAGCAACCTCTCTGACAGCACTTAATGTTATCACAGTTTTATTAATTCCAGCATGTTGGGTGAAAAAAGATATTTTGTGTTTTAATTTCTCATTAGTAGTGAGGTGAGCATCTTTTCCTGTTTCTTAGCTATTTGTGTTTCCTCTCCTGTCAATTGTGTAGTTTCACTTTGTCTCCCTTCTCCATTTTTTTCTAACTCTTAACAAATTCTTAACTCTAGTTATTTATATTAATTTTTAAATATACTTTAGATTTTGTTTTTTTATATATTGTAGATTTTAATCCTTTATTATTATATATGGTAAAGTGTTTCTCCCAGTCTGTTACTTCTTTGCCTACATTTATGGAATATTTGGTCAACAAAAATTGTTCATTTTGATGTAATCAAATTGAACAATCCTTTCCTTTATCATGTCATAATTTTATACCTTGTTTGAGAAAGCATCTAATGCACTAAGATTTAAAAAAATAATTTTTTGTATTTACCTCACTATTTGTTTTATTATTTTTTGTGCATTTATATTAACCATGTAAACTTTATATTTCTTTATGGAAAGGTAGGGCTCTAATTATTATTGTTATGTTCCAGTGGATTGCCAAGTATGCTCCAGCCATTTATACATAGTCCATTATTCCCTATTGCCACTTCTATCATAACACAAATTCCTTTTTAAAAATAAGCCTGGTTTTAGAATTCTCTCCCATCAATCAATTTATCTCATCTTGTTTCAAACCCACACTGTTCTAATTACAGTTTTTCAGTACATTCTGAAGTGTCATAGGATAATTTTCCACCCCACATTTCTGTGTAGTTCTTTATTTTCAAAGCTGTCTTGGCTATTTGAGAATATTTTTAACTTCCCAAATATATTTTATAATCAGCATGACAAGTTCATAAAACATTCTGTTGTCTTTTGATTGAAAAATACATTTAATTTTAGATTGGTTCTAAATCATTTAATATCTTTGATTTTGCTCATCCCATGGAAATATATTTCCACTTGTTCATTTCTTCTCTTCTTTTTAAAAAATTTTCTGTTTCATTCATTCAGATCTTACATAAATCTTATTAGCTTTATGGCTAGGTAGTTCCATTTTTTAAATTTATATTATAAATGGAATGTTTCCTCAATTACATTTTCCAACTGGCTGTTACTGAGATAAAAGAAACATACTGGCTTTTGTATACTGATCTAATATCAGTTTATCTTGGTGAGCTTACTAGCTTTCAAATTTTCAAAACTTTTTCAAAATTTTATTTCTGCTGAAGAAAACCTTATAAGCATTATAAAAATAATAAGCATTTAATTTGATGTAAGCATTTAATTATTTTTTATAATTTTTATAATAATAATAAGCATTTAATTTGATGTAATGAATTTAAAATTAAAGTCTCAGAATTGGGATTCAAACCCAAGCGTACAGAGTGTAACTCCCCTTTATATTTCATGCTGACTCAGCGTTCAGTGACTGCCTTCCCCACCTCCCACCCCCACAGCAAAAAGCCAAGCCATAAACAGAAAGATGGATTCCTGCTTCCTTGCCAAATTCCTCATTTACCTACTGAGACCTAAAGAATTTAAGGGACTTGTTTAAGGTCACACAAGGTAGTACTTGTAGAATTAGATTAACTTCGAGAATGGTTATTACACTTTCTAAAATAACAGGAATAGCTGGCTGACTGTGCCTCTTTTACAAATTGTATGTGCTTCTAGACACAGCTTTATCCCTAGTAGTGTTCCATGGAATTTGTGTAGTATTTCATGAATGTGTATGAAATGGACAAATTTCCATGCCATGCAAATACTGTTTATTTTCAGCTATATACTTTTAAAAAACAAGAAATTTTTCATATTTCGATGTAACAGTATGCAAGTATATCCAAAGGGGTTGAAGGCAGCTACAAAACGCCTGAGATTGAAAGCCAACGAAAAGCTTTTAGACCTCAAAAGTTCATTAAGCATTGTTAGAAAAGCAAAAAAAGTATAAAAAATGGGGCAAAAATAATAAAGCAGTGATATATCTAAATAGCTATTATTGGCATTTAATATATTGTACTATATTTTTACATATGCTAACTCTAAAACATACACACACAACCAAGAGGTAAATATTATAATGTATAAAATATAAATATTTTCCTTAGAATCCAGCTAAAGGTACACACATGTCCTGTCATTTGGCAACACTACATAAGTACACTAAGTCCTGGAACCATTTTTAACTTTTATCTGAGACATAAAATGCACCTATAACCTAAAAGCTGGTCATGTAACTTACTGAATGTTTTCTGTGAATGTCATTGAGTAAGTAAGTACCCATGAAATATCTTGTCACAAGTCAAAACATCAGAAGTCATTGTAGAATAAATTCTAATACAAGCAGCTATATGGATGAATATTAAATGTATGTCAAACAAAATAAGCCAGACACAAAAGACTATATATTATGTGATTCCATTTATATTAAACTCTTGAAAAGGCAAAACTAATCCATAGTGACAGAAAGTAGATCAGTGGTTGCCTGGAGCTGAGGATTATGGGGAATTGACTGGGAAAGGGAACAATGGAATCTTTTTAGGGTGGATGATAAATAGTGCAAATATTCTCTAGAAACAGGTAGTTGGTAGAATGGGTTCGATGGTTTCACCTAATTAGGGTAAGGACTAAGATATATCAGTAAATTGCTTTTGAGGAGTCACAAATTAATAATATGTGGATCCTTAGTGTTTCATCAATCTGATCAGAGAAGAGTAGCAAAATTTAGTTACTAAAATACACAGTCTGGAAACTTAGTGAATAATCAATTGTGGTAATCCATCCAGCTGCATGAAGGGCACACATGATCATTTCAAATGTTCTGTTTCGATATGGAATTAATGCAGTGAGTTATATTTTTTCTTTTTGCAAATGGACATAACATTGTAATGAGAAGATAATTTTGCATGAGAGGCATCAGTTTGCAGAGCAGCTCTTTCAGCTCTCCCCATTTTTACAGCAAATTCTGCTGCAGTATCAACAGTAATGGCATTTTGCACTCATATTATTAGGAGATCTTTACATTAATTCAAGGATCTCAATTCCTGCCTTGAACAATGTCAAATATAACAATGAAATAGGAGCAAGGCTTATGGGAAAACATTTATATGTATCTCATATAAAAAAATGCTCAACACATTCTATTTTAAAATTCTTCACAATAAAAGTGCCTTGAATATACTTATTATGCAGTATGATTCCTGTGACATGATCCTTTATCCATTATCCCTGCCCATTCAGTATTTAGCTCTTTGGGAGGGGAAGACAATCATACAGAAGACAAGCTGAAAATAATTCTCTCTTTTAGGGAGACTTGAACTTTTAATTTATAAAGATGGACATTAAGGGATCTAGCCTACTTGGTATGGGTTTCCAAACAAAGCTGATGGAAAAAAGGATATAAAATACAAAGTATCCAACACAGGGCGAATGAATAAAAGGTACAAGGATAGTTATGGTACACGTCATCATCATGGATTAAATTTCCTAATTAAGGAAGTTAACAGACAGGCTTTCAGGTTCCCTGAACATCTTGAGGTTATAAGCAAATTTTCCTCCATCTGTGGGGAGGAAACTGACTACCTTACTCAGATTCTCAAAGGATTCTGTGATCCAGCCACATCCCCTTCCTGATTCCCCTTCTAAATTAACCACTAGATTAGAAAGATAGCTTAATCCAGGGTATTTCTAACTCCACCATATCTCACACATATTCTCGCTTAAATATTCATTCTGAATCACTGACCTAAAAGCCTATTTGGATCTACTTAGAGCAAAATATCTCCAGAGAAATCCCAGAAATACAAATCGCCAGGAAAATCCAAACAACAAAAAAGTCAATAATGAAGAGAAACTGATTTAATACAGTGTAGTTTGGGTTTAATAGCCCATTCCCTGAGCCTAGTTCCTCAAAAACATTCTTGCTGAACAAACGGATCACTTTTTGCACATTCTTTGTTTTCCTCACAGGAAGAGAAAGGAAAGAAATGCAGTGCTTGTGCGGCTTCCACGATGGGAAGTCAGGGTGCTAGGCATTTCAGATGCCCTGCCATTGCTTTATTTGTTTAAATCAGAAGATAAGGTTCCAGGAACCTGTCCAAGGTCACCCAAAAAACTGAGGTGGAGTGGGGACTTGAATCCAAGACAGCTTGATCTTACAGTCTTTCTGCTGCTGCACACAGTGATTTCTTCTCCCCTCCTACCTCCTCGGGTCTCTCCAGCCAGCCTCCTTGGAGGTGGATGTCTGCAGTCCCAGTCCATCTAAACCATTTCACAAAGCTGCCCATTAGTCTGAAAGCACATTTTGCACGTCAAGCTCTCCCTCCTTCTTAATTCAGGTAAAGTTCAAATTTATTACTTCATGGCATGGTGAAAAAGGCACAATGCTGGGAACCAGGACTCCTGGGTTCTAGTCTGCTCTGAAGACCATGTGCCCTTACACTAGGCAAATCAATCTGAGCATCAGGTAACAAGGTAGGTAGATGACATGATTCAAAAGCTGAGATGTAATAATCTGACTCCATTATTCTTTGGCATTAACATGTTTCTAGGGAAAGTTATTTGATCATGTTACTAGTTATTAGATTCATTCCCTTTCTTCAGGGAAATATCAATTATGCCTACAATGGTGTTGTCTATAAACCAGATTATTAGGTCACCACCCAAATGTATTCAACTTGATTTATTCAAAAGGTAGCATATTGCCAAGTCCAAGCAGACACTTAAATGCCTTTTAACTGGCTGATTTTCTGAAAGCTACCTGAGATATACTTTCCTTGTGCTGGCCTGGGGAAAGCAATGGTGGTGAATTTGGAGACGAGGGACTAGGCAGGCAGGGGGGTACCTAGGGCAGGAAGCTTTGACACAGGAGACTCCGGAAGAGCAGCAGTAGCAGCCTGTGGGATCTCATTTTCGTATTTATACAAAAGCAGTAATACGCCGGGTTTATAATAAGGGCTCAGTGAGATGACTTCTGTCTGCTAATGGTATAGTGTGACCTCAAAAATTTATTAATATAAGTACTAGATATTTATTTGGAGATCTCTAGTTTTGACAATGACTAGCCTTCACTCTAAGCCAGTTCTAGAAATACACCTTGAAGCCTAAGTACAGCCCATTCTAAGCTGACACGCAGCATGGATTGTTCATTCTCTAAGACCCTGCATGTACTACCTTGCTTGCACTGACTTACCAGGCACCAGGGCTTTCCTGGTCCTTCCAGCTTCCTACCCGTGAGCTATGTCTCAGTAACAGTTCATCAGCGATGGAGTATGGTTGGGGCAGTAATGATGTACTTGTGTGATCTGTGTCAGGTCACCACTGGCACTGTCTTCAGAACAGGCTTTGTGATATGCATGGCAGTGTCCCTCATCCCAGCAGGCCTCCGTGCAGGTAAATGTTCTGACTTCCAAAGCTCACAAAAACATCAGGCATTATTTTAGTTCTTTATTTTAAGACATGAGGCTGACAGTGACTGACAGAAACTGACCCAGGTAAGGGATACATTGAGCTGCTTTAAAGGCAATAAAGTTGGCTACAATTTGATTTCATAAAGATGGCTTTATGCACAGGAGATTTAGTGACATTTCTCTGGTTTCCAAACTCACAAAGGTGCCTTACTACCCTATTTATATAAAGAGTTCTATCAAAGTTTTTGAAAACTTGACTTGAACCTGTGTGTGTGTGTGTGTGTGTATGGGACAGGGGTGGGAGATGGCAGAGGGAGTGTCTTTTTGTCCTTGAAACCAGTGCCAACTGTTCTAGGGCAGCCAGATACCCAAGTATGCACACCAGGTACAAGAGCATCTTATCCTGGGAATATTTATCTGCGTCCCTCTGATCAGCCAGCAGTGGGCCAGTCCTTGCACACTTCCGAGCCACAGCAGAGGGCCCGGCATAGCTGAAGGCTGTTCTCATTTGTTTCTAGGGCCTGGGCCTCCCCAAATTCCCTGAGCTTCAGATCTTCCTGAAGTTACCCCTCACAGAGGCTCAGCCTGCTCTGGGTGGGCTCTGCTGAGAGAGTCTGGATGCTTCTGTTTGCTTCCTTGGTGTACAGTTCATCCTCCTCTCCCTTTCCTGACCATGCAGCTAAGACTTCAACAATACCCTTCTTCAGGGAAGCCTTATAGGGTGAACACTTGTTTCAGCATCTCCTAGATAGCTGCGGCAGATTGCGAATCACTGCCCAGTTCCAGGAAGTGGCTCCCAGGTATGTCAGGGCAGGTCTCAGAGAAGTGCACCCTTGTGGTGAGAGAGGGGAGAGAACAAAGCCAAATTGCTTTTCACTCCTGGAAACACTGGTCATTCATGTCAGAGTTCGGGTTACTTAATCTTTTCTTGCCAGGAATAAGATTTCCCTGGTGTGACATCCAATGATAGCAATGGACATTCTACTATTTTGAGTGCCAAGAAATTAATGCTCCAATCTGCATAATCAAATCCCCAGGTAAGCATCATCATTCATTTCTCAGTACTTTCTGTCCCTTACATTTCTAAAACCTTACATTTACCCCAAATTCATGAAAATGGTAACATTTAAGAACAGTCTTTACTGGGGGAGCTTGATAGGATACTATGATAAACATTTACTGCATGAATTGCACTAAATCTAGGATCATCAGGCTTTCTTATGTGTTTGAAATATGAACAGAAACTATGCAGCACAGATACTCCATGCTATAAGGCACATTTCCTGAATTTATATGTGAACCATTTAGTCTATTTCCATATAATATTGACTTATGTTCAGGTTTTGAACCTCCGTTTAATGTTAAAATCCTTAAAACAATCCTTAGACACAGAAGACTCTTAATTTTTTTATGTTATCTTAACTCAGTTTAACTAGATTATTCCTCAGATAAAAAGCTAGAAAGAATTGTTGAAGGTCACAGTGACAGAGAGTTCAACTAGCATGATACTCCTCAGAGGTCCTCATTTTTCTGCAGAGCTCAGTGAGTTAGTCTTATGTTCTTAGAAAGGACTGAGAGGCCAAATAAGACCAAACCACGTTAAGACAATTTTGTAATTTTATACTTGTGATTAAAGCCAGGCCTTGGGATTAATCTAAATATAAATCCCAGTATTAGGCTTAGTTCTGAATTTAGTCCACAAACTGCTCTTGGAAACTTGTTACCCTAACAAACTTCTATTGATCCTTCAAAGTCCAGTTTAGCTGTCACTTCCTCCTGAAGCTTCATTGATATGCCATACAGTGTTATTAATCCTTTCTTCTGCTCATAAATGTTTCTCTTTCATTTACTGCTCTATTGCACCATTGTTGATATTGTCTGTCTCCTTATACTATAGTCTCTGTGTCCTTAGTAAGTGCTCAGTTAATTTTTGTTGAAACAATAAATACAGCAGTATATTTGGGCTGTACTATGAATACAGTTATGAAGCCTGGCACCCACATGTTCTGACCATATGTACCACATTTTAAATTAAAACACATGATCACTAAAGTAAAGAAAGAAAAGCAGGTTGCAGGCTAAATCTGGCCCACAGAGGTTTTAAAGGGCTTTCTCAGTACTGTAACTGTTGGAATCAGGTACCCCCATTTAAAAATTGATAGATTGAGCACAAAAGTCCACATTTCCAGTTTCTTAAAATATTTAAAGTTATGGCAACACCTAACCAGCATTCCACATGGTCATTACTGGCTGGAGGTGGCAGCAGAGTATATATACTCCTCTTTGCTCACTCCTTCACCTGGCTCAGCCCCTTGAGGCCTTTCAGTCTGCAATGACAGTATTAGGGCATGAGAGTTCTCGCTGCCTCAGGTGAGAGGATAGTATATGCAGAGCCAGCCATGGGATCTTGAAAGTAATAAATACATATTTTGGACATATTTCATTTCAAGAAGATACAAAGAACAGGAAGACAGGTATCTTCCATTAAGTAACTTAAAATTTGAGTAGGGGTTCAGGATGGGAGAGAGAAAAACTTATAACCATGAAACAGTATGGAAACATTAGTCCCTTGGCCAAAGGCACATGTATGTAAAGCAATTCCCTACAGCTACAGGGAACAGACAGCTCCAAGATGGAACCCATATCTGAGACCTCCTGGCAACAGGAAGCAACAAAACAAAAGCAAAAGCTAAAGCAAAATCAAACCAAACAACAACAAAACTACAATATTTAAAAGGAAAGATAAGTTGGTTGTTCTGACTATCTAGACATGCAACTGTGAAGTCTACCTTCTCCATCTCATGTACACAAGCCCTAAGGACAGTTCTCATGCCCTTATCTTCTTTTCCCATTGTGCTCACTTCATCTGTGAGGCCATCTTCTTCTACCTCTTCTGTTGGTAAGACTTTCCATTCATCCCAGGGGTCCACTCAGTTGTTAATCATGCAACATTTATGGAGGTTCACTTTTGTTCAAGTTATGTATTGGGAGAATTCAAAGGTCAATAAGGCAAGGCCCCTGTCCTTGGTGAAAATAAAAGCCATAGCAAGCAAGTAAAGGTAAGAATTATACTGTGACTTTCTTGTAATACACCACTTTTGTACACTTGGTAATAATGCTGTCAGGAAGCACATCACAACACAGCATGTAGTCATGATGCATGGACTGGTACATCTGGGTCTTGAATAAGGAGCATGAATAGAAAACACTCCTCAATTGATTTGAGAATGAAGAGCGAACATGCATGAAAGAAAGTTGTAGCATACTTAAAAAGCAACATATCAATACAGGTTAGAACCTGGTGAGCAATATGTGTGTGTATGAAATAGTGTTGCTGGGGGAGTTTTTATTCCAGGAATATATGTATTTAGAAACAAAGAAGTTTAGAAAGAAGAAAGAGACTTTCTCATGCCTTCACATCTTTGAATAGGCTGTTCCTTTTGGGTTGCACTTTAACTCTCCCTACTCCTCCTAACAAACTCCTATTTATTTGTCTAGTCTCATACTGAGACATAATTTTTCTGTTAGGCTTTCCCCAAGCCCCTGGTCTACCACAGTTAGCACTCCCACTGCACCCCTACAGCAACTCATGTGCCTCGCACCGCATCACTTTGCTCTCCGTGGTACCGGCAGACCACAACTATAGAGGAAGTGAATTTTACCACTGAATCACCAGCACTAACACACTTTCGGTGCTCCAGATTTGTTAACTGAATGAAGAGGAGTGGCAGGGCTGGACGGGTGGGGAGAGGAGAGTAGCATTTTGAATGGAGGAATGACATACAAAATGGAACAACTGAAGGAAAGCCTGTTATGCTCTGTGGAGTGAACATATTTCTGGTTGGCTAGAGTAAAGAATCTGTATCAGGAAAAAAGAAAAATGAAGCTGTTGAGGGTGAAGCAAGTGTGTAGAGGAACTTAGGTGCATTAGAAGAGGGGAAATCTCATCTTGCCATAACCCTGAAGATATTTCTCTTCTTCTCTGCTGATCCCAAACCAACCTCATGGAGGGCATCAGCAAAAGACCTGCCTGGCAGAAGCCGTGAGATTTTTCAAAATGTCCCTTACCTAGGAAAGGCTACTTTCTGTACTTTAGACAAGTTCATACCTTCCCAGTGCTTATTGGAAAGACAGAATCCCTGCTGTATATCCTTCATATCTTTTCATGTCTGTCAGATTCCCTTAATGAAACCACGGAAGTCCTCTGATCATGCAGGATGGCAGATCATTGCCCGTGGGTACTCTGATATTCCTGAAGCACCACTGGACTGCTGCTTCCTTCACTCTGTGGATCTTTCTAAATTAGATACCAGGTCTACAGGGCAGGGCCAGAGGCCACCTCTATGGCTGGCAAATAAGCAGCCCAATAGAAGAGCTGATCAATTATAGGAACTTGTAAGGCAAACTTACATCTTAACAGTGTGGGAAAACAGGTAGCTGCTCTAAATTTGTGTGGCCTCTTGACTTCTTTAGCTTGTGGCTCCAGAGAGGTGCTGGTTAAAATGAAACTCTGTCTCATCCTTTACCCAAGGATGAGACACTCATTTACTTACTCCTCTCTCATTGCTATGTATTTTTCTAATGTTCTGCTAATTATTTCTTCTTCCCATCTCACTTCAGCTGTATATATTTTGAAAGTACCTGCAAGGCAGACATGTAGACCTTTTAAAAAGCAAAATGCATACATTTAAAAATTTTTAATATGATTGATGTTTTCCAGTTTCTCTGAATGACCCAATGCCCTAGAGAAGATGCCTTTGTGTTGGTTGTTAATTGACTGCTCAGTTTTGTAGGTAGTTTTGTGTGGCTGTTTTCATTATGCAATCATAAATTTTAAGGTAGCAAAGAGTGTAAATCCCTAAAAATCTGCCTCTCAGAAATAAATAACAGGATTATAAAAAAAAAGAAAATGGGCTCCTAGGTACAGATAATTGATAGAAAAACACACATATGTGGATAGAAAAACACATGGTCTTCAAACTAAGATTACAACCTTATTGCAAGTAGAATGATCCCCCATAATACTGATGTCATCAAGATGGTGACAGTGGTCATTCCTGACTTCAATCTTCCTCAGAAGATGACAGATGACCAACTATCCATAGACAAGACTATGAAAATACCAGAACACAGGGGTGAGGCTGAAGCACCCCTCTGATCTACAGAGAGTGAGAGGACAAACTTAGAAGGGTAAGAACAGATACACTCTTGACTATATCATCCTTCCACAAGGCTGGCACAACACTGCACCTGGAGCCTACAGCTTCTCTAGAAGGGACATAAAGGAGTCCTAAGGTGGACATCGGGTTCCCTAGCATGTGGGTCACTTCTTGGAAGGCCCATTCAGGTCTCACTCCCTGGGGATCAGAGAGGAATCTCTGGAGCTGGAGCACTAGAGATCAGACTGGGAGGGAGAGGAGGGGCAGAGCTTATAGCAACCAGTGATTGGATCTGGGCAGACCATGTTCCTCTTCACAGCAGCACCTGTGAGAGATCCTAGCCAGGGCCTTTGTCCATATGCAGAGACAAGCCAGTGACTCCATCAGGCCAGGGTATTCAGTGTGCAGTTCTGCCTGATTGCAGTCCCCAAACAATGAGCTGAGTCAGCCTTGGGGACAGAGGGCAAGGCCTACTGCCCCACATAGGCAAAGAAGAAAATATGTAGCCTTCACCTACTGTTTAATATAGCTCCCAGTCCCATCTGACAAGGAAACTTAACCAGAGCACCCAGGAAGCACTGCAGTTCATCCTACAGCCCCACTTACAATGGCACTTGAACAGAGAGTTCAGCCAGTGGCTCCTTCTGTCTGCAGATCCCAGCTGGTGGCTTCACCTGGTCATGGAACTTGGTGCACAGTTCTGCCTGATTAAGGTCCCTGGCCATGAGTGATGCCAACTTTGGAAGCTGCTCTGCTCTACCAACCAGGCATGGAAGCGGGTTTGTGGTCCTACCGACTATTGAGTCTAGCCTCAGTCTCACCTGACCAGGAAGAATAACCAGAGAACACAACAGGCTGCATGGCCAATAGTAGCAGCACCCCAACACTGAACCTGGTCAGTGGCTCTACCCATTAGCAGTGCGTGTGGCCCTGTCTAACTAGGGAGCTCAGTGGACAGTTTTGCATGATTCTGGTCCACAGGCATCAAGCCATACTGGCCATGGAGCCTGTTCTATGTCCCTGCCCTGACAAGGAAGCAAATTTACAGATCTTTCCAACTGCTGAGTGTAGCACCTAGTGCCACCCAATTAGAAAGATGGACCAGCAAATCTGGGCAACTGCAGAACCCATCCTCCAGCTGCACTTGGGCAAGGAACCAAGCCAGTAGTCCTATCCAACAGTTCCCAGCCAGTGGCACCCTGTGACCTCACAGCTCTCAGGAAGTGCCCCTCCCAAATAGAGATACCTAGCAAAAAATCTCCCACTTATCTAGGAATATTGGTAGATGATCCATCCAGAAACCCAGTTAAGCTAGCTGGTTAGTGAAGAACTGTCTCTGCCCAAGCAAACCTATGAAGTCTGGAAGAGGAGACCACTTACTCAAATGCACAGATAGCAATGAAGAAATCAGGAATCATGGAGAGTCAGGTAAATATGATACCACCTAAAGAAACTAATAAATCTCCAATAACTGGAGATTTCAGAATAGTACTCTTTAAAGACTTTAGTAAACTGTAGGAACACATAGGTAACTAAACAAGATTCATTAAAAAAATGCATGAACAAAAGAAGTTCAACAAAAAGGAAGCCATCCCCTAAAGCAAACAGAATCCTAAAGCTAAAGAATACAATGAATGACCTAAACAGAGAGCTTCAGTAACAGGCTTGACCAGGCAGAATAAATAATCAGTGAACTAGAAGATAGGCTATTTGAAACTATAGAGTCATTGGAGGAATAAACAAACAAAAAGAATGAAAAGAGGGAAGAAAGCCTATAGGATTTAAAGGACACAATTAAAAGACCCAATATATATATTGTGGGAACCCCACAAGGAAAAGAGAAAGAGAAAGAGACAGAAAATATATTTAAGACAAAAAATAGCTGAATAGCTCCCAAACCTGGGGAGAGAAATGGACATCTAGATTCATCAGGCCCAGAGGACCACAGATAGGTTGAACTTGAAAAGGGTTACACTGTGATAAATAATAATTAAATTTTCAAAAGACAAAGAGAACATTCTGAAAGCAGCAAGGAAAAAGTAACATGCCACATACAAGGGAACCTTCATTAAACTATGGGTGTATTTCTCAAGAGAAACTCTGCAAGTGAGGGGAGAATAAAATGATATATTAAAAATATTGAAAGAAAAACAATCACCCCAAAATACAATAACTAGTAAAATCATCCTTTAGAAATAAAGAAAATAAAGATTGCCCTAAACAAACAAAAGCTGGGAAGTTCATTATCAGTAGACCTGCCTTACCTGAAATGCTAATGGGTGTTCTTCAAATGGAAATAACATGATGCTAATTAACATCATGAAAATGTATGAATATATGTGTAAAACTCATTGGTAATGATAACTATATAGTCAAAGACAGATTCTCTAATATTATAGTAGTGGTGCATAGTTCATTTAAAACTCTAGTTTTAAAGTTTCAAAAAGGTATTGAAATAACTGTAAATATAATTATTTGTTACTGGTAATACAATATAAAAATGTAAATTATAACATCAACTAAAATGTGAGCAGGGAGAAGAAAAAGTGAAAGATTTATGTATGCTATCAAAGTTATAATCAGCTTAAAATAGGATGTTACAAATATAATATATTTTATGTAAGTCTTATGGTAACCACAAAGGAAAAATCTGTAGTAGTTATACAAACAGTTATGATAAAGGAATAAAACAAACTGCTATACAAAGATATCAAATCACAAAAGATGCAAGCAAGATAAGAAGCAAGGAACAAAGTCTCTATAAGATAAAAAAATAAGAAAGTGGTAATAATAAGTCTTTATCAATAATTACCTTAAACATAAATGGATTGAATTATCCAATCAAAAAACATAGGCTGAGCATTATACTGAACAGCGAGAAGCTGAAAGCATTTCCACTGAGATCGGGAACCAGACAGGGATGCCCACTCTCCCCACTGTTATTTAACATAGTACTGGAGGTCCTAGCCACGGCAATCAGACAAAACAAAGAAATACAAGGAATCCAGATTGGTAAAGAAGAAGTTAAACTGTCACTATTTGCAGATGATATGATACTGTACATAAAAAACCCTAAAGACTCCACTCCAAAACTACTAGAACTGATATCGGAATACAGCAAAGTTGCAGGATACAAAATCAACACACAGAAATCTGTAGCTTTCCTATACACTAACAACGAATCAATAGAAAGAGAAATCAGGAAAACAATTCCATTCACCATTGCATCAAAAAGAATAAAATACCTAGGAATAAACCTAACCAAGGAAGTGAAAGACTTATACTCTGAAAACTACAAGTCACTCTTAAGAGAAATTAAAGGGGACACTAATAAATGGAAACTCATCCCATGCTCATGGCTAGGAAGAATTAATATCGTCAAAATGGCCATCCTGCCGAAAGCAATATACAAATTTGATGCAATCCCTCTCAAATTACCAGCAACATTCTTCAATGAATTGGAACAAATAATTCAAAAATTCATATGGAAACACCAAAGACCCCGAATAGCCAAAGCAATCCTAAAAAAGAAGAATAAAGTAGGGGGGATCTCACTCCCCAACTTCAAGCTCTACTACAAAGCCATAGTAATCAAGACAATTTGGTACTGGCACAAGAACAGAGCCACAGACCAGTGGAACAGATTAGAGACCCCAGAAATTAACCCAAACATATATGGTCAATTAATATTTGATAAAGGAGCCATGGACATACAATGGCAAAATGACAGTCTCTTCAACAGATGGTGCTGGCAAAACTGGACAGCTACATGTAGGAGAATGAAACTGGACCATTGTCTAACCCCATATACAAAGGTAAACTCAAAATGGATCAAAGACCTGAATGTAAGTCACGAAACCATTAAACTCTTGGAAAAAAACATAGGCAAAAACCTCTTAGATATAAACATGAGTGATCTCTTCTTGAACATATCTCCCCGGGCAAGGAAAACAACAGCAAAAATGAGCAAGTGGGACTACATTAAGCTGAAAAGCTTCTGTACAGCGAAAGACACCATCAATAGAACAAAAAGGAACCCTACAGTATGGGAGAATATATTTGAAAATGACAGATCTGATAAAGGCTTGACGTCCAGAATATATAAAGAGCTCACACGCCTCAACAAACAAAAAACAAATAACCCAATTAAAAAATGGGCAGAGGAACTGAACAGACAGTTCTCCAAAAAAGAAATACAGATGGCCAAGAGACACATGAAAAGATGCTCCACATCGCTAATTATCAGAGAAATGCAAATTAAAACTACAATGAGGTATCACCTCACACCAGTAAGGATAGCTGCCATCCAAAAGACAAACAACAACAAATGTTGGCGAGGCTGTGGAGAAAGGGGAACCCTCCTACACTGCTGGTGGGAATGTAAATTAGTTCAACCATTGTGGAAAGCAGTTTGGAGGTGCATCAAAATGCTCAAAACAGACCTACCATTTGACCCAGGAATTCCACTCCTAGGAATTTACCCTAAGAACGCAGCAATCAAGTTTGAGAAAGACAGATGCACTCCTATGTTTATCGCAGCACTATTTACAATAGCCAAGAATTGGAAGCAACCTAAATGTCCATCTGTAGATGAATGGATAAAGAAGATGTGGTACATATACACAATGGAATACTACTCAGCCATAAGAAGTGGAAAAATCCAACCATTTGCAGCAACATGGATGGAGCTGGAGAGTATTATGCTCAGTGAAATAAGCCAAGTGGAGAAAGAGAAATACCAAATGATTTCACTCATCTGAGGAGTATAGGAACAAAGGAAAAACTGAAGGAACAAAACAGCAGCAGAATTACAGAACCCAAAAATGGACTAACAGGTACCAAAGGGAAAGGAACTGGGGAGGATGGGTGGGCAGGGAGGGATAAGGGGGGGGAAGAAGAAGGGGGGTATTAAGATTAGCATGCATGGGGGGGAGGGAGAAAGGGGAGGGTGGGCTGCACAACACAGAGAGGACAAGTAGTGACTCTACCACATTTTGCTAAGCTGATGGACAGTAACCGTAATGTGGTTGTTAGGGGGGACCTGATATAGGGGAGAGCATTGTAAACATAGTATTCTTCAGGTAAGTGTAGATTAAAAATTTAAAAAAAAAAAAGAAAGAAAGAAAGAAAAGGGGGATTACTCCTTAACAGGATAAAACTATTGGTAAATCAAAGATCAACGCATGCTTTAAATATCCTTAATGTTGATCACTTAAAGGGTGTCAGATGATCAGTTATGGAGGTACTCTTTTCTGATAATATTCCTTTCTCTTAATTAAAAAAAAAAAAAAAAAAAAGCAGTTACTGTGTGCTGACCTCCAATGAGTTCTGCACAGTGGTATAGAGGGCATGTCAAAGTGTGGGCAAAGGGTCTGTTTGTTTCTACGCAGAAGATCAAGGCCTAGCTTGGATACCCAGAAAATGAACTAAGATACGATATGAGGAGGAGCTTCCGGCATCAGCACTCTCTGGAGGACTCGTGCCGGGGGATGATCATCAAAAAGCCTCCACAGGGATCCAGACGATGCTGCGGTTGTGGCTGCATCCAGCCCACCGTCTCCTGGACTTGCCATAAGAAGGAGGAGGGAGATGTCTAGGCTGGCATGTGCATACAGTGAGACAACGAATTTGACTGGATCTGTACTGTTGGAACTCAACCAGGAGTTGGGAGGGGTGCAAGTTGTAGCACCCCAAAATCTCATGACTATAGACTATCTATGGTTAAAAGAACATATGGGATGTGAACAGATCCCAGAAATGGGCTGCTTTAATTTGTCTGATGGTTCAAGTACAGTTGGACAATATCCATCATATCATAGATAAATTTTCATAAATGCCTAGGGTGCCTAAATGGTTTTCTTGGCTTCACTGGAGATGGCTGGTAATTATAGATTTGCTTTGTTTATGTCACCGTATTCCTATTATGTTAATATGTGTGTGCAAATTAGTTAGTAGTTTAAAACCTATACATACTTAAGGTACTATACAAGAAGATATGTCAAAGAAATAATCAATCCTCCCAAGTTTCCTTCATATGCTACATCTATAGCTTTTCTTCTTCCTTCCTAATTACAAACCTTAAATAGAATTCGTGCCTCATATCGAATTTACCGAGTATCATAATTCCTCCAGGTGGTAAAGATACCTCGAGACAAGTGCTGGGCATAGAAGCCACAGGGCATAAATCTGCAAAGAAGTAAAAAGCTAACCTTTGCAAACAATATGGCTTCTCTCTCACTTACCAACTTTACATTTCCCTGTATGGCCCCGGAAGATGACTGGTTAGCCAGAGACGGGTAAGATTCCTCAAGGGAGGAACAACCTAAGACAGGCACAGTCGCAGGGGGGCCATCAGGTGAGAATTTGGGGATCAACAGAGGTGAGGCTCAGAACCTCACCCCCCCTGCTTTGAGAGAAATCTTCTGCATCCGTGGATGTCTTGCTGCCCTTGTCTAGCCTGGATTAATACTTAGTCCATAGGCACACACCTGATCATCTGATCATCTATATTTGCCTTCTTACAGCACTAAACTATGTTTTCTACCTTTATCTTGCATCTACCTACCACTTCAGCATTTTATTAAAAATAAAAATAATAATAATAATAGGAGAAATGTGGGATCAACATATAAATCAAGTACAAAAATCAAATGAATATTCATATTTGACCTGATGGTTTATAGGTCATATTGCATGATCAAAACCGAAAGTTTCTGTGATGACTGCCCTTGTACTGTTCACCATGTAAGAATTTATTCACTCTGTAAGAATTCGTTCACCATGTAAGAACTTGTTCGTTATGCTTCAGAAGATTGGAGACTGACGAGAATTAGGCTTGAGATGGATTAATGATTGTACATTGAGCATTGACCCCCCTATACTGAATTTTATTGTTGTTAACAACCATTTGATCAATAAATATGAGAGATGCCCTCTCAAAAAAAAAATAAATAAATAATGAGACTTGTAGAGGGCTCTCGGTTCTGGGGTCTGAAAAAAAAAAAAAAAAAAAACATAGGCTGACTGAATGGATTAAAACAAATAAAAAAGATCCAAGGATATGCTGCCTACCAGAGACTTACTTTGACTTATAGACACAGATAGCCTGAGAGTAAAGGGATAGAAAAAGATATTTTAAGCAAGGTAATAATAATAAAAGAAATCAGTGTAGCTGTATTTATATCAGGCAAAATAGATTTCAGGCTAAAAATTGTCAAAAAAGACAAAGAAGGACATTATGTAATGATAAAGGGTTCAATTCATCAAGAATGTATAACAATTGTAAATATTTATGTGTCCAACACCTAAAGCACCTAAATATATAAAGCATATATTACAAAGAGTGAAAGGAGAGAGAGACAATAGTAAATAATATTACAGGACCTCAATACCCCACTCACAATAATGGATAGATATCCAGATGGAGAATCAATAAGGAAACAGCTGTTCCAAACAACACTAGATAAATGGACCTAACAAACACATACAGAAAAGCCCATTGAATAAGAGCATAACACATTTTTCTTAAGCACACAGGAAATATTTTCTAAGACAGATCAGATTATAGGCAACAGAACAAGTCTTAGCAAATTTCAGAATATTGAAATCATCCAAGTATCTTTTTCAACCACAATAGCATGAAACTGGAAACCAACAATAGGAGGAAAACTGGAAAATTCACAGATACAAGGAAATTAAACAATATACTCCTGAACAGTTAGTGGACCAAAGGAACAATCAAAAGATAAATAAAAAAGTATCTTGACACAAACAAAAATGGAAACACAACGTATCAAAACTTAGGGGGTATAGCAAAAGCAGTGCAAAGAGGGAATCTTACAGTGATAAACACATACATCAAGAAAAAAGATCTCAAATAACTTTACACTTTAACTTTAACTTTCAAAGCACTGGAAAAAGAAGAATACACTAAGCCCAAACTTAGCAGAAAGAAGAAAAGATAACAAAGATTAGAGCAGAAGTAAGTGAAATAAGGAACAGGAAAACAATAGAAAAAAAGTTAACAAAACTAAGAGTTAGTTCTTTGAAAAGATAAACAAAACTGACATGCATTTAGCTAGACTAACTGAGAAAAAAAGACACAGGACCCAAATCAATAAAATTATAAATGACAGAGGAGACATTACAAATGATAACAAAGTAATACTAAGGATCATAAGAGACTACTATGAACAAGTTACATACCAACAAACTGGACAATCTACAAGAAACAGTCATTCCTAAAAACATACAGCCTACCACGACTGAATCATGAAGTAGAAAATCTGAAAAAAAAACAGTAATAAGTAAAGAGATTTAATTAGTAATCCAACACTTTCTAACAAAGAGAAGTCTAGTATCAGAAAGTTTCATCAATTAAATATTAATCCTAATTTTCCTCAAACTCTTCCAAAAAATTTAAAAGTAGATTACAGTAAGACTTTCTCATTTTATGAAGTCAACATTTCCCAAGTATCAAAGACAAGTAAGGACCCTACCGGAAAGAAAAGTACAAGCCAATATCTCTGATGAATATAGATTCAAACATTCTCAACAAAATACTAGCAAACCAAACTCAACCACACATTAGAAGGATCATGCACCCTGATCAACTAGGACTCATCCCTGGGATGCAAAGATGGACAATATATGACAATCAGTAAATGTGATACATCACATTAATAGGATAAAAGGTAAAAACATACAATCCTCTCAATGGACACAGGAAAAGAATTTGAGAAAATTCAACATCCATTCATGATAAAAACTCTTAACTAAATGGATATAGAAAGAATATACTTCAACATAATAAAGGTCATATATGACAATGCCATAGCTAACAATATATTCAATGATGAAAGGTCAAAGGTTTTTCCTCTCAGATTAGTTACAAGACAAGTGTGCCCACTCTCACCAGTCCTATTCAACATAGTACCAAAAGTGCTTTAGCATTTAGGCAAGGAAGAGAAAGAAAAGGCATCAGAATTGGGGTGGAAAAAGTAAAATTCTATTTGCAGATGACATGATTTTATACATAAAAAATCAGAAAAACTGCACAAAAAACTATTAGCTCTAGTCAACAAATTCTGTAAAGTTATAGGATACAAAATCAATACACGAAAATCAGCAGTTTTTATATACTAACCATGAATCATCTGAAAAAGAAATAAAGCAGTAGAATCCAAAACTATAAAATACATACAAATAAGTCTAATCAAGGAGGTGAAAGATCTCCACACTGAAAATGACAAGCACTGATGAAAGAAATGGAAGGAGGGCAAATATAAATGAAAGAAGTGGAAGAGGACAGAGATACCCTGTGTTCATGGATAGCAATAATTAATACTGTTAAAATGTTTATACTACCCAAAGCTATCTACAGATCCACTGAAATCTCTATCAAGATTCCACTGTCATTTTTCACAGAAATTGAAAAAAAGTTCTGAAATTAGTTTAGAATCACAAACAACTCTGAATAGCCAAAGTAATCTTGAAAAAGAAAAACAAAGCTGGCATCATCGCACTTCCTGATTTCAAAATGTTAGAAAGCTGTAGTAATCAATACAGCATGATATTGGCATAAAAACTGACATAAACCAATGAAACAGAGAGCTGTCCCCACCTCCAAATGCATATATGGTCAAATAATATTTGATAAGGTAGCCAAGAACACTCAATGGAGAAAAATAGTTCCTACAGTAAACGGTACTGGAAAAACTGGATATTCACATGTAAAAGAATGAAACTAGAGCTCTATCTTTATCATTCATAAAAATTAACTTGAACTAGGTTAAAGACTTAAATGTAAGATCTGAAACATTAAACTCATATGACAGGGAAAAAGCTCCTTGAAATTTGTCTGGACAATGGTTTCTTGAATATGACACCAAAAAACAAGCAACAAAATAAAAAAAAGTGGGTCTACATCAAACTAGAAGAGATTCTGTTCAGAAAAAGCAGCAGTCAATAAAATGAAAAAGCTACTTTTGGAATGGGAGAAAATATTTGCAAACCACACTGGTAAGGGGTTAATATCTAAAATATATATGCAACTTGTATAACTCGAGAGCAAAAAATCAAATAACTCAATTAAAAAATGGACAAAGGATCTGAATAGACATTTTTCCAAAGAAGATACTCCAAATGCCAACAGGTAGATGGAAAAGTGCTTATCATCATTAATCACCAGTGAGATGCAAATCAAAACCATAATGAGTCGTCACCTCATATGTGTTAGAGTGAGTATAATCCAAAAGACAAGAGGTAAGTGCTGGTGATGATGTAGAGAAAGGGACATGTGTACATGGTTGGTGGCAATATAAATTGTGACAGTCTCTATGATAAACGTTACAGAGATTCTTCAAAAAAGTTAAAAATAAAACTACCAAACGATCTAGCAATTCTACTTTTTGACATCTATCTAGAGGAAATGAAATCACTATCTCAAAGAGGTTACCTACAAACCCAAATTCATTGCAGCATTTACAACAGCCCATACAAGCAAACAGCCTAACTGTGCATCAATGGATTGCTGAATAAAGAAAATGTGACAAACACACATATACACACATGTACACAATCCATTAGAAGATGAATGGAAAACAAAAATGTGAGATTTATAGATAGATAGATAGATAGATAGATAGATAGATAGATAGATAGATAGAATTCAGCCACAAAAAAAGAAGGAAATGCTGATATTTGCTGTAACATTTCCAAATCATGGATGGACCTTGAAGGGATTATGCCAAGTGAAATAAGTCAGACAGAGAAAGGCAAAAACAGTATGATCTCACTTTCATGTAAAGTAAAATAACACAGAACTCAGAAAGAACAGACTGGCGATTGCCGGGGAGTTGAGGACAAAGGAAAGGTGAGTGTGTAATGTAGTGTCCTGCCAAATCAGACTCATATGTAGATTTACACTCTGAAAATAAGGATTTAAGGGAGAAAAATAAAAGTGCAAGTAGAATTTTAAAATCCTCTTATTTTACCTGAAATAATATAAAACAAAATGTTAGCAGAAACAATCAACACACTAAGAAGTGACAGCAAATTTTTACACCTTGATGCTAACCTGTCAGATTCTCACCTGTTTATGTGAATAATCTCCACTATAACATTCTTTTCTTTCTCTCTTGGCCTAAGGATAGGAGTACTAGACACTTTGAAATATCAGATAAAAAGGAAACCAAATGGGTTAGGCAGAAAATATGAGAATATCCTATTAGAATAATGTTAACACAGATGTCCAAAACAAGACAAAAGCAGAACACAAAGAAGAGGGTAAAATCTTGGATGTCACAAATAAGAGGCTTTCAGAAATGTGTAAATATGGTAGGCTCCTTAACAGACACCCTCTGATCCAATTCAATCACAAGAGGACCAGTTAATCAAAATGTGAGCTAGAACACAGAATCAGAAAAATGTTCCTCTTGCCCATTTATGTTCCATGTGGAGGGAGCACAGAAGGAAGGTGAACTAATGCTGTCTTCTAAGATATGAAGAGGACTGCTTAGAAATCTACTGTACTGAATCTCCAGCTCATGGTTGGAAGCTACAAGGTCAATTAATACTTGAAGCCATGCACACTGGTAGATTTGCTACATCCAAGAGCCACATGCTCAATCAGACAGGGCTGGACTGGCATGGCTACATGTTTCCCAAGCATCCTCATAAGACAGAGAAAGTACAGAAAAAGAGGTGGGGCATAAACCTCTCCTAGGTGTATGCAAAATAGCTCTCCAACTTGCAGAATTAATTGTGTCATTTATTCATTATTCTATTCAATAAATAATTACACATATTCCATAGTGCAAAGTGAGCTCAGACTGCCTTTACTTAACCATTGCTCCATGGCATGTATTTTGTACCACCAGTGAATTAAAAATCGTGAGTCAAATAATAAACCGACCACCTGAAAAACCAGCAAATTTGTCTGTGACTGTGAGTTGTACCATGCTGGAGCACAGACATTTCTATCATTCTTTGTATCTTCTTCCTTAATTTCTACCATTGTTTATCATTACTAACAGCCCATCGGTCATTTAAATTAGAATGGGTCCTAGAGGTGAGGACTGTCTGGGGAGGATCATGAAGTATGCTGGCTGAAACACCCTATGAATAAATGCTGAGTTCTATTGTTACCATACATACCGTTTGGATATGGCTTTAAGAAATTTGTGACAGCCAGTAAAAAAGTTTAAATACCCATGGTGCACATGTTTACTGTGGTAATAAACCATCATGATTCACAAACAGGAACTGGAGACCCTTAGATGTTGTTTCAGAAAATCCTCAAGTTGAAACAGACAAAATGGGAAAATTCATGGATGTGCAATAGCTGTTAAAAGTAATTATAATACTGGATCTTGATATGAGAAAGCAAAAGACATACAATTTTTACAGATGCAAGATTATTTGACAAACATTTGTGGTGGTAGAGAACCAGGAAAAAGAATAGAGATAAGACAATTTTTTTCCACACAATTTTGAGTCATAAACTATGAATTATGCTCTAACAGATAAAGCAGAGAGGAAATTAATTTAAGAGATGAGATCTATTTTACAATTCAGAGAGCTGTTTTATTTTAATTTGGGGGGAAATTACATTTTGCTGTTTGGCTTACCAAACATCTTTCTCTGAAATGAACTGTGATTTCTCATTATTTCTCTGAGGAATCAGGGAAAGATGTTTATGCCAAAGTTCAGAGGGTGAATTAGCAACATTGTTTCAACCATCTGGAAAAGCACTGTACTGTAGAATTTTCTGTGGTGATGGAAATGTTCTTATATAGGCACTGTCCAACATGGTAGCTGCTGGCCATATGTGGGTTTTCAGTACATCACCTATAGCTAATTTGATGCAAGAACTTAATTTTAATTTAATTTAAATTTTAAATTTCAATAATGCCACATGGCTAGCAGTTATAGTGCTGGACAGTGCAGTGCAGAGGAGACCTCCTTCTTCTCCCTTTCTCTCAGCCAGTCAGGCCAGGTAGCCGGGGACCATCCGATAAATACTGTATGATGTCCCTTGAGACCTCACATAGTCTTTGCCAGCTTAGGTTCCAACGGGCTCAGAGCAAGGCTCAGTGAGGCTTGAGTGAGCAAATATACACATTAATAGGATAGCAAACAGCAAAGATCAGCCCTTCAGCTTCTCTTCCAGATTCACCCTGAGGTCAGATATATTCTCTAGTGCTTTGTCAGGAAGAGTTTCAAAATGATTCAAACAGTTGGACTTTCCATGACTTTGCATGTTATGAAGGCAAGTAAAGAAAGAGTTTGGTGAGAGTAATTAGACAAAGAGGACCTATAAAACACTGAGGCAGAAAATAAGAATTGTGTTGTGAGGAGGAACACTTCAAGAGATATGAAAGAAAAGCAAATCCAAGCTGTATATTTAATTACAGAGTTTGAAATAAAGAAATGTTCTTCAGCAACACATGAAACCCTTCCTTTCTTGTCATGGAAATGCATGATTACTAATAGTGGTCTGCAAAGCAATTGATTATTTCCTGACTCCATCCCACAGTTTCAGTTAGTTTACTAGAGGATCCCTTCTGATTATCCATTTCACCTGTTCATTATTTGTTGATGCATTTCTTTATCTAAACATAGCTTTTAAAAGTCAGAGATTTAAGAGATGTTCAATTTTAATGACATTCCTTGAAAGGGGTAGAACTGGGGTTCTGAAGCATTATTCCTTCTCCAGAGAGGTTACTGGTAACTTTTGAACTTGCATAACTTCTGTCAATAGAGTTCAGTAGCAAAGATTGTTTTCCACATGAACACTTACCTGGAGGAGCAGATCAGAAGTTGGTCTGACTCGCTGTTGGAACAGGATACTTAATGTTCGATTCTGTTGTTCTAAATCAAACACTCTTGTTTTCAACTTTAAACATTCCTCCCTTAGATCCTACAACAAAAACATGGGGAAAAGTCTATAACTGAAATACACATTTGCATATATAACCATATTTTATTTGATACTTCAGACACATTCACAAAAAGTAGTATTTTTATTCTGCAAATCCCCCCAGAAATTAAGTCACATACAGTGTTTTCTTCCACAGCCCAATGTCTGGTAGAATTATTATGTGCATAGAAGACCAATTAAACAAAAACGCACCTTAAAATCAGAAATGCATTAATCTAGCATGCTATTTTTGAATATGATAAATGTTAGTGATATAAAGTCAATATAAGTTTCCATCTATTTTTTTTTACCTTTTCACTGACTTTGTAAAAGCAATCATAAAGCACAAACCACAAGGACAATAATGTTTTTGCGGTGAATAGAGATTTGATGAAATAAAGAAACTATCACTTTTGATGGAGACTTTTGTTGTCATTTGTGGAAACAAGTTGAAATTTTCAACACTGGCTAATAGGGTCAGTGACGCATTTAGCAGGAGAGAAGCGACTCTGAAATGAAGGCTTTCACAGGCTACTTGAAACTTGTCCATCCTCTGACCTAGTGGATTCCCATACCCTTTTGGGATGTTTCGGTCATAGTGCTGGGGGAGAAGAAGAGTGATTGTACCCTGGAATCCTTTGTGGAGCAGTTCTTTGGAATGGTTCAAACACCACAGAGATCTTTCCCTAACTCTCATGAGGGAAGCTACAACATAGGATTTCTCTGGAATCCCACCAAGGAACTGCCTTCCGAGCTAACTTGTGATAAAGGAACCTGTAGTACTTAAATGTCTACACCCTCTTTGATGGGGTTCAAGAAAGACAAAGGAGAATAAAGCCCCAATTCAAGGTTCTTTAAAAGCTGACCCTTTCTTACATTTCAAATTTTATCTTTCACTATATTCTGATTTTCAAAAAAAGTCTTATTCTGTTCTTAGTATGTGAAGAAGGATCTGCTCTGTTTTCTCGAAAGGTCTAGGCTCCCCTCCCACCTCCACTTTCCCTTCTTACCCATCAACTTCTTCCAGTTCAAGTTTGGCTCTCTGATTGAAGTCCAATTCAAATTCTATCTCCTCTCTGACACTTTTATCTGGCATCCCCCAAAGACTGCTCCCACTTCTAAAACTCCAGTAAGACCTCAACACCTCCCATATGACATTTAATATACATACTTTGTATTGATTTTATCTTCCATGCTCTAGACTTATCTTGTCAATCAGATGACACATTCCTCAAATGACAAGCCAAGAAGGTGCTCAGATAAACAACAGCACAAGCATAGTATTGTTATACTTGTTTATTTCATCACCTAGCAGAGCATCACATACAGTAGGAGAATAAACATGTGCAATTATTTTGTTACAGGGCATTATGATGACAAATTCTAGTCTCCTGTGATAGTGTGAGAGAATTTAAGCTTCTCAACACTTCTTGTTTATAGATCTAAGTATTCCAATATAGGGCAGCTACAGGTCTCACTTATGGCTCTGAAAGCACAACAGAGCAGCAATCGACAGCTCCGATCCCCAGCCCTACACAGGAGTTACAGAGGTGAGTGGGCCTGTTCCATAACCTTGTGTCAACCTAAGCATGAAGATGGAGCAGTCTGGCTTCTGAGGCTTTCCCTGAGCATACATCCTCATGTTCAGCCTTGTTAATTCTATTTCCAGGGGCAAAGACACAGGCCAGGGTATGACTCACTGCACAGGTTACACTGTCCTCGTATCTTTAGTTAAAGGCATGAAGCTTGTACACAGGATGTTTCTACCTGATTGCTGCCTGCAAATGCATGGAAAAGAAATGTCATGTTCAGAATGAAGCACCTGGGTCCAAGATCTCGGAGGGCAGTAACTGTCAAAGGTGGGCAGGAGTGTATGTGTGTGCATGTAGGAACACAGATGCCATTGGGCAGAGGCCAGGTTGGGAGCATATGCACTGCTCAAATTAAAAGGCTAAATTTATTTTCTTTGTTTAGAATTCAACCTCTGTGTCTCACTTACACTAATTTTTGTTCTTAGCACATGTATAACACTCCCTGCTCCCAAACACTAATTGTTTTCACTATTGCTAATTAAGTAATTAATAAAATTTGACTGTGAGGCAAATAAATATTAATAGTATCTACTGGGTGGGAAAACACAATCATTCTCATTTGCAGGTAGTGATATGGAAACAGAAGCAGACAAGCATGGATTTGCAAGAAGAAAGGAGGCCTGTAAGGAATAGCATCAGCAATTGTTAGCAAAACAGAATAACTTGAGAGTTCTTCTGATAGGTTAAAAAAAAAAGAACAAAAGAAACAAACCATATAGTCTATAGAGAGATTCTGTACAGGAGTCCAAGTTTCAATGGCCATTACTATCACTTAAGGCAGTAATCGGTCATTAGCAGGAAGACAATTTATTGACTTTGAGAATTGTTGATCACTCGTGGCTCATCTAGCTCAGCACACAGCAGAGGGGGAAATGGAAGGCTTTAGGACTGTGACACTGGTCTCACAGTCACAAACAGAATTGAGCTGGACTGAAGTTTTATAGACATAAAGGAGTTGCCTGTGTTCTTTTAATATTCTTGTTCTCTTTAGTCAAGTTGTGGATGGGAAATGATGCCAGACAGCTATCATCCCAAGAAACCATAATGAAAGCCAGGCATGTGTGCCTATATGCACACATGGAACCTGACTGGGCAGGAGGAAAGAGAGAGAAAAATAAGAATTTCTGTGACTGCTACAGCAAGACCTGGGCAAAGGCAGGCAGGCAGCCAGCTGTCTTTGCATTCTTGTGTTCACACTGGGAACTCACTGACAAAAGGAGCACATGACCCATTTAGTGGGGCCAAAAGCCACTATTCTGCTCTTGCCAGTTACAGAAGCAAGACCTAGACTGTCCTCCCCAAGGAAGGCATTATCGACAACGAAACTCTCCTCTGCTCAGATGCCAGCACTGGGAGTCAGGACTCACAGCAGAGGCTGGGCCATCCGTCCTCTCTCATACCCTTCTTTTTCTATGACTCCCTACAGTGTCTGAGGCCTCAGGAGGAAGACCCCACTGAAAATACAGGGTTGCATTTTCTGAAATGAAAGAAGGGCCATGATATATAATTTTATCAGGGGTGGGGGAGAATAATGTCCACAGCTTGACTACATTTAATCCGACTTAAGAAAGGATAGTGGTTTTGGGTTCAAGGTGACAGCCACACCTGCTTTCCTTGCTGTGTGCACATGACCATGAATTGGAAGCAAAGAGGAAGGAATTGCAGTTGAAACGTAGGCAAGATATACTGAGCAATATGATACATGAGTCTAAGAGGCCCCCACACTCTGCAATCCTGGTAGGTTTCACCTGCACTTAGGCCAAAGAAGATTCTGGATTCACTGCTACATAGGACCTATGGAGTACAGTTACTTTATGCTTTAAGGAAAACCATTATCAGCTCCCTGCTGAAGTAAATTTAAGTTGATTTGTTAGAAGCAGGCCATATACTGATATCACTGGAATATTTTTTAAAACTATTTAAATCTGATTTTATCATGTAAAAATGATACGACAGAGGCATACCTAATTTCAGAGGCAGTGTGTATCAGGAATACACTAGCTTGGGAGTCAGGGGGCCTGGGCTCTGGTCCTCATTACACACATGACCTGGAGGGAATAACTCATTCTTGTTAGGCCTCCTTATCTGTGAACTGAGCTAGTGCACAAAACCGCACAGTCAAGAGAATGTATGCCTCAGCTGCTTCCTGAGATGGCTTGTCAAGTGCCACCCTGTTCCTACCCTGAAGCTTAATGGACACCACACCCACCAATTTCTCCTTATCGCATTGCTTCTCTGTGGCTGTCACTGATACATCGTTTTTTCCTTTCCAAGGATGCTAAGATTTTTGTAAAAAGAAAAAGCCATTTCTGGAAAAGATTGGTTACATCTCAGATTAACCAAGGGTCTCAACATCAAATACCCCAAAGGCAGGTTACATAAATGTGTGACTGAGTCAGGCTAGCTGTAGTGACTAGGAAGTAGCGGGTCCTGCGACTAACTGATACTGTACGCCTTCATCCTAACAGCACTCAGATTAAAATACTCTTATTCTGAGTGATGGCTACATAGTTTATGTAATTATAGTGAATTGAGCCCATTACCAAAGCTAGTTGACAATCTCACGTTTAAATGCTTGCTAAAGTCCTTAGCAACTGTGAAATTCTAGTATCCAAATAAGACTTATTCTGAGAAAGCTTGACTCCAAATTTACAGTATCAGTTTTGAATTCATACACAGGACTCCATATCCTAGATGCTCTTCTTGCTAGCAAGGACTGGCAAAGTTTCCAGAGTTTTAAGACATCCACTGGCTACCTTGCCCTTTTGTTTTATTTCCTGTGCTCATATGTGATGATTGGATTGCAATCCATCTACTGGTTTCCGGAGCTGCTTCTCTGCCTGCTGAACTACAGTGGGGAAAAACAGTAAGTGACTGAATGGGATCATGGGGGCCAAATGGTGGTAAGGATAAGAACATGGGGTCTAAGCATAAGAACCCTAGGTTAAAGGGATGGGGCTTTTCCACTTCTAACATTTGAAATCATGGGGAAACTATTTTCTTAGTTTTCACAGGGTTGTACTGAGAACCAAATAACTTAGTGTATTTAAAATAGGGGGGCATGGGTCTGACTCCCTGTAAGTCTACAGCAAATACACACAGACCCTCTTCAGGGAACCAACACCATATGTGCCATTGCTAGGCCAGTGGACACAGATGGCCTGACTGCCCCTCTACAAAGGGAATCTGTAGGGGTTTGGGGTTCTTTGGACAAGCTATCAAACTGTTCTCTTCTATCTGGATGGTTGTATTGCTGGTTTCCCCCATAAAAGAGCCTTATTCCATGTTAGTGAAGAAAAAACACCATAGAAATATTTGGTTATCCTAAAGAATATACAGATAAGGCAGAGAATGTTGATATGTCAGAACATAACCACAGGGGAAAATGCTCTTCTTTCAACTTTGGTGTCAGGGGCAAGACAAAACACTGAAGAAACTAAGAGAGTTACATTTTCAGTGAGTGTAATTGATTTGATGAAGATAAAATACATTTCTGACAGGAATATGAGTTTAGCCAGTATTATTTATCTCACTTGCACTCACAGACATGGACCTATGATTTGGAGGCATAAATGGAAGTGAGCTGGATTTAATATTGTCGCTTTATCATTATTGATCTAAAGGAGGAACAGTCTGTTCTCTTAAGGGAATCCACAGGTTTTTGAGTAAGTTTGATTACATGACTAAGACAATATATGCACATTTTACAGAAACTTGTAAGTGTATGGAAATAATTTTTTTTTATTGGTATCTGGAAGAGAAGTACACTCTATTGCTTCAAGATGCTTGTCTGGGCCAATTCAGGATATGCCAGAAAAATGCTTTTTTGGAGGCTCAGAGAGGAGCTGAAGCAATGGCAGATTTGCCTTCGTGTCATAACAAATTATATATTCCAAAACTCAATGGTTATGACTGTACCTTCACCTCAAGGATTGTGTGTGTGTGTGTGTGTGTGTGTGTGTGTGTGTGTGTGACGTGGATGAATCACTCAAGACTTCTGTTAGTACTCTGTGCCAGCTACATCCTTCTTGAGAATGTTTTCTCATCTGCATTTGAAGTACACTTTATTTCCTATATCAGGGTCTTAATTAGAAGGAAATTTTAGTCTTCTTGTAGCAGTTTTACAGTCCCTATAAAAACTGAGAGGCACATGTTCCTGCAGAACATATTCTTTAGGAATCTCCGAAAGTGCTGGCATCTTGGCCTGCCCCTTGGTGTCCCTAAGGTGTAGTAGCATGTCTTTCTGTGTCTTACTGCTTAATTGTACCAAGGTTGATTTATCTGTTTACTAGTTATTACTCGGTTTTGTGTAGCTATTTTTTGTGGCTGACCGTAAGGGTCCCATTTTCCTTCATATTGTACCAGACTGTTTTCTTGTCTCTTTCCTGCGGCAGCACAACAAAAACAGGCATGAGAAGTCTTTTGACAGTTACACACAGAGCTGTAATAGTGCTCTCTTCATTCCTCAGGCTTGTAATCAAATAGGGATAGAGTTTCCAACAGGAGGAAAAAGCAATTGAGAAATTCAAGTTGTTGAAAAAAGAAAAAGGCATTCAAATATGTTGTGACAGAAATTGTGAGTTGCCCTTCAATATCTATTTCTCCCCTTCTTCCACAATAATATGACAATCAATTTTTACAAGGACACATACCTAAAAAAAGACCTGATTTTCAGTTTTCTTAGTGTGGTTGTGTGACTAAGGTTTGTTCAAACAGATGTAAGTAGAGTGATCTCAAAACTTTTGGGTGTCTCTTTTAAAAAACAGCTGGCGTGCGCCCTTTACTCTCATCATTTTCTTCCTTTCTGAAGGCTGAAATGTGGATGTAATGACTGGAACTAGAGCAGTTATTCTGGACCATGATGTGACCACATCCCAGAAATGCCAAGACAGAAGCTGGGCACACCAGGAACTCCATGGGCGTTATTCCAATTTTACAGAAGAGGAACTAAGACCCAGAGAAATTAAATAACTTCCCTAGCCACAAAGATCTCTTGCTGAATTTTAGGCTTCTGTTAATACTGTTCACAAGAGACTGTTCATTTTATTGGAATTGGAGAAATCTATCAACTTATTTAATGTCTTCATTTACTAAATAAAAACAGCTGGTTTGCTACTCATCTGGGTCCACAGAAATCTTTCATCTTCAAAAGTCTTTCTATTACTTTACCAACAATTTGAATTTTTTTGATTCCATTGGTCACTGGTGCTACTTCATATGCCATCTAAAACACACACAATTTTAACCTAAGTGAATAAATAGAAGAGTATTGCATCTATCAATCATAATTTTCTGGTTTGACAATATGAGTTCCAATCTATTCACAGAAGTACTTTGAAAATAATAAAGCCAGAAAGTCACCTACCTTTTGAGTGAGCAGAGCTTGAACAACTTGGTTGGCTACCTTTAAAAAATAAAGAAAAGAGTTGCCATTTATAATAATGAGACTTTATATGCACAGACTCTAATTTACCAATAGGTTTCCCACAGCTTACTGTATCTAATTAGTTCCTCATTTGCCTCTTTCCCCTACACATGGAGGACCTGATTCTTTCATAATAAGCCTATCTTTCTAGGTAATATTTTTCTTTTTCCAAAGGTGACCTTGTTGCTAATTAAGACAGTTAGGCTGGAAAGATCATTCATACCTTGACTTTCACATTTCCATATTTGGAAAAATAATACCCTTTCATATGTAAAGTACTCCAAGAAGGCTAAAAAAATGATAAAGTACAAAACATGATCCTAATTATCTGTACACAGTTTCTACACTTCGCTGATTTATAATGCCTTTTGCCTCTCCTTCCCATTCTTTTGCTGTGTGACTGCTTCACTGTTTAACATTACTTGCAATAGGATAGGCTGCATGGTATAGAATAAGGATACCTCACTGTTTCCTACATGCTCTGCTTTCCTCCTCTATGTCTTTGTTTATGCCATCCTCTTGTATTTGCTACCTGTAATAGAGTCTGGTAATTGTTTACTCCTATATCCATTTTCCTCTTCCTCCAAGTAGCAAACCTTTTTTTAAAATTTAATTTCATTTTTTGTCTGGGCATATCCAACTACATTTCCCAGCCCCTCTTTTAGCTAAGTGTCGCTATGTGACAAACTTCCGGTCAATAAGTTATAAGTAAACTACTTTCTTGGACTTATAGGAAGTCTCTAAGAAGGGGTTCAGCCTTCTTCCTCCTCCTTTTTCTGTCTGGGATATAAAAATGATGGATGGAGCTTCAGCAGCCACCTTGACAATGAAAGTCTTATGTTAAGTATATGTTGGGCAGAAAAATAGGATGAACCTGGTCCTGATGATGCAAGTATGTTGCACTATCTCTGAACTTCTATGTGATAGAGAAATAAAATAGCCACTGTTATTTTGAGTTTCCTCAAATATACAACCAAATATAATTCTTATGTTATATTAACAGAACCCTAATTTTCTTTTCATGTATCAATCAGCATGAGACAACAGGGGAAGCCGGGGCCCTCTCAGCCCAACAGGGTGAATCTGATTAATCTAAGCTTATCCTGGCAATTCCATTCCTTTTCAGTGATTGGCTTAGGAGTGGTCACATGACACTATTCCAGCTAAGGGCTACATGTAAAACCAGGAGCATGTCCCTGGTATTTAAAGAATAGGGCATTTTCCCCAGATAACCATTCATCATTTCTATATGTGTTTGCAATAAGATTTCTTTTTACTTGCAGATTTCAAAAATACTTCACCGTCATTTACCAAATTTTACCACAACCTTTAAATTATATTCCCATATAGCTACTATTAAAATTAAGGTAGACAGGTGAATTATGTGGTATTTTTAGCCAATACATAAACTGTAAACATTTAGTGTGATAACTAAAACTGATGGCATTAAAGACTAAGTCAGAATATTTAAATATCCTAGATATAAGGTACTTATGTTCATTCATTTCTTTCTTCACATATTTAATAGGAATTTGCAGAATATTTGCATAGCTAAATGACTAGGATGTCTTCCTTGGTTTCAAACAGAGCATAGCTGGTAGGAGGTTGGCAAGAACACAGTTATAACACAGAGTGATAAGCATGCAATCACCTTGGTAATTCCCACATTCAATGAACAATGCAAGGCTGAGAAACACACTTTCATCTTTTTTTTCCTGATAAAAAACTTATTTTTCATGATGCTAAACTATGTGTGCTCATTTCCCTGACTAGTGGAACATATTATGGTAAGAATGTTTTCAAGGAGCTTAATTGTTTCTTGACTCAATATTGACAAAATAGCACATCCTTAATGACAGCTGGCTACCAGTAAGTCTCAGAGAAAATTAAAATACAGGCTGTCATCAACTTGTGATTAGGAGGCATTATAAATGACTAGAATTAGATTACCTAAAATTGACTGGTTCAGGTGTATGCACAAGAGGAATTTTTTTTCTATCAGAATCCTTTCCAAATTTACATTGTTGACATTAGGTACAAAAGAAAGACCTTTCATTGAAACTAACTAATAAAGGCCTTTCATTAAAAGCCCACCGTTGAAGTTTTCATTGAAACAACAAAACTTACATGGTTTTGAAGAAAAAGTAGTTTTAGGGTTTTTTTCTAATTTTTATTTTTTGTAGTTCACCCAAGTTAAAGAAACATACCTGAGAATAATCTTAGACCAACATAAATCATATTTTCCTTAACTGGTGCTTTCTGTTTCCCTTTATCACTTAATTTATCCATGATCACAGCAGTGTTAAATATCACTCAGCCCACACAAATTGACCAACAGCATAATTTTGAAAATCTTTCAGTTTTAGCTATTCATTCCAATTCATAAGTCTCTAAGAATTTAAGTTCAAACTATATATCATCTATTTTATTATTGGCAAATTAAAAAAAATAAACAGAAGAATTGAACTATTAATTCAGCCTGAATCAGAAAGAGTGTACTGAAGTTTATTCATACTATAAACGATTTATATAGTTCTTTTGGATTTCAAGATTGGGGTTACATTTTCATAAAATCGCTAATACTATTTTCTCTTCTTCCTCCAAGCTGTTTCCCCACTTAAGCCAGTGGAAGAGTCGTCACATAAAATAGCTCTCTACATGATTTAACCGGAGACATAAATGAATATCCTAACTGTAACAGCCTGCAGGAATAAACACTGTAATAAATATCTTTGTAATCCAAGTCTGTTGTCCTGCAGGCTTTCCAGCTCTATCTCTGACACTGTTCCTTCTGGCATGTACTTGGGACAATTGTTTGCTCTACCTGAAAGTTGAACAAAGGTACATGGATGCATCATTTATTTACCTACAGACACGGGGTTCTGTCACCCGGAGGGACTCATGGGCTCTCTGCCGAAGAGCAGGCAGCTTGTGTAGGTGCCTTTTTGGGCACTGTCTGCAAAGGCAGCTTCCTGGGTCTCTTTCCCACCTTTAACAGCTAAGCTTCCCTAAAGCATCAGTAGACCAGTTGTTTGGAATTTGTGCTGCAACTTCTAATAGGTCCACAAGATAATCCGTGGAATGGGACCCTGCCCTCATCATAGCATTGCACGCTTAGCATTCGTACCGCAAATAATCACACACCCACAGGCCCAGCTAATGAGAACAAATAACTACTGCCAGCATCACCTGACAGTTTTCCTTTCTGAAGAATGGAAAATAGCAGCTGGGCTGGGTCTAGGGGATTTGAGACACCCAAGCAAAGCTGACAGGCCTTCAGTCTCTGGCTTGTTTTGCAACCTCCCTCAGGCTCTCTGTGGAGACTCCCACCTGGCCTCTAGGGGAGAAGCAGGGCCGCTGGGAAGACAGAGATGCCCAAGAGAGGGCCCACGTTCATCTCTCTTTGCCTCTCAGACAAGCCAGCTCTCCTGACATCTGGCTCATCTACCCACATACGTCTGTTCTTCTTCCCAGTCGAGCATCCATGACTCCTCTGTGCACTCCCCTGGCAGGGGCAGGCAGAGGGAGAAGTCAGGGCTGCAGAGCTGTTACTTCTAAATGAGAAGGCTGTAGAGGCTAAATGAGAAGCCACACCTGGGAGGTTTTTTTTCCAAAGAGAGCCAATTCTTGGCACATTCGAAGACAGCCAGGTTTGGGGTGGAGGGTAGGAGAGTGAGGAACTCAAAAGGCACCATTCTTTGATAGTCCTGTTCTCCAGCCTGGTGGTCCTGCTTTCATCATTTTTGCATGCAAAACCAAAGGTCAGGTCAGCAGGGTAATTTAAAAGCCTTGTGGAAATAGGCACAAGTTTTGGGAAATGTGCTTTGGAGTAATTTTCTATGCTTCTGTGCTTGGTTTATTTCACTGACGTAAGCGGGGGAAAGTGGGAGGAGCAATGGGGCAGAATCACAAGACTTGGGTCTAAATACTACCTGGGTTAATTATATACTGATACGAATGAGGGTGGGGAGCAGCCTGACTTTTCACATCAGTAACACAGGGGGACTGTCTCTATCTCTAAAGCTGTGAAAAATGCATGACCTGACGGACATAACCAGCGAGACCACCTTGGACAGGACCTGATATAAAGCAGTCATGCCATAAATGTTCAGTCTGAATCTGGTGACTTGAATTTCAGGAATAAATGTATTTTTGGGTAAGTAGTTAAGAAAGAATGGCTTGAGAAAAAGAGACTATTTGCAACAAGTAACAGACAACTCTGCAGCCCTGACTTCTCCCTCTGCGTTCCCGTGCCAGCAGTGACATGTGTAATGTGTGTGTTATGTGCATAAATATAAATCACTAAGCACCTACATTATTTACTCTGTAAAATACTGGAGATGAGAGAAATTCATCTAAATACATATGTGGGATTCCAGGTAAAACTTATTTGGAAATTGATTTGCTGTTGATAATCTGTATTCACTCATTTAGTCATTCAACAAATACAGTAAGTACCTAATATGAACCAAAAATTGTGCTGGATCTTGGGGAAATGATAGTGAACAGAACTGAGGTGCTGCCTCATGGTGATTAGTCTAGAGCAAACACAGGAAGCAATCATCTGTTGACTTCATGAGCCATCCCTGAAGTGGGCATTTTTGAAGCATGTGAGAGGCATAAGCAGGATCATCTTCCACCTACATCTATGAAGATACTGATTTTAGAGATTACCTAGGGCCCAGATGGGGGACAGGCAATGAGAATGTCTGATCATGATTCCATAATCCAATCTTGGCAGAGACCTTGAGGATTTGAGAGAAAGGTACAGACTGTTCTTAACAACCTACTTCTGCATTTTGCCTTGGTTTAAAAGAAATTCTGCTGTTTTATTCTTTTTCTGAATTACATCTAAAGGTCTAGTTTCCTCTGCCCTTGTATTCTGAAGTGCAGAACATAGAGAAGTTGGAGAAGAACTCAAATATGACACCCTCACCAACTATAAGGAACTCTGGCCCAACTCTGATGGTCTGAATGGGAGGGCAGGTCCATTAACTTTTGTGTGCAAAAGCTTTGCCTGGGCAGTTTGTGAAATTTCCAATTTCCTCACTCCTCATTCTGCTTGAGAAGGGCTTAGTGAAGTCTGAGAATCTGCATCTTTAGCAATCACTATAAATCTTTCTGATGCAGAAAGGGCCCAGAAACGCACTTGGAGAAACACTGGGGCAGGGTTTATTTTTTGGTTGCTCAGACACTGTTGAGGAATTGAAGCAACCCCAAATTTCCACATGGGTCCATCGCTTTACTATCATCATGTCTAAGTTTGGTGGGGCTTCTGTCCTCTCACTGATGCTTTCTGGAAATGCTCTCTAAAGCACAGCATTCAGAGAACCTAAGGGTAGTGGTTCTTAATCTTGGCTGAATATTATAACCCCCTGGAGTGCTTTAAAAAATTCTAATACCCATGTGCTTCTCTTAAGGGGGGCCCCGCCCAGAAGTAAAGCTCCCCAGGTGAGACCAGTGTGCAGGGAAGGTGAGATGGGCTACCCTTCCTAGATCTCAGATGTCACCTGCCGTGGCTCCATCTGCTTAAGATGCCCCTTCAGGTCCCCCACTTCACTGCCCACCTGTGCACTGCTCCTGGCCTGTGGTGGCTGTGCTGTATGTTCTCCAGGTCCCCAGTGCAGCTTGTGTCCTCTGTGAGTTTCCTCCCAGTTTCATTCCTCTGGGGTTAACCCTCCCTCTTGCTTCTCCTGCTAGACTGGCAGCAGAGCTCCAGAGCCTGGGTGCAGCTGACACCCTATAAAGGTTTGTAGGACACAATTGAATTCATCTATCCATCTAAATGCAACGCAGTGGTCTAAAAAGATGGTATTTTACTTATTTTATATGCATCATTATAGTTTTCTACATAAGAACAAGCTGGTATTGAAGGAACTGTGGCCAGTGATACTGAGGAGAAGCAGGAATTTACTTCTTGCCACCAACCTGTCAAATAGCTAGATGAAGAAACTAGACACAAACATGAAAACCTCCAATCCCCCACAGAAAATCAAGACTAGTCTTTGGTTTTGCCTTTATATGGCAAGGGGAGATGAGGTGTGCAATGTACATGCCTAGCAAGCCCATGTGTGTGTATCTATTGATGTGGGTCTGCCTACTGAATAAACACATGTTTTTATTAGAACACACAAAGGAATTTCCAGCTCCCAAGTGTTTTCCCCAAATCCTCAATATGTGCATTTCCCAGAAAATAACAATCAGTGCAAAAGGGATTGAAGAACATTTAAAATTTACAACTCATCCACCTGTGTATGTTTTATGAAACTCACTAGCAAGGAAATAACTTACATGAGGCCTTACCTTGTTAGTTTGTCTAATTAGTATAAAAAGCCTTGAAAAGAATTTCCAGTTGGCATTATTACTACATTCAACTACCCCTTTGAGAGTGTTCTCTTACAATGCATGGAAATGGATTGTCTACCCTCATGCAATTAGTTACAAAACAACTGGCATGTGTAATCAGGGGCCAGGACTCATGAATACAAAATGTTTGTACTGCTCAGAGATGGTTCTTTCTTGCAAATCACCTCTCTAGCAACAGTTAATTTTTGTAATTAAGAACAGAGGGACTCTCCCTCCAAAATTTGTCTTCAGCAGAAAACTTTATGTGAAATGAGTTTGTGGGTGAAAACTTATGTTTTGCCTGACACATTCTGATGAAACATTCAGAAGGCAGGCATAAGGGAGCATACGGAAGACAGACTATAGACTATGCCTTTCCATAAAGAAATGCTGTGAGCTTTTTAACTGGTGGGGAGGGATGGCTTGTGAGAGAACTGTGACAAGGAAGAAGTTTCTGTGGTGCTAGTCACATAAATCTCACTTCTGAATATAGATTAAGTCTTATCGGAAATTTCTGCAGAGAAGGTTAAAGTGAAATGTTGCTGATCAATACACAGGACTCAAGGGCAATATTTGTTCCTTTTAACATCCTTGGATCTATTTGGTCTCTCTTGCCTTAAACTGTGATTGGACCAAGAGCCTGGGGAGCAGGGGTGAGAAGTGCTGAACTGACTTCACTAGGCTCTGAGTCATCAGTCCCCGTTTTTCCCAACTTCCTTCAGTTACTCTTTTAACTTTGGACACGTAAAGGTTATTCTGAGTCTTTGAAGTCCCAACAGGGCAGGAACTGCAAACACCATTCTGCTTGAATAACTAATATATATGGTTGGACCTACTAAACAACTAAAATGTTAAATAGTAAACAATTAAATAGTTTTCCAGGGACACTTGCAGGGTTCTCTGACCACATGTAACTGCAATGCAAAGTGGGCTGTGCCATAAGGACGGTGATTCCCCACACTGCAGGTGCAGGGCATTGTGTGGAGGCTTGCTGACAAACTGATTCCTGGGCTCACTTCCACAGTCTCTGATCCTGAATGTCTGGGGTAAGGCCTGAGAATTGGCGTGTCCAACAAGTTCCCAGGAGTAGCTGATACTGCTGGTCCAGGGATCCCATTTTAAGAATCACTGGTGTAGGAAATACTGGGCACAACTGGAACTCCGAGGAGGGACGCCACTCCCAGTCTGGAGAGAGGCATACAGGAGTGTGGAGGATGTCATACCTGGGATTTGAGCCTGTGCTTTATATAGTATAACACATTGCCTACTGGGAAAGGGGAGAGGGTGCTTAGGGTGTCAGGGGGAAGGAAGGGGTAAGAAAGATCAGGTAAGAAAGATCAAGATTCTTGGGGAAAACATTCTCCCAACTGCTAGTGAGGAGACAATGACTAAAGATATATTGGTAGCTTCCTCTGGTAAGGTAATGGAACCTGATTAAATGTAACTTTTCTATTTTCTTCAAATTTGTTTCAGCTGTATCATAACAACTCTCAAACGGAATCTACTAGAACAATATGTGCAACTTCCAGGGTATTGGGCAAATGACTAAAAATGTCATCTCATTAAATTAACTCCAATCACCAACACGGTCCCAGATGAGAGCTTGTCAGTGCGGTGCACTGCCAGTCCTGGAGAGATGACACAGTGTGGACTGACAGCGTGCTCCCCAAAGGTCTGCTCCCCAGGGGGAGGGCTAAGAGCAGAAGGGGCCTGCACATACTTCAGTTTCCCCCTTGCCTCACAGGGACTCAGGAACACCCACCATCTTTGCCTTCATCTCTTCATTATCATCAAATATTATTCCTTGGGTTTACTAATGCATGTGGCCCCATCTTCTTCCATTCTGCTCCAGTTTCCTTCCTTGCTTTCCTTTCTCTTCTTGGCTTGTTCTCAATCTACTGATTTTTCCTCTGGCTGCCAACTGTGAACATAGTCCCCACCCACTCTATCAAGGATTTGCTTTTTCAGAAATGGCATCCAACTGGAGGTGCAGTGTGTCCTGACAGGGCTTTTCTCGCTCATAGACTGGGATCACACTTGCTGGATCCCCCTAAATACTGGAAGGACTTTATCATATAGTGGAGCATACCCTAGTATCAAGTACCCCAAGAATGTTAAAGAATAACCAAAAGGAATTTACCCATACCTGTATAAGGAAATAGAGAAGGTGGCGGGGGTGTGGGGGTGCGGGAGGACTACAGAAACTGGGTGACCTTCACTCTCAGTATCCACCTGTTAACCACCTTCCTCTCAAGGACAAAATGCCAATGCTTAATATATGTCTGTTACCTCTGCAGGCTGGAAATAGACATATATTAACATCTAACTACGGGAATCCTAGATAGCACCTCTCCACTCTGCTTACCTCATCAAGGCATCGCTCATACTGTTCCCTTTGATTTTCATTTTCCAGAGCCAGTGCTGAATTTTCTGCCTGCAGTAAGATACAAAAATAATACAAACAAATCAATGAAATGTTGTGTTATGCGACAACTTATTCAATACAGTTACTAAATATATCTACTCAGGATCCAAAACAATCTTTTGGAAGAATCTGTGACAAGTTTGCTCCAAGTACTATTATAAATATCTCAGGGATGACTTCTTTCTTATCAACTTGTTCATGAAAATATATTCCCATTTAAAGAAATGCAAAACTTGATATTCTGAACAGGTAGAAAATCAAATCACACCTGATGTGAGTGTTCTGTAAAATAATTAGAATGTTTATTTCATTCTATGAAAATGTAAATGCAAGAAATGCCTTAACCCACTTCATTAAGACCTGTCACAGTTTCACAACCCAATATTTATTTAGACCATGGAAAAGAATCTCAGGTAAATTCACAAAAACATAATTCCAAATGCAAACTAACATATTGTTTTCCTTGCTAATCAATGACTTTTAAACATAAGACTATAATGAGAAATTTATTCCTCCCCTACTCCTTTTAAAACCATTGCTTTCCTGCTAGTCAGAGCCATGTGCATATCTGAAGGTCAGATAGGTTACCATAGGAAACTAGGTTGAATATGGTTACTAGGTTACTAGTGGAATAACATGGGAAAAAAGGTAATCAGAATCAGCATATAAGGTTTAAGAATGGGCATGAACCAGTGGCAATGAGAACTGCCTTCCCTATTTGGGGACGTGATCCACTTGAGGCACTGATGGCTGAGCCTGAATCCTGTACACCGTCAGTTCACCTTCCCCACAGCTGCGGCCGAGACCGCCCACCCCGCTCCCCCAGGCACACTCGGCTCCTCCTGCCCCTTCACTGCAACCCACTTTGCCACTTGAAAGTGGGGATAGAGAGCTCTAAATCCATTTTTTTGTTTGTTTTTGTTTTTTTAACAAAAGTATGGTATGATTTTTAGGTGGTACAAAGATCATCATATTTTTCCTTTATAGTTTCTTCCCATCAGACTGAGCCAACCACCTCAGGCTTCCAAATAATTTTCTATTTGGAAGTAATTTCAAACTTACAGATGATTTGCAAGAATAGTATAACATGATTTCCTATTTATTTATCAGTATGAATATGTGGATTCTTATATTATTGAAAGGGTTATAAGTCATTACTGCCAGCATTTATTTTGACGCTCAAATTGTGCAGCTCTGGGAAGGGACATCCTTTAGGCTGTGTCTCTCTGACATGTTCCCGTCATCTTTTAAAGTGTTTATTTTTGGCAAAGGGACATGTTCCAGGTCCATTTTGCTTTCTTTGTCCTATCCCTGAAGGCAGCCATTTCTCCAAGGAATCCTGCTTCTTTTTAGTTGGGGAATGACACTAGGAAACAAAGATTTTATTTCAATCAATCAATTAATTAATTAATTTGTTTATTACAGTGTCATTGATATATACTCTTATGAAGGTTTCACAAGAAAAACAATGTGGTGATTACATTCACCTTTATTATCGAGTCCCCCCCAACCACACCCCATTGCAGTCACTGTCCGTCAGTGTAGTAAGATGCCACAGAGTGCCTATTTGTCTTCTCTGAACTACACTGTCTTCCCCGTGACCCCACACATGCCATGTGCACCAATCATGATACCCCACAATCCCCTTCCCCCTCCCTCCCCACTACCCTCCCACACCCATCCTCTTAGGTAACCACTAGTCCCTTCTTGGAGTCTGTGAGTATGCTGCTATTTTGTAGGAAACAAAGATTTTTATATTTATTTATTCAACCCTACAGAATGTACAAAATTGTCACACTACAAACAGTCCTAAGAAGAGTTCGCAATTTTTTTTCTTTAGACGGCATATAGTGAAAATACTGTGTTCAAAAGTTGCTAGATTTGTTCTTCCTTCCCTCCACTTCCCCACTTCAGTGTGGTTATGCTATTCATTTGAAATTCAGTTAATTTGTTTCTGACAGTATTCAAATTTACTGCTCTTCTTATGCATTTCATTTTTTAAATATGGAAAACATCAACATGATTCCAAATTCAAAGCCATACTAAGCAGTGTATCAGCCAGCTTTGTTTCCTGCCCTTTCTGCCCCACTCCCGTCCTCCTTCTCCAGGTACTAGTGTTCATTATTCCACCTTTTTGTCTTACTTTTTTATTTCTATCCAAATCATGCTAGAATCATGTCCCTTAACTCCATCCTATTACACATTCAACAAATTTCCTCCTCTCACTCCTCTTTCCTACCAATGCTCTAGTTGTGTTCTTTGCTTCATTCAGAGCATACTAAGTTCTTGGGCTGTTCTTCCACTCTACCCGTGGCCTTGTTTTAGCCTTGTAACTCCAGGGGGGAAATGTGCTTCCAGCCTGGGGCAAATAAACCTTTGAAGCTGAGATTAGTCAAAAGGAAAAAACATAGTGGGAGAAACCCATTTACTGCTTACAAGAAGTCATCTACTTCTGTTGGCCCGTATTTCTCCCCATCCTGGCTGGGCAGAACCTCCCCCCCACCAAAAATAAACCCACTCTTGGTCCCCGCATGCTCACCTCTCTACCTCCCTTGTGACCCCCTGTTGACAGGAGATAGACTACTCCTTTCTACCACCTGGGAACACGTATTGATATGGAAATGAACTAAGGCCAAATGAGAGATTCTGGAAATATTGCAATTTTACCCACAAGCCTCTTTAATGGATGATGATTGGGGAAGTTGGTCTTACATTTCTACTTTATTACTTGGCGTCTTGGAAACTTCCCTCTTCCTTTTCCCCTTCACAACCACACCTCTAAGTGGCACCTCTGCTTTTCTCTGTGCTCTTTTCTCCCCAGAAACACTGCCTCTCTGAGGCAACCACCTCAGGCCTCCCACAAATTCAAGCCCTTCCCTACCAGCCCTGGAGACCACAGTACCCGTCTGTGATCAGTACGAGGAGTGCTCTCCTCACGTCCCCTGCCCTGGGACAGCAGGTTGCAGCCACAGGTCTGTGTGTATTCGGTATATATTTTTCACTTATGGTGATTTGATGTGCTAGTGTTCTGTGTTCTGGTAAAGCAGAAGGTGTGGGTTATGTGTACTTTTATTTGTGCTGCTGGTGATTTCAATGTCTTCTTTGGCAGATGCATGAAAAGTTTCAGATTTAGGCCAGATTGTTACTTTAATTAACAATGAAACTCAGGTGAAGTGATCTAATGATGATGGAGCACAACAGTTGAGGAAACTTGCAAGGAAAGTTGTTTGGAAGTGGTCTCGCTCTGTCAGATCACCTTGACCTGGCAGTGGGAATTCCAGGATTCCTGCCCATTCCTTTTTCCTGTGTTAGTTCTGATAGTTGGCTCCACCCTCATGCTTCTGGGCCCGAATCCTTGCTTCAGCAACCCCTCTAATGCTCCTATTCCTCCGATGGGGTCCTGCCATATTTTCCCATTCTTATCATGGACAGACATCTGCCACACAGCCCAGTCCTACTCACAGGCTGGTCATCTGTTTGGACTTTTAAAATACTGGTTATCTCTAGACTGTTTCTTCTCCTCATTCCCCACCCAAAGAAGAGTGAAAGCCTTTCCTGACTAGTTGCTGTTTCCTTCAGGAACTGCCTTGGCCTGTCACAGTGAATGCCTTCTGTGCCTGCAGCTGGCACAGCCTCTCAGTGCCCCCTCAGCCCAGGTGGGGGCGTGGGTGCCAGGTCCAGCTCCATCCCACTGCTGTTTACCTGGCAATACCAGGCTGTGTAACTTTTATCAAGCCATTTATAAAGATTTACAAGTGGGTTTATAGTTCTTTAGGCAATAAATGAAGGGAACAAACTAGCCAATCTACAAAGAGATGTCCACTTCAAATATTTGGATACCATGAACCACAGGGAATTCCAATTACATAAAGTCACTGCTTGCTTTGGAGAAATTTAGCTTTTGTGGGGTCTGCTGGTTTCAGTAAGGCAACAGCACAAAGAGTAATAGAGGAGATAAAAGAGAGAATGGCAATGCCAGTGTATGCTGTTTTCACTTCAAATGTCTTGGAAAAAAATGTGTAAGGAAATAAAGCTGAAAATGGGAATTTATATGGGATGTCTATACCTCACTCCTCCCCACAATATCATGTTGCAATAACACTACAATTGATCCATTCAGATAATTACCATCATTACACAGTTTATGTTACTTGCCTTACATTTACTGCTCTGACAATCTATTACAGGCAAGAAAATTAAATACCTAAAGGGTGCTGATGAAGACACAGTAGTCACATTTATGGTTAATGTGTTCAGTTACAGAGACCAATTTAATTGATGTAATCCTACACATCCCAGGGGACAATGGAGATGTTAATAATTATGCCAGTGAAGTTAAAATAATCTTGAACTCATGATTTTCTTTAATCCATTTGCATTTATTAGAAATCCAGGCTATACTTGCTACCAACATGGGATAACAGGTGTAAAAACAGAAAAGAAGAAAAACCTTAATTAAACGTGATTTAAAGAAACAGTGACTGTTTGTATGGCAGGGATGGGAAAGGACTGAGAGGGAAAAAGAAAATGTAGATGGTATTACTGGTAACTACAGAAAAGACCACTTTTCTACTTTAAATAGGAATGTTATTTATCAGTATTAATTGATATAGTGAGAACATTCAAATTAAAAGTAACCATCAGTCTTTGAGTACAGCTTTGTCTCCTACAACAACCAGCAAGCTTTTGCTGGATTAGTCCCTGGTTTACAAGATCCCCTGCTCAGTATGGTTTCACCAAGACTCCAAATTACTGGGATCTAAATACATTGCTTCTTTCATCTCTCAATTTCTCAAATGTCTTTATAAAACTGAAATTCATATTGCTTTGATTTACTGGGGAGAATGGGCCTGAATTCATATTTACATATAAAAGAAACTTTGTTTCTCGGGGGTCATGCTGTCTAAATAGATATGCCAGCCAGAGCTTACAAATGACTGATGCTTCTGAACTGCTGTTCTACATTAATTCTCTAAGTGCTTATTATGTTTAAAATCTCTCTATACTATAAATTTACTTAGCATATCTGCTATGATTGAATGTTTGTGTTCCCCCAAAATTCATATTCTGAAATCCTAATGCTTGATGTGATGGTATTAGGAGGTGGGGACTTTGGGAGGTACTTAGGTTATGAGGGTTGAGCCTTCATAAATGGGATTAGATTTTTTATAAAAGAGGCTTCTGAAAGTTTGCTAGAATCTTTCAGCATGTAAGGGCCCAGATAGAAGGTGCTGGCTATGAACCGTGAAGAGAGGCCTTACTAGAACTGGACCATGCTGATATCTTGATCTTCAACTTTCTAGCCTCTAGAACTGTTGTTTACAAGCTGCCCACTCTGTGGTATCTCATTACAGCAGCCAGAAGGGACAAAGACAACATCCTTTCCACACAACAAAAGCAGAGTAGGTCTACATAGAAAAAGTGCCCTCTGCATAAAATAACAGCTGCAGGAGGCTTTTCACCCCTTGTACTTGGTCCCCACTCATCTATCCAAGCTTATACAGTTGCTCCTGGAGAGCACATGGCATCTCTCAAGTCAGGCCCAGCTCCTGTTTCTTCCATGAAGGTCCAGTTCTTACTCAGTTGTACCTTTGGTTCTGCTGCTCTAGCCTGGAAAGTGCTTCACTTCCTCATTGGCCTTTCTAAATTCTACTTCATTTTTTGGGGTCAGGCTCAGAAGAACCTAAAATGTTTAAACAGGGGCATATAGTTAAAATTTAAAAGTAACTTCTGACGCACAGAAATATTTTGAAACCATTACAAATAAATCTCCTACATGTTTTACTTTGATTCCCCAAAGGTTACCTTTTACCACACTTACTTTGTCATTCATTTCATACCTATTCAAAACCAGAGATAATTTTTTTAAACATTTGAAATTAAGGTGCAGACAGGATATCCCTTTACCACTAATACTGTGAAGTGTATTTTCTAAAAAACACATTTCCATATATAATCACTGTATAGTTACCAAATTCAAGAAATTACATTTGACATTATAACTAATCTACTCTAAATACCTTGTTCAAATTTTACCAATTATCCCTCTAATGCCCTTGCCTAGTCCAGAATCCAGTCCAGGTGCCCAAGTGCTACATGTAGTGATCACTTCTTTTTAGTGTCCAGTAATATGGACTCATTCCTTCATACTTCATGACCTTGACACTTCCACCCTGAGTCAGAGTCCTGCTGCACTCTAGTTAAATAACAGTCTTATTGACCATACTGCCATCTTAACGACTTCAGTCTATGGGCCAAGGAACTTCACATTCAGCCTTCCAAGCAAAACACAGAGTTCCCCCAAATATCCCAGATTACACTGTAGTCTGTTCTATTTTGAACTGTCTGTGTTACCAGGAGAAACCATGTCAGGGTGTGGGGCATTGGAGTGCTGCCAAGCATGTCACCCAAGTGTACAAACTGTACAAATCCAGTAGAGTGACAGAAAGCCTGCGTACAAAGGACACCAAGAACTGGGCCTGGATATTGAATCTCCTTCCCCTTATCATCATCAAATAAAACTTTGGGGCTTGTGGCTCATCCATCTTATCCTGCCCAGTCACTGCAGTAGCTGAGTGGGGGACAGTTGGCTGAAGGGTGTTTCTTACTGACTATATTTAAGAACTACGATCTTCATACCCAGGAGATGCCTAGGGTTGCTGTGTATCCTGGAAGCAAGTTTTCTCATCCTAGAAATTTTCAGGAAATTGTAGCTTTGCCCATCCACCACAGGAATAAACATGGGCCCATGCACGCCCATACACACACACACACACATCACCAACCTGCCCTTGCTCTTTCACTCCACAAACAAAACTGAGTCCAGTCCCTGAGCAAAGCACTGGGGACATAAATTCCAATAAAATGGTATCCCCATCTCATGGAATTCAGGGTCGCATGCACTGGGAACATGTTATGCAGGACCCATCCACAGGTTCCATTTTGAAGAGTTAAAAAGAAAACATTTCCACAGTGAAACCTCTGTGTACTTCCAGAATATAAATTCTTAGATGAGGCTTTAGACCAGTGGTTTGCAAACTTGAGTGTTTGTCAGAATGACCTGGTGTGCTTGACAGGCCACAGATATTGGGCACCACCAGCGTCTGGATTCAGCATCTCTAGGACAGGGCCTCTGAATTTGCATCTTGAACAAGGTCCCTGGTGAGGCAGATGCTGCACCCTTTGAGGACCTGTGTTTCAGGTGGATCAGCTTTAGGAGGAAGGCAGTCTTCACCCCCTGCCACCCCTGCTATTACCACCTTTGAACTGCTGAGGAGTTTCTTACTGCTTCTCTGGCAGTGGGGGTGGCCACCACGTTTGTCATCTCCACAAATGTCTCCAGGTGAAACTGGTGTCTGCTCTCTTGCATCCACCATGTGCCATGGGCACATTTCTAGTAGAATACCTACCATGAAGATTTTCACCTCATACCATAAAAACACCGTACAATCTTGTACTTTCCTTTCTCTTATTCCTTTATGTATCTGCTTCTTGTCCCCTACATCAATGATTTTCACTGGGGGGAGACAGCTTCTGAGGGTGTGTGTGTGTATGTGTGTGTGTAGAATAGGAAAAATTGTGCAATTTGGAAAAATCATTATTTGATATTGCATTATATCTGGAAAATAAAAAAAGTAATGTTTTCATAATATAAACAGAAAAGCTTGATAATTTTCTTGCTTCTAGGGATACATAGGAAAGAAGTCCATGCCTGGAGCAGGAAGGTGGCAGAAGTGCTTAGAAGGATATGTCATCCTAGGAGGAAACTATGATTCCAGTGGGAGGCCACAGTGTGCTCTTAGAGTCTCCTTTGCATTTTTATTTTTTATAGTGGAATGGGTCTGGCTATTAAAGGTGAGTAAGCATTTATGTGGCTCCTGGCACTGCTTCTCACCTACTGTTACCTCAAGCAAGTCACTTGGACTCTGAGTCTGCCTGCTTCTTGGTAAATGGGAGTGATGATAAATACCTGTCACTCTTGTGGGGATGAATGAGAGGATGAATGTGAAACATACCTAACACAGAGCCTGGCCTGTTACAGGATTGCATCAATATTCATTTGATTCTTTCTGTCCTCATCAAACAATTCCCATCTAAAACTTGGGCAGCTCACAGGTTTTAGCGGGCAGGGCAGGGTGCTGGCCAAGATAGAAGTTGTCTTGGTGACTGGGGTGATTTGAGCCAAGAGAAGGGTAAGCCAGGCCCAGACGTCCCATGCAGATCAGCTTCAGGAACTGGCCCCTTTCACTGGCAGGCATTCTAGGTTTTCCCTCATTTCTCTCTCTTGTCCTTAGACCCATTGGCAGGTGCCCAGTGTAAGGGGGCTTAAAGGGCTTTCTTACAAGGCCTAGAAGGACTTGATCATGTTTATCTCTACCATGTCTTAGAGTAGCTGAAAAGAATAGTGTGCTACTCAGAGTTCTTCCCAAATTATACGTGAAATAGTCACCTCTGCTTTGTGGGGGCCACCAAGCCAGGTGCCTATCCTCGCACTTCACAGCACACTGCACCGTGCAGTGCTTTCCATTCCCCCACCAGCTCTGCTCTTGGAAAGCAGGCACTGTTTTCCCACACCCTCCACTGTGCCTGGAACACAGAGGGAATCCAGACCATTTGTAATTCTGACCCTTTCCATAAATAATTATTGCATCCCATGGACATAGACTGCTTATAAAAAGAAGTAATTAGTTAGAGAGATGAATGCTTCTGTTTTATGCCTCTAGGATTCTGTTTTTTGATTCTACTCAAACTTAGTTTGCAAACCCTTGCCACTTGCAAAGGCCACAAGTATGACATTTTGGCGAATCACCACAGGTGCTGACCCCCTCCCCCATCCCACCCCCAGTGCTATAAATAATAGCAAGGTCCCAGTAAACCCTTCAGACTGGTACAGAGTAGGAATAACAGAGCCATGCTGAGGCAGACACAAGGTAGTCAGTGTCACATGGCCTGGAAGAACAGCTGTTGCTCCTCACCCACTGTCCCCAGCAGCTGGGAACACCTTCTCACCTCAGCAAAACAACAAACTCCGCCCTAGAAGCATGCTGGCAGATGTTTAGCAGCTGGCTCTCTGGGAGAGAAGAGCCCTACTTTGTTGTTTGCTCTGATTTTGAGCTGCTGCAGAGCTGGGGGTAGATGCTGGGGCTGGTGTTACATCATGTAGTATTCCCACCATACAGGATAGAGAGCTTAGGCCATAGCAAAATGTTGTAAAATAATCAGGAATTGATGACTTTTGAGTATGTATGACCTTTGGCTTTAATTAAATGTAAATTAATGTAATTTAATTATAATAATTGTGTTTAACAGCAGGCTCACAAAATTCTTGAAAAAGTAGCAATTGGCTCTCATTCACTAGTATGAGTTGGCTTGTGCATGCCATGGTTCCTGTCTCTCATAGCACTTGAGGAGAGCTCTCAACTGGTGCAAATGCCATTTATATCTGCTAACACAGAGGGTTTACTGATTGGTGACCATCAGGCCTCAGCTTAATGCCATTCCCAGCTCTGTTCTCTTCCTAAGATCTGTTTATACAATTTGGTTTCAGACACTCCAGGTAAAAAACACCATTAAAGCTGTGGGTACGCATACCTCCTCCTTCATTAATGAGGTTGTTTTATCTCTGCCTTTGCTAAGGTGATTGACCTCACCACCACCTGCAAATCCCCACCCCCCAACAATTCTTCATCCCACCACACACAAGCTGGAAGAGAAAAACTGATCTACTAGGTCTGCAACAGACTGTGATGGGGAGTCAGACTTGTATGGATTCAGGGAAGCGAAGATTTGTGTGTCTGAAAGGATGTTTTTTTAAAGACTGACACAAACATGTAATTACTCCAAACATTTAATACAACTGTCAAATTATTCTGATTAAAATTGAAAACTTCAGCAATTTAACAAATTACATATTTGAGCTCAAGATATAGCAAGTGTTTTCCAATCTTGACAGAACCAAAAATTCAGGTACTCTGAAATTCTTAGCAAAACAACCTTTAAAAATATTTTACCCCTCAGATGTGCTTTCGGAGACACTAGATCTATAACTTTCAAGCACCAGGGGACTAGACTGAGTTTTGCAGCTTTGGAAGAGTCACACAGATATTTCACAGAATGAAAGGATCTGATTGCTTTGTTGAGTATAGAACAGAATAATATGTATGGTATTAATTAACTATGATTCATTTTAGAAGTTGAAGTACACAAAACTTGTTGACTGATGTGTGGAATATAATAGTAAGTTATTGACCCATTTACCTCATTTAATTGAAGACCCCTAGATTGTACAGGATGGTGTTAACTACATTTTACAGATAAAGAAACTTTCAATATAACCCTTTATGTTATACAGCCTTTATGTACACAGTCCTTATTTCTTAAGTATTTTGAAGAACAAATATAAATAAATACAGTCTGAGGACTGTCTAAGAGACCAGGCTTTTGTCTACCAAGAGGCAGGCAGTTCAGGTTGAGGAACTGAGTTGGAATTCCTTTAAGAACAGAACCTTTTGCCCTCTGAACTATGCAGGGACTGACAGACAAACAGGGGAAGAAAACCAGCAAAGACAGTTGGGTTCCAGGAATCATTTTTACCTAAAAGAAGAAGTTACTTAAAATAGAAGTTAGAGCTACAAAGACATCCTATTATACACACATCAGGTTTGGTGTAAATGGAAAATTTTACATGGTGAGTGTTGGTGCACAATTTCTGTTGGAGCAGCAGGCATGCTCATATACCACTGGTGGGAGTATAAATTACTCCCACTTTAGAACAGTTTGGTTTAGCCTATGGAAGAAGAAGGTACTCGTCCCCTCTGACCCAGCAATACCATGTCGAGGTACATCCACTACGGATACCTATGAACACATATACCAGGATGGCCATACGCCTACGTTCATAGCACCTTTGTTCTTACCATCCCCGAATGGAAGTAGTTCACATGAAGATTAACAGTACAATGAGTAATTTGTGGTGAATTTATATAATGAAAATTTTTAAAAAGTGGAATAGAGCTACATGTATGATACAGATGAATTTTGCATGCACACACACACATATATACACATATATACACCACCTCCAAACATGATTCTGTATGCAAAGTTTAAAAACAGGAAGAATTAAATTATATTGTTTAGGAATTCATATAGAGGAAGTAAATTTTATTTTTCCAAGAAGCAAGGAATTGTTTATTACAGAAGTTGGATTAATTATTGCTTCCAATAGGGAGAGAGAAACCTGTAATAAGAACAGAGCCCATCAGGGCTTCTGGGCTACTGACAATATTTCATTTGTTCACTTAGTAGTAGGCACTGTTTTTTTTTTTTTTAACCAAATACACATTTTAGGCCCCTTTCTGTAAATACACTTCACACATACAAACACTCAAACACACACCCACAAATAAGTAACAGTGCACTGGGCAGGACTTGAGGGCAGGGGAGTTCTGGGAGAGCCTCAGTGTAGCTGGGGAGCCCAGCTTCACTCTAATGGGCTTGGAGGTCGACAGCAGGTAACCCTGGCTGGGGATCTGGGACAGAGGGTGGAAGGAGCCAGATTCTGGGATGAAGGGACATGACTAAATATGGATTTTAAGTAACTCACCCCTGCACCAGTGATTGAAGGGACTGAAGGGGAAGATGGGGACATGAGAAGTCTCATGACCACAGCATTCCTGTCAAGGACAACGCAGCCCTGAGATACTGGGGCAGCATCATGAGGGTTCGAGGGGACAGTGTTTGAGAGAGAAATCAGAGGAGTGTCATGGGCTCCTAACCACCACCAAAATGAGGAGGAGAGCTAAGAACCAAGGATGACATGGTTTATATTCCAGGTCTCTGAGAAGGTGGTAAGGTCGCTAACAGAAATGGAGAGCAAAGTGAGATAAACAGTGTTAGGGGAGAAATTTAGACAAATGTATACTGCTTTGCCATTTAATGTTTCTTTCCCCTTCCTACAGAGAAGACAAAACTGCTACAAACGTGTAGCTCCTATCATTAAGTAAGGTATGGCAGCAGTCGTGCTGACCCCTCTCCCCTCTCTTTCCACTGTTGATGTTGCCACGAAATTCTTCTTCTCTGCCATGCTGATGGCTCACTCTAATTCTCCCTATTCTCATTAAAGAATATTGTCCCTTTGCTTAAGAATTCACAAGGACAATGACACTAAGCTTTAGAAAGACCACAACTGAATTTAATCTTCAAGCATAACCTCTGGCTTTTCTACTTGGGGCAACTGCTCTTCCAGTTCGTGGAACAGATGGACAGAAGGCTGCTTTCAGCCCTGCTCCCCACTCTCTCTTTTCTTTTATTGAATTATAGTTGACATACAATATTATTTTGGTTTCAGGTGTACACTGCAGTGATTTGACAATTATCTACATTATTAAATATTCACCTCAATAGTTACTGTCACCTTACAAAGATATTATAATATTATTATATTCCCCATACTGTACTTCAGTCCTTATGACTAATCTAAAATTGGGATTTTGTACCTCTTTATACCCTTCACATATTTCACCTCCTACCTGAGGCAACTACCAATTTGTTCTCTGTGTCTGAGTCTATTTCTGTTTTGTTTGTTTGTTTGTTTAGATTCCACATATAACTGAAATCATATAGTATTTTTTTTCTCTGCCTGGCTTATTTCACTTAGCATAATACCCTCTAGGTCTGTCCATGTTGTTACAAATGGCAAGGTTTCACTCTTTTTGTTATGGCTGAATAGTATCCCATTATATACATGTACCACATCTTCTCTATCCATTCATCTATCGATGGACACTTAGGTTGCCTCCATATCTCAGCTATTGTAAATAATGCAGCAATAAATATAGGAATACATATATGAGTGATTTTGTTTTCTTTGGGTAAACTCCCAGAATTCCTGGATTGTATGGTATTTCTATTTTTAGTTTTTTGGGAAACCTCCATACTGGTTTCCATAGTGGCAGGTCCAAGTTACATTTCCACAAACAGTCTAGGAGGGTTCTCTTTGTTCCACATCCTTGCCAATACTTGTTATTTCTTATCTTTTGAATAGTGGCCATTCTGATTGGTGTGAGGTGGTATCTCATTATGGTTTTGATTTGCATTTTCCTGATGATTAGTGTCGTGGACCATCTTTTCATGTGCTTGTTTGCCAACTGTATGTCTTCTTTGAAAAAATGTCTACCCAAGTCCCCTGCCCATTTTTTTAATTGTGTTGTTTAATTTTTTGGTGTTCTTTATATATTTTGGATACTAACCCCTTATTGGATATATTATTTGCAAATATTCCATACAGCAGGTAGTCTTTTCATTTTGTTAACAGTTTCCTTTGTTGTGCACTAACACTTTTGCTGTGCAGAGGTTTGATATTGACCCCCTTGTTCATTTTTGCTTTTGTTTCCTTTGCCTCAGGAGATGTATCCAGAAAAAAATTACTCATGCTGATGTTTAAGAGATTCCTGCCTATGTTTTCTCCTAGGAGTTTTACTGTTTCATGTCTTTCATTTAGATATTTAATCCATTTCAAGTTTACTTTTGTGTATAGTATAAGACAGTGATCCAGTTGCATTCTTTTGCAGTTAAATCTCAAGTTTTCCCAACACTATTTATTGAAGAGATTGTCTTTTTCCCATTGCATATTCTTGCCTCATTTATCATATATTAATTGACTATATATGTGTGGGTTTATTTCTGGGTTCTCTATTCTGTTCCATTGATCCTTGTATCTATCTTATGCCACTACCATACTGTTTTAATCACTGTAGTTTTTCAGTATAGCTTTAAATCAGGAAGTGTTATATCCCAGCTTTGTTCTTCTTTCTCAAGATTGCTTTGTCTATTTGGGGTCTTTTGTGGTTCCATATAAATTTTTGGATTATTTACTCTATTTCAGTGAAAAATGTCATTGGTATTTTGACAGGGATTGCATTGAATCTGTATATTGCTTTGGGCAGTATGCCTGCTTCCCATTTTCATCTGTCTTGTCTGTTTCATGAGACAACACAGCTGCTCTCAAACAACACAGCTGCTCTCAAACATCTGAAACTTTGTCTTTCTACAAGAACGGAGTGCAATAGGGGTAATGTGGTGTCCAAGTATAATTTAGTATGGGTATTGCCTTCAGCTGAAACTATAAGGTCATATGAAATCCCTGGACTTATTTCTATTCCATTTGGTGAGCTGAAATTTTTACTGAGGTTTAAAAAAATCTAAATAAGCGTAATCATGAGAGAGGATTTACTCTTGAATTTATGGCAGTTTTCAAAATAATGAATTTTAAAGAAACATTTAGTTCAGTTTGTATATTTGATACATGAGAGTAACATCTGGAAGAGATCTATTTAAGAGTTGGAAATGTGGGTCCAATTTAAGACAGAGGCCAGGGCTACAGTCCTTCCTGTATCGTTGAGTGACAAGAACAAGGGAGGCACACGATGAGAGGGAACAAGTACTGATGACAGCTATGTGCCAGGCTCTGGGTTTAGCACTTAATATCCTTTATTTCATGCCATTCTTATAACACTACAGAGAGACTGTTGTTAGCTCCATTTTACAGATGAGCAAACTGGGGCTCAGAGGGTTTAGCAGCTTTCTTCACATTACACAGACCTAGCTGAATCAGAAGTACTCTAAACCATTACAGTAAACTTCTTATCATCCTGAATTCCCAATTGCTTTGCTAAAATGAAATTACGCTAAATTGATGTACTTCTGGAAACCGCATTCCCTGTTTGCAAGTCCAAGAACTAAAAGAGGGTGGGTGGTTTTCTGCTTCTCTTTAGAGCTGGCAAGCAGCAGGATTTGCTTTGAAATCTGTAGAGAAAGAGGAGTGCTAACCCTTTATATACTGCTCTAATTCCTCTCATTCTGTCTTTTAAAATTTCCTGAGTTGCTTTGTGTGGGTGAGTGGCTGGGAGTTGTTAAGTATTTTTAAGCAGTTGGGACCCTGATGTAATAAGGGATGAAGGGAACTAAAATGTAATTCCTGATGGAGGGCTAGATAAAAAAAGAAGAAACTTTGTAGCTTACAGCTTGGCTCAGGTGCAATAGACATGTGGGTTGGAAAGCTGGCAGCTACCGATTTTATTAAAAGACTTTTCTGTTTGAATTACACATCACTTTACCAAGATAATATTGAATCACTGTGCACACTGTGCACTCATCCAGTAATGCTACTAAGGAGGTGTTTTATACCTAGGTAACGTCTCATACAGATATTTTAGGTATAAGAATAGTATAATATCAAGAGACCTGGCTTTTTAGTTGTAGTTTTGTCATTTTAAAACATATTTCCAACAGCAAGATGTGGCAGAGGAAACAGCCTGGAATGCATAATTTCAAACTCTGGCATTTACTTATTGTGACATTGATCAATTTGCTTAATCTCTTTTGGCTTTAATTTTTTCCCTCACAATCTCTCTAGACCATGTCATTGCCAAAGTCTTTTCCAGCTATAAAATCTCAGATTCCTTTGAATTTACATAGTAATTATACAACTATAATCATAGAACCATAGATTCTTAGGAGATGATGAAGAGAATCATATTTCAACTTCTGCTGCAGTGCAACAATCCCTTTTGCAAGATTCTGCACCTATATGGTCCTCACTTGTTCCCTTCTATGAATCCATGAGAGGACCAGCCAATTTTTGCTATAACTTGCAGTGTCTAGCTGGCCTCATTTCTCTAAACCAGACTTTGATGCAATCTGTTAAGCAGAGAGAAGGGTAACCAAACCAGAATGCAGTCTCACTTAGACAAACATGGATGAAATGCAGTTATGAACAGCAGAGCTTATTTCCATGGCTCAACAGATGGCTAGGAAAACAGTATCTTGTTGAACTGGTGAGAACAAATTATATACAAAGAACTCTTCTACATAATTAGAGGGTATGTGTGTAGTTTATCTCTATGTTCTTATCCATGTGCGTGTGTGTGTGTGTGCACACAGCATACACCAGTGCCATAGGAATAGGAACAACTCAAGCACAGCAAGAGGAAGGTACAGGAGGAGTTTTATGAAATCCTGTTTCGTGTCAAAGGAAATCAGCAATAATATATGAAGGGATTACCACAGGGCCCCAGAATTGTCTAGAAATGAGCAGGTTATAAGTACTGTTCTAAATGTTAACATCTGTTGCATGTGTCACTTACACTTACCATCATGCCAGTAAACTCCAGGGGTACTTTCTTTGTGATTTGTATAACATTTTATGTTTCTCATGTTTCACAGATCAGGCTTGTGAGCCAATCAAAATAACGGTATTGATTGTGCCCTTGGAGCAAACAAATCAAACAAAAAGATGAAAGCTGAACACTTGCTCCCCCCCATACATACATACAAACTAGGGTTCCTAAACCTCAGTGTTACTGACATTTTGAGTCAGATAATTTTTTGATCTGGGGGAGCTGCCTTCTACATTGTAGGACTTTTGTGGCATCCCTGGCCTCTACCCACTATATACCAGTAGCATCCTTCCTTGCTCAGTTCTAACATCAAGGTTTAAACTTTGCCAAATATTCTCTGGGAGGGGTATGTGTACACGCACACACACATACGGGTGTATGTGTATGTATGCATATACATTCACATGTATGTATTAATGCCATCATACCTATATTGCATGGACCTCCAAATTAATTAATACATTGTTAAAATTTCCAGAGTCAGAAGGGATTGTGATATCAAGTCTAATGTAATTTTATAGATAAAGGAAACTGCTGCTCAACAATGTAAAATAATGACTGTCTACCCTGTCATATTGCTTCATCTTCTGGCATTAGAAAACATGAATGCCAGAGCTGAAAGACCATAACTTTACCAGATCTCATCTCAGTTTTACAGATAAGAAAATTAGATCTCTACTTTTGTTCTTCTGTCCTACCCATTACACTGAGGGTTTGAATCAGTTACTTTGATAGATTGGGCACTAAATAAATCTTAATTTTAAACTTCAAGATTGTAAAATTTGTGCCCAATTTACTTGAAGAGACACCATAGCATGTTTCCTTAGATCAAATAAGTGGCGACAGGTTGTGAAAGCTCCAGGCTCTGGTCTCACACCTGCTGAGTTTCACTTAGGTCCCATAGCAGTGGGAGCACGATTATCTAGTCAATTGCTCCGGAGGGAACATCATCTCAAAGACATGACCGAGTTCATGCCATAGTAACTAATCAGACAACTGCTCTAGTGTGATGGCAGTCAACACTTCGCAGACTTGAAACTGTCTTTTCAGCTCCAGAAAACACTGCTCACATTAAAACTGAGTTCTGTTTACATCAGCCAAATCCCACATTTGGATGCTAATTAGCAAAATAATACCCACAATGCAATCCCACTTAAATGTTTCACTTCTGGGTAGAAATGCATTAACTAAACAACATGTTAAGTGACACAGGATTGTGGCAGTAAAATATATTTGCTATAGAAAAAATATTTAAAATTCCTTATTAAAATCCAGCCTCTTTGTAATTTTTTTTTAAAGCTGTCCTAGAGTTTCTATCTTTTAAAAAGGTAGCTTTGGTGGTTTCAAGACAGAGCTATATAAAAACTACTTTCAAAGGGCAAAGAGCAGAGCTGCTTTATGCATTAATTGCATGTAAGCATATGTCAGGGGCTTGAAAGGAGATGGCTGCAATTTGCCAGTACAAGCTTTCAGCCATAATGATGTTTGAGAGGAGAGCTAAAACTTATTCATACCTCTTAGGTTTGAGAGGAGAGCTGAAACTTATTCATACTCCTAGATTATATGCATTTTGCTTTTCAAAAACAAAGGTTCTCATTTTCTTTTAACATTGAACTATTAGTTTCATGGCATTTGAGAATCCCTGAATTTCTGTGCATATTGATTTTTCACTTATCAACATTCATAAACAAAAGCAATTGTTTTATATCACAATGGTAATAAATGTTATTTTAAAGCATCAAGGCAAAAAAAAATCTATATGGGTCTGGAATGAAATAATCTTCAATCTGAAAAGTCAACTATGATTCAAAGAGCAATCACAACAAGGTTAAGAAATGAGTGACCCAAGACAGGGGAAGGCGTGAGGGAGGCATTTATCAGCCACTGAGGGAAAAGTGAACAAGGGTTGATAGGTGAGATGTCCAGTTAGAACTCAACTAGCAATGTAAATCTCTGCTAGGTATCACTGATAAAGGTCAATGGGAACAGAGTTACGACAGTGAACTTTAAAAATACTGACAGGAAACAAGAGTACTGGTTTTCATGTGCGTTGCCTTGCTGTTCACATAAAACCATTAGTCCCTTTACAGAGAAGTGTACTGATTTACACAGACACTCATTTGTCACACCCTGTAGAGTACCTTAAAAGCTGCCCAAGTATTTCAAATGTATTCAGCAAATGTGCCTTCTCACCTGTGTGCAGTCTGTGATCCTGGCTCGAAGATATTTTCAACATGAAAGTCTTGATTTAGGAGAAAGTTAGCAGCTGAAAAGTGAGCAGCCTTGAGTCCCCTCCCTGACCTCTAACTGAGAACTTGCTTTCTGGGTTGATGGACATGATGAGGAGTTCATCATGTGAGAGGATCCTGACATATCGGGTGCAGAGGGGATTCACCACTGAGGGATGGGTCATAGGCTTTGCCTTATTCAACCAGTAGAATTTCCCTGACTTTTCTTGTAGTTTGTCACTTCCACTTGCCTGTGACTGTCAGGTGCCAGACCCTGCATTGTGTGTAGGAGGCAACACAGACTAATGGGTGCGAGGGGCTCTGGAGTCTGCCTATATAGGTGTGAATACTGGTCCAGTAACTTATTGGCATTCTCCCCTTAGCAACTCACTAACCCTCTTTACCGCTCAGATTCCTCATCTATAAAATGGAGGCAAGAATGCTTCCTGGATCACGGGTTGTCCTGAGGTTCAAATGAGATAATGCATGGAAAGCACTGAAGATGGTGCCTAAATCACAATAATGCTACTTGGTGGAGCTGTAGCCACTTGCCCTGTGCAGCTATTTATATTTAAATGAATTTAAATGAAAAATTCAGTTTCTCAGTCACATTTTAAATGTTCATTAGCCACATTTGGCTCAAGGGCTACAATATCAGTAAAGAGAACATTCCCAACACTACAGAAAGTTTTGTTGCATAGCATTATTCCACAGGTTGATTTTAAAAAGTTTTATTAACTAATACTTTATAGGCATTATTATTTAATATGAGGCTCAGGCCCATGCCTGATAGTCACTTAGAATCATTTAATGTGTTGACTTGAGAAATATATGTTGACAGACATCAACTCATACTTTTATTATATTTTTCTTCCAAATCATGTTTTCATCTTTCTCTCAATTTATCTTCACAATATCTTTGTGAGGCAAATATGTTAGACATCTATCATTCTCATCTCAGGGCATGGGAAACAGAAAAGGGAAATATCTGTGTCCTATAAGCAAACATTGCGTACCCTTCAGAGAATTTTGCAAATAAGAAACAAGGTAAGAAATGCTCCTTGGGAGGAGTTAGGTTCTTATTTTCCTGATTGAAAATTAGTAAGTTTATTAGAAAAAACATGGAAAAATACACAAAACCATGAAGAAAACAAGATTTGCTAAAAATTACACAACCCACAGATAACCACCATTAACATTATGGTGTCCCTTTCTAGAGGTATAAAATATACATGGTATATTATGGTTCATTTATTGGATGATAATTTTTTTTCCACCTAAAATAGTGGCTATTTTTCCCTACCATTAAACATTATTTGGTAACATATAATGTATGTGCAAGAGTTTATTATGAGGATATAGTACAGATTATTTAACCATTTCCCATTTTTGCTATTAAAAATAATGCTACAGACTGTGCTTAAGATAAATCACATTTTATTTATTATAAATCATGGGATATTTCTTTGGGATGAAGCTTTGAACACAGAATCATTACTGGGTGAAAGCTCTACGATGTTTGCAGAGATTCCTGATGTATAGATCACATGACCTGGAAAGGCTGCTTCAGAATTTTTGCTTCCCAGGAAGCATATGTGAATGTCACTGTTCCTTTGCCAATTTTGTAGGCAAAACATCCTCTTTTGTTATTTCACATTTTATTTCTTTGGTTACACATGAGGGTAAACTTCTCCCCTGTGTTTACTAGCTAATAGTATTTTCTATTCTGTAAGCTGACTTTTCATATCCTTTGCCCAGATTCCTGTCAGAGTGTTTGCATTACAAATTTATATTAAATCTTCATATTTTGAGGATAGCAAAAACTGTTTTAGTTTTGATACATGTTCTCTTCTCCAGTTTTTAAATTCTGTTTGTGATATTACCATGTTCATAACTTTTAAATGTTTATCAAGTCAAATACATCTTCTTTTCCCTTTGTAACTTTACTCATAGATTTTATAATTAGAAAGTCCTTTTCCCACCAGAGAGCAATTAAATAGTCACTTTTGTTATCCTTAAGTTTAATAATATATCAGTTATTTTCTTTGGGTACATTTACATCTTTAATCCATATGGGATTTATGTTATGTTAGATTAGCAGATGAGAATATTATTTTCTTTCCAAATAGTGATAAAATTGTTCCAGAACCTATACAGAATCTGCTTTTTCCTTGTTTATATGTGATATACCTTTTATAAGTATTAAGTTCTTATTTATGGTAAGGTCTAGTGCCAGATGATTTGTACTATTTTGTTGATCTACTTGATGTAGAACTATAGCCACACTGCTTTAATTATTGTAAATTCATCCAATTTAATATCTGATAGAGCAAGCCATAATTTATTCCTCTTGTTTTCAAACATTTCTTGGTTTTACTTTTCTGTATGATCTAGAGAAACATTTTATTAAATCTTCCCCATTCCTGTTCTATAATCCAATTGGTTTTCATTTCTTTTTAAATTCACTTTAAATTATTTTGGGAAGAAGTATCAGTTCTGCAATATTTGACTTTCCCATCCAGAAACATGGCATATCTCTTTATTAGATTCTTTTTTCTCTCAGTAAGTTCTGTAATTATCTTTATATAGGTTCTGTACTTTTCTTTAAATAATATTTTATGAACTTCATTACAATTATACACTGATTTTTCCCCAATTATTCTTGAACCGTTATTTCTCACTGACAGAAAATTACTGATTTTTGTAATGATCATATCTGACTACTTTATTGCACTCTTTTATTAATAGTAAGTTTTCTTCCAGTTGATTTTCTCAGGTTTGTAATGTAGATAATGCCACTTGCAAATAACAATACCATTTTCCCTTCTTTCCACTAGCCATGTGTTTATTTCTGAATCTCCTATTAAGGAATGTGGCAGAACTTCCAAATGATGCTAACTACATACACTTATCACTGGTGCTATGGTTCCTGACTACCATTTAATATCTCAGCCTGCTTTTCCCATTGAAAGTGATATTAGCTACTAGAATAAGATATTCTTTATCTTATTAAAGACCTACACTTTAAGTTCTAATTTTCTAAGAGTTTTAAATAGGAATTGGTTTGAAATTGACTGAAAGACTTTTGATTTATAATTTTCTCGAGGGTTTTCTTTATCAGATTTGGATATCTTTCCATCCTATTCTGATTTCTGAAACAGTTAACCAAACAAAAGAATTACCTAATACTTGAAATGTTATAAGAATTTGGACACAGACCATCTGACTCGAGGGACCAAATTCTGATTTAACTTAATGAGGGACAAATTAGCTGTTAATCAGGTGCCAACCATGCTGGAGAGGCAGATGGGCATTCTCCAGATGAGGGATTATGCTGTAAAGTGGGAAGGGTTTTGGAGTGTGGTTGCCACCCTGCAGAAGTGATACGGACTCATCATTCCCCCCAAAATTCGGTTTGGATGTTGAAACTGATAATAACACAAACACACTACAGAGGTAGGAAAAGGTTTATCACTCACATAATGAGCTTTCTGGGAAGAGCAAATAAGCCTTCCTAGTAAGTCTGGAAATGGCTTGGGAAAACCAGAGCTTGCATGGTTTGAACATTCTGACCGCACTGAAGGCGGGAGCACTCAGGCTTTCTTACCACCTACTCAGAGGTGGCACAGAAGGGAAAGGAGTGGTGGCATTTGAAAGCTGTCAGCAAACATTCAAAGTGGAGCCCCACTCTTGATTACAGGACAGACAAAGAGAGGGGCAGAGGAACACTGATGCGGTGGTGGAGAGGAGGGGCATGTGAATTGGTGGCAGATGACCTTAGGGGTTTGGGAGGCAATATAACAGCAACTCTTCTCCGAATATCCAAAACTGCATGATAGATAAGGGATTAGGGGTACAAAATAATATTTTTTTTGACAGGTGCGACTTGAATGATTTACTATTTTGAAGAACATCTACTGAATTTATATGGTGGTCTAGAATTATAAATTTTGTGCCATAATTAAATATTTTTTTGAAATTCCAAAATATCTTATTCTGGTAGCTAATTTCACTTTCAGTGGGAAAAGCAGGCTGAGACACTAAATGGTAATCAGGAACCATAGCACCAGTGATAAGTGTATGTAGTTAGCAGATTTTAAACATGCAAGAGCAGGAACATAAAGAACTTAGCCTCTTTCTAGCATTATGTCTCAGTTTGGTAAACAGAATTACTTGGAGTAGAACTGCAAAATCCAAATGAAGCAGCTTTCTTCAGTTATAGGTAACTGAGTCAGCAGGGTAAAATACATATTTATTAATAACACCAACAGCTAACCTAATTGAGAATGTACCATGTGCTAGATATTACTTTGCACTAATCATCTAACTTAATCTTCAAGGCAATCTTAGGTAGTGGTACTATTATATATATAACCGCACCCCTCCCCACCCAATACACACACTTTATCAAGGAGGAAAGTGATGTTCAATGAAGTGAAGTTACTTAAGATCAGAGAATCAGTATATGAGGGGCTAAGTTTCAAGCCTCTATCCCTTTCATTCTAAAGCACCACTTGATTTAACTAGATGAGGGACATACTGGTCTATATTGAATATTTCATCTGCGAACCTGCACCATTACAGCATTGTGGTTCAGTGTGGGCATCTGAGGCCATTTGAATTTCAGCTGCCATTTACTAGCAATTTGAGCAAGTTTCAAAAATTCTGCAAGATACAGTTGCCTCATCTGTAAAACTGAGTAATAATAATACTTACTTCCTCGAGTTCACAAGAGGATTAAATGATATTATGCTATGAAAGAATGCAGTATGCTGCCTAGAACATATTTGTGTCCTTAATTTAGGTTAACTCTTTTTATTACTAAGGCCATGGATACAAGCATTAATTTTTACCTAAGAGTATTTAGAATAATATGTAAAAAAAAACACACAAATACCCAGCAACTGAAAAACCTTTTTTTGTTCTTCCTCAACTCCAGCCAACATTAGACATTTCTGAGGTTGAATATACACTTGCCAACTGAAACTGACCGGTTGCTTAGAAGGCAAACCATCTTAAGTTCATTATCGGCTCTAGCTGAGGTGTTTCCAAGATTCAGATCACCAGAGAAATAAGGCTTCAATCTACTTGCTGAGAAATCAGACAAGGCTATTCAGTTTGGTCCAGAAGAAGATAAGATGCCACCTAAAGATGCCTAATTCACTCTCAGAGACTCATACTCATATTCTCTTCTTTGTAGGAGAGGAAAGATGCTTTCTATTTCACATGCCTGAAGCTGTCATTGGCATTAAGAAAAGGGCAGTCTGCCTCACAATAAGCCTCTTACCACAGGAAAACACATTTTAGAGCCACCTAAGTAAGTATTCTATTGAATATAATCATTCTTTATAAAGCCTCACACTCAGCAGAAGTTTATTTGGTCAGTACTTTTATATATAAAAGATTAGATTTTTATCCCTATAAGCTTTACTCATTAACTCTTTTTTCTTTTTTTGCCTTAAGAGCTGTATTAAATATGTGTATATGTGGTTCTGTAATAAACTCTTCAAGTATTTACAAACCTAAATTATATCTTCTTGATTTTTCTTATCCCAACTTATGTGGCTATGGCCTGAATTCTCTCCATCCTTTCCTACAATGTGGTTTCTAGATCCCTCACCATTTTTTTAAAAAATAGGAACTCTGGTTTGTTGATTTCTCTCTTAAAATGGGACTTTCCAAACCCTGTGAGATGTGGTCTGAATCAGAGTGTGGCAGGGCTAATCAGTCTCTGGAAAAGACATTATCCTTTTACTGAGCATCCTCTGACTGGCTTAGCTCTTAGTACACTCTTGATTCATACTGAGCTTATCTTCAATTACTCTCCTGATGTTTTCTTTTAATGCTAGTTCCTTTTAAGCTTCATGACTTAATAAATCGATTTTTAAGCCAAAAATTCAGGAGCTCACATTTAGTACTATTAAATTTTATCTTGTTTTGTGTAGCCCAACATTCTACGATATTAAGAAATCATAGGATATTTAGAATTCTAACTTCGGCAAAAATCCCAGTAATTCTCTCTTCCCAGCTTATATTATCTATATGTTAAAAGCCTGACTTTAAATCTTCATGTCATTGATAAAGTATGATGAGTGATGTAATTCTAAGAATGGACCTTTGTAGCAAAATTCTAGAAAGATTTCTCTAAGCTAAGTAGTCATTATTTGGCCATATCTGTGTACAATGAGGTAGCTGATTATGCATCCATTCAAGTGAAGGACCAGCTAATGCACACGTTTTCATCATCTCTGAAGAACATTATCAAAAGTCAAAAAAATAGATGTCTTGCTGAAGTTCTGATGAGACTGACTTATGATGAGACTAATAGGTGTTTTTCTAAATTTATTAAAAAAAGTAAAATACTTTATGTTTAGTGAGCCTCTGTTGTATCTTATGATCATATATTTTTCAGGCAACAACCTCAAGCTTCCTGTATGGTTTTTAGAACCTTTTTTTTTTCCTTTATAAAAGTGAGGACTATATTTTCCATTTCTGGTCCTTTATCTTATCTATTATATTCCATTTCCTCTGAGATTATCAACAGTGGTTCTAGAATAGCATCGAGTACTTGGGATGTAATTTCTCTGGGCTGGGGAGCGATGACTCATCTAGTGCAGCTAATGGCTTATTCTATGGCCTCACCAATCTTGGACACTGACTCACCCCATGGGATAATTATCCCACCCATCCCCAAGTGAGGAACACTTTATAGAGATCACAGATAGAAAACAGGAGGTGACTAGCTCTGCCATTTACTGTTTCTGTTGCTCCAAATGCTGCTATTTTCATGAAAATAGCAAAATGGCCAAGTGATTGAAGAATCACATATGATTTCCCTACTTAGAGGGACAATAGTAGTAATGGGCTCTTAAAAAGCCCTCACCCTATGTACTAGGCCTTGTTGAATGCTTTATATAAAGTATCTCATTTAATATTCATAATAAATATTGTGATGGAGGCACTATTATTATTCCCATTTTACAGAAGAGAAACCTTAAACAATTAGAGCAGTTAAGGAACTTGCCTGTCAATATTCAAACTCAGGTGTTTCTGATTCTAGCAAACATAATATTAACCACTATGCTACACTGCATATATGCTAAACTTAAAAATGAAAATTTGGCTGACACTCTAACATTTGGTGAATTTTGGTCCATTATTGACTTTTACATTGAATAATGCTTTTATTTCCAATTTGTGCCTCTTGTATTTTTTAACAGTCCTTCCTACTAGTGAATGTTCACACCCTTTAAAAATCTGGTTTTGTTATTGAATTCCTTGTGTGGTAATATCATTCTTTAAATATCTCATGGTGACCCCCCCTTCTGCCTTACCATGGTTCAAGAGGCTTGCTGTGTGAGCACACACAAGTAAATGCGGCCACTTCAAGTGCCTCCCACAGGGATGCACACACTGCCTTTTGCCCTGCTAATGGACTCCGTAAGAAGATAAAGGCCCTGGCTCACCCCAAAGAGAACTCTGCAGTACAAAAAACAGAGAGATTTATTATTCCCTGGGAACTTATTACAAATATCTGTTCTACTTCCCGCTGGCTCCTTTGTAAACTCTGGGGCTACAGATTAGTAGCACTCTCAGGCCTGGGAGCCAGTCAGTATCTGCTTCTTGCTGGTGGTAGAAGACATGCGCTGGATGAACTGGTGAGTTGGGGCTATTTGCAGGAACTCCCAAACTGAGCTATACATGGCAACTGGTGAAACAGCCAGGTTTGGAAAAGGTTCATGTTGTTACTTATTCGGTAGAGGTCTAGCCCTCAAATCCTTCTGTCCTAAGTCAGATACTGACCTGAGGACTATGTGGTAGTGACCGAAACAAGCAGGCCTGGGGACGGGGACCTCCCATGGGACCCCGCAGGGGGTGCTCTGCCTGAGATCAGCCAAGCTTTCCTCTGTGGCACAATGCCCTTTAGGAAAGGTCACCATATTTGAGCTCAAGGTATTAGAAGTGTTATTCAATCACGACAGAGCCAAATTTTAGGTACTCTAAAATCCTTAGCAAAAACCACCTTCGAACATTATTTAAGCCCCCAGATGTGCTTACAGAAACACCTAATCTATGACTCTGAAAATGGTGCATTTTGTGCATCTGGCCCCTGGCCTGGTAAAACTGCATTTCAGTCAAGCACAAGCAGGAGAGTAAGACAAGTTGTTCAAATAAAGAATCCAACACCAACCACTCAATCAAACACTTCAGTCAGTTCTTCAGAATATGTAGGGCCAACATTCCATTTTAGAACCTGTCATCCTTTGTAGACTGTGTTTTCTCTCAGAGAGTGTCCATGAAATCATCGTTACTTTTTCCATGAACATTGTGATATTTTATTTAAGGACTATGTGAGATGTAAATATCTAACTATTGACCTTTTCTCTGCTGTTCCTTTGATGCTGAATTGCTATCTTAAGTTCTCCTTCACTTCCAAACCAGGAATCAGATCCTTCCAGATGCTCAGAGTTAAGTACATAGCAGCTGACCCCCTCATTGCTCCACGTACTATAAGAGAGGGGGAACTACTTCCAGGACAAGTCAGGAATTTATCAGATGTACTGCTTTCAACAGCCTGAAATTTTCAGCAGGAGCTGAAATCCCACATCGCTACTTCTATTGATGGTTCCTTTCAAATCATGAGAGATCAATCACCATTCACCTGCATACTCTGGCTTTAGTCTCTCACCCCCACTGACATGCACTGTGCAACTCTCTGCAGCTGATTCCTGAATGCAACTCCACAAATTTCTAGTTTGCTCTCAAAGCTGACTTCTATCCCTAGCAAATATTAGAAAATACTCAGTTTTCACAACCTAGTAATTGAATATGCTGCCCTTAGGTAGAATATTATGGTTTCTTCCCTTGACCAAACACTTGGAGCTGGGCTATGTCCTAAGATGATAGCTGAATCATCAGTGGGAACAGCTGTCATTTACTGATGACCCACTACGTGCAAGATGCCTACATAACAATCTATGAAGACATGTCACCTCATGCAGACGTAGCTTACACATAAAAGAAAAAAAAAAGGAAGAAGAGGCTTTAGCTAATGAAATAATATAAACACATCTGAATATACTCAGGCCACAAAGAGTAGCTTCTACATCCAGATGGTCTGGGACCTGACCTATTTCTTAGCTGTGTGATCTTGGGGAAGACATTTAACCTCTCTGGTTTCAGCGCCTTTATGTATAAACTGGAGGCAATAACAGCAGCTACTAATGAGGTTTTGTAAAAAGTCAATTAAGAGGTGAAAAGTGCTTAGAACATGCTGGCCACAAAGCCAGCTCTCACTAAACATCAGCTATCATTTCAATTTTCATTATTATTTATGAACCAGTGATTTTTCTCACAAGGACAGCTCTAAGCATTACAGATGTGAATGGTCATTTCTGGGATGTCAACTTATTAAAGCTCTCAGTTGAGTCCTGTGGCTTTGCATTCCACCAAAATGCCTCAGACTATACCTTGTACATCCTGAGCTTATAATAAACATTTGTTGAATGAATGTTTGAATAATTAAATGTTCAATTTTTAATATCCATGTTTGGAAATACCCACAAAGAATGGGGCTGGTATTGACTGCACAGAGAAAATTCTCAACATAATTTCCCATTTTCTCTATCCTGTATTAGCATATTTATCCTATTCTTCAATCTATGAGTAAATTTGAAAAATAATGGAATTCAGATTTATTTATGAAAATGAATCTGTTTCTTCATTTCTCCCAACAGGCCCAGTTGGTAATATTTCCCAAGAGGTCCTTTTAAGATTCTTAAAGTAAACATATAGTTAAAATTCGAAGCAGTTTAATATACCTTGAAAAATAAGCATAAGAGCCTTAATTGCCTTTTTCTTGGCATACATCAATTCCCGCATATACAAATGCAGCTCAGAGTAACAGCAGTGAGCCAGATTCCTTTCAAATAGCACATCTGAGTGAACAGTAGCTGTCCATTATTATTCTTTAAATCTAGGAGGCTGAATCATACTTGTGAAAAGAAACTTTTTAATGAAATTTTAAAAGCCTAATTCTCATGCAGGGAAAAATCACACAGAAAAGTCTCTTTTTAAATTAATACAAAACCTTCCCACATGCTTCAAAACAGTAACAATTTTATGTTAATGAGACTCATTATGTAGCCTCTTATTATATAAAATTTTAGAAAAAATAATGAAGTGTAAAATGAAAGATGGGAGAGGAAATCTGGGGAATTACAATCCATCTCCTTTTCTGGGTAGAAGCTGACAAGTTCTGACATAGTTCTGTTTCCCTTCGGCCTACTCCCACAAATTCTCATGGAATAACACTACCTTTAAAACATAAGCCCGTACGCCATCCATCATATTTTACCTAAAGTAGATTTCAGAGGTCCAGTTCTCTAACCATTTTTTCCCCCACAAAACTAAAATGAACTCATTATAATGTTATTATATATGTCAGCAACTCTTTTTATATAGGGTCTCAGCATGTTATGCCAGAAATTCTCACTGAAAATTCAAGTGAGTGCCTCTCCCGATTGGTTTCAGGGGGAGCTACAAAAGTGTCCTGTGCACTGGTGGTCAGGGGGACAAGCCCTGGAGTTTATTTCACTAAGAAGCAGATGTAACCTTGCCTGTGTCTCTTATTTATCCTTGAGTCTCTATAAATTGAAGGGAATAGAATCAGTATCAATTGGAACTTTAAAAACAATCTTTCCCCCTGATAAACACACACATACCGACTTCATTACAGATTATCTGAGACTGAAATGCTTGGGTAGAGGCAGGAAAGCTCTATTTTTTTGACAGAGAACCAATCTAGTTGCACAGCCTGGTTGAGAGACCCCTGGATTCTATGATCACTAGAGTTACCCAGAACTTTAGGGTATGGGCATTGCACCATCCATAAATTTTATTTCAATGAAAAAGTGATAGCTTTGTGATTCTGATGGGTCACTGAGAAGTGAATGTTCTTGGAGGCCACTGGGTAAAAAAAAATCTATCTTGGGAGGAAGTGTACATCCCTGGATACATGTATTCTGTGGCGTCATCAGAGCAACACTGCTGGCTTATGCCACCTCAGAATAATCATCAGCTCCTACCCTGAGTGTCCGCAGTGGCAGCGTAAGGTGCTGCCAGAACTCAATCCATCATCAAGTAAAGCTACATCCAAAAGTGCCCAGGGCATACTTTCCATTTCATCCATTAGGTTTCTGAGAATTTATCGAAGGACAGGATTTAAATGATAATCAGAGTGTGCCCAAAAGATTGAGGAAGAAGGCTGCTAGCTGCTGCAAGGCCCAGGTCAGGGTGGTTCACCTGAAACACCTGCTAGGCTCAAGGCCAGGGCCGCCCTGGTCTCTCTTTGCCTGAGTTTACATTCCTGGGAAAGGAAATCTGAAAGTTGAGAAGTGGAATATCGCCAAGTGTTGTAAGTGAAGCAAAAAGAGAAAGGTGTGGTGTGATTCCTACAGAGAAAGAGGCAGGGGGCTGAAGTGGATGCGACAATCTCAAAACAGGATTTGGGAACTACTGCCCTAGTCAACAGAATGCCACTTTGGAGCCCTCATGGGAAGGGGCTGTTCCTACCTTTTTTTTTCTTCCTATGGGAAACAGCATGACTGCAAAGCAATAGCAGCAAAATATTTGGAACAATTCGCAGCAGAACTCTCTGGACTGGAACACAGAATATAGCCTACTGGGTGGCCAGCGGGGTCCCTGGAGCAGCACCAGCAGAGAGGGATCTTCCCCAAGCTGCCTCCAATCCAGGGCTGTGTGGGCTGGAGGATCAGTCAGTGAATGTGAGAACATGCTTTCATGCACATATATGTGAATTTCCTGGGGACTTCTGGAATAACGGGGGAGGAGTTTCTTATGGTGAAGAGTGGGCTAGGCTTCTCTATCAGCTGAGGGTGGGAGAAGACAGAAAAAAGCCATCAGTGTTTGGATTCCTAATATGACCTATTCTGAACCATAAGCAGATGAGTTAGGGAGATTTGGGGGTTATATTTCTAATACATTAAATTTTGGAACAAATGAAATGCCCAGCAATAGGGGGTTAGTTAAGTAGATTCTCACATATCCATCCAATACAAGGTATGGTTATAATTCAAAGAATAAATGTGTATATTTCTTATGTATTTCATAGCCTCCCTGCTTTCATTCTCTGTTACTCCAAGAGCATCCCAAGACCTCACTGAGTAGAGGCAAAGCTCAGAGAATTTGTTGCCAAAGCAAAGACAGAAATACGCATGTCTGTAGAGCCTGCCCTCTTTTTATTGGCAACCAAAGAAGAGATTCTTTTGAGAAGGAAAGTGGGGCAATCAGGAAGACCTGGAATGTTCTGCGTGGGGTTAAAAACTTGCCTGTGCATCAAGTGTGGCCACTTTTAAGACTGAAGGAGGGCACTGACTGGATGAGGAACTGGGGCTTAGAGTACCCTATCTGTGCATGGGGCTTGTGGTCCCACTGCCTTGGTCACAAATGGTTCACTTCACAACCATGAAAGGGAAAGTATATAACATACACCATGACATGGATGGTTCTGTTGTGACATTATAGAAAGCCATGCTGTGGAAGAGGACAGGCAAACCCCATTACATTGTGCTTTGCAGATGTTGCATTGCTTACAAACTGAAGGTTTGTGACAAATCTGAGCCAAGCAAGTCTGTTGGAGCCATTTTTTTTAACAGCATTACTCACTTCATGTCTCTGTCATGTTTTGGCAATTCTTGCAATATTTCAAACTTTTTCATTATTCTTATATTTATTATGATGATCTGTGATTGGTGGTTGCAACTCACCAAAAGCTGAGATGATGGTTAGCATTTTTTTAGCAATCAAGCATTTTTTAATTAAGGTATGTACATTGATTTTTAGATATAATGCTATTGCACAGTTAATAGACCACAGTATAATGTAAACATAACTTCTGTATGCACCTGGAAACCAAAAAATTCATTTGACTTGCTTTATTGTGATATTCACTTTATTGTTGTGGTCTGGAACCAAACCCACAGTATCTCTCAGGTCTGCCTGTGTATATACATACGATCCTATTAAAATCATAATATTCACAGAAAAGAATGACTGGCAATCCAGTGCCAATAAGAATGATTATTTCTGGGTAATTGTATTAAGGATATTTAAATTCTATAGTGTTCAGTTTTTCTATTAGTGGCCATTCATTACTTATAAAATAAAAGTTTATCGAAGAATGTGAAAGAAAGCAGACGTAGGACAAAAAGTATAGTTTATAAGTGGCGCTAATTGCTTAACTCTAAAATTCAATGTCTAGACAACATTCGGAATCATCGCTACTATTTCTCAGTGGTCTCAAATAATAATTTTCTCAAGATGATCTGAATCTTATTTCTTCTTTTGCCCCTTTAGACGGTTGTGATAACACCGACCTGCAGTCTGGATACAGGTTAATATGTGGCCTCTCCTCTGGGATAATCAAATGGAAACGCTCCATTTTAGGTCTTCTCAAATGCAAGATTTATGTAATGGTGAGACTGGAGTACTCAATAATGATGGCTAATGTAAAAGCAATGACTTTCATGTTCCTCTGTGTCAAGTATGTCTTAAGCAGTCTACATGCTTTATCTAACTCTGATAATAATCTTATGAGAAAGGAACTCTTATCCCTGTTTTATACATGAGAAAGTTGAGGTAGGAAGATGTGCAGTGACTTGTTCAAGGTAACTAAAATGTATAATCTGTCCTTTTACAGTGGCCTTTATGAGAAGAGTAAACTGCTTTTAAATCCAGCAGAAAATGACTTTCACTGGTCTTCAATGCTTTGTTAAGATTTTAGCAAATGGTTTTTTTTTCCCCTTAACTTTAATATTGACCTTTTCATAGTTCACTTATAATAAGATACATTTTGTTGCTCATTTTAAATAATTTACATTGTAAGTGCATTTTGCTCTTATACAGAAAAAGGCACAGAAAGGGCAATTTACAGACTCAGGGAATAGGGCCCTGTAACCGCCAGGATGAGGGACTTAGGACTTAACATTTAAGCTATGGGTGGTGTGCTCATTTGTTGTAAAGGCCTGATGATGTTTTAATAAAGATACCTTTTCTGCTGTCAAATTCACAATTTCATGATTATTTTAATTTGTGGAGTAACCTGAAGAACAAATATGAACTAGGTAAATGCAGGGCAGAAGATTAATTAACATTCTTTGACTTGATTGGCTCCAGACAAGGAAAAACAGGTTTGCAGGCACACAGGTGTCCATTTGCAGACATGGGGCTTGGCTATCCAGCCCCCAAGGGCTCTTTATTGAGGCCATCTGAAAGACAGCCCTGGAACTCTGATATTTTTTTTTTAAATGTGTTCTGGGGCTGCAAACCATAAGCCTTCCCTCCAATCACTTCATCACTTCCCTGTGACTCTCACATCATTTCATAAATCTAGTTTCTCTGGGGATCTCCCTCTCCCTCTGCAGGAAGACTATTTAAATCATCCTTCAATCAGCACATTAAACACCAGCTACCACTGGCTGCAAGAGGAGCCAGCAAGTGTGTTATACCAAGTCTTAAAATATGTTCGTGCCTTTTTAATTTTACCATAAAACAGAGATAGCTATTTTATCATGAAGGATTTAATAAGTTTACCTTTTAAACTAATGGACTATAATGGGTTCCTTAAATTTTGCATTTAAAAACCCCTGGGATGGGAAACTTTCAATTTCTCCTTACTAACTCATCACTATAAATCAGATGCCTTTAATCTACTATATACCAATGTTGCAAGAACTTGGAGGGAACTTGTACCGTTTTCCTCCTGATGTTTTAGCCACAAGGAAAGGCTAGTTTATTTCTGAAGGCTACTACCCCAAGCAATTTCATTTTATTTCCCTCCACAGAAGATATCAGATATTTAAGCACTCCCATAAAATATCTACTCATAGATATTTCAGAATGACCCATTTCTTGGAGATTTTATTGGTTTCTCTCTTGCCAGAGAAGAATTTTTTTTTTTCTAAATTGGTTGAAGTCTGTCATGGTACACTCAGCGTACATTTTATAAGATGTTATTGGTTTTTTTTCATAGCCAGTAGTTAAATATTAATAGAACACATTTATTGGGTAGTTTCCCCTCCAATTAAAATATAACACTAATAATGATTATGATGACATTATAACATCAACAATGATAATGGCAATACTATTATAAAGTAACAACATTGACTTATTTTTGGTCCTTCTCCAGAGCTTTTATCTAGATTTCTAAAACAAGAGAGAAAAGGATGATAAAATACATGTTGATTCAAAGGTCAGTAAAATGTAAACAGCAATGCTTTCTAAAGATTCCAAGTTTAGAAAAAGGCATGAAAAGAAATTGCTTCCCAAATACTGCAGTTACCCAGAGTCTGGGGCTAAGGATCTCCTAAAGTGAAAGGTCTGCACAATGCCAAATATCCAGATGAAAACTCAAAGATGTTTTGAAAAATTCATGTCTTCAAACATCTGATTTTAAACAAAATGAAGATATTCCTATTCATTCAGAGAGTTGTCACCAGGTTAAGTCATGAGTACTGTGGATTAACTTCTTCTTTAATTACTAAAGGATCTATTGTTTTCATTTCATGGGACTATAAGCAAAAGTAAAGAGGGAAATAGAAACTGCCAAGATTCCTTTATTTCAGCTTAACCAATATGACCATTCACATGGCAAAGTGGTTTTGCAGTGACAAGAGAAGAAACGGATTCATACACATGGTTGGACTGTTGATACAGCCCTCTTGGTCTGAGGGGTGGGGGCAAGGCTGAGAAAACTCCAGGATGGTGTTTACTTCAGCTACAGATTGATCAATTACTGTGCCACCCAGGATCCCAAGATTACAATGCAGCATACAATTGAAGGATGTGGAGGTACACTGCCTCAGGTAGAGAATGCTTCTGTCCCTCCTGCTTTGAATGTACACACTGCACAGTGGCCCAAGGAGCCTGCCAGAGCCTGGGCTCCAGAGAGAGGTGTAGGTGGGAACTGCCACTAATGAGGAATCGTTCACTGAACACACATCACCCAAATTGGCTAAATGCCATCAAGCCAAGAAATTAATGTAAACACCAATCATAGGATTAGGTACACAACATTTGATGCAAAATCAACAGGAAGATGATGAGTATAGCTTCTAAAAACAGGTATACGTGACCTTCGAGAAATCAGAGTGAATAACAGGAAGAAAGGGAGAGACTGACAGCAGATGAAGGGAGAGAAGGAAAGGAAAAGACAATAAAGAATAGAAAGAAGTAAAGAGAGGAAAGGAAACAAATATCTCTAGTAGATGTACATCTCTTGCAGTACCACACTCTGGGGAAATGCAGGTTTTATGTGAAATACAGAAGTTTCTGTCAAAGTTATGGATGATGCTGAGTCTAAATTATCTCCCATGTAGTTACGTCAGGGGCAGGAAGCATGTTCAAAGCAATGCAGAGAGGCCAAGCCTAGCTTGTGTCTCTCTACCTTAGGTATCAACGGGAGGGGAAGGTACCCATGAGGCCTGGCTGCCACTGCTGTTTGCAGTGCAAGTTGTTGGAATCAATTTAAAATTCAAGAAAAAACTGTGCTGTTCTTTGGCTATTACATACATACCCTGCTCTGCCCAAATGAGTGACCTTCCAGGTCCCACCCTGGCCACTTTCTCCACCTTACCATAATGGGCTTCTAATTGATGTTTTCTTTTTAATTAAATTCCTGGTGCTAAGTCATGGGGAAAGCCTCATGTGATGTATCGGCACTAGTTCTAATGCCATATAGTTCGTAATCCAGTTCACCACTTCCTAGCTCTGTTCCGGGGCAGGTTACTTTGCATCGCTAAGGCTCTGTTTTTCCTGCGTAATAACATGCACCTCAGCAGTGGTGCCTCTGCCTTTCTTGCTCTCACACATGACAACCATTCTCAGTCGTTCTCCTTCCTTGACTATGTATTGAGCACTACCCATGAGTTGATGGTGCAAAAAGGTAGACACATGAAAAAGGGCCTCCTTTGGTTTACAGAATCATCTCAGAACTGGTGGAGTGGGGTATCAAAGGGAAAGATCAGGGGAAGGGTGTCAAACGGAAAGGTCAGGTATAAGAATTAAGCAAGTCCTTTAAAAAATCATGTTAAAATATTTGCTGACCATATATCTGAAAAGAAGTTAATATACAGAATATATTAGGAACTCCTGTAACTCAACAACAAAAAATAGGTTAAAAGAGTGGGCAAAGAATTTGAATAGATATTTCTCTGATGGTTATATACAAATGACTAGCAAGCATATGAAAAGATGCTCCACATAATTAATAATTAAGTTAATACAAATCAAAAAACAATGAGATATCATCTCATATCCATTAGAATGACTACTATTGAAAAAAAAACAGAAAATAACAAATGTTGACAAGAATAGAAGAGCCTTAACTCTAATGACATTATCTGGACTCATGAGCATGACTATGCAGGGTGTTCCCCCTGAATAAATAAAGTTGACCTTCCAACAACGTGGGGGTTAAGGGTACTGACTTCTGCACAGTCAAAAATCTGCCTGTAATTTATGACTCTCTAAAACTTAACTACTCATAGCCTACTGTTGACTAGACGCATTACTGATATCATAAACAGTTGGTTAATACATATTTTTATATTATGTATATAACATATACTACATTCTTATAATAATGGAAGACAGAGAAAACATTTTTTCAAATTGTTGCAAATCCCAAATTTTCCAGTGTATTTATTAAAAAAGACCATGTATAAGTGAACTCGCACAGTTCAAAACCCATGTTGTTCAAGGGTCAACTGTCCATTGCCCTAATGGCTCAAGCCAGTTTGTGTTGGATTTTCTGCCATTTCCAACTAAGAGAGTTCTAATAATACACTAAGGAGGAAAAGCATGTTTTAGGAAGACACAATCATAAATGTAGAATCCCAGGAGCCAAGAAATCAAGACTCATTCTGTGTATCCAGTCCATGAGACCAGAGAGTAGATGTGTGGAGTGATTTGGAGAAGAGCAGCTAGCATTTTCTAATCCAGTGTTGCTCTACCAGTGCCTCTGTAATAAAATGAAAATTTGATCTCAAAATTCTTCTCCCTTGCTTAAAGTACCTTAATAACATCTGAAAGGTTTTAGGATGAAGTTCAAATCCATTAGCTTGGCACCCACAGCTCTGGATGAAGTGCCTGCTTCTTCTCTCTTTAGTTTCATTGTCCACATCTCTCCTGAGACACCCTGTGCTCCAGATAAGTGAAACTACTTACAGTTTTTCAAACATGCATGCTGTTTCATGACTTTGTGCCTTCATTATACATGCATTGTATTAGTTAATCTTCACAAGAGCTCCAGGAAGTTGGCATTACAGCTCTGATTTTTCCAGATGGAAGAAAAAAAACACACAGAATTTGAGGAATATCAAAAGTCATATCATCAGTAGGATAGAGAGCTGGGATGTGAACACATGTCTGTATGACATCAGAGTTTTCATTCTTTCTTTTCTGTCATCACTCATCCCAGTTCTTTTGACCTCTGGTCCATGGATCTGGATATTTCACAGCCTCATCTTTTAGTGGAACAAATCAAATTTCAGAATTTCTGGGATGGGGGCTAGAAAGATGCTTACCAATTAATCCAAGCCACTTTATTACTAAAATCAACACATTTGCATTTTCTTCATTTAGTCCATAAATACTTCTGAGCATCTTCTTCACGCCGGGTATGGAGCCAGATGGTGGTGCTATGGGGTGAATGAAGCCAGCCAAAGTCCTTGCCTTCAGAGAGCTGACAGAAATCTACTCCTTAAACCTGAATCCCATTGGGAAGCCTTCCTGGCTACACTTCAGAATGAGTGCCTCTTTCCTTCCATACATACATGGAACCTGTCACTCCTGCTGCTGAGGAAATACCATCAGCTGCATTATTTTCAACTGATGATCATGATATGTATCAGAGATTAATCAATCAGCTAAATGGGATAAGGTAGAGAATAGACTGGGAATAAATCAATGAAGGAAATAGTGTGCTGTGTCTCATATAGCTGGGATCAATTGTGCTACAGCTCATTCAGCAAGGCTCCAGACTGCAAAAGAGTGTGCTTGGAAGGGGTCACAAACAGGGCAAATCACCGATTAAACGACATACGAAATTTTCATTGCCTTACTTACACTCGATTTCTCACTAAAGTGAACAACATTTCTTAATGGTACAAATTCTACAGGATCAAAAACTAGGAATGTTTTCTTTTCTTCTAATTGGAACAGAACTGATCATCACTCAATAGGCTCTTTGCAGAGAATGAAATATCTAGGAACTGAAAAAGAAACAAAACACACACCACAAATTGGGCACCGAGAATCCAGTGAAAACAAGTTTTGTTTTGCTTTAAAGTTATATCTTTAAAACTGCTGTTAGAAAATCTAATAATTATGTCATAAATCTTATTTAGTAGAAAAAACTAATTGAGTTATGGCAGAAAATGTTAATGGAGTACAATAACAAAAATTGCAATAAATAGAAAGTACTGTTGAGAAATGAAAAATTAAATGGGAATTTTCCAATAGCAAAAAGCACTTTCTGTGAACATAAGAATTATCAGGCCTGCCTTCCCTCAACAAGAGCTGGATGGGGTCTGAGAGATTAAAAGCTGTACATTAGCACAGTTAGCCTGAGAAGCAATGAATGAGTTGCGGGAGGGAAACTGAGCAGCTGGTCCCACAACGAGTGTGGGAATGACGCTTGCTCTCCTGGAGGGCCTGTAGAGGTGACTGATGCGGTGCTCAGAGTATGCAGTATCCCCTTGGGCAGGTGACCCCCACACACTTCAGCTAATACTCAGAGGTAGGGGCTTTTTCTGCCCTGAAAATGTCGTTGGGCCGGCGACATTTTGTGAGCAGAAAAAACCCATTAGTCCAACTCAAGGGGAAAAAAAAGACCATTTTTTTCCCCCTAATGCACTGGTCATCAAAAAGGGACTTGTTGTTCTTGAGCTGTATGCTGGGCCCATAAAATAGTTTTCAATCTCAAAAAGATTGTACTACAGATGGAAGTTTTGTTGTGCAACCAGTCAGCCAGGAGTGGAGGATGACTTAAAAAGATTAAATTTTTAAAAGGCCCCAAATCTAAAGATTAGGAAAATACAAAATGTTTCTGAGAGATCTATCCTTTTGTGTTGTATGTGTTAATCATGTTTATTCAGTGAGTCACACTTTAAATGCAGCATGTCAAATCCTAAAATATTATTCCTAATTCTTTTAAAATTACATGAAATTTCCTCTTATCAACACAGACCAATAAAATAGAAATAGGCATAACTGGTGGAAGACAACTCTTAACAGCTAGTCCAGGTTAATCCCTTAGTATGGATTATATTATAGAATGTTTAAATGACAACTAATCTCAAAGCCTTACACATACATTAGGGATTTTATTTGACTAAGCTTAGTGATTACCTAAGTGGTAACCGGAGTGCCTTATGAGACAGGAAAACTCATGCCAAATCACCTAAAATCACACAGGAGCTAGAGTGGCCTAATGAGATTGAAGAATTAACATGGAAAAGAAAACAAACTATTAAATAGTTTCATTGCAGATTTAAGAATGTGAGATTGATCAAGATAGATTTTTTTTAAAAGCCGTTGGGGAGGGGAACAGAGATTTAATAAAAACAAGGCAGGGGTAAGATGACACTAGAGATTCAGAATTCTATGCTTTGTAAACCCATAGATCCTGGCTGTGTCTTAGACACAGCAGCTGTTTGCTACTTTTGCAGGGTGGTTAATTCTAGTCTAAGGTCATCTTTACAGTTGAGAAAGTCAGTTTGCTGATAGTGACAGCCAAGTAGAGGATAGCACATTATAAAACTGAGATCTTTTCATGGTAGTAACTACAATGCTTTCAATGAACTGGGTCTTACCAGTCAGCATTAAGGTGGCGGGGTGCACCAAGGATGGTTCATCAGCCCTATTCCCTTTGTTCTTCCTCATGGAGAAGAGGCAGGGAGGCCAAGCAGGTGGACTTAACAATTGTTTTCCAGTTTCACATGTATAAGTATATTTGTCTCTTCAAGTAGAAGCAGAATTTCTATCCTATTTATTCTGGAATATGGTTTTTGAATAGAGCAGGAAGCAGCATGGGGTACGGTTAATAGGTCAAACTGTCTAAGGGTCCAATTTCAGCTTCATCATTGATTAATCAACAGACCTTGAATAAGTTCCTGAAATACTCTGTGCCTCAGTATCTCTATCTGTAAAATGGCTATAGTAATCCTAGGGTTACTGTCAGGATTAGGTGAATTGTTCATGAAGCTTTTAGAACAATGTCTGGCACATGGTAAGCATTATATGAGTGCTAAGTTAAAATAAAATGCTTGCTAAATGACTTCTTTGCACCTACATTAAATAATACCTTTTTGTAATTGATGAGGTACCCTAGCTAACTTATAAGTTATAAGTTATAACTCCCTATAACTATCTTGTAAGATGCTTCATAATTATTTATTTCTTGCTGAAGAACTCAAATGGGCAAAAGGAAGAACAAAGCAGTCATGTCAACATCTAAACCTCATTAAAGTTCCATCTTCTTTTAAAGTCCAAGAAGACAAATGAGTTATCAGAGAAATTTACTTTCCTTTCTAAGGCTTATATAGCTATGTGAACATAACGGCTAAAGTAAATTAAATGGGATCTCCTAAAGGGCCAAAAGGCACGGTGTGGGGGCAGGGGAGCAGACAGAGCTAAATTATCAGTGTTGGGCATGAATTTCAACATCTGAGATGAAGTTAATATACTCTAACAATTAGGCCCTTATCTTACTGGGGCATTTTATTTGAGAAAACTACAATATGCTATTTTTGACATGACCATTGCCAAATAAAAGTGATGGTTAATTTATTAAAAAGGCAAATGAGCAGATGACAAATTAAATTGGGGAAAATTATCCTCTTGAAAAATGTACCAGTGATTACCTGGCACGGGAGGTGTAGTAAATGCAAAAAAATTACATTTTTTTCCCATCTCTGTATGTATAACATTTGCATTGTGACTTTGCCATCCTTGCCATCAAGATGTCCTATCTATTTCCAACCCCTTGAATCTAGGCTTGTCTTGTCCCCTTTGGCTAATAAAACATAGAAGTAGTATCATGGGAGTTCCAAGCCTTAGACTCAATGGGCCTAGCAGATTCTGGTCTCTTGCATCACCATGTGAGGAAGCCCAGTCTAGTGTTCTGAAGGATGAAAGATCACTTGGAGCAGATATGTGCCATCTCAGCTTACCCTTTAGAACAGCACTGGTCCGCTAACATCAACCACCAGATGTGTGACTGAAGCCATCTAGGTGGCCAGATGCCTGGGGCTACATGGGTCTTTCTTAGCAAGAACAGCATGAAAATTGCCCAGGCCAGATTTTTGGCTGACAGAATTATAAGCAAACAAAAGAGTTGTTGTTTTAAGTCATTGAAAGTTTGGGGGTAGTTTGCTGTGCTTCAACAGACAACTGATGCAAATGTTTTTCAAAGCTCTTAAAATGAAGTTGAAATTAAGGAACTATAGAGATTCAAACTAGCACAAAGAAAGAAAAACACACAAAACACTTCTGCTGTTTCTAATCTATGGCTGTTTGATACAGAATATTCTCAAAATGTATTACTAAACTGGAGAATCCCTGGCTCTCCATACAGATGTGAATAGTTTTGCTTGATTTGTGTTACCTGAGCTAATAAAAAGAAGACAACACACCACAATATCGTTCATATTTAAAAATCTAGAAGGTATTTTGGGAACATATTTTAAGAAAATAAAATACATCGGATTAATTATGCTTATGGGAGTAGGTTTAAGTATTATATTGAGGGGAAAGTATCTACTATGGGATGATCCCACAGATCCCTCCTTTATTTAGCTGAGCACATTCTCTGGGGACTCGGGATGGGAACATGTAGAGATCAGTAGAACCTTGGCCCAGGGTCCTCTCAACATACACTCTTTCAACATAGGGGTGAATCAAGTTAAACGTGTATCTCATTTTCTCTTGATTTCCCTCATTTTTGTCCCTTCCTCTGCCCCACCTCTTCTTCCTACTATTGGTCACTGTGACGGCCTTGTGATGTGTCAGTATGACTAGGCTGAACCAGGTTTCCCAGAATTTGTTGTACATTTCAGAGTCACATAAAAGAGTCTCGGAAGATTGGGAGGGTGGCAATGAAGCAGAAGCCAATGTGTTTCTGATCTGCCAACTCACCTGGTTGGTACCAAGTGGCAACTGGGCCTACAACTGATCTGCCTTCTTCTGGATTCTTCTTCACTTTTTCTGACTCCTGAGCCAGGTGGGTGTTTTTAGCTCTGTGACAAAGGGCCCTTGTAGGATACCCTTGAAGCCAAGGTCAGAAGCAAGGGTACAAGTTCTAGTTCATTGTTAATAGATCCCCAGCTCTCAATTATAAGCAAAAGCCTCCTGTGGCCTTCCCTTTCTAACTGCCTGACCTGTAGACCTCAAGCACCAGCACCAGATGCAGAGATAAATGCCTTACAGAGATGGCTTAACCAGTCCCCACAATTGCATCAGCCAAGTCCCTGAAACAAACCCAGTGGTTCTACTTCTCTGCTTGAACCTTGACTGGTATGATCGTTGTTTTCACCATGATGACACTGAGAAGATTATGTCTAGTCACCTGGTTGGTAGATTCTCTACATATGGAGAAAGATCAAACAGCACCTAAGAGGCTATAGAAGTAGCTTAGGTTTTAGAAGTGGCAGATAATGAAGATAATGATGATAGAGGAAGAACACAGATATGGCACACAGTGTATAAGTTCCCACTGTTAAAGACTCATCTATTCTACCAACAACCCTATGGGACAGACACTATTATTTCATCTTCCTCTGTGCTTTGAGGCATAGAAAAATTAAATTACTTTTTAATAAGTCAAGAATTAAACTCAAGCTTTCAAGCCCCAGAATTTATGTATTCTTATGTACACTTCTGTGGCATCAAATCAACCTATATCTAATGGTTTTTATCCTCTGGTTACTCTGCCTTTTAGAAACATTTCATAAAGGAAAGCAAACCTGCAACAATGCATTAGGAAACTTCAGTTCCAAATAGCTGTGTAGTCTTGGACAGGTCATGCTAACTTCCTTATTTATAAAATGATCTCAATGTTCTGTTTCAGTTATAAAAGTTCACAATTCTATATATAGTTTTAAAGTTCAGAAAATGATATTATAAGGTCTTTGAAGGAAAGCTGCTCTACACAACAAAATATGGTAATAAAACCGGTAACTGTGTATTTGACCTCCTTGCATTGGCTTTCCACACATTCCCATGTCAAAAGTCCTCTGCACCTCACTATGTCATTATAATAGTGATTTTTATCCTTTTCATGTGAAGGTCTCGGGATCACACACACACATATGCACACACGCACTCACCAAGAGCTGTGAATATCCACGTGAGAAATGATGTACTTGTACTCTAAGATGACAGAAAAAACATGGTAGAAGGCCATGCTACATTTGGTAATGTTTTAAGTGAAGTTGATTTTATTAATTATAAGAACATCTGAAGGCATCAGAAAAACAGTATTGCATATTCACTCTATGGGACTATTGATCTGTGGAACTCTGACAGTCATGTTGGCTTCTCCCTGGCTTCATAGTGCACATACTCGACGTACAAGTTTCGGTGATGTCCTCACTGTTATTCATCTATTTTAATTTTATTCAACTTACTTTACAAGTGTAAGTATTCCCATGAAATATGTGTCAACAATAAAAAGAAGGACAATGCCATGGCTTTATTCTCTTTGGACTTACTATTTTTTATTGTTTTGTTGTTTGTGACTATAGATTTCCGGTAAGTATAAAATTTTCTTATCAGGAGTATAATCTTCATCTCTCTCTTCTCTCTCTCTCTCTCTCTCTCTCTTTCTCTCTCTCTCTCTCTTTTTTTTTTGCCTTCACAGTCTTTTAGCAAAATATTTTCCAAGAGTTAAAAAGCCAAGAGGCAGGCATCAAGTTAGAGACAAGGAAATAATATTGGGCATAAAAGCAAGAGTAGGAGCTGACCACTTTTGCAGGCCGGAGTCCAAATTAATCACCTTCAGAATTTGGTCACCCCTGTACTGAGTCAATAGAATAAAATGGTTCTACTGGTATTCACAAAATGGTTAAGGTGACACTGCACTTGGAAATGCAACAGTAGCTAAGGAGAAGGTGAGCATCACGGAACCACAGCTGAACTAGTTATTTTTATTGTGCCTGTGCATGTGCCAGGAAAGGGTTTACTTTCCTAAGAAGGGGAGAGATACGATATGTATGTATTTATAATACTCCCTGGTATGTACCTTAGAACCCATTGCTTAAGGGACAAACAGCAAAAAAGGAGGTCATGCAGCCCAAGCTTGGGAAATTGCCATATTTCACTGTTAGCTGCCTCGAGGGGTAATGTTGATGGGGTACTGAAAGGATGAGGAGAGGCTAAAGGTTAACAGGCATAGTTCAATACCACCACTGTCCAGACTCTTCCCATTATCCTCCGTTTCTACCCCTCACCTCTATATTTTGCTACACTTCTACTATAATACATGTCCCTGTACTGCACATAAATGCACTGTAGGTATCTCTTTCCCATTAGACCATGACTGAGGGCAGGAACTGTGTTGCATTCATATATCTGTTCTTAGTTATCTAGTACAGAGCCTGACATGTGGGAAGTGCTCAGTGAATGGGGAATGGACTTAAATGAATCCTGTTAGTTTACTCTAGAGATCCAAATTCAAGATAGGAGCGGCAATTTTTCCAAGTATGCATAACAATTATCAAACATTGTGTTTCTTTGGGATTGATGATAACCATCTTTAATTGTGTCTAAAAAAAGGTAATATTTATTCTTTTGAAACATCACAAAAGGCAACAGCAAAAAGCCTTCAAAATGGCCATGGTCCCAATTAAAATTCTTCAACCCAGAAGAAATAACTTTGATCCGATCAAAATGTATGAGTTGCTTTTTTTGTCACCATAAATTAAAGACAGAAAAATGGTATTTAGGATTTACATATACATGTGGAGGCCAATCTCATTATGATGATTGTACCTGGAAGCTAGGGAGTTTTGAATCTTAAATGTATTTTCAGGAAAAAAAATGTTTTTTCAGAGCAGGAAAAAAAAGAGCCACAACAATAGCTCTCATTTAACTGCAGACACTCACTGCACAATTTCCACAGAGCAGAATAAACTGACGAGAGCATCAGCAGGCTGACTATTCCTCTGGCATATTAGCAAGAAAAGGGGCTTTTTGACCAGTGGAGTCAGGCCTCTTCTCTCTCTATAGGATCTTGCTTTTGAGATATCTGAAATTGCTATTTCAAATACAGTATGGTGAAATTTGCTCTAGTCTTAATGATGGAATTAGAAAAGTCATGACTTTAAGTATAACTTGTTGGTGTATTTGGACAAGGCACAGACATCAACATCTACATTATAATAGAAATAGACACACATCCAGCCAACTATTAGTTTCCCCTGGTGATGGCATGCAGAAACTGTGTAAAGTCATGGATAATCAAATATGATAACAATCACTATATGGAAAAGGTATTCTTCAAAATGTTAGACAATGACCTCAAACTAAAAGTTAGTTTTGAAAATAAAATTTAAAGGAAAACAATTAACCTTTTAAGTCAGTTTATTTTACCTCAGTTCATTAGAGCAAGTATGTTTCATGGACATATATATACTAAAGGCCCACTTGATGTCAGACAAGGGTAACCATTTCTAAGACCCACACACAAGGAATCATACATTATATAACACATCATGTCTAAAGCCCTGTGATCTACTCTAACATGAAGAACTCTGTAGCCACCTCCAGTTCATTCCCCCCGTGTAAGTATAAGGAATTCATAGGATTGGTCAGCACTAATACACTTTTCCAGGCCAGGTGGCCCTGATCCATCTTATCTAAATATGGCATGTCAACCCCCTTGCCTCAGTGATGGGTCAATATACCCCAAGGGCAAACCAGTCAGTGCATGGGCTTTCTCTGGCCACAAGGGATGGGTTCGGGAAAGAGTATATAATCGGTTTTAGGTCCAGGAAGGGGAGGGTCTCTGGAGACTTTTGAAAAAGATGGTTCTGTACTTTTCAGGGAATCCTGTAAGAAATAGTTTGGGTGTTGTATTAAGTGGATATAAAGCTTGATCTGCTACAACCATTTTTCTGCCTTGGGGGAAGCCATCTTAGAATGATGTTAACACATGGAAAGGGTAAAGGCAATAAAAAAAATATACCGAGGTGGAGCCTGAGCCTTCACCAAATTATGGCGGAAGTCCAATCTACTTCTGGATGCCTTGAAAATGTATGGCAGTTTGAGCTGAGTTTCCTGTTACTCTGGCATCCTAATTATTATAACAATATAATACAGCTGAGTACATCCTAATTATTATAACAATAATAGGAACTGTGTGTGTATCAGAGCTGATTTTTGGAGGAGGAATATGATTTTTACAAATGAATAATAGGGATGGGAGTTTAGGGAGCCCTTCCCAGGATCAGAAAATTGCAAGATCAAAAGCAGACAGGTGTAAAAACACACAGCCTGATCAGGATCAAGTATATCACATAAGAGGACAGGTGAAAGGTGAGGCTGAAAGGCAGGCTGCTGTAGGGCCTTTTGTAATCCTTTTGGAACGCTACCTCTGGTGGCAGATGGAAGCTGGACCAGAAGAGAAAATTCAAATACAGGTGGCGGTTACAACAATGTGGGCAAGAGAGGTAGTGGCTTGCACATGGGTAGTGAAGACAGAGGAGTTAGAAGAGTATGTCAATGACAGACACATGATTTCATGTCACGCTTCATGACAGGAAAAGAGAGAGTAAAAAATGGACTCAGAGTTTTCGATCTCAATATGTTTGGTAAAGGCTAATGCCTTCCCACTGGGCAGGAATTCAGGCAGACAAGTGAATTAAACTACCTTAAATCATTTTTGGAATATGCTCTATATGACTTTTATTTTTAAGACAGTTATAGAAACAATCTAAATACAAAATAACAGGAAGTTAGATGAATTATGGTACATTTACTGAATGAGTGAAATAGTACGAGGTGAGTTATTAACATTCCCCTGTGGGTGGCTCACTGGACTGATCACACTTCCATGCCAGACACATCTCCATAACAAAGGTCCCTCACTCTGCCGCAACAGCGAGGTAGTAGGTTACATGCTCATTTCAACACCATCACTAACACGTTCCTCAGCAGCCTGCAGTTGAGGACCATTATATAAGAGAATGTCAAGGCAAAAATAAATAAAAGAAGCACTTTTCTGATGTGATCTCAGTTCTGAAAATTAAGAAAAAATATACATACAAAGGAAAAAAAATATATGCCAGTATGTTTACAGTCATTAAGTCTGGGTGGTGGGATATGGAATATTTTCTTTGACTTAGAATTTCTATGTTTTTTCTCTAAAATGTACATGCATGTACCACTTTTATAGTTTTAAGAGGACATTGTCTGTGTTGGGTTTCCCTGAGACAGATAATGAGAGGAGGATTTGTGTAAAAGTGATTTATTAGGAAGTGTTATTAGGATAAACCAGTAGGTGGGAAGAGAAGTGGGAATAATTAAGGAAGGAGGCCAAGCAAGGGTGTAATAGTAGGTTAAGTCCAACTGGGCATAACTAGTGATCAACCCCTCAAGGTCAAAGAAACGAGAGATTTTATTAACCCTCCTCTGACTTCTCATTGATTAAGGGCTGCCCCTATGGACATTTAAGTGGTTCTCCTTGAAGGCAAGAAAACTTGAGGGCAGTCCACCAACCAAGAGAGAAAGGTGCCGTTAGGAGCACGCATGAAAACAGCAAAGACATCTGAGGGACTAAGCATGGAACATGGGCTACATCTGCTAGAAATATTCACAATATGAAGTCTTTACTGTTCTATTTAGTGAATATGAAAGCCTTATTTCACGATTATGCTCACTCATATTAAAAATACTTTTGATAAAAAAAAGAGGACTGAATAATAATGTACTATTGGCTTAGGACTTCTTACTGCGAAGGGAGATTTGAAAAGTCTTACATTCTGAAATGAGTGCTTAGAAATCAGCACCACTGGATCTAAAAACATGGTGACATCTGGGGACACCAAATGTTGATTGCTGTTTGTTGTTACAGAGTCAAGACAACTGAAGTTTATGGAAAGGAAATTTCCCCTCCTGACAGCAATAGGCCAGACTGTTAAGAACCTTTGCAAAAATCAATGGTGGTCTGAATTATTCAATTTGGGTAAAACGGGCTAGAATGGAATGTAAACTACTCAATTCCCACAGAAGATTTGGGGCAGGCATCTATTAAGGATACTCAAAGTAAATATTCCCTAGGAAGGAAGAAAGAATGTCAGATTTGAGAGAATTAGCCAACCAAGTTGATCCCAGCATAAACTCCAATGCGTTGCCTTATTTGCCAATCCAAAGGGCAGACCAATTGGCACATTATATGTTGATTAAGATCCTGGGCTTCTTGTTATGTTTCAATATGGACTGGACCAGGCTGTTCCATCTCCTGAGCCTTGAAGTTATCTTTTTAGTAAGCAGATTATATACTGAACATTTTAAAAGGCATCTCCTTCTCGAATACCAGAATGCCCAATCATAGGTCTGTGTGGGTGGCTGTCAAGGTGGCGTAGTTTAAGAAGTGCCGGGAAAGTCCTACTTATCCTCAAATAGCTTCCTACCATGGCCTCTTGGCTATGGGGAATAAATCAAGATTGGGCATTTCAGGAATCAGAAGCAACCCTGGATAGCAAAGATACATGGGGGCTGCTCAGGAATGGACAGACTTCAGGATCTCTGGGATCCCATAAAATTATTTGAGAAATACTGCATGTACATACATGAGTGCATTTTTAGGTAAGATCATCCAGGTTGTCATTATGTTTTCAAAGTAATCCATGACATATGAAAGGTTAAGGAGCTCAAAAGTGAGTTGGGAGACCTGTATTCTCTATGTCTGATTGGCTATTAACTAGCCAGGTGATCTCATACTGACATTTTTCTCTCTCTCAGTTTAAGATTCATACATTTCTGATGTCCCTGCCAGGCTAACATTTCTGTGCTCTAGTGTGTCTTTTTTGGGCAGAGGCAAATGGCCCCCTTTCAAAGATTGCTGAGTAAGGGCCCAAATGCTTCTTTTTTACCTGCTCCGTATAGATCTCTCCTATAACTAAGGGGATAGTAATAGATTAAAACAACATTGCTGGAGAAAAAGCAGATAGGGACGAGAGGGGGAAAGAAAGAAGGGAGGGGGTAGATAGGAAAAGGAGGGGGAAGGGAAGAGAGAGAAATGATTTCCAGTGATAAAGGTACACTTATAGGGCAAAGTTGAACAGAATTGATGGAAGGTGGTTTTAGGATCAGACTCTTGCCCTTAGTCCCTCTGACTTCCTCTATGTATAGCTGCAGCATTTTAACTTTTGTAAGTTCATTATTAAGAGGTTTTCGATTAAACTAGGGCAGGAGGCAGGGGAATTATATACACGTGTATATTCTCTTTAACATTTTACATGATCAAATCGTCCTGTCTCCCAATGAATGATAACATACAATAAAGGAAGAATTTTTTATAAGCTTCTTCATTTGTGTAATAGTGATTATGTGAAAAATGACCTTCTAAAAACACTTTAACATTTAACTTTTGATCCTAAGTCTTCTCCCCACAACTTAGTTTATTAAAACTAAATATATCTTGACATTATAAATTAGGAAAGATGAGAGGGCAATCCACTATAATTAGAAGACTGGACTAGGCACTTTACAGAATTGGTAACTACAACTATTATAATGCAGTTTATTGAAAATTGAGTCTCATTCAGGGACAAATAATAGAACCTGCACTCAAGAATTAGGCCTGACTAAGAAAAGTCTACACATCAGCAACAACTTCAGTAATTTCTATAGACTGAGATCAACCGTCCTTCATTCATTAGATATGCTTCTTTCACTAATGGAGGAGAAGATAATACTACAGGCAGGATACAAGGGGCAGGGAAAATCTTTCCAAATCTTCCCCAGATTCTAGACTCCTGACAGTGCACTCATCCAATACCAACCAACATAACAAGGATTCTGTTTGTCTGAGTGCTTGGAAGAGCCCATTTATTTTTACTATGCACCTAATGTGCTACGTGTAATTCCACAGGATACTTAAACTGGGATTGAGGCTAGACAGTCTCAAAGACAGAACCCATGCTCTGGTCAGCCCTTGGGACTCAGGGAATATTGGACCACTGCTGTAAACAACAAATCGGCCTCTAGGGCTGTCTTCTAGACTTACCTGAGGTATTTACATGTCAAATACTCACAGAAAAACATGGATATGTGACCTATAAACGCTAGTCAAACCTCATCTTCCAGGAACAGAAATTGATATAGAAACTAAGTAACTGTGAATAATTAACAACAAGCTAAATAGTCAATAAAAGGGTAATATAATGACACATCATTAACAGGATATTATTGTAGCCATTAAAATGATAACTGAAAAGAATGTTTCATTGTGGTAGATTCTTATGATGAAATGTTAAATTTCTAAAAGTAGTAAAATTTTACGTATTTCTTCTCAAAGATCTGAGTAATCTGTAATCATGTAATCTGTCACATGACTATAATTAAGAAAACCTTCAGGAAGAAAATACAATTTTAAAAAATGCTAACATTGTACCATGGAGAAGAACAGTTAAAATTATATGTCTTATTTTTAATTTTATAATTGTGTTATAAGTTATAATACACTTATAATTAAATTATTTGTATATGGATAATATATTAATAATGAAAATAAAGACAATTTTAATATTATTTATGTTCATATATGAATTAAAAATTGTAAGTATTTTCTCTTACTCTAACTAGCTTCTTCAACTGCTACATAAGGGTAAAAGCAAAATACTAAAAACTTGTCAGACCTGGAAGTGAAAGACAGTGAGTGAAAGGTGGCCAAGTCCAGATCACTGGTCAGGAGCAGAGTACATATCAAAAACAAAGTGGCTAATATCCAATCTAGCACTACTTGCCCCCAAGTCAGATGGCTGTTTCTGACATAAAAACAAGTACATCTACTAGAGAATGTACTTAAGGGAAGAAAAAAATAATAATAATAACCAAAAAACCCTTACTCTTACTGCCTCTGAGTACAGCATTTCTGTTTTTACCTGCCTAGCAACCATTGGCCTCTCTCTGGCATCTTTCCCTAATTTCCCTTTGGTAAACCACTTTTTCATACTCATGGTCCCTACGGTTTTAGGTGGAGCTGACCCCACCTCCCAGGTCTATGGTTATACGATGGCTCATGCTGACCAGTCAGCCAGCACAATGGACTCCAAGCTTACCCTGTCAGAGAGCCCTGAGACTTTGTGCCCTGGGGGGGTCTCTAGGCCCAAACATATGGTGCTGCAGGTGATCGTGTTAACCACCATTTGCGAGCTCCTGCCCGAGAACGAGACAGCCCAGTGAGAAGCACAGCTGAGAATACGGTGGGACAGTTCCTGGTGACACTGTTTGAAATCTGGATCCAGCAATGCCTGGAACTTACTACCTAATGCTGGACTTTCCATTTACCTCAAGTCCAGGAATTCTCTTATTTCCTTAAGCTAATAGGAACCTTCTTGTTTTTGTTGTTGCTTCCAACCGAAAGACCCATGACCCATACTTCCGCAGCTACCCAGCAGAGTGTAGTTCATCGTTGGACCTTTCACCACTGTTGTGATCCACTGTAACCCTCCTCCTTTAAGCAAATATATTTAAGTATCTTATGAGGTGCTACACAGAGGGGTAAGTACTGAATTAAATAGTCATGACTACTTAATTTACCTCACATGGGTGTGTTACAGTTCTTTACTAATTTTGCAAGGTAACATATGCTTACCCACATTTGACAATCTGAATAGCTACGGTGTTTAAAAACAGGCTTTGACAAACAAATCATAATTTATTAAATAGAAGAAGAAGGTGTTTAGCCATCTTTACTCAACTTGGATTTTGACTTAATAAGTGTTAAATCTGAAAACATTTTTATTAGTGGTAATTAAATATTATGATTGAGATCAGCGATTCTCAAACTTAAACTTGCATCAGAATGAGCTGGAGGACTTGTTAAAAAACCAATTCCTAGCCACTCTCTCCAGAGTTTCTGAGTCAGTGAGGCCTGAAACTCCATCTCTTACAAGCTCCCATGTACTGCTGCTGCTCCAGGAACCACAGTTTAAGAGCTACTTGCTTAGGTTTTTTAAGAAGTTTTGCATTTTGGTATAATTGCTGATATTTATTTGGTGTCTGATTCAAAATATAAGCCCATGTTTTCTGAGATGCAGGAATAATTTAGATCTGAAAATTCTGGATGTAAAGAGAATGATGGGAAGGTGGATGGGAAATTAAAGTTGGATGGGAAATAATTGAGTTTAAAGTAATTTGGGAAAAGCTTTGATTAAAATAACTCATTATGGAAACCAATCAACCTTAATTTCCAACATATGACACAACCAGTCAGGCATTCTGCTGCATCAAGCAGAAGTCAGGCTTACATGTTGCCCAGCTGCATTTATTAGCAAAGTTCACCAGGCCAAAGTAATCAAGTACACCACAAATTCCTAGGTGCCTTTTTACCTCTAAGAGAACTAAGTAGTTTCTATCTGACAGTAGGAACAGAAGCCCTTAGGAAGAACAAGTACAGTTTTACAAAACCTGGTTAGTCAGGTTTTCTTAAATCAGGTCAAAGAATCTGATGATCCCCAGGTATGATGCCTTATTACTTTGTAATAATTTAATAGTGCCAATTTAATTCAAGTAAGAAGTTCCTGGACTTTAATATAAGAAAGGGTCTAACTTGAGTCTCATGGTGCCAAAGCACAACATCCTACTGGATTTTTCCAGACTCATCCAAGTCAGTTTTGTCTACTGATAGAACACATTTTCTCCTATCTTCCCATTCAAAGCATAACCACTGATGAAGTAACAATCTTTCATATTTTAACAACTCAAATTAGACTATCACAGAGACTTCATTACAAGTTACACATAAAATATCTTTGATTGGAAATCAGTGTTAACAGTCCGTTTCAGTATATGTCATCAAAAGAAAAATATGTTATCTTAAAGGTAAAAATATATCAGTGTTAGCTTCAAGGCTGGTAAATCATGACTGGCCAAAAGGATATTTATTTCTGTATAGTAAGAAGGTGTGATACCATGGATACAGAGAGCTAAAGAAAATCTTACAGACCACCTGTCCAATCGCCTCCTTACATAAATGAGGGAAATGAGCTCAGAAAAGGGCAAACTCTCAGAGGAGTTCATTTAGCTGTAAAAACTATGCTGCTGGTTACAAAGTTTCTTACATTCCCAATGAAAAGAATCACGTTTTCAACAGGTCTTCAGATGGCACTGGGCAGGGAGGATGTCTTGCCAATGGGTTTCAGCCCTGGGCAAGTTCACTATGAATTCAGTGTGACCAAAGAAATTGACAGCAAAACGTTCTTTGGGGTGAAAGGGTTTATAACCGGCTTGTTCTACTGGGGGTAGGTCGAACACTAGCGTCTCTGCCTCCACCCAGAGCACTGGGCCGAGCTCTCTATATAGCGCAATAATAGCTTCTTGCCTAAAGGTGTAGAAGTGGCAGCTCAGCAACAGGCTAGTTACATCATCAGGTGGTTTAAGTTCAGTGAGGATCCTGGCCATAGGAGCCCCAACTTCCCCACAAAGGAGAACACATATGTTGGGCGGAAGGCTCAGGACATAGAAAGGCCCCTAGGACGTGGAACAATGGAATACATGCAACCAGATAAAACTCAACTGAGGTTGATGCAGGCCCAGCACTCTAGGGAAAAACCACTGTGCAGAACAAGGAGAGAAGACATGGCAGAGAAGATTCCAGGGTTGTAGACATGCACACGAACAAAAGCCTCATGTAGCCTCAGTACGTGTGTGCTGAATGAGTGTGACCACATGCCTGCTCCACTTTAAAAGTTGTAAAATATGTGCAGAGGGACATGATTTTGCTCTGCCCTTCATTGCTCAAGTGGGACCAGAAATAATGTTTGACTGGATTCCATACTCACAAGACACCTGGAGAAATGAGATCACTTAGGGAGAAGAATCAGGATGGTGTAGAGGCTTGAACCATGTCATAAAGCAACAGCAGCAGAGAAGAGAAGTCTTGGAGGGGATATGTAAGTTGTCCTTAGATGAGACAACTTCCCTCCTTGGGCAAGAGGAATTGAATAGCTTTACATGGCCTCGGAATACAGAACTAGCACTGGAGGTCTCCCAATGTCGGCAGATGGGGGCTGAAAGTGACCTTGATGTTCTCTTCCAGCAAAGAGAGCCTGAGATTCCACGCTTTGTTGAAATGGGAAAGCCATATTGTGAGAATATCTAGCTATACTAACATAAAGGAACAAACAAAAATTTCTGTATAAACAAGAAAAAATGACTCTAGGGACCACTGTGACAATGTCCTGGGATTCTTCTAAGCCCCCCTGTTAGCCAAGGAGTTGTCCCCCTCCTGGGACATAACTGAGAAGGGGGTGGGGCTCCAGAAAAGAGGAATAGAATATTTGCATAAGAATCTGAGGTCAGAGATCAATAAAAGACTGAGGGTTCAGGGGGTACTTTGCGTTGGTGAGGTCAGGGGTTAGAGAGCATGCTCCAGTTTCAGAGCCAGAGACACAGGATAATCACCATGAACACAGTGGAGAAGACATGGTCTCTGAGTCTCCCACACAGGGATGAAACATCAAAGCAGGCTGCGACTAGGACTGGTCCTGAGCTGGTCAACTGCCCCGATGCCTGGCAGGGGAAAGACCGTGCAGTTGGTCCTCTGGGGTCAGGTGGAGGGAACTCTTGGAGGATGTGCTTCCTACACCTATAGCCCTGCTGAAATTAGAGCCCTAGGAAAGCGGTTGATGAGTCTTGCCACAGTCCCACAGGAAGCAGGGGACACTGGAGGATGATCCGTGCCACGTGTGGGAGCCTGGAAGGGGGAGGAGGGGAAGACAACTAGAGGCACTCCAGGGGTTTCTCTGACTCCTCAACAGGGAGGGAAGACAGAATGCTGACCAAGTTGCACAGGGAGCTTGGTGATCTGTGGCAGCAATAAAATCATCCGAGGGGCAGAAAGGAAGATGTCTAAGCACTTGGGACTGATGGAGGTAATATCCCATGCTCTGCATGCCTATGAGACATGAAGAGAGGACAGCACCCAGGAGTAACACTCCTGGTACTCTTCCCATAAGCTGGATGAAAAGAACTGCCTCAGCTTACCTAAAGGGAATAATCCTTAAGATTCTGCAATTCAGTTCAAGAAGGAAGAAAAAGGTGACACTTATTGTGCCACACCCTATGCTAGCATTTAAAAATATTACCTTTTAAAATGCATTTGCATATTATTCCCATCTTATAGACAAGGTAACTTAGGCTCACAAGATTTGATAAACTTAGTTTATCAAGTTAATGACAACAACAAGATTTGAACACCCAGGTCTCAAGAATTCAAACTCTGCACTTGTTTCTACCATGCTGCCTCAACTTTAGGAAAATTTCAAAGTACTGAAGTCCAGAACCAGAAAGGCTCATCTCTACCTCTCTGGCTAATAGGTAAAGGCAATCCCACCTGTCTTTGTCAAGAAGTTCATACTCATGTGATAGCTATCCCAAGAGATATGTGTTTCAATATTTAGACTCTTGGAGTGGCAGAAGGGAGCTAAAATGGAGGAAATGAGTGAAATAGGGGGGTTACTGATGGTGCTAGAATCAGGGGGGCAGGGAAGGGAGGCTGGCTGTGACACCGGCCCACAGGTTTCACCTCCAGTTCTGCAAAAGGAACTGGGGGTCAGGTTCACAGCAAGATATTCTTTAAGCAATAGTCTGTCCTCTGGCAGAGCCAATTGGTGACCTTCTAAGGCATCCAGAGGAAAAAAGGCAACTGACACCATATCCAGGGCTGTCCTCAGGGTGAACACCCAGATTTAATTCAGCGGTAATGAGTAATGTCGATGTTTTGCTGGTCTTTGGAATTTATAATGACCCTGCAGGGGACAGCTGCCCTCAAAATGCCATCTATCTTTCTGCTGGTGCTGACTAAACTCTCCCTGCCTCCCACTTCCCCAAACAGCTCTAATTTCTCTGTGTTGAAAAGCCAACAAGTAAATGAAAACCTTAAGAAGTGAGCTGGTAGCCCCACTTAATGAATGTTTTATCACCTTCAAAAGTTCACATATGAGGCCAAATTATCACGGAATTTATTTTTGAAAAGAGTTAAGAAGCATTTGATCAAAGTGAAGGAAATAAATTAACAGGTGTTTCCTGTACATACCATAAAAACTTCAGTCTTACAGGAGCATGCTACTTCTATGCAGAGGATCACAGGTGGTTTAAAGGGTTTATGTGTCTGTCATAGGCTTAATGTGAATTCAAATACAGGTGGCAATCGCTAAAGAAAACTAAATATACTAAGACATATAATCAGATAGAGGAGAAAATGCAAAAATTATAAATTTTCAAGTTGTTAATATTGGGATTTCTTTGGAAAAAGCTCTTATCTTGGGTGTTAAAAAAAAAGACAACCTATGGATTAGTTAACTCTGCCTACAAGTCATTAAATAGCATTGCACAGCAGTGCTGATTTAGAAATAAGGTATGCTGATTTGTGTACTGATAGAATAACTGCAGAATAGAAAGGATGCAAGACAGGTGAGTGTAATCCTGGGCTTTGCCATTTCTTGGTTTATCAGTATTAATAATAAAGGGTGACTTCAAAACAAAATGATCCCTTCAACGGATAGGTAGGGCACAATTCCCTGCTGTGGGAGAATGGACAATGGATGTGTTTTGTGACTATCCTCTGGGTTTAGCAACACTCCAGCAGTTCCCCTCTTCCCATTCTGAACCTCTGTATCCACATGCAGAGTCCAGGGCCTGGAAGAGTTAGTAAATGCTGCAGTGTTACCCAGTGAGCTCTGCCCAACAGGAATTCAATGGAAACTGCCCCCATGCTGTCCCTGCCCTCCATGAGCCCACACTCTCTTGAGGGATGACAGGGCATCTGTTTTCTTTTGGAACTTAAATCCCAGATAGAGGAAATGTGAATTCACAAAATCACATGCTGGGAAATATATTCCTTCACCAGTTTCATGCTCCACATTGCTGGTGCACTACCTTGTGAAAATTGCTTCTTATTCCTTGGGAAGGATTCATGTACACTTTCCGCTGTTAAATTAGCCCCAGCACTGTGAGATACCTACTTGCTACCCAAACAGAATCACCTTGACCTGAGTTGCACAGGGGCTTCTACAGCCTTTCCCCACTTCCTTGGTATCCTTACAGGTGCCTCCTGAATGATGCCTGAGGGATGTAGGGAAGGAGGGGAATGTTGACAAATGTTTGTAGGCTGACTTGATGATGGTAGACCATAACAATCACTTGGTTATTTTTGTAACCACTAAGACCAATCACATCTCATTTACTATTTTTTATGGACCCTTTCTGTTCAGTTCTCTGATGAAACAGTGCAAGTGATGCTTCCAGAAAAGTGGGACACTTTATGAATGGCTGGTGTGGGGGACTATCTTGGCTATGTACAAGTTTGCAGCTCAATGCAACGTGATTTGTCTCAGCTGGTTATGTGTGCAAAGCAGCTGGCAGCAGGTACCCAAATAGCTGCAGAGAGAAGTTGAAACGGCCCGTTGCCTGCTGAGAGAGCAGGAGAATTGCTTTAAGGACTCCCTGAAGCACAGCTTCCAGCAGTGAAGGGGCACTGGTAGGGAGGCAGAGCAACAGTGGCAGCTGACAGCCTTGCTGGCAAGCAGTTGGGGAAAACATAAATTGGCCATTCAGAGGAAAGGTCTGGGGACCAAATCAGGGTCTAGGAGATGGAGAAGCAAATGGTGACAAGCTCTTTGGACAGCCTCAAAGGAGAGGCTGTGTGAGAAGAAAAGACCCATCCTCCAGTTCCTTTCTGCAAAGCTGAAAATGAAAGGCACCAGCACAGAGGCCAGTCTTGGCCAACTGGAACCTGGCTTCCTGGAAGCCTGCCTTTTGAAATGATTACAGACCCAGGCACAACATTTTGTCCACCATCCCCCACCCTAACATCTCTCTTCCCTATACTTCCACTTTGACCAGTGGGTAGCAATCCCTGAGCACCAACAAATCAAGTGAGCCTAAAACACCAAAAGATTAATATAAGGTGACTGATTCATTACGTAGAAGGAAATGACAAATGCAAATGGACTGAAAGAACTCTATCACACTGAGGTTTTGAAATCCCAACTCAGAAGCGACAAGGATCCAGAGAAATCAGAGAAAAGAAACGTGGTGAGAAAGAGGGGCGAGAGACCCTGTCCATCTGCCATCTCCTCCGTGATGAGAAGCATTAAAGGCACTGGGTAGGCAAGTGAAATATGAGGACCAAAAAGAAAGAAAAGAGTCCAGAAATCTGGAAGCAAAATAGCCCATAGTCCTCAACTCATCTGTGTGACTAACCAAAAGAATGCCCCTACTCCGGATGCCTGCGCAGTTTTGGGGCGGGGGCGGGCATGTGACACATATGGGTGTGGGCTGTGTCTATGTTTGTCTGCCTTCCCATAAGTGATGCCAAGGGGTGCCAAGGGGATGCAGGGGCAGGAAGGACAAAGAACTCTTTCTAGCTCTTCGAATGTTGTCATTTTATAACAGGTGAATGTGGATAAGAAATTAATTTTTAAACAGTACAAACTTTAATCTGTTCATTATATATTTGCTCCTAGATTGCACCTTACTAAAAATATTATTGAAAAAGTCTTTTGGAATTGTTTGCTGAGCTAGTTTAAGATCTACATAGCATGATCAGATAAGTATTTTTTCATATTTTTCTCCCAAAATGTCTTACCAGTGAATTTACCAAATTTACATGTGGCTGGCATCAAGAGGTTGTGATATTATATAACTTTTATAATATCATTATTATATTCAATATGTACTCATTATGGTATTATAATAGTTACTTAATAATGAGCATGGTTTAGATTCTTTCTGATGATCTATGAAGCTCTCACAGCTTTGTGATGAAGCCCTTGAGACCAGTTTTTGGACACCAAGAATAGGGCCAGGCCATAAGGGGGGTCTGCACTTAAAAAATTTACAGTCATTCTAGGAAATTCCCAGATATTACATTTGAGGGAGAAAACCTGTTTATTTTATTTGTTTCTCTTTCATAAAACTAGACCACAGGGAGATTTTTGGTTATTTGAATTTCTGAGGAACTATTTTATCTTCCAGGCTTAGAAACGCCGGCACATACTACACTACCTGCCTATGGCTGCTTCTCATTTTAAGCTGGAATTACCTACAGAGTTCCTTCCCCCGAGTTACTGCACTGTATGGGAGGCAGTCTCCTCTGAGTGACCTCATGATCATTTTGGTATTTTATGAGATTACCAAAACCAATCTGACTTTGGCTCTAGGCACCTAAAAATAAAAAAATAAAAGGCGATATTGATGTCACAGAAACAGATGCCTTTAGTGTTTCTAAGAAAGCTCCTGTGGATGTGACTACAAATGAGACAAAAGTGAAGGAGAGGCCTCGATCCTGAGGAAAAAAAAAAGACCCAAGTTGCCAGACTGATTACGTTCTTACAGTAATTTTAAAAGCATTTCTTTTTCTTCTATATTGACATACTAACCTCTCAAAACAGACAGGCATATTTTACAAGCCGTACCTTCTTTAAAAGCACAGGGAACCTGCTTCCCAGAAGAGCCCACTCCGCCATGCCAGCTGAGCACTTGTATGCTTGGGTCTCCGAGCGGGAGCCACTCCACGCGTGGCGCACTGCCATGGCTCCGACATTTAGAAAGTTAAATTCACAGATAAAAACAAAGACACATTTCAGGTAGTTCTGAAGGAGGAGTGATTATAATTGCTCAAAGTAATACTGTAGAGATTCTCATACTCATGGAAGCTTGTATTTATAATCTCTCCTCCCACATTCAAATCTTTAAGTCCCCAAATCCACTGTAGTGCTTGGTCACACTGTTTTGGATATAAAGAAAAACTTTATTTCCCACTCTCAAATTAGCAAGACTCTAGGGTTAGGGTTGATCTGAATGCTAATGAATCAGATTACCCTCAAAAGGCTGATCTCTGAAATCAGATTTAAGTGGATGTCTTCCAACACTTCATAGTGTTAGGGTGGCCATAGGACTAACTCAGCATCTAAGGGCAATAACTATACAGCAAGGACATTTTTCTGGACCACATGCTGGAACTACTACTTTTTTCCCCAAGGCTGTGTACCATCTTCTCCAGGCAAACTATTAGAGTTCATAAAATGTTGTGGCTCAGTAGCTGGCTCTGCTCATCAATCATACTGCTTTTTGAATCACAGCTTATACTTTTTACTCATGACACTTAAGGTAAAGTTACTTAGAAGCTTCCCATCTAGGACAACTCAGACACCCACTGTGCAAAAAGAACCAAGATTCGGGGTTTTGTTTGCCAGTTACACTGATGACATATTGGCTTAATCATACTCTGCAGAGTAAGAATTAAAATTCTTAATTGGCTGTAACTAAGCAAACTGAGGCCTTTTGATTAATCAAGTCAGCAAGCTTTCAGTTTCTGACATCAAAATTTATCCTCTCTGGAAAAAAAGCCACGACCATGGCTACATGACATTAAGCCAACACACAATTAACAACACTTTGTTCTAATTATCTTTGGACACAATTAATGTTGGCTCTATGGTTCATTTTTCTTCTTTGATAGCTCTTTGAATATTTATGGAAATTAGTCCTTGATGCATTGGCCTTCTCTAAGATCTGGGGTTTTCTTACAGGCTCCCACACAAATCCAAGCCAGGCAAAGGAACATATTTCTGCAGATTAATTCTTGACATATTGGCTTTTTCTAACATCTGAGATGTTACTAACAAGCTTCCAACCACATCTGGCACCAGCGATGCAATGCAGTCACAGGTCGCAGAACACGTTAGTGTACTACCTCACCCTGAGGCCATTTTCTTCCCCATCAGCAGTTGGTCACAATGGATAAAAGGCTCTCTTGACTAAACAAGCCTCCAGGAGTTGGAAGGCCAAAAGGGCGGCTAATATATATATATATATATTAGTTCAGTTCAGGAATGCATGTTTTCCTGTACTCCAAAGAAGCTGGTTCCAAAGTCAGTGGGCACCTACGCTTTGCCACCATAAACATTTCCTCTGTGGCTCAGGACTGTACACCACCACTTGGCATGTTTGTTTGTTATGTTATTTTATGCTGTAAACATGGGCTGAAGCCCAGGAGGATCTGCAGCTTCAGGGTACTGTGGAAATTCAAACAGCTGTTCAGAACATCTCTAGACAGATTAGAGGTTTGATTAGACCACTCCATGAATTTAAAAGATAAACATTGTTAGCTCTTGATATATATGTGTTGGACAGATAGGGAGCTCCATGCACTTGTACATCTAAGACAGGATAAGGCTTTTGTCTAATTTCTGGGCATATGAACCCTAGGCTCCAAGCAGTCCTGATGGCTCCTTGAGGTTATTCCAAGCTTTGCTGCTTTTATCCAGGTAACTCCCTCTGACTTCCTTTAGTGTTGCCAAGAAAATGTGCATGAAGTCTCAAAGACTCCGCTCCAATGGCACCTTCTTATTTCTTTGCCTTCTCCTGAAAAAATCTAGTTAGATACCTGTACCTAGGTGCTCCACTGACTCTTGCACATGCTTTTTAGTTTTTTGAAATTTTAATATATATTATCTTCATTATTTAAACTAGTATATTTTTATCTTCCTTTCAACAATGTGAGTTTCTCAAGAGCAGAGAAAATGCTCCATGGATCTTTGTAATTCAAGCATCCAGTAGCATCCCAGGCTTAGAGAAGCAAAAGAAGGGAGAATGGAAAGGGTGGGACAAAGGGGAAGAAAAGAGGAGGCGGGGTGGGAGGGAGGAGGAAGAGGAAGGGATGGGGGAAAAGAAAGGAGAAGATACCACAGAGGAAAAAGAAAAGACAATATTTAAGGAGCAGCCTATCTTTCTGACATTTAAATCACTTAACACAAGAACTTTGCCAAATCATGGAACTGATGAGACTATCAGTTTAGATGTCCCAATGGCCAAGATGTGTACACATGCCAGTGACATCCCTTCCTGGAGCCTGGGAGTTTTAGTAGAACTGCTAGGAGGGAGAACAACTTTCTCAGGGGTGCTGCTGACTCAGTGGGATACAATGTGGAAGATTCTGGTTGCCACCTTTGCCAGAGCATGGTGAGAGCCTGCCTAAGAATGAAACCAATTTAGAGGAGAGCAGAGCTGAGAGATGGAGAAAGCTCCGGGATGTGGTCTGAATGCTTGTATGAACCTGTGCCTTCATTCACTGTTACACCTCAGTTGCTAGTTTCATGACAATGCTTTCTAAGTTGGACTGAGTAGACTCTAAGACTTTTTGAAAAGAGGGATCATAAACAGAATACCTTGAAAGAACAGCAGGATTGCCCACAATGTAAACTTTTCCCAAGAATTTAGATGTTTGAAACTATTTTCAGCAGCCCATGGATCCCCCTATCATGTACCCTATACTGAGCAACAATGGTGGCTCCTGAGGGGGTAGTAGTCAGATGCTTTTCCCTAACTGTGCTGCGCCCATCACAGTCATTCTGCAATGCTGAACTCTGTAGAGACACTGACTCTTAAAAGGGTATGAAGAAATCTGTCTACTTGCATAACAATTTTAAAAGAATGGTCACTATTAAATATTACATTAAAATATGTGTGTATAAAGGCTTACGTACCAGTATCTCATCACATTATAACAATGAAAAAGTATCAACAACCTAAGTAACCAACAGAAAGGGATTAACACAAATGGTACTCACATTCATTTGATACATTTCTACACAATCACTAAATCTTATTTTAAGGAACACTGAATAACATGGGGAAATAATTTTGACATATGACATGAAAGAACAAGTGATATTTTTATGATTTGCTGATTTGATGAAGTACAAGGAAGGCAGGGGGTGGGGGAAGACTGGAAATATACATGCCAAAATGTCAATAGCAGTTACTTCTGACTGGTGCAATTACAACTTCTCTATTCTTATATTTTCCCAATTTTTTATATGACTATTTACTGCTTTTATAATCAGAAAATTGCTAATACAAAGTTATATACTTACACAGGATAGGATTTTTTTATTTTTGAAACATCAAGCCCCTTTACCAAAGAGTTTTGTTTCTAATCCTAGCTTAGTGATTGTTGCTAGGTGACCCACAGTTGGATACAAATTAATCAGGAGAAAGACAGACACCAGATGCCATAAAACAGGCATGTCTGGAGTTACCTGTCAGCAAACTGTCACAGAATCTAAAGATTAGAAGGAAACAGTTAAGGATTTTTCTCCTCAAACTACTGCCAGCATGCTGCTTTATAACTTTCTAAATTTCTTTTTACACTGTCTTAGGACAGGAAAGGATAAAAGTGAGAGGAAGAACAAAGTTAGAACTTAAAGCCAAGCAGGAATGCTGAGAGATTAGACTTTCTCATCTGCAAGGACTCAAAGCCAAACCTAGGTGTGTCATACCCACAGCCACATCAGGGGGGCCATCAAATGCAGGTGAGAAGCTGTTTTAGAGCACTTTTGGTTACAAGCTCTCCTTCAGCTCAGAAGCTCTTTGGCATTGGCACATGGGAGAAGAGCTTCTGCATCTAAGTTTGAAGGCTCAGTGAATCTCAAGAGGGGGCAAAGAAAAGTTACATTAAAAAATGGTTGAGAAAAAAGAAAGGGGGCATTACAATTAGCATGTATAATGTGGGGGGGCATGGGGAGGACTGTGCAACACAGAGAAGACAGGTAGTGATTCTACAGCATCTTACTGTAGACAGTGACTATAATGGGGGTTGTTGGGGGGCCTTGGTGAAGGGGGGAACCTAGTAAACATAATGTTCCTCATGTAATTGTAGATTAATGGTAGCAAAATAAAAATTGAAAAAAATTTTAAAAATTTAAAAAAACTACCAAAGGTATCAAACTGCAAAAAAAAAAAAAAAGTGATTGAGACCAGTGAAAGCTTGTCGGTATGAGAGTAAACTAGATTTAAGGTGCTTGAAGAGCTCTAAATATCACTCTAAAACTGTACCCATGGTTTGTAATCCTGGCTGTGCATTTAAATCACCCTCAGGGATTTATAAAAATACAGATATTTATTCTCCTTCTTAGACTTAAAAAATTGGAATTTCCCGGGTTGTCATCTAGACATCTGCACTTTTTGAAGCTCTGTTTCTGCATGGGTTTCATCCCTCTTGTCTGCTTACAGATCTCACTTGTACATTTATATTTTTCCCCCCTGCATCACGGGTTTCAGCCCTTCCACGGGATCATTCCCACTGTGCACTAGCGTGCCCTAATGTCACCTGGTTTTGTTTTTCTAAAGAGCTTCTCTTGTGCTATGTCACTCTTCAGATATGACTCTGCTCGTGTCAGCTCTCCCTCACAGGAAAAGTTCTCAGAAGAGTAGTCTGTACATGCTGTCTTCACTTCCTTGCCTTCCTACCCACTCCAATCAGAAGCTGTTGTCAAGCTTTTGGCTAATCCACCTTTTCCAGAAACAGTGAAGAGTTCTGTGTTCTCATTCTCTCTGCAGCATTCAAGAAGACTGCCCTTGAAAAGCTTTCTTTGTAGGCTCCTCTGACATTTCACCTTTCATTTTCCTCCAAGCTCACTAACTGCTCTTTCTCACGCTCACTGGCTGCCTCCTCTTCCTCTTTCTCTTCACGGCCTCTCATGGAGGGGCACTAATGGGGGTCCATCATCTGTCTTCCTAAGGTCCACATTTGCCCTTTTTTGATGTGACCTTATTGAATCCCACCATGTAGAATGTCATCTTTATGCTAATGACTCTCACATCTGTATCTCTAGCCGTGACCTTAGCCTAGGACATCCCACCGCCTACCGAATATCACCACCGAAATGTTTGCTAGGAATCTGAACTTAACGTGGACAAAAGAAACTGATGATTGCACGGTCCTTTCCCCAAGTCACCTCTTCTCTAAGCCTTGCCTCTTTTGGAAATTTGGTACAACACCCAACTCAACTGCTAAGGCCAAAAAACCCAAGTCGCTCTGGATCCTCACTTTCTCTTACATTCCACATCCAATCCTTCAGTAATTCCAATAGGTTTTACTTCTAGAATATAATCCTATTTGACCATTTCTTACTAGCATAGCATAGTGGAGCCATACTGGAGTTCAAGTTCTGAGTCTCACACTTACTGACTATGTGACCTTGGGGCAAGTTACCCAACATTTCTAGGTTTCCTTGTCTGTAAAATGGGGATAACAATCCTCTCTACCTCACCCTGCAGGTTGTTATGAATAGTGTGTGTGTGCATATGTGTGTGTGTGAATGTGGTTTCCCTACAGGTCTGATGATATTACCATATAGTAGTATTACTATTTTCTGTTAGTCACTGGTACCCACCCTACACCAGTCTACTCTATATCTGCCATCTGGAATCTGAAACAACGTCTCACCTAGTCTTCCTGTCTCTACCTCTGTCCTGCTATTAGTCTACAAGCAGCAAGAGTTGTCTTTCTAAAGCTCAAGTCAAATCATGTTACTTTCCTAGTTAAAAATCTCTAATGGCTTCCCTTTAAATTTATAAATTCAGAGTCTTTACTGTGATCATGGCCCATAAGGCTTTAAAGAATCTGGCCCCTTTCTACCTCTGAATTCATTACCCTCCAATTTTTAACCTTATGTCCTATGTCCCAGGACAAAGTTCTTTCTTTTGTTCCTCTAACTTGGCCACACTTTCTACCAGATTGAAGCTTTCACACTTGGCAGTTACTTCTGGTTCTTCTTCCAGATCTTCACACAGCTCTCTCTCTTGTATTATAATACTGCACCCAAATGGTCCAGTATGAGAGGTACTTCTGTTTCCATCTCACACTCTCTCCACTACTATATCACCTTTTCTTTTCTTATTCAGAGGTACTTTCTATTTGTTTCTCTGCTTACTTATTTTTTATTTTATTTAAGTGTGTAGTTTCTGTCTCTGTTTACTGTGGTTTTACAGCATAAAAACTGATATAAGCCCAAGATCTGACCCATAGAAAATATTCAATAAGTATCTATTGGCTACGAACTCAACATGTAATTGTCATGTGTTCGCAAGTTTGAGAATTACTATTTTAAACTACCTCATCTTAAACAGAAGTTACTAATCAACAAAAATGCTTGTTGAGCACGTCAATTGTCATACTTTCACTGAAAGGTATAACTGAGTAGAAAAAGCTTATTCATTTTAATGGATTAAATTGCCATATTTTTCTGCACAATATAAATTTTTCATATAAGAAACCAAGTTCTTCTGACCTCGGGGCAGTAACTGAAGCGTCAGCATTTACCTGGAGGCTCAGAACTCCCAAGAGGTGGCAGCCTGTGTACCCCTGGCTAGAGTCTGGGAGTCAGAGATGCTACGGAAGTGGAGTGAGCAGAGGGGATGTCCAGCTTGATTTCTAGTTGGGGTGAAGCTGGTCAATGAGTGGGAAGAAAGGGTGGGTAGGAATGCAAGGAAGGGGGTCTGAAGACAAGCAAATCATGCATTTCAAGGAGCATGCCAAATGCAAGCCCAGCAACTGAGGCCAAAGCCCAGGAGTAGAGAACAGGGAAGACACAAGGTCAGGTCAGTGGATTGTGGAAGCCAAGTCTAGGAAGATCCCTTGAATTAGCGGTCTGGAATGGGGCAGGAGAGGGGCCTCTTTGATAGAAGGGGCCTGTCACATGTCAGTGCAATTGATAAAAGTGAGATTTATTCTATGTTGAGTAAGTAGTCTCTTAAAGACCCGTCTTGAAAATGCAATTTTTTAAAAAACAGAAAACACTACATCTGGCACTTAAAAGTTACAGAAAAGTGTAATCAGCATCTAGATTACTTATGTGGCCCTTATGTCATAGATATAAAATACACCAAATGATTTTTCCACCAGACAACAGGACCTAAATTAATAATTTATAATTTTATAATTAGGCCCAAGAAAAGTAGGTCCTGGGCAGTGAGGGTAAATGGCCTACTCTTCACCATGAACTACTGAAAAGTGCTGGAACCAAGACCCTGAGAGAGAAAACAACTGCTGGGGAGAAAGTGTGCGTGTGCGTGTGTGTGTGTGTGTGTGTGTAATTATTCTTTTGACTGCTAGCCCTAGAGTTGTTTTTGGAAGGTAAATGTCTTATGTAGCAAAATACCTTGGTGAATGCTGAGAATGGAATGAGTGGGGTGCAGAGACCTGAGGAGCTCTGCATAATAAACAATGGGGAACTTGGCTGTGCACCAGGGAGCAAGCAGGAAAGAGCTGACATGTGCTGTGCCAGAAGGCTGAGGACTGAGTTTGAGAAAGGCACGACTGAGAAGTGCCCTGCCGCTGAAGGACATGCAGGGAACAGAGCTATCGAAAGACCAAGTTCAAAGACCTTAGCCTTTAGAATAGTCTGCCATCAGGTATCCTTTGTGGCTATCTATCCCCATATCCTTTGTGGGGTTAGCTTTGGAAAAATTGGGTAAAGGGGACTCCGTTTCACATGAGATTGATTTTGAAAGGAAAATAAAGAGGGATTGAAAATCAAGTGGGGTAGGACTCAGCCCCAGAAGGGACCGCAAGAGGGAACAACTCTGGGCTGGGGGTGGGAGCACTCAATTTCAAGTTCCCTGAAGCTGGAGGATCTCGTGCTTGGACAATGTGTATTTAATTTGCAAGGTCATGGACTGCTCAGTTACAGTCTAGGTTGTTTTTTCATATGATTGTGATATTAATCAAGAACATTATATTAGAAGTCAGCTCTGCATCTCTTCTCCTTTTCCACATCTTCTCGGGACCTCTTTGGGAAGCAGTACTTAAGGTGGGCTGCTTCTCATCACCCTGAAATCATTCTTCTCTGCTTTCTACAACATGAGGGGCCAAGAAATTAGGGTACACAAATATGGGTATTTAAAAGACACACTGATGGTAAATACTTTTTCTCTGAAATCTTGCTGTACATCATCAAATTTTGCCAAAGTAATTTTGAAACATTATGTTTAATTCCTCTACAATCTTCCACAGGACATTTTATTAAAGTGTATAAATCTGTATGTGGGTTCTGTGATCAGCTCTGATTGAAGTCTGAAAAAATAAGCCCTCTATTTTTTCACAATAATTACTAACTTAAGCAAAGGGTCCTACACAGAGAACACACACAGCAAATTTTTAGAAATAACAATTAACATAAGAAATTCATATGAAAATTAGATGAGACAATGTGTGTGTGTGTGTGTGTGTGTCTATCTATAGAGAGAGAGAAAGAGAAAATGAGGGTCTCTTTTTATTATCTGTTCAAATAGACAATAGTGAGATTGAAGAGCAAGGAGAGAATTCACTTAATATTGAACAAAACAGTAACACTGTGACTAGAATAAATTAATTTAGAAAATAAAATATTTATGAATTAAAATTGTGGGAATTAATGGCATTAGTGATATCATCTATTGCATCCAACTAGTGCTGGATACAAGAATTCTTTGTTGGCTGAAGTGTAAAGCCTGTGAAAGAAAAAAATTGTACATATACATATATATATATTGCCTCTCTTTTCCTCAGTGAAGATTTAAGCAACAATTGCCCCAAATATATCTTTAAATACCTCTCAGCTTGATTAAATAAAACATCCCTTACAAAGTTGTCTTTATGACAATTAGATGAACTAAGAGCAATTGTCCCTGTAATTATTAACAAAACTAACCATGTAAGTACATGGTTCTAGGAAATAAGAAATAATAAGATCCACTTATTCCTACCAATAAAACCAGTTAATTCAACCTCAGGACAAAGTTATGAGATCCTCAAAAGCTCTGAGATGGCAACCTCAGTGTCCCCTGAGCAGGCTTTCCACCTTTCACAGCGACCATCTTAAAAGTGACAAAAGGACCAGTACCTCAGGGGAGCAGGGGTGATTCCTGACTGTTTGCCCACTGGTAGCAGCAGAGGTTCCCTAAGGTGACCACTCTCCTGTCCCATGTTTGACATCACTGCTTAACCTGTCTACCCTCACTCACTCCTGAATGGAGAAGCTGAATTCCTTCATTCATACTTCCTCTGTTAATCATTGTATCTGATAAATAGGAAATAAAATGAGTGAAGGAAAGGCAGGAGCCTTGGAATAGATGGATAGAAGAAACTTTGTGCCAGACACCATTGTTCAAATAGTAACTCATTTAATCCCCACTACTGCCCTGTAAGGTTAATTTCTAGTACTGTCCCTGCTTTTGCAGTTGAGGAAACAGAAGCACAAAGAGCCTAATATATCTTCTCAAGGTTTCAAAAGTATAAAGTAGTAGAATTGGGTTTTAAACAAAACCCTGGGAATCTGGCTCCAAAGTCATATCTTAACCGTTTTGCTGAGGAAATGACAGTACAAAGGTATGCTCACTACACACAGCACAGTCAATTCAAGGCAGGATTTGTAGTAACCAGGCACAGGGAACAGGACTTCCCATTACTGACGTTTTCAGGATTCTGTAGACACTATCATAGTAGAACTACATATTTTGATGTTGGTTGACTGTCCCTTGTGTGGGATCCCTGGAAGGTTAGCTTGAAGTTTGCCTCCATTTTGTGTCCCCCATCTTGAAACTATGTGCCTCCATTTTGTGTCTGCCATCTTGAATAGATGTGTCCCCTACATGACCCCTGACTCCATTTTGTGTCTTCCATTTTGAAGAACTATATAACCTCCATTTTGTTTTGTGTCCCCCATTTTGAGTTTCCCACTCAAGCCACGCCCATTCCCACAGAAACCTTGCCCAGCAACCCTCCTCAGCCAATCAGCTAAGGTCACAATAGACCCCTCCCACCCCCCCTTGGAAACCCCATAACTGTTCCAAAAGTATAAAAGCAAAAAGGGAACTTTGTTCAGGGTCTCAGACTGAGTCCTGTGTTTTCACAGGCCGCTGGGACCCTAGTTCAAACTAGCAAAAAAGACCTGTTTTGCTCTTACATCTTGCAACTAAGGCTGGTGACTGTGGCTCCACACGGGGAACTCAAGGAAACGGGGCACAACACCTTGAACCTAGTTTGTTAAGATGAGATGGGCTAACCATAGTCCTTGCTTAAAAGTAATTATGCCCCAGCTCTATACGTCAACACAGAAAATCCACTGGAAGGAGAGAAGCCAACTCACAGAAAAAGACATCTTTGATGAGTCTTGCAGCAGGTGAAATTTCAATGAAGAACTAGTAACTGGAATATTCTTTGAAGACTGTTATAAACATTCGGGAATTAACACCCAAAGTGATGTCAAATGCCACTAAGTAGGAGACCAGTGGTTCAAGGGTTTTGAAGGACTGCAGGCATCCAAAAACCTTAAAGCTCTCTTTAGTTTATCTTCACCTCTACTTTTATGTTCTACATGTTGAATATCTGCACAGATTTTTTTTTTTGAAGAAATGGTTTTACTGATTAAAACTTTCCTTTTTTTTTTTTTTGTAATCACCCTTAAATAGTATTGGATGTTTTGTTTATTCATGTTATTCATGTTAAGTATTGGAAAATAAAGTGAAATATAACACAGCCCCTTCCATCAATGGCAGTTTTAGGGGTACTGATCGAGTCTGAGCGCCGACCTGAATTTACAATGAATTATTGTCCTTTGTACTCTTTTTAAGGCTGTGCAGTCATAGTCACTAGGTCCAGACTTTCAGGGATACAAATGTCGAACTTCCTGCTCCTGACTGGCAAAGGAATCACAATGGGAGATACAAGGAGAAAGACGTATAGTCACTCAGAAGCAGTGCCAATAAAAGAAGCAGGGAACTGTTCCTTTCCTCTTTAAACTTGTAGAAATGTTTTCATTTCTTACCTCTAGAACTTTCAATCTTTCTAACAGCAGTTTGGTTTTTTCTTTCCCCTCATCTGCACTGCTGCCTTCACTCCTCGAATCCTCGTCGACCGTCACGTGAAGGTCTTCCAAAGCTTCCTTGTGTTTTCTCTCTTCCTCTGACAGTTTTTCCTGAAACAAGAGGAATTATTGTTTTCAATAATCTCTGCTGAAAAAAAGCAAGAGTGGAAGGCCGAGAAGGGTGGAGTCTCTCCATTGTTTCTGCCCGCTTGCTGGGGCTAAGGCAGAGGAGATTTTGCTACACAGATTCTGAGTGGTGCTTAGATTAGGGAAGAGAGTAGACATTTTTTAATGAACCCTGGCAGGACAAAGCTATTGGGTCACCACCTCTGAATGTCCTGGTCCTCTGCCCTGTTGGAAAAGTGACTGACCCAAGGAAGCCTTAGGTGTAGTCCTGCAGTTAATTCATTTTTATCTGTGCTGTGGAATTCAGCTGTGCTCTAACCTAGGGAAATGCAACCAACCTTGACACCCTGCTTTGTGAACAGATCAGTCCCTCAAAATAGGATCATGGAAGTCACTGGGTATGTAAGCATTTAATTAAGGGAAAATAAAATACCATAAAATATTGAAACGACAATGATTTCAGAATTCTAAGCTGAAACCAATTAGTTCTTTTGGCTCAATGACACAGTCCCTTTTCTAACACTCCAGGATTTGTAGGATAGCCTTGAGGCAGACGTAAAGTGTTGTTATCTTGTCTTTCTTCTTGGCATAAGCTCCTCACTCACCCTTATCTCTGGCAGCTTCTGGGAAGTTGAGGGGTGTTAATTTGAGCCTCATGATTGGCTCTTGTTTTCAAGAGAAAAAGAAATGTCAAGAGAATATCACATGGAAAAACTCTCATCCATATTGTATATATATAAAAATGCTTATGCTATATAGACCAGGTGACATCACTCTATCACACTATTCAATTCTAAATGCAACACTTGAGAAATTGTAGTCTTAATATAGCTGGTTGGCAACTCTGGGCTACTTGGATTCTCAACAGTGAGAGACTTCTTTAAAGTTAGCACCAAACTGAGAATATTTGCAAATACAGAAGCACAAAAGATATGCTTTTTTATCTTTGCGTACTTACAAAGTCTACAGTGAAGAATAGTGTAAGTGGGGGAAAAAAAGCAGATTTTTAAACTGTATTCAGAAAGGTGCTTTGGATGTTCCAAAAATACGATTTAACTTGTTGAAAAAAATGTATGTAAAAATGTGTCTTAATGAATATATACGTATGTATAAGTATACATGTATATGTATAAATACCTAGACTTATATCTAGAGACCACATAGTAACTTGACCCATGTTAATCTGTTTTATACAGATTTCAACATATAATTTCAACATATAAATTCTCCTTCTCTATATAAAGCACAATTGATAAAGAAGGTGATAGCTCTTCATGAAATCACACCTGAGTCTGAGCACATGCAACGTGCAGGTAGTTTACTTCCACACTGGGGACGCACTCAGCTCAGATAAATGCTGGGTAAGTTTAAAGTACAGATCCTCAGGCCAGGACAAAAATCTGGGTTGTGATAGTAAGGCTTTGATTCTTCAAGGTTTGGTCACTTGTCAGACTTTCATTTTCATGAAAAGAAGCCTGAAGTCTAGAGTTACCAACTCAGCTTTGAAATGAAGAGGCCCTTCTACTTCTCGTCTAAGACTGAGCTGCCTGCCACAAAACACTATTCTGGGGCTATAAGGCAAGTTGTCTTTAAAAATACATCTATTTCTCTGCACAAATTATGGTTTTTTCATTGCTCTGTTAGCCTGCTGCACTTGTATTCTCTCCCTCTCTGTATTTACACACACACACGTCTTGCAATAATAACAACTGCACACACATATAATCACCATAACTTCTACAGTTACATTAAAAAATGGAAAGCCGATGGTGTGGTCAATGGACAAGCCAAAAGACTTTGGAATGGGACAGTCAGATTCCAAGTCTATCATTTACCAGCTCGGCAAATGATCTTGGACAAACTACTTCATTTCAGTAACATAGGGTTTGTCTCCTAAATGCCTAAATGAAGTAATGCCAGCACATGTGACATACACAAATACCAGTCAGCTCTCCTTATTCACGGTGGTTATGCTCTATATGGTTGTCATGAACACCAAATTTGTGAATACTGTTCCAAAGGGAAATACTGGGTTGGAGTCCTGTAGGCAACATTTTCATCACCATTCAATATAAAACCTTGTTTTATGAGTGTTTCTATTTAAAGACACCTAATTTAATGCATATTGTTGATTCACTTACTCTGAGCTAACAGCCAACAGCACTGCAATAGCTCAGGCCTGAACGAAGCTTACCTAGCATCTATCTTCTCCATAAGGCACATCATAGCCTCCTTGCCCCTAGGGACACTAGGCAGGCCTCAGCACCGTGCTGGGGGCCATTTTAAACAGTGAAATCACAAACAAAAAGCGTAAGATATGAAAAACTTGGGATGAAATGGAGCATGAAAAGGATGCCTGTTTACAGTGTGAGAGCTGGAAGAGTATTATCTTGTCAGGCCTTAGCTGGGGACACGGGTACCAGGTGCCTCCAAGTTTCCCCTACTCCACGGATGTCTGTGACTGACCATGGAAGCACTCCAAGTGCTGATTCTGGGGCTACAAATAAATTTTAGGGTGCAGGTGAATTCACAAATACAAAATGCACAAATAATGATGCTCAACTGCACACACATACACATTTAAACTGTCCAGATATAGTGCCTAAATATTATCATATGAAACAACTGAAAACAACTGGAGATTCTATAGATTATATATCAGTATTCAGATTACATAAAATGCAAGGGTAATTTTACATAATTTAAAGAAAGGGTGATCATTGAGCTCTGGGAGATGTGATTTCATGGAAATGGGACATGATGTATGCTTTGGCGGAGTAATACAACTTGAACAGTGAGAGAGCACAGGGTGGGGTTGGGGGTTAAAGAGAAAACTGAAATGAAGACCCCTGTCAGGAGTAAGTGTTGCCCTTATTGGTTTGTGAGGAATCAAGTTTGATTACAATGCACAAAAAATTTTTGAGAGAGTAGTTCGGTACAGGATTGGAGTGTAAAAGAAAGAAAAGATTCTTGGAAATGAGACAGAAAAAGTTCAGACAATTCATTTGTTACAGAGCACCTCCAAATGTTTATTGACTAGCAGCTTTTAGTCATTTGCCATTCTAGGTGCTAGAAATATGGCAAACCAGACAGAGTTCCTATATTCTATGAATTTATATTCTAACAGTGGGAAACATGAAACATTCCAAGTCAAGTCAGTAAGTTATTTAATTGTAGCTACTGGTAAATACCATGAAGAAAACAAAACCTCGTAACATGATGGACAGTGGTATGTTTAGGGAAAATATTAGAGGTAGAGACAATCCATGTAAGGCTGTCTAAGGAAGTGGCCTTTTGAGCTGAGACCAAATGATGAGAAGGAAGCAGTCATGCAATGGCCTGAGATAAAGGTTCTTAATAGAATTCCTAATAGAAGGAACAGCAAAGCAAATGCCTGGGGGCAAGGCTCAGCTTGCCTCTCTGATCAGCTGCGGGGAGTCTGTGTGACTGAACGGAACGCAATGCCCATAAGCCTAAGAAAGGAAATGTGATCAGAAAGAGAGGTAGAACATGGAGGGTCTTGCAAGGCACAGAAAAGGGTCTGGGTTTTATTGTAACCACACTAAAGAAGAACTGGAAGTCAAGTAGGGGAGTGATAGGTTCTGATTTACATTTTAGAAACATCTCTCTGACTGCGGTAGCAGAGAAGGGCTGTGGAAGGAAGAAGACAGGAGACTAGCTGGGAGGCCTTTATATAGAAAGGAAAAAAAATTAGTAATACTTTGAAGGTTTTGGATAAAAACTTACCAAAAGCAGTTCCCATACTGGATGGTAGGTCAGAAGCCTTGAATTAAAAGCCCAGTTTTTACACTTTTGCACCTTGCTGGGCAAATCATTTGACCATTTCAGTTCTCAGTCCTCCCCTCCCTCCAGTTACAAAAATGAAAGAGTTGGATTAAATGTCCCCTCCAATGCTAATGTTCTAAGCACTTAACTGATACTCAAGACACTATTTCCAAGAAGGAAATGTTGTCAATATGATCAATGGTGACAGAAATGACAAGAGAACATAAAAAATATGTCTACATTTTATAAGAAGGTTGTTAGTGGAGACTTGAAAGCTGTTTGACTAAAGTGTCATGATGGTACCCAAATTGTCAGTGGTTAAGCAAAAGTGAAAAGAGAAAATAGAGGCAATTTCCTCAGATGCGCATTTGAAAGTATGACAGGGAAGGGAATATAAAGACCTGTAGTCGAGGGGCGTTGCAGAGACAAGCAGAAATCTTTTTTCAAGATGCAGACAACTGAGTTGTTTGAAGAACTAAAGAGAGAGGAGGGGGCACTGGACACGGCAGCGAAGGTGAGGACATATGAAGAGATGTCCAAAGCAGACAAGGCAGAGGAAGAAGGGCACTGATGGAAAAGCCAAGGGTTTTCAAATGTGGTTCCCTGCAAATATCGCTTCACAGCTGAATCTCCCAGTTAGTATTTCTAAGTCACTAGTTAGTGTCTACTTGGTTCTTAAACAAGGATGTGAGTGCAAGTAGGTCATCTGCGAAAGGAAGGAAATGTCAGTAGGTGAGTGACTCAGGGAGGAGAAGGCAGCCATCAAAGGGCAAATTACTATGCAGCTGTAGCTAAAGTCATGGGAAACTCAGGAAAATGGTGCAAAGCACAGGTCTCAGAGTCACCCTACCCCACAGGTGAGAACTCGGAGTGTTTATGCACCAACCCCACAAGCATCCATGGTTGAAGGCAGCTGATGGGGTGTCAGTGCCTGGCACTGCTAGCCTACCCCAGGAAGTAAGGTTTTACACACCTGTCACATAAAAGTGTCCTCCCATACAGATGTTGATCACTGGAAGTAACAGGAGCAGGGGTATGGACAGACCCCTGCCATTGTCTGCTACAGGTAAAGAGGAGGCTTGAGGCTGCTCTGATGTAACACTGCCTAGGGAAGAAAGCCACATCTGTAGGCCACTCAGACTAGTCACTGTCCTAAAGGCGTGTCTCCTTGTGTTCTACCCCCTCAGATGACCAGGAATCCATGAGTAGAGTTACCTGTCCTGTCCTTTTCTTCACTCTTGTCTCCATTATCACTTACCAATGAGAGTGTTAAAGTATAATGTAAATGAGAAAGAGAGAGATGGAAAGAGCAGATTTTATGTAAGTAGATGAGCAACAGAGGAAAATAAGTGGAGACAAAATCATAGAAACGAGAACAATCTGAGAGAGATGAGAATGGCTATTCCCATTGACAGATTACTACTGTCAATCTCAAAAAGGACAGTTATTAAATTTATATTATACCCATAAAAGCATGATAATATTTTTTAAATCAAGTATATGTATTCTAGCCACACATAAATAACCCAAATGAAACACATTTCAATCGGAAATTTTAGTCCCTTTGCTAATTAATCACTCGTGGTACACATGGTAAAAAGAGAAAGGGTAAGAAAGAAGTCAGAAATACGTGGTTTTAAATAAAATATTTAAATAAAATACATTCTCCTATGAACCTCTAAGAGATGAGAAAGAAAAATAAGCCCAGCCCACTCCTGAGGATGCTGTGAAGAGAGTAAGATGATTCTGTGGTGACCTGTTTTCATGTTTCAGTTCTTCATGGACTTTAAATCAGCAGTGAATTCTATAAAAGTGAGGCTACCACACAAACAGCTTTCACTCCCCACATATTTCATATATGGTTGAGACCATAAGCTTGTTTGCCTCAACAAATACCAGCCAGTACACAGGAAGCTAAAGATTTAGGAGCTCAGTTAGCGTTTGAGGGTTTAAATCAAACTTTGCCTTGTCTGTACATGAAGCAATCCTTCGAGTTGTAAGTTTCTCTAAGTGGTTACCAGAGTAATGATTCACCTCTGGGGGAGACCTCATCTTTTGTTCTCAAGTAGTCAGCTCATCAGATCTACGTAGAATGGTATCAATCAACACAAAGCTCTGGGCTGCATCAGTTCTGCTCTGACAGATGACAGACAGTGTGGGAAGCAAAGGGCAGGACAATGCTTCACTGAGGGCCAGCTACTGATCACTCAAAAACATTAGGCAGGAAAATGATCACGATGTCCTTCCCCAAAATGTGTCTTACTCATCTTCAGGTCACCAGCTTCCCCCAGTCTAGCACACGGTGGGACACAAGGATGGTTTCATGAGGTCACCTTACTTTATAATCAACTAATTAATCCATTCATCCAACAAATATTTACTGAGCAGCTCCTATGTGCCAGATACTGCAGAAGATGCCAGGGGTATACAGGGGAAGAAAACGTGTGGCTCATGGAGCTTAGTCTTGTGGAAGGAGACAATTAATAATCACAAGTGGATGCAAAACAGTACTGCTCTGTGTGCCATGCAGAAAATTTTCCAGGTGCTTCAAGAATCAGTAATAAAGGGATGTGAAAAGAGAGGTCAGGAAAGCAAATGTCCACAGCCAACACCACAGGAGCTAACCAGGAAACAACCACGAGGCGGAAGGAAGGGAAGGCAATTTAACAAGTTTGAAGGTAGGCCTTGGCAGCTGGGGAGGGAAATGAGGCTGGATGGGCTGATGACACTGGGCCATCAGTCAAGGAAGTCTGCACTTACCCTAACAGCAGTGGGAAGCCACTGACTGTTTTCAAGTGCATGTGGGGGCCAACTACCAGTGGCATCAGACTCAGTGTGATGTGTCAGGAGAGAATCGTTGCCTTTTTGAAATGGAGATTCCTTGGCCAACTCTGGCCCTAGTGAATCACCATATCTAAGACTGGGGCCAGGAATATTTAATTTTCAAGAACACCCAGGTAATTCTAATCCAGGCCAAAGTTTAAGGACCTCTAGACAAAAATGCTCCAGCATAGAACATAAATCACTTTTACTTTAGATAAGCTTTCAAGGTTGCACATTTGATTTATATCTTATAATGAATATGTTAAATAAACAGATAATTAATCATCCAAACCAATACCCACTGGAGAGTAAGGGGACGGGGTCTATTAATAATACATTGGGACAGTAGATGGCAGCCAGGTTAACTGGGCCATACTTACCTTCTGCTTGCTAAATCCTACTTCACTAATAGATGTCAGATGTCGACCTACAACAGAAATTGCCCTACCTTGGTGTGATAAGATGCTCTTAGGAAATTTCTATTTCAGTTGTGAGAGTCCAGTGCCCACCATGCTATGGCTGTTCCTTTCCATAGAAGCAGATGGCATTACAGATTTGTAACTGTTTTTAATGACTCCTGCATCGATGAACACTAAGGTTCTGAGATAGGTTCCATGTGTGAAGTGTGGGAGGGAAACAACTCCCCTGCTTGCAAAGCCTTCCTAATTTAAAAATAATGCTTGCTTGCACCTTGCTTTTATTAAAAAACAAGGAGAAATCTGTCCATCAGTGCCCTACATGAGATAGGAAAGGGGCAACTGATTTTCATGATGAGCTCACAATTTCAATAGTAAGAAAAGTAATAAATTAAATTTAAACACTCCCCCTTCCCCCTCACACACAGCCAGCAGCCCCATTGGGTGTGTGTGGTTGCCTGATTGTGTGTGCAAAGGCTAGATCTCAACAGGGTGACCATCTTCCACCCCATCACTGCAGGAGTGATGCTAGTCTGAGCCTAGGACTATGAGGAGAACCCCAAATTAGGTCAGAAGGGAAGGCAGTGTGTGTCACATTTGGACATACCTTGGCATTAAATTTGATAGGATAAGGGGAGAGTGAGCCTCATGTATGTGTTCTTGAGGTCCATCGAGTTCTACCTCACAGTGATCTGTTCTTATTTAGGGTAGGAACACAGACCCGGTTTTTATGAAGTTTTAGAACAAGGAGAAATAAGAAATCTACATTCCAGTCCTAGCTCTGCCACTAACCAGCTGTGTGATTTAGTCAAGTCACATAATTCCTCTGCCCTTCAATTTCTTTATCTGTGGATGAAATGCACAGAAAGACTAACTCAGAGGTCCCTCTAGCTTGAAATTTCTATGAGTTTGATCATCTTTAAAAACTCAACTTGGAAGGATAAGTATTTAAAACATTGCTGAAGTTTAATGATTTTAATACAGAATGGCATTAAGGTTGGCTCTAGAAGATATTTTGCTTAATAAAATCTTTGTGCTTTTCAGAGTGTATTTCTGCCTCCCTGACTACCCCCAAATGTTTCCTTGGAAAAAACCTTCCTTCTTTTTGCCATGTGCTTTTCTTGGGCTCTCAGTTTCCTAATCCAGCCTTTACATTTAGCATATTTCATGCCCTACTTGTAAGAAATGAAAGTCCTGGTGAGCAACAGTAAGTGGGAGTTTAATGGAAGACACTTCTAACACTCACAGGAAATCATCCCCAACGTGAGTCCTCTCTGAGGGTATTTGCTTATGGCAGAAGTAATTTCAAGTATCTTCTGGTTGCAAGGATTTTGAAAAAAATAAAGAAAATTCACTCATCTCTCTATTTTTGTTATTTTTAAGTTTAATGGCTGACGTAAAGCCAACATATAGAAACACTGCATGTATGATAATAGTTATACTCTGTTCCAGCTTATTCATTCTTTTTCTGATGGAGACTGCTCTTATTTCTTAGCACTCTCAAACACACATGCATCCCCTCACATGCATGCAGTTTTCTAACTTGAAGATGGCAAAATGAAACCATGGGAAGATAAAGAGACATCAAACTATCCAACTTTAGAAAGCTAGTCAATTGTAGAAGTTAGAAAAGATTCTTGTTCATTCTGAATATCCAACCATATGTTAACTCCACCTACTAGTTGATAGTAAAATTATTAAAAGCTATAATTTAGGACTGATCACTTAAGGCAGAGACTAGGAGGGGTGCAAGCATAAAACATTAAGTTTTCTCCAGAATACAGTAGACATAATAAAAAAGCATCTAATATTTGCATCTCAGAGTTAAGCTAGACAACCTCATAACACCATTTTATACACTCATAGATATGGGGATGCATGGCAGATATTCTGGAACTCCTTTAACAAGCAAGAAAAGAAATTCCCATAGGTTATTAAGTAAGCTGTTAACAGTAAGCAGCAGAGCCAGAATTTAAATACAGTTCTGATTTAAATGTCATGCTCTTTCCACAGACTCAGTTACTTCTTTCAGATTTTCTCATGTACCTATAGATTCACCCTTAATGGTATAATGGTATAATTCTATCTGAGAATATATAATCTTTATCCAACCATAAACCACACTACTGACAGCATCTCTCCCAAGGTTTAGGCCATTCCTCCAGGGCATGGGGGCTTTATCAGAAACAGCAGGTTTGGTCTCAGATGACTATTAGTAGAATAGGTTTAACAAACCACCACCACTTCCATAGTTAATGATCATTCAATTAGTTCAAAACACAAGCACAAACCATAACAAAAGCTAAATGGAAATGTAGAAACCAGCTGTCTGGCTGACAGCCATCCCAGTAAGCCCCCATGGCTTCAGATTCTGTGACTTATTTACTCATTTGTTTTCTGGTGGTAGGGAGGGTGCACAGAATATATTGTCACTTTAGATAGCATTTCAGCAAATACCATAACAGCATTCCCAGAGATCACTAGCAGCTTTTGTTCAGTACCAGCATACTAAATTTTAAAGGGGGAAAAAATAGTGTCAGATAAATCACAGGATTTTAAAAGAACATCCCAATTTGTTCATAGTTTAATACTACTGTCAGGCATAAAATATAAAACTCTTCTTTTTCATCCTTGGATTTGACTTACAAAGTGAACTAAGCACACAGTAAAATCCCCAAGATTAAATGTGTATGATGGATAAGAGAACAAAGTGTTGTCTTTATATCTCTAATATGAACCCACGACCATTGGCATATCAATTCATATCTACTCCATATTACTCTTCACTCAAAACACTCCTCAATATTGCCAACTATCTTCCATATTGAAGAGCTCTGTGAAGTTACAATAATAAATTTCCAGATGATACTTTTACTGCTTGTTCCATCTATCAGCAACATTTATTTCTTTAAAACAAATGCAAATTCTAAAGGCACTTTACATAAAGGGAAACTCTAGCATGCAATACGATGGTGTAAAAAAGTAAGCTGTAATTCTGACTGAAGGCATGCTCCAGGTGGCTGGACATCTAAGATTAGCAACAGAAATTATGTCCTTGCAGTCCATCTGATGGTTGTCCGAGTGTAATCTGAGCAGAAAGGAGCCCCAAATAGTAAGAATGTCATGTAGAAGGGGAGTTTCAGTGGTTAACCGTTACACTTACATGCTGGAAGGTCATCAAATATAACTCATGAGTTAATGTCAAAATTTGCATTCAGATTCAATCTTGCTCTTCCTTCTCTGCCCCCCTCCTCCCTGGTCCCTGCGTTTTGAAGGAATTCATGGGACAAGTTAGCCAAAGAGTCTCCATAAGGAAGATGAGCTCATGGACTGAGCAATGACCAACCCAAAATGAACCAATAAATTCAGTCATTGGCTAGTCAGTGGTAGGTAGGTGGACGGCTATGTTACTGATTTCTTTATATATATCCAGAGAAGTCATATATCTGGGATTCCTGGACAGCATTTTAATTTAAAGTAAATTTAAGCAATTTAAAATGTTCTATCTCACTGTTCCCATAAATATAAAATACAAATTGTCAGCTAACCAATGTGCCTAAATTTTCCTCTCAGAAAATATGGTCAATGCTATATTTATATATATTTTGACAACCACCTTAAGAAAAATACTTGTCTTCTGAGTTTCTTAACCTGAACTAAATTGGGAGGCAATTGCTTCTACCAAAAAAGAATTAAGTATTCAAATGTAACAATAGTAACAATAACAACAATGAATAGGTCAAATGAAGAGGATTCATCAATCTGAATTCAATAAACAGACGTTGTATGCAGCTCACCTGGTCCCAGTTATAATGAAAGACTTTCAGGGGCAAGAAAGACATTTTAGATACTGCACCCATCCCCACACCTTGCACAACATGGAAAGCACTCAATGAATGCCCAGTGTCACTGAACATGATGATGCCAAATGAAGGGTGATACTGTAAGCTTAATGCTAAACTACTTAAATATTCATAACTACTTTCAACAAAAACTATTTTTAAGTAAGTATTTTGCCACTGGAAACACAAAGCAACGGACTGACGGAATATTTGCATAACAGATAAAAGCACCATTAAATTGACTTATACTCCTGGAAAATGAGATTTTGCACATTCATCCTTTAACGGACATCTTCACAACATGCTTCCCACATAGTAACATATCAAATTTCAAAGCTATGTCTGCCCTGGGAATTTCTGGAGACTCACTGACCTGCTCCTAGTCAAAGTACTCCATTCCTCCTACCTTCTTTCTTCCTGGGGTTACCCAAAAGAAAGCCCTAATGAGGTGCTTTAGTTGTACTTTTGAAAGTCAGAGACAGATTATCTAGTTAATTCTCATGGGGGCTCATGTCTGATCAGAGAGAAGCTTCACCTATTTGGACCTAAATGGAACATAAGGATTAAGCAAGACTATTAGATTTTTTTCGAGTACAATTTATATAATACCTGTTCTCTCTTTTCAGGCAAAACTCAGTGCGTAGAGGAGGGCCCAATTTTTTGAGGATTCTACTGAAGAGATCCTGCTAGTGTTACTGCCCTGGTGTGCTTTTTGACATTAAAAACGATTATTTTTATCCCGAAGCCCTGAAGCAGCAGGAAGCTATCACTTCAGGTGCTTCTTTGTCATGGAGTGGGATGTACATTCTGACAAGCCACTCATTGCCGCAGTGGGAGAAGGGAGGCAAAGAGCTCTTTGGTGAAGACACCTGTAACCTTGCCAATGATTCATCATGGTAAAAGAGGGAGGAAAACTATGATAATTAGCAAGACATAAGCATGATCTTAGAAGACAATCAGAAAAATCAGAATATATATATATGAAAAGAAATGTAAGTGTGCATCAAAACTTGAGTAGCCATTTTCTTCATGCAAAATCTGTGCATTTACAGGATCATGAGCTGGGCAAGGTGTGGTTCCTGAGACAAATGGCTCTCCTGGAGGTCTTCCAAATTATTCCAAAAAATAGTCTTCTACGTCCCATCTATGGTTATCTTAGTGCTCAACCTTCTGTTGCCACAGGGAGGGGGAAAATGTATAAACTATCCTGAACTGGTTTCTTCTTCCAGGTTTGCTATGCATGGGCAGTGTGACCTTGCTTGGTAAAGCCCCTTGGTTATTTGTGACATGGTTTCCTCACACACAAAATGTGGTGACTGGATACTGGAGGTCACTTTCCTCCTTTGGAGCAGTTATGACTTGTTAACTACCCTGTTCATCTCCACACAGTGGCTAGCCTCATGGTCACGCCAGAACTCTTCCCTTGGATAATCATGGCTCACAGAGGCTGGCCACCTTGTGCACATCAACATGACAATAAACAGCTGGTAAACATGGCCCATACTCTTGGCCACCTAATAAATTATGAGACTATCCAACCCATTCCAAGCAGCGCAGGTCTCCATGATACCAGACGATCACTCTACAGACTCTGCTGTCCCTAAAACCACTAGCCCTGCAGTACTGGCTGTAACTCGTGCTAAGCAGTAAGGATGCTGCCCAGTTTTCTCGGTCTCTAAGCCCATCAAACTCAGCTGATTGTGTGTGCCCAGAACTATCCCCGACACTGGTAAAAGAGTCAGGGGCAATTACGGTTCAGGCCACTCTGGAAACTCAGCTCCAAGTGGAGGGCTTTGAACTCAGTGGCTGAGAGGGGTTCAAGGAGCTCATCATGACAATCAGCCCTGTGGCTCGGCTGCCCACATCGTCTCTGCCAAGTTTATGCTGTCTTCCCAGGGCCTGCCTTTCATTATGTCAAGGATAAAATCTTAGCTTGGTAACTCTCTAAAACTTGCTATTAGTTTGAATTTTTAGAAGGAAAGACGAGACTCAAGCTCAGTTAACAGGCAACACTAATTAGGGTGAATTTAGAATCTTGTCTTGTTTTCTTTGTGTCCATGGGTCCCTCCTATCTACACAAGTGTAATGCTTTTCCTTGCCAGCAACACCTCACTACCAGCAGGTTTTCCTCAACACTTTGGTTTCCTCCACTAGTTCTCAGCCCATCCAGGCTGGGGCTCTGAGCTGGGACCACTGTATGCCTCAGTCATTTTCTAGTACTCACTGGCCTACCTGTCCCATGTCCTTGTGTTCTCCCAACAGTCTTGGCCTGCACTGCCTCACCAGCAATGAGTTCACTACCAACCCATGGACTGCACATCACTGGGGGTAAGGTTCCCAGGGCCCCGAGAGATTAAGTAAATCCTCAAACATTATAAAGCTTGTGCATTGCTTAGTCAGAATATGAACTAAGGCTATTGGCCTCAAAGGCTTTAAGCTTACCCATAATCCTCTAAATTCTCTCACTGGAGTACCCACAATCCTCTGCTACACTTTGCTGGAACACCCATAATCTTCTGCTTTGCCTCACTGGAGTACTCATAATTGTCTGCGGTCTCTTACCACAGTACCCACAGTACCTAATACCTTTCCATTTATCTGCATTTACTGTCTTTCAGATCAACTCAACTCCCACCTTCTACAGACACTCAATGTGCCTCCTAAACAGAAGGCACTAGCCTGGTTATTCTGAGGGAATGAGGACAAGACCCTGGCTGCTTTAGCAATGATGAGCAAGAAAACAAAAATACACAGCTGAATCTAATCTGATGCCTTCTAGTGTAAAGGTTCTCAACCCGGGCTACATATTAGAATTGACCTATGGGGACTTTGAAATCTTCATGCCCAGGCCACACACAGACAAATTTAAATCAGAATCTCAAGGGTGCAACTAAGGCATCACTAATTTTTAAAACTTTCCAGATGATTCCAAGGCATAGCCGCATTTGAGAACCCCTGGTGTAGTGTAATTAATACCCCTGCAAGACGATGAGACTTGGAATCAAAAGACAAAGTCCAGTGCAGCCTGGCACTTATGACCCCTGGAAAGCCAACTGCCTCTGTTAAACTCAGTTTCTTTACCTACAATGTGAACTCAAACTTCCTGCTCTTCCTACTTGGGAGGGTCAATGTGAGTATCAAATAACATGATGTGAAAGCACAGATTGTAAAACATCTATTATTTTGACCACTGATCTTCCAATGCTGATGTTCAAGTGCTCAGGAGAAAGTAGGTAATAAAAATTCATAAAGAAGAAAAAAATACTCTAACAGTAGCGTTAGAAAAATTAAAATAGTGACCCAAGAGAAATACAGCCTAATTCATATCTTCAGGATATATTTACAAGTCATTTTATAAATAAAATTAAAGATACTATAGTAGAGTACTCCCAATGGAACTGTTTTCAGAACATTTATAATTACTGTAGAAGCTTACTAACTCACACTAGGGCATAGAGTTGGCTTAAATGGGGAGAAATGGACTTACTGTACTAGCATTAATTTAGTGTAGAATCAAAATTTATTGGGGGGATGGCAAACCTTCCAACCTAAACACATTTGGAAAAACATCTCTGATCTGTTTACAAAACAATGGAATTATGATTGACTATTTGCCTTTGGCTATTCATTTAAACAGATGAAGAATATCGGCCCTCCTACCCCAGTTCAATGGGTTTGATCCCAAAGTTCCTTTGAACATGTCAGTTTGACATCTGGTGCACTCCACAAAAGGCACACGATAAATGGGGCTGGAAGAGCAGGCCAAGGCTTCAACAGTTACCATAGTACCAGCCTGAGGTCTGGGGTGAGTAATGAGGGCAGGAAGACCAAGGGGACCAGTGGTTTCTTCTCCTTTTGTACACATATGACACTTGGCAAAATACAGAAATGATGGTTGTAATTTCTGACTTTCATTTGCTAGTTTCCTCTTCACTTCGGTATTCTTAAGCTACTTTCTAACTCCTCTCTTCACTGGCACCCCTAGTCAAAGTGATGTCTCACCCAGGCTTAATCAACACAAATGATTTCAAGCTTCTAAATTACCTTAGGAAATTTTTCTCTCTTCTTCACCTCAAATCCCATGTCCTAAATTCCAGGTTTTTGAGATGAGTTGATAGAGCAAAGCCCTTGGATTTAACTGGTTCACACTAACATATGAATGATCTTCCCTTAGGTATTTATCTTCTTGATTCTTTATTTCTTACGTGGAATAATGCTTTAGTGGATGGAATTTCAGAGAAACATATCTAAGTGAGAAAAATCTTGCTGGATGGGGTCTGGAGATGACAGATTGTGCAGTGGGGGAAGACACCACTACAAAGGCCAGTGCTGTCTAAGAACCTGGCCCTGGGTTTATCTCTTCAGAAATATCTTCATTTCTCATAGTTTCATCATTTTCTTCATTTCTGAACCTTTAGCTTCTGTGGAGTGAGCCACTAGGGCAGGCTAGAGTGAGGCAAGGTAAGAGGATGGCTTGGCTGTGTGAAGAAAAAGAACAGACGAGCAAATAGATGGGGCTAGATGTGTAATTAATAAAAAAAAAAAAGGAAATTATAGTTTTGTAGCCTCAAGTGAGCTTAGAAAATAGGATCAAAGTTCAATAATAACAGGTACTGTTTGTTGAATACTTAACATGGGCTATTCATGTTATCATATGCCATCCTCTGACTGTTAGATGAAATCATGTCTGGGGAAGCAGTTTGAAAATAGCAGCCTTTCCTCTTAGTCTCTTATACCCATTACGGAGAAGAGAAAACTGAGACTCAAGTTGAATAAGTTTTCCAAGATGACAAATCTAAGGAAAAAAGGGGTTCATCTCTGAGTCTACAAGACCTTGAAACTTTTTCTTACTTAACTTCACCTTCATGAATTCCCTAACAACAATCCCTTGCACTTACATGTGGTCCTGGAAAGTGAGGGGCTGCTGAGAATTCACAGCACTCTTTTTAATGAGCTACAACTTTCCTTTCCTCAGATGGCTCCCTCCTATTATTAATCCAAATTAGTTCTTACATAGGGAAAAGAAAGAATACTGAGCACCATTTGCATCTGTATTTGAATGAGTGGCCAATAGACTACAGGGGGTAGAGCACATTCAGTGAACTTCCCTATCTACACCCTTTCAGAGCCAGAGGAGTTTACAAAGCCCAGTGCATGAAGGGCAAATCCCCTACACTTGGGCAGGTGCAGGCCCTCAGCAGCCCGAAATTAGAAAATCTCTCTTACCAGGCAAGAGTAAACAATTAGGGAGAGGGAAAACAACTCCTGAGCCTCCAATGACCTTCTGATTCCCTTCCACCCTACAAGTCAAACTTCCCTAAGAATCTTCTCCCTACACACCTCCTTAAAGAACTGAGCTACCTAGAAAAGATATAGAAGATCATGGAGTTGATTCACAATCCCAGTGACATTAGAGTCACCAGAGGAAATTTTTAATTATATGAAGGCCCAGGCTAGTCTGCTGGAGACTCTGTGGAATTGTTCTGGGTCAGGGTGCAGGCAGGTTGAGAAACTGATCATTACCTAACCCTCTGTCTTACAGTTGAGTCCTGGAGAAGGCACTTTTTTTTTGGCAGATGGTCAGTTTTTCCAAGCCCAGAAACTGCTGTAGAGGGCTCAGATACCAGCTTCTGGGCATGTAAAAACTATTCTTCTGTCTCCTCAGGTATGTCTGTCGGGTCAATTAACACTTAAATCCTGGAGTGGCTTAAATGAAGACAGCACTGTCCAGGCAGACCATTCTCCTCTCCCCCCACACCTGGGGGTTCCTCTCGCTGCCATGCTGTGCTTGCTGTGCAGAAAGAATCCATAAGGACAATACAGCTGAAAGATTACTGTATAGGAGAGGGCTCAGTAATGAAAGTGTATTTTTTTTTCTAGCAGGTGCTTTCCATGTCTTTAACTATTTCTTAATTCCAAAATTGCATATTTCTCCCCACAGACTATTCTATCTCCATTTCATAAAGCATTGACAAACCAAGTCCTTAAAAAAAAAGGAAATTATAGTTTTGTAGCCTCAAGTGAGTTTAGAAAATAGGATCAGAGTTCAAGAATGGATGCCATCATGATTTTGTTCTATTTCAATCCATTTGTTTCCTAAAAGAAAGAAGTAACTCATACGCCTGGTTAATGATCACAAGGATCCAAAGTATTTGCCTAAGCCACATACTATTAAAGGGCAACATCCTTTGGATTCTATCCACAAACCCCCCTGACCTGAGACATCTACTGGGTATTCCAAAATAAAGCCCGGCCCTCTGCTGAGATGAGCTGAGGAAAGCGTTCATGTTTACTGGCAATACCTGGCTCACCTTTATGAACAGAAGGTGCTTTTCCAGGGCGTCATTTTATTCATAGGTTATATTTGTTCTAACGAAGAGACCACATTCTGCTTTTACTGTAACAGTTCAATTCAAGGTCAAAATAGCTAATAGAGATATTTGTATCTGAGCACAGAATTGAGGCAGAAATTGAGAATGAAAAAGGAGAGTCAAAACCCATTAAACCAGGAATTTTAAATTCCCAAGAAGAATGTAGGCAACTATTTACACTCTCAGTGAAATTACTGGGAAGTACCCTATTCCTTTCAAAGTATTTCACAGCACTTGGGTGCAGACTCTCCTCAGTGTGCCAATTAGCAGGTGCTCCCCAATGAGACTGTCTGGAAACTTCTGAAATTCTGGAAAGTATTTCTGTAGGGTGTAAAATCATATTTCATCTTATAGAATAATTTCAAAGAGAAAGGGACTATTTCAGGAAAGATGATGTTTGTGGCTCTCCTGAATCTCATCACACACTTTGGTTTTAGAAATTCTACTTTTATAAAGGTATCATGTGAATAGAAGATGTTGCTGAAGACAAAACAAAAAAGAACCAAGAGAGGAAGGAAGATAACTGCTTCCTCCAGGAACAGTTTCAGCCATTTAAACTTAACACACAATAAAAATACTCCCTTTATTACCATTACCCACTTCAGCAGCCATCCAAAGTTCACAGCAATTCAAAGAAAAGGCCAGATTTCTTACAGCAGAATCAAAGGCACTTGAGACTTCCTGAGATTATCGACCACAGATATAGACAAAAACATTCAATAAAGGTATTTCATATCCTATTGTGTCTTACAATTTTATAAATACCTGTGCAAGGACCTAGAGACTCTATCAGCAGACACACAGTAGAAAATTATTTTTTCAAATGGTGTGCACTCACTGAATGTACTCACTGCTGATCTATACATTGCATTTGTTTACCACATTTTGCTTAGGTAAAGGAAAAACAAAAAGGCAACACTTTTCTGAATAAAATACTCATGTGAATTACAGTCTGGTTCTTCTAAAGGATTCTAAAGAGTTCACGTCTCCTGACTCATTAACTGCAGACACGTACGGAGACAAATACTGTGTGTGAAGGAACCAGTACAGACACAGCTTAGATGCATATAGCATACACTGGACCGAGAACTGGGTGCTGAACTTCAACCCCATTTTCTCCTCTCCAAAATGAGGGAATGGGGATGGTGGAGTGGATGGGTATTAAGTCTCAATGGCTCCTAACACATCTATGGACCAGAGAAATCAAAATGACCCATCAAACTTGGCCATGACAAAACAAGAGATCACTCTAAGTCAGCAGACAGAAGGAGGTACCCACAGAGCTGAATGCTTTGATTCTCTCAGGTGATTCTGATACCATGAAACAGAGTGAGGAGGAACATTGCAGCTCCTGAAAAGCTACAAACACTTCAATCTGCCTTGTATTGACATATACATGTGTAAGAAAAAAAATGCTAGAATTTGGGAAAATTTACACTTTAAATATACTAGCAATACTGTTATTTAAAAGAGATTTCTTAGAATAGGTATGTTTTATAATCAATTGTTTAATATTTTTTAACCCCAACTGTCCTTCCTAGTGCACTTGAATTTCTGTATTTGCTTAAGTCATTACAAGGCAAGAAGTTGAAGTTTAAAGTCCCAAACTTCCTACCCCTGGTAAGAATTACTATAACTGTGAGATAGACATCTCTGCTAGGAAGGCCTTGGGCTTCAGTGGGGAAGATCCCAGCCTATGTCATGTGTACATAAAGATCTGGATATGTATTTGATGGTTGACAGATTTTAAGATAACTAGAAGGGCCCCCTTTCCCCAACATTACCTGGTTCATCACATCTAAAAATACCTTTAAGGAACTAGGAAAAACTCATTTTGATCTCCAGTTAGATCACTTCAAATGGAAACAAACTGGGTAACACACCAGACTGCTTTAAACACAGGCTAAGAGATCAATGACTGAGCACAAGCCATCATTGGAAATATTGGAGCTGGGCCTGGAAAACACACAGCTCGGGTCTCTCCATGGAGGTGGGGGTGCAAAGAGGTGAAGGGAGGCAGACTGGGAACCCCTGCGGTGTGCTGTCTTCTGGATAATGACTCACCACACGTACGTACGACAAAGTTTCTGTACTATCGTCACGGTGACCTACTCAGCCCGCTAAAAAGGTGCAAAGGAGCTCAAGTGACCTACTATCTATCAGTAATGTATTTAGCCTCCCCATGTCCCAGTTTCCTCTGTAAAATGAGGAAAACAGTAGTACCTGTTTCAAAGTGTTCTTGTGGATATTCAATGAGATAAAACTTGTTAAATGATTAGAATATGATTGGTATATACAGTAGTGCTCAGCAAGTGTTGGCTAGTACTACGTCACCATGCTCTTGGCAGAGGCACTCCATCCACCCTTTGTGTAGACCAGGCTGCACAAGGTTACAAAAGGGCATCAGAATTGCAGAGTTGTCAGAGCAAGAAGAAACCCTAGAAATCATATTCCTATTCTGAGGGTTGCCTTTAGTCTAGCATACATTTTATTCAGTCCATGTGTAAGAAAATAAGCCATGCTTTACAGGCTAAGAAACTACCCCTAAAAACCTGTAATCTTTTGAAACATATGGCCATCTGTTCACACTGGTATGTATTTCTGGGTCATCTAAATCTGCTGCAGGTGGGTGGTGACTGCTGTCTTTAGACCAGAGGTTCTCCAGTGTGCCACAGTCTCCACCATTCCTTACTGCCTTTGGCATTAAACCAGGTGTGGGTCATTCTTGCATGGCTTTTAAAAGTAAGGCTTTTGTAGACAAACAAACAAAACAAAAACAAAAAAGAAAACCTCTGTACCTATTTCCTTATCAAGGTGGAAAAATAGCATGTAAACCCTCAGGGGTGACTTGATTTTCTCATACCAGGCCCATGTTAACGATTAACATTATTTGGCAATTTGTAGCCTAATCTAGTCCAAAGTCCTCTTGTACAAATATGATAAATAAGGAACCCAGAGAGTTTAAGGTCTGAGGTCATAGTCTTGTTGGTGGCACAAGCTATAACATGTGCAGGTCTGTTTTCCTCTGATTAATATTTCCACCTGTCCATCTACTTTTTCTTTCTCAGTGAAGTAGGCAATATGGGTTTAATTCATGCTCTACACAGAAAAGCAGAGAGCAGAGTAAGTCTTAGCAGCTCCAACAAAGGTGCACCGAAGGAAGCTGCAGACAGATAACTGCAAATGGGGAAATCCATTGCTAATGTTGATTATCCACACCTCAGTCAGGCTCCGGGTTCAAATACTCTGCTGCAGATGCAGCTGAAGGAAGGAAGAATGCCTGTCTCAAGTAGTTGCTCCATTTCACTTATGTTTAATTGCCCACTTTCATGTCTAATCATGAATGGTTTTTCTAACATGTTTCCTACTTACGTAACTGGGTGGCCAGAATACATGACATGACACACAAGAAACCCCAAAACACCTAGGGAGAATGAGCTGGAGGAAGGAACAAAGCAGAAAGGGTGTGGAGACGTTTCTACTTAATTCAGATTCCTGTGCTGATGATCTTTTGAGGCCTTCTATTTGCCCCTAACAAAATGAAACTGCCCCAGGTGCTAGGTATACCATTTTCTCTACATATAATGACGATATTTCTCCTACAGGAGATGACAGGCATGGCCATGACATGGCCTCTTAATTTATCTCAGCTTACTTTCACTTATTTTTTGTACTTTGAGACAGTGAGTTTGTGAGCTAGGGAGTTCAGACTGTGCTCACTCCCCACCCCACCATCAAACTACCCCACAGATGGCTGCTCAGTTTTGTCTGGTATACCCTATTTAGGAGAGTTGGTGGTTTATTTCTAGTTCCATCACAGCATTTACCAGTTGAAGAAGTCCTCTTTGAGACTTACCCTTAAAAATGGGCATGACAATATATATTTTAGAGGCTGATGGAATGAATGAATGAGATCCATTTTGTGTGCTTTGTAAACTTAAAGCACCAAACATACATATCCTGACAGTCTGATGTTATATTCAAATACTGGGATATAAGATGTTCTGAGAAAGGCAGGCAGTGGGGCTCAGGAGGAAGGTGATGCCTCTTGAGTCCATTTCAAGAGAACACAGAAACTAAAACAAAGGGAAAGAGATTATCACAGCAGAGGCAGAGCCTCCGTGGAGAATAGTGCAGTAGGTCTGGTGGCATCTTTCCTCCTGTCCCCAGAACCCACGCAAGCTGCCTCTTTGGCTCCTAGCACACTGTTGCACATATTTGATTATTTGCCTTCCCTCCACTCCCGCAAACTGAGCTTTCCAGGAAAAGGCCTCTATCAAGCTCGCATCATTGTATCTCCAGCACTTAGTTTCATGTCCGCTAGGTACTGGCAGGCTGCTATGTTAACATGCTAGGGTGAGAATAAGTCACTCCCCAACATACGTCCACATTCCAATCCCTGAAACCCATGAATAGCCACCTTACATGGCAAAAGGGACTATGCAAACGTGATTAAATGAAGGATCTTGAGATGGGGACATTATTCCGGATTATCTGGATGGGCCCAATATAATTACAGGGTATTTGTAAGCAAAGGAAGAGGGTCAAACTCTGAAAAGGAGATATGACAATGGAATCAGAGTCTGGAGTGATGCACTTTAAAGATGGAGGAAGGGGCCACAGCCAAGGAATGCTGGAATCTGGAAAGGCAAAGAAACGATTCTCTCCTGAACCTTCCAGAATGTAGCCCTGCCAGCACCATGATTTTAGACTTTTGACCTCCAGAATTATACAAGAATAAATGTGTGTGGTTTTAAGACACTAAGTCTGTTGCAGCAGCAATAGGAAACTAATACACTTCGGTGAAAAAGTAAATGAATAGCAGTTATTTGAATGAATGAGTGAGGAAATGGATGAATGAATGGGGAGAGTTCTAGATAGCAAGTAGAAAGGCCTAGGTTCAGGTCCCAACTTAAATAATAACCAGCTGGGTAAGAGGGACACCATTACTTTATCTCTCCAGAATTCCTCAGCATAAAGAGCTGAGGCCATGGAGTCAGACTGACTGGGGTTCAAATCCCTTCTAGGCTACTTCCAGGCTGTGAATCCCCGGGCATGTGCTCAGCTGTACCACGTCTGAAGATGGAGTTAGTGGCAGTACCTCCTGCACAAAGTTGTGGGGACTGAGTGATCTACCAACTAACCACATTCAGTGGGAACTAGGCAAATTTGAAATTACGGTCACATAAAAATGTACTAATAACATTTCATGCACAAAATCTGAAAGAATGCAAATTCTCCAAATTAAAAGGAGTCAAGGACTGCACAATGGCAAAGCTGGTACACTAAACCACTGACTGCCATGTGGTGGGTCCACTTCAGTTGCTAAACAAAAGGACCCACCGCTCTTTAAGAGGTTTGATGCTGAATTATCCAAGTTATAATTTATACAAGTAACAAATTATGAGAGGTCCTCAGGAACACACCCCTTGGCCAAAATACAACCACCCTTTAATGCAGGCAAATCAATTACCATGGACCCCAAACACAGAAGACAATTACTCTGCTATTATTATATTAATTCAATGATAAAGGCCTCAGAACAAACACTTCCTCAATGGAAAATGAAACAAATTTCAGCTTTCCCATGGGCCTCAGCTTTATATGGGCCTCTGGCTCCTGTCAGAGAAATCTTGCTGTTGAAAAATCTGTGTCAGATAAGCTAATAACACACCATATTATGAAGCAATAAATTTCCCAGCTTTTACCTGAAACCCAGCAGCTGACTTCAGGGAGGTGCTAACTACATGTCCCACCAATATGTCCACATACATCTTACACAAGCCATTTTCCTACCATGAGCCATATTTAGAATACTAGCATGGGTGAGATGAGGGGACCCCCTGGGACTCAGTGCCACCCAGACACACAGCTTTTTCCATTCTTTTTACCTTCACTTCTTGAGTCCCCAGAGAATAAGGTTGTGCCTAGTACATACTAGAAGCTCATGAAATATCTGTTAAATGTATAAAGGACTTTTATGGGTCAAGTAACCCAGGGCCTTCTCCCATTTTCCAGGTAATGAGCCTCAAGCCAATTAGGGCAATGACTGAAAAATCCCTTCTGTGTAACATTAATTCAAGTTAATAACAGTCTCCTCTCTAGAGGGAAAAGCTAATTTCCCAAATCTAATAGATTGGGGTGCAGAGAGAAGACAGTTTTAAAACGTATGTTTTAAAGTTTATTGGTTTCACTAAGTAGCGTCCAGTTTCACAAAATGAGGTCTGATGAGGATGTTAGATGTCTACACCACAGATTTGGCTATGAAGTGGTGGAGAGGTTAGAAAAGAGTGACCAAAAGAAAACAAGAACCTGGATGAAACTGAGCTGCAGTAAGGAGATAGAACAAGCACAGGAGAGATGCTGGATTATTTAGTTCTCAGTGAAGTCTGGTCTTACCTGTGAGGGGAACAAACGCCTTACATCTCAGATTCTTATGACTTGTAGGCTGCACAGAAACACTTAATACAGAATCAAGTCTCATTTTTTACTTATACCTCAGTTTCCTACCAAAGCAGATATAAAAGTGCCTGGGAAAGACTCAGGGCTAGGAGGATGTCAATCCTCATCCCTACTTGAGGCAACCGCACGTCTGGAAAAGCTGAGCCATGCATTCCCTATGTAAAGACCACCCCCTTAAGAAGAATCTAAACCCTTTTCCTAGAAATGGATTTTAGTGGTTTTTCTACTGTCTTTACAGAGCTAACTTCACCTCCTCTGAGGTAGCTTAAGTCACCTAACTCCTTCCATTGCTGTCACAGGAGGTGGAGGACAGTTGTCCTAAGATAGCCCTGTGTATGTTTCGAGAGTCAGCTATTTAAGATGCAGACATTGGAAGGTTAACCCTGCCTAGCTTTGTTACCTTGGCATGATATCGTGACTTCTGGTACCAGATTCCTCTAATTGTCTTCATAACAAGTTGGGCTGCATAGCCTTGGAATTCTAGGAAGCTACTGTGAAATTATCTTCACCAGCCAGGTTCCTATGCATGCCTCCCCAAACCCACTTGTTTTTTAGTCAGCCAAAGACCAGGGCTGCCCAGTGATTACCTCAAATTTCTGCCCATTTCCTTGCCTTCTTTAGCTTGTTTAATTCTCTGTCCATAGATATGCAATGGATACTGGGTGTCTCTTTGTGACTTCATGTGATTTTCAATAAAAGTCCTCAGTTTGTCTATATAGATAAGCTCTTTGCACTATATTTCCATGTCCTACACTGCCAGAACCTTCTCATCTGTGTGGTCAATTTAGGATATAATCAGATTAGATGTCTGGCTTCCCCACCTGCCCACTTTGCTAGTGTTAAAGAACTGAAGAGCAGGGGTTGTCTGAAGAGTAACAGCTTGTCACCTCACTGACCACTTACTCTCCTTGCATGAGGTACAAGGCCATGCCTGTGAGCACTGTATGCATACATGACCTCATCTGACTCTTCCATTCACCTCAGTCACACCGTTTAATGTTTTCTCTCACGAGGCCATCATTTTGTTACCTTGAGCTTCTTCTCTGTGAGCCTGCCGTGCAAATGCATGCCACTGCACACTTAGCCAGGCTTCCCTGCTGCCTGGAGTGTCCCTCCTCTGCTTCTCAATTCCTCAGGTCCACCCTAACTGCCATTCCTGAACTCCCCACACAGGATGAGTCACTCCCTCCCCTGTGTTCCCAAAGAATGTTGTAGGTTCCTGTCTTACAGCACTGACCTCAGAGTATTGCAAACTTAGATAGGCTTCTCTATGTCACTATAAACTTATTTTTTATACCTTCCTAAAACTAAATCTGATTTGTTTCACAGTCGAAGTTTAAGCAATGAATGAGTCAAATAAACGTGTACATGATTTCTCCAACAGAAGTGACTGAATGGCTCCCAGCTCCAGGTATGGACCATACTGGTATATTTATCTCTGGGTTAGGGAGGATGGAGCTAGAGAAATACAAGAAAAACAAGCCCAATGGGTACCCAGCCAAGAGTAAGAAACATGGTGTACCTGATAGATCATTATATTAACAGTTTCTTCTTTTCTCTGTTCTGGAGGTCCTTGACTCTGTAACAGATTTCGTACTGTTTCTTCCATCCTGAGAAACAAAACAAAGTAAAAAAAAATTTCTTTAAAGAATGTTTCCTATTGATACAGAATGTTCCAGTTAGTAATCATTCTTCAGTGTGCATTCCCTAAACTCAAACCTGGAAGTCTCTTTTCTCTTGTCTCTCCATCCCCTAAGTTCAGAATCCGTCACGAAGTCCTTCCAAGTCATTCTTCAGAAGTCTCTGGGTTTCTCCTCTCTCTCTACCATTCAGGTCCATACCCTTGGCCCCTAGATCTGTATTCATGCAAACATCTCCCAATATCCTTTTTCACTTCCAACTGCTATCACTTAATTTGATACAATATCACATTAATCTTCCTGAAATACCACTTTGATTTTTTTAAATCAATTCTTAAAGTTGATGGATATTACAAGAATGAATTTTTGTCATTAATATACTGTTATGCCTTTCCATGGTGGTCTTTTTTGTCAGCAAAGATCTACTTTATTCTTTTCAAAACCACTTCCTGGTATTTCATGATGTGAATGTACCATAAATCACTTAACTATTTCCTTATTGATGGAATTTAAATTACTTCAGGTTTTTTTTTTGCTATTTTAAGTTAATAAACATCTTTATGCATACATCTTCATATATATGTATGAGTATTCCTATAGGTTATAACATATATTGTATGCTGTAATCCTATTTTATTTTAAATACTCACCATCACTCCCTCACCCAACTTCTCAAAAGTAAAGAGTAAAACACACACCCATTTCCCTTCATTGCTTCACATGCTGTTACTACTTCTCAGAATGGCAATCTTCTTTCTTCTTCTCATCCATCCATCTTTCAAAGTCCACCTCAAATTTCACTTCCTAAGAGAATTTTTCACTGGTCTGGACTTCTTTGAATTCTTACAGCCCTATACTTCAAATCATCCATTCTGTTACTTAAACCCATCCCCACTTTTATGCTCAAAAATTTCATGTATGCATGGTTTGTCTTCTGAAGTAAATTGCAATATTTGCTATAGAACCATGTCACATATTTCTTATGTGGCCCGCCCAATTATGGATATACTAGCTACTCATTAGATGCCACTATATGAATCCTTCATTAGTTAATTTTAAAAAACTGAATACTCATTCTGTGCTAGGCATGCACTACATATATTTAAACTGTATTTGAGTGAAGGACTTGTCCTTGGGGCCATCCACGAGGACACATGGAACAGACCCTGATGGTAGGAAGCCTGAACTAAATGCATGGGACCCAGTGAGTGCTCAGCTGCCCAGAACCTGAGTTGGTTCTGACAGTCCCATCCTGAAGCACATATGTTAGTGACTCGGAATGATACTAGTTTAACAGAGTTTGGGGAAGGCAGGCTGATCCACCTTCTCTCTTAGTAAGGGCTTCTATCATGGCAAATTAAGGGCTCTAGTTGGCTAATGAATTCTCTTAAGTGGCAGGACCATTACAGAAGCCAAGGGAATGCAGTTCAAAATGCCAACCTTTCTAACATGGAGCACCAGAATGAGGAAACTGTGGGCTGACAGGGCCCGTCTGAACCTGAACTGGGGAAATCCTGCCTTGAAAGGGTATGGCGCCAAGACCCACTTGGGATTTCAAGACAATAGACACTGATTACGAATGCTCAAACAATGATTTGTGACCACACATTTATGCAAGTTACCTCTTCATGCATCCATCCAGGAGAGCAAAATCGTTCTTATATTCTCACAAAAAGTTATTAAGGATAACAACCAAAATTAGATAGTAGTTTTAATTTGTCAAAAAACTCTCTTATCTGTTAATCATTATAATGCACTTAAAAATATCATCACATCTATGTGGTAGATGAGAAAGCTGGGGCACAGACAGGTTAGATGGTGTCCTTGCAGGATCCTGATTAGTTGGACAGAGAGTTAGTATTAAGCCGTTTTCTCACTGAGTGTAAAAAAGCAGTGTCTTTCCACTAGGCCTAAATTACATTTAGGGAAATGATTTTAAATGATGGAGAGTCTTAACTCCTAATTAACAGTTATCTTAGTGAACATCAATTGAATGCTGAGCCCAAGAAGACAGCAACACCTTTTCCCACCTGGAGTGAGATTAAGGTCTAGTAGAAGAGACAGATGAAGTTCATGGGGGGAAAAAAAAAAGCATGAATAAGTCATGAATTATGAAGTAAGTGATCAGAGCCAATATTCTATTACACTGTATATAAACAGAGATAATCTCTTGAATGGTAATGGATTTCCCTTGATGCTTGCCAAATCTGTCATAAACAAGAAAAGTAATGATAATGGTGACGACTTACCCATGATCACTCAGCTTGAGTGTGACAGATCAAGGACTAGCCTCTGATTTTCTAAATATTAATCTACTTTCTTCCCATTTTAGGATAGAGGCTGGATGTCTTTCTTATTTCAATCCTTACTTCACTCATTTATAAACTTTTGGCTTAAATGTAGCCCAATAGTTAGAACTCAGAAAAACAAAATCTTTTCCCTTTTTTAAATAGGATAAAATATAATTCTGTCAGTGCATATCTTGCTGAATTATCTCTTCTGTATAATTAAGAGTTCTTGCACAAGTTGCTGGATTGAAAAGAAAAATATCTATTCACCTTTCCCCCATTCTTCTTGGCTTTATATTTTTTAAAAAATTAAAAAAAAACAAAAGAGGGGTTGGGCAGGAAGTTGTTAAAACAGAATTTCAAGTGGCCCAGACCCACAGTAAGACTGCCAACAATTTTCTGGCACTACTTCATGATTAATTAAAACCAATTACATTTCCAAGCTGCAACTTGGAACAGAGTTGCAAGGACCCAACCCAAACCCTGGTAAAAAATTAAGTTGTCTCATCTTTTTATAACCTTTATTAATCTGGTCACAGAGAAAATATTTTGGACCCGATGAGAATGTACCATTCTTTATTCCCAAATGACATTTTGTTTCTTTTTAAATTATCATTTAACCAACTCTCTATTTTCCTGAAAATAAAAGACTGTGAAGCATCATCCATTGATGTTCGCCTTCATTTTACTAATTTGATAGCTGATGTCTGAGAGTTTGCACTAGGTATCAAGTCTGCACACAGAACAATTTCATCACCTGTTTCCCAGATGTGATGAAAGCAAGCTGATTCCCTACTCCAGGTCAGGTGTGGAAGAGGTTTGTATTTTGTTTGTTTTCTTTTTTGTTGTTGCTGCTGATGGTGCAACTTATCATTAGCATTGGCCTTAATATTCCCTAGATCTTTCTCTTTCCCTCTTGTCTGACCTGAGACTAACTCCTTTCTTCTCCTAAGTACTGGTCAAGTAGTTGCCATAACTAAAAATACATAGGCCAAAATTATACTTAGTGAGATGTAATCTATTGTATACTAAGTGAACATTTTAAAAAAGTTAAGTCCAGCACAAGTCAGAAAAGATAAACTAAATCCATATGCAGACAGTAGTTTTCAGGTAACATAGGATATATATTTAATTAAAAATAGATTCCATGTTTTTTCCATGTCATTGATTTAATAAATTTTTACTGTATTGTTTCATCAAGGGGAAGCAGAAAGCAAAAAACAAAAAAGAAGAGCAGTAACTTAAAGTTAGGAAAATAGGATATTAAATAAGATCACATGAGAAAAATGACACTTCAAAAACCATACAAAAACAGGGTTGTGGGGATTTGCAACAAAATTCTCTCCCTGTGTCTGGGGATCTGCCTTAACTATAGACCCCCTTTCAAAGAATAGATGGCTGAGTATTTGTCAACAGATCTATAGCCAAGGCCTCACAGAAAGGGTCGCCCTAGACATGTAGGGAAGATCCTTCTGGAAGTAAACGTTCAAAGGTTCCAGTTTCCTGAATCCTTTCAAGGCAGAAAACCACCCAGTATTCAGGGCCTGATAATATCCCAAGTTTCTTTACGATCACAGAGCATGACTTGAGCCCTGAAGATCTTGACATCGTCAATAATGAAAGTGCTATTAGAACACGATCCAGGGGACATTAGAAGCTGTTTAGTCCACCAGCATGTAAAGAGATGTGGACTCTTCCACATCCCCTCCTTCCTCCCCAAATCTAGCCCTCTAGTTTGCCTAATAACACTCCAGGAACTGATCAGAACACTAGACTGAAGTGTTCTTTTGTGACTCCAATGATCAGATATTCCATTTAGTATGATTTCATTTTTGAAAGAAATAGAACAAAAACACAAACAAGAAGCCACTTTCTCCAACCAAAAGGATAACTGATGCAGTTTTTTCAACTGAAAGCTGAATGGAGTCACATTTTCATTTTTAAGAAATATTTAACATGTGCCTTTGCTGATAAATCACATAATAAATTAACAATGAAATTACTCAGTGTTCCCTCATGCTCTTTTATGTGAGAGGCTGCAAGCCCATGGTCCATCTACTGCTGCTAGCAGTGCATGCCATATTCTCTCTTATTCACCTGTCCTGCAAAGTTTGCCAGGAGCAGCTGCTGTGACTTGCAAATTGCTTTTCCTTGTGTTCCATTGTATTTGACCTCCAATCTTCTCACTCTGAGAAAGTATGTCAATTTTAGCAAAAGTACCACCACTATGACTGATTTTCATTTTAAGGACAGAAAGAAAGGGACTGGGGTTAAAACAGAAAGAAGGTAGAGAGGCTTGAGCACCTAGCCTTCACCTTGTGTCTCTCCTCCCTGTAAAACTGTGGCACAACATGACACTATATGGAGAACAGCACACATCAAGCAAGGTGATGGCCACAGCGAGGACAAGGGTACTTCCCACATCTGCTGGAAAAAGGAAATACTTAGAAGAAAACACTAGCTCTCTGTCACTGGATGCTTATTAATAGGATTCAGAGATTTAAGCACACTTCAATGGGGATATTCTGAAAAAATACAATTCATTCATTTTGTACATAACCAATCTAATTGTTTTCTTGAGCCCACCACACGCTGCCTGTCATTAACTTTTGTCCCAAATCCTAGACTTAGTCTAACATGGTGGATTTTAAAATCCATTGAGAAACAGGTGTCCATCAACAAGAGACTATACATACACAATTGTGTTACTTATTTCATACACTGGAATACTATTTGGAAATCAGAAGGAATAAGCTGATGCATGTAATGATATGGGAGAACCTCAAAAAGATTATTACAGAGTTTAAGAAGCCACACAGAAGAGATTGCATGCTCTTAGAGTCCACTGAAATATAATTTTGGTATAGGAAAAATTAACATAGGATGGAAAATTTAAAAACAGTGATTGCCTGGGGGTGAGGGTGGGCAGAAATGGACAAGAAAGGACACACAGCACCTTTCAGGGTGATGATTGTATTCTGTACAGAGGGGTCTGGATGGCACAGGTGGGCAAATTTGTTGGCACCTGTCCAATGCTATATTTAAGATTTATGTATTGTATTGGATGCACATTTTATCTTGAAAGGAAAAAAAGAACTTGTTTTTTGTAACTTTAGTTAATGATACATACGTGAGACTGTACATAATTTGGGGTACACTGTACTTGTGCCTGCAACTTACTTTGAAGTGCATCAAAATTAGATTGATGGATAGAGAGAGATGGATAGATAGCTGAGGATGTAGTGAAGCAAGTACAGTAAATGTCAGTGGTGGAATCTACCTGGTGCTGTTCACTGTAAAATTCTTTCAACTCTTCTTTATAGTGAATTCTTGACAATGTTTTTTTGCATAGACCACTTATCTCTTGGATAAAAATGTTTAACCTCTCAGAAGAGGAACAGACTGCTCTCGTCCACAGATAGTTTCCAGACACATGCAGGTCTGGTTGGGTGGATCATGGTCCATATAGATCTGGGAAGATTGGGTATGGTGTCATTTTACTCCACAAAGAATTCATCTGTCCACAAGTCTGTTGCTGGCCCTTCTGGTTGTACTTCCAAAGGTCCTAAGGCTGTTCCCTGTCTCTTCCTCCTGCTTGGTCAGAGCCTGACAGTACATACGGCACTCTGACTGACTTTCACCTTAGCTTCTGCAAGCCAAGTCACTGCCCTGAATCTTGGTCATCACCTCTACCCAGCATGGTGACCCAGCAGCCTGTTGACAGACCCTGCTGTAAAGGTACCCCTGTTTTGCCATGGCAGGCCCCAAAGCAGGTCCCCTGCTCTCCATCTGCCTCTAAACCACACAGAATCTGAGGGCAACTGGCAAGGTAACATCCAGGACTTTCCTTATGCATGAGCACAGTGGACCACCAAGTGCATGTGGCCATGCCACATTTGATGTGCCGACACATAGAAGTGTGGCTCTTTTCTAGGATCTTCGATGGAAGCAGTGATATAAACACCCATCTGTCTTTTGTGTAATGCACCACCCAGAGGACCAATTTCACTCTTGTTTTATCTTCACCTGTCCTTCCCCTAGTTATCTTTAGCACTAGAAAAGGGGTATCTTCAAATTACTTTTCAGATATCGTGTCTGGCTCCTTTCCAACTGCTGTCTCTTGGCTAAGTGCATAAATGATGGTGACTTGAAGTATTTTCCCTGTACACTGAAGGCTCTGTCATTGGGGTCATCTAGACTTGTCTGACCTTTCACAATAAAGGAGGGAGAATGCAGGAATTTGGGTGATCTTTACTTGAAACAATAGCATATTCACACAGCCTTGTCTTATGATTTAATCCTGTTTTGCAGAAATTGAATACTATTTCCCTCATTCTCTTTGTATTCCTGGGGACAACCAAAGAAAAGCTCTAGTATTCTAATTGCTGGATCAACTTGATGGATTCAAAATGACAAAAATAGAAGACCATATGGATTAAAAAATGTACTTATGTGTGTATATTTACATATTTTATATATATATATTATATGTATGTATATATATATTTAATATGTATGAAATAATATATTAAAAAATATATGTGTGTATATGTATATAACTTTGTTATAATGACCGTATGGAAAGCACTGTCTGATTTAATCCTCACAAGCCACAGAGTAGGTACTACTGTGTTTTTATTTATTTACATATGACTTAATTCATTTACTTATTAATTAAAAATGCAGAAATTGAGGCTCCATGAGAATAAGGAACTCATTCAAGGTTATAGTCTCCATAATGGTGGACTGATATTGGAACCAATGTCTGATTCCAAAATTTGCTATCTTTTTCTAATGTGCCACATCAGTATTAAAGCAAACATTTAAACCATGCTAATATTTACCTGGCTGTGTATCAATATTTTCTGCCATACTATTATCCTCTTTTGACATCTTGATCAATGGGTTCTTACTACTTGCAAATCCTCTGTATTTGAATTAATATTTTCTCTCAGTTAGCTAAAGAGTCTTCTAAACCCAGGTTCACATAAGCGATACATTCTGACATATTATTTTTAATATGGGTTTTATTATAACCTAGAGCCCAAACAGATACCTGTTGAAGCATTTAATACCACTTACTCATGGAAAAATATGCCCTCCCTTAGGGAACTCTCCATTCTACCAAATCCCACAAAAAATACTCTCCAAGCCTTGACCTCTTCTTTCCCTAAGGAAAAGCCCCCTCTTGTGCTTTCTTAATCATCTGAGATCTTCATCATAATGTCACAGCACCTTATAAATGATGTTGGTGTTTCCTGAGGTCTACTGTTACTGAATACGTAATCAATAAATTATTTTTGGGTAAATGAATGAATCTAATAGTTCTTTCACTCATTCATTCCCTGGCTACTTGTATTTTCATTTCTCCACACACTTATATTAGGTCTAAGTGGTCAGAGAGAAGAAGTGACAAGTGAGAAGTGGTGACAAGCAAGACTGGTGGGGCTCAATCTTAATCTGTCACACCTGTGACTCAGATGATACAGGACTGAGTAAAATGAACCGAACAGCTCCCAGAAAGCACTCCCTGCTCCTTCTGTCACATTGGCTATGCAGCCCACAGTCCATATGCATCATCTGCAGCTAGTTAGCTTAGATGGTTAAGACATTACCCTAAAGAGGCCAGGACTTCCCTCAGCAACTCATCCTACCTCTCCATTTTAGTTGCAGTGAAAAGCTTTCCTCAAGTTTGGGAATGAAAAGAAAAGCTGACTAATTTTCAATACCAAGAAAAAACTGTTCATGTGGAAACTCCTGGGTTAGAACTTGGTTCCGCCCAGCTGCACCAACTTGTTTCCTTAGAAAATGAGAGTTTCCACACTTAGAAGCTAGCACACTAAGCATGTAAGCAAGGACAATCCCCAGGTCAGCTCTAATGTTCTTAACCCAATCTCTGCTCATCCCTGCTATAATAGTTAGGAGCAGTAAATCTACAGTGAAGATAACTGAAAACTGCAGTTAAACTGAAACTGACTCTGGATAAATGTTAGAGGGCTGGAATTTCTTATTTCTTTCTTAGATGATATATATTTTTAATTCAGCACAAATTTTGCAAGAATAATACTGTTGCTCAGAAACCACAGTGCTCTAATTCACTCATGGGGATGCAACAACATTCATAAACGGATTGAAAGGTGCTAGTTCAGTCTGAATTACTGCATCACAGTCATTTCAGGGCCATCTGTATGTGAGCAGAAAACAACATAAATTTTGTTATAGGCAGGCTCGTGCTGATCCCACATGAGGAGCTCACTGCATGGAGAGGCAGATTTGGAGAGGATAGTGAAGGAAAGATATGCATTCAGGGCAGACGTCCCATTTTCCACATGGCATTGAAGGGAATCCCCTGAATGTTAACAAGCAAATCTCAAGTGGTTTTGCTCAACAGCAACAGAATGCAAAACTGCAATTATGGATTCATGTATTTTTAGAGTTTATATTGATCCAGAGAGACAGGGAGAGAGAGAATATCCCCTGTGGCAAGTGACTGCCAGAAAGGATGTGTACCTCACTAGCCTTCCCTGTCCTTGTTAACACCACGAAGCTATGAAAGGAGGGTTGGCACTATATCCCCAGAATCCACAAGAGGTCTACAGAATGGGTTACTTACTTAATGGAGTCAGATTTTAATAACGCAATTATTAGTTATTATGATTATCAAGCGGTATTAACACAAAATAGTTAACAGTTAATATAATCACCCATGTCCTGTCTCATGAGCTCACCTACTTAACTTTTCAATCTATACTTGTAGTGTCCTAATAAGAATTCTTCAAAATAATGAATTTCCATAGACCCAGATTTAATTCATTTTTTAGTTTCCTTTTCTTGAGTAGTCTGAAGCACATATATCTTTGATACTTGCTCAAAAAGGACTTTAGATTCCCAAGACAAGTATTTTTAATACAAATGTATTATTTGGGTGATACAGCTTTATAGTTCAGTATTTAAATTTTAGGGAACTTTGAAGATAACAGATAGCTCGATTTATTATTGGCCTTCAATGTTTATTCTTATTGGCCACTGTTAACAGGAATAAAAATATTTTAATATATCATGAGAATACACATGAATTTTTAAGTATAGTCTGTTCTGTTCTAGAAAACTAATGTAGCAACTTGAAGCCTCATTTTCCCATGGAAAGTGGAATAACTTTTCTCAATGGAGTAACTCAGATATTCAGGCTGTTCCACCCTCTCAAAAGGAAGTGTTCACCATGGCTGGGAAAAGAGAAACTAGAGATTGTTAGAGGGGTTTTTTTACCTTATTCCTGAATGTCACTCTGGTTAAAGGACATTTGCCAGTACTTGTCACATGGCCCAGCTAAGTGCTAGGGTGTCTGGGAAATTTAGTCTTCTGAGAATCCAGGAAGGAGAAGAGAACCAAACACTAGTGTTAATGTAACATCTTCCATAGTTGATTGTCAGACTTGAAGACATGCAAAACTACCTCTCAGTGACTGCCTGTCCTGCCTGTCTCATTGTACACATACGTCTCTAGGTTAGAGAGTGCTGAAAATCAAGAAAGGCAAGCAAGCAAGTGTTGGTCTTGTCATCCTTTCCCATTGGCTGTTACTCACTTCTCTCTGCTGGGTGACTGAGCTGTCTTGAGACGACTCTGACTTCCCAGCTAGATACTGATTGCTACCCTTCTTTCATTCATGCCAAATTGATTGCCAGCCTATGCAATTAGTCTCTGAATTGTCCATAAATGTGTTTCTGTGATTAGGGAATATTCAAACAAACACCTTCAAAGTCTGCTTTGCTTTGAAGAAAACACTATCAAGTCTTCAGCATGACAGATGATAGACACATTTATTATGCAACCTATTGTACAGTAAATATCTATGGAAAAGCAGCCTGTAACTCTGCAAAACTTTTGTAATCTTCCAAGTTTTATCAGCAAGGAAAATGGAAGAGGTGGTTTCTTTCATTGGTGTTAGTGGAGGGAGACATCTAATGTATCCCTACTCTTTACCCAATAGTTGTTATTTAAAGTATCATCACTACTCAAGATATGGCAATAACTGGCATGCTTGATCCTTAGGAACTCGGAAGTGAGGAAACTTGTCAGGACTTAACAGGCAAAAGTGAAAAGTGGGAAAAATAAGTCAATTAAAAATCTGCTTCTATAGTAGATTTTTTTTAAAAAAGGAAGCTTCTGAGTATTATGCCTTATACTGGGATGTCACGAGAGTGTATTTTGTCAGTCATCATAAACATCTGGTATTTGGATAGAGATGTTTCTGAAAATTACTTTAAGAAAAGTAGATTTCTTCCATTCCCTCTCTGCCTATCCAAACACCATGTGTGCTTCCAGCTCCAGTCTGAGGTCCACCTCCTGCTTCCCTGGTAACTCTGGCCCATAGGAGTTTCTCCACCGTCTACTGAGAAGTGTTTTCTCTGGAATACTTGCAGAAAAATCACTGCTGGTTCTCATTAAAAGTCAGATTCCTTAGACTTTGTGAATTAGAATCTCTAGGAGTGCAGGCCAGGAATCTGTATGTTTTAAAAGCCATTTTCTTGCACGCTAACCTATGAGAATCTCTGTTCTATGCTCATGTTCTCCTAAAACACTCATATACTACCTTGCACTGTTAAGTATTATTAAAAAACAATTTGATGTACAGGTTTCTTAGTTCTACAACTATTTCATAAGCTTGTTTGGGGCTCTAGTGTATATCTCAGGTCTTTTCCTATTACCTACATCACATGGTGGAGTATCAATTTATCCTGGGTAGATGGAACTTCCCTAAATTGTAGATATATATATTGATTTACTTCATTTGGGACATATTTGATTCTGAAAGTAGAGAAAAGCATATCTAGGTGAATCTACTTTTGATTCCAAAGGTGGAAAACTTAAAAGTAAGACCATCTATAATATGAATAATTATTCCCTCATTTATTCACTCATTTATCCCCTCATACATTTATCTATTCCTTTATTTCAAAATTATCTCTTGAATACCTACCATGTGCTTTGTGCTTTGACCAGCAACTCAAATGGAGAAAAACTATCAAGCATGGGAGACAGGCAGACCAACAATTACCTTACAGTATAATCAGTGCCAGAAGAAGGTGCCATGGAGAAGAGATCTGAGAGGCTAAGAGAAGCTTCCTGTAGGGTGTTAACCCGTGCTGAATTTTTGGAAAAGAGTATCATTTAGCTTGATGCAAAGAGCGTTTTCAAACATAACTAATGATTTTGTTTAGTTGCTTATTAGGAGTTTTCTTACTGAGCGGGATGTGTTAAGTGTGTGTATTCTAGGGTATATGTCCACTGAAAGTAAGAGCATGCCACTGCAGTTTTGTACATGTGTTGGCACTTTAACCAAATATAAAGCATTTTTAATCATTCTTAGCCAAACCAGTTAAGGCTCTTCCAACTGAATGGCATACATTTCAAAAAAGTCCAACACCACACAAATTGTTTTACAGAAGTTTATTAACTACACTTCAATCAATCTCAGCTGGGGCCTCTAGGTGATACTCCCCCAATTCATATTTGGAGCACTTGTCTCATTACATTCCTTGTAACTGTGTACTTATCCCCAAAGATTTGGGACATTCCGGTTTTCTCCAGGATCTAGAGTATGTCCCTCTTGACCTTGGATGTCTATAAGAAAATAAAGAATAACCACACCAGAATATATGTTGCTAAGAAAGAACCGCTCTGATAAAACTAGTACCAATAACTACAAAATTCCCCAACCACAAAGTTGACATTAAATGAGTCGATTGTCTTCAATATTTTTTATCATAGAATACAAGCTTTATACATACTTTTATTGCCCATTCCTGCCCAATGAAATAGATGTTGGAAATACAGTGACTTTAGGCCACAGTAGTGCCCATTTATCCTTGAACTATGGAATTCTGTATCAAACAGCCTTCTGTATCAAGGCTACAGAAGGAAAGAGGAAGGAGACTTAGGCAGAGAACCTATACACTAAAACTAACTCCAAACTTAAGTTTTCTTTAATAACTAAAAGAACCAGAGAAAGAAGCACCCTTTTCCAGAGTTACTGTAAGAAATAATAATAATAATAACAGAAACTAAGTAATGATGAACACTCAAAATATGCCCAGTGATAGGATTTTAAAATGCAAATGATGAGGGATAATATACTATGTTAATTAAATGACTAGAAAATATCGTGACACTATATTTAGCTACATACTACATTAACTATTTTTATCTTAGAACTGAAGTCGGATTTTCAGACCCACGGCCAAGATTCCTTTTCCTCCCTCCCTATACAAACATGAAAAACTGCACACACCCTGCTTTCCATCCTTTCACGTGGTTTTAATATCAGTAACAACTAAGTCCGACACCACACAAATGTCAAAAATCATGTGCTAACACATTCGACTTTTTCTGCATTCAACCCCTCTCCCCCTCAAATGAAGAGGACGCTTGTTTGTAAGGTGCAGAGAGTTCTCCCAGATTGGGAGGGGGAGAGGGAAAGGGCTTGTTTTTAACTAGTTAGAACATGGGTCCCCTAGGACTTAATTATCTATCTTTTTATTCATCTATAATAGGGGCTCTAAAATGATACTGCAGTATTTCTACAGCCCAGAAATTGATTAGTGATGCTGAGTAAACCAAATATATATGTTTCTTCTTATGGGTAAGTATGTCTGGCAACCACAGCCTGTGGCAGGGACCTGTCATTAACATGAGACTGTCAGTAAGTGCAGCTATCTGAGGCAGGAAGCCTCTTGGCACAGAAGAGGGAATTTGTACCCATATTGTTTTTGGTGATGCTTATTTCCAGATTTTCTGTTTGGATAGATTGGATGATTATGACTCTGTTAAACCCATTGCTGCCGCCCTTGCTCTGACTCCAGACAATGTGGTTCCATCCTCCCCCATCGCTTCTGGGCCTTTGCTCCCATCCTGCCCTTCCGGCAGCTATTCTCTCTTTCACAGGATCATTTTATATCAAACAAGTTAACATCGACTTTGTCCTAATGGACACTTCCTTTGCCCCCACTCTCCCCTTGCAGTTTACCCATCCCTTTTCCCTCTCTACTACTCAGCACCTGTAATAAGAATCACTTGTAAGTCCTGCTTGTACATTTTTCCCCACCAAGTTCACTTACAATTACCTTTAATCTAACTCTGTGATCACTGTGCTCAGAGAGTTTCCTTCTCATCAGTGGATCTGAAATCACCACATCTAATACTCTTCTCTGAGGCTTTTGGGTTAGCATTTGCCTACCACCCCTTCCTCCTTGATGTTCTGCTCCCCCTTGCCTTCACGACTATATCCTCCATGTTCTCTTCCTTCCCACCCAAACGCTGTTTCCTACTGAGGTCTCCCTCTTCCATCACCTAATGGAGCCCACCCCTTATGGCTCTTCTGTCCTCCCTCTCGCTGCTAGTTCTCTGCATCTCTGCCTTTCTCTCCGATCTCATCTACTACCTCCCCTGCTTCAGATTTTCAAATCTGCATCTCTGAACCCATGTCTGGCCTTCCAGTCACATACCAGACTTGCTCAACTGGACACCCTGCCAGGGCCACACACTGAGCACATCTACATTCCCCAGGCTCTCCTCCCTCTCAGGGCTCCTCCCCGGCCCCATCCTCTCTTAAGTTTACCCTGATGGCTCAGGAGCATTAAGCCTGGGAACTGCATCTTCTCACACTCCACTGCCAGCTTCCAGGTTCTGCTAATGAGGTGCACTCACAATATTTTGAAGGCTGAAAAAAAGCATATGTTTTTCCTCTCCTGCCAACAGTGGCAGAAACTGTGTGGGCTTTGGCAACAGTTCCTGCCACAGCTGGCTGGACTCCGTGTTTGCTGCCTGTCCCGACTCAGGGCTGCACAGCTGCTAATCCCCTGGAAACAGTTCCCACTTTCTCCACCTTTGTCAGCAGCAATCTCCTTCTATCCCTGGACCACAGCTCAGCTTGGCCTTGACAGCTAACAGAGGCCCCCTGACTTTTGTCCTTGAACCCTTCATTTAGTTTTGCAGGCATGTACTTCCCTAGATTCCCTCTGTGGTGCAAGAATTGGGACAGATCTCTACTTTTCTGACTACTACTGATACCCCCCTCCTCACAGGTCTGCATCATCTTTCTCAACTGCCCCCTCTTTCTCACCACTTCCCAAATAGTGCCAGTTCCTCCACTTCAATGCCCTCCTCTTCCTTGACCAATGCCCCTATCTAGATCAAGCTCTATTTCCTGCCATTGAGCTGCTCTAAAAATCGTCTAAGTTGTTCATCTAATAGTCACTTCACCATCCTCACCTGCCATCATGTCGATCTTCAAATAGTAATTCTTACCCTTTCAATAATTTGGTTTAATAAACCTTTATGTTCATTTTTTGCTGCCCACGGGAAAAAGAATGAACCCTGTAGCAAGGTACTTAAAATACCTCCTACTTCCTACAGCTTGTTGCCCTCTTTTCCTCCTCATATACCGTGTGTGCAGTCATTCGTGCCTACTTGGGATTCATTTGTACAATAAACCCCTTGCTTCCTTGCCCCCAGACCTACTTCTAATTACAGCCTCACCTAGCATGTGAGTTCCTTCCACCCCCAGTAAAGCTCTTCAATCCATCAAGCAGCAGCTCGCACGCACTGGACATCGCCACATACCGGTGTTGCTCCCGCAGCACTCAGACCCGCACCAGCACGGCTCCTCATGCTGGCAGGTCTGCCCTCTCCTCGGGAGTACGGTCCCCGCAGCACACTGTGGGCACCACGGAACCTGCTCGAACTGTATTCTCCATGCTGGGCTTCAATCTTTGGTTTGGCAAATTGTGAAAACCAGGAAGACACAGGACTGAGTTCACTTAACCATGTTTGCAATGGAAAGTAGAACTGAACCTTACTGAGATCTGGGTACAAAGGTCTTATCACAAGTTAAGCCTTACCTATCTGATATTTAGCGATGTACTCCAGTGAACTGCCCAATCTCTTTGCCAAACCAGTTCTATCAAGACTCTTGCTTGAAATTAGTAGGTCATGAGATCATAAACTCACTCACGAATTATTGCTCCATTTCAATTCTTTCTGGTTTAGAGCAAGATCTAAGATTCTAAAAGAGTAAATACATGTATGGTAAATTGAACCATATTGAATAGCTAATATCTGAACATTCTAGATTTGTAAAAATGGTAGTTTTATATGGCTCAACCTAATAAATACAATAAAAAATATTTTTGTTTTATATATGTTTTTCACAAACAGGGTTTGTCTTATATAATAAGAGACAATGAACAAATACATGTAAAAACCAATATGTTTCATAGTAAAGGTCTTTAATAATGACATTAACAACAATGGCAAGTATTTATTGGGTGGGCACTTATTATATATCAGCCATCACAGTAAGAATGTTATATAGGTTATCTCTCTCAGTTTTTCCTTTATAATAATAACTCAGTTTCAAACACTATTTGATAGATGTAGAAACTGCTGCTTGACTTGCTAAGTGACTTGCCCAAGGTCACATAGCTAATAAGTGGTGGAAGAATTTGAAATAAGGAAGGCTTACTATAGAGTTGCTTTTTTGACCACATAAAAGGGTAACTACTTTTTCTCCTGGGCTCTGATTCCTGGGGCCCTCCTGGTAAGACCAGGAAAGAAAATGACAAGAAATGGAACTCAAGGAAGAGCTTAAATGCCACCTCCTTCCCAAAGCTTACTTTAACCACAGGGCTTTGATCTGTCAGGATACTACTCCACAGCTATCCCATAGCCCCCACATTGACTTAGCACAGACTGCCTCTTCCCAGTTCTGTATGCATGTTTAAATTTCCCAATTAAACTGTAAAGCTTCAGTAGGACAATAAGCATGTCTAATGTGCTTCATTTCCCAGAGTAAGGAGTAGTCACTTTATTTCCATCCAAGCACTATCCATCCATCCAATAATCATTGGCTCTTAACATTGACGACTATAAAGAATGTTAAGATAAAAGACCCAGTCTTTGCTCGAAAGGAACATAGTACTGCTTAGCTGAGTGCGAACAAATGTGTCAACACAAATGAAGGTGCAGGTTCACACAATGAGAGTGGCGAGCCCCACTGCACTGAGAGAAGAAAGGCAGGCCACCAGCAGTGGGCGAGGGCAGCACTTTACAAGAGCTTTTAAGATGCTACTGGACTGAAGCCTGGAAAGCTCAGTGGGGATTAGCCAATGGAATAACATGAGGAAAGGATGCCCAGAAACAGGGAACAGCAGGAACAAAGGCACAAAAAAGACCAGGAATATTTGGGTTGCTGTGAGTGTCTAGTTTGGCTCAGAGACAGAAACAAACAGCCGAAGCGGGAAAGAGACATAGGATAAAGAAAGGAAAAAGGAAGAGAGCAAACTTCACTGCTGGATCTCGGAAAACTCACATGAAAGTACAAATACTGACCCCGGGCCAACCAATAAAACCAGACAAACTCAGACTCTCCTGTGGCCAGATTGACATCAATTACCCCAAGACCCAGGCCCTCATATAAGAGAGAACTTGGTATGTAGGAGGTAAAAAAGTCACCATTACACAAAGTCTGAAGATTTATAATACATTTGGGGAAGTTAGAAATACAGTTGGATGGGTACAAAAGCTGATGAAAATAAAGAAGTCTCTATTTCTACCTGCTTTGGTAATAGAAATTCTTTAGCTGAACAGACAGTGCATTTCACCAAATTCTGATGGAAACAAATCTTCACAGGCCTTCTGTATTAAGAAATAATGTAGCAGCCCTCCCCAGAGATTTGGCATGTTCTTTGTTTAAATACAAAATAATACAAAGAAACTGGTCTTTTGGGATCCTTAACTAAATAGTATTAATGCTATGGAAGAAAGTGTGGTTTAATCACCATCCAAAATGAATCATAAAAAAACAAGTGGAAGTTTTTCAAATCTGGACACAATGCTAGTAACATTCAATGTAAAGAAGGATTTTATTCTCTTTCTTGAAAGTTTGTGTCTGAAAGGTTTTAGGAGAAGAGAGGCCAATCTGGACAACAGAACAGAACTAATGGCTGGATCCAAGGGGATCAGCTAGCTTCAAAGGGAATACATCTGTTTACCTAACCAGGAAAATGTATTTTGATGGAAAACTTGAAGATGTAGCAATGCAATATTTACGGATTGCTAATCAAATCAAAACACCTTTTATTATGTAATTGAATGGCATAACAGATTTGTAATGCCTTCTACATTTCATAAATTTGCATTGAACAATGTCAAAGGGCAAGGAAGCTTCCCCATTGTAAACTGATTGATATGTAGCATGAAATGTGTTCAATATTTATGTTCTTTATGCCAATCATCCATTTTTATTTATATGGTTATTTCCTAACATAATATGAACAATGTCTGCAGAATTTTTCTTAACAAAGTCCTAAGACAATACTGCTGTGCATATATAAAACCACATGCTAATGTCTCATGTAAAAACCTGTTTATTTTATTTTTGTTCTTTACATGTTTTCTAAAGGAAACCATTTCCCAATAAACACATCCTGGTCACCTTCAAGGTGTTTATGCATTCTTCCGGCATTTCACATTCTTTCGGAAACCCTTGGGTATTCAGATTCATTATGGAAACTCCTGAAACCAAAGCAGGGTCAGGGTTTGGAAGTATAATAAGCCTTTCCCTTCCTAATGTGGAAACAAAGGGCTAGAGAAAAATACAGTATTTCATTTTGCAATTAAGTTCAGGTGAATTATTCAAACTTCAAATTGTGAAATATTCCATGATTATCATTATTCAACCCTCCCACCCCCCAATTCTCCTTTATTTTTGAATGGAAACATAGCTGAAGGTGCCTGATTAGGAATGAGAGGAGAAAGGTAACATTCTTGCCTGCAGATTCTGAAGAAGAATCTTTTTTACTACTCTAAATCTTTCTCATTTAACTACACTGCAGACTCATTCCACTGACAAACTGGTCTTCATGCCCCAGGACTTTTTTCCAAAGCTAGTTTCTCCCCTCCTCCCTGCCCTCTCTCTGGTGTTGGAGCAGTATCACTGAAGAAACTTCCACAGACTGAAGTGGAAGCTCCAGAACACAGCTTTATCTTCAAAACCATACTTTGCGAAGGGTACCACTTCTTACTTGTCACTTAATTTCTCAGGGGCATCCAAGATGGTGAAAAATGAAAGAGTAGCAAATCAAAGCCCTCGATGGAGGTGAGCAAGAGCAAGGTAGAGAGTCTTTTCAGCCCTTCCTAAGTCCTGTAACTCAAGTCCCTACTTCAAAGGAAGTTGTCTTTGACCTCTCAGGTCTTGCTGATTTTTTCATCCTAACAATTGCTCAAGTGTTTGTCGTCCATAACACCATTCTACTTGCTCACGTCTTGTCTTCCAATGTTCTCTGCAGTTGTTCTGGGTGTGTATGCTGCCTCTATCCCAGTCCAAATAGAATGTGGCCATCCAACTCTCTATTCCACCTAGGTCACCTGGGAGGGCATAGCCCAGTACCCCCTTCCCCAGGGAGTGTGTTGGCAACCAACATAGAAGATGCCTGAGGACTTGTGGGCACATGGCCTGGTTTTTGCTTTGTAAAGTCCAGGCTCCTCAGAGTATCTGCATATTGGCTGTTAAGAAGTTACCTTCCCAAAAAGATAAGATATGATTTGTATAAGTATCAAGACAAAGAAACAAATGTGTAAGATAGTTGGGACTAGATTTCTGCTTCAGAATGCCCGGGTTCTACTAGATTTAATCTCTCTGTTTTTCAGTGTCCTTACCCTTAGAATAGGGGTAGGCATGCACACCACATCTTACAGGACATGTTAAGAGGACATGAGCTTAAAGGATTTCAAGTGCTTAAAACTGCACACAAGCGTTCCTGTTGCTCACATACTCAATAAATACACAGTTATCATTTGCTCAGGGGTTCAGAACAATTAGCGAAACCCCTTGAAAGGCTCCTAAGGCTCTTTTCCAGTTTGCTCTTTGTGGATACTTAGAGACAGGAAAAGCACAAACCTTCAGTTACAGTAATTCAAGATAAATCTTACCTTAAAAGAAACTGGCTCATGACTGGCATTATACAAAGCCACAGAGCAGAAAAGTGTGGAGGGTAAAAGTGCCTAAAAGGCTCCCAAGGCTCTAGTCTCATTGATTTTTGAAAGTCAACCAGTCGAGGTTTTTCTTTAGCCTAAATTACTGCATAGTAAAATAAAATGCAAAGATACTGGGAAGAAACACAGTATGAAGAATGAAGGAAAGGCCTGGCCATAGTAATGAAGATAAACCTGAAGCAGAATCCTATTTCCTCTGCTTTTCTACTGTATAATACGGCATTATGAGATTTACTTAACTTCCCTTTTAGAAACTGTAAGATAGGGGTATCTTACTGAATTGCTGCCTTAAGTGGAAATAATATGAGGAAAGCCCATAGTGGAATAGTGGATTGCCAGGTGTACAGGAGGACTTGATATACTGCAGCTGTCATTTACTTTATTATTTCAACTCATGTTGAGTTTATCAGATTATTCAGAAGCAGAAGTGACCTTATAGTGAAAAGCAGCAGGACCTGCCATCGTAAAAAATGACTGTAAGAGCTTAGGACATGCCACCCCAAAAGATACTGATCTGGTATATTGATTAGTTTGAGCCGTAGGCACTTGAAGAAAAGCAAACTCAGGGACAGGTTTCTGTGAACTCCCCTTATCTGTCTAAGGACACATGATCCAAAGGGAACTCGGCTGTCATCAGTCCCTGCCCTGGGAGTTTCATCAGCCACAGAAGAGGAGACTAAAAGGTGACGCGCACACACACAAATTTTGTCACCCTAATTACCTCATACCTATTCTCTAAGGGCCCATTCATCTTTCCTAAAATTCATTTACTCTCCCCTAAGATGCTTAAATCCATCCTCCCCTTTCCCTATGAAGATGATACTTAACCCTGAATGCTAAAGCCACCTCTTTGCATTACTCATTTTTTCCTGGGTGTCTCTCAAGTAGAAATGAACTATACATGTTAATAAACTACTGTTCATTCTTCTCTTATCAATCTGTCTTTTATATCAGAGGTCTCAGCCAAGAACTCAGAGAGGTAAAGGGAAAGTTACTGTTTCGTCTCTGTAATAGGATATTTTGACAGAAGAGACAGAGAAGAAAAGAAGAGGGCGCCGGCCAGGGTGTGGACATTCACGGCAGCAGGAGGGCAAGAAGAGCAGAGCGCGATGAACACTGACACGAGCTTCACCTGCTCTGCACTCTGGGCCCAACCTGCCTGTGACTTCGTCTCTCCCTTCACACAGTTTCACACATTAATTAAAGTTCCTTAATTAAGTTCTGGGAAAGACTCTGAATTTAGCCCTGAACTCTGAGTATTCCTTGACCTTGCATCCCTAGGAAAGAGAGATGAAGCTACAGAAGAGTGAGCAGGAGGCATTTCAATTGTCCCCACGATGCAATGGAAATGCAAGACCCACCGCGAGCAAGCGCCGGGCGAACGTAATCACACGTTCAAAGTTGGGAAAGCTGCCCAAACCAACTAAAACCAAAAGAAGGCTTACACATTGAAAATGCATCTAACTGTGGATAAAATCATAATGGAATAAGGATAAAATATAATCAACTCTGAAATGTGTGATGATTACTGTCAAAAACAAATCCTTCACTTATGTCTCCTGGTTGGCCTGTTCTTAGTGAAGTTCGAGAAGGTCTGCTTAGGTCAGCGGCTGCACACAGCTAAGGGAGCTGCACCGGTGTCAGCTGGCTGCTTTCCTGCCTTGGCCCTGCCACTGACCAGCCATGCAGCCTCGGGCCAGTTACCATCTCCCTGGGTTTCTGTTTCCTCATAGGTAAAATTTGCCTGTTATCAAATAACCACTTGATAAATGTTACAGCTTAGCTTATTATAACTGAAGTTATTTGTTAATTCAACAAATGTTTATTAGGCATCTACCATATATTTAGCACTGCCCCCTAGATATTGGGCAATCAAAGTAGTCTATGAGTGAGTCCATCTTTGTTCAACCAAAGGAAAGTTGCTAAGAAACAGAGAATAAAGAACACTAAAGGATAAGCTATGGAGTTTGAACTTGATCATATTGGCTGGATAAGAAACAATGAGGGCTTTAGAGAAGAAAACTACCTAAGAAAATGAGTGTTTGTCAGGGCAGAGTCCTGTGGTAGTCAGCTAGAGGCAAGAAGAACTGGACGGAGAATATGGTAGGAAACAGGAGAGAAGAGAGAAAGAAATGTGTAAGAGACATTTTTGGGAGTCAACAGGACTCAGAGACAGCTACACAATGAGTGAAGGTAAAGGAAAGGCAGAAAGGACTCTGTGGGGGTGGGTGGGTTCCACAGTACACCCATAGAGCAGTGTTGAAACAAGCTGGTTGGGGCATAGGACACTATGGGTTTGTTTTTAAATTATACTTCATTCTATTAAGGCATTCTGCCTTTTAGGGACTTAAAGCCCAACAGAATAGAACTCATTCAGAACAAATACAGTAGAGTGAGCTGCATGCTGTAAAGCACAAAGCACAGGCTAGGCGAAGGCAGGCCAGGGACATCCTCACAGCAGAAGGTAAAATCTGAGTGGTGCCATGAAAGGCGGAGAGGCATCCACTGTTAATCAGGGGAGGAAGGCTATTCCCCAGAGAGGGAGCAGCACGTACAAAGATGCAAAGATGGTGCAGCCCATGACACCAGAAAACCACCCCGACTGTACCAAGATGGGCAATGTTAAGAGCTACCTCTCTTTGGTAATGATGAAAATGCCAAAATAGTCTTGCCAATCACCTCAGAGTATACTCCAAACCTCTACCCAGCACAGCCCTAAAGGAAGTCCTGATGAAATCCTTTAGGAACAGTTTAGACAAGGCTGCTGTTATTTGTGAGGGAAAATAGACCAGCTAGCCATGACAGGAACAAATATTTTTGACAGACTGTGCATTTTAACATTTCAGAAAGCACTGCCCCTAAAGGAGAAATAGGTCAAGGATGCAGAGATTTTATTGGAAATAAGTACAGACCTATTCAATACCTAGAAATCTGGGTTCCCCAGCAGGGAATGAATCTGGGGAGCAGCAGGAAGAAATTGGAGGCAGTGGACCTGGAGGCAAGGGAAGCCCAGATATGAACAAACAGGTCCCTAGAAAGGGAAATAGAAATGAAGAAAGATATCCTTTGCCTCCAGATTTTTCCTGCAGCTGAAAGTTAGAATCCTCATTTCTAAAGCCTTGATGAAAAAGTAGTCCAATATATTTCTATTTGTGAACAGATATACATAATACACTATACAAATGTGCATAGGTATATGTATATAGATCTAAACAAATGTGTGTGTGTATATACATATATATATATACATGTATATAAACCCATATGCACACGATACTTAATCTATGGGTTATAATTGATGTTGTGCAAATATTAGTTCTTGAGCAAGATAAAAGGCAATGGCACACATACATCTAGACAACCCCAGTGATCCCTGCCTCATATATATTTCTACAAGCATGATATGTATTTCCCTGGAGAATAGGATGGACTTAGTGACTTGCTTCTAACCAATAAAATACAGCCAGTTTAACTGGATACCATTTGTACAATTACATACAGGAGTCTATGACTTCCTTCCATCTTACTAGTAAATTCCCTGGGTTACCTTCTCTGCTTGCATGCTTTAAACACAAAGCTACCATGTTGGAAAGGCCTACATAGTGAGGAACTGAGAGTTGCCAATGGCCTAGGAAGTGAATCCCACCAACAGTAAATGAGCGTGGAAGGCAGCCTTTCCCCAAAGGAGCCTGGCAGTGGCTTTGGCCCCAGCAGACACTTTCAATGCAGCCTGTGAAAAATCTGCAGCAAGGGATGCAGCCACACCCAGATTAGAGACTCACAGAAACTATGCACAATGTTGTTGTAAGGTACAGTTGGAGGTAATTTGTTCCAGGCCAATAGATAACTTAAACATAAGGGTCAGATATAAAAACATCCTCTCCATTCAAATAAGGAAAACTGTAGTTTTCCCTATACTGACTCTTGCTAGCAGTTTTTCATACTGTCTTCTAGAGCTGTGGATATTTTTTTTCTCCTATGTTTGTATTTATATCCTTTTGTAACTTGTTGATATTTCTTCATCCTATTCCCTTCTGTTTCCACTTTAAGTAAGGCTTAGTTGCAAACCTACTATCTTCTTTATAATTAATGAGGAACTTCTTTCCAATGCAAATTTTATATCCAGGACTAGCTCTCATTGATACATTCAGTGCATATCCTTTATATTTGAGAAACATATATATGTATTAATTGCTTCTCACTGACATAACTGTAAGCTATATGAGAGCATGAAGGATATCTAATCACAGAGTATAAAGATCTATGACTCAAACAGAATTGCTTGTACTTCATAGCTCTTCAATGCATGTTTGGGATTAATTTTGTACATACAGTACAAGTAGTTCATAGCTCTTCAATGCATACTTGGGATTAATTTTGTAAATATTGTATAAGCTCCTTCATAGAAAGTTCAAACGACTCTTAAAAATAATTCACAAAAAAGAAACTAATGAATGTCTTTGCTTACTGCACAAATTTGAAATAAACCATAAAAAATTCTCTCTTTATATTTTAGTAGAATATAAGCTAAGGGTGATAACTACTAGACCTTCAGAAGGTATTAAAATAGAAAAATTCAAAGGGACCATAGAGCCATCTAAAAATATAATGGTCATTATGCAATGAAATAATAGACCTTAAGCAAATGTAAACTACAGTTTTTAATTCTGAAAATTTAGAGTTAACTTATCTTTTATTAAAGGTAAACAACATTTTTTAAAAATGTTGAAAACCTCATTTACTTGCATTTAGCACACTAAATGTGGAAGAAAGTTATACACTTATTCTAAACAATTATAATTTCCCCATATTGAAAACAACAGCTGTGAAAGAAAGTAATTAACATGATTTACTATATAATCATTCTATCATCATATGCTATTTGGAAATACAGAAGCAAAACTGAGTGGCTTTCTTGCTTGCACTCATAAAGAAACCTGTTTTCTCTATCTTTTTCTTTTATGTATCAACTGTATGTGAATAACTGCTTTGTTAATTTATAGAAGAACATTTTATGGCATATTTCCTTGGATTTTAGAACTAATTCCCCATTGCATGGTACAGCTGCTTAGTACGTGTGCCTAGCCCTACATACCATGTTACAAAGAGATCCAGCACATATCTTCCTGGAGTGATAATGCATTTGACTACAAGCCACAGAAAATATGATGATGGGGTCTGAAAAGATAACCAAGTCAAATAGTTGCCTGGTATTTCTGACCATGCTTTTAGGTGCTTTGCAAAAAATGATAATGCCATGTGAATTAGTCTAATTACCACCCTAGAGAAAGGGACAAAGAAAATGAATTTTCTCCTTTCACTTTACCATCCTTACTATCATCCAATTTTCTCCAACTTATTCCTCCCACTGCTTTTTGTGGTTAAAGTAAGATGTAGGAAGTTTTAAAAACGGGCAACTACCCCAGACTTTTCTTACATTGGGTAAAATGGTTCCCAGTGCCCGAATCTCTAACGATAACTAAATGCTAGCTGATACCTACAACATGAAACTATTATTTAGCCAGCATATGATCTCATTCTAGTTTACCGTGTTTGATCTATGCTTACTTGCCTTTTTTTTTTCATTTCAGGGCTAATTATGATGTTTGAGAAGCAAAGGCATGCTTTCAGGACCAGAAAACAGTTAAGAACATGTCACTCAGTGACACATGACCTGATGGTAGAAAAAAATATATGTTGGGTGGTGAACAAGGTATCCTAATTCATGAGCAGCTCAGTGTCTGTGAAAGGTGTGACACGTTGTCAGCAGTCACTGCTGGGTGCTGCAGGGAGAAGTGAGTTTTAAAGGCAATTCTGACACATTCTTTATTATGGCATCAACACTCCACTAAGTGTTAGCAAGAACAGGCCTAGAAAGACACCACTGAGGGGAGAGAATGCAGAACTTCCTGAGTAACTACAGCCCAGAACTGATGGAAAAAGAGGATTTTATAGCACAGTTTATTAGAGATATTTCCACTGGAGCAACAAATGAACCATGTCCACTCTTGAGCTTGAGGGATGGTCATCACTGTTGGCCTGCCCTGTGATGACAACACATTTTCTCATCATGACCCTCTAAAGTCACAGCCAACTACTTTTTTTTTTTTTTAAAGAACAACAGGAATCATGGTGGACTCATTTTCCAGAAACTTCCCTGGCCTTGAGAAAAAGAGGAGGCATTCCAGAAGAAGGTAATAATGACAAAGTTTAAGAACAGGGAACTAACTGCCTTTCAACCTAAAAGATGTTTTGCTGCTATCCTGGGAAACCTATGTAGATTTCTTGGGAGTAGAAAGATGCAGTTTTCTGTAAGGCATTTAAACTTGCTTCATTAGATTTCATTTTTAGGCCTAGGCATTTTAAGTCAAAGGGCTTGTCTCAGAAGTTGAACTGACTTTGAGAAGGCCAGTGTTACAGAAGACTTCTGGGGAATTATCCTTGGTGCTGACTTGGCCTTCGAGAACACCTCTGATGCTGGTTACTTTGATCCTAATCTTTACACAGGCCAGTCTACTGTGCTCACTTGTAATACACTGCCATTTTGGCAAATGTTTTTAGCTACGCCCGCCCCATCCGGGGATCTAGCCAGACCTTTAAGCATCACATCTAACCCAATCCTGTCTCTCCTGCTCTGCCCTACTCTAGTACCCGCTATCCAGTCTGCTTCACATCCCTGCAGCTACATCGGAACTTTGCACAGGGCACTCCTGGCTTGGAAGGGAGGCTCAACTAAAACTCTCCTATTCCTTTCAATTTGAAATTTTTGTGATTCTAAGAATGTTTTTGTTTTTTATTTTCTTTTTTGCTTCAACAAATGGTCTTTTTCCAAAAATGCATATATGCTTAAATATAATTTATATATATGAAAATAATTATAATTTAGAAACTACTCAATTGTTTAATTTTTGCTTGGTGGCTAATTTATTAAAATTTTTAGCTCTGTGTTTATAAGATACTACATGCATAAGACTATGCTGAATCTCTACTTGTATATTAAATTTATTGATCTGAGGATAAAATTCCTAGAGAGAATTATTTAACATAACTTAAAATATATTTCTCTAAGGACCCAGAAAATTTAATAATATAAATCACTATTATTCCCAGTATTTCTGTTCTTAAAGGAATAGAAATAAATAAACTATTCCAAATAAGTGATTTTTTTCAGATAATTATCAGCTACCTATTCAACCAAGCAAATTTAAAAAATATTTGGTAACTGTTTTCCTAAAATGGATCATGTACTTTTAAACTTTCTTGGTATGATATGAACATAATTTATTTTTCCAGGACAGTCACTATACCTATCAATTGATGAGAATATATAATTTGTCTGACCCATTTCTAACTTGTCATTTGACACCATAATTACCATACTTGCCTACAACAGTTATTTATATCCATGCAATATTTCTCCTACTGGATTGCTATGAACTTAGAAACTTTATAACCAAGTTAGTTGACAATGTTTCTAAAATAGAAATCAATTAATTTGAACACAGTATGGTCCAAAAAACAAAAAGAATGCAATTTAGAATCCAAGTCTGAGGAATTTGTTTATACTACCACATAAGCCTTCTGATTCCTTTTTACACTCTCAGCTGTGTTCTAAGAAGTAGAACTCACTGCATAAGTGAATTTCATATATATTTTATAGACACATCAGTAGTTGTAGCATTAACTATAGTAATGACACTGATGGGTATTTTACATCAGATACTATGTTAAGTATATCATATGCATTACAACATTTTCATTTGCTGCAACTTGCCAAATTGGGCATTACTGTCCCTATTTAAAGACTATCATGCAAAAGTTACAGAGGTAAAGTAACTTGCCCCAGACCAGTAAGAACTTGGTGAAGGAGTATTTCAAACCCAGGTCTGCCTGATTCAAAGCAACACTAACCATTATCTAAACTGCATGGAGGAGAAGGGAAAGATTTGTTCAGGGAAGAAAAAGTTATAAAGTTATCTACTGGATAGTAACTGTGGATTCAATCTAGCTTTTATAGGCTATCTTAGCACAGGCTGCTATAACAAAATAGCATGGATGGGGTGGTTTATAAACAACACATTTTATTCCTCATTGTTCTAGTGGCTGAAAAGTCTAAGATAAAGGCACCAATAGATTTGGTAAGGACTGGCTTCTGGGTTCACAGGTGGCTGTCTTTTCACTGAGCACTCCATGACAGAAAGGGGCTTTCTTTATTCCTATTCATGAGGGCTTCCCTCTCCTCACCTAACTGACCCCCAGTGGCCCTACCTCCAAACACCATCACACTGAAGATTCAGTTTCAACAGTGAATTTGGGGATGACACAACATTTAGTCTACAGAATAGGCCTTTCAAAAACGGCCCCGATCTACAAGTAGAAATGCTACCCAGTGTGGAACAATCTGACACTAATAAGGCTGAATCAGTCAATATTTACTGAGTATCTACTATGTGGATTTCAATAGTAAATAGTTTCTCAGGGCCCTGAAATGAGTAGTACTTGCCCCACCTAATGGTGCAGGCTAACAACTGCCCCTCATGGCATGTCAGGCTACTCAAGGGGAAGCAAAAAGTAGCAGAAAAGTGGCGCAGTGGACACAATGTCAGAAAATGCTCACTCACTGTCCATTCCCATTTGTTTTCCTATTTCAAATAAGCATAATCAACTTTGGAAACCCATCTGACAAAAAGAAATGTTAACAAGTATTTTTCTGGTTGTAAAGCTAATCCTATGTATTAGGAAAGAAAATATCCTTCAGGACCTAGTGAGACTGCCCAAATCAAGAAAACCCTCTTAGTTATGTACACAGCTGCCCATATAAGCAGGTAGTTGCAGAAGCTGTTAGACAAATCTCCTCCTGCACAGAAACACTGCATTTCAGAAAAAATAATACATGCAAAAATGTGTCCCCTGGTACACCAATGCATAAAAGTGCTCTTTGGTATAGATTAGGTTTCAAGGAAGAAAATAAGAAGTTTGATCACTGATAACTTTTCTCATCAAATCAAAGTCAGAGCATTGATTCTGAGATGAGAATGACCTTGGTGGTTTCGAGGGATGACTAATGATGGAGCGTTGTGGGTGGGGGCTATTCTTAGTGTGATGGGTGGGCACCTGGACACCAGATTCCCCAGCCAGGGTCTCACACCCAATCCCTGCAGGAGCCAGGCAGCAAAGCACATTGAGGGGTTGGCCAGGGGAGCAGTCCAGCCACATCTTCATCTGATCAAGCCTGCTATGCAGATCTCGCCCTGTGTCAAAAAGATCATCTAATTTGCAAAGGAAGACAGAAGTCCCAATTTGATAGGTATCATCACATTTTTTAGTGGGGGAGAGGATCTGTGGGCTGCTTGGATTCCTGCCAGTTTCACCTCTGACCCAGAAGACAGACAGGTAACTCATGATAAGTACAGGCTGTACTGACTGGCCATTTGGATGAGGCCAGGTTAACATGTCGAAATCCTGATAGAATGCCAAGCTATTCAAAACAACAGGTTTTTTAATATTATTATAAAATCATAAAGGCAGCAAGACACTCAGGCACAAGGTGAGCCCTGGGGAATGAGAGGCTTAAGGTTATGACCCTCACATATTTCTTGTTAAAAGAAAAACTGCCTCACAAAACCCCAGAAACTGCTTTCGCATTTTGATGTGGCCATTTGGATGGCACAGGATCACAACAGCAGCTTCCAAGTATTCCCTTGGTAGCACTACCATACCCAGGGCCTTGGGGCAGGGGGTGGCAAGTGTCCACAGTCAGCACCAGGGCCAAGTCCAGTTCCGTGGGTTTGGTCAGAGTCTTGGTCAGCGGGAAAGTAGACAAATCAGGTGGTGTTCTAGTTTCCTGTGGTAATTTCTGACTATCAACTAAAAAGCTTAAAACAACAGAAAATTTAACTGCTCACAGTTCTGGAAAGCAGATTCCAAAATCAAGCAGTCAGCAGGGCTACACTTCTCTTGGCTCTAGGGAAGAATCTGTTCCTTGCCTCCTCCAGCTCCTGTGTGCTTGTCCCCTGACTGTCAACACTCCTTGGCTGTGGCCACACCTCTCTCCACTCTGTCCTCACATTGCCCTGTCTTCTTTTCTGGGCATCTCTCTTATAAGTATGCCTGTGATCATATGCAGAGCTCACCTGGATAATTCAGAAAAAGCTTTCCCTCCAGATCTGTAACTTTATCACATCTTTTGCCGTATAAAGGAATACTCACTCTTTTGTCATATAAGGCGTCAGATAATAGAAACTATATGGATCCCTGGTTCCTGGCACAGAGCTCCTAAAACCCTTGTAAATCCCCAAGTGATAAGAGCACAAGGAGCATCTTTTGTTCTAAAGAGGTACCTCTGGGTGGCTCCTGGGTGAGGGATGGTCACCAGGAAGACCAAGTCGTGATTACAAGCTTGGAATTTTCAGCCCTGTGCCCCATTCTCCAGAGAGAGGAGAGGGGCTAAAAATAGTTACTTATTCATCATGGCTGCATGACGAAGCCGCATTAAAAATCCTGAGAGCATGGGGTCCAGAGAGCTTCAGCTTGCTGAACAAATACACACATCAGGAGGGTGATGCACCCAACTGCCTGGGCCCAGAAGCTCTTGTGCTTAGGACTCTCCCAGACCTCTCTCCATGTATCTTTCCACCTGGCAGTTCATCTGTCTCTTTTATCATATCCTTTAACAAACTGATAAATTAAACTGTTTCCCTGAGTACTGTGAGCCACACTCGTGAATTAATCAAACCTGAAGAAGAAGTCATGGGAACTTCCAATTTGTAGCCAAATCAGACAGAAGTTACAGGTAACCTGGGACCTACTACTTGCGATTGGCATCTGAAGTAGAGTGGGAACAGTCTTGTAGGATTGAGCCTTTACCCTATAGGATGTGACATAATCTCCAGGTTAGAATCCAGATTGTGTTAGAATTGAGTTGAATCATAAACCACCAGCTAGTGTTTATTAATTGCTTGGTGTAGGAAGAATCTCCATGTACTTAGTGACCAGAAGGGAAGTGCTCTGTTTGAGTGTGACAGTGGTGTGACAGTAAAGGACACAGGGTAGAAACACACAATAGGGAAGAACTGGGTTTTTCCTAAACAGGAAGGAAAAAACTGAGTTTTTCCTTTAGGTAAGGTGAAAGTCTCAGGTTCTAGGGGTAGGGCAGGGGCATGTCTTTTGGGAAGCCACCTTTCAACCCACTGCAGGTGGTGAATTGGCACAGGTAGAAGAGACTGCAAAAGGCCTCCAGAAATCTAGAGCATGTCACAGGATCTCAATTTTGGGAAACCTGAGGGGCCTTAAAGGACTTCAGTAAGTGAATTCAAGTAGAAGAGACCAGCAAGTGGCCACTGAGACCAGGGAGCCCTCATGCCTGGAGCTGGAGGAGAAGGAATGGGCAGATGTTAGCTTAGGCATCCTGTCCACTGCTGATTTCCAGTCACCTGGGCCAGAGGGGCCCCAGAGCAAAGAGTAAGACTCAGTCCAACCAGGTGGCAAATGAAACCAAAACTGCTGAGAAGCACATTCAATGAGCTTCTATAAATCACAGTGGTTGTGCTTTGGAGAGAATATTTCTGTAGAGAAAATCAAGAAACGTTCTTCTGGCTTACTTTAGGTAGTTAACATTTAAAGTAAAAGGATATTTTAAGTCATTTTGTAGCTCCAGAATGGAGGGGCTCCCCGTCTGGGGCAAGCTACCTATGAGTCTGCTGAGACCATAGGAAAACAAGGGTGAGGGGTTGGAAATGAAAGGGTTTATTCTCATGGCTCACTGTCTCCTCACTCCTAACCCTGGCAACTCAGCTCTCTCCACCAGTGCTGCCTGGGGCACCCCGTCTTGCTCAGCTCTCAAGCTCTGTCCTTCCTACTTTACTTCGCCCCTGCCACCCCCAACCCACCCCCTACCCTGGGAGGAACTCTGTGTATGGATCCCTGGTGACTGGCAGGCACCCACCCAATTATGTACAAGAACTCAGGAGAGGACAGACTATCCACCTCTCCCCAGGGCAGGAACTTCTGTGACTGACTAGCAGCTCTGCCACTGGTAAACATCCCACTGATGTGTAAACAGGCTCCTATATGTATATACAATGGGCATTATCAAGGCCAGTTGGAAATCCTGGTCAAAAACTTCCATTTTCCCCACACAACTGCAAACAACCATCAACATGTCCACATGGTTCTATTTTTCTTATAGGATCCGAATCCCTGATCTTGAATTCAAGGCATTAGTCCAACTGCCTTAAGACTGTTCACAACTAAATTTTATTACAATTCTGCACATACAATTGCAAGACAAAGTTTAGCTATGACCTAGGAGTTAAGATACCATGAAATTAGGAACATGTCATCCTACCATTATATGTAAACCCACTAGATGTTTATTTGAGATTAAATGATTATGAGGATAAAACAGCAGCCCCTCCAAGGGCCAGGTATGGTCCATGGAGTGCTGAGTCCAGAGCAAGGCACAGTTATCAGAGGTCAATATTTAACACAATCCCTGGTACCCAGCAGCTACTAGTGAACCCTGAACACTAGCTCTGTAAGTCACAAAGTTTGCAAGACCAGGAGAAAGTTAAGTGTGCACACTTCTTAGGGAGAGTGGTCAGGATGAAAACCTTCCAGGGAAGCTATGTTTTGATTTTTTAGAAAATAATTTTTAAACAATTTAAGTATCTCTAGACAATTTATTCAACATGAATTGACCTTAAGGACAAAATAGAACATGTGAGCAAAATTCTAAACAGAAATAACAGAGGAAAAGTCCATCAGCCCATGAAAATGTGTCCTAAGGAATAAATGGAAAGAAACATACTTCCACTACTTTTATGAACAATTTACATAATTTGAGACCATGGTATTGAACTTGACAGACATAAATTCTATCTGGGGTAGGACATTGTTAAAATGTGGACAACATGGCTCAAGCTTCACAACTTCTGATTCTGAGTCAACAAGCACCTCTCAAGTAATTCTGCTAGAGGTGATCCAGGAACTGCACTTCAAAAAACAATTCTCTCAGCTAGATGGGTGCTAAAAAATTAACAAGAATTATTTAGATAAAAATCTATTCATAACAGGACAATATTACATATTAACATGCCATAAACTGAAGTTATTAATTACACATATTAACTCAGAGATTTTTAATGTTTTAAATTTATTTTAAGCATGTCCTTAATGTGGAAGATCATTGATTTGATCTTACTCCCTCCAAACACTGCTTTTAAATCCTCTGTCTCCTTTACTCAAAATTGGCATCCTAAACATTTACAGAGAATACATAAATCTATTTATTAGGAAGCACATCTGGCATACCTTACAGAGAATTAATGAAAGTGCACTCATCAACCTTCCATTTTTCTCTAATAAAAATCTGTCTGGTGAGACACAGCCTATATAAACTTGTCCTGATCCACCTCCAACTGTTTCTCATGTGTTTGTACTTCTCCTCTAGTATTTCTCACACCCTACACTATAATGTGCTTATTTGTGAATGCCATTTACCCCACTGGAGCACATCTTTTGGAATCAGTAGCATGGAATTCTTCATCCTTCAGTATGTCCTCGTAACACTGTCTTAAACAAGGTTGGTATAACCAAAAGCTTGTTGAATTAAATTAAATGGAAAGCATGTATATCCTTTATAGTACCGGAATAATTACCTACTTCATTATATGGGTATACATGTATTTTAAAAATCTATATAAGGTGACCAGTTTGGTTACAGAGGGAAACTGTTCTGTAAAGAAACAAGGAAAAATAAAAGTATTTACAGGATATTGCCAACTTTTGAAAGAATAATGAAGGTTAATGTGGAAGGGCCTCTCATCTCAGGCATCTAGGTATAACCAGACAGCAATAAGAATCATTTCCTTTACAAAACCGAATTGATGTAGATGCATTTGAAATGGGAAGTTGTGAAGAGTTGAGCTGATTTACCTTTCTGATTCATGTTACACTGGCATCATTACTAGTTACATGAAATTTCTCTATTTCTCAAGGCCATGCAGAATTAATTAAAAGTTATTGAACTTTCTCCTAGATGATTTCTGGACTTTTAATTCAAATTTAGAGTAGATAAGAGGTTCAGAATGGCCTGAGTGCAATAACAAATGTTAACTTATGCAAAAGCAACATCCTAAGAATGATAATGACTTTGCAAAATACCCAAAAGGAGTTTTGCATATTTCAGATTCTTTAGTGGAGTATAAATGCACATTCCACATGTGGCATCTGTGAACAAGTTTTTAAAGGAAATGCTCTTTACCTTTCTCAGAGCAGCTTTGGAACTAAAGCTCGAGAAAAAAAGGCAGACTGTGTAAGGAGTGCTAAGGCCTCAGAAAAACATCTTGAAAAGTACTTCACCTGGAACTGGAGGAAACCATGAATTTCCTCTGTGATCAATCATGGAATATGAAATCACAAACCAGTCACTACAGTGGGAAGGGCTGCCCATTTGATGAGAACAAGGACTGCAAATGACTATTTCAGTTTCAAATCTGTTGATGATAATGTGACCAGCAGGAATTTCACAAGTAGTTTTCATTTATTGCATGAACTTTAATAATATTAATATAAGGATTTTTTCCCCAATCACCTATACTTATTCAGTAAACAGATAGTTTAAATTATATATTTATGCAAGAGATATAGATAAAATATGTGTATATAGCATTGAAGTGGTCTTTATTCTGAGGTATATGAACTGAAATTGTCTTTCTTATCTGAGTTGAGGTTTAACTCAGTTCCATTTGAGAAAAGGTTGCATTGCCTCATCTGCTAAATTAAGTCCTATAAAATTACATGAGATGAAATATACATGTCAGGTAAGAACCAGCTTGATCAAACATTTGACCAATGTACTCAGTAGTGAACAGACACAAGTCCTTTGTTCTGTATTGATTAAAACTGCAAACATTGACTCTTCCAAAGAGAACATTCTCTGCCTCACAAGACAGAAATAAACAGTGCCCTAATGCACATTCTTTGTAAAATGAGGGAAGAAATTAGGTTTTCATCAGAGAAGTTTTTTTCTAACACAAATACTCATTTAATATTATTTTCATTGCATCTTAAATTATGTGAATAAGAACACCAAATACTTCATTGACTTAACTGTTTTATGACATCCCTGATGATTTGATCAAAAAATCATCTGATAATTAAATGCAGTCAATTTTTATTATGCAAGGATTTGACTTAGTTTTTATTACAAAAGACAACCATACAATCCAAATTTATAGCAAGGTGTTTCTCCACTGATTCTCAAGTTTCTGTATGAATTTAACACCCCTGACACAATGAAATGCTAAGATACAGAAGGCACCTAACCAAGTGTCTGGCAGAGTGAGCTTGCCTGACACATCACTACGTGGCCACTGTTGTATAATGGAAAGAAGCAGCCAGGGTTGGAGGAAGTGCACCACAGGCAGGAGGTAGATTTCTTTCTCAGACTACACGTAAATTGGCTTGAGATGCTCTTCCAAAAGAAAGGTGAGCTGAAAATGATTTCAACATGAAACAAAATAATTATTGAGTGAAAAATTAAATAAATACAATCATTCTTTAAAATAGCTATGATAGGTCATGGAATTTGACAAACTTATACCTCTTTTAAAATTGTTTTTATATTAGTATACTATAATTTCAATTTATAACAATAATAATATAACTACTCTCTAACTGGTCTATAAGTTGTGCGTGTATATGTGTGTGTGTGTGTGTGTGTGTGTGTGTACATGCACAACACACACATGTACTTTTTCTTATTTCCCGCAGTTAAGTATTAATATTAATTAAAGATTTGATGAATATTACAGGTTCAACCATGTTGGGTCAATTTTTCATTATTTAACTTAATTGCAATGAAACAGGTGAGTGAAAATCAGCATTTCTTTTGTTCTTTTGTACTGGAGAGACCCTAGATTTTATATAGATGCAAATATTTTATAGGATCACCAAGGATGTCAAAAAATTCTAAGGAATGGCATCTGATAAGTTCAAGTTGATTTTTCTGAAAAAATAAAAATAAAATTATCCTAAGGTATAATAAGATTATAGCCACTTGTATTAACTTTTTTTCCCCCTTATTTTCTGTATTCTTAAAGCTGTGGCATCTGAGCCTTTGCTGACCCAGGAGAGACTGACCCTTTCAGGGCTACCAAATGCCTCTACATAGCAAACAGTGCTCTTTGGAGCATACCTTTCTTATGCAAACCAACCAATCCATCCACCATATACTTCCTATCATCTCCTCTATCAGGTTCTTACATTCCAGGAGGTAATGTTCCTCTGCCCTAAAAGGCACCAGACAACTAGAGTGACAGCCCCTAAGGCAGAGTTCACATAAATTTGTCTAATCAGTCAATCCTAAACTTGCTTACCCTGCCCCACCTTTCCTGAGGAAACCACAGTAAAAGTTCCTGCCCATGCTGTCTCCTCACTCCCCTTCTGCCTCCTCAGAAAGTCTGGTACTTCCCCACATAGCACTGCATGGCATGCCAGGCTTCCTGTTTCTACAAAAAGGTTTTCCTTCATGCCATTTCATTTCTGTCTGTGTGCCTTACCACACTGAGGAAAGCAAATCCTGGATACATTATGCAAGACCATTTCACTAGGTGATTAAACTTCACAGCGACTGAGGAACATAACTGTTAGAAGTGAGAGGAACAACCCTTCTACTCAGACCTTAAGGAATTGCAGTGGTGGGATCCAGGCTCAAGCTGCAGGGATTGAAACAAGTTGTGAGGGAGCCTGGGATTGACTTCTGTGGGGTAAATGGAAAATTTCACTCAGAATTTCCAGAATTTCCCACCTGGCTTTAGTCCATTTACATACTGATGGATGTTTACCACAGCAGAGCCTACAGACCATTACAGGCAAGGGGTGGAGAGAAAATGGCCATTCTCCCATTCCCACCATTCCTGGTACCTAATTGGTCTGGTGCCCACCAGTCACCGAGGACCCGCCCATGGAGTTCTTGCGGGAAGGGGTGTGCAGGGGGACAGAGCACACAGCTAGGGCCAGAGGGGACAGATGGTGCAGGGCCTGGCTCAGGAATGTGAGAAATAAATCCCTTTAACCCAACCTGTCCTTTCCCTTGTCCTCCTTCAGTTTCACTGGGTTCAGAAGGAACTTGCCCCAGGCCAGGAACATCCTTCCTCTCAGAGCTACAACTTCTACAGTAACTATGTGGAAAGGCTGGCCTTCCAGGGAGCAGGGGTTCCCACTTGAGGTCCATCAGGATTGGCTGGAGAATCCTAGAGAACCCTGATAATGTTGCCATTCTGCATATATTTACATTCTATGTTACATATTAGTCTGTGAAGAAGAGTTAGAACAGTTTGCCAAGGAACGAATTTAACATTTGACAGAGAAGTAAGACAAGAAGAAATCAAAAAGGCTTGAGTTTAATCAGTATTGAGTGTTTATAGTCCTGTTTGCCCAGCTTATAATCATGCTTTGCTTCTTTATGAATAAATTACGTGTCATGTTAAAGACTTCCTTAAACTTTTCTCACATTTACAGACTCAAAAGTGCAATTTAAAACAAATAAAATTTGTCTGAAAATATTATCTAACTATTGCACAATAATTAACATTGTATGCCCAAAAAGATTGTTAACCAACTACCAGGAGCTTCTCAGGTGATGCCTCACTCAGAGTAGATATGCAAAAAATGCTTGTACCTTGTTTCTCTTATCCACTTTTGAGGGACAATGAAAACATGATCTCATATTTTATTGTCTCATGGACCTATTTGCTGTCTTCCCAGTGTAATGCTGAGCACATAGCTTGGATTTCCATGATAGTTTTTGACTGACTGGAAGATAGACTAATCCAATGATACCTATATTAGTATGCTTGAAGTAATATATAAAGTTACTGTCCAAATAGAATACTAATTTTATCAAAACTGAAAAACTATAGGAAGGAGAGCCCAGAAATAGACCCACATACATATGAAAACTTGGTATTTGATAGAACTGTCATTACAGACTAATAGGAAAAAGATAGACTGCTCAATAAATGGTGCAGGGAAATTGTTTATCCCTAATTAGATATTTACTCAAACCTTATATAAGGATCAAACCTTAGAGTATAGGATATTATTTTTATGTATCTAGGGTAGGAAACATTCCTTAAACAGGACCCTAGAAGTGTAAATAATGAAGGAAAAGTCTGATAAATATAACCACATTAAAATAAAATATTCTATTCACCAATAAAAATAAATTAATAAAAATTTGAAAAGGTAAGCCACAGAGTAAAAGGTGATACTAAAAATGTCTATGGTAAGAAAAGAATTGGCATCCCACACATCAATGAGAAGAAAATAAACAACCCAATTGAAATTTAATCAAAGCACATGAACTCCGCAGAAAAGGAACTTTATATAAATGGCCCATAAAAATGTAAAAAGATGCTTAGTTCCATTAATAATGGGTAAATTCCAATTAAAATAATAATGAATATTATTTCATAAAACAAGAGTGACCAAAAAATTAAGTCTGGCAAAATAAAACTTGGCAGAATGTGGAGCTCTGGGAATTTAAAGTGCTCCCTGTGGGAGTGTAAATTGATATATTCATTCTGGACAGAAATTTGGCAATATGGAATTAAGGTAAGAATAAGCATGCCACACAACCCAATGATTTCACGCCTACTGACTTATATGCCCCTGGAGAAGATTTCACATATGTGCTCAAGGAGAAAAGATCAAGAAAATTCAGAGCCATAGCTTTTGTAAGAGCTACAAAGAAAGTATAAATAATTAGGGCTCATCTATGTAATGGAATACTATACAGCGGAGAAAACAAGCAGAATTTCAACATGGATAAACATCACAAACAAAATATTGCATTAAAAAAAGAAAGTTGCAGAATCCATACAGTATGTCCCCACTTTTAAAGATGGTATTTTATTTTATACATCACCACTTATAACAGATACTATACTTAATGAAGCTGAAAGGATATTTATTATATACTCAATTACCTATATCAGTATGGATTCATGGATATTTATTTTATTCTATGGGCTACAATCCAATACTGCCATTGATTTTATTGCTTAAATTGTCCTCCCAGGTTTTGTCATAAGGACCTCCTTTAACTTGGCTATTTCCTACCAATGTGGCCCTTCAGTTTTAAGCACTTCCTTACTTGCTGGCACCACAAGGTATTTCAGGCTCATTTTGTATTATCTGAGCCTCAGATCTGGAATCAACCATTTCCCCAAGGACTCCAGATTCCTTGTACTGGAAAACAGTATTCAGAACCCAAGACCTGAACCACAGGTTTGCCCATTGCTTCTAGGGTATCCTTGTTTCTACACCCATTCAGCTAACAGAGCTGGGAAATGTATGTTTGAATGATAACACATGCATATACACCCATGTATATTTATTTCTATATCTACTCATAAGAAGCTTGTTGGTACTTTTTACTGGGGTACTGTTAAATTTACAAGTTAATTTAGGGAGAACTTTAAATGGCATTATTTCCAATAACAGGTTAATTTCTTTCCATTTGTTCAACTTTATTTTTGTGTATTTAATGGGTGTTTAACAATTATCTACTTATAGGCAAAAATGGAAAATAACATTATATATGGACTTGGGACCCATAAATATATAGTAAAAGTTAACATATATGAAAGGGATTAATGGACACTGAATTTAAGATTAGGTTAACTCTTAAATCGGAAGAATAATTAGATAAAGGAGAAATACAAAAATGAACATAACTCTAATATTGTAGTCTAAATATGGGTATTGAGAAGACAAATTTTCATTATGTTATTCTTTATACAATTTAAACCAAAATATTATTTAAAATATCTAAATGAAAAACCAATCATCAACAAATGAATGCATCAAAAGTAGAGACCCTCCAAATGGAGTTTTCGATTTCATTACAGAGAGAGAAACTACCTAGCTCCTTAGCAGTTACTGAAAAACTATACAGATCAACTGGCAAAGTGTTGCAAATTATTTACTCAGTTTCAGAATAAGGAAGAAAGAATTTCCAGAAATGGAGACCTCAGCATGAGTTTTCTCTATCAGGGAAGAAAGAAACATGCAGGGTCAGGGAAGAAAGTTGCTCTTTTTGCTCAAGTTGATGTGGCCAAGCATTCGTGTACCTGCCTATGCTGTATCGGCTCCTTCTCCACAATTCAAGTCAAATGATAGGTTGGCATATCAACATAACTCATGCCAACAACAAATATCTCAGAGATTTGCCCTGATTCTGCTCTTTGGGCACAGAGACCTATTTAATGTATGTAAGTCTGCATTTGTCCTCAGTAAATTCAATTACTTTTGTTTCTGGCTATTCAGCTGACCATGATGGTTGGAAATTGCACCCGGCCCTCATCCTCTGGGCTAATTTTCAGGCCTGCAATGTGAACTTGATGCATATGCTTTGTTTTTTCCAACCCAGAGTTCTTTATTAAGGTTCAGGTTATAAACAGTGCTGTTAGGCACTTTTGAAAAACTTCTCTCCGGAGGGTCAGCAGCCCTCTGCACTCCACTCCCACGAAATCTAGTACCTGCTCATGCCTGAACAACCACCTTCTCCTGAGCTATTAATATTCATTAAGGCTGCTGAGACTGATGATGATCCTTAAAAATCTTCCTATGAGGTAAATCCAATCTGAATATGTATGAAAAAGACAATTTTTTAAAAAAGTGCTGGATTCTGAACTCTCAAAATATTTTTTTTATGGCTAACTGAAATGAAAAACTTAGAAAATTTCCTGATATTGTTATTCAAAATAATTATTTTGACTTTACACATGAAAGAACTCATCTGCCCCCACCCTCCTTCCAATTGCCTGGATGATAATGATGTAATTGCAGTTACAACTACAAAGGACTTCAGTTCAATTTAACTTAAATTATTTAAAATTTGTAAACACTCCAGGAAAACCTCATTAAGCTGACTGAGCCAGCTTGTTTGCAAGAGGGACCAAGAAGTCAGCATTTACAATTATTCACATTACAACATCCATTCACTCACTCTAACCACTCTGATTAGCCAGTAATCACAGTCACTTAGGGTGAGCAGTACTGGCAAAGCTTGTTACAGCTTTTCAAAAGTGATTCCCCCGCAACAACCCCACATTCAGAACCTGCCAGCAGAACTTTGGCCGGCATGCACATTGCAGAGTAAACAGCAAGACCATGACAAAACACATGCATTTTAAAATATTTACTTATAAAACTGGTATCTTATAGTCCCTACCAATTCAGGCTTATGTCTCTTTAAGGTTATGTGATTTGCGCACCTGCTAAGCCACAGTTTCTCACTGTGATGTGAGGTCACAGTAAATCAAGGAACTGTGAACCTAAGGCCTTACTGGAGATATGTTTAGAATGAAGTGCCCAATGTGGTGGTATTGGAAAGAATGTTTGATTACACCTAGAATACATCTTATAGCCACTAAATCTGTCTCATTAAAATAATCCAAACATGAAGGGCGACCTCACAGAGTTTTGTGAACAACTAAATGTGCCTGGTACATAGGTCATGCATTACATGTAGTTCATAGTGTAAAAATTGTTAAAACAAAGGGTTAGTAGCTAATCCATAGCTACTAACATTCTAGTGATTGATGTTTGAATATATTTTAACTAAAAAATAAAACTAAAGTTTTCAGAAACCATCATCACTGGTTTATTCAACTATGAGAATTATAGTAATTAGTGAATGAAGCTAGCTATGGGTGTTATACAAAGGCCACATGTGGGCAATCTGCAGGATTAATAAAATGTTTTATATCACAAATTCTCTGGACAATGAGGATTCCTGAATGAACATATTTATTAGGCAAATTAAAACCCCACCTGGTGATATAACACTCATGTTGTCACATTTACCCAGACCTGTTCTAATCTATTATAGAAATTTTGGCACTTCCTGCAGTTGCTTGGCTAGAAATAAAATAATAACAATAACTGTTATTACTACTATTACTACGCACCTGAACAAATGGCTTTTAAGTGTCTAAAATGATTTTAAGATGCATTGTTTCAGCATTCCCCCCAACAACCTGCAGACTTTGAGCACAGACAGGTTTCAACAGTGCACCTAAGAAATCAGTGGCCATGCAGTATGAGTGGTGGGAAAGACTAATTGGTTTGTTTTACTTTCCTTTGGAATAAAATGACACATTCTAATGAAGAAAAAGAGAGTCTACACACATAAACCGAATCAGAAATGAGAAAGGAAAAATCACTACGGCCACCATAGAAATACAATGAAGTATGAGACAATACTATGAAAAATTATATGCTAACAAACTGGGTAACCTAGAAGACATGGACAACTTTCTAGAAAAATACAACCTTCCAAGGCTGACCCAGGAAGAAACAGAAGATATGAATATACCAATTACCAGCAATAAAATTGAATTGGTAATAAAAAAACTACCAAAGGATAAAATCCCTAGACCAGAAGGTCTCACTGCTGAATTTTATCAAACATTCAGTGAAGACCTAATATCCATTCTCCTTAAAGTTTTCCAAAAAGTAGAAGAGGAGGGAATACTCCCAAACTAATTCTACAAGGCCAGTATCACTCTAATACCAAAACCAGGCAAAGATACCACAAAAAAAGAAAATTACAGACCAATGTCCCCAATGAACATAGATGCAAAAAATACACAACAAAATATTAGCAAACTGAATTAAAAAATTCCTCAAAAAGATCATCAATGATGATCAAGTAGGATTTATTCCAGGGATGCAAGGATGGTACAACATAAAAAAAATCCATTAACATCACCTACCATATCAACAAAAAGAAGTCCAAAAACCACATGATCATCTCCATAGATGTCGAAAAAGCATTCGACAAAATTCAACATCCATTCATGATAAAAACTCTCAACCAAATGGGTATAAAGGGCAAGTATCTGGACGTAATAAAGGCCATATATGACAAACCCATAGGCAACATCATACTTAACACTGAGAATCTGAAAGCTTTTCCTCTAAGATTGGTAACAAGACAGGGATGCCCACTCTCCCTGCTTTTATTCAACTTAGTACTGGAGGTCCTAGCCATGGCAATCAAACAACACAAAGGGATAAAAGGCATCAAGACTGGCAAGGAAGAAGTTAAACTGTCCCTGTTTACAGATGACATGATACTGTATATAAAAAACCCTAACAAATCCACTCCAAACTACTAGATCTAATATCTGAATTCAGCAAAGCTGCAGGATATAAAATTAATACACAGAAATCTGTTGCATTCCTATACATTAATGATGAACCAGCAGAGAGAGAAATCAGGAAAACAATTCCATTCACAATTACATCAGAAAGAATAAAATACCTAGGAATAAACCTAACCAAGGAAGTGAAAGACCTATACTCTGAAAACTACAAGATACTCATGAGAGGAATTAAAGAAGATACCAATAAATGGAAACATATCCTGTGCTCATGGATAGAAAAAAATTAATATTGTCAAAATGGCCATCCTGCCTAAAGCAATCTACAGATTCAATGCAATTTCTTTCAAAATACCAACAGCATTCTTCAACGAACTAGAGCAAATTGTTCTAAAATTCATATGGATCCACAAAAGACCCTGAATAGCCAAAGCAATCCTGAAAAGGAAGAATAAAGTGGGGGGGGATTATGCTCCCCCACTTCAAGTTCTACTACAAAGGCACAGTAATCAAGACAATTTGGTACTGACACAAGAACAGACCCATAGACCAATGGAACAGACTAGAGAGCCCAGATATAAACCCAAACATAAATGGTCAATTAATATCTGATAAAGGAGCCATGGATATACAATGGGGAAATGAGAGCCTCTTCAACAACTGGTATTGGCAAAACTGGACAGCTATATGCAAGACAATGAAGCTGGATTATTGTTTAACCCCATACACAAAAGTGAACTCGAAATGGATCAAAGACCTGAATGTAAGTATATTCAGGATATATTGCATATATCATGAAACCATAAAACTGTTAGACAAAAACATAGGCAAAAATATCTTGAATTTAAACATGAATAACTTTTTCCTGAATCCATCTCCTCAGGCAAGGGAAAAAAAATTGAAAGTGAACAAATGGGACTACATCATGCTAAAAACTTCTGTACAGCAAAGGACACCATCAGCAGAACAAAAAGGTATCCTACAGTATGGGAGAATATATTTGTAAATGACATATCCGACAAGGGGTTAACATCCAAAATATATAAAGAACTCACATGCCTCAACACCCAAAAAGCAAGTAACCCTATTAAAAAATGGGCAGAGGATATGAACGGACACTTCTCCCAAGAAGAAATTCAGATGGCCAACAGGCACATGAAAAGATGCTCCACACTGCTAATCATCAGAGAAATTCAAATTAAAACCACAAATGAGATATCACCTCACACCAGTTAGGATGGCCAACATCTAAAAGACTAGGAACCAAATGCTGGTAAGGATGTGGAGAAAGGGGAACCCTCCTACACTGCTGGTGGGAACATAAATTAGTTCAAACATTGTGGAAAGTAGTATGGAGGTTCCTCAAAAAACTAAAAATAGAAATACCATTTGACCCAGGGATTCTACTCCTAGGAATTTACCCTAAGAATGCAGGATCCCAGTTTCAAAAAGACATATGCACACCTATATTTATCACAGCACTATTTACAATAGCCAAGAAATGGAAGCAACCTAAGTGTCCATCAGTAGATGAATGGATAAAGAAGATGTAGTAGATATACACAATGGAATATTATTCAGCCATAAGAAGAAGAAAAATCCTACCATTTGCAACAATGTGGATGGAGCTAGAGGGTATTATGCTCAGTGAAATAAGCCAGGCGGAGAAAGACAAGTACCAAATGATTTCACTTATCTGTGGAGTATAAGAACAAAGCAAAAACTGAAGGAACAAAACAGCAGGAGACTCACAGAACCCAGGAATGGACTAACAGTTACCAAAGGGAAAGGGACTGGGTAGGGTGGGTAGGAAGGGAGAGATAAGGGGGAATAAGGCACATAACAATTAGCACACATAATGTAGGGAGTGGCATGGGGAAGGCAGTATAGCACAGAGAAGACAAGTAGTGACTCTACAGCATCTTAGTAGGCTGATGGACAGTGACTGTAATGGGGTATGTGATGGGGACTTGATAATGGGGGAGGGGAGGAACCTAGTAGCCACAATGTTACTCATGTAATTGTATATTAATGATACCAAAAGAAAAAAGAAAAAAATGACACAGTACACTCCAGCCAGGACATTCTCTTCCCTGTTGGAGATCTCCATCCTATTCAGTTCCATCACCAAACCTTGTACTGATATCCCCAGGGCTCTGGCATGTTTTGGTCGGTCAACCTAAATCCCAAGTCATCTATCAATGTTTGACCCCAAGAAACTTCCCCAGTGAACACTGGATAACTATCATGCCCAGTGCACTGGACTAATGCTAAAGAGACAAAAGTGAAAAGATGTAAAACTGACCCCCAGAAGTTCCAACTAAATGGAGTCAAAAGCAGGGCTGTAGTCTCCACTTAGCTGCAGTTTTGCTGTATGAGGTTTCAGTTACCCATGGTCAGCCCCCATCTAGAAGGAGATGACCCTCTTTCTGACCTGTCATGAGAAGGTTGATAGTAGCCTAATACTATGTCACAATGCCTGTATTATTCACTTGGTTTAATCTTATCACACAGGCATTTTATAATCTCTGATCATCACAAGAAGGACAAGTCCAGTACAATAGGTATTCTGAGAGAAAGATCACATTCACATAGCTTTTATTACCGTATATAGTTATAATGCACTGTATCATTAGTTATGGTTATTAATCTCTTAGTGAGCATAATCTGTAAATTAAACTTCATCAGAAGTGTGCATGTATAGGAAAAACAGTGTATATAGAGTTTGGTACTGTCTGTGGTCTCAGGCTACCACTGGGGTTCTTGAAATGTATCCCCCAGGCATAAGGGGAGACTCCTGTGTTCATAAATAGGTAGCTGTCTTTTCAGTCAAATGTACTAAGACCCCAAAAGACAGAAACACTCCACTGAGTTGAGGAGAGCTGGCCTCTGCCTGTTCAGCTGCCATTCCTGTCTTGGACTGTCTACTACTTTAACTGGTGATTCACAACTTAGCACCTGCTGGGCTTCTTAGCTTCTCTCCAGTGTGCTTTACCACTTCCTCAGCTGGATTGTAAGCCACGCAGGGAAGGACTGGGTGTCATTCTTTTTGAAGATTCCTATAGCACTTGGCACAGTCTAGCTTATAAAGTCAGGGCTCAATGAAGAGGTGTCAATTGTGTGTAGAAGATTCAGTGGCCAGGAAGGGGAAAGGAACTGGGAGAAAGCAACTTTTTTCTTTTTTTGAAGGAAGGAATAAGAACGGTAATCTGGTGAGGGAAAAAGAGGACTGGTTTTATGTGGGGGAGTTGATTTAGGTAGGAAAAAAATGAGCAGCCTCTGCACCATTTGAAATCTGCCTTCCACTGGATAAAAGAAAGTAATCTTTCCTATTTGTAAAATGAAAACCATGCAAAGACAATAGCACACTTTGTACTAAATCTATTTGGAGAAGGAACAACAAATTTTCTCTATTCGCTCAATACAGTCTGGAATATAATACACAAAATTGTAATTCAGAGCACATTATCTATGCTGCTATTTATTTTCTGAGACAGTCCAGGAATATTATTCTACATTTTTATATTAAAACTTGTCCCTTTAAGATTCATATATACAGTCTCAGGAGAACTGGTCTATGCCAGTTTTGGAAATGTTGACTAACTACTTGAATGATGAACTAAACAAAAGGTCACTTAAATTCTTCATTTATCATCAATGAGCCTTTAATAGTTGAAAATATCTGTTAACCTTTCTTTGTCTCAATCTTATCACTTAAAAAAAAAGAGAATAAAAGTGCTTGCTTTTAAATATATGTGTGATATCACATATTTGTGAACTTCTTCAAGATTCTCAGATGGAAATGTGACTGGAATCATTAAAATTTAGTAAGCCTTGGGAATTTGAATCCTTTAATACTCTTAAAGGTAAAGTAATTAGATTAATGGATTTTTTTTTCTTTTAGTTAATCTTGTCAAGAGTCAGGTTGTTCAAGATCAGATGTTTTCCACTTTTCTATTGAAAAAAAAAGAAAAACTGACTTAAGACTAAAGAAATAAAAGCCAACTTCCTAATTATTCCCTCCAAGTGGTCCTCTGAGACTCTAGCTGATACGGGGTTAAACTTTTTCTTTAACTAATTAAACTTTCTTTTAGTCAAGCAGCCCTAATGACCTCACTTTATAGACAGCTGGCTTCAGTACAATCAAAATAATTTTCTTATATGTAACACAGGGTAGGTGACTGATGATCACAAAGGTCTCGAAAAAAATACTTTTACCAGATGAAACCTTTAGTTAAAGGGTAGTAAGGAAGGAGAAGGAAAATGGGCAGGGTCAGTTCCAAGACTGAACTGGTCCAAATCTGAACAGATGCTGGGATCTGCAAGTCCTGGGGACCACAGGATGGGACGTTTTGCTAGTACTCATGGAATGCCAAACCAGGTGTGCAACAAGTCCTTACCCTGCAGAGCTTTAAAAGAGACCGGGTATGTGGTCTACAGCATATGACAAACTGTCAATCCATTACTTTATAATGCACAGTGAGAATTTAAAAGAATCAAGTTATCTGCTTCCCTAGAAGTGATTTGTGTTTTAAAGTACTAAAATGTATCTGTATCTGTATCTACTCTAAGTCAAAATGAAACTCTTCTTTCTCTGAGCCCTGTGCACTTGCCAAATTAGGCTTTCATGGACTAATCACATGTGGAGCCAGGCCACACAACCAGAGCATTCTGCCTCCAAAGTTGACTGTGGGCAATGGGTGTGGGAACAAAGAGCTGGTTTTTCACCTTTCTAGAAAAGGATATTAGGAGGCAGTACGGGATGGGCAAGGGGAGTGAAAAATTGAGAGTTTGCTGTAAAACCATCTACATTTTATCTCAAGAAAAAAAAATTGATAAACAATTAATGTAAAAAATTCAATACAATTATGTTAAGCCTCTCCAAGAGTGGAAGAAGAGAAAAGCTGCCAGAGGTAGTGACTGAACAGCGTTATAAGGAAGAATTATAACCAAATCTTAAGAAACTAGTGATGTTTTGGCATGCTCTCTGGAGTGGGAATTGAGAGGCAGGGGAGGGCAGAAATGTAGAGAAAAAGGGGAAAAAAAGCACAGTCTTGAGATAAACTTTAATCCCTATTCCTGCGGGCTATGCTTTTCAGAGGAATAAAACCAGTTACCTGCCCAGCTGCCCTGTCTTCATTTGGTTAGCTGGTAAACCATTTTTTGCAACTCCATTCCCAAAAGAGGTGTCTAGGTCTCACTCCTACCTGCACCTTCCTGGCTGTAGTTTTCAGTGTCCAGAAAGCAAGTCATTGTCTGCTTGCGGAGGAAGTTGAGTCCTAGCTGGAACTTTGCCAACACTAGTCCACTTGTCTAAGAGCCTCTAGAAAATCAAATGCTTTGGTCAAGTGGCAAAAACTAACTCACGTTCTAGGAAGGTGCTTGCTACCTACTTGTCAACTATCCTAATCACAACTCTTGTATCAGACTCTTGATTTTATAATCAAATTTTCCTCTCTGAAATATTGCTTGGTTATGAAAATAAAATTTTAATTATATAAATTTGCTAAGTGACTTTTAAAAGATCAAAGGTTAACTTTCTTTACTCTCTCAATCCTATTGTGCCATGCAAGGCATGCAGATCAGCACCAGTCTAATCTGTTGACTAATATCATAATCTTATGAGTTCTACTTTTTTTTTTTTTGGCAGATTTCCATTTTATTTTTTCAAGTCTAAGTTGCTTACAGGGTAAGATTTCAAAGCCAGCTCCAGTTCCTGGTGTCTTCGTGTGACTTTGGTTTTAGTCACTAAGAAAACAGTTCTTTGCTGCAGCTATACTGTAAATCCTTTAATTCCTCTTTCCCCTAATTCTTAAGTAATCCATTTAAACTGCAAAAGCAAATGCTATGAGAGTGTTCCATAAAACATAGCTTATAACCTGATATATGAGAAAGAATATATAATTTAACCTCACAACTTCATATGAATTGCCACTAGAAATTCAAATTCAAGTACTCCATGCAGAATAAATAGATGAATCGAGGCAGTATATGAGAGATAAAGCTAACACATGTATCATTATCTGATAAATAGTGTTTATCAGAGTGAAGGAAGATGGTGAAGGCAAGTCAGAGAGTGGTACAAAATTTAAGGCTAAAACTATCTGAGCTTACAAGAAAATGCAAGCAGCATTTAATTATATACTCATTCTAAAATGCTTTGTTCCAATAGTTTACTCAGAAACCCAATTATTCCTTGCACAAACATTGACTGAGATCATACCTTATTCAATAAAGTACTAGGAAGGCAATGTTATGTTACATCCCCTGCCTGAGAGGGGATATAACAGAAGACATGTACAGAAGCCACAGAACAAAGCAAAATACACGGAGAGCTTCGAAAGGCACAGTATGCTATCGTGGATGGATAGGAGAGAGTTTATTGCTGGCTGACATGTCAGGAGATGCCCCAATATAAAGACGGACATTTGTGTTACCTGTTACCCTGTTACCATCAGAACATGCCAAGCTGGTGGACATGAGAACACGTAGTCCAAGGACTGTGTGAGCACTGGAATGCTACCTTGTGTTTATGTAATGTCAAGTTGACCATTGTCCTGGGTGGGGGCAGACAGAGTGAAGCCCCATCTCGGCCAAGGAATCTGAGTTTTGAACTTCAATACAATAGTAATGGGTAGAATTTAAAATGCTTTTAGAGGGATTGGAGATACAATATAGTTCAGAGAGGAAATTCAAAACTAGAAAGTAAAGTACAGTTGACTGGAACAACACAGCTTTGAACTACCCAGGTCCACTTACAATGTGGATTTCTTTCAATAAAGACATTGGAAAATTTTGGGAAATTTGTGACAATTTGAACAAACATTTTTATCTCTCTAGCTTACTTTATTGTAAGAATAAAGTGTGTAATACATATAGCATACCAACTATGTGTTAATCAACTGTTCATGTTGTTGGTAAGGCTTCCAGTCAAACAACAGGTCATTAGTGCTTAAGTTTTAGGGGAGTCAGAATTTCTATGTGGATTTTGGGTTGTGGGAGAGTTGGCATCTTAACACCTGTGTTGCTCAAATGCTCAAAGGTCAGCTGTATTTTTCACAAGGTAGAACGATGTACTCTCCCTGTTATTAAGTTCAACCTGGGATTTTCTCAGCAATTAAACGTCCAGTAGAACACCGTGATTCATCATTCAGCAAAATCATGAGACACCTGATCTTTCAGTGAGGGATTCAGAAGTACAACTGGTCTTTTTTGATGAGTCATACACTGACATTCATTAAGGCTTTGGTCTGTATGCAGCTGGCATTTTCATGTCATCACACAAAAATAAACACCTGATGAGAAGTGCTTACAAAGCATCCCAACTAAAGATTAAATGTACATAATTTTCTATGAGGCCTTTCAATTGTCTACACTGCTCTGCCTCCTGAACATCTACTTCGAAAATACTGCTTTACTGGCATCAACCATCCTAATTCAGAGAATTAAGTGGGGAGGCAGGAGTGAGAACGGCGTTATCACAAAGGACCAGGAGAGAGGAAGGCAGTGCTCACTTAAGACTCCACAGATGATAGTAAAATCGGGGAGTATCCTGATCCAAGGATCAAGGGGGAACTGTAGCCCAATTAGTCAAAAAGAAGCAACTGAATCAATTTTGCAAATGAAAGAATGAGAACAGATATCCAAGGTGATATGTAGAGTGAAGGACTTAAGTTTGAGTCTAGTTTTAAATAACAGCAAATAAAAGCCTGAAGCAGTTCATTTTTATCTCAAGGTATGAAATGTAGTTCAGTCATACTGAAAAGGCCAGAGGACGGTGTGCTACAAGATAGCATTTTAATTAAACATTAAAGAATAAAGATGCCATTTCATATCAATTTAAACAAAAATTATTAATGTCTAAATAAAGGAAAACAGACATGGTGGCCATAGTCAATTTAAGCTCTGAAATGCATACTCAAAGGATGAAATCATAATGTTAGGGGACATTTATTGCATTATTTAGTCTATCTAGCAGTTATTTTAAGTCTCATATAGTAGCCAGTTTCACAGTTTCAGGAAAACACAACTTCCAGCAGTGACATCTGATCTTTCAGTGAGGGATTCAGAAGTACAACTGGTCTTTTTTTATGAGATCTCTAAATTTTCCATCTGGCTAGCCTGCTCTTGAGGTTTGCCTGCCTCACTTTGAAGGTGTTTACTATACCATGAGCTTTAATTACGAGAACAGTAAATGCTTTCTTCTTAAGATTACTTGCAACAGTTACTAAGATACCATTATGTGATAGTGATAGACAGACTCATCCCTCTGTCCATCCTTTAATCTGTCCCTCACCCTATTTCCCCATTATAAGATCACTCTTGATTCTCCAACATTAACCTGTATTCTAGGCAGGAAAATTACATGACTGAATCTTCTATCTGATGAGGATTCTTTTATGTGTACCATTTCCTCTATTATCTCATCATCTTGAATACTGTTTTTGCTTTTCTATGCCTATCCTGAACCTCTGTCCCTCCGTGGCTAGCTTACTTCTGGTCTCTTAAAGAAAACTTCCTTGAAGGCAGTATCTCTTTCCTGACTTCAACACTCATTACCCCCATTTAACAATTTTAATCTATCATAGGTTAGCTGCAAATTGTCCCATTATGCAATTGCATATTTTTCTATAACTCTCCACTGCATCCAGAATGGAGCATAAAAGTCATTTAGTAATACTTTTGACAGATAAATTCTAAAATTTCCCTTTTCTAAAAAAATAAAGGCTGGGGAAAAAAACAAAGAAACCTGATTTGTTTCTCTTAAGTGCTAATCCTTAAAGTGTCCATCTATGTTGCTTTTCATTTTCAGTGGAGATTTGTGCCAGTTACATTATCAAATGCTAAATAATTAGATGTGGGACCTGTAGCTAAATATGAGAAGGGTAGATAAAGGCTCTATGACTATCCTTTATAAAGTCAACAAACATTTATTAAATGCATACTATTGATGACAAGCAGGAAATCCTCCCCTTGGATTTTCTTATGGACAAAAGATGAGTGCATATTTGATAACAGCATAGCTTTTTTGAGAACAGATCTACTTTCTGGCAATTTTGTTTGAAAATATTTGTCAGTCACCCTTAAGAATCTGTGGCTCCAAAGCTGAAGGATATCAGGAATGGTTGTTTCATGTTGATCAAATAAATGTGCAGTTGAGTCTAAAACAATGAGAAGGAGGGGAAACACCCCTCACCAATCAAATCAGGTGATTACCATGATGACTAGTGGATACTGGAGCCTGAGAATCCTACCTTCCCAGGACAGAATGAGCTGCCACAATTAAAATAACTTCAAATAAATGCATAACAAAGCACATTCATTCTTTCTAAGATTTCAGTGGGACTATGAAAATCATCCAAAAACCTCAACTTCAAGCTATTTAAGATAAGGAATTACATTTAACAGCACAAAATTTAAAAAACTAAAATTGTGAAAAGATTGCAATATTTTGCATGTCATGACAAGTTTTTTCTATCATAACTACAAACACACAAAAGTAGCAAGTGGTGGATGTGCTCTAGGAAGGAAAAATATCAAACTTTCATGGAAGGCTGTTTTGGGAAGAGTTCAAGAAGAAAGGTGCCACAGTGAAACCGTCCAAGTGAATACACCTATAATGACAGGGTGCAGCAGAGCAAACCCCCAGCTTACTCAAAATTCCAGATATCACCAAATATAAGCACCACTGAAGGAAAAGTTTTTAGTGTCAATGTATTTTGTAGCTGTATGTTCCTATACACATTTTCACAGATGAGATTGAGCGAAATATGAGGCTGTCTTCCCTCGCATTTTCTAGCTGCCTGAAAATCCACTTTGCTGCTAACTATAAGCCTTCCTCCAGTTTTATATATAAAAGCCACCAAAAGTCTGATGTAGCAAAACTGAATGGACATTTCAAACATGGGCCAATTGTCCTTTCTTATGACATGTGAAGATAAGCATGTATACAGAGGTATGGACCACAGTCTTTGTCCATGATGTTCACTAGAACAGAGAGACATCACTCTTATCTTTGGGAAGAACTGAAGATTTATTAGGAGGCAGCATATTGGGCAGTCTTCTGAATATCTTATACTTTCTTTTGTGGTATTCTGTTCCTTCAGGGGCTTCATTACCCAGGCTTCTTTCTGCTCTCCTTACTGGATATGGTCACTGCTCATAAGTCTGATAACTAATCCATCCTCAGATAATGAGGGGACTGCCTACATTCTTGCCTGTAAAATTGCAACCAAATAGAGGAAGTTCAGAGAAAGTTTTCCTCATGAAAAGGGGAAAAGAAAAACTAGTTTCCAGGTCCACAGATGCCAAAATACTCAAGAAAATTATTTATTTTTAAATGTTTTGCTTCCTTAATAGATTGTCAAGAAATTGGATTTTACATTAGATTTGAATCATCCACTGTATTTGAGACCTATGCCAGGCACAGTACTTGAAGCATTCATATGTATTACCTCATGTAATCCTTAAAATCTTGTTAAGAGAGATTTCATTTCTGCTCACAGTTAAGAATACCCTGCCCAAGTCACAGAAACAGATTAAGAGCAGAGCTGGGACCTGGACTCAGGTTTTAAGCATTAACAAGGACAGAATAACAGGAACACACTCTCTGTTGGAACTTTCGAATTGCTTCTTTGACTTTGTTGGGGAAAATGAAAATGAAGGAGGAGAAAAAGAGTGATGAGTTTTCACAGGAAAAAAGAAAGCAAGCTTATAATTGATCAAAGTGTTTCTCTTGCAGAACTTTACTATTAGCACCTGGTAGCTGTGGGCCACTAGAGCTGTGCCATCTAAAGCAAAAACAGATAAGCCCTCACCATCTAAATGCCTTTATCTGTCCTCTGATCACTGGGTGTCACTGAATGCTGACAGGCTAATGTATCATGCCTATCAATTCTTTCATAAGTTCATAGGAAAAAAATACAACTTAACTCATGCCTGCCATGCAAAATACCATCCAAACTGTGCTGTGTTTCTGTTTTCTGAACTGCTTATGATGAGTATTACAGATAAAATGCAAAAATGCTAGAGCTGGAACAAGCCAACTGTTATAAATGAACCCTAGGTGCTACGCTTTTGTAAGGAATTACACTGACTAGGGAAAAACCTTTAAAAATAAATTGAACGTTCAACTTCCACCTCTGTGGCAAAGACAAAAAGGCCAATTATTTACACTTGGTGCTATGTCGAGCCCTGGTTAAAAAGGAAATAGAGACCAAAGAAAAGTTAACGCATCGCTGTATAAGCCCTATGTCTTCCGCTAGATGACAGAGGAGGCAATGGTCTTTGGCAACATATGGTGAGCCAGTTAAGTGTATTATGCAGATTTGCAGCAGAGATATGGAATAGTATCTTCAAAAGAACAAGACAATGACTATGACTAAAGTGCCACAGAGAAAAGCACAAAAGCACAATTGGAAATATGAAGACTCAGCAACATCTTGAGGAAATAAACACTTCTCTGTCCTTCAGATGAGCTACTCAATAGTCGTGGAAAACAAAGCAAATCCTTTAGGTAGAAATTTATGAATTCTTTTGCGACTCTTTGCAGAGATACTTAGCTTTGTGATCTGGCAGATGGCTTGAAATAACTTTAATAGCAGGGCTATAGATTTAAAAATATATTTAAAAGACAGTTCACATTTAATTTTATTTCTGGTGAGATTAATGTTCTACAAAGTTGGCTTAACTAAAATGTTCTGTGAAATAATTTTCTTGGTGAATCAATCTTTATAGTTCAATGCTTACAAGGTTTACATAGAAATCTTTATGAAACATAGAAGATTCAATAAAAAGCAACCATAAATTGACTCACATAGGAGAAAAATAACAAGACCATAGTTTCAGTACATTCATGTCTAAATAACAGAGTAAGGATTTGACTATATCAGACACACTGTAATCGGTCCTATTGCTGCTGCGTGCTCTCCTCTTCCTACTTCAATGCAGGAAACTCTAGAACAGGCGGGCAAAACTCAGCTCCTGTGAATCTCACTAGCCATACACATTATTCCAGGCAAGCAAAACAAGGTTAATGCAACCCTCCCCCAAGAGAGACATCCGAGTGACTCCAGATAATCAATCACAGCAGGAAGAATCTGGGTTGCCACAGATGTTGCCAAGTTCACCCTATAGAATGGACCAAGAGTCACTCCCTTCCTAAGGAAGGGAATGGAGATGTGATTCCAAATGTCAAATTCTGGATTTATAATCAATAATCCTATTGTCAGGTCATTTACAACAAATGTGTTTATTCAGCTAACATTGACAGGAAACTCAATTTATTATCTCTGAGCTGTGTGAAGTTATAGATACGCTGCCAACATGCATTTATATGTGCTGAATCCATCTGCAGTTTCTCTTTTTCTGTTGGGAAGAGTTCACACAGCTTATGAAAGAGCCTGACCAGATCATAAATCAAGGAGAAGCAATTTCTGATAACTGAAGATGACTTTCCCCTAAAGCTTTCATGTGACGAAGATCTGAGGAGCTCTGTGACTAGTGCAAAGGAAAACCCATCACAGCGTTTTTTTCCTCCCATCAATCGCCGGTCCCTTTGTTCCAGAATGCACAAGCACAGTCTCTAGGCTCTTCTCAGCACTTTAATTCGCATTGCCCTTACACCCAGGGAGGCCTCAAGCAGCTTAACTTTCTCTTTACTCATTGCTCTCCTCACATCCCATATGAGCAGAGCAAAATGATTTACTACCAACTTTGGGCTCTCCTGCCCAAGGTATGTTTTCAATTGGTTTAAAAGTAGGAAAACTTTAACTTGTATATTTTATGAAGGGAAACTGCTGACACTTGAGAATCAGGGGAAAAAAACCTGAAAGATCTTCTCAATGACAGACTGAAGGATGGGAACTAAAACTACCCAACCAGCCCTAGCTCACTCAGGAAATGTCCGTGGGTGCCACACACCGTGCAAACTTCCCTTCCTAAGCACCAGGCACCACCAAGTCAGACTCGGCCTCAGTCACTCATGGGCCAAGATTCCTGTTCCATTTCCCTCCTAACAGAGATGCTGAGGAAAGGCAGGGAGAAGATGCTGACATCAACAGAGGCTCCCCTGCCTCACACAGTCTTCATCTTAGCATGGATGTTCACTGCTAGCTATAAAACTATAAATAAAATGCCATCAGGGAACTGAACTAGATGTAAACAAATTTGCAATGCTTTACCAAGTTGCTTTCAAAGTTCTCGCCCCCCTCCACCCCCAAACAATAGTGATTACAACTAGAAAATAAAGCTTTAAGTACAATGATATTTTAAGTTCAGTGTTTTGTCTCTTTATAGCTTTGCCTATGAGAAGAAATCTTTCTAAAAGGGTCTTCTAACAGTATAAAAATCACATATGTGCCAGAGAGAATGCTGAACCTAATTTGCTTCTAAGTAGATAATGCCACTTTCCCATGATTATACAACTGAAAAAACAGATTAAGAAAAACTGCTACAGAGTTTTTCTTTTACTGCAGCAAAACCATTTCAGAGAAAAGATAAACACAGAAAACTATTACAAATGTTGTAAAAAGCCTAAGAAAGCTTGGTAAATAAGGAAGTTTTAAAGTACTGCTCACATAAAAATAAATGTTACTGTCCATCACTACTCTGGGTGGAATAAGCTTTGCAGAAGGAATACTTAGATGCTAGAGGGAAAAACGCCAACAACAATTGTGATCCAGATTCCCTGTTGTTTACAAAAGAGTTTCTTTGCCTTCTATTCTGCCTCCACAGGCATAACCATTTTAGTGGCCACACATCCATAGCATGTGGATTTTTTCTCAAGTTCTTCCACAACTTAAAAGTTCATTAATGCAAACGGACCATCTGAGAACACACTGTTATAAACAACTTCCTTAGCATGTGACTAAAGTCAGAATGTCCCAAGAGGCTTTGGAAGTAATATTTTTATCGAGCATCAACAGCCAAACTGGATTAAAATGGTCAGGACCAGGAACAATCGTTTCCCCTCATAGGTGATTTTTATATTGCTAGAAAGTGTTATTTAAACTCTTGTTTAAAGTGTTGATTAACTAAAAATTATTAGAATGTTCTCCCTTCTTCAGCCACCAGAGTAAGTGAAAGGAAACCTCATAAATCTACAATCTAATAGCCACATTTGTAATTTTTAAAAAGCTCAGATGATAAAAACAGCTGTGAAAGAGCCATTCTATCTTTTTCTTCTTTAACAGAAACTGTTCTCTCTTCTCAGTTAGTTTACCATATGGAGGGATAAAAATGCAATTCAGAGGGAAGAAAGTACAGTTGAAAGGCTCCTGACAGGGCACCAGGACACCTGTGCAAGCACACTAGGTGACCACATGACCTTGGCCAAGTCACTGGGAAGTCAGGCTCCCCAAAGTTGTCAGAGAATCTTGTTTGGTGTTTTACTTGTACTCTGATGACAGTGTGAGATAGCATATGAGACAATGAATGTTTGGTAGAAAATTGTTTATACCAATGCAATATACAGTTCCTATCAAAGAGAGTGAAGTTCCTCGTCTGTATTCTGGGATTTTGCCATCTCTCATGTAAGCTCCAGTTCTGTATTTTCAATAGGCTATAAGATATATTCTTTTCTAATTCATCTTAATGTGAACTGCTTTCTCTACTCACTCTTAATGTCAAACATTTAACAAAAAACTAAAGGTGTGTGTGTGCATGTGTGCACATGTGTACATACTTGTGTACGTATTTCCCTCATACACTTCATTAGATAATTAGGACTGAAGGAAGCATAATTGATGACTAAATTAGTAGGAGCAAAGCAAGAGAAACCTGGAGCTTTAGTACATCAAATCAGTGAAAGACAAATTAAAGACTTAATAACCCGAACTGTACAATCTACTTAAAAATTATGATTCATGTTAGAAGAACTTACAACTGAAACAGCCTCATCATATTTCCTTTTGTTGTCAGCAAGTGTTCCTCTTTCATATCACCCAGAAAACTATCTTTTCATCTTTTAAATGCTTCTTACAATTCCACAATTAAAGACAAATCCATCATAAAAACTATAAACTAAGTTCTCTGGATGAATCAGAATCATAAACTAGGTAGTGCCAAAGCAGTTCATTAAAGAGAATCCACTAAAGTAGAGAAATTATATTTGTCTCCAAGTCATCCTACACATTCTGTGTCCCCCTCACCCTCCCTCTCTCTCTCTCTCTTTCTCACACACTCACTCACACCTTCACTTACATACACACATGCACAATCATAGGTGAAAAACACTGCAAATAGGGAATGCTGAGTGCTCTGTGTTCCAATACGCTGAATAAGGATAAACTCATGTCTCATGCAACTCACTGAAAATGTCCACCTCCTCAGGTACAAAATTCTGTTTAATATTTATTCTGATCTCAGAAACATTATAATAACCAGTGTGAAAAAATGTTTACAATGGTTTGGGTATGGGTGAGGAGGACGGGGAGGAAAAAGGAAATGTTTAAATCAGAGCTAACCTCTACCATAAAAGACCTCTCCTTGGTATTCAACACTCTAGTGGAATCTAGATTTTTCCAGAGATTACTTCAGTTTAGGTGTAGCCATGATGAGTTTTCATTTCAAATCCCATTTGACTTAGCAGTTACCCCATTCAAATGTTTTCCTGAGACCCCAAGGGCACTGATAACTCAAATTTGAGCAGAAAGGAGTAAATCAAATGCCATTTTTGCAGCTACTATTTAATAGGGTCTTCAGGGTGTGAAGACATCATTTTGTTATAAGAGTGAGAAGTTCCTCGTCTGTGTTCTGGGACTTTGTGGTCTTTCATGTAATCTTTAGTTCAATAGGCTATAAGATAACCCAGTTGAGATATTCTAATGTCACCTAAACTTGTGTTTTCAAAACACCATTTCTCAGTCTGTCTTCAAGAAAATAGGCAACAAAAATTAGGATTATTTGGGCATGAGATTTGCTGGAGTCTAACATTTAAGAAGAAATCCAGCATCTTGTAAAAATGGGAGAGGATACAACTGATTAGTGTGCACATCTAGAGCTGGCCTTAGCAGGGACAGCCAGAAGTAAAGTGTGCAATAAAGTGTCCTGCATTATAGGACATCATGCTGGGCTCTGTTCATTGAGCAGACCATCTCCCTAGGTAAACAGACTCTGAGACAGAGGTTAACATGCAGGAAATGTATTGGAGGGGAGGAATCACTTGTAGGCTGGTATAAAAGTCAGTCTTGAGCTAGTATGGAACCACGGAATTGCCACCAATTGGGTGATGTAACCAGGCCTTTATTCCCTCATGAAGTAGTCATTGGATGTGGCTGACCCTAAGAGGAATCATGAACTTGGGCAAGACCTCTTCCCTCACCTGGGTGAAGAGAGCTGTTTTCTATCCACACTCCCAGAAGCTGGAGGAAAGAAGAGGAAACCCTTATGGGAAAGAGTCTGGATCACAGCAACCATAACAGGTGCTTAGCAGGCAACTGAGGTAGGAACCTAATGGGAAAGGCAGGGTTGTGAGCTGCCTCAATTTCTGTGGGCTCACTAGTGCCCAGGGCTCACTCAGATCTACAAGGCCAGCAGGAATCTCTGCTTCCCCTCAGAGCCACCCAGAAATTGTCCTGTTAAAATATAAATCCTCCAGGTCTGTGGATGGTGACCTGCTTTATATTATCTTCACTGCTCTAGTCACAAAAATATTAATCAGATGGCTATGGCCTGAGTGCACTGTCAGAGGCATGAAGAAAGGGAAGTAGACAGCAGTGAGCAATACCCTCCTACTCAGTTGCAGGATCCCAGGCAAATCTAGGCAAGGGGCTCCTTCTAGAAATTATTCCATAAACTGTTTCCCTGGTCAATGTAGGGACTCCTATAGAGCAAAAACCCAAACTCTGGGTCTGAAGGACCAACAACAAATTAGGAAAAGGTACAACCATTCCTTGAAGTATGATTTGACTCTATTCAAGTCATTGCAGTCTGGATAAGAAGTGGTGCAGTGGGCCATACAGGAGCCCACACCCTAACACTTGGTCCTCTTGCACACTGATGATTTATGTTACCCTCAGACATCCGAAATGAACTTCATGTGCAAAGATTTCAGAATGTAGATAACCAAGAAAGACTTTTTGCTTAAGGTTCAACTAAAAGATGTATAACTAGCAAAATGACACCCCCTTACAAATGAACCAAAAAGCCAATTAGGGATGAATCTAAATGTGAAACAAGGCAATCTTCAATCATTTAAATTCCAAGGTTGACATCAGGAATTCTATGGTTCTAGATTATAACTTTCCTTTGCTAATTCAGTTGGATAATGAATGTAAACTGTAACACTATAGCACAAAATTGCTACCCATGGACTAAGCAGTATTGATTTGGGGACCAACTTCACATAGTAAGATATTCATGATTCATGGAGAGGCTGAAAATTAGATGCCTTGAGATGTTTCTGTAGGTCTCTTCCAGCCTAAGTGGAAGATAACTTACAAATACAAAGCACTGGGAAATTAAATTTTGTTATTGTTGTTATTTTAGTACCTTTCTAAGCCCCTGTCCTGATTTTATTCCTTCTTTGGGGTACCTTGAACCCTTTTCAGCTCCCTAATCTACTTATCTATCCCCCATCTGCCTGGAGATCACCACTAAAAGAGGGAATATTCTGACATGGGCAGCGTCCCACACTCCAGGCTCTTCCCTCACATTTCTGATCAAAATCTTTTACCTCATTTCCTCAAGGACCTCCTCCCTAACAGGCAGTTGATGAAATCATAACAATTAAGGCAGTGATGGCTATAGTTACTTAATGGATTACCCATCCTAGATATAGACATATACTGCCGTGTTATTTATTGGCCTTTTAATCCCTATTAATGCAGAACAAAGAATGCAAAAATGGTATCACAGGAAAGCCTTCAGTTTCTTCCTTATCCCATTACATGGTGGGGTTACTGTGGTTGGGTGGGAATAGCTTACAAGTACTTTTTCAAAGTGACTGCCTGAATGAGGGCAGAAAAAAGGTACAGATGATTTATAGAAAATAATTGATTGATTAATAATTCAGAGCAACAGTAAAAGCAAAACCTGGTACCTTATAATTATAGCAATCACTCAATAAATATGCATAAAGTTCATCAATTCATCCAACAAATACATACCACATTTGGGATCTGGTATTTGCTGTCTAATAGATACCTTTAATTGTGTATTCCAAAGTTATAATTTATGGTGGAAATTCCAACAGCTAAGACTGGTATATAGGAAGGCACAGTTGGATAGAGGAAACTTTGCAATGCACTTAATACCTTGCTTTGGAACTGGAGATGAGCCAATGTGGCAGATTCTAAGGCTAATAATCATATATGGTTTTTGTAAATGATGCAGCTTATTTATTTAACAAGGGAAGTACCCAAGATAAATATTTTTTTCAAAAAGCTTGCTTTTGTAGAAATTATGTGAGTAACCAACCCCAGGAATATTTATTAATCTTAACAATTCAGTGGTTTAAATGTACATGAGAAGTCACCCAAGCTAATTATAATTCTAGGAGAGTGGATCTCATATCCATCAATTACTTGGGGGCAAACTAATGAAATACCTTTAAGCTTAAGAAAGACAAAAGATGACACTAAAGAAGCAAAGAAACATACCTATTCATTTCCAGAAAGTTTTAACTATAGACCAATCATACTAGCAGGAGCAACAGAAAAGTTAAAATGTTTGAAACCAGAAAAAGGAGGTACTATCAGGGTAAAACAGAAACAGGAAAAGCAAGAGGAAAAAGACCTACAACAGAATTTGAGTGGCCCCATGTGTCAGGATTGGTGGAGTATCTAAAGAAAAAACTGCCAGTCTTGACAATACCCTTGCCAGTCAAATTTCACATATTAGAAGCTAGAGAAAATTCATGAGGCTGGTAATCCTCTGATTTGCTGAGATGCTCTAAGTACAGAACTATGGGAGGCCTCTTATTCTCTCTGAGTATAAGTATTCTTAGACTGAAAATAGAACCCAACCCTCTTGCCAGTAATCTTAAATATACACTAGTTGAGTTTTGAAATTCAGCAAAAAATATCAATATATTCCAGGATTCAAAAGGGAGAGGGAAGCAGAGAATTCATATCTCTGGAGATCCTCCTATACAAAGACACACAGCAGAATGGATAAAAGCAGAGACTCAGAGCCAGACAGCCGGTTTCAGATCCTACTTCTGCTGTTCAGCTGTGTCACAGGGTGCTGCATGTATTAAATGAACTGCTATTATGAAGAGCAGAGTAAGTGCTCATTACAGGTTAGCTATTGTCTTTGGTACTCTGTGCTGGGCCCTTGCTTCTATGTCCATGGCCTCTCCTGCCTCATGTATTTGCCATGCATTTTCATTTATCTAGACTCTACTGAGTCCCCTGAGCCTTCTCCCCGCTCTCTTCCCATATTCTTTCCCCCTCAACAACTCACCATTTCTAGGTAGCATTGCCTGACCTCTCTAGACTAGAACAGATGCCCCCACACTCCGTTTTCACTATGCCCTCTCACTGTGTGCCTAACTGTAGGCAACCTGAGGGCTCCATTCCCTCCCTGGGGTCTAGCCAAGTACCAGGCATTCACAAGGACTCTACAGGTGCTGAACTGATATGTTTCTTCACTGACTCCTCCTGACAAGCCTATAAAATGGGAACTTTATTATTTCCATTTTACAATCAAGATATATAAGCAACAAAAGACAGAGAGGTGAAGCAAAGATTCAAGAGCACATAATTGTAAAAGCAGGACACAGAATTTGAACCAAAACCTGTCTGATCATGTTCATGCTTTTTCCTGAGTCTACCTTCCCAACAGACATGACATTTTACAGATTTAATGGGAGACTCATTCACAAAAGTGTATCTGTGTCTAGAATGGCAAGTAAAGCAAGCAAGTTTGGTATAATTATCAGCCTGATTTCACTAAGGGAAACGTGCCAACTAAGTCATTTTTAGAACAGTCATTCTCAAAGTGTAGTCTCTCGACCAGCAATATGAATGTAACCTGGGAACTTGTTATCAGTGCAGATTATTGAACATCACACTGGAACTACTGAATGAGAAACTTTGGAGTAGGGCCTGACAATCTGTATTTAACAAGTCCTCCACATGATTCTGATACATGCTCAAGTTTGAGAACCACCCTCTTACAGATGTGCTTATTCACTGATAGGTGCTCCCCTAGACAAGATGAACAGCTGGTGGGGGAGAGTGGATGTTTGTTCAGATCTCTCCCAGTGATATAGGCCATAACTTTCCCACTTGGTCACAAGACAACAACCTAGTCAAACTTTTAACTGAAGTTTTAAGCCCAGTAAAATATATTGGTAGGGTCAATAATATTTTTTTTCTTGAGAAGATGATGTCATTAATTATCAGAAATAGACATGCTTAAAACAGAGTTTTGTTGTTCAAGAAGCTCAACATTCTAGTCATTCCAAATTATTAGATTCTTAATTATGGCATGTTAAATACCATTTTTAATTCACTGGCAAATATTTATTGAACAACTGTGCGCCAGGATTGTCCTAGGAGATGGGATATGATGCCAAATAAATAATGTCTCTGTCCACAAGCAGTTATGGTTTTAAACATTCCAAAAGCAAGCCAATATAGCAGTCAACAATACTTAAAATGCAAATTTTTACTTGTCAAAAAATATAAAATAATCTTTAAAAAAAATTAAACTGTCATGTTCAAGAGCCAATACATCTATGGTATTTCAAGAATCATTATAAAATGACTAAAATAATAAAAAGGAAGCCTTAAAATGTTTACTTAAAAACCCAGTCAGGGTTTCCAATTCTAAGATGCAGTAAGCACACTCTATCTATCCCACTGATCACAACGAAAAAGTGTATGAACAGAATACATACAGCACCTACTTGAGAACTCTGAAAGTTAAAAAAAATAGCAAGCGGATTGGAAAGTGCCAGAACTCAAGGAATGACTCAGAAGGCAATTAATTTGTTTCTTTGTTCCTTCTGTATTTCCTGGCTCAGACTTGAGCACAGCCCAAATCCTCAAACTGTAAAGCAGGCATGAAGAGGAAAATAGCCAGAGAAACCATCATTTCTGGCCAGAGAACAAGGAAAGGGGGCATCTGTGGGTCAGCGAGTATATATGGAAATCGTTTTCTTCTTTTTTCTCCTCTTAGTTTCCCTCACTGCCACCTACTGAGTAGAGTTCTGGTGAGTGATAAGGGTGCACCTGTGTCAGGGCAGTAAGCATTCAGATACCTGCAACTCTGAGGGAAAAGCTTTCTCTCTGACCAGAGGACCTGGGAAAGGGGGTCTCTGAGATCAGAAGAGTGTGGAGGAGTCCCCATTATTTTTTCTCTCCTCTCTTCCCATTTTGAACAAAGGCAGACCCATTTGTGGAAAACATGCAACACTGCAGGTAGGTTCAAATCTAGCTTTGTACCCAGAACCAGGAAAAGGGACTCCCTGGGAGCTAAAAATATGGGGGAAGTATAGAAAAGAAGTAGCTGAAAAATGGGGTCCCTTCATCCTGGGTATAAAGTACTTGGCTCACTTCCAAGTTACACATATTTGGAACTAGCCTAAAGCAGCATATCAAGAGCTTGAACTAAACTAGAATGTAGACTACTCCCAAGTCCCAGATGGCTGCCAGCTCGGCACACATAGTAGGCAAGTCTGAGCAGTACTGCGAAGGCTCTGAGAACTACTGGAACCACAGCTCACAGGAGGGAAGATGGGACTCATGTTCCAAGCCTAACCAGGTTCACTGCTTGATTAAAACACAAAGAATCAGTATCTATCAGAAATATTAACAGAACACAAAGTCTCATAATATAATAATCTAAAAGCCCAGGATACAATCCACAATTACTCAGTATACAAAAGGAAAGTTTAAATCATAAGGGAAAAAACAGTAAACAGAAACTATTCCTGAGATGATTCAGATGTTACAATTATCAGCTGAATAATTTAAAGTAGCTCTTATAATCATGTTCCACGTAGGAAGAACAAATACTCTTGAAATGAGTGGAAAGACAGAACAGAATTTTTAGTAAAGAAATAAATTATATAAAGAAACAAATAGGAATTCTAGAATTTAAAAAAACTACAATAAATTTAATTTCAAAATGGAGTCAGTGGCAGAACAGAGATGGCAGAAGACGGAATTAGTGAACTTGAAGATTTTCTTTTTTTACTCTAAACAACAGGAAATAAAAAGAATACAGGCTCAGAGACCTGAGGGGCAACATCCAAATGCCTAACATTCACGTCTCTGAGGTCATAGAAGAGGAGGATCTAAAGATTGGAATAGGAAAAAATATATTTTTAAAGAATGTCTGAAACCTTCTAAATTTGATAAAAGACATTAATTTACAGGTTAAGAAGCTCAGTGAACACCAAACATTTAAAAAAAAAATATATATATATATAGATAGATAGATACATCATAATCAAATTACTAAAAACAGAAGATAAAGGAAAAATCTTTAAAGCAGTCAGAAGAAAACACATTACACATTTGACTGATTCAACAATTAGAATAATTGCAGCTTTCTAATCAGAAAGCATGGAGGTCAGAAAATAGAGGAATAGTTTATCATGATGAGCATTTCATAATGTATGTAATTGTTAAATCACTATGTCATACACCTAAAACCAATATTGTATATCAACCATACTTTCATAAAAGAATATAACAGAGCATCATTTTTGAACTACAGAAGAAAAGAACTGAAAGAAAAGAATTCTGTCAACTTGGAATTCTGTATCTAATGAAAATACCCTTCAGGAATGTAGGTAAAATAAAGACATTCTCAAGTAAAGAAAAACAAAGGGAATTCATGGGTAGCATTCTAAAAGAAATGCTAAAATAATTTCCTCAGGAAGAAGGGAAAAGAGCTTAGAAGGAAATTCAGAACTTCAGGAAAGAAAGAAGAGCAACAGAAATAGTAAACATCTAGGAAGATACTATTTTTCTCCTTTTAAGTTTTGGAAAACATGCATGACTATTGGAAGCATGTGTGCGTGTGTGTGTGTAAAAAACATTGCCTGTTGGGGTTTCAATGAAGGTACACCTAATACACATAACAACTACAAAAAGGATTGACAAATAACAAGCAGTCTAGGTATTCAGACAACTAGTCACAAATCCACAATTACTCAGCATTAGCTGTTTGAGGGATTCTACTTCAGAAAAGCAGATCAAGTCAGTGGAATTCAAGAAGGAAAAAAATAGCAGTGAATATCATTCACCTATTTATAAAACTAGAGCTATGCTTGTAATGAGTCTGAAAGGCAGAATGACACAAGTTATCACAAACACAGTTGTTTGAGTATGTACTGCAGGCACTCCATTCCTCAAAACACAGAATCATCCTATCTTTAGAATTTCAAGATTAATATGTTTGAGCTAAATCAAGTTGGAATTAACCATGGATGTTTCTTCTCTTCTGGCTGGACTAGAAAAAGAGAAATAGAAAGACATGTGTTTGTAGGCTGATCCTTAGTCCTTCATGTGAGGATTTTGCTTGCTGACCCTGTTCCAGAAGCCTAGATGAATGAGTTGATGAAAGGTCAATTCACAACTTCACACATTCCAGATGGTGACTCTTCAGAAAGAATGTCTTTCTGGTAAAAGCTAGAAAAACACTTCTCACTTTTTACTGCTGCTAACATTTTGTTTCCTGCCAACACAAAAACAGGCCCTACTAATGGGACAAAATGTTTTCTTACTGTAACTGTGTTCTTCCAAATGCACTGGTGTAGCAAACATGGGTACAGGGCCGCTGGAGAGAAGAAAGCTCTGTGGGAGGCTCAGCTCTGCTGCTAACCAGCTATTAAAACTGGTACAAGTTAGTTTCTTTTAGCTTCTGCTACTCTAGATAAGCTTTTGCACATTCTAAAAGAATCCTCGATTTCTTCATCTGTAAAACACAAACCAAAATACAGTAACTTCTCCAAGAGCCACAAACAGAACATGAACCCAGGTCTCCTGACTTCCAGACAGTGCCCTCTCATCAATTATGATGCTTTGATGTCTGAGAAACCGAGAGTCTTCACCCAAGTCTCTTCAGCTGCTGTGCACGAGAGGACATCAAAGTCAGGTGACAGACCAATGTGCTTAGTCACCAGCTAGCTACTCAATCTTAGGATCAGTTTCTTAGCTAGGAAATGAGACTGTTGCCCTACTTAGAAAGAGCACTGTCCCCACATATATTTGACCATGGACTTTGTCATATATTTCATCTTGTAGCAGGAAATGTTTTTGGACCACCCTCTGGGAAATGTGATTGGTGCTTCCCAACTTCTCAAGACACGAGGCACACAGAAAATAAAAATCCTGGCATTCTACACTAGCATAAGTGGAAGAGGACGGTTTGGGCAGGAGGCGAATCCCCCTGAGTGCCCTGCGGGCCGAGCGGCCTCAGGGCCTCAGCACTTCTGCAGCCCCAGCTGCCCCATGCCAGCTGGGAAGCTGCAGCCTTCAGGTAAGCTCGGGAGTGTATAGCATTACCCAGCACTCTGCGACCCACAGCGGCGTGCTTCCTGCCAGCCAGCTCTGCGCGAGGCAATTCCACAAGGACCTCTGCCGCTGGACGGCAAGCTGGGCAGGACGCGATTGGGGTGCAGGTGGCAGTCCTATGAGCTGAAGAGATTCAAAATGGGGTGCGAGTCAGACAGAAAAGTGCCTACGTTCACCAAGACAGGAAGTGAGACAAACCTCCCACCCATTCACTCTCCTCCTAAACACATTACCTAAAATCCAAAGCCAAAGACAGAAAACTACTAATAATCCTCTTGAGCATGGATGTGAACATTTTGATCACATTTAGATCGCTGACTGCCCTTTAATGGCGTCTCTTCCCCCGCGACAGCCTTTGCTGTTCACTTTGTCCTGATGTCAGCTGCGCAAGGGTTTTGGCCGACGAGGCCCGGTGGGATGTTTTGGGTCTTGTGGCCTCCAGAGACAGCCCTGTTCTGACCTAGGCACAGTTAGACAGACACCAAGTGCCCAGAGATAACTGAATAGAAACAAGCAGGTTTTTCATATGAACGATAAAAAGATGGAAGACAGGGAATAAAAATCTGAAGCAACCATGCTTTTAGTAACTTCGAAGTTCAAATCACTGGATTACTTCTTTTTCTTTCCCTGAACTAAGCAAGGATTTAAAGAAAAAAGATGCACAACAAAAATGCACTGCCATCAGGGATTCATTCAGCCAAGCAATTTCCAGAGGCTATGCTGGAATCATTTCACATTCAGCTCAATATTCTGTATCCTCCACATCTATATCTTTTGTCCCATACAATGATAATTGACGGTCAGCATTACAGCCCTGAGGTCCTGCAGCACACCGAATCATCAAACCGAGATTCAATTATATTCATAAGACTGGATGTGCCATGGCTGCAGAGGGGACTTGGAGATAGATAAGGGTTGAAACAAAGGATTTTCTGGTTAACCCTTAGTAAGTCAAAATGAAATGAAAAGGATTTAATTCTAGACAACATTCTGGTTGGTGGAGAAATATTTTAATATTTGAACTTGTATAAAGATGAACATTTATAATCTCACAGCCAACTGAGCAGCAATTTTACTGGAATAAGAATTTCTGTTTTTACACAGGAGAAAATCATGCTAAACTTCTTTTTATGGGGGCCAGGCTTTACTGTTAGTAATTTTGCATAATTAAAAATTTTTCTAGGTTTCTTTTTGCTTTCATGCAAAAGATACATGGCTATTTTAGAAAAACAGGAAATATAAAAGCAAAAAGAGGGGAGAAATGTTTGGGAATTTCACCAACAAGAGAAAGTCATCCTCATTAATTATTGGTGAATATTATTACCATGTTCTTTTACCTAGGGATATCTACACATTTTAAAGTTTTTAAAAAGATTTCTATAAAACATTTGAACCTACAGTTTTTACTTCATATTACATTTGAAGACTTTCCACGTAATTAAAATTATGCCACAATATCATTTTTAAGGGTTGCAAAATATTCCAGCATATAAGTACACTAGAGTTTGCTCCCCACTGTTAAACACAAGATTTGTTACTGATTTCATTGTGGTGAACAATAGTGCAAATGACAGCCTATAGCTCAATTTTTGCTATGTGGCCCAACACCTAGCACAGTGCCTGGCACTTTGTTGGCCTTTGGTAAATGTATATCAAATGAATTAATGATATCTTTAGCACACTTTCCAGAAGAGGCTTGATGGATACAAGATTAGGAATATATTTATGACAAAGGTCAAAGGATTCCAGAAATGTTTTATCAACTTATATTCCTGAAGGTACTGTGTGAGGGTGCCAGAATAAATATTACTTCAAAATAACAACAAAAAGTCATCACTGATTATCATATTTGGAGTAGCCATCAAAACATTGCTAGGGATGTTTTGGGGACATGTAAGGGAAACTGACATAACAGTCGTTGCTTGGACTGGTAAGTGTAACGTATGTCTTATGATTTGTTTTCTTCTTCTCAAAGTTACTCACTCTTAATTAAACAAGGTTCTCTATAAAGGAGGTTTTCTTATGCTTTAAATCAGGGCCTGGCAAAAATCTCATCTGCTGTTTGTTGGTAAATAGATTTTATTGGAACACATCCACACCCACTGGCTTACCTACTGTCTACAGCTGCTTTTGCCCTGCAATGGCAGAGGTGAGCAGCTGCAACAGAGACCATCTGGTCTGCAAGGCCTAAAATATTTCCTATCTGATCCTTTAAAGAAAATGTTTGTCAACCCTTTCTTTCAATCTCTAAATGAGAATTTAAGTTTTTCTTTTTTTAATGCAACGAATGCTATACCCACAAAAAAGAAATCAGCTAACAAGCATTTATTGGACACTGTAAGGCATGCTGCCTACTCTCAAGGAGCTTAAAATATAATTGTGGAGACAAAGGAAACAGACATGTAAGAATAAGAGTCAAAACAGGCATTAGAGTAATTTGCAATCACAATATAAGTTTGTCATGGGGATGGTAGTAAAGCATGGAGAATACAGTCAATGATTCAGTAGCATCTTTCTCTGTTGATAGTAACCATACTAGAGAAAGTGAGGATTTAATAATATGGCTGACTTTTGAACCACTGAATCGTACATTTGAAACCAACAAGATTGTATATCAACAATACTTCAATTAAAAAAAAAAACAGGCATTAGAACATTGTGGGATGGTACTCAAACAAAGAGTTTAAGTACTGAAGGGTTTCAGAGAAGGAAGAGAAAAGGTAGTATTGGCAAAACTTCGCTGAGGGACAGAACTTGAATTAGGCCATGAATGAAAAGAAGAAGAGCTTGAGTTGTGCAAGAAGAGAGGACAGACAATTCTAGAATCAGGAGAACCAGCAGAAGCAGAGAACTGGTAACATAAGGAAGAGAGTCAGCAGTCAGCACTCCTCAAATGCAGAGTGGTCCAGCGTGTTGAAGAAGGTGTTATGGGTAGGTCGTAAAAGCAATATGTACCCATGTTTTTCAAAAGCATTCATTTTCTACTTAAAAGAATCCCAGAACACATCTTTTACTTTAGCAAAGCAATTTTATAAAGCAAATTTTTATTGTACAGTTTCTCTCTATAGATTGTATCTAACTTTCATCCCCCTTTCCAATTCTAATCAGCAGTTTAATTCTCTTAAAATATGAATACCAATGCAGAAACTACAGTGAAACATTAGAAAGACTAAGAAAAAAATAGGGCCTGAATACAATACACAAAAACACAAAAGAAGAACTAGCACCCTGATGTCCATCAAGTAATATTTGCAAAGCGTCCCATTTAACAATACATTTTTCTGAATCTGCCAAAATACAATATCTGCCTATATTTCCTAGTCTCTTTCATCCAAGCTAACACAAATACAAATGCCATTGTAAAATTAATCTTTATTCCCGTTGTTTATAAATTTTGAGATTCAAAATGCTTCTTAAAACTCACAAAGAAAGTATAGTATGATCATACTATTTATAGTATTCAAAAAAATCCTTACTGCAAAGAAAACTCTTATGTGCTACAGGCAAGCGAAGTTGGATAAGAAACTAAATATACTCTCTTTCTCAACACCTTGTATATGGAGGCACAGGGGTGAGGGATGAACTTTTAGGAAAATGTGGTGTGTGGGAGAAATTTTTCAGAGCGATTTCACAGCAGTTTCTGATGAAGGAAAGGTTAGTGAATACATGTATCAAAAATGCCACCATGGGATTTTTGTTCCCAATATAAAATGCTGTAGGTGTTATTCTCAGCACACCTCGTTCAGGACTATATCACTGTTTCAATCCTTTAGCAGTTGTGTTGATAGATATCTGACCTATGTAGTGTCTTAAAACACACACTCATGTAGCTTTAAACTAGAGAAGCCACACACACAAGACTGAAAGCTCTTTATGAGAGTCAAAGAGCCACAGCATATTGAGTGGGCCACAGGAGGATGTCTTTGGTCTTTTTTCACTGAAAGAACATTCATGATAGGAATGACGGGGATGGAGAAGAGATGCCCAGTTCACTCTCTTCACCTCTTCCTAGTCTGGACCACCTCCCCATTTTCCCAGCTGGTTCTGAGGTTTCTATATTACTCTTTTCTTCCATGTTCAAGTTCAGTTAGAAGTTCCACTTCCTTGAGAAACAATGGACTGAGAGTGGGGGCTCTCCTTCTTCAGGCTTCTAGGGGAACAGACCCACCAACCCCTCCCTGGTGCCAGATTATGGAGTCAAAACATTTTGAGCTAATGACTCCTGAGAGCCCCAGTGGCCTACTGTTTAATTGTGTAATTAAAGACAGTTAAAAATGCATGATATGTAGTGGAAAGAAAATAGTTGGTACTTTGGGAGCCATTATGGATTACAGTTTATTAAAATTTAAAATGATGCAGTATTTGTATGGGCTTGGCTTTGCTGAGTTATCATGCAAATGCCTCATTCTGCTCTGGGGCCACTGTTCCTCCCCAGAAGCCAAAAAAGGCAGATGAGGATTAGGACAGATGTCACAGAGATTGGGTAGTAAGGAAAACACAGCATCTTGAATGCTCTGCTTCAGAACAGCCTTCAAGATTCTGGGCCTCAGTGATCCTATCTGTAAATGGTGTTAAGGAAACTCAGTCAACAATGTTTTAAAAACTATTGAATAGTTGTTCAGATTCTCCTACAAGAGAATTACAAGGACTTTCTTTTTATGATCATTTGCATATTACACAGGTCAAAAATATCCATACTGTATTAGGGTTCTCCAGAGAAATAGAACTGATAGGATTTATGTAAGAGGATATTTATTATAGGAATTGGTTCAAGCAGTTATGGAGGCCAAGAAATTCCACCATCTGCTGTCTGCAAGCTTGAGAACCAAGAAAGCCAGTGTGTAATTCTGCTGAGACAAAAGCCTGAGAAGGGTGTGTATGCTGTGGGGTGAGAGATGCTGCTGGTGTCAGTCTGAGAACCAGAAGCTCCTATGTCCACAGACAGGAGAGCCAGGGAGTTCATACCCTTTCTCTGCTTTTTTGTTCTGTTGGGCCCTCAGTGGATTTATCTATTGGGCCTTTACTGTTACTGTAATGTTCCACATATTGGTGAGGGTGGATGGATACTCTTTATTAAGTCTACTGATTCAAATGCTAATTTCTTCATGAAACACTCATGCACACACATGCCCAGATATAATGTCTTGCCAGCTTTCTGGGCATCCTTAAGCCCTGTCAAGATGACACATAAAATTAATCATCACACACCAAGCCAAAAGTACCTTACATATTTGGGGGGACAAAGCACTGGATTAATATCTATGTGTGGCTACCTGGCCACCTTAAAGCTTGAGTCTCCTGGGGGGCTTGCCCAACACAGACCCATCCAGCCCACAGACAGCAACAGAACCAGGGTCACCAGAGATATACAGTGGATTGAGGAGGAAAGCATCAAAACTACAGTAAATGGTTATGATATCACCAAAACCCAACAGCTCATGAACACCTGATACCAAGGTAACTATCATACTTGGAGAGGGTCCTTATACTTAGGCCTTATAGGAACTAGGACTGATCCCAAAGTGTTTGCAAACCTAAGTTAAAATCAATGGGTTGTCATGGGTCACAGTATCTTACCAGGCAGGATGTTATCAGTGGCGTGGTAGGTTCTGAGGACCAAGGGCTAGACTGAGTTCTGCGTGAGGCATAACATACAAAGCACCTGAGCTAGAAAGCACCTCTCTGTCCACTCACTCACTCTTTCATTCATTCATTCTTTTTCATCTGTTTATTTGTTCATTTTCTCCCCATTCACTGAGTCACCAATATCTAAGGAGATCTCACCTTGTGTCAGGATTTGGGCGAAGTGCAGGGGACACAGCACCCACCTCCGATCTTGGTTCTTAAGGACTTAGAGTCAACTGAGGAGAAAGGCAGGGAAACCTTTTCTGTGCCTATTCAAAATATATAAATGAACAATTCTAACAAGTCTAAAGGCTCGTGTTTAAGTGCCTACAGTAATCAGTGGTGCCCTCTAAGGGGATGTGACATTTGAGGTGGTGTTTGAAGTATGAATAGGAGTTTCCAACCACAGAAACTAGGAAGGGCATCGTGGCAGAGGGAGATGCTTTTGACAATGCACAGAAGCTTCAAGAACAGTGCATTTGAGAACTGGCATGTTCCAGGGTTGCTGAGTAAGAAAACAGAAGGGAAAATGGCAAGACAAGCAGGCACATGCCTGGAAATGTTCTTGAACATCATATGAAAGAGAACTAAATGTATCTGGAATAAATGAATGGTAGTTTTACCCTAGAATCTGCCAACCATTTAGTATAATGACATCCTAGAAATGTGTATGACATACATAAAAAATATCTACCTGGTAGAAATAAAATATCATGGATATTTAGAGTCATACAGATCTTTCTTCAAATCTGCATTGTATTTACCAGCTGTGTAACCTTGAGCAGGTTGTTGAAACCTCCAGTGCCTTGATTTCCTCAACTGTAAAACACAGATAATACCCTTTGTGGGGTCGATCTCAAGAATAAATTGGATACCATGAAAAAATACTGAGCAAAGTGTCTTTGCTAGGCTCTGAATCTCTGTCTTGCCTTGCCGGCCTTAAACACATCTAAATGGTGTCTACCTCTGAACTTTGGTTCTAAAAGTTCAATCTCACTTCTGCTCTTCAAATGAAATAAATATTTAAATTAATAAAGTTCTCCACCCCTGAAAGCCACCTCGACCTCAGCATCACCAACCGTCAGCATACACGGTGTCCCACACACCGAGATGATGCACTTAGGCATTCGTTTACACACTCCTCACAAATGTTAAAGCACTTTTTCACAAAGATGTACTTCATCACCTTCTTATGTGGAAGGATAATTTTGAATATTC